>NC_135480.1:48842706-51242706 GCF_052094955.1 Ictidomys tridecemlineatus | reverse complement strand
TTCTAGCAGAGGTCCCAGTGCTGGGTATCCGAATTTCAAGGATGATGAAAGGCAGGGAGCAGGGCTATCTATCTTGCTGGTTCAAATCACGGCAGAGTCAGCAGCTACTACAAGTTTCCTGACTCCCCTACTTCATAAACACAGTGCTCATGTTGGGCCGGTTCTGTAATGGTGTTCTGGAAATTATCCCTGAACCCCCAGCTTCAACTCTGTTGTTCCAGATCTTCCAGTGCTTTCATAAACTCCTAATTCCTCCTAGTAAATATACTTCTTACTAATTTGAGAGAGTGAAATATGTTATATATGCCATTGAATCCTAAATATGTGTTTAACACTTATTTCATGGTGGTGGTGAAAAATTAATTTTCATCAATTGAAATTATAAGCAGGTGCCTAAGCAGTGTTGATATTTTGAAACATTTTGGCAACATATTTCACATTTTTCTGTAGTGTCTATTTTTTTTTTTGCTTTTGCATTTTTTCTGAACCAGACACATTCTTTGGAGATATTTTAGAAAGTTAAAATTTTTTATTCTAAAATTGATCTGTGGTTCCTCACCAATAGCATGGCCCATGAATTATTTGGTTTTGGATTTAGTCTACCTGATGAATTTCATTGAATTGTACCTGCATAAATGCAAGACACAAACACATATGACAGACTTAGCTAGACTCTACTTAGCTAGATTTAGCTATGCTTACTGTGATGCATAGTAAGCATAAGTCCCAGAGGAAGACTTGTTTTAAATCATATCTCTGTTACCTGCTGTTGTACGATCTTGGGCATCTCTATTTCCTCACCAGAAAAATTGGTTTAAAAACAATCACATAAATAGTTTCTGGGTTTAAATGAAATAATACATGTGAATCCCTTGTCATAGGGCCTGGTATGTAAAAAGCATATAATAAATGTTAGACTAATACTGTTAGTTTCCACTTTCCTAAACTGTATTTCATGGAGGGGCAAATTTATGTTCCTCCACCTGTGTCATAATTTGATTATGATGACCTTAATTCATTCTATAGTTACTAATTATCCCAGTGATATTTCAGTGTTTGTTTGTTTTATTTTTAATGGGAAAATGATTTGACAGCTGCCCAACTGCCTACCCTTGAATGCAGCTCTGGCTGAGATTTGGAAAAAGGAGTATCATGTAAGCATCAGAAACTGAGGGAAGGAACTTTCACATAGAAAAGGCAATGGCAAATATTGAAGAGTAACATCTGGTATAATGTTTAAGAAAAGCTTGTCACTTACTCTCACAAATAAGTTTCACATACTCTTTTTCTAGATGCTGCAGCCAAGAAGTGTTGGTTTAAAAATTACTAGACCCCAAACTGAGAGGCTTGAATATAGCAAATCAGATATTTTTTCACATCTTGTGGGAGGGGATAGGAAGTACGTTTGTATGAAGAAGTCCAATTTCATATGTTGGTAACAATTATCTGGAACTTTGCAGAGCACCTCCATAATCTCTTTCTCTTATTTGAACCTCAAGACAACTTCTGAAGTTAAATAGGGAAGTATTCTTATTCTAATTTCACAAATAAGGAATCTGAAACTTAAAGAAGTTGATAAAGTTAGTTGTGATCACACACATTTATTAGAGGAGGCACAATTTAGACCCGTTTTCCTGATTCAGATTAGTGTTTTTCATACCTCCTTTTCTTAAGTTTTCAGATTGGGATAGTTTTAGAGTACTTCTGCCAAATGATATGATCAGAGCTGTCATTTGGAAAAACATTATGTTCTTCTAGGGTCATCCTCTTACAGAAGGTGAAAACTAATCTTATTCTCCTGACTTTCTTGGGAAGGTTGGTGTTCAACTTTTAAAAGCCATCTCTTTTCAAAGAATGCCAGACACTGGCAGTTTTTAAAGCCAAAGTGAAGGTTTGCAAGTCATTTAAACTCTCAATTACTTGGGGGAGAGACTGAAATGCCAGGGGATGGGGTTATTTATAGTACCACACTGAGAGCCAGTGTATATATTTATTTGTACAAGAGTGGAATCCTGGCTCTGCATCATTTCCTGACTTGTTTGAGAATTTGGGCAAGTCATTTATTATGTCTGCAGTTTTTGGAATTATAGCCTTGCCTCAAAGATGTGCTCTGTGAATAAATGAACTTCTGTTTGTAAATCTTGTTTAAATTTCTCTGATGAAAGGCCGATCAGTGTTGGCAGCTGTAAAGAATGAGGATGCTGACAATAAGGAGTATAATAACAGCAGCTCCTTGAATATATGCAGTACATTGCTTGGAGAAACTTTGAGTGCTTTCCATGTATTCTATTAAAGAAACATAAATATTAACATTTCATGAGAAATCATTCTTATTGTAATTTTTAAAGTACAGAATTGAGTCTCTTTTATCTCTTCCCTTTCATTCCCCTCTCCAAAGCTAATGACAATAATAGTTTTTTGTATATCCAGACATATATATACACATACAAATATATATCACTGATATATATATATATATATATATATATATATATATATAGTATAAATTACTTCAGCAACACAGTTTGACATCAATTTTCTTGAAGACATTTTCATTCTAGCATATACAACTTTTTTGAACAGATGCATCCTTTTCCATTGATTTATTTGATTATTCCCTTGTGGGGAAATTTGAGGTTGTTTCTTATCTTTCAGCACTAGAAATATGCTACAATCAATGTCCTATATATACGTATTTGTGCATTTATGGGTGTATTTCTGTGGGTTAGATTCCTAACATAGAATCAATGACTTATTAGGATTTAAAGGTGTGTATTAAATTGTACTCTCCTAAAGACTGTTGTTCTAGGCCTGTAGTTACAGTTCAATATATAGCCCACAAGAATCCCTATCTTCCATGCCTGTGCCAGTATTGCTTTGTATGTTATTTGTCTTTCTAAATTTTGCAATTTGATAGGTGAAAATTGATATTAAAGTATATTTTCTTGATTACTAATGAGGTTACTAATGAGGTTAAACATTTTTAAAAAAATGTTTATCACAGCCACGTTTATACATACAGTATAACCAATGTGATTCTGCAACCTGTACACTTGGAAAAATGGGAAATTATACCCCATTTGATTCAAATGTATGATATGTCAAGATCATTGTATTGTCATGAACGACTAATAAAAAAAGAAATGAAAACATACATTTATACAGAGAAAAAAAGATGTTTATCAATTATTTACATCTAGTCTCCTGTGACTTGCTTTTCAGGGGGTTTTCCAATTTCCCTTCTGGGTGTTTTTTTTTTTTTTTTTTTCCTTAACTGATTTGTAAAATCTTGTAAAATACTGATTGTGAATATGGTGTTAGGTATGTTTCTCCCAGTTTGCTGTTTATCTTTTAAGAAATAGTTGATTTTTTCTTTTTTGGCTGAGGAATTAAAAAAAATTTTTTTAGTTGTCTATGAACTTCTATTTATTTATTTATATATTTGCAGTGCTGAGAATTGAATAGTATGAGGTTTTTAAGTCCTTTGGGTATAGACCGAGGAGTGGGATAGCTGAGTCAAATGGTAGTTCCATTCCAAGTTTTCTAAGGAATCTCTATACTGCTTTCCAGATTGGTTGCACCAATTTGCAGTCCCACCAACAATGTAACATCTCTAGCAATTAGAGATATGCAAATCAAAACTATTCCAAGATTTCATCTCACTCCAGTCAGAATGGCAGTTATTAAGAATACATGCAACAATAAGTGTTGACAAGGATGTGGGGAAAAAGGCACATTCCCCTTTTACTTTATGCTACATTTTTTTTTAACTTTCTAAATTCTATACATGAGAGAAAACAGGTGCTATTTGTTTTTGCAGGGTCTGACTTATTTTATAATGATCTCCAGTTCCATCATTTTTTCTATAAATGATACACTTCCATTTTTCTTTATGGTTGAATAATACTCCATTGTGTATATATACCACCTTTTCTTTATCCATCCAACTGCTAGTTGGTGTCTAGCTTTATTCTATAACTTTGCTCTTGTGAATAGTGCCACAATTGCAGGTATCTTCACAGTATTCTTTCATTCCTTCAGATTTATATCCAGGAGTGGTATAGCTGGATAGTATGGTAGATCTATTTTTAGTTTTTTGAGGAAAACCCATCTGTTTTCCATAGGGCCTGTACTAATTTAAATTTCAACCAACAGTTTGTAGGGTTCCTTTTCTCCCACATCCTTGCCAGCATTTGTTATTTTTATTTTGTGTTTGGTAGTTGTAGACGGACAGCATGCCTTTCTTTTATTTATTTTTTTATGTGGTGATAAGGATTCACATCCCAACCCCACCACTCCTGTGTCTCACAGTGTGAGGCAAGAGCTCTGCCACTGAGCTACAGTCCCAGCATTTGTTATTTTTGTTTTCTTGATAATAGACATTCTGTCTGGGGCAAGAAGGAATCTCAATGTTTGAGTTTTGATTTGCATTTCCCTAATCGCTAAAGATGTTGAACAGTTTTTCATGTTTATTGGCTATTTATACTTCTTTTAGAAAGTATCTGTTCAGCACTTTTGCCTATTAATTAATTGGATTACTTGTTAATTTTTTCGAGTTCTTTATATATTCTGGATATTTATCCTTTGTCAGATATTAATCCTTTGCTGCTATAGGGTTTGTCTCTTCACTCTGTTGGCTGTTTCTTTTGCTATAAGTCTTTGTAATTTGATGTAATCCCATTTGTCAATTCTTGATATTATTTTTTGAGTTGTTGGAATTCCGTTAGGAAATTGTCACCTCTACCTATATCTTGAGATGTTTCTCTCATATTTTTCTATGGTAGTCTCAAAGTTTTAGGTCTTTCATGCATTTTGAGTTGATTTTTATATAGGATAAGAGATAGGGATATGATTTCAATTTTCTACAGGGGGAAGTTCAGTTTTCCCAGACCAAAGGCTGAAGAGGCTGTCTTGTCTCCACTGTATGTTTTATAGTCTCTTTTGTTAAGAATCACGTGGCTATAAACATGTGGGTTTATTCCTGGGTCCTGTATTCTATTCCATTGATCTACATGTCTATTTTAATGCAAATACCTTCTTGTTTTTTTGTTGTAATGACTTCATAGAATGTTTTGAAATTGAGTATTGTGATGCCTCTGGCTGGCATTGTTCTTTTTGTTCAGGATTATTTTGGCAACTTGAGGTCTTATAACTTCCAATATGAATTTTAGGATTATTTTTCTAGTTCTATAAAGAATATCATTTGTATTTTGATGGAAATTGCATTGAATCTCTTGATTGCTTTCAGTAGTATGGCCATTTTAACAATATCAATTCTCCCAATCCCTAAACATGAAATGTCTTTCCATTGTCTAGTGTCTTCTTCAATTTCTTCCTTTCTTTTTAATATTTATTTTTTAGTTGTAGTTGGACACAATACCTTTATTTTATTTATTTATTTTTAGGTGCTGAGGATAGAACACAGGGCCTTACACATGCTAGGTGAGTGCTCTACCACTGAACCACAATCTCAGCTCTTTAATTTCTTTCTTCAATGTTTTATGTTTTATAACTTTCATTGTAGAGGTCTTTAACCTCTTTGTTTAGGTTTATTCCCAGGTTTTTTTTAGATTATTGTACATGGGATTGTTTTCCTAATTTCTTTCTCAATGAGTTCATTAGTGGTATATAGGAAAGCTACCAATTTTTTTTTTAAAGAGAGAGAAAAGAGAGAGGATTTTTAATATTTATTTTTCAGTTTTTGGTGGACACAACATCTTTTTATTTTATTTTATGTGGTGCTGAGGATCAAACCCAGCGCCCCGCGCATGCCAGGTGAGCACGTTACCGCTTGAGCCATATCCCCAGCCCAAGCTACCAATTTTTGTCCATTGATTTTGTGTCTTGCCACTTTGCTGATTCTGTTTATTATTAGAGATTTTTGGTGTACTCTTTAGGTTTTTGCAAGTATACTGAGCCACATCCTAGCCCTGTTAAAAAATCTTTTGTGCATATTTGTATGTGTCCGTTTTGGGGTTCTTTATTCTATTTCATTGCTCTGTGTTTATCCATCTTGATTGCTGAAATTGGGTAGATAGATTCCTTGCACCATGTCCTTCTTTTTTGAAATGATTTTACCTGTTGTAAATCCTTTGCTTTTTTCTATAATATTTCAGTGATCTTGTCTATGTTTACAAAGTGCAGGAAACATTATGAGCAGGTTTATGCCAAATAAATTTCACAAATTCCTTGAAAAATGTAATTTTTGCAAATTGATACAAGCTTAAATAGACCATCTGAAGAAGCTAATACCTCTTCAAGAAACTAAATGTTATTTTTTTTAATAAGAAAGAAAAAAAAAAGGAAGGAAAGAGGAGCAAACTGGAATTTCAGTAGGAATAGCATTAAAGCTATCAATTTGGGGAAAACTGATATCTTTCATATTGTGAATCTTCTAACTGATGAATATGGCAAGGATCTTTGTTTTTTTAGATTCTTTTTGACTTCATCAGTATTTTGTAGTTTTCAGAATAGAAGTTCTGTGAATATTTCACTACATTTGCACCTAAATATTTCATTTATTCTTTTCTGTTAGTGATTTTAAATGGTATTGTAATTTTTTTGTGTTCATATTCATTGCCTGTATAAAAAGAGATGCAATTTAATATCCTGATGTGCACAGTCTTTTTCTTTTTAAACAAGAACACCTTATTATTTAAAGGCAAAACAAATAATATTGACACACATATAAACCTCAATAAGAGAATTCACTGGGATTTATACATAGAAATATCTATTCTAGTATCTAGTATAAGTGAAACAAGGCAGTGTGACATATGACAAAGCAGTAATAAAGTGGCTGTGGTTACATTAGGAATAAGAAGACATAGAAGGTCACATGAAATATTAATCTTTCCAATAAGAGAGTTCATGGTTTAAAATGTAGTATTTTTGTTTCACACTACAAACTATTATTAAGTCCTTAACCTTGAAATTAAGAAAATGGATAGCTTAATAATCTATGAAAAAGTATGCTTTATTTGATTTTCAAATGTTAAAGTAATCTTGTATTCCTTAGTCATAAGCATCATCATCACTTTTACATTTTATTGGATTTGATTTGCTAAGATTTTGTTAAAAATTTGATACCTTGAAATTGAATTCAACACATGTTGATTTATATTGCCATATTTTATGGACCAACATAAAGTCTATCTTTTTTTTTTTTTTTTATCAAGAATTGAACCTAGCTGGGGATGTAGCTCAGTTGGTAGAGTGCTTGCCTTGCATGCACAAGGCTCTGGGTTCAATCCCCAGCACCACCAAAAAAAAAAAAAAAAAAAAAAAAAAAAGAAAAAGAAAAAGAAAGAATTGAACCTAGTGGGGCTGGGATGTGGTTCAAGCCGTAGCGTGCTCACCTGGCATGAACGGGGTGTTGGGTTCGATCCTCAGCACCACATAAAAATAAAATAAAGAAGTTGTGTTCACTGAAAAACTAAAAAATAAATATTAAAAAAATTCTCTCTCTCTAAAAAAAAAAAAAAAAGAATTGAACCTAGGGATACTTAACCACTGAGACACATTCCCAGTCCTTAATTTTTAAATTTTGAGACAGGATCTTGATAAATTGTTTAAGGCCTTGCTAAGTTGCTGAGGCTGGCTTTGAACTTTCGATCTTCCTACCTTAGCTTCCTGAGCTGCTGCATTTATAGGTGTGCACCACCATTTCTGGCCATATAATCTATCTTAATGAATATTCTAGGTGTGCTTGAAAAGCAGGTGTATTCTGTTGTCATTGGGAATAGAGTTATGTAAATGCCGATTAAGTCAAAGTACTTGGTAATGTCGTGTAGATTTTCTAATACCCTTATTGATTTTTAAATCTAGTTCATTATAGAACAAGGGTCTTACAATCTCCAACCATATTTATAGACATCCATTTATCTCTTTAATTCTGTTAATTTTGGCATCATGTATTTTAACGTTCTTATATTCAATCTATACATATTTTTAATTTTTATATCTTTCTGATGTGTTAGCCCTTTTATCCTCATGAACTGTCTCTTTTTATCTCTAATAATGTTGCATGTTGTGTTAGTTTTCCATTGTTGTTGCAAAATATCTGAGCAAATCAACTTAAAAGAAGAAAGATTTATTTGGGCTTACAATTTCACCTCTGAATGTGGCTAGATTGGGGATCAAGTCTTTAATATGTGAACCTTTGGAGAACATTGCAGACCCAAACCATAATACATATCTAAAGTCTATTTTGCTTGATATAAATATAGTGACTCCAACTTCTTATTATTACTGTTTGCATTGCGTATCTTTTTTTATCCTTACTTTGTGTCATTTTATTAAGGTGAATTTCTTGTACGGAAATGAAGGTGACCACCTAGACATGAGTGTTCATAGCAGTATTATTTATACTAGCCAAAAACTGGAAGCAAACCAGATATCTGTCAACTAATGAGTAGATAAATAAAATATAGCATATACATACTATTGAATTTTTTTTTTTTGAGAGAGAGAGAGAGAATTTTTTTTTTAAAATATTTATTCTCTAGTTTTCGGTGGACACAACATCTTTCTTTGTATGTGGTGCTAAGGATCGAACCTAGGCTGCACGCATGCCAGGCGAGCGCGCTACCGCTTGAGCCACGTCCCCAGCCCATACTATTGAATATTTTAAAGACATTTTATTTATTATTGTTCTTTTTATGATAGTTAAGTATAATTTAACATGTTAATATTGAATATTTTTCAGCTATAAAAATCAGTGAGGTCCTGATACATATTATAACATGGATGAACTTTGGAAATATTAAGCTAAATGAAAGAAGACATAGAAGGTCATATGTTATATGATTCCATTCATATGAAATGTCAAAAACAGGCAAATCCTAGACAGATTGTAGTGTTTGTAAGGGACGGGGCGGGCGGGGTGGGGGGGGGAAGGAGGGATGGAAGGTGACTGCTAATAGAACAGGAGTTCTTTGTAGGTGACATAAATGTTCTGCAGTTAGATACATTGGTTCGTTGCACAACTCTGTGAATATACTAAAAACCACTTACCTGTATACTTTTAGTTAGAAGGTGCGTGAACACGAAATCTGTAACTTGGTCAGAAAAGAACACTAGGCCTAAACACTGTCCGTGCCAGTTATTCACCTATCGTCCTTCAGCTCCAAATCTACTTTCTGTGATTGCTGGTGCCAGTCATCTTCAAACTCTGTTTCCCAGACGCCTGTGTAAGTTTGCTTCCTGTTAGTTTCTGTCATTAGCAGGCATTATAGAAGACCTGGAGGCTGGAGGAGGGAAGAGACTTCCTATTCTTGTTAGTGTTGCTTGCAGGCTGGCAATGCTTCACTTGTAGCACAGTTCCCCACAGCCTCATGGTACCCCCTCAGCGAGTACTGCCAACAGCCAGATGATTGCACTTTCTGAGAGGCGTAAGCCCTAGCTTCATGAGGTCCCTATTCTGGGCTTCTAGGTCCTGGCTATCTCATTCTCTTCTTTTTGTTTCTCCAGCCCCAGAATGGTAGCTGCTTCCTGAAGTTATTTCTAGGTGATCTCAGTATTTGCCTTTTTACTTTTTCAGCTAACACCTATGTAGCCAATTTCCCTCTCTATTGAAATACCTAGTGTGGGTTTTGTTTTTCTGACTGGATTCAGACGAAAGGATCAACTCATTATATGTCGGCTCAGTGCTACTTAATTTTGAAAAAAAAAAAAATTCTTCTATTCCTTAAGGAATTTGGGATTGATTCGTAGATGTCCTTGGCTGTGAATAAAGGGCTTAGTTTCTTGACAGTGGAAGACAGGATTCTAGTAATTTATAACATACAGTAGGATTGTAAGTACTAAAAATATCACCTGTGGCTTCTTGGGATGTAGTACCTATTAAAGTAGTTATCTTTGGTGACCAAGTGCGGGTAGTGGGGTGGGATGACATCTCATGACTGCATTAGAACATTTTCAGAAAGAAAATGACAAACTTCAGGTTTTGAGATCTGAGCTCAAGTCACATTCAGAAAATCAGAAAACTTTTATGGCAACCCTAGAAGAATTTCTTAACTACATATAATCATAAGACTAGCCTTATTAAAAATAAAACTGGGAGGGTTGCAGACTTATAATGGAAACTAAATTCAGAGACGCAATGAGTCATTTATGTGACAGATCAATGGGAAAAAGTAGAATTCTAAGACTCTTGATTGGTTTGGATGAAGCTGAACAACTGAACATACAGGTTCTCTGAGCAAGCAAAAGCAACCCCTCTTCTTAGGACAAAAAGGACTCATTTTTTTCTTCTTGAAAACTCTATGATCATCTTCTCTGAGGCAGTTCCCTTTTAAAGAGATGCTTATTTTTCTAAAGATTCTTTCCCATTGTTTATATTTCCTAGCCTAGATCTAAACTAGAGTCAGATCTCAGCATGCTGAAGCATTCAAATGCAGGTTTTCTGACCTAGGGAGAAATTGTTTACACTTCAAAAAAAAAAAAATGCAGGACTTTAATGATTCATCAATCCAGAAATAAAAGTGAAAATAGATTCTGGATGTTAGGCCAAAAATAATAAAATATAATTTTGTATCAGGATCAGTATTTTGATATGGGTACATTTAGCAACTCTGAATTTAATATTTTAGCTAAAGCTAAAAATGGTTCTAATAGCTGGCTTGGATGACTAAATTTTGGACTCAGCAATGGCCTACTTTCAGCAAAGTTCGATGCCAGAACTTCCCTAGGATAATATATACTAGGACTCCAAAAGCTAAGGAGGTAGGAATGTTGGAGTAGACTTTCACGTGTAACCTGCACATCCACCTGCCTCTTACATTTCCTAAGAAGTCCCAGAGGTTACCTTACAACAAATTAGGAAATACATTAGTGAGGAAGATCCTAAGATCCTTGACAAGCTCCGTGACATCTGTTCTCTCCCAAAATGATAGTGGAAGATGCTAGCATCGAAACGGACATAATACCACTCCTCATTCACCTTTTAATTATATCTGTGTGACCTCCTTTCTCTCATAAGCATATGTGTTCTCTTACTTTTCTGGAGCAAGAGGAATTGTTAAAGTGAGAAGTTTCCATTTTAGATCTCTAGTCCTTTTGCTTCTGACTGCTGGCAGCTATTTTAGGGAAGAGTGGGAATTTCAAAGAATATTGAAAGTAATAGTGGACAGGGACCAGGTGTTCTCAGACCTTTCCTGAGGAAAAAAAAAAATGAGAACCTGGGAATATTATATGAGAAATTAAGCATGTTAAGTTAGGACTGTTTGCCATTTTCCCTGTTCTCCTAGGGACCCATAACTCCACCAATGATATGCTTTTTAAAATTTCAAATTAAGTTACCAGAATTGAGATAGAGAAAGCAGTTAATTTTATCAGTTGTCAAAGGAACTAAATCGACTTGTTTTAGACAGCCAAGGCATTTTACTGATAATTTTAGAGTGATTTGTATGTTCTCAGAATTAATGAAACATTATTGATTTATGGAAGTGCCTTACCTTATCACTGATAGGGTAATAATTTGTTTTCCAGACTGAAAGTAAGATGTCACAACTAAAAGGAAAAGAAAATTTGTGGTATTCTGAAAGAAAATGTATCTTGTAGCAGACTCGTTTATTTTTGAAAAAGAAAATACTATCCTTTTCTTGTTCATAAAGGCACCAGTATTGGTTAACACATTTAACTCCTGCTGATTAAAAAGATGACTAACTGCTTAAGCATCATCATCTGTGAGAATCTGAATACTTGTCCTGAAGTTTTGTCTGTGCCTTGAAATCTT
Organism: Ictidomys tridecemlineatus; assembly: GCF_052094955.1. NCBI lineage: Eukaryota > Metazoa > Chordata > Mammalia > Rodentia > Sciuridae > Ictidomys > Ictidomys tridecemlineatus. Next base: position 51,230,969 of record NC_135480.1, on the reverse strand, counting down.
TCACATCATGACTATTTTGTCTTTATAGCCAGGTCAGGGCCTTATCTTGTAAATTCTAGTGCATTAGGGTAAGAAAGTACCTGCTATCATGTATGAATTCATGTATTTTGCCTAAGGGAAGGGACTTGTAAACTGACATCAGATGACTTTTTTCTCTTTTCATTATAGGTTATTCATTTGGTCCCTCTATTTTTCTCAGGTTTGTCTGGGACTAGCCTAGCAGCTCCATGTATGAATGAGGGGTGTGGGAAAGCTTTCATGAGCTCTCCAAAACCTGCTCTCCAACTATCACTTCCAGCATCTGCTAATGTACCTTAGGAGTGTCTATGTTCCCACAGGACCTTGGTCCTATAAAAAGATATGAAGAAATTTACCCAAATAACAGATAAAATTAAGTGGCTTCACTGCTGTGAAGTATCATTATCCTTCCCATTTGGGTTTTTATTAAGACATTATTTTTCCACCTCTCCATCTCCTTTTTATTCCCAACTGTAGCAAGTGTGGAAATGAATATAGCACTCATTCTCCAAATTTATCTTAAGACTACTTTATACTCTTAAAAATTATTGAAGATCTCACACAGCTTTTGTTTGTGAGAGTTGCATCTATTGATAGTTACTGATTAGAAATTAAACAAGTATTTACTATTTTAAAACACAAAAAACTTACTGAACATTAATGTAAATAATATTTTATGAAAACTTCTAGGCTTTTCAAAACAAAAAAATTAAAGACAAACATTGTTTTACATTTTTACAAATTTCTTTAATGACCAAGAGAAGACAATTGGATTCTTCATTTGTGTGCGCAATCAATCTATTGCAAAATATTAATTTGATGAAAGTATATGAAGATAATCCAGCATTAAAATACTCTTCAGTATTTTAATAACTTTTCTAGATAAATGTGGAAACTCTTCTTTGATATAACACCAACACTTGACAAGTGTAAGTTTCTTAAATAATGTTTCCATTGCTGCATCTGAAACCATAGCAGCAAACACTTTCTATCTTATTAAAAGTCTTGTGATCTGTTTTGTAGCTTGCAGTTTTTAATTTCCCATTCATGATTTTGTAACATCATGCATTTGGAAAATATTAGTTGACTAGATGATGATGATGATGATGATGATGATGATGATGATGATTTTGTGATGCTGGGAACTGAACCCAGGGCTTTGTGCATGCAAGGCAAGCACTCTACCAACTCAGCTATATCCCCAGCCCCTGGATTACGCAAATCTTTTAAATTTTGATACAGCTCATTATACAGCATCAAAAAACATACAATTGGGCAGGGATTGTGACTCAGCAGTAGAGCGCTCTCCTAGCATGTGCAAGGCCCTGGGTTTGATCCTCAGCACCACATAAAGATAATATAAAGATTATTGTGTCCAATAAAACTAAAAAAATAAATATTAAAGACATACAGTCATTAATATTATCCTTGCAAATAAAAAAATTCTCTGCACTGAGATTTTTGTCAAGCTTATGGTGGCATTTAGAAGCTTCCTCAAATTCTTTCACTTGAAAGAATGTTATCATTGGCAACAAATCTGTCAGTTGTTTTCCTTGTAGAAGTAGTTCACTTCATTCATTTGGCAAAATGTCTGATAGATTCCCAATTCAGAAGTCGGAATTACTGTTGTTTGACTATAGGAAAAAAGATGGTTCTTCACAAAAAGTAGCAGCAAATTCAGCTTGCAACTCAAACAATTGTACATGAATATTTTTTTCTTGAGACAATCATCACATTTTAGCATTCAAAAGAAGTGTTAATTTAGATTTTTTTTTTTTGGTCACACAGAATGTTAAAAAGGATCAAAGGGTGAGATTTTAATAATAAATTTTTTTTACTGCTTCATTAGGGGCATTACATAAAATTGGCTTTTTTTTTTTTTTTAAATTCTGTGAGTGCCTGGCGATGAAGAACATAATGGTTATTAACACCGGTTTCCTGTTTAATATGGTTTGAATGTTTTTGTCTCTTCTAAAATTCATGTATTGGAAACTTAATTGCCAATGCAACAGTATTGGATGGCGAGCCTGAATGGTAGATGTTTAGGATTCATGTATTAATGTCAGTATGAAAAGGGCTTGTGGGAGCATTCTCTCTGGCTTCTGCTTTTTGCCAAGTTTGGACACAGTATTTTTCCCTTCTCAAGGACAAAGTGTTTAAGGCACCATCTGCAAAGGACAGAAACCAGATTCTAACTTGGCAGTGTCCTGACCTTGGATTTCCTAGTCTCCAGAACAGCAAGAGAATAAGTTTCTGTTCTTTACAAATTACACAGCTTTGGGTATTCTGTTATAGCAGTACAAATCAGACTAAAATGGCACTAGTAGTTTTACCTATAATTATTTTTGCACTATGAATACAAATATCAACACGATAAAAAATAAGTAACAACTTGGTATGACTTGGAAAATAGTTTCATCACACAAGTCTTACACATTGAGAACTGCTGGTTTATAGATCCAGCATATGAAAAAGTAACCCAGGTCTAAAATTTAGGCCCTTTAATATAATCAGCCTGCCGGTTATTATTATTATTTTTTTGCTTGTTTTTGTTTTCTATGTTCTTGCTGTACTGATTTTTTCTTTTTTAATGGCTCCTTTGGGAAAACCTATCTACTTACTTTCCTTAGTGTTTTGGATCTTCAACTGTGGCACAAATTATTTTTTTATCAGTTTGCCCAGTATAAGTCAATTATTACATTGAGGCATAATCTTAAGATATATATCAAGAGTTACATTTAGCCTATCTACTTACTATCCTCTAGAAATTCATCAGCTTTCCTTCTGGTGCTGACAATATTCTTCCTGATTTTTCTAGTATTGTTATTTGCCTTTTCTTACTACATCTTTATTATTTCAATGGCATTTTTGGAAGGAGAACTGGAAAAAAACTTGGATTCCTTTGTCACTTCCTTAAATCTAAAAGTATTATTTGTATTTGGGAATAATAAAAATTTGGACTTTCCATTAATTTAATGAATCTTTCCTCTAACTAGTGGAATTGAGTAGTGAGGGTTTAGGTGCTGTGTGCCTTGGAAAAGCACTGCTTGCTCTTTGTCAGTATTGGCTGAGCTACCTCTATAGAGTTCATTACAAGGGCAGGGAGGTTATACAAGCCAGAGATGTCATGATGTATCAGCCTTTCTAGCTGGCTTATTCCCAGAGCAATGTTCTGTTATTATTCCAAACAGTTCTTCATTGAGTTTGGCAACAGGAATTGGGTCTGGCTCTTAAGGTCTTGTTTAAAAATGTCTATCCTTTTCAGTATGTTTTTATGACTTCATATTTTCTGGCATGAAATTAAGATGAAAATATCTTTCTTTTCACCAAGTTCTAAATCATACAAATAGATGGGAATCTTTGGGGAACAGATATTAGGTAGGGGGCTGTAGCATGAGAAGAGGCTATGTATCATCAATTGACTGAGTAATGCAGAATTTGGGATGATGTCATTATTCACAATGTGTGCACATGTGCATACATGCAACTATTAGCAAGGTCTTCAAGCCAGGAAAGATTAGACTCCATATTGAATTTATAGTAGATATTTTATACTTCAGTAGAGATGAAGTTCACAAAGATTTCTTTGAAAAGTTGAAGTTTTCTACAATAAGTCAAAATTTAGAAGGCAGAGAGACTTTTAGGAAGGTTTTCATAAAAGGTGTATTTATTCAGTTCCTATGGATGGTGTCAGACTCATTCTTGTTGCCTTGATATACAGTACATTTTGAAAAGTTTCTGTTCAGGACTAGAAAAATCATCATTGAAGCAGAAGTTCTCTTTGAGCTCATAATTTTTGTTTGGCTAAGAATAAATTAGTATGTAAACACTTGATGATTGAATTTGGTTAAAATGGCCTGGAAGAATTTAAAACTTCTAAATGGCTTTTAATAGTTACAAATTCAGGAAGAAAAGGAGTCTTAATCATTCATTTCTAATATAACCAACATGGTTAATAAGAAAATATTATTGTTCCACATCCATAGCAGCAACAATAGCACCATTTTTCAAAGCTTCTCTCCAAGTGGCCTGTGGAAGACAGATTATTGCTCAACAGATACTCATTCCGTCTCCTCCAACCTCTATATAGAGAGTAGAGTATCCTTCCCTTTTTTTTTTTTTGATATTGGATTTGGATGTGATTTGCTTTGGCCAAGAGAATTGGGCAGAAGCAATTGGTCAATAGAATTGGGAAGAAGTGATATCTCCAAGATCTGAGCCTAGTTCTTAGAAGGAGCTGTATGAGCATTTGTCCTCTGCCAAGAGAAAAAATGCCCCCAGGGGTCCCTTACCTCTTCAGCCTGACTACCTAGCTTCTCCACAGACCTACAGCCTACAGAATGACTGTCAGCCAATTTTGAGACCTGTGAGCATGGGAGTAAATGTTATTGTTTTGTGTCAGTTGTAGGGTGGTTTGTAATGCAGCAAAAGCTAACTGTAAAGGAACTCATGCATTTCCTAGACACCATACAAGTTTTCTTCTAGGATATTAATGTAGTAGGTGTGAATTACTGAAACAGGTAAGATTGACAAAATTTTGCTGAGTGGGGCAGGGTTGTGGCTCAAGTGATAGAGTACTTGCCTAGCATGTGTGAGGCACTGGGTTCGAATAATATAGATATTGTGTTCACCTAAAACTAAAAAATAAATATTAAAAAAATTTTGCTGACCTATAGGTTGTTTGAGTGTGTTGTTTAATTTCCACATAATTATAAATTTCCATGTTTCCTATTATTTATTTCTACTTTCATCCCATTGTGGTTGGAGAATATCCTTTATATGATATCAGTTTTCTAAAATTTTTGAGGCTTGTTTTATGGCCTAGCATATGGCCTGTCCTAGAGAATGTTCCACATGTGTGTACTTTAGAAAATATGTATTCTGCTGTTATTGGGTGGGGAATTCTATATATGTCTCTTAGATCTAGTTGGCTTGTAGTGTTGTTCAATTCTTTGTTTCCTTATAAATATTCTGCTAATTATTCTATCCATTACTAAAAGTTCACCATCATGTACATCCACAGGACTGGGATCCTAATTAGAAAAAGATATATTCCATGTTTGTATAAATATATCAATAGATTCTACTGTCATGTATAACCAAAAAGAACCAATAAAAAAGTGGGGTTAGGGGCTGGGGATGTGGCTCAAGCGGTAGCGCGCTCGCCTAGCATGTGTGCGGCCCGGGTTCGATCCTCAGCACCACATACAAACTAAGAATTTGTGTCCGCCAAATACTAAAAAATAAATATTAAAATTCTCTCTCTCACTCTTTCTAAAAAAAAAAAAAAGTGAGGTTGTCCAAGATTCCAACTATTATTGTAGATCTGTTATTTTTCTCCTCTTCAATTCTGTCAGTTTTGTTTCATGAACTTTGGGTCTCTGTTGTTAGATACATATGAGTTTGTATATCTTCTTGATCTCTTTATTAATTATAATATTCTTCTTTGTCTTTCTGGTCAGAGGCTCTTGACCATCTAGAGTGATAAATTGTGAAAATTCAATCTATTTTCCCACCAACATCTACTTTAAGCCTAACTTGAGTACAATAAATTCTATAACATTTGATGCTCAAAAGGTATGGATGATATTTGGTGTTTCAAGGAAGGAAACAAGACCAGTTTGGTTAACATAGTGGTATCAAGAGGAGTCAAAGAAGTAGGTAAATTTCAGTTCTGGTAAGGGTTTGCAACATAGGGTAAGGATGAAGGTTTTAAGCATGATAGTTGCATTTAAAAAAGATCACTCTGAAAGCTGTATGAAGAAGGAGTCATAGATAGTTGGGGAGAACAATGAGGCTTGTTTGGTAGTCTAGACAAGAAATACTGATGGTTTGCATCAGAGGAACAATAGTGGAAATGAAGAGAAATGTAGACTTTTGAGATGATTCTTGGGTATAGGACTTGAAGATGGATTCATGTGGGGAATGGGAGAGAGGACTACAGGGTAACTCTTAGTTTTTTGTTTGTTTGTTTGGTGTTTTGTTTTTAGTTCTTGGCTCAGACACCTGAACAGCCTTTCCTGAGACAAGGGAAAGAAGAGTAGCAGATTTTTGTTTTCACTGATTGGCCAATTGCTTGGGTAAGAAGAATAAATCACTTTGGTTTTCTTAGTTCAAAATGCTTTAGAACTATTTCAAGAAAGAAAGAGTGGTCAGTTGGTTCAGATACTGTGAGACACCAGATAAAATAAAGATCATGAAGTGACCCCTGAATTGGCAATATGGCTGTCATTGTTGAAAACAGAGTCTCTGGCAAGTGATGAGGACAGAAACTTGATTGGAGTGGATTGAGGAGAGATTGTGAGATAAGGGGTATATATAAACCACTCTATCAGGAAGCTTTGCTATGGATAGTTTGATAAGTAATTGGTAATAGTTGGAAGTTATGAGAATTAAGAAAGTTCTTTTTAAATACTATGGAGTACAATTAACATCCCTGGCCTCCACTAAATGTCACTAGGGCTCCCTGGTCACTGTGACACTAAAATACACGCTCAACTATTTCCAAAGACTCCTTAGAAGGGAAAATCCTGTCCTTCTTCCCTTTCCCAACTACAACATCTTTGTGTAATGATACAAATGATCTAGTAGAGAAGGAAAATGCTGGAGAGAAACTGAAGAATTGCAGGAGTGAAGACTGAGAGCTTAAGAGTAGATGAGGTCTAAATGGGACAGAGATGTTTTGTTCTTTGTGATGGAAAGAAGGAGAGAGAATGTATGCTGATTGAATATGTCAGTATTTTGTTGGTGGGAAGATGAGGGAAAGCTATTAATTGTCTTTTAAAAAAAACAAGGTATGGTGGTAGGTTGTCTATTGGGTGTTGACATATATTGGGGTAATGAATTTGTAGAGGGAGATTAAGATGGGGCATAGTCATTTTGAGTGGAAGAAAGTGAATGCTAGCAATGTGTTTTTGGATTGAAAGAAGATTGAGAGTCAATTTAAGATTTCATAATCTGTTTCCATGGAGAGTAAATTTAATATTTCATAGTCTGTTTCCACTATTCAATGCAGCTATGTAAGTACAGAAGCCATGTCTCATTTATTGTACACCAGCATATCTACAACATTTGGTATGATGCCCACTGCCCTGAAGGTACTCAATAAATATTTATTCAATGATATAATAGTGCTTGGCTCCCTGTTAAAATTGCCTTCTTAGAAGATACCTGCCCACCGACTTTACCAGTATGCCATAGACATGATTTCTTAGATATTTCTAATCTTAGTTCATTCCTTGTTCTGAGACCTCTGAGCCTTCTGCAGGTCTTGAGCTGATCTGCTTATCTAAGTGGTATGTTCTGGATGCTATCTCACCTGCTCATCACCTTCTAGATGATGTTTTTTTTTTTTTTTGTGGATCTACTTGGTTCCCTTGTCATCTCTTCCTTTAGACCCATATATTCTCTGGAGAGTCCCAGTTCTTTGCCTTTTCCTCTTTCCCAAATGCTAACGGCGTAGGTGAACTCCTCTTCCCCTCCCCATTAACTTGGGGCCTCGCTCTATGGCTGCTTTGGCTAATTAAATTTGGAAATATGACATATACTATGTCTGAGTGAAAGCTTTAAATGCAATTGCCTAATTTGGCTTGGCCATTTCTGTTTCTGCTTTTTACCATATGCATAGTAAGTTTTAGACCTTCTTCCTGGGTTTTGGAATGAGAAGAAAGCAGAATAAGACGCAAATCTAACCCATAGCTGGACCCTCTGAGTGGTGAAAAATATATGTTTCAGGTTAAAAACCACTGAAATTGTAGGGTTATTTTTTGTTGTTTGTTAGTGTAGCAGAGTTAATCCATGTTCCTTAACCTAAGAATTGACTTTCAAGCTTAAAACTTTCAATCTACAACAGGAATGTAATGCTTGGTCCTAGTTGGATCAAGGCATTCTTTTCCACTGAGTCCAGATATCATTATCACTTCAGAATCCTCTTGAGTACTGTGCTCCAGGAAGCTTCCATCAAACATAGATGAATAGTGAGATGAGACCTGTTTGACATGTTTCCACTATACTATTCTATCTTCCAAATTTATTGATAACTTTTACTTAGATGAGTCCTTCAAAGCAGGAATGTCTGGAGACATGCCAATCAAAGATTCCTGAGCTCAGAGAACTCATTTATTTTTAATGCTTATCATGTAATTAGTGTCTTTGAGACAATAATGCTATAATACTAATAATACTCAAGTTCATCCGTATCACCTGTTCAAGGTCACACACTAGGATTTAAACCTGATCTGTTACTTCCAATGCCCACAATTTTTTTCAGTATATTCATAGGCTCGGATGTGGCTAAGGGATTCTACCAGCAAGAGCCCTTGAATTTCTTCTCTTTCAGTGCTCCAAATTCTTCCTTTATAGGCTCCAGAGAATATCTCTTTCCATTAAAGTGTTATTATAGTTGAAGAGAACTGCAATGGAACTGTATTTAAAAAAGGAATAATATATTAGTGGGACCAAGTGAGGCAAACAGTTGGGTTCAAAGTAGCATCTTATGCTCTACTGAAAAAATGGATAAGGAAAGTTAAATATTCTCAGCACATTGCTGTCAGCCTGCCCATTAAAAAGGCACAGTAAAGGCTCCATCAAAACACAGACTGGAGGATGAGGCAGCTAGGAGCTGTACTGCGAATTTTCTAGTAATGGTTAAAAATTTAACTGAGGGCTGGGGATGTGGCTCAAGCAGTAGTGCGCTCGCCTGGCATGCGTGCAGCCCGGGTTCGATCCTCAGCACCACATACCAACAAAGAAGTTGTGTCCGCCGAGAACTAAAAAATAAATATTAAAAATTCTCTCTCTCTCTCTCTCTCTCTCTCTCTCTCTCTCTCTCTCTCTCTCCTCTCTCACTCTCTCTTTAAGGAAAAAAAATATTTAACTGAGATCCAGTGGGGTAGTAGTCCATGATTCTACCTGCAGAGCAACTCATTCATGGTACAGCCAGTCATTATAATCAGGGTAACCAAATATAAAAAGAAATCCCTGCTAAGATATAGGCTTTTCCTGGGGTATTAGGCAAAGTGTTCTTCTACAGGTCTGGGGATGAGGTTGCTATTGTCTCGTTTTACATTTATCCTTCAATGATGACATTTTTTTCAAAGTGGTTATGATTTTGGCCTTGTCATTCCTGCAACTAGGAAGCTTTCAAATTGTTCATTCTTGGCAATGTTTAATGCCTTGCCCCCTGTCCTTCTGTCAGGGGCAGCTCATTTGAGCTGCCAAGAGGGTCTGCTTTATTGCTCAGCCAGCCAAGGCCTAAGCTACTTTATGACATTTCAAAGTGAATCGATGATAGAGATTTCAATTTGCTTCAGAAGAGAGTTGTCAACAGGCCTAGAGCTCAGAAAATGAGTGGCCAGATCTTCAGAAGGCATTGATTTGATTGGACATGGATGAAAGACATCCTGAGTGCTATTTCAGCATGCAGTTACTCTCTGAAATTCGTCTTTACTGATATGGAAGTGCTGCTTCTGAAGAATGTGTGGATAGCCCAGTATCTATGTCTAGAATTCCCTTTTAACTACTTTGTTTGTGGTGATCATAGGCTGTTTTTCCCTGTCCTTTTGGAAGACCACCCCTCCTCTATTTTCAGTACCTGTGGCTTGAATGGAGGTGATTTCTGATCTTTATTCCAGGAGTAGGCATGTGAATTCAGGACTAGCCATTGAGAAACATGGGTTTGACTTAGGGATAGACTTTTTAGCTGTATCTGTCAGGATCCTGGAAACAGGTGAGACTTTCAGATTGGGTTATCAAATAGCCAACCCTTCCACAGAGATGTGGGCAGAGTGTAGGTAGGAAAATCATAATGGATAATGCAGTTTTGGTGGGCATTCACTCTTAGGTCGAAGAGGTAAGATTAGGAAGCATTATTGGAATTCAAAGAGAAGGAGTGGGTAGAGAAGGAGAGGATCAGGCATGGAGAGCTGTGATCAGCAACTGACTATCTGCTGAGAAACACAGCCAACCCAAACAGACCCTTACAAAGGGGCTGGGAAAGAAACTTCTTAGCCTTATTTTCCCTTCCTCCAGTCTACCTTCTTTCCATAGGCAATACTCCAAGGAAGGTCTTGGGGAAAGGAGCCATTGATGCATCCACACAGACCAACCTCAGCTAGAGAAGGGAGAAGAGTAGAGTTGGATTTGGAGGTCAGTACAATTGAAAAGTAGTTCTAGGACATTCAGTGGGACAATTGGGACATATCTTCCCTGGAATTTCTGTGGACAATAAGCCTGGGGCTACTTGTGGCTGTATTCTCTCTGGAGACAGAAAGCAGAGCAAAGAGATGGCGATAAATTCCTGGTATACCTTGGATCCAGTTACACTTGAAAACCCCTCCTAAAATTTTGATTGAGGTGCCAATAATTCCTCCTCTGCTCTAACCAGTCAGGTTTCTATCATTTGCATATGAAAGATGCCTGACAAATGACCTATTTGCTTACTTCTGTACATCTGCAGAGCTCAGCTCCTGGGTCCATGAGTGGCTCCTAATTTATTCATGTCATCAAATCTAGTCTCCTTGGTCTGCACAGATGGCATCCTGTCTTTCTAAAACCCTCTCCAATTGTAGCCTCAGTTCCATCTAGTTTCTTGTAGTCTCAAGAAAGCCAGGATATTAGTAGCTCAGAGGCATTATTGAGCAACATCTGGAATTTTATGAATTCAGTGTGTTTCAGAGACACTATTTCAAAACATGCAGGAAAAAGTCCCTTTTGGTAGGGGGACAAAAGTCTATAATTAATATAGATTGAGCTAGACAATTTAATTGAGATGTAGAAATGTCACAAATTGGCAAATATCAAGCCAGATCAAATAATTCCATGGGAGAAATACTTTAGCATAAGGATAGCACCATTCCATGTGCTCAGGCTGAAATATTCTGAAAGATATTTGGCTTTGAAGGACATTTGGTATCCTTGGTCAGTGTCTTTGATAGGTGGCAGGTCCTCTATTTTTAGTAGTCTTCTTTTTGGAGAGTGTATGTGTGTGTATACCTAATAAAATCATCTTTATTATTATATTTTTCATCAGCAAGAAAAAAAAGAGAAATAATTTGTAGATTGAAGTCCAGGAGTGATCAGTCCTTATCAGAGAAGTCCTGCAGATTGACCTTCCCTCTAGGCCCACATCTCTAGCATTTCCTCCACCATCCAGAGCAGGGGAAAAGTTCTTAATCTGCACATATAGAAGTGGGGAGTAGGAGAAAGGATGAAGTACATTGTGGCAGAGCAGAAAGAGCATACACTTGAATCTGGACAGGGTATCTGGTTCCTTTTATTAGTTGTGGGACCTTGGTTTATACTGTCTGAGCATCTGCATCCTTCTTTATGAAATGGGAATGGTAATATCTGTCTCAATCTATGGTTGTAAAGATTAAATGATATAGAATGAACAAAGCTTCTAATATACTATCTGCAACTGCCTTCATAATGGTCAAAACAATAGCAATGATGACAAATATGGGCAAGTCAGATCAGCAGCATATCAGAAGTTCAGTTTGAAGCTTTGTATGATATCTGATACATTAGCAAATGTTAGCTCATTTTTTCCTTCTTTGTGCTCTTCCCAGGAGAGTTTAGTCCTTGGATAGAACCCTCTACTAACTATCTCAGGGATCCATGAGATTGTAGAAGCAATGATAGCTTCAATTTGACTCTTTTATCTAGTAAGCCTATCTCTGATATTAGCTTAAGAAATTATCTAAAAGGAAGAAAAAGCCACTTGTGCTAAAATGCTTACTGTAGAATCATTTATGATAGTAAAAAACCACCAACATCCAATGAGGAGGTCAATTCATTTGCAGAAATTGAAATGAATGTGTTGTTCTTTAGTAACTGAAGTGCTAATTTCAAAGACTATACATTGACATGGGAATTTGGACAGCTTTCACTGAGAATTGTTCATGAGTTAATGATAAGATAAAAGATTCATTCAGAAATGTGTCCTTATTATGATATACTATGATATAGGCATGTGTTTATATGAGAGGCACCATTAAGAATTACTCTTTCCTGGGTGCTTCATTTTTATCATCTTTACACATCAGATTTGTATATTCTGATATTCTCTGATCTATTATGACTTAGTTTATTTTTTGATCAGGCATTAATATTCATTATACATAAAACTCACGAAGGCTAGAATTTTTGGAGTAGCAGAAATTGTGATGAATTTTGATAATGTATCAAAATTTTGTTTATGGGACTTATACATTAATATTAACCACAGTTTAAATTATAATTATGGAATTATCCTTCTGTCCAAGTTTATGGTAAACATTAACAATAATTAAAATTAGAATAATGGAATGATGTTCTGTCTTTGTTTTACTTCGATTAGGAAAAAATGAATTACTGGATGTAGAGTATTTAGAGAAAGTCTGATACAAGGAGTATAATCAGTATACAAAAAGCCTATAGCATTGACACACTTATTACGTAAGGGGCATCATTCTTACATAAATTAATGCAAATAATATTCACAACAATGTGGTGAGGTGGGGACTATTAGAGTCTTAACTTTAGAGGTGTGGTAACATGCATAGAGAAGTCATTTACCCAGGGTTGCACCACTAGCAAGAGGCAGGGCTAGAATCCCTCTGGGGCCAGGCACCAGAGCCTTGCTTCTCACCAGTCCGCCACTGACCATGTTCATTAAGCACAGTTGCTATCTTCTAGGCTTCTGGAAAAACCAAACCAAAAACTAAACAAATAAAAACAAGTGGCCTGTTGGGATTTTAGGGGAAAATGGTCTTTGAATCCTGGGTCCCCCAAGGATGATGAGAGCTGGTAAAGGGGCAGGCCTTTGTTTCCGAGCCTTCTGGAATGGAGGGTGTGGAGACACTGGGAGTGGGAGAATCTTGGGTGGACTCATTTGCTTGTTGGTGGAGGAGTTAGTACATCCATGACAAATATGTTACTAAAACCACATATATAGAGTGTAGCAGAAAAGGAAAAAGTTCTGAGCAAGAGGGGTCTGAGGGTTGTCTCTGATCCTTGGCCACGTTTTGCTTCTAGGACTTTGGAACTTGAAAGCTGTCCAAGATATTTTCTAGAACAACATATTCCTCCTCCTGCACATGCACACAGTTTAGAGTAGTCAGGTGCCTTGATTTCTGCTGTCCCACTAGGCTTCACCTCATAAAGACTCACTATATCCCTGTAGAGAAAAGTTCCCAGAGAACTTCTTGAATGTATCCCAGCCTGAGAGATGTGCCACTGTCCCCAGCCTCTGTGCTCTGTCAGGGCTCTGCCTCAGGCTGTGTTGCTCTGTCTTCTCTGACCCCTACTTGACTCAGAAGTTTGTGAGCCCCTTCCCATGCTCTGATCTCAGTGATATAGCAGGGGAATGGACTTGAGGTAACCCAGCAAGGCCAGTATGAAATCAGAAGCCAAGAGGATAGAGCTGTTCTGGGCAAGGGAGAATTTTCCAGGGACCAGGGCCCATTAAGATTCAGCAGCCAGGAGCATGACCAGGGAAGCACAGGTGTTGGAATTGAAGGGCAAGACAGAACTGAGGATCAGAAGCCATGCAGAGAACACAGGAACAAATTCTCCCTCTCTGCCTTCCCTCAACAGGATCCCAGCTGAGGGAGCACCCAGGGTCTGGGCTGGATCAGGAGTCCTCACTGAGTTCCCACTTAGTCTAGGAGGAAAGCCAGCCCTGCAGAAACAAGTTGAGTCAGAAACATGTGAGAGGCTGTGATCTAAAAAGAGAAGTCCAAGGGTCACCAAAGTAAAGGGGCCAGAAGTAGCCGTGGCAGCTGGGATATGGAGCCAGGACTCTGAGAACCAGGGAGTTGAGAGCAAAAATAGTAGGTCTAGTGTAAACAGGATTGGCTAGAACATGTACTACTTGTTGCTCTCTCTGGTGGGCCAACTGGGCATGTCCCTGCTAAATTTAAAGGACCAGAATAGACACTAATGTCCAGGAGACCTTGAATCTATCCCAGTCTGAGAGCCTTTAACCATAGCTCAAGATGGGTCTGAGATGGTCTCAGGAAGGGATTTCATCTGGACTTGAAGCTGGTAAATCAGGCTGAGTCTACAGGGGAGGGGAAGGCTGTGTTGGAGATAAGGACAAACCCTGATGAAGGCTTGGGTGGATGGACAAGTCTGGGCACTGAGGCCTCAGCTCTGTGGGGCCTGCATGCTCAGGCCTGCATGAGAAGGTAGAGCTAGGAAGAGAGTGGCTGGTGAATCACAAGTTCCAGATGTGGAGCAGATGCCACAGGCAGATTTGGGTTGCTCGTCAGAAGATTTGACCACAATTTGGATCAGCTGTCAGGCTCAGGCCACTGGCCCTCTTCCTGGCATAGAAAATGAATACCTAAGAACCTGCTTCTCTGTGAAAGGCCTCAGAGCCCTTGGTGAGCAAATGTATTCTCTGAGTCAGGCTGTACAAGTTGATTTTATGATGCATCTAGGCAGAAGGTGAAACGCCCCAGTCATTAGCTCACTTCCCTTGTGGGCAAATTCTGCAACAACTCCTTAGTCTGAGCTGTGGGACGGGTTTCTCCAGCACACACAGGCCTGTCTGTCAGTGAACGAGAAAGTTTGGCTGCTCAGATAAATCCCTGGCACCTCAGCAGATGTCCCTGGTTCACCTCTGAGGCCACGTGTTTTCTCTTGCAGGCAGTTTTGCTGCCTCTTCCTGGAACAGGTTAGGACACAGGGACAATATGAAGGCTGCCCCTGTGTCACAGAGGTCTTGAGCTCTCATCTAGCTGTTTCACCGCCAGTACACCGCAGCAGCCAGATGGCTTCATGTCTCCTGTGTGTGTGTGTGTCCTTCTAAATTCTAGCTTAATGGCCACATGATTTAGCCTACCAGTGTCCTCCTAAGATTGGGCTCTGGCCATGTCTCCAAAGGAGGGCCCCGATGCACACCCAGTGGGCTGGCTGCCAAGGCTGGCAGAATGAGAACAGTACTGGAAATAAATTCAGGGTGTTTGCTTGCAGATTCTTCTCCACCACCTCATGGGTGAGTCAGATGACTTCTGTTTTTACCAACTGTCCTACTCAGAGGCAGGGGTGGGAGGATTCTGTACGGTTTCAAATATATCCTCAAATTATATACTTTTGTCCTTTGAGTTTTAACGTACAATAGGAATCCTTCTATTCTTTGACGCAGTAGGGAATTATTTTTGACTTTTTCAGTTTCCTTCTGTTTTAAGTCTTCCCTGGTTGTGGCATGAGCGCCAGGAGTTGAGAGAAGTGAGGCCAAGCCTCTGCCCTGCTAGTTAGTAACTGTGGGATTTAGGGTGAGCAAGTCCACCTCTGGAAGCTTCTCACTGGCAAATGCAGAGGCCAGTAGCTCCCTATGGCAGGGCAGCCATCCCTCCCTGAAGCCCTGGAGTCTGACCCCTGACTCACCTTCCAGGCTTGTCATGGTAGCCAGGTCAGCCACTCACAGATACGTGAAAGCTGACATGCTGCATTCCTTTGAGGGATAATTATTATTCACACCCGGCCCCCACCCCAATCTGTTTCTCTTTTCTTCACATTCCACTTAGTCTTGTTTGTGGATAGTGCTTTTTTGAGATCCCGGGCAGATCACTTCTCTCTCTGACTTTCAGGGTCTGGACTAACCCTTTGCTCCATTCGTGACACCTCTGCATCTGCTGCTGCTTCTCCCCACCCCTACCATAGTGGTGCACAAATGCGTTATTTGTTTATTGTTGTGATAAAATATAACTTTTACCATTTTAACTACTTTTAGGTGTACAGCTCAGTGGCCTTTAGTGCATCCACACCATTGTGACACCATCACCACTATCCATCTCCAGAGTGTTTACATTTTATAAAAACAGAAACTCTCTACCCATGAAGCAATCCCTCTTTCCCCTTCCCCAGCCCCAGGCAACCACTGTTTTGTATTCTCTCTCTTGGACTACTCCAGGTACCTCTTTTAGGTGGGGTCATTCAGCATGTGTGCTTTAGTGACTAGCTTATTTCACTTAGTGCAGCAACCTCAAGGACATTCATGTCTACTTCTTCAAGAATTAAGGGGTAAAGTTCTGGGCTGGGGTTGTGGCTCAGCGGTAGAGCGTTTGCCTAGCATGGGTAGGACCTGGGTTCGATCTTCAGCACCCCATAAAAATAAAGGCATTGTGTGGTGTCCATCTACACCTAAAAAATAAATATTAAAAAAAGGTAAAGTTCTCAGAGCTTCTAAGTAATACATAGAAAAACAACATTTTCTTCTGGCAAATCACATATAAAAACATATTAAAAAGCACACCACAATCAACTGTGGTTCATCCCAGGGATGCAAGGTTAGTTCAACATATGGAAATCAATAAATGTAATACATCACATCAATAGACTTAAAGACAAGAATAATATGATTCTCTTAATAGATGCAGAGAAAGCATTGATAAAATATAGCACCTCTTCATGTTCAAAACACTAGGAAAAACTAAGGGTAGGAGGAACATATTTCAACATTGTAAAAGCTATCCATCTCCGCCCAAGGCCAACATCATTCTAAATGGAGAAAAATTGAAAGTATTCCTTCTAAAACCTGGAACAATATAGGGATGCCATCTTTCACCACTTCTATTCAACACAGTCCTTGAAACTCAGGGACTAGAGCAATCAGACAGATGAAAGAAATTATAAAGCGATATGTATAGGAAAAGAACTCAAACTACCACTATTTGCTGATGACATGATGCTATATTTAGAAGATCCAAAAAATTCCACCAGAAAACTTCTAGAACTAATAAAGAATTCAGCTAAGTAGCAGGATATAAAATCAATACTAATAAATCAAATGCATTTCTATACATAGGTGATGAATCCATTGCAAGAGAAATTAGGAAAACCACTCCATACACAATAGCCTCAAAAAAATTAAAATACTTGGAAATCTAATAAAAGAGGCAAAAGACCTCTACAATGAAAACTACACTAAAGAACACAATGAAAGAAATTGAAGAAGATCTTAGAAGATGGAAAGGTTACACAGATTTAATGCAATTCCTATTAAAATCCCAATGACATTCTTCATAGAATTAGAAAAAGCAATCATGAAATTCAGTTAGAAAAATAAGAGATCCAGAATAGCCAAAGCAATCCTCAGCAAGAAGAGTGAAGCAGGAGGCATCACAATACCAGACCTTACACTATACTACAGAACAATAGTAACAAAAATGGCATGGTATTGGTACTAAAACAGACACGTAGACCATTGGTACAAAATAGAAGACACAGAGACAAACCCATATAAATACAATTATCTCATACTAGACAAAGATGCCAAAAACATACATTGGAGAAAAAGTCTCTTCAAAAATGGTGCTGGGAAAACTGGAAATCCATATTTAGCAAAATTAAATTAAACCTCTATCTCTCACCCTGCACAAAAATTAACTCAAAGTGTATCAAAGACCTATATACTAGAAGAGAGATCCTGCACCTAATAGAAGAAAAGGTAGGTCCAAATCTTGGCTTAGAACCTGACTTCCTTAACAAGACTCCTAAAGCACAAGAAGTAAAATCAAGAATCAATAAATGGGACGGATTCAAACTAAAAAGCTTCTTCTCAGCATAGGAAACAATAATGTGAAGAGAGAGCCTACAGAATGGGAAAAAAATCTTACCACATGCACTTCAGATAGAGTGCTAATCTCTAGGTTATATAAAGAACTCAAAAAATTTAACAACAAAACAAATCACCCAATCAATCAATGGGGAAAGCAACTGAACAGACACTTCACAGAAGAAGAAATACAATTGATCAACAAATATATGAAAAAGTGTTCAACATCTCTAGCAATTAGAGAATGCAAATCAAATCAAAACTACTCATTTCATTCTGTCGCAATGGCAGTTAGTTATTAAGAATACAAGCAACAATAAATGTTGGTGAGGATATGGGGAAAAAGTTACACTCGTACATTAATGGTGGGACTGCAAATTGGTACAACCACTATGGGAAGCAGTATGGAGATTCCTTGGAAAACTTGGAATGGAACCATCATTTGACCTAGCTATCCCACTCAGTTTATACCCAAAGGACTTAAAATCAGCATGAAACAGTGATGCAGGCACATCAATGTTTATAGCAGCTCAATTCACAATAGCTAAACTATGGAACCAATCTAGATGCCCTTCAGCAGATGATGGATAAAGAAAATGTGGTATCATGGTATTTTTTTATATTACAAAAACTTAGAAAAACTTATTATTCCATTATTATGTGATGATTAAAATTATGCTAGGTTGATTTCAGAGATAGTCCTTTATCAATTTTAAAATTATATTTTCAAAAAATATTTTATGGTATGATGAAGAGTATACTTTAAAATTATCTACAGGGAGAACAATTATATGTGCACATGTGCTCATAGAGAAAGTAGAAAAAATACACCAAAACTATAGCAGAAAACAAAACGACATTTTCTTCCAGAAACTTTTGTAAGTTGGGGAGTAAATGGTGAAGGAACTGCACACCCCCTTGTTAGGTTGGGAGTTTGTAGATGTAAAGTACCTTCTTAAATAAAATGTCAAATACACCGTGTACCAGTATCTTGGGTCTCACCTGAGTAGGAGCTGCATGAGACACCACCATGTGATATGTGGAACTGGGTGATTCCTTTCCTCTCAGGTGTTCATTTCCACCTGATGATTTACCTGGGGACTGAAGAACTCTTACTTCATGCCCATTCAGGGACTCAGGCATATACTGTTTCCACTAATAGTTTGAGGGGATTTGATTGCAGCCAAGTTTCAGGAAGACAACTTGGCCCTTGAGGGAGAAATCACTGCAGGGCAAATATAGCCAGTAAGTCCAGGCAAGAGGGGAGCAGTGCTGGGGTCCCCAGAGAACTCTGTAGGAGGACAAAGTGTGGATGCTACAAGACCTGCTCACCTAAATTCTGTGATGCTTTGGAGTCCAAAGCAAACTTGCTGAGGGAAGTTACCTCAGGACTAAGGGCCTCATTCTCTTCATATCCTTGGCAGTGACTGGGGAGCCAAGAGTCAGTATGGTGAGCATCAGGGGCTCAACAATTGGTGTTGGAGGGAAGTCTCCTTCCAGCTCAGCTGAGGCAGTGCTGCGGGTTTCTAAAGCACTGTGATGGTGTTAAGTGGACAGGAACTTCTGTTCTCAAACCTGGCAGATGGTGAGTAAATAGCTCCAGTTTGTGGGGATACAGGCCAGCAGCCTGGGGAGATCTGAGCTGACCTCCACAGGAATGGGACACCTGGAGAGTCTTGGGAGAACTTTGCAAGACACTAATTCTCGATTGGCTGGCGTACCAAGCAATGACATTCAGATTTAATGTGAATGTGGCCTTACTGTACCTGTTGGCTGGTGAGGGCCAACAACCTTTGGGTAACATACGTTTTGATTTGTTACTAACACAATTATGTGGTATATTCTATTGCCAGTTCATTAATCTCATTTAATTTAAAATGTTTTTCTAAGAGGAATCATAAAATGCCATTATTGGGGACAGAACCATGACCTTTGTATTTGCTTAACTGTGATTAAATAATTTTTAAAATTTTGTTTTATTTTCTTTAATAGGATATCTATAGGAACCACTTCAAAATACATTGTAGACACCTCACTATTCAGTATGCCTCTCCTAGGAATAAGGATATTTGTCTACATAATGACAATGCCATTATCCGACCAAAGAAAATTAATAGCAACTTGCTAATATCATCTAATTTAAATTATATGTTCACATTTCTCCAAACTGTCTCTAATATGAATATTTAAACTGTTTTTTTTAGAAGCAGGATTCTATCAGAGTCAATATATCACATTTAGTTATGGTTTTAAATTTATTTTATTTTAAAACAATCCCACTTCTTTTCTTTTTTATTACATTGGCATCTGAGGAGTCAGGCCAGTTGTAAAGCAGAATGTCCCACCTTTTAATTTATTTGATCCTTTTTGTGGTTATCACTTAACTTAAAAAATATAGCCCTTATATTTTCTGTAAATTGAGAATTAATTTTAAAGACTTGATTAGATTTGGTTAACAATTTTGGTCTGAGGCTAATTTTTAAACAGATAAACATGATGCCCTATGCCCTTGATAGTCTCTCTTTCAACATGTTGTCTTTTTCTCTTTTACTCAAAAAGCTTATTTGGCAAATTGTTTTTTTCTCCCTTAGCTATTTCTACTGATCTAATTCACAAACCCATTTTGAAAGTAAGAAAATCAAAAACGAAAAGCTCTTTCTTAATTAACATTTTAAGCATCTAAAAACAAGGGTCACCTGTTGGGGAGAATGAAGCTTCTGAAGCACGTGAGAAGCAAGAAGTAGCACAGGATATGTGCAAAGATCTTGTTCCACAGACCTGGATTATACCCTCAGAGTTCCAGATTGAATTCCTAGATGTGCATCATGTGGAACCATAGGCTTTGGTCCTTTCCCAACTCCAGGCCCGGGGATAAAACTCATCATGCAGTTATTCACATCTATCAGCAGTGCCATCATCTTCCCTTAACATTTTCTTCTGTTGACTCAGATCCCAGGGATTTGTAGAAGGACAAATGATCTAATGAAAATCTTCTTGATTTTGAATAATCTTATATAGTCTTTAGTAATAGTTAACTAGTGGGTTCCATTTAATGGGGGAAAATTATCTTGGATTTTTTTTTTCTTTTTTCTGTTCAGCAAATGTTTATTGAATTCTTGTCATACACCAGGGAAACTATCTTGGGCCCAGGGAGTAGAAGAAACACAAACATATATTTTTATTATTAAATGGTAGAGGCAGTTTCTATATGTCTAGTCTATATTGGACTAGGGTCCACTTCTGGGGAAGATGAGGTCTGAGCTGAGACTTGAAGGATGAGCGAAAAGAACAAGAAGAGCTGTTATGGTTTTGAAGTATTTCTTAAAAGACTCATGTTAAGGCAAAGCAAAATTGTTCAGAGTTAAAATGATTAGATTATAAGAGCTAGATTAATCCTAGTCAGTGGATTAATTCATTTGATGGATTAATAATTTAAATAGATCGTTGGGTGATAACTGTAGGTGTGAAGGGCATGCTTGGAGGAGGTAGACCATTGATGTGTCCCCTCAGAGGATTATATATTCTCCCTGGATCTTTGTGTTCTCTCTCTGCTTTCTGGCTTCTATGTTCTGAGCAACTTTCTTATGCTATATCATCCACCATGATGTTCTGACTCACCTTAGACTCAGTAATGGAGTTAGCCAACCATGGACTGAGCTTCTTAAACCATGAGCCCACAGTAAACTTTTCCTCCTCTAAATTGTTCTTATCAGGTATCTTGGTCACAGCAATAAAAAGCTGACTAGTATTGGTACCAGAAGTGAGGTCCCTGCAGTTACTAATCTGACCACATGGTGAAGAAATCTTTGGAACTGGTTTGATAGAGCAGTTTGGAAAAGTTTGGAGATGCAGGATGGAGAAGACTTAGAATGTTGTAAACAGAGTTTAAGGGTGATTCTGGCAGAAACTCAGAAGAGCAGAATGCTGAAGAAGAATGTGGACAATAACGATTGTCCACATTCTTCATGAGGTTTTCAGAGGTTTCAGGCAGAAATGAAGACTCAGTTGGGAATTGGACTAGAGCCATTCATGTTACATCCTGGAAAAGAATTTGTCTACATTTTGCCCATGTCTTGAGACTTTCTGTGAGGCTGAATTCAAAGGTGATGGAGTAATTAATATGGCAGAGGAAATTTCAAGGTGGCATAGCATGCAAGTGGTAGCATGGATATTGTTGATTTTTGGTCAGGTTTACTGTGAGAAGGGAGCAAAGTGCAGAAAGGAAACATTTGAAACACTTTCAGTTTGATCAGAGAAAAAAAAACATGTAAAATTAGGGCTAGGAAAAATGTGACTGCTGAAAAGATTATCACTACAGAAGACAAGCTAAATACTTCCCACAGTCAATAGGAAAGATGGCTTGAGGGTATCTAAGGAATCAGCAAGATTATATCCACTGTAGGCTCAAGATTACAAAAGTGTAAACTCATTTAAGAGACCTTGGAGGCACCCTGCTCACATAGGGGTTCCTGGGAAGTTCTTTTCCTAGGATTCAATTCACCATGCTTAGTTACTTGGGTACCAGAGGCCTCTGCCGTCATGATCCCACGGGACCTGACTATTGCTCAAATTGGCAGCAGAACATTACAATGTCCATGTGGTGCTAGTTCTGTAGGAATGCAGGTTGCTGAAGTTAAGGGATTATGGAGCCTTCCACAGAGATTTCAAAGGAAGGCCTGGGAGGACAGGCAAATTGTAGTAGGGTTGGAATCTCTGTGGAGAGCCCCTGAAAGGATGATGCATGAAGCTGTGAGAATGGAGCCAAAGTGGGAATGGAGACCCCCAGAACTAAGCAATGCCAGGAATATGGCACATCTACAAAGGAAAATTTCAGAAAATAAGCAGAATTGGGACTAGAGAGAGGCCTGTGGGATGTATCCAATAAGGCCAAAGGGGTGGGACACAAGCCTTTTGGAGATCATATCTCACTGTCATATGTTGTAGATGCTGACCATGGAACTACAGGATCTAACATCTTCCCAGCTGGGTTTGTTCTTGCTTTGGCCCCATCTCTTCTTTATATGCCCCATTCCTCCCTTTTGAAACGGAATTTTTTACTCTGTGCCATTGTGTATTGGATATATGTAACTTGTTTTTGATTTTTACAGGGGCTCACAACCAAGTTTGCCTTGAATCTCAGAGTAGATTTTGGACTTGCACTTTTGAGTAATACTGGAACTATAAAGACTATTGGGACTCTTCAAAGTGGATTAAATGCATTTTGCATTATTATATGGACATGCACTTTTGGGAGACAGGGGCAGAACGTTATGCTTTGGATATGAGGTATCCTCTAAAACTCATGCTAGGTAGTGGAGGAATGTTCAGAGATGAAATGATTAGATTATGAGAGCTATAAACTAGTCAGTGGATTAATCCATTTGATGGGTTGGTAATTTGAATAGATAACTGGGTGGTAACTGTAGATAGGTTGGGGAATGGCTGGAAGAAGTAGGTCATTTGGTGTGTGCCATTGGGGGATTATATCTTGTCCTTGGCTCCTTGTGCGTGCACTCTCTTTCTCCCTCTTTGCTTTCTGGCTTCCATGAGCTGAGCAACTCTTTTATACCAGACCTTCCACCATGATGTTCTGCCTCATCTTGGGCCCAGAGCAATGGAGTTAGCCAACCATGGACTGAACCTCTTAGACTGTGAGCCCCAAATAAACTTTTCATCCTCTAAATTGTTCTTGTCAGGTAACTTTTGTTACAGAAACAAAAAGCTGATTAATGCAAGAGCCTGTTTGGCTTGTTGACTGTGAAATTTGTAACATATAGCATATGGTAGCATCTATCACTTGGTTTAATTCATGATAGACATTCAATACAGTAAATTTATAAACGATTTCTCAGTGGAGGAAATATAATAAGCACACATACACCCAAAAGGCATGGGAAACTATACATAGTTGAGAATTACTGGAAGAGAAATCCTCATACATAAAGTCCCAGACCCCTTTGAAAAACCAGTGGAAACTATGAAACTTTTCCTCAGAAAAATAAACATATTCAAAATTTAACAGGTAAATTTAGAGGATATAGATATCCCTTAGCCCCATCCACACTAAGAATTTCTGTGGTAAGGAATTGGGAATATTAAGGCTTTTAAAATATTTTAATTTCATTTTATTCTACAGTAACGGACTTCAAATGTGTTGTGAAGGATGGGTTAAAAGGACGTAATCCTGGTTCAGGGCAGCCATGATGAACTTGGCCTGGTGGTGTGGTAAAAACACGCTCCACAGCAGGGGACTCCAGTTAGAGAGCATCCAGTGGAATACTTCTGGTTGCTGTTGCTTGGTCAGCCACTTACTGATGTTAGTTTGCTGAAGAGTCACTTACTTTTAGCAGATTCTCAGGGCATTGTGTTTGAGTTGTCCTAAAAGCTGCCCATGTCACCATTTTGTTATTTTAATTATTTTCTTCTTGCTGATTCTGGCAGGTGGGAAGAAGTTATAGACTGAGGAACACTTCTGTGCTCATAATTTCTTTATTTTCTTTGGGATTTTGAAGGTTTCTTCTGTTTCCAAACAATTTTAAAGTAAATTCAATATATATACTTGTTATTTTTTGAGAAAACCTTCTCTATCTCCTTACTCCTTTTTTTTTATGCCCTTATAAATTGCAAAACATAGGGTGCAAGGTAGGAGATGTTTAGTAAAAAAAACTGATACCCTATTGCAAAAATATACTGGGTATGGGCACTGTATTGCTTACCCTTTTAGAAAATTCTCCCCAGCAAGCAGGAAAGAAAATTAATGTTTGTACTCTTTATCAAATATTTTTTTTTAAAGAGAGAGTGAGAGAGGAGAGAGAGAGAGAGAGAGAGAGAGAGAGAGAGAGAGAGAGAGAGAGAGAGAGAGAGAATTTTTAATATTTATTTTTTAGTTCTCGGCGGACACAACATCTTTGTGGTATGTGGTGCTGAGGATCGAACCCGGGCCGCACGCATGCTAGGCGAGCACGCTACCGCTTGAGCCACATCCCCAGCCCATCAAATATTTTTTAATTATAGCTCCAGCTGCTTTATATTCTATTGGATCCATTTTCATGAAGGATTATACAAATAATATTCTCTGATAGATAGATATAGTTTCATAAAAAGAAGCCCCTACCCAGATGTAAATAGTAGATCAGGAAGAAGTGTTCATTAAGTGATGCATAGTGGTGGTGATACAGACTGTTTACTATTTCATTTAGCTGAGCAGGCTGGTGAATGGTATGCCACCTGCTTGGTGTTAAGGTTGTTTCTTTGTTATTGTAAAAATCACAATTGGAGGTATTTTCAAAAACATATAAGAAAGGATGGTTGTGTGCTGTACTTCATGTACATCAATACAAAGATTGATGACTAAAGGAGGTTGAGTGTCACTTAGAACTGCACTTTTTAAACTTTAATGTGGGTATGAAGTACCAGGGCATATTTAAAAAATGCAGATTGTGATTCATTATATCTGCAGCAAGGCCTAAGATTCTGTACTTCTAATGAATGCCCAGGCAACACTGAAGCTGCAGATCCAGAGACCACATCTCCTTACTCCTTTTTTATTGCCCTTGGAGAAGTAAGGACCTAGGGAGTCTCTTGGAGGTAGTAGCTTGATAGCATCAGTCCTCAGCTTTGTAAGTCTGGAATTGTACAGTTCAAATCCTTTATCTGCAATTTTGAAATCCAGAAGTGATAAAAACCAAAAGTATTTTCCTAACTTTTTTTGGAGGCATAATCTGATTTGAACCCACGTAAGATTATTTATAAATCTGTATTTCCTATTTTGCATAAACATTCATTGCAAAAATGTTGGTATATTTGCTTATGGGAAACTGGCTTAGACTGCTGGGGTGTAATGTTTGTGAGGCACATGATCATATCCTAGAATCTAAAAATTTCTGAAACATCTGTGACTTGAAGAGTTTGTAGATCTATGGCAATTTCTGGATGGTTGTCCCACCCAAAATTATTCTCTCTTGGGAATTTTTCTCAGCTTCATAGAACTGGGAAACACTTCTCTCCTACTCGCAGCTTCCCTAACCAGCCATAGACAATTTGATCGGGATAAATGCCTGAACCAAACTGGGCCATCAGATTCTCTTTTTGGGAATTTAGAATTGGGATCCACAGGTGCTTATCTCTCTTGGTGGCTGGGACTAAAGCAGGTGAGAAGCAGCCTTCTTTAGGTGTATACCTGTGACAGAAAGTATGGTGCTCTCCAAAGAGAGAGGAAAAGTAGGTATAAAGAAGATAAAAGTAAAAGTCCCTGCAGCCTGGGAGTGAAGAGAGCAGAACATGGCAGGAATGTGAGGTTCTGACTGTGATGCTGTGCTGTATTTGGTCTCTGTCCCTGGGTCTTGACCACAGCTTCTAGAAATGCCGGGATTTCAGGAATGTGGGGGTGAGAGGAACCACTTTTGTTATTCATAAGTCTCTTCTGTTAATTCCTATGATTGTGCAAGTGAGATGACTTTTGGAAAAAGGGGGTTGGCTACCAGAGGAACCAACCCTATGATTAGAGGGTTGGAACTTTCAGGGTCCCCTTCCAACCTGTGAGAAAGGGAGCAGGGCTGGAGATGATCTAGCTAAGCATTCCTAGGAAATGTAACTTCTAATGTGTTAGTCAGCTTTCCATTGTATGACAAAATATTGGAGAAAAATCAACTTAAAGGAGAAGAGGTTTATTTTGGATCAAAGTTTCAGTCTGTGGTCACTTATTTTTGGGCAGGCGGTGAGGCAGAACATCATAGTAGGGAGCATATGGTGGAGCAAAGCTGCTCACCTCATGGGGACCAGAAAGCAAAGAGAGGAAGAGCCAAGGTCCCAATATCTTTTTCAAGGTCAAACCCCTAGTAACCTACCTTCCTTACACTAGGCTCCACCTCTTTAAAGTTCTCCCTCTATATCAATAGTGCCGCAGGCTTGTGACCATGCTTTTAGCATATGGGCCATTGGGGGACATTCCACATCCAAACTGTAGCATCCATAAAAACTGTAAATAAAGGGATAGAGAGCTTCCACCTTTCATGTATTAGGAGAGTGGGGAATGCCAACTTCATGGGGACAGAAGTGCATGAACTCCAGATCTTTCCATACCTTGCCCTGTGTATCTCTTCATCTGGCAGTTCATCTGTGTCTTTATGATATCCTTTATACTAAACCAGTCAACATAAGTAAAATGTTTCCTACGTTCCATGAACTGTTACAGCAAATTATTGAAACTGATGAGGGGGTTGTGGCCAAGTCAGACTGAAGTGTGGATTACCTGGGGACCCTATATGTAGACCCTGATTTGTAACCAAGACAGAGTTGCTAGTAATGTGGGGACCCCTTCTTGAAATTGGTGGGTTTTTTAAAAATATTTTTTAGTTGTTGATGGACTTTCTTTTGGTTTATTTTTTGAACCCAGTGCCCCACACATGCTAGGCAAGTGCTCTTCCACTGAGCTACAAGCCCAGCCCAAAATTGGTGTTTTGAGTGAGAGGTAGACTTGTGGGATGGAGTCTTTAATCTGTGGGGTCTGAGCTGACTCTGGTTAGTGTCAGAGTTGAATGAAATTATAGGACATCCAGCTGGTGTCCACAGAGAATTGGAAAGTGGCCTGGTGTGGAATCCCGTGTTGCTTTTGGAAGTGCTGTAGTGTAGAAAAAGAGAAGGACAAGAAGCTTCAGTGCTGGTGGCTTTCTAGTTTGTGGTTTCAGTGTCAACTGCCCTCTGCTCTTGAGTGACAAACAACCACTGTCTTATAATAAATTCCTGCCTTTTGTTAATGTCTAATAAAGTGGGTTTCATTGACTTATAACACAAAAGGGCTTAACTAAAACACTAACATAACATTTTGTGTGTGCAATGAAATTCTTTTAGACTCTGAAGAATGGACATGCAAATACAATTCCCAAGAGAATGCTGATTTATTAATTTCCAGGCTGAGTAACCACCAGTGGGATTAGAATACTCCTGCTCACAGGTCAGCCTGTTCTCTCCCAGTAGGAAAATCTACATGGGAAGCCAAATTATAATGAGAAGGCTGTTTGATGAGTGCAGACAGAACCAGATAATTAAGGGATCTGAGTAGTCTGTCTCCAAGAGAGAATGGTTAGAGGCACTTTCCCCCACTTTCAGGATGTACAGAACCTGCCAAGTGGTACACACGTGTGCTTGTGCTAGGGTATCCTTGGAAAATAGGTCAATTCACTAAAACCAGTCCACCCATAAGCCAAGTCAGCTAATGATCCATTTACCCAAAGTTAGTGTTTGTCAAAACATTTCATATGTGATGCAATGGTTTCCATAACTTTCAGTGTGTTTTCTCCCTAAGGTTACTGATGACTGGTTTATGTGGTGTGCACTTCTCCCCTCTTTTTTTCTTTCTTCTTTTCATTCCACCTCCCTCTTTACTTTCCTTCCTCTAGCCCTCTCTCTGACTTTCCTTCCTGCCCTCTCTTCTGCCTTTGCTTCAAAGATATTTTTGCCCACTCCTCCAAGATGGTCCACTTCCCCACTTTCATCTTCCTCTCCTCTCCTCATCTCCTGGGGTCCAAGACTAGAGGTTGGGTCTTGAGAGGTGAACCAAGAAATAGTGCTGGATAGAGAAAACAGGTGGAGCAAATCTAAACTAGAGTTGGGTGGAGGGAGGGCTATGGGGGTGAGGGAGCAGAAGATCAGGAGTCAGACACTCCAGGCTAAAGACCGAGAGAGGGGGAGCAAGATTGTCAACTGGAAATCAAACTGGGGGTCCAGAATGGGACAAGAGACTGGATGAGGAGAACAGTAAGTAAGGATGATTACAATTATGTTGTAGCTCCATTGTGCATTAACTATCTTAGAATTTTCTATTTTCTAAAATTGCAGTAGTATGTGCCTTTTGGAGAAATCTGTGCAGTGTTGAATTTGCATAAATCTAGAGTTGCTCAACTCAGGGGGTGTGTTTTGTTTATGATTCATCAAATTCCCCCCCCCCCTTTTTAGTTTCTCCTTCCTGCTGCTTGTTGTCTTCTTCTCAGAGTTGTGTGTACTAAATGTCATTATTAAGCAATTGCTTCCAATCCAGTGTTTGTTGCTGCATAATAAGGTATTTCCATGTAGATAGCAAGAATGAAAAGATAAGATGTATTCATCTGAAACATATTAAGCTCTATTGCTTATGTTTTGTGACATTTAATGATGAAGTAACACTGGACTACAAATATTAAAGTTCCTTAAACAAGTAAAGCCTGTTTTAGCCAAATAACATTTTCCATCATAAATATTTTATATATTTGTATTTGTTTCTTATTGCTGCTGTATCTAATTTTCATAATTTAATGGTATAAAACAACCGAGTTTATCACCTCAGAGGTCTGGAAATCGGAAATCAGAATTCCTAAAATTAAAGTGTCAAAAGGACTGTGCTCCTTCTTAAGGTTCTAGGGGGAAATCTATTTCCTTATTTTTTTCGGATTCTGGAGGTCATCTGCATTCCTTGACTATTGTCTCTTCTTCCATCTTAAAAGCCAGCACTTGTAGCATCTTTGAATCTTTCTGTTTGTATTAGTCAGTTTTCAGTTGCTAAAATAAAATTCCTGAGGCTAGGTACTTTATAAAGAAGACAGGTTTATTTAGGTCACAGTTCTGGAGGCTCAAGGACATGTCTCTGGCATGTTCTCAGCTCCTGTGGAACTTCATGATAGATGACATCAAAGGGAGCCAGAGAGTGGAGAGGGGTCCCCTTTATTATTTTATAACAATTCACTCTTATAAGAATCAGTAGTATGCTGTTTTTAAGTACTTTGGATATAGATGGAGGAGAGGGATAGCTGGGTCAAATGGTGGTTCCATTCCCAATTTTCCAAGAAATCTCCGTACTGTATTCCATATTGGCTGCACCAATTTGAAGTTCCTCCAGCAGTGTATGAGTGTACCTTTTCCCCACATCCTCACCAACTCTTATTGTTGTTTGTCTTCATAATAGCTGCCATTCTGACTGGAGTGAGATGAAATCTTAGAGTAGTTTTGATTTGCATTTCTCTAATTGCTAGCAATGATGAACATTTTTTCATATATTTTTTGATTGATTGTATATCATCTTCTGAGAAGTGTCTGTGCAGGTCCTTGGCCCATTTGGGTTTATACCCAAAGGACTTAAAAACAGCATACTACAGGGACACAGCCACATCAATGTTTATAGTAGCACAATTCACAATAGCTAAACTGTAGAACCAACCCTGATGCCCTTCAATAGATGAATGGATAAAAAAAAATGTGGCCTATATACACAATGGAATATTACTCCGCAATAAAACAGAATAAAATCATGGCATTTGCAGGTAAATGGATGGAGTTAGAGAAGATAATGCTAAGTGAAGTTAGCCAATCCCAAAAAACCAAATGCCAAATGTTTTCTTTGATATAAGGAGGCTGATTCATAGTGGGATAGGGAGAGGGAGCATGGGAGGAATAGAGAAACTTTAGATAGGGCAGAGGGGTTGGAGGGGGAAGGGAAGGGATATGGAGTTATTAATGATGGTGGAATGTGATGATCGATATTATCCAAAGTACATGTATGAAGACACAAATTGGTGTGACATTGTAAACAACCAGAGATATGAAAAATTGTAATATGTGTAATAAGAATTGTAATGCATTCCGCTGTCATATATATATATATATATATATATATATATATATATATATATATATATATATATATATATATTAATCAGGGTCCCTTAAGAACTATCTTAATCTTTTCTGAGGGCAGTGACCCCATAACCTAACCACCTCTTACCTCCTACTTCTTAAAATTTCTGCTACCTCAACACTGTCATGCTGGAGACCAAGTTTCCAACATGTGAATCTGGGGGATAAGCCAGATCTAAATCATTGCATTCTCTGACTATAACCTGTGCTTCTGTCACCACATTGATTGTCTTCTCTCTATGACCTTTCTACCTTTCTCTTACAAGTACCCTTGTGGTTACATTAGGCCCATTTAAATAAACCAGAATAAGTGTCTCCTTTTGAGATTCTTAATCATATAAAGGTCCCTTTTATCGTGTAAGGTAACATTCCTTGATTCTGGGGATTAGGACATGAACCTCTTAGAAGTGGTCTACCATAATACTCTTTTATACTATTTGACCAATCCTCATACTAATTTATAAAACATTAATTAAATGGAATTCAGAAAAACAGAAAAAAATATAACTTGTGATTTCACCACTGAAAGATAAAAACATAATGAATATTTTCTTCTATTTTTTTAAAAAAGAACAGTTTTTACGTGGTTATAATTGTATTTTATGAATAAAAATTGATCCTGTTTTTTTAACTAAATATCATATAATTATTTAATTTTCATGCTATATATAGCCAGGGCAAACAATTTTATTGCCTGTGTCATAGTTTTTTTGAGTGGATATATCATATTTTACCTAAGTCTTCTTTATTTTTGGAAGTTTAAGTTGTCTTAATTTTTTTGCATTATAAATAATCCTATAACAAATATTTTTCTTGGGTTTTTGTGGTTATGTTTATGAGTTATTCCTTGGGACAGATTCTCAGATATGGAATACCTGTATCAGAGGCTTCTTACATCAAATGTTTTTCAAAGTGTTTATACCAAGGTTAGGGGGAGAGATAGAGATAGAGATAGAGATAGAGAGAGAGAGAGAGAGAGAGAGAGAGAGAGAGAGAGAGAGAGAGAGAGAGAAGAAGGGGCTGTGGGCAAGATATACACCTTTTCAGGGCACACCCTCCCTCCACGACCTACTTCCTCCAACTGGGAGGGCCCCACCTCCTACAGTTTCCACCACCTCCCAAGAGTGCAATCCAATTATGAATCTGTTCATGGATTAGTCCACTGACAAGGTTAGAATGCTCACCTGCCTGAAGTTCCCACCTGCGAACACTGTTACACTGGGGACCACACTTCAACCCATGAGCCTTTCATTACAGATCTAAACCAGAACCCATTTCAACACATAACCTATGTTAAAATTATTATTAAGCTGGGTTACATTCCTTTCCTCACACAAAGTCTTTGAAGCCTGGTGATCATATCACACTTGCAGCACATCTTGATCTGCTTCAGTTCAAGGGCTCAGTGGCTGTGTGGGGCTCCGGGCTACCCTGGGGAATAGGGCAGATGTAGACAGTGATGGCTTTCGGCTGATTGACTCTTTTCTACGCTCCATGCTGAACAACCTTTTAAAAGTGTCCTTTCTCTGGGTCCAACATAGTTGATTAGCTTTTGATATAGTGTGGTTACAATCATTTTGAACATAACTCTTCTTGACAGAACTTGGAGGTTTCCCAGTCTCTGTAGCCACAGTTGACAATGTCTTGATGACCGCAGAGGACAACGAATCACTCTGTCAGTCTTGTCTCTCTGACTCTTTCTGCCTTTGCTTTTTCCCTCCCACTCATTTTTTTTTTTAAGAATAAAAATTGATTAATTTTTTTCTGGTTAAAAATAAACACACACACACATTTTAAAGAATCAGGCACTCAAATGGAACAAATACAAATCAACTGTAGCTTATTCCATGAAGATAACCATCAGTAGTGTTCATGTAGCTCTTCCTTTGGTGTCCCAAACATACGTTTATGAAAAAAAGATTGATATAATATGTGCTATTGTGGAGGCACCCTGAACAGGGGTTGAGCATGCCCCCTTAGCCTTGAGTAATAGGGGTGTGGAACTGGAATCAAATGCAGTGTGAAGCAAGTGGGCCTTCCCTTCCCTCAGCAAGGAAGTGCAGCTCTGGGATTGGATGTCACCCAATGGACTGGGCTGCACCCCACTGTTTGTTGTAACACTATCCCTTGCCTTATTTGGGTGGAATATTCTATCGAATGTCTTTCCCCTAATAAAAACAGGGGTTAGGGGTGCACTCTCTCTCTTGTCTCTTGGCTGCCTTTCTTCTTTTGCCCTCCAGCACAGGAGCTGACCCCTGAAGTCGCAGAGCCATCCCTGACCCCTGAAAAAGGTATTTTGTGTTTGTGTGGTCTTTTCATTGCCAGCCCAATTCCCGTGGAGTGACCCTGAATCTGTGGCTGTGCAGGACGTGGGCGACATGCTATTTTACTTAGCCTGCTAAAATTATGTATTATGGATATATACTTATTAAAAATATAGATTGAGGGAGGAGAGGAGGTTAAGGGGAGGTGCTGGTGAATGAAATTGATCAAAATATATGCATGTCTAAATACATTGCAACAAATCCCACTATTGTGTAAACTCCTAAAAAACCAACAATAAATAAATAAAAATATATATTGAACTCCATATTCTGCCCAATGCTCTATGTATGTATCTACCATTGTAAAGGTAAAATTTCCAAGCTGATTCTAAGCCGCAGAGCCTGAGTTAAAGTGTAAAAGACCAGGCATCCTAAAGTTTCCAAAGTGCAGGGATTGGGTTAAAAAGTAAAAGACTAGGTATTGTTAGAGTCCCTCTGCTACCCCCCAAACCTGTAATCCCTGTAGCTGTTAGGACAATACTGGGACTTCCCAGTAAATATTTCCACTGACTTTCTGGTTGTTTAATAGCTAAGGGTTCCGAGTTGCTTGGCACGTAGGCATTGCAGGACCTAAACCAATCAGTTTGAATGTGTACCCCACCTAGGAGCACCAATCACTCCTGCCCTGATTGTTCCCGCCAATGTATGCACTAATCCTGACTCAGGGTTGTTGTTCAATTTTCCCGCGCCTCATGATGATTTGTTCTGATGTATGCAAAGCCCCCCACCCTCTCCAAAAAGTGTACTTAAGCTCCGCTTGACCTCTGCTCTGGGCTCTGGGCTGCTCTCCCTTCTTGAGTGAGCACAGAGTCCCAGCGCGCTGGAATGGATCCCCAAAAAATCCCCTTTTGCCAATTGCATGGAGTCAGTCTCTTGGGTGGTCTCTCCCTCCGACGTTTCGCCAGACCCTTACACCATGCTTTGGATAACCCATTTCTTTCTTTCTTTTAATTAAAAAAGAACTATTTTTATAAAATATCAAGAAACACATAAAATGAAATAGAAAAAAATATCATTTACAAAAGCATCAAAAGTATTAAATTTTTACGAATAAAATTTTATAATCTTTTTTGATATTTTTATTTTTTAATTAATTTTTAAAATTCATATATGACTGCCGCAGTCTTGGCTGGGCACAAGATCACAAGCCACCACACACCTTGTAGATTCAAACAGCAATTCTTTATTCCCGAACTCACACCGGCCCTGTACAAACACGTTCTGGGGAAATCCAAGTTCTGCCGCGCATTCACGTCCCAATACTTTCTGAATTCCACAAGAACTCAACGGGAACTCAGGCAGCAGGAACGCCCTATACCCAGCAGCAATAACCTTAAACCTGGAACTTCCCTAAACCCTATTGTCTTAAACAGGGATACTTCCTAAAACCTGCAGGATACACCTTAAACCTGGATCCACCCTGGTCCTTGAGCAGGGTCACCTTTCTCAAAGACACATGCAATGTTACAGCAAATTTCCATTTAACATGGAGTACGCTGGCAAGGAAATTTCAATGCGTCATTCCTACTTGGCAATGGCCCTCAGCATATGACAGCAGAATGCATTACAATTCTTATTACACATATAAAGCACAATTTTTCATATCTCTGGTTGAATATAAAGTATATTCATACCAATTTTTGTCTTCATACATGTACATTCCACCATCATTTCTAACCCCATGCTCCCTCCCCTCCCTTCCCACCCCTCTGCCTATCTAGAGTTCGTCTGTTCCTCCCATGCTCCTCCTCCCTACCCTACCATGAATCCTTATATCAGAGAAAACATTGGGCATTTGTTTTTTTGGGATTGTTAACTTCACTTAGCATTATCTTCTCTAACTCCTGGAAAACTAATTTCTTATTGTTAGACATTTAGGTTGTTCCCAATTTTTTACAGTAAGTACATCAATAATGTCTTTATCTATACTTTGCATAAGTATCTCATAATTTCCTAAGAATAAATTTCTAGACTAGGTCCAATTTTTACAGATAGGGCTAGACTGTCCTTTGAAATCTTACTCAATTTACATTCCTTACAAAAGTGTGAGAATGTTTTTCATTGTACTTCTTGTTTGGCACTAGGTACTATCATTCTTTTCTTTTTTTCTTTATAATTTTTAGTTGTAGATGGACACAATGCTTTTATTTATTTATTTATTTTTATGTGATGCTGAGGACCAAACCCAGTGCCTCACACATGCTAGGCAAGCACACTGCCACTGAGCCACAACCCCAGCCCTACTATCACTCTTTTCTAATCATATACATTTTATTTTAAATCTTTTGAATTTTGCTTTTAAAGTTTTAGAAGTATCTTCATATTGATTGTAATATATGCAAAGATTCAAAGTATAACCAAACATCTCTTAAATGGCTTCATGAATTGAAAGGGTCTAATGTGGTTATCAAACAGGAGGGCTGGGTTGTTCAAGTAAGGAACAACTCAGAATTGATCACTTGCTCATGGCTCACATCAGAGCAGTTTATCAGGGAGCTTGTGTATCACAGACAGCAGGGGACACAAGCTGACAGAGGTCCAGTCTTGACACTTGCTTCTAGAATCACTTTATTGGGTGGACGAGGATCTAGTGAATCATACTCTGATTCTTAAAGCTTTCACCTCAACAGACACAACTCAGTTCAATTTGTATTTCATTTTCCAAAGCAAACCATGAGAACAAACCTACCTTCACAGGGGATGGAGAAGTGCAGACCACTGTAAGGGTCCGGTGGAGCGTCGGAGGGAGAGACCACATAAGAGACCAGTTTCATGCAATTTCAGGGGGAAGTTTTATTGAACCAGCATGCTGGGGCTCAAGGCTCACTCAGGAAGGGAGAGCAGCCCAGAGCCCAGAGCAGAGGTCAAGCGGAGCTTAAGTACACTTTTTGGAGAGGGTGGGGGGCTTTGCATACATCAGAACAAATCATCATGAGGCGCGGGAAAAATTGAACAACAATTCTGAGTCAGGATTAGTACATACATTGACGGGAACAATCTGGGCAGGGGTGATTGGTCATTCCTAAGCGGGGTACACATTTAAACTGATTGGTTTTGGAGCCTAGATGCTTACGTGCCAAGTTACTTGGAGCCCTTAGCTATTAATCAATGGAGATATTTACTGGGCAGTTCAGGTATTGTCCTAACAGCTACAGAGATTACAGGTTCCGGGGGTAGCAGAGGAATTGTAACAATACCTAGTCTTTACTTTTTAGCCCAGGCCTTGCCATTTAGAGACCTTACAATGCCCGGTCTTTTACACTTTAACTCAGACTTTTGCAACTTAGAATCAGCTTAGAAATTTTACCTTTACACCACAACATACCTTGCAGGGGAATTGGATGAGACTGTCACATCTTGGAAGAAAGGAACTACTATCCGGCACATGATATTATTTAACTGTCACAAATAAGAAAACTGAGACTTAGTTTAAGTTATAGCTCAAGATCTGTAAATAGAAGATTACAGCGATCTGGGATTATAATGTGAACCTATCTTATTTTTTGGGGGGGAGGGTGTTAGCATAATTGCAGCCATATTCCTTTTCCCTACCCCCACTTTATGAATACTGTTCTTATTTCCTCAAAATAGAAGCTAGCCCCAGATAAAACCTACCCGCATGGAGATGTGCCAGTCTCTCCCTGTTCTCTCCCTGAGAGATAGGAGACAACTCACCGGCCCCTGAGATGGAGATGTACTGGTTTCCCTGTTCTCTCCTCGAGAGGATAAAGGGACATGTCGGTTTTCCTGTTCCCCCTCTGAGAGATAGGAAAACTGCCTGTCTCTGTTCCCAAGAAACAAACTTGCTTTCTACAAGATTGGGGGATGCTTACTATGACAGTCAAGACTAAACCGCCCCTAGTGCCTGGCCATGATTCTAGCTTATAAAAGGTGACATTCAAGGGGGAGTTGCTGCTGCTCTGTCTCGCTTGCTGCTGGTGTCCCTCTCTTCGTGCAGAGAGCTTTGTCGGGCTCCTGACAATAAACCCACTTCTTATCCCAGGTGTGTGTTTGATCAGTCCTGCGCCACTTTTCTTTCAGTGGGTACTGGGGATTGAACTCAGGGGTACTTGAACATTGAGCCACATTCTCAGCCCTATTTTGTATTTTATGGAGAGACAGGATCTCAATGAGTTGCTTAGCACCTCCTTGCTCTTGCTGAGGCTGGCTTTGAACTTGTGATCCTCCTGCTTCAGCCTTCCAAGCCACGGGGATTACAGGTATGCATCACCCAGCAATCTATCTTACTTTAAAAAAATGCTCTTTGTATTACATTATCTTGCTCTTAAGAGCATCAGCAGCGTTTCCAGAAAGAAACTCAGGGTTTGGGACACACATTTCCTGTATTCGTGGGTCGACGTGGGTTCCTCAGGGTCTCTGGAGCTGTTTTCATGCCCTTGTTGTTATCAGTGAGCACATCAAACATATCACCTTTTCCTTGGTAGGTCTTCCTGCTTCCCATCTGACAAACTCTGCATGTAGTCAATTCTGATCTTGTGATACTTGTTTCACAGAAGTGCCCACTGTTGATATTCTCCTCATGAGACATACATTTGGATTCATCATTTCTAAGTATAAGAGCATCATTGCTTCGAGGATGCGGTCTTGCAAATATCCTATGTTCTGACCATGCTTCATGCAAAAGAAGTCCTAACAACTATCTTGAGCATCGGTGGAGTTCTCGATAATGTGCAAACTTCTTGTCTCTATGCATTTTGTGTTTTGACAATAATATTCTGGGAGAAAATAAAAATATGTTGAGAATCCGCTGGGTGTCAAGCACTGTTCTAGGCATTTTAATATATTTTTATCTTATTTAGTTTTCAGTATAGCACTCTAATGAGGCATTCTTATTAAGGAGGATAACTGTATAATCAGAGGTGATAATGAAAGCTAAAAAAAAAAAAAAGACATCTGGTCTCAGAGTTCAGATTTCAGAAGTACTAACTTTTTATTATGGCTTCCCTTAAATACTCCTGTGGGGATCTTTTTCAGCCTCTGCAAGACACTTATGATTTCTAAAAGGTATGCTTGGCCATCCCGTTGCAAATGGATATTTAACTCACGAGCATATCATTTAGGAATGTTTTGGATGCAAGTAACAGAAAAACTCAGCTCATTTTGGCTTGAGAAAATAAATAAATAAGAAAGAAAGAGGAAGAAATTATTTGCTTATGCAACCAAACAATACAGGGTAGAATAGCTTCAGGTATGGTTTGGTCCAGGAGATCAAATAATATCACTGGGCCCAAATTTCATTCCTATTCTTGACCCTAGTTCTCCCTGTGTTCATTTCATCTTTCTCTAAGTCATGGCAAGAAGGCTTCAAGTAACCTTAGTCTTTTGTCCTCCCAAGAGTAAGTCCAGTAGAAAAGAGTATATATTTCTTTTTCAATAGTTCCACAAAATTTTCCCTATATCTCATTGGCTATGATTAGGCCAATGTCTATTCCTTAGGTGGTCTCTATGGGATAGGGACTGTGATGCTAGGATCCTTCAGGCCTGAGTTCATGCCCATTTCTGGAATCGCCTTTCCCTTTGCATATGGACTTCCCCTCTATAGCTTTATTAGAGTATTGTTGACGATTAGAAATTAGACCGATTTAGTTGTACAAACTGATGTTTTTATATTTTCTCATTTCTTTTCTCTTATAGCCCCTGGTAACTAGCATTCTACTCTCTGTTTCTAAGAGTTCAACTATTTCACAACCCACATGTAAGTGAGATCATGTAGTATTTGTGTTTCTGTGTTGGTTTTACTTCATTTCATCCTATGGGTTCACCCTTGTTGTTGCAAATGACAAGATTTCTTTGTTTTTAAAGGCTGAATAATATTCCATCCATTGGTCAGTTGCTGGAAGAAAGTTGTATAAACTGTGTAGTGAAAACAACAAGTGACCAGAACAAACAGTACTTTAAAATCAGTCCCTTAAAAATAGTTTATAGTATCAAAATATTTTCATGTTATAAAAGCTGACCTTATAAATTTTCTGCAGCATACAGAAAAGTGTTCATTAGAAAACATTTGCGTAGCTGGGCATGGTGGTACATATCTATAATTTCAGTGACTTGGAAGGCTAAGGCAGGAGGATTACAAGTTTGAGGCCAGACTAGGCAACTTAGAGAGACCCTGTCTCCAAATAAAAAATAAAAAAGGCTTGGATATAGCTCAAGAGTAAAGTGCCCCTTTCAATCCCTAGTACCCTAAACCAAACCAAACAAAATTTTCACAATAATTACTGAGAAGTGTGAAACCTTTCTTGAGCTGTTAGAAAGCTCAAAGCCATATTTGTTCAATTATAGAAACTCCTTCTTCCCAAATTCTTACTAACCTTATTTTATCTTTTAAAATCTTAGAACAAAAAGAAAACATATATATTCTTGCAGAAAAATTGGAGAATAAAGAGAAACCAGGGATAACCCAATGTTTTCTTTTTCTTCTTCTATTTATGCCAAAGGAATGAAACTAGAAAAACCAAACCAAAAGCCTCTTGTCCCACAGCAGTCACAATTGACGGGGCTCAATGAGCATAATGCTGTTTTGACCAATAGGAGTTTACCCTACTAAGAGTTTCTGCTTCCCGTCTTGCCAACATATCAAAGAAATCCTTCTTTGGGAAGGGTGGCATATATATATATATTTAATGAAGGATTGTGATGGATATTTTAGGACACAAAGAGCAGGAGCCCAGTTGAAGGAATACTTGTTTTCCATGGAAAGCACTGATGAGCAGCACTTTGACCTGACCTGCCTTCATTTTTCAGGGCTGGGTTGTGCTGGAAGTCTGAATACTCTAGGATCCCTAGCTGGAGTGGCCTACTTGGTCTTAGTGAGTAAACACAGAAGTCATTTGCTGACGCTTTTCTGGCTGAGTTCTGTGAGCCCTCTTCAGCTCCTCTGGTTACCTCCCAGGGGAAGAAACTGGAGTGTTCCCTCTTGGGACACGCTGTCCCAGTGGGCAGGCCTTCTCTATTCTTAACAAGAATACTTAAAGTGCAAGTAAATAACATTGTTGGACACAGAAGAATTATTACAGAAGTCTTGCATCCTTTCATGCTCCATTTGTTGTAAAAAGTATGAGCAGTAAGAAGAGGTGGGACTTTAGGGAGGGATGAAGTCATGAGGGCAGAGCCCTCATGCATGGGATTAGTGACTTTGTAAAACTGGGGTGGGGGGGGTGGAACACCTTAGTCCTTTTTGCTCTTCTGCCATGTAAGGTTGCAGTGGAAAAGCTCCATCTTCTGTGCACAGATTCCCAGCCCATGGATGTGGTGGGCTGACTCAGCAGTCTTCTAGAAGGATGCAGATGTGGTATGACTTTGGCATGGGGGTCAGTCACAATTTTCTAATCCTATTAGTTTCCCATGAGGGGAAAAAAAAAAAAGTATCACTAACTGTATAGGAAATGTTAGCAGATGTTTGGTCCATGCAGCAGAATTTGTCCAGGGCCTTCCAACCTTTCTCTACCAGGTTAAACTAGTATCTGAAGAAACACAAAACACTTGCCCTTGAGTTGGGATGGCTCCAGAAACATCGCTTTTAGTGGGGTTTTTCAAAGATGTAGCCAAAAGCAATTCCAGACAGGTGGAGAGGGTGGGTTTTAGATTACTCTTTCTGCTGTTTGAAGTTCCCCTGGGATAAATACTTACTATGAGTCAACAGCAATGCCCCTTGGCCCCTTGTTCTGAACCTTGAGTGATCCATGTTCCAAGAGCCAGCTCAGTCCAAACCAGAGCTCCCTGCCAAGATGATGTCTGTCGGTATAAGTGATCATACATCGATCACAGACTAAGCAGCCTCCAGAGTAAGTCCTGTTTGTCTTTAAGATCCTCATGTTAAGGGCAGAATCTCTGTGCTATTTATTCTCAATCCCCAGCACCTGCTGCAGTCCTGGCCCACAGTAGGTGTCAATGTCTGCTGGAAGGATGAATAGATGGATGAATGAAGCTAGACTGGGACTAGTTCCAGCTGTCTCCAGTCCTGCATATCTGGTGTTTGTGGGTGCACAGTGCTGTAGCTTAGCAATGAGAGACAACGTGACAGAGCCCTCAAGAGTGCAGAGGTTACAAGCTTGTAGAGTGAGACACATTTGGGTCCTAATTTCACCCTGCGACTTGTTAGTTGTGTGACCTCAGACCAGTCACTTGATCGTTTCCTCATATACGAAATGAGCATAATAAAATCTACCTCATTTGGCTATCAGTAGAATAAAAATCAGATGACACCTATAAAATATTTAGCAAAGTCCCTAGCACACAGTAAGCAATGAACAAATGGGCTATCTGGGATTCTATACATCTATACCCCAGATGCTCTAGGCCCAGAGATCACGCACCACTGTTTCTAGAGGGGGTAGCTTTGGGAACCCTGAAGTCAGCCAGTGTAGTCGCTGTGCTCAACATTACCCTGGCAGGCAAGTAGGGCTGTGAATAATGAGTGAAAGGCTCTGAGGACACGTGTGGGGACGAGGTAAGGGCAAGGTGTGATGAGGTCACACTGAGCCGGTAACAGACCTGCTGGATCCTCAGGATAAGAGTTATGACTGAATTCATAGAAGGTGAGGTGTGGAAGGGAACTTCATCTGGGTCTACTCTGGGCCTTAATTTGATGGGGCTTCCTCATCAATCATGGCATGCTTCTGCTCTGTAGGGATGGTCCTTCTCTGCCAAGTGACTTTATGGGGACCATTGTGACTGTTAAATTTGATTCAGGCAAGATGCACCACTGAGCAAATTTTATTGTGAGTTCTCTATGCCACAAACTCCTACAATCTGTCATCTGAGAAAGCCCCAGAATACTAGCCAGGCTCTGCCCTGTAAGCCAGGTGAGTGATGATTCTGTTTGTAAAATTTTAGTTGCTCAGAAATGACTGATGGTGCTGCCTGTGATTCCTGAATTATACTTTTGGTAATCAGTTATTCACTCAACAAACATTTATTTCTCTTCTTTGCTTTTCTTCTAGGTGAAAACATCACTGCAAGAGACTATATTTAGGCCCACAGTGTGTCAGAAGGATGACATGTTCTATACAACCTTTTCACCCTGTCTGCTTCTATATACACAAGCACCTCTGTATATGAATTCCTGGAGGTTCTGTGACTTTTTAATATTACCCAGAGCTACCTTCGAGAAAACTGTGAGGTCACTTGGATAGAAGCAGGATTCAAATGCAGAGTGTGAACACTCAAGAAGAGATGCAGACTACAGCAGTTGCTAGCATCTTTGAGCATTAACTATTCTCAGAATATGGAGTATTTAGATAGCAGCTCCTGGAGGAGCCAGGAGGTTTTAGCAACAGAGTTGCCAGTTTACATTTTAACAACCATGGGACAAGTCACTCTCTTCTTCCTGCAGTCTATAACTCTGACCGCTCAGTGGACTTCCTGGGAACAAATGCAGCTGGAGGAGATCAAACCCCAGTGTTGCTGGTATGCGGGGCACAAGCTGCCCAGTGCCACTCTTTCTCTGAGAAGCCAATGAGGTGTTGGTGGTGTTGAGCTCTGAACTAGAGGTCAGGATATTTTGGTTGCTAATTCTAGCTCTGCCACTTCCCTGCCAGGTGACTTCCTTGTATCAGGTGACTGTATGAGGCCTGCTGCACAGAATGAGGGCTGTCCTTGGCGTTACTCCCAGCTGCAGTGTTCTAGAAGACTGAATTAGCTTTGTCATCCCAAATTCTGGAAATAAGCAGTGAATGTTTAGATGATTATATACTTGGGAACTTTGTGTGGAGGTCCCAGATATTTGGTATTGGATGGCAAAATCTCAGAGCTATGAAGTTTCACTCAAGTGCAAAGTTCCCAGAACTACTCACTTGTACAATTTCTCTAATGTGACATTCTTTGACAGATAATTTTATCATGTTGGAGGACAATGACTTTTATTAAACAAGTACTCTTTGAAATCTATTAGCACACCCGTCTTTTGTTTTTTCATCATTACTATCAGTAATAATAAATATAATATCACCAGCTATTTATTCAGTATGTATGACACACTAAGCACTCTTACCCAGTGCTAAGCATTACCACACTAGAGTTCCACAATAGCCCTATTACCATTCCTGTTTTATAAACAAGAAAACTAAGGCTCAGAGAGGTCCAGAAACTTTCCCAAGGTCACATGATCAGTAA
This sequence comes from Ictidomys tridecemlineatus, assembly GCF_052094955.1. Lineage (NCBI taxonomy): Eukaryota > Metazoa > Chordata > Mammalia > Rodentia > Sciuridae > Ictidomys > Ictidomys tridecemlineatus. The sequence goes on along the minus strand of NC_135480.1, from coordinate 51,188,288 downwards.
GTGGATGCACTAGGATTTGAATCAGGCTCAATCTGACTTCTGAGTCCATATTCTTTTTTTTTTTTTCTTTCTTTTTGTACCAGGGGATTGAACTCAGGGGCAGTCAACCACTGAGCCACATCCTTAGTCCTATTTTTTATTTTATTTAGATACAGGGTCTCACTGAGTTGCTGAATGCCTCGCCATTGCTGAGGCTGGCTTTGAACTTGGGATCCTCCTGCCTCAGCCTCCTGAAGTGCTGGGATTAGAGGCATGTGCCATACTCTTTCTTATGAGTGGAAATTGTAGTGTTTTGAAGCACTGATGGCCAGTACCATTATAATTAATGCACATTTGAAAAGTGTCCATTGAGAGCAGACAGAAGTGGAGAACTTGAATGTAGTCCTTACCTTTAAGATCTTCAAATCTGGGAGACAGAACATGCTTGTAAATGATGCAACAATATAAAGCAATGAGTGGTATATGTAGGAAGAACTGGAGGCAGGAAAAATCTCTAGGATGCTGAGAAAGCTTGATCGACAAGTTAGGAATTTATTTGGATCTGAAAGAATGGTGTTTGAAAAAATCTGAGGAAATTAGGGAAGAGGGCAGACACTGGAGCAAGGGGGAAGGATTCAAGCAGGCCCTGGAGATGGGAGTGTACCTGGAACATTGTTAGAACAATGTTAGGGCAGGGGCATTTGAGGTGAGTGAAGTATTTGAGGAGCAAGAGTCTCATTTGGGAGGGAGATTTGGGCCATGGGCACCAGGTAAGGAGGCTGTCTCCTCTGTAAAAACTATATTGGGTGTGTCTGCTTGGGAAAGTGAGAAATGAGTGATTTTTATGGAGATATTGGATTTTTTCTCCTACTTAAGTACTGTGATTCAGACAGACACGTTACTGATGGAAACAGCCACTCAGAGCATTTGTAAATCCCATTAAGCCCTCTATGGCTCACTGGGTCCCAGTATGGAACTGCCTTCCATCCCACCCAGGTATGTGCTGTGAACTGACAAGAACTGGGAGGAAAGAGTGATTAAAACAGGTGGGGGCGGATAGTGATATCACAGGACTCCCCCTCCTCTTTTAAAAGTTGACTTGAATATTAGTGTTACATAGCCTTTGTTTTTTTTAATAAGCCATATCATCTTGGTGCTCTCAGAAAATTCTGAGTTGAGTATTAGCTAAATTATTTGCTCAGAAATTATTTCAGATTAAAAAAAAGTTCACTAAAGAAAAAAAATTCACAACAACTCCAAGAAAAATATCTCTGGCTACCTAAGGAGCTTCTATTGAACATCTCTCAAAAAAACATTCAGGCTTCACCTTGTCTTTGAAGCTTTAGGCTCATTTGTACTCACAAAGTGTAGCATACCGTAGTATCTTCTCTCAGTAGAAAGCAGAAGGTTTGAGAGTCAATTTGGCAGTTTAAAAACCCTAGCTCCACTACTTATTAGTTATGTGACCTGAGCAATTCAATTAAACAACTAAGACTTGGTTTTCTCATCTGTGAAATCGGGATAGGAATGCCTTAGAAACAGATGAAGACTGAAGCAAAATGACGCATGTAAAATGCTTAGAGCAGTTTTGAGCATACAATAGGTGCATAGTAGATGACTTCTTTCCTAATTTTCCATTTCTGTGATTTCCTTTATTTTGATGGTATTTGCTACTTAGGAGGGTTTCTTTCCCACCAGCTCCTGGAGGGCAGAGAACACATTTGATCTATCTGCGGTACCCAATGCTTGGCACACAGCGGCTGGCAGTTAAGTATTTATTGGTTTATTGAAGAAAGGCACAGAGCGAACTCGGCTAGGGTTCCGCTTGAAGCCTTGGGCAGGACTGAAAACTTTCCTCTCTCAGCGGACGCTTCTCTTCCACCCTAGCGAAGCCTCTCCGCCCGTCACCTCTAAGCCTGTTTGGAACGCGCCGCTCAGCTGCTGCGGGGGCACAAATGGCTTCAGCAGGCAGCCGTGGCGGCCCGAAAGGCGGCCCGGGACTGTTCTAACTTGTTGCAGATCTCGGCGCCCCGGGGGAGCGGGGCTGGGGCTCAGGTGCGTCCCTGCGGCTCCCCCTGCCGGGAAGCAGGCGGGAAACCCCGGGCCTCGCTGCGCCAGCGTTAGGGTTAGGTGGCCCGAGCCCACGTGCCAGGGCTCGTCCAGCGCTGCGGGCCGGCGGCTGGCGATGCCCGTGGAGGTGCAGGCCCTGCAGCTCTCGCTGGAGTCGCTTCCAGATTGGACCTGGCCCTTGGGGGGCTGCAGGATTTCTGCTGTTTGTCCTAGGGAGGCAGGTGGGGAGGGAGGGACGTCCAGCCAGGAACCGCAGGGCCCGAGGGCCCCGTGGCGAGAACACCGTGACCTTCCTCCACCCCTCCCCGGCTGCGCGCGGGGAGCTGGGGGCAGCAGAGGTGCGGGGGCCGCTGGGGAGAGGACGCCTCCCGGGAGCCCCGGGAGCCAGGCAGGGCGGGGCCGCGGGAGCCGAGGAGGCGGTAATGAGGACTCTGGGGGAAGGAGCCGGGGCGAGCCGGTCTCCGAGGCTGGAGGGAAGGGCCAGGAGGCCTCTGGGCCTGGAGGCTCTGACGCAGGGAGGAGGGAGCCGGGGCTGCCAACTGACCTCCTTCGGGGAGTGTGGGAGAGGCCCGGGGGCGGAGGGGAGGAGTGGGGAGTCCAAACCTGGGGAGGGAGGAGGGAAGGAAAGCAGAGAGGTAAGGGGGAGAGGCTGACTCGCTAAAAGCCAAAAGGGATGGGGGTGGGGAGGAGAGAAGGAAGAAGCTGGGAGGGAGAAGGGGAGGAGAAGGCAAGAGGGAAGAACATCTAGAGAGTGTTTGCCGGAGACCCAGAGGTGAGGGAACCGGGAAGAAAGACTGTAGGGAGGAGAGGAAAAAGGAAGGAGGGATCCCGAAATGGATCCAGAGGGACTGGGAGGGAGGGAGCAGCTGGCCCGAGCCCCAACAAAGAGGAGACTTTGAGGAGGTGTCTGGAGAGAGAGCTCCCTCTCCGGATTGCCAAATGGAAAGGCTCTACAAACATGGAAAGCACATTCCTAGGCCCTCGGGGCCCTGGTCAACAGCAGGGCCAGCAGGGGCCTGGGGCTGTAACCCTTCAGTGGTGGGACCCTGAGGACGGGGCTCCCAGGCCCCAGGGGTAGGAAAGGAGGAGGGGCAGTGGGAACCTAGGAGGAGCCCAGAGGGAAGGGGCGGATTTGTTGCCTAGGCACTGGGTGAAGGTCACAGATGGAAGGAAGGCGTGCTTATTCTTTTACTTATTCCACAAATATTTACTAAGCAGCTATAATGCCCTGGACACCGCCCCCGTGGCTCCAGGGCCCCTTATGCTGGGAGCAATCTAAAGGAGAGACAAGATAACACACATCCAGCAGTGTGGCTGTGTGGCTATGGGTTAACTTAATTGCTTGGTGCTTCAGTTTCCTGAAGTAGCATGGGGTTTATTAGGAAACCTACTCTCTAGGCTCATTTGGGGGATTAAATGAAATTATCTATATAAAGTGGTTATGAGCAGAAAGCAAGCACTCTGAAAAGGTTTGTCTATAGTGTTTGAGGGAGGAGAAGGTAAGTGGGCACAGAACCTTCCAAGCAAAGCCCACAGAAGTTTTAAGAAGGAGGGGTGACTAGGACAATTGTGGGGTTGGTCAGTGTTGGGCATGTGGGTTACCGGTAGCAGAATCACTGTGAGGGAAAGGCTTACTAAATAATCAGATTTTGGGGCCCTTCCTCAGACTTACTATATCTAGGTCTCTGGGCATCTGAGTTTTAACTTCCTGGGAATCTGTATTTTAACTTACCTCTCAGAGAGTTCTGATGCACCCTTTCTCTCCACTCTATCCCAGGGCTCTGTGTACTGTAAGAAACAGCTTTGACCTGGATTCTTCCTGTAATCTGACCCTTCTTCAATCAGCCCACCTGACTCCTGTGAAACCTTCCCCACTATCCAGGACAGAACTGAAGGCTCATTTTCCCACTGCACTGACAGGAACACTCCTGTATTCTAGCATTGTATGGTAGTTGTTGGTTTATCGGCCTGTGTCTCCCCTATGCCTGCCTCCTACAAAAAGAAGCATTCTTGAGGGCAGAGACAGGGGCTAATTTATCTTTTATCGTCTATCCTCACATATATATGGGATCTCTGTCTGGCTCTCTGGAAGAAGGCAGTGAGAGAGAATCCCCTTACATACTCCTTGAGGATGTCTTGCTTCTCTGTTTTCTTTTGTTCATTAGGGCTTACTTGGCAGTGAGATAATTTCCCATAGACAGAAGTTTCTGGGCAGAATATACTGCAGATCCCAGGCAGATGTGTCATGTTACTCTTGAAGCACCTAGTGGGATGATGTTTGGAGGGACTCCTAAGCTGGTTCCCACATTGCTCAGCATATTATATTTGAGCTGGAGGTGGTGGTAGCTGGGAGGAACCCAAATCAGGGACATAGAACACATAGTGAATTCTCAAGAGCAGGGACAAGAGGAATAGGACTGAGATCCTCTTTATCACTTTGAAGTTTCTAGTCTTTAAAGAATCACCTGTTTAAATTGTCTTATTTTATGTTTTCCCCCCAGTCTTTAGTCAGCTCATACGTTTGCACAGTTTCAGGGATCCCATCGAGGTCTCCAGTTGGCCCATATTGTGATAGTTCCAATGGGGACGTATTTATGAATGCTAATAATGATGCTGGTGTTGGGGTAGGGCCAGGCACTGTGCTAAGTTGTCTCCTCACACACTATCTCTTTGACTTCTCATAACAACCCTATACTGTAGGTAATATTCCCCTCTCCTCCCATTATTGAGGAAACCCAGATATAGATAGTTAAGAAATATGCTGAAGATCCCAAAACACATCTAGTAAGTAGCAGAGCTGGGCTTTGAACCCCTGCCTGTGTTACTCCAGAAATGGAGCTCTCAAAAACAGCCTCAGGCCTCTTCCTCCTGTTTCATCACACTAGCATCGACTGAGCGTCTAGTGTTGACTGTCACTGAGGTTAATGACCACAGAAACCTTGAATGAACATGGAAAATTCTGAGGATCAGAATTTCCACTGAAAAGAAAGGGGTGCTCTGTGGAGTGGGTGCTGTGGTGGTAATTATCAGAAAACATTTAAGAGAAGGAACTGACATAAAAATACTCTTGTTAACATAATTGTAGGTGAATTTTAGCTTTTTTTTAATTCTCAAAAATCACTGTTTCAGTCTTTATGGAAACAGAACAAGTCCCTGGCCTGATGTGTCATACTAGCTGTGGCCACATGGTGTCCCTCCAGCTCAGTCTAAACGGTTCCACTACCAACTCTGCCAATTTCTGCTGAACTGAGCAGCACTGGCTAGTGGGCTAGATAGAGCTGAAGGAATCAGGAGGAACGCTAAGTCATGGAATCAGCTTCTGACTGCTGGGGCAGGGGAGGTCAGTATAGCTCAAAAAGGAAAATGGAACAGATGGCTGTTTCTCCTGCCAGAGGATGGCAACGATTTGTTTCCAGGAGTCCCAGTGGACAGACATTGAAGGTTCTCTCTGGGGTGGGGTGGAGGGTTAGGATCCTGTGAAGGAAGGGAAACAGGAAGGTTTTGTTTGCAGAGTGGAAGGTCCTCTTCATTGTGGGGTGGTGTTGAGTAACTTGAGGGAGGATAGGAACTGGAGTTGGGGCTGAGAAACAGGAAAGGGACAGAGACTGCAATGTGCTTGCAAAGAGGGATTGCGGATTTGTCTGCACAAGCAAGCACAGTATACCACACATCCATGAAATTTTTTTTTTTCTAAACAGAACCTTATCCCCAATGTTTTACCTTATTATTATTATTGCCAGTGTAGTTCCATACTTTCATTTAACCTACACAGTGGAAAACTGATATGTTTTGATATTCAGTCTTTTTTGTAGCATTTGGATTTCCTGAAGGGTGGTGGTTCTCAAACTGGTGTGCGTGGAATCATCAGGAGGGCTGGTTAAAATAGATGGCTGTCTCCTTCCCCACACAGATACAGCAGGTGTGGGATGGAGCATTTCTAAGTCCTCAGATGGTGCTGATGCTGCCGGCCAGGAGAACCACAAGATAAAGGAATCATGGTCTGCATGTGGTCTCTTATTATTCTCTCCTTTCGAAAAATCCAAAGCCAGAAAAAGTCCATCTCCTCTCACTGGATGCCTGGGTATAGCTAAGGGGTGGGCCCTGACCTTGACTCAGCCAATGATTTTTTTGAGTCTGGACCAAATGTTGCAAGGCTGATATAGATTGTTAGGAGCAATAGCAGCCTCCTGCCCATAGGGCTAGTTGGGCTATTAGTATGTTACTTAGCTTCCTGTAGTTTGAGTACTTTGGGTTCTACAAGGTCCTGAGCTTAGCGTTTCAATTTTCTCATCCTTTGGCCCTCCAGTAGCTTTACAACGAATTTCCTTATGCTTAACTTAACCGGAGTTGTTTTTATTGTATGCAGTGTCTGACTCAAGCTCTCTCTGAACTGTCTCCCACTCTAGCCACCTGGAGGGAACTGAGTCAACTGAGATCACACCCAAGTCAGCCACAGAGCTGAGAACTGGAGCCCAAAGTCTGTGCATATAGCTCTCACCTCAGAGTCCACCGCACAGCCCTGCTCAGAAAGGCATTTGCAGTTTTAGCATATTAAATCCTTCTGAAATATGGTAGCACATCCAAATATATAACTAGTAATAGGCACACAACTAAAGTTTGCCACCCTACAATGCTACACTTTGATGAATAATATTTCTTAAAAAAACAACAAAACAACAAAAAAGATTTAACCCTTTCTACACTTGTAGACGGCTTAAAAATGGTAAAATGTACTATTTTAGCTATCTATCGTCATCTTTCATCTGTTTTAGAATTTCAGACCTTGTTGGTATCAGTGATTTGATAAAAATGTTGTTGGCCTGGGAGCAGAGTATCCTAAAGGAAAATCATCTTTTTGTTTGTTTGTTTTGGGACAACCCCTTGATATCCCTAAGAAGGAGGCTAAAGAGGAAGAGGTGGAGACTTATAGCTGGAACTGACAGCTATATTCAGTCCATAGCCCCAGGAGGGTGCATCCCTAAAGGAGCTGTTCCCTTCCCCCCTACAGTCTGGGCTTTGGGCTCCTGCTGGAGTGCTAGGGTGGAAGGAGAAGAGGATTTGGTTTCAACAACTCCAGTCACCTTGAGTTTTACCTTTTGTATCTGGTATTAGTTTCTAACAGCTGCTATAACAAATTACCAAAACCACCTTGGCTAGAAGTCTGAAATAGGTCTTCTGTGGTGAAAACCAAAGGCTGTGTTCTGCAGGAGACTATAGCTTTCTGAGACAGCCTCGGATCCTTGACTAATGGATACGACACTCTGATCTCTGCTCTGGTCACTCATCTCCTCTGCCTCTCTCTGGTCCCACTTGGATAATCCAGGGTTCTCTCCTCAGTCCTTTTTGCTATGTACAGTTTTTAGGCACTGGGAATTAGGAAAGTGGACACCTTTGGGGGAGAATCTACCATAATATTTACTTAATAAAGTTAGTTTATCTAATCTTAATTAAATTTAAACTTAAACTAAATTAAAACTAACTCAATAAAATATAATTCAGATAAACAAAAAGAATAAAAATATAATTCATGAAACTACTTCAGGAAGACCAACCTAGAGAATATTTTCTACTATTTTTCTTTTAAAAAATGAGTGATTTTTATGTAGTTACAAGCAATACTGTTTATAAAACTTGAAATCCTGTTTTTTCATTAAATATTATGATCTATATTCTATGTTGGTACATAGTCTGAGCATACATTTTTGCCGACTACATAATATTCAATTGAGAGGAGATGTCATGTTTCACTTAAGATTTTTCTTATTTTTGGAAGTTTTTAAGTTTTAAAAAAATTCAATATAAATAATTCTGTTGTAAACATTTTTGGTCATAGGAGTTTTGCATTTGGGTTTGTAAGTTTTTCCTTGGGATAGATCCTCATATGTGGAGTTACTCAATCAAAGGCTTTTTATAGAAAAATGATTTTCAAAAGGCTTATGTCAGTTTTCTGAACCACCAGATTCCTTTATAGGGGTTACTGTACTGCCTATAGTGGACCTCAAGTTCCCATCTGTAAAATGAGAATAATAATCCCTATTTCTCAGGTAGTTGAGAGATGAAAGCCTCATATTTCTGAAGCAGGCTTGGAGAACAGTAGAGATATGTACAGGTGGTAGTTATGGCTCTGGAAGCCCAGTGACTCAATTATACCTCTCCTAGGCTCTCAGTGTGTGCGCACGCATGTGCACAAGAGTCTGGGTGGGAGCAGTTTTCTAAGTAGCAGCTCCTCTCCTGCAGAAGGGCCCAGCAACCTGTGGACAGATGTCCAGTACTAAGGTTCCTCACCCTCACTGGCCTCAGAATCACTCCAGGAGCTTTTGAAAGGCCCAGATCCTTAAGTTCCTCCTCCAGAGGTTCTGGTTCAGTTATTCTGATGTGGAGTCCAGTTTCCCATGTGATTCTGGTGCAGCAGAAATTACAAACCACCTCTTTAGGCCAATCTGTGGAAACCCTGTGAACAGATCTGGGCCTCCAGGAAAGCCAGAATGGGCAAAGGCAAGATGTACAGACAGACTGCCCAGTGGGAGCCTTTGCAGAGCTCTGGGTGTATCAGGACAGTAAGGAGGTTGTTCTGAGCCAACAGATGCTACTTCCCTCAGCCCACAAGGAAGCCACATTGGGTGTCTGAGCACATGCCCCAGAGCAGCACCAGCTCCTTGGGCATCTCCTTCTGTTTCCAGCAGGGGTAAAGGGGTGCGAGCAGGAGGCTCCCTGACTGGCAGGCCCCTGTCCCGGGATCTCCCAGTGAGGAGAAGGAATGTTAATCAGTGTCCTGGGGCAGAAGCCAGGGGATTCTGTCTAATTAGTCAGGGACACGTGGGCAGGCAGTGAGAGGGTGCCTTTTTCCTAGCTGGTGTTCTTCTGTTGTACTAGGATGAGCAGCCTCCTTTGACTAGTAAAAAGATGCTTCTTGTAATCTGAATTTCCAATTTCCAGATTTGGAAACAGCGTCTATGGGGCTCCAGAGGCATCCGTGCCATGAAATTTTTGCTGTCAAATTCAGAGGCTTAAAAGACTGACTCTGAGTTCTGTCCTGCAGACTCACTTTGCCCATGAGCCTCCTTGTTTTTGTGTTAAGAGTCCTGGAAACAAACACACACACACACACACACACACACACACACACACACACGGCTTATTGCTTGCCAGGCACTATGCTAATACCACTTACATCCCTTATCTTCACAACAACCCTGGGAAACAGGCATTATTATTTCCTTCACTGTATAGATAAAGAAATAGTGGCTCAGTTGGGTTGCATAATTTGCCCAGTATTAGGCTGGTGAATTGCAGGCTCAGAACTCAAGCCCAGCATCTGAATCTAGACCTTGTTCTCTTACTACACTGCCTGAATAGATGAGCTTGTTGGGTTGCAAGGGGGTGTGGGGAAGATTGGTTGGAGGTGGGTGGGGCTCTCTCTGGGGAACACAGAGGGACAGGTTGACAAGTGCACAGTCTGTTACATTCTCCAGCCCTGCTTGGACTCTGAGTTACCCTGTTCCAGAAGCAAAGAGACCATTGGGTACTTTGGCCCACCGGTGGATGGGTCTCGAATTGCTAATCAGGAGCTTGACATTTCATGTGTCTAGGGGAGCCCTGGGCCTTCAGAGCCCGTCAAGGCTGAGAATCTCCTCTGGCTGCCACGTGGCTTGTCCTTTATCACAGGGTTACTCTTGCTCCTTCCCTCTTCTCCACCACTATCCTTCCTTTCTTCCCCTCCTATTTCTCACTCCTCACCTTCCTCCTCTTAACCCTCCTTCTCTTACTCCTCTGGTTCTTTTTCTTTCCTTTTTATTGGCGCATCATAATTATACATAACAGTGGGATTTGTTGTGATATATTCATATATGTTTTTCTTCTTCTTTCTTCTGTTTCTTTTTCCTTTTCTTCCCACCTCTCCCAAGTTGACCTTTGACCTCTGCCTGTTTCTTTCACTCAGTTAACATTTACTCCATCACATTCTTTGCTGGGTGGGGAGATTCCAAGCTGGGCCAGGAGCCCTGCCCTGGTTATGAATCAGCCTGAGTGATTGTATCCTGGTTCTCGGCCTGGGCCTCATGGGGTTTCTTCCTTGGAAAGTTTGGGCCTGTTCTCTCCATCTCCAGACCTCAGCAGTACTTTACTGAGTGAGCTCATTGCTCATTGCTGGGTTCAACATGGTTGCCCCAATGGACCACATGGCTTTTGGTTGCAGTCCTTGGCTGGCCCTGCTAACCCCAGCTTGCCTCTGTGTGTTGCCGCAATCTCTGTCCTGATAGGTTACAGATTCTTCTCCTTTCTTTTGTGGGGGAAAGCTCTGCAGCTTTTTTGCAGTTGCCAACCTGAAGCCAACAGAACACAGACTGCTGAGTGATTCTGCACATAAAACTAGCCCAGCTCTCCTGTAGTTCTGACACATTGTCCTGTTCAAGTGCAGATTCTGATGTGTGTAAAGGATGTCTACGTGGGTGTCGAGAGATGCTGCGAATACAAAACTCTGGCTCCTGGGAAGACAAGAACAGCAGAAGCTTTATTATCTCAATTTGGAATCTGCATATTAAAATGCCCACTGTCCCTGGGGAGGGTCTTTAATAGCTCTAATGAGCCTTCCAGCAGGTCTCTAGGGATTCCCACTAAACCATGTACTAATTGGCAGTTTGGATGTATATCGGATTTGGGACAGATGTGCCCACTTCAGTCACTGTCAGATACTAGAAGTCTCTCTGAACTTTAGAGATGGGAAAGTAAGGACCTGAGAGGGGAGTGGGGCTGGGTTTGTATTCCCAGAGTCTAATTGCACTTTTGGTGCATCTCCCTGGTTCAGGAAACTTAATCATAGTTAGTGTTTTGTACAGGGACAGGCTGATATTTCAGAAAAACTGTCAAGTCTGCTCCCATGGGTGAGCCAGTGGGTTATATCCTTGAAGGACCAGCCAACAGTCGATCTCCCTGGCTTTACCTTCCAGATTCATTAAGGGCGGCTAGAATGGGAAATACACATTGTCCTTTATGGAAAAGAACCGCAGTTGTGCCTTAGCTATTGCCAAAAGCACTGGAGGGGAGATACTAATGAAAGGGGCCTACTATGGATTAAATTGTTTCCCCCCAAAAGATAAGTTGAAGTCCTAAACCTTGGTACCTGCAAATGAACTTTATTTGGAAACAAGGTCTTTACAAATGAGTCAAGTTAAGATAAGATCATCAGGGTGGCCTTAATCCAATATAACTATTGTCCTTAGACCAACACCATTCCCCCAGGTCCAACACAGATGTCCTCTCTAATTGTATCCTAGTCACATGGAGTGCCCCAATTTACAAGGGCCCTAAGCCTGAGAACAAAAGGCACCTACAAAGCAGAGATCACTGTTTGGTTTTGAATTAGTTTTCTAGGCTGCCGTTAATTGGTCAATTAGCACATGACTTTCCCTTGACCATGGGGAACTTCTGCTGTATGACTGAAAGAGTTTACCTTTCTTTCTCTGGCCAGATCTGAAATAAGATAGCAGATAACCTTCAATGCTGTTGGCAACCTTTCTGTGACCATGAGGAGGGCCAACTTTAAAATGACCCTCTGACTGACACAACAAAAGGTCAGAAAAATGCTGGGTCTTTGATGACTTCAAGGAACCACTGGATCAGTGAACATCCTGGAATATGCTCTATCTCTGGATTCTAGTTAACAGGGTCAATATATTCTCTTTATTTTAAAAACAAATTCAAGTACTTTTTTTTTAGTTACTTAGAGTGGTGGTTTACAAATCTGACCACATTTTTGAAAAAAATTTCTTTTTTATGGAGCTTTTTAGCCTTCTTCCAAGGTCTGTGGTCATAAAGGGAATGATTAGGGAGGACTGGGTCTGACTTTCCAATATATGTAGAGCAGAGTCATTTTAATCGTGGGGAGGAGGATGATTTGCATTTCTCATTAATAACTTAGGTACAGTGTGCATCCATGCTCCCTCTCATACATTAGCTCAAAACTGTAGGTTTTCCAGAATAACCAGGAATATTAGAATCTGGTCCAGCCTTGAAAGGCCTGACTAGGCGTACCCTTCTGTTTCCACTTATGTTATGATTGCAGTTATTACCCACTAATGCTTTCCTGCCTCTGCCAGGCCAGGCTCAGGAGGCCTTTCTGTTTCCCTGTGGCTCAGGTCTGAACTGAGCTCATGCACAATGGCCTAACTACACAAACTGGCCAGGCAGCAGAAGGAACATGCCATCCAGGTGTGCACAGCAGCAGGAAATGGACACTGTAGTTGGGGTAGTTAGCGGTGCTTTAAGTCAGAGAATTTCACAAAGGCATCTTTTTGCTCTTGGGGACCTCAGACCCTGAGATACAGTGGCTCCAGTGATGCCTCCTGTAGTATCTCTCTGCACTCTTCTCCCCAATCCTTGGACTGGAGCATTGATCATCTGTAGGAGGGCGATCAGGACACACTATTCATTCTCTGGTCCCCCTCGGCTGCTCACCACACTCAGCCCTCCATTCCTGGAGATCCAGCAGTGATTTTTGTTCTGGGATTCAGGCCAGCATGGCTCCCTGTCAGCCTGGTTCCCTTGTCCACTGGGACTGTAGATCAACTCATCGGCACCCCGTCTGCAGTTCAAAAATGCTCTCCCCAGCTCAGTCTCAACTGCGGCTTTCAGTTCAGCGGGGGGGCCCCCCTTCTATGGGCCCCTTACCTGCTTCACGAATTGGGTACCAACTGCTGACTGCCATCACCAACTCAGGTCTCAGCTGTGGGACTTGATTCATTGTCTGCAAAAACATGCTTAGCCAAGGGGGCCAGACACCATTACCACTAGAGAGCCATTTCACATATGCTCACAAAGCATCTTTCAGTTCCATACAGGAAATGAGCTCTGTAAAACCTTTGTTCATTCCATCTTCCAGCGATCAGAACAGAAGGAATTAACCATGATGGGGGGCCATCCAGTTCCTTGGTTAAAAATTTCAGGGAATCTGGTTGTCTGGCAAAAAGGGTGGCCCTAAAATATGCAGTTCGAATAATCTGCCCAACGAGAGAAACAAACATAATCTCTGAAGAGAAAAGGCATGATTAAGGGAAAGACACCTGCCACCCATGCCACCCTTGGCAGGCCATCTTGGGAACCTATTGCCAACTAAGGAGGAGGTTTACGGATGGCTGTGTGACAGGTGCTGCTGCTTCAAGGTTTTTGCATGAGCCACTTGTTTCCTTCAAGAATTCATGTTATCACAAGGACACTTTGCAGTAGGTTGAATTTAGTGCCTGAACTGAGGTTACTGAGTTAGATTTCTATCAGGTATTTTGAGAGAGAACACTCATGACATGATCTAGTCCAGTGGTACCTAATTTTTGCTGCATGTTAGAATGACATGGGAGTTTAAAAAATAATTCCTATGTCCATACTGCACCCAGATCAGTTAAATCAGTCTCTGGGAGTGAGACGGAGGCATTAGGATATCTAAAAGATTCCCAGGCAATTGAAAATCACTAGTCTAGTCCCTTACCCTACCTGCATCAAAATCTTGTATTAAAATAAACTGAATAGTTACTAAATATATCCTAAGTGATAACAATTCAGAATTAACATCTCAATAAATGTACCACCTAGGTACAATGTGGAAATTCTCTTGTGCTAGATTTCAATAACAATTGATTATTTCTTTGATCCTGATTTTCTTTATTACTTCCACTGTTGAAAAGTCCTGGGTCTATTCGGAGAAACTGGTAAAGCACTAAGGGCTTAGAGGAAAATTCCACCTTGGGGGCAGAGGTCAAATTTGAAAAGCACTTCTAGAATTTAAAGGAAATACTTGGAGTTGAGAGGAATGGAAAAGACAATAATAGATCTGAAAACTCAAAGACTAGGAAACAGATCAGAAACTGTAATGAAAAATGGACCTATTTTACATTTTACTAATTTAAGAAGTCCTGAAATTAGAGATTAACTCTTTGTGAGTCATCCAGTTCTTTGATGATTCGAGTGGAAGCAAAACTGATCTGCTTAAATCAATACCTAAGTGTCAGCATTCAAATCAGAGACTGGCAATGACTTTACAGACCAGAGCCAGCCTCACTCATGTTAAGGGAGACACATCCTGAATTTCCATTGCCTGTTACTTCTTAAAAATCTAATTTTATTCTATAAAAGTTCCAAAAGTATCTAATTTGAAAAGTCAAAGAGTACTATAAAGATTATAATAAAAAGTAACAGTTTAATGGCTCATTCCCTTATCCACTTCCTTGCCAGATTTTCAGTACTACAGAGACACTTAATTCTTTGCCTATTTCTACTGGTGTTTATGTACATATTTCTAAGTGCATGTTTATACCTCTATTTCTTAAACTTTCAATTTTAGGTCATCCCTATTAACTTCCTATTATGGAAAATAAATATATCTTTTAGTTCTCTTACTGCTTTTCACCCCTCCCTCCTCAATATAGTTATACTGTAATTTTTAGGGAGATCAACATTTAATACTTACCTTCTTGTGACCATTTAGTTACCTCATAGCTAGCCACCCCCCTGAAAAAAATCTATGATTATATTTCCTTTCTTTTATGGCATTTTGTTTTTCTTGGAGTTAATGATTGTCTTATTTTTTCAGTTCCTAGTGATTTTTTAAAAAATAAACATATCCTCAGTTTTTTCCTGAATCATAGAACTGTAGAAAATCCTATTGATTAGGTCCAGCTAGCATGCCAAGGAATCTCGCTGTTCCATTTCTATCCCTGAATATTCACCTCCTCGCACTCTGGTCTGTTCCACTTTGAATTGATCTCTAGGCCTCACGACCAAATGTCTTCATTAAATCCCCCTTCTCTCTCTTATGTTGGATCTTGGCTTCTGGAGTTGATTATTTCTCTCTCATGTTATCCTTTTGTTTTGGTGAAATATATGTCTGAAAAGTTCTGAAGAGGAGTGGGAAGGGGGCAACCGGCCAGGGACAGGGCACTTAGGGATTGGAGAGCTGGAAGGGGAGAACTTTTCTCAGGGAGGTAGAGAGACAAGGGAAGGTGGGGCCATGCTGAGGTGCCTAGCCCTAAATTCCCATTGGAATTCACTTACAAAGCACAAGTAGAAATATGTGGAATTTCAAGATGGCAACAATAGAGCACAAAACCAAACACAGAGGTCCCCTCTGAGGGTGGGGCTCCCTGTGACTACACAGTGTAATACATCTAATACAAGCCAGCTCTGGTGGGAAAAAGGATGGCTTATATATTAGGTCATGCTCTCCAATGACTCTATCTATCTAAAAGAAAATGAAAAGACTTTTAATTCCTCCAACATACTAAAATACATTCCAGATGGGTTAAAGATTTAAATGTAAAAAATGGACACAAGAACATAAGAGAAAAATTGAGAGAACATGCCTATTACCCAATTGTGTGGGAAATCTTTTTGACCAAGACAATAAACATAGATACTGTAGAGGAAATGGATAGTTATATGTGCTTATATAAACTTTATCTTATATGAAAAAATTTTATAAATGAAGACAAAAGATAAATGGTAGACTGAGGAAAAAGTTCCAGCATATAAAACAGATAAAGCATTAATGTTTAAAATATTTAAATACCTCTGCAAACTAATAAAGATATGTCAGTTGGAAAATAGGCAAAGTGTATGAGTAGACAGTTTTCAAGTGGAAATCCAAATACTATGAGAAAAGATGTTAGGGATGTATAAATCAAAGGGACAATGACATAATACCTCTCACATATCATGTTGGAAAAAAAAATTAGACAAAGATAGTACTACTTAGAGTTTTTTGTTGAGAAAAAGGCACCATTGCACATTACTGGTGGAAATGTGAATTCATGATGCAACATTTCAATTTTTGGTTATCTGTTCTATGGAAATTAGGGGACCAAGAAATAAGGATATACCTACAGATGTTTTTATTACAGTATTTTAATTGTAGCAAAAAATAAACAAAATAATACCAATAGAACAAAGAAACATGGAAGAATACTAGAAGAAAACTAAATATCAATAAAAGGATAGTTGAATGAATTTTAACATATTCATAATTTGAATCATTATATAGTCATTAGAAAAAATAAGTTATACCAGTTGAACTGGAGAGATTTTCAGATGGTTGAGGAAAACACCCATAAAAAGCATATATAATAAAATCATATTCATTGTATATGTAAAATATTTTTGTGCCCAAATTCCAAAATTATGAATATATATGATTACATGAGTTTATATGTGTGATAGAGGATAAAAGCGTGTGAGACATGCATCAGTTTTTCTTGATTTTGCTGGTAGTTGGGGCAAGGAAGAAAGGTAAGTGGAGGATAGGAAAGAGACTATTTTGGTGTAAAGAGGTAGATCTGAACTTGGAATGGAATATGGATAATTGCGCAATGAAGAGAAAGGTTTCAACTCAAATCTGTTGTGATTTGACCTTTGGCTATTGCTCCAATTCCCGACTACTGGTTCCAGGATCAATAACAATTGTAGTATAATTTAATTTCAATTATGTAAGAGTACTATAAACAAACAAGCCCCCCAAAGTAAGAATACTTTAGAGGAATTGAAATATGACTAACTTTAGAATTCTTCTCTGAAATAATAATTTCCAGAAGGCAGCAGTAGAATATCTATAGAAATTTAAGAGAAAAAGTATGTGATAGAGGACTTTTACCCTGCCGTGTTGTCATTAATACACAACAGCAATGGTGGTGTTTTTTGATCTCCAAAGGCTAAGTTACCAGCCAAGAACCCTTTCTATAAAAATGATTCATAAATTTCTCCAAATGACACAAAAAATGAATCAGAAGAGGATGAGGTGATACATTTAAAGTACTAGAAGAAGAAAACTGACAGGCAAGAATATTGTAGACAGCAAAGTAATCCTTTAGAAATTAAGAAGAGGTAGAAATTTTTCTGGAGAAACATCATCCCCACTAGACTTGCCTTATAAGAAATGCTAAAGGAAATCATTTAAGTTGAAATTAAAGAACCCCTATTAGCAACAGGAAAACATATGAAGGTAAATCTCATTGCTACAGATACAGAGTCAAAATCAGAATGCTATAGTACTCTAATGATGGTATATAAATCACTTTTAATTCTAGTTTAAAAGTGAAAAGATGGAAGTTTAAAAAACAACTAAAGCTAAAATAACTTGTTAATGGATGCACAATATAAAAAGATATAAACAGCAACCTTAATAATATGAAATGTATGTGTGAGAAATAAAAGTGTACACTTCTTGTCTGTGATCAAAATTAAGTTGTAATTAATTTATCATAGACTTTCAACTATGAGATGTTTTATGTAAGACTCATGGCCATCAAAAAGAAAGAAATGTGAAATATATATACAAAAGACCAAGAGAAAGTAGTAACAGCAGTTAGGTGTGGCAGTGTATGCTTGTAATCTCAGCAACTTGGGAGACCGAGGTAGGAGGATTGCAGTTCAAGGCTAAGCTAGGCAATTTAGTGAGACCCTGTGTCAAAATAAAAAAATGAAAAGGTCTGGGGATGTGGCTCAGTGCCCTTGTGATCAACTCCCCCTCAAAAAAAAAAAAAAAGTAATGAAAACATGCCATTACAATGATCAAATCACAGAGGAAGCTGAAAGACTAGAACTATAAAACGGGAAGAAAACAATTAACAAAATGTCAATAATAAGCCCTTATTCCTCAGTAATCACTTTAAATGTATATGGACTGAATTCTCAATCAAAAGACATTATGTAATTAAATGCATTAAAAAATGAGCTCAAACTATTTGCTGCTCACCAGAAACTCTTTAAGATTAAGGACCCACATAGGCTGAAAATGAAAGGATGGAAAAAGATATTGTATGCAAATGGTAACCGAAAGAAAGCTAGGGTAGCTTTACTTACATCAGACAAAATAGACTTTAAGACAATAATTGTCACAAGAAGTAAAGATCATAATATAATGATAAAGGGGTCAATTAATAAAGAAAGTTTAATAATTCTAAACATATGAACATACAATGTTGGAATATCTAAATATATAAAGCAAACATTACAGGAACTGAAGGTAGAAATAGTAACAGAACAATTTTGAAAGAGTCCAAAATGCTACTTTCAACAATGGATTGATCATCCAGAAAAATAATAAGGAAATGGTTAACTTGGACAACTCATATAGATCAAATGAATCTTCCAAACATGTACAGAACATTCCTTCCAAAAGCAGAAGAATGCACTTTTTTTTCAAGTATGCACAGAGCATTCTTCAGGATAGATCATATATTGGGCCATAGACCGGAGTCATAGTGAGTATGTTTTTTGAACACATTAGAATGAAACTAGAAATCAATAACTAGATTAAACCAGAAAGTTAGCAAGTATGTGAAAATTAAGTGACACACTTCTGAACAACCAATGAGTAGAAGAAGAAATCAGAAATACTATTAAATAATATGGAAACATAATTTACCAAAACTTATGGAATATAGCAAAAACAGTTCTCAGAGAAAAAATTCTAGCAGAAAGTATCAATATTTAAAAATAGAAAAATCTTAAATAAAGAAACTGACTGCACACCTCAAGGAACTAGAAAAAGAATAACTAAGAATTAAGTTAACAGAAGGAAGGAAATAATAATAATAGAGCAGAAATAAGATCCATGGACTTAAGAGTTGTTCTTAAGAACTTAATTGACAGACTATTAGCTAGACGAAGAAAAAAAGAAGACTCAAGCAAATAATCTTATGAATGAAAGAGTATTCATTATGATGAATACCACCAAAATGCAAAGGATCTTAAAAGAATACTATGAACAATTATATGCCAACAAAATGGAAAAATTAGAAGAAATGGATAAATTCCTAGATACCTGCAATCTGCCAAGATGGAACCATGAGGAAATAGAAAATCTGAACAGACCAAATATGAGCAAGGAAACTGAATCTCTAGCCAAAAATTTTCTAACGAGGAAAAGCCCAGGACCAGATGGCTTCACGGGTGAATTCTACTAAACATTTAAAGAAGTATCAATGCCAATCCTGCTCAGACTCTGAAAAATTTGGAGAAGGAACATATCCAAACTCATTTCACTAAGGGAAGCATTATCCTGATATCAAAGCCATACAAAGATGCCACCAAAAATAAAATAAAATAAAATAAAAATAAAATAAAATAAAATAAAATAAAAAATAAAAATAAAAGTAAAAAAAAATAAAAGAAAGAAAAAAGAAAATTTCAGGTTAATATCCTTGATAAACATAAATGCAAAATTCTAGCAAATTGAGTTCAATAGCACATTCAAAGGATCCTATACTAGGAGCAAGAAGGATGTTTCCCTGGGGCACAAGATGGTTCAACACATGCACTCCTTAAATGATAATATCTCAGTAACACAAGGAAGCATAAAAACCATATGATCACGGAAAAACAGATGCAGAAAAAGCATTTGAAAAAATTCAACATAAATTTCATGGTAAACTCTCTCAATAAAATGAGAAAAAAAATGTACTTCAACACAACAAAGGCCTCGTATGCCTCAGGTAACAGCACAGACAATGGTGAAAAGCTGAAGGTTTTTCTTCTAAGATCAATAATAAGAAAAAGATGCCACTCTAGCTACAGCACTTCTGTGCCAGCCAGAGCAAGTAAGCATGAAAAAGAAAGAAAAAAGGAAAGAAAAGACAACACACACAAATGCAGATATCCTATGTTTATGGATTGGAATAACCTTGCTAAAAATGCTATTTAATACCACCTCCATCAAAATTCCAATGACATTTTTTCACAGAAATAGAAAAAAAAATCCTACAATTTGTATGGAACCACAAGAGACATCAAAGAGTCAAAGAAATTTTGAGCAAAAAGAACAAAGCTGGGGGCTGGAGTTGTGGCTCAGCGGTAGAGCGCTTGCCTAGCATGTGCAAGGCCCTGGGTTCAATCCTCAGCACCATATAAAAATAAATAAATAAAGGTATTGTATTCAATTACAACTAAAAAATAAATTTAAAAAAAAGAGCAAAGCTGGAGGCATCATTCAACCTGATTTCAAAATATTCTATAAAGTTATGGTAATAAAAACAGTGGTACTTGGTTTCAATGACTAGAAATGCAATAATGAAATTATTTTGTTCATGAAAAAAAACAGTGTTACAAAAGAAGACATATAAATGGCTAAACAGCATATGAAAAATGCTCAACAGGGGCTGGGGATGTGGCTCAAGTGGTAGAGCGCTCGCCTGGCATGCGTGCGGCCCGGGTTCGATCCTCAGCACCACATACCAACAAAGATGTTGTGTCCGCCGAGAACTAAAAAATAAATATTAAAAATTCTTTCTCTCTCTCTCTCTCTCTCTCCTCTCTCACTCTCTCTTTTAAAAAAATATATAAAAAAAGAAAAATGCTCAACAACATTAATAATCAGGGACATGCAAATTTAAACCACAATGAGCTATCACCTCACAAATTTTAGAACAACAAAAAACAAAAGATAACAAGTGGTGGGGATACAGAGAAAATGGAACATTTGCAGACTGTTGGTGGGAAGGTAAACTAGTATAGCCATTTTGGAAATAGTAAGGAAATTTCTCAAAATATTAAAAATAGAACTACTATATGATCCAGCAATCTCACTTCTGGATATATATACAAAGGAAATAAAATCAGTATGTCAAATAGATATTTTGCACTCCATGTTGATTACAGCATTATTCATATAGCCAAGATATAGAATCAAATTCCATCAAGAGATAAATTGCTAAAAATTACACACATATAAAGTATCTATATGTTGTATGCACAATGCAATATTACTCAGACTTATTTAGGACAACATGGATCAACCTAGGGGTTGTTAAGCAAGGCACAGATCCTGCATGATCTCACTTTTATGTAGAATCTGAAAAAGTTGAACTCAGAAAAGCACTAGGTAGACTGGTGTTTGTCAGGGCTGGAGTGTGTGTGTGTGTGTGTGTGTGTGTGTGTGTTAGGGGAAATAAGGAGATATTAGTCTAAGGCTACAAAATTTCAGTTATACAGAATGAGTAAGTTACAGAGGTCCATTGGACACCATGGTGTCTATAGTTGATAACAATGTATTGTATACATGAAAACTGCTAATAGAGTAGATTTTAAGTATCCTTACCAAACACACACACAAAAAGGTAAGTGTGTGAGATGTGGGATATGTTATTTAGTTTGACTGTGGTGATTATTTTACAATATATACCTGTATCAAAACATGAGGCTATATACATTAAAAATACCCAATTTTTATACAGTTATACTTAATGAGGAACAAAATGCTCAAACTATAAAAATAATTCCTGAAAGTATAGTCTTACAAAAATGTTATAATGGTAAAAAATGGAATGAAAAACCCCTGTAACTTTAAATATGTATTTACCTATTTATTTTTAATAGCATTTTTAGGTTGTAAAAGAACATAAGCTCATTTAATTAATTTTAAAATACAGAAAGATTAAGAAGAGGATAAGACCCATAATCTCATTATCCAAAGGTAACATTGTTTCTATTTTTATGGATTTTTTTTCCTTTTGTATTTCTCTATGTGTCTCTGTATTTTATAAATACAGTTTAGTATTCTAGTTATTTTACTTTACATTATGTTATGAATATTTACTCAGCCTATCAAGTATTCTTTGAGAAGTTAGCTGTAGGGGCTTATTGATATTTCATTATGAGGGATACTATAAATTATTTATTTCTCATAAGAAGACATGTTGTTTCTAGTTTTTGCGTATATGTCAGAAAAGTCTATTATAAACTGCTTTATTGATTATTTTTAACTACATGGATTTTTTTAAACTATTTTCTTTGCATAGGTGCTAAGAATTACAGGGTTAAAACATACAAAAAAGATTCTCAATGTCTGTTGCCAAATAATTTTCCAAAAAACGTTGTCCAAATCATCCTCCCCCAGAAGACGAAAGCTTTGCCAGTTTGACAAAGACTACTATTTCTTTAAACTTTTTCTTTTTTTAAAATTAAATATAATTTGTTCTTTCCTTAAAGTCAACATTGCAGATAATGTAGAAAATTCAGAAAAGTTCGGGGAAGAAAATAATCCCCAGAAGTAAATTACTTTTGAGTATACAAAGCATTTCCCACACATTTTCTGAGTCCTCCAAACACTATCCCGAGGTCCCTTAGCATTATTTCTGATTTGCAGTTATCCCTACTGCAGGCCAGAGAGGCCAAGGGAAAGGTAGTGCGTGGCACTAAACCAAGTCTTTGGGTATTTAATCTTCAGTTTTCCTCATTTTCCTAGCTACCCCTGGAGGGTCTGGAGAAGAGAAGTGCACCAAGGCACCAAGGATATTCCTGGTTCCTCAGAGCAGGGTGTTTATGATTGGGTCCTAGTGGTATCATGTCCTCCACGGTTCTAGGGTGTTGGATGACAGTGAGGAACAAAATAGACAACAACGCTCGCCTCATGGAGCTTACATTGTGGTGGAGTAGGAACAAGGGGTGGGAGACAGTTCAGGGCACCAGGAAGGAGGGTGAGGGGTGCAAATAACCCCAGAGGCAGACTGCAATCACCTGAATTACCAGATTGGCGGACACCACTGCAGTATCCTTTGGGAAAATAGCTGCTGATTTCTCAGATTATTCATAATCGTAAATAGGTACCAGGCACTGTATATTCACTTAGCTTTTCCTCGTGCTAAACCCATAAGGGGGATGTGTGTATATCACAATTAGTATCACCCCCATTTTACAAATGAATAAACGAGGCATGGCAAGGGGAAATAGTATTTCCAATGTCTCACAGCTAGAATGTCCATCTCTCTCTAAAGAGATGTGCTTGGAAACGTGCCCACCTACCCCCACTGTCTGCAATCATGCCTGCACCAGAGTTCTCAGGCCTGGAGGAATGCCACTACCCTCTGCAGGAAAGTGGAGGCAAAACCAAGCAAAGGTAATGGCATGAAACTAGGTGCATATTGTCCAGACTTCTGTTTAACTTCTTCTGTTCTAGACTAAGACTACCAAATAAAGGCTGTTTATAAAACAGAAAAATATAAAACAGACAAACTCTCTTACAGGAGCAGCTGGTGGCAGTGGCTGGTTGCTAGGTGTTGCCAGGGCAACTTAGCAAGGAGTCTGGTTGTGAAGTAATTAAGCAGGGTACATAAATTACCTCAGCTGGTTTTCCCCAGAAAAGGCAGTTCCCTGCAGGAAAGAAGGTGACCTGGTTTTCTCTTTCCACCTAAGGACAAAATAGCTAGGAAACCTTTAGAAGATGTATAGGAAACATGTCATGGCAGTGCAGTGGCTTTTCTTCATATCCTGCACTGAGAGGTGTTCACATGTGGATATGGGTGGATACTAGCAAGGGAAGAGTGGGATCAGGACTTGAGAGTGAGCTGGGAGTTAGGGTAAGGGACAGAAGGCAGGATTGGGGCTGATGGACACTAAGAGAAGAGTGGGCATTGTGGAGGAAAAAAACCCAAACAGGCCACAGGGCACCAGGCCACACGAGGTATGAGGACTCAGCAGAATTTTCAATGAGGGTGAGTGAAGTAACTGGATAGGGCTAGCAAGGGATTCTAAGCTTGCAGTATTAACCTTCTACTCCTACCACCAGCAGCAAGGTTTATGGAGTAAGGTATCAGGTCTTTCATTAAGTGACTACATAGGTTTAAGATAAATCCTGTATATGAGAGATGGTACTATGTTCCCAATAAACAGAGAAAGAACCTAAGGATTAACTATTTAACTTTCCAAAGGTCAACCAGTTAGTCAATAGTAGATTTTTGGAATCAAACCTATGCCCGAGGTTTGATTTCAAACTTAGAACTTTAAACCACTCTGTTAATTTGTAGTTACTCTGCTTATGGAGGTTTCTAGCTTGTTGTGAAAGCACTGAAGTCCCTCTGACACTGTGCTTTCTGGCTGGCTTGGCTCAGTAGCTGGTATGGCTGGAGTTTGCAGGAATGAGCATCAGGGTAGCCAGCTGCATGCTTCAGGAAGTTAGGCAGAGGTTGGCAGCATGCATACCCTGGTGCAAGGGGCAGCATGACATGGGAATTCCATGAGAGGCAAGTCAGCTTGTTGAAGATGCACGGAGGAAGAAGGGAATGAGGAGAGTAGTGAGGAGCCCAAGGTATGCCCTTGACATTTTCCCTTCACGTTTCTCTTTCTTCCTTCCCAGTAGGATGTGCAATTCTCAGAAAAGTGGTTAGCTTGCTGAAGCCCTGACCAACCTTCTGGTAACCTTACACTTACTTAAAAGTACAGGTAGTTGTCATCTTGCTATGGAGACAGCTGTCATCTTGACTTTTGAATATTCAGGAGAAAAATATAAATGATTTCCACAAATATAATAATAAGAGTTAAGAGAAGTCACATGAGTGGCCAGTTTATTTTCCCAGTGACTGACAAAAGAGGGAGAGGGAGAGAGGGAGGTAGGGAGGAAGAGAGAGAGGGGAAGGGAGAAGGGAAGAGAGGAGAGGGGCATTTTTATTGGAAGCAAATCACTAAATATAAGAGGAAGAGAATTAATCTATCCCTCTTGAGTGGAGGAGTATCAAAAAAAGTGGAACATATTTTTGAAACCAACATATGATACAAAGACCTGGGCGGGAAAAAATTGCATGGCTAAATGCAGAGATGTGAAGTGGGCAAAAGTCCTCTTGAAGTGGTTGCTGGTGCCAGGCAACACACTTGTGCTGTGCACCCTGGGGACAGTGCTTGCACTAGCTTCTCATGACTGCTACCATCCAAATAACAATGATTCATTCCATTTCCTCTTTGTCTGGGGAAAAAATCTCATTCTGTGCAAGCCAAGCTGTTTATGAATCTTTCTATCTATTCACCCATTCATATGGGACCCAGGGCATGATAACAGCTATTCAAACCATGGAATGTTAATTAGATGGAAAAATGTACACATCAGCTATCTCCATTTCAACTGCGAAATCTGGCCGAGGTACATAATTTGCTTCAATGTCATCTGTGTCAGGATTTTGAAAGGGTGGCAATATATCACTGTGTTAGACAAAAGGCGTGGGATAAAAGGAGAAGGAACTATTCATGGTAACATGGGTTTCAGGATATTAATAAGTGCAAATATTTGCTTCTCTATGGAAGCATTAGAGCTCTGTTCTTATTTCTTGGTTCTTGTGCCCAAAATTATTTGCTTTTTACTACCCACACTGAAGCACAACGTTAGTTCATCTTTTGCATCTGAAATAAGCTCTTGCAATGGGCAAGTGCACCAAATAATCTTCGAGTGGGCTAGTCGCCCTTGACTTGGCTGTATTCTGGGGGTCTATGGTGAAGGTGTGTGATTGATACTGAGTGTGATATTGCATAAACTCTAAGGGGAGCTCCTAAGTATTTCCACTTTTGTTCCTGCTTCCTTCCCTTTCTTCCTTCCTCTTGTCTCTCTCTGACTCCATTGAGTAGGTGGGTGCCTACTGGCCCTTCCTTCTTAGCATGGGTGCCATTGACCTTGCCTTCTCACATCATGACCTTCAGGCAGTCTCAGTTGAGCCCTTGCAACACATCTCAGATGCCTCTCATGTGGCAATTCCAAGGACGTCAGAGCTGCTTCCCAAGTAGAGGAGGTGGCAGACTTCCCAAAGAAGGGACAGGAGGGCTTCTGCTGACTTACGGTGAGGAGGACATGCTCAGGGAGGGCACATATCAGATGACCAGACTCTGTGTGTTGTGGAGATGCCTCCCCACTCATTAGTGAAGGGGTAGAAGTTCAACCACATGCTTTTGTAGGTAACAAATATTCCACCATAGGGAGAACATACATGCATTTCCTCATCCCTCCCCCTTCCCTCACGTACTCTATTAATAGGGGAAATGTAAGTTGATCTTGTGAGAGAATTAGTTTGGAAGGAAGCTTCCCCTTGGGTGGTGAGACGTCTGATGTTAGACACACAAGAGGAGCATGCGCTGCAGCCCAGAGGGAGACCCTCTTTTCTCTCTTTTACCCCCAGCAGCCCAGGACTGGGACTCACCCTGTCTTTCCCAGGGTGAGTTCCAGTCCTGTTCCCACTTGATAAGAGAAGGAGCGACCAGTCACATGATTTTACTCTAACACCTAAAAGCCAGATCATCTGAAGCAATAGATGTGAAACTGCTATCCCACAGCAGGAGCTCGATCAATATTTGTTGAATAAATGAATGAATGAACTATGAGTGGTACAAAGGCGCAGTAGTATGATGATAGCTATAGCTATTTGTTTCATTTCCCTGATCCTCTTGCCAAAGCTGGAAATGGTCTGTAAGAGAACACTCCCCTGTTCTCTTCAGTTCCCATTCTAAAGCCAGGGAAAACTTTTTTTTTTCCCTACCTACTCAGTTTTTTTTAATTTCCTGTTGCTTCTAGACCAAGTGTAGTGATGACCTTTTAGCTGGAATGGCTGGAGGGGTGACAGTGACTAAGGGTTAAAGGAAAGAACAGTACCTGCCCATCTTCAGCACCTTCAGTATCTGCCCCTGCCATGACCACCGTGGAGAACAAGTGCAAGATTAGCACAGGTATGGCATTCAGTCTAGATTTTTTCCCATATATTTTTTATTGGTGTATTATAGTTGTATATAATGGTGGGATTTGTTGTTACATATTCATATGTCCATACACATATTCATACGTCCATACAGGATAACAATATAATTTAGCCAATAGCGTTCCCCAGTATTTCCCCTTTCCCTCCAGTTTGGGATATTGATTGCCTTTTGTTTGAGTAGGCATAGTGTGCATTGTTGTTTGGGGCTGAGAAACTAATGTGACTCCATTTTAAAAAATAAATAAATAACAGCAGCTTCTATCTGAAGGCCTGTCCTAAGGAAGGGGGGCGTGACCCTTGTCCTTGGAAAAACCCACAGAGCACTCCTAAGCACATACCCACCCTGCTGAGTTGTTTGTCTGTAAATAACAGGAGAGATCTGTGGCGCCAGGTGTCCCTGACTTAGTTAGGCTAAGTGAGGACCCATAGCAACCCCCCTAGAAACCTCCAATCAGCATGAGACAGGGAAAATACCTGGAATGCCAGATGACTCCCAAGTAGTTTATGGTGGTTGATAACATGTAGGGAAACCATGTAGTTTGGCATGTACACCCCTTGTGGCCTAAACCAATCAGTCCAAATGAATCCCCCTATTGTACTAACCAATCACCCCTACCCAATTTGTTCCCGCCATTGAATGTGCTAATCAATGTTAAGAGTTGTTGTTTGATTTTCCCATGGTATGGAATGATTTGCTGTGTGATGTTGTGACGCATAGAGTATCCCCCAAAACCTATAAAATCTCACTGAACAAAGAACTGGGACTCACTCCCTGGGACCACTGCATCGGAAACGTTTGTGAGTCCAGGCTCAAGTTTGCAATAAAAACTCTTGTGTGATTGCATCGGATTCGGCTCTTGGAGGTCTATTGGGGTCCCACGAATCTGGCATAACAGGGCATTCCATCCTGGACTGGGTCCTGCGCAGGTCGGTGTGAACAAATCTGGGCCGGGCCTGACTCGGGTGGTAGTCTGCTGGTCGGAATAGGTGGTCCTGTGCCAGAGGCTAGGCTCTGGTGGGTGTCTGCCCCACTGGTGGAGGGGTGGACCCGGGCCTACTGTGAGCCTGGGAACCGTGTGGGGTGGTGTGGGTGGTCTGGGTTGGGTCTCGGCTCCCATGGTAGTCTCAGTTTAAATTTTTTTTTTTGTCTAATTTTACATGCACATAGTTTAAAGATTCAATCACTTTCTACAAGGTCTATTCTAAGATGCAAACAACCCCTGTTGTCTTATTTTCTCTCCCCCACAACAGAGGCAACTACTTTCACCTTTTCTAAATGTGTGTTATGATTTGGATGTGAGGTGTCCCCCAAAAGCTCATGTGTGAGATAATGCAAGAAGGCTTGGAGGAGAAATGGTTGGGACATAGCCTTAACCTAATCAGTGAATTAATCCCTATGGGATTAACTGAGTGGTGACTGGAGGAGGTGAGGAAATGGTTCATTGGGGGTGTGACTTTAGGGTATACATTTTGTATCTGGATAGTGGAGTCTCTCTCTCTCTCTCTCTCTGTTTCCTGATCATCATGGGAGCTGCTTCCCTCCACTACGCTCTTCCGCCATGATGTCCTGACTGGTCTTCAGCCCCAAGGAATGGAGCCTGCTGTTTATGAATTGAGACCTCTGAAACTGTGAACCCTTAAATAAACTTTTTCCTCCTCTACAATTGTTCTGGTGGGGTTGTTAAGGCACAGCAGAAAAAAAACTAAGACAATGTGTTTTGTCTCCAACAGTATGGACAATTCTTGATTTTTTTTTCAATATCTTTATTTTATTTTTATGTGGTGCTGAGAATCGAATCCAGTGCCTCATGCATGCTAGACGAGGGTGCAACCACTTGAGCCACATCCCCAGCTCCTTGATTTTTGTTGTGTTTTGTTTTGTTTTATGCATTATGTATTGACTACCATGGAAAATGAAGATCTAGGTCCATTTTCTTCCACCAAATACATGCTCCCTTCCCATCTCTCCATCCTTTCAACATAATTAGAATTAGAACTATGTTCAGTGATTATATTAGGCCCTGTGTGCCATTCCGGTCTGAGTGGAGACCTCATGGTAAACTTGGATTACTTTTCCTTCTCCAAACAACTTTTCATTTCTTTGGAGTTAATCGCCTTTTGTGTGTGTGTGTGTGTATGCATATTTCATGTGCTTGCTACCAGTTCAGTCCTAAACTCTCCAAAGGTTGTGTACATTTCCTTTCATTCACATCAGATTTGCTATCAGTTCATCTTTTTGGTCTAGTTTTTTCATAGTCTTATAAACTGCTGGTTATCATTCCTGCTGCACAGGTGCCACTGGAGACGTTCCTTCCTCACCATCTTAGGGATTCCTCCACCTCTCTCCTGTGTTGGATCCCTATTTCCTGTAACCCATTCTTCCTCTGTTATTTGGTGTATATGCTTTAGTAGCTTCCTGAGGATGGAGGTACGAGATACCCATTTTTCTTTTGTTTTGTTTTGAGAATTTCATATCCTGAAGATGTATTTTAGGATGTTCACTCTCCATTGACAATTTGGCTAAGGTTTTTACCAAATAATTTTCTCTTGGAATTTTGAAGGCATTATTCTACTGCTTTGTAGTATCTGGGATTATTATTTTTTTGTTTTAAATTATTTTTTTAGAACAAATATTTATTCTAATTTGTTATACACGACAGAGAATGCATTTCAATTCATAGTACACATATAGAGCACAATTTTTCAAGTCTCTACTTGTTCACAAAGTAGAGTCACACCATTCATGTCTTATACATGTGGGTAATGATGTCCATCTCATTCCTCCATCTTTTCTACCCCCCTGCCCCCTCCCTTTCCCTCCCTCCCCTTTGCCCTATATAAAGTTCCTCCATTCCTCCCATGCTTACCCAAAGTTATTTTTTAATGTTGTCCTTCTTGATTTCCTTCAGATTGCTGTCCCTGACCCACCCTGGTTTCCTTTGGTCTTGTCCCATCCCCATTATGGATCAGCATCCAAATATCAGAGAAAACATTCAGCCTTTGGTGTTTTGGGATTGGCTTACTTCACTTAGCATGATATTCTCCAACTCCATCCATTTACCTGCAAATGCCATGGTTTATTCTCTTTTAATGCTGACTAATATTCCATTACATTTTCTTTATCCATTCATCTACTGAAGGGTATCTAGGTTGGTTCCACAATTTAGCTATTGTGAATTGTGCGGATGTAAACATTGATGTGACTGTGTTCCTGTGGTACACAGTTTTTAAGTCCTTTGGGTACAAACGGAGGAGTGGGATAGCTGGGTCAAATGGTGGTTCCATTCCAAGTTTTCCAAGGAATCTCCATATTGCTTTCCATATTGGTTGCACCAATTTGCAGTCCCACCAGCAATATAGGAGTGTGCTTTTTCCCCTACATCCTTGCCAACACTTATTTTTGTTTGCATTCTTAATAGCTTTCATTCGGACTGGAGTGAGATGAAATCATAGAGTAGTTTTGATTTGTATTTCTTTAATTACTAGTGATGTTGAATATTTTTTCATATATTTGTTGATTGATTGTATATCCTCTTCTGAGATTATCTTTGAGAAGCCTGAAACTATTCTAATGCCTAAGTTGTATATGTGACCTATTTTTTCTTTACCTCCTTTGAAAACTTGTATAGAATTTTTTTTAAGTCCTCTATGCTTTGAAAATTCCTGTTGCTGTGCTTTGGGTTGGGTATTTAAAAAAAATCTATTTTGCTGGGCACTCAGTGGTTCTTTCAATCTGGAAATTAGCTGTCTATAGATATGGAAAATCTTGAATTTCTCATTCTGCAATTTCAACTACTACAATATTTACTACTAAGATGTCGGACTTACTGAATTAGTTCTTTAATGATCTTACCTTATGTTCTTCATTTTTGGCTATTTTGGGTGATCTCCTCAGCCCTTCAGCTGTGCTATTGTGTTTCTCATTTCTGTTCTCATATTTTTAATTTCCTGAAGCTCCTTTTTATTTTCTGAATGTGTCACTCCTCTTTTTATAGCACCCTATTCTTGTTTCACAGATATAATATGCTCTTTTATTTCTCTGAGAATGTTAAAGTTATTTTTTAATGTTGTCCTTCTTGGTTTCCATCAGGTTGCTGTCCCTGACCCACCCTGGTTTCCTTTGGTCTTGTCCTTCAGTTGGAGACTTTCCTGAGGTCTCTGGTAGTCTTCAGATGTCTGCTCATGTTTAGGAGTTGGGGACTAAAAGGCCTGTAGGTAGTGTTTGTTAAGTGGGAATTTTTCTCTAGGGTGATCCAATTATGACGTTGGTCAGGGCAAGGTTGTTTTTATAAAGCAATTTCAAGCCAATCATATTCTTCTTATAGATCCTTCCACTCTGTCCCCTGGAAGGCAAAGGTGGGTGCTTTTGTTCTGGGAGCCTAGGTCAGGAAGCAAGATGAGAACCTCAGCATTCTCTCTTCATTCAATACAGCATGTTGGCCTCCATCTGGTTCTGTGGTTCTTGAGGGCAAACTCCCTCCATCGTGTTCTGTTCAGAGTATAGACCTCCCGTCTTCCCTGGAATGGGGCAGGACAGGTGCCTGAGGCACAGAGTCAGGGAAGGGATTCAGGGTTATAAGTGCTTCTTAAATAATTCTTCAGCAATCTAACTTCCTTTACCTCCTTCATCCCCAGACCTATGACACCAGTGCTGCCAATCTCTCTGCATTTTACCATTGCCTTAATTCTTAGTGTTCTCTACTATTGACATAGGATTTAGCTTCCTAGGCTCTGCTAAGCTAGTGACCACTTTCCAATTGCTTGCTATTTCTCCAAATTTTGCTGTTGTGATCTTTTCCATGCCTGCCCTTGTGGTTCTTGTTTATCACCAGGCTTCTGGTCAGGCTGTGGCCACTGCTGTCTCATGCTGCAGTCCCTGGTCCCACCAGCCCTGCTCTCAGGCATCTCCACAGTGAGAACTGGGGCAGGCCACCACACACTAGGGGTTTGTGCTCAGGCCTGGCAGGACGGTCCACAGCAGGGATCAAGAACCAGCCTGGCTCAAAGGTTAAACAGAGGAACAAGAGGTGACTTCTGTCAGTGATGCAGGGAGCCATTGTGGAAGTGGTGGCATTAGAGCCAAGTGCTGAGAAGATCATTATTGGTGTTTTAGGTCAGTCAAACTCAAATTCACAAGTCCTGTGAATGAACACACATGAGGTTAGGGTAAAATGCTGCTGTAGCAAAAATTTTAAATAGAAGTTTCCAGATAATGACTGAATTTGAATCCTGAGTCCTTAATTACTAACTGCAATTTGTTCAGATTTTATAAGCTTTAGTTTCAAGTTTATAAATGAGGGTGATAATAGTACCTTTCTCAAGGGTTTGTTGGGAGGATTAATGAAATCCAAGAATGTACATTGTAGTCAAGGAACTGTCACAAAGTATATATAGACAGTGGCTCAGTTTGCAGACTGTACCAGAACACCTGGGTTTGAGTCCTGGCTCTGTCACTTAGGAGCTGTGTGAACCCTGGCAAATTACTTAACCTTTCTGAGCCTCAGTTAATTCATCTGTACATTTGGGATAATGTTTTGTGGAGATTAAATGACATTTCATGGGTCAAGAACTTAACAAAAGTGCCTGTGACACAGACAATAGTAACACTTGTTTCAAGGAACAGAAAATGTTAGGGGTGCAACCCCTGAACCAGACTGTCTGGAATAAATCTCATGTCTACCACTCAGAGCCAGGCATCCTTGGTAAATTCTTTTTTTTTTTTTTTGATTCTTAATTTTTTATTTTTTTTTATTGGTTGTTCACAACATTACAAAGCTCTTGACATATCTCGGTAAATTCTTTAACCTTCTTATCCTCAGTCTCCGCATCTGTGAAACAGGCACAATAATAACATCTACTGGCAGGATTGCTGTGAAGGTAAAATGAGTTAATATTCACATAGCATGCAGTATCTATACGTGTTGGCTATAGCATTGTATCAGATTCAGCTATTTTTCATTGATTTGTTTTTCCCCAGTGTATTGTATTTTACCCATGGTCAATTCTGTCCCAAGTATACCCCACGGGTCACATAGCTAGGAAATCTGGACTGCCTGGCTTTGACGTCTGAATGCTTTAAGTTGTCACAGGCCACTTCATCTTCTTGTGTGAAAAACTGGAGAGAAAGAGCAATTTTTGCAAGAATTTGACAGGATCCCTCTCAGAGGAGGCAGCAGTGCTGGTGGGCATTGAGCTGCTCATAATCTGTTCTTCCTGCACTTGCATCAAAAGGTGGCATCTGCAGGAAGCCTCGGAGGCACTGGCTTCCCCCAGAGATGGGGGCTGCTGAAGTTTCCTGGAGGTGACGGGAGGTGGAAGCCAGTCTCTTCCATGATGGTTGCCTGGCAGGCTCTGGCCCTGACAGGTGTGCAACTCAGAGCCCAGACTGATGGCAGCGAGGACAGGAGGCTGGAGGCATCACTCAGCGGCCTGATAATTGGATATTTCTATAATGACAAATTACAGCTGTTTCTCTTGTCATCGGTATGAAAACATTTCTGAAGCAGTGATTTCCCAGGAGGGGCTGTGGTTGTTATCCAGTTAAGATTATGGAAATGCCTGGTGCAGGGGATGTGAAGCATGGCTGAGTAGAGCTGCGTTTCCGCACCGCTGGCCTCTGGGTATTCAGCCCTGGCATTGAATGCAGAGAGAAGATCAGCTTCCTGTCATAATATTATCACTGTTAATTCTGCACGGTGTCATGTCGAGATGGGCTTGAGGTCTTGCAATTTATTATTTGGCTTCCACCCTGACTGTTTTCTAATTTGACCAAAAGATGTGGTCAGATGTAAACAACAATGAAAAGTTCAGTCTTTCTAGGCTTGAAAAATGCTTCAAACTCAAAAGTGAAGAGTAATCTTGTAGCTTGTTTTCCTGTTGCAGGCCTGTTTCCTTAATAATATTTATGTAGCATGAGTCCTAGAGTACACTCAGGGGTTAGAAAGCACCAAATGTCTGCTTTTCCCTTTAGCAACATCTGCTGTCCCCCAAAACCTAATTCTTACTGACAGAAATGATGGAAGATGGGATGAAACTGTCCCTTTCCAGCACTTTTAGGAGCTCCAGAGAAGAAAGAGGAGTCCATGGGTAGAGACAGTATCATACAATTTAACCTTTCTGAGCCTCAATTTTGTCATCTTGAATGGGGTGATTGTGAGGATTCATGGTAGTTCTTGGTGTAGAGTATGGGCTACGTGTGTTAACCAAGAAGAGTCCATGTTTCGGAACTCTCAATACTGAAGGATCTGAGACCCTAAGGATCTGGAGCAGTTTTGGGCCTAAGAAATACCATGAAGGTGAAGATGCGAACTTCTCAAAGAGGCTTAAACATTCTCTCCTGTTTTATTTTATTTTCTGGAAAGATCTATGTTGTGGTTTAGATACATGCTGTCTCCACAAAAGCTCATTGTAAGATAATGCAAGAAACTTCAGAGGTGAAATCACTGGATTATGAGAGTTTTAACCTAATCATAGATTAATTGTCTGATATGAATTAACTGTGTGGTAACTATAGACAGATAGGGTGTTGCTGGAGGAGGTGGGTCACTGGGGGTGTGCCTCTGGGATGTATATTTTGTCTCTGGTGAGCAGAGCTCTCTCTGCTCACTGATGGCCACGTCCTGAGCGACTTTCCTCTGGCATGCTCTTCCGCCATGATGTTCTTTCTCACCTAGGGCCCAGAGTTGTGGAGGTGGCTATCTACGTACTGAGACCTCTTAAACTTTGAGTCCTAAATAAACCTACCCTCTATATTGTTCTCAACAGGTCTTTTGGTCACAGAGATGAAAAAGGTGACTAAAAAAATCTCCCTTTATGATCTATTCTGGTGTTTCTGCCCTCCCCAGTCTGGCTCAGCTGCTGCAGGGAGAATCTTCTACCCACATGATCAAACTCTTGAAATTCCTGAGCTGGTAATGACTCATGTCCCATACATCTAACAGGCCTAAGCACTGGTGCCTGGTGCCAGGTACTAGAGAGTGAGACTCTTGCCTTCAAGGAGCTCATAATCTGGTGGGAGATGTAGGCATGGAAACAGATCACAGCCACACAGTGTGGTAACTCTGTAGGACAAAGGAACAAAAAAGAGTCCTGTGGCCACAAGGGCCAATTGTCCACCAAATGACACACTCCCGTTTTCTACCTGGTAGAGCTGGAAGGCACAGGGACAACATTTCCTAGTCTTTCTTACACCTGGGAGTGACCCTGTGACTAGTCCTCACCAACGAATGAGAGTGAAAGCAGGGTATACTACTTCTGGCCAAGGATTTTAAGAAGTGGGTGTGCTTCTTCCTGTCCATCTTTCCTTTTTCATATCTGAATATTGAAGGATCTGAGACCCTAGGGATCATAGATCCAAAAGGTGCATCCATAAACTTCCATCTAAGGGAAAGCTGCTTGCTGACCACAAATACCTTCATTAGACTGCCCTGGAGTAAGAAATGGACTTCCATTGATTTAAAAAAAACCATTGAAAATGAGGAATTTATAATCTGGAATCATTCTACTGGAGACAGGGGTCTAATCCAACTAGTGACTTTAGGGAAGGATTCCAGGAAGAAGTGACACCTAAGCCTTAGGTTAGCAGGGTTTAGCAGCTGGCCAAGCAATGGGTAGGGATGGTGGTGGTGTTGAGATGGGGAGGGGGTGGGAAAAGCAGGGAGGAGATTTTGGGCAGAGAGAACAGAACAAATGAAGCATGGAATGTAAGTGTGTGTGTGTGTGTGTGTGTGTGTGTGTGTGTGAAGGAGTGTCATATATTCATGTGTGTGTGTGTACATGTGCACAAGTGTGTGTGACAACAGGAAGTTCAGTGTTACAGGAATATAAAGAGTAGGGGGCACAAGATTCTATAGGGAACAGGGTAGGACTCGGAATGCTAAGGAGTTTTAAGGACTCTTTTGACACTGGGAGGAGCCCCGTGGAATGGCTTAATATGGATAATTCAATTTGATGCATGAGTTATAATGACCGCTTTGCTGGTGGTGTGATGAATGGATTAGAAAAAGTGAGACGAGAGGCAGGGAGAATAGGGAACACTTAGGAGGTGAGCTTAGGCAGTATTGGGGCCAGGGGTGATGGTGGCATGGCTGAGTCTTGGTAGAGGGGCAGGAAGACAAGGGGATTGATTGGGTTGGAGGTGGAGGAAAGGGAAACATTGAACTTAACACCTGGCTTCATAAAGCCATGAATAGTTTTTACTCATACTACAAGTGGACAGAAAGGGAAATTGCTATTAAATTTTCTGTGATAGTCCTCATTTTTCTTTGTTTATAAAGTTCACCCTATGTAGCATTTCCTAGGTGCCAGGCACTTTTCTGAGCTATTTACCTATGTTAACTCATTAATATTAATAATAATTCCTTGAGGTACAGTGATTTGCTCTGTTTTACAGATAAGGAAACCAAGGCCCAAAAGTTAAGAAATTTGCTAATTAGCTGGGCACGGTGGTGCATGCTTGTAATCCCAGCAGCTTGGGAGGCTGAGGCAGGAGGATTGTGAATTCAAAGCCAGCAAAAGTGAGGTGCTAAGCAACTCAGTGAGATGCTGTCTCTAAATAAAATACAAAATAGGGCTGGGGATGTGGCTCAGTGACCGAGGGCCCCTGAGTTTAATATCTAGCAAGCCCCTCTCCCTCCCCTCCCTCCAAAAAAAAAAAAAAAAGAAGGAAAGAAAGAAAGAAAGAAATTTGCAAACTAGTAAGTGGCAGAATCAGGATTTGGACTGAGGAAGTCTGGCTCCTGGTTCGTGCTCTTAGCCATAGTGCTCTGTTTCTTGCTTTGCCAGTAGTGCAATGTCTCAATCCGAGTCTTTCCCTGGACTCAAGCATCTACTTCTTGAACACTGATGCCAACCTGGAATGGACCTGGATGTTTAGTGATCTGGACACTGAGATCTGGATTCCTGATTTTGTCATTCAAAGGTCTGCTTTTTTGGCCAGGCGGCCACCCAGCTCCAGGCTTGCACTTTCCTTGCTTCTTCTATCACACCTCCTTGGCCCCTCCCCATTGCTGACAGCATGATTTGTAGCTGGATGCTCACAGTTCTGATACCCATATGACAATACTCATGGCGATCTTCAGTGACTCAAATACTAGGACACTTGATCCAGTGACACAAGACTACACAGGCAGTGAGTGGTTAGGATTGGATTCAAATTCAGGTCTGTCTGGCTCCAAAAGATCCTTCTACCACTCTCTTGTGGTCTCCTCCCTTTTCCAATACTCAGTTCTCAGGATGCCAAGATCAAATGCAGAACAGTCTCCTACTCTTTCTTGGCAATGCAGGGTAAGACCAAAAATCCCAAGGCTGCTCCAGCCCAGGCTCCATCCTAGAGGGCACCCCATTCACTTGTAGTGAAGGAGAAGGGCAGTAGAGCCCAGGCTAGCTGTCTGTCCAGGTAAGCCCAGCGAGTTGAGCTGTAGCTCATGGACTTTGGCTAATTTGTTATTAATTCCTTAGGAGCAGAGAACAACCCTAACAAGATGTGAAAATCAATGGCTGAGAGGAAGACAAAGCAACTTGCTGAGCAGAATGTGAGGGAGGAAAGTGGTTTTTAAAAGACCTTGACAACCTATTTGGTGTGCAGCCCGTAAATTGGAGAATAAATGACTGTCTTGCATTGATTCATATATTTTTTTTTCCCAAGTTGGAAAGAGAAGAGTGGTAATGGACTAGAGTAAGGGGCCTGGTTGGCCTTGCGATACCAGGATAATTACTGTTCAGTTAGAAGCCTAGTGATTTTTTACTTTTCAGAGGCACAAAGAGCAATTGGAGGCTGAAATGGGTTTCCAAATGATGGAAGTGAGCAATAAAGATCAATTAGCAGTAAAAGCATCGGCTGGGGGAAAAACCAAACCATCAACAATCCAGAACACAGTTTTCTTTTCTATCTCCTTTGTGCCCAGCAATGATGGGAAAGGCTGAGCCAGAAAGAGTGAGCCTTGCTGAGTAATGGGCCGGGAGATCCCTGGGTGTGTGGCCTGTGTGAGGGCCACACTGCATGTCCAGGCTGCCAAGTTCATTGCCAAGGCACAGGGAGGCCATTCCTGAGAGGGTGCCACAACCCTCAGCTGGAGGAAGAGTTTGAGCTGGCATCACTATCCTGAAGTTCCTGCCAGGGACCCAAGTATGTCAAAGGGGTTGCCACTGACCAGGAGGCTGGGGGCTCTGGAGCAATTTACAGAACCCTGAGTCCTCACAGTGGCCTATCAAGTGATCTGCTTGGTCTTCTCCCTTCACCCTTTGGGATTCGTTTTTTTTATTGCTATTCCCTTGCATTGTCTGTTGCAGACAGCTGACTTCCTTGTTTCTCTAACCTTTCTCTGCTTGGAGCCTTTACTATTTTCTTTGCCCCCTCCTCTAATAGTTCTGAAATCTACCTCCTTCGATCTTCACCAGTTCAATATTCCTCCTCAGTGCAGCCCACTCTAACCACCCCATCTAGAATGAAATCCAATGCTGGCTCTGCTTTTCTTTTTATCCACAGCACCCAACTCTTTCTAAAAAATTATATTATTCCTTTATTTGCTATGTATTTGGTATATTTATTGCTGTCTTCACTCCTCTAGAATACAAGCTCTATTCTAGGGCAAGGGTCTTTCTCTTGTTCAGTGATGTATTCTCATATTTTGGAAAGTTTCTGGCCAGGTAAGAGGGAATTGGTCATTGTTGGCTGAATGAATGAATGAAGTGAGACCAATCTTCAGAGGCCAAATGGTCTAAACTTCTTCACAGTTGGGAGATTGAGATCCAGAGTTGGGATGAGAATTGCTCATGGAGGGCCAGAGCTGGAACTGGATGCCAGGTCTTTGAATTGCAACTCTGTGTTCTTTGTTATCTCTGAAGTTTGGTGGAGGGCAGCGATGACCTCCATCTGGGTCTTTGAGTGCCACACACAGGCTATATTCAGCCTCCTGATTCCAGCTCTACTTGTGTACCTGGTGCATCCCTTATCCCTGCTTTCCCTTCTTCTGTTCACTTTTCTCTGACCAATTCCTCTCCATCTTCATGTCTTAACACTATTGTTAATGTCTCTGGGAGCGTCTTCCTGATTTCTGGAGCAGACCCCCCTTGCTGCTCCCAAAGCCTCTAGCACATCCTGATCCTTACATTCAGGACACACACAGAAGTCACCTTAGCTTGTTACCTACCTCTCTTCTCTGCTGGGAAGAATACTGTTGGAGGCCAAGATGTGTCTGTCTGGTTTGCTGCCATTTCCCTAAGGCCTAGAATTGTGGAAGACATAGAAAAAAGTGTGATGAGTGAGAAGCGAAGTTGTTTTGCTTCTTCATTAATAAATTCTAAATTAATAAAATCTTCATTAATAAATAAATATCTGCTTTATGGGGTTGCTGAGGACTGCATCTGGCATGTAATAGGTGTTTGATTATTAGTCTTGCACCACTCCTGGGATGTAGGTATTACTGCCCTTACTGAGTCCTTTAAAGGTTAAGCCACTTGTCTAAGGCCATGTACTTGCTAAATGTCAGAACTTGAACTCAGGTCCGTGGGATGCCAAAGTTTGAGTTCTTCCTACAATGTACTACACCTCCTCTGGGCAAGCAGGTAGAGCTTATTTGCTCTCCTGGAAGTTGGTTAATTTAAGGTACTATACCTGTTGCTCAGAAACTTAGAGGAAGTTCATAAGCCTTAATTTAAAGATGCAGTAAGCTTGTTGCCTCTCTGACCCCATCTCATCCCGAAAGCCACTTGGCCTTCCTGCCTGTAGACCCCATCACCACCTAGATGAGAGCAATGGCTTGCCATGATCTACCCTGGAGCCCTTGTCCTGTCCTGGGAATTCCTGGGAGAAACTCATATTTAATTCCACAAGTGCTTGAGTCCTAGCCTGGGAGTAAGATAGGTCTCCAAGGTTTGTCCTGCTTAAATCCTTTTAAGCAGTAGACATCAAAAGGGAGTCAACCTGCTGGGTGTGGTGGTGCACGCCTGTAATCACAGTGGCTCGGGAGGTTGAGGCAGGAGGATTGAGAGTTCAAAGCCAGCCTCAGTAATTTAGTGAGGTCCTAAGCAACTCAATGAGACCCTTTCTAAAAATAAAATATAAAAAAGGGCTGGGAATGTGGCTCAGTGGTTAAGCACTTCCGATACTTAAAAAAAAAAAAAAAAGGAGTCAGTGCTTTCTCCCATCTTTCATTTAAATGGTGAAGCACATTGATAAGTTTTTAAAAATTTTTTAATACCTTTGTTTTATATAGTTACTTTTATGTGGTGCTGAGGATCAAACCCAGGGCCTCAGTTGTACTAGGTGAGTGCTCTGCTACTGAGCCACAACCCCAGTCCCTGATTAGTTTTTTTTAAATTTCTTTTTTTATTGTGTTAGAATATGTGTAGCACAAAAGTTACCATTTTAAGTGTAGGAATCAATTGGATTATATACATTCACAATGTTGAGTAGCCAACAGCACTTTCTATTTCCAGAAGTTTTTCACCATCCTGAACAAACCATACCCATAAGATAGAACTTTCCATGCTCTTTACACCCAGGCTATGGTATCTGCTATTTGGCTTTCTATCTCAATGACCTTACCTACTCTAGGTATCTCCTATAAGTAAAATTAGTTGCACTATGTGTACTTTTGTGTTTGGCTTATTTGACTCAGCATAAAGGTTTCTAGGTTCATTCATGTTATAACATGTGTCAGAATTTAATTTCCTTTTATAGTTAAATAGGATCCATTGAATGTAGGTACCACATTTTGTTATTTATCCATTAATGGACACTTGGCTCTTTTCTAACACTGGTTATTGTGAATATTGTTGCCATGAACACTGCAGTACAAATATCTGTTTGAGTGCTTGCTTTCAATTCTTTTGGGCATGTATCTGGGAGTGATATGGAAATTCTGTGCCAAATTATTTTCCACAGTGATTTTACATTTCCACCAACAATGCATGAGGTTTTGTTTTCTCCACATCTTTGACAAAGCTTACTATTTTTCTTCTGTTTTGATAGTAGCCATCCAAATGGGTATGAAGCAATATGTTACTGTGATTTTGATTTGCATTTCCTTAATGACTTATGATGTTGAGCATCTTTTCATGTGCTTATTGGATGGCCATATGTATGTCTTCTTTGGAGACATGTCTACTCAGATTGCATCCCCTAGTATCCTGGGTGCAGATTTGGAATGGAGGGAAAGTCCTGATATTGTCTTTAGTCTGCCTAGAACAGCTAGGCCTGAGCAGACACTGGGCGAGAAGCTGGGACTTGGGCTGGTGCCTTCAGGGCCGGAGTTGGAGAAGCTATGAGGTGTCCTAAGGGTCTTTGGGATGACCTCAGTCATGGTTTACAGGGAGGATCTGGGGTCAAAGAGTCCTTGTGCAGGTCAAGTCTCTAGGATTGTAGTCCAGGGGCAGTTTGGGGACAAGTGGGTGGCAGAGACTGAAGTCAGAGAGGAAGCAGGTTTGTGATAAGAAAGGTCACTTAGAGGCCACATGAATTGTTATGGGCCACACCACCCATCATGGGGATGGGTCTTCTGCATCACTGGGAAAGAGCAAAGTGTCTGCTCTGCTGT
This sequence comes from Ictidomys tridecemlineatus, assembly GCF_052094955.1. NCBI lineage: Eukaryota > Metazoa > Chordata > Mammalia > Rodentia > Sciuridae > Ictidomys > Ictidomys tridecemlineatus. The sequence goes on along the minus strand of NC_135480.1, from coordinate 51,147,223 downwards.
CATGCAGCCAAGCCAATGCCTAGGCTGCATGTCCTCTGAAGCCTTAAGTTTCTTGTGACCAGGACAGTCAAACAGCTTTGTTCTCATACCTTCACCACAGCACACCCACCTTGGATGCTGATGCCTGACAGTGGGTGGGCTTCTGTGCATGTGCATGTGAGTGTATATGAGTGTTCATATATGTGTGTGTGTGTGTGTGTGTGTGTGTGTGTGTACCGTGTGTGTGTGTGATGCCCTGGAGTGGGAGGAACTGGGAGGAATATGGAGGCAAGACAGGAGATGGGATTCTTGGTACTTGATATTCCACTTTTTCCTGACAGACAGTTGGGTTTGTTTTCTGAGTCAAGCTTGAGTTTTGCTTCTTCACAGCATAACAGAAACAGTGCTGGGCTAGGAGTCAAGACACATGAGACCTCTGCCTCACTACAAGGTAAGGAGGGGCTCACCCACTTCAGCTGGGAGAGGCTCTGTCTGTCCTCTTGTGTGGGGGAGGAACAAGGGACTTGCTTCCTGAGTCTGTCCCTGCTGCATATTGTGGTGGTCACTGCACATACTGAATATGCTCTTGCAATTAAATCAGCCTGCCTTAATGGTATTAGAATATGCTCTTTATTTTAGAATGTGTCAATCTAACAAAAAGGTTAGCAAAAGCCAAGTGTGGTGGTGCATGCCTGTAATCCCAGCAGCTCAGGAGGCTGAGAGAAGGATCATGAGTACCTCACTTTTGCTGAGCCAGCTTCAGCAACAGTGAGGTACTAAGCAACTCTAAATAAAATACAAAATAGGGCTGGGGATGTGGCCCAGTGGTGGAGTGCTGCTGAGTTCAATTCCTGGTACAAAAAAAAAAAAAAAATAGGTTAACAAAGAAGTGAGATGGTGTATTTTGTTTACTCAACAGTTACCCTAGTTATAATTGTACTTAAGTCATCCACAAACAATAGGAGGCACACTTTAGAGTGGGCTGTGTGCTAACTGCCAACCCTGACTCCCCAGGGTAAAATTGACCGCTTTATACAGAAGCTACTTAAGCACCATCCGTTTCCTGTCACCTGCCTTGTCCTGGTTCTACATATTTTGCTGGACCATTTCTGCTTCCCATGCCAGTCTATGACTTGGACGCATTGGTCATTTCTTTGTTCAGCATGGACACAACACTTGCCCAAAGCTCTCAGACATCTTGCTGAGATTGGGAGAATCAAAATTTAGCCTTCATACTACTGAATTTTCATTACTGTGTTGATGGATTTCTAGCTATTTGTGATTCTATATGCTAATGCAGAGATTGATGAAATAAGGAAAAATGACAGTTTACTCTTCTCTCATATGAAAGGATAATGGCTCAGCTCTATGCTAAGTTGGGTCCCTGGAGCCAAACCCTGCAGACCAGGCCCCAGAATTGAAAGTGGTCAGTTTTCAGATCTAACTTAATCTTACTGTATTTTAGGATGACCCCCAATACTTCAGCTGGGAGAGGCTCTGTCTGTCCTCTTTTGTGGGGGAGGAACAAGGGACTTAACATTTGGATTGGTAGTGTGAGCAAAGCAGATGGCCTTTCTCATTGTGGGTGGGCCTCACACATACACTGAAGACCTAAATATAGCAAAAGGCTGAGTAGGAAAGGATTCTTTCTGCCTTCGAACTGGAACTTCAGTCTTCTGTCTCTGGCCTTGGGCTTGAACTGAAATTTTTACCATTGGCTCTCCTGGGTCTTCCACTTGCTGCTGTTAAATATCTTGGACTTCTCAGCCTCTGTAATTGTGTGAGCCAATTCCTGATAGTAAATCAATCTCTCCTTCCCTCACTCTCCCCTCCTGGTTCTGTTTCTCTGGGGGACCCAGACTAATACAGTAGGACTAAGTCAACTGTATAGGGATGGACAGGCAGATACTCCTCCTGTAGATATTCAGACCAAGGGTAGGTATTGATTAGAAGTCTTCTGATATTAATAAACTGTGGCCTTTTTATTATTATTTTTACAATGTTTTATTTTTTTCTTATGTCATTTAAGTTTATGGGCTTGGCTGTTTTTGCAATAACTCTCCTGCCTGGCTCTCTGCAGTTATTCATGATCACAGCTGCGATCTCAGGGAGGTCCCCTCTCCAGGGGGCTTTGGCAGAAAGGGGAGCATATGTCAGGGGGGCCAGGAGGGCTGTCAGAAACCTTCTTTATCTGTTTAATGTTTTATTAGAGTTCATGTAGCAATGTATATTAAACAGACTCCATGGTGGGAGAATTCAGAATAAATTACCGCCTGCAATTTCCTGTTTGGCATTGATCTTGTAGATTGGAAACTCAAGATGGGAATGGCTGGTGTTATTATGGGTGTTATTATGCCAACATCAGGGTTGAAGGCACACTGAAGGCCACACTAATTCCTTACAAATCCTACAATGACAGAGCCTTAGGGAACAGACCGTATAACCCCACATAATGTTGATGAGGCCCAGAGACCCAGAAAGACCTGAGGTCACATAGTACATAGAGATATAATCTTGGCTAGAGTATTAGTTCAACTTCAGCAGCCTAAGGAACAGATTTTAATAGGTATGAAAGATTGTTTTAAGGGAGCGAAAGTCTGTTATTACCTATTGAGGGTCCCCATCAGAGCAATTGGCCTGCATTTCCCTTCCATGTTGTTCCTTAAAGTGTGTTTATGACTGAGCTTTGAGACATTTTGATTTTTGGGTCTTTGGACAGTGGAAGGCAACTCTTGTGGAGAGCTGTTGGGGCAGGTAGTGCCTTGGGCCTGGGTGAGCCAGTGCCTCAGGGGAACCCTTAGTTTTGTCCTTTGTGTTACAGAGGCAATAATCCCCCACCTGCCTCTGCCGCATGGTGACAGCAAAAACAAGCCACCTCAGTAAATGGAAAGCTCTCTTTTGCAACAACAAAGCCAGGACTTGATAGTTTCATGTTGAATGGAAATTCTCCTGTCTAAAGCACTAGTCTCTTCTTGAAATTGTCTCCCAATATCTCTCCGCCCCAGGCACCTCACCTTCTCAGCAGAAGAAAGAAATTGCCCTTTAACATTCTGGCCGAGGGACCTCATGCTGGCCTAAACAATGTGTTCACCAGTGTCTCCACATTTTTTTTCACTCTACTGCAAGTTCTTTGTGGCCATGATTACAGCTGATTGTATTTGAATGCCCTGTAGAGTCGAGTTAGTTATCTACTGCTGTGATACAAATTGCCCCCAAACTTATAGCTTTAAACAACAGTAATCATTGTTTCCCATGTTTTAGTTAGCTTTTTCGCTGCTGTGACTAAAAGACCTGACCAGAACACTTATAGAGGAGGAAAAGTTTATTTGGGGGCTCATGGTTTCAGAGGTCTCAATCTATAGATAGCTGGCTCCATTCCTCAAGGTGAGACTGAACATCATGGCAGAAGAGTGTGGCAGAGGGAAGCAGCTCCCATGATGATCAGAAAGCAGAGAGAGAAATCTCCACTTGCCAGATACAAATATATATCCCAAAGTCATGCCTCCAATGCCCCACCTCCTCCAGCCATACCCTACCTGCCTTCAGTTACCGCTTAGTTAATCTCATTAGGGGATTAATCCATTGACTGGGTTGAGACTCTCACAACCCAATCACTTCTCTGAACCTTCTTGCATGATCTCACATGTGAGCTTCTGGGGGACATCTCACATCCAAACCATAATACCCATTCAAGTTTTCTTCCTTCCTTTCTTTTTTCTTTTTTTACTAGAAATATTTGGTTCTTTTAAATCAACTATTGATGGTTTAATAAAATAAAGTGGCACCTAATTTAAACATTTAATAGTTCATTGAAGGAAAAGCTACAACATAATATGCTAAGTCTAATTGTCAAAATAACACCCCCCCTTTTTTTTCCCAAGAAAGGAGAAATGAAGGCATGATCAAAATCATGGCCAACAATTTGGGTTCATTTAGACATTTGTAGATGATTTTGTACCATATTTGTAGGCACAATGTTTGTAAGGGTCTGGCGAAACGTCGGAGGGAGAGACCACCCAAGAGACTGACTCCATGCAATTGGCAAAAGGGGATTTATTGGGGATCCATTCCAGCGCGCTGGGACTCTGTGCTCACTCAAGAAGGGAGAGCAGCCCAGAGCCCAGAGCAGAGGTCAAGCAGAGCTTAAGTACACTTTTTGGAGAGGGTGGGGGGCTTTGCATACATCAGAACAAATCATCATGAGGCGCGGGAAAATTGAACAACAACCCTGAGTCAGGATTAGTGCATACATTGGCGGGAACAATCAGGGCAGGAGTGATTGGTGCTCCTAGGTGGGGTACACATTCAAACTGAGTGGTTTAGGTCCTGCAATGCCTAAGTGCAAAGCAACTCGGAACCCTTAGCTATTAAACAAACAGAAAGTCAGTGGAAATATTTACTGGGCAGTTCCAGTATTGTTCTAACAGTTACAGGGATTACAGGTTTTGGGGGTAGCAGAGGGACTCTAACAATACCTAGTCTTTTACTTTTTAACCCAATCCCTGCACTTTGGAAACTTTAGGATGCCTGGTCTTTTACACTTTAACTCAGGCTCTGCAGCTTAAAATCAGCTTAGAAATTTTACCTTTACATGTTGATAAATCAATCCACTAGACTTAGAAATAATGGTGTGTTAAAATAAAAGGAAAGATACATTTCATTTAATGTCTGAAAAATATCTATCAAATATCGCAACATACGTTTTACTTTTTTTAACATAAAAATTGTTATTTTGGGGAATATTTTTTTTCTCTGCACATTTAATTAAATGTTCAATGTATTAAATAATTTATAGAGAGAAATAAGTTGTATTCTGAACAAATTAAAGGACCTCTGAATAAGCTCCCTCCCTCCGCCTAAAGCTCAATTTTGCAATGGTTTCAGCAGAAAATAAACAGTTCACAATTTAAACTAAATTTTTAGCATTGCAACAGTTTACAGAACCCTCTCTCTTCATCCTTTTCTAACAAAGAATTTCTAGCAAAGATTACAGTGAATGATCAGTATGTAAAAATATTTGCGCAAAACTGCATTAATTGTTCTTACCATGGTAAAAACCTAAGAACCCACAATGACAGTACTGAATAAAAACTACATTGAAAGTAACTATTTTAAATTTCAAACAACATGGGTTTACTATAGTAAAAGTAAAACATTGAAAGAAAACGTGGCACCTTGAGCAGCAGGAGCAACATGTGATAAAGCAATTATTCCAGCTGAGGGGAGTGACACTGGAATATGCCAAAGTCTATCTTCACAACAGCCATTCTTCCTAAAAGACTCGAAATGACTGTAGGGCTTTGCTGCAGTCTGGCTGGGCACAAAATCACGAGCCACTCACAGCCCTGTAGATTCAAACAGCAATTCTTTATTCTCGAACTCACACTGGCACTCTACAATGTTCTGGGGAAAAATTCACGTTCTGGGCAAAATCCACATACTCCACCAGGCTCTAATCAGCAGGATACGCCCTATTCCCGGCAGGGTACACCTTAAACCTGCAACCGCCCTAAACCCAAGGAGCAGGATACTCCCTAAAACCTGATCCGCCCTAAACTCAGATCCGCCCTGGTCCTTGAGCAAGGTCACCTTACTCAAGCATACATGCAATATCACTGCAAATGACCTGAGTCTAAGACAAGTCCATTTCTACAATGGAGAGTCCTTCCTCTAAGCAACATGGGGTACGCTGGCAAGGAAATTTCGATGCGTCATTCCTACTTGGCAATGGCTCTTAGCAGGGCTTAAAACTCACATCAATATTCTTGAATTTGTAGGTCTTAAAGAAATATTTAAGAGAATCTTTCCCCTCTCTCTCAGGGAGTATTTCTGGAAATTCTTTTTTTTTTTAATTTTTAATTTTTTTTATTGGTTGTTCACAACATTACAAAGCTCTTGACATATCATATTTCATACATTAGATTGAAGTGGGTTATGAACTCCCAATTTTACCCCAAATGCAGATTGCAGAATCACGTCAGTTATACATCCACAATTTTACATAATGCCCAATTAGTAATTGTTGTATTCTGCTACCTTTCCTATCCCCTACTATCCCCCCTCCCCTCCCCTCCCCTCCCTTCTTCTCTCTCTACCCCATCTACTGTAATTCATTACTCTCCTTGTTTATTTTCCCATTCCCCTCACAACCTCTTATATGTAATTTTGTATAGCAATGAGGGTCTCCCTTCATTTCCATGCAATTTCCCTTTTCTCTCCCTTTCCCTCCCATCTCATGACTCTGTTAAATGTTAGTCTTTTCTTCCTGCTCTTCCTCCTTGCTCTGTTCATAGTTGCTCTCATTATATCAAAGAAGACATTTGGTATTTGTTTTTTAGGGATTGACTAGCTTCACTAAGCATAATCTGCTCTAGTGCCATCCATTTCCCTGCAAATTCTATGATTTTTGTCATTTTTTATTGCTGCATAGTACTCCATTGTGTATAGATGCCACATTTTTTTTATCCATTCATCTATTGAAGGGCATCTGGGTTGGTTCCACAGTCTAGCTATTGTGAATTGTGCTGCTATGAACATCGATATGGCAGCATCCCTGTAGCATGCTCTTTTAAGGTCTTCAGGGAATAGTCCGAGAAGGGCAATAGCAGGGTCAAGTGGTGGTTCCATTCCCAGCTTTCCCAGGAATCTCCAAACTGCTTTCCAAATTGGCCGCACCAATTTGCAGTCCCACCAGCAATGTACAAGAGTACCCTTTTCTCCACATCCTCGCCAGCACTTGTTGTTGTTTGACTTCATAGTGGCTGCCAATCTTACTGGAGTGAGATGGTATCTTAGGGTGGTTTTGATTTGCATTTCTCTGACTGCTAGAGATGGTGAGCATTTTTCATGTACTTGTTGATTGATTTTATGTCCTCCTCTGAGAAGTGTCTGTTCAGATCCTTGGCCCATTTGTTGATTGGGTTATTTGTTATCTTATTGTCTAATTTTTTGAGTTCTTTGTATACTCTGGATATTAGGGCTCTATCTGAAGTGTGAGGAGTAAAAATTTGTTCCCAGGATGTAGGCTCCCTATTTACCTCTCTTATTGTTTCTCTTGCTGAGAAAAAACTTTTTAGTTTAAGTAAGTCCCATTTGTTGATTCTTGTTATTAACTCTTGTGCTATGGGTGTCCTATTAAGGAATTTGGAGCCCGACCCCACAATATGTAGATCGGAGCCAACTTTTTCTTCTATCAGACGCAGAGTCTCTGATTTGATATCAAGCTCCTTGATCCATTTAGAGTTAACTTTTGTGCATGGCGAGAGGAAGGGATTCAGTTTCATTTTTTTGCATATGGATTTCCAGTTTTCCCAACACCATTTGTTGAAGATGCTATCCTTCCTCCATTGCATGCTTTTAGCCCCTTTATCAAATATAAGATAGTTGTAACTTTGTGGATTAGTCTCTGTGTCCTCTATTCTATACCATTGGTCTACTCGCCTGTTTTGGTACCAGTACCATGCTGTTTTTGTCACTATTGCTCTGTAATATAGTTTGAAATCTGGTATCGCTATACCGCCGGATTCACACTTCCTGCTTAAAATTGCTTTTGCTATTCTGGGTCTTTTATTTTTCCATATGAATTTCATGATTGCTTTATCTATTTCTTCAAGAAATGCCATTGGGATTTTGATTGGCATTGCATTAAACCTATAGAGAACTTTTGGTAATATCGCCATTTTGATAATGTTAGTTCTGCCTATCCATGAACAGGGTATATTTTTCCATCTTCTAAGATCTTCTTCTACTTCTCTTTTTAGGGTTCTGTGGTTTTCATTGTATAAATCTTTCACCTCTTTTGTTAGGTTGATTCCCAAGTATTTTATTTTCTTTGAGGATATTGTGAATGGAGTGTTTTTCCTCATTTCTGGAAATTCTTAAAACAGTTGAATCATGGATTCTCTGGATTTACCTACACCAATCCATTTAACTGGAATTTGAAGCTCATCTTCAATAAATCAAACATAATTTTGTGCATTAACAAGTAGTTCTTTAAATATCCTCACAGTTGATATGTCTGTATTCCCTCCTGAGAGAGTCCTATATTGAACTTCAACTTTGTTTAAGACTTCTTGGTTTGCTGGGAAATGAGGTATGATTTCACCATCTAACTGGTAAGCAACTCCAACTTTGATTTCCATAAACATGTCCAAAATATTCCACTTGGTAAGGGTCAGTGCAGTAAATCCATCGATCACATGAGAATATTTGAGTAAAACAAGATCCAACCGGCCACATCTTCTTTTCCTTCCTGTAGTCACGCCAAACTCCCTACGCTCTGCTACCCCCAATTTCATTGTCTTGCTGTGTACAAAAGGCACCAATAACAACTCTAGTGGTAGAAGCTTTCACAACTCCATACACTTCACCAACATTGTGAGGCAGCATAAACAAACCTGTACAGACACCTCCAACAGTACAGTTTGAAGAAGTTTCAAAAAGGTAAGTCCCCAAATCAATATCTTACAATGCTGCATTTGCACCTTCTACCATGATTTTCTTTGCTGGTCCATGTAGGGCCTCCTATAGGAAATAAACTCCATCTCTAACCATTGGTTTAATCCTTTCCATATAACTCTTGAGTTTTTCAATTCACCTAAATGTCTATTTCCAAAGTAGGGTAGGTAGATTTGTACTGGTTAGCTAGAACTTTGAAGCTCCCAGAGAAGCCTTCAAAGTCAGAAACAGGATCATACATCCGCAGTCCACTCTTAGCAGATTTGGAAGAATAAACTGGGCCAATGCCCTTTTTTTTTGTGGCACCCCAATTTTTTTCCTGCTTGTTCTTTTTTCTATTGTTCCTGGATCCTATCAGCTGCTTGATGAAAATCAAATACAATATGAGCTCTGTCAGATATGATAAGCCTCTTTCCCCAGCCTTCTAGACCTTCTCCTTTTTGAACATTTTTCTATGCTTCTTCAAACAATCCAGGTAGATGAATTACCACAGCATTTATAATGAATGCAGTAACATTTGGATTAATTATCCCACTGGATAAAAGATGAAAATCTCATTTCACAGAATCTATAACAACTGTATGGCCAGCATTATTCCTTCCCTGGCAGTGGCACACGATGTAGGCATCCTGGGCCAGCAGATCCACTACCTTTCCTTTGCCTTTATTGCCCCACTACACACTGAACACTATGGTCACCCAGTTCCCTCCAGACTATTCCCTGGGACAGCTGCAGTCACTGTTGGGCAGAGAAGAAACTACTGGGTTGATCTACGAATGATATGGCTCTGGTGAGGTGAACTGGCAGGCAAAGAGTACACAAACTGAGCTGCTCTTCAAGATTTCTTTAGAAAAGAAATTCTGGAGCTGCACATTTGAGTGGTCCTGCCTCAGTGTTTTGCATGGGTTTGCAGTCAGGTGTCACCAAGGGCTGGAGGATCTGCTCTCAAGGAAGTTGACTCCCAGAGCCAGTGGCTATTGTGTGGGGAGGGCTTGGTTCCTCTCCAGGGAGCATCATGAGTGTCTCACATCATAGAAGCTGGCATGAGGTCTGAGAGTCCAGGCAGAAGCTGCAAGCCCTGATGTGACCCAGTCTCATTTGATTTCTTCTTTGATTTAGATTGGTCACCCAGAGTCAGGCCTGATTCTATATGGGAGGGGATTACACCACAAGTCGAGGTTCCCAAGGGGCCGGCTGCCTCATCTACCTGCTGGCTCCTGGTGATTCACATCCTTCCTACTCCTTCCAAATCCCCTAAAGTCTCATCATATGACAGTTTCATCATGAGGTCCTGACCCTTGATGTGTAATGAGGTTCCTTGGGTGTATTCCTCAAATACAGTAACTCCTGTACAGTTCCTCTTAATCTGTAGGCCTTTGAACAAAGGAAACATGCTATCTTCCCTTTGCCTAATCTACAGGGTGAGGTAGCAATAGGATAGTCCTGAGAGATCTTCCTGCTAAAAGGAGAAAAGGGAAATGGTGAGCACCCAGGGTTCCTTAGCAATCCTGAAATTCTGCTGGTCATATGGGCAATTTCTGGATTAGAACTCAGTCCCATGGCTGTGAATCGTTCCGTGGCTCTTGGTTTCACCCTCTGAGCTCAGAGACAGAAGGCACCTGTGTCATCCATTCTTTTCCATTAGAAACAGTGTTCGCAACTGGGGCTTTTCTCAGCCTATATTTGTGTAGCGGTTTGGAGATCCAAATACCCATTTTTGTGGTCCTTCTTGGTCCAAGTACACAGTGTTGCAGACACAGCAATCAGCTTACAGTCACCACGAGACTCTGTGGTTCTTGTTGGCATTCACTCCAGTAGATACAAGTCACAACCACAAATATCCACAAGATGAGCTCCTTTTGTCTTGAGTTTCCTCTGAGGTGGCTGTGGGACACCACATCAACATCACCAAAAGCCCTATTCTTTGATCTCCTGTCAGAAGCACCACCTTACGTATTTCCGAGATCTTAATAAAAGGCTTCATGTTCATTCCCCCAGTTTTATCTTTAGACTGCATTTCTTTGACAGCACTCTGGATTTGATTTTTGCCTGGAGGCCATTTTAAACTTTTAGTATCATTTCCTGAATGGAGACTCTAGGCATCAGATATCTTTATTTTCAAACCCAGCAAGTCTTGGCTCTTTTATGCTCATTTAAAAAAATTATTTTAATATGTCTTCCCTCTTTTCGCCTTTTATTATAAGCAATCAGAAGCCAAGTGGCACCTTCAACATTCTACTTGGAAATCTCCTTTGCTAAATCAGTTAATGTATTAGCTATATTTTTATGCTTTCCCTTTTAGCACAAAAGATAGTATTTCTAAATTTGTCCTCACTATATGTTTTAGGATGAATATGTGTTTCTCCCAATTTTATATATTAAAGCCCTAACCCCCAATGTGACCATGTTTGGAGATATGGCCTATGGAAAGGTGATAAAGGTTAAATGAGATTGTTAGGGTAACTTTAATCCTTATAGGGCTGGGGAGGAGGATCCAACTCTCTCTCCTACAAGTAAGAAGGTAGCTATCTGCAATTCAGGAAGAGGACTCTCCCAAATAATCTAACTAGACAGCACCTTGATTTTGGACTTCTTGGCCTCCAGAACTGTAGGCAAATAAATTTCTATTGCTTCAGTTATTTTATCTATCTATCTATCTATCTATCTATCTATCTATCTATCTCAGCCTGAAGAGGCTAATATTCTATATAACAAATATCTCCCTTTTCTCTCCATCATTTAATTTTATCTTTCCATTAAGCTCTATAGATAGCCTCCTTGAAGGCCATTAGATTCCACCTCTGCCCTCAAGGTCATTGCTCCACTTTTAGTTTTCTTTTGTTGTTGTGGATATAGCATCACCCCTCCCAGGTAGCAAACTCTGTGTTAGTTATCCATTATTGCCTAAAAGGTCACCTGAACACTTATTGGTTTAAAGCAATAATCATTTACTATGTCTTGTGGCTTCTCTGGGTCATGAATTCAGAAGAAGATTTTCAGATTGGTTCTGGCTCAGGGTCTCTTATGAGGTTGAATTAGGTGGTATCTGGGGTCATCTAAAAGTCTTCTTAACTCATGTCTTTAGTGCCTGGGCTACTGGGACATTAACAATCAAGGATGGAACAGTCAAGGCTTCTTAGACATCTTTCTCAAGGCAGTGTAGATGATTCCTCCAACATGGCAACTTCAGGGTAGTCAGACTTACATCTTGAGAAGAAGAACCTCTCAGACATATGTCTCAAGAGAGAGCCAGATGGAAGCCATGTGCTTTTTTATAAGCTAATCTCAGAAGTCACATGATATGTTTTCCATGCTCTATTGATGAGAGTAGTTTTACAAGCCTAGACCGGATTCAAGAGGATGAGACATTTGTTGGGAGTCGCCAGGGCTCCAAAGACTAACTTCCCCATCCCCCCCGAGAAGAGCTGTCCAATGGTGAGCCCTGCTGGCTCACATGATCCTTACCCACCAATCAGACTAGCCCTGCTGGCTCACATGATCCTTACCCACCAATCAGACTAGCTCTGCTGACTCACATGATCCTTACTCACCAATCAGAAAGCACCCCATGCCAACTGTCAAACTATTCAACCATTAAACTGTCATAACTGTCAAATCACCCCTGGCTCTATAAATATGCAGAGCTGTTCCTCAATAAAAAGGGCACTTTCTCCTACAATGAGCCTTGTTCGTTCTTTCAACATTGATGTTACTTCTTGGTGGAAGGAATGAAATTCATGATGTAGCAAGAGTATGTGGGAGTAATACGCTCAACATACATACATTCATTTTTAGAAAATATAATCTGACATATGTACCCAGAACAGAGTGAGTCTTAGGTGAATGCTTATTTATCATTTTGCTGGTATATTGACCTTGAGGCTTAACAATAACAATAAAAATGGTAATGATAATAACAGCTACAACAGCAATTTATTAAACACTTATTATACTATGAAGGACTTCTTTTAATATATTCTTTTTGATTAATGTGTAACTTGTATACAATAAAGTTCACAGGGTGCAAGTGTACAGATAAACGAATATTAAAATTTTGTTCTAAGTAGTTATACATGACAATAGAATGTATTTTGACACATCATACATATATGGTATATAACTTCTCATACTTTGGCTGTACATAATGTAGAATCACACCAGTTGTGTAATCATATGTGTACGTAGGGTAATGATGTTCAACGTATTCTACTATCCTTTCTATCCCCATACCCACTCCCTCCCTTCACTTCCCTCTGCCTACTCCAAAGTACCTCGATTCTTCCCTAGGTCCCCCGACCTTATTGTGAATTAGCATCCAAATATCAGAGAAAACATTCGGCCTTTGGGTTTTTGGGATTGACTTATTTCACTTAACATGATATTCTCCAGCTCTATCCATTTTACTGGTAAATGCCATAATTTCATTCTTCTTAAAGGCTGAGTAATTTACTATTGTGTATATATACCACATTTTCTTTATCCATTCATCTGTTGAAGGGCAACTAGGTTGGTTCCATAGCTGGTTATTGTGAATTGAGATGCTATAAACATTGATGTGGTTGTGTCACTGTAATTTGCTGATTTTAAGTCCTTTGAGTATAAACTAAGGAGTGAAATAGCTGGTGGTTCCATTCCAAGTTTTCTGAGGAATCTCCATCCTGCTTTCCATAATAATCGCACCAATTTGAAGTCCCATCAGCAATGTATTGAGTGTGCCTTTTCCCCTACATCCCCGCCAACCAGATAAATGAATTTTTAGTGTATGTTTCTACACAGATAACAACTTAGAACCAGACTAGGACATTTCCAGCATGCTCCTTTTATTTCTTAATACTCCCTTATGCTCCTTCACTACCAATCCCTATCCCCTGCCCAGGTACACTCTGTTTGGGTCTCTCTCATTGTAGATTAGTTTGCCTACTATTGAACTTCATATAAATGGATTAGAATATATGTACTCCTTTTGTGTGGATTCTCTATTGTATGAAGCATTTCATATGCATTGTCTCAATTCTTGAAACAATCTTATATCAATCAATATTTGATTTATGAGATAGTCAAACATTCACACGCTGACTACAAGTTGGCCAAGTGTGTTTTGTTCAGCACATACAATGTTGTAAAACATTTTGAGCTTGACTACATTTAGTATTAGGAGTTGAATGGAATTTCTACTTCTCCTTGATCTACTTTGCCTAGGCAGTTATTGATTTCAATTGCCTGACCATGTGGGAATTGAGTTTGAATCCTCTAAGGGGAGCATTATTAGTACTCCAGTACTTGAGAAAACAGGTTTGTCACGGGTTAAATAATTGCCATAAAAATCTCACATGATGGGGATGGCAGTGGTGGGATTTGAAATCAGGTAGGTCTCCTCTTGCACTTCTTAATTAGGGTCAGAAAAGACAAGTTTGCCTTCCAATTCTGTTGTTTCAAGCAGTGAAATATGTTGGTCAAGATGCCCTCCTTGGTAACCCTACTGCTTCTGTTTAGGCCACGGGCAGTGCAGGAACCTCTGTAACCAGCCTCACTCCGACCCCAGTCAATCTCTGATGCTCACTACAATGATGTCAGAATTCCCACATGCTGTGTTTCTTCCTTCCACATCTGTGCTCATGCTGGTCCTTCCTGCTGGGGACACCCAGCCTTACTTAGTGATCCTTCTGTGCTCAGATCAAATCAGCTATTTTCTTCTGGTTGCTCCCACCTCCTGTGGCCAACCAAATACTTTTCTTCTCAGGACATCAAGACTCAGTTTTTAAAATTTGTACTTCAGTTACCAAAATGGTATGTCAGATTGCCCCAGAGTGACTTTAAGGAATGTGACCAAAGTAATAGTCCCATAAAAGATTAAAAAAGGAACCTAATTTCATTTATTTAATTTCAGCTGAATGCATCACTAACTTTTTATTGATTCTCAAGAAAGAGAGATTAGAGGAATCTGTGCTATCCCCACTGGGTGCCAAATGAACAAGCAGTCACAAGCTTATTACTTCCAGACATCCCACTTGCCTTCCAGATGCCCCTTTAGGTTTCAATTCCATGATAGCCATGCTTGCTCAGAGCCCATGCTTGACCAGACAGCCTGGAAGGAAAAAGGACAGGCTGCATCCTGGGCCAGGTTGGGCTCAAGGTCAGGTTGTGGGTTCAAATGGAGACAGTGGCAGGGTAGAGTGGCAGCTGGTTTGGAGGCACCCAGGACTAGTATTAGAGTTAAGGATTCTTGATTCCAGCCCTGTCTCTGCTTATCTCTTCTTCTTGTAGGCTCTTAGTTGGGGTGTGTGTGGGGGAGTTATTAACTTCTCTGGGCTCCAGGAAAATGCATAGGTGAGTTTATGAGTTTTTGAACCTGGAGTAAATAAAATTACCCTCAGATGTATTCTGCTTCTCATTCATGCTTTCAAAATTGACTCATAAGTTTGAGATAAAGAATTATATTTTCTTATAGCAGTGTCCAGATAATAAAAAGTAACTATGTATTTATATGCTAATTACAGTCATGGTCATCTCCACTTGTCAGATAAGTGAGCAAAAGGCAAAGTGACTTTCTTGATGGCACATGGATGATGAGCTACTGAAATTCAACTCAGCAAACAATTGACAAAACTAACGAGTGGCATGTCTATTTTCTTCTTCTGCTCAGCGTTTCCCCCACTCCTCGTCTTTTTTATTTTTGGTACTGGGGATTGAACTCAGGGGCATGTGACCACTGAGCCACATCCCCAGCCCTATTTTATTTTTTATTTAGAGATAGGGTAGTTACTTAGCGGCTTGCCATTGCTGAGGCTGTCTTTGAACTCATGATCCTCCAGTCTCAGCCTTCCCCAGTCCTCAGATTTTGACTGCAAATCTGGACTATTTGACCAATGGCCCTGGGTGGGTGCCTATGGTGCAAGCGGAATGAGTTAGAGCCCTTCCCAGGAAGGCTTTTCTTCTGCCTCTTCAACTGTTTTTTCTTAGCCTCCTGTTCCGCAGCCCCCTAACTTACATGCCAATGTGTCCTGAGATTCTGTTTTCAGACCTCTTCTTTTTTTCCCTCATTTTCTCTGAATGAACTTTCTAGTGACTTCTACAACTGCTTTTTGCCAATACTCTCATGATTTGGGTATCCAAATCTCTATCCAAAATCCCCCCTACATTCCTCAGCTTTACATCCAATTGACTTCTGCTCGGCATTTCCATTCAGAATTGGAGAGTGTTTTAGGTTGTACTCTGAGTCCCCCAAAATGATATGTTGAAGTCCAATTCTAGTACCTCCAAATGTGACTGGGATAATCTGAACAGAGAGAGACATACATAGAAGGAGAATGCTGTGGTAGATGAAGACAGAGATCTATGTGATGCAGCAGAATCCAAAGAGTGCTAAAGATTGCCAGCAAACCACCAGGAGCTAGGAAAGGGGCTGGCACTTCTCCCTCACACCCTCAGAAGGAAACAACCCTCATAACAGTTTGATCTTGGGCTTCTAGTCTCCAGAACTATGAGACAACAGATTTAAACTGCTCTATCTGTGTTACTTTATTACAGTAGTCCTAGCAAACAAATACAGACAGTGTAAACAAATGTACAAATCTGATGACACTGCAGAAAAGTGAAGTGTTATTATTAGTTTATTTGTGTAGATGTTAACTGTTAGTTTAAAATATTCATAGATGTTTAACTGTGTGTAATGTATGAAAGTGTATGAGTCAGGAAAAAGGCCCAAGATATCACATGCAGAAAGGAATTAATAGAAGGAACTTGATGTTTACAAAGTATTTGAAAGAGTTGGAAGAGCAAAGGTTGAGACAAACTGTAGATGGTTTTAGAAAATCAGGGAATTATAAAAATTACAAAAAAAAAGCCCAATTTTAGTCAGCTTTTGGGCTGCTGTGACTAAAAGATCTGACCAGAGCAATTGTAGAGGAGAAGAGGTTTATTTAGGGGCTCACAGTTTAGAAGTCTTAGTCTATAGAAGGTGGACTCCATTCCTCGGAGCTTGAGGTGAGGCAGAAAATCATGGCGGAAGAATGTGGCAGAGGGAATCAGCTCACATGTTGATCAGAAAGCAGAGAGAGTTATATCCCAAAGCCACACCCCAATGCCAACCTCCTCCAGCCACACTCTATCACTTCAGTTATCACTCAGTTAATCCCTATCAGGAGATTAACTCACTGATTGGGTTAAGACTCTTACAATCCAATTGTTTCTCTTCTGAACTTTCTTGCGTTGTCTCACATGTGAGCTTTTGGGGGACATCTCACATCCAAAATTATAACAAAAAGCATCATAATGATCTCATCTTCCAGAAGCACTAAGGTGATGGATGATTCCCAGGAGGACTTAGGGAAGCCTTTGTCCAACCTCCTGTCTATCAATGTCTGAGGACCAATAATGGCTTGTTACTCTTCGACCTTCCACATCTCATGAGAATGTCTCTTATTGGTGAGACTCAGAACAGACTTCTGAAAACGGACTCTGGAAAATATAATCTTTTAATTCTGGCTCCTGGTCATGTGAGACCTCAGAAGGACTGGGATAGTTCTGGGAGCTAACAGATAGTGTCCACCACAAAATGCATTTGGAAATGAAAACAAAACAAAACAGAAAAAGAAAAGGAACCAAAACAACAAAAAACAACAAGAAAAATTAAAACAAAACAAAACAAAACTAAAAAACCCTGTGAGGTTTTAGTTACATAACATTTGTGAATTTTCTTTGAAAAGTAAGATGTACCATGCAAATATAATATATTTTATACCTGTGGGGGGTTCATTATCACAGGTAGGACATTGCAATAAAATAATCTATTTTTTTTCTGAAAAAATCCAGATAATTATCACTGAAGTATTTTTTGCTTTCATTTTCTGAATAATTATTTCAAAATGTTGTTTTAAGTGGGTAAATGTATTTATGTGTATCTGTCAATGTTTGTTGTGATGATTGTGTGTGTGTGTGTGTGTGTGTGTGTGTGTGTGTGTGTGTGTGTGTCTGGGCTCAGGCTGGAGAGCATGCTAGCGAAGTCTATCCTATCAGAAGGTCTGTTCTAGCTATTTCTGCAGCATCTTCAGGACCAAGAGTAGACTTACTCCATCTTTCTCCTGATTCCTCTTGTTCTCTCCTAGACATCTAGTTCTATATCCCAAACATTGTTTATGTCCTAGAATGACCATTCCATCCTCTCTGCCTCTGCCCTGGTGCAGGCATCACCATCTCTCCTCTGGTTGATTGTCACAACCTCTTTCCTTCCACATTCAAACCTACTCTTTAATTTTGAGAAAAATCCATGTTTTTTTTGCATGTCGGTAGAACATCTGTTATATTAATCTCCATGGCTCACTGGGTGTAGAAAATCAAATGGCTTCCACAAGGACCTCGCCCGCCCTATTATTGCATTACGCAAGTGAGCAGAAACTTGCTATTCACAACTTATAATTAGATAAGCTTCTAATTGAGGAGGGGCATGCCAATCTGATTTGATCTTGACAGAGTGATTAGATCCTTCCTCACAAGGAGGGGAAGCAAGGAGTCTCCTAAATCTGCTCTTGTCCTTGTTCACACTCCAGGAAGCAACCACCTTGGGGAAGGCACTGAATATTCTGGACTGCAAGACGGCTCTTCAATGGCTGGCACTGAGCCAAGCCCCACCGGAGGAGAGGCCTCTTGATTAGAGTTTCATTTTCTGCTTGGGACTCGTCTTGACTTTTCAGCTTTGTGAATGAATCTGAAGAGGGGTTTACAGGAAAGAAATTCATCTTCTCGGAGCTGGAGGAAGTCATTATGCTTTTGAGGAAGCTTCTAAATCATTCTAAATCATCGTAAAAAGAATGACATCCCGCACTTCTGCAAGGGTCTTGCTTCTTTCTTTTCGTCTTCCCTCCCCTTCTGCTGTTCACTTAGCTGTGAATGGAGTTCACAGGTTGATTTGTCAGCCACCATCTTTACTGTGTCTCTGGTGCTGAAAACCTGGTATGACACTGACACTTTGTAGATGTCGTCACGGAATGAAAATGCCAGGGACTGTGCTGATATTGTGATACTGAGAAACTGATATGATTCCATTTTTGAAAACAGCTTCTACCTCAAGGCCTGTCCAGAGGGAGGGAGCGTGACCCTTGTCCTTGGAAAAACACACAGAACACATAGGCACATAGCCACCCTGCTGAGTTGTTTGTCTGCAAATAATAGGAGAGATCTGCTGCACCAGGTGTCCCTGACTTAGTCAGGCTAGGTGAGGACCCATAGCAACCCCCTAGCAACCACTAATCAGCATGAGACAGGGAAAATACCTGGGATGCTAGATGACCCCGGGAAACCATGTAGTTTAGCACGTACACCAATCAGTTCAAAGGAATCCCCCTCTTGTACTAACCAATCACCCCTACCCAACTTGTTCCAGCCAGTGAATGTACTAATCAATGTTAAGAGTTGTTGTTTGATTTTTCCTGTGGTGTGAAATGATTTGCTGTGTGATGTTGTGATGCATAGAGTATCCCCCCAAAACCTATAAAATCTCACTGAACAAAGGACCAGGACTTAGTCTCTGGGACTGCTGCATTGGAAACGGTTGTGAGTCCAGGCTCGAGCTTGCAATAAAGACTCTTGAGTTACTGCATCGGATTCGGCTCCTAGAGGTCTTTTGGGGTCCCACGAATCTTTTGGGATCCCACGAATCTGGCATTACAATACAAAGATGAAACAGACATACATCCTGCCCTTGAGGGGGTTGGAGACAAGAAACCAACTCTTTTTTTTTTTTTTTAAGAGAGAGTGAGAGAGGGAGAGAGAGAGAGAGAGAGAGAGAGAGAGAGAGAGAGAGAGAGAGAGAGAGAGAGAGAATTTTTAATATTTATTTTTTTAGTTCTCGGAGGACACAACATCTTTGTTGGTATGTGGTGCTGGAGGATCGAACCCGGGCCGCACGCATGCCAGGCGAGCGTGCTACCGCTTGAGCCACATCCCCAGCCCCAAGAAACCAACTCTTAAAAAATGTAGCAAAGTAAGGACAAAATGAAAGATGAACACAATGTGATAAGGAAGCCAAGAGGAGTGGAATGCAACTCTCCTGCAGTCAACAAATGTTCTGGAAGGAGAGACTACCAAACTGACATGTAAAGATTGTAGTCATTTTCCAGGTGGAAAATGGAGAAAAAACATTCTGGGTAGAGGGAGAGACCAGCTCACATAAGGGCATGAAGTGCCATGATGTGCTCAGGGAATTGTTGGATGTTTGGTGTGGCTGGAACACTAGGAGGCAAGTGGGGGGATGAGAGGCTGGAGTGGGGGCCGGAGGGCAGGCTGCTATGTCTGGCTGTGTGACTTCACTGTACAGGGTGTGACACTGGGAGTGAGTGAGGCTAAAATAGAGCTCTGGTTCCACTTTGTAAGTACATGCCTGTGGCTGTGTCCTCCCAGAGGAGGCCCTATTTATAATACACAAAAGCTTGGATGGGCTGGTGGTATCCCTGTGGTGGGCCTTGCAGATCTTAGTAAGAGTGCACTTCTATCTAGGGCACAGGTTCTCAAACCTGGGGCATCAGAATCACCTGGAGAGCTGGATAAAACACAAATTGCTGGCCCTGCTTTAGAATTTCTGCTTTTGTGGGTCTGGGGTGATGTCTGAGAATTAGTACTTTCATGTTTCCAAGTGATGTTGATGCTGCTGGTTTGGGGGTCACATTCTGAGAATTTTTCATTTGGGTGAAAAAGGGCTAGATAGGAGAAGCAGAGCCAAGCCCCAGAAGCTGTTTTCTGGGTTTAGGGTTTCGGATACCCCTGTGAACTAGTTAAGTTCTATTAAGGAGGATGGATATACCATCTGCCCCATCTTGTTCTGCCAGGTAAAGCTTAAAAGCTCTGTTCCCTCGAGTAGGAGCTCTCTTCAGAGTCCTCCTAGTTCAGGAGGATTTGTTCCGCAGACCATGCAAGCACTGATCATGTCATTGCAAGAAGCTCACCCCTAGAGCTTTCAAATAGTGAGCTCCCAAATGATTAAATCTTTGTTTACACTTTATTAATGATTCTGTGGAGAAGCTGGGGACCAGAGAAACCCAAAGTTACCAACTAAAATCATGAGTCATGCAAGGTGAGAGAACCTCTTTGAAAAATCTTTTAATAAAATACTTAACTTCAGAATTAGT
This sequence comes from Ictidomys tridecemlineatus, assembly GCF_052094955.1. Taxonomy (NCBI): domain Eukaryota; kingdom Metazoa; phylum Chordata; class Mammalia; order Rodentia; family Sciuridae; genus Ictidomys; species Ictidomys tridecemlineatus. The sequence goes on along the minus strand of NC_135480.1, from coordinate 51,126,668 downwards.
GTGTGTGTGTGTGTGTGTGTGTGTGTGTGTGTGTGTAGAGGAGGGAAGGAAAGGAAGGACTCGGAACCACAGACTTTCAGGACCTCACACACATTAATGAATGTTTGCTGAATGAAGATGTGATAAGTAAGCGCAGGGATGGGGAATTCAAGTGCAGTCTGACAGAAAGCTGTCAGGTTGTGCCTGGCTCTGGGCTGGGGGATGGAGCTTTGGCTTGGGAAGTCAAACCTTCCTGGAATCCAATTCTTTTTTGTGCCTTTTGAGCATACTGCTCAGAAGTCCTTGTGCACACAAAATGGAGGTACCCCTCTTTCTCTTGGGGGGCTCAGGTCTAGCTTGCTCTTAGGTTGGAGGCTGGATCTCAGGGGTGATAGTGGGTACAGGGAGCCCATCTTTATTTTCTAGTCAGGATATGGCTGCTTGGACAAACTGGCTTTGGGAGAGGGATGGAGAGAGTGGTGCTGGAAGAACATCCAACCTGATTCTCTTTTGTTTACTTAGAAGCTCAGCCCATCTTTCCTGAGAACTTGGGGCAGGACAGGTGCGGTGAGATCTCAATTACCACCGATTTAGGTTGCCCATTAGGGAGCCACATGCCTGCTGAAGGGATGCCAACCCCTCTAGCTCAGCTCTTACCAAACTGAGTCTGTCAGCAGCATTATTGGGAGAAAGAAAGCCTTGTCAAAGGTGGCTCTGTTCTGCCTCTAGGTGTCAAGGAGGAAAGGAGAGGGGAGGAGGAGAGGGGGAGTCCACAAAGCTGCAATCACCATCAGGTTGTTGTTAATCAAGACAGCTCCCAGCAGCGCCTTTCCATAATTTCTCATTAAAGAGGTCCTGATGTATGTCATTGCCTGAGCTGTGATTCCCGGAGCCAGTGCTGTCCTATGTCTGAGGCTCCTCAGATCAAATGCCCATGGGTTTCAATCACCCAGGCTTTCTGAGCATCTAAAATATGTCTAGCCCCATGCCAGACACTGTGCTCATCTAGTCAGGGAAACAAGAATTGGTAAGGGGGAGCTGGCCCCTTCCCCAGTGCCTGCAAGGTAGGCGAACCGGTGACCCACGGGCAGGTCAGGCCCAGCAACCTGCCGAGTGACAGAGCTGACACATGCGCCTGCAGGGAACGCGGTCCTGCGACCCACCAGCAGGACAGGCCCAGCGGCCTGCTGAGGGGCAGGACCGTCCCCTCCCCCAGTGCCTGCAAGGTAGGCGGGACTGTGACCACCGGCAGATCAGGCCCAGCAGCCTGCTGAGGGATGGAGCCGGCCCCTCCCCCCGCACCTGCAAGGTAGGTGGACCTGCGACCCATCGGGAGGTTAGGCCCAGCAACCTGCGGAGTGACAGAGGTGCCCCTCGCGCCTGCTGGGTAGGCGGACCTTCGACCGGCCAGCAGAGCAGACCTAGGGCCCGCCAGCGTGGTAGACGGATCACACCAATTGGAGGAGGATCACAGCCACTACCTGCCCTGCAAGGGAGACTTTTCAACTATACAAGAGCAATAGAAATAAATAGAGGGAAAATTTCAAAAACACAACAGTTTCACCAAGCAGAAAGAAACGCCAGCAGTATGAAAAGACAAGGAAAGAAAGGACCACAGGCAATGCAGGTCAACTCAACTTTAGAAGAGGTAATAGCTACAACAGATGGAATGTCAGACAGAGAGGTCAGGATATACATGCTTCAGATGATCTGGAGTCTCAAGGAAGACATGAGACAGCAAAATCAGACAATGAAAGATCACACTGACAAGGAACTACATAAACAAATCCAGGAAGTAAAAGATCAATTTCACAGGGAGATAGAGGAAATAAAAAACAAACAAATAGAAATCCTAGAAATGCAGGAAGCAATAAACCAACTTAAAAACTCAATTGAGAATACTACCAGCAGAGTGGATCACTTAGAAGATAGAACATTAGACAATGAAGACAGAGTATTTCAACTTGAAAAGAACATAGACAGCTCAGCAAGTCTGCTAAGAAACCATGAGCAGAACATCCAAGAAATATGGGATAATATCAAAAGACCAAACTTAAGAGTCATTGGGATACAGGAAGGCACAGAGCTCCAAACCAAAGGAATAAACAATCTATTCAGTGAAATAATACGAGAAAACTTCCCAGACTTGAAGAATGAGACAGAATCCCAAATCCTAGAAGCCTACAGGACGCTGAATGTGCAAAATCATAAGAGATCCATACCTAGACACATTATAATGAAGATGTCCAACATACAGAATAAGGAGAGAATTTTAAAAGCTACAAGAGAAAGGAAGCAGATTACATTTAGGGGTAAACCAATCAGGATAACAGCTGATCTCTCAACACAGACTCTAAAAGCTAGAAGATCCTGGAATAACATATTTCAAACGCTAAAAGAAAATGGATTCCAACCAAGAATCGTGTATCCGGCGAAATTAAGCTTCAGGATGGAAGATGAAATTAAAACATTCCATGATAAACAAAAGTTAAAAGAATTTGCAGCTAGAAAACCATCTCTTCAAAAAATCCTTGGCAAAACACTACAGGAAGAGGAAATGGAAAACAACAATGAAAACCAACAGTGGGAGGTAGGACAGTAAAGGGGGGAAAATAATCAAAGAGGAAAACAAATCAGGTTTAGCAGCATTAATAAACAAATATGGCTGGAAGAACAAACCATATCTCAATAATAACCCTAAATGTTAATGGCTTAAACTCACCAATTAAGAGACACAGGCTAGTTGAATGGATCACAAAACAAGACCCAACAATATGCTGCCTACAGGAGACACATTTGATAGGAAAAGATATACATAGACTGAAGGTGAAAGGTTGGGAAAAATCATATCACTCATATGGACTGCGGAAACAAGCAGGAGTGTCCATACTCATATCAAATAAAATAGATTTCAAACCAAAGTTAATCAAAAGGGATAAAGAGGGACACTACATACTGGAACCATACACCAACAAGACATAACAATCATAAATATATATGCCCCAAACAACGGTGCTGCTATGTTCATCAAGCAAACTCTTCTCAAGTTCAAGAGTCTAATAGACCACCATACAATAATCATGGGAGACTTCAACACACCTCTCTCACCACTGGACAGATCTTCCAAACAAAAGTTGAATAAGGAAACTATAGAACTCAATAACACAATTAACAACCTAGACTTAATTGACATATATAGAATATACCACCCAACATCAAGCAGCTACACTTTTTTCTCAGCAGCACATGGATCCTTCTCAAAAATAGATCATATATTATGTCACAGGGCAACTCTTAGACAATATAAAGGAGCAGAGATAATACCATGCATTTTATCTGATCATAATGGAATGAAACTAAAAATCAACGATAAAAGAAGGAAGGAAAAATCATGCATCACTTGGAGAATGAACAATAGGTTACTGAATGATCAATGGGTTTTAGAAGACATCAAGGAGGAAATTAAAAAATTCTTCGAGTTTAATGAAAACACAGACACAACATATCGGAATCTATGGGACACATTGAAAGCAGTTCTAAGAGGAAAATTCATTGCTTGGAGTTCATTCCTTAAAAAAAGTAAAAACCAACAAATAAATGATCTCATACTTCATCTCAAAATCCTAGAAAAAGAAGAGCAAAACAACAGCAAAAGAAGTAGAAGGCAAGAAATAATTAAAATCAGAGCTGAAATTAATGAAATCAAAACAAAAGAAACAATTGAAAAAATTGACAAAACTAAAAGTTGGTTCTTTGAAAAGATAAATAAAATTGACAGACCCTTAGCCATGCTAGCGAAGAGAAGAAGAGAGAGAACTCAAATTTCTAGCATACGGGATGAAAAAGGCAAGATCACGACAGACACTTCAGAAATACAGAAGATAATCAGAAATTATTTTGAATCCTTATACTACAATAAAATAGAAGATAGTGAAGGCATCAATAAATTTCTTAAGTCATATAATCTGCCCAGATTGAGTCAGGAGGATATAGACAACCTAAACAGACCAATATCAATTGAGGAAATAGAAGAAACCATCAAAAGATTACCATCTAAGAAAAGCCCAGGACCGGATGGGTATACAGCAGAGTTTTACAAAACCTTTAAAGAGGAACTAATACCAATACTTTTCAAGCTATTTCAGGAAATAGAAAAAGAGGGAGAACTTCCAAATTCATTCTACGAGGCCAACATCACCCTGATTCCGAAACCAGACAAAGACACTTCAAAGAAAGAAAACTACAGACCAATATCTCTAATGAACCTAGATGCAAAAATCCTCAATAAAATTCTGGCGAATCGGATACAAAAACATATCAAAAAAATTGTGCACCATGATCAAGTAGGATTCATCCCTGGTATGCAAGGCTGGTTCAATATACAGAAATCAATAAATGTTATTCACCACATCAATAGACTTAAAAATAAGAACCATATGATCATCTTGATAGATGTGGAAAAAGCATTCGACAAAGTACAGCATCCCTTTATGTTCAAAACTCTCGAAAAACTAGGGATAACAGGAACATACCTCAACATTGTAAAAGCAATTTATGCTAAGCCTCAGGCTAGCATCATTCTGAATGGAGAAAAATTGAAGGCATTCCCTCTAAAATCTGGAACAAGACAGGGATGCCCTCTCTCACCACTTCTGTTCAACATAGTTCTCGAAACACTGGCCAGAGCAATTAGACAGACGAAAGAAATTAAAGGCATAAAAATAGGAAAAGAAGAACTTAAGTTATCACTATTTGCAGATGACATGATTCTATACCTAGCAGACCCAAAAGGGTCTACAAAGAAACTATTAGAGCTAATAAATGAATTCAGCAAAGTGGCAGGTTATAAAATCAACACGCATAAATCAAAGGCATTCCTGTATATCAGCGACAAATCCTCTGAAATGGAAACAAGGACAACCACTCCGTTCACAATATCCTCAAAAAGAATAAAATACTTGGGAATCAACCTAACAAAAGAGGTGAAAGACTTATACAATGAAAACTACAGAACCCTAAAGAGAGAAATTGAAGAAGACCTTAGAAGATGGAAAAATATACCCTGTTCATGGATAGGCAGAACTAACATCATCAAAATGGCGATATTACCAAAAGTTCTCTATAGGTTTAATGCAATGCCAATCAAAATCCCAATGGAATTTCTTGTAGACATAGAGAAAGCAATCATGAAATTCATATGGAAGAATAAAAGACCCAGAATAGCAAAAACAATACTAAGCAGGAAGTGTGAATCAGGTGGTATAGCGATTCCAGATTTCAAACTATACTACAGAGCAATAGTAACAAAAACAGCATGGTACTGGTACCAAAACAGGCGGGTGGACCAATGGTACAGAATAGAGGACACAGAAACCAACCCACAAAACTACAACTTTCTTATATTTGATAAAGGGGCTAAAAGCATGCAATGGAGGAAGGATAGCATCTTCAACAAATGGTGCTGGGAAAGCTGGAAATCCATATGCAACAAAATGAAACTGAATCCCTTTCTCTCACCATGCACAAAAGTTAACTCAAAATGGATCAAGGAGCTTGATATCAAATCAGAGACATGGCATCTGATAGAAGAGAAAGTTGGCTACAACCTACATGCTGTGGGGTCGGGCTCCAAATTCCTCAATAGGACACCCATAGCACAAGAGTTAACATCTAGAATCAACAAATGGGACTTACTCAAACTAAAAAGTTTTTTTTCAGCAAAAGAAACAATAAGAGAGGTAAACAGGGAGCCTACATCATGGGAACAAATTTTTACTCCTCACACTTCAGATAGAGCCCTAATATCCAGAGTATATAAAGAATTCAGAGAATTAGACAATAAGATAACAAATAACCCCATCAACAAATGGGTCAAGGACTTGAACAGACACTTCTCAGAGGAGGACATACAATCAATCAACAAGTACATGAAAAAATGCTCACCATCTCTAGCAGTCAGAGAAATGCAAATCAAAACCACCCTAAGATACCATCTCACTCCAGTAAGATTGGCAGCCATTAGGAAGTCAAACAACAATAAGTGCTGGTGAGGATGTGGGGAAAAGGGTACACTTGTACATTGTTGGTGGGACTGCAAATTGGTGCAGCCAATTTGGAAAGCAGTATGGAGATTTCTTGGAAATCTGGGAATGGAACCACCATTTGATCCAGCTATCCTCCTTCTCGGTCTATTCCCTAAAGACCTAAAAAGAGCATGCTACAGGGACACTGCTACATCGATGTTCATAGCAGCACAATTCACAATAGCAAGACTGTGGAACCAACCTAGATGCCCTTCAATAGACGAATGGATAAAAAAAATGTGGCATTTATACACAATGGAGTATTACTCTGCATTAAGAAATGACAAAATCTTAGAATTTGGAGGGAAATGGATGGCATTAGAGCAGATTATGCTAAGCGAAGCTAGCCAAGCCCTAAAAAACAAATGCCAAATATCTTCTTTGATATAAGGAGAGTAACTAAGAACAGACTAGGGAAGAAGAGCACGAGAAGAAGACCATCATTAAACAAGGAGGAGAGGTGGGAGGGAAAGGGAGAGAGAAGGGAAATTGCATGGAAATGGAAGGAGACCCTCAGGGTTATAAAAAATTACATACAAGAGGAAGTGAGGGGAAAGGGAAAAATAATACAAGGGGGAGGAATGAATTACAGTAGTAGGGGTAGAGAGAGAAGAGGGGAGGGGAGGGGAGGGGAGGGGGGATAGTAGAGGATAGGAAAGGCAGCAGAATACAACAGACATGATTATATCAATATGTAAATCAATGGAAGTGTAACTGATGTGATTCTGCAATCTGTATATGGGGTAAAAATGGGAGTTCATAACCCACTTGAATCAAAATGTGAAATATGATATATCAAGAACTATGTAATGTTTTGAACAACCAACAATAAAAAAAAAAAAAGAATTGGTAAGGCTTTAGTCTCTGCTACCCAGGGGTAAAAACCCAGCTAGACCCTGATCGTTGAGAAGGAATGTGGATTTGAGAACATTTGAGGGTGGGTTCGTTCTGGTACTTCCTGTGCTGATGACCAGGAGACAGCATGAGACAGAGGAAAGCATACTGAATTTGAAGGCAGGAGGTCTGATTTTCATTCATTTAATAATTATCCATTTGATCCACCTTGTGCAGTGGTTTGGGATTCAAAGATGAATACAAGACAATTGATGCCCTCGAGAAACTTTAAGGGCAAGAATAGACACTAGACCAAAAAGTGAGTTCAGTGTGATAAAGTGCTGTATCCAGAAAGTAGGAAACCTTCTGGAAGTGCTGACGAGGGAGAGATTAATTCTGCCTGGTGGAGGCTTCCTCAATTATCTTGGTATGGTGGCAGGCATTGTATAATGTTTAGTGAGCCCCGTTTCCTCACATGTAAAGTGGGGATAACGTAGTCAGTTTCAGCTCTGTCCTGAAGATTCCTGAGAGGATGTAGATGAAGGTCTTGGTGGAACCTGGTTTGTACTTGTTCCATTTCCACAGGTCTCCTGGGAACGTCTCTTCATCATGAGCTTCGTAAGAGTAGATGCCAACTGTGAGGCTGTCCTGGATGCTGCACTGGGGTCTTCGGCTTCTGATGAAAATCCCACAGTCCACACTGGTCCTGGTATATATCTTCCTCTTCCTTCTCAGCATGGTCACTGAGGCTGGAAGGAATGACCCTGAGTCTTCAAGACAAGGCCAAGCAAATCCCATTCTTTGGCAAAAGGCATGGAATTGTGTCACACAAATTTGAAATATTTCATCCCAAATAAATCTCAGTGCATGCATTTAGATTTGACATCGGTAGGAAATTTGAAATGTCAAAATGTGCATTTTATAGGTGAAAATATCAAGTCTCTGGGATTGTAAGTTATCTGGGGTTACTTAGGTATTCAACTTTGCAGAGCTAAAATTCAAAGTAATGTCTATGGATCTTGAGGTATTTGTGTGAAGCAGGCTGCCTCTCACATGACATATGCAGTGATGTTTCCCTATCAGTGATGCACTCACTGAATGATTCATTTGATGAGTTTAAATAATGTTACATGCTATATGTTCATTTCAGCAAGAGGGAAGATTAAGAATGCATAGAACTTCCCACATAAAAACACTTAGAATGCTTGCTCCAGGTATAGTAGTTAAAAACTCAAATTAGTGGCTGAATTTTCAAGAAAAAGGGGAATCCAGAGAGACCCAAAGTGAAGAAATAATTGAAAACCAAAGCACAGTGAGGTTATAGAGGGTGAGTGTGTATGTGTGCATGCACACAGCAGATAATTGGTCCGGTTAATTTGGGAACATAAGCTCTAACATCCACAGTAGAATGATAAGGAAGTCTTGACCTTGCTTAAGGCTGAATTTTAAGAATGAAACCTTGGCATGAAGCAAAAGGAGAGCTCACAATAACAATTATAAAATAAGTGAAGGACTGATCTATTATGAAAGAAAGTTAGGAGCTGCAATAAAAATGATTATTATGATTGTTGAAGATGGTGGAAGCAAACTAGGCAGCTAGCCTGATCTCCTCATATCATGGAAAAGAGGCAGCAAATTAAAGCAGATTTGAGAGGTTGGTGACAAAATAAATGCTCTAAGACTTGACACTACATAGTTGGAGACCTAGAGAGACTGGGAGATAGGTTACCAAGTAGAAATCAAAACCCAGAATGCCCTCACCTGAACCTGTGAATGAGCCGGGGACGGCATTGGAGAGAGACAGAGAGAGGGGAGGAGCAAACATTCTCTTAAGCTCACCCACTTAAAAACTGTTGAGAAACTGTTGAAAAGACAAAATCTAAAATGCAGAAGCTTCCTTAAAACAGCACAAAGTGCTTAAAACCAAATCATAAAAAGAAAGCTGGGAGGTGGGGTGCAGCCATCTTGTGGAGTCCACAGCCCACCAACAAGTCACTCTCTTAAATCAGCATAGCATCTTTCCATGCCCAGACAGCTTCAAGTTAAACCAGAGAGAAGCCTCCTGCAGTGGGCCCTCTTAAGAATCCATCCAGAAAGAGCTTCTAGAAGGACCACTAAGAACCATAAATCTTGGAACCTCCCCTCTTCTGCCCTCTGTCTCCCACGAACAAGGGGACTGTAGTGGGCTGGAGGGAACCTGGGCCAGGGAGGGGCAGTTCTAGCTCCACTCAGTCTTGGCGACCCAGGTAAGGGTTGTAGCCTCAGACACAGGCTAAAATGAAGCAGTGTTGGTCTTGAACAAAGGAAAGTTGAATCACCAGGCCCTGCCCATGGGCACTTGGGGAGGCACTGTGGGAAGCCTAAGGACAGTCTCCAGGATCACAGCACTGTACCAGACGGAAGTTGCCTGAATATCCAGTGACATACAGGTCCAGTGGGAAGTTGCCAGAGGCTATGCAGCAGAAAGGGTCAGACACCAGCCTTAACAGGTGCACAGCCTGAACTATGATTGCCATTGGCAAGTGATAGGGCATTGTTTGGATATTTGTGGGGTCTTGCACCAGACTTACTAAGCAAGGGAATAAATGTCCACCATTCACAAGCTGGGCAGTGAAAACTAGAGTCCTGGTGAACTATCTGAGACTCTCTTCACTACAGCATCTCAGAGAGTGGAGGCAGCAGGAGAAATACCACTGCACCATAGAACACCTGCATAAAACTCACAACCGGTGTTCTGCACACATGGACAGCTACCAGGATCTTCATTACTGCAGAAAGAATCTAGCAGAGGGTAACAGGTACACTAGTGACCTGGAGCAAATAGAGGGGCCACGTCAGAGCCTGCATCCTGAGCTTCTGCCACATTTGAATCAGTTGACTTACAATACTGCACCCTCTGATACTAAAAACAACTCTAATGTAAGCTTTGATCATATAAATAACTCCTTAGATTGATAATTGTTAACCCAATAGCCAACACTGTACCTCCAACCCATCTGAATGTATTTCATCTAATGGCTTAAAGCATTAATGGAAATTAATCTTCCTATCTTTGTTTTCTTAGCTGTAGTTTTACCTGCTTCTCTTACCACCTACTCATCCTCCTGCCCTGTTAGCTACTACCTCAAATAATACCCATTCATCAGTTCCTCCTTTCTACCTTGATATAAATGATCCCTTTATAGCTTCTCTCTCCTGTTCTCTCTTTTCTTTCCTTCTTTTTTCTCTTCCCCATTTGCACAAACTTTCTTCCTCCCTCCTTTTAGCATTCACTTAAGATCATAGTGAGTTTACTAAATTCAGCTACTAATTTTTTGACCTATTCCAGAACTTATCTACCGTTTTGTACCTGAATTTGAAGAACAACTACAACAAGTTTTTGTTCTTGTGAGGTTGAATAGTATGACACTTGGCTCAGAAGTGATTACACTAAATAGGGCTCAGTGGTATCTCTTAAAGTGGAGCTGACATTGGGATCAGCAGAGGTCCCATATTGTGTTAAAATAGCATTATGTAGATATCCATCCAACCCAGGACTTTTAAGAAGAAGAAGCTTACATAGTAGTCCTCACTTAAAGAAGTCAGAACTATACTGATAGATGGATAGACATGCAAACCATATGAAAAAGCAAGGGAACAAACCACTTCAAACAATCCATAATGCTTTAACAATAGACTTCATTGGCACCACAGTGGAGGAAATGTCAGAGATGAAATTTAAAAAAATTTTATAGTTAAACTGTTCTATGAGCTAAAAGACAATGTAAGGAGTGAAATCAGAGAAAAATATAGGAAGTGAAAACTCACTTCAGTAAAAGACATAGAGATTTTGAAAAAGAATCAAATGGAAATCCTTAAAATGCAGAAATCAATAAATCAAATTAAAAATTCAATGAAAAGCATAACCAGTAGATTAGACCACTTTGAGGACAGATTTTCAGGCCTTAAAGACAACATATATAATCTTGAAAATAAAAATCAACCATAGAGAAAAGGTGTTAAGAGACCATAAACAGAATATTCAAGAAATCAGGGATAACATTAAAAGGCCAAATTTAAGATTCACTGGGATAGATGAAGGCTCTAAAACTCAAACTAAAGAAATGCACAATCTGGAGCTGGGGTTATGGCTCTGCGGTAGAGTGCTTGCCTTGCATATGCAAGGCCCTGGGTTCGATCCTCAGCACCACATAAAAATAGATAAATAAAATAAAGTTACAAGAAAAAAAAGAGAAATGCCCAATCTTATCAATGAAATAATATCAGAAAAATTTCCAAACCTTAAAAATGAAAGGAAAATTCAAATACAGGAGGCACATGGAACTCCAAATATACAAAATCACAACAGATCTACTCCAAGACACATTATTTTGAAAATGCCTAACATACAGAATAAGGATAGATTTTTAAAAGTTGATCGAGGAAAACAACTTTATTTTTCTTTTCTTTCACATCTAGAGGTAAACCAATCCAAATCTCAATTGATTTCTCAACCCAGACCTTGAAAGTTCTACTTGACCTTTAAAAAAAAACTAATACCAATCCTCCTTAAAGTATCCCAATAAATAGGAGGGAACTTTGCCAAACTCATTCTATGAAGCCAGTATCATCCTGATACCAAAACCAGACAAAGACACATCAAGGAAAGAAAACTTCAGACCAATATCCTTGATGAACATAGATGCAAAAATTCATAATAAAATATTGGCAAGCTGCATATAAAAATAGTGCACCATGATCAAGTGGGATTCATCCAAGGGATGCAAGGTTGGTTCATATGGAAATCAATAAATATAATACACTACATAAATAGACTTAAAAACAAGAATTACATGATTATTTCAATAAATGCAGAAAAAGATTTTTACACAGCACCCGTTTATGCTTAAAACACTGGAAAAACTAGAAATAGAAGAAACATACCTCAATATTGTTAAAGCTAAAAATAGGAACAAGACAAGGATGCCCACTTTCACCACTCCTATTCAACATAGAACTCGAAACTCTAGCCAGAGCAATTAGTAAAGAGAAGGAAATTAAAGGGATGCAAATAGGAGAAGAGCTCTATTTATCAATGACATGATCCTATATTTAGAAGACCAAAAAATTCTACTAGAAGAGTTTTAGAGCTCACAAATGGATTCAGCAAAGTAGCAGAATATAAAATCAACACCCATAAACCAATCACATTCTATTATTCCAATGATAAATCTGCTGAAAAATAAATTAGGAAAACTATCCCATTCACAATAGCCTCCAAAAAAAAAATACTTGGGAATCAATCTAACAAAAGGGGTGAAGGATCTTTATACTGGAAACTATAGACTACTAAAGAAATAAATTGAAGAAGACCTTAGAAGATGGAAAGACCTCCCATGTTCTAGGATAGGCAAGATTAATAATGTCAAAATGTCTATACTACCAAAAGCACTATATAGATTCAATTCAATTCTCATCAAAATTCCAATGATGTTCTTCACAGAAATAGAAAAAGCAGTCATGAAATTCATTTGGAATAATAAGAGACTCAGAATATCCAAATCAATCTTTGGAGAGAAAAGTGAAGCAGGAAGCATCTCAATACTGAGCCTCAAATTATACTACTGAACTATAGTAACAAAAACAGCATGACACTGGCACCAAAACAGGCATACCAATGGAACAGAATAGAAAACACAAGAGACAAATACAGTTATATTTATTAGACAAAGGTGCCAAAATCATGTGTTGGAGAAAAGATAGCCTCTTTAACAAATGGTGCTGTGAAAACTGGAAATCCATATGTAGTAAAATGAAATTGAACTCCGTCTCCCATCCTGCACAAAACTTAACTCAAAGTGGACCAAAGATCTAAGAGTTAGACCAAAAACCCTGCACTTGCTAGAAGAAAATGTAGGTCTAATACTCTAACATGTTGGTTCAGAAACTGATTATCTTAACAAGACACTTAAAATGCTAGAAGTAAAATTAAATATCAATAAATGGGATGGCATCAAATTTAAAAGTTTCCTCATATCAAAGGAAACAATCAAGAGCATGAAGAGAGAACCTACAGAATGGGAGAAAATCTTTGTCACCTGCTCCTTAGATAGGGCATTAGTATCCAGAAAGTGCAAAGAGCTCAAAAAACTTAACACCAAAAATCCAAATAACCCAATCAATAAGTGGGCAAAGGAGCTAAACAGACACTTTGTAAAAGAAGAAATATGAATGGTCAACAAATGTATGAAAAAATGTTGAACATCTCTAGCAATTAGAGAAATGCAAATTAAAACTACCCTGATATTTTATCTCACTCCAGGCAGAATGGCAATTATCAAGAAAACAAGTAGGGCTGGGAATGTGGCTCAAGTGGTAGCGCTCTCGCCTGGCATGCATGCGGCCCGGGTTTGATCCTCAGCACCACATACCAACAAAGATGTTGTGTCTGCCGAGAAACTAAAAAAAAAAAAAAAAAAAAAAAAAAAAAACCAAGTAAATGTTGGCAAGGATGTGGGGAAAAGGATACATTCATACATTGTTGGTGGGACTACAAATTAGTAGAACCATTCTGGAGAGCAGTATGGAGATTCTTCAAAAAACTAGAAATGGTATCACCATTTGACCCAGCTATTCCACTCCTTGGTATATATTCAAAGCATATTACTGTGTCACAGCAACACCAATGTTTATAGCAGTACAATCCACAAAAGCTAAGTTATGGAGCCAAACTAGGTACCCCTCAACAGATGAGTGGATAAAGAAAATGTGGTAAATATACACAATGGACTATTACACAGCTATAAAGAAAAATGACTTTATGATATTTGTTGGTAAATTGATAGATCTGGATATTATCATGCTATGTAGTATATATTACATGTAGTATAATAAGTCAGTCCTCCAAAATTCAAAAGTCAAATGTTTTTTTCTGATATTCAGAAGTCAATCCAAAATAAGGGTGGGGGGATAAATAAAGAATAGAAGTAATATCATAGGAGTTCACAAAGGGTAATGAAAAGGAGAGAGAAGGGATGGGATAGGGAAAATCAGTGGAATGAATCTGACTTAACTATCCTATGTGCATATGTGAATATACCACAGTGAATCTCACCCTCATATACATCCACAAGATACTAATTAAAAAAAACTATAATAACAGAAAGATCAGTAGAGTGGAGGAAAGGGAAAGTGTCATAGTATGTCATAGTATAATCTATTGTCATGTATAACTAAAAAGAACAAATAAAAAGAATACTGAATACTTCTGGCAAGTTGGAAATATTTCATAATCTAAATGTAAAATCAAACAGCCACAGGAGGAGAACAGAATGTTTAAGTATATAAAATACCAGGAAATGAGAAAGGTAGAGCACCCTAATTTTAAGACCATTTTAAAAAAGACATTGCTTAACAGAAATGAAACGGCTTAGAGAAAACTTCACATGAGCAAATGAGGCAATAGGAAATGGCAGTCTCCTACATTCTGGCTTACTGGAAATAAAGCATGCATTCTTTGGTTAAAAAATTATTATTAGCTTTCTAAGCATTTAAGACACTAAACATCAGTATGAAAGAAAATAAATAATAAAGATTTTTAAAATTTCAAGATAAAAGAATAAACAAATAAAAACAACAAATATAATTTCTGGAATAAAATGATAGTTATTGGAAATAAAGTCATTGGATTTTTTTCAGCAACAAATTAAATGCAGTTGAGGAACAAATTAATGAAATGGAAGCAAGATCTGAGAAAATTCCTGAAAAGCAGGACAGAGAGACAGAGATATGAAAAAAAGTGTGTGTGTGCACATCCGTGTGTGTGTGTACCATAAACACCAGAACTTCATATGCACATGTGTATTTATATATGTGTGTATATGTGTAGACAGACAGTTAGATAGTTCCAGAAACACAGAATAAAGGGATCAGGCAGAGGTAATATTTCAAGAGATATAAAAATACTACCTGATACATTTTCAGAATTGATAAAAGGCAAGAAATCTTATAAATACAATTCAGAAATACAATGAAGCTTGAGCATTATTTCAACAAAGCCTCCTTTTAGGGGACTGTAGAGTTTCAAGAACAAAAAGATAATCATAACAGCAACTGGAACAAAAAGACAATTGCTTATAAAGGAATGACAGACTTACAGCAGTTTCCTTAACTGCAACAATGGGCTCTAGAAGACAATGGAATACTATTTACAAAAGCTGAAAGAAAATGACGAAGAATTCTATCCTGTTATCATTGAGAATGAAGGTTAAGCCAAGGTAGTTTTAGATGAAGAATGAGACCTAAAGAATAAAGGAAGGAAAGAGATGTAGAAAAATGACCATGAGCAAATAAATCATTACAGCTTTGTTCATATACAAAGGATATAGCTTTACTTTGTGAAACCAGAATAATAATGGTTAACCCTAAATGGACACGTGTAGACATAGTAACACGAATGATGACAGAAAGTGAAGTTAAAATATATTGTTATTAGTGAGAATGAAGATATACATATACATGTATATATACATATACATTTGATTTATTGTTATTGTTATGTATGTTCCCAAATAAAGAGTAAGCACTAAGAGAATAGATATTAGATGGTAGACCTCTATCCATTGGAAGGCAGGAAAGAAGACAACAGAGAGAAAATTTAGAGTAAGTAGAAAATATCATGAAATAAAAATAAATTAAAACATAACCAATAAATAAAATTATTATAAATGTACCAAACCTGCCACTAAAAAGATAGAAACTCTCAGTTTGGCTACAAAACAAAATACCATTTAGGAGAGTTATTTCTAAAATAGAGGAACTGAGAATGATTTAAAAGTAAATGAAAATGAAATTAAAATTAAAAATATATATACAATAAAAATGCCACTCATAAGAAAACTAGTACAATATATTAATATCAGACAATACAGTTTTCATTTTTATTGAATAAAAGAGGATAATTATATAATGAAGGAATAATTAAAGCAGGACGATAAAACAATTATGAAATTTATGCAGCCTTCGAATACACAAAGCAACAATGATAGAATGATAAGGCAAAATTGATGAGCTCATCATCATAATAGGAAGCCAACTTTTTTTCCAGTAATTGACAGATTGAATAAGCAAAATTTAATATGTATGAAGAAAATTTGAGAACAAAATTCATGAACTTCATTCAGTGGAAATATATAGAACTTTAAGCATAGTCATTAGAGAACATATATTATTTTCAAGAATACTTGGAACAGTTCTAAAATGTGTTTATCACTAGCCACAGAGAGAAGACTCGTTATCAAATAGCTACTTTCCCTGCCCTAACATAAAAAAATTAGACATCCTCCATGGAAAGGGACCAAATAATCCTTCATTTATTTGTAAATTTAAAATTATAAATAATTCATGACTCAAAAAATATTGAAATGAGAATTTTACAAAAACCAAATGACAAAATCCCTACAAATCCAAACTTGTGAGACGCAGTGAAATAGTGCTTAGGGGAAATTTAGAGCCTTGAAAATAAATATTAGGAAAAGGAAAATTGAAAAGTAATGAATTAAGTGTCCCCTGCAAGAAATTTGTAGAAGAATCAAACCCAAAGAAAGTAGAAATAAGGCAATAATAAAGATCAGGCCTGAAAATAATAAGTTATAAACAACAAAAGAGGAAAAAACTGAAGCTGGTTCTTTGAAAAAGCTAATCAGACAGACACCTCTAACAAGACTGAGGGAGAAAACAAGAGCTAAATCAAATATGTATTCAAATAAAAAGGGATTTGGACTTCAAAAATCCTAAAAGAGTGCTATTAGCAACAGCATGCTAATATGTCAAGCGACATCTAAGCAACATTGACTACTGCAATACTTAGGGCGGTTTGGTGCCATAGATCTGATTGGTATGGACAAGATGAACCTACCTGGATAAATACAGTTTACTATTTACACAGCAAAAATCAATATGGTGTGAGCTTCCTGTGTACAGTGTACTATAAGATGACATCAAAACAAGGCACCAAGATGACAGGTTTGAGTCACAGTTTGCTCTGTTATGGGGCGGAGCCAGTTTTGGGCTACAGTTAAGCAGTTTTATAGCCTGTAGCTATGCCCTAAGTATGGGTGTGGGGTGGCTAAGGATGAAAGTTCATGCCCATAACCTAGGGAGGTGGATGAGACTCTGTCTCATGGCAACCTCTTGCAAACTAGGAAGTGCTCCCCAAGATAGGGAGGTGGATGGTAATTAGCCTTATGAAAGTTCCTCAGAAGACAGCCCTATGAAGTCCGTAGGAATATGTACAAGGCCATTGTGGTGCCAAGGCAGAGTTGCTCTCCTTATAACCCATTTGAAGGTGATGTAGATATTTACTCAGAAAAATGTTTCATACTAAAAGTGACTCAACAAAAATTAGGCAACTTGAGTAGATCTATAGCTACTAAATGAACTAAGATAATAATTAAGAATCTATCGAACTAAGAAGCTACTGTGTATGGGTGCTTTTTTTATAAAAGTTCTAATAAATCTGCAAAAAATCTTCAGACAATCTTAAACATTTTAATAAAAAAGAGAAAACTACCACGTTAAGCAAAAATGGACAAAGAGAACAAAAGAAATAGATTACATGGAGCAATCTCTTATTAATATAGATGTAAAAATCCTAGCTTAATCAGCTATTTATCAAGAAAAATAATACAACAAAAAAGGGTTTATCTGTGCAATTCCAAGACAGTTTGATATCAGAGAATCTCTTAGTGTATTATTCCTCATCAATAGGAGAAAAGTCACATGATTTTCTCTAGTGTAGAAAAATAATTCTATAAATGTACTTACAGGTTATTCATTATTTTGTTATTTAATATCTTATATATCACTTGTAATATTCATAATTAATGTATTATTATCACATGAAAATTCTTAGAAAATTAGAAGAAAATTGTCATAATCTGATATAGAGTACCCAAAACCCAAAATGCACATGGGAGAGGATATCTCAGAGAATTTTGGAGAAGGATCAGGTTTAGGGGAGATGATAAGATGCTTCTAGACTTTTCACATGGATGGTGTGTTTTTGGTTTACTTTTTTTTATTAGTTGTTCAAAACATTACAAAGCTCTTGACATCATATTTCATACATTTGATTCAAGTGGGTTATGAACTCCCATTTTTACCCCATATACAGATTGCAGAATCACATCAGTTACACATCATGTTTTTACATATTGCCATACTAGTGACTGTTGTATTCTGCTGCCTTTCCTATCCTCTACTATCCCCGCTTCCTTCCCCTTCCCTCCCATCTTCTCTCTCTACCCCATCTACTGTAATTCATTTCTCTCTCTTGCTTTTTTCCCTTTCCCCTCACTTCCTCTTATATGTAATTTTGTATAACAATGAGGGTGATGGTGTGTTTTTGGCAAATACATGAATAGAACAAAGCAAGAGAGCCCAAAACAGTCTTTGTGTGTATGCAGGCTTGAAATATGGCAGATGTGGCTTTGTGAAGTGGGGAGACAGAAGGGACCGTTGGATAAATTGATGGTTAACCTATGTGAAAAAATAAAATTAAACTACAAATAGAATAAAACAGTCAAACTTTTCACCAAGAGCAAAAATATACTCCAGATAGGCTAATGATCCAGTTGGGAGAAAACAAAATTAAAAGACTTCTAGAACAGAATATCTTGATGACTGTGCGTTAGAAAAACATTTCTTAAGTTTTGAAAAGCAAAATCAGAAAAGATGGACAATGTTGACCATCTTAAAATTGAAAGCCACAACCATAAATTAGGGGAAGTGATCAGACATTGATTGGGAGAAGTTTTTTTTTCATTTCAATAAAAATTAACATTCTAAATATCTAAAGAACTCATTTAAATCAGTAAGAAAAAGAAAAAGCCAGAGACTCAAAAAAGAATATGAGCAGGCAATTAATAGATGAAGAAACCCAAAAGACAAATAAACATATTGCAAGACACTTCCTATTCAGTCTCATTGCAAAAGTTAAAATATAAGTCACACCAGGTTTTGAAGAGAATGCAAAGAAGTAAGAGCTCATGTTTTAGTCTGTAGGAGGGCAGAATAATACAACTCCCTTGGGGAGCAGTTTACAAAGACTGTGAACTTGGAGATGCATGTCATATCAGCCAGGGTTCTGGCAGGAAACAGGTGGTATATCCACATTTGATCATTTGAGGAGAGTTTAATATTGGGACTATTTAGAAAGGTATGGGAAAAGCACAAGGGACGGAGTAAGGGGTTAGTACTAGTGGGATCCAGCCACCCTTAGCCCTGAAAGGGAAAACTAAGGGAACAGCTACTGACACCTAGAGACAGAGAGGGCTGTAAGGCACAGGTGGACTGGGCCTGTGACCCTCAGTGGAGGGGCCAGCAACGCTGCTCTGATTCCATAGGGAGGGAACCAGGGAAATAAATACCCTGACCCCACTTTCCTCCCTATTCCAATTTCCTGGTGATCCTCTTCATTGGTCAAACACAAAGGAAGCAGAAGGCAAGGGAACTTGCTGATTAGTTCATTAACTCAGCTTGTGGGGGCCCAGAGCAAGATGGAAGAGGGTACAGAATTGTCTATAAGAAGGGTGAATGGAAGATAATGAATCACCTGTCCTTTGTCCAGCTATTCCACTCCAGGAACATTCCCTGGAGAAACTTACTTGTGTACAGAATGAAGATGTTTATTACAGCACTGTGAATATATACACAGTGAAAAACAACCAGATTGTCCTTCATTTGGTTGTTTCATAACTATGTTATGTAAACTGTGGTTTACACATAAAACGAAATGTTATAGTGCAATTAAAATGAATGAACTCAATATACATGTGACGATATCTGTAAATCTCAAAAATGGGTGTACCACAGAAGTGCACAACCCTAATACCAGCTACTTGGGAGGCTGAGGCAGGAGGATTACAAATTCAAGTTTAGCTTGAGCTACTTAACGAGGGCATGTCTCAAAATATATTTTGTCATTTGATGATGTAGCTCAGTGGTTCAGCACTCCTGGGTTTAGTTCCAGCAAAACACACACACACACGTCTCAAAAATGTAATACTGAGTGGAAAAAATAGTTCCAAAACAGACAGTGCCACATAATAGTACTTACATAAAAACTGTATAAGCCTGTAGCAAATTGTGTAAGTTTGCAATAATAGTACAAAAGTGGGAATAGGGAGGAAACATTACAACTTCAAGAAAATACTAACCTCTGATGGAGAGAAGGGAAAGAGTTACGGGGACCCTAGCTATATATTTTTTTTGTTTTGTTTTTAAGCTAAGCTGAAACAAATATGACAAAAGTGTTAGCATCCTTTGGGTATATGAGAGAGTTACTATTTAGTCTCACTTTTTGTATGTTTGAAATATCTCATAAGTAAAAACTTGAAGATGGTAAGAGCGAATGATTTGAAAAATACTTAGGATGTAAATAAGGAGTCAACTTTCACTTATCTTGAGTAGGATTTGGCAAACATTTTTCTGTAAAGGGCAAGAGAGTAAGTATTTTTAACTTGGTGAGCTGTCCAGTCCCCCATAACTACTTAATTTGCTGTTTAACTGGAATGCAGCCATGGGCAATCCACAGTGTTCTAATTAAATATTATTTATAACACCAGGTGGTCAGTCAGATTGAGCCTATAGGCCATAGTCTGCAGAGCCTAATCTAGAAAATATATTTATTAGGCATATGTCTTTCCCTCCCAAATGTGTGTTAGATAAAGCAGGTGGTATAGCTGCAACCTTCCAGATTGACAGGTGGCATTTTGGTGGTCCAGACTACTTCTCACCACTGGTTGAGTAGTGGGGCTAAAGAGTGGTTCCCTGTATTTACCTTCATTTGGCCATGGGCATTTGAGATCTTTCTGGGCTTCACTTAGGCCCATTTGCACGTCTATTTTGGAAGGACGAAAGTGCTAGAGTCACTTCTAACTCTACCTAAGAGAATGACAAAAACAACAAAGCATTTGCAGGCATCACTAGCAGGATGTTGTGTCTTGGAAATTTGGCATCTGATCAAGATGGACTAGTTGGTTTCACTGTATGGACTTAAGCAGAGGCAGCCTAGTGCAGTGGTTAGGGACACAGGGCTAACAACTAGACCCATTTCATAGGGATCCAAGGCCTGCTTCCATTACCTATTGCAGCACAGCACACGACTCCAGAACAGTGGCTTAAAGCATCTATTTTGCTCATGAATCTGGAGTCAACTGGGTTCAGCTAAGTGATTCCTCGGCTCTCTCAGTGGTGTTGGGTTGGGCTTGTCTTGGAGGGTTCCTCTGTCTGGGTCTGGAACTAGGAACCCTCAGGCAGCTGGGGCTGGAATAGTTGCCTTCTCCCATCCATGGGGTCTTTCCTAGGCTGGCCTCAGAGTGGCTGAACTCCTTACTGACTACAGGCTGCAAAGCTCCTGAGAGAAACTGGTGGAGCCATGTGTTGTCTTCTCAATCAGCCTCTAAGGGCCACATGCTGCTGTCCCTGTGGCCTCCAGAGGCTGTGGAGATGAACATAGCTAAGGTCTGTGCAGATCTTTAAGCCAGGGCCTGGCACAGAGTAAGTGCTCTGTTTGTGCGTGATTTCCAAATTTGCTAGTTGGAGACTTTGGTATTCATGAATAGTCCCAGCTCCTCTACCTGATCCACAGGTAGGAATCTGCTGTCTCCCCTGATGTCACCTGCTAATGCATCTCCTGCCTGTTTCTTCCCTGCCCTTCCCTTCTTTGAAGATCCACAGATCTGCTTCTGTCTGTGTCTCCAGTCCAAACTGTCAAAGGTCGGGAACTTGAGGCTTCCCTTACCTCATTCCTCTTCTACTCAGGGGTCATTGATGGTCATCACAGAGTTCCTCCTGTGAGCAGGCCCCAAGAAAGGTGCTGGAGACACAAGGTGGAGACAGCAGGTGTCCTCTGCTGGCATCTGGGAAGATGCAGCAGCTGTGGCAGGCATCTGGTGAGCTTGTGACGAGAGGAACATCAGCCTTTCACGGTCTTGACACTGGGATTCCACAAAGTGTGTGTGTGTGTGTGTGGAGTGGGGGGTCTTGGGGAAGGACGGTGGATGTGGGGTGAGGATGGGTATGTTCACTGAGGGATCAGAGGAGGCACTGTAGGAAGGATGACATGTGACCTGGGTCTTCTAAGGAGTGTGGATGCTCTCCAGGCAGACTATTGGGAAGGGCATTTCTGAGAATGAGGAAGTGCTGAGGCCCAGGAGAATGTTTGGGGAGTTGTAGAAAGAGTAGAAAGGTGGCTCCAGGAACGCATCCTAGAATTTCTAAGTTACCTGAGCTCAGGTGGCCTCCGACGACATCATAAGGTACAGAAGGAAGACTAGAGCTTTGAAGTCAGATGATACTGCATTTGGATCTCAGCCTGGCTCTTGGGTTTTCTGTGATATAGCATAAGCCACTTAATCTCTCTGAGTTATAATTTTCTCATATTTAAAACGGACATAATAATATCTTCCCCACAGAGGTAGATAGAGATGAAATGAAAGGATGCATGAGAAGGCGCTTGGCATTCTACCAAGCATGTGCGGGTGCTTCAAAACAGTAATTATCACTCCCTTCCGAGAGCTGCGTGATGTGTCTTGGTGTGTGGGCATGTGTGCAGGCGTGTGTACATGCACACATGCGTAAACACAGGCACAAAGCAGGCAGCTGGACCTGGAGATTCTCTTTCCCTAGGTTGCCTGATGCTGTCTCCCAGAGTGATCAGGCTTATGTCACAGCAAACAATGGTGAACAAATTCATTTGAAGACTAACTGGATCTAAACCTCAGCCCTGCCACTTACCACCCATAGGATTCTGGTGACTCACACTACCTCTCTGAACGTTCATTTTATTATCCTCGAGACACTGGGAGGCATTAAGGCCTCACTCGCAGGGTTGGTATGAGGGCTAAATGGGGATAATAGATCTAAAGAGCTTGGGATCATTCTTAGGTACTGAAAAAACTTATTTTTTGCAATGTGCAATTGCTTTGGTTGGCTCAGAACCCTGTACAAATGTAAGAGGTTACTATTTTGTTAATGCAATTTCATGGTTCCAAAAGTTAATGGCTATTTCAAGTCAAGGTTTTTACTTTTCTGTTATTCATTGCTGGGGATGGCATGGTGGAAGAACAACACCTTCATTTCCTATACTGTCTGGGGACTGATTTTGTTCCCCAATTGAAACAACTGGACAAGCCACAAAGCAGCTCCTGGTGTCAAAATGAAATGCTACAGGGTTAAGTCTTGATGTCCCAGGGGGAAAGAGCCTGTTTGGAATTGTATGAAATGTAATGGAACATGAAACATGGGCAGTGTGGTAAACTAATGACATTAACTGTAAAATACGCATAATGATTCTAAGTTTAAAATTTGAAACGTGAAAAATTTCAGCAGAAACCATAAATTAAGAAACAGGAGCGCCATCTTGTGGAGAGGTCTCCTTGAAAGCGTTATATTGGAGAAGGTTCCTTCTCTTACGTAGCACCTCTAAAAAGGCAGAGAACATCTACCGAACCATCAGTCCATAGTCTATTCGCCCACCCATACATCTGTTCATCCATATATTGTCCATCCATCCATCCATCCAATCTATCCTCCTATTGCCTATCCATTCATTCATCCACAGAATAATTTAACCATTTGCCATTGATTCAAAATGTACCTCGTTCTTTTTATGCTTTGGTATAAGAGATGATAGAACTCTGCTTGAAAGGAGCCCATAGGAGGCAATGGTAAATATTGGGAAGCCAATGGTGTTAGGGAACCTTGTTGGA
Source organism: Ictidomys tridecemlineatus (assembly GCF_052094955.1). Classification (NCBI taxonomy): domain Eukaryota; kingdom Metazoa; phylum Chordata; class Mammalia; order Rodentia; family Sciuridae; genus Ictidomys; species Ictidomys tridecemlineatus. Next base: position 51,103,021 of record NC_135480.1, on the reverse strand, counting down.
GGACAGTCAATGCAGTTTTTCTTGTTGTTATTGTTGAGATAGAGAAGATAGGCACAGAAGGCTTCCTGGTGGAAGTGGTACCTAAGCTGAGATCTGAAGGAAAGTAAGCATGCGTTATACAAGGAGGATGTCTCCTGTGTTAATTCTCCTCTTGGTGGATGTAGGTGAGAGAAGAGGAGAGCCCTACCTGGGGCTGTGTTTTTGTGCTTCATGTGCACTATTGGCCCTCCAGCCCTCACCTTAGTAGTGATGACAAATTGAAGGATGTCTAACAGACAGTGGTAAGAGTGGTGAAAGGACGCTGAAAGAAAGCCAGAAAAGCTGTGAAATGAAGTGCCTGCTATGCGGACGGGTTCTATTATGTAAGATTAATGCTACCTATTAATATTAGAAAGTATTAATAGCTGCCATTATGTTGGGGTTTTCATTGAATGGAATTTGTTAGATCCACATCAGCAGAGCTGTGTTAGTGTGGGCTGTTGGCCAAGATGTGGGAAAGGCCTCATTATGTGTGACCAGACACATAATGAGATCCTGGATTGGGGATCTACCTTTATTATCTCTTACAGACTGCTACTTTATAAATGTATTACAGAAAAAAAAAAAAAAGCCCAGCAGCAAACTGGTTGAATTGGCCAGTGCTTGGTCCAAATTTGCTGGGTGAATGGCCCTTTAACAATCACTTCATCCTCGGCTCCCTTCCCAGTCTTGGAATTAATGATGAGCAGAACTGATGTTTGCCTCAGTGATGTATATGGTGGCTTCCGAAAGCCCTGTGCAGGGTGAACCCAAGAACTCTTCAGCTCATCACAGTCCCCACCACTACCCTCCTCCTCTTGATTTTCAGCGTAAGCCTCTTATCTTTTGTATCACCCTTGCGCTGCTTTCAATAGAATAGTGTAGTATGTTTCTATACTCAAGTCTTCAGGAAGATAAATGAAAGATAGACCAAAGGGTCTGTGTGTTTTAAGAAAAATGATATAAAGCGTTTCTCCTTGCAGGATTAAAAATATTCTTATACATTTAATATACAAACCAGCCTGTCCGTGTGTTAGAGCTTGTCTGTTTCCTTCATTCACATCATTTTCTAGGTCTTCATTTCAGGTTAAGCAGAAGCAACTCTGGGCCACCCTCTCCCCAGATCCCAGCACGACTCTTAAGCATGCTGGCTACATTTAAAGGACCATGAATGGGGCTTGAGGGCAAAGCCTTCACATGTCAACGATTTCTTCCAGTGAGATCCTTGCTTCTCTCCTTTCATTTAACTCATCAGAAGTAACTCAGTGTTTTATTGGGAGGGATTTGGTGTTTTGTTTTCTGAGGTCAATTATGTCTAACATAATTTGTGTTCTCTGCAACCAGCAACTGGACTGTGAATTCACAAGTCTGGCTCTTGCCTCTTGGTCCTTCCCTCTTCCCAGCTGGGGCTAGTGGCTTTCCAGCTGCAGGTTCTGCAGCCAGCCATGTCTTTATTAGTGGGAATGGGAGGGGAAGAAGAAACCCTGGGAATGAACATGAGGGCTGTCTTTCTGCCTGGTGGATCTAACCCACGTAGGTCTGGTGCTGTGCTTCTGTTTTGCCTATTTGACTAAACTCTAGTTTTTGAGGACTTGTCTTGAGATCCTTCCAGAACTTTCTTTTCCTTGTTAGAACAGTTAATGTGGTCAGATGGACAGTTTTTCCTCTTACAGCACTCTTCATGGGGGAATATATTATGAACAAAGAGCTCATAAAAAAGTAAAGAAGTCAATCTTATTGGTGACATATATTAGTCACACCCACTGACCCATAAGGGCAAACTCTACTGTAGTAAAGAAATTGATGATGTAACATTCAGAAATAAAAATATTTCAAACTTAAATGATATAGAGACTATTTTGAGGGAAAAATGCTAATGATTTTTTTATCTACATAATTAAGTATGTGCAGGTATTATGCCAAGTATAGTCTCTTTAACAACCAAAATGAATGTCTAAATTGAAGTATAAGCAGCACTATGCAAACGTTAACATTCAGATAAACTTTTACAAATTTATAAAACATGAAAAAATCCACAAAGTCAATAACATTCAGGTTAATCTTTATTCAGTGTGATGGATAATGTTGGTTTGCTAAAACAAAATCATTAAGTGCCACATGTCCTGCCAGCGAAGGCGGAGGTTCAAGTGAGCTGGCAGTGGCTCTGCTGAATATGCAATAGGGCACAGGATGTCTCAGCACCTCCACCATTTGTTTTTCTATTCTAAACATCACATTTTTGTTTCTACAAGATACTGTGAGATCATTTGCTCTTCACTTGATGACTACACCATTTGTATTCATCCCATTTATTTATTTTTTTCTTTTTTTTGCAGAGGTGAGTTGGGGATCAAACCCAGAGCTATGCGCATGCTAGGCAAACACTCTGCTACTGAGCTATCTCTCCCATCTCCATGCCTTTTATTTTTCATTAGCATTTAGTTGAGAGAGATAAAGCAGTTCTGTTTGGCTTATGTTGTCATAAACACAAACCTACACGTGGAAATAGAAATTCTGTAGTTTGGGCTGATTTTCCAATTGATCTCCAAGATATTTATAATGACTATTTTTATATTTTCACCAAGACAAAAGCACAAAATTAAAGCAGCAATGTCATGTTGTGTGCAGGGGCACATGCCTATAATGCCAGGGACTTGGGAGGCTAAGGCAGGAGGATTGCAAGTTTGAGGTCAGCTTCAGCAACTTAGTGAGGCTCTAAGCAACTTAGCAAGGATTGGGGATATGGATCAGTGGTTAAGTGCTCCTGGGTCCAATTCCTGGCATAGAAATAAATAAATGAATAACAATGTCAAAATCTCATGGACTCAGGGGTTAGGGTTGTGGCTCAGTGGTAGAGCGCTTGTCTTGCACATATGAGGCACTGGGTTCGATCCTCAGTACCACATATAAAATAGATAATGGTATTGTGTCCATCTACAACTAAAAACTAAAAAAAAAAATCTCATAAACTCAGATAAAATGTTCAGAGGCTCTAGTTTGAGAGATGCTGTCATGAAAACCCAGTGGCATAGCTGCCTTCCTGGCATTGGGCATGCAATGGAGGAAGGACAAGAGGCTTAAATTGTCAGAGGGTGATCCAATCAATTCCTACCTGCTCTCACCTGCACCTCCTCAAAGCTGACCTCTTCTCAGATTTACTGGGGACACTGAGGTAGCTCAACTCATTTAAATTCTGATCCTCCTGGCTTTATGTAGCATCTCTCTCTGATGGTGACTGCTTATCATTCTGCCTGTGCTCAGCGTAAGAATTGGGAACTCTGTAGTAGAATCTGGAAACTCATTGTCCAGAAAGAGACTGGAAACATTAGTCTGAAAATTTTTATGCTTTTTCTATGTTTAAATGTGTACCTTCAATCATCACGAGAATTTTAGATAGCCATCTTTGGGAGGGCTTGAGAACTGTATAGATTCTAGTTATATAATAAAATCTTGCACAGTGTGGAGGAACTCAGACCAAGCCAACATTCAAACAACTCTCAGAAACCCATGTGCTTGCTTGCCTTTTATAGGATGGGCAGGTAAAAAGAATTTGGACTGCAATGCTACTGACAGCCATCATCCCCAAATCCAATAAGACAGTCTGAGTTGTAACTTCCAACACTGATCCACCTGGGGTTCCCCTATGGATTGAGTGTTATATAGATTTCTGTTTTCTGCTGAGGCAATATTCTGAGGCAGCCAAGCATTCATCCCTGAGTCTGACCCCAGTACCTTGTTGACAGGTTTGGCTCACTGGCAATCTCATTTGGGTGGACAAGGTACTTATCAATTGACCATCTTATCCTTTTAGTTCCTGAAAGTATTCTCAGTTGAGTTGAACTGGTAATATTTCTGTAAAATAACCTCAAATGTGTTTCAGAATGAAGTTGGATGTGAATGAACAAATGATGGTGTACACAAATGCCACAGGCCATATATAGAGGTTCAAAGTCAGTTCTGGAGTTAGACTTGGGGGTTTTAACTTTGTCTTATTTATCACTTAGGAGTTGTATGACCTTAGATAGATTATTAAATCTCTCTAGGACTTACTTTTCTTATATGTAAAATAAAAATCATAATAATATCTTCTTTATGACATTGTTGAGAGGACTCAATGAGACATCATACTGTCTGGGACATAATCAACACTCATTAAATGATAGTTTATTATTATTATTTGAGCATTTGTATATATAGACATTTGGTTAGGCCCAAGGCGTACCAAAATCTCATGTGCAAGTAGATCTGAGATTTCTCAAGAGTTACTCAGAGTGAGACCAACAGTCAAGCTCATCTGATGCTAAAGAAACCAAATTTGGGGCTAGAGCAAAATGAGTTAAGATGGGGTCAATTCTTGAGCCTGTGTTCTAGAATTAGACTATATATTCAGGCTTAGCATGTCCAGGTAGGGAGACGGGAGGACAGTGAGTCAGCTGCCGCAATTTCATAGCCCAGACTTCACCAATTTGGAAAGACTCAGATGGTAGTGGATGAACCCCTTCAGTCCTCCCTGGGAAACGGCATTGAAGAGTCAGTAGAGGAGCTGTGTCCCACTAATGAATGGCTACTGCACACTGAGGCTACAGGGAACTCTAGGCTGTCTTTCCTTTCTAATGGCCAGAAACATATGTCTCAAGCAGGATTCATAAAGATATCATTTTATTCTTTGCTTCCTCATTTCTGAGTCAGTACACAAATAGCTCGTTTTCTGGAGCTTGAGGGAAGCTGAGATTGACACATTAGCTGGGAAGTAATGGGCCTTCTTTCTGGGATGACTGTCCATATTGCATTCAAATCCAGAAAGAAAATATGTCAGAATTTGTTCAAAAATCTATCAATTGGGCCATTTTCTCAATGACAAACAGATGGCTCCTTTGAGTTATTCAGAGGGAGAACATTTTTTTTCCTTTTGTTCATCTCAGTTTTTATGGTTTAAAAGAATTAGTGTTTAATCCTAATTCTAAAATTGTTAATTAGTTTGTATTTGCTTCACTAAATCTGTTAAATAGATTTTTATCACTTCAGCTATATCTCCCTGGCAGCATCTGGTGTCAAGTTTGCAGAAATAATGTTGGTTTTACAGCCAAAAATCAGAGGTTAAACCTCTAGGACTATAGATGTGACAGCATTAAAGGGAAATTCATCACCCCAAAAGCTTTTATTCCCATATATTTTAGAATCAGCCTAACCATGAACCAACCTCCCCTGCCCCCCTTTCATTCTGCAGGAACATGGAAGCTCAGTTCCTTTAGATTTATGTTTGTGGTTGTTACTGATGGAAGCTCCCAGGGAGACCTCAGCCCTCCCCAGAGACAAGCCTGGAAAATGGCAGAGGTTCTTCTTGCTCAAATCCTTTTCTATGTCGTTCAGAGGTTTCCTTCCAGAGCTGGGGCTATCCAACACTAACATGGTGCATCAATTGATAAAAGGTGGTGCAGGTTAAGAGCAGTGCAGACACAGCACTATAACTTCACCTACCAGCAGGGGGTGTCATAGAGCAGAGCAGCAAAAGTTGGGCTTTGATTTGGAAAGGAGCAGTGTTGAACTCAAATCAGTGCACTTGGGGAATAATTTGTTGAAAGACAGAAAACAATCATAAAGTTTGGAGTATTTGAGCAAATAAAAGCTATTGGGAAGCAATCAATTTAGGTCTCTGTGGTGGGCTGAAGAATGGCTCCTAAAGAGATCCACTTGCTAGACCAGCAGACCACTGTGGAAGCTCTGGCCCAGCCCAGATCTGCCCACATCAACATACGTGGGACTCAGGCCCAGGGTAGGTCCGAGTTTGCCATCTCCCATTCCCCCCAACACGAGAGCCCAAGCCTAACCCGTTTCCATCTTGGGACACTGCAGACGTGGCCATAGCCTTCCCCATGCAGTAACCCCTACCTTTTTGACAACAGAAATGGCCTAGAAGCAGCTGCGTCTCAGAGCAGGCATTCCAATGACAGTGTAAGACCCACCCTTTCAGCCCCATCTCTGTAAGACATTGCATCCATCTTGGGGTACCTCCACTATTATCTCGAGTTACCTCTGCTATTGCTGCCACCACCTTTAGTTGTAGTAGCATACACTGAGGGACACCAGCAGGATCTGGAAGGCCATCATCAAGGTGAGGTACAGACAATCTGCACTGGTACTACAAGAATATAGGGCAGAAACTGTAATACCTCAGATCCATGCAGCAAGAAAGGAAGGCACATAGACAACATGAAAAAAACAAGGGAAGAAACTGCCCCAAACAAACCAGGATACCATAATAACAGAATCCATGGACAATAAAGTTGATGAAATGTCAGATAAGTTAATCAAAAGGGATAAAGAGGGACACTACATACTGCTCAAAGGAACCATATACCGACAAGACTTAACAATTATAAATATATATGCCCCAAACAACGGGGCAGCTATGTTCATAAAACAAACTCTTCTCAAGTTCAAGAGTCAAATAGACCATAACACAATAATTTTGAGTTTCTTTAACACACCTCTTTTACCACTAGATAGATCTTTCAAACAAAAGCTGAACAAGGAACTATAGAACTCACTAATACAATCAATAACTTAGACTAAACTGACATATATAGAATATTTCATCCTTCAACAAGAGAATACACTTTCTTCTCAGTAGCACATGGATCCTTCTCTAAAATAGACCTTATATTATGCCACAAAGCAACTCTTAGTAAATATAAAAAAGTAGAGATACTATCCTGCATTCTATCAGATCATAATGGAATGAAATTAGAAATCAATGATAAAATAAGAAATAAAAGCTACTCCAACACCTGGAGACTAAATAATATGCTACTGAATGAACAATGGGTTGCAGAAGACATCAAAGGGGAGATTAAAAATTTTTTAGAGGTGAATGAGAACACAGATACAACATATCAAAATCTCTGGAACACTATGAAGACAGTTCTAAAAGGAAAGTTCATTGCATGGAGTTCATTCCTTAAAAAAAGAAAAAGGCAACAAATAAATGACTTAACATTACATCTCAAAGTCCTGGAAACAGAAGAACAAATCTACACCAAAAGCAGTAGAAGACAGGAAATAATTAAAATCTGAGCTGAAATCAATGAAATTGAAACAAAAGAAACAATTGAAAAAACAAAAAGTTGGTTCTTTGAAAAAAATAAATAAAACTGACAGACTCTTAGCCATGCTAATGAAGAGAAGGAGAGAGAAAACTCAAATTATTAACATCATGATAAAAAATGAAATATCACAACAGATACTACAGAAATACAGAAGATAATTAGAAATTATTTTGAAAACTTGTACTCCCGAATAAAATAGAAAATATTGAAAGCATTGACAAAAATTTCTAGAGTCATATGATTTGCCGAAATCGAATCAGGATGTTATACACAATTTAAACAGATCAATTTCAAGTGACAAAATAGAAGACTCCATCAGAAGCCTACCAACCAAGAAAAGCCCAGGACCAGATGGATACACAGCCGAGTTCTACAAGACCTTTAAAGAAGAACTAATACCAACACTCTTCAATTTATTTCAGGAAATAGAAAAAGAGGGAGCATTTCCAAACTATTCTCTAAGTCCAATATCACCCTGATTCCAAAACCAGGCAAAGATACATCAAAAAAAGAAAACTTCAGACCAATATTTCTAATAAACATAGATGCAAAGATTCTCAATAAAATTCTGGCAAATTGAATACAAAAACATGTCATAAAGATAGTACAACATGATCAAGTGGGGTTCATCCAACAGAAGTAAGCTTGGTTCAACATAGGGAAATCAATAAATGTAATTCATCACATCAATAGACTTAAAGATAAGAAACATATGATCATCTCAATAGATACAGATAAAGCATTTGACAAGATACAGAACCACTTCGTGTTCAAAACACTAGAAAAACTAGGGATAACAGGAACATATCTCAACATTGTAAAAGCTATCTGTGCTAAGCCCCAGGCCAACATCATCCTGAATGGAGAAAAATTGAAAGCATTCCCTCTAAAAACTGGAACAAGACAGGAACGCCCTCTTTCACCACTTCTATTTAACATAGTTCTTAAAGCACTGGCCAAAACAATTAGACGAAAGAAAGGATTACAGATAGGAAAAGAAGAACTCAAATTAGCAGTATTTGTCGACAATATGATTCTATACCTATCAGATCCAAAAAGTTCCACCAGAAAACTTCTAGAACTAGTAAATGAATTCAGCAAAATAGCATTATACAAAATCAACACCCATAAATCAAAGGCATTTCTGTATATAAGTGACAAATTCTCTAAAAGGGAAATGAGGAAAACTACCCCATTTACAATAACATTAAAAAAAAATATTTGGAAATCAAATTAATGAAAGAGGTGAAAGACCCCTATTAAAAAATTATAGAACACTAAAGAAAGAAATTAAAGAAGACCTTAGAAGATGGAAAGGTCTACCTTGTTCTTGGATAGGCAGAATTAATATTGTCAAAATGACCATACTACCAAAAACACTAGACAAATTTAATGCAAATCCAATCAAAATCACAATGAAATTCCTTATAGAAATAGAAAAAGCAGTCATGAAATTCATCTGGGAAAATAAGAGACTCAGAATAGCTAAAGCAATCTTTAGCAAGAAGAGTGAAGCAAGTGGCATTACTATACCAGACCTTAAACTATACTACAGAGCAATAGTAACAAAAAACGGCACCATATTGGCACCAAAACAGACTGGTAGACCAATGGTACAGTATAGAAGACACAGAGAGTAACCCACATAATTAAACCCCTGTCTCTCACCATGCACAAAACTCAACTCAAAGTGGATCAAGGACTTAGGAATTAAACCAGAGACACTGTGACTATTAGAAAAAAAAAAAAAAAAAAAGAAGGCCCAAATCTCTTTCATGTAGGATTAGGCCACAACTTCCTTAATAAGACTCCTGTAGCATAAGAATTAAAGCCAAGAATCGATAAATGGATGGATTCAAACTAAAAAGCTTCTTCTCAGCAAAAGAAACCATCAGTGAAGTAAATAGAGAGCCTACTAATTGGGAACATATTCTTACCACACACTTCAGATAGAGTACTAATCTCTAGGATATATAAAGAACTCAAAAAATCTTAACACCAAAAAAACCCACCAAATAACCCAATCAATAAATGGGCCAAGGAACTGAACAGACACTTTTCAGAAGAAGATATATAATCAATCAACAAATACATTAAAAAATGTTCAACATCACTAGCAATTAGAGAAATGCAAATCAAAACTTCTCTAAGATATCATCTCACTCCAGTCACAATGACAGCTATTAAGAATACAAACAACCATAAGTATTGGCGAGGATGTGGAGGAAAAGGCACATTCATACACTGCTGATAGGACTGCAAATTGGTGCAGACAATATGGAAAACAGTATGGAGATTCCTTGGAAAACTGGGAATGGAACCACCATTTGACCCAGCTATTCCTCTCCTCAGTCTATACCCAAAGGACTTAAAAATAGCATACTACAGATACACAGCCACATCAATGTTTATACCAGCACAATTCACAATAGCTAAACTGTGAACCAACCTAGATGCCCTTCAGTAGATGAATAGATAAAAGAAAATGTGGTATATATACACAATGGAATATTATTCAGCATTAAAAGAGAATAAAATCATGGCAGGTAAATGGATGGAGCTAGAGAATATAATGCTAAGTGAAATTAGACAATCCCAAAAAACCAAATGCTGAATGATTTCTCTGATTTAAGGATGCTGATCCACAATATGCTTCAGGCAGGGGGGAATGAGAGGATTAAATGAACTCTAGATAGAGCAAAGGGGAAAAGGGGAGGGAGTAGAAGGGAGGGGGCACATGGGTAGGAAAGAGTGGGACGCGATGATCATCATTACACTAAGTACATGTAAGAAGACAGGAACGAGGTGACTCTACTTTGTGTACAACAAGAGATATGAAAAATCATGCTCTATATGTGTAATATGAATTGTAATGAATGCTATTGTCATATATAACAATTTAAAATAAAAAATAAAAAATGATATATATAAAAAAGAGACCCACTTGCTAATTCCCAGGACCTATGAATGTACTTTAGAGAAGAAACTTTGCAGATAGGATTAAGTTATATATCTTGCAAGGCAGAGTTTTTTTGGAGTGTTTGGGCAGGCCCTAAATTCAAGCATAAGTGTCTTGTAGGAGAGAGGCAGAGGGAGATGAGAAAAAAGAGGAGGGGGCAATGTGATAATGTGATAATAGAGGAGTGGTGTGCTGTGAAGATGAGAGAAGAGGCCACAAGCCAAGGAACACAGGCACTAGTAGTAGAAAAAAGCAACAACAGATTCTTCTGTCAGAGAGCCTCTGAAATCAATTAGCCCTGCCAACAGTGCTAATTGGACTCAATTTTAGTCCAAAGAAAGGGATTTTGCTCTATTGACCATCAGAACTTGAGAAAATAAATTTGTGTCAAGTCACCATGATAGTGGTAATTTGTTACAGTAGCTCTAGGAAATAAAGAAAGTATCTCTTCAATGTTAAAGAGTTCCATTCCAGCAATCAGAGGATATTTTGCAGGGAAACCAGAAGGTAGTATATATAGTTTATTCACTTCCTCAACAGAACTTCCACTTCTGAGACCCTCCTTAGTATAGCTGTGTGGGCAGCTGCAGCTTGGAGCAGAAATAGGACCAGCAGCCCTTAAGCCCTGTGTGTTTGGGAAATAACACTTCTAAGCATCGTAGACCACAGGCAATAGCAGAGTCTGAAAAGTCTCTGCATAAATATTTGCATAATTAACACATTTGCATAAATATTAAGAAGAGGCCAGATTAGCATGGAGAGTAGAAGTCAGAGAAAAGGGCAGAGAAGAGCAGGGAGGAAGATCTGAATAGGGATGAGGACAGAGGTGCTCCCTTAAGAAGGCACATCCAATGGAGAGGGACTGGCAGTGGACAATCCTTCTCCAGCCTTCCACTTCCCTTGCTGCTGAGGACCTGTGCTCACAGCTCTGGAGCCGTCATCCTCTTTTCATTCAAAATAACTCTGAGTTTATTGGATGCATAAGGCTTCCAGATGGGATTTCATTTAAGAAAAAATTCCACTGGTGGAACAAGATTTTTTGGGGGTAACTTAATTTTTATATAATTTTAACTGTGCAGAAAATTGGAATAGTATAAAGAATTCCCATATACCTTTCACCCAGATTCACTAAGAGTTAGTGTTTTACCCCATTTGAATTATTATCATTTGTTCTCTTTTTCTAAGTATAAAGATCTTTTTCCTGAATCATTTGAGAATTTAGTAGGCAATATATCTCTTTACCTCTAAATATATCAATGTGTATTTTATAAGAACAAGGATGTTTTGTTATACAACCATAGTACAATGACCAAACTGGGAAATTTAACATCAACCAAATACTTTTCATGCACAGTCCAATTTCAAATTCTGCCAATCATCTTCCCAGATTTTGTTTAACTATTTTTTTGTTTAAATTTTATATTATTTTTATTTTAAATGGCACACAAAAATGGAAGAATTGTACATATTAATGGGGTGCCATGTTATGTTTGATACATGTATATAATGAGTAACATTTAAATTAGGCTAAACACATTTCTCTCTTCAAACATTTATTATTTCTGGTGAAACTTTTGTTTAGGTTTATTTTATTTTTTATGGTTCAGAATCTAATCTAGATTCATATATTGCATATTTGACATATCTTTTTAGTATTCTTTAATTTGGAACATTTCCTTTGCTTTTGGCCTTGATGTTTTTGGAGTATAGATCAGTATTTTGTAAATTGTCCTTCAATTTGGCTGTGTCCCAGAGTCTTCCCAGTAAGGCTCTGATCATGTGTTTTGAGTTTCTGTATCACATGTAATGTCCTTCTCAGAACACAATATTAGAACATGCTTCTCTAACACTAATCCCTTGCCTGAGTTGGTGCCCTCCAAGTTTCTCCATTATAAGTTATTATTTTTCCCTTTTTAATTAATAAATAATTTATGAAAATATACTTTAAAACTGTATATCCTGTTCCTTATTAAACTGTCACCCACTAGTTTTGTCATCCATTGATAACTCCTTCTTGAATCAATAGTTACTGTGATGATTTTTATGGTGATTTTTTTTCCAACTCCATCATTCCTTTTATGTGAACTAGTTGGGATAGTGCTATAAGAAAGATCTTGCCCTTATCTCTCATTTATTTCTTAATTCATCTAATTGCATCATTTATTTTGAGGCTCACATTCACCTGGATTTGGCCAGTGATTAGCCCTTTTATGTTCCTTCCTGTGCTTTTGATTTGATATGCTATCTCATGTTCCCATTTTCAAGCACCTCTTTATCCTTTTCTCCTTCTGTGACAATCTATTCCAGTTCTTTCTTCCCTCAACTTTGGAATCAACCATTTTTTCCAAGCAATTCTGGTTCATTATATTTTTATAAGGAATTATATTTAGAAGATCTGGATAAGAGATGTGCCCATTGCTTTTGGCATAAATTCCAGGACTTTTCGGCTTACCGATCTAGAAAACACACACACACATACACACACACACAGACACACACACACACACACACACACACACACACAGACACACACACACTTTATCTATCATCTATCTCTGATACCTTTAATTCCAGTCCTATCTCATTGAGTTCCTCTTATTCTTGTCCCATTCCATATTTCAACATCTACCTCTCACAGTGAGAAATCTGGCTCCGACCATTTCAATCTATTTTTTTCATTTGCTCAATTCTATTTTACACAGAAAATAGCTTAGAATTGCTAACTCATTCTACTGAAAAAAAAATCCTATAAGTAGAATTATTTATTTATGGTTCTTTTTTTGTCTTCAGATTGAAAGTACTATTCAAAGCTCTGGTCTCAAGTTTCTTAGGTTAGTTCTCTGGTTTTCCATCCCACATGGTTATGATTAGCTTCTTTGCTTATATTTCATTTTAGAATTTTAAAACTGACATTCTTATTGATTTGATTTAATTTTTAATGAGGGTTTGAAACTATTATGATTCCAAGCTCCAAACTTTATAAAAAGTTACTCTCGAAGTGTTGTTTCTCCTCTGTCCCCCTGGTTCCCATCTATCCCTACTGGTAACTATTCTCATTAGTTTCTGGCTTATCTTTTCTGAATTTCTTCTTGCAATTAAGTAAGCAAATATATGTGATTTTCATATTTTCTCTTCCTACACAAAACGTAGAATACTAAATATACTCTTGCACTTTGCTTAAATTATTTTATAGAGATCATACATATTCTATTTAACCACTTCATAGTACTCCATCTTATGGGTATAATTTAGTTTATTTAGTAAATATTTTATATATGGGCATTTAGGTTATTTTCTACATTTTCAATTACTAATAATAGTACAACAAACAAACTTGTGCATGAACAATTTTATATTGTTGCAGGTATATTTTCAGAGTAAATTCCTAGAAATGGGATTTCTAGATCAAAAGGTAAGTACATATATAGTATTCTTAAATACTCCTTTCATAGTTTGTACCATTTTGCATTCCTACCAGCAATGTTTAAGAAAGACTATTTCTCCCCAGCCTTGTCAATACAGTGTTGCCAAATTTAAAAATTTTTGCTTATTTCATATGTGAAAATGTTACTTCAGGGTAATTATAATTTGCATTTATCTTATTATAGTTGAACAACTTATAAGTATAATAGGTCACTTTATTTAGGTGAATTGTCTGTTCATGATTTTTGCTCAATTTTCAATTAGATGTTTGGCTCCTGTTCCCTTAATTATTAAGAGATCCTGGTATATTATGGATATTAGCCCTCTCACTCTGTGTGTGTGTGTGTGTGTGTGTGTGTGTGTGTGTATTTTTTTAGAGAGAGAGAGAGAGGGGGAAAGAGAGAATTTTTAATATTTATTTTTTAGTTTTTGGCGGACACAACATCTTTGTATGTGGTGATGAGGATCGAACCGGGGCCGCACGCATGCCAGGCGAGTGTGTTACCGCTTGAGCCACATCCCCAGCCCCTATGTGTGTATTTTTTAAGAAATTCACATAAAATAGAAGTGTATTTTAAAAAAATCTTTATTACCCATATTGTAATAATTAACTAGCTATAAATACATATGTTGTGTTGACTGTTAATGAACTTCATATTGTTTACTTGTGTGTGTGCATGTGTGTGTGTGTGTGTGTGTGTGTGTGTGTGTGTGAAATGACTACAAACCTTAAGCCTTTATTTTTGTCAAAATTAAAACTGGAATTAATTAGACTTTTCAACAAATGATATTCAAACAGTTAGACACATAAGCAATAAAAAAATGACCCAAGTGGCACACCTTCCATATAATTTAATCAAATGTTTTATATGTAAAACAAAGACAATAAAACTTTTAGAAAAAATAGGAGGAAATATTTGGGATCTCAGTAAGGCAAGAATCTTGGAATTGACAAAAAAAGCACACTTTGAAAATGGATGAATTAGACCTCATCAAAATAATAAACTTTTGCTCTGTGAAAGTTTGTGTCAATGGGATGAAAAACAAGCTATAAACTGGGAAAACTTATTTGCAAACTGCATATTCAACACAGGACTAGTAACTAGAGTATATAAAAAACTCTCACCCAGCAGCTTGGGAAGCTGAGGCAGGAGGATCACACGTTTAAAGCTAGCCTCAGCAACTTAGTGAAGCCCTGTCCCAAAATAAAGATATAAAAAAAGGGCTGGGGATGTTGCTCAAAACAAAATAAACAAAGAGAAGAAGAACAACAAAAATCCCCAAACCAAAACCAACCAACCAACACTCCCTCCCCAGCCAAAACCAAACCAAACCAATTTAAAAAGAAAATCCCCTCTCAAACCCAAACAGTAAAAACAATTCAATTAGAAAGCAGGCAGAAGATAATACAATGCCAAAATAATGACCCAACCATTCTGGGAAACAATTTCTTTCTTAAAAAACAAACACCACACCCTCCAACTCCTATACCCCCTCCCAGTTGCATTTTGGGTCATTTATCCCAGAGAAATGAAAATGTGCATTTGTACAAAAATGAGGGCACAGACTTTTATAGCAACCTTATTTGTGACAATGAAATAAGATGTTCTTTGGCATTTGAGAGTTAAATTAACCATGGAACAACTGCTGCAAAAGGAACAAACTAGTGACAACAATTTGTGCAACAGCTTGGATGAACCTGCAGGGAGTTTGCTAAACAAAAACAACAGAAAAAGCCAGTTCTACAAAGTTCATACTGACTGTTCTTGAAGTGAGAAAACATTAGAAATGGGGGACAGATTAAAAACTGCAACAAGTTAGGGACCGAAGGGATATTGACATACTCTGCACCCTAGAATTTAAGTCAAATTTATATTTTGTATCTGTTTATCATATACAGACTTGTTTCTAAGAGTGTTTATTAAGATGGGCAAAGAGTTTCCCCTCCATATTTTAGTAAATACATTTAAAAGTTTAATTTTAAGACTAAAATTTTGGGGGGCAGAAAAGATGGTGGAGTGAGATGGCATCATTACCCTAGGTTCATGTATGACTGCACATATGGTGCGACACTACATGGTGTACAACCAGAGAAATGAAAAGTTGTGCTGCAATTGTGTGCAATGAATCAAAATGCATTCTGCTATCATATATACCTAATTAAAATACATAAATAAATTTTAAAAAGACTAAAATTTTGTTATAGGAAACAAAGACTTATTAGAATATCTTTATTATATAGTAAGGAATATTTATTATGTGGTGGTTTTGGTAGAAAATTGTGTGTCTGCATACACCCCCACTCCCCACCCCACCTTGCTTGCTCAAAGTTATAAACTGTCTTTCACAGGAGGCTGATCTTACCCTTTGTATTTAACCTTATCTCTTGTGATAACTAACCTAGTTAACTAGTACTTCACTGACATAGTGCTAATTAACTTAACAAAAAATGACAGCATAGGCTATTTAAAAATAGAAATCCAGGTATAGATCTAATTTTAAAATTTATTTTACAAGCCAAATATAGTGAATTTGATTACCCTGAAAACATAATTGAGAATCTCTTTTTTTAATGCTGTTTCTCAGTAAAGTTTTAGGTCTTCTCATTTAACTTTGTTTGTCTTTATATAATCCTGAGATAAAGGAACCATTTCTGAAAGGAACTATCCAGATGGCTCTGTAGGTACCATCCTGGTGTCAGAATCGAGCAGGAGTGTGTTCCTTTGAAAAGGAGTCAAACAAAACAATTCATTGGTTATTTTTTTATGTAGACCTATCATGTGCAGAAACCCATGTGACTGCATGGGCTTGTACAGATGTGGGTTGCCCAGGAGGGAATTATGTGCAAGGGGTGGATGCGAGTGTACAGACACTTCATAGAAACAAATGTTGAGGAGACATTAAGTGCACAGCAATAGGAGTGGAAAGATCTGAGTCTATATACAGGAACTATAAAAAGCATGATATGCAGTTTGGATATTGAGATGTGTGTTGAATAGACAACAGCCCTGAAGGCACAGATCATGTAGACATAGCTGGGAGCACTCTTTATTTCTAGTTGCATAGTATCAGCTCAGAGACAACTGCCTTGCATGTGCCAGGAGTGGGATGGTGATGTCTGTGCAGGGGGTCAAGGCAGGAAGGAGACTCTTAGCCTTCAAATGGTGGCTTTACAACTTCTCCTCCAACTCACTTCCACCCCCAAAGGGACTCAAGAAGTCACTTCTGTCTTTTTTTCTTTGGTGTTCAGAACAGAGAAAATCCTCCTGGGCTACTGCCAAAAGGATCTACATTCACCCGTATCTACCAATATGTAGACACCTGCCGCAGTCTGGCTGGGCACAATTCATGAGCCACTTATCAAGCAGAATCGAACTTTATTTTTAGAACACACACACACACACCACACCACATGAGCTCTTCAGGAATTCCCTCAGAGCCCAACTGCCACCACCAGCTTCCGGTGAGCCTCACAACCCCCACTCCTCCCGTTCTTGGGGTCAAATGGCTGGATCGTGTGGGCGGAGCCAAAAGAGTCCCCCAATGAGCAGCTCCGTGGTCTGAAAGGGTGGAGAAACAGCCCAATGAGTATCACTGCAGAGGAGCCAATCAGCTGGCAGCTGGAAGTTTGCTGGGGCTGCTGTGAGCCAATCATCAGCTGGCAGCTAGAAGTTTGCTGGGGCCCCTTCGGCTGTGGCTCTCAACATCTCCCCCTCTCTGTTTAAACAACAAGCATGTGGCTTAGGGACTGTGCCTGCCTTAGGTTTTCCAATACTACATATTGTCCTTACCCGTCATCGGATGAGCTGACCTCAAGGCGTCAGCCTCCTGTCTTAGGTTGGTACCATTGCAATTGGATCTTACCCGTCATTGACTACCAGTCCAGTATACAGCCACACCTGTGGATAGGTCTTTGTACCAGCTGGGGGGTGAGGTTCTTTGCCTCACAGGCGTGACCCAGAGGTAGCCCAAGTTCCGAGAACCTCAGAGGCTAGTAGGGGAGATAGGCACGGGCACACATTCTCTGATACCTGGAAGAAAGGTCTAAGAGCCATGCTAAAAGCCTCAGTGGGAACCCATTGGACAGTGTGATTCATTTTCCACTGGGATCCCATGGCTTCAGGAAAGAGAGGCATCGTGGTTGGCCTTGAAGGATAAATAGGATTCTGAGGGATGAGATGGGAAGGTTTTTCCAGGAAGGGAGGACAACCTACATCAAGGCACGGAGGGCTTGAGAGTCTTGGCTTGCTGCGGTGTAGAGGTGCATAGGGGAGCAGAACAGCATCAAGGCAGCATGGGAAGTCTGGGCATGTGATGGAAATGAAGCGGGGAAGGTAGGGAGGACAACCTTCGCACATGACAAAGGGGCTTAAAAAGCTATGGAACAAGTGCTTGGGCCTATATCATTAGCAAAATTACATTTTTGTGGGAAGTTTTACATCAGTTTAGTATCTCATCTCTCACATATTGATACCTTGATCAAAACTAAGGTAAAAAGAACCTCATTCTAAAATTTTATTACACCCACATTTCTAAAGGGTTGAGAGTCCCAAGGGAGAAAAATATCCAGACACAGATGTGAAAGGTTGGGCTTCAGCTGGTCTTAGAGACCACCAGGGGTCAGCCTTGGGTCCTGTAAGAGGAAGCAGGAGGTATTTGCTAAGCAGCGGCTCTCACCTGAGGACCATTCAGAGGAATTTATTCCACTTTAATATACTATGGAGTTAGCAGCTTTGAAATTCTTTACCGCCAAGGGGCCCTTAAAGCCAATGAAGCAGGAGTCTTAGGAATGACCCCTATGTCAGGCCTGCTTGTTTATAACCCTCAGGGCCTCAATAAAAGGCAAGTTTCATCACCTGGCGATCTGGGGCTCGAGGGGCCTGGTAGGCTCCTCCACTGTTCAGGTCCTGGAGCCTGCCTTGGCTTGGCAGGGATGGAGTTTGGTGCTGGACCTAGGTGAGAAGCTTCAGGCCTGGGCTTGGTCCAGGGCTGGGGTGGACTGGCTTCTGTGGAACTTGAGTTCTGGGATTATTGACTTTCTTGTGATAATCCACTTCACAGACCATCAGGAACACTGGTGCTGCTGGTACAGCTGTTTCCTGAAGCCTGGAGGGAGATGAGTTTTCACCTATTCTACCCTGGGACCCTGGGGCTTCTCTGCAGGGAGCAGGCCTTGGGACTCGAGGTGTTCTGTATCTCTCTTAGGCAATCTCATCACTCACGGGTGATCAGGATCTCTGGCTTCCTTCCTTTGCGTTACCATATTCTGGTTCAGGAGAGTCTTGGCTGCAAGTTACGGGGAGCTCCTTGTGTCGGGTGTCTATTCTGATGTCTTCATCCTCGTTTTCTCGGGAGGTCTGATCCCTGGGCCTCTGTGTGTAGCCCAGGGCCTAGACACAGTTGCCATGAGGGACAGAGGCAGGTGAGAGAGGACAGCTGCCAGGGATCCTCTGGGAGATGGGATACTCCAGCCAGGGGCACAGGGCAGGACATTCCATTTAACAGACTTTATTTTTTAGACCAGTTTTAGGTTCATAGCAAAATGAAGCAGAAAATATATAGATCTCCATATTCACGTCCCCCATACAAAGGCAGTTCTTTTGTTTCCATTCTGTTCCACTCCATAAGTGGGCCTTTGCTCAATATTGGCGCACAGATCCTCCTCCTCCTCCTCCTCCTCTTCATCTCATCATCATCATCAACTATAGCCCTGGCATTGTTTCAAAAGGTATTTTACATAATCTTCCCAGCACCCTATGGTAGCTGAGCCAAACGGCGGCCCACAGGCTGAGTCACAACATAGATGAAGAAGGCCATTTTGGCCCTTAAGGATCTTCTACCCAGATGGAACATAGACCTGTGACATGGTCCTGAGTCAGGAAGGAAGGCCCCGGAGTTTGCATGCAAAGTGGGTAGGACTGGGCAGGAGGGTGTTTGGCGGAGTACTTCTGCATTCTTGATGTCTCCTTCCACGTGGGTGACAGGTTAGTATGGCTGTTCTGGCTTCTGTCTCACTAGGTGTGTTTCGGATGAGGAAATGGGCATGTGCAGCTCTGCCCCTCTTCTCCCAGGAGTGAGGTCCCTGTAGGAAGTGTAATGGCAGCTCTGTCATACTAGGCAGTAAGATGGGGACCTGGGGCTACCCAGCATTGTGGGTGACGGCAGGGACTCCAGCGAGTTCTGGGCTTCAGTGTCAGGAGGCTCTTTTGTGCTGCTTACCTAAGCCACACACTCTAGGACCAGCCTTTTCACTAGTGAGGTGCCAACTTTTGTTTTCTCTCTCAGTAGGCTGAGAATTTAGGGCCTCCCCAGGTCCATTTTAGGCACCAAGTCAATGATAAATGTGCTCTTTAGTTTCCAAGTCTTGTCCTAGAAGCACCCCAATGGGCAGTGCTAAGCCTCAGGCAAAAGCTATTGTGAATTTCGATTTCTTCCCGCAGCATCCCCAATCCAGTGGGTCAGCAATGCCAGAAGCCTTGCAGCTCTTCAGTCTTTCCAACTATGGTCTTAATCAAGGAAAAGGGAGGCCATTCACCTTCCTATAGAGAGTCCTGTGGAGCAGGAAACAAGGAGGGGTCAAACCTCATGACGTGCCTCTGGCCCAGACTGGGTACTAGGGAAGGACTCCCTGTAGAATGCGTCAGGGAGCGTCCTGGATTCTGTCCCAAGCCCTGCTGGATCACTGACAGGAGCTGGGGATGTGGCTGTGCCCAGGGGAGAAAGATAGCATTCTGGGTCCTGCCTATGGGATGGTTTCAGGAGACTGGGCAAACTCTGAGGGTCCAAAAGCCTCATGCCCAATTGAGGTACCCTGTCCCTTCTGGGGTTCCCAGGAGCCACGGGTGCCTACTCCAATCTTGGCCTGAGGGCATTTAAACTGCCGGGAACCCCTGTTAGAAGAGCATTTGGAGGCACAAAACCTCCATTCATCGACTGTCTCAAAAGCAGCTCATTTTCATCTTGATAGCTACAGCTAGACTCGGGTTGGAAATGAATAGTAAAACAAAAAGGAGAACAAGAACGCCACCACCAACTCCGGAGCACTCCCTGCATTCCATTCTAAACATTCTGGTGCTTTTTTAATCCTTGAGAGAATTCTTTGAGGAGAGTACTGGTCTTATGCTCATTTTACAGAAGAGGAAAGAAACTGACTGAGGTTTAAAATAACTCAAGTAACTTGCTGAAGGTCACATAGCTGGTAGATGGCAGAGCTGGGCTATGAACCCGGGCAGTCGGGCTCCACAGCCGTGCTCATCACCCACAATACGGCATCATATCATGATCCGAAGAGCACCCCGAGTGTTAATCCTGTAACTGGAGCAGATGAGGAAATGGAGGCCCAGTCGGGGTGAATAATTTGTCCGAGGTGATAGAGGGGGTTAGTGGTAGCGTTTGAACTCTGACCCAGGTTGTCTGGTTCCCAGTTTAGAGCTCTTGTCACAGTCCCACGTGGCTACTATTTGCAGCAAACCAAATCTTGAGACATTTTAGCTAAATCAAGCTTTGGGTTGACTGATTAGAAAGGGCCAGAATTATCTATGTTCTCCTGGCTTTATGGAGCTACATATTGTGTAACTCATCCCAGGCACTCTTGGCTTACCGAGGGTAGGGGCAACATGGAATAAATAGCTTCTTGAATTACACATGACCCGTGAGGCCTAGGCCTGGGCCAGCTTCTACCCTGGTGTCTGGGCCAGAGAGCAAATTCTGGACAAGCAAGCGAAGGTGGCAGAATTTCTTGTGTGGGGAAACATAGACGAACTTTCTTCCTTCAGGCAAACTGGCAGCTCTCAGATCACACATTGTGACAGGTTTTTCAGGGGAGGCACTGACTCTGAAGGGAACAGAGAGCTCTGGTGTAAACAACCCTCAGAGAGGGAGTAAATCATTCCTGGAAATGTTCTTGGCAGCTGCTCACTCACTAACAAAAGCACCCTTCTTGGCATAGCCGTGGCCACTCACAAAGAACTCCAGATGCTGGTGATGTTCAAGGTGTGGCTCTGCTCTTGAAGAAGTCCTCAACATCCGCTGGAAGGAGACTGCAGTGTGTACCAGGACCCCAGGGGAGTGGCCCTGGGATGGGGACAGTGGTGCCTCAAGGTGCTCTGGGCGGAGCCAAGGCTGGGAAATAGCAGCACTGAGCACAACAGAGCTCTGTTCAGCTCAGCTCCTCAGCAGCGGGCACTTGTGCCTAGCTCAGTGGGTGTCTGTGTAATGGAATTGACATCAATAATGGGAAAAGCCTGAATCGAGGCTCAAAACAACCCATTGCTCTAGTGTAAGAAGAGGGAAGCTGGCTTAGCAGAGACAGGGCACTAAGCTCCAGGGAACTTCAGCTGAAGGAACACTCATTATGAGCCAGCTCTGTGCTGGCTGTCAGCAGAGCTAATGAATCCATCCTAAGCTGTGCTCCCATCAGCTTCCATTCCACATCAAGGTGGGGAGGTAATCCCTGTGGTTTTTGCTGTGGGTGGCCTATCCGTTCTCATCTGAAAATTTGTGTCCACTTCTGCATCTTACGTTTAAAGAGATTTGGGCAAATTGGAACATATTCGGAAAAGAAAGAGGCAATGATCTGAAGTTGTGCTGACGGATGAAGGGACTGGGATTATTTGGGCTTCAGGACATGGATCTGGGAGCAGCAAAGCTATGGGGAACTGGCAGTTGATTTTGAAAATGGGAAGGGCCATCCTGGGAGAAGAGAACCTAGCATTCTGATTTAGACCAGTGGGATTAAAGATTCGCAAAAAGAGCACAAGCTTTGCAGTCAGATGGACTTGGGTTCACAGCTTTGTTCCTTCACATTTTGCCTGGTAGCCGTAGTCAAGCCACCTGACCTCCTCAAGCTTCAGGGCTTGCATAAAATTGAGGCAGAAATGCTTCCTCTTGAGCACTGTCAAGAGCATGTACTACCCCTAGTGCGATCTCTTCCACATGGTGGCTTTCCAAGGAGATTTTCTCTTTCCATTTGGAAGACAGGAGCTTTGCAAAGGAGTGGAACAGCAAAGGAAGGGGGTGAACCCAGGGTAACAGCAAGCTGACAATCCCAGTGGGTTTTGAGAGCCGACTTGGTTTCTATGTTGCTTTATGTTTATGTTCTTTTCCTGTAGGAAGCAGTCCTTTCTCTTTTAGTCCCTTTGCTTTGGGCCTGTGTTGTGGTCTTTCCTGATGTAAATTATTCAGCTACTTTTCATCTTTTAAAAACGGGAAGCAGAACACACAGTCCTTGGCATCTGGTCCTCACAATTGTCAATTTTCAATTAACTACTGGTTGTCTCTTTGGTTAGTTCTGATGAAACCCTTTTAAGTCTTAAAATGGACCTTCTATTCTGGGCCTGGATGACTCCCCTGATCTTAGTGCCCCCACACGGGGCTGCCATCCCGTCCTGAGAAGGGTTCAAGGTCACTGTCTCTGCCCATCAAGACAGCCACATTGAACGTATGAATGCAGAGCCATTGTCCCGACTGCTCCTGGCCTCAGTCTGTGCACCCTGGTGGGCAGAGTGTGGATCCTTCATCAGTTAGATTCTGAGATGATTAATTTAAGGTGCTAACTTGATTGGATTAGGATTACCTAGAGACCTGGTAAGGCATTCTTTCTGGGTGCATCTGTCAGAATGTTTCCAGAGGAGACTGGTTTGTGCATCCATAGACTGATTGGGATGATCCGTTGGGATTGAGGGGCAGGTACCATCCAATTGGCTGAGGTCTTGGAGAGAACAAGAAGGTGATTTCCTCTCTTTCTGGGACTGGGATACAATGGTCTCCTCCTGTCCTTGGACATCAGAACTCCAAACTTTCCAGCCTTTGGACTCCAGTGGCCCTCTGGGTCCTCAGGCCTTCAGCCTTGGGCTGAGTTGTGCTATGGGTTTCCCTGGTTCTGAGGCCCTTGAACTTGGGATTGAACCATACTAGTAGTATCTCAGGGTCTCTAGCTTGCAGACTGTCATGGGACTTCTCAGCCTAATTAGTCCTTCCTTATCTATTCATCTATCTCTCTGTCATCTATGTCCTATCAGTTCTGTCTGTCTGGAGAACCCCAAGTAAATACTGGAAGGAGTCTACCTTGGAGGCCTGGGACTACCCCTCAGCAAGAGCAGCACTGTTCTCACTCTGATGTTCTGCAGCCACTGAGAGACGACTGGGCGTGGAGTGGGTGTGTGCAGTCTGGGGAGTGTGCAGACTCTCTGGGTGATGCTGACAGGCCCAGGGAGCTGTGTAATGACCTGTGAAGCTTGGAGATTGGGGACCCACTTACTCCAGGTAATAAGGATGCAGAATGTTTGGAGAGGGGCCCTGGCTTAAAGGATGGGTGGGGAGCCTGGGACTTAGCAGGAAGGCAGTGCTGGATGTCGCATTGGAGGGGTGGATGAAGCAGGAGGATGAGCATGAGGCTTGTGGGTGGAAGAGTGAAGAAGGGAGGGAATGAAGCCAAAGGAGCAGGACTCACGGCTCAAGGCGGCTGCTCCGAGCAGTGGGAGAGGCTGAAGTGTGTGGCAGAGAGGGGAGTGGTGGATCCCAGAGCTAGGGAATGGGAACACTGGCTGAGGGTTTTCCCTGTAGTCCCTGTTCACTGCCCAGGACAAGGTGGTCCTGAGCTTAGCTGTAAGCTATAGAACATGGTCAAAGCAGAGCCCTGTCTTTGATGTCCATGCCACACTTAACTGGGATGCAAATAAGGGCCATCAATCACGTTGTTTGATATATCTCTAAAGTGTCTTTTTATCTCTACTAGAGTCTCATACCTTTGTTTAAAATTTTTTTTGTAGTTGTAGATGGACAGCCTGCCTTTATTTTATTTGCTTATTTTTTGTAAGTGGTGCTGAGGATCAAACCTAGCACCTCATATGTGCTAGGCAAGTGCTCTGCCACTGAGCCACAACCTCAGCCTCTCACACCTTTTTTTTTTTTTTGGTTAAAATTCTTTTTAGATGTACATGACAGTAGCGTGCATTTTGACATATCATACATACATGGAGTATAACTTCCCATTCTTATGGTTGTACATGATGTGGAGTTTTACTGGTTGTGTATTCATATATGAACATAAGAAAGTTATGTCTGATTCATTCTACTGTCTTTCCCATTTCTATCTTCCCTCCCTTCCCTTCATTCCCCTTTGTCTAATCCAATGAACTTCTGTTCTTCTCCACATCCCCTTTATTGTGTGTTAGCATCCACATATCAGAGAGAATATTCAGCCTTTGGTTTTTTGAGGACTGGTTTATTTCACTTAGCGTGATAGTCTCCAGTTCATTTATTGATAAATGCCATAATTTCATTCTTCTTTATGGCTGAGTAATATTCCATAGTGTTCATCTACCACATTTTCTTTATCCATTCATCTGTTGAAGGGCACCTAGGTTGGTCCCATAGCTTAGCTATTTTGAATTGAATTGCTATAAACATTGATGTCATACCTTTATTTTTAAATCTTATTTTTTTGAAGCAACCAAGTCTTTGGTCCTGTAGTTTCCCACAGTCTGAATTTTGCTACATGTTATTAACATGTTCCCCTGCCTCCTGTATGCATTATATCTCAGTAGGTAGAGCTAGAGGTTTGGTCAGGTTCAGGTTTGATTTTTGACCATCTGGAGGTTCATAATCTCTAAGTCTCTCTCTCTTTTTATTTTTTTTGCAGTACAGGGGATTGAGCCCAGGGCAGCCCTACCACTAAGCTACAGCCCCAGCCCTTTTAATTTTTATTTTGAGATAGGGTCTCACTAAGTTGCCCCAGTTGGCCTTGAACTTGGAATCCTCCTGCCTCAGCACCTGAGTGGCTGGTATTACAGACGTCCGTCACTGTGCTCAGCTCTGGGTGTCCTTACTTTGCAGTGTTACAAGTACTGATGGTCATTGGGTAGATCCATCATTCATTAGGGGCTGCTAAATTGTGATATCCTGCCTTTGTCATTTCTTATTTATTAAAATAGAATACTTCTAATGGAGAGAAATTTCCCCAGATGAGCAGGTAAATTATTTTGAGGCATAATCATTTAGAAAGGCAGAAAAAATCCAATTTGGAATTGGCAAACACATTTTTTGGCACAATTCAGCCCACTGCACTGCTTATTCTTACTGGGTTGGTGCTCATGTTGTCCATCACTGACTGACAGAGAGGAACTTATTCAAGTGACCTCCCAAGACCGTTTGCCATAAGCCTGGAAGCCTTTGATAGCTGTGTTGCTGATGAAAAATGTTCCAGCCCCATCTTGTGTATTTCTTGACCCAATTTGTAATCAGCAATTTCTCCAAGAATCCTTGCCTTTTTTTTTTTAAAGTGGGAAATGATTTTAAATGACTACAATTTAGGGTTTTAATTCATACTGTGTCTAATAATTTTAATCATTCTTTCTTTGCCATATAAAGAGATAATATATAGCTATTTGTAAAAATTAGATATGAGTTTTTACTTTATTTTATTTTTTACTGATACGTTTAATTCAAAGGCAAAATTATAGGTTTTTTAAAAATATATCATCAATCTTATAGTTGTGTGTTGCCTCATGTGACAATGTGATGTTTTAGTCAACAGTGAGCCATATTTTATTAGAGTTCTCTAGAGGAGCAGAACCAATAGAGAGTGTGTGTGTGTGTGTGTGTGTGTGTGTGTGTGTGTATAAGTTTTTAAAATGAAAATTTATTACATTGACTTATCCAATCAGTGGCTAGATAGTTTCACAATGACCATCTATAGCTAGAGAACGACAGAACAGTAATTCTCAGTTTAAGAGTTGATGATCATGATGGGCAATGGGGGCTCTAGCCCACAGAGGACCCCTGAGGACCTCAGGAGAATGTGGCTCATGCTCCAGATGTGGAAGGTGAGAGTATTGGCCCTTTGACCCTCTTCTTCCTTAGTCCAAGATTACCCAGGGCTGACATTAGCTACTTTGAACTTCCAGGTGTTCTGAGGAGTAAAGAGGGTTTCCAGAGGCAGCCAAGACTTCTCAGGAAAATGCGAGGTAAGCAGTGTAGCTCAGGCCAGGGGCTGTGCTGGGCTACAGGAGTGCACAGCTGGTTGCTATGGAAATGGTTGGACGGAGATAAAGGACGGACCGTGAAACTGCAGGATGACCAGAAATTGTCCAACATATCCTTCCAGTGTGCATTTTAATTAAAAAATTAGAGGCAGATAGGTATACATTTGTCTTCTTTTTTAATAATTGGTAAAATACTGTACACATTTTATTCCTACCTGCTTTCTTCACTTAACCTGATGTCATAGCATTCCACAGTAGAAGCCATAGATTTTCTTCATTCCTTTCCTTGGGGGCCTAAAAACTCTTTCATAACAAGACAGATGTGGTGGTGCACTCTTGCAATCCCAGTGGCTCAGGAGGCTGAGGCAGGAGGATCAGGAGTTCAAAGCCAGCCTCAGCAATTTAGCGAGGCCCTAAGCAATTTAGTGAGACCCTGTCTCAAAATAAAATATAAAAAACGGGTTGGGGATGTGCCTTAGTGGTTAAGTGCCCCTGGGTTCAATCCCTGGCACCCAAACAAAACAAAACCTACAAACAAACAAATAAAAAATTCTTTCATGCAGATGTATTATGTTATTGAACCAGCCTTCTTGATGAGGATGTTTGGGTGGGCTCTAAACTCCTGCACCTATAAATACTTCTGCCATTAATAGCATTTTTCCATTCATATTTTACCAGAATTCCTTTATAATAAATACCCAAAGGTGGGATCCTAGCTTAAAAGGTCAATAAGTCATGTAATTTTTCTAGATACTGTCAAATCATCCTAGACAGTCCGCGTAACTTTTGCATTTCTATCAGCAATGTTAAGAGTGCTGCTTTTGCCACAGTTTTACCAACAGAATTTGTTGTGAAACATTTGGATGTTTGCCAATTGGAGGATGAAGATGATGTTCTGATATGGTCTTAATTTTCATTTTTCTTACTCTGAATGGCATTGCACCTTTTTTCATAATTCTTATATTTCTGCAACAGCAATGATACCCTCCTCTGCTACCCCAGTTTTTTGACCTTTAGCTTTGAGCTTCAACAATTATCTTGGCTTTTGCTTTGCAGGGTTAGCAGTGACTTCGTTGGCCAGTGGTGTGATGAGGAGCATTTGGGGACACCTTTCATGCCTATGACATTAGTTTTGCCTCTTAGAGGCTCAAAAGCTGGAGATCAGCTACTGTCTGCCTGGGAACCAGTGAAAAGCAGTAATTAGAAGCAGGTGACGTAGCATTTTGCAAAAATTTCAGAAGAATTTTTATTTTCATGGATGGAGTATTTCACGAGGGGTGGTATTTCACAAATGAGGAAACTGAGGCTCAGAGAGACCAAGTGCCTCATCCAAGGTTACACAGTTGGACAGGGGAAGAGTGAGACCCTTTCTTGGGTCTGACTCCAAAGCCCTGGCTGTTCCCACTGCACAGGAGAGAATTAGAGTTTGATGAATGCTTTGCCATTCAGGCTGCCAAGTAGAAAGTCTGCAAGATGGATAATGAGGAAGTCATTTTTCAGGGGATCAATGTAGATGAAAGATTAATTGATGACACACAGCCAAAGGAGAACTCTGCAGTCTGGATTATGTTCCAGGAAACTCAGAGCACCCAGAGGAGTGAGAATGTTCTAGAGGAGAGAGACAAGAGGAGAGGATTGAAGAGGGCTATCCACTGTTCCCACCCCCTCCAATCTCTGGTACCCAAACAAAACAAAACCTACAAACAAACAAATAAAAAATTATTTCATGCAGGAGGTCATGCTCCCCAGCTCCCCAGCCCCCCAGGCACTTGGACCCCCATCATCTGGTATCAGGCATTCTATTGGGTGTTAAGCTCAAGGATACCTCGGCTTCTTCTGGCCTCTTCTGCTCATGTTGTCTTTTTTTTTTTTTTTTTGGTATCGGAGATTGAACTTGGGGCACTCAACCACTGAGCCACATCCTGAGCCCTATTTTTGTATTTTATGTAGAGACAGGGTCTCACCGAGTTGCTCAGTGCCTCGCAGTTGCTAAGACTGGCTTTGAATTCATGATCCTCCTGTCTCAGCCTCTGGAGCCTCTGGGATTACAGGCATGCACCACCACACACAGTCCCCCGTGTGGTCTTGAGACCTTGGTTTCTGCCTCCTGTCTCCCATGCCGTGCTCAAGGCAGTGGCCTCTGCACAGAGGCTCACCTGGTAGCTCATGGCTCAGATCCATTGTTTCCCTGTTTCTGCCAGTCTGCCTCCTGGGGCTGGCTCTGCTCCTGTTCTCCTGGATGGGTTTCCTAGGGAGGTCAGGGTATGGACAGGGCGCAGCCTTCGGAGGCAGGCAGAGTAATGCTGAATCTAGACCCCTTACTCTGTGGGCTGCCGTAGGACACTCTCGGGACCTCCTTTCCTTCACCTGCAAAAAGAAGACAATATTACCTACGAAGAAGAGTTGTGGCCAGCAAGAGAGGTGGGCCCTGGAAACCAGCATCATGATTGGCAGGGACTAACTCCTTTGTCCCCCCAGGTCGAGACCCACGTTAGGCTCACTTAGCATGAGTTACACCAGGAGGACACATGGCAGCGGAAAGTGGGAGGTGCCCCTGAGAATCTGGTGCTGACAATGGAGAACTTTGGGGGCCTGGAAAGGAGAGTTAGATCACATCTGTCTATGACCAGATCATGTCTGCATTTAGACCTCGGAGGGGACTTTGCTACGTGTCTGGCCTCATCCAGTCATCAAGGAAATGGGATCCAGAGATGTTCTGCCTACGGTACCCTAAAAAATCTGACTCAAGGAACCAAGGTTCACTTTTCTTTTGACTATTGGGACAAAGTTGGGAACCAGGAGGTGCACCATCTTATGCTGGCAAGATGACCCACTGGTGGGCACTGCAACACGAGTGGCATGGGTTATCTGTGCTTCAAGCTCTCATGCCAGACTTGCTTGCTTCCTTCCCTAAACCCTGTCTTGGAGGAGTTGGTCTCTCCTGCTGGCCTGGGACCAGCAGGCTGCCCTTGACCTCATTATTAACATGGAGGAAATGCTGAGAGTAGGCTCGGCTCTGGGTCCCAGGCGTCTGGCTTTGAGTGTGGCATGAAAAGATGAGCAACGACGAAATCAAAGCAGTCATAGTTTCTTTCTAAACCAAACTTTTATTGTGAAGTAATTGTAGGTTCACACGCAAAGAAATAACAGAGATTCCCTGTGCTCTTTCCTCATTCCCTTCCTCTCATAACAGTTTGTGAAACTGTAGTACAATATCAGGACCAGGGTGCTGATGATGACTCCATCAAGCCAGACCATTCCATCCCCACATGTTGTCCTTTCGCAGTCACTCTAATTTCCCTCTTCCCCAGCCCCTCTGTAACCATGACAACCACTCATCTGTTCTCCATTCCTGTAATTTTGTCATTTCAAGAATGTTATACAAATGGAATCATATATACTTTGTGGACTTTCAGGATTGACTTCTCTCCCTCCATTCAGTAATCCTATGGAGAGTCATCCAGATTGCATGTATCGATAGTCTTATCATTACTATGATTTTTGCTGAGTAGCATTCCATGGTATAGATTTAGCACAGATTGTTTAGTGCTTTACCTATTAAAGGGTCTTTGAGTTGTTTTCAATTTTTTGGCTGTTACAAATAAAGCTGCTGCAAACATTCATGTACAGGTTTTTGTGAGAACGTAAGTGTTCATTTTTCTGAGATAGATGCACAAGAGTTGCAGTTGCTGGATCCTATGGTGGCTGCATGCCGACTTTTGAAAGATACTGCCAAGCAGTTTTTCAGGGTAGTTTTGCCATCTTACGCCCCCACCAGGATTTATGAGTGGTGTGGTTTCTTAGCACCCTCATCAACATTTGGTGTTGTCGCTTACTTATGTATAGTTACTCTAATAGGTGTGAGTGATATTGTGGTTTAAATCTGCATTTTCCTAAAGGACAATGCTGTGGATGCAACATGTTTGTTTCTATACTCTTGAGTTTTGAGGGGTTTATATATAGTCGTTTGTTGAATAAGTAACCCGCAAATATTTTCTCCTAGTCTGTAGCTTGTTACCACCCCCTCCACCATCTTCTTAATAAGGGTTTCACAGAGCAAAAAATATTTAATTTTGATGAAGTTCAATTTTTCAAGTTTTTTGTTTGTTTGTTTTTGGTGTGTGTAGTGTGTGTGTGTGTGTGTGTGTGTGTGTGTGTGTGTGTGTATGTATGTGCGGGTGTAGTTTTTTTGGTGTCAAGCTCAATAACTCATTGCTTAGGATAGATCCCCCAAATTTTCAACTATTTAAAGAAAAAGTTTTATATTTTTATGTTTCACACTCACATCTGTGATTCATTCTGAGTTAATTTTTGTAGAATGTGTGAGACTTCAGTAAAGGTTCATTTTCTTTTTCTTTTTGGTCTGTGGATGTCCAATTATTCCTGCCCCATTTGATGAGAAGGCAATCTTTCCTCCATTGAATTGCCTTTGTACTTTTGACAAAAATCAATGGGCATTTTGGATGGGGCTATTTCTAGGTTCCCAATTCTGTTCCATTGATCATTGTGTCTATCTCTCTGCTAGTACCACAGGGTCTTGATTAGCAGAGCAAGGCAGTAAGTTTTGAAATTGGGTCGACTGATTCCTTTCCGTTTATTCTTCTTTACAAAATAGTTTTAGTAATTTTCCATGTAAAGTTACTTTTTTATGTAAATTTCAAAATAATCTTGTCTAAAGTTACCAAAATTCTTGTTGGAATTTTAGTGAGAATTTCCTGTCAATTTGGGGAGAATTACACCTTTTCTATGTTGACCCTGGAAATCCACAAATATGATATGTATCTCCATTTATTCAATTCTGCTTTCTTTCGTCAGTAGTTTTCAGAATTTAAGGTCTGAACTTTTTTGTTTTTTGGTTGGATTTGCACCTAAATTTTTTTGGGGGGGGATTATAAATGGTATTTTATTTTTCATCTTACTGTCCATTATTTGTATAAAGAAATAAGATGATTTTTGTATTTATCTTATATCCTTTGACATTGCTGAACTCACTTATAAGTTCCAGGAGTTATGCTATAGATCACTTGGGATTTTGTACATAGATAATCATGTTCTCTGCAAATCAGGAGAAAATTTTCCCCTTCTCTCCTCTCTCCTGGCCTTGCTATGACGGTAATATTAGCTTCATAAAATGAAATGGGAGGTAATTCCCCACCTTCTATTTTCTGGAAGAGACTCTGTAGAATTGGTGTTCATTCCTCATTACATGTAAGCATCTGATTCCGAATATTTTTTTAAAAATTACACATTAAATTTCCTTAATAATTGTAGTGTTATTCAAATTGTGTATTCATATTGTGGGAATGCAGTAGTTTGTGTTTATCAAGGAATTGATTAGTTTTGTTTAACTCATTAAATTTCTGTGTATAGAGTTGGGCTTAGTATTCCCTTATCATCCGCTATGGTCTGCAGTCTGTGTGGCGTACCCTGTTACACTACAAATATCCGTCAATTCTGTCTTCTCTCTTATTTTTGTTAGAAGTTTACCAATTTCATTATTTTTTTTCCAAAGAACTAGCTCTTTATTTCATTGATTTTTTTCTCTTGTTTTTCTGTTTGTAAAATCGTTGATTTCTGATCTTACCTTTATTATTTCCTTTCTGCCTTGAGTTTATTTTGCTTTTGCTTTTTAAGTTTTTGAGATGAGAGTTTAGATCATTGATTTGAGAACTTCCTATTCTTCAGGGCACTTAGGGGGTATAAATTTATCTTCAGCACTTCTTTAGTTGTATTCTACAAATTTGGATATGTCTTACTTTCATTTTCATTTGGTTCAATGTATTTCTAAATTTTCTTTGAGTTTTAGTTTTTGATTCATGGGGTATTTTGAAATATATTTTTTCTTTTCTGATGGTTTAAAGATCTCATAATTATTCTATTATTGATTTCAAGTTTTATTCCAATGTGGTCAGAGAGGTCAGTGTTGGTGTTGTTGAATGTATTCTATAAATGTTGATTAGATCCCAGTTGATGGTATTTTTGTATTCTTATTCATTTTTTTCTGATTTTTCTGTTGATATGTTCTAGTTGTATCAATTGTTAAAAATGGGATATTGAAATTTCCAGCTATAATCTTGAATTTGTCTGTTTCTCCTTTAATTTCTATCAACTTTTGCTAAATTTAAATCTGCTATTTTATTTTTTCTTTTCTGTTTATTTTCTCCATTTTTAAATGTTTTCTTTTTCTAACCTTTTTGTGGACTATTTGAACAAATTTGAGAATTACACTTTTATTTGTTTATAGTGCTTTTTTTTTTAAAAAAAAGTTTATCTTTTTGGGTCACCTATTTTAGTGATTGCCTAGATATTACATTATATTTATGTAACTAGCAGAGTGTACTGGTGTCATTATTTTATCAGTTTGATTAAAGAGTAGAAATTGTGTCTCCCTTTATGTCCCTTTCCCCTCCCCCATTTATAATACAATTATCTTAAATAATTCCTCTCCATATATTTAGAACTCCATTAGAAAATGCTTCATTTAAACTCTCAGACATAATTTAGGAAATTCAAAGGGAGAAAGAAATTATTGTATTGATCCATATATTTGCTTATCATGTTCCTTTTTCCATCTTATTGTTCCAGAATTCCTCCTTTTATCATTTCCTTTGTGTTTGGACAACATTGTTTAGTGAATATTTTAAGATCAATCTGCTGGTGACAAATTCTTTTAGTTTCCTGTCATTTGAAAATGTCTTTATTTCTTCTTCATTTCTGAAGAATAGTTTCACTGTGCAAAGGATTCTGGGAAAAGAGTTCTTTTCTAATCAACTCCTTAAAAATGTAGTTCCATTTCCTTTTGGCCTCTGTAGTTGTGAATGAGAAATACAGGTCATTTAAAGTATATTTTCTGTATATGAAAAATGTTATTTCTTTTATGCTGCTTTCCAAAAAAGTTGTTTTATTTTATTTATTCAGTGGGGCTGGGGATTGAACCCAGGACCTTGTGCACATGAGGTAAACACGCTACCAACCGAGCTATTTCACTAGTCCTTGTTTTGCTTTTAGTTTTTAGAATTTAATTAGTGTAGGCTTTGGTATAAATTTCTTTGAGTTTATCCTTTTGGTGTGCTCACTCAGCTTCTCAAATCTAGTAGCTTTGTGTTTGTTTTTTTGTCAAATCTGAGAAGTTTTCAGCCATTATTTCTTTGAATATTTTTTCATATTTCTCCTTCTGGAACTTCAGGGACATGAGCATTAAGTGTTCTGTGTCTCTGTCTGCTTCATTCCGCTATTGGAGGTTTTAATTTTAGTTATCATATTTTTCAGTTCTAAGAGTTCCATTTGATTCTTTCTTATGTCGTCTCTATCTTTCCTGAGACATTTTATTTCTTTTCTGAGGCTTTCCAGTTTTTCATCAAGCATGTTTATAATTGCTCATTGAAGCATTAACAAATCATGGCTGCTCTAAGATCTTTGCCATATAGTTTTAACATTTCTCTCATGTTGGGGTTGGCATCTTTTGATTGTATTGTTTTCATTCAGATTGAGGTTTCCAGGTTCTTGGTATGACAAGACATTTTCAGTTGAAACCTAAAATTTTTGTTTTTTTTGTTATAAGACTGGATTTTATACAAACCTGTTTTAAATGTTTTTCTGACACCCAGGGAAGGAGCTGAGGCCTCATTACTGCTAGGTGAAAATAGTATGAGCTCTTTTCTCAACGTCTGTTGAAGGTGAGAGGGTGGCCTTGTTACTGTGGGAAACAGTGAGACTCTTGAATCTCCAGTAGGCCTCTGACCCTGATCTTGTGAACCAGATCAGGGTGAAAGTACAGATGGCCATGTGATCTCCTATAAACTACAAGAGGGGGAATAGTTGGCCTCATTACTGTCCAGTGGACAGGTAATTTCCAGCTCTCTACTTAACATTCTTTGAAAACATTATGGCTGGGGCGTTAGAATAATGTGATGGTTAGTTTTATGTGTCAACTTGACTGAGCTAAGAAATACCTAGATAGCTAGAAAAATATTATTTCTAAGTCTGTGAGAAAGTTTCTAGGAAGATTAGTACTTGAATTGGTAGACTGAGCAAAAAAGATCCATTCTTACCAATGTGGGCATCATCCATCTATTGAGGACCTAAATAGAACAAAGAGGCAGAGGGAGGGCAATTTTCTCTCTGGGACATTTAGCTGGGACATTTATTTTCTCCTGCCTTTGGATATCAGAGCTCCTGATTTTCACGCTTTGAGCTTTCCTGTTTCTCTGGCTTATAGTTGGTGGACTGTGGAATTTCTCAACTTCCATAATCATGTGAGCTAATTCCCATAAGAAATATCTATATATCTTTATCCTATTGGTTCTGTTTATCTGGAAAATAGTAGAGCAACCTTTTTTATACTCTGACTCAATTTTTTGCTGGCATGAGTGGGACTTGGGTCAAAGAATTTGTTGGGGCTTTTATTTTTTTTGCATCCCTTGGCATTTTTTAGTTTGCTGGCTTCTTTAGTTGCATGTCTAGGACGGATGAGGCAAACATAAAACCCACAGAGCCCATCATGATTTCCATGACTTCAGGTTTTCTACTGATCTGCCTTCTTCTCTCCATCTTTCAAACTGTCCCTTGTTTATTTTAAAATATAAGGTCAAACGTTTTTAGTTATACATAGGATGAGGACTAGGGTAAAATACCTTTACTCCATCTTTCCAGGAGTGGAAGTTTTCCTCTCTTGGGAGAGACTTTTGGATTCAGAAGACATTGGTGGAAGGTTCCAACTCAAATGAAAAGTGGTCACCTCTGCCATGAAACACCCACTGAATACTCTACTATGACAGTTGTCTTGGTACATTCTCATCACCTCATAAATCTAGTTTAGATTTCACTTGCTTTAGGGGTTGACATTATATGTACTTTTATGCAAGGAAGAAAATTTTCATCTGCAAGAGCAGAATCTTCTAATGCTCAGCTATTTTCCCTTGAGAAACCCTTCCCTAGAGGATGTGAACATCCAAGAAGAGACTGAAAGCAGGAAGGAGGAGGCACTTGAAAAATTCTTTTTTTTTTTTTTAAAGAGAGAGTGAGAGAGGAGACAGAGAGAATTTTTAATATTTATTTTTTAGTTTTTGGCGGACACATCTTTGTTGGTATGTGGTGCTGAGGATCGAACCCGGGCCGCACGCATGCCAGGCGAGCGCGCTACCGCTTGAGCCACATCCCCAGCCCCCACTTGAAAAATTCTGAGACCTGTCTATAGCTAGGATTGTAAAACTGAATTTACTTGCTTTTTTTTTTTTTTTTGGTAACCTCCCAGAGAACAGAGGTTAAATTTCCATTTCTCTGATTTTGGTCCTCATGCTGAGCTCTGCACATGGAATGTTCAGTCTGGATCACTAACAGTGGTGACTGAATGACTAATAAAGTTGCCTAATACTCAGATTATGCTATAGGTTTATGGAAAAGTCTTTTTTAAATGGAAAAAAGTGAAGTATATTTTGTGATAGGAACACGGGACAATATAATGAAAAACATTATTAACAAAGTAGAAAAAAATAAAAAAAACAAAGTAGAAAAAGGGTTCAAGATTTTAAATGAAATTTCTTTTAAGTTAATATACACATATGGAAGAGTCTCGATACCAACCTCCCCCTCTCTATGTCTCATATAGTGCTTAGTCAGTGCCAGCAAAGTCAGGCCAACTGAAAACTCACAGCACAGCAAATAATCCTTAGAGAATGTGTGGGCATTTACCTTCCCCTGCCATTTCATACTTGGCTCAGGATAGTCAGTCTCTCCTGGATCTCCTTCCAGCATGAGGGTTAGATATATACCCAAGGCCCCGGTTTAAAGATTTAGAAGTCCATTAGGGAGGGAAGAAAACCAGGTGATAGAAAGAACTGGCTCAGCACTTTTCCTCTGAGCTTCATGCAGACATTGGCTAATTAAATAAATCCATTAAATAAAGAACATTGAAGCATCCTTTCAAGAGCATGCAGCTCCCCTGGAGGAAAGGAAAGTTTATGACTCGAAGAGGGAATCAGGATCTTTGGGGGAAAAATATCTTTTCAAAACACTGTATTTGAAAGAAATAGAGAGCCTACTATGCTCAGGTATGTTCACATGTCATCTCAACTAAGTCTCATGACAAGTAGGTGAGTTAGTCATTGTTATCTCAGTTTTCAGGTAAGGAAACGGGCTTAGAAAGGTAAAGACATTTCTCTGAGGATACAGATGGCATGTAGCAGAGCTATGATTTATATTTTGGTTTATCTGACTCCAAAGCTTATGCTTTCATCATGCTACTCTTCTGACTGTGCTTGGAGAAGAGGACCAAAGGGATAACATCTTGGAGATTAACTTTTGAGGTATCAGGCTTAGGAGGATTAAAAAAAAATGACCACATATGTTTTTAGATTTACTTACTCCTTTCTTGCCACCTTCTTTAGTCATCATTCCTTCTTGTATTTCAGACCTTCTCTTTGTGACCATTTTTTCTGGAGTAAATTGCTAGTCAGGGTCCAATGAGGAGAGGGAAACTGCACATTAATTTGAACAGGGAAAGTTTACTAGAAGTGTTAACTGCATCAAGAAACGAAGTTTTAAGAGATTGACAGATAAGAAGTAAGGAGAACATTAGAAAGTAGAGGAAAAACAGATGTAGGGAGCAGCCACCACTCCTGGGGCTGAGAAAAAGCAACCACAGAAGAATTCCCCCAGCTGGGATCCAGACCTTGATGGAGCTGAGTACAGCTGTGGCTCACTGAACAGCAGAGACATTGCTGAGGTGCTGTACTGGTGGAACTTATAGGAAATCTGTCCTCTTTTCCTTTCCAAGGAAAGCTATTGATGGAGTCGACAAAAGAAGCTGTTGGTTGTTAGGTGTTATTGGAGAAGCCCGGTGCTAGGAGAGGTGGGTAGAGCTTTCTGGAGAGGTCAAGAAATGGAACTGGGAAGGAAAAGCCCTTTGTCCTCTATTGACAATGATACCATCTGGCAAAGGAAAAAATATTTAAAGGGCCCATCTCTACTTTAGCAGAACAGAAGAGTGAATTTGGAGAGACAAGAAATTTATAACCGTCATAGCACAAATCTTCTGTTGAGGCCTGTCTCAATTTGAATGAAAATTTCACCCCCATTCTTGGTGGACATTTTCTGAGGATACAATTTATTTTTTTCTTAATACATGAATGTATCAGTCCCCTGTCTTTTGTTTTTTTTTCTCCCCTAGTCACTTTATAGATTCTTTCTTTGTCTTTGATGTTTTATAGATTAACCATGATAGTTCTAAGAGCAGATTTTGTTTTACTTATTCTTCTTAGAAGTTGCTGACTCTGAAAATTAATGTCTTTTTATTCTTGGAAAAGTCTCAGCTATTAGTCCTTTAAATAATTCTTCCCTCCTGTATCACTCCCCTCTCCTTTTGCAAATTTGGTTAGATGTAAGTTAGAACTTCTTTCTTTAACCTCTGTCTCTTAACCTCTCTTTCACATTTATGATTTTTTCTTCTATGCTGCATTTTGGGTATTTTTCCAGATTTTTTTTTGGCAGAGTTGACAAAATCTCCCTTTAGGGATATCTAATAATGTTATATCCATTTATGACTTTAAAATATAATAATTTTAATTATTATATTTACTGCTTGTAGGTGATGTATTTGGTCATGTTCATAGTTCTCCCTACTCTTCTTGTCAGTATCTTTTTAAATATCTAAGTAGATTTAACATATTTTATATTTTGTGTCAGATCATTCTAATATCTGAAGTCCTTATGGGTGTGACAAGGCTGGTGCCATTTCTGCTGGATTTTGCTCATGGTATTACTTCCTTGTGCGTTCTCCTCTTTGGAAAGTAACCAAAGATTATTTGGAACTTTATAGGAATTATTGGAGTCTCGGTTGAAGATGCATTTCTCTAGAAAGAACTTCTTGTTGCTAGCAGGCTTCTAGGTACACTATCAAGCAAGGACCTCTTATTTTTAATATTTATTTTTTAGCTTTAGGTGGACACAATATCTTTATTTTGTTTTTATGTGGTGTTGAGAATCGAACCCAGTGCCTCACGCATGCTAGGCGAGCGCGCTACCACTTGAGCCACATTCCCAGCCCCAGCAAGGACCTCTTTAAGCTTGTAATTTTTTTGTGTGTGAAAAATGCAAGGAATATCAATTTGAAATTCAAATTCCTACTATAGCTTGGGTTTGTAGTTTCAGTTCTCAGAAATGTTTGCCCCTTCCCTTAGCAGCCAAGTTCTGAGGTAGCTAACTATCTTCACTGTCCCCATATACTGCGGGCACTGCCCTTTGAATTGTGAGCATGCAGGGGTGATAGTTTTCCTAGAAGCCTTACCACTTTGGATGGACCAACATCTTGTCACTTGTTTTCCATAAGTTTCTAGAACTGAAGCTCAAGGTCATTTGAGTTTGACAGTGGCCCTCAAGGGAACATTGGTTTCAATGTTCTCTCTAGGTTTCCACTTTTACTTAGTTTTTGGCCTCTGAGACTTTTGTTTTGTTTTACTTTCTTCTTAAGAATTTCTGTACTTTATTTAGCACAGTGGCAAGTTATTCTTTGTCTGCTGCAAAACCAGAAGCAGTAGTTTGAACAAAGTCACATAATATTCAGGGTCCAATGAGGAGAGGGGACACCACACATTAATTTGGCCAACCAGAGGCCTTACAATAATCTTGGGATTATTAACTCAGTATTTCAGCCCAGGAAATGGAGGCTCAAAGAAGTTAAATGGATAATGACTGGAAGAGCAGGAGTGGGCTTAATTTGGGCTGTTTGGCTCCTCTTCATTTTCTGTTCTCTCCACCGTACTACTCTAGTTCCTTGGCTTTTCTTTCTTTATTAAATTCAAATTCCAGGGATTTCAGGATCTGGGTTATTCCTAAAGCTTAGAAATGCATTGAGATTTCAGGAGGAGTCTTACTTTAATTCTCCTCTCACTTGACCAAACACAGTCCAGATTCTCCTGAGGGTATTCACTTTTATTAAGGTGGAAGACCCAGCAGGACTGGCCAAATTGATAAATGGAGTATCGCGGTTGCCAACTCTGTGTCCCAGGAGATCTGTGGGGAATGAGGGAGTAAAACCTCATTTTCAGGATATTTTCCTACTTTGTATGGTCATAGAATATGCTCACAATTCTAGAGTCCAACTGAAAAATCTCATGCTTTGTGAAAACAGTCCCTTTGTCTGACAAGACCACTCCCTCCTTTTCTCTTTGTCTTCCTTCTCTGTCCCCACCCCCACCTCTTACCAACGAATTCATAATCAACTCCAGGTATTGAGTATTTGTGTCAAACAGACTTCAACATTGGAAACATCAAAAGTACACATTTTGTACTTCTCCCAGACTTGGAAAGAAATGGGGCCAATTAAAAGTGAACTTTTAAGAGAAATGAACATCTTGTATGCCAGGTTTCAGCTGAATGTCATTGCAATTGCCTAAATTATAACTATCAGAAAAAAAAGCATTCTAATTATGGAAATGCCATTAGGAGGAGTTCCTTCTGCCTGGAACCAGCTTAAAAAATGACTACCACCCACCCCTTACCTCTATCGCATTTCTCAACAGCAATTCTACATTTCAAAGGGAAAAAGGCAATGCATTATGGCAAAAGAGAATTTGTACCTCAGTCTGGGTTTGAATCCTAACTCCATCATTTATTGGCTATGTGACCTTGGGAATAGCCATTTACCTCTCTCGGATTCTCAGTTTCTATATTTATCAAATGAGGATAATAATGCCTGCTCTATAAGGTTGTCTTAAAGACTTAACAACACAAGAGGGCATATAAAAAATTATGTAGTACTTAGCATGAAACCTGCTGGATTGCTGAATTGAGTGGGAATAAGAGAGGAGGAGTGGGGCTAATTATCATGACCCTGAGGAAGGAGCTGAGACCACACTCTACTCAGGTGTTACCTTCTGGCATGGATGGCACACTCCATATTGGAAGGATGAAGACACAGACCTGCATCTTCACACAGGATCTTGGGCTTTACCATTCTAACTCTGAGATGATTTCCATTTTTTAAAAAAGTTTTACCAGTATCTGGGTTGACCCCATAAGGGTACCAGTGTTTCTCTGCCATGGTAGAGTATTCATGCCCTAACAATCTGGAGCAATTTTTTTTTTTTCTAACAGGTGGACTTTGTAACCCGTTAGTTGGGAAAAAGCGAATTTATTGCAGATTTCTATGGATGTGTACACTCACTAAACATTGCCTATATAGTAGACAGGTGTTATCTTGAAATTACTTATTCACTTATATTTCGAATGTATACAGGTACTCTCATGTAAAAGAAAATACTTAAAGGCAGTTGTGGATTCAGAGAAGTCTTTTGGAATTGCATTTTCTCAGTCAATAAATTGTAAAAGTACAACCACTGTATATGGTTGTAGGCCTGATAATTTTTTTCTTTTTTTTGTATTTCATTTGAAAGGTTCAGCAATGCCCAGGAATCTGATAAAAAATTTACATCTTGCTGTACCTATTTACAGAGCAAGGGCCCACGGCAGAATCAAGGTTGCTGCGAGGTCCTCCCAATGTTCTGGTCTTCTGCTCTTCTGTTTCATTGGAGATCTCAGGGAAGATTCCAGAAAATTCCACCCAGGTTTATCTCTTGACTTTTGATGGACAGCAAGATTTTCTCAGACTTTCAAGTCCCTATTGCACATGGTCTTACCCTGTTGGAGGGGAAATGTGACTACTATAGTGACATGCTAAAGATTCAAGGCAACTCTGGGTCACTTGGGCTCACACTGACTGGTTCTGATTGGAGCTTGTTCTTAACATATTTTATGGTTAGGGGAATTTATTCTATCTCCCTGAGTTATGGAATCTGGTCTGTATAAGGGTCACAAAAGCCCCCCCCCCCACCCTGCTTTAAGGTAACCCATATTGGCAGAGAGGTGCATCTGCATTTGCATCTGCATTTTTCCTATAGATAACAGGTTGCTTGCTGAGGAAGGCAACATATCCTTAAGCCAGGCAGGGATGCAGGTAAATTGCTTTTTGAAAGAAAGCATGTGAGGATCAGCACAGTAGGCCCAGTTTACAGAATTATTCCCTTAACCTCACTTTCCCATCACTCACATCTTTTTTATTATCTCTCAGCTAACCTTCCTTACTTCACTCTTCCATTTTCTTAGCCTACTGGGCAGGTGTTGAGGAAGGTGAAGGACAAGTATGGTCCAGCTCCTACACCAGCTGTTCATCTCTGTGCCACTAGAAGGCTCAGCAGCTGAGTACTGGGTGCCTGGATCTGAACCTCAGTCCTAGCTTCCTAGGTTGTCTTTGTGCTCATACTGTGCCTGGAGGCTGGTCATGGTGGAAGTGGAAGCTCAACATGGATTATGTCAGCAAGTGGGACAGAGAAAAGGAAAGAAGAGGGCTGGAGCAAAGAGAAGCCAGATGAGGAAAGTGATTAGGCAGCAGCAAAATTATAGCATAAGGGATGGTGATCAAATGCTGTCACTTGGTAACTTCTGTGAGGAGAACTCAAAGGATTCTGGGGATGATGTGGCCTTCGGAGGATACCTGTGATGTCATGAAATGCATCCTTGGTCTTCCTGCCTGTTTCCTGGCCTACGACTCCTAAAATCCTTGGAACCCCTGAAGTAGTAAGAGTGTTTTTGCATGCTAATGAGTTGATAGAAAACTCCAAAGTAGCTTCAGGATGGGAAACTGGTCAGGGAAAATACAGGTAGGATTAGAAGGTTGGGACTTTTAGTTCTACTCTCAACCTCCAGGAATGGTGAAGGGCTGAAATTTAAGTTGGCCACCGATGGTCAATGATTTAATCAATAGTGCCAATGTAATAAAGCCTCCAGATAACCCCAAAGGATAGGATTTGGAGGGTTTCTGGGTAGCTGAACCCATGGAGGTGCCCGGAGGGTGGTGTGCCCAGAGAGGGCATGAAAGCTTCTCATCCTTCCCCTGTAACTTGCCTGCACGTCTCTTCATCTATGTCCTTTGTAATATCCTTTATAATAAGCCAGTAAATGCAAGAGTTTCCCTGAGTTCTGTGAGTCATTCAAGCAAATTAATCAAATCAGGGAGGGGGTTGCAGAAACCCTGATTTATAGAGGGTCTGTCAGAAACACAGGTAAGGAAAAAACAACGTGGGGCTTGTGACTGGCATTGGAAGTGGGGCAGGAGCCGTCTTAGGGACTGAGCTCCTAGCCCGCAAGAACTGATGCTGTCTCTGGGTAGGTAGATAGTGTGGGACTGAATGGAACTAGAGGACCTTATGCTGGTGCCTGCTGCAGAATTGGCATGTGGGGAGAATGCTCCACACGTTTGATGTCAGCAGGGATCTGTGTTTTCAGAGTGTGGTGGGACAAAGGGGGTCTGAGATTTTCTTATGGAGCATCCTTTCCTCATATTTTCTTTTATTCCCCTTTCTCCTGCTCTCTGTCACTGTTGTGGAGGCATGTTCTCCAAGACCCTGTCACCTTGGCTTTGTAGGCCACCCCTTCCATTTCTACTGGAGCTGACTCACTCGTTTGTCCCCCACCCCTTCCATGTTCTCACTCTGCATGGCCATTTCTCTCACAATGACCGCTTAGCTTGAAGTTGTGCCTTTACCCTATCTGTCCCTTTTCCTTCACAGCCAAACTTCTGAAAAAGGCTCTATTGTCTACTCACGCCCCATCCACTGGTTTCCCCCAGCCCCTCCTTTTCGGGCAGTGTGGCTGTGCTCCTGGCTCCACTCAGCCTGCTCTGGGTAATGCTGCCAGCGTCCTCATCACCAGATCAAGCGCATAATTTTCACCTCTTTTCTAATTGTACCTCCCTGGAGCATTTAACTCTGTTTTCTTGGGGTCTTCTCTTCCTCTGGCCCATTGATCCTTAAATCTTGCAAGTTTTTAGGGGTCTGAGCTTTTCTTTTCTCTTAACCCTATTTTATCCCAAGCTAATCTGTGACTTTAACTACTATTGGTAACTACCATCTGCAGCTCTGACATGGACCTGAACTTGAGCTTGTATGTACAATCACGACCCGGACAGTTCCTCTCAGGTGTGTTCCACTGAAGCTGTAGACTTGGGCTAAACTGAAAGTATCTAGAGATGAGGTCTCTATGAGGTAATGAAAGTTAGGTGAGGAAGGATGAGGCCCTAATCCAACTCTTCTTATAAGAGTTGTGGCCTTATAAGAAGGAGAAGTGTTCTCTCTCTCTCTCTCTCTCTCTCTCTCTCTCTCTCTCTCTCTCTCTCTCTCTCTCTCCTTTGTGAGAATCCAGAGTATAGGCATCCATCTACAAGTCACCATCCACTGACCCTGATGATCTTGCTC
This sequence comes from Ictidomys tridecemlineatus, assembly GCF_052094955.1. Classification (NCBI taxonomy): domain Eukaryota; kingdom Metazoa; phylum Chordata; class Mammalia; order Rodentia; family Sciuridae; genus Ictidomys; species Ictidomys tridecemlineatus. The sequence goes on along the minus strand of NC_135480.1, from coordinate 51,059,286 downwards.
TGGGTTTTCCAGCCTCCCAAACTGAGGAAGATAACATTTATGTTGTTTAAATCACCAAGTCTGTAGTATTTTGTTATGGCCATCTGAGAAGGCTAATATATTATTATTTTTCACCATAGTAATAAAATTCTGTCAGCTCTACTGTTTAAATATAGTACTCTTGTTTAAAGTTTTTATTTTTTTTTAAATTTTATATGACTATGATTTTAAGAGTCATAAAATTCTGCAAGTCCTTTACAAAAGTACTGAGTCCTACCCCAGGCCACTGCACTCCTGTCAAGGCCTTTCCCTCTTACTGGATTTTTGTTTTATTTTTACCTCCAGCTCCGAATTATGTGTTTATATTGCTACTTATTGATAGTTCAGTTCCTCGGTTGACTTTTTCAATAGTGACTGAGAATTTAGTTCTCTCACCTCCTCAGGTTCATACATTACACACTTTCTGCAACTGGCCCTCTTCCCTTCATGGTCATATGATCATTTTGGTTTGATTAAGATTCAGCCTTTGTATGATTGTGTCAATTTTATTTGCAGCATAGTCATTACTTGACCTTTCTTGTACTTTTTGTTCCCTGTGGAATTGACAATGATCTTACATTAATTTTCCCTCATGGTTTTCTTTGAAGTCATCACTAATTCGATACCTAAACCTTTCTCCAGATTTCTGAATCTTCTTTCCACGTGTTCAAACATATAAGGTAGTTTGTCAATGTCTTCTTAAAGAAGTTACTTATGACACTTCTGACCAATCCTGACCTCAATGCCTGCTGCAGAGACCATAATAAATCTTTCTTCACCAGCATCCTAGAAGTCCCTTTGCTTCTCACTTATATTAGATTCTGTTTCCTGGATCTCATATCATTTTCTTTCTTCATTGACTCCCTCATTTTTGTGCCATGTATCCTGTAGTCTCTTTCTAAGAAAGGGTTCATGGGAAGTATTTTTTAAGACTTGTGAGACTCTGAGTATTTTTATTCTATTGTCACCTTTACTTGATACTTTGAGCATTTGTGTTGAAAATTATTTTCCTTTAGAATTTTAAAGGCCTTGCTCCATTTTCTAGATTTCAGAGTTGCTGTTGGAATATTGCATGGCAATAAGATTTGGATCCATTATTAATAATCGCCCCCCCCACCCTCAACTAACTCTTAGAGTATTTTATTTGTCCCCAGTGTTCTGAAATTTCTTTCTGTGCTTTGGAGTGAATCTATTTTTATCGATTGTGCCAGAACCCCATGGACCTTAAAACTACATCTTTTGGTTTCAGGACATTTTCTTAGCTTTTCTTTAAATTTCTCTCCCCACCATTTTCTCCTTTCTGCATCTAGAATTCCTACTCCTTAACTACTGGAACTTCTCAGTTGAGTCTTCAGTTTTAAAATCTCTTTCTCCGTTTCCATCTTCTCATCTTCTTGCTGTACTTTCTGGGAGATGTATTCCATTTTATCCTTCAGCCTTTGCATTGAATCTTCCATTTCTGATCATGGGCTTTATTCTTTCCAACAGCTCTTCTTTTGTTGTTACCATTTGTTTGCTGAATGTTACTTTTAGTAGCTTACTGCTGCCATCCAGTGAATTAAAAATCTTCAAATACCTCTCTATGGTTATTATCAATAGATTTTTGGATGTTTTCTTTTCCTTGTATAGTCTCTGGTTTTCCCCAAGTTGCTCTTTCTCATCTGTTTCAGTTTGTGCTATGGTTTGGATTTGAATGTCCCCAAAGGCTCTTATGTTAAAGTCTTGATCCTGAGGGTGGCACTATTGGGAAGTGGTATAAACTTTAAGAAGAGGGGTTTAGTGGAAAGACTTTTGGTCATTGGAGTGTGTCTTTGAAAGAGATAGTGTGTCCCCAGCTCTGTTCTCTTCCTCTCTCTTTTTATTTTTGTGCCCCAGCAGTGAACAGGTGGGCTCCACTATTGTTCCTGCTGGGATGGGCTGCCACAAACCCAGAGTAATGGGACCAATGATTCTGGACCGAAACCCACAAAATTGTGAGTCAAAATAAACCCTTCCTCTTTATAAGTTGATTATCTCAGGTATTTGTCACCATAATGGAAAGCTGACTAATGGTCTCTAGGCTAGAGGTGTTCCTTGGTGATCCTTGTTTGTGGTTGGGACTCCACAACTCTGGGCCCCAACATAGGCTAATTTTGCTGGACTGCTTAATTAGATCTCATGATACCATAGCTTTGGGGATTTTGAATGCTCTCTCAACAACAAAAAATGATAAATATTTGAGGTGCTAATCACCCTGGTTTTATCAACACATAGCCTATACATATATCAAAGCATCATTTTGCCCATCAATATGTATAATTATCATGTGTCAATTTAAAAATAAAATAAAACTTAAAAATAGTTAATTTAACATATTTTTCCTTTCTTTAATGTGACTACTAAAAAATTTAAAATTGTATATGTGGCTTGGAGTACATTTCTATTGGCAATGCTGTCCTAGAGGCTAGATATGCCGCTGTGGTGAGGTGTGAGTCTCGGCTTCATAAATAGATTACACTCTTCCCTTCTGAGCCAGGCCTCGGCCTAGGGGACCTTCATTGGTGCAGATTTTGTGATTCTCAGCTTAGTTCACTGTCTGTGTGAAATCCAGTTTCCTGGGGCTTGCTTGTCAATTACTGATTGGTTATCCGCTTCCAGGGTCCTAAGATTTTATTACTAGTTGCTCTTCATCTCTTTACTATTTTTTTTAACATAAATTTATGTAATTTAAATGATTTACAGATTTCCAGTTGCTTTAGTGGGGTTTCAGGAAAGAGCAGAGATAAAAACGCACATATTAAAAAAAAAAAAAGAAACTTCTCAATGGCTGCCAGAATGGTTAAAATCTAGTGTGTATCAATAAATTGGGGAAACAATAAGAAAAAAATGTACATATTCAATCCACCATCTTGAACTAGAAATCCTAAACATCTGTTGATTCTCTCAATCTGTCCCTCTTTTATATTCACCCTTTCTTTTTTTTAAATTTAATTTTTAAAATCATATATATCAGCGAAATGCATTACAATTCTTATTACACATATAGAGCCCAATTTTTCATATCTCTGGTTGTATACACAGTATATTCACACCAATTCGTGTCTTCATACCTGTGCTCTGGATAATAACGGTCATCACATATATTCACCATTTCTTAAGAGGAAGATTGCATCAGCCTTCAACCAGCTGGAGCCAAGCCTACTTCCAGCTTCTCCCCATGCAAAGCTCTTCTCTAGGCTGAAAATCTGATTGTGTTACTTCTCTGTCTAAAATCCTTCAACAGCTTCCAACAGGCAAACTAAAGCACTCAAGCACCTTGGCATGACTGAGAAGATGCCCTGTGGGGTGACCTTTTGAATTTCATTATCTTATCTCCTACTCCCACTCATTACCCATCAACCCAAGGACACAAAATATGCCACTTACTATATATGTACATGTTTACAACATGCCATGTAACATCTGCACTTTTACACAATATACACAGGTATACACATGTGTCTGACATTCCATTTGGTATTTGTACATGTATACAGTAAGCTTTCTAATGCCTCCGCTTTGCCCGTGCTATGCCCTCTTCTTTTCACCTGCCTCCCCCAACCTTGGTGGCACAACTCACCAAGTTTTCCCCAAACCTTGCTTTTGAAGAAAGTGGGTGAAGGGATGGGGACTGGCCTGGTTGTTCTGTCTTTATTACTGATAATAATGGCCAGCACATTTAGCATTTAGCAAGTAGTATTTTTCTGGGCCTTTATACATACAGAATTCATTCTTATTCTCTTCATTTTCTATTTGAGGAAAGAGAGACACAAAGAGGTTTAGTGACTTTCCCAAGTCAACCAAAGAATTGGCAACTGAACTCTAGAGATGTTGTCCTTGTATGTCAAAGGCTCTGTGCTTTCATAATGCAGTAATTGCTGGTTTACAGGTCTGCCACCTCTGCTGAACTGGGAACTCCCTGAGGCCAGTGGCTAGGTCTTTGTTAAAATCTCTGTATCATAAATGCCTAGCATAGGGCCTCAAAGTATATTTGTTGAGCAGACCTGCCATCCACTAAACATCTTAGTGTGGCCCCTCTCTGTCTCCCTCCTGCACATTCTAAAGTCCCTTCACAAGGATTTCTGGCCAATTCCCTTTTTATGTTAGTTCTTCAGAAAACCATGATTGTTAGTTCCTGTCGGTGTTGGAAGAGGAGGGCCCATTCTAAGACATGTGACAGCTCCCCAGGCATTTACTTAAACATGTTTTGTGTGCCTTCAGAATGGTAGTTATATTATTATTCTTATTTTAAGAAATCCACTGGTTTAAATCATCACAGAGGCTTAAATGATGTGGAAAATTCTAATGATGCTCTTTTGATGAAAAAAAAAATTCCCTCATACTTAGCATAATCTTCCTTTGAATTATGCCAGGAAATCTTAAAACCCAAAGCTTTCTTTCTTTCTTTTTTCCCCCTCATTATAATTCTCCTCTTTTTGGATGCCATGCCTGACCCACGGGAAGGAAGGAGCTTTTTGTATGCATAATGGGTGATTCTGCAGGAGGCAGCCTGGGTGCAGAACACCCCAAGGCTTGTGAGCTGGGGAAATAGAGGGGCCTGAGAGAGAGCTGACTGGCTAAGGGCACAAGATAGCCTGGTAAAAAGTGGCTCTGGATGCAGAGGGTTGTCCTAGGGAGGACAGATGATGGTACCTGTAGGCTCACCTTGGAGTAATCCCACCCAGGATAATGATGGAGGCACCATAAAACTCCAGAGTTTTCATGTTGGAGGGCGGGTGATGATTTGTCTGAAGCTGCTCTTGCATAGCAATATGTACAGAACTGAGAGGAATTTATTAGTCCACATTAAAGTAAGGGGATGCCAAAGAGTTAACCTCTGATTAGTCCATGTAAATAGCACCTTGTCTTACTCCTTTCTGCTGAACTATGCATATTTCTCTTCCTAGCCTTTTATGAGCAAATTAGGGAAGAAATAAAGCCTCTCCCTTCTCCCTTCCCCACTGTGGCACAGTGTGGCTAGCCAGGTGGTGCTACTCCAGGTATGGCCAGATAGAGTAGTACTTGTGAACACCACCCTGGAGTTAGATAGCCTAAATGCAAGGGCTGGTCCTGTCACATGTTACCTGTGTGACAATGAGGATTCTACTCTTGGATTCTTGGTTCCTCATCTATGCAATGAGGATAGCATCTACTTCATGGGTTTATTTAGAGAATTAAATGAGATTCTAATGCATGGAAAGCATTTAGCAGGGTGCCTGCTGTGTATATGCTGTGGTTATTATTGTTTTGTTATTGCTTTCTATCAGCACTGCCATTCTCAGAGGGACCTCAGTACCAGGAGGCCACTGGGAGCCCCAGGAGGCAGACTGAGCCTTGTGGGGGAGTGGCTATAGGCACTGGGGCTCAGGGTTGGGCTCAGGCTTGGAAAGAGGCTGGGATACAAGCAGAGAAGGCAGCAGACTCTGGGGAGAAGGATAAAAGAGAAGACTAGGATTATGGATGCAGAGGTCTGTGACTAGTCCTGAAGAGGTCCTCAGGGTTCATCTGCATATGCCTTCTCAAGCAAAAGAACTTACTTTTAGATTGAGGATGGTGGAACTGAAATCTGCAAGGACTCCTCTCCTGGGATGGGGTGGGAGGATGTTGCATTTTACACCCACCCAGCCATGCATGTAGCATGGGGATCTAGGACATACCTTGGAGCACCACTCCCTTGCAGACTGGTTGTTGAGAGCTCTCCACCTGCTCTTCCAAATGAGAGTGGCCTCCTGTGGGTATGGGGTGGGCATGCTGGGGTGTGTGGGTTGGAGAATGATGGTGCCAGGACTCCAACCATCAGAAGGTAATGTTCTCTTAGAGTTCAGCTGTAAAGGAAGCCAGATAGGGTCAGGTGGAGCCTGGGAAAAGCCATTATTCTGACATAGGCAGACGTGGTGGTAATAGCCTGTGGGAGGAGGTGGGGACTATTAGGTAGGAGGGCTGGTCAGTTCTGGAGCCCCCATGAAGAAGCCCCAGGGGAAAAGGTGACAGGCTTTGTGCAGGGGAGAGGAGAGGGAAGAGCGCCAGGCCTAGGTCTGCTTCTCTGGCAGGCAGAGGCATCAGGCCGCTCTGGTCTGAGGTGTCCAGGTCTTTCTGGTCACCCTGCACTAGTTTTATGCTCATGGAGCTTCTTTCTGACAATTTGTCTTTGCAAGAGGCTATTTCCAGGGACATAGAGCTTGGTCAGGCCCAGACACTTTGTCAATTGGAGATGTTACTGCAAATTAATATACTGACCATGGTTTTGATGTCCATTCTCTCTAAGTATGGTGTGGGTCAGCCTTCCTAAGTCCTCCTCTTCTGGGGAGTGGACAGAGTCCTGAGTTTAGATCTTAGGACTGAGGTCCAGTCCTTAGGTTGGGAAATTTGCCTTATTAGTGAAAGCTGTCCTGGTGAGGAAGAGCCAACAGCCTTGCTCTGGTGAAACTCACACTTAACCCCAGGCCTTTCTGTTAAATGCCTCCCAGCATGTATGTGTATGTGGCTGTATGTACACACACACATGCATGTACCCTCAGTGGGTGTGTGCAAGTCTCCATGAGATGGGAAGCTGGAGTCTGTCTTACTCCTCTCTCCCCAGGGAGTCACTGTGTGGAAAGCCACATATGAATCCTTAGCCTGAGAGTTAATAACCTGGAAGTTAGGAAGACCTATAATTCCCACCTTTCTTATAACATCCTGGGAAATAGCACAGGCGATGAAATCCTATAGACCCAGTTCATAAACTGGCTGTGCTATTACTAGCTACCTGCTCTTGGGCAAGGCTGCTAACACTCTGAGTCTCAGTGTCCAAAAGGCATAATAATGCAGAGCTCACTCAGGTAGTGAAGGATGAAATGGGTGGGGTCTGGGTTGGGGGCTAGTACAGAGTTACACCAGGTACCCAGAATGGGCAGGGAAAGAGGCAGCTTGTATTCTTCACTAAATTCTGGACAGGATTCCTTCACAGCCTATAGAAAAATCAAGTGTAGTTAGGTGCTCAGTTTAGCAGAATTCACTTTTTATTTTCCCAGCAGGAGTTCAGGTTAGTAACCATGAGAGGCTGCCTGGGGAAGGGTACAGATTAGATTCTGAGATGTTGTCATTTGTGTGTCATATGCTGTGCATCTCTCTTTCTCTCTCTTTCTGTGAGGCAGAGAAGTAATACATTCACTGTGAACATCTGTTAATGTTCAGAAGCATTGAATGAAGAAAGTTGTGCACACCAGAATTAACCAGAATTAAGAAGATGCAATACTTAACTCACAACGATTGAGCGCTTGCTACGTGCCAAGCATTGTCCTAAATCTCACTGAATCCTCACAATGTCTCGATGGGACTGGCACTGTTAGGATCCCTGCTGGACTGATGAGAAAAATGAATCTCAGAAAGGTTAAGTAACTTTTCCAAGATCACACAACTAGTAAGTGCCAGAGCTGAAACGTGAATCCACTTGCCCATGTTAAATATTTACTCTTTAATCCTCATGTGTTTTTGCCGATCCAGTCGAGGACGCCAAGTTCAGTGCTTAGTCTTTCATTCCAAAGCCCATTTCTTTTGTTAGGGGCACATATGATTCTGTTAGCATAGTCACTACTTTTTAAGAAATTCTCTGGTTTTAATACATTCTACTTTCTGGAAAAAGCTTATCAACCATTCATACTTCCTTGTGAATTTAAGTCATAGACTCATGTAATCTTCATGTGTATCTAGTTTTATTTTCCACCATATGCAGGGATCTTGGGAAAAGTGGCTCCTATATGGCCTCCCTGACCATCCTTTAGCAGCTCCCATGGTGGGGAGCTCACCATCTACCACTCCTTGCTGTCCAGAGAGCTCTAATTGCTCAGGTTGAGCTAAAATCTGCTTCTCTGCAGCTTTCCACCAGCAGTCTTCCCTCTCCTCTCCGGAGCAATTACAAAAGAAATTGCTTCCTTTTCCCTATGATAACCTTTCAGATATGGGTGTGCGCTCACGTCCCTTCTCTTCTCCAGGTGAAATGCCTCATTTTCTTTATCTGTTCCCCATAGGGCTAGTTTTGGATTCCCTCTGTGCCCTGGCCATCTGAACATCTGCTTCAATTTAAGCCATATAGAACTGAAATATCCTACCAGGTGGGTCTGATTATCAACACATTCCTTTTCTTGGAGCCTTTGAAATTTGAACCAGACCCCTCATGATGAGAGTAGTGGTTTGTGTTCCCTAAGAAAAATATTCCACCCATTTACAGCTGGAAGACACCTGATGATCCAGGTGCCACTTATACAAAACTACCCCAGAACTCATTTGATGTAACTTTTATCTAATGGAGACAATCTGCATGCTGCTTGGGCCTCTCCTGGTAGTCTGTAGGTTGATCCAGGTCGGGCATTGTGTATAATCATTCCTAGGTTCTTCCAAAGTGCCTGTCACATTGGTGTGCTTCCCTTCACCTGTCAATAAATGCAGTTGATTGATGGACTCACTGGGGCTTAAGAAGTCATTTTCTGCTCTGTTGCATCTCAGAATCCAGCTGTGTCCAGCTGGAGCCAGCCTTCCACTGGTCTTGCATGATTTTTTTCTGAACATGGACCCAGGTCTCATGGCTTGCTCATGCATTACAATAGGAAGGGTTTCATTTTGGAACTCTGCTCTATTCTACCCACAACGGGGAGGAAACCAGAACCCTGAGAGGAGAGTCACAACCCAATTTGCAGAGAGCCCTGGAACTCCTCTTCCAGCTTGTGTTATCTGCCAAACCTCCAGTAATGAAAATCTCCCAGGTGTAGGCCTAGTCTTGAGCTGCAATTTGTTGGGAGCAGAGGCAGTGTATCAAACAGCTGTTTCCAAGTGTGTCTTTATTGAGCCTTTGGCCTCTGCTGCCTCCTTCTGGCCCCTCCCCCTTCCTCCCTCCTCCGCCCTGATGTTGCCTATAAATCAAGTGTCTTTTCTTAAAATTGTAATCACCAAAATAAGGTGGTGATTTATAAGGAATTCTGAAATAGCAAATAATCAGCCGAACACTTCAATTTAATGGCAGCAATAAGTCAAGTGCCTCCACGCTCATCTTGGGAGGAAGAAGCAGGTCGGTCTTGGTTGTTTTGATATGACAAATGCTCTTTTGTGAGTTGTAACAAATCAATTATCCACAGGTTCAAAACGGAGAAACTCCTTTTTAAAAATATACTTTTATAGTTACATTTAAAACAGAATAATGTTCCAGGGAAGCGGGGTGGGCAGTGCTAGAGCTCTATAGTTATTTATTTATTTATTTTTGGCAAAAGAAAATTGGGGGAAATAATAGCTCTGAGGAGAAAGCTGTCCAAAATGACATCCATCAGAGATGCAGGTGCCTGGTGCCCATGGAAGGTGCACACAGAGTATTAGGGTCTGTTTGGATACAGCCTGGGCAGGTAGCAAAGAATCTGCTTCTACCTGTGGCTGCATTTTCCAACTGAAATAGCTGGCTCCCCAAAGAACCCTATGGGGATAGTCAATCCTCCAGCTCTCCCTGGGCACATTTGTCTGCCTCGTATTTCTCATTTCAAGGAGAATTTCTTCTTTTTCGGTTAAGAAAGAAGTCACGCCTCAGCAGCTGGCCCTGAGATTGGAACCTGTGTTATCTCGTTACGTACAGCCCCATCTGTGGGGGCTGCACAGAAAGACTCCCATGCCCTTTCCCAGGTTCTATTTTCCTCTCCTCCCCCGTCACATCCATTTGTGACACAATAAAATACAAGAGCATCTGCCGTAGCTGCTTCTGTCAAAGCAGGAGAGGCTCAAAGCCATCCCAGGCATTTCACCCAGCTGGTGGGTTTGTCAGATTCAAGGGCCTTGAGAAGGTCACGCTGTCACGATTGCAAATGTTTGGGTTGTCTTAGTGCACGGGGCTTCAGACACTTCGGGCTCTCTGGGTGCCATCGTGAGCAGCACACTGCCCCTGGGGAACTTGGCAAACTGGAACTTGTGGTGGAGGCAGGTTCTAGAGGGTGGTTGCTTTGCCAGAATGGTTCAGGGACTGATTGCTTTGGGTAGAGAAGAAAAGACCTACTGTGTGTGGGCTGGTGTATGACAGATGCTGAGAGTGAGCAGCCCATTCCTTGTTAAAGTGTCCAGGCAGAGGAAGAGTCTTCACTGGGTTTGTAGGTGACCCAAGCAGGCCCCTTGGGCTTTGCATTTCAGGCCGTGCAAGGCTCTGTCACTCTGGGGAGCAGGGAGGCCTTTGCTGACAGCGGCCTGCAGTACAGCTGTTTTTTGGTCTTAGCTTGTTTTCTGTCCACGCTGTCCACTGTCCTTGGCCACTTTCCCCGACCTCAGTCTTTCCACTTGTCTTCCTCAGCAGATCTCCCTTCCACCTTTTGTTCCCCTTTCTTAAGTCCGTACTTCCTCAATACTTTCTTTCCTTTGTGTTCACCCCACTGCCTGCTTGGATGGATGCTCAGTGGATGACTTCTTTGATCCACTCATGGGGTCATCGATTCAGCAATTATTCTGAGTACTTTCTATGTGTTCAATAACATATACAGTTCTATTTTGTGAAGGTAGACCAGGTGTTATCAAACACCAACGAAGACCTCCCTCAGGTTGGGTAGTCAGGGAACACTTCTCTGAAGAAGTGTTGGTTAGGATTGAGCCTGAAAGACAAGAAGTCATTCAGATGATGGCAGGGCAGGAGAGGTCCAGGCAAAGGAATGGAATGTGCAAAGGGGTTGTGGAACGTTCCAGAAACTGAAGAAAGAAATACTTAGTACTCTGTCTTTTTGGTAACAGCATGAACACATGGCAGAACCCTTCCTACCTTGGGGCTGTTAACATTGCTGTGCCCGCTCTTGTTCAAATTCTCTCATGGCTGGTTCTTTCCTACTGTTCATGTCTCTGTTTAGTTGTCCCCTCCTACAAGAGGGCTTCTCTAGCCACCCTGTTACACTCTACCTCGTGTGTGTGTGTGTGTGTGTGTGTGTGTGTGTGTCTGTGTATGTTGGTGTACCTGTCACTAAATGAAATTGTGATTTATTGGATTACTTCTTCATAGATGATCTTCCCCCATGAGAATGGAAACTTCACAAATAGAAATCCTGTACTAACAAGCCATCACATTCCCAGCACCTGGCAAACAATAGGCACTTAATAAATGTTTTGTGAATTAATGAATGATGAATAATAGGCTGGAAAAATAGAATAGTGAGGAAATGTAGCTTCATTATAATCAAGCACCCATAGGAAAAATGGTAAAAGGGAAGAGGAGGATGTGTTAGAGATCTATGCCAGAGTATTAAAAAAATGTGTAATGAGCACATTTATTATGTGAATGCAAAGGCCAGTACTTAAGCTCCTTGCTTTTAAGTAGGCTAACATTTCTTCTATTTGTATTATGAATTTGCCTAGCAGCTCCTGTCACCTCTGTGATAAATAAATACAGACGTATTTCTGTAAAAGGTTTGATAATTAAGCTGCTGCTGAGCCCCCAGTGAGTGCAGTCACAGCAAATGCTTCAGTGAATGACTCTAACCTGCAGACGTGGACACCCTTTCCATGGCTGTGCCTTTCCAAGGAATCACATCTTGTTATCTCATTTTGGCCAGATATGAAGGGATGTAAAGGAAGCCAACCTGCTCTAGGTTATTTGCAGTTCATTGCTGAGTCTTGAAGTAGCAATCATTCATGGGTTCCCTTCTGCTTTTTCTACCATGATATTCCAGTTTCTGTTTATAAAACAAACACAGTTCAATTGTCAGATTCCAAAGTAAGACAAAACAAAACACAAAGATTCAAGAACTTGAAGAAAAAAACAGGTTGGGAGGTAGAAATTCTCTATGGGAAGATTCTTAGATGTTGGAGTGATTGAGAGAGGGGAATGGAGCTGATTCTAGATTTATGGTTTAGGTGACTGGGTAGATATTTGTGTCAGTCCTCTGAGAAGCAGAATCATTAGGTGATCAGAGATCAATCTGAGATCAGTTCAATCAGAGAATCATTAGGTGACTGATTGATTAATTATCTATCTGTGTTAGTCAGCTTTCTGTTACTATAACTAATCACTGAGATAAACAACTTATAAAGAGAAAAGTTTTTTGGGGCTCATGGTTTTAGAGGTTTCAGTTCAGGATCAGTTGGCCCTGTTGCTTTGGACCTGTGGTGGCACATCATGGTGGAAGTGTGTGGCAGGGCAAAAGCAAAACCACCTATGTCCTGGATGGAAAGCAAAAGAGAAGGAGAAGAGACTAGGATCCTATAATCCAAGACAAGCGTGTGCCTCTGATAACTTGAGACTTCTCATTAGACTCCATCTCTTAAAATCTCTACCACTTCCTAAGAGCTCAAGCACTAGCCTTTAACGCATGGCCTCTGGGAGACACTTCAGATGAAAATTATAGCACTATATATCATATGTTTATCCACCTTCCTGCCTGCCTATGAATATAGACAGAATCATAGATTTATTATAGGGACTCAACCTTACGCAATGTGGGAATTCGGTCAGCAGTTTATGTACAGCTGCTGCTCCTGTGTCTACAGGGCATACAGTCAGCAAAGGAAGATAAACATGATGTAGGGACATGGCAGAGAACCTGTGAGAATGAGCCAGGACTCATGGGGCCGAAGTAGAACCTGTGCTGATGTGTCACCAACTTTAGGTTTTCACTGCAGGGATGCTGATTTCCTTCATCACAGAGTTAATGTGCACCTGGCCTGGAGTGAGCAATGCTGAAGGGTGAAGTCTGGCAGGAGCTGGAGAAGTTGCCCACCTGACTGTGCCTCCCATGGGAGAGACGGCCACCCAACACATGGCAACAGCACCTGCGGCTCTGCAGCCGCTTCAGAGAGTGAAACCCAAATGATCCCTGCTTCACTTTTGACCTTCCAAGTCTCTTGCAAAATGTCTCCTGTGGCTCATGCTAATCCAGAACTCTGTGGAGAAGGGAACTATGGGGAAGTTCCCAAGCCTCACTAGGTTGACAAAAGTGCATGCAATGTCAGCGCATGGATAAGATGCTCAGGAACTCTGTTAAGTCAGAAGAGATCATTATTCAAAGGATGTGCAGAAGCCAGAACCTACTGTGGAGGATAGGAAGGAGAGACATCAGAGAGGTCAGGAGGACATGTGGGGATGAAGTTCTGGGTGTAAGTGTGAGTTTCTAAATGGTGATGATGATGATGGGCATGATATTGAATTTAATGACTGGTGTCTATGACACTGATCAGTCAGAATGGATGCTAGCCCATGAGAAGGTTCTGAGATCCTCCGGAAGAGGCCATCATCCAACCATTGTGATGGTGATGGCAGTGGTGGTGGTGGAAATTGGGCAGACAGGAGCTCTATGGAACAATTATTTGCTTACTAGTATGAGAGCTACATTGCATTTTAACAACTATGTCTGCCTTGGTGCAAAGTTGGCAGATATCAGCCCTAATAGCCAATAGACAATAGCAATTGCAGGACTATCAAGTGCCAGGTGCTCAGCTAAGCACCTGAGTCTGTGTGATGGGGGTGTTGTCTCTTGGGTGCTTTGCTCTGTCCTGACTGCCTCTGGGAAGAATCAGAATCTTAGATCCTGGCAGAGCAAATTTTCAGGAACATCGTCAGCAAACATCTGCTGCTATGTCATGCGCCATGTTAGCAGGAGGATGTATTTTGGGGAGTCTTTGTAGGCCCTGCTCCATGCGGGGGGGGGGGGAGAACATTTGAACACACAGCAGCTGTTAATGAATGCCATACTGCTAATTAGGGCAGTCTGAGAGGAGCAGCTGCCCCGCACACTGGTGGTTTGGAATGACAAAGGCAAGAATATCTATCAGTTGGAGTCCAGGGGGGCTGTCTCAGTAGGACAAATTCTGGGCTAATGGAATGCACATAGACTTGTGAAGCATGAAATGTGGAAGTTCTCAGCTCAAAAGATCTGACATAGTTGTCTCACCAGATCAAACACAATAGAAGATCCCCAACGTGCCATTTTGATTCATGGTTTAAGGATACAGCTTTGGGTACAATACTTGAATAGACTGTGTATTGAAAAGTAGCCTTGAGGTCTTTTTTGGCTCCATCCTTCCAGCTGCCATGTGGGGCATATTTGTTCTCCCTTTGACATCTACCTTCTGTCTTTCTATTTCTTAAAGAGAAACACTTCAAAGAAGTGACAGCTTATTATCTTAATGGTATCTGAAATGATCTGGATATTTGTATTAACAATATAAGCAGATTGACCAAGAGACATACCCAAGATTGTCTTGTTCCCCAAATACCTATTGCTATTGGCTTGGCATTAGTTGAGGCTGAGGTGAACAGGCTTAATTCAAATTTTCAGTGGAAGCCAGGCAGCCACATCCTGGCCACAAAGGTGGCTGAAAACTGTGCCATTGGAGTGTATGTCTCTAATGGGGATGGAGAGTGGTCAGGGAGAGCTCTGGAGGGGAGGAGGTGGATGGCTCATGGGCTCTCTCACCTCAACCACCACGGACAGCACAGAGCACAGGCTTCATTGCAAGTGAGTGGGTGGGTGTGGCTGTGATTTACCGGGCATGCCCCTGGACTGTGGATTCTCAGTCCGCATGTTCTTTCCTTGGATGTTGTTTCTCACATAAAGACAGAAATTAGCAAATGGTGGGAAATTGGATTTAGAGTTACAGCTTTCAAGAGGTTTATTCAACACTCCAAAGACCTCAATTTGCAATAGGGATTCCTTGCCAATAAGCAGCAGTGTCTCAGTCACATGGTATGGAATACCAGGCTCTGGAGCTGGAACTAAGAAGGGAGTTCTGGGAGGGACCAGGACACAAACAGCAATGTGGGGAAGCCGGAGCTGACTAGTTTGTGGAATAGCTGGGCCAGTCACAGGCAGGGACAGCCAGAGTATGTGAGGCATCAGCAAAACTTTTTTTTAAATTAATTTTAGTAGCTTCAAAAAGAAGACTGACAGCTATTATCTCAACGCTCCGAAATCAATCAGTGGGGTTTTATACTGATGGTTGACAAAGAAGTTTAGGTAAGAAAAAGAAGACGAAAAATGTTTAATCCATGGTATGTTTAGTTATATCTGAAGTTATTAATAATTGCAAATTTCCAATGATTACAAGTTTCTTCACTGGTTATGTTTTATGACTTCCCATGATTATCTAAAATGTGTTTTATAATTTTTGATGTTCATATACAAACATGAAAGGTCTGCATTTCAGATGGCTAAAAACAGCCCTGCCAAAACAATTTGACAGGAAGACAGTCCTTATCTCTTTCTATAGAATGGAAGCTGAGAAATTTGTCACTTCAGTGTAGGTACTCTCCTTTAGTTTTACTGGGGACTTTGTCTCAGTCTGATTTGTAAGCAAGTAACTACCTAGGTTGTAAATAATCTTTATCCTCCAGCTTCTTTTATCGGCCAAGACAGTTTACAATATAATGCCTGAGTAAACAAAAGTACTTTTCTATGCAAATGATTTTCTTCATTTTTTTCTCTTTACTTAAAGCTGACTCCCTTCTTAAAAGGACATCATATCTCATCTCATATTTTTCTTTCTTGAAGAGAGGGATTAGCTAATTCTGTATCTCAGAGGTTAGTATGTTTCCTTGAGATCCAAAAAGGAAATGACTTTCCATCACTTTTATGCCCAAACAGAATCCTTATTGGGCTTACAGAGCCCATTTCTGGGTCTGTCTCTTGCTACCCTCCCATTCTCATCCCATGCCTCCGTCCCTTCAGCCCTGTTGAACTTGCTGTTCTTTCAAGAGCCTTGTTCTTTCTCTCTGACAGACTTCTTTACATGCAGTGCCCTCTGCCTGGAGCATTGTGTTGTTGCCTTCTATGTGTAGCTCTCTGGCACTATAATGAAATGTCTGAGATAATTAATTCATAAAGAAAAAAGGTTTATTTTGGCTCAGAATTTGGAATGTTCCAATCTAAGACCACATTGGTTTGGGCCTGTGGTAAGGCAAGGAATCATTGTGTGAGTGCATTGTATAGCAAACCTCATGGCCAGGAAGCAAAGAGAGAAAGAGGAGGGGGCCAGGGTCCCACAATCTCCTTTGAGGGCACATCCCCAAGTGACCTAAGGATCTTTCACTAGACTGCACCTCTCAAATTCTACCACCTCCCAGTAGCACCACCCTGAGAAGCAAGCCTTAATGCATGGGCTTTGGGGGCCACTCAAGATTCAAATCATAGCACCTTCCATTACTAACTAACTGGTAGCCAGCCTTTGTCTCAGAGGAATAGCTACATCCTTGGGGAATTTTTTTCTGAACCTCCCCTCCCTATATATGCAAGTAGCCTCCCATGGTAGCATTTTGCTCTTTTGTAACCATCTGATTATTGACAATGATTTATTTAGCTGCTGTCTTCCCTGCTATGCTGTAAGCTCTTTGGGAATGGGGGTCATATCTATTTGGTTACCTCTGTGCCCCCACAGTATTCAGAGTGTTGGGTGCACAGTGCTCAGTTAGCAGGTGCTGCTTGATTGGCAATTATATAACTCTTTATTGAAGCAGTTAAGCTCATTTAAGTGAAAAGAACTCCTCTCTGTGCACTTTTAAATAGCAACACTGAAGAATTTTAAAATAAGACTTGATTCAACAAAGTCTAGACACATTGTAGTCCCCTTTTCATTGATCCTTATCTTTTTACTCATCAGGAGAATGTTTCTTACTGTTTAATCCTGGAGTCAGCCTATAGTCCAAAAGCATCTTTGAGACAGAATTTTCTCTATAACTTCAGCTCCTTGATTTTAAGGTAGTTGACACAAATCTTCTCCCATCTTGGAGCTGTTGGTGACATTTTTCTGCCCACTCATAAGGGGTTTACCCCTTGCTCTTGGATTTAAGTTTGACAGAGAGATGGCCTCAGTTACCTTCCTCGTCTCCTGCTTGAATACCTCTGATATGGAATGCACAGCACTGGCAAAACCGTCTTCCTTAAATCATGAGGAAGAAACCTTTTCTTGCAGCCTCACATTTTGGAGCATAGTGAAATGATTTCTCCCTTCCTTTGGGTGATCCTTGCATACAACAATGCCCCGGGAACTTGTGAATTTTATGAAGAGATATCAAGCTCCTGCCTTCAAAGTACTTGCATTTGGTTAGGTTTGAATGGCAAAAAGCAATTCAAGGTACTAGGTATTAGGGACATGTGAATTTCACAGGCAGTAAGTCCCAAGATGCAGGAGTAGGGGAGCTTTATATAGAGCTTATGTTGATTTGTGACTGAGGGGAGGACTTTGAAATTCTTCTCCCAATTTTCATATAGCTTTCTGTGATCCAAAGTCCCCTCCTGGAAAAGCTTCCTGACTGCTCTAAAACACACTTATACACTGTGCCATCTTTATCCCTTTCACCTGTTTTATTTTCTGCATTCCCCTCAGGAGAATGTGTTTCCAGAGCGGAACTTTATCCTGCTCCTCAGTAGATTCTTACCACCTAGAAGAGTGCCAGGTATCCAGAAGATACTCATTCATGTTTGCTGAGTGCATGAGGAGGGGGTAGACAAATACACAGATGGAAAGAAATGGCATGAGCAAAGCAATGGGAATGGCTGCAAGCAGGCCACTGTGATAGGAGTGAACAATGGAATATCAGGGATTGGTTTAGGAGGTAGGATGGGGCTAGGTCATAGGAGGCTTTGAGCAGCAAGATGTGGAGTTGCTTTAATGGAGGGAAATGGAAAGCAGGCCTTCGCTAGGACCATGGCAGGAAGAGTGAAAAGGTGAAGAGACATTATGTGTACGTCATTGATGGGATTTGTTAAGTGAATGGATGTGGGAGAATGAGAAGATCCAAAGAGATTGTCTAGCAGTCATTAAGTCTCCAAGAATCTTGGTGCTTCTTCCAATTTTAGGGAAGTCAGAAGCTGATTTTGGATCCAGGAGAGTGGGCTCAGTTTGAGCTAGGTAAATAAGGGAATAGTGGGATTTCAGCAGAGATGACCAGCAGCCATGGGTACTGCCACATGCACCCTCCCAGGAGAGGTTAGATCCTGCTTCTAGCTAGCTGCTCTGAGAGCTGTCTCATGGAGTCAAGGTTCCCACTGCACTCTTTCAACAGTCCCCATGGTTATAGTATCTGCTGTGTCACTTGTGCCTCTCCCCTGCCCCAACTACATTTGGTTAAATGCCCATTGCTCAGTCCTTGTGAAAATTCTCTTTCCATTCTGATGAGGTTCATTTCATGCCTAGCTGAGAGTTGATGGCCAGGCATACTAAGTCTTGACCCAATTCTTGCAATCAATCCTGGGTATAACCTTCACCTCCCAGGTCTTTTCCACTAGACAAAGTGACATCCCTTCAGGGAAAGAGAGATTTTCTCTTCTTACTTCTTTGTTGATAAAAGCCAATACTCTTTTAACTAATGGAGCTTTGTGTTGAGAACAGGATCAAAAGTACAAGTTGTCTTTGGATGTTCTTTATCTATCCCATGACCCTCTACCTCCAGGACCATGCCCTTTCCTGGCCACCACTTTCCACCCTCTATTGGAAGCCTGCCTAGACCTGCTGTCCTCAGGAGGTTCCCCTTTCTTTCCCCAATGATCTGGTAGGGGAAAGGATGGTTTTTAGAGACAGGCAGACAGACAGATAGACCTTGGATTATGTCTAGAGTCTATGATTATCAACTGAGTGACCTTGGATAATTTACTTAATCTCTTTGGACTTCACTTCTTCATCCATCAAACTATCTCACAGGGCAGGCATTAACCAAGACTCATCCCATGATCCTCCGCAGTATCAGACACCCATGGGAGCATTCCACAAAAATTATTTTCTATTATGTGTTTCTTTTTCATGGGAAAAGATTTGGTTGATCATGCTAAAACATAAAGAATAAATAACAGATCTAACTTTCCTTTACTCTTAAAGAGAGAGCAACTGTAGTTAAGTTGTAGGCACAACCAAGAAAGTCTCTAAAACTTCTCAGAGTGGACAGCTGAGGGGCAGTCTCTGAGCTATCCCAGATCTCACATGGTGGCATCAGCATCCTGGAGATTAAGGACATTTTTTTTTATATTCTCCCTTTTTTAGTCCAGGTATGAGTACATCCTCTCTTCTGGAAAAGCTATAGATGACCTGAACTAGCACGATCCTCTGTTTACCTGTGGTGCTTATTGAATCATCCTTAGCTATTGCACCTGGCTCTTTCTGAGGGTTGAACTTGGGAATCTGCTTTAGGAACAGTCTCCCTGATGATCCATTTGCATCCTATGACTGACAACCACTGGTTTAGAGCACTAAAGGGGATATTTTTATTGAGGTTCCAGAGCAAATAAAGCAAATTGATAAAGGGAAAGTGGACAAAAATTTGGATTCAGGGCTCTGGATACATCAGGATCCTGAACAGAGAAGCCTAAATATTGCAACTGAATCCACTGGTCTCCAAAGAAGCTGCCTTCTGAACTCTACCCTCATGCATCTTTGATCTCTGCTTTATCCATATTTGCACTTACACCTCTTCTGTCTCCTCTGTTTTCTTTCTAGATGACAACAGGCTGGTATGTGACACCTACACAGACACCGTCTTACATAAAATTCAAATCCTACATACTTCAGTGAATAAGATGCCTGACATACAGTAGGTGCCTAATACATGACAGTTCTCTTCCCCTGTCTTAGTTCTATCTCCCACCTGCTCCATTTGAGCACAAAACTGTCCAGAAAAAATGGGAGGGGGTTAGAGTGGGTACATTATTGCTAAGTTCCCAAATCTGATCAGTGTGTGGGGCCAGCTGCTGAGTTTCCACGCTTGCATACCAATGAGGCTGCGTCTGGAGCAGAATAGTTTGTGCCCATAAACCGTGACCTTCATTATCCATGGAGGCAGGCGGCAGTGGCAGTCCCTGTAGAAATCTTTCCCATCCCAATTGTGCGGGTGGTAGAAGCAACAGGACAATGCCATTGGTCTCAGCAGTGCTAACACATACTTTCTATAGTGCTGTGCAAAGTGCACTCTTCCCTTATTCTTTCTGACTGGGTTGGGCTTTTCTTTTTCAATTAAAAATTAAAAGAGCTGCTGAATTTATATTCATTTCTTGGGCTTGCAATTCACGCTCCATTTCTCCTAAGCAGCCTGCATTATCATGGAGCTCATCTACTTATATTGGCTCTTGGAAACAGCCACTTAAATATCTGCTTGGTTACAAATGGCTCCCTTATGCCAGAAACACAGAGATTCATGTTGATGGAGAGTGAGATCAGGCCAGGCAGCCCTCTCCCCTGCATAGGAAAGAAGGTCCCTCCATGCCACCGGTGGGTCTGCTTGCCTCCTTCTGCACGGTTTAAGGGTGGGAGCCAAAGGAAAGCAGATTTTACTCAGAAAGTTCTTCAGAAGTAGCTATGACTTACACTCCTGATTGCTTTCCACTCTTGTTCTTGTCCTTAATTCTGCCCTTTGGATCACACAGATCAAATCTTTTGCAAGTAAGTTTGATGAATCTGTGAATATAATTCTATTGTTCTCTGTTGTGAGTTGAATTGTGTCACCCACAAAGATATGTTGAGGTCCAAACTTCCAGTACCTTATAGTGTGGCTTTATGTGGAGGTAGGGTCTTTGTAGCTAAACTTAGTTAAACTGGGTCATACTAGTGTAGAGTGGGCCTTTCATCAAATATGCCTGGTGCTCTTATAAGACACAGACACACAGAAGGAGAAGCCATGTGAAGACAGAAGTGGAGATCAGCATGATGCTGCCACAAGCCAAGGAATGCTCGTGGCCACTAGAAGCAGGAGAGGGCAGGATGGGGGCTCTTTCCCTAGAGCTTTGGAAGGGAACATGCCCCTGTGAATGGCTTGGTTTTAGACTTCTGACCTCCAGAACCATGAGAGGATAAATTCTGGTTGTAAGCCACCTAGTGTGTGGTACTTAGTTATGACCATCTGTGCAGACTAATTTATCCTCTGAGACTTCTCTTGACTGAACACCTCCTGTTCCTTCCGCTGATTCTCGTATAATATGCTCCCTCTCTATTTCCCTCCTTTGAGATTATTTCAGGTATCAGACAAATTACTTGAGAGGTGATCTAGGCAGGGACGAGGTAGAATCAAGAATTGGGAATGAGGTAAGTGCTCTCACTTTGGAATCTTGTGCTAAAACGATCACTTCCCTCCTCTTTGGATTCTATACCTCAGAACCCAGGTACTTTCTCAGCAGCTTCCTCAAACCTCAACATCCTAGAAACAGATGGTCAGTTTAGATCTATGATTCTTTTCCAAGAGTGCTGCTGCCAAATCAGGTCTTTCAAAAGTATGATGCTCTGTTAAAATCTCTCATGATAATATTGATTGTTGCTTTGGCCTCTTCAGATGTTTCGAATCTTGAGAGGATTCCCTAGTGCCTTCAAAGTTCTTCTAGCTCCATTGTTATTTTATCTTTTTTTTCCCCCCAGAAATCTCTCTGTTTTCATTCAATGTTAATCATGCTGGTCTGAAGACCGAGAACTTATATATCATCAGAGACTTCGCTGTAGACTTGCTGAGAATTCATACAATTTTTTCACTCCATAAATATTAGCTGAGTTCCTGTTGTATGCCAGACATTGTTCTAGGCACCGAGGAGTTGGTAATAAATAAGACAAATCTCATTCCTCACAGAGCTTAAGTTCTTATATTAGTCAACCTTTGGGATAAACCTGTCTGTTAATGGAATACACGGGTACCAGCTTCCTGCAGATCCTTCATCTGTTTTCAAATGCTAGTGTTGAACCTTCTGAGTTAGGAACTTAGTGAAACACTAGCCCTGAATGGAGGATTGGATGTAGGATCGTTCTTTGTGGCAAGCAATAAAGTTATCCTTGTCTCACTTTCTTTATGACCAGTTAGAACTCCCTAAAGTTTTCTTTCTCAATTTGCTAAAGGTCAGAGCAGTTTACCCCTAAAGTGGGGAGGTAGAATCAAGAATTGGGAATGAAGTAAGTGCTCTCACTTTAGAACCTGGGGCCATGAAACACAATTAAACAAGGGTTTGAGCAATGGCGAAAAAAAGTATGGGAAGAGAAGGCCAGCCATAGTGATTGAGGAGAATTGGAGGGTGGGGATCTTTTGTTTGGAGAAGGTGGACTTGGAGGTGGCAAGACCCATGTTCAAAATAGTTATGCAGTTAAATCTCTTTCCCTAACATCTGACCAGTTACGAAGAAGGCTAACAGGTTGGTTGTAAGGAACCTAGAGGGACTGACATGAATTGATGTGCCTGATGCTGATGACTGTAAAGCTTTACAGCAACCTAGCTGTAGGGCGCCTGGCTCTCCGGTGGACATCACTTTTGCCTCCGGCATTAATCTCTTTTTCCATAGCATCTGTGCTTCTCTGTGCCTGTCATTTTCATTTCTCTTCCTGCTCCTGACTGTTTGTCTTTGCATTTTCCTACTAAAATTCAGAAGGAAAAGTGTCTATCTTAGCCTTACCCTCAATCCCATTAGACAGAGCTTCTCACAGCTACGTCTCTGGTCACTGTCCACCCCAAGGATGGTCTGACCTTAGCTCAGGTGCTCACCTGGTCTTTAGTTGCCAATCTTTGTTCAAGGGTCAACATTATGGCCTCTTCTGTCAACAGGGCTCTCAGGCGTGGCAGTTTCACAAAAGAAGGCTGTGTGTGGTGGTCACCATGGTTATTGTGTAGTTTGCCAAATCTGGATGATTTTATTTCTGGAATAGTTTTTCTCTCCCTTCCCTCCATTTCCAGGTTTTGGCTCTGTTCCACCATTAGTTAGACAGGACTGACAACAACTAAGGGTGACTTAAGTCCTTAGCCTTGTTTTGTTTCTCATTGATCATGTCACCATGACCTTTCTAAAAATGCACAGGATGACACCTCCCTGTCTAAAATCTTTCAAAAGCTCTCCATGCATTTTTTAAAAATGTTCATATTAGTATGTAATAGCTATATATAATAGTGGAATTCACTTTGACATATTCCTAAATGCATATAGCATAATTTGGTCCATTTCAAATCCTAGTATTTCCCCTTTCTCTCCTCTCCTCCCTCTTTCTGATCTTCTTCTTCTACTCAGTCTTCCTTCTATTTCTTGTTTTTTGAATTGGCACATTATAACCATACTTAAAAGTGGAATTCATTGTGAGATACTCATACATGCATGTAGCATAATTTGGTCCATATCACTCTACAGTCCCTCCCCTTTCCCACCTCTTCTCCTCCCCACTTGATTCCTTTCCTCCATCCCAATATTCTCCCTTCTATTTTCAGGAGGTGCCCTGGCATCTTTTATTCCCTTATTTCTTTCTCTCTAGTTTCCACATATGGAGGGAAAACATCCAACCCGTGGCTTTCGGAGTCTGCTTAGTTCATCAGTTTTTTGTTTTCCCCAGTCCTGGGGAGTGAACCCAGGGTTTGGCACACTCTAGGCAACTGTTCAGCCACTGGGCTACATCCCCAGCCCTATTTCATCAGTTTTTAAGGAAAAAGTCATTTCCTTTGCTTACCAATGCCATCTCTGATTGTTGCCCATTCACATTCATTCCCTGCCTCTCATTTGCTCTTTATATTTCATCAAGGCTTAGAATTGTTTTATTTTTTTTCAGCCTGTAATTTCTCTCCTTTCTTAAGTGCCACACAATCCCTTATTTATGTTCAAAACACATCGTGGGCATCGCCTTCTCTGGGAAGCCTACTTTGGCAACCACCTCTGCTTTGGCCTCAGAGCTAATCACTTTCTCCTCTGTGCGTTGTACATGATTCTATTGTTGTACTTATCATGCTGTATTAGAATTTCTTTTTAAACATTTCTTTCTCTCCTGCTAATTTGCATGCATCCTAAGAACAGGAGCTATTTGTTATGCATATTCAGATTTGCCACCAGTGCCTCAGTGTTTATTGAGTAGGCGAATGAATGAGAAAATGATCAAAAAGAAGATAAACTAACCAGTTAAGTACCAGGCACTGTGCTAAGTGCTTTACATGGATGATCTCATTTAATTCTCACAATTGAAAGATATGGAAGAGGAGGGTGTTGGAGAGGTCAAATACCTCTCCCAAGGTCAGGCAGTAGTTAGTAAGT
Organism: Ictidomys tridecemlineatus; assembly: GCF_052094955.1. Classification (NCBI taxonomy): domain Eukaryota; kingdom Metazoa; phylum Chordata; class Mammalia; order Rodentia; family Sciuridae; genus Ictidomys; species Ictidomys tridecemlineatus. Next base: position 51,035,311 of record NC_135480.1, on the reverse strand, counting down.
GGTGGATTTGAGTCCAGATTTGTCTAATTCCAGAGCCCTTGCTATTTTCCTGCATTAGCAGAGGGAGGAAGCTGTATAGAGACAGAATCTAGCTAAGTAAAAGGAATATTATTTATTTATTTATGTATTTAAGGATTGGAATCATCCAAATTAGAAACAGGTTGCGTTTAGAGTTCCCTTTTCAAAAAACCGTGAACAGTCAAGTTATAGGAGATAACTCCCAGGAGCTGATTTCAAGTATAATTTTCAAAAGGTTTAAAAACATTGCTCTTAGACTAATATAAAATGAACATATGTCAAAGATTTTACTCATTAGTTAACAAGGGAACCAAAAAGGTATCAGAATTGGCTCAAAGAGGGTTTAAGAAGCTGGGCTTTTAGAAGAAATGCTAGGAGATTTCTGGGTTAGATCCTAAATGAATTTAATGTTCAATAAGCCCATTAATATAAACTTCGGGGTTTACTGAATAGAAATTATTTGCATCTCTAGTGGATAAATCAACAAGTTTATTGTTATTTTACTAACATGGGGACTTTAAATCAATAGTAAACTGTGAGTTTCCCTGAACACAATTCCCTAGATATTTCTTGTGTGCCCTTCACCTTTCTGGGGCACTGAAGGGATGCACCACACATCATTTTGCCTTATTTCCAAGTTTTGGATAATTTTTGACAGAGCTGTACTGACCATTTCAGTGCCAGCACGGGCTGCTTCAGGGCCTGGTGGGAGGGTGGGTTGTGGGGAGATCATTGGGCAAAGAGAATTCTCCTTTGTCCTTTGTCCTTACAAGGTGGGAGTCTCCTCCCATCCTCCTGGGGAGCCAAAGGGAGGATGGGTCAGAAGGCTCCACGTGTGGTGTGTGGCAGGCAGGCTGGGGTTGGAGCACCTTGCTGGTTGGAGACTACAGCCCCATTAACTTTAAAAAAAAATTATTTGAACATGTCTAAACACACAATAAAACAGAGTTTGATCTTATCTTCTTCTAATCTTTTTTTTGCTAATATATATTACAGATAATAATAAACATCATGTCATCTTACCTTGAATTACTTTAGTTTTCGAGTCCCCATAAAAAGGAAGAGGCGGGTGCCAGGAGAGACTTTTTATGTAACAATGCCATTATCATACTTAACACAATTAACAGTAATTTCTTAAATTATCTAATTCATAGTTTTAAATTTCTCTGATTGTCTAAAAAAGGGTTTTTTTTAAAATATCCCTGATGGTAATTGTTTATTGCAAACTTAATCTGGGCCAGACTTCCTGCTAGGTGCTGGGACAATGGTGGGGAATACTTTGGCCAGGATTCTCACCCTGGTGGGGCTTATGTGTCTCAGAGTGATAAACTCTGACTCTCCCTACAGCCTGAGGGACAAGGCCATCTTGGAACTGGGTCTGGCTCACTGAAGCTTGGGACTGGGGTGACTCCTATGTGGTTGAATACTCCAAAGTCCAAGATGATCAGGACTAGTTTGCTCATCTGTTTAGATGGGAGGGATCTGTTATAGCCTGTAGGAGGTGAAGAACCTGTTTGCATGGGGGAGAATGTGGTTGCAGGAGCCACAGCATTCTTGAGGAAAGGGAAGGGCCCTGGTGGGGGGTGTGTGTCTTGGGACAGCCTCTTATTGCTTCAAGAAGGTCAAGGGGAGGAGAAGTTTCCATCAGAAGAGAAACAACTTAAGGGCTCACCGTCTGGCACATATGACATGTAAGTCTCAACACTTGGGCTCGGTGACCTAGTCCATCAGTTTCTTTCCAGTGTCCACCACACCTGTGTGATAATGATGACTTCTGTGTCTTTATTCAATCCTGCAGTGAAAATGTTGAGTAAGACAGCAGAGAAAGGAACTTTGTGTCACTGCCAGGAGAAATTTCTCATAATTCTGACATTATAAACTGGCATCTACGGGTGGTATCTGTTCCATAGATATATTTTGTGGGTTGCACACAGGGTATGTTTTTAACTGCAATGTTCTTGCAACAGTTTTAAATGGCAAATCAGGATGTCCACCTTCTTTGAGGCTCTGGCTCCAAATGCCCACATCTCCTTGTGGCCATAGTATATTGTACCTGGGGATTGTGACTGTTTCCTTAGCTATCATACCCCTTTCTGTTTGCTAAAGTCCTCAGTTTTCTTTCACTTCTATGTAGGCATGGAGTCCCTCTCTGAAGACCTTCTTTCCCCCATTACATGATGCTTTTTGGTTATGCTTGATTGTTTTAGTCAGCTTTTTTTGTTGCAGTGACTAAAAGAGCCGACCAGCACAATTGTATAGGAGGGAAAATTTATTTTAGGGTTCATGGTTTTGAAGTCTCCATCCATAGACAGCCAGCTCCATTCTTCAGGGCTTGAGGTGAGGCTGCACAACATGGCAGAAGAGTGTGGTTGAAGGAGGCATCTCACATAATGATCAGAGAGCAGAGAGATTTAGTTCCACTCTCCAGATACAAAATATATACCCATAATCACACCCCCAATGAACCACTTCCTTCAGCCACATCCCATCTGCCTCCAGCCACCACCTAGTTAATCCCATCAGAGATCAATCATCTGATTGGGCCAAGGCTATAAACCAATCATTTCTCACCTCACATCCAGATCATAACAGCTGATCTACCAGCCAGGGGCCTGCCTCACTTACTCATTCATTTCACTAGCTGCTCTGCAGGGACTATGACACTCATTGTCAGGATCTTCTCATTCTCAGATAAATGCTCTCTACTTGATTTCTCGGACCTGCACATCTAATAACCCATAAAAAAGGGAAAGGAGACGAGTTGACACGACCTGTTTTGGTAAACCTACCCTCAGTTCCTAGAAACTACTGTTTCACTTTTAAGTTTCAGAAATGGACCCTAAGCAGTCATAGAGGGTGAGCTGCATTTTTGGGCTTGGGGTTACAAGAAATTACTTCCCATGCTCACTCCCCTCTGCCAAAGAAGATCATGCTGTAGAGAAAAAGAAAAGGGATTTCGATTGGAAAATAGTAATAAACAAAATGAAACACAGTGTTTGAGTTTGGTTCAAGCATTTATGAGTATGTTTGGAGAAGTTATCTGCAAGTGGGAGATGATTTATTAAATGAGGCTTCAAACTATAAAATGGAGCAAGTGCTTCTCAGCTGTAAAGGGATAAAGCTGGAGCAGGGTGGAGACCCTGGGGAGGAAACATGACTGCCCAGAAATTTTTGACTTGGATCATCTGGTTTGCAGGCTTCCTGGGTCACCTGCATTAGATGATGACCTCTAAGCCTGTCCAGAATCTTAAAACCAGAAGTTTACTGAAAACTCATCTTTAAATATCTCCACATAAAGATGCCAAATAAAGGGGAAGTAGTTTCTTTAAGATCTTGCTGTAAACTGGTAGCAGACTGGAGATTTTAATTCAGGTTCCTGAGGCTAATTAAAGTCTATTCATGATGCCAGTTTATCCTTAGCTTTCAAACTTGTCTGACCTGGCTCTCACTCAGAAACACACTGATAACAATCACCATTTAGAACAATCTAGTTCATTTAAAAACTTAAGTTCTAGTTGCCTCCTTAATTTGTTTCCACTTTTGTCAGTGTAAGCAGGATTGGGCATATCCTACCTGCCCACAGCTTTTGTAAATAAAGTTTCTTTTTTTTTTTTGGTAGTATTGGTGGGTAACTGAGGATTGAACCTAAGAGTACTTTACCATTGAGCTACATTCTATACACAGTGATATGTTTAGACAAAAACATATTTGTAACAATATCCACAAAAATACTTATTTCTTTACGGAGATAAATTCTGCATGTCCCGTTATATTCTATCCCATCCCATCCATTTCATCCTATCCCATCCTATACCAATCTAGTTCATTTAAAAACTAAAGTTATAGTTGCCTCCTTAATTTGTTTCCACTTTTGTCAGTGTAAAGCAGGATGGCCAAATCCTACCTGCCAACATTGTAAATAAAGGGTTTTTTGTTTGTTTGTTTGTTTTTTTGGTGGTGGTGGTGGGTAACCGAGGATTGAATCCAAAGGTACTTTACCATTGAGCTACATTCCCAGAATTTCTTTGTTTTTTAATTTTTAAAAACTTGAGACTGGGTCTTGCTAAGTTGCTCAGGGCCTTGCTAAGTTGCTGAGACTCTCTCTAACTTGTGATCCTCCTGCCTCAGCCTCCTGAGTCCCTGTGATTACAGACATGCACCACTGTGCCCAACATAAATAGTTTTATTAGCACACAGCTATGTCATTTACCTATTGTTTAAGTTTGCTTTTTCACTATGACAGCAAAGTTGATGAGTTGCAGCAGTGATAGTGTATGCAACAAAACCAAGAAATTCACCATCTAGTCATTCACAGAGTTTGCAAACTTACATCATGCCAGGCTGAATCTTTTCATGAGTAAAATATAATGATGGGTGGAAAGGAGAGAAGGAATAGAGGGAAAGGCATCTGGGCCCTGAGTTTACATGTGTCTGTTAGAGTTTGGCCTCAGAGGAGGGGTAGAGCCTGGGTACCATCTGGCTGGCTCTAGAGGCTTTGTGGGTGTTTTTGGCATCTGCTATTCCAGGCTTGGGTTTATGACATTTTGGGAAGGGCCACAGAATGTGGCTTTTCCATTGAAGCTGTGGGGCAAGTGGAGGGTAGAAGAGAGGCCTGGACCTGGTTTACAAGCCCCAATCTTGCAGCAGAGGTCCACAGAGAAGTCTATTCCTATTCCCGAGTCACAGATTAGCAGTCCTCGTTTCAAGTTCTGCCACTATAGTTCACACTGGAAATGCTGAGGATTTCAGTTCCATTGCCGTGTTTTGACAGGTGCTGGGTTGTTACCCAGTCTGTGAATAGCCACTCTCCCTGGGCTGCTGCCTTGTTAATGCCTGACAAATGGAAGCTGCCATCTTGTTTGCTATGCAGAGGCCTGGAGTCCACCCTGGGCACCATGGAGACATGACGAGGCCTTTCTCCAATGAAACATGACAAGTCACACCTCAGGAACTGGGGTTTGCATTGGTTAGATGGGAAAACCGAGACAGATTTTTTTTTGTTGTTGTTAATTAGGAACAAATGTTCATATGCCCCTTGTTTCACTTGCAGACAGTGGCATGGAAACTGTTTTTTGTGAGGTGACCGTTGGTTTTGAATTTGAGGATCACATGTCACAGTGATGGAGTCACATTATGGAAGTACATGCAGCTTAGCTTCTGCTTTGTACCTGTTACAAAATTAGATTACAGAGTTCTATGGTATGTATATTTAGTGTGTACATCTATGTGCATGCATTTACCTATACAAAGCATATGTCATGGGTATAGACTGCTAATTACTACAGCAAGGAAGAACATACAGCAAATAAAAAAGTCTGCTATTTGGATGGCAACCATCAAGCCTTATTACTTGCTTATTTTTAATGATGATGGTGATAATAATAATCACAGCAAAGAATTAGTAAGTACCTACTATGTAACTAGGCACTTTATTAGATGTTGTATGTATACTTTCTCATTTAGTTCCCCCAGTGACCCTTTTCAAGTAGATGTCTCCACCTCTGGGTGTCTCAGAGCACTGAAGAGAGTTGCCCAAGACCAGCACAGCTCCAGCTGGCTGTTCTGAATGTGAATAACTGAGTGTCCTGAGGAACCTCCTCTGATCTGCACTGTGAGGTTCTTCAGTGCCTTGTAAGGGCTCATTTTGGATTTGATGCACAGGGGACACCTAAGTGAGCCCACCTCTTGTTGGCTACCAGTCATATTCCTACCCTCTGCCTCAGTTGCTTGCTGAGCTATGCAGGGCGGTGGAAAAGGCAGCACAATGGCGTTCATATGATCTACCTGGAGGCTCCTGGGACTTGCCAGGTGCTTCAAGGGCTTGCTGTGAGGGTGATGGGTACCACCCAGAGTCCTCCCAGTCAGTTTTATTGGGAACTATTCTGTCATTATTTGTGTTATATGCTGAGATTCTATACAAGATTTTGACAGCAAACAATTTTTTCCCTTCTTATACTCATACCAATCTATATATATATATTCATATGCACACACGAGTTTGAAAATACTACATGAAAAGTGTCTGGCACATATTAGCGATTTTATCAGTACATTTAACTCATTTTATGTTCCTATTGTTTGCCAAAGACTGTGTGGGCAACAGAGGACATAGCAGGAAACAACACAAACATGGTCTCCGTCTTCAAGGAGTTTACATTTCATTGGGAATGCTAAATTATCAAGTGTAATAAGGATTAGGAAGAAGAAATGTAACCCATAGCACAAGAGTTAATAACAAGAATCAACAAATGGGACTTACTTAAACTAAAAAGTTTTTTCTCAGCAAGAGAAACAGTAAGAGAGGTAAATAGGGAGCCTACATCATGGGAACAAATTTTTACTCCTCACACTTCAGATAGAGCCTTAATATCCAGAGTATACAAAGAACTCAAAAAATTAGACAATAAGTTAACAAATAACCCAATCAACAAATGGGCCAAGGACCTGGTCAGACACTTCTCAGAGGAGGACATACAATCAATCAACAAGTACATGAAAACATGCTCACCATCTCTAGCAGTCAGAGAAATGCAAATCAAAACCACCCTAAGATACCATCTCACTCCAGTAAGATTGGCAGCCATTATGAAGTCAAGCAACAACAAGTGCCGGCAAGGATGTGGGGAAAAGGGTACACTTGTATATTGCTGGTGGGACTGCAAATTGGTGCGGCCAATTTGGAAAGCAGTATGGAGATTCCTGGGAAAGCTGGGAATGGAACCACCATTTGACCCAGCTATTGCCCTTCTCCGACTATTCCCTGAAGACCTTAAAAGAGCGTACTACAGGGATACTGCCACATCGATGTTCATAGCAGCACAATTCACAATAGCTAGACTGTGGAACCAACCCAGATGCCCTTCAATAGATGAATGGATAAAAAAAATGTGGCATTTATACACCATGGAGTATTATGCAGCACTAAAATATGACAAAATCATGGAATTTGCAGGAAAATGGATGGCACTAGAGCAGATTATGCTAAGTGAAGCTAGCCAATCCCTAAAAAACAAATGCCAAATGTCTTCTTTGATATAATGAGAGCAACTAAGAACAGAACAGGGAGGAAGAGCAGGAGGAAAAGATTAACATTAAACAGAGACATGAGGTGGGAGGGAAAGGGAGAGAAAAGGGAAATTGCATGGAAATGGAAGGAGACCCTCATTGTTATACAAAATTACATATAAGAGGTTGTGAGGGGAATGGGAAAAAAAACAAGGAGAGAAATGAATTACAGTAGATGGGGTAGAGAGAGAAGATGGGAGGGGAGGGGAGGGGGGATAGTAGGGAACAGGAAAGGTAGCAGAATACAACAGTAACTAATATGGCATTATGTAAAAATGTGGATGTGTAACTGATGTGATTCTGCAATCTGTATTTGGGGTAAAAATGGGAATTCATAACCCACTTGAATCTAATGTATGAAATATGATATGTCAAGAGCTTTGTAATGTTTTGAACAACCAATAAAAAAAATAAGAAGAAATGTAAGGTTCAACCCAAGTAGATACTAGGGTGTTTTGTTCCAGACCAGCACAGAAATATAATGTGAGCCATAATGTGAGCCACGTACATCATGTAAAGTTTCTGAAATTTTGTCATGCTAGCAAAAGTAAAAAGAAAGGTGAAATTGTTTAAGACTATATTTGACCCAATATATCTAAAATATTATCATTTCAATATATAATTGGCATTAAATTATGAATGAGACATTCTACAGTCTTATTTTCATGCCAAGTTTTCAAAAATCTGGTGTGTATTTTACACTTACAGCACATCTCAATTAAGACTTGCCACATTTCCAGCGCTAGATTGTCACATGTGACTAGTGACTGCCACACTGGACAGCACAGCTCCAGACTGAGCGGTCAGGGGAAGTCTCTCTAAGGAAGGGAACTTTTAGCTGAGCTATGAAGGATGAGTAGAAGTTGGGGAGATAAAGGGGAGCTTGGGGGAGAGGGGTCCAGAGAGAGGAAACAGTCCAAGCCTAGGGGGCAGGGCACAGGGCCTGAAAGACAGAGTGTCTGGATCTTAGTGAGTTGCAGCAGAATATGCAAGAGGAGGCTCATCAGTGCCTTGCAGACTAAGTTTAGAAACAGGTTTTTCTTTTCTTTCTTTCTTTGTTTTTTTTTTTTAAATTTAAACTTAAGGACAACAGGAAGTCACTAGGAATTTTAGACTCAAACAAATTAACATCCAGTGCCTAGAAATGAGGCTCATTCATGCTTTGGGGCCCCACAAAGATTGTCAGCTTCTTCCTCCAGGTTGCTGTGGAGGCCATGGTCTGCCTGCAAGCTCTCAGCTGTCCTGACCCAGCATTTGAGGTTAGGATCAGTCTTTCTGCTCTGTTCTGTCATATCCATCAAGAGCCATAAACATGTGGCTTACACACAGCTGTGTCCTGGGTCGGATGCCCTCTAGATGCCCTACTTCTGTCCTTGGAGAAGAAAGGGCACAAGAGAGGTCTTGCAACCAAGTCCCTTCCCGACCCGAAAGACCTCTGGAACTTCTGGATTTGGAGGTGACAGGCAGTGTAGTCTATTGGAGAGGCCTATCCCATGATGTTTCTGGAAGCCTGACAAGGGTACTCTTGTCAAGGCTTTCTTTTGTCGCATGAGGCTCTAGGAGTCCCGCCTCCCTTGGTTCTCTGACCTCTTGCTTTCTGCCAGGGCAACTTCCTGCTCATTCAAGTCAGGCCTGGGCATTAGGAAGGCCACCTGAGGCATCCCAGCACCCACACACTCCCTTTCTCTTTGGGAGGTGTATGAGTCATTGTGATGAGATACCTGAGAACAACTACTTAAAGGAAGACAATTTGGCTCATGATTTCAGAGGTTCCAATCCATGTTTGGCTGGTTTCAATGCTTTGGGCCTGAGGTAAGGCTGAATATCATGGCAGAAGGGCATGACAGAGAAAATCTGCTTGCTCCATGGCAGTTAGGAAGCAGAGGGAGAGAGGAGGAGGAAGAGGAGGAGGAGGAGAAGGAGGGGACAGAGATGTGTTCCAGGGCACATCCCTAGTGACGTGCTTCTTTCAACTAGATCCCACCTCCTACAGTTTCTACCACCTCCCAACATATGCCACCAGCTAGGAAGCCAATAATGGGTTAATCCACTGATGAGGTCAGAGCCCTTATGATCCAATCATTTCTTAAAAGCACCACCTCTGAGGAAATTGAAGACCATATCTTCATGCACATGAGCCTTTGGGGGACATTTTATATCTAAACCATAATAGGGGGTCTTCCTCAGAGAGTCTTGAATCTGGGAGAGAGGTTGAGAGTACCCTAAGGACAGACTTTAGCACAGGCTTCTAATGTCCAAAGGAAGGGTCAAGGCAGAACCAGGACTGAGGTGTGGGAGTTTTAGGAGGACAGATTTGTTTTCATAAAAGAAAGTGCCACTGAATAATCAGGGATGCTGGCTGTGACTGGCTGCCAGGCAGTGAGGAGAAGTCCACTAGTGTGGGTGGCTCCAACACTTCGGGCTGTAGGTTAGGGAGGACCCTTGAATATTTTCTACTGGTTCCTGGTAAATAGGGAAAGTGTGCTTATTTTCCATAAAACTCATTGTTGGAATGCTGAGATTGCTTTCCCTATCTCTTTTTTTTTGTATTAAATTACAGCATCTCAAGTGAAATGAACAGATTATTGCATTTAAAAAAGTTGCCCCTGACTTGGTTGCCAACATTATAAAGTCTTCCAAAGGGTAGTTTTGAAATCGTAATGGTCCATAAACTTCAAGTGACTGGGAATGTTGATCTAATATACTGCCCATGGGAAGTGATAATCCTAGTGAATATTCCAGTGTTAGGCTCCCAGGAAGGCACAGGGAATCTGCAAACCCTGGGAAAGGGTGGCAAGAAAGAGGCAAGGTAGGGCTAGGGGTCAAGTCGGGTAGGGTTCCGGTCCAGCAGACAAATGAAGAACTGGGCAGGGAAACTGGACAAGAGGAGCCCAGATACATGGACTGAGCCAGCTTGTGGCAAGAGAAGGTCAGAAGCAAGAGCAGACTGCATTCAGTGGGCACCTGGATCAAGTGCTGCTTTGCTCTACATTTGACCTTCTCAAGGCTCGCTGGTTGGTGAGGTTGAGGTGACTAATGTTTTCCTGCCTGGTCAGGTTGGATGTGGAGCTGGGCTGGGGAGAATCTTAGGGAGGGGCCTCAGCAGCTGGAGTGTGGGGGAGAGAGGAAGATCGGGGCTCATGTTATAGGAAGCAGCTTCCTGTGTGTGTCTAGTGTGGCACAGTGGGTGGGGGAATTGGTCAGTTCAGCATAGGCTCTCTTCTTCTTGAGGACACATAGCTGTGTGAATACCTTCAGGTTCCTGAGGAGTCCCTATAGGACATGGCTTGCTTTGCTTAATCCAGGTTTCTTGAGACGAGTAGAGCCTAGGACCCTGTGTTAACCCCAAACCTGTTAACCTTTGTCAACATAAGCATTTGATAGAACATTCTGTGGGAAGGCTGCTCCGGTTGCCTTAGATTGGACCTGAAGGCTAACCGAATCCCTCATGCTTTGAGATTCATGTGTGTGTGTGTGTGTGTGTGTGTGTGTGTGTGTGTGTGTGTGTGTTCCAATTAACTGTGAAAATCATATGATAACACCACCTGCTGCCTGAACCAGCCATCTTAATGTGCTCTGAGAGGAACACGGAGTCTTTGTTTTCCTTTGACCCCTTAATTTCAATTCTCTGTGAGGGTCTGGTTGACTAACTTTGACAGTAACAGTATGAGAACTTCAACAGGACAGGTGCCCGAGGACAATGCCTTGGCTCCTCCCATTCCTGCCAGGTGACAAGGCAGTTTTTTCACAGTTTGTTTCTATAGTATTTATGAACAGCAGGTGCTCTGTGGTGTGTTCGATGCAGCCAACAAACGCTCAGCCCAACTTGGCCACAGCCCTTTCTGTGTACAGAGGGTGAGATGTGCATAGGAGGCCTTAACTTGTTAAGACAAAACCTTGGAGTTGCTGGGCACAGTGGCACATGCCTGTAATCCTAGCGATTAGGGAGGCTGAGGAAGGAGGATCTCAACTTCCAAGCCAGCAAGGTGCTTAACAACTCAGTGAGACCTGTCTCTAAATAACAAATTAAAAGGGCTGGCGATGTAGCTCAGTGGTTAAGCAGTCCTAGGATGAAACCCTGGATTAACCCCACCTGCAACCCCCTCTACCCCCACAAAATACCCCCAAATCAAAAAACCCTGGAGTTGATCTTTACTCTCTAGGAAGAGTACTTAACTTATGAGGGATAGCTAACCACCTAGATGACCTTATGGCCTAGGAGGAGGTAGTATTGCCTAGTAGTTCAGAGTCAGGTTGGAGTTTGTCTGCAGCTGAAATTTGCCTCCACAGTTTACCATCTGTTGACCTTGTGCAAAGTCCTTTACCCACTCTCTGCACTAGCTCTCTAGTCTTCACCAGCAGCTACCTCATAGAATTATAGTGAAGATTAGATATTAAAGCACAAATGAAGGTGCAATATAAATGCTCGCTATGATGATTATTAGGGAAGGGTTTTCTTACCCTCCAGTAATGACTAACACCTTCTTTTTCAGTTTGGCATTTAGAGATGGGGTGGAGAAAGCTGCTTTCCTTTTACTGTTTGGCTCAGGGGTGGATATAAACTCCATCTTTCCTTTCAAAGGGTGTTTGCTGAAGAAGGACAACAGTGAAGTAAACACTAAGAATACAAGAAGCAGACTCAGCATCCAATCCAAAGCACACGACATGACATTTACCCCGACCCTGGTCTTGATGTGAGGATTAAACAAGATAGTGTACACACAGTACTGATCACAGTGCATCTGCATCAGAAGGGCTCACTGAATTTTATTTTTGAATATGCTCCCAGTGTCACATGTGGCGTAGAGTTGGGGGATAAAGTTACAGGGTGTCACATGCATTTCCCAATTTAATTCTCCTGTAATAAAGCATTCTGATGGACAATCAGAATTGGGGCTCTGGGTATAGTCAGTATCTATTTTCTCACTGGTCTCTGTCTTCATTAATACATAAGGAGACTTTTGTTTCATAACTGAGAAAGGCAGGAGAAGTTTGGTTGTGGCTAGAGATTACAGGAGAGAATGGACCCAAGGACAGCTGATGATGTGTCTTTTGCCCACTGCCTGATCTTTTGCAGAGTGTCTGAGTCCCTGAAGTTAGGAAAGTGGAGGTCAGAACTGGAAAGAACTGGACAATTTGGTGAGCTGTGGGCACACATAAAACTGCTTTGGAGTCTTAGGGGAAAGGCACATACAGATTTGGAATGCTTCATTCTCCCCAAGGGCACAGAACCAGAACTGTTCTGCCTCCGAGGAATACACTCCAGTGCGTTGGAAACAACGCGCTAGCCTAGAGATGGCAGCCCCACAATGCACACCCTCGGCTTGGGCAGCAATAAGGCTCCGAGAGTAGCTTTCAGATTGCAGGCTCAATTAGGGGAAGCAGAGCTGGAAAGGAAGATCGTGGAGGACGCTGTGGTAATGGTAGGGAATTTTTTGGGAGGATCCACATGCATCTATTTGAGTTCTCCTACACATAATGCAGGAATCTTGGAGGATAGGATGTCTAAAAGAGGTGACAAATCTGCAGCACTCTTGCAGCCACTGTTACTCCTCTGTGGGCAGACATCACTAATCTATCACTGCCCTCTCCTTGATGAGCTCAGACACAGTCTCAGCATTTGTCTCAACTTAACTTTCCGGATGCCCCAGCCAACCAAGCAAAGGTGATGGGACACATGAGAGACGACATGGTTTTTGACTTGTCACGTCTAATCTGTGCTCTTGGCAGAACCTTCAAGGTGCTGCATGACCAGACTCCCACCCCATGCCCAAACCTCCTCCTCTAACCACTTATCTTCCACATGCTCTATATGTTGAACATGCTTGTCCCACCTTACCCCCTGCTTCTCCTAACTCCAGTTGGAAATACTCTTTGCCATCCTTTCAGCCCATACGTGTCTCCTCAGCCTTTAAGGCTCCTCTTTGTGCTCTTTTCCCAGATCATACCAAGTACTTCCAACAGCTTGGAAGACCTAAGCTGTTCAGTCTCCGCTGTTGGCAGGATTGATGCCAACAGATTGAAACAGTGGAGCAGTGTGACTCATGGCTGTGCACTTAATTGTGTCCCCCCCCCAACTTATATGTTAAAGCCCTAAATCCATATATGCGCCAATTCTGGGGATAAGGCCTTTAAAAAGTAGATTAAGGTTAAATGAGGTCATCAATGTGGGTCCTTAAGGCAGTAGGACCAATGTCCTTTAAAAAGATGAAGAGACACCAGAGGTCACTCTCTGTTGCTCTCTTTCTCTGTCTCCACCGTGTAAGGACACAGCTAAAAAGGTGGTCAATTGTGAGCTGGAAAGAGAGCCCTCACCAGGAACATAATCTGGCTGGAACCTTGATCTTGGTCTTGTCAGCCTTCAGAATTGAGAGAAAATAAATTTTGATTGCTGTCTGTGGTATTTTGTTATGGCTGCCTGAGACTGAGGCACTCAATGTGCAGTCAGCACGTAAGGCCAGTGGTCTGCCCTGCGGCTGCATCAGTAAGAAAGACGGTGTTATAACTTCAAAGACCTGATTGCTTTACTAGGAGGTGGGAGGAGAGGAATACAGGACCAGAGGCTGAGGGACTCTGGGATAATTGCTTGTCAAAAGAATGCCATGGGGCACAGCAGAATGCAGCATGGTACTAGGGAGACTGGGCTTTGGGGTTACAGATCTTAGCTTGAACCCTGTGTTTTCAATATGACCTTGGTCAAGTTATTAATCCTCTCTGAATCTTCCTTTTCCCATTATAAAATTGAGATAAATAATAATAATTCTTAAATGGGGTATCAAGATTAAAGGACCTTACACAGGTAAGGTACTTAGCATGGACATATGGAAAGTACTCATAGTTATTTAAAACATTGTCAATGGCACATTGAAAGGGCATCCAAGTCACATAGGTAGAAGAATGGTCAAAACATCTTGGACATTAAAGTGGAATTGAGTTTTACAGGATGGGTACCAGAAGAAGGGACAAAAGATAGCCATGTTGAAGAATTTGCTATTACTGGGGACATGCTGCATTTGAGGAACTTCCATTGGGTTGTTAGGGCTGATGATCTCTAAATGAGTGCAGAGGATGTGGTAAGAGGGTGTAGGGAGTGGCAGGGGATGAGGGGCAAGAAAGGTAGTCAGGAGTCACCAAGACAGGTGACTTGAACTCTGAAGATTTTAGGGAAGTCATCAAAGGATGCTGAATAGTAGGGCTTGGAGTCATCCTCAGATTTAGACAGGAGGGTGGCCTCCTCCATTGAGGAAGAGGGAAGGAGAAAGATATAGAGATGCAGACACAGGTAGGTGTGAAGGGAACAAGAAAAGGATGTTGTCAGGATGGCTTGGATTTCTCTGTGTCTAATAGAGGAGAGGTCAACTGGTGAGATGAGGAGCTTGAAAAGAGGCCCAGCAATTTGGAATGGGGAGAAAGCTTGTTGGGACGTGTAGAAGATTTCTCAGGGACATTGAAGCCTTAGCATCTGCAATGAGATATGCCGTGGAAGGTGATGAAGAAAGAAAGAACAATTAAAGTTCTTCCTGTCACAAAAAAAGAAAGGAGGCTACAGAGGGACAGAGAGAGGGAGAGATTCTGGCTTGGCCCATGTACTGGAGGTCTCCATCATGTGTTGAATATGAGAAGTCTGCATGTTGGAATTTGAAAATGGTCAGAAGGCAGCGCAGGATGATAAAATTTCAGAAGTGGAGGAAAGCAAGGCACAAGGTGTGTTCGTAGGCATCTGTGTTGGCTAAAGTAAATAAAATGAGCAGGAGCTTTTGGATTAAGATGGACCAGGGATTGGGAGGGTCTTGGGCGAGTCTTCTGCATCAGTGCATCCCAAATTGTTATGGGCTTATGGGATCACAAGGGATTTGTTAAAATACAGATTTGTTAAAATTCTGACTCTGGGAGTCTAGGGAGGCTTTGGGTTGTGCATTTCAGTGAGCTTCAGTGTTGCTCTTTCTGCTGCTCCATAGCCCACACTTGGAGGTGCAGTGTCTAAGCGTACAATGAAGGGCCCAGGGTGCGCAGGCCCAGGGGACAGGAAGAAGTATTTGCCTTGGGTCTTTCCTATCAAGGTGCTTCTGATTATTGCCAAGGAGGAGAGATGGAGCCCGACAAAGGAGAGAACCCTCCCTGCTTGGCTGATCCCACAGCAACCTCCCTCAATAAGGGAGAAGGCTGCTAATTGGCCAGCAACACTCGATATTAATTAACTCAATAGAATCGGTCCCCTGAAGCCTGTTTTGCATAATTAATGAACACTCCTCTATAAGCTGCTGAAAACACTGAAGCCAAAGTGTTACAATTTTCTGATCAGCTAAGCAGAAACACCGCAATCCTTACTGTTTGTGGACATAGCGAAAAGCTTAACTCTCACTAATTAAGTGAGATTGGCTACAGAGCCCATGGCTTTGCCATATGCTAGTGGAGGGGAACAGAGCTGGACTGGGACACGTGGGCACCCCTGGCAGTAAGATAATTTGATGCCTCTTCTGCAGAATATTCTTTACATATTTGTTCAGCATTAAGTTAGAGAAGAAGCCAAGCACGGACATGAAACTAGGAGGGGTTGCATGGGAAGCGCAGGGTCAGGAGCGGTCTCCCTCCTGTTGTCTCAAGCAATTCAGCTCTGGCCCAGGTCTGCATAACATCTGCATGCAACATGATACTGCAGCTATCGGCCATCCTCCTTAGGAGGCAGTTCTGCTTCCACCTCTGAAGATTACTGGAGAGCAGCTCTGGGAGATCCTGCCTTCCAACCTGTGTGTTCACTGAAGGACAGATGGCCAATAATCACATGAAAAAAAACCACTCAACTCACTAATCATTAGAGAAATGCAAACCCAAGCCACAGTGAGATATCATTTTTTTTAAAAAAATGTCATTGTTATGACATGTATACATCTCATAAGAGTATTATCTTAACCATTTTTAAATACATGGTTCATAAGTGTCCAGGCACATTCACATTGTTGGACCACCTATTTCCAGGAATTATTATCTATATGTATTAAAAACCAACTTCTCCTTCCTTGCTTCCTCAGTTCCTGGCCACTGCCATTCTACTTTCTATCCTGTAAACCTGAATGCTCTAAGTACTGCATAGAAGTTGTATCATACAGTATTCGTCTTTTTGTGACTGGCTCATTTCACTGATGATAACGTCCTTAAGGCTCACCTGCATTGTGGTGTGTGTCAGAATGTTCTCCTTTTTGAGGCTGAATACTAGTCCACGTTTTCGTTTATCCATCCATCTGTGGATGGACACTTAGGTTGCTTCCACTGTTTGGCTATTGTGACTAATGAGGCTATGAACACGAGTTTAATTCTTTTGGGCATAGACTCAGAAACAGACGTTTTGTATCATATGATAATTTTATTCTTGATGTTTTAAGAAACGGCCATACTGTTTTTCCTCAGGGGTTACATCGTTTTACTTTCCCACAAAAAGCTGGCAAGTCTCCCAATTCCTCTATGTCTTGCCAACACTTTCTATTTTCTGTTTTTTTTTTTTTTAATAGTAGTCATTCCAGTGGATCGAGGTGGTATCTCATTGTGTGTTTCATCTGCAGTTCTCTAGTGATTAGCAAGTCGAGCATCTTTTCATGTGCTTATTAACCATCTGTATACCTTCTTTGGAGACACATATATAAGTCCTTTGCCCATCTTCAAGTCAGATTGTTTGATTTTCTGTTGTTGAGCTGTAGGAATTCTTTATATATTCTAGATATTAATCCCCAATTAGATATATCATTTGCAAATATTTCCTCCCATTCCATGAGTTGCCTTTCACTCTAGATAGATTTCCTTTGATGCAGAGAAGTTTTTAATTTTGATTTAGTCCAATTTATTTATCTTTTCTTTTGTTGCCTGTGTTTGGGTGTCTTTTTTCTTTTCTTTTTTAAATATGGTGTAAGAGAGGGATCCAATTTCATTTTTTTTTGCATGCAGATATATGGTTTTCTCTACATCATTTGTTGAAAATGAACTCTTTTAACCAACAGGTTGTTTTGAATCTTGTTCTATTTCCTAGGAGTTTAGCTTGACCTTTAAATCGCCACAGACAAACTCACAGGTGGCAGTGCTTTGGCTTGGTGTGGGGCAGGGTTTGTGTGTTGGGTCAGTTTCCTTAGCTTTCAACCTGGCGAGCTGGCTCCTCGCCACCTGCTTAACTCATTGGTTAGATGGTTGAAGATCAGTCAGTACCTAGAAGCATGGATTCTGAGCCAAACCATCTAGATTCAAATTCTACACTATTCTGTGAATTTCTATGTAAATTCTTAGATTCAGGTTACCTGTAAAAAGGGGGATAATAATAATAATAATGACTTTTTCCAATGTTCTCATGAGGATTGAGTTAATAATGAGGAACTTAACTAGTTTCTGTCTCATAATAAACATTTAATAAGTTGAATTTTTTTATGCCTCAAATTCCACAAATTTACTACCTAAGATTGTTAAATTCTTAGGGAAAAATCAGGATAAATCTTCATGACCTTGGATTATGTTCTAGATTCTTAGTTCTAACACTAAAAGCATAAGCAACCAAATTTTTTAGAAATGGAAAAATTGGAATGCACAATCTCTTCAATGAAATAAATCAGAAAATTTCCCAAACATGAAGAATGAATTGGAAAATCAAATACAAGAGGCTTATGGGAAACCAAATGTACAAAACTACAACAGATCCACACCAAGGCACATTATAATGAAAATGTGTAGCATACAGAATAAAGAGAGTTTTTAAAGCTGCAAGAGGAAAATTTCAGATTACATACAGGGAAAGAGAGAGAGAGAGAGAGAGAGAGAGAGAGAGAGAGAGAGAGAGAGAGAGAGAGAGAGAGAGAGAGAGAGAGAGAGAGAGAGAGAGAGAGAGAGAGAGAGAGAGAGAGAAAGGGAGAGAGAGAGGGAGAGAGAGAGGGCGAGAGAGAGGGGTAGTGTATAGTTTAAGCACTATAACTCCATTTATTAGAACTTTATTACAGGGGTGTTCATCTAGGCCATTCTTCCCCGCAGTATGTGGTTTGAACTAAGGGCTGCTTCACCATTGAGCTCCATTCTTATGCCTTATTATTTTTCATTTTGAGATAGGATCTTGCTATATTGCTAAGGCTGGTCTTGAACTTGTGATCCTCCTGCTCAGCCTCCAACGTAGCTGAGATTACAGGCATGCAACTGGCTAATACCAGCTTATAAGCCATTTATTGAGTATCTAAAAACTGTCAAGCACTTTAGGAACTGATAGTGTGATAGTGCAAGGCAAGCAAAACACTGTCCAATAATTTCCCCTATGACCTTAGACAATACTAGCCAACTTTGTTAGTATATTTTGTGGCTATGTTATTTGGTGCATATACATACATAATTGCTATTGCTTCTCATGTGATAGATTCTTCTATAATTACAGAATCTCTCCCTGCCTCTTCAGTTTATTACTTTAGGGTCTCTTTAGGTACAGCAGTTCCAGTCTTCCTTTGATCAGTGTTTTATACCCCCCATCATTTTATTTCACCCAGTCTGTGAACTAATGTTTAGGTGTAAGCCTTGTAAATAATGTAAGGACTTTTTTTTTTTTACACAAATATGTCCTTCTAATGAAATTGTTCTCCATTTATAATTAGTGTAATTACTGATATATTTGAATTTAAAACTAATGCCTTTGTATTGACTTCACTTAGTCGACGTCCGTCTTTCCCTTTTCTTACCTTCTTTTCTTCTAGTCATTTGTTCATTCTTTTTATTCTTTAAGTGGTTAGCCAGGAAATTAATTTTTAAAAACAGAACTTTTCTTTCTTTTTACTTCTTGTTCAGCATAATATTCTGAAGTTAATTTACCCTCCACTCCCAACCATATGCACTATTATATAATTATATATGTCAAGCACTTTAGGGATTTTTATTATTGTTCCACTCATTCAATTTTGATTTATATATACCCACCTATTTTTGCTTTCTGCTTGCTCTTTACCTTTCCTTGTAACAGTAAGCTGTAAACTGGGATCGTGTTCTTTTTGCTTGAGGAATACTCCTTAGTATTTCTTTGAATGTCGGGTGTGCTGGAAGTTAATTTTCACAACTGCTATTTATATGAAAATAACTCACTCTATTTTCATTTTAGAAAGGCATTTCTCACTGAATATGGAATTGTCTGTTGCAAATTATTATTGTTTAACACTTTTAGGCTATGATTCCATCATCTTCAGATTGCCATTATTCTGCTGAGAACTTAGCTTTCCCATTTTTTAATGTTCTTTTGAATGTAATATGTCTTTTTCTATGTTTCAAAGCTTTTTTTCTGCTTTTAATGGTTTTCTATGACATGTCTACAAGTTTTCTTTGTATTTATTTTGCAAGTACTTTTTGAATTTGTGTCTGTAAGTCTTTACCATTTTGAAAGATTCTTAGCAATTACCTAATTACATAAATTAATACACATATTGATATAGATATATATAAAATATAATATATATTGATATATAATCTTTAAATTTATTAATATAATTATTTAAAATCTTTCAGGATCTTTAAAATATTTTTATTGTATATGCTTAAAACATATATATAATAAACATTATGTTTTTATCTACAAAAAAATAGTAAAATGATTACTACAAGTAAGCAAGTTAATATACCCATCACCTTCCATAGCTAACTTTTTTTTGCGTGTGATTAGAGCACCTAACATCTATTGCCTTAATAAATTTTCAACATACAACACAGTGTTATTGAACATAATCTTTCTGATGTAAATAGACCTCTAGATTTATCAGTTCTACATAACCACTAGTTTTACTCCTTTCACCTACATCTCCCCATTTCCTTCCCCTCTTCTTCTCTGGTTACCATTGTTCTACTCTAGTTTCTATGTATTGAACTTCCTTTAAAAATTCCACATATAAAGAGACCATCCAAAATTGTCCTTTCTGTGTCTCGCTTATTTTACTTATCACAATATCCTCCAGGTTCATCCATGCTGACTGAAATAGCAAAATCTCCTTTTAAAAGGCTAAATAATATTCCATTGCATTTACAGACCACATTTTTTTTTTTAAACGGACACTTAGGTTGCTTCCATATCTTGGTAATTGTGAATCATGCTGCAATGGCAGTTAGAGAATATTTCTTTTTATCTATTCCTTCAAATCATGTCTTCTTGGGTGCCTGATTATTTTTAATGCATATTAAATAGTATGTATGATTTTACTCCAAGGGATTTACTTTTGCTTCTGGACTATCACCTTAATTATCAGAGATAGCTGATTCCAATTTGAGCTTCAGACCTTGCAAGGCCTCCTCTATTTCTAGTTGATACTTTCTCCAAAGTCTTTTTGGGGTGCCAATCCAAAGCTTGTGGGGGCTTACTGGGTCCTTTTCTTTTGAAAAACCATAAACTCTATTTTTGTTACTCTGGCCCTGTGATTTTTTAAAATTTTTTAATGTTTTAATTAGCTACACATGATAGTACAATGACCTTGACATTCATACATTTGAATCAGATGGGATATAATTTCTCATTATTCTGAGTGTACAGGTTGCAGAATCACAGTGGTCATGCAGTCACCTGTATACACACAGCAATAATAATGTCTATTTCCTTCTACTGTCCTTCCTTTCCCCCTCCCCTCCCCTCCCATTACTTCTTTCTACCCATTCTAAGGTGATGCAATTCTTTTTTTTTCACATCTTCATACATGTATTCTGTATAACGATGAGCGTCTCCTTCCATCTTCCATGCAATTCTCTTTCTCCCTTCCTTTCCCTCCCACCTCTCTTTCCTATCTAGAGGTAATCTTCTTCCCATGCTCTTCTTCCCTACCCCATTTTGAGCCACCCCCCTTATATCAGAGAAGACATTTGGCATTTGTTTTTTGGGGATTGGCTAACTTCACTTAGCATAATCTGCTCTAATGCCATCCATTTCCCTGCAAATGCCATGATCTTGTTATTTTTTTAGTGCTGAGTAATATTCCATTATGTATAAATGCCACATTTTTTTTTATCCATTCATCCATTGAAGGGCATCTAGGTTGGCTCTACGGTCTAGCTATTGTGAATTGTGCTGCTATAAACATTGATGTGGCTGTGTCCCTGTAGTATGCTGTTTTTAGGTCCTCTGGGTATAGACTGAGAAGAGGAATAGCTGGGTCAAGTGGTGGTTCCATTCCCAGCTTTCCAAGGAATCTCCATACTGCTTTCCAAATTGGCTGCACCAATTTATAGTCCCACCAGCAATGTATGAGTGTACTTTTCCCCCCTGCATCCTTGTCAGCACTTGTTGTTTGACTTCATAATAGCTGCCATTCTTACTGGGGTGAGATGGTATCTTAGAGTAGTTTAAATTTGCATTTCTCTGATTGCTAGAGATGGTGAGCATTTTTTTGTGTATTTGTTGATTGATCGTATATCCTCTTCTGAGAAGTGTCTGTTCAGGTCCTTGGCCCATTTGTTGATTGGGTTATTTGTTTTTTTAGTGCTTAGCTTTTTGAGTTCTTTGTATGCCCTAGAGATTAGAGCTCTATCTGATGGGTGAGAGGTAAAAATTTGTTCTCAGGATGTAGGCTCCCTATTCACTTCACATATTATTTCTCTTGCTGAAAAAAAACTTTTTAGTTTGAATTCGTCCCATTTGTTGATTCTTGATTTTAATTCTTGTGCTACAGGTGTCTTTTTAAGGAACTTGGGGCCTAACCCCACATGTTGGAAATTAGGACCAACTTTTTCTTTGATTAGACAGAGTCTCTAGTTTAATTCCTAGATCCTTTATCCATTTTGAGTTAACTTTTGTGCATGGTGAGAGATAGGGATTCAATTTCATTTTGTTGCATATGGATTTCCGGTTTTCCCAGCACCATTTGTTGAAGATGCTATCCTTTCTCCATTGCATGCTTTTAGCACCTTTGTCTAATATAAGGTAATTACAATTTTGTAGGTTGGTCTCCATGTCCTCTATTCTGTACCATTGGTCTACTAGCCTGTTTTGGTGCCAGTACTATGCTGTTTTTGTTACTATTGCTCTATAGTATAGTTAAAGTTCTGGTATAGCGATACTACCTGTTTCACTCTTTCTGCTTAGATTTGCTTTAGCTATTCTGAGTCTCTTATTTTTCCAGATGAATTTCATAATTGCATTTTCTATTTCTGTGAGGAATGCCATTGGGATTTTGATCAGAGTTGCACTGAATCTGTAAAGTGCTTTTGGTAATATGGCCATTTTAATAATATTAATTCTGCCTATCCATGAGCAAGGTATATATTTCCATCTTCTAAGGTCTTCTTCTATTTCTCTCTTTAGGGTTCTATATTTTTCATTGTATAGATCTTTCACCTCTTTTGTTGATTCCCAAGTATTTTTTTTTTGAGGATATTGTGAATGTGGTAGTTTTCCTCATTTCCATTTCAGAGGTTTTGTCACTAATATACAGAAATGCCTTTGAATTGTGGTTGTTGATTTTATATCCTGCCACTTTGCTGAATTCATTTTAGAAGTTTCTTGGTAGAGCCTTTTGGGTCTTCTAGGTATAGAATCATATCATCAGCAAATAGTGCTGGTTTAAGTTCTTCTTTTCCTATAGTTATTCCTTTAATTTCTTTCATCTGTCTAATTGCTCTGGCCAGTGCTTCAAAAACTATGTTGAACAGAAGTGGTGAGAGAGGGCATCCTTGTCTTGTTCCAGATTTTAGAGGGAATGCCTTCAATTTTTCTCCATTTAGAATGATGCTGGCCTGAGGCTTAGTGCAGACAGCTTTTATAATGTTGAGGTATGTTCCTGTTATCCCTAGTTTTTCTAGTGTTTTGAACATAAAGGGGTGCTGTATTTTGTTGAATGCTTTTTCTGCATCTATTGAGATGATCATATGGTTCTTATCTTTAAGTCTATTCATGTGATAAATTACATTTGGCTCTGTGATTTTTAAAAACTTTGCCCTGTTAGTTTCTCAATGACTGCTTTTACCTTTGGAGTTGACACTGGTCTCTAGAGAAACCTCAAAGACTAGGCTAACCTCTCTGGTTTCTCTATTTTATTCTTACCATGCCATAAACATTTTAAAATTGTAGTAACTGTACTATGCTTTCAAAGGGATTTCTGCAGTATTTTGTTTATATTGTATAATTGTCTTTAGGAGGGTATTTGGATTGAAACAACATAGTTTGCCATTACCAGAATTGGGACCCACCACAGGGTTTTTCAAGATGGTCTTCTGGGCTTGATATAGTATACAAAATAAGATCTTAGTCACAGAATTTAAAATAAGTCTTTTATGTTTACTTTAAAAGAAAGGAAGAAAGTGCTTACCCACCAGAAGCTTAATAACCGACACCAATTTACATGTTATATATCTCTCTGTAATAGAGAGTAAAAATATGCATGTTGTATTCAACTTGTAGATTGCAAAAAATAACAGCTATACAACATCTGTTTCAGAGGGAGAGAGAGAGAGATGTGGATTTTATTTCTTTATCACTTTGTTCTGGTTTGTACTGTTTGGACTTGGAAGACCTACCCTGACCATAGCAAACAATGCCCTGATTCCAAAGGAAGGAGGAAGGAGAGTCAGAAAAGAATATCTTTTCCAATATTTGGGAGAAAGAGGGCATTTGCTACTTGGTTCTAGTCTGCTTTCACAAAGAACTAGAGAAAGAGCTTCTGGAAAATTCTCTGATTTCTGTGAACCTCCCTGTTCAAATAGTTTCTTAGGCTGAAATTTATGATTTCCTTGGGGTCTGCTATTAATTCCTTAAATTGTGTGCTAATGTAAGGAGAACTTCCCAAAGTGGCTATCATCTAGAGTGGCATGATTACAAGCTGTGTCAAACCCTTGATAAGAAAATTGGAAGTAAAAAAATCACAAAGATAAAAATGTACCTGAAGATAATGACAGCGATAATGAAATATGAAGGGCATAGGTCTGCTTTGTTTCCCAGGAGGCAGGGAGGGAAAAATTCTATTCTGGACTCAAGGATAATTCCTTGTTTTCCCTATTGCCCCAATACCCAGGAGATCAATGGTCATATGATAAGAGGCTGCATATTGAAAAAAGTAATAAAAAATAAATAAAACCCAGGGCTCTACAGACAGAAGGAGGGAAATCCAGGTTTTGGTTCCACCCTCCATCAGAGCATGACCTGAGAATATCATTCCCATCCTGGAGAATCTTCTGTGAAATGGGGGTGATAATTCTCGCTTCTTTAAGTTGTTGTGAGGATGAAATATGAAAACAACTGTGAAAGTGTAACATTCAGCACTGTCAGAAAAAAGAAGAGCTTGGTTTGGTTCGGTGCTATAGTTAAATGAGCATTTTGAAGCCAGGCAGGCCTGGGTTTGAATCCCATTTTCTATTTCCATATATTTTAGGATTTTAAAAATGTTACATGTAAAGTGCTCGGCACAGCTTCTGCTATGTGGCAGATGCTCAGTTAGGGTTGTCATTTGCCCTCCTTGCTTTGGGAGCAAAAGAAGGGAAACAGAATCTGAAGCTGAGCTCCAAGGATGCTGAGAGGGAGGAAACCTTCGAGTTTAAGAAGGTTATTGAAATAGGAGCAGAGAAAAGATGACAATAGAAAACACATCGAATTTATTTTCTATTTTTTTTTTCCGTGAAATTATCTTTATTTTCCTTCCAGCTCCTTGATTTGAATGCATAAGGTATTTGAGGCGGTCTGGACACTGGCAATTGAAGACAGGAAAGGAAATGAGTTTTCCTTTAAATACTATTTTGGCTGCCCCTGATAGGTTTTAGTATATAATGTTTTCATTTTCATGACTTTCCAGATATTTCATATATCAGTTAGGGTTCTCTCTTCAACAAATCACTGTTGGATCAACTGCTTTGGGGAGTTACTATTTCTCATAACAAGAAGCAACAGACTTTCAGGACTGGCTCATGTGGCGATTCATTCCATGTCAAAGACTCACCTCCTCTGACAGGTTCTGCCGTCACCCATGTTTAGGGCTCATCCTTAGGCTGGTTCTCCTTCAGCGTGGTAAGAGGCGGCTTTGGATGTCACATGCACACGACAATTTCCAGATACAGAAAAGAGATCTTCTTTTTAGCCTTGAAGAAAACCTTTGTCGGAGACCACTCACCTTCAAAACTCCCTCTCCAGGATGGTGTCCTGTGTCCATTCCTCAGCTAAATGCTGGTGGCAGAAGTGAGAACACTACGATTTGATTTAGATGAGACACGTTTCTAAACACTGGAAGTGGGACTAGAGCACACCTCACCTGAAGCAGAGGGCTTCTGGGAAAAGAGGGAATATATGAAAATAAAATGAAACCAAGCAGAATTTAAAAGAAGTAAGGAAGGGAGGAGAATCGTTACTGAAAATACAGCCAGCACCAATGGCTACTTTCTGCAGTTGTGTTTTTGATTCCCTTTTAAAAGTAGGAGTTGTTTGAGGTAGTAGAGAAAGTTTTAAAATTTAAAAATCATCAGAGATTTGGGGGGGTTATTTCTTCTTAATTTTGAATTGTGGATATATATTATTTTTCTGTCATTATAACAAAATATTTGAGGCAATTAGCTTATAAAGAGAAAGGGCTTATTTGGGCTCATGGTTCTAAAGGTTCCAGTATAAGAGGAGATGGGGAGCAGCACACCATGGAGGAAATGCCTAGCGAGCAAAAAAATTTCCATAACAAGTCAGGAAGCACAAAGAGATCAGGGTCCCACAGTCCGCTTTGGGCACACACCTCCCATAGTCTAAGGATCTCCCACAAGGTCTCACCTCCTAATGGTCCACAGCTCCT
This sequence comes from Ictidomys tridecemlineatus, assembly GCF_052094955.1. Classification (NCBI taxonomy): domain Eukaryota; kingdom Metazoa; phylum Chordata; class Mammalia; order Rodentia; family Sciuridae; genus Ictidomys; species Ictidomys tridecemlineatus. The sequence continues at coordinate 51,009,494 of NC_135480.1, read as the reverse complement.
ATCAGTTACACATGAACTTTTGGGGACCATTGCTCATATTCAAACCATAGCAGGGTGACAATATGATTTGATGTTTTTACTTTTTACAATTTTTAAAGCTTTTATTATCTTATATGGAGCAAGTTTTGCATTTCATGAAAACACTATAAAAAAGGACTACAAACACTAGGAGAAAAACACCAGAAGAAAGACTAGCTTCTGTTAATTGTTGATTGTGTCATTCAGATTTTCTATATCTTTATCTTTTATTAACTGAACATTTTCCTCAACTTTCTATTTGGGAGTAATTTGAGGTTAATGGGAGGGACTGGCACAGGTATTAATCATATGCCCTTCACCCAGTTTTTTCTCATGTTAATCAATGCATTGTAGCATATTTGAAAAAAGCTAAGACATTAACATTGGTTTAACTCTATGATCTAAGTACAGACTCTTCAAAAAAAAAAAAATAACAGACTCTTCCAGATTTTGCCAGTTTTTATGCTAATGTTGAACTTGATCTTTAAAGACAAAGAAAGATGTTCCACTGCTATTGGATTTTGGCCTTTGTTTTCCAGCAGTAATTTGGGTTCATATATTTTAATTCTATTAATTTGCCATAAATAGCTTCAGGACAATTTTATGTTAATGTGGAATCTTACCCTTCATCAGCATAGTGTGACCTTTTAATCCCATTTAGTGCTCTTCCTTTGAATTCAACATTTCTGGAGGAAGAAAAAAAAAATCCTGATTTCTTTTTGCTTAAATTTGCCTGGTATTCTTTTCCCATTCTTTTACTTTTTTTCAGCTTTACAAGTTAATTAGTTTGGGTGTGTCTGCGTCAGGTCCTGGCAGGAAACAGATGCAAACTTGAACGGTGTCACTTGATGAGAATTTAATATAAGGACCTTTTGCAGAGGGGTGACTGGGGCATGGAGAAACCTCTGGTGATAATGTGGTGTCCTTGGACTCAGTCACTCACCACAGCCTGAACAGAGAGGTTACAAGCCACAGATGGAGCTGTGGCCTTTGGTGGCAGGAGATAGTCAGCTGGGTGATGCTGCCAAGGGAACTGGGGAAAATCAATGTCCCAACCTCACTTTCCTTAGAGCCCAGGCAGGGGCTTCCTGTGACCACCCAGCTAGAAGTTAGAGGCAAGGCATGTGTGAATAGTTGGTATTGGTTGCCTCCTGGGTCTCCTTGGAGAATAACAGAGGGTAGATCTGGAAAGCAAATGAAGGATATCTGGTAAATGATGTCTTTGTATATGGAGTTTTTATAGCTGGATTTAGCTTTCTTAAAGCAATCTGAAGTTTCTTTTTTTTTTCTGCACTAGGTTAACTTTTCACATTAACACTTACTGTTGTAACAGATACATTTAATTTTATCTCTGTCATCTAATTCCTATTTTCTGCTCTTTAATTTTTTTCTTGCTATTTCCTAGTTTTCTGTCATTTGCTACTATTGTTTGTTTATTCTCTTATACTTTCTGCTTTGTTATTTTGGAGACTATATAGGCTGTTAGTATTCCATAAGTTCACATATATACTTAACACAGTTAAATATATTTGTCTCAGATTATCAACTTCATAGATGAAGCAGTATCTGTAGACAGCCCCATCTCCCATGAAAGATAAGATTATGAGTGTACCCACTTTTTCCTCATACACCTCATTTTTGTTGTTTTATAGTCTGAGGGTTTTTCTTGTTCTGGCTTATATTTTTTTGTCTGATATAGTTTTTATACCAAGAATGATAAATTTTACCTTCTGTTTTGTAATTATGGTAGCTTCAGGTGATGAGACTTAAAGCTCTGTTCTGGGCCACTATGAAGCTTTGGAATTGGACTCTGCCTTGTGACTGGGCTCTTCTGCACTGAGGTGAGCTGGCCATGGTTGCATGAACTCCTGTGGTTTCTGACTTTGGGTCTGAAATGGCCAGGTTATTTTCTTCCTGCCCAATGGGCTTCTTGCCACTTATCCCAAAGGTCCCTTCTCTTGTTTCTCTCATCTGCAGTCTTCAGGAAGTTATCTGCTCTGGGCAAAGGGAGCACATTTCCCTCTGCCTATGTTAAGTAGCAGTTCCCATTACTTCCAGTTGAGTATGGCAAGGTGAGTACTGGTAAGATTTTTAAGAATATTTTTCTTTTAGAATCCATGACTCTTTTTTGTGTACTTGCTCTATCACTTTTTGGAGTCAAATAATTTTTATTTTAGCTTCAGGATAACATTTCTTAAACTTTGTGATCTGTGGCAGGATCCTACAACAGTTTCAGTGTTGATGGTATATTTTCTGTTCTCTCTGTTCACTTGCGTAGGTTTTAGTTAATAAAGTTTTATAAACCTGGCTATATATCGACATCATTTCCTGAATATTTTCTTTATGTTTTCCCCCAGCTTTATTGAGGTATGATTGACCAATAAAAATTCTATAGTTAAGGTTTACAGTGTGATATTTTGATATACATGTACGTTGAAAAATGACGACCATGACAAAGCTCATTGACTATCATCTTTTAATATTTTATTTATTTTTTACAAACGACATTCAAATTTATATTAAGATTTAATGAACTAGATTCTTATATGTTCTTGGATGTATTTTTGGCTTTCTATTTGGTTTCACGGATCTTATTGATTTCTATTATTGCTTTACCTCCTCCCTAGAACTCCAAACCCAATCACTAAGTTTGGGATGTGACTACTTGACCTAGCAACTGCTTTTGTGTACAGCGGCCCCTCTTTTTTTTTTTTTTCCTACCCGTGAAAAGCAAGGGATGTACTGTCTTCCCTGTCTGATCTGCTCAGTGCCCCCTCACTCAAGATGCTTCTGAGACATCAGAGGTTCCTCATGAAGCCTTCCGACTACCTCCACCCAGCTGAGATTTCCATGGGGAGGAAAATGTCTCTGGGATCTGAGAAATCTGTTCCCATCCACAGCCCTAGACTGAGAGGGTGAAAAAAATCTTTGCAAGGTGCAGATTTGCAACCACCTCCCACACACAGGCCCGTCCACTCCTTCCTCACTCCTTCCTCACCAGCAAGGCTGCACAGAGACCCACACTGGATGCACTCATCACCAGCAAGGTCTGGACTAGCAACCCTAAAAACTAGGTACTGTTGAGCTCCAGGAGACTTGAAGTCCCTTTTCTAAAAAACTGACTTATAAATCAATTGGCTTCCCCAAACCCATATGTGTCTGGGACAACCCCTCAAGCCTCCCAGAAGGGTGCAGAGATGCACTTTGCTAGGTTATTGTTCAGAGCTGTATGAGGACTCTGTCTTTGATCCTTTCCAACTTTTTAGGAGTTCTGAAACTACTGGAGGGGAGACATTGACAGGAATATAATTTTCCCTGTTGTATTTAAAAAAGGCAATTTTAGGAAAAATTGAAATTTATGATAGAGTTACTCTTTTAGTACTCTATAAATCTGAAGCCATCTTGATAACTGCAGAACATAAAACTGTATTATGAATAACCTGGTTTGCTCATAAAATGATCATGATTGGCATATTAAATGTCAAAGTATAGTTTATAAAGATAATTATATGTTTAGTAATTGAATTGACATTCAAACATCCCCATTTGTAACAGAAAGAACGACAACACAACAGAGTTTAAGCAACAGAGCACCACAGAGCATGCACAAAACGGCACATTTCTTTCTACTCTTATATGGATTTCATGGTCGCTGCAAAGTAGAACTCAGTCAAGAGTTTCAGCTTGCAGAACTTTAGACCTTCTTTCCCTGTATGTACCCAAGAGTCAGGGCTGTGCACTGGTAAAGACCATGGATGCTTGACGTAACTGCTGAGCATGAATCTCAGCTCTGCTACTTAGGATCCAAGTGTCCTTGGTCAACCCTTTACTCTGCCTCAGTTTCCTCATCTACAACAGATGATGAGAACTTTCTTTATAATACTGTTGTGTTAAACAAATATGCGTACAGTCTTTAGAGGAACTCTAAGTATATAATACAGATTTTATAACCATTAGCTATTGTTACTACTGTTAATTGTCAAAACTTCAAAAATAATTCTTTAGGTTCTATCCCCTACTAAAAGCAAATGGATGCAACCACCTGAAAATGTATTTTTCTATACTTTGAGATCAGAGTGAAGGGCAGGGGATATATCAGTTTCTAATGGGAGGATCATAATTTTGTGGCCTTGGGAAAACAAATTCAGTTCACAGATACATTTTGTTTAACTTGGACATATTCACAGATTTTGAAGGAGACTGGGTGGGATACGCACGCATCAGTTAACCACAGTCTCTACTCTTCCCTATTACATTATCCTTGGCTTAATTTATTATTTTCTACCTTTCTCCCTAGCCCTGGTAAGCTTTTCATTTAAGACTGCAAAAAAAAGGCATCTATAAGCAAAAGCAGCACAAAATCCTTTATTCTTTTTGCTTGGCAGCAGAAATGCAATTACAGAAACAACTGATCATAGGAATAATCCTATAGAAACTCCAGATACTAAAGCTATCACAAAAATATTTAAAGTAACTCTGATTACTATGTTCAAGAAGATGACAGAAAAGTTAGAAATGCTGGTAGATGTGGAAACCATAAGAATAGACCAAAAAGGGATTCCAGGAATAAAAATGCAATCATTAAATTGAGTATCTGAGTGGTCATGTTTAATAGCTGATTTGACAAGTCTGACGAGAGAACTAGTAAGTTGAGTATAGCTTAGAGGAAAGTATTAAGAGCCGGGGAGACTATTATATAATTGAGGGTGAACAACATGGAGGCTCTAGTGAGATGTGGAAGCACATCATTACAGTCTCAGGAGGAGGGAAGAGAATAAAGTGAAACAGAAATAAACTTTCTTTATAATACCATTGTGTTAAATGAACACATGCATAGTCTTTAGAGGAACTCTAAGCATATAATACGAATTTTATTTTATTGTGATAAAACAGAAGATCAAGAAATAAAGCCACATATATTTGGAAATCACAAATATAATGTAAGTATAAATCCCGTGGCAAATAATTTTTTAGATTAATTTAATTCTAATTTGTTATACATGACAGCAGAATGCATTTCAATTTATAGTACATATATGGAGCACAATTTTTCATTTCTCTGGTTGTACACAAAGTAGAGTCACATCATTTGTGTCTTTAGACATGTACTTAGGGTAAGGATGTCCCTCTCATTCCACCATCTTTTTTACCCTCATGCCCCCTCACTTCCCTTCCCTCCCCTTTTCCCTATCCAAAGTTCCTCCATTCCTCCTATGCTCCCCTCGACCCCCATATGGATCAGCATCCACTTATCTGAAAAAACATTCAGCCTTGGTTTTTTAGGACTGGCTTATGTCACTTAGCATGATAGTCTCTATTTCCATCTATTTACCTGCAAATGCCATAATTTTATTCTCTTTTAATGCTGAGTAATATTACATTGTGTATATATACCACAGTTTCTTTATCCATTCATCTATCAAAGGGCATCTAGATTGGTTCCACAATTTAGCTATTGTGAATTGTGCTGCTACAGACATGGATGTGGCTGCATCCCTGTAATATACTGTTTTTAAGTCTTTTGCATATAAACCAAGAAGTAGGACAGCTGGGTCAAATGGTGGCTCCAGTTCAAGTTTTCTAAGGAATCTCTGTACTGCTTTCCAGATTAGTTGCACCAATTTGCAGTCCTACCAGCAATGTAAGAGTGTGCCTCCCCCTGCCCCCCACATCCTTGCCAACACTTATTGTTGCTTGTATTCTTTTTAATTTTTTTTAGTTTTAGGTGGACATAATATCTTTATTTTATTTTTATGTGGTGCTGAGGATCGAACTCAGTGTCTCCAGGTGAGCGTGCTACTACTTGAGTTACATCCCCAGCCCCTGTTTGTATTCTTAATAACTGTCATTCTGACTGGCACGAGATGACATTTTAGTTTTGATTTCCATTTCTCTAATTGCTAGAGACGTTGAACATTTTTTTCACATATTTATTGATCGATTGTATATCATCTTCTGAGAAGTGTCCAGTTTCTTAGCCCATTTATTGATTTTTTTTGTGTGTGTGTGTGTGTGTGTTAAGCTTTTTGAGTTCTTTATATATCTTGGAGAATAGTGCTCTGATGTGTGTGTGGTAAAAATTTGCTCCCATTCTGTAGGCACTCATGAACATGAATGGGTGCTGTATTTTGTCGAATGTTTTTTCCTGCATTTTTCATTGATTGCTTCTTACTAAGAAGAGCTTTTCAGTTTGAATCCATTCTATTTATTGATGCTTAATTTTATTTATTGCACTATGGGAGTTTTGTTAAGGAAATCGGAGCCTAATTCAACATGATGAAGATTTGGGTCTACTTTTTCTTCTGTTAGGCTCAGGATCTTTGGTCTAATTCCTAGGTCCTTGATTCACTTTGAGTTGAGTTTTGTGCATGTCGAGATATAGGGGCTTAACTTCATTTTGCTGCATATGGATTTCCAGTTTTCCCAGAACCATTTGTTGAAGAGGCTATCTTTTCTCCAATATACGTTTTTGGCACCTTTGTCTAGTATGAGATAACTGTATTTATGTGGGTGTGTCTCTGTGTCCTCTATTCTGTACCATTGATCTACAAGACTATTTTGGTGCCAATATGATGCTGTTTTTAATTACTATTGTTCTGTAGTATAGTTTAAGGTCTGGTATAATGATGCTACGTGCTTCACTCTTCTTGCTAAGGATTGTTTTGATTATTTTGGGTCTCTTATTTTTCCAGATGAATTTCATGATTGCTTTTTCTATTTCCATGAGGAGTTTCATTGGTATTTTGATTGGAATTGTATTAAATCTGTATAGCGCTTTTGGTAGTATGGTCATTTTGACAATATTAATTCTACCTATCCATCTTCTAAGGTCTTCTTTAATTTCTTTCATTAGTGTTCTGTAGTTTTTATTGTAGAGGTCTTTCATCTCTTTTGTAAAGTTGATTCCTAAGTATTTTATTTTTTTGAGGCTACTATAAATGGGGTAGTTTTCTTAGTTTCTCTTTCAGAGGATTTGTCACTGATGTGAAGAAATGCATTTGATTTATGGGTGTTGATTTTATATCCTGCTACTTTGCTGAATTTGTTTATTAGTTCTAGAAGTTTTCTGGTGGAATTTTTTAGATCCTCTAAGTATAGAATCACGTCGTCAGCAAATAGTGATAGTTTGAGTTCTTCTTTTCCTATCCATATCCTTTTAATTTCTTTCATCTGTCTAATTGCTGTGGCCAGAATTTCAAGGACTATGTTGAATAAAAGTTATTAAAGAGGGCATGCCTGTCTTGTTCCAGTTTTTAGAGGGAATGCTTTCAATTTTTCTCCTTTTAGAATGATGTTGGCTTGGGGCTTAGCATAGATATTTATGATGTTTAGATATGTTCTTATTATCCCTAGTTTTTCTAGTGTTTTGAACATGAAGGAGTGCTGTATTTTGTTGAATTTTTTTTCTGCATCTATTCAGATGATAATATAATTCTTATCTCTAAGTCTATTGATATGATGAATTACATTTATTGATTTTTATATTTTGAACCACCTTTGTATCCCTGTTATGAGCCCCACTTGATCATGGTGCACTATTTTTTAAGAGGGGGGTGGATTTTTTAATATTTATTTTTTTAGTTTTCGGTGGACACAACTTTATTTTATTTTTATGTGGTGCTGAAGATTGAACCCAGCGTCCTGCGCATGCCAGGTTAGCACGCTAAGGCTTGAGCCACATCCCCAGCCCCTGGTGCACTATTTTTTAAATATGTTTTTGTATTTGATTTGCCAGAATTTTTGCATGTATGTTCAAAGGATTATTTTTTAATAAATGGTTTGGGAAAACCAGATAACCATTTGTAAAGACATAAATTTATATCCTTCCCTTATGCCATACATAAGAAATGGATCAGATATGTAAATATACAAAATTAAACTGTATAACTACTAGAAGGAAACAGCTGGATACTTCTATAGCTTGATGCAGGGAAGGTTTTCACACAGTGACAAAATTCAGTTATAATAAAGGAAAAGACTGATAAGTTTGACTTCAGGAAACAAACTTTAAAAATCCACTTTTCAATGACAAAGAGTGTCCTAAGTAAATCCAAGGGCAAATGGCAAATTGGAGAAAATATTTGCAACATACACCACAGATGTGTGTTGATACTCCTAATATATAAAAATTTTTAAAATAGAGTGTGTATGTGGGCGGGGGGAGGCCAAAAATATGATAGTAAAATGTCAGAAGACACAAGCAACCAATTTATTTTAAAAAATGATCCCAAAAGTATGAAAATATGCTCACTCACAAATGACAAGAGAAATGCAAATTTTAAGTAACTTAGATATGTTTCATCCATCAGACTGGCAAAAATTTAAAAGCTTGATAATATACCTAGTAGATGATGTTCCAGAGAAAGAGGAAGTCTCATATACTGCTTATGAAAATGAAAAATGATACAATCACTATGGAGGGGAATTTGTGAATATCCAGCACAATTACATATTCACTAAGCCTTGGATTCAGCTATTCCATGTCTAAGAATCTACCCTGAGAACACACTGCCAACAAAATGCATGAGGTTTTTTCACTGCCAAGTTTTTGCATAAATTACAAGATATTGGAAGTCACTTAAATGCTGAAACATAGGAGGTTCTTGAACAAAGATGACATATACATACAACGGAGTGTCTTGCAGCTATGAAGGATAGAATGATGCTTATCTCTATAAACTGACTTGGAGTAAGTTCTAGGATATATCTTCAAGTGGCGGACGAGAAGCATATTTTTAAAGGAGTATGTAGACAATGCTACCTTTCTTTTTTGTAAATATGCCTTTGTGCATAGTTTTTTTTTAAAGAGAGAGTGAGAGAGGAGAGAGAGAGAGAGAGATAGAGAGAGAATTTTTAATATTTATTTTTTAGTTCTCGGCAGACACAACATCTTTGTTGTTATGTGGTGCTGAGGATCGAACCTGGGCCGCACGCAGGCGAGGCGAGCGCGCTACCACTTGAGCCACATCCCCAGCCCCTGTGCATAGTTTTGACTTTTGAAAGTATATTAATGTTCTACATACTAAAAAAAAATCAATATTAAATAATCAGGAATGGGAAAACTAACTAGGGCTAAATGCAAACAGGAATAAGTGAGCTCAACTGTATTACAAATTAATGACAAAACCGCACTGAAGAGGGAAAAAAGGAACAAATTCAAAATAACAAGCGATCACAGCTTTGTACTATATATCCTCAATCAAGGAGAATAAAAGCTTTTGACAAATTTTAAATTATTTTTCAGAAGTTTTGTTTCGGTGGTGTAAGTAAAGTTATTTTGAAACTACTTTAAGTTCATTGAGCGAGTAAATGAATGGATATTTTGGGGAGCTACAATTCTAAATGTAGAAGGGAGGGAACTGGATATTAAACATGGGAACTGGATTGGAACTCATGATGTCATCTGGATAAACGTCCCCTGTCCTGCCCTGAAGGACCTGGAGGCAATGCTGCTCCATCACAGTGAGCATACCAGTGCCACAGTCTTGCTTTCTAAACACCATTCCTCATTAAGAGGAAACCAAGGATCTTTGGAGAAATGGCTAATTCCAAGGTAGTCTCAGAGAAAGTTCTGGAACATCTTTTTGTGCCAGAAGATTAAAAAGCTGCTTAAAACAAATAAAATGAAGGGAACATACCAAAAAGATACAGAAACCACCTTGAAAGGCCACCCACTGGACCAAATCTGGGACAACTTGAGCATTAAAACAGTGAAGAGATTAATGGATTATAACCCATTTAATTAAATAAGAATAATGAGTTCATATGATAAGTAGATAGGTGGATAGGTAGATAGATGAGAAGAACAGACTTATTTGATATATGATGTAAATATTCCTTATATAACTGATAAATGAGGAGACAGTAGTGAAGATGGAAAATTACCATTTTTATCAGAGTAAAGAGTGGACCAGACACAAATCATCAGCAGATGTTAACTCTAAGGGGAAAGTTTGATGAGAAGGATGTCTCAGTGGTCTCAAAGTGTCTCCCCCTAGGTACAGGCAGACCAGATAGGACATTCTAGAATCTAAAGGTGCAGTGTCTGAAATTTAGATCTCATTGTATGAGTTTGACAGCAGATTAGACTCAGCAAAAGATGGGTTACTAGACCACATTAAAACCTCAGCATAATGAAAAATATTAAAACACAGAAGGTTTGAAAGTAAAAGAATGGAAAAGATTTATCATGTAAATACTAATCAAAAAGCTGCTGTAGTTATATTAATATAAGACAAAGTAGACTTTAAGGCAAAAGCATGACTAGAAATAAAGAGGCACATTTCAGAATGATAAATATTTAATTCAACTGAAAGGTAACAATTTAAAAAGATTATGCACTTAAGAACATAAATTCCATTAAAGATTTATAGAGCTATGAACAGAAATAGGCAAAACCACATTTGTAGGGGTTGAGGGTGTAGCTTAGTGGTAGAGCATAAGCATGCATCAGGCCCTGGATTCAGTCCCCAGGTCCACAAAAACAAATAAACAAGTAAACCAAAAACAAAAACTTGCATTTTAGATTTTAACACATAATCTCATATTTGACAGTTAAGAAAAGAGAGAGAGAGGGAGGGAGGAATTTGAACAGCATAATTAGTTAACAACCTTATAAATATCTTCATATACCCCACCTCCCACAAATTGAGACTACACATTTTTCAAGTATTCATGAAACATTTTAATTCTAATTGAACTCACACTGGGTCATAAAGCAAGTCTTAAAAAATTTCAAAGAATTGAAGTTATAAAGGGTATGCTTCTATTCTATAATACACTTGTGCCTGAAATTAAAGACATAATCATAGTTTTCTGTATATTTAGGAATTTAGAAATATATTTCTAAATAAATCATGTGTTTAAAAAGTCACAAAGATTAGCTATTATGAATTGAGCTGCTATGAACATTGATGTGGCTGTGTTACTATAGTATGGTAATTTTAAGTCCCTTGGGTGTAGATCAAGGAGTGGGATAGCTGGGTCAAATGGTGGTCCCGTTCCAAGTTTTCTAAGGAATCTCCATACTGCTTTCCAGATTGGTTGCACCAATTTGAAGTCCCTCTAGCAATGTGTGAGTGTGCCCTTTCCCCCACATCCTCACCAACATTTATTGTTGTCTATATTCTTGACAGCTGCCATTCTGACTAAACTGTGGAAGCAACTTATATGTCCTTCAATAGGTGAATGGATAAAGAAACTGTGATATATATATATATATATATATATATATATATATATATATATATATACAATGAAATATTACTCAGCACTTAAAGAGAATAAAATTATGGCATTTGCAGGTAAATGGATGGAGTTGGAGAATATTATGCTAAGTGAAGTAAGCCAATCCCAAAAATCTAAAGGCCAAGTGTTCTCTATGGTAAGTGGATGCTGATCCATAACAGGCAGAGGGGAGGCATGGGAAAAATGGAGCAACTTTGATTGGGCAAAGGGGAGGGAGGGTAAAGAGGGTAGATGGGGACAGGAAAGATGGTGGAATGAAATGAACATTATTACCTTAGGTACACGTATGACTGCACATATGGTGCTACGCTACAGCATGTACAGCCAGAGAAATGAAAAGTTGTGCTGCATTGTGTACAATGAGTCAAAATGCATTCTACCGTCATATATACTTAATTAAAATAAATTAATAAAAAGTCACAAAGAACACTAGATAAAATTTGAGCTGAATGATAAGAAAATCCAAGTGTGTGTGTATACACACATGCATGTGTACGAGCAGTAAGAAAGTCAATAAATCTATTTCAAAAAGTTGGAAACAGCATATTGATAGCAAATAGAGTGGAAGCAAAGCCAATGATAAATATAAGCAGAAGTTAATGAAACAAAAATACAATGGAGAGAAGATCAAGAAAACACAAAGTTCATCCTTTGAAAAGACTAATATCCTTAATATGCCTCTACCAGGACTGATCAAGAAGAAAACACATGCAATTTCAGGGATTAAACAGATGATTTTACTAGAGATTTTTCTGATATTAAAATAATAAAATAATGTTAATGGCATATTATTAGTAACAGCCTGGGTTTAGATTAGATGGACAACATTTTAGAGAAATACAACTTAGGGAAGCTGAAAATCTTCATGTCTTTGGGATATAAAAAGAAATCTTAAGATTCAAAACAATGAAAACTATAAAAGCAAATTTTAATGAAGTTTACTGAAATTGAGAAACTTTCTGTTTATCAAATGACTTGGTGAATAGTCAATGAAGAGCAGATTTGCTATACATATAGTTGACAAACAGATTATAGGTAGAATATAAAATGAACTCTAGAAATCTATAAGGAAAAGTCAAATAGCTAAATAGAAGAATATATGCAGAAGATTTGAATAGGCACTTCACAAATGAACTTATCCAAAAGACCAATAAATACATGAAAAGGTGTTGGATCCTATTCCTAATCAGGGAGTGTAAATTAAAACCATGAATCACCACCACTCAGCACAATGGATAAAGTTTAACAGCCTGGTAATACTAAGTAGTTCTGCGGTAGATGTGAAAGAATTGGAACTCTTCTGGTGCATTGCTGGTGAGGTTGTAAATCTATGGCTCTATTGCTTTGGGCCTGGGATAAAGCAGAACATTATGACAGAAAACCATGGTGGAGGAGAGATAGTAGGGAGGGCAGGGATGAGAATACCCTTCTAGGGCACACCCCCAGGGGCCTACTTCCTCTGACTAGATCTTGTCTCTCAGTTTTCAGCATTTCTGAATAATGCCATGACATTATGAATCCATCAATGCATGCATCCACTGATGAGGCCAGCGCCCATGATCCAGTCACCTTCCTGAAGGTCTCTCCTTTGAACACTGCTGCAGTGGGGACCAAGCCTTTCACACATATGCCTTTGGGGAACATTTCAGATCCAATCCATAACAGGTAGTAAAGCTCCAAGGAAATGTGTGGAAGTAACTGCCACAAAAATCAGGATGACATTAACCTCATTCAAGAAAAAGCATGAAGTAGTTTCTGGGGGCTGATAATCATTTACATGAAGTCAGCAAATCACCTATTTTTATAAGTAAAGTTTTACTGGAACAAAGCAGCCACATTTGTTCTCTACTGTACATAGCTGCTTTCACGATACAATGGCTGACGGTCAGATCTGAATGTTGGTGTCCCCCTCCCCATATGCTGAAACCTCATCACTAGCATGATGGTATTTGGAGGTGGGATACTAGAAAGGGATAGCACAACCCTCATAAATGAGGTCAGTGTTCTTAAAAAGGAGGTTCCAGAGAGCTCCTTTCTACCTTATGAAGACACAGCAAGAAGTCCCATTAATAAACCGGGAAATTGACCCTCCCCAGGGACCAAATGTGCCAGCACCTTCATCTTGGATTTTACAGCCTCCAGAACTGTGAGAAATACATTTCTATTGTTCATAAGCCACTAAGTTTGTGGTATTTTGTTAGAGCAACCCTAATGACCTAAGATAGGTGGTTGCTAAAGAAACCAAAATAGCCTAAGTGAAACATTAGCTTTGAAACAGACAAAAAAGGAAGAGAAAACTGAGCTGGATCCCCAAGCATTTTAAGGGCTTATAGCCAGTTCCTAAATTTAGACAATGTGTTTTTTTTTTTTTTCTCCTCCAGAACACAGGAAAAAAAAATATGTTTAACTGGATTATGTTTTTTTAGTCTCCTTAGTAATTTACTTCACCCGAAAGCTTGTGGACAGAGTCTGAAGCTCTGGAAACTTCTAATTGTAGTAACTTACCTATGATTACACAGGGGAACAAACCTTCAAATCCAAGCTTGGTTCCAAAGCTGTGGGGACCTGCTGATGATTGATAGCTTTAATCCAAGCGCCCCTCCAAACTCTTCTGCAAGCCATTAAAATGAAATGACAGGACTGGCCCAACCACTCATTCCCTACGGGCGCTTTGTGCTGTTTTCTCTGCAAGATGCCTAGAGTCAAAAATGAAACCAATGCCTTTTTCCAGGAACAATTAAGGCCGAGGTGCCTCCTCAGGATCTGCTCTGCTTTGGCAAAGCCCTTAATGCCTGCTGCTCAACAGTTCACCAAGTGTGAATTATGGGCAGATTAACCTGCCTATTATTACGATTGTTCACTCAACTCAACACCAAGAGCTATTAGAGGGAAATTAAACCTCAGGGAAAGCTATTTATAGTCACTGGCCAAGCACCCATTGGACTGGTCTTAAATTCACTTACATGTTTTTTTTCCCCCCCATGGAAATTTTCAGTGGATTTAGATTCCTCTTGCAGGTTGTGTACTCCTAAGTGACTTTAAATTGTTGGGTTCAACATAGCACTTTCCAGTGACATTTTACTTTCATACTTGAGATTTATTTATGTAGCACATAGACTCTTGCTGGCCCTCTAGATACTAGGGGAGCTGTGGGCTAATATGCTTATTTGGGCAACCCATAAACGTGTGTGCAAATTCCAGCCCTTCCTCTTGCCAAAACTTTTTTTTTTTTTTCCTAAAATGTTTTTATTTGTTTTTGGTTATTGAATCTCTTAAGACTTCAGCATTTTCATATATAAAATGCACAGTTGTTAAGATTCAGCGAGGTAGTATGTATGAAACATGGTGTCAGGCCCATGGGAAATGACAGTAGCCATCATTATAGTTGTTAAATTCCTGGTACCCATTATCATTGTTGTTTAATGACCCTGACTTTGTTTACAAGACTGGGCAGACCAGGAGGGCCCAGGAACAATGGGAAAGGGTTAGGGAGCCTGAAGGAGCCTGATGAAAGTAGAAGGTGCCCAGATGGAGAGGACATTTAATTAGTAGATAGCTTGAGGGTAGAAAATTTGCCCCCTCCCTCTCACTCCCACCAACCATCCACATACTCTGGCCTAGGGCCCCTGCTGCTCCACTTACCAGACCTCATATAGCCCTAGATCCCTGGGCTGAGTTTAGCCCCTCAATTATTCATAAACCTCTGACTGAAGTTCTGTGCTCTTCTGGGCACTGTCTCCATAGCAGGAGAATTTTTTTTCCAAAAATGTTTTTATTTGTTTTTGGTTTTTAATTAGATCATGATAAATCACTATTTCCTTTCTACTCTAGGAATCTTGCACATTTCTGAAGTTGCATTGTTCCCCTTCCTCCCCTAGTGGCAGGGATGGACCTCTGTGCTGTAGTTGTACTGGTCACACTTTTGTTTTAGTCAGCCCTTTTTTTTCTGCTGTGACTAAAAGACCTGATAAGAACAATTTTAGGGGATAAAAAGTTCTTTTCAGGTCTCACAGTTTCAGAGGTCTCAATCAATAGACAGCTGGCTCCATTCCTTGGGGCTCAAGGCAAGGCAGAACATCATGGTAGAAGAGTATGGTGGAGAAGTGGCTGAAGACACCATACCAAGAAGCAGAGAGGAAGAGACTAAGTTCAGCTCACAAGATATATAACCCAAAGCCACGCCCCCAATGACCCACCTCCTGCAGCCACACCCCACCTGCCTTCAGTTACCACTGTTAATCCATATCAGGGATTCATTCACTGATTAGGTTAAGGCTCTCATAGCCCAATCATTTCACCTCCAAGCCTTCTTGCCTTGTCTCACACATGAGCTTCTAGGGGACACCTCACAACCAAACCATAACACATTCAAGCCTGCCAAAGATGTCAATGGACTGTCACATCATTTTCTCACTTGAACTTACAAAAATGCCTGTGGGCTTTTTTTTTGGAATCTAGGATCACCTCCGCTTCACTAGTGAAGGAACAGGGACTCTTTGACAGAGGAGTATCTTGGGCTAGATGATCTATTTTTGGCGTTGTGTGAACACACTTTGCTTCTCTAACAATAGCCATTATCTACTCCCTAGAAACTAGGCTTGTAGCAGCAGATGTGCTTTGGACTAATGGGAATCTACCCACGGAAAAGACCTGTCCCTGATTGTATATAAGGTATGTTGACACTAAATTCACATCTTCATACGTGTATTTTGTGTAACAATGAGGGTCTCCTTCCACCATACATACTTTATATACAGAGTTACAAAAAATGGTGTTGTGAATGGATAATTATGATTGTAATGCATTCCACTATTGTCATGTATGTAAGAAATCAAAAAAAGAAAAAGAAAAAAGAGAAAGAAAAGAACTGTTCCTGGCCTAGAGCAATGCCCCAGGCTCTGTGTACAAAGAGGGCCCTGTTGGATCTTCTGCATTTATAGACTCAGCTCCTGAACCCACATCTCACCAACTTGTACCTTCCTCTAGATCCTGATCTGTTTACATCAACCCTCACCTGTTCTCCATTTCCTCTCTGCCCTATATCTCCTTTGGCTGCATCCGTCCATTTCTTCAAGCTTCCCTCACCTGGTGGGAGCATAGAAACTCAGGAGCCAGGGTGTACATTAGTAAATCACCCTATGAGAGTGCTGTCTTTGCCACCTTGTCTCAATCTGCTGAAAGACTCTCCCTCTGCTTTGGTGTATCAGCCTGTTTGCTTTGGACTTGCCTTTAGTTTTGGACCCTAGTTTACCTGCATTCCTGGGCTTGATGTCATCTATATGTAGTTCTTTGCTTATAACAGGCCTGTTCTCTCTTTAGATATGGCATGGTGGGGTTGATCTCATCTGTGATGGTTCATTTTATGTGTCATTGTGGCTGGAGCATGGTACCCAGATATTTGGTCAAACATTATTCTGGATGTTATTGTGTTTTCTTTTTAAAAATAAGATTAGCATTTAAATTGGTGGGTTCTGAGTAGAGCAGACTGCCTTCCATACTCTGTGAGGGCCTCATCCACACAGCCTTCTGTTGAAGGTTTTAACAGAACAAAGACTGACCTCAGCCAGCAGAATTCTACCAGCAGAGAGCCTTTGGACTTGGACTACAACATTGGCTCTTCCCTGGGTTTCCAGCCTGCCAGCCTACCCTGCAGATATGGCTTTGCATGCTCCATAATTAGGTGAGCCAATTCCTTTAAATAAATATCTCTTTGTACATGTTATTGGTTCTATTTCTCTGGAGGATACTAACAGAGTACCTAATACAGGAATCGTTAATTGAATAGCTTTCAGAGACTGGAATTTTAAAATTTTAATCGTTAACTGAAAAGCTATTTTTTTTTGCCCTTTTATTGCGGTAAAATATACATAACACAAAGTTTAACATCCTCACCATCTTAGGCATATAGTTCAGTGGCGTTAAATACCTCTGCGTTGTTCTGCAATCCACCATCCATCTCCAGAACATTTAAAATCATCACCAAGCTGAAACCTGTACCTATTGCATAATAACTCCCCATTTCCTCTCCCTTCACCCTCTAGCAACCACCTTCTACTTTCTGTATCTATGAATTTTACTCCTCTAGGTGCCCAAAACAGGTGATCTTTGGTGATTGGCTTCTTTCCTTTTGCATGCCGTCTTCAAGGCTCACCCATGTTGTTCTAGGTGTGAGAACAGCCAGGCTGTTAGTGTGGGATCCTGAGCACTTTTCTTGAGGTATTTAAGGTATTTAGCATCAACATCATGGGGTTCAGTGAATTAGCGTGTGGGGAGAAGTAATGCTCGGTAAATATGTTTTATCTTTATTAGAGTCCTCTGTAATTTACGATCTATGGCTTGGAGGTCCCTTCTCAAGACCTCCTGCCTACTCAGTAGGTGTCCTCAGGGCTGTCACACTTCTGGCACCTGGCACATGACTGTCTCTTAATGGATATATATACACATGGACCTTAGTCTCTCCCCTGCTCCCAGAATGTCAGATGACAGACAAACTCCCTACAATGTGACAGGGAGAAAAGTAGGACTCACACAGTTATGTAAACTCCAACTGTTTTCATTATGGTATCCAAACCCCAGTGGTGACAAATTAATTTCATGTCAGGGTGAAATAGGAAGCAATATTAGTGTAATCTTGGAGTAGACCTCGCTCGAACCATGGGAGTACAACCTTGAACTATTAATTTGCCCTTGACAAGCCTCAGTGTCCTCATCTATCAATGGGGATCACATCCTACTTCTAGGAGACTTGCAAGGGGTAGTTGTGGGACTCCCTTGGTGCTTGCTGCACTTTTGCAGCCTGGGAGGTTAATCCCTTCTTTAAGGCACAGCTTTTTTGGGGAGGATCTTGGCACAAGGTTTATAGTTTGAATTTGATATCTTTCTGACTCTTCTTTTTGTTACAAACATAATAAAAGTGAAAGAGACAGATGGCAAGACTTGATTCACTTGTACCAAATGTTTGAATGGTGTGAATATAAAACTAGAAATGAGAGGAACAAGATGGTTGCAATAATCTGGGGAGTCGGAAGCAGGAAGCTTAGGGGGTGGTTTGGTCTCCAGGAGGAAGCAATTGCCAATGGCCTGCCCCTCCCCCACCCTGATTGACCTGGGTTGGTGTGGAGAGATGAAGAGCAGATGGACTTCCTCCTTGACATATACCTTCCCAAAGGGACACCAGAAGTCGAGACACTGGTCACTTACTGGCTAATAGCTTTTTTCCAGCACAGGGAGGGTGATGTTCTCCAGACCTAGCCAAGGCAGCATAGAATCTGCTTGAACCTGGGTTCTTTGGAAACCTCCCCTTAGACCTGGGTTTCCCAGTTGTGCACTATCGACATTTGGAGTTGGGTCATTTTTTGTTGTGGGCACTGTCCTCTGCATTTTTGTGTCTGGAAACATCCCTGGCTTCTATGCCCTAGATGTCAGTAGCACCCTCTGTGCTCCAGTAGAAAACCAAAAATGTCTGCAGACATCATCAGATATTCCTGGGTAGGTGGGTGGGCAAAACTGGGTTGGGACCATCAGTTGGGCCTGCCCAGGTTTGCCCTTCTCATGGATTTGGAGAAGCCAGCATGGGATAGACGGAGACGCATCTGGCAACCCTTGACAGGGTATCTGTTACTCTCTTTCCACCCCCTCTACCCTGAGTCAAGGAGCTTCCTTGCCCCCTGGCTTCTGGTTGGCTCTGGCCAATAGGGAACACAGAGAGGAGATCTGAGGAATGGCAGAAAGTGAGGCCAAGGTATTCTTTCCCCCACTTCCTCCCACAGGCTTGCAGAAGGCCTCCATTGCTGTCAGGTGGCCACTTCAGGTTCTGGCACCTGCTCCTCTCTTGGCCCCATCAGGACTAGGGGTGATAACAGCTCTGTTTCTTTCCACGATTATCTGCCCTAGGGTGCTGTGTGCCTTGGTCAATTCCCTAGGTCCTGCCTTCAACCTTTATAAATTCTCCTAACGATTTTTGAATGTTGAAACTTGACCGATGCACATATAAGAAACATTTCTCAAACAAATTCTTATTTTTCTCGTGTTAGTTCGCTTGACCATTCATTTATTTAATACATTGTTTTCCAAGTTGCTATGATTTGGGTATGTCACCTTTAAGTTCATGTTTTGGATCCTTCATTCCTCGGTATTGGACTGGGTGGAAGGTATTTAGGAGATGGGGACAGAGCCCTAATGAATAGTTTAATGTCTTTTTTGCAGCAGTGGGTTACCTCTACTTGGGAGTTCAGCACCCATATGTGCCTACTTGCCCTTCTACATTCTGCCATGAGTTGAAACAGCACAAGGCTTTCCCCAGAAGCTGAGCAGATGCTGGTACCCTTTGTTGGCATCTCAAAGAGCTCTGTTCTTTATAAATTACTCAGTCTCGGGTATTTTGTTATAGCAACAGAAAAAAGGGCCAAGAAACACATCTGCCTATTCTGGACCAGTTGTCATGCCAGGTACTGGGGGCACAGAAATGGACCAAATGTCATCCCTCCTCAGGGGAGTTTACTGTCTTACTGGAAAATCAGACTTGTGCTTGGTGATAGTCGTAGATATGGCACTCAAGTGCTCGAAGAGAAGTCTGACGAAACCCCAGGGAGACCAGGGGGAGAGCATGTCCAGAGCTTCGCTTCCCAAGAAAAAGAGAGGTGCTGGATCTTTTCCAAAGATGTTGTGTCATCAGCTGGTCCTGAAGGCATCCCTTGATCACAGCAATGTACCCTAGAAAGTGGCACAAAGCCCACAGGCTTCCATCTCCAGGTCCTAGGGACTCTCCTGGGAGGAGTAGGCACTGTACCCCCCAAGTCAAGGGTCCCAGAGCACACTCACCCTGAGACCCCACTCCCTCAGCTACTTGAAGTCCCTGACCAGTGTCTTGAAGAAAGAGAACACTCCAGAGCAGAGAAGTCCTTCCCTGCAGCGGCTGCCAAACAGGCTTCTCACTGAAGTGCCTGCCAGCCAGCCATATTTCAAGGGTCACAATTTCCTCCCAGTGGTTTTCTGCAGAGCTCAAGTCTCCAGGACCCTGAAATAAATTAAAATATTGATTGATTCTTAATATTCTCTCAAATCTCTTAAAATCTCCAGGTCTTATATAAATCAATGTGCCAGTTACAGGGACTTATTCAATAATCTGCAAAGTATCCTAGTAATTACTTTTGGGTCCACCCCATGGCAGAGGCAGGCCACCTTTCCATCATTTTTAGGACCCTGGGTATAACAACGGATAGAGGGACTCTAGTTTCTTATTTTAATTACAAAGCCTGTTCCCCACGGTGCTCTGTGCAGCAGGAGACAGTTAGAATGAGTTAGAATGAGCTGTTGGGCCATCCTGGGTCAGGAACTCATGATCTCTGCCACCTCCGCTGTCTTGTTTGACTCCCTTGGCTCACCCTCTGCTTTTAGCTCCTGTGTCCTTAGCTTCCTGGCAATGACAGTTGAGACATTAATATAATAGCACCCCATTTTTCCAGATTAAAAGGAGAGCTTATCTTGTGAGAGAAAGACTGTCTGAAAGCATTGTTACAGCTTAGATCTTAAATGTCCCTGCAAAGCTAATGCACTGAAGGCTTGGTCCCCAGCTGGTGGTACTGTTAGAGGGTGGTGGAACCTTTAGGAGATGGGACCTAGTTGGAGGATGTAGGTCATTGAAGATGTGATCTGGAAGGGTTGGGACCTCTACCCCTTCTCTCTCTCTCCACTCAGAGCTGCCAAGGGTGGACAGCTTGGCTCCACCAGGTGCTCCCACCATGATTTCTGCCTAATCATAGTCCCAAAGCAATGGAGGCCAAGCGACCTTAGACCAAAATCTTTGAAACCATCAACCAACAATAAACCTTTCCTCTTTTAAATTATTTATCTCTGGAATTTTGTCACAGTGATACAAAGATGACTAATACAGGTACCTCCCATGCTGCCCAAGACAGTTGCCTAGATTTGGGGAGTGGGAGTGTGGTGGGGAGGAGGAGATTGGAGATGGGTCATATGCCTCCCATTGGCTTTTATTTAAATGGCAGTAAATAAGGTGATATGAGCTCATTAGGGGCTAAGGTAGTTCTTAAAAGAGGTAGCTTGTTCCCAAGAAAGCCAGATCTGGGCTTTACGTGAGGTCATTTTCCATCTTACCTCAGTTACTCCTAAGCCTTATGTTCTGTTATAGCATCCTCCACTTCCTCCTGAACACCGGGCAGATGTTGACCCAGGATCATCGAATACATTGTGCTCTTTCAGCAATCTTTGCCTTTGAGTGTATTCTACTATCTTGGATGCTTTCCTCTTCTTTCCCCACCTGGTGCACTTCTAATCAGACTTCAAAGTCTAGTTCAAATCTGAACTAGTACAGGAGCATCCACACTTCCACTCTACGCTGTGCTTTTTTCTGTAGCTGAGGATCCAGATAAGCTTCAAAGGCATTTTCAGATACATCTTGGGTCTGGCTTCCCATCACCACAGGATACGGCTCTCATGGCAACCTAAAGGCCGGGTGTTATCTATCAGCCTTCCACTGCTGTTCTCCGTCTCATCTATGTGCCTCACTCCCTCACTCCTTGCAGGTCTCTGCTCTGTCACTTTAATCTTCTTGATTTCTCTTCCTAGCATTCAGTACTGCCTGATATTATACATCTGTTTATTTGCCGTCTATGTTTCAGCCTGAATTGAAGGTTCTATGGGGACAAGGATGTTTGCCCATATTTTCCACTGCCATAGCCCTGGAACCTAAGCAGTGTCTGAAACATAGTTGGACTCTGTCCCACTATGTATAATGAAATAAATGAATAAATGGACAGGGCAGCTGATTTGTGAGAGTTGCTTTGTTGTCTGGCCTCTCTGCTGTCCCTGGGTACTGTCCAAGCCCCTTAGAGGGCAAGGCTGTAGGCAGAGGCTGGCTGAGGGGCTGTTCTCACAGAGAAGACATGGCAGACACACAGTTTAGATCTCTGGGTGAGCATGCAAAGCAGTGTCAGCGAGTGGGGTCTTATGCTTGCTCCTGCCAGGCTTGGAGTGAACTTCAGACATGGGGTAGGGGGTGCCCTGTGGAGCTGGAGCAAGATCTGGAGGCCATGAGACCCATTGGGAAAGGGGGAGCTCATCTGGAGCCCAGAGGGATGGGCTTATGTGTGAGCCCATCCTAGATATCACTTGGGGACCCCGGAAACTTTCAAAGGGTACTTTAGAATGGATTGCAGTCTTACGTGTGCAGAAGAAAGTAAAGAAACTGAAGAATCGGAAGTATTAGGGTCACAGCAGCCCTGTTTCTACAAGTTAGAGGGGAGAGGGTTCTTGTGTTTACAGGTTTGCCTGGGGTTACAAGAAGTTTTCACACTGACACATAACGTGTACCTGTTGAAGGTGGCCAAAGGCTCTAGATCAACATCATGAAAAACTCTCTCCAGCCAACATCCTCAGAACTTCTGGGAATTAGAATTAATACAGGGAATAAGAACTTTCATTGTGTCTTGGCACAGGTCCAAGCAGATGGGTCTACTGAATCTTTACCATAGGGTGACCTCAGATTGGTGTCATCCTCGTCTGCCCAACTGCGGGTGGTAAGTGATCTTCCTTCTTGTCCCAGATGGTGAGAAGTGAGGAAGACCCTAAGTGTTTTTGTATGTTTGCCCAACAGCCTTTCCTTTGCTGAACCACTCCTCCCCAACACAGTGTGACCCAGAGACTCTGTCTCTCCATCCAACATTGACATTAACACCAACACCACGATTTAAAGAACCTCCTCTCCCCATTCTGTGATCAGTCCATGGGTGAAGCTTCTGGGAGAGTCTTAACTTCTTTTGGGTGGTTAGCTCTGAGAATAAGGACTCATGTTGGCCCAGTGGTCA
The DNA here is from genome assembly GCF_052094955.1 of Ictidomys tridecemlineatus. Classification (NCBI taxonomy): domain Eukaryota; kingdom Metazoa; phylum Chordata; class Mammalia; order Rodentia; family Sciuridae; genus Ictidomys; species Ictidomys tridecemlineatus. Next base: position 50,986,404 of record NC_135480.1, on the reverse strand, counting down.
TTTCCCTACACCTGGAGACTGTCAGCTCACAGAAAGTCTTCACCTAGATGAAAGCCAGGCTAAAAGAAAAGAGAGGCAGAACTTCCTTGGAACCTGGCTCTGACCAAGCCTAAGTCAATTTCATCCTGAGTTTCCTAGGTAATATGCAATAAATTGCTTTTGGGCATGGCAAATTTGAGGTAGACTTCTGTCACTTACAACTAAAATGCCCTGACAAACACAGGCCTATTCTGTCTCCTCTGCAAATTACAGGTCTGAGAACCCAGTACAGGCACAAGTATGGGAAGAAACTGGGTGAACTGGTGGAATCCTCTCTCTCCCACCCTACTCCACTCCACCCCATGTGTGCATGCTCTCTCTTTCTCTCTTTCATACACACACACACACACACACACACACACACACACACACCTCTATGCAATGTCAGGCAGGAACAGCAGAAGTGAGGGTGGGACTTTGCTCAATGATACCTTTCAAGTCTGGAATCATCTGCTCTCTTCTTTTTCCAGCTGCAGCCAACTCTACATTTATTTATTTATTTATTGTATCACAGCTCCAAATTCTCAAGAGATGGGACATGGAGAGCCATCATAATCTCATCCCTCATCCCTAGGTGGAAACTTGGGGTTCAGGACAAAGTGTCTAATTTTTGGTTACTTGAGAGCCTCTGGGGGCCAGGCAGGCATAGAGGCCTCAGGACACAGCTAGAGCGGGGAGTTTTTCGCAGGGACAGAAGGAGTTGTTGAAACAACATGGAGCTCAGAGCCAAGCAGAGCGCCAAGGACCAGGAAGAGGGGCTTAGGGGACTCATCTAAAAAGACTAGAAGAGACGTCAAAACTGGGCGGCAGATGCTGAAATTTTGAGAACTGGGGAGACAAGGGCACACTTGGAGGAGTTGAGGAGGGTCCAGGACAATCATCTGGAACTGGAGCACTGTTCGTTGATGAATTTCATGGGACTGCAAATGTGTGATAAACGGGTGGGAAGTCTGAAGTTAAAGCCCAGGGAAGGGATAGTCAGATGGGATGGGTGACGTCAATGAGAATCTGCTGTGCTTCTTTCCCAGTCTTGCTTTACAGAATTGTGTGAGGACAATCTTTGTTCTTCTTGCTTGCTAGTGAGGGGAAATAAGTGTTAGAGATTTTAGTTTTTGAAGAGAAGTCAGATTTGAACTTATGCATCATTATTTTTCTCTTGATTTTTTGTCCCCAGCAACTGCATGTCTCTTTGAGGAGACATTCAACAGGGGTTTCAGAAAGTAGAGTCCCAGCTCCTTCCCCATCACTTACCAGCTGTGTGACTTTAAGTGTGTCACTTAGCATCTCTAGGCAGTTTTGCTAAGTCATCTTTCAGCTCTGCTATTCTGAGATTCTGTAAGTCTGCTTCCTTTATTGATCAATCTCCAAACCACAAGGACCCCCCATCCAGAATGTCACTCCAAATGTTCACTGGCACGCAGGTGTCTGCCCACAGACCCTGCTCCCCAGATGCTACAGGCAATTTGGGAACTATATTTTTAAAATCACCACAGATGGGAAGACTAAATGGAAACGAGACATGTTTGAAAATGCTGCTTTTAGCACTTTAGCCCCATCCCTTCATCCCTGGCTGCATTCAGCTTTTCGGATGGCCGCCCCAAATAGCCCACGGTCTTCCTGATGGCTTGACAAAATCTCCTGCAGAAGCGTTTCCAATCATGACTGGCTCCAGGGCCCCGCCTCCCCACCACCCCACAGTTCTCATTCTGTCCATTTCAGGACTATTGAAATCCCATATGATCAATGTTATGGCCTCTTTAACAGCTCTGTTATCTGCATAAACATGGGCAGACTTGCTTTCTCATTGTGCCCCAGAGGTCTGCAACAGCTTCTGTTCTCTTCCCCACCGTAGCTGCTGTATCCTTACTCCAAGTTATTGGCTCTGTGTGTTCATTTGCATAGTCAATCTTTTTATCCACCCAGTAATGCTCTTCCTGCCTCTGTATGGCTGGAGGTCATCTGTCTTCAGATGGAAGCCCCATTTTGAGGACCATTTTCTATTCTAACAACCCAGCTCCCGACTTGTCGGATGACTTGCCTTCTGTGTGCAGTGCCTGTCCTTGGAGTTGGCCTTGTGCCAGGAGCATCAAATCCATGGGCAGAGCTTCAGGGAGACTGGTCAGGAGGCAGGCGTGAGTGGGGATAGGAAGTGGTGGGGCACATGAGGGACACGAGAGCCAGGGCAGATGAAGTCAAGGCCGGAGAAACTTGATGGGAACTGAATGGGGAAATTTGGAGGTGAGGGTTTTGGTAGCTGGGTAGAATCCAGGAGGTGAGTGCCTGAAAATAAGACCAGCTAAGTCCAAAGGTTAACGGGGAGCCCAGGCAGTGTGGCAGCCGGGACCCTGAGAGAATTCTGGGGACTTTGCATGAGCTTCTGGATCTAGAGTGTCTGCATTTAAATCCTGGCTTTGCCCCTTACAGCCAAGTATCTGGAAGCAAATTATTAAACTTCTCTGTGCCTTTGCCATCTGTAAATTGGAAAACTATAATAGTACTTCCTTTGTAAGGCTGTTTAAGTGAGTTGAAACAAGTTCTTAGAAGTGGTTCTTGGCCCATAGTGGCATCAGATTCAGCAATTTTGTTTAAAAAAGCCACCATTAGATGGCTCTATGCATGGAGGGTTCTGCCCTGAGGGTGTGTTGCAGACTCTGAGCAGCTTCTGATGCTGCTGTGGGAAGGTATCTCCCACCCAGAGAAGGTTTGGCTTTGGTTAGCGTAGTACTCCAGTCCCAGTTCTCATGAACTCCATGTTTATTGGTGGAATAATTGAATAACTCTTTTTATATGTAATTCCCAGTGGAAATGTATCAAATAAACATAGTTATTTCTGTAGTAATCAGAGTGTGGGCTTTAGTATTAGTCAAACCTGGGTTCAAATCCTCACTCTTCTATTCGATTGTCATATGACATTTACTAAGCTCTTAACCTTTCTAAGTCTTGCTTTCCTGGTCTGCACAATGGCAATGCCAAACATCTATCTCACAGAATGAATTCAAGGTTCAAGATAACGTGTATAAAATACTTGACTCACTCTTCTTTCCAAAGTATGGGTGTTGGTCCAACTGCAGTCCCATCTGACTGCGGCACTCGGGGAGGGTCAATTACCAAGCCTGCTCTGCTACTGGGGTTCCGTTCCTCTTGGCTGTCAGACTGAGAGCTACCAGCTGGCTGTTGGCTGGAGGATACCCTCGATTCCTGGCCACCAGGTACCATGTTGTAAGACCCACTCTCAAAAGAGGAGTTTACAACATGGTACCTGGTTCTTCAGAGTCACCAAGATAGAAGCCAGAGTTATTCTGAGACCTGATATGGGAAGTGATATTTTGATACTGTTTGTGCAGGCTACACTCAGGGGGTGCGGATTAAACAAAGTCATGAACACCCAGAGGGAGAACCACCGGGGCTGTCTTGGAGGCTGCCTATCATATTCTGAAACCTCTCTCTGCCACAGCCCCACACTTCTCTCCTCTTCAAAGGCACCATTAGCCACAACCTCCAAGTCATTTTTCACTTTCTACCATCCCCAACCTCAACCAGAGCCACGCTACTGAGCCAGAGTCTTTCAGTCTTTGAGTAGCACATTTATCTCAATAGAGGTCTTTAATACATAGTAATTTATAATTCTTCATCTGAAGATCTCTTGGGTCCCCTTTTGTGCCCTCAAAGGTTTTCATTTCTTTAAACAGAGTAAGGGCAAATTTTTCCTCCATTCCTAAGAAAATGCTGTATCCAAATTCTGTCAAATGCTGTGACTTCCTATGGGATATGTGAACTCAACCTTGGCTTCAGAAGACTTGTGACTCAAACTCTGTTGAGGAGTCACGTCATCTGATGTGACTCAGATGGCAGGGTTCCTTTATGGGGACAGATTCACTCTGCCATTCACTCCAGAGCTGAGACTTACCTCTTTAGGGTTTGCAGATTTCTTTTGGGGGCTCCTGTGGGAACATAGAAGTTGTCAGGTTGAAAAGGAAAGAGTGAGGAGCCACTGAGATGGGAAAGCTGAGAGCAAAGTGGGGTGAGTCCTGAAGTAAAGCAAGAACTGTGGGATGGAACCAGGTATAGAAAGCCTTTCATCAATTCAATGCAGGGCTCAGCGAGGATGCCAGAGCTAACTATTCATCATAATACTAAATCCAAGCTGGGGTTGGGGTTCAAGAGAGGTTAGAAGCTGCAGCAAAATCAGCAACTGGGATAATCCTGAAGGCTTAATCAAGTACTGATAGGTACTAGGATTAAGAGGTTGGCCAGGGCTCAGCAAGGTTTAGCAGTTTGCTCAAGGTCACATCGCCCTAAAGTGGCAGAGTGGACCTGACAGGTACATGGGACTCCAAACCTTTGGGTCTCTGCTCTACACCCCATTGCTGCCTAGACTTTCCTCACCCCCAGCATGTGATCCTAGCTTCTTTCTGACCTACTGATATGGTTCCAGGCTGGCTGATGCCAAGGATAAACGGAGAGGCAAGGATTGATGAGTGACGGAGGAAAGGCCATGGAGAAGGAGTGTCATAGATCTCAGAGGTATCCTCTTCCCCTGGCTGGTGCTTCATTCCACCTTCATAGGTGATACAAGAACCTGGAATCTCAGAAAGGTGGAGCCTGGATGAGTCCAGTCAAGACCCTAATCAGCTTCTTCCAGATTGACAGTCAAAGACACAGATGCCCAACTCGACAGTGAAGATGACAGGCAGAACCCAGTTGGGGAGACAGCCTGTGCACTGCATCCTCACTCTGGTTTGGTCTTCCTAACTTCCTTCCTGGGAATTGCCCCTTTTCTCCCTCTGACCAGATGACTGTAGTTTTGGCATGTGCCTGTAGGGGTCATAGTACCCCCTACCTCCAGGCACTGCCTGGAGATGAAGACATCCTATAGACAAGCCTGTTTTGAGTTCTGGGTCAACTCCAGTCCCTTGTATGACATTGAAATGTTGGGAGTGCCCAACTCCTTTTCCCAGGTTGGGTTCCAGGGTCCCACCTTGGCCTGGGGAATCAGATAAGTCCAACTCCTTCCTTTTCCTAGGCATGAAAAACAGACCCATAAGGACTTGCCAAGGTTACAATGTAAGGTCATGGCCTCAAGGTCTCTTCTGTTTCCTGTGTTATTTCTATTATGGTGCATGGCTTTTCACCCTGATAGCTTTGATCCAATCCAACAACCTTACTTTGATCCAATCCACCCCTGCCCCTGTTGTTCTTATTTCCATGTTCCCAGCCTTCCAATTACCATAGTTATCTTTTGTGTTATTTTTACTTCCCAACTTCATGCTTTGGAAAATTCTGTCTACCATTCACTCTTCACTTACAGATAATAATAAATTTATTTGCAGTTTTGTTCATCAAAATCATGTGTAACTACCAGAGTTTCTGATCCATTAGAGATGATCATAATTAGCATAAATATTGAGATGATATAAATTGAAGCTCATAGCTTTATTTAGTTTGGTGTGGGGGTTGGCTATTGTGAAAATTACATGTAGTTTCTATTAGGAACTTAAAATTTTTCGAAACAGCACATAGACATCTATGATTGCTCCAACTGCATTGGTAAAACAGGAACCTCAACCCCCAGGCTCTAGCACAAGTCCCTTGAACCCTTGCTAAAAGTGCCTGAAAGCAATAGTTCCTCCAATCAGGCATGGAATCCACCATACTTGGGCTCTGTGTGCCGTGAGAGCTTCAAGGGCAGAGCCACATGCTTTTAACTTAAGAGGGAGCTGGGCAGACAGCTTTCTGTACCATGGCTCAGTTTTATAGTCCAGCTATCTGCCACTAATGCTCCATCGCTTTGAGTCTTGAAGCAAATACACTTGGGGAAGAAGCAAGAGGGTACCATTAAACTGTGATTAGCAATTTACTCCTTAGTTACCACTCAAGCCCTTTGTAGAGTTTTCTGACAACTCCTTAAAGCCAGATGATTTGGGGGTCCCAGCAAAGCCTCTTAGAGGTGGTGAGCATTCCAAGGCAGATTGGGAACAGTTTGCAGTTTGCAGATTACAGGCCCTGTGTCTGTAGACATGACATGTTTAGGCCTAGGAGGTCACATGGCTGATACCACCTCTTGGCATACCATCCCCAACCTGAAAATGCTGACATCACACAGAATAGAGCCACCCTCAGCTGGAGGGTCAGGGCCTGGGTGTGGAGCTGGGAACATTGGGATTTCCCAAATGTGTCCTGACTGCAGAGCACAGTTTTAGGTCTCTCAGCATCCCAGGGGTTTATTCCCCTTGCCACCAAGAAACTGTTGGAAAGAATGTGCACCAAACAAGGGGTATATATAAATACATACATATATGTGTGTGTGTGTATTTGTGTGTGTGTGTGTGTGTGTATATATATATATATATATATCCATATACAAAACACATATACATATATACACACATATATGAATTTTAAGATATATGTATTTTAGCTACTTAATATTTAGTAAAGGCATCATAAATGACAGGTATGATCCTTTCAAATAAAATGTAAATTAAAACACTCTAAGAGTTTTAATTTAGTAATAGAAACTGGGCAGTCTGAATGAAGATTCAAGTAAAGAAAACTGATGGAACTGTTTCAAAGGACAAGTTATTGGAAATACACAAAAATGAGTAAAAAAAAAATCTTTGCCTTTTAACAAGAACCACAGAGAAGCACCAATTTATATCTAGAGAGTCTTAAGTGGGATGCCTAATTGTTTTTTAAAAAGAGCACATTTTAAGAGAAAAACATAAATAATCCTAACATAATGCTAGTAATAAATAAAACAAAACATGTAATCCAAACTGAATCATCAAGGAATCTTCAAATTGAGCTTATAACATACATTTTCCAGCAGTTTTAAATGAGGACAGGTGCCTATGAGCCGGAGTCCTGGTGCCAGGGATTTATCAACACCCATCAAATTGAAAATCCTGTGCTTTTACACCTCTGATTGGTTTCTCCCTGTCCCAAAGGCAGTGATGCCAACATCTCTTGACTTCGTAAGCCATCCTGACTTCCAGAAGCTCCAGCACTTCTCAACCCTAGACCCTAAAATTACATTTAACAGACTCTCCATTTTTTTTTAGACTTCTGGTGAACAGTGAGTCTGCACCCTCCTTCAGGTCCATCCACAGGAGCAAGGGAAGAACAGGACATGCTGGAGGAATGGTTGTCTTGGACCTATGAAAGATGGTCTTCAGCTGTGGTATTAGGAAGTCATGGGGCCCTGCTCCATGGATCCAAAAGGAAGGAACCCCAAGCCTTTAGCTAAAGATTCTGTCAAGGCAAGCTCATTACCACTGCAGCGTCAAAATTGGTATGAGGTTAGTAAGGGTCTTTCTTCTTTTAGAACATTATGATTGTTTCCTAAACTTCCCTGTGTTAGACCCTTCTGGCTGCAGGAGGCAACCTCAAGTCACTCTCACAGAAAGCTCAAGTCCATTCTTTGGTCATGACTTATGGGAAAAAACTACAGTTCTGGTCTCTCATACCTGGACCTCAGAGTGCATGTAGAGTTAGGAGAGTGGCATCCGCTTTAAGATGTATGAGTTTCTTACTGCTGCTATAACAATTTTCCACAAACTGAGCAGTTTAAAACAATAAAAATTTATTTTTTTATAGTTCTAGAGGTCAGAAATCTAAAATCAAAGTGTTCATGGTGCTGTTTTTTCTTCGGAGGTTTCTGAGGAGAATCTTCCCTTACTGTTTCAGTCCGCTTTTGCATTGCTATCACCAAAATACCTGACAAGAACAATGTAGAGGAGGATAAATTTATTTTGGCTCACAGTTTCAGAGGTTCAATCCACAGTCAGCTGACTCCACATCTCTGGGCCTGAGGTGAGGTAGAACATCATGATGGAAAATCATGGTGGAGGAAAGCAGCTCAGGATATAATAGACAGAAAGCAGAGAAAGGGAGCTCCGCTCACCAAGGACAAAATATATACACAAAAGGCACACTCCTTACTTCCTCATTCCACACCCTACCTGCCTACAGTTACCATCCAGTTAATCCATTTCAGTGTTACACCTTTCATAACCCAATCATTTCAGTTCTGAAAATTCTTGCATTGCCTCACGCATGAGCTTTTGGGTGACACCTCATATTTAAGCTGTAACACCTACCTACTTCAACTTCTAGAGGTCACCTGCATTACCGAGTCTGTGACTCTTTCCTTGCATCCCAACCTCTTGCTTCCATCATCACATTCTTGTTTCCGTTGTCACATGTCCTACATCTGTGTCTTTGACTCTGCCTCTCTCTGTAAAGAACCTAAGATAATGTTGAGTTCATCTAGATAACACAGGATATTCTCCCCATCTAAAGATATTTAACCACATCTGTGAAGTCCCTTTTGCCATATAAGGTAACATGTTCATAGGTTCTGGGGATTAGGATGTGGGCATCCAAGGGAGGGCCTTATTGAGGCTGATCTGATAGTAATCATCTATCAAATCCTATACTATTTTTGCTTCAGTATGTGCTCTGCCCACATTCCATGGAAGGGATAGTCCAAGTGTTAGAATAGACCTTCCTTTCTTTTTTTATTTTGGTACCAGGGGTTGAATCTAGGGGTATTTAAGCACTGGATTAACCATTTAATCTCATTTTGAATGACTCACATCCCCAGCCCCTTTTTATTTTCTATTTTGAGACAGGACCTTGCTAAGTTGCTGAGGCTGGCTTTGAACTTGTGATTCTTCTGCCTTAGCCTCCAGAGCTGCTGGGATTGTAGGTGTACACCACCAAGCCAGGTGAGTAGACCCTCCTTGTGAATAGCAGATCTGATTTCTGGTTAGGGCCTATTGAGTAATGACACATTGGCTTGCTGTTTGCTGGCTAGTGACTCATTGACTTGCCAGTGGTCAGTCAGGTTCTGAGAAGTCAGGTGAAATGCACACACACTGTAGCCATTGATGGTAGACTTTTTTTTTTTTTTTTACTAGAAGTCATCTAGAGCCAGGATGGGGGCTGCCATGGGTGCCAAGGACAGTTCGTGAAAGCAGTAGAAGTTGATCAAGAGAATGAGGCAGAGATAGAATTTGGGAAGCCATGTGGCCTTTGAGAGACCTAGATGCTCACATCCAGCCTTGTGGGGCCTAGCTGTGCTTCTGTTACCACTGTTTCCGGGTGACGAGTCCTTGCTTCCCCGAATGCTGAAGTATAACACCAGAGAAGCGTGCCAAGGCAGGCAAGTGTAGAGTGGAAAGTGGAAGCTTTATTAAAGGACAGCAGAAAAGACTTCCTCCCGGAGGAAGAAGGGGACCCGAAAGGCAGAATCCGTGGAAGGGGGAGGTCTTCCCTTTTTTATAGCTAAGGTCTTCTTTTAGTCCTCCCACATTCCTGTCCTGTTTCCCTTTATCCTGCAGTGATAGAATGCAGGTGGGAAGGCCAAAAGGTGGGAGACAGGTGGGCTGGAGGAGGAATCTGGGCCTGGGGTGGTTTGATTAGCACCTCCCTGTTTGCAAGGAGCTACTTCATTAGCAGTTCCTTAGGATGGGTTCCAGGCCTTGGCGATCTTAATATTTCAATTTCCCCAGGTATTGTTCTGGTTTCCTGGACTCCATTCTCAATAATGAGTTAGTGAAATTCCTAAGACTTAAAACTATTTCCTGTCCCTGCCCTTCCCTGTGGTCTCTGTTCCTAAGTCTGACCTTCTGCTTCAGTTTTTCTGTGCTGAACTCTGGTTCCTCACCCTCAATCTCCCTGCCTGACCCTGAGAGTAAAGCTACCTTGAGGAGCCTGCCAGGAAGTTGGTAGGCGCAGGTTCTAGCACATGCCCCAGCCATACCTGGGCTTGCCACGGACCCTGAAAATTGTGACCTGTGCCTCCCAATCTCCTGGCAGGCTCTTCAAGGTTCTGCCCCATTCTGCCAGGTAGGGGTTCCTCTGCTCCCCCAAGGAGGTGTGAGAATCCTCTGCCTCACTCTCTCGCCACTTCCTCCTTGCCTGAGGTAGGCTATTTCAGGAAGCATCGGAGAATCCCAGAGCTGTGGACAAATGAATCGGTTTTTGTTCAGCAGCATGCATTTTTGTGCAACAAACTATTAATGGGGTCTCTGCTGCCTCCAGTGCCTTTGCTATCAGGGAAAAATTGAAGAAGACCCGAAACTGCGGAGGAGCCAGCTGGTGATTTAATTTTCTCTAATTTTTCTACCTCTGGGGAAATTGCCAAATTAATGAGAAGCCAGACCTCTCAACTGCTCTCCACGGTGCCAGGCGAGTGGCTGCCTGAGGAATGCAGCACACAGCCACTGTGTCCTCCAGCACAGGGCCACCTGGGGTCCTGAGACAGTTGTGCCCATCCCACCTGCTGCTGGGCCACAGCATCCAGGGCACATGGCAGGAAATCCAGGTTCAGCTCCTGGTGAGAGCAAGTCTGCTCACGGGTTTCCCTGCCAGAGAAGGCTGCTTCTTGGCATTATTTATTTCCCTCGCACTTCTAGCTATTTCTACTGTGGATCTAGTCTTGCATTTTATTTCATTCCTGAGGGTGCTCGCCAAGACCTGAACGTGGAGACAAGACCCTAATGCGGGTGCTGCAGGCTGTCCGGCCTGGGTCTCAGCTCCAGCCTGCTTGGGGAGGAGACCCAGCAAACTACTTCTCCCTGGGCCTCAGCTGTCTGCTCTCAGGCCTGTGGGCTCTCCAGTTGTATTAATCTTTATTTGATTTATTTTGCAGAGCATTGTGTAGCCTTCAGCACTAAAGAGTCTTGCAACTTTTATGGATTTTGCCAACCAGACTTTGTGGTGATGAAAAGGCTTTAGAGAACAGCCACGTCGCTTCCCTCTGTTTTGAGGGATGTTAACAAAGATTCTAAACATCATCGCAAAAATGCCTCGTCACAGTCTTCTTCAGCAGGCTGCCTCCTTGGATTTGGGAAAAGCTTTAGTCTCCCTTTTTCTGTCCCTTTTGCTTCCTTGCAAGTTCATCCCCCAATATCCTCAGGAGATGAGTTCCAGGACTCCGTGGGTGTCAGTCAGCTTTTTATTGCTATGACCAAAACACCCAACAATATTAACTTTAGGGGAGGGAAAGTTTATTTTGGGTCACAGTTCCAGAGGTTTAGTTCATGGTTTTCTTAGTTGGCTGAGTCCATTACTCTGGGCCTGATGTGGGACAGAATATCATGGCAGAAGAATGTGCAGAAGAACATTGCTCCCTTAACAGCAGCCAGGAATGAGAGGGAGGAGGAAGGAGGAGAGAGAGAGAGAGAGAGAGAGAGAGAGAGAGAGAGAGAGAGAGAGAGAGAGAGAGAGAGGAAGTAGGGAAGATGTACCCTTCCAAGGCGTGCCCCCAGTGATTCACCTCCAGGTCCCATCTACCTACAGTTACCCCCCAGTCCATTCAAACTGGGAGGGACTGATTAGGTTATAGCTCTCACAATGTAATTATTTCACCTCTGAACATTCCTGCATTAACACGGGAGCTTTGGGGGCATACCTCATATCTAAATCATAACACCCTGTGAGTACCAAAATACAAGAATGATCAAATGGCATAATGTTTGCGTATAACCTACACATATCTTCCTGTGCACTTTCTAGATTACTTATGAGACCTAATACAAGGTTAACGCTATGTAAGTAGTTATAATAATGTTATTATTTGGGGAACACTAAGAAAATAGTCTACATGTGTTCAGTATAGGTGCAATTTTTTTTCCTGAATATTTTCAACCCACTGTTATATAAATCTGGGGAAATGGAACCAATGGATACAGAGAGCCAACTGCGTTCCTTGTGTCTCCCACCTGGAGGCAGCACCAAAAGCATCAGAGGAGTTGTTATTCCACATCAACTTGACCATGTGGGCCATGAATGATATGTCAGGACATTGGATTGCTCAAGAAATATTCAGAAAATCTTGGACTCCTGCTCTGGAAGAGAGTAGGCTGTAGGCCCAGAAAGGGTGCTGACTTCAACAGTTCTACCAGGTGACTGCTTCTGATTTCCCCAAGCAAAAATATTGTACTGTTCTAGGGATCCCCCAACTCATAAATATATAATGTTAGTGCTTCCCAAAGTACAGTTAGGAAGAAAACCATTCTGATTTGAGGGATGTTAATGGACACAATACAACATAAACTTTTCTTCTACTAAAATATATTGTTTTGTTTAACCATCAATGTCAGATTTCTTTACTCTAGAATCTAAGAACCTTTAAAATATTAGCATACCCTGAGAATCTTCTGAGATGAGGCTATAATCTGCCGCATTTCCCAAGTTTATTTGGTTTTGGAACATTTTGGTTTTTGAGACCAGATTAACATCTTCCTCAAATAGTGTTCGGTGGAACACATTTAGGAAAATGTTTTTCTATTATAAGATTTATCACACTATATTGCAATGATTTATTCACATGTCTGCTTTCCTTACCAGGCTGTGGTTTCCTAAAGGGCAAGAGATGTATCTGAGTCATCTCTTTATCTCTAGCACCTAGCACAGAGCTTCCTGGGGCTGATTCCCTCCATAGTGCTAGCCGAGGTCACCAACTGCCTCTATCTTTGTTCTCATCTTAGACAAATTCCCAGCAACATTTTACTCAAGTTGGCTCTCCTTCGCCCTCCAAGCATTTTTTCTTCTCTTGGCTCTTGTGACATCACATACACTCCTTTACAGTCCTCCTGTCGAATCCTTCTCTCTGGCCTCTTGTGTAAACATGGAAGTGTTGCGAGTTCTATCTTGGGACAGTTCCTAGGCCTCAAGAGATCTGGGCATGAAGCACTTTCTGTAAACTGATAATTATCACGTTTATGTTTCTAGACGTGACTTTTCTCTTGAGCCCCAGACTCATAGCTAACTGTGAATTTGACATCTCTTCTTAGATATTCATGTTTAAGAAATCCAGAATAAAACTTTTGCTGTTATCCAACAAACTTGATTTTCTGCTCCTTCCTATGTTAGTAACATTCATCAGCTGCTTATGTCTAAACCCTAAAACTCATCCTAATTCTTTTCCTTCCCTTTCAATCCATCAGTATATCTTAGAGTACTATGTGATTGTTTAGTCCTTAGATTATTATTGCTTGTTAAATACTCATTCTCCTCTTCCACCCTCTGTGGAGTATATTTTCTCCACTTAGTTGACAGTGAACCTACTTTGGCTGCTAGGATATTAGTAGCTGTGTCCAGAGCTAAAATCCTGAATGTTGGAAAAGTGTGGTTTGGCACTTGCCTCCTGTGTCGCTTATCAACATATTTCCTTTTACTTCCAAACACCCTTGGTTGCTTCCTCTGTGGATATGGCTCTGAGCCCCATGTATCTTGTTCCTTTGCAGGAGGCAGGATGTTCAGCTTTGTCAGCTGAGGGCACTGGATGTGCCTGACTTCTAGGCACTCCTGCCCACCAGCCCTGGCTCCTGCTCCCTGGGGATGCTCCTATTTGCTGATGTCTGTGGACCTCTGCCGGAGCAGTTCAGAGAACTTCCCCATCAGCGTCTTTCTCTTGCACCACTCCAATACCTCCACTCTCGTTGCCCTGCAGTCAACCCCAATCCCACCTGATTGTGATGCTTCAGACATTATCATATCTGATGTTTCAATGTCAGGTTCTGATTCAGACCAGCATATCAATCCATCTATTTGGTTTTGGGACCTTAATACAATATCTTAATTATGGTATCTTTATAAAACAACGTACTCTCTAGGATGGCAAGTCCTTCCACTGCTCTTTGACACATTTTCTTTTCAGTTATTTTTTATTATTAACTTCTCCAGATGAATTTTACAACAATTTTTTTATTTCCCCCAAAACGCCAATATTATAAATTCATCTGGGAAAAAAAGTAGCATCTTTTTTCTGTTGAGCTTTTTCATCTGATTGACATATCTATATTTAGTTATCTCCTTTTATATCCTTAATAGAATAAATGGGATGGTATCAATCTAAAAAGTTTCTTCAAAGCCAAGGAAACAATCAAGAACATGAAGAGAGAGCCTACAGAATGGGAGAAAATCTCTGCCACCTGCACCTCAGATAGAGCATTAATCTCCATGATATATAAAGAACTAAAAAAACTTAACACCAAAAACAAAAACAAAACAACTAAATAACCCAATCAATAAATGGGCAAAGGAAATGAATAGGCACTTCACAGAAGAAGAAATACAAATGGTCAGCAGATGTATGAAAAAATGTTCAAAATCTCTAGTAATTAGAGAAATTAAAATTAAAACTATACTGAGATTTCATCTCACTCCAGTCAGAATAGTAATTATCAAGAATACAAGTAACAACAAATGGTGGCAAGGATGTAGGGAAAAGCGTAGACTCACGCATTACTGGTAGGACTGCAAATTAGTGCAACCACTCTGGAAAGCAATATGGAGAGTCCTCAGAAAACCTGGAATGGAACCACCATTTGACCAGGATATTCCAGTCCTCAGTATATACTCAAAGTATTTAAAATACTTTGTATTACAGTGATGCAGACACATCAGTGTTTATAGCAGCTCAATTCACAGTAGCTAAGCTATAGGACCAACATAAGTGCCCATCAATAGATGAATGGATAAAGAATTGTGATATATATAAACAATGGAATATTACTCAGCCCCAAAAGAAGAATGAAATTATGGCATTTGCTGGTAAATGGATGGAACTGGAGATTCTCATGCTAAATGAAATAATCCAATCTCCCAAAACCAAGGTCTGAATATTCTCTCTGATATGTGGATGCTAACACACAATAAGAGCAGGGAGGAAAAAAACAGAAGTTCATTGGATTAGACAAAGGGGAATGAAAAGAAGGGATGGTGGATGGGAATAGGAATGGCAGAATGAATTGAACATAACTTTCCTACATTCATATATGAATACATGAGTGAAACTCCATACATGTATAACCCAAGAATGGAATCCATGGAGTAAGTTATACTCCATGTATGTATAATATGTCAAAATATACTCTACTGTTATATATATCTAAAAAGAACAAATATAATATATTTTTAAATAGAAAAATAAAATGTTTTGATTTTCATTATATAAACCCTGAACTTTCTTTTAAGATCATTTATAGGCATTTTTGGCCATTTGCTGTGGTTGTTCATATATATTCTTTATATGATTACTGGACTTAGAAAAGCTTTGATATTTGCATATTTATTTGTAACAAATCATTTCATCAAAAATTTTTAATGCATTTTTAATGTACCTTCTTGAGTTTATTGGTAATGAAATCATATTGACTGTAAATAATGATGGTCTTTCTCCCCTTCCTAGTAAGTACACCTCCTACTTACATTTTGGATCTCATAATGCCAACCAGAACAATGCTAAGTAATAATAGCATTATGGAAGATTTTTATTACCCCATGCAAAAATGAACATTGACCATTTTCTCACTCTATATACAAAATTTAACTCAAAATGAATGACTAACTCAAATGTATGAATTAAAAAAAATCCTATGTCTTTGGGTTTGGCAACAATTTCATAGAACACAAAAAGCATGAACCAGAAAAGCAAAAAAAAATGATAAAAAAGATCTGTATCAAATAAAAACATTTGCTTTTAGAAAGACACTCAGAAGAAAATGAAGAGAGAAGTCACAGATCGGAAAGAAATATTTTCAAAACAAAAACATGACCAATAACTTGCATCAAGAATATAGAATCCTTTCAACTCAATAAGATGAGCAACCAAATAAATAAATATGTGAACAACTTGGATAGATTCTTCACCAAAAAAGGATATATTGGTGGCAAATAGTCTCATGAAAAGATGCTTAACATCATCAAACCAAAATACCAGTGTACATCTACTAAGAGCTAAAATGAAAAGACTCGTCATCATGGTCCTGGAGAGATGCCAAAGGATTGCAATTCCCAGACAGTGTTGGTGGGAATACAAAATAGTGTAGATTTGGTAGTGATGATCCCAGCCTGATTCCATTTTAGATTGGGAGCCATTTCATCACAAAGTCATGAAAAGTTAATTTCTGTTTTATTATAAATTACTGAGATTACTAAACTTGTTTGGAATATCTGCCCATGTCTTCAACTCACCCATGTCTGATTTTCCCTGACCAAATAATAACCCTCTCTGAAATCTCAGCGGTGCCTCATAAATTCTGATATTGGGATCTGAATTTATTCCCTACCTTGAAATGTTAAGCCATGTAGATCATTAACCTACTATCTGTATTATGACAAACATAATGTTTGTATTATGTTTGTCAAAATCCTGTTAGCGGTAAGTTTTTAAGACACCCCCCTTTGCAACTTTTGTGCTATAAAACCTTTTTCCTGTAGAGCTAGGGTGCTGATCTCTAGCCCGGGATTTCGGATGAGACAGTCCTGTCCAGCTCTTGAGTACACAATCCAAGCTTGCTTTAATTTGATTTAAAATTGGAGTTGGTGTTCTTTTCTTTGTGTCATTCAATAGTAGATCCTTAAAAATTGAATCATTTATTTAATGTGACTCAGCATGCCTACTGTTAGGTATTTACTCAAGAAAAATACAAATGTGATTTTATCCAAAACCCCATGTACAAATGTTTACAGCAGCTTTATTTGTAATACTAAAAAACTGAAAATAAATCAAATATCCATCAACCACTGAATGGTTACACAAATTTTGGTGCATTTCATAGGATGGAATGCTACCCATGCAACAACATGGATGAATCTCAGAATCAGTGCACTAAGTAAAAGATTTTACTTAAATGACAGTCTGGAGGAAGCCAAATGATAAGGACAGAAATCAGCTCAGTGAGTTTCAGGACAGGGCAGGACAGAGAGCTAAGTATAAAGGAGCTTGAAGGAACTTCTTAGGGTGATGGGAATTCAGTATATATCGAATATCATAGTACTTAAATGTCTGCATATATTTGCCAAAACTCATCAAATTAAAGGGTTTTTAAGGGGGCAGCCTTTAGTAAATACAAATTGTACCTAAATAAACCCGACAAAAACCAGGCAAAAAAAAAATATTGTTAGCATTAGAGACAATTTGGGTTTTGCTCCTTATTTCAATGGGAATTATTACTTAAGAATTATTTTTGAACACAGTTTAAAAAATAAGTCATATTCTTTGTCATGTTAAGGGATAGACTTTGGTATCTTTAAAATTTCTTAGCTGCCTGTGGAAGACACTGACTGGCTGATTTAAGCAGAAAATAAATTTATCAATAGGATTCTAGATATCTCAGAGAATCACCAGAAAGTCAAAAACAAAGGGAGCCGGGGCAGCTGGAGCCACAGCCCAGATCATGACACTGTGAGAGAAATGGCTGCCGCCATCTTTGAGTGAGAGATGCCACAGTCTGAACCACTAATGCTCCACTCCTCCCACCTGGGTGCAGCTCTTGTGCTTCTATTACTGTGGCCTTGGAGACTGGAGCCACCGGGAAACAATTCTCTGCTGCCTGGCTTCTTTACTCCATCATCTGAACTTGAACTGAGTTCTACAAGGATGTCCTTGTTGCTACAAGGATGGGGCCAGTGCCCAGAACAATGAGAATTTGACATTTTCTCCTTTTTTACTGTGGAAGGTAGCACCACCTTTCCCACCAAAACTCAGGAAGTGGAGCAATTTCCCAAACACAGGGAGGACATTCAGAGGTGAAGTGCCCTTCTCCTTAAAAACAAAAAACAACACAAAATAAAAAACAACCCACACCTGTCTACTTAGACTATCTATTCCCAGTATTTTAGAGAATACCCCTGTAGGAATCAATGTTGAATCTCCTTAAATGATTTTCCTGCTCCTGTTGAGATAATCACATAGTGTCTCTTATTTGATCCATTGATGTGTTTCATAAACAGATTGACTAATATTAAAACAGCTCTGTGCTCTTTGGTAAGCCCAACTTGGTTGTGGTAAATTATTCTTTTAATATACTGTTGAATTCAATTTGCTGGCATTTTGTCTGGGATTTCCACATTTATATTCATGAGTGAGATTGGGTCTGGTTTTATTTTCTGCGGTCTCTTTGTCAGCATCGATGACATTCTGGGCTCTTCCTCCCAGGGATTTCATGCCCCCTGGTCAGGATTGATCCCTGAAATATTTTTCATAAACCACAGTCTTTACCACAGCCCACTGGATGTTAGGAAATTATTGGGCTAGACACAGACATGATGAAGAATTCTAAGTGCCAGAGGCATCCCTTAAATTACTCTGGGACATTTACTGAGGGCCTATCATGTGCCAGCTGCTAAATTATGTAACCTGAAGCTTAAATAAGCTTCTCCTCTGTGGGGAGAATCCAGATGAACTGTGAGAATCATCTGGAAGTGGAGAATGTGAGAGGAGACGTGAAAGGCCTCTCATCCATCTGTGTTTTATGATAGGAAAACCCAAACGCAGGAGGCAAGAAAACCCTGACAGAGCATAACTACTAAGGTTTCCCTGACTGTCTGTACCCACACCCCCTAAACAAACAAACAAACAAACAAACACGTGTGAAAGGTGAAGATGCTTGTGAAAATCATTTTTCAGACCCTCATCAGGGGTGGGAAAGTCACAAGTATTTACACAAATTCCATTGATATGCTATAGCCATAGACCCCCCCTCCCACAGGTCCCCTTTTAGACCCTTGGGCCCAGAAAATTATGTAGACCCCTGCCTACCCTGCATAGGTGAGTCAGTGGAGCATGAAATCAGCTTAAAGGTGAAGTCAAGGGTTCTGGATCCAGGCTGTCTGGACTTCACACTGCTTCAGACTATCGCATATTAGCTGAGTGAACTTGGATTCCAAAGTCTCTGTTCCTCATCTGTAAAATGGGATAATAAGAGTGCTTTAAGTTAAACCAGTTTTCAGCTCAAGGCAAGTTCCTTTATCATTGATCTCTACCAGGAACTTGCTTGGACCGTGCCAGAGCTTGGTAGTGAGGTGATAGAGAGAACTGAGACCCCCCAAATGACGTATTTTATGTAGTGCAAACATCTGTTCCAAATACATGACTTTTGGCTCATAAGAATGGCATCTGTAGAATGCCCTGTTAGTTTTCTCCTGAAGCCATATTTAAGAAGATTAAAAAGTCTTTGGATAATTATTAAGGAATCGCCTTGTCATCCTCTCCAGGGCCTTTGATTTTCAGGTTGATACTTCTGATGACTTTTCACCTGGGCTGGGCTCTGTGGTGCAGCTCAGAGCCCAGGGTATCTCTGGTGGCTGGTATCCAGTGCCACAGCCCCAGGCCAGCCACCTACAGATGTCTCCCATGCATCTGAGCCCCATTCTTGCTTTGGAGAGTCATCCCCTCGGCTCTGGGTGCTCACTCAGGCCATGCTTAGGAGCTGGGCTGTACTCTCTTTTGGTTAGAGCAATAGAAATGGCCTAAACCTCACTTAAGTAAAGGGTTCCAGGGTATTTCAAGGCACCCAAATGTAGCAATTACAACTGGGATTTGCAGAGAATGAGTTACAAAGTGACTGTTCTATCTCTATCAGGGGCCATGTACCCTGTTCCATTCTCCTCTCTGTAGATGAGTTCCTTCTCCAAGGCTTGGAGCTCAACTGCCCAATCAGTCACTGTGTGGCTCTGCCTGACATCAATGCCAGCCTGGCCCCAGCTTCTCCGGACACCATAGAGCTGTCTGTCTCTGTGCCTAACACTTAGCTTGAGGGGGAGTCTGTCTACCAGGTGTGTGTGCTGACTGGGACCTCATGTTTCCTAGAACTGATGTCACACAGGTAGAGATAGCCTATTACTCAGCTTGCAGGAAATAAGTCATTTGTCTCAATGCTACAAATAAGTAAAATGAATCATGGAGTCCTAGTGAGGTGCGAGGTCACAGGAAGAATTAATGGCAATCTTGGGACTTGAATTCAGCCCTCCCAACTCGTAATACGGGATGTTCTCGTGGCATCCCTGCGGCCCCCTCTGGCTCAGTCACAGAGGAGTGTTCACAGTGGGTGGACATGTTCCATAACAAAGCTGTGGAAATCTAAGCGGCAAGACACTGTAGCCAGGCCAGGTTTGCCATGAGCAGTCTGAGTGTGGAGGGCTGCTGAAGCCCACAGGCCAGATGGGGAAGCCCCTGATGCAGCTGTGCAGCATGGGGTGGGGGCATTCCTGGGTGTGCTAGTGCCTCTCTCAGGGCTCACGAGAACCAGCCACCAGGCGGTCTCCCCAGGACATGTCTCAGATGTCTTCTCTTGCCTCCCAATTTCTCACTGTCATATGTGGTGACAGAAAGCATGTGCCATATCCTCTACCCACACTCTCTTGACTCTGCCAGAAAGGAGAATGTTTATTTTGAGAAGCTGGGCTAGGATCTGGGGATAGAATAGTCAGTACACAGGGAGCTTCTGCCCTTATGGGGCTGATGTCCAGAGCAGAGGGCAGGCCAAGCCACACTGCAGCCTGCTGCAAAAGGCAGGCTCAGGAGGCCAGGGAGCACGGAACACGTGGGAGGCACTTGCCCTGGTGGGAGAGGGGCCCCAGGGAGGAGCTGGGCTGAGACCTGAGGATGGGTGACAGCCATAGTTGACGTTTCTGAACACAAAGAGGGTGCCTGGTGCCAAGTGCTCTCTGTGATGGTCCCTTTTACTCCCATAGCCACGGGGACTCTTATTGACTCCATTTTCACAGGGAGCTTTTGGACATTGACTAAGACCACACAGTTTAAGAAGAAGTGCTACAGTTGAGGGTTGTGCCTGTCAGCCTGACAAGTCTGCTCAGGGAGCCACTAAACCACACAACACCATTGCATGGGGGACAGGGGGGAGAAGGCAGTGAGGAAGGGGCAGCAGGGGGCCTCGTCAGGGCTGGTGGACCCCGTCAAACACTGGCTGTTTATTCTGAACACGATAGGTGGGAAGGCACTGAAGGAATTTAGGGACAGGAAGCACATGATCAGAATTGTATTTTTAAAACATCCTTCTGTTTATGGGGTGGTGAACAGATTGGAAGGGGGCAGGAGTGGATGTGAGGAGACAAATATAGAGGCCACTGCAGGGGCCTGAGGAGGAGGGAGGGTAGCAGTGTGGAGCGTGGGGTGGGCAGTGACGGAGGACCTCCTGGGAGGGACACTGAGAGGTAATGGACAGTGTTTGGTGATATGGGGGCTGCAGGCACGCCTTTGATGCTGGCTTATGTGACTAGATGGAGCCATTCATGGATAAAGAAATTGCTGGAAGGTCGTACTCATTTTCTGCATTTGTCTACACTTTTCTTGGTGACTCTCAAATTCAAAGGATAATTTTACTTTGAGGATGTTTTTCAAGTGTAGCTACGCGTGAGGGGGCGGTATGATGGCTCTGGGAAATGACAGAATGCCAACCACTGACTAGATTTTCTGCTCCTCGTAGATCCTGCACTGTCACTAGGCAGAAGAGTCAGAGGAGGCAGCCAGAGCCCACACCCAGGAGAGCAAAGGGAATGAGGCTCTTCCGCAGCCTCTCTGGAGGTGAGGTGGCAGCCTTGGCTCTCTCAGCTCACTCTGTAGGAAATTCTTACTGCTTCTTAGGATTTCACATATCTGAACGCAGGTTCTCCTGAGGGAGGACGAATATGGGGCAGGAAGCAGCCACTGAGCAACAGCTCTCAAGAAAGGGGGATTATAGCTGGGCACCCCTGAAATCCCAGAGACTCAGGAGGCTGAGGCAAGAGGATTGCAAGTTTGAACCCAGACTTAGCAACTTAGTGAGGCGCTAAGCAACTTAGTGGGACTGTCTCAAAATGAAAAAATAAAATAAAAATAAAAAGGGCTGGGGATGTGGCTCAGTGGTTAAGCACCCCTGGGTCCAATCCCCAGTACTAAAAAAAGAAACGAAGAAAAGAATAGAAAATTCCCATCCCATATACCAAGTCTTGTGGTCCCACCTGCAAGGTGACCAGCAGATGCTCTGTGGTCTCCTCACAGGTGAGGGCGTGGTGTGAAGCAGTTGCTCTGGTTGCTGTGGTGCCCACCTGGATCCCTGCTTTGGGACCCAGGTGCTCATTCCTCCAGCTGCCAGGAGGGGTGGCTGGGACAGTTCCCAGCTGAATGCTCTTATGCAAACTGCCCTTTCACCCCTCTGCTTGCTCTTCCTGGAGGCAGACTCCAGACAACCCTGAAGGCTGCCCTGGGCTCCAGAGCTCCCTGCAGCATCAGATCCCGCGGGTCTGCCTCAGTCCGGCTTTTCCCTCTGCCCGGTCCCTTCCTCACTCCCAAGAACACACCCCGGTCAGCATCCCCCCATGCACAGCCTGCCTCCCGAGAGCCAGCTTGGCTTGTCAATGCCCCTCCCACCTGTTCCCACTTAGGGTGGCCCACACGAAGATTCTCCTGAGACTTTAGAGATCAGATGGGAGACAGCGGCCAGCTGGTAGCACTCACATGGTGTAATCTGCAGAGTCGCTCACAGATGGGCCAGGTGCGTAAGTGTGTAGCTCAGTGACAAGGGCCCTGGCCTGCCCAGGATTTCCTCTTCACCAGTCAGAGACAAGAGGAGAGACGAGTTTCAGGCTGTCCTATGGAGTCCCAGCTTGTGGCCCTGGGGTTCCAGCCAGTTCATGATCTTCTCTTCCTGATGCTTGAAGCTTGCCCTAGAGACTCCTAGCTCAGGCATCAGACACAGAGACAGCCTGAGACCTTTTAGCCAGCTCCCACAATGCATGGGCAAATCTCTCAAAATTTCTCTCTCTCTCTCTCTCTCTCTCTCTCTCTCTCTCTCTCTCTCTCATACACACACACACACACACACACACACACACACACACATTCACCACACACACACACATACACACACACACACACACACACACAGTACTTCTTAGTCTCTGGTTCAACACTGGCTAATTCTGACCTAATGAGAGGAAAGCTAAGGCTCCTACACAGACTAGGGCAGAAGCACATTGAGGTCAGGATTAGCTAGAACAATAGGAGCTTGGCTGGCAGTAGCTGTTATTTGAAGGAAATAAAAATGTAAGTAGTTAGTACGTCCACTTTGGTGACAGGATGTGGGAGACCAGGTTCTCCCTTCTCAGAATGGAATGGGAAGTAGGTGGAAAGGTCCAGAGCAGAACCCACAGACAAGGTTAGAGGAGACCTCGCCCCGGCCACTCCTGGTTTGAGGCTGTACCAGTTCCTGATACGGAGGGTCTGGTGGTTAAATCCTTGCCTCTCACGTGCCACAGCCATGCTGCCCTGTTGCTGGGTGGGTACATTCATCACATGGCATGGTTCATTTCACAGTAGCCTTACCTCTCCTCAGCCCTCCTCGCAGGGGCCCTCCCGATCCTGAGTTCACAGCCCTGCTCATGGGGGCAGCCCCAGGAGAGTCCTCCTTAGTGATTCCAGGGCTGGCCCAGACCTCCTCAAGGGGCTGATCCAGATCTCCTCAAGGTACTCTGTTGTCTCCCCTTGAATATGGCTGAATGTGGGTTCCCAGGTGGGGCGGGATTTTCCCAGTCTGGAAGGGTAAGGAAGAAGGGGGGCACACAAAGGGGAACAGAAATGGAAAGTTTCCAACGAGGAAGAAAAATGAAAAAGGTAATAGCAGCAAAGGGACAGGGACAGGAAGGTTCATCAGCCACTATTTGAAAACACCAGGGACCCAGAGAAGGGTTCCAGCAGCCAATGGTTTTCACACTTATTTTGTTTGCAAATCTGGGGAACACAAGTGAGAGGGCAGCTTGACTTTCAACTTTCGCTTCTGCCTTGTGTCTTTTTGCCCTGGGGGGCCTCACCTAGGGATCCCTGCCTCCTTCTCCCCAAACCTCCTCTTCCTTTTTCTGCCTCAGGATGATGGAGCTGGCTCTCTTGGGAGGGCTATAGTGCTTGGGGGTTAAAGGGAAATGCTTCTGACAGGGCCAAGGAAATATTTCTTTTCCTGCCTAAAACTCTCTACTGTTAGTGAATCCGCAGACTCTGCTAAGCTGGAAGATGCCTCCCACTCCTGAAGTAGATGCACATCTGAGTCCCTGGAATCTGTGTTACCTTAGATCGCAAAGAAAAGGGGTCTTTGCAGATGTGATTAAGTTGAAGATCCTTCTCCAGATGGGCCCTGAGCTCCATTACCTCTTTCCCTAGAAGGCAGAAGGAGACAGAGGGGGACTTGCCACACACAGAGAAGGCTGCGGGAACAGAGCAGACTCAAAGATGCTTGGTGTTGAAGACTGGAGAGATGAGGCCACAGGCCAGGGTGTGCAGGCAGCCACCAAAAGCTGGAAGGGGCAAGGAACAGACCTTCCCCTAGAGCTTCCAGGGGAGCACGAGACCCTGCCCACACCCCCATTCAGCACAGCAATACTGACCCCAGACTTCTGCATTCCAAAATCAAGAGAAACAGGAATTTCTTTTACTTTAAGACACCAAGTTTGTGGCTTATTGAAATGTGCAGTCCTTCTGTTTGCTTATGGGGTAAAATATCTCCTGTCAACACTGGGAGGGTGGGGCCTCCCAAGAAATGGCATGGGATGGAAGTCAAGGTGGGGCACAGAGCATGAGAGGTTTCCTGCAGGCGGGCTGGTAGGAGGGAGTGAATTCAGACATAGAAAAGCACCATCAGGCATGACTAGGCAGAGTAGTGTCAGGCTGTAAATCAAGACACACTTTCATACCCTAGTTTGGCTTTTTGTGGGGGGTGTTGGGAATCTAGCTCAGGGGTGCTTTACCACTGAACCACATCCCCAGCCCTTTTTTAAATTTTGAGGCAGAATCTCACTAAGTTGCTTCAGGTCTCACTAAGTTGCTGAGGCTGGCCTTGAACTTGGTGATTCTCC
This sequence comes from Ictidomys tridecemlineatus, assembly GCF_052094955.1. Classification (NCBI taxonomy): domain Eukaryota; kingdom Metazoa; phylum Chordata; class Mammalia; order Rodentia; family Sciuridae; genus Ictidomys; species Ictidomys tridecemlineatus. Next base: position 50,961,726 of record NC_135480.1, on the reverse strand, counting down.
TGCCTCAGCCTCCTGAGCTGCTGGGATTACAGGCGGGTGCCACTGTGCCTGGCCTCTGGCTTGACTTCTGATGTGTTATTAGATTTCATTAAACCTTTGGAATCTCCTTCTCTATCAAACAGGAAAAATAATAATACCTTATCAAGCTATTGGAAGAATTTAATGAGATGGGGCAAGTTAAAAATAGTACACAGCATTCTAGCACATTTAAATGCTAAGTGGGTGAAATGCAGGCAGGCACGGTTCTAGCAACCCCAGCTTCCAGGTGAACAGATCCCTGTGTTCCAACTGCTTAAACGACACACCAGCTTTGCCAGGGCTGCAGTTCTAGATTGTGCCTGCATGGGTCAGAAATGATGCTCAGGGAACAGAAAGTGGGATCTGGCTTAAGGAATGGAGCAGGAACCAGGTAGATTCTGGACATTAGCCACAGGGAGCCCCAAGATACCAGGCAGCAGGACTAGCTGTGTCATTTTCAGGGCTCAGTAGAAAATGAAAATGTGAGCCACTTGTTCAAAAATTATTAAGAATTTCAAGAGGATAAGAGCAGAGCACTTAATTAAGCAGGGGCTTTTTTTGAGCTTGGACCCTTCTGAATGAGGGCCCTGAGAGAGCCCAGATTGCAGATCCTTGAAACCAGCCTGCCAGGTTTGGGATGGCGAGAAAATGAGGATAACACCTGGCCTATTATCTGGGCCAGCCCAGGCTGCCAGGGGCAGAGTCCTGCTGAACCCTAAGACGGAGCTGTTCGACTCTGATGTACAGGAACCTCAGGTGGCCTAGTACTAGTAGTGATGGAAGTAACAACTCCAGGGATAGCATTGCCTTCCCTCATAGCTTGTATTTATCGAGCACAAACCTTGTGCTAGAAACAAAGCTAAGGCCTTGTCTCTTTCCTGGTTTGCTCCTGTTGTTTTTGGCCTGGTTTGAAAAGAATTAGTAACAACACTGATAACACTTGTGCCAGGCTCTATTACCAGAGATTGTGCTATGTATTAAATCCTTTAAAAATAGAGACTATTTCCCATTAATTTTCATGCATTATCTTGGACCATTTTCTGTAGGAGTCTCTACTGCCCCCACCCACTCCCCATTTAAATTTTTTGGATATGGAACTAAAATGAAGAAAGGGTTTGTAACTTGCTCATATCTGTGTGTCTCCAAAGTCTGTGCTCTCGACATCTCAAGCATTGGTCCTTGTGGTGCATTTACTGGAATGGACAAACCTCGGCTAACAGTAAACCATCCACAACATGTTTTGCACACCACGATTCCTCACATCCACCCTGGGAAGCACCTCTGGTATGCAGTTGGTGGATGCTGACATTTTGGGAAGCAGCTCATTGTCGAGATTCTTTTCCATCCATGTGGATCAAGTATAACCTTCAAAGAGAATGACACTAATTTTCTTCCCAAGTGTGATATAATAGGAACTGTTCCCATTGGGATCAGAAGGTCTTAATTTTGGCTCCAGATTTCCCATTAGTCAGCCGTGTGATTTTGAGAATGTCATCAACACTCTCCATGGCATGTCTCCCCCATCTCAAGAAAAAGTTGGACTGAATTTAATTATTTTAAAGAGTATCTTAGCCAGGCAACATATGGGGCACTAGAGATACAAAAACAAGGAGGCCAAAAAAGCGCTCTGCTCTGACGAAGGGGCGGATCATCCACTAGCTCTGTTTAGCTCTATTTTTCTAGAATTATCCACATTGTCCTGATACTTACCAACATTATATTGTGCTGAAAATGAACAAATTCGTTGATTGTTAGTCCTTGCTCTCTCACCAGGTACCTCATTCTGCATAAGGACAAATTCCAACAGATAACTATTCAAGTTCTGAAACACTGGTTTAGTGTGGCATGTGACCCAAAAAGGTCCTCTTACTGGTCTAAATCCAGGTTTGTGGTAATGACTTCTAAAGTTCAGATTCAGTGAGATTAGACATGACCCTCAATTACTCTGGGTTGGTAAAGACAGAGACATCCTGAGGTCACCCTTGACATTCTCCCAGCTCACCTGTACCCTTTTCTAGGAGGCCTCTGGCTGATATTTCACATCGGCAGGCCTGGAGGCTTATGTCTCAGTAATTCAACAACCACAGCAGCTGGTTCTTTTCCCTGAAGATTTAATACTTGTCATTTATCTGTGTCAAAACTGCAAAGGAGCAAGTTTCCAAAGACAGATTTATTATGTGTGCTGAGTGTCTCAGGTGCAGCAGCGCATACAGATGGGCTGAATTCCATATTTTCCCTTGGCTTTTGTTCTATAAAAATAGCCACTTTTACTTTGCATTCAGACAAGTGAGAAATATACAGTCTTGAGCTGTGAGTCACCATGGGGCACTCACAGAAAGTCACATTACTATGAGGCTGGGTCCTAGACATTGGTTTCGGGGTCCGCTACAGGCTTGCAGTGTTGGTTTAGCCGAGGAGCAGTTGTAACTGGAGCTGCGACATAATTTGCTAGGCTCAGTGCAAAATGAAAATGTGAAGCCTCAAGGTTAAAAAGCAGGAAAAAAGTGCAGTTACAGATAAAGCTTTTTCCTCTCTTCTGCGGTCTCTTTCTCAACTTGTCACGGTGTTTTTCATTTGTTATTTAATGTCATCCTAAGAAAAATTAAGGTTTTCAATTATTACCATGGATTTTACAGTTCATTTTTATATCATGCAATGCAAATATAAATGCAAATATAAGAGCATTTGACTTGCATGTGGAATCACTGAAATTTGCCATTCATAGTTTGCAGCTTCTCTCTGGAGGTGGCTTGAGCTGTTCAGAAGAGACAGGCCCAAGCCAGGCTAGGAAAGGGAAGAAGGAAGAAAGGATTCCCCAGGAATGGAGCTTGCTCAGGGTGGTCTCCAGAGTCGGGGGACACTTGTAGGTAAGGGTGTGTCTCCTCCTTGCACCTGAAGATGCACACACTCCTCCTAACTCAGGGCTATCACATTTCTTTTCCTGACTGTCTGAAGACTGAGAAGGCTGCTAAGGTTATATCAGGATATAACCCCATCATAAATTGAGGAGCAACCTGTACATAAAAAGAGGATAATAAAAACAAGCGATGTTAAAGAAATGAAACTGTAATTTTTCATAGACGTCGTGGTTGGAAAATCCAAAAAAATTTCACAAATTTTGGTAGGCTGAAAAAAAGTGTCCCTAACCAAGCCACATAGATACTGGGTCCTAATCACTAGAATCTGTGAATGTTATTTTCTTGGAAAAAGGGTCCTTGCAGTGTGATTAAGTTAGAGACCTTGTGGTAGAGAGGTTGTCCATTACCTGGGGAACCCTAACTGGCATTACAATTGTCCTTGTAAGAGGGAGGCTGAGGTTGATCACACACCCACAGAAGGGGAGATAGAGGCTGAGATTGGAAATGGAGTGGTGTGGCCACCAGAGAGGCTGGCATCACCAGAACCTGGAAGGGGTGAGGGAGAGATCCCTTCTTATAGCCTCTGAAAGGAGTGTGGCCCTGAGGACAACTTGCTTTTAGCCAGCAAAAATGATTTTGGACTTCTGGCCTCTAGAATTATGAGAGAATAAACTTCTTGTTGTTTTAAGTCATTAAGTTTGTGGTAATTTGTTACAGCAGCTTTAGAAAATTAATAAACTATTAGAATTAATAAGTATAATTAGTAAAGTTGCCAGGTACAAGGTCAATATACAAAAATCAATGGTATTTCTATCAGCCACTAACAAGTAAAAAATTAAAATAAAATATTCCAGTTATAACAACATCAATAAATATAGAATTCCTAGGACTGAATCTAATGAAAGATATTATTGAGAGAAATTAAAGATGATTTAAACAAATGAAAGGATATATCATGTTCATGGATTGGAAATTCAATATTGCAAGATACATTTTCTCCCCAAACCAATCTATAGACTTTGTATAATCCCAATAAAAATCCTGGCATCTTTTTTTTGGAAAAATTAAGCTGATTCAAAAATTAATATGTGAATTCAAAGGGCCAAGAATAGCCTAGGGAATCTTGAAGAAGAATGGACAACTTACATGACCAGATGATAAGACCCCATATATATGTTTACTAATTTAGATAGTATGAAACTGTCACAAAGATAGAAAAACTTACCAATGGTACAAAATAAATTCCAGAAATAAACTCAATAAGTACCTGATTTGCAGTTAAAGCAGTACATGGAAAAAGGATAGTTTGTTTAGTGAATGTTGATTAATCAATTGTATAGAAAATATGGTAACTTTACTCTTTCACATTGAACAAAAGATCAAACACAGATGAAAAGCAGTTGTAAGTGTAAAAGATGAACATAATAATTTTGTAGAAGAACATATAGGATAACATCTTCATAATCTTTGAGTAGGCCAAGACTTATTTAAAAGGATAAAAAAATTGCTAGTTGGAAAAAGAAACATACAATGATAAACTATATTTAAGAACTTTGTTTTTTAAAAAAACACCAGGGAGAGGATAAAAATGTAAAGCATAGAATGGGAAAAGATTTTTGATGCCTACATCCAATAAAGAACTTATGTACAGAACATACAAAGAATTCTCACAAATCAATTAGAAAAGGATAATCCCCCCTCCACCTCCCCCATGGGCAAAAGTCTTGCATAGACACCTCACAAAGAGAACATTCAAGTGACTAAATAAATAAGTAAAATAAGGTGAACCATATCATCACAAAAATGCAAATTAAAGCCAGAGTACCACTATGTACTCACTACAATGGTTAAAAAAAAAAGTTTCAAATGGAGGAGAGTGAGAATGCAGAACAAAATGAATTCTCACTTCAGGCAGAAGTGCGAATCGGTACAATTGTTTTGGTAAACTGTTCATCAGTATCAAATAAAGCTCAAATGTATGCACACCTCATTACTTGGTTATTTCATTTATAATTGCACACACAATAGAAAGTGTTCATGCAGTCACCAAATAGTCAGAGCAGAACTATTTGTAATAGTAATTTTTTTTAGAAAAAGGCTATTATCTAAATATTCAAAAACAGTAAACTAAATAAATTTTGGCATGTTGATACAATAAGCTACTACACAGAAATGAGAATAAATCACTTACATTCATGCAATAATGTGCATAAACCTCATAAAACATAAGGCATACCTCAAAGAATGCCTATTTATTATTCCTTATGTGTAGAGTACAGACACAGATCAAGCAAATCCATACTGTTGATACTGCCAGTTACCGGTGACGAGTTCTGCTTTGTCACATGTTGAGGTATAACATTAGAGAAGCACTCTGAGGCAAGCATATAAAGCAGGGTTTATTTAAAAAGGGGTAACATAGACTTCTCCCGGGAGGGAGAAGGGGGCCATAGCTGGTATCCTGGTATCCCCAGGAATGAGGCGTTGTGCCTTCTTTGTATGTCCTAGGCTTCCTTTGTTCTCCTGCTCTCTTCTCCCTGCATATGTGACTAGGCCTAGGAGATGCTCAGTGGGATGGTCAAAAGGTGAGAAGCAGATGAATGGGGGAAGGGCCCATGGAACAGCCAGGACACATAAATTAACAACTTTCTAACTCCCTGTAGGAAGGAGCAATTCCTGGATCAGGCTCCCTTAGCAACAGGTTGGAGCAGGGGCAGATTCTTTTTTTTTTTTTTAAATAAATTAATCTCTTTTAACTAGGTACATATGACAGCAGAATGAGTTTTGATTCATTATACACAATTGCAGCACAACTTTTCATTTCTCTGGTTGTACACGGTGTAGTGTTGCACCATATGTGCAGTCATACATGTACCTAGGGCAATGATGTCCATTTCACTTGATAAGGATGGAGGAAGGGCCCTGAAGAAATTAACATTTTAATTCCTCCATTTGCTGGATCTGACTCTTGCCTATCTGCCTGTCTAATTTTGGCTTCTCTGTGGGATATTAAGTTAAGAGCCACCCTTGTGTAGGCAAAGTGACAAGAAGGGACCACAAAGGGGGACCTCAGAGTGTTGTTGGGTTTTATATTTTTTAGTTGTGGATGGACAGAATGCCTTTATTTTATTTGTTATTTTTATGTGGTGCCAAGGATCTAACCTAGGGCCTCACACGTGCTAGGCAAGCGCTCTGCCACTGAGCTAGCCCCCATTTCTTGATCTCAGTGTTGGCTGCAAGAGTGTGTTTACTTTGCAAATATTCACTGAGTTTAACATTTGTACTATATGCATTAGAAAACCATATTATGCTTCAATAAAACATTAATACAATTTATACTCTATATAGTTATGACAGGGATTAAGGAAAGTAATTTGTTAACACAGGTCCTGGCACAATAGTCAGTATTCAAAAAATTGACAGCTATTTTTATTATCACTACATAGCAACAGTTATTATTTTCTGATGATCATCTGCTACGATGAACATCACCAGCTTCATTTTGAGTTGCTCATGTGGGTCTGATAAATGAGGCCCTGTCCAATTCTGACTCTGCGGTAGTGGTGTTGAAATTTGTCAAGATCTGTGCAGCAGCATTGAGCACCATCTGATTTGTGAACTGAACCCTGGTGAACAGTCATGTCTGTTGATATGGAATTACTGCTCTCTGCTTTCAGCCTCTCTCTGGAACAGTCTGGCAACTGAGTTCAAGAGCTGTGGACAGGCTATAACTAAGGTTTTCAAGAATCATCTCTGACACGGATTCCACATACAGGTATGCTATCAAGGTAAGGATCAGAAATGGCCTCTGATGGGATTTTTGCTGGGCCAGCGGGTTTGAAGAGCATTAGAGATGCCAACATGTCCACTGTACTCTCTTCCTCAACCCAGACTATTCTATTTGCCCTCTCTTGGAGGATTCTTACTGTCTCCACATTGTTGTCATGATCCTAAGGCCAAGTTCTCAAATAAACCCAGCATAATTCATGTTGAGCATCCCAGTCCAAAGGCTCAAAGTACCTTATAAAAGTATTGCTGTTGGAACCGTGTTTAGAGGTATGAGCCAGCCATGACCTCCCTCCGCTAACTGCCCCTCTCAGTTCTGGTGGTGGATGTGGAACTCAGGTTTGTACTTCGTTAACCTTTTCCCAAACCCCTTGGAGATAGACCTGGTGCAGCTGATGGACACTAGCTGGGCCACTTGTGATGCTTCTCCTGAGAATTTGAGATTGGCATTTGAAGACAGCAGCCAGCCACTTTCCACTGACTGGTTGAACTAAGACCACGTCAACTTGCCCGTTTCATGGAGCTGGTCTACGGAGGCTGACAGGATGACCTAGACACAGAGAGGAAAGCAGAAGGGGAACTTGGGGACAAGAAGGGAGAGAGATTGAGAAACTAGATGCTTTGGTTTCTGATAGTTCTGTCTCGGTTCTTGTTGCTTTCTTGGTCTAACCCAATTTTCTCCCATGTCATGAGATAACCTCATATGTTACAATGTCACACCTCATTATGTCATGTCCCCCCTTCCTGCTTAAGCTAGTTCAAACAGGTCATCCACAAACAGCCTCCATCTAAAATATAACACGTCGCAACAAGATTTTAAAATGTGTTGCTAAGTGGGAAATGAGACCTGAAGGTTAGTGTGGTGTCAAGAGAGAGAAAAGACACCCAGGGAAGCCACAAAGTCCTGTGTATTTACTGCTTAGCATCAGCATATTGGGCTTTACGTTTCCCAGCAGTCAATGCCAGGAGGATGACTCACCAGGTATCAATGACTGTCATCATTGACTGCATTTTACAACACGGAGAAAAATACTCCTAGGCCCCACCCCCAGAGATGGTGATTTAATTGGTCTAAGCCAGAGTCTGTGTGGATCTTCCCATCGATCCTAAAGTGGGGCTGGGCTGGACACCCTCAGAGTGACATGCTCCACAATAGGTAGAAATATAAATATGAATGAATAAACCAAAGAAAACGCAGCTCCTCACCACAAGCACAGGCTGTTCTGAGACTGCAGAGGGGAATTCCTCCAGTGGGTTCTTATTTGCAGGACAAATGCAATACAGCCAGCAAAGTTCTCCACAATAGCCTTATAGTAAATACTCAATTGTCCCCGAACAGGAGCTGAAGGGAAATCCCAAAGCACCTTCAGGAGAAAAATCGTTTCTCAGCACGGCCCCCTGGCCTCAGCTTCATTAATGGGTTTGAGAGCATCAGCCGTTTCCACCTGATTATCAGTGGTGGCTCTGAATCCCCTGAAGTTCTAGAAATACTAGAAGAGAGAAAGTGCAGGGCTGACGGATGATCTTCCTGACAGTTTTCTCACCATATGGAAGTCTTGTCTCTTGGGCTGTGTCCTTTTCATCACCTACTGCTCAGTGCAGCTTGCGGCGACCAGCCTTACTGGGGGCCTAGGTCCCCAGGACTGCTCTTTCCATAGGAAAATTAAGGGGCCAGCAAGGATGTGAGTGTGAATAGAAGGTAAAGAGGCAGATTGAGGGAGTCCTCAGTGGGCCAAGATTCTTCTTAGGAAGCATTTTGGATACACCCCAGTGCACAGACAAAAGGGCAATTGAGCCCCAAATGTTCTCCATCTGAGCAAGAACAGCAATAATTTTGGCTTGGAAAAAATTTAAAGCAGGTAGACCAAATACCCATCTTGTTCATAAAACATCCCAGTAAACACCCATGGAACATTTAACCTTGAGAAATATAGTTTCCAGGTGCCCTCTCTAAGCTAAATTCGTTTGCAAAATATATGACTATGTGCCTGAATTAGTTAACTGGTTCCTTAGCGTTATTGACCATAAGTTAGTTTAATATTGGAGGCTGTCTACCCAAAATGATGACTTTGTTTTTAGAAGCATTTGGTCTGTCGTCCTTCTTCACAACATTAATCAGGCAGCAGGTAAGTTATCTAGTAAGATCAGCTTGGCTCCTTGGCTCATGACACTAACTATGGTATCTATGCACAAGCAAATACCCTTGTTTTAGTCATTTTTTTTTTCATTTCGGTGAACAAATATCCCACAAGAACAACTTAGAGGAGGAAAAAGTTTATTTGGGGCTCACAGTTCCAGAGGTCTCAGTCCACAGACAGTCAACTCTCCTGCTCTGGGACAGAGGTGTGGTAGCACATGATGGGAGCAGGGCCCAGTGTGGAAAGCTCCTCCCTTCATGAAGGTCAGGAAGCAGAGAGGGGGTGGGAGAGGGCCACAGGTACCATGTACCTTTCTAGGGCACGTCTTGGCCATGTTCCACCTGCCTACAGTTACCACCCAGTCAGTCCATTCAAACTAGGATGGACAGGTTTCAGCTCTCACAATGTGATCATTTCACCTCAGAATATTCTTGCATTAATAGGAACTTTTGGGGGAACACCTTGTATCCAAACCATAATACTCCTCTTTCTTGTTTTTATAATAAGGGTGACATCCTGATTGATAGCTGAATCACCCAAAGGTAGTAGCAAGATTTGAGGTATAAGTTAAAAAGAATAAATATCCATTATACCTCTTTGGAAGATGCCATCTAAATTATCCAAAAATTATTTTTACTGGGTAGCTCCTAAATCAGGGGTCAGCAAACCATAGCCATTGGCCAAATTTTGCCCAAAGCCTATTTTCATATGTCCTGAAGGCTCAGATTTTTTAATTTTTTTTTTTACATTTTAACAGGTTTGAAAAAGTATAAAAAGAATGTCTTGTGACCACAGATTCAAATTTCAGTGTCATAAATAAATTTCTACTAGAATTGAACACTACCACCTTTGTTTTTGTATTGGCTGTTGCAATTTTCACACACCATAGCAGAACTCAGTAGTTGCAACTCAGACTGTATGATCTGCAAAGCCAGTATTTACTATGGGCTCATCACAGAAAGATCTTTCAAACCCCTGTTCCAGACACATTAACACCCACCTTAAGCTCATGGAATCCCGGTTTTCAGATCAAAGGCCAAAATACTGTTTGGCATCAGCAATGATCAGGAAGGTAACTCAGTGGTAGAACACTTGCCTAACATGTGGGAGGCCTTAGGTTCAACCCCCAGTACCACAGGAAAAAATCATCACCAATGATCTTGTATTATTCCTAACAGATATTTAAGAAATACAATAGTCAGTAGGAGAATAACCATGCCTAAAACATACCTGCCCCCGAAGAGAATCCAGGCCTGAGACACTCAGATCCCCCTTCTGATTAAAACAAAAACAAAAACAAAACAAAACAAAACAAAACAAAACAAAAGGACAATTGGTGCACATTTTGATGAAAGGTCAAAAAAGTAACATAGAATAAAGAAAATGGTCTTAAAAATAGGAGATATCAGTTTTTGAGTCACTGATTTAATTATTTCAACAAATACGTACTGATGATTTAATTATTTCAACAAATACGTACTCTGTGCTTAAGGACTTCATGCCCAAAGGGTTTGTTACAGAAGCAGGGCCCTGAATCAGACAGTTGAGGTCACTCTTCAATAGTTCTGACACAGGACACTGTGTTCGGGTGTTTTATTTAGCTTGGGGACTTTGTTTTTAATCAACCAGTTAAAATAAGATTATTACAAGGCCCCCGTAAGAAAGTGGCCTGAGATATACAAAGTTCCAATAATTGCCCTTGCTTTGTAAAGCTGTGACTATCAAGTGTCCTGTATCTCCATCACCAAACACATACCTCCTGTAATTATTTCGAGACTTCTTCCATTGCTAGTTTTTTGGGTTTTTTTTGTTTTTTTTCCTTCTGGCATGGATCAGTTACACTTGCAGAAGCTTACAATGAGATCAGGAGATGTCAGTGAGGTTTCTCTCTTCCTTGAGGTTTTTGTTTAACCAAAAGGAGGTGACTGCACACCTTACACTCTAGGATACAGCAGGGATAGTAATTATTTAAGTGATCAGCATTCTGCTTGGTAGGAAGCAAGAGGGAAAATATGTCCCTGGAGGCAATTAAAGCAAAGTTTAATAGCCCCCAGGTAGACACGAGTCCAAGAGCGTCTAATTGGCTTGGAGATGATGAATTTAAAAACAAGGAGTCTCTCCTACAATCTTGGAGGATATGAGATGGTAGGAAGCAATTCAATTCCCTTAGTCATGTGAGTCATCTGTACAGAAAATCAGAATTCCAGGGAGGGCTAGCCTGTGGGTCTTCTGGATTTTCAGGGGGTAGGGTAAGGTAAAGATCATTAAGTAGGAAGGGGTAGCCTCTAGAAGGAACAGAATGTAGCTTTTAGGACAAATATAAGAAAGAAAGAAAGACCCAACCTCTTCCCCTTATGGGGCCGGATGTTCTTCCACTTCCCATCTATGGCAACACTCTGGCTGGCTGTTGTAAAGAGGAATGGAAATTTGTCATAATCTTCATAGAAGAAAGGGAGAAAATGTATGAGATCACTTCAATCTTGAAAGATAGTAAGGCAGTTAGAAGGAGATTAAAACAACAATAAAAGAGCAGTGCACATTTATAAAGAATATAAATCATAATAAAGGCAAAAGGTTAGGAACTTAAAAATAACAATAGCATAAAATGAATGAGACTTAAAAGAAAATGTAGAAGGCTATGTACCCAGAAAATTAAAGGTTAAAAATATAAAAGTAAATGAGATGAAAGATTGAGATAAAAGGATAAAACCATAAGATAAAAAGTAAAAAAAAAAATACAAATAGATGATATTTAAGGTTTAGGAACTAAAATAAAAGTTAAAACTACAAAGGTAAAAATCTCACAAGAATGATGAGGTTAGAAAAATATCTTAAATAATGCTTACATGTTAACAATGGGTGTGAGACAAATAATAATAATAATGAGGAGGAGGAGGAGTGGGGGAGGAGGAGGAGTGGAGGAGGAGGAGGAGTGGGGGAGGAGGAGGAGTGGGGGAGGAGGAGGAGGAAGAAAAAGAAGGCAGAAACCTAGAAGAAATTAAAAAAAAAAAAAAGTCTTGGGTCAGCTCCAGCTTCTCCTGGTGGTCAGTCCCTCCAGAGTGGGAACCTTAAGGGGAAAGGAGGTGTATTTACTTCTTAGACTCAGCATCCACATAGAAATTAGCCTGGCAAAAAAACATGAGAGCTCTTGGCTCTCACCAGTAGTTTAAGGATGTGTAACTCCATATAAACAGATCCATAGGATTGACCCAAGTTTTCTTTGGGCAATTTTCAATAAGAGCATTGAGCACTTACTGTGTTCCAGAGAGTGGCCTAGGTGTCTTCACATCTGAAGTTTCATAGAATGTTCTTAGGAATCATTTCAGGTAGGTATCAACATCTCCATGATCAAGTAAATATAATTGCTTCAAAGTAATATAAGTGCTTAAAATTAGTGAAGCTTAGAATTAAACCCACATCCTGTCTTCTTTCTATAGCTTTCTTCGTCCTAAAGCCTCCAATGTTGATGGCCACACTGGGGAATGGCCCTGGTCGGTTGGTTTTAAAAGGTAAGTGTTGACTCTTAGCTATTAGGGATGAAGAAACCAACTTGTTTATTTCACAGTCCACTATTCTTCACCTTTCTCCTCTCATTTGTACATCATCAGGTGTATAATATTTATTTTCTGACTTTTTATTTTTGCCTCTAATCCTGCTTTTATTTAGGGTCACTGCTCACTGATGGTCTTACTCCCAGGCTACCCCCAATAACTTCTTCTTTGACTGGAACTCGTTCTCTATTATTTTCCTCAAGAAGGGCTCATGAGCACAAAATTTCCAGAGTTCTTGCATATTTGCATGGTTTGTTACACAGTTTACTCTTTCTTTCTTTCTCTTTCCTTCTTTCTGTTTCATTTGCTCCATTTTCTCATGCTTATCTTCTGAATCATCTGCAGTGTCTTTTCTTGTGCTTTTTCTACTATATTCTTTGTTTCTGAAAAAGACAGTTGTCTCCTATTTCATCCCTGAATTCTTCCAGTTCTCATTTCAGTTCTACTTGAATTTTTGAATTCTGGTATTTTGTCTTTTTCATCACTGTCACTGCATGCAGTAAGTCTTAGAAGTTTTTGATGGCCTGTTTGGTTACAGTGTATGTACAGAAAGTGTTCTTCATCTGCAGGAAAATTTTCTAGTCATTGAAAGTGTTTGGATGGATCCCGTGACTATTCAGCATTGTTATCAATTGCCTTAGATGGATTTCTAGACCAATAGTGTTCAGGAAGTTGCTTTGTGCATGTGTTGGGGAGGGCCGTGAGCTGAGTCTGAGAAAGAGGACAGATCTCTGGGCTTTGCCAACTCAGTGCTCCTTCTTCTGTTACTAAAGCAGCGGGCCATTTCCTTCCAATGTGGCACTCCTGGTAACCATCCCTGCTCTGCCTCTTTCCATCTAACTTGGCTCAGAAGCATTTCCAGAACCAACCTTGTTTCTTCTATTTGTTTCTTTATTGGAAACTGCCACAATGGAAACAGCCCCTGCTTTTCAAATGTGGATCTGTTTGGGCTTGCTAGGATATGCCATTCCTGGACTCTGTTGAGGACACTTTGGGCACCTTCTCTGTTGCTTCTTAGCCTTGCTCACAGCCGCCCCCACTTAGGGTCATTACACTCTCCTGGGAATGCATTATTTTTGTTAATGACTTTTGAGATCTGCTAGCCAAGCCCTTGTTCTCTGCTTTTCCCCTCTCTCCTTTTAGGTTTCTCATAGGACTGTGTTGGTCTCACGTGCTTTGGTGATTGCTTAAATGTAACTTGGAGATTATGAATTTTCTGTTTCCTAGTTTTATGTAAAATGGTGCTTATATATTTTCTTTCTTTTTTTTTCATTCACTGTATTTTTCTTTATGGTTTTTAAATGGAAGTTCCCCAAAGAATTAAACTAAATGGTGTTTTAAAAAAAAATTTCCCTAGAGATTTTACAGAGAAGAAATGACTATTTTAAAGAAAACAAGAAAAGGATAAACAAAATACAGGATAGTGGTTATCTCTGGCTGCAGAAAAGTGTGAAAGGCAGGAAAATCATTTGGAGAAGGAGAGTTTTAATGGTATTGGTAACATTTTTTAAATTGGTAGTAGGTTCACAGGTATTTACATTATTATTTACCATATATAATCATGTATGATTGAAATGTTGCATAACAAAAATCAATTAAAACATTAAACATTCATGAAAATTATATTTTAATGACTTGAGATATAATTATTGTTAATTTGACTGTGGTCAATAATATTATCATAATGGATTATATTGAAGAACAACAAAAAAGCAACCAACCTCACTACTTCATGTAAAAACTGATGACAGGAACTTTAAAGAGTCTAGGAGGTGTGTGTGTGGAGGGAGGGGTGGGTGTGTGTGTGTGTGTGTGTGTGTGTGTGTGTGTGTGTGTGAGAGAGAGAGAGAGAGAGAGAGAGAGAGAGAGAGAGAGAGTGTGCATGCATGCTACAGTGTCTTTAACTGCACTTTAAGGTTTTTTTAATTTTTAATTTTGATATAAACTTACAGAGAGTTGAAAGAACAAAGAATCCCATATATACTTTGCTTAGATTACACAAATATTAACCTTCTCCATAGGTGGATGACATAGCTGGTTCCAAAATGCTTCATTTAGTTTCGCTGTATTTTAAAGCAAAAGGGACTGTTGGACAACAACATTCTCATATTGGATTATTCTGTTTGGCTGGAACCAGGATATCTGCAGTGGAGACCAGAGATCTGGATAATAATCACAGTGTTTTCCCCTACACATCCTGTCTAATGAACCACTGGCTCTCAAGGTTCCATTCTGCTTCCCCGCCCTGCTCCCCAGAGGCAGGTCAGAGAGCACACAACAACAAGAAAAGCACAAACACTCTGCTTTTCCATACTGGCGTGGAAAGTTATGTTGTTAAGGGGGGGAAAGTTATGTTGTTAAGGGGGAAAAAAACAACCACCATGTGAGCCAGTATATACGGCATGTCCCATTTTTACAAATAAAGTTCAAAGGTCTCTAATCCTGTAGCTATCATCTATCTGTGAAGACCTTTGGTCTGTAGGCAGAAAATAGCAGGAAGGATGGACAGTGATAATCATGGTGTTTGAAGGATAGAAGGAAAGAGTTTCATTTCCTACTTGAATAACTTAAAAATAAGTGGTGGGTTTATAAATGATTTTTATTTTATTGTTTTAAATGTTTTTCAAATAAAAATAAAAAATAAAATGCATTTCTTCTTGTGGCAGCCAGCACTCCCAGATGAGGCCCTTGTCTTGAGATGAGCCCCTGCTCCCTCCTCTTGGGAGGCGGGACTCCCTTAGCTTTTGTGTCCTACTTTCACTGGGAATTATTATCTTAGTCACCATCCCCGTTTCTCCAGGACAGCCCTTGAAGTTCTCAGGCCAACATGAAAGTTAGCCCCCACTTCCAACCCCAGGTTTTTATTTTCTAAAGAAAAACTGACCGAGGAGATACATTAAACATAAGGAGATAAAAACAGCCAGTGAAAACACCTCTCCCTCTCCCTCTCCCTCTCCCTCTCCCTCTCCCCCTCCCCCTCCCCCTCCCCCTCCCCCTCCCCCTCTCCTGGAAGCCCTGATTTGGATGCCAAGCTGGATTTGTGACTTTGGGTCCTGCCTTGGGGTTGCAAATCCCAGGACCCCGTGGAGTTCCAGCTAGGCCAGTGTCCATGATGCCACCCGGAGAAGAGAGCCCAGGATGCTTAGCTCATGTGCCACCAGCAGGAGCCCCAAGTTGTCCCAAAGCCAAGAGACTCCATTCCCCCTGGGCACTGATCATGACTCACAGGGACAGGAACTTTGAATCTGGAAGATGATGACATGTGCAGGCTCAAACTAGGAATCCAAACAGCAGGGCATGTGACTATGGTGAAGGGTTTCTTACCAGTTCCTAGACATTTACCAGTCTTTCTAAAAAGTTTTCCGCCAACTCGCCACTTTTTCAGAAAAAGAAGGAATAGATTTTTGTTTTTTCATTTATAGCAAAACTCCAGAGACATCTTCTTGTCAGAGGAGGCTCTATTGCTCCTACAAATAGAGTTCATTATTTTGTCAAAGTGAATTAAAATAGAATGTCACTTACTGAATGTCACATTTCTGGATGTGACATTGTATATAAAGGGTCCCACATTTTTATTTTTTTTTAAGAGTGAAATCTGAGAATCTTGGTTAGAATCCCACTTGAAGAAGAGGAAATATAGGCATTAAAAATCCCATTTGGGTTTCATAAAATTCCTTTCAAATGTGACAGTCTGGTAGAAATCAAGTAGCTTTCACTTCCTAAAATACAATTTTGATTAAAAATTTATAAAGCTATTTGGAGGAAAGATGCTACATAAATTGAGAATAAGTCTTATGGGTCCCTTAGAGAAAAACTGGAAGATTTCCACATCTAAGTGGTAAACAGAATTCGCTCCCTGCAAACAAATAAGCCTTTTTACTAGTTGGAGTGAATCCCTTTTCTCATTCCAGTGATTTATGCCTGAGGCGGCTAAGGATGAGTGGAGACCCCTGCGGGTGACATAGTTACCAGGACCAGACTTGGACCCAGAAGGACTGGCTGGGCCCCTACAGGCCAAAGACGAGTGTACTCCAGGGTCTCCATCTTCCTCACCTCAGATCATTTCCTGGAAGATTGAAAACCATCACCTCATCTTCTGGTGGCAGGTAGAAATGGGTGAATAAATTGAAGACGATTTTGCCTTGTCTTCTGGCCCAATAAATCCTTCTCAGAGCACGGGACTCATGTCTATAGGAGGGAAGAATGAAGGAGAAATTACAGAAACCTTGGCCTTGTTTCCACATGGCTGGCTTGGTGCCCTCCCCTATCCTTACCCCCCAACTGCCCCTTTTGTTAAGATCTTACTCAAGTTCTTCTTCTGTCAAGATCTTGCCTCACTTCCAAACAGGGTAATCAATTCCAGACCCCAAATCCCCTCAACAAATGCATTGTATAGATCTGTACTGTGGGACCCAAAACATTGTAATAATATTATGGATCTAAATGGCTATCTAATCCGTTAGCCTGTGAGTTCCTCAAGAGTAGACTTTTGTCTTCTTCAATTCTATATCCTTAATACATAGTATGACAACTAGCACACAGTAGTTGTGTAGGAAACACTTGTCAAATGAATGATTCGTTAGATGAATACCTGAATGGGTAAATGGAAAGTGAATGTATATAAATACTAGTAATTCAATGAATTCAAGAATGGAAAAATAAAGATACATGAATTAATCACCAAGTGACTATCTGCTATATATATATATATGTATATAACAATACTTATGAAGAAGGCACACAAGAAAGGTGATTAATAAAAGTCAACTCCTTATTGGAGCTGCTGCTCCGTGATATGAAGTTCTTGTCAGCTACCATCCAAGACATGATGGCAGAAGGACATTAATTCCATGGAATTTTACCAACAGCCCCATCTCTTGTGATGCTAGGATTCCTGGCCTATTTCCCAAGACAAGAGAAGCCAGTGTCCCCGAATGTGGGTCTGGAGTGGACTCCAAGAAGCCTCAGGTCCAGAATCTGGGGGGATGACAATGCCCAATAAGAGTTAAGGTTATTGAACATCTGCAGCTCCCAGGGGCAGCAAGGAGCTTCTCTGATGAGCAATTAAATAATCAGTGGAGAGTGTCACCTGGATAAGGATTGAAAACAAGGGCATGGGGGACATCTCAGCTTCAATGGATTTTTTGGGCAAAGTTGCTCTGCATCCTCTGAAGGTCAATAGGCTTGCTTTGGTTAAGTGAGGATTTAGTGCCAATGGTGTGTCCTCAGCACCCCCTGATGACACTACTGCCCTCTACCATGCCTCTTAGAAAGTGGCAGGGGTGAGAGTGGGATGAGGTCCCAGGATTCAGTTTCTGCAGAGAGAACCCAGCCACCAAACTCACATTGACCTGGAAAAGAAACTCAAGCCTTTGGATTCCTTTTTCAGAAGAAGATTGTCAAAGCCAAGAAAGATTGCTAAGTGGCCCCTAGTGTAAGAGGAACGACTCTAGAGTCCTTCAGATCTGACCCAAGCTCAGTAAATGTGGATGGGTCACGCTGGCCAGGGAGAGTGGAAGACAGTGATTCAGAGAGAGAGAGAGAGAGAGAGAGAGAGAGAGAGAGAGAGAGAGAGAGAGAGAGAGAGGCAGAGAGAGATATGTTAAATTTTGTTCCTGAAGGGTCTCACTTGCTTGACTCTAGTCCTGGTGCCGGACATAGAATCTTAGCTTCCTCTTCTAAAAATTGGGGGGATGACAATGCCCAATAAGAGTTAAGGTCATAGAACATGGTTATGTTTACGGGGCCCATCTTAACTGATTTAAGGTAGTTACAGCGATGATCCCCATTTTACAAATGGCCAAGCGGAGGCACTGGCTCTTCAGTGGTAACTTGCCCATGATCTCACATCTGGTAGCTGTGCCCCACGCCCAGCTCATTGCCACAGTGCTGTACCAGCTACAGGGCGAGGTGGGTGGGGGAAGAACCACTCGGGGTGACATAGGTGAGAAAGCAGTGCTGAAGAGAGAGGCTCCAGTTGGGAAATTGAGGTGGTGCTCGCTC
The DNA here is from genome assembly GCF_052094955.1 of Ictidomys tridecemlineatus. NCBI lineage: Eukaryota > Metazoa > Chordata > Mammalia > Rodentia > Sciuridae > Ictidomys > Ictidomys tridecemlineatus. Next base: position 50,943,372 of record NC_135480.1, on the reverse strand, counting down.
ACTGTCACTCACTCCTCCATGCCTCCTGGTGTACTGCTGGGACGGCCCAAGATGACTTGTACCCTGAAGGCCTGGCAAGGGCAGCAATGAACAAGGCACACTCTCGCTACAGCAGATTCTGGACCTGAGGCTTCTTGGAGTCCACTCCAGACCCACATTCGGGGACATTGGCTTCTCTCCCAGAGCCACCATCCCAACATGGTTAAATCCAGCTCGCGTGAAGATGTCACAGATTCATTCATATGCATATTAGATAATACTCCTAAGTGATGCCCATTAATTAAGCAGAGCAATTTGTTTATAATTAACTGGAGAAATTTATGGCTTTAGAAAACAATTATGAGAGCTGGTATAAACACACTGGGTAGCAATAGCACTGCCAAGTTTAATCGCTTTCAAGAAGAATCATTGACATTAATGCCACAGCCATCTCTAGTCATGTTTGACAGCCGCTTATAAATTCTTCAGTCTGTGAGCCAACACCTTAGGCTATTTGGAGTTGGAAACTTCAGCCCTCGGAAAGTGCTTATGATACAGTGCTAAGTGAGAAAAGGCAGTCTTAAAAACTGTATCAGCTGCCTTCCCAATTTGGTGAAGAACGATTCCTTTGTAAATATATTTCCTCCCAGTGTGAGATATATATATATATATATATATATATATATATATATTGAAAGAAATATAAAAAAATGAAAGAAATACATATGGAGTACATAAATAAATCATAGTGGGTTTTCCCTGGGAGATGAGACTATTATTTTGATTTTTTTCATACATCATTTTGTATTTTCCAAAGTTTTATAGAAAGAATATATTCATTTTATACCAAGAAAAATATTAAGGGTTCTTTAAAGGGTGGAAATAGAACAACAGAGGAAAAAAAAGAGTTTTTTTTTTTCCTTTTCCGAGTAACTGATTTTTGAAAAGATACACATAACCTTCTATAATCATTGCACACGCTATTTTGTTGGCATTTTAAAGATTATTTTTACTTTTATATGAGAAAATGACAAAGATAACTCACTGTTTTCACAAACATGACCCTCTTTGTTGGAATATTCCTGCCCTGTTCTACAATTGGGGAAGAAAAGCAACATTTCTCCAACTTTAAAAAAAATAGCAGCTCATAGAAATACTGCAAGAGGCTGCTGGCGGTCTGCAGGAGCCTGCGGGTTCAAAATGAAACACACCAGCCAGTCATTCTGGACAAGGATGGATTCTCAAAGGACTCACTGAATGAACCTTCTGTTGAGCAGCATGTGTACTTAGAAGAGGGGTGGGAATCCATCCTCGCCAAATGATTCATCTTCCCCGAGTGTCACTGTGAAGAAAAGGGACATTTGGCTAAAAGCTGTGAGCGCCTTTTCAGAAAATGTGCTCCCCGAGGGTTAGAGGTCATCTGACCCCAAATGCTTTCTCTCCAGCCAAAGAGAGGTAATGAGGCCTGTGGGGTCATTGCTAGCCAAAGACTGTGCTCATTACAAACAGATTGGCTCCCCTTTCTGCTAACATTTAACGAACACACCAACTCTGTGTCCGGCAGTGGCCTCTTTAATGCTTTCATATTTATAATTACAGCTCAGCCTTTGCTTAATAAAAAATTTTAATTCCGTGGTCTGTTCCTCCCCAAAGGAAAATCATTAGCATCCTCATTTTTCTAGGTGCTCCTTGAAAAGATGAAAAGATTCTCTGGTCCAGGCTGCTCTTTCCCCTTGGAGAGTCCTCTTGGCATCAGCTTATCAAGCCTTGGAGGAGCCCTGCCCCACGCCCCAGTGAAGACTTGCTTATCCTGGTTTTATATGGTGTTCCTCAAATTTATGTGAACACCGGAGGCTTTGGGTTTTATGACATCTCTTCATGTCTGAGGCTAAGAGTTCCTCAAAGGACTTCCTGGGAAAAGTCAAAGAACTCAGTTAGTTGAAGATGGAGAAAAGATGAGTTAGGGGAGTACCAAGGTGGGCTGAGCCACACTCACCAGGTGGCTAAGAGAATATGCCTGCAAGAAGCTACAATTTTAGTCTTAAAATAGTCTCCTCCACCACGTGCTCCTGCCATGACATAGTGTGCCATCACAGGCCCCAGCAATCATGCACTGAAACCTCTGAAACCATGAACTCAAATAAACCTTTCCTCTTTTTAAGTTTGTTGTTTCAGGGATTTTGTCACAGTGATGGAGTACTGGCTAACACACTCGCTGTCAGGTGCAGGGTGGAACAAACCTTGAACAAACATTTGTTACATGAGTTGGATCAGAGGAAACTATAACAGCCAGACCACTGAAGCGATGGGCTCAGTTGCAAACTCACAATCCAGGCTGTGTTGTGTTTTTACGACACCTGCAAAGAGACATTCCAACATCAAATGAAATAAAATGCCACCTGTAAAACTTTATTCATTTAATGGTGATTCTATTTGCTGGCTTGGATGGGAAGCATAGAGTTGTGGATAATCCAACCCATCCTTTCATTTTAGAGGTAACACAGGTGCCCACTTCAACCACATGATTTGTCCAAGGTCACAGATGATCAAGAAAGTCCAGGAGTCAAGTCTTACAACTCTAAGCTTGGGTGCTTCTCAGATTCTGATCTCTCATCCACATTCATTCCCCTTAAAACTGCCATTCTGAAGTGACAAAACGGGGTGGGACCAGCAAATTCTTCCAAATGAGGCAGATTCTGGATGTAAACCCCGGCTCTATCAGCCAGCATCTGAGTGGCACTAGAAGTGGCCCAAACTCCTTGTGCCTCAGTTTCCCTACCTGTGAAATAAAAATCATAAACTCACCTCACAGAGCTACTGAGCAGATGGGGTGAGCTCGTGTATAAAAAAATCACTGCTGCAACTCAGTAGGCGGGGGATGTGTTCTATTCCCTTTCTTTTCCATTCCCATTTTGAAGAGCCCTTGATTACTTTTTCTCTTTGGGATGGAAATTCAAGTTTTCTCTACTCTGTAGCTATTTGTCACTCTGGAATCGTCCTTTATATCTGAGCAATGAGACTCTTTCGCTATCAGTGGAAGAAAAATGGAATCAATAGGGGAATTGCCTTTTGATGATGTTGAATTCTAAAGGTGTGAAATTGAGGGAAAAAAAGAAGAGTGTGATTTATCACACCTCAGCATCTGTCTTCCTATGGGGCTTGTAGATATGGAAACCAAGTCGCCTCAGACAGAGGGACTGTGGGCCACATTCTCACTGCTGCCTGGTCATGGGCTCTAGCCCAGTGGGAACGCCTTGCTGAGGGGCCTTGATGCTGTCACGACAGGCCCTTGATGTAGACATTGCACGTTTCCCTAGAAGAGTCATCAATTTCAGGTTGGCAGAGGCTTTGCCTTCCCGGATTGCCAGGCAGGACTTGGAGTGTTTTGTCAGCAGCTGGCCCCAAGCGGTCCTCACCCAGCTCTTTGGCTGCAGCACAAGAAGCATTTATTTATTCTGGCTCTTTTGAGACACATGTCTTGCTTTCCACATCTAAAGAGATCTTCTCCTCTCCATCTATTCCTCTTGTTCTACCTCTCCAGACCTTTGCTCCAGGCTTCATCTCTCATTTGGCCCATTCTCCCAGCCTCTTATCTCGCCCCACTTCTGCTTTCTGCATCCAGAATTGTTTTTGCAAACTGCTGATCTACCTCTGGTGGCTTCCTGTGAGTCTCAGAAAAAAAAGTTCAGAGACCTTAGTCTGACAATTGAGATCCTCCAAATTTAGCTAGTCTTCCTTTATTTAACCTTCCATTGTATTTCTTTAATTTGTGTCAATTATAGAGTATGTGTCTTTTTTTTTTCTTTATTTTTTGGGTTTTTGGGGGGAGAGTACCAGGGACTGAACCCAGGGGCACTTGACCGCTGATCCACATCCCCAGCCCTATTTTATATTTTATTTAGAGACAGGGTCTCACTGAATAGTTTAGTACCTCAGTTTTGTTAGGCTGGCTTTGAACTCATGATCCTCCTGCTTCAGCCTCACAAGCTGCTGGGATTACAAATGTGCACCACTGTGCCCAGCTGTATTGTTGGACAAGAAAATTTCAATATAGTCTTTCTTTTAAAATTTATTATTATTTTAATTGATATAATAATTTTACTCTTTAGGGTACAATGTAATATTTGATACATGTATATAATGTGTAATGATCATATTAGGGAACTTAACATATATATCTCTTCAAACATGTATCACATTTTTTTTTGGTGTTGAGAATTTTCAAAATCCTTCTTCTAGCTATTTTGAAATATACAATAAATTGTGGTTAACTAGTCACTCTACTTGAAGCCAAGTGAATGCACTAACAGATAGTTTCTACTTGAAACTATCTGTTAGTGCATCAACTTTTGGTAGTGTTGGGGTATTTTTGCTCGTATTCTTGACGACAAGAGCCATCAATTGGCTTGGTGTATCTTCCTCCTTTCTGCTTGTCATGATCATTCAGCTAAAATTTGGGGGCCAACAGAGGTGAGGCAAAGAACCTCACCCCCCCACTGGTACAAAAACCTCTCCACAGGTGTGGCTGTATACTGGACCGGTAGTCAATGACGGGTAAGATCCAATTACAATGGTACCAACCTAAGACAGGAGGCTGACGCCCTGAGGTCAGCTCATCCGAAGACGGGTAAGGACCATATGTAGTATTGGACAACCTAAGGCAGGCACGGTCCCTAAGCCACATGCTTGTTGTTTAAACAGAGAGGGGGAGATGTTGAGAGCCACAGCCAAAGGGGCCCCAGCAAACTTCCAGCTGCCGGCTGATGATCCAGCTGCCAGCAAACTTCCAGCTGCCGGCTGATGATTGGCTCACAGTGGCCCCAGCAACATCTAGCTGATTGGCTCCTCTGCGGTGATGTTCATTGGGCTGTTTCCCTGCCCTTCAGACTGCCAGCTGATGATTGGCTCACAGCGGCCCCAGCAACATCTAGCTGATTGGCTCCTCCACGGAGCTGCTCATTGGGGGACTTCTTTGGCTCTGCCCACACAACCCAGCCAATCGGCTTCAAGAGCAGGAGGATTGTGGGAGGTGGAGAGGCTGGTGTGGGGGTGAGAGGCGTGTGGAAGCCGGTGGTGGCAGTTGGGCTCTGAGGGTTTTTTCCCTGAGGAGCTGTTTTGTTTGGCGTTTGTAGTTCTAAAAATAAAGTTAGTTTCTTTTGACAAGTGGCTCCTGATTTGTGCCAAGCCAGACTTCGGCACTCTACTATGCTATAGGACACTAGAACTTTTATTTCTTTTATCTAATTGTATAACCAACTTCTTTCTAAACCATATCTTCCCACCCTTCTCAGCCTCTGGTAGTCTTTATCTTACTCTCTACTTCTATAAAATCTTTTTTTTCTTTCTTTCTTTTTTTTTTTAGCTTCCACACAAGTGAGAACATGTGATATTTGTTTTTTTTAAACATAATTCTAATTATTTCACTTAACATAATGTCTTCTAGTTCTATCCATGTTGTAGCAAATGAGAACATTTAATTCTTTATATAGTTGAATAATATTCCACTGTGATTCTGTACCACCTTTTTTTTATCCACTGATGGATATTTTAGCTGATTCCACATCATGGCTACTGTGAACAGAGCTGTAGTTAACATGGAGATGCAGGTATCTCTTTGATATCCTGACTTCATTTCCTGTGTGTGTGTGTGTGTGTGTGTGTGTGTGTATACCTCTTCTTGGGATTGCTGGGTCATACAGTAGTTCAAGGTCAAGTTCTTTGAGGAACTTCCCAATTGTTCTCCATGAAGATTTTACTGATTCCCTTCTCACCAATGATGACAGTTCCCTTTTCTCTGCATCCTCCCCAGCATTTGTGTTTAATATGTTGATCATAGCCATTCTAACTGGGGTGGGATGCTATTCATTCTGCTTTTGATTTGCTTTTCCTGCTGAGTAGTGATGCTGAACATTTTTTTATACTTCTTGGTCATTGTGTATCTTTTAAGAAATATATTCATATAGGTTGCCCAGTTTTCATTTTTTTCTTGGCATTTTACTGCTGAGACTTTTTTTTAGTTTCATAAATATCTGGATATTAATCTTTTGTTGGACGAATAGGTTGCAATTATTTTCTTCCATCTGCAGGATATCTCTCCATTTTGTTGATTGTTTCTTTATTGTGTAGAAGCTTCTTAGTTAGTTGAATACAGTCATATTTTGTCTGTTTTTGCTTTTGTTTCCTATGCTTTGGGGGTTTTAATGTAAAAAGTTTACTTGCTGCCAGGCACAGTGGTGCAAACCTATAATCCCAGAGGCTTGGGAGGCTGAGGCAGGAGGATTATGAGTTCAGAGCCAGCCCCGGAAATTTAGCAAGGCCCTGAGAAACTCAGCGAGATCCAAGATCCAGTCTCAAAAAATAAAAAGGGCTGGGTGGTGAAATCGGTGGTAAGCACCCCTGGGTTCAATCCCTGGTACCAAAATAAATAAATAAATAAATACATAGATAGATAGATAAATAAATAAATAAATTCATTTTCTATGGTGATTCTTTCCCTATTTCCTGGTTTCTTCTCATGGTTCAGGTTTTGAATCTCAGTCTTTGATCCATTTTAAGTTGATTTGTATATATGGTGAGAGACAAGGTCTAGTTTCATTCTTCTGCATATGGATATCCAGTCTTCCCAAAGCCATTAATTGAAAAGACTATCATATGGTGATTTTTACATTTTTCCTCTGCTCAGGCTGTAAGTCAGACAGTGTCCATTTCCTTTGGGTGGCATTTTATTTCTTTCTTTTTTTTTATTTTCAAAATTCAGCTCAAATGTCAGCCTTTTGATGCCACTTTTCCAAACTCCCTAGAATTCTGTCCTCTCCCTTGGGTTGTGTCACATACTACCTTGATACTCTCCATAACCACTTGTAAATTTTTTCCATTTCTCCCATCAGATTATGACTGGGGCCTGAGTTCATTCACCTTAGATTCCCCAGTGCCCAGTTTGGTGTCTGATACATAGTAACTGCTCAATAAAAGAATGGATTAATTAATGAGTAGGTGGATGGAAAGAAAGGGGGAAGGAAGAGAGAAAGGCAAGGAGGAGAGGGAAGACAGTCTAGTGAGTGACTGACAGTATAGATGTGGTAGGGCTAAAAGCCAAAGACCAGTTAAGGACTGCAGTTTTGCCAGAGGTGGGGAGGTTATAGTTGATTCTATGATGAAACAAAAGGAAGATGAAATGTAAGATAATCCATGAAAAAACATTTCTTCCCCTGGAGGAACTGGATCTTGGAGAAGTCATAGAAATCACAGAGGGGGAAGGCAAAGAAGTCAGGTTCTTCCCACCAAGACTCGGGATGAAAAGGAAGGGAGGAATCTGATTGGAAGAAAACAATTGCTGCAGAGAGGGTGAGTATAACTCTAAAGTTTGGAGGAGGATTTTGCTCCTCATCTCTGAATTGCCCAAAGGTTAACACAGTGACTGGCACAAAGTAGGTGTTCAATAAGTGCTTACTGAAAGCAGTGAGGAGGCATGTGCAAGAAACTTATCAAACCCAGTACAGCAGTATTCTCCCCCAGGAATGATAGCTCTCCCTCTTCAAGCACCATTAAGAGAGAATTCTGTGATTTCAATGGATACAAGTTACACCCATGGGCTCAGATAACACTGGCTAATAATTTCTTTTGTTTTAAGTCTTTCTCAAACACTGGATGTTTTCAGGTGGGGAGCTCTGGGCTGAGTAGAAGGTCTTTCCCCTCCCATGAATGGAAGCTGTTCCCATCTTCTGAGTGCCAAAGCAAAGAGGCAGGAAGTCCCTTGAGCCTGGGCCCTGGGAGTTAGCCCTCATCCTTCTTCAGGGCCACTCAGAGAGGTCCACTGTGGCTTACCCTCGCCTGGTGCTGGCTTCTAGCCCCTGCCCTTCTGTGTGAGGTCACAGGCTCCTCGATGGAATTTCAGGTGTGCTCATCAGACTCCGAGGGGCCAGCTCTTCAGTGTCAGCTCACTTCTGGAAGGGATCGTTGCTGGGGAAGGAAATGCCTCCAGTCAGGAATTAGTTTCTGCAGAGATTTTAATATTCACCCTGACCCACCCCCACTGCTAATCAGAAAGATGCAGGCACCCGCATATCCCAGACGGCAGGTGATGCCCTGAACTTGACTATTGGCCTGGCCAGGAGGGAATTCTGGGGCTGGAGAAGGCGGCAGGGAAGGAAAAGGGTGGTTAAAGGCATTATTCAGCGTCCTGCTCTGACAATCACCAGCTGTGTGAGCACCTTAGCTTTGGTGTCCTGACCTGTCTGGGAAATGCCAGAGGCAGGAAAGAAATTGCTGTCCTTAGCTTTTTTTGGTATTGTGTGTATTGTTTGTTTGTTTGTTTTTAGAACAGGTACACTTAAAGAAACTGGGGTAGAGCCTGTGGATTATTTCCTGTCTAGATTCTCCCTTCTCTCTTCTCACTCTCAGTGTGCACACACTCAGGCACACTCACACAGTCAGAAGCTGCCACGATTGGGCTCCCTTAGGGAGTGGGGCTTCACAGTGCAATATTGGAAGGGACAAGAAGTAGATTCATGGGCTCCCTGTGCATGGTAGGAGGGGACACTAGGCTGTGCATTTTTCTATATAACCTTATTTAGCTCTCATAGAATCCCAGGCAGGGCAGGGATTCAGAGAGGATAAGCTACTTGAGAGGAAAGGAGGCCCTGTGGGCTCCTGGTCAGTGGACTTTTCTTGCAGCTGAGTGCATTGCAAACTGATGCACGACTCAGCCTGATTCCAACACATGCATGGCACATCATGCACACACATGTGTACACACACGACTGTCCTGCTACTTGTCCAATGTCACTTAGCTAGTAAGCAGTAGAGCCAGGACTTGAACGCTGCGAGGTCTGGCTCTCAATCCAGATTCTTTCTCTCCCACCATGCTTTCTCTAACCAAGGACATCTGCAGCTGCGCATCTTGTCTGACACCCTGCAGTCTGAGCTCCAGCCAAGCTCACCCCCATCCGCTGACTTGTTTGCAGATTTCATGTCTCATCCCCTCTCTTGGAGCCACTTCTTTGATTCCTGTCACCCTTAGTTTTCAACTCAGCTGGGTATCCAGAATTTCCCCGTTAGCCGAATCCCTCTCCCATATCATTTCTGATTAACTGGTGGCGTAGACTCTGTCTTCATCATATATTCACTTTCTACTTTCCAGCATCTAGTTCTCCCACTCAGAACAACAGTTCTCCCCATCTTCAGCCAGAGGAAGCTGGTCCTTCACACCTGGCTCTTCACCACTGGGTTAGGGCTCCTGTGTTGGGGAGCAAGGTCCCTTTGGGCTGAGCTGGCCGACATGACCAGGGACCGTCCCCTCATTCCCATCTCTGAGCTCATGGCTGTGCATTTGCTGGTTTTCCATGCCTGTTTCTGTGTGTATTTTTTGTTTTCCCATATTTGTCTCTTAGTTTTGGTGGGGAGTCATGGTGCTACGGTCTCCAGGGCCTTGTGCCTGCTAAGCATGTGCTCTACCCCTGAGCGGTATCCTCAGCCTCCTTTTCTCTGACTTTGAACCAGAGAACTTGACACTTCTCTTGGAAGTCCCTGCTACAGATTCTTCCTCATCCCTCAAGTGGAAGAAGCCTGAGGTGTGTTCCACATTATGAAGTGTACCCCTTGAGCAGGGGACACCCCATTCCTCTCAGTTCTTTGGGGCAACAGCCTGCTCATTCATTCACCCTGAAATGACTTTCTCCTTTCCTGGTGATACCTCCTCACTCCCCTTAAACTATTTCTATACAAACTTCTTGCACTCAAATCCTTCTTAGCATCTGCTTCTGGGAGAAAGCAATCTAAGACATGATCCTAAAGCTGATGTTCTCAATGGCCCTGCCTTCCATTCAGCACCTTCTTAATAGAGTCACAGTCGTCCAACTCCCACAGCGGTTTCACGACTCAGTGCCTGTGCCAAATCTCCAGCCAGTGTGGGAGTTAAAAAATATTGTTTAACACAGTCATCATTAATGGAAGCAGGTTATGGAGCTAATAATACTGATAATTTCAATGGGCCGAATTAAATTAAGCTTCCCATCTTGTATCTTAATTAAAGGGATAAAAATTGTTTCCACATTTTAATTAGCAAGTATGTCTGGAAAAGACTTAAATTAATACGAAAGTCATCACCGGAGGAGAGCAGCCTTCTGCCAAGATTCACGAGGCCAGAGAGAGCACAGAAAGAGGCATGGGGTTTCCGTCAGGAATAAGAGCGGCTAGAACATAGAAACTTTGGCTCCTAGAACTTTCTGAACAGATGGAGGCAGTTGTGGGGTGTGGAGCTGTGAGGGACACACGGCTGTTTCCTTCTCTGCACGGGTCCAATTTCTATGTGTGATTCTTTTTTAAGGCATTTGAACACTGGACCTAGAAAACGTGAGAGGAATGAGGATGGTGGGGACAGAGAACGTCCTGCTAACCATGGCTCTTCCTTGGCTCAGCTTCTCAGACGCGAGTTTCTGGGGCTTCTGGAAGCCTTGTTGGCAGAACATGAAATAGAAGGGACTCTGCCTTGGGGGATAGAGGCTGATCCACCAAATGCCTCCAGTAAATGTTCTGCTCAGCTCTAAGACAAGAGCCAGGTGTCAGGGGCTGGTTTTCCTCTATTTGGAGAGAAAAATCAGGGTGGGCCATACTTGTTTCCATTCAGTGTGTGAGTCCTGCTGCAGCCATGTTGGCAAACCCTTTTATTTTGTTAGTTTGACTTTTAAACAAATATTCAAATAATACCATTATCCCTTGGTATCCCTGGGAGATTATTTACAGACCCCCCCCCCCTTGGATACTAAAATTCACACATGCTCAAGTCTCTTATATAAAATGTGTATAGTATTTGCATATAACCTATCCACATCCTTCTGCATACTTTAAATCTTCTCTGACTTACTTATAATACCCAATGCAATGTAAATGCTATGCAAATTGTTGTTATACTGCATTTTTAGGGGGAATAATGATTAGAAAAAGAAGACTGTACATGTTCAGTACAGAGAAAATCATTTTTAAAAATATTTTCTTTGGTAAACATTGGCTAAATCTGTAGATATGGAACTCTGGGATACTGGACGGACGGTTGTACATAAATATTTTAAAAATCAATTTGAAAACACACGTAAAGAAAAAAAATGAAACCATGTCAAAAATGTAATCCCATCACCCCAAGATAACCTCTTGGAACTTTGGTGTGATTTCTTTCAGGTTTGCGTAGCCTGTCTCCCCCGGCCACCCTGCTGGCCCTGTCCTGGCTAGTGTACCCAAGGACCCCAGGCAATGAGCCTGGCATGGCAGATAGTGCTCATCTTCTCCTGCTGCTTCTGCTTCTAATCTCTCTCTCTTTTAAAATGTTTTATAGTTATACATGACAGTAGAATGCATTTTGACACATGATACATAAACGGTATATAACTTCTCATTTTTCTCGTTGTACATGATGTAGATTTACACCAGTCTTGTAATCATTTATGCACAATTCATTCTACTATCCTTCCTACTCTCATAACCCTTCCTCTCTCTTTATTCCTCTCCTCCTATTCCAAAGTACCTCTATTCTTCCCTGGAGACCCCCCCATCCCTGCTTATTGTGAATTAGCATTCACATATCAGAGAAAATATTTGGCCTTAGGTTCTTTGGGATTGGCTTATTTAGCTTGGCATGATATTCCCCAGTTCCATCCATTTACTGGCAAATACCATAATTTCATTTTTCTTTATGGCTGAGTAATAGTCCATTATGAATATATACCACAATTTCCTTATCCATTCATCTGTTGAAGGGCATCTAGATTGGTTCAGCTATTATGAGTTCAGCTGCTATAAACACTGATGTGGCTGCATCACTGTAGTATGCTGATTTTAAGTCCTTTGGGTATAAACCAAGGAGTGGGATAACTGGGTCAAATGGTGATTTCACTGCAAGTTTTCTGAGGAATCTCCATTCTGTTTTCCATAATGGCTGTACCAATTTGCAGTCCCACTAGTACTGTATGAATATACCTTTTTTCCATAGCCTTGTCAACATTTATTGTTGCTGGCTTATTTATTTATTAAGCCAATCTTGATAATTACCATACTGACTGGAGAGAGATGGAATCTCAGAGCAGTTTTGATTTGCATTTTCTAATTGCTAGTGGTGTTGAACACTTTTCCATGTTTGTCGATCAAGTGTATTTCTTCTTTTATGAACTGTCTGCAAAGTTCCTTAGCCCATTTATTGATTAGGGTATTTTTATTTCTTTTTGGGTGTTAAGTTTTTGAATTCTTTATGTACCCTGCTATATCTGAGTGGCAGGTGGCAAAGATTTTTCTCCCATTCTGTAGGCTTTCTCTTCCCATTACTGATTGTCTCCTTTGCTGTGAAGATGTGCTTCTGAACTCTTGCTCTGATTTCATTGATAATCCCCTCATATTGTCTTCCCAGCCCTCCTGTTAGTTTGTCCAGCTTTTTCTGGCTCACCCCCTTTCAACTATGAGCAAGCTTCTCCTCCTCATCTCCCAGAAGATAGTTCACACATATCTATTGCAGAATGACCTGTGGGAGACCAACCCCTGAGCCTTTTAGTAGTGAGAACAGAAACCCGCCAATGACCTTTATTAAAGGGTTTGGGCCCAGTGGGATTTCATGGAAATGAAAGCACATGGAAAAAGCATGATTAGGCACCATTTGTTTCTGCCTGCGGACTTCTTACTGGCCTTCTCCGCTAGGCCCAAAGTCCTGCCACCAACTTTCATGACCTTGCTATCTCCTCCTGTCTCTTCTCTTCAAGTTGTGTCTTGTTCCCCAAAACTCCTTTCCCTTGGGCAGCCACTTCAGAGTTCCCGGTTACTTTGTTATGCTAAGTAAGTTACCCCCCCCCTTTTTTTCTCAATCTCTCACATACAGGGTAGCCTAGAGTTTCCCTGTCCCAGGGATTCTCTAAATCATGTGGTCATCTACTTATAGAGACGAATTTAATGTCCCTCTTGAAGGCAGAAGTTGTGAAATCTTATTTTATTTTTCTCCTCATGAAATAAAGTCTTTAACGAATATTCTTTAGCTACATGGGTATGCATGAGGGTCCACACAAACCCTCAGCCATGTCCTTGGATTCGGTTCTTGGAAGTGAAAGTCAGATGAGGAAACCTGAGCAGTTTCAAGGCTATCGACTCATTCCGTCCAATTGCCACGGAGACAGGAGGTGTCACCACACACTCCTTCCAGCAGGACCCTGTGAGGTCCTTTTCCCCACACCCTGGCTATCTTTGGATAATATAATTTAGAAGGGGAAGGAATTGGCAGTTTGATGGGTACAAGTCACATTTACATGCTGATGGGATTTCGAAAGCTGTGTCTGAGCCCTGGGTCTACAGAACCTGGGGAAGAGGGGCCCTCGTGGAAACCCCACGTGTCACCTGTCTGACATCAAGCTTTCAAGATGGAATCTTAAGTTCTCCACAGTCATTTATCAAATACTTTCTTGATGCCACTTTCCAATTTGCATCAGACCTTTTCAACATATTAATGAGATTCTGTTACTAATGTATATATTTTTGCAGCTCTCACCAATTTTGCATTTGAAACTCTAATGAGCTGGTGGGGTAAGCCAGCTCCCTGGGGAGAAAGCACTCAGTCGCTTCTGTAGTCTGTGGTGGCATCCTCAGAGGGTCACGTAAAAGTCAGAATCAAGGGTGGCAGCTCCTCTCCGTCATCTGCCACTTCAGTTGCTGGATGCTATATCCAGCCCTGTTCTTGCAGCCTATTTCCTCTTGCTCTGGGCAAAGCCTCGTTTACTTGTTGTTTTTTTTTTTTTCCCCATTCAAAGTCAATGGATCTGTGTTAGAGGGGCTTGGCTCCTTACTTTGCTTAGAAGTTTACTTGGTGGTGGGCTCTAGGGCCCAGAACTTAGGAGTATCTGCAGAGGTGACTTAGGCTGAGGAGGACCAGAAGGTCAAACCAAGTCTCATTTTTTTTTGGCGAGGGGGGGAGACTTTTCTCACTCTCTAACCACCAATGTAGCCTTTAACTACCTTATTCCGGTCCTGCCATAGATACCTCTAGTGCCTCTACCCAACGCAGGCCTCAAACTCTGAGCCCACAGTGGGTTGGCTCTACAGAAAGCTTCTGGAGGAATCACTGCTACCATTCTGTCACCTCAGTTCTTCTCCTTCCCCAGCCTGAGCTTGCCCCATTGGACCTGAGGCCTTGTGTGGAGCATCTTAGCCTCTCTTACTGAAGAGCAGTGCAGGTGGCGTCTGCGTCTAGCTGAGTGGGGCCTCCCTGGTTGGCACTAGTGCGTCTTGGCCTTGGGACTTTTGAACTGGCTGCTCCTCAACTCCAGTCCTATACTGTCCTTCTGCCTTCCCTTGAAGGGGAGCCTCAACCCCAGAATGTCAGCAACAGAGCAGGAAGCTGAACTTCGCTGGCTCACCTCTGGCCTACCTCTCTCCAAACCCCTGTCTGAATTTTTGACTTCACATCAGAGGTTTTTTTTTTTTTTTTTTTTTTTTAACAAATGAGGTCACATTTTAAAAGTCCTTGTGATTAGGACAAGGATATGACTTTTGGGAAGTCGTATTTCAACCAACTGGATTTCTATCTAGTTTGCCTGGGAGCTGGACCTTGCCCCGTGGGCTCTGGGCCCCTTGCTGGTTCTCTGCTACAGCTTGTGAGCCTTGTAACCCCATTTAATTACAAGCTTTGTTCACATTTGATCCTCCTGTCCCTACTTGTTAACCAAATTCTTCATTCCACCCAGAACATCAGAATTAATGGAGTTTATTTCTCCCCTATCAGATACAGAATAATGGATTAGGGGACTTTGGCGAAGTCAGGACACTGGCAGTGGCTCAGGGAAATGGCCTAGACTTTGGCATGGGACAAACCTTGGTTCTTGGCTTTAATACACACTCCCTGTATTAGGGGTGCACCCAACATTTCTGATCCTCAGATTCCTAAACTGCAAGTTGGGGTTGGACTATGATGCTTTTCTCAAGGAGGGTTGTGGGAGACAGACAAGAGCCTGTGTGAGCAAGGGCCTGTGGCATGAGGGATAACACGGGATTTTCTCACCTCTTGCTCACGTTTTCCCTCTTCCTGCCCACCTTCCAGCATAAGGGTCTTTGTTACATCAGAAAAAAAGAGGCAACGTTTCTACAGTGTAGTGATATTGCCATGTGACAATATGGCAGAGTTATGATTAAAAGGGAGAAAGTTCCTTCTTCCCATCCCTCAGCTAGGAACAAGGATGGCACTGGAGGTCCAGCTGCAGGACCCTGGCGATTCAGCAGCAGAGTGAAAAGACCAAGGAGACTGCAGGAAAGAGAAGAGGGAGTGAAGTGGTCGAAGTGGTGCCTCGATGCCTCTCTGAGATGTGGATTCTGCATCGAGTGTCCACTCTGTAACCGAGTTCTCGTCATCGAGCACCTGCAAAAATCTTCAGAATTGACTGACAGAACTAAAACACTGCACACAGGAAGTGCTCTTGTTTTCTTCTTCTGGAGCCAGAGCTCTCCAGCCCAGCTTCCCCTCCTGCATCGCAAAGCACTGCTAAGTCAGAGTTATGATGAAAAGGGCCCTGAGTGCCAATCTTCAAGCCACGGTTGTAATGACTGCAGCAGGAAGGATGGCTAATGCAGTCAGATGCAGAGCCAAGCTGACAGTTGGGTGTAGGGTGAAAAGCAATCAGTGCTTAGTCTAAGCTGGATTCTACCTTTGATTCTGATCATCACGCAGGGCGGACTTACAGTCATCTCTACTCCAAAGCAAAAGTCAGAACCAATGACTCTTGCTATTTGCTAACAGTGACTATGGATTTCTGTGATGTGTGGGGTTAGTGTAAGCTAGACAATGAATATGCAAATAGATGCTAATCCAGTCCTCACTCTTCTTCCTACCTCATGGTGGGTGTGAAGCCACACCTGGGAGAGTGAGTATACCCCTTTCATGAGTACCTGCTGGTTTCCTTCTCCAGTTTTCTAAGATTTCTCAGGACTGAATCAGTTAGACCTGAGACCATAGGGAGAGGCGGGGGCTCAGCTTTTCTCCCCCAGTGAGATAGCACCCATTTGCACATACTGATTAATGACTGAGTTCACCCTGGGCCTTTTTGTGGATGATTGGAAAGAGCATGCAGCCCTAACCCTGCTTAATTAAGCGACATGATATACCATACGCCCTGGTAACTGGAAAGGCCTTGAAGTCGGCCTCTAGGCATGTTTACACAACGTGCTGTGTTTGGGTCTGAAACGGGATCCGTCTGTCTAGAGGACGCCTCTATGTCTGTATGTCTCATGCTAGACACACTTTTTCTTGGCACAGACCAGTTAATGAGAGAGCTTGGAGGGGCAGGGCCCTCCCCAGGACTGTCCTCAGAGAAGAGCTGTGGTTCTGCTACTCACAGGGTTTAACCAACTGCTGCCAGCCAAGGAATTCAAGAGGTACAGGCAATCGTAGCGTTAGTTGGAAGTGATATTTGAACTATTTAGCAACGGGAATAGACAGGCTCTGACCAATCAGAACAAGCAACAGTCATAATAGATAGAACTGAATATCAGCCTTGGGAAAAGGGAGAGTTTACAAAAGGAGAGTTTACATTGTTTCCTCATTTGGTCATAGCCACAGCACCATGAGATGGGTTTGGGAACGTTCCTAATTTTAGAGACGCAGAAACTCCCAGGTTATGTCTTTTCCGAGGCTACGTGGTTAGTGGCAGAGCTGGAAACCCAGAGTCTTCTATGTTCTTTCTCCCATATTGTGTTGCCTACACCTGCACAGGTGCTGTGCAGGCTCAACCAAGCCCAGGAAGATCAAGGGCAGCTCAGTGCAGGGTGAGAATGTGAGCAGGAGGAAGGGGTGGCAATGCTCTGGGACTTGTAGTCAAGGTAGAGCTGGTTGGGGCCTTGCTGTTCCCGCTGCTCACAAAGTGCTATAGTCCTGTACAGCTATAGTGAATGTCCACATGGTTTTAAGGTGGTCATCTGAAAACCTGCCATCTCTGACAAACCTGAGTCCTGTAGGTGGCTCAGAGGAAGAGAGGGCTGTGCCAAGGCATCACAGGAGGAACATTCTAGAAGGTCAAATATTACGGTTTGGAGATGAGGTGTCCCCCCACTCCCCAAAAAGCTCATGTTCGATCATGCACTAATGTTCAGTGGTGAAATTATTAGATTATGAGAACTGCAACCTAACCCATGGAGTAGTCTATGTGATGGGTTAATAATTTGAATGGAATACTGGATGGTAACTGTAGGCAAGTGGGGCACGGCTGGAGGAAGTAGGTCACGGGGACATGCCTTTGAGGATTAGATTTTGTCCCTGGCTCCTCCCTTGCTCTCTGCTTCCAGCTGCTGTGAGCTGAGCCACAGTCCTCCACCATGTTCTTCCACCATGATGCTCTGCCTCATCTCAGCCCCAGAGAGATGAGAGTTGGCATTCCATGGATTGTACCTCTGAAACAATAGCTCAAATAAACTCCTCCTCCTCTAAGTTGTTCTTGTCGGGTATTTTGGTCACAGTGATGAAAAGCTAACACAATAAAGACAAGGATGTTTATTTAGAAGGTGATCCCAGGAAACAGAATGTGAAAGTGAGGAAAGTTAGACATGGAAAGAGACAAACCAATGAAGTGAATATTAATGAATGACAAACCATCATGGGAAAAATGATGGTAAGTCATTAAAACCTTGTGGATGTTGCTTCAGCATTATGCCACTGACGGGCTGCGTGGCCGGGACACATATTCACTCCCTGCTATCTCCCAGCCCTTGGGCTTTACCCTTCCTGACTCCTGTGCCTGCCACTCTGAGCCAGCTCCCAGGGTGCCAGCAAGGCAGAGAGATGCTGGAGGTGAGAACACAGAATTATCTTCATGGCCACAGGCAGACTCAGGTGGGCTGGGCAGAGAATGAGGCACTCAGAGCATGCTACACCTACAGATCCTGGTGGACGCAGAGCCCAGGAGCCTGTTTCCTCCATTGTGGGATCTTTTCCTCCATGTGAGGGAGGGAGGCCTAGTCCATGCCCAGGACTGTGCTTGATCTTCTGGGAAACCTGAGAAATGTGTCCTTTCACGCTTCAGCTACAAAATGTCATTGTCTGGGCTTCTCTTTCCCTGTCCTCTATTTGGGAGCCTCCAGAGCTTCCTCTGTGGATAGCATCTTTGCTTTGGTCCTGGTGAGAAATGTCTTCCAAAACAGGTAATCTCCCTTCTTCTAGGACCCTTCATCCTCACCAACCTGTAGCTGGACACGGGCCCCACAGGGGCCCTGCTGCCCTGCAGGGGATGTAGTGGGGACATCTGACAGACAAGAAGGTTTTAATTTTGAAAGCCACTGATCTACCACATGTCAACAAATGGTAGCTGTTGGTCTGAGGGTGGTTTGCAGCTCCTCTTGTCTGATCCGAGCACTGACTGCATCTCAATAGGAGGTGTGCAGGCCCCCACCCCAAGGCAAGAGGAACTCTTCCTCTAGCTCCAGGGTGAAAAGGGCACTGCCTCTGAGGCTGCCTCAGGGCTATGGACAGGGAAAGAGGCAAGGAATTACCTGGGAGTGGCTAAGAGAAAGGTCTTTTCACCTCCATGATGGGGGGTTGGTCTCCCAGCACCTTTAAGTGGTGACTGGGAGAGAGACTGGACCCTTGGGCGGCTGCCTTTCTGTAAGACGTGGGGAGCCAGGAATTCATGGTGGGGTGCCTGGGGCCTGGCTCTGTCTAGATAGATGAACCTTTCTCTTCTGTCATCACACCACCCATAAAAGAAGCAGCGAGGTCTCTGCCCTGCTCTGTCTCATGTGGCTGCTGACCTGAATGGTGGCAGGACAGTACCGAGGAAACGGGAAGGAACAATGGGGAAGCATTTTGTGTTTGCATCCTGTGGGTGAGGCGGTCGAGAAGCCTGTGAAGCCTGGCAAGGCTGGGCAGCGATTCGCCTTCAGCCCTGGGGAGACTTGGCAAAGTTGAGCTGTCTGAATAAAGATAGGCTGTGCCCCGCAGCAGGGATGGGGCTTGGCGCACAAACCAGGCTTCAGAGAGGAGCGCTGCTGGGCTGCTCCAGGCCTTCTCTAGAGACAGGTCTTCTACTCTGGGGTGAGGACCGTTCTTGAACCTTCATGGAAATGATCCTCCCTCCTGACAATATTTGTCTTGGCTTTTTCTGACACAAAGACCTATCCTCTGAAGAAAAGTTTGGCCTCCTTCATGCTACCCAGAGGTGTCCTGGTCTGATGAGTGGCGGTTGGATCTGCTGCCTGGCACCTATCCCTACTTTGTGGGGCCCAGGTCCAATTTCTCTCTTTCCCCCTACTTGGCCCTCATGCTTTGGAGGCACCACCTTTTGGCTTGGTGGTGGATGAAGCAAGTGATTTAGACCTCAGGCAGCCAGGATAGGACAGGACAGACCAGGACAGTCCTCTGCTGGCCTCGGGGATTTATTTGGGAATGGTGAGATGTAATGAAGTGCTTGCCAAGGCTTCCAGGAACTCTTTCACTCTTGCCAGCTGAACTTGAAGCTGAAAGGGTGGGATCCCAGAGGGCAGGAAGCCATCTTATCACCCTTGCCTAAGTTGACAGGACAGAATCCAGAAAACGAAAAAAAAAATGATCCCCCAATCCAGATGTACCTGAAGCAGACTTTCTCTCTAGATCTTTGAGCTTTGAAAGTCAATATAATTCCTTTTGTACTTAAATTATTTTGGATTAGAATTTCTGTCTCTTGCAATTGAGTCTAAACTGAAACCCTTGGACAGGAGAGCAGCATACCAATCACGTTAGTTAGGTTGGCATACCCACTCTGCCCGGATGTCTTTTTAGCTTAGATCATATGAGTTTTCCCCTAAAAGATTTTGGGGGTACTGAAAAAGTTCACTTTGGGAGCTGGAATGGTTTTGAGAACTTGGCCAAGGTGTAACCCATCAGTGAAATATTCAGCCCAACTGACCATCTCTGGAACTGATTGACATTTCTGTGGTCACTGTGAATAACCCCTTTTCCTCGTATCCTTCAGATCACTGACACATTCCAACAGAAATCGTTCCTTCATGACAAGTCTGGGCATGATAACAGGCGCTGGCTAGGTCCCATGTCATTCATTTCTTTATCCAGTAAGACATTTTAAAATTTATTCACCATATAAATGATCAAGAAAAATGGTAGCAATAAGTCTTTTAGAGTTGAATCAGATCAGAGTACTATTCAAAATATTGCATTTAACTAGCTAGCGTGGTCATACTGTAGAAGCTGCAGTTGCTGAAAGAGTCCTTTGAAGGTGTCTCTAGGGGATGTTGGCCTGTGGAGAGGGTCTCAGACTACATAGACCTGCTGAGGAACCAGTGTCAAATGCCACCAGGGACACTGTCACCCACCAGGTCTTTGACCAGGAGACACATGAGCAGAGGGGTTGACTGGTGGGTGGCTAAGAGTCTTTGGCAGAGCACATAGTATTTCAATATGTTAACAATTGATGTATATTTATTAGAGAGTGCTGTTACAGAGGCCTAAGTGAAGACCAGGCCTTGAAGGAGTTTGCATGCTGAGTCCAGGCATCTTTATCTTCTCTTGATGGTGATGGGGAACTCATTGGGGGTAAGAAGGACACTGACATGACCGTTGATGTGGAAAATGTTTCTAGTGATAGTGTGGAAAACCCAGAAGGCAGTTTGGCCATAGTGGTCCAGGCAAGAGATGGGAGGTCCATGTTGGAGCAGTCTTTCCCCATTGGGGGCCACTGAGCCCAGAGGCATTGAAGGATTTGGCTTTGAGATGACATTTGTGGTTTAGATGATTTTCTTTCAAACTCCATCCTTTCTCTGCCAGTGTAGAGTAAGAACTGGATGTTTTATGCAGTTCATTTTCTATTGTATTTAGGATGTTCCTGAACACTCCCAGGACACCTGCCCTTGCAAGATATCGCCCTCCATTCCTTAACTTGGCTGCTCCACTGGGATTCTGAAAAGCTTCAATCCGTTGATATACATCAGCGGGGGCTGCTGAGCTGTTTAAGCTTTGACTATCTCTACTTGAAAGGCTTGAGATAAAGTTTTCCACTGCTGGAGAGGGGGTGCCTAAGTGGCTTAGGCCCTCGCCCATTCATACTTTGCCTGTAACCCTGAGAGAGTCCTTGAATGTTAATTTCACGACACAAAATGAGTGCATAACTAACCTGGGAGAAATGTGTCCATCAAACACTTACGGAGTTCCTATTGTGCACCTGGCACAAAGAATGGATGACAAAAATGACCTCAGGGAGCTCCAGAAGTTTCCTCTGCTCCTCTCACACCAGCATATCAAAACACACTCAGCCCATAAATGGAGGTGATCTAGGCAAACCCAACACCGCATTGGTCTTGCAAATTAGGCAAAGAGTGCTTGCACCTGGGCAGAGCTGGTGGCCAGGGTCACTCAGGGGCTCTGGGAAGTGCCCTTTCCCTGGGTACACGTCCTCCATTTCCCTGTGGTAATTCTTAGGGTCCTGAGAGGCCACAAGTCAAAGTGAACACCAGTGCACAAAGTGAACACAGGACACTTGTTTCAGAGTGTCCGAGAATGATGCTCTTGTGAAGATCCTCTTCACGGGCCCACAAAGTCTTCTATGGAATCTGGAAGTAGTGGCTACATGGGGGCACAAATCAGCCACTCAGCCCAGACCACATTGTGGCCCTGGGGATGGTTTTGCAATTAAGTATGCAATATGGTTCTTTGCTGATAATCCCTTTGCTGCTGCGAGGCAGATTCAAAGCTGCTTCTCACCATAAAAAAAATATGTATATATATTAATTCAAAACTGGGCTCTTAAAGGAGACAACTCTTTGTGACCTAAACAATTAAAAATTACGTTTCTAAAGGACAGCTTTGAACAACACTGAGACTGGGTTAGGTAGGTCACAGAGAATCTGGGGATAGTGTGTCTTAGGTGTGGATATGGAAAGGTAAACTAGTAGGGAAGAGTTGTTGCCGGTAAAGGGGAAATCGAGGGAAGCCAAGAATGGCAGAAGGAGAAAACAAACTCAGCAAAAATCCCATTTCTCCTGAGGGCTGGCCTTGCCATTGTGAACAGAGAAGTTGAACAACTCCTGAGGATGCCCAGGGATGCTGAGAGACCTGGAATCCTGAATCAGGGTGAATGCTGGTAATAGTGACCACGTAGGGTGTGTCTTTGAATGTATTTACTCATCTAATCCTCACAACAAGCCCATGAGATAAATGTTGTTATTTTTATTACCGTTGAGGAAATGGAGGGAGGGAGGAAGGGAGGTGTGTGTGGGGGGGGCAGAGAGAGAGAGAGAGAGAGAGAGAGAGAGAGAGGGAAATTTGCCCAAATCACAGAGCTGGGGAGTAGGGTGGCCAGGATTCAAAGTCAGGGAATCAACTTGAGTCTCTGTGCTGACAAATGGGCATTAGGCAGGGGTCCAGGAACGAGGCCTACCCTGCAGTAGCAAGATGACCAGGGGTAAGTTACTTGGGTCCTTGATTCTTTTTTTCTTCACCTATTCACTGTGGGGGAGAAAAATGTACAGTGTGAGGGAAAAGAGCTTTGATGTCTGGAGGGCTCTGCACATGTTCACTATGGTCGTTTAGTTTGCTCAAGGTGAGGGAAGGAGAGGAGGCTGAGGGGTTGGCTTTTCCTAGGAGCAGCAGCTGGTCCCTTGGAGACTGTGGGATCCTAGGAGAACCACTGGCTGAGAGGAGAGGAAAGAAGCTGGAGAGAAGGACACTGGGAAGGAGATATGAGCCTGGCATCCAGCCCAGCTCAGGGGGACAGCCCCAGAGACAGAGTCACCATGCTTGCTCTGTGCAAGGCCCCTCCGTGCGGGCTCCTGGGCCTTTGCGCTCTGCTCTGGATTCCAGCACAGCAGCTCCTACTGCTGGCGGCTCTCTGGGGCTGCTCCCCACTCCCTGAGGATTCCAGATGCTGCATCAGGGCCTGTCCTCTGTCCCTCCTCCCTTCTCCCTCAATCTTGCTCAGGTTTCTTTCCAAGGCCAGAGAAAGCTCAGTCTCCTGCACTGTGAGTTCTGCTTTCTGCCTTTGCCAGACACATCTGTGACTGTGACCATCAGTCCTCTGCCCGGAGCTCACCAGGCACAGGGACCTTGCTTACTCCCTCCAGCAGGCTACAAAAAGGTGTGCTGAGTTGAACTGAGGAGCACCTTGGAGAGTGGGCAGAGCCTTCCCCCCAGCTCTCCCGTGACCAGCGGTAAGTCAAAAATCTCAATAGGCCACGTCCTGGCCTGATGAGAAGAGGGTTGGGCCTGCTCACTTGGAGGGTGCTACTGGGGAGAACCACTGGGTAGGTACAGGTTGGCCTGCACATCTGTGAGGCTGCACACCTTCTCTGTGGGTTAGAATCCATGTACAGCCTCTGTCCCTAATACGCATTGACTCATGGGTGCTCTGGGAATTTGCTTAGGACACTGAGTGGGTAGAATTAAAACCAACTACTTTCATCTGGCACCAAGAATATGGTTGGCAATAAATTGCTTCTCCAATAAGTGTATAATCACTTCTCATCAGATTAGTCCTCGCCAGGAGCTGTTCTGAAATCCTTTCTGTGGTTGATCCAGCTCTGACTCCCAAGGAAAAAAAAATAAAAACAAATTAGATGCAAGGATGATGAATCTGATGAAGGGCAAAGATACCTAGAGGCTTCTCCTCCTGTAGAGAGGCTCGGGAGTGAGGAGTAGGTCCTGGGCAATCCCAAGAACTGCCAAAGAAGTCTGAGGTGGTGGGAGTTCACTATTTCACTCAGTCTCATTCTTGGGTTGCATAAAACTGAGACTCAGACCCAATTTCTCCACCTACGCCAACCACACAGACAGCCAAATGGCACCACATCTGTCCTGGGAGCTCAGGGAAGTCCTGGCTCTGTCCTGTCACTTCCAACTGCAGCTTACAGGAGAGGGGCACTGGAGACAGATGAAACAAATTCCAGATGCAAGATGCACTGCTTCTTATCAACGTCAGACCACCACAACCCTCCTCAATTGATGCCCAGACCCAGAATCTTCTTCCCTGGATTCCTCCATTCTATTCACACAAACATATTAAGGCTTCTGAAGTGTTTTCCATCAGTTTGCATCTCCTGGATATCTTTCCTATCACCAGTGCAAGCTGGCTAGGACCTGAGTGTTTGTGTCCCCTCTCACCCCGCCCAATTAATGTGTTGAAATCCTAAACCTCAGGGTGAGAGTGTTAGGAGGTGAGGCCTCTGGGAGATGATGAAGTCATGGTGGCAGTGTTCTCAGGAACAGGATTGGTGACCTTATAAGAAAGCCCCTGGAGAACTTATTTCCTCTTCTGCCATTTGAGGATAGAAAGAAGATGTTGTCTATGAACCAAGAACTAGGTCCTCTCTATACACTGAATCTGCCCGGTGCTTTGATCTAGGACTTCCTAAAGAACCGTGAGAAATAAATTTCTGTTGTTTGTCAGTTCCCTAGATTGTGGTATTTTGTTACAGCAGCAGCTCATTCTGAAACTGTTCACTTCTGATATCTACCTCATTGGTCAACAGAGGCTGTTATCACCAGTAAAACCCACACCTGACATGCTGTATGCTAATTTGCAGAGCCTCAGTTGTTGACTGAAATACAAACAGAAGTGCTTCCAACTCTCGCTTCTCCCATGTTTTCTGATGACACCCTCCACGGCAGAATATGGATTAGGGCAACTGCTCCTAAGGTTGAGTTCCTCTCTCTGATGAAGTATTTGAAAGTCAGGTAGGGTCATGGCAAGAAGTCATCACAGATGGGAGGCTTTGTCCCCTGCAAAACTGTGACTTGGGAGAAAAAAAGTCATTTACTAAACAGTACCTCTAAACAGGCCAGCGATTCAAGCCACTTGCTGAATTCAGATCCTGGCCATACACTCTGATCCTTACCATTGGCTGACCTCTGACCTGGCCACTGATAGAGCCACCAAATTCTCCAGGGCTTGGACCACCCAGGAGCTTAGTAGGATAGAGCCTGATCATAACTATTCAGGCCTCAGGGTGAGCCTTCCAGCTAGCCTCGATTTCCCCTCATAAATTAGGTGGTTTGAATTTTATGGCAGTTGCTTCTCTGGGATAGATGTGGATTTTCACCTCCTTACAATACAAACCACTAATTCAGACCTCTGGGAGTTATTTCAGAGGGAGGTCTTTCACTTCCTATAAACATACTGCCTGGAATTTTGGCACATTTGGGGCCTCAGAGTCAGTTTAGCATTTTAAAGAAGCTAAAGAATATGTAAAGCATCCTAATAAAAATATAGTTAGAGCCCAAGCGGGAGGAATAATCATTACATTAATGCATCGGGCTTGTATTCCCAGAGGCATTTTTTGCTTATGTAAAATCCTTCCCACCCTGGTTACTGGTCTCAGGAAATGGCAATGTATTTACTTTTTTTTCCCCCTTAAGAACATTGAAATTTAAGAGACAGATCTTTGAAGTTCCACCATGTTTTTATTTATAAAGCAAGGCACGATATGGACAATCCTGCATTTCATAATTCAACATGTGGAGGTCTCATCCCAGCTCTCCCAATGGCTAGTTGCTTGGCTTTGCACTCTAGATTTTATCTCCCCTGGGCCTCAGTTTCTGCATTTGCAAAACTAGGCTAATAAAACTTATTTCATTGGGCGTCATAGACTGATTAAACTGATCAGTGTTTGCAAAGTACTTGTCTCGGAGCAATGCTCATCAAGGATAGTGACTAACAGTCCAAGGTCAACCAGACAGGAGGCCGTGCATGGAATGAGCATTAGAAAGGCTTTCATCTGGGTGCCAGTAGCAATTCTATTCTGCAGAATAATTATCAGAATAATTATTAATGGACCTATGGCCTGACTGAGGATGGTGGTGGGTCAGCATATGGTATAGATAACATTTATCACTTGGGCCCCCAACTCTGGACACTGCTCACACAGATTCAGAGTTGGAGACATTGAGAAGGAGCCATAAGAAGGACTAAAATAGCTCTCTGGATGGATCGGTTGTTGACTTTATTTCCCATGGTCCTTCGCAAACTTATATGTGCATCTGAATCACCTGAGGATCTTCTAAAGCAGACTCAGTTCCTAGGTCTGGGGTGGAGCGGAGATTTTTTCTGCATTTCTAATAAACTCTCAGGTGACATCACTATTGCTGGCCCATGGACCATACGTTGAATAGCAAAGTTCTAGAGCACAATGTCTGAGACCAGACTGAGACATAAATATATAAATAAATAAATAGGCCCAAGGTTTATCTCCAATCAATTAACTATAGCCTCAGAGAGTGGGGCTGGGGTTGGGGCTGGGCATCAGTCAAAACAGCTTGGGAGTCTTTCTCACTTCAGTTATTGACCAAGGGCTTGCTGGTGGCCTGATTCTGCCCGTGCCTCTATGTCCAGCCAGAAGCACTTTGCTTTGGCTCTGAAATGCTGTGCCGTGGAGGGAATGGGGAAGCAATGACTGTACGTGGTGGTGGCCCCTCCAGCTCCTCCCTGAAGCTGTCCCAACTCCTGCCCTTGATTGGCGGCCCCCTCCTCATGTCCTGGCACTCAGGCCACTTCACAGCCTGCAGTGATGGCCAACAAAGGAGTGGGGTTGGAGAATGATTTCACAATCCCACTGCTGTGGGGCTGCTGCTCTCAAAGGGAGACTGCTTGGGCTTCCTGGCTCTGGCCACACATAGGGCTCCCCGGATAACAGAAGTCCCCCTGGACTGTCTGTACTTACCTCAGCTGGACTGGCAGTAGCTCTGACTTCTGGGTCCCAGCCTAGGGGCTGAGTCAGGGCAAGATGGTCAGCCCAAGGAGAGGAAGGGTCAAACCCAGATAGATTCAGAAGCTGGCCAAAGGATTAGTGATGGCTGGACAATAGATAAATATGTGGGGGGAGGGGAAGGACTAGGGGTACCTGGGACAAAGTAGCAGTGTAAGTCCTACATGTAAGGAACAGAAAGAAATTTTGTCAGAATCAAAATGGAGTCACTTGTGGCAATGTCACAAAAGGTAAATAAAGCCAGGAGGTTGTGAAGGAAGGGTTTTTAACGCATGAGTGCCTAATAATGACTATCTCAAAACGCTGCCAGAATTATAAGTTTGTCCTGAGTCAATGTGAGGCTGATCTAACAGACCTGCAATTGCAAAAATCCAGACTGTGAAATGCACACAGATGGCAACAGTTTTGTGGACCAAGGACCACACAGAGCTGGGTATGCAGTGGTAACCCAGACAAAGAACATTAAAACCAGAAGCCCTACTCCAGCTCCTCCCAGACAGAAGGTGAAGCTTATAGCTCTGACAAGGGCCCTCCATTTAGGTAAAGACAAACAAATGGTCATTTTCATTGATCCCGGATACATTTCCTGATCCCATAGTGGTCCACGTGCATGGGGCCATTCGTAGGAGAAAAGAATCCCTACATAATTTATCTAATTGAAAAGCTTTTGGCTTTGACTTTCTTCTGTGTTTTGTCTTACTGATTCTAATGGTACTTTTACTTTCAGACTTAAGTTCTACCTCCCTTAAAAGGAAATCCTTAATCTATTTTGATTGCCTAGACAAAGTATCGAACACCCAACACATCCTGTTTTCATGTAAACCCCAATAAAATCATAAAAAAGAAAAACAGGCTCTTAAAAAAGATGGCCTGATTCTTAAGACCAGAGTCCAGCCATCCCTGCTCAGGATGTTAAAAACAAAGTTAAAAGGGTTTCCCACTTTTGGTTTCTGCCTGTTTGGGCCCCACAGACCCTTCACTTTTTGGATCACACATCGTCCACTCATTTACAGGGGGAAAGATTGGAAGCTATAAAGTCACTAATGGTAGTCACTCGGGGATTTAGACAGCTAGGCCTACAAATTCAGTTTGAAGAAGTTAGAGAATATGGGCTTTCACCATCCAGTGCCCCTAAAAAAACAAGGGATAAAAATAAAGGGGAATTTATTTGACTGTACTTTTCCTGCTTTATTGTCCAACTGCTAATTCTGCTTATCCCCAAGAACAGGGTTTTACAGATCAGGAGTTCCTAGGCCCAGAGCAGCTAAAACTGGCTGGGGTCTGGGACGGCCACCTGAATGACCTTTAGTTGGCCCTCCAGATTCTTCAAGTTTGAGGAAGGAACAAAGACAAGGGGAGGGAGGATTGTTACCAGGCAAAACCCTAAATAAACCCTCTAACTTAACTTGCTCTGAGTTGACTTAAAGGTCACTAATTCTGGAGTCCACTCAGCTGGGCAATACATCATTTGACTCCCACTGGCTTGGTAGACTTCACCTCTAATGTGGGGATTATGACAACGGTTGCCTAGGTTACTCTTCAGGGACCTGAAGGCCACCTTTGCTGAAAACACTGACTCTTCCCTTGGGCCTCAGATGTCTGAAAAGGGACAGGATGGGGTGACAAGGCTTGGCACCTCTGTCTCCAGAGTCTGTCTCCTGTGCTGCCTTAACCTTTGGGTCCGAGTCTACTCAGTTCTGTACGTGGACGTGCTGATCCTTTGAGAATTGGTTTGCCCCAGACTGTAATACAAGGTGAACTTGACCTAGACTTCCCCACTTTGAGGGTGAACCCGACTACCAGCCGCCATGACTGGAAATACCAGACCATGAAAGGAGTGAAAAGGGGAGGCACCCGTGTTCCAGAAAGACCTCTGCCTATTCCTAGAAAGGAAAAAAAAAAAGCTCATTTTTTTTTTCACTCTTTAGCCACTGAATAAAGCCTTTCTTTCTCCCCAACGCTCATCTCTCAGGCATTGATTTTTATAAAGGATGGACTTTCAAATCTGGGTTGGCTAACAGCAGGACCCCAGTCACAGGCCCTGGCACCCAGGGTATGACTCTTGGGACCTAGAAAAGGGGAGGGTGAGGGGAGGAATGCTGGACTCTAGTGTCCTCTCTGAAACCATGTCCAGGGAATGAAGGCAGCAATGCCTGGGGCAGGAGTGTGGCCCTGGTCCTTCTGACCTTCTGTCACCTCCTCTTGGGATGGTGGTGAGGGCCACGTGCTGAGGCCCCCTTCTTCTCTCCTCCAGGGATCTTTGAAGGACAGTAATTTCTTGTCTGAGGTCATCACAAGTTGGTGCACAGCCAACTTCATAGCAGGATTTCTGCAAGTGTTTAACTTCCAGAACTTGGGTGGTGGGGGAGGGGTTACTAAGAAGGAGTGAAGAGCAAAGGGCAGGAAGTTGGAAAGTATTTCAATAACGGATGCTAAGGAATAGAGACCTAGCTGTAGGACATATAGGTATATAGGCTATATAGGTAGCTATCAGTTAAAACAATCTATGATGTATTTCAAAATGACTAGAAAAGAACAATAGTCCCAGCCCATAGAAAATGATTACTGTTTGAATAGCTAGAAGTGTTTATTTCCCAGATTTATTATGACACATCATATACCTATAACAAATCACCACAATATGTTTCATAGAAATATACAAATAATATGTTTCCATTAAAAAAAAGAGAAAAAAGAATGAGCCATGACCTCTGTATCAGGAAGATTTCTACAGAGAAATGTCACCAGTGTTCTCTGGCAAACCTCAGTTTTACTCCTAAGGCCTTCAACTGCCTTGGTGAGGCCTTCAACTGCCTTGGTGAGGCCTTCCTGCATTATTGAGTGTGATCCTCTTTTTCCTGGAGGACAAATGATAGTAGATGTGAACCACATCCACAAAATTCTTTCACAGGGACACCGAATTTAGTGTTTGGTTCAATCACTGCAGGACGCAGCCTCGCCGAGTTGACATAGAACGAATCATCACAGCCTCGATGCGTCCACTCCTGTGGTTGCAGAATGTCAGGCCTCAGAAGGGCTGTGTGTTTGCTTGGGCATTTGTACGCAGAGATGTTCCCTGGGTGGTCAGTCTCTCCCCTGACCTGGCTCAGGCCCTCGGCACCTCCTGCCTGGGTCACCGCCGAGGTCTCTGCACCGTTGCTTTCAGTCTTTCCTTTCACCATGCTTGTTTTTCTCTGGTCCACTAGAGCCAGAGGGATCTTCCTAAAAGGCAAATCCTCTCAGCCCTCTGTGTCCCTGTTTAAAGTACTGTGGTGGCCTGTGTCTTAGCACTACTTATTTCTAGTTGGGTCCCTGCCTGCAGGAACTACTGACATTGCCAGAAAAATCCAAACTGTGTCATATCTCTGGACCTTTGCTCAAGCACAGAATGCCTTCTTTGCTCATTTCCTGTGTCCTGTTTGTCCTCTCTCCTTCCCTGCTGCCTGTCACCTACCGCCCACCCTACACACATCCCCACACACACTCAACACATAGGAAAGCCTGGTGTATCTAGACTCTGCCTGTGAAGTCTTTTCTTGTATCCTTTCATTTTGCTTTTTTTTTTTTTTCTCATCCACTCACCCCCTTTCTTATCCACTTCTGGGTTGGTACAAACTCTGGCACAATGCCTGGTACATGTATTGTACTTTTTGACAGTTTCCTTCTAATTCCCCACAGACAATGTGAAACTGAGAGGCTGGGGGTCCCACTGAAGTTGCTGAGCATCTCCCGAGTTCTCTCCATTGCTGGGCTGAGCAGGGGTGAGGGAATACAGCCAACAGTTTGCATTTGTGGAGGACATACTCTAGGACAAGCTTCATATGGCTTATTTTACTGAATCCTCATAACTCCCAGAGGCAAGTATTATTGTCCCCACCTTATGGGGGTGGGGGGGGGACTTCCAGGCACTTGGATGCTACTTCTTTTTGGTCCTTTAATATTCTTTCCATGAGATAGAGCCTGGGCTTGACCTTGGGCAGCCTGACTTCAAAATCCATCCTAACCATGCTATCCTGTCTCTTGGAGACACAGTTTGGTTGAACAACTTGACAGAAAGCAGTTTGTTTAAATTAAACTGATTCACACTACAATTTGATTAAAAAGGAATATTTTTACTTTTATCATTTTTAGGTAAGATTGATGCATGATGAGTTCTTTTTATCTAACTTATTTTTATCGAGGCATAATTCACATATCATAAATTCATCTTTTTAAAATGTACAACTTTAATACTGCAATCTTCAGTAAACATATTCAAGTTGTGCAATTGCCTTCATTATTTAATTCCAGAATATTTTCATCACTCTGAAAAGAAACCCTGTACATATTAGCAGTTTACTCCCTTGGCGCCCGCCCCCCCCCCCCATTCCCTGGCAATCACCCATCCACTTTCTGCTTATAGATTTGCTTCTTCTGGACATATCATACAACAGGTGGGGTTTTAAAATTTTTCTTCTTTCATTGAGTATGATGTTTCAAGATTCATCCAACTAGTAGCATGTATTGGTACATCACTGTTTTATGGCTGAGTAATATTCCAGGGTACTATAGGCTAACTAATGCTCACCAAAGATATTCACATCTTTTTCTCTGGAATCTGGGAATGTGAGCTCATGTGGCAAAAGGGACTTTTCAGGCCTGATTGAGGATCGTGAGATAGAAAGATTATTCCAGGTTATCCGGGTAGATATTAAACATACTCATAAGTGTCCATATACAAAGGAGACACAGGGAGATTTGACTACAGATGAGAAGGCAGAGAGAGGGTGGGGTGTTTAAATATGGAAGAAGAGGCCACAAGCAAGGAATTCAGGCACCACTAAAAGCTGAAAAGGCAAGGCAACAGAATGTTTCATCAGAGACTCCAGAAAAAACCGGGCTTGCAACACCTTGACTCTATACCCAGTGAAACCAGCTAATGACTTCCAACCCCCAGAACCATAAGCAAATAAGTCCATGTTAAGTCCCTCAGCTTCTGCTAATTTTCTACAGCAACAATGGGGAGCTAATAATACAGGCACATGTTCATCCATTCATCAGTTGATGAGCACCTGAGTCTCCTTTTTGTCTGGTATTAACGATGCTCTTATGAACATTCACATACAAGGTTTTCTGTGGATATGTTTTCATTTTCAGGTATGGAATTGCTGGATAATAGAGTGACTCTAACTTGATGAAGTTTGTTTTGTTTTGCAGACTTTCACACATCTGGAGAGGCTGACTTGGAGGGCAAGCTACTGGTTCGACAGGATGATGAGATTTCCATGCAGGAGCTCTGAGGATGGCAGGCAGCCTAAGATGCCAAAAACATTTCTAAAACTTAAGCCGCTATTTCACGCATATGCAGCACTTTCACAGCGTCAAAGGCAATGGAGCTATAATTATTTGTGTGTGTGTGCATTTGTTTGAAAATAGGAGCAGGTGTGCTCTTTCTAGCAGGTAAAGCTGCTACTGAAACAGTGTAGATATGACTAATTTGGTAAAAACAAACTGATAAGAATTTCAAAGAGCAATCATAACAGGAATAACTGAAAAAAGCAGCATTCATTGAATAAATTGAGACAGGACTGAATTTATATGTTCATTGAATAAATTCAGGTACCACCTCAGTAATTTACGTGGGCTGAGAGCCAGGCCCCAAGAGGGACAGTTTTGTGTTGCTTTGGGGGAGCTTTTGGCAGTGACATGGCAGTGGCAGACTGTTTCTCAAGTCACAGAGCTGCCATTTGGTAGATTCAGAATTGAAACCAGATCTGTCTGCTTTATTTATTATTATTATTATTATTATTTGGTACTGAACCCAGGGATGTTTTGCCACTGAGCTACATCCCCAGTACTCTTAATTTTTGATTTTGAGAGAGGGCCTCACTAAGTTGCTAGGGCTGACCTTGAACTTGCAATCCTCCTGCCTCAGCTTCCTAAATTGCTGGGTTACAGGTGTGCACCACTGTGCCTGGAAAGAATTACTTTTATTTCAGTGGGAAAGGAGTACATTTTCTTCTGCTATTTGTTTGGGTTTGTATGTACACACATCTGAGAGGTCTCCAGCAGTCACCGGAGCTACAATTTCTTAGCTTTACATTGTGAAGTCTTTTGGAAGAAAATGAAGTAGAGATGGAAGTCTTCTATGTCCACATATAAACCGAGGAAGAGTGGAGGATTGAGCCATCTCTCACAACAGGGATACATTCTGAGAAATGCATCATTAGGCAAATTTGTAGTTTGTGCAAACATCATTGAGTCTACTTACACAGACTGTGTAGTGCAGGTCATTTGATTGATATGATCCTGGATGCAGTCAAAACACTTGGCAAATACAAGAGGTACACAAGGCTGCTTACTGCCTGTGTAACATGGCATACCGTTTACAGAATACTGAATATAAATGAGAAGTGTGTTCTAAAATAACAGTAAGAAATATAGTAAAAACAAACCAGTAAAAGAGTGATTTCCTGTCATCATCAAGCATTATGTACTGTACAGAATAGTTCATGGTATACTTCTGTGTGATTGTGATTTGTTTGTGCCATCATCGGCACACACACAGGGTTAATGTGTTGCTCTATGATGTCACGATGGCTGTGACATCACTAGGCAATGGGGATTTTTTTATGCCCATTGTAATCTCATGGGCCCACTGTCATATATGTTTATCATTAACAGAAACATTTTGTGGTATCCTTACCTGCACAGTGGACTGTAGTATCCTGTCCACTGTGCAGGTAAGGGGAAGAATAATTGGAAATATTAAATCCTTAAAGCCACACAACTGGTCCATGTTAACACCAGGATCAGAACCTAGGCTTACAGTTTTAAAAGCTCTCATTATTTTCACCATGCAGTCATGCCAATTTAGGAGCTGGAATCTGAGTTGGAAAGAATGAAAATTCTTCTTTCTGAGAATCATCGTGAGTAAATCAAGAGAACAGAGAGGAACAAGCAAACTCCTCCATGCCCTAGGCTGGCCTCTGAGTGGTGTGTGCCCGGGAAGCAGGATCTAGACATTCCAGGCTGGGCTGGACCCTGGAGGCTCACGTGGCCCAGCAGGGAAGCTCAGGCCCCAAGAAGGAGCATGATCTGGGGGCCCCTATGGGATGGGAGAGCATGGGACTGAGACCCAATCCTGCTTCACCACTTGCTACTGGGAAAACTGAAGCAAGAGGTTTCCGGGAGCTTCAGAATCCCATTTAAAATGGGGATGAGAAAGGCCCCCACGGAAACGGAAAACAAGACAGGAAGAGTGAGCCAGCGGCAGGCTGTGGCCTTCCAGGACAGCAGCTCTAATGGGTGAAGAAGCAGAATGGCACCTCTTTGCCTGGGACCTCTTGGAGGCTGTTCTGAAGCATCTGGGTCACTGGACACTCTAGCATCCTAAGTCACCGCTGAGGAGCTGGGTCCTCATGGGTCAGGGTCACTGACAGCAGGGTACTGGGTGGTGAAATCATTTGGGCAAAGAGCTTTGCAGAGTTCAGAAATTCAACTCAGCAATTCCCCAGGCTGCGGCCTTCTGAGACCCCAGTGATGGAGATACTGCAGTCTCACTAGTGGCTGCTTCCTTGTTGCTAAGCAACCAAATATTTGATATTAAGTTCCTGTTGATGAAGCTAATTGCAAAGGTTAATTGTCCTCAGAGATGAAAAACGCTCCAGGAATGTATTGAGAAGTTGGTCTTTGTGAACTTCTGCAAGAACATGATTTCATGAAAAAGCCTAATTTTTTTGCAACAATGATGATATCAGCACTTTATTCTTCCTGCTTCATTCATCCCTTAGAGCAGGAGTTTTCAAACTTAGGAAAGAAAATCTTTGCAGACGAGTAGAAGTGGCACCTCCATATATGAGGCATCCATAACTGTCCCTCTCATTTTATAGATGGGTAAACCAAGGCACAGAGAGATCAGTTGATGTCCTAGTAAGGATATACCCAGGATTCAAAGTAGACAGTGACCAGAGCTAGAGATCTTTGGCCACTACACCCATCAAACATATTCAGATTGTGTATTTGGCCCTTGTCAGGCCAGGAAAAAAAGTTGCCACTCCACAGACCTGTTCATGTAGGTAGTGGGCTTTGGGCTTCATGGCTTACCCTCTAGCAGCAAAGCATCAGCCCAAGTGAGCTGGGTCTGGGAGGGGATGGGTGACGCCCCCACGCCCCAGTTACCCTGACACCCAAGGGTCATTCCAACCCTGCTGCCTCAAGGACTCAAGAGCATGGCATGTGGTGGTGTCTTCCAACCCCAGTGCCTTGCTACAAAGGGTGGAACAAACACACAGCTGAACCAGAAGTCACTGTGCCATAGGACTGAGTACCAGGAAAGATGCTGGGCTTTCCAAATTGTGTTTTCTCACCACCAGATGAGCATTTTCACTTTATTTTACACTTGAGGAAACAAACTTACTAAGCTTTATGATCCCCAATCTCTGACTACAAATTATGCCTCCCAAACAATAAAAAAGTCTATGCAGTCTTGTAACACTGTACACCATATCCATATTCCCACTTGTTATTATTGGCCCAGGTCTTTAGAGTTAAATTTTCATGCTGTGTCCACAATAGGGGCAAAAGAGCCAACCCCATTAAGAAACGGAACGGTGAGTACAGTGGGATAATGCTGCCTGCGTCTGCGTCTTGACTGATGGCCTCCTAGGGATAGGACGCTCCGACTAGCCATCATGCTTTTAGCTGCTAATTGCATTTCTTAACTCCGTTGCTTCAGACCACGTTACACAAAGCAGGCTTCCTGGAAGTCTGACCCAGCTTGTCAGAGCAGCGGGGCAGAGAGCATCTTCTTGGAAACCTTGGCTGATTCCAGGGGGACCTCAGGACGGCAACACAACACTCACAAGTCCAGATCCCTCACTGTTCAGGGGCTTCCAAGTTGAATGACACTCGGTGTGAGGGTCAGTCAGTTTGGGTGAGAGCTCTTCTCTCTCTCCCTCCTGTATGGGTCAGAAATGTAAACCCT
This sequence comes from Ictidomys tridecemlineatus, assembly GCF_052094955.1. Classification (NCBI taxonomy): domain Eukaryota; kingdom Metazoa; phylum Chordata; class Mammalia; order Rodentia; family Sciuridae; genus Ictidomys; species Ictidomys tridecemlineatus. Next base: position 50,907,743 of record NC_135480.1, on the reverse strand, counting down.
GCAGAGAGTGCCTGAATTTTGGCTCAAGGTCAGGTAGAAGGTGCAGACTCCAGGGTAGCAAGGATTGGTGTCTTCCTAGATCATAATGATAATATTAACTATAGATAGATAGATATGTGTGTGTGTGTGTATATACATATACATATGTTATACATATACATATATATACTATATATATATATATATTGATTGATTGATTGTGTGTTACTGATATATAAATAGATACCATTGATTTGGTTTCTATGGGTCAAATACTTCTCTAGTAAATCATCTTTTTCCAGTATTTGTAGCTACTATTGCAACAGCCAGTTCCGTATGGGTGTCTTAATCCATATTTTGCTGCTATAACAGAATACCTGAGACTGGACACTTTATAAAGAACATCCATTTTTATCTCATAGTTCTGGAGGTCCGGAAGTCCAATATCAGGTTGCTGGCACCTGGAGAGTAGACAGCTGAACCTCCCCATTTATGACAGCACCAATCCTACCTTCTTGAAGATCCCACATCTTAATATTGTTGCAGTGGTAATTAAATTTCAACATGAGCCTTGGAGAGGAAAAAATATTCAAGCTGCAGTGGGCTCTGACCACTTTCACAAAGGCTCAACTTGAGAGCTTCTTGCCTCAGAGAGCTACGTGCAGACTCCCCTCCTACCCTGGGACTTTCCTGTGGATGTCGCTGTAGAACGTCCCTCTGCACCCATGGAAGTGGAACACAGAAATGCAAGTAAGTAATATCCTAGAAAATAAAATTTTGACCAATAGAAATAAAAGCCATTGAGGCCATTCTTTCTTCTCTCTCTTCTCTGATGTAGTTCTAAGACAGCTGTGTGACCCAAGGCCCTCAGGGATGCCAAGAGGGTAAAGCATGATGGGATTGCTCCTATTAGTTATAACAAGTTATAACCAGCTCAGCTGGAGGATTTCTTGTGGGTGGGGCTGGTCCCCAGAACAAGGTCTCTCTAGATAAGAGGGGTCCACCCAAGCGTTGATAGCATCAGTTTCAATAGTGAAGATGAGCTGAAGTGGGCTCAGATGGAATCAGAGAGAGATTAGACTGCTTCAATACCAACAAGGTTTTGGCTTCCATTCTCTACTTTCTGAAGATGGTGTCTGTTGACTATCATCAAAATGGAGTAGTTCATGACAGGACATGACCTAGGAATGCCACCTTCCTCTTCTGCAATACTTTTGCTGGTCTCAGAATTGAGCTGTCAAGAGATTTCTGGACCAACAGCTAATGGAATATCAAGTCTGAGGGGGATATTTTTTGGATAATAATCTGTCAGCATATTATAATTTAGATCTGAAATTTTCCCATAAGGCTCAGGGATTGAAGGCTTGGTCTCCAGATGGTGGCACTATTGGGAGGTGGTGGAAACTTAGAGGATGGGCCTTGTTGCAAGACATGAGTCACTGGGGCCTGACTTTGAAGAGTAAATTTTGTCCCTGGATCCTTTCTCTCAGCTTCCTGGCCACTATGAGGTGAGCAGTTTTGTTCTGCCACACTCTACCCACTCTGCCTTGATGCCATAATCCCACAGCATTGGGTCAGCTAACTATGGACTGAAGCTCTAAAACCATGAGTCAAAATAAAAATCTTGACTCCTTCAAGTTATTTATCTCAGGTATTTTGTCACAGCAATGGAAAGCTGACTGACAAACAGTACTTGAGCCAAAACTGACATATGGTCTGAGAAATGCCAGGTGAGATAAAATCAGAACAGAACCTTAAGTTTGAAATGTTCATCTTCACCGTGACCCTCACCCTGTGTGGACCTTCTCACTCATGTTCAGCAGGTAGGTGCTACATGCTAATGAGTAGAGGACAGACAAGAAATGGTCTAATCTAGATTTCTCCTGTGTGTGCTGACTGCAGGGTCTTCTGCAGATTCTAATGAGCAACAGGTCTACCTGATAGTCACAAAGGGGATGTGGTTGAGACAACCACATCAATTTCCTTTGCAGTTAGCACGTAGTCTCCGAGTGGGTTCTAGCCAAAGGCATGAGGGCAGATGAAATACATGCCACTTTCAGTCCTGGCCATAAAACTCCATGCACACAGCCTACTCTTCCTCTTTCTCCCCCACCACCTAGCTGCAAGCAAAGGACTTCAGTTTGGTGGAGCCCACGATGAAAGGCACTTCCTCCCGGGCACTGGGTAGAGGGAGAGGAACCAGGAGAGCACCTGACACAGGCCAGGCTGTTAAGCACGGAGGGCTGGGATTGTGTGTTACTGGAGCTTGGTCCTTTAGTACTAATGAATCAGAGGGATGATGACCTCTTGGCCCTCTCATCCCACAAATGGCCACAACAGAAGCTGTTAGGTCTCCTGCCTCAGCAGTCTTTAGGCAACTGGATGGTGAGGGCATAGGAAGGTTTCACGGAAACCGTGTGTGTATAACTTCCCTTGAGCACTTTTCTGCCCACACAAGGGAAGGACTTAGAGCCCTTTGCCATCTGCAGAAATCCAGGCCTTTGGGTTGCATTTGGTGCTCTTTCAAATCTGTCAGGTTTTGTCCCTATCTTTGATTCTCCCACAAAAATAATGAGGCACCACTCCTCCTTTAGGTTTCCTTTAGCCTGACAGTGGTGTTGCTTCTGGTTGGCTTCAGGAGCCCTTCTACAGGGTGCTGTGCTGAGTCCCTCACAGGCTCCTCTGAGAAGCAAGCAGCTCACCCAGGGGAACACTTTGCATTGGACACAATAGCACAAACTCAGTGGAGGAAAGGACATTTTTCTTGGCAGGAAATTTTGACCTCATTCTTTACCTAATTGTGACCCTGTCAGTGTATGAAGCATTTGACTCTTGTCTGGGCAGAGCTATCAGGGCTCCTTTATCCAAGCGCAGCTCAGTTGCTGTCTTCTCAGCCATCTTCTCAGGGATCCTTGGACTACCCATAAAATCATGTCCCCCACACCCCAGCAACCTCTCTCTGCTTTATGTAATTTCACAGCCCTCCTAACATGCAATGTACTTATTTGTTAGTTTACTGTACGTTTCCCCTAAACAATCTGCAAGTTCCAAGAAGACAGGAGTTCTCATCTGTGTAGTTCCCTGCTCTATCCCCTGCATCTTAGGCAAAGTCTGGCACATGGCAGATGCTCTGTAGATACTATTCAATGAATTCATGATCCCCTCTTACAGATAAAGAAAGTCTCAAAGGGGGTAGTTAGATTCAGAGCTGGTGAGCGGTGAGAAAGATTTCAATCCCAGGAATTTCTGCTGCAAAGCGTTTTTATTTTCTGCTCTGACATCAGACTTCGGATGTGTGCATGGGGCCATGGGGTGGTTATATGGGACGACGTAGCCACGAGGAGAATATTCGCTGTCTGACACCAGGCACAAATGAGCTGACTGTCCAGTGGCCACGCTCTGTTTGCAGAGTTGCTGTTTTACCCACAGAGGCATTGAAGTTGTCAGCAACATCTGTGGTCTTCAAAATTGCTTCACCTCTCTGTGGATCATACACCTTCAGCTTTCTGTCTGCGTGGACTGCCTTTGAGCTGTTCAAGCCACGCTTTAGTTCCGCCAGGCTCGGTGGAATTTGGGTCAGGTGCTCCATGACCCCATTGACAGTCACACACACTTCTCATGGGTCTACTGACGGAGAGCCTACCTTTCCCAAGTGGCTCCTGCCTCAGAGGAAGGGACTTGTGACTAGCTACTCACATTTTGCTGATTAGGATTTCAGCTGTCATCTTCATTTTCATTTTGAGTCATAAAGCTTTCCACAGAAGGGATCAAGTCTGGCCTTAAACCAGTGAGGACTTTAAATAATACTCATGCCTGCAGCCCACCCCCAGAGATGCTGCTTCAACTGGTCAGAGCATTGTAATTTAAGAGATCTCCCCAGGTGATTCTAAATGTGTCACCAAGGTTGAGAACACTGCTTAGTTTGGCTGTAGAGCCTCTTTCTGAAACAGAAGCATTTTAGAGAAGTCGGATCTCGTTCCTGAATTCTCCTGCACTCCCTCACCTGACATTGCGCTGGCCCCTGGACACCACCTCCTCCTCCTTATTGCACTGCAGATTCTGAGGTCTGTCTCCTAGCTGCTTTCCTCACTGCAAATCACAGCAATTCTGGTGAGAAGGAAGATTTTCCATTAGCCATGCATGTCTCAGTGTTCTCACCAGTAAAATGGGTATGATAATGGCACTGACTTAGGGGTTATTGAGACTTCATGTGAAATGTTAATAGAGTGCCTGGCACATGGGCACCCCTGGGTTAGCTGCTATTTTCGTTACTGGGGTGGAGCTTATAATATGCCTTATTCAAAGTCTCTTGTGCACTGTGCAGTGAGATTGGATTCAGTTCAGACTCAGCCCTCCTCCCAAGTCTTGCAGGTGCCATAAGGGCCTTTGGCCTTGCTGTGAGCCATGGTTTGGATGTGGTTCTTCTCTGCCAAAACTAATGTTGCGATTTGGTTCCCACCATAATGGGTCGAATGGTCATTAAGCGGTGATTAGGTCAGTAAGAGGGATTAATACTTTCCTTGGGGGCCTGGATTAGAGAAGGGCATTGTGAGGGGAAGCTGTCCTGTTTTTCCCCTTTCACATGTGCCCACTTGTTTCCCTGCCTTCTTTCAGGAGTCGAAGCAGCATGAGGCCCTCCCTGGTGGTGCTATAAACATGAGCCAAACATGAACTAGGATGAACTCCTTTCTTTAGGAATCACCAGTCTCAGATTGTCTTTGTGGTGATCAAGAAGTGATGAAGACATAGACACTGTCTCCACTCTCCAAAGGCCTTGCACATAAAGCCTCACCAGGATGTCTTTAAATCTGAATGGATTATGGAGGCCCTTGGACCCCTGGGTGAGAACTTTTCCTGTGTGGGTGCTGGCAGCTGCACCTGCTCCTGGGCCAGCTTCTGGGCCTGGCACTGTAATGTTGTCTGCAGCCTGAGCTGCACACTTGGGATCCCCAGGCCTGCTCTGTGGCCCGGATGTGTGTCCCTAGGAAGGACCATGGAACCTGTCTCTGGGTCCCACAAGCAGCAGTCTTTTGTCGTTATCATGAGCTCCGAAGGGCTGCTCAGCCTGTGGAGTCACCATGGAGGAGGGGAGCAGAGGACAGAGCAGAGGAGCCCAGCATGGGAAGTGACCATGTGCACTGAGTCCGGGGATGTGGCCCAGCAGAACCAAGCTGTCAGGTCCAGTCACACAAACAAAGATCTCCTGGACTCAGGAAACGAGTGGTGGAAACTCAGGGTGATGCGGGACCCTGATCATGTTCCAAACATTCACATCTACCCATGGCAAGGGTGGGTGGAACAAGCCCACCCAGGGGAGAAGTCACAGCAGAGTGAGGCAGATAGTGCAGTGGGTGTCCCAATCTGGAGAGAATGGCAGAATAATCCATATCTGTGAGCTGAGCAGATTGGATTAATCAGACACCATTCAGCCTCCTGAAACTGGAGGCCCAGTGGGGCAACCCAATATTTGACGCCATGGTCATGTAGTATGGTACTTTCATTCCAGAGACATATAGGTGGCTGTGGGCACAAGTTCCAGGCAATTCAACGTCACATGGAACTGCCAGTGACAGCCACTTCCCTCAATTATGGCAGAAGACTGTCACCTGACAAACCTTTGTTTCATTACCCCATTCTGCCTAGGAGGGGCAGGGGACACCATGTCTGTTATGTGCTGTGACTCCTGTGGCTGTCCCAGCCTGGTTCCTTGAGAGCAGGAATGGCGTTGTCCTGTTCACCACTGTGCCTCTGCAGCACAGGGAAGTGTGGGGCCTTATGTTTCCTCAGTAAATGATGAGCACATGGACCCATGAATAAATCCCGGTGCGGCACAGCAAGTGAGCACTGGACGGGTGGTGACAGAAGTCCACCTGCAGTTAGAAGGCATGTTGCAGGGCACAGCGTAGCCAAGTGGGGTCAGAAATCTCAACAGAAGCTTACATCTGGGACCAAGTTAGGCACAGAGGTGAGGCTGAGGTGGCTCTTCAGCTGAGAAGTTGGTTGGAAGGTGCTGGGAAAAGGACTCTGTGCTCTGGCTGTGGTTGGGGCTCTGCATCCTGAGGGTGTCAGAGGAAGCTTCGTGTGGAGTCAGACGTTTGGGGCTGATTCTGACACTCCACATTCTCGTGTACACTGGAACAACCCCATCCCTGTGGTTGGCCTGTGCATGTATTCCCTGTGACTCATGAATCCTGAGTCACCAGGCTCCCTATTTCTGCAGGGGTTCTTCCTCATATAGCTGTCCAGGCCCCTGGGCAGCAGAGGGCATCCCTTTGCTGATTCATATGAGCTGAGGTTTGGGTAACATTGGAAGTGGCTGTCCTACATGAGGTGTGACCCTCAAGTTCTGGACTCTGTCCCCACCAGCTGCCAAATGACACACTTTCTTTCTGCCTCCCAGTTTCTGAAACTAGATCGAGCTACTAGATTCCTGGAGAACCCTTAGCTCAATGACATTGGGACTGATGACCTATTTTTCTGTAATAAGATATTGAATGAGACTTCATCTGTTTTCTTAGAATAGGAAATAAAGATCTAATTGACATCAATAGGTGCCATATGTCCCCAAGTTTCTGAATGGAGCCATTTGATCCGTCTCTATAGAATATCTCTCTGATGCTACCAGGCTGAAAACGAGGAGCCAAGAGGTCTTTGGGGCTGTGACTTTTCACTTTCCCTTGGGGGATGAGAGAAGGGAGACTTTTTACTCTGCTCCCAGCCAAGCAAATGGGACTCTAAGAAAATAGCATAGCCCTAGCGAAGGGGTAACTGCCAATTCAGCCTCTTGCCAGATCCCTACGAGGGCACTCAGGTATGGGGATTCTGCCTCCATAGGAGGATGGAGGAGCTGTGGGAGGTCAGGGGACAGAAGAGGGGCAGAAGACATTTGCCCTCCCCTACTGCTCCCCCTGGGCTCTGAGTCACTGGAAAGGGATGAGGCGGGTGGGGGAGGAATAAGAGGAGCAGAGCCCACTTCTCACTGCATCTGCCCTTGGCCAGGGTCAAGCATGGTCAGGGGAAGGGAAGGAGTTCAGTTCACTATGAAGTGACATTTTAAAGCAGACTACACAGGACTGGATTAAAAACAACAACCACAAAATAACCCCAAGTGACCTGATGGCTCTCTTTCTGCCCATGATGTCATTGACAGTCTGAAAAGGGAGAGTCAACAAGGCATGGGTGAAGGCAGCCTTTAGAAATTAAGCCATTTTACTGAATTAAGACAGTCTTCTCTATTGGTTGTGTGAGTAGAGTTCTCTGCTATGACCAGAAGTCAGAATCTAGGTGCTGGCCTCTGGTTGACCAGCTGTGCATCTGGTTCATCCAGTCTGCTGTGGTTTCATTGAAAACAGAGCCTCACTCTGTGCTTTATGAAGGAAGGCCTGGGCCCAGGCCCTCACCTTAGAAGGAACACCACGGGGAAGTGGATACTGAGGTCCCTCTGGCCAGCTGTTCAGTGCAGCACCCAGGCAGGCAAGCGGGCTCCTGGGAAGATTCTATGCATACAGGGGAAGAGAGATCAGCATGGCCAGAGAGGAGGCCTGCCTAGGAGTGTTGGGGAGACACAGGGCTTCCAGGAAGGTCCCCTCTAGGAAAATGTGTCCAGGGCTGGAAGCTGGAGCCAAGGCTGGGTGAAAACAGAGACTCTGGAGTCTTGGTCACTGTGGAGCTTCCTTCCTGTCCCTTACCTCCTGTGGACCACGTTGTGGTCAGGAACAATAACATTCTTAAAAGGGAAGGACCTGAGGGGGAGGTAAGAAAGGAGGAGTGTGGACTGGGTCTCTGCTCTGTTCCCCTGACCTGTCTGCTGTGTGTGTGTGTGTGTGTGTGTGTGTGTGTGTGTGATGTTGGCTAGAAATTTTTGGTTACTAAACATTTCCATCACTGTGGTCTCCTCCTCTTCTTCTTTTCCCACCTCCTTCTATTTCTTCTTTTTCTTTCTTTAAGTCTTTAGGGGGAACATGTTCCAAATATGATGAAATGATTTTCAGCATCTATTTTTATGTTCACATGTTTGTCTTTTAATATTTGTCATAGTGGATGACTTTGATAGATTTCCTTGTGTTAAACCAACCTTCCAGTCCTCAAATAATGCATTCTTAGTTACAGCGAAGTTTTTGGATACATTGGCTTCTATTCGTGAATATTTTATTGACTATTTCTGTACTGTGTTCTGTAGTACATAAGATTGGTCTCTAGTGCTACCTTTTTGTACTGTTGTTGCTAATTTTTAAATATTAATGTCATATAAATTTCACAAGATGAATTGGTTATTTTCTTCACCTTTCATATGGTTTGAAATAAATTTAACATAAGAAATTATCTGTTTTTTTCCAAGGTTAGATAGAACTCCAGGGACAAACCAGCTGGTTTTTAATGAAAGATCTTCAAAACCCTCTCAATATTTTCCCCTGGTCATTCAGGATTTTGATGTCTTCTGGGATCAATTTAGGTAATTTGTAGTTTGCTAGGAAGCCATCCGTTTTGTCTAGGTTTTCAGAAGTATTTCCTCCTAGTTGCTCTCTTACAATCCTTTGGCTGTGCTCCTGTAACCCACACTGTTATCCCTATGCAACTCCAGAGCATTTAGCTGTGCTCAGAGCTGCTGAAATGTCTGAGATGCAACTGTTCAGATCCAGGATTGAAACCAGGGGTTTATGGAGGAAATTAAAAGATGAATATTTGTCCCTGAGTAGGGGGAGGATTGTTTTGATCAGGGCAACACAAACAAGCTTTGAAAGTCAGCAAGAGCTGAGGCCTGAGATCTCCTGCTGACAGTTCAGGACAGAACTGGGGGAAAGAAGAGAAAGGTAATGCAGGTAAGTGAGAGCTCCTGTCTGTTCCATCTCTGTTCCCCAAAGACTGGGTGGAGACCCAGAGACCAGGGAGCTAAGGCTTAAGTCCCTAGAGAGAGAAAGCTCCACGTGCCCATCTCCACCAAAGGCTTCTAGCTCTCATACAGGTATCACTATGACCTTTGTTTTTAGGCTAACTAACCTGGGAGAAAATCCCTATGAAGGCACCACCTGAGATCTGTCTATCTCTCTCTCAGATGGCCATCCTCAGCATGCCAGAGGGACGCTGGCTACCTCTGGGCTAACAGATGCCTGGACAGGTGAGCATGGTCATGGGTAACTGTCTATGAAGAACCACTCACATCATCAGAGGAAGCCACAGGTGCTGTTGGTGTACTTTGATGAGGTAAAGACATTTTTTTAAGTGATTAACCTTTGAGGCATAACCTGTGCTTTATTCTATCATTTTCCCCCAAGGCTACTTGAATTGAATGCTTAGAAACCATGTCTTTTTTTAAAAAAAATATTTATTTAGTTATAAATGGATATACTATATTTATTTATTTATTTATTTATGTGTGGTGCTGAGGATCAAACCAAGAGCCTCATGCATGCAAGGCAAGCACTCTACCACTGAGCTACAACCCCAGCCCCAGAAACTATGTCTTGAAGAAACTAATTTTGCTTATTTGGGGGTGTTGGCCTCTCAGAATAAAGAAGCACTATCTGATCTTTCAGTGGGGGGTGCCTTGAGGTGTCAAGGCGCCTGGTACTCTCTTGCAAAATAAGAGAGACCATCTCTCTCTCCCTCCTGTGCTGAGCTCTCCAAAGGCAGTGGACCCAAGAAGAACCTTCCATCCCCAACGGGTGTCAGGATCTTTTGGCTCTACTTACCACGGTCTCTGTCCACCTCGGCCCACCCCTTCAAGAGCAGGCAGCCTGGCCTAATGAGGAGCTGAGCCAGGAGATCTGCTGACTGGCAAACCCAGGTTGTGCTCAGGATTGCCCCTTGTCCTGACCACTGAGATTTTCTTACTGAATCAGTTTTATGTGCTTGGATTCCTCTTCCCTTGGGGCCACTTTTCTCCCTGGGAAGCTCTTCAGTGTGTCATGTAAACAGCTTTCTGTGTGGCTGTTCCCACCAGTCCAAGAGATGCAACCACAGTAGGAACAAGAGTAATAGCAGCTGGTGTTTGTTGAGCACTGACCATGTTAAGGTACTGCGTTAAGCACTCTGTATCATTGATGCATTTTATTCTCAAACCAGTGTATCATTTAAGTTCTTTTGATGGCAGAGTACATATTCTCTGACTAAAACCAGTTATGCATAGAAGGCAATTTATTGTCCTCAGTAATTGAAAAACTCTGCTATAAGCACATTCCAAAATTAAATAAATAGTAATGTGGTTACCTCTGGGTGGATCATGGACAATTTCTCTTCTCCTCTTTATGTTCTACATTATGCATTTGTCTAGATTAGGCAGTTGCTACTTTCCCAGAGAATCATTACTGAAGAAGGGACTTGTATGGTATTCACCACACTGTGCCTTGTGATGGAGCCTCTTGTTCCCTAGACTCTGATGTCCTCAAAGGCCAGGAGGAGCCCTAAGTATCTCTGTTGTCCCTTCCTTGCTTTTCCAATTTGTGCTCAAGGACATAGGTAAAGCAGATTGATTCCCGTGGGCTTTTTGTCATCCCGATTCTTCCAGAAGGCAATGACAATGATGAAGTAGTTTATACTTGATCCAATGCCCGACTCCTCAGGACGAGTCACATAACCTCAAATGGATGCAATCATCCTGGTTATCATGAAGCTCCAGTGAGTTAGAGCCCCCTGTGAGCTGTAAAACTGCACACCTGGCGGGGTAATGACTTGGGTTTATAGAGCCTTCTCACTTCCAAAGTCTCTATCCAAGGTGAGTCATGTCTGTTTCTAAATGTTCTAAGAATCATCATTATCTCATGATGAAAAGAAATGGTGGAAAGGAGAGAGAGGCGGGGAACATCAATCTGGGACACAATTATTAATCTCTGTGCATCCTCCAGGCTCACATGGTGCTCCGGCAGGTTCTTCTGACAGCTCATCTGGAGTCTCAAAGGGCCCTCAAATTCTGTCGCTATGAGGCTGAGTTCAGGACTGTGCCTCCCCAACTGGTGCTTTTGAAGTGTTCTCCTTCCCAGCAAAGATGCCTCTTTCCATCCCCGACTCTGCTCTCTCCCTCGTGGTCTGTGTTTAAGCTGCTGCCACATCTGCCTGCTCTACCTCCTCAGGTTTCTGCAATTTAGGCTCCTCTCCACCTTCACTGCGCGATCTCATCCACATGACCAGCGTTCCCACCTCCTCCCTGATCTTCTCAACTACCCCAGTGCCTTCTGGACTTGGAATGTCCCCAAAGGCTCATGTGTTGAAGGCTCATCACAGCAAGGCTCAGAGGTGGGAATTTTAGGAAATGAATGGATCATGAGAGCTCTGACCTCATTAATGGATTAATCCACTGATGGATTAATGGTTTGATGGTATTATTGGGAGGTGGTGGTAATTATAGGAGGTACGATCTATTTGGAAGAAGGAGGTTAGTGGAGGTGTGGGCTGGAAGAGTATATCTTGTCCCCAGCCCCTTTCTCCTGTCCTCTCTCTCTCTCTCTCTCTCTCTCTCTCTCTCTCTCTCTCTCTCTCCACCATGGTTACCATGAGGTGAGCAGCTTTCCTCCACCATACCCTCTGCCATGATGTTTCTGTCTTGGAGCCACGGCTGACACTATGAACCAAAAGAAATCGCTCTTCCTCTGAGTTGTTTTACTTGGGTATTTTGTTCCAATGACAAGAGTCTGACTAACATACCTTCCTCCAATCAACTCTACTTGGCAATCAAATGCAACTCCATAGGAAAGTCGTACAGAACCGTTTGACCTTATGTGCCTTAGTTTTCCCCACTATAAAATGGGAGAAAAGTTCTAGTCATCATGGTTATGTTGCAAAGATATAAGATTATAATCACATTGTCTGGCTTGCCTGAAACTTTTCATGTGGCTTCCCTTACTCTGAGGATAAAGACCCCATCTATAACAAAGCTTATAAAGGCTCTGCATGGTGGGGTACCTCCCATTGTCGCCTTTGATCTGGCACGCTTCTTCTTTCAGGTCCCTCCCCCACACTGGGCTTTTCTACAGCCTCTCCCCTGTCTCTGCAGAATGGGCAGCCAGACATCCCTCTGCTTTCCAGTTACTCTTTCTCAAGTGCACATCCAAAGTCATGTCCTTGGAGTCTGTCCTTCATTTCCCTGGCTAGTTTAACTGTCTTTTATTCTCTGTCAGACTTCTGAGTATGTCTCCCTCTTGCTACCCACTCCAGCTGCAATTTTTTATGACTTGTTAAACTATTTGATTGCCATTGTCTTTTCCATGAGACTCTGAGCTCCTAGAGGGTGGAGCCCAGGGCTCTTTTGGGTCCCTGCTGAGTGCCCAGCACATGCTAGATTGGTGCACACATGTTGCATGAATGAACAGATGATGCTTATGTGGTGCTGGGGTGCAGGAGCAGGGGATACAGGAACAAATCAAGTAATATCTCCCCCCTCAAGGATCTCAGAGCCTAGGAGGAGGCATAGGACAGGGAATGAGTGACTTCAAGGGATCTGTGGAGACTCTTCATAGAACTGTTTGAGGGACGTAGAATAAATACAGAAAGGAATTCAAACAATCTCAGGCAAAGAAAACTAGCTCATGTAACACAACATAACTGTACAGAAATGCATACAAATGTGAATATCCACAAACATCTCAACTCACTCCACAGCATCCCCAAACACCATTTGGGGCATAAATAACAACCTATTTATGCAGGTATGCACTTGTGCACAAGCAAGCCTCTACTGTACACTCAGTTCTTCATGCTGGCTCACCCCCACCCCCAGTCACACAAGGCTAAGCTGATATTGCTCTTCATTTTTTTATAGAAAAGGTGGGAGTCCTAAGGTTTCAAGACTGCCTCAAAGTGGAAAGAGATCCCCGGGGAAGGATTATCCTATAGCCAGACCTGGTCCCAAGGGAACAGTCCCCAAAGAGAGCAGCCTGCAAGGCCAACAGGGGGTCCAGGATCAGGCCTAACAAGGCTGTATTCCCTGTGGGAATGCATGGTTATCCTGGCTGGAATCTGGATGGATGGCCCACTGTATAACTGGAAGTCAGGGTCGCAGCTCAGGGTCACCCTGACACTCAGGCTGAGTCCATGTTGGGTGGACTTGGTCTAAATCCTCACCCATGGGCAGCCAAGGGTGCCCATACCCCTCTACCTCTCCTGTTCTCTCTGTGGTCCTCCTGTTCTCTTCTAGCCACTGGAGCCGTCTGGCATACCCATGAAGGGGACAAGGCCACTGCTCCACCAGACCTTGAAGCCTGGTGGACAGACCAGCCGATGGCTGATCACTGTGTATGGAGGGGGCCAAGTTTTGGCTGGATCTGTAGCAGGGAGCCCCCAGATCCATACTGTACAACCACTCCAGCGGATCTGGTTGGGGCTGCTTGTGGGGGAGTCACGCTGAGCAGGGCTGGTGGGGAGGGTTCCTGCCAGTCAAGGTGAGGGGCGAAGCGATGCCGGGGTGTGGGGTGGTCTTCTTGAAACCCTGGACACTCAGAGTGTCTTTCAGACAAGAGGGGAGACCCTCTCAGAGGGGCAGCTGTGAGGATCTGAGGGAGCCCTGCCCATCAGGGGTTCCCCAGGAAGGCTCGACTGTTGTGCATTTGCCTGTTTTCCCCTGGGCCTGGAAGAAGTTTTATAAGTCCTGGTAAATGGAGAGCATGGCCCCTCTTGCATTTTAAGTCCCCCACTCCTTACCCCCGGTGCCTTGCTGCCTTCCCCTAATACCAGAGAGGTCTGGCTCACCTGACAGCCTCGGGCAGTGGACGCATGGAGAATTCGGGGAGGAAGCCTGCTTCTTCCAGACAGTGATGGGCCAGCATCCTGGAGATCCTGGAGGAGCCAAGGGAGGACTAGACAGATGGGAGACAGATGGCCTCGAAGCCAAGAGATCCAGGGGAAGGGCAGTGAGGATGCTCTAAATGTTGTTCTCGCCTCCCTCTCCCAGGTCCCATTCAGCCATTCACCAGATCTCATAACTTCTTCTCCTTTCCCACATCATTACTCTAGACCCACCTCTTCTCTCCAGCCGACAGGTCATTCTGTCTTCTCCAATCAGAAAACTCCTCTTCATCCATTAAAACCCAGATCCTAATCACCACCTCTTCTCTGTGGCATTCCCTGACTGTCTCAGGCCAAGCTACTAAACACACACACACACACACACACACACACACACGCACGCGCACGCACGCACGCACGCACGCACGCACGCACGCACGCAGTACAGCCATTCCTCAGTATCCAGGGGGATTGATTCCAGGACACCCTTGGATCCTGAACTCCAAGCCCTTATATAAAATGACAGTGTTTTTGTATATAAGCTATGCACCTCCTCCCATGTACTTCATCATCTCTAGATTATTTCTAATAAATAACATGATATCAATGCTATGTAAGTGCTTGTTATGCTGTATTAATTTGGAAATAATTACAAATGAAATTTGTGCATGCATATTACAGATGCATATTTTTTTTCCAAAAAATTTCAATCTGGGCTTGGTTGACCCCACGAAGGTGGGACTGGGGAATATAGAAGCTCAACTGTAGATCTGTATGAAAACAAAACAAACAAACAAACAAAAACACTGGTCTTAGAATCTGAAGGCCCAGGTAGGAATCTGAACTATTTTACTTTCACTTACTAACTGAGATCTTGGGTGAGTATTTGATTCCATCTGGACCTCTTCCTTTCTCACCTATAAAATGATGAGATGCTTAATACTTCATACTTCATATTTATCTCCTGAGCTATTGTGAGCCTCCATGGGATGCATGTTGAATTGTGTAGAATATCAATGCACACCATCAACATTTGTTTTAGTTCTTTTTTGTTTTGTTTTGAGTAGCAGGGATTGAACTCAGAGGCATTCGACCACGGAGCCACACCCCCAGCCCTATTCTGTATTTTATTTAGAGACAGGGTCTCACTGAGTTGCTTAGTGCTTCACTTTTGCTGAGGCTGGCTTTGAACTTGTGATCCTCCTGCCTCGGTCTCCTGAGCTGTTGGGATTATAGGCATGAGCCCAGCCACCCCCCGCTTTTTTTTTTACTTCCGATCACTTTGTGCCCGGATGATCTCTCATCCTACAGGAGGCATCCTCTCAGATGATGGGCCCCTCACAGCAAGCATGTGTCCCCTGCTCCTTACTTTGTGCCTGCACTTAGGGTCTACAAAAGACAGCTAGCTGGATAAGGAGTGTGCAGTCACCAGAACTCCTGGGGAGGAGGTGGAGGTCTTTTGAACTTTGGCTCATTTGGCAGAGTTTGGGTGGACTGGTCTTGTTCAATGCTCCCAGTTTGGCCACTCTAAAGTTTAATCTATAGAAAGAGATATTTCTGCTCCTTGTTCCTCGTGGTTCTTCTTGATCTATAAGTCACAAAGCCACGTTCTGAGCCTCCCCGATGGCAGTACTCACTGTGGACCTGCAGGTCCCTGGATCCTCAATGGTGTGGAGCCAGAGCCCGGGGTATCCTGCGCTCTGTGCGCCCTTCCCCTAGGCCTGCCTTTCTCCTTGGCCCCGCCTGGCTGTCACCATGTTAACATCGAAGGACAAATGTGGACCCGTATTTCAAAGTCATCAGGCACATCTGATTAATTTTGGAAATGAACAACATGAAGATTCATCACAAACTTTCAGGTATGAGTAGCAATAAACAAAACCAGAGCACAGAGTGCTATTTATTTATTAAAACAGTAAATTGAAGGGAAATGGGCTATTTATTTTGCACGATGTCTTCCCCAGAAGTAATTGGCTCATTAATCACATTCTCACCGTGGTCACGTTTGGAAGGTCAGGCTTACTGGGGAATTGAAATGGGCTGGTGTTTATAGCCTGACGCACGTGGAGCCTGAGAAAGGCTGCTCCCAGAGACTCTCCCCTGTGGATTCTGTAGCAAGTGCATAGGCAGCCAGGCAGCCAGGTGGTCATATGGTAGAGTGATTAAGGCCACAGAGTGGCAGCAGGGGGCCTGAGTTCAAATCCTGATTGCTATCACCTGCTATGGGTCTGACCTCAAGCAAGCTACTCAAATTCCCATTTAGCCTGCTTCTTCATCTGTAAGAGGATACACATAAGTTCCTACCTCGTGGGCTACTAGGAGTCGGTAAAGCACTAGGGTGTTACTGGGCTGGGTTTGGTGTTTTTCTAGGTATGAATTGTAATTGCTGCTTTGGATCAGGTAGAACCTCAGGGTGGAGCTCTTTGGTATCAATTCGAGCTTAGACTCAGATTACTGTGTGGTTCCCAGGGCCCTGAGGGAGGCAGAAAAGTATGGTAGATGCTAAGAAGTCAGCCTCTGTGGTTCAAATTTCTCTGCTAGTTACGGCCTTTCTGTGTCAACCGTAAGATGAAGTTGATCACACTAGTGCTACCTGCACCTGCATGGTGAGGTCCCTGGCCTGGAGGTTGCTGACACTCAGTCTCTGGATTTACCGAGGGAGGAAGCGTGGAAGCTGCTCATTTAAAATCTCTAATGGAGCCACGGGAAATTTTAAGCAAGGAATGAATCTTCACAGACTTATTTCAGAGAAAGCCTTGTGACAATGGCAGTGTTGAGGACAGATATGGTAGGAGGCTGAGTCTGCATGAGTAGGAAGCTCAGGGAAGACCCTTGAGGTATTTAGGAGACCATAACATGCTGAATAACAGCAGGAGAAGGTAGACCGTGAGGAGTCTGTGGCTCAAGTTTGGATGGTGGTCACTGGGATGGGTCTATTGGGGGATGGGAATGATGGACCTTTCTAGCACCTCTGATCAACATTGTCTTGGAGGTGGCTGCACACCTGCCCTGGGCTGTCAACAGCAGCAGATCAGGCCTGGAGCTTGTAGGAATGGTCTTCTGCAGATGCAGATTCGGATATCAATTGCATCTGTGTTCAGGTGGACCAAGAGAGGACCAGGAGGAGTGAGCGTGAGTGGCTTCTCCCGGAAGCACACCCAGAGACAAGAATCTGGGAGGTGAGACAGCAGGCACAGAGAGGGAGCTTGGAAAATAAGAAAGGAATGGGAGAAAGGTGACAGGAAATGGGGTCCAGTCCCACTGGGCCCCTTTGAGAGACTGGGTTTCAGCCCTCATATTTGTTTCTTGAAGGATGGGGGTGCTTATCCCTTTAGGGCCTGGGGTTGTTCCCGGAGTCTAAGCTCCCTGGCATTTCTGGTCCCTGGGCACAGGCTCCACCTGTGATCAGAGAGGGGCCTTGAGTAGTGATGCAGGCAGCTGAGGCGCTGCAGACATGCCAGTGACATGTGATCTTCAGATCTGACCACGATATAGCCAGGCCCCTGACTTTCTGCCACTGCTGTGTCCGCCTTCCAGTAGGGAGCAAGGCGCTGTCTTTCTCCTCATTACTCGTAGCAGATGGAACCAGGCACAGGAGCTGGACAAGGCAGGGCGCTGAGATAATAAGGAACTGGGCTGTGAGCTAGGGGGTTGTCGGTCCAGGAGGTCTGTTCTGAAGGGATAGGCTAAAGCAACTCTCTCCAGCAGCAGGGAAGGCAATGGAAGCAGGAAACAAAGTTGTTTAATGTGCAAAATCATTAAGAAAAATAACGATTTCACTCCAGGGTGTCAAGAAAGCCCCGGAACAGCTGCTAATTAGCTTTCTGCAGCAGCCGGCTGAGGCTGGGATGGGCTGAGGCTGGAATGCTGGAGGCCTCCTCAGCCTCTTCCCTCCCTGATCCCTGTGTCCACCCACACCACCCAGCACCTCTGCTTCATGTGTGGGAAGTAGAGAGATCCTGGGATGGCCATATGTTCCCAGGTCCAGGTGGCCAGGACCCTCAAGGACTATCTCCGGGTCTCTGTTCCCTCTAGAGCATCCGGGATCAGGTAGAGGGTGGGCTCTTGTCACAGGAGCTTCTCCCCTGTCCTGTGTTAATTGTCCCAGTTTAGCTCTTCTTGGTTGGCTCCTCAGTGTCGGTGTTGTTGGGAGTGAGTTGGGATTGGGGTGCATCTAAGAGAGGGTGAGGAAGTGAGGAATTTGTAGGGGGTGGGAGCAGCCAGCAGTGAGCGTGAGAGCAGGTGCCTCCACACAGGTGGTACAGAAAGGAGTGGGTGTTAGCACAGGTGGGGTAGGATGGAGTCGCTGACAGGCAGGGAGAAGCGTGGGTGTACAGAGGTGTGGATATTGGTGACAGCGCCTGGGTGTCGGGATGTTAATGGATGAAATAATAATAGCTAAGACTTTCTAAGATGTATTATGTACCCATCAGGGTTCTATGCATTTTATGTAAATTTTGTCATTCAGTTTTCACAACCACTCGACAAAATATGTCCTGTTAGTGTCCTTATGTTTTAAGGGGAAGGAACCTTCTTTTGCATAAAGAAGGGAGGGAGCTGTCCAGGATTATCCAGTTTGTAAGGGGTGGGTGGGGCCGGGATTTGAACCCAGGCTGTCTGGCTCCAGAGCCCACACTCTTTGCAGAAAAAAGGCATGAGCATGGGTACATGCAGGGGGCCACATGGATTGCAGGCTTGCAGCAGAGGCTGCTGTGAACAGGCATGCTGTTCAAGGCGAGGCTGGGCAAGCACTGGAGGGCGGTCAGGTGTGGCCTGATCCAGGATGGTGCCGGGCAGTGGCTCTCCACCTTTTTCAGGGAATCTTATTTACCTGAAGGGCTCCAGCGACTCTATATCATTTCTGATTCTGGGAGTCTGGGGTGGGACTCCAGAACTGCATGCATAGCAAACTTCCTGGTGATGCTCATGCTTCTGGTTGGGGGACCAGACTGTGGGAACACTGGTGTAGGCTTAGGCATGGTGATTATGAAGAACAGGAATTGGAGGTTTAGAGGTGAAGACAGAGGTGGGTAGAGTGAGACTAGAACAGAGGATGAATTTGGAAGTAAGGAATGGGCTACGGCAAGAGGAAGATATGAATTGGAGTGAGTGTAGGAATAAGTCCAATTAAATTAATTAAGCAATTAATTTAAATAGTAGAGAAGCCAGTGTGGGGAAGACGATAGGGGAGCCCCAGCTTCAGGTGCAAGACATAGGCAGCACCTGGGACCCCCAGGAGCCTCTATCCTCTTGAGGGCTCTGAGTCCCCATTCTAACCTCCCAGTTGGTGGCCATCAGGTGTGGCCAAGGCCGGCAGACGTCTGGGTATTTTCTCACTGATCTGCAATGGAGCCCATGGGATTCTTTGGGGGAGTTAAACATAAGCTTCAATGGGAAGCTGTTGGGGTGAACCCTGTGCTGGATGGGGTTCTCGGGGCACAAAGGTGATTTCAATCCCTGGGGATGAAGGATGCTTCTCTGTGCACATCAGTTTTCAACTACAAATTACCACTTCAAAACAGGTGACAGGTGGGGCTGGAGGGTCCCTGCGAAAGAGGCCCAGGTAACGTGGGAGAGGTGAGTAGGACTGAAACCTGTCCAGAGAGAGCTTCCTCTCCTTCCTCATCTTAGAGCCTGGCATGGGCTGTTGCTCTGCTGTGTGCCATGAGGGGTTGTTCCTTGATCTAAAAGCAGGAGCCCCCACATCAAAGAAGGAACTAGAAGCTTTTGGAGTGGCCAAGTGTTGAACAACAGGCTCTAGCAAGGACATTCTACCATTGGGTTTCCAGGCCATACCCAGTGCTGACTGAGCCATGGTGGCATTGTGTAAATGACCTGAACCCCCGACCCCCAGCACCCCAGAATTTGATCTTATTTGAAAATAGGGCCTCTGCAGAGGTCATCAATTGAGAACTGCTGCCCACCAAGAGAGGACCGGTCTCCTGATAAAGATGGAAAATTTGGACACGAGAGACAGATGTATACAGAAGGTGGTCAATAAAAACACAGGGAGAAGATAGCCCTCTAAGGCAAGGAATGCCTAAGGCTGCCAGGAACTGGGAGAGAGGCATGGAAGAAGCCCTTAGGAGAAACTGACCTGTCAATGCCTTGATTTTGGACTCGTCACCTCCAAAACAGTGAAATGATAATTTTCTGTTGTTTTAGCCACTCAGCAGACACTAATACGCCATGATGTATGGAAGGGGCCAAACTGATCTTTGCAACTGGATATGGGCAAGTGTCATGACCCAAGGGCTGGGCAGTGGACAGCTTGGAGAGGTGAAGGAGGTGACTTGGTGAATTGAGAAGAGGGCAGTGTGCCCTGGGGCCCAGCCAATGATGGTCCAGGGGTCATTGAGTAATGGCCACTTCTCTGGAAATGGAGAACTGGGGTTGTCTTCCAGGGAGGGCTCTGCTGTGCGTGGGAGAGGCAGGAGGGACCTTCCCTTGGGGCCTGAGGTCCTGGTGCCCTGCTAGCTGCCTGCTTACAGACTCACAAAGCAAGCTGGCAGTGTGCCCAACAAGCACCCACTGTTGGTAGGGGTTTAAAGTCTCCTTTTCTCAGAGATGTGAAGCGGGAAGGGCAAAGAAGGTCGCATCTTTGCGAGAACTCCGAGTTTAGAGGAGCCAGGCATGAATCTCCACAGGGCAACGAATAACCACAAAAACCCTTTTCTTAATCAATTGTACTTTATTTTCAGTTATAAATATTTTCCATTTGTCCCCTATTTACAGTTGCAAAATAGTTTATGATATTAGACCCTCACCCATCATTCGGCATCTTTCTATAAACTCCATGAAAATTGAATAGGAAGTAAAAAGCTCTTGGGGGGGGGTATCCCGCTAACCTGGTTTCCCCAGACTCCAAACAACCCCACGCGGACAGCAGGCGACACTGCAGCTGGTGCTACACAGTAGCAAAGGGTGGGCCGAGGCAGCTCTGGGCAGGTCAGGATGCCAGGCTCCGCAGGACGTTGGTGATGCTCCAGTGCTGGCCCGAGCACTTTTGCAACACCAGCTGGAAGCCGAACTCCATGTCGCTGTTCTCCTGCAGCTCCAGACAGCGCTTGGACTTGCGGTTCTGGATGGGGCCTCCCTAGGAGCCAGGGTGGACAGGAGGGTCAGAGGGCATAGAGACAACTCATAGATAGTCAGGGAGCCCAGTGGCCAGTGGGGGCCAGAGCAGTCTGTGTGGCATGGGGGCCAGCATTCCCATGAGACCTCAGGGTCCCCCGTCTCTGATGTGTTTCTCCTCCCAAAGACTGAACGCGTGCCTCAGTTTCCTCACAGTGCCCTACTTCTGAATTGTGAGGATAGAGACCTCCCTGTCCCAACTTCTGTCTACCTGCCTGGTCTGTGGCCCTCTGGTTTGCTCCTATAGCTCCTACCCTGGGCCTCGGCTCTGTTTTGGAAAACCTAGTTCTTCAGGATCCCCTCACCCCCATCAGCCTGCATTTGAACATCCCCAGAGGCCTGGGTCCTCCTGCTCCTAGGACCTCTGGGGTTATTAGTGCTGGCCTCAACCAAAATCAGGCCCTTGGACACTGTCTTTGAGACCATTAGACTCCCCAGGTTCTGGACATGCATGGTTAACCCCGTTGCTATTGGTGTTTCAGAATGTTCTGTCATCCTAGACACTTAGGATGTCCTGTAGTCCCTAGAAGGAAGTGATGCTGTGCTCCCAGAGTGGCCCTAGAGCAGCAAGGAGGAAATCGCCACCTTCTGTTTGTAGTGACATCCTCGCAGGGCTCGGGCCCTCTGGGGCTGCCAGCTGTGAGCCTGGTGCACCAGCCTGGACTGTCTGAGCACCTCTATTTCCACCAAATTGTGCCCAGCTGGACTTGGCCTCCCCAGTGGGTGGAATTGCTGGGCAGAGGGTGGTCCCGATGAGGGGGCACTGAAGCATATACAGACAAGCTCACCTTCTCCCTGAAACCAACCCCTGTGCATCCCATCTTGGCAATCACCGATATGTATGTGGGAAACCTGGACATGGTTTATCCATCCTCTCCTCAGCATCCAGCTAGGCACCAGTCCTACCAACTCTACCTCGCCTTTATCCTGTGACTGTCCTTAACCCCTCTCCCATCATGCTTGCCTTGGTTCTGGCCACTGTCAACTCTTACCTGAATAACTCATAGCCTCCTGAGAGAGCTCCTTCCAGCTGCCAGAGGTGGGCGGTGGTCATCTCTCTAAAGTGCACGTGTGACCCATAGGACAGGCCCGGCTATGCAGCTTGGCACAGAGTCCCTCCGGGTGTGGTGCTGCATCTCTCTCTAGCCTAGTTTCCGAACCCTCCCCTGCTCCCCCTCTCCTGCTGCATCCATTCCAAGCTCCTCACAGTTTTCTGAACCCATGTCCACTCTGCCAGGGCTCCTGGATTGTGAGCAAGCTGTGCCCGGCCTGGGGTCTGTCTCCATGCTTCCACAGCAGGCTGAGCCATGACCGTTTCAAAGCCCAGTCCCTGCTCGGTCTCCTCCAGAAAGCCTTCCCCACCTCACACCCTACCCCCTCCTCCTCTAGTCCACCCATCACGCTTGGCACTCTTCATCCCGAGCCTTCTCCACTCACAGTGGGCAGTAGGAGAGGGAAATGGTAAACACTTCTGAAAGGAAGTCATCCCCAGCCAGCCACAGCCATCCCCATGGCAACCTCTGACACCTCAAGAGAATACGAGAGACACTGCCAGTATTATGTCCCCCGTGACCCAACAATCCCATGCTCAGGTTGGTATCTAATAGGAGTGTGTGCACCAAGGACACGGAGAAAAAACTCAAAAGTCTATCAAGAGTAGAAGGAAGCCAGGTGAAATTGGCAATGCCTGCAATTCCAGTAACTTGGGAGACTGAGGTAGGAGGATCAAGTTTGAGGTTAGCCTCAGCAACTTAGCAAGATCTCTAGGAACTTAGATCCTGTCTAAAAAAAAAATATGAAAGGACTGGGGATGTAGGAGGTAGCTAAGTGGAAAAGGGCCTCTAGGTTCAATACTCTCCACCAAAAAAAAAAAAAAAAAAGGAATAAATACCACATGGTATATTCTCATAATGGATTACTATATAGTAATGAAAACAAACTAGAGCTATACTCGGTAAGGATAACTCTCACAAATATAATGTTGAGCAAAAGAAGCCAGATAAAAAAGAATACGTGCATAATTGTGCTTCTGTAAACTTCCTAAAAAGCAAAACAAAACATGGTTTTAAGTCAGGATGGTGGTCCCTTTGGGGAGAAGAGAGAGGGAAGATGATTGGCAGGTGATAAGGGCCAGTGCTTCTGGAGTGCTGGCAATGGGCTATTTCTTGACCTGGCTATTGGTTACCTAGGCCTTTGCCTTGAGCTGAACCTGTATTTTGCACGTTTCTGTACGTATGTGTGTTATTCTTCAATTAACAACATCAAAGCAAAGGCTCCAGCTCCCTCAGGAGGGGTTTGAGAAGCAGGTGAAGGAGGGGGACAGGGAATGAGCAGGTGAAGGAGGCAGAGGGGTGGGGCGTGGGTGCCCGGGATGGGGAGGGAATGTGGCATTCCCAACGTCTAATGTGAGCGATGGCCCAGATCACACGAACCTCTTCTGAAGCGTCCGGGTGAATAAAGACAGTCGCTCTCCCTGCACCCTACACCTGGGGCCTCCCCTGGGAAGAACCGTGACTGACCGCCTCCATGGTAGACAGATGGCAGAACAAAGAGAAGGCTGGACAGTGTGCCCCTCTGGGACCACAGGTGCAGGCTCTGAGAGGGCAGAAGAGGGAGCAGCCATCAAAAAGATGTTGGAGGACCACATCAAGACCACCCCCCTCTCCCATCTGCAGGCTGAATGGCGTCAATGCTCCCATCACGGGGCCACTAATCTCTGCTTGGCACCTCTAGAGAGGAGGAAGAAACCTTCTGAACAAGCACCTTCCTCCCCAGAGGCTCCACGGTTGGGCTAGTCTCCTCCTGCTGACCATCATGGGGCATCCACCAAGGGGCCACAGAGCCTCCTGAGGCCTCCACCCCAGGTCTGCTGCTCTCCCTTTCCCACCTCCCCTCAGTCTTTCCACACGCAGCCTCCCCAGCGCCTTGTGGGACAATGCGTGTAACTTTTCTGGCCCAGGGCAGCCAGGTGCCCTCTCTTGAATGAGTTCCCGTTGTTGGGTGTTGCTCAGGACCGACCTCAGAATAAGGGCCACCTCCTCACTCACACCAGACAGGAAATAGGTTCCTTCAACAGGGCCAAGGGATCGTCACTTTTGGTGGCCACACCTCATCCATGAACATATCTGGGTCAGCCATCGAGGGCACCTTGTTTTCCTTAGAACCTGAGGTCCCCTTAGGGTCCCCAACTGGGTCCCTTACAGGCTGAACTTCTGAAGCCAGAGGAATCCCCTGTGACACTTGCTTCCCTGTGACACTTGCTCCAGCCTATTTGTCTGCCAGCCCAGTTGCCTATGGTTTCCATGTCAATCTGCTGGCCCCAGAGCCTGGGTGCATCTGCCGCCCACACCTGATTGGGCCAGGTCACTGCTGCTTCTTAAGTGGACCTACAGCCAGCCTCCCCGCCCCTCCAACACCCTGCCATCCCTGCCGTCTGTCTCACTTGAGGAGGCTGGGAGCAGAGCTCAGGCAGGGTACCCCAAACCAGCCCTGCACTCTAAGTCACATGGCCTGCTGGGATTCAGGCATGAGGCAGAAAATAGGGGTGCCAGGCCAGGACACCCAAGATGTGGCGACTCCTTGCTATCTACTGTGTGCTCCTGACCAAGCCTTGCGGCTATCCGGTTTCACTGTCTGTGAGGCCACAGGATAATTTCTGATGAGAAGCCTGTTGATGAGCTATAAAACAGTAAAGGGACGTGAGGCTGCTCACAGCACCAGCGTGGAGGCTCCAGCAAAAGGGCCCACACACAGAAAGTGGGGCCGGACCAAGCTCTTGGCCACTCTGCTGGGGGTTCTGGCTACTCGGCATGTCCTCAGGGCCCAGGCCAGTCCTTGCCAACAATGAGGCTGCTTCATAGTTTCTGGACCGTAGAAGTTTGGAGAAACTTGTCCAAAACAGAGGAGGCCGCAACCCCCTCGTTCCCCGCCAGCCACTCAGGCACATTCTTAGCCAATGCGCCTGCCTTCATTGGGGGCACCTTGCCAAGGCCCAGAGGAAAGGGGAAGGTTGGGGCAGAGGGCTCTGAGAAGTGAAGTGCCCTTCAGAGGCTCTGACATTTCCCAGGCCCTACCCTGCCCCACCCCCCATGCACCCCAGAGGCAGAAAGCATGTGACCCTAAGGCAGAGACAGCCAGTGTGGCCTCTTGGAAGGATGTACAAGAAAGGGATGGGGCCAAGAGCAGTGAGACTATCTGGGGCTGTCAGGCAGGCAGTGTAGGAGACCTAGGAAATCTCCCTGCCTGGAGGCAGAGAGAGGAGCACCTTCTGGAATAGGGTGAGCAGTCCTGGAGTGTCCCTTGGGACCACATCTCTGGTAGTGAGAGGGCAGCCAGGCCCCCTTTTGGGCAAGAGCTGCCTTTCTCCTCCGCTCTCCCTATTCTCACTGAACAAAGTCTAAGCTCTCTCCCTCTCTCTGAGCAGATCCCATTTGCCAAAATTGCAAAGAAGTCTTCTTTTCCTGCAATCAATGCCCTCCAGGCAAGCTGGGCATCTTAGGAGCAGCCTGGCATTGCTACCGTCTGCACCTGTCCCCGCTGGCTCTGTGTTGGAGATAAAAGTAATAACCACTGGTGCTTAGTTACTATCTGCCTAGCCCGGATCCCAGAGCCTCCCCTGCTGAGCCTCCCGCATTCCTCATAAGAACCCCGAGAGATGGAGACAGTAAGAATCTCCGATTTACAGAACTGGAGACTTCGGCTCAGGAAGGTGGGAGACTTGCCCAGCCTACGGTGGCACAGCCAGAGTGGGAGTCCAGGGTGTCTTCCCCTTCCCTGTTCCTCACCAGGACAAGGGACCAGCCCCACACCCCATCCTCAGCAGTCATGGGGTAGAATGAGGGAGCTGGTGGTACCCACCTGGGTGGAGGAAGCTCCTAATGAGCTTCCGGGGGCTCTGGGGACTACTGGTTTGCTTCCTTTGATGGCTCTCCTTCCAGCCACCTGGAAAATATTGAATGAGTGTCTCCCATGCACCAGGCTCATTCCGGGCTGCTGTGGTGCACTGGACGACGGGAAAAGATCTTTGCTTTTGTGGAGGAGGCTGTCCTCCAGGAGGGAAAGCAGGTGATATATTCCATGGTGTGGTAGGAGGTGAGGCTGTGCACAAGATTGCAGAGCCAGGAAGGGCATTCAGGAGTGCTGGGGAGCAGGGGCGGGCCGCCATTGCAAGAGGGGTCAGGTGAGGGGGTCAAGCAAAGAATATGCTGGAGAAGGGGAGGGACCCTGGGGACTTGCTGGGAGGTGCATTCCCATACCAGCAGGAGCCTGAGTATTCAGGGAGCTCTAGGTGTGCAGGAGCAGAGTGGGCACAGGTAAGGAGATGAGATCCTAGAGGTGAGTGAGGTGGGGCTGGGTGGCAGGGCCTCATGGGCCACTGAGCAGACTGTGGCTTTGAATCTGAATGACAGCGCTGGCCAAAGCAGGCCTGTTAACCAGGTTACTCTGGGTGCTGTGTTGGGCTAGAGCGCTGGAGGGAGGAAGGAAGCAGGTGCACCTGTTGGCAGAGCTCCAGGCCCAGCCCCCAGCCTCTGGACCAGTCCCACAGCTCTGAGCCTGGGGTTGGGGGCAGAGGCCCGCCTGCCCCTCTCTCTGGGCAGGGCCTGCTGCCTGGTTTACTAGTCCATTTGTCTAAAGCATTTGTGTAATACTTACAACTACAGGATCTGGAAACACAATACTTTTAATTAAAGAATTTAAATAAGGGCAATTAAACCTGGCAGGAGAGAAACCGCTGCACACAGAGAGCTTAATTGGAATGGAAACCAAATTAAATATGGAAGCAGCAGTAAAAAAAAAAAAAAAAAAAAAAAAGGAAGTAGAATGTATAGAATTAAGAAGGCTAATAATAATTCCTAGACATGGATTCCCAGCCCCCAGCCTTGTTCCTCCTCCTACTGGCCTCTCTGGAGTAGTTACTGCAAAGGACCTGAACAGAAACAAAGAACACAAAATTTTTTCCTGGCCTTGGTCATGTGGCCCAGGAGTTGCTGGGCCTCTCTGGATTTCTATCTTCTCATTTGCAGAAGGAGACAGAGCAGTCTAGGACACTCTGTGTCTCAGCAAAGCACACTGACTGTGCACATTGAGGCATGAGGAAGCCAAAGTCCATGAACCCCCTGGGCATGGAGGGGCAGATCCCAGATTATTACGCAACCAAGCAACTCCCTGCCTCAGTTTCCCCAAGTATGTATCAGTAATGGCTATGTGTGAGCCGGCGAGCACCAAACTAGTCCTGTCCCTCATTGGATAAAAGCTGGGTAAACAGAGCCTGGCGTTAGAGTCGCCTGGGGGTTTGTGAAACTAGACTGATTCAGTTGGTCTGAGTTGAGGTCTGAAAATGTGCCTTTAAAGTTCTCAGATTCTGTTGCACTGGTGGTACTGGCCTAAGGGCTACCCTTCAGGGACCACACAGGAGCCAAGATCATCTTTCAGGAAAGTCCTGGGCCCAGTACTGTCACCTGTACCCTGAGCGAAGCTTCCAGAGCATCGGGGCTGAGCTCAGCTGGTCTCACGGGCAATCAAGGTGGTCTTAAGAAGGTGGTGTGTGTCCTGACTCCTGGATGCTGCAGATTCTCCACCTGATTCGGAGCTCCCCCTCCACCTTCCTTGCTAATTAATTTTCCTCGGGCAAGCAGCCCTGTGGGTCTTTGGCTTTAAGCTCAATGAGCTCAGAAGTTTCCAGGTTAAGTAGTTAATGATTAGTAATCAAATACTTTAAAGCAGGGGTGGGATGTTAGGGCTAGTTAAAGAAACCCTAAGATTAAGTCTTTTTTGTAGAGTAAAGTGGTCTTTCTTTATGATGAATATTCAATACCCGGTTTATTCAATAAGCACTTGGGTGTTTTCTTACTTAAAGGGGACTCAGGTGAGTCCCTAAGTGAGATTCTAGATTCTGCCTTAGACTTGCAGGCTGGAGATGGGTGCAAAAGAATAGGTACAGAGTGGACATGGAGAGGATGGGATGGCCAGGGAGAGTCTGAGGGATCCAGCCAGATCACACACCCAGACACTAACTTGGCAGGGAGACCTCAACCCCAAGCTCCCATTGCAGAAACCAACTGCCTCCATAGTAGGACGGTCTAAAGCACAAATGCCAGAGTCAGAATTTCCAGGTCTGACTTTCGACAAACTACTTAATCTCTCTGTGCCCCAATGTCCTCATCTGTGAAGTGGGGATACGTTTACTAAGGGCCTTATAGTACTGCCCTGGCTTTTAAGGTAATATTTACAAAATGGAGTAGTACCTGGCACACAGTACACACCGCATAAATATTTGATCAATAAATTTTTAAAAACCCATTCAGTTCTAGGAGCAGGGAGCTGAGCATCTGGTCCCTTCGCTAATCCCTGATCTCGGTAGGAAGAGGAGGAGACAGAGGGAAGTGCTCACGGCCATAAACTGAAGATAACTAAGAAAACATTCAGGGCCCACACAAAACATTGCCAGTCCTTCAACGCTGGACAATAGCACACTTGCCCCTCCGAATGACATGGAAATTAAAAGCAGTTTTATTCCAGAGCCATAACGCAATACTCCATTCGAGTCTTTTCTTTTCAGCACAAAAGGTTCTGGAAGTTGGCCTTGCTGACAGCGCTGGGGAACTGGAGCAGGAGAAAGTCAAGGGCTCCTCCCGTGTGAGGGGGAGCTCTCTGGCAGGATTAGTGGTGCTCCTTGGGAATGTGTTCTGCAAATAGGTTTGTGTTTGAGTGGGTTTCTCATCTTGCATCAAATTATCAAATTAGACCCCGCAGGTCAGAGGCAGCTGTCCCTGGACAGGCTGGGACCTGGGCTCTGCTCTCTTCCAGGCCTCTCCCCACACTCCCAAACCTCTTCTTTCCTGGCATGAACAGGCCTCTCTGTTGCTGTCCTTGACTTTTTCCACTTGGAAAAATTCACACATGCTGTTCTGAGGATGAAGCCGGCACAGAACCTATGATGTGGCCATTGCCTGGGTGCCCTTGGGCTCCCAGAGAGGCCTCACTAATGCTTCCACCAAAAGCTCCATAGTTGGAGACACTAGGAAACACATCCTGACATCATGTCAAATCCTCCTGTTTAAAAATGTTCATATAAATTGTACTCTATACTCTATTAGACACAGAGATACAATATGTGTTTCTCTTTAATATATAATATTTCTACCTCCTTCCCCCAAATCTGAAGTTGTAGGAGGAAGTGCACTTTAGATTTCTTTTTCTTTTGTTTGCAGTGAGCGTGCCGGCCTCCGAGAATACTCTATATAGATAGCATTGTTTGCCTTTGGACTTCCTACAAACTTAGACCTGGCACACAGGAGGCCTTACAATTTATAGAATTTTTAAAAAGGACTCCTTCACGCGATCAATAGCATGCGAGGTGCCGCCTCTGTCCCAGCTTTCTGATCAGTGGTGGAGAAAGTGTGGGGGCCCAGCTGCCCTCCAGTCTGTTGATTGATGGAAGAGAGGGACATCAGGTGGGATAATGGGCAAGTGCGGTGAAGATCTTCATACCAAGGTTCAACTCCTTCTCGAATTCATGGAGCTGAATTCAGGCTGGCCCTGTGGGATTCCCCGGGGTGGGATAGGGGGGATCCTCAGGGTTTGCATTTTAACCGAAGGAGTTTAGAATTACAGTTTCAGAGTTGGTAAGCTCTTAAAAACACCAAGTCCAGCTCCATTGAGTCTTTGGAGTGTTTGCTGGCTGGTTGGTGATCCCGGCCCCACCCGGAGCTGGCAAACTCATGGGGCCACTCTGACAATGTGGAGCAGCCCTGCAGAAAGCCCTTTTTTTGAACCTCTTCGGTCCTCCCTCAGATGTGCACAGGACAAGTCAGCCTGCTTGATCTTGCACAAAGCAACCCTTCACATACTTGAAGGTGGAGCTCTGAGACCCTGAGGGCTTTCTGGTTTTACGTAATCCCAATCCTTCCACTGTGTATTCACATGTGTAGATAGACTAGGAGCAAGTTGGAGCTTAGAAGACACATGTCACAACAACATCCTTCCTAGGGAAAAAACCCCTTCACGGATGCCTTTCAAGTGGGACGCCAACATTTGCTCGACCATTAGGTCACAGAGGGTGTCTCCTTACCACTGAGGTCCATTGCTGGGCTCTGTGTTGAACTGCCACAAAGCTCTGCTCTGCAGTAGCCTAATATCTGTTTCCTCTCTCTCCCCCAACTTGTTCAGGGTCATTGACCAAATGCCTCTCACTAACACTGCATCCCTGCATTCCAAAATCCCCCCAAATTCCACTGTGAAGGGAACTCTCAGAAGACATACTTAATGCATATGAATTTAGAATCCTGGTGGGTAGTCAGTTTGGGAAATTCTTTAATACAGGTGGAGTTATAAGTTAGAAAAATCATGGAAGGCCACACCACCAACTCTCATATCAACGAGGTTGCATCTGGTGCCAATGTGGGAAATGTTGGCTATTTAGAGATGGATGTGTTGCTTGAGGGGTCAACTGACCATCCACCAACCATTCTGCAAACCCAGAGCAGGGGTGGTCCTGGATTAACAAACCCAACTGCCATCCCTGAATCCATCACTATGTTTAAAAGACCACTGAAATGTTTCTCACTGTGCACCTCCACTGCTGCCTGGTCTCCATCCCCATGGCAACCAAGTCCTCCCATCCTGGGGAATGATGGAACGGCCTCCTTCCCAGCTTCCTTCCCTGCCTCCAGACTCTTTCCTTCCGATCCACCCTGCATGCTGCAACCAAGGGGATCTTTCAGGCCCTACCAATGGAATGGTTTGCTATGGTTTGTATGTGGTCTGTTCACTCAAGTGTGGCAATGTTGGGTGATGGCACCTTAAGAGGTGGAGCCTAGTGGGAGGTCCTTAGGTCATTGAAGGTGTTGCTTTCTGAAGACATTGGGACCCAGAGTTAGTTTTCATAAAGGTAGATTGTTATAAAACAGAGACCCTGAGCCCTGAGCCGTGCTCTGGTTTTCTGTCTCCAGATGTGGTTTCTTCCCCTTACATATGCAAGCTCTCTGTCTTTTACCATGGTAATGTCATAACTCCATGATGTCTTCACCAGAGATGAGCCAGTGCCTTGGAACCTCCAGAACTGTGAATTAAACAAGGCTTTTGTTCTCTATAAGTGTCCGGTCTCAGGTATTTTGTTATAATAATGAAAAACTGACCAATACAAAGATATACCATTTAAGAACCTCCCTTAGGCTCTCCTTGGCTTTAAAGTGAAGTCCAAACTCATTAGAGTAGACTTAACAACCCTCATCATCTGTCCATCTCCCTGGCTCTTAGCTTTTCTCTCCCACAGGACCCATCACAAACTCTAAATTCCACCCACACAAAACAGTGGATTCATAGTCCTCAAATATACTCTGCTCTTTCATGACTTTGCCCGGGCAGAGCCTCTACTGGGATGGGTTCTCCTCCCTTTCTATGCCTGGGAACTGTCTCTTCAGCTTTCAGGATCCAGATCAAATAAGCCATGCATGTGAAGCCATCCCCGAGTTCTGCAGGCAGAGCCAGTCACCCCAGGCTCCCAGAATACCACATACCCCTCCGTTTCTGCTCTCATCAACTGGTTTTGTTGTGTGTTTACATGCCCATGAGTTCCTTGAGGGCAGAGGCCGTGTCTGATTCATATCTGCATCCCTCCTGCCAAACCCCTGTGCTCAATAAATGTTTGATGAACGACTGAAGGAAAGAATGTTCATCATCAGAAAATTGCTCATCAGAGCCTTGCACATCAGCATCGTCAGGAGATGCTTTCATCAAATGTGGCTTCTCAGTGTCAGTATCTAACACTGCCCTGGTTCAGCCTGAAGCACTGGAAATTTGGAAGAGCTCACAGAGGTGAGAGGAAAGGCATTTTATTTGTTAAACAGAAAATCAGGGTATGAGATAGAACTGTAAGCTATGCAAATGTCTACTTTTTTTGTAGGAGAAACTAGGAGAATCACACTAGATTATTTTGAAATTAATTCAGTCTGAATGTCTGTGGAGCTTAAATGTGGTCCTCAGGAGAGTAAAAATAATGCATAATGTGAAACCAGAAAGGAGATTTGAAATGTTCTCAGTAAGAGTTCCTTCCAGCCTAACTTCTGTAGTAGAACATTCTAGCTGGTAGGATCTCTATGTAATTTGCAAAGATTAAAACATGTTGCAAGAAAATTAGCCCAAGCATAAGATGAACTGTTTAAGAGGCTCCCGGCTTCCTCTGGCCTTGTCAAGAGCGAATTCTCATCAATGAGGTCTTGAGGACGGATTCCAGGTCGCTTGATAAATATTGATCATTTTGCATGAAGCAAAAGTTGCACAGAAGTTAATTATTAAATATCAAATGAGAGCGACTGCTCTGGGTTTGCAAATTAGGAATTTAAAAATATTACTTCCAAATAGTTCCCTTTGGTAGAAGGATCAAAGATGTGGTTGCCAAGGCACTCTGGGAGCTTTAATTAGACGTATGCAAAAGCGGCTGAAAACCCGCCCAGGCCCCAGAGCGCCACACACAAAAGGGCACACACAAAGTGTCCATTCCAGCAGGAACCTGTGGTGCTTCCTGTTTGAGGCCACACCTTGAAATGAGGGAAGGTGAGAGATGAATTTGGAGATGACTTTGCCTCCAGGTTCACAGATAGGGCTTTCCTTGCTGATTCCAGAGCCTCTAGAAGAGCAAGACCTGTCAAGGGGCTGAGTACGAACTTCCATAGGGAACACTTACAGCTGGGTGACACCAAGTCCCGAGAGCCACAGGTATACTCCCAGCTGGGCTGTGGCTTACAGGGGCTGTCTGCTCATCTTCCTCCTCCAGTGAGCTGAAGCAGCACACCTGCCCACCACAGGCCCCGCAGCCACACCTGTCACGTCATATCCAGCCCACTTCACCAATGCCTGAGCCCTTGGGTGGGCCTCAGAGGCCACCCTGAGAATTGGCCTCGGGGTCATGGTGGAGAGGGAGGAGAGAATGGCTAAACATTCAAACTGCATTTCAGTCTCCCTCTGTCTTCATCTGACTCTTCCCCTTTCTCAGATCTTCTCTCCAAATTCAGCTCCACAATCTCTACCAGAGGAAGCTTTTGAAATCTCAGACCTAAACACGCCGTAGGGTTGTGCATCCTCACCTTCCATGGAACCAGCTCCCCCAGTTCCTGTGGCCTCCATGACCTGACCCCTCTGGCTGCTCCCCATACTGCCCTCTAGGACTTGGCCACACCTATCTGAGAACCCTGGTGTGACTGGGTTTTGAATATGCTGTTTTCCTCCCTGGAACACCCTTCACTCCTTCCATATGGAGCAGGCTCCCACACACTCTGAGCATGCCAAGTAAAGTACTGGGTCTTCTGAGAAGCCACCAGCCTTGCCCCACCCTGGACCACCATCCACTTCCTGCACTGTGCCATTCGCAGTCCCCTAGGAAGAACTGAACACAGACGCCCAATAGGTTTGGCTGAAGGCAAAGGCGCCATAGACCCTCATGTGACCCCAAGGCCCTGCAGTCTCAGCTGTGAAACCCATTTCATCCTGGTGAAGTCAGCACCAATTCACTTCCTAGGGCCTGGTGTGTCCCTTTGTCTTCCTGTGGCCCCAGCCTGCAGACCCTGGGGGCCTGAGCCAGGAAACCACACCATTCCTCACCAGCGTGCATCTAGCCAGCCTCCGAACCACTCGTCTCCCACCTCCCTCTGTCTCTCAAGTGTAGGAATGAAGCGGGGAATGCAGCCCCATCCTGTTCCCTCTGGGCCAGAAACCAGGCAGAAGAGTTACCCACAGTGGGTCAGCAATAGGCCACAGCTGGGGAGCCTGGGGTTTTTG
Source organism: Ictidomys tridecemlineatus (assembly GCF_052094955.1). NCBI lineage: Eukaryota > Metazoa > Chordata > Mammalia > Rodentia > Sciuridae > Ictidomys > Ictidomys tridecemlineatus. Next base: position 50,874,143 of record NC_135480.1, on the reverse strand, counting down.
ACTTGAGAGAACCGTGGGAGGAAAGCACAGTCCAGATTTTCACACCTCAGCCTGATCCTGGCCTTCTTCCAGTGTCCTCCCATGATTGGAAGTATAAAACGGAATTTGAAATGTTCCGTGATTAATAACCAACAGCAGCATCTTGGGTGTGTTATATCTTCTCTGTGCCTCAGTTGCCTCATCTAAAAATTCAGGGTAATGACACGGACCATGTACAGTGATAAGGATTAAATGAGTTAATATACATGAAGTGCTAGTGCCCAGCACCCAGGAAGCACTATAGGAATGCAGCTGTTATTGGGAGAGGCCTGCAAAATTTACAATACATGGCAAAGTTTCCACAAACAAGAAAGGTACAGGGGCAGGAGTTATGAATTCCCTGTGCATTATTCTCTTTTACTGGACCCCCCAAATTTGCAGGTCCCACTGAGACTCACAAAGCTGTCACATGCACCCTCTATCTATGCCAGAAGTGCTTCCAATGTGACACCCTGTGCTCCTTCTCCCCTCAGCTTGTGGGGTTACAGAGGCCTGGCTTGGGTTCTTGCTCCTGTTCTCTAACTAGCTTCTCAATCTGTGGCCTTGTTTTGGATTTGCTGCTCATTATTCATCATCCACTTAGGATATGACTGAGGGTCCCTAAGTCCTTTGATTTCTATACCCAGACCATAGGTCCAAGGTGCCCCAGCCCCCAGTGTAATTTGTAGCTGGGGCCTCCACTGTGGGGGAGAGTAGGTGGACTCTAGGAATGGAATCAAGGTGTGGCCAACTCACAAAACTCCTGCAGGTCTGACAGCCCCTTCCTCACCTGGGAGGCTTGAGTCAGGGGCCTCTGGCACTTAGTTTCATGAGTACAGTTCCTCAGGACCCCTGGAGGTTAGGAGAGGCAAAGGTCTCTTTAAAGCTGGACATCTGGATCCCTGGGTGTCATTTTATAATGGAGAGATGCAGTGGCCAATGACAGCAAGAAGTCAAGAATGGGCCCCAAACTGATGGAGGTGGAACAAAGGAATGAAATGCCTGTGGTCACTGATATGGGAACTGCTCTCATCATCTGACTCCAAGACACCACACTGCAAGGACACCTCATCTCATAGAGTGACTCCATGTGGGGAGGAAGGCAGGGAGTCACAGATCAGAGCCACGGTACTGTGGACACATGGGACATTGGGTCTTCGGCTGTGAGAAGGCACTTGTGTATCAAACAGAAGCTTTAAGGTTACAACCCCACTCTGTCCCTTTCTGTGTATCTTTGGGCATGTGGTTCACCTCTCTGAGCTTGTGTCCTTGTATCTAAGTTAAATAAAATGAAGATAAAACAACACCTTCCCTCAGAGGCAATATCAAGGGTCAATGAGCTAATTGCGTGAAACCTCTGGCACATAGTAGGTGCTCAGTAAAATCCCACAGCACTGAACTGGCCTGAAGTCACAGCCTCGGTATTGCCAAAGCACCCCTCCCCTCCTATCCTCCACACCTCCCTGGCCCCTGAGGCCACTCCCCTGGTGCATTTGCTCTGTGGGGTGGCTGAGGCTCTCCCCCTCTGGGGCTGTTACCTGAGAGAACTGCCAGTGGAGCTTCATCCTCTTGGCTTTGGCGTAACTGCACTCGATGAGCCGAGGCCGGCTGTTGACGTCCACCAGGCACCGGTTGTCATCATCATCCACCGTGGGGCTCAGGACACCCACGTGGATCTGCTGACTGCTTGTGTAGTACACATTCTGGGGATGGAAGGAAGGAGAAATAACGAGGTTAAATGCCCATGGCCAGAGAGATGGGAGGGTTAATGGTGACTGTCCCCAGCAGCTGGCAAAGAAGTCTCAGTTAGGGATGACTCTGGATCTTTGATATCCAGTAGTCTTCAAACTATTATCAATTGCAAATGAACAAGATAAAAAAATCTTCTTACATTCTGATCCAGCGTAGTATTTGGCCCACATATAGAACTAAAACAAAGTTTTCAACAAATAAAATTTACCCTTACTATGTAGGATACACTCTGATATTTTCTACTCTCTTCTTCCATTGAAAAATATTGACCATAACCATTGGAATTGATTTCACCACGCATGGTTTAAAAAACAAACAAACAAACTCCTGAATCCAACAGACGCACCGACTTCCTGATCAGTATCTTGTGCCAGACACTGTGCTTGGCCAGAGACACAGCAAAAAGGCCTGGGCCATGCCTTCAGGGAGCTCAGAGTCTTGTGGGATGGGAGAGAAGGAACTCAGAATTTCCATCCCTACTAAAACTGGGCAGAGCAGGGGTTGGCAAGCTTTTTCTTTTTCTTTTAAAATATTTATTTATTTATTTTTAGTTGTAGGTGGACACAATACCTTTATTTTATTTATTTTTATGTGGTGCTGAGGATCGAACCCAAGGCCTCGCAGGTGCTAGGCGAGTGCCCGAGCCACAACCCCAGCTCAGGCAAGCTTTCTCTTAAAGGGATAGATGGCAAACATTTCTGGCATTGAGGGTGTGCTAGGGAGTCCCCAAGAGCATCCCTTGACTCAGTGATTCTCAGAGGACTCAAGGCTATGGCTTGTTATAGTGTGGGAGGCAGAGCAAGTCACAAAGAAAAAGGATCAGGGAGCAAACCCTGGGGAGCCAGGAATAGGTGTCCCAGGGCCTTCCCCCAGTGGAGTCACGTGGGACAGGCTCCAATTCCCAGCACTGAGTGTGACCACTGTATGAAGGGCCATCTACCAGGGAAGCCCATCAAGCCTCAGCATCCAGGGTTTCTATGGAGGGCTCACAGGCAAGCTCTGTCTGGGTCACGCCAGTTTCTGATTTCCAGAAGGAGAGCAGGTGCCCATGATGAACCCCAGCATTTGCACAATTGGCTTAGGCACGATGATCCCTCAGTTGTGGTGGGAGCCCTCCTGAAATCCAAGCTTGCAGATGCCAGCCAAGAGCCACCCTGTGAGCAGGTCTGCTCTGGGGACAGCAGTCAGGCCTCCGTGTGGACTCTTTTCTGCACAGAAGGTCACATGGTCTCCAAGAACTCACTCTGCTGTCATCCCCATAGACAACACAGAAACAAATGGCTGTGTTCCAATTACACTTTGTTTAAAAAACAGAGGTTGTCCTCCGGCCTGCAGTGAGGCCGTGGTCTAGAGGCACGCCCCATGATGCTCGGTCTTCAAAATTTTCAGTAAGTTCCCACAAGCCTGAGCCCAGCAAGGGGCTCAGCAGAAGTCATGGGGTTCTCTGAGCTCTAGTCCTCAAATGACCAAAGTTATGAACACTCCATCCCTCCTCTCCAGTGACCAGGACCCATGGACAAATACACAGCACAATTCTTTGGTCTAGGTTGGAATTCAGGATAGTCCTTCTTGTTAGCATGAGCTATTAAACAATTCTCACTGGCAAATATCAACTGATTGGTTTGGGTTTTTGGTGTTAAGTTTTTTGAGTTGTTTATATATCCTGAAGATTAGTGCTCTATCTGACGTGCATGTGGCCAAAACTTGTTCCTCAAAGGTAGGCTCTCTTTTCACCTCACTGATTGCTTCTTTTGCTGAGAAGAAACTTCTTAGTTTGAATCCATCCCATTTATTGATTCTTGATTTTATTTCTTGTGCTTTAGGAGCCTTATTAAGGAAGTTTGGGCCTGATCTGATGTGATGAAGATTTGGGCCTACTTTTTCCTTTTTTAGGTATAGGGACTCTGATCTAATTTCTAGGTCCTTGATCCACTTTGAGTTGAGTTTTGTGCATGGTGAATTATAGGGGTTTAGTTTCATTTTGCTGCGTATGATTTCCAGTTTTCCCAGGACCATTTGTTGAAGAGGTTATCTTTTCTCCACTGTATGAAACAATCTAATCAATAAATGGGCTAAGGAGCTGAACAGACACTTCTCTGAAGAAGATATACAATCCATCAACAAATATATGGAAAAATGTTCAACATCTCCAGTAATTAGAGAGATGCAAATCAAAACTACTTTAAGATTCCATCTCATGCCAGCCAGAATGGCAATTATCAAGTATACAAACAATAAATGTTGGAGTGGATGTGGGGGAAAAGGCACACTCATACATTGCGAGTGGGACTGCAAATTGGTACAACCAATCTGGAAAGCAGTATGGAGATTCCTTAGAAAACTCTGAATGAAACCAAAATTTGACCCAGCTATCCCACTCCTTTGGTATATACAAAAACAACTTAAAAACAGCATACTACAGAGACACAGCCACTTCAATGTTTATAGCTGCACAATTCACAATAGCTAAATTGTAGAAGCAACCTAGATGCCCTTCAATAGATGAAAGGATAAAGAAACTGTGGTATATATACACAATGGAATATTACTCAGCATTAAAAGAGAATAAAATTATGGCACTTGCAGGTAAATGGATGGAGTTGGAGAATATCATGCTAAGTGAAGTAAGCCAATCCCAAAAAACCAAAGGTTGAATGTTCTCTCTGATAAGTGGATGCTGATCCATAATGGAGGTGTGTGTGTTGGGGGGGGGAATGGAGGAACTTTGATTGGGTCAATGGGAGGGAGGGAAGGGGAGGAGGGATGGTGGAAAGAGATGGACATCATTACCCTAGGTACATGTGTGACTGTACTTGTACTGTGACACTATATTGTGTACAACCAGGGAAATTAAAAATTTTGTGCTCCATCTGTGTACAATGAATTAAAAAGCTTTCTGGTATCATGCAAAGCTGATTAGAACTAATAAAAAATAAGTTAAAGAAAGCAACTAAGAAATGTCAGTTGATTGGTTAAAATGGTAAAATGAAGTACTTCTTGCTTTAGTCAAAGAGAATGGTTGACAAGTGTTTTTTAAATATGGGTGCAGGGTGTAAAAGGGACTGAGGTAGTAAGAAAAGCTGCACAGGTGAGGAGGGAAATAAAGGCTGGTCCCTCCTGAGTATTCTTCCAGACTCTCAAAAGCCTCTGTGGACATCAGGGAAAGGGGTGGAGGACAGGCAGTCATAAAAAGCTCCTTAGGCCAGTATATCAGTCAAAGTCTCAAAAGGAAACAGAGGGCACACGTGAAGTGGCAGATCTGAGGAGGGTGTCACACTTTCTGCAGGCGTACACAGGTGTGGGGGAACAGCACAGGGCTACTACAGCTCCCTGGGGATAATATAATATCATGGAGCTTGTTATCTCTGTGGGCCCAAAGGCGTGAGAGGAAAGAGAGTCAAGTTCAGTAGGGCTTGTGGGGAATGGGGGCTGGTGCTGAATACATAGCCAGCCTCACTGCCCCTTCCACTCTGAGCTTGGCTGGGTCAGTCTACTGGCCAAACCCAACTGCAAGCCAGAGAACATGGAGCCCATGGAATGCTCCATCAGGTCAGCCTCCAGGGTGGAAGGAAGAGTGGACAAACTGAAGACACTCCATACAGCTAGGATCTGCTCTCTGAGGTCATCCTACAATTTTATCATGTTTGGTGAATCCATGAATGTAGACATCAAACTTATCAGCATGACTGATTCTTCCCGTAACTGAGATGAAGGATGACAGTGATTGAGTAGAGCCCAAAGGTACAATGCCCAGCTCCATGTGGAAATGTAACCAAGAGGCATGGGGGCCTGTTCAAACCTACACTGGGTAAGAGATGGGTTTCCAATTGTCATCCTGAGCCCATCCATTGTGTGGCCTGGATTTCCAGGTCACCGGCAAGGAAAGCTGGTGGCCTGCTGTGGCTTCCAGTTTATTGGAGTTGAGGAAGAATTTGACATCAAGTAGGATTCAGGAAATGAAACAGTTATGCAGTTAGTCATCACATCCATCCATCCATCCATCCATCCATCCATGCATCCACCCATCCTTCTAACCAATAAATAATCTCAGGTTGGGTTCTGGGAATACAGAAATGAGAAAGTCATGGTTCCTGTCCTGAAAGAGCCATTGCCAACTTGGGGAAACCAACAGCACGTCAGGGAACAATGATTCTAATGACATGAACCTGAGAAGTGTCCTTGCTTCCTCCACTCACCTACCCCAACTCTTGCACTTTTGGAAATAGAATTGGGAACTCACCATTTCTAAAAAGCCTTCTCTGAAGGAGCAAAGGCATGGGGCCTCAGCCCGCCTCCTGGGCCCAGCTCTAAAAGGTGCACAACTGCTATGTGCTTGGGTTGAAGGCACTGTACTCCCCTCAAGATGGTGTGCAGCTTTTAGTCACCTTGCATTCAAGGACCCAGACTCCCTGAGGTTTGGGAGCATGGCCAGGGACCACGCTTCCCTCCCCTTCTTCTCTCTGTCATCAGGGTCCGGCTCTCATCTCCAGGGCAGGCCCCACAGACACAAGTGGCAGCCCAGGTAATAGCTGAAATCAGTTTTATCCATTTAGCTGCTCTGAAGTGCTTGGGGAGATGCTCTGGCAGACGTGTGTGCACTTACTATCTGGTACAGCTGTCATCAGAGCCGTTTATTGCTCCAGAGTTTGAGAAAATCATAATAGGGACAGACAGTTGTTTGTTATTAAAAAGCAAACAACAAAGTGGCGTCTTGACTGGAGTAACCACAGAGCCGGCAGATCACAGAGAGAGTTCGACACAGAGGAACCTCTCAAGTCCTCACTTGGACATCTCAGAAGGCCTGCCAGTAGTGCATTGAATCAATAAATGGCCTGAACACACACGAAAGGGGAAACAGATTTGTTCAAGATGCCTGCCTTTCAATGCCTGCAGGCCCAGCAAGCACAGCTGTGCTTTCTGAGCAGCAGGGGAGCCTGCAAGATTTCAGGGAGAAGGGATTTAGGCTGCGTCCTTGACGGCAGGCTATTTTGCCCACCGAAGGCTATTTGGGATGTCTGGAGACATTATGGGTTGTCCTGACTGGGGGAGGGGGTTGTTACTGGCATGGAGTGGGGGGAGGTCAGGGATGCTGGTCAATATCGTACAGGGCACAGGACAGCACCCCACAGCAAAGAATCATCTGGCCTCAGATGTCAGTGGTCTCATTATTAAGAATTTCTGACCTTAGTCTGCTAAAAAAAATCAAAATTGAACTGCCTCTGGTCCTCACTATGTGCCAGAGAGAAGATGATCTGCACGCATTATCTCATTTAATTCTAACAATAACTCTGGGAGGCAAGTCCAGGTTGAGCATCCCGTATAGGAAATGCTTGGGACCAAAAGTGTTTCAGATTTGAGTGTTTTTTTTTAATATTTACACATACATAATGTGTTATCTTGAAGATGGGACTCAAGTTTAAATATGAAATTCACGTCTGTTTCATACACATAGCCTGAAGGCAATTTATACAATCTTTCTGGTGCCTCTGTGTTTTGACTACAGCCTCTCATCGGAAGTCAGGTATGGGATTTTCCACTTGTAGCATCATGTGGGTGCTCACAAATATTCAAATTTTGGAGCATTTTGGATTTTGGATTTTTCCCATTAGGGACTGGTCAACCTATGTATATCTATTATCCCCCATCTTGCAGATGAGAAAACTGAGGCAGAGAAATTAAGGAATATGTACAAAATCACATAGTTAGTGACCAGAGGCTGAGATTTAAACAGAGGCAGTTTGATTCCAGAGCCACCTGTGGGACCACTCACCCCACCCATAGACCTCCCTAGATTCCCTCCAGTCTAGGCAGCTGGCGGGAGACTGGCTTCTCCATGATGTCTCTGAGCTACCATGGGGGCCTGGACTGAGAGAGGAGCAGAGGACTGCAGGGGTCCTTCACTGAAGTCCTGTGGTAAAAGATGGCACAAGTGCTGAGACAGCAGCGTCCCTCAGGTCAGGGGCTGAGATGCGCTGTGATCCTGTCTGTGGATGTTTTACAAACCTCCCGGGGCATAAAAACTACATCCCGACCTTCGGCTCCTCCTTGGCTGCAAATGATGGATTCTCCTCCTTCTCCGCTCAGCACCCCCAGCTCAGCAGGGCTGCAAACCACCTCCAGAATTGCATTCTGATGCTTGCTAGAGAGAGAGGAAAAATCACCTGCAACTCTAAGAACAAACCCATCTGTACCTTGAATCTCACACGGGTGGGGACATTTTCCTCTCCTCCAGGGCAGAAGCAGGAGCAATGGCAGAGCTAAGCTGGAAAGCCAACCACAAAGCCCACAGCACCCCGTTTGCAAACTCCTGCCCTCGGAGCCATAGAGCCAAGGCTGGGTAAGACCCCCCGGGGGTGGGAAGTTCCCCTTGTTTGATCTTCTCACCTCTGGACAAGAGGCTCACCCTGAAGGATGCAGACAGACACACTGCAGCGTGTCCCCGCCTGGCAGCCTATGGGTGGGCTGCCTCGCTAAGCCTGACTCATGGCTTCAGGGCCCCCTGCTCTCACATGCCTCAAACATCACCTCACTGGCAAAAACTGCCCCTGGGAGTAGGCTGGCCTCAGGAAAAGGAGAAGGAGAAACATCTTTTTGTATACTTATACCCTAGACCCTCTGCTGGGTACTTTTCATGCCCAGGGTCACCTTCTTGGTGAGAATAGAAAACTGAGGTCAAGTCTATGGAGGTGCATGGGGAAGAGAAGCTCTCTCTCCTCCCTGCAGAGGGAACTTGTAGGAAGGCTGAACCGTAAGCAGTTCAGTTCTGCATCTCTCCTTCTCCACAAGGCAAGCAGCCTGCACAGGGCTGCCCCAGCTTCTCCCGTCCACCCCTCAGCCAGGCTGGCCCTTGAGGGCCATCCTGCACTCATTCCCTTAAAGCCACCATTGGCACTGCCAGGGCCATTTCTATGAGCTGTTCACACCAGCCCAGAAGGGCTCTGAGAAAGGCCATGGTGGGTGGGGCTGGAGGGCCCTTCTTCCTACCCAACCAGGGCAGGTCTTCTTTCGGTTCTCATAGAATATTTTATTTGAACAAAAGATTTCAAAGAATTTTTTAAAGAGATTTGACAACCACTGCTTTCAAACACCAGGCATACCTCTAGGAGGACATTAAGGCTCGGAACCTTCCTGAATTTATGCCCCGCCAACCAGAGTCTGCGCTGGTTGGCGGGGCAGACATTGGGTGAGAAGATGTAACCTTCTGTCTCCACCCCTACCAGGCCCCGGGCCCTTGCATTCTTTGAAGAGCTCTTTCAATCATTCCATCCCCTTCTTCTTTCCAGACCTTGAGACCCTCATCCCACTTGGGGCTCCATGGGAGTTCTGGAACCTTCACCCAGCTGAATAGAGACTGAGCTGGAAGAACCATGGTATGCACAGCGTGGGAGGAGGAGGTCTCCCAGCAAACCAGACACACGGACCCACATGGGTTAAATGGCTTAATGGCACAAACACCTTCAAGACACCATGGAATACCATTCTCTTCTAATCAGTGGGCATGAGGACTGGAGCAGCTGTTTTTTTCCTCCATCAGGTGGTGTTTCCTTGGCAACATTGCTAGCCTGTGGAGTGGGCGCCCTTGAAATACAAGCTCTGTTACAGAAATATAGAGGCAGCCTCTCACCAGCCTCGACCTAGGGCAGCAGTGCTGGTATTTGATTGAAACCTTCCTGGGCCTGGAGAGGGGTGGAAGAGGAGAGCTACAGTGGGCCACTCTTCACAGGAGGTTCTAGACACCAGTGGGGGAGGGACAACTGTGCTTGCCAGGTCCTTGCATGGGGAAGCTGGAGTGAACCAGCATCCTTAGGGTCATTTCTTTGGACACTCAGAAGGGTCTCTCTGGGGGGGCAAGTAGAGACCAAGTAGAGGGGGAAGCTACTAGTTCAGCTGCTCCGTCTCCACTCCCCTCCTCTCTGGGGCCCCTCCTGTCTGGCCTGTAGGTAAGGTTTCAGGGAAACAGCAGGCTGGGTGCCAGAAATGGCAGGGGGTAGGGAAGGAAGGAGGAAGTGAATGCTGGCTTTATTAAATTTCAATTTACAGAGTGGTGACTGTGACATCCAGAATGTGCATTAGAAATGGGCTCTTTGTCCTCTGCACCCAAGAATGAGCCGCAGGCATCTCTGCAGACAGGGTGGGCTGATTTAAAGGTTTAGTTATTGGTCATTAACCCCTCGACACAGAGGTCCATTACTGTGCTAAGGGCCACAGTGAGCTGATGCTAAATCAAGGGCTGAAGGGAGTCACTTCCCAAATAATCTTCTGTTCACCAACGACAGTGCTAGGTCCATGTGGGGAGTAGAAAGCATTTATAAGCCTTGTTTGCCATTTTTTGAAGAAGCATAAATGTGCAAGGCAAGTTCAGAGCTCCTCCTGCAAGCCCATTTTCCTGGTTGAGGAGGAACAGGTGAGGCTAAGCACACAAATCCCACTGCCTGGGATTAGCCCATCAGTCAGTGGTTGATTCAGTGCAATTCAGAAAACACACTCTCAGGTACCAGGCCTGATCTGGGCTTTGGAGAAGCAGAGGGGAGTGAGATGTTTTCCTTCCTTGAGGAACTGTCAGCCACAGGCAGAAGAATGCATAGAATATTCTCATGGACAGGCTTAGGCATGGTCAATGTGCTAAGATGCCCCAGACCTCCAGGAATAATGACCTCTGCCCAGGATTGAGATCAGCCTGGGAGGAGGATGGTTTTCCCAGATAACTGACAAGAGCGGGGGACTCCTGGCAGAGGAAATAGGATCAACAAAGCCACAGAGGCATAACACAGTGCTCTAAGGGTTGGGGTGCGGAGATGAGAGGGAAAAGCAGCATGAGGGCTGAGGAATTTAGACAGCACCCTGCTAGCCAGCAGAGGCCTGCAGCCTCAGACTGTGACCCTGCTTGTTAGCACATTTGAGGGCTTTTCAGAATCTTTTGAGTCAAAAATATCCAAGAGGCCTGGAAAGCAGGGTTGGCCTAGAGGTGACCCAGGCAGCATCAGCAGGCTCGTCTGGAAGATTCCAAGAGCACATCTCCAGAGCGGCAGGAAAAGCAGAACTTTTGACCCAGGAGTTGTCTTTGAACTTAACACTAAATATAAAGGGCTGAGCTGAGCCTGGCTTCTGCTTCCCAGTATGCAGCAGCCGCACAGAGATATTGCTGGGCTCACGAAGTTTTAACTTAGATTCACGACTGTGATTGCGTTTGAAATTGTCTCCATTCTAACCTCTGAGGTTCCTCCTAACATCCCCGCCATACTGCCCCACATACTTCCCCGTACTTCAGATGTGGCCTCCTGCCTCTCTTTGACCAACAGAATGAGATGAGTGACATATGTCACTCGTAGTTAGAAGCTTTAAGAGCAATCGTGTGATCTACCACCTCTCTCCTCTGCTGGTTCTGCAGCATCCCTGTGGGATGACACAGAGCTGAAGTTAATCCAAGTTGGCCATGGGGCACCAGCAAGAGATAAGCATTTCCAGTTGTAGGCCACTGAGATGTGGGGATCATCAGCCTAGAGAGATGAATGCTGGATGGGGGCGGGGTGCTGCCAAAGCCTAAAAACAATGGGACACTGATTCTGGAGATGGAAGGTGGGGTGGTGAGGAAACCATCACTGGAGACTGCAAAGATGGTGACCTCCTCTAGGCAGTGAAGCATTGGGCAAATCTGCTGTCCGCAGTTATTTGGGAGACTGATAGCGTGGCAAATGAGGGTGCACTGCGACAGAAGAGCAAAACTTTGTTACTATCAGCCGCTTTTGACAAGGTGCTGCCCAAGAGAGATAAGGTCAGGAAAGAAATGGACAAATGCATGACCCAGAAATGTCTGTTACCGTAAGCCACAGGGATCCTGAGGTCCTATGCTATTGGAGCCCTGTGAAGCCGGAACTGACTGCTACCTTACCAACTCACCACACAAAAATGGAATTACAAAATGTAATGGGTGCCCTTTGGAAAAGTATAGGAACTTTGAAAAATATACGCCGAGGCAACTTGATCTGATGTCTGGAGAGGGAAGGGGGTTGATTCAAGAAAGATTGGCTCAGATTCAAACTGCTTGAATCCCTGCTTCCACTGTTCAGTAGCCATGTGACTATGACAATTTACTCCGCCATCATTCTCTCAGTTGATTCATCTATAAAAACAGGAACTAAAACTGGTGCTCATCTCATAAGAGTGTTGGCAGAATTCTCTATTTCTTTTCTTTTTTTTCTTTTTGGTACTGGTGATTGAAACCAGGGATGCTTAACCACCGAGCCACATACCCTGCCCCTTTTTAAATTTTTTTATTTAGAGATAGGGTCTCACTAAGTTGCTTAGAGCCTGCCTTTGAACTTACAATCCTCTTGCCTGAGTCTGCCAAGTCACTGGTACTATAGGCATGCACCAACGCACCCGGCATGTTGGCAGAACTCCCTGGAATGGTGAGGTCTGAGTGTTAGCCCATAGTAACTCGACTATCATACTCTCACTCCCTGTGGGGTCCCAGGTTCCCTGAGGGCAGGGCCCACAATTGTCTGGATCCCCATTGTCTTCCTATTATTTAACCCTTGGCTCAACACATATAATCAAAAACCATATTGGTCATTTGAATTAATACATTAATAAATAATTCCAGGGATACTTGTACTTTAGCTCAGAAATTCTTCCAGGCTTGCTCCCTGTTATCTGCTTCACATCCCTTACTCCAAGCTTCCTCTAAGCTTTTCTTTGCCCCATTTTGGACCAGTTTGTTGGATACCACCCTCCATATAGCCCTATGGAAAAATGACTTGAATAAAATAGAAACTCTTCCTGGGATAAGATTCTTACTACTTTTTCCAGAACATATAGCCTGTGTAGGCCTAATTCTTCCCTGGTCCCCTAGAAAAGAAGGGGGCCAATCCTTTCTACCTAAGGAGGCTCAATCCTTTGTTGTTACATAACAAATATCCTGCACTACATTAAGAAGAGCTTAGAATATTCTCAGAGAGGTGTTTTTTTTTGTGTGTGTGTGTGTGTGTTGACAGATATTTTAACATATGTTCAATGTGGGCTCTGGACTCTGACAATCTCAGCAATCAGGAAGATGTAGGAAAGAGTCTGCTAATAAAATCTGCAGGTTAAGATCCAGCAGGGATAAGTTAGTCTAGAAAAATGGAGTTTATGTGGATGAAATAATGGCACTTGATTCTAATCTGCAAATACAAATCTATTTTATCTGCTCCAACACTATCTCTATCTCCATCTTCCTTGTCCCTGGGAAAAACATAATCTGCTTTATAAACAAACAAACTCTAGCTCAGGTTTTCACTGGATATTGCAGACTTCAGACACTGATGTCAGATGGATTTGCTATGGCAGACAAGGTGTTGAAAAACTAAGGCCATTTTGGGACGAATTCCTTTTCTTGCCATAGCACACGGTAGGCACTCAATAAATATTTTTGAGTGAGTAAACAAATAATACAAACTGAACATGATAGGGCACTGTGATATGCTATAAAAAGGGCCACAGATTTTTTTGTCACCTTGCATACAAACCACTTTGCAATGTGACCCTGTAGCTCTTCCTGGTCAAAGGTGGAGTCTATTTCTCTTGCCCTTGAGTCTAGGCTTGGCTGGGTAGCTTTTTGATTAGTGCAATTTCCAAAGCAAATATGAAACCAGCAGAGACCTGAAAAGCACTATGTATTTGAGTCAGCCCTATTGCTGCCCTTAGGAAACTCTACCACTGCTACCATATGAAGCAGCCTGGGCTGGCCCATTGGGTGATGACACACACATGGCCCAGAGGTCCCCTCTCTCCAGCTGATGGTCAGAAATCTCCAGAAGCATATCCACTAGCTGGCTAGCAATTGGCCTCAGACATATGAATGAGCCTGGCTGAGCCTAAAGGAAGAAAGAGTCAACCTAGCCCAACCCAATCGTCTACCCTCAGGATCTTGAGCTAAATAAATGGTTTTGGTCTTTACCCACACAATTTATGGTAGTGTGTCATTAGTATGCACAGGAACCTTATTTTCACAGGAATGTTTGTAAAGCATTTGGCACAGAGTGTCAGTGTCCAGCAAACCGTTGCTCCTTTCTATCCCCTCCTGGATAAAAAAAAAAAAAGAAAAGAAAATAATAATAGCAATAATATTCCCCAATTTAGTGAGGTTTTTCTCGACGCCAGGCATGATAAATACTTTCTATATATCTGTTCAGTCCTCATGTTACCCTGGGTAAATGGGGTATTAGCCCCACTTTTAGATGAGAAAAAAAGAACGAAACGAAGGAAAATAAAGGGATAGCGAGTGGCAGGGCGGGATCTGAGCTCAGGTCAGTTGGCTCCAAAGCTCCTCTCTCTATCGCCACTTACCCTGCCTCCTAAGAAAGAAAGAAGGAAGGTTCTGGTTCTTCCCTTTGCACAGGTGGCCCCGTCATGCTGTGTTCTTCCTGCCCTGCTTCTGCTGGTGTGCATGCTACTCCCTTCCTTTCAGTCTGGGACTTCAGGAAGGCGTCCTGGACCCACCTTGGCCATGACCCAGCCCTTGTTTCTCTTTAGCAGCTGGGACTCGGCCCTTCTCTGGCAGAATGGAAGCTCCCTTAAGCTCCGCTGACCCAGGACAGAAGACAGTGTGAAATCCGGGAATGATGCGATGGGCACCAAGTTCAGTGGTCATGAGGACAGACAGAGCATTTGTCCTGAGCACCAAAACTGGGGACAAGTGTCTCCGCCGCAGCGGCAGTATAAGAAGTTACGGTTCTCAGATCAGCTTCTGCCATTTCTCCTAGGAGGCCTCCTTATGGGCTTTCCTGAGTCATAGTTTCCTTTGAGGTGGCCCCAAGCAAATCACCATTAGGATGCCCTGGCAGAACATCTCAGTGGTCTTTTCCTCATCTACCACTCCACTCACCACTTCCTGGCCTGTCAGGAGAAGCCTCACCATGCAAGTGATGGTGGAAACCACCTAGCACAGATTTTCCAACGGATGTCAGTGTTAAATATCAAAACTTTTGTGATAAATTGTCTATTTTCATGAAGCCATGTTACTTTCAATAGAGGCAATTCACTAAGATTTAATTTTGCTGTCTCTATAGGGTTTTCCTCTCTTCTCCTCCCCTGTGATTTTTCTCCAGTTGATCTTCCCTCCTAAGTCTTTGTGCAAATCTTCTGAAAACCTTTATCAAGCTCCCAGTATCTTTCCAGGACCATCCTTTCCAACAAAGGGACTGTTCTTTTCCCTTTCATGACTCTTCCTGGAGGATGCTGATGAGCATGTATGTTTTTGAATCTCCCGATTCTCTCCTCAGGGACACGAGATGAAAATGACCCTCTCCTTCTCAAGACCCTCCTCATCTCTCCAATACCTCAGCACCTCCATCCTGTATAAAAATATGTCCTTAAGGATCAGACATCAGTTCCATCTCTGTCTGCCCAGTCTGGTCTTCTCGCCCAAGTTCCCTCCCAGGCAGTCATCTGCATCCATGGTCTTTGGTGAAGGGCCACAGCCTCCTCTGCACCTGCTGGGCAGGTCCTGGTCAATGACACACCTTGCATGGTGGCCTTAATTATGGGGGTGGTGTGTGGAGCATTGTGCCCCATTTTAATCACCCACACCCAGACCCCACTCTTCAATGTCTCTGAGATCCTATTCTCCAGGCCTCTCCTGTTGCCCAATTCCCTGATCACCATCATGCTCACTCTTACTCCAAAATGCCTCTCCTCAGTCTGATGGAGGCCTTCAGAGTAATAACTTTTTTCCTCTTTCTTCCTTCCTATATGGTTATATTTTCTCCTTCTGGTTGCTCCATGTTCCTAGAGAGGCAACAAGTTCCCTCAATCACTTTCTTGCTAGGAGCTTCTGGTCTTTGATTCCTTATTCTTCCTGCACCCTGTCAACCCCTCCTCTGCAGCTTCGGTCTCCTTCTCCATGCCTGTTCCCTGGATGCACCACCAGGGGAGGTTCACAAATGCTGCAAGTTAGACCCACCACAAACTTGTGATCTTCAGCCCCAGCCAGGCCCCTCGACACCATCTAGCATCCCTTCTTTAGGTGCCTGCTCAGCCACTTTGGCTTAGCACGGCTTCTAATCCTTCTCTATTCTTCCACATGACCAGATGTCCCCAGACTCCACTTGCAAGACCACCTGTAGTGGTCTTGTTCCTCCTGTGCTTCTCTCTGGCCTGCCCCAGAGCCTCAACAGAAGTATTTTTTCTATAGTTTAGGTCCAACCCCTCCCTCCCACTCCATGGATCGATCCCATCCTCTCCTGTCCTCACCCAGCCCACCCCCAGGGATATTGCTTCATTGATTTCTCTCTCTCTACCCGCATATCTGATCTCTTTCTCTACTGATTTCTTCCCCTCAGCCCTAAAATATGTTCCCTCTTACTTTCCTTAAGAAAAAAAAATCAGAAGGCAGGGGCTATAGCTCAGTGGCACAGTGCTTGCCTAGCATGTGTGAGGCACTGGGTTCAATCCTTAACACCATACAAAAATAAACAAATAAAGGCATGCTGTCCATCTACAGCTATATATACATATATTTAAATCAGAATACACACCTTTCTCAATCCTACACCCCTTCTGATAACCAGCTCCTTTCTCTCTACCCTTGCATGGCAAACCCTGAGGCAGAGGGGTCAACACTTACCAACTCCACTCCTCACTTGCTTCCTTAGACAGAGAGCCCTGCCACTAAAGAAACCCCTAGAGCGGATAAATAGGGTAATGCTGGCTCATTCCAGTTTGTGATCATCATTTTGAAAGCTTTAATTATTTTTCTCATTAATTTAGATATTTTTAAAAATTTAAGCCATAGTTTTATTTGTTCTAATTAGTCATACATGAATGCATTTTGACACACTGTACACAAATGGAGCACAACTTCTCACTCCTCTGGCTGTACACGGTAAGCTATATTTTATAAGCACCCATAATGCTCAGGCAAATATAACCGGGTGACTTCTGAGCAGCCCCAGTGTATTCTAAGGATGCCAATGGTACTGCAGAGATGTAAATTTTTGCTATAACCTTGTTCTATAAGAATTAAGACCAGCAAGTCTTTTATTTTTTTATTCCTGTGGAAAAAAAAAACATGCTGTGAAATTTTCCTTTTAAGCGTGACCTTCACCCAGGCCAACCTCCACTCCCACAAGTGTTACTGCATTTAATAGTGTATTTTGAGCAAGGAGAGAAAAATAAAGCCGTTCCGGTGATTGATTTAGAGGGCCCAGCTCTGCACTAGTTCCCAGTGTATTAACACAGTGCTAACCTCAAGGACCACACTAGAGATCTACACTCTCAGGGCTAATGGGGAGCAAAGAATAGATTTCAGAGAAAGCATCTGGGACAAAGGCAATATGGTGACAATGGAGTTAGTTGGCAAAATCTAATCTAAGAATCCATTTGTGCCTGTGATATTTTCTGAATGTATCTCCTTAGGAACTTTCCTGAGACAGATTAAGCATACCCCTAAGCCACCCTGATGTAAACTCCATTCAGACGTCCACACTTGATGCCGCCAGCCATTCCCAAATCCCAGAGCCTGTTACTTACACTCTTCTTTCTTGGAATCTTGACTAAGGGAACATTTGAAAATGCATGAGGGTGTTCTGGTTACATACGGACACTACAGGTGGTCAAGGCCCAGGGGTGGTAAATAGGATAGACAGACACAGTGAAGTACTGCCTCCCCCCAAATGTCAGTAACACTGACTAAAAATTAACAGCAAAGGGCCGCGACTGAGGCACCCCACTCACTGAGGGCCTCCCCTGGATGCCAGAGGCATCAGAGAACTCACATCATCTCTGAAAACCTGCCAACTTCTGGCTCCAAATGGCAGAAAGAGGAGGTGCTTTTAAGTAGGCTCTTCCCATCTCTCAGGAGATGGGAAGCCGGCCTCTTACACTCTGTCACTGGCTTGCTCTTCTTATCCTGGATTTTCTGGGTGTGGTCCTGCAAGGCCATGGTGAGTGGAGGAGTGGGTCCCAGGACGCTGCAGGGGAAGTTTCCATGAACACAACCCAGCCAATAGCAGAGCCCCTGGGTCTGAGGAGATCCTCCTTCTCTTGCCAGGGGACTGGGTAACGGAAAAGGCAGGCCGACTTCATGTGCTAGCAAGACTTGGTGGTAGTAGCAGGAGAGGCATTGACAGAATGCCAACACCAACCTGTGCCCATAGAGACTGGCCCACCATCCAAAAAGAGGATCAGGATCTGGCTTCCAGACCAGTTAGGTAGAGCACATCTCTCATGCTCCCATATCCAGGTCTCCATGAAAATATACCAGATCGCAAAGAAGAGGGCCAGCTTCTATTATGACTAAATACTAATCAATTCTAATCCTAACAGCACTACCATATTCCAGGGCTTACTATGCTCCAGGCAAGGAGCTAAACATCCTATGTACTTCTGCATTCAACCCTCACAAAACTCCCATGAAGCCGATCATTTCCACCTCACTTTACAGATGAAGAGTCAGGCCTCAGGTCAAGGGTAGGAAGTGCTAATGCCAGTGTGCCTGGGCAGGCCTCTTGGTCTTGCTGAGTAAGACTGTGCAGGGTTTACTCAAAAATCCAACAACTTTGTTAACAGATGCCTTTAATAACCAGAGGTACACTGAGTGCTTGCTCTGTGCCGGGCAGTGTCCCAAGCACAGGGATAAAGAATTCACAGAAAACAAAACAAAAAAAAGGTCTCTGTGCTCAAGGAACTTAGATCTAGTGGTGGAGAAAGACCATTCAAAAGAAACAAATAAAGACATAATTGCTCACTGGGTTTATTATTGCATTTACACGTACAATGTAAGGGTTCTGAAGGAGCCAGACAAGATAGGAAGATGTGAGAATAGCAAGTAAGGGCACCTAGAACTCTACAGGGTGCCAGGGAAGACTGTCCTAAGTAGGTGGGCCTTGGGGTGAGACCTGAGGGAAGGGATGAGGAGGGGAGAAGGGAAGTGGAGGCTTTTCAGTTCCTGCTTTGGCACTAGAACATGGAGACTGGATATTTCTAGTGTGTGTGGGGGGGGATGGCTGCTCTAATTCCTCATGGGGAAAGTGGGAAGCCCCAAAGTCAAGAGACCTGGGCAGACAGCCTTCATGAGTCAAGAGAGATCTGCCTGGCCTCAGTCCTATGTCCAAGCCCAGGGAGGTTGGAGAAGGGTTGTGTGGATCGACTGGTGTGTTCACATCTCCTCCAACCCCATCTTGGAAACCTGTCATAGTCCTTTCAGGAAGAAAACTGCACGTTAGACTCAGTTTCCCTTTGGATCCTAAGAAGAGTACACCTGGTGGTTGACTAGACCAGTGAGTGACTCCCTCCCCAGCACTCTCCCTGCAGCAGGGGTACACGGCACACTTCCTGAGTGCCACCCAGCATTCCCCAACATTGTGGGGTTCCTTGTCTTGTCTCTTCCCAGAAATCTTCCTGAAGCAGAGCCACATGTTTTGTGAAAGGAGGGGACAGCCCTGCGTCCAACTTCAAGCCTGGCTTTGCATGTAGGCAACCTGGCTCCCACGCCAGCCCTGCCACTTGGCTATCTTGTGACTTGGAGCAAGTTATATAATTTCTATGAGCCCCGATTTTGTCCCCTGTAAGAATGGGGTAATAGCAGTACCCACTTCAAGCTGTTGGGAGTATTAGCTGAGTTTAGACACATTTAGCATTTTGAATGATAATCTAGAAATAGTAAACAATAAATGTAAGCTGTCATTATTATGGCTACCTTTAAAAATCATAAATGTTAGTTGAGAGGTGGCTCTAAACTGGACAAGAGACCAACATGACTGAGCCCAATTCTGTGGCAGACTCCCTGCTAGGCACCTGCTGGATTCACCCTCATCTAACTCTCAGCACCAGTCCCAGTTTTACAGAACAGGAAGCTGAGGTGCAAAGAGACCAAGTCAGGTTCTAAATTTACCTCCTTTGTTACTGGATTCCTGACCTGTACCCACAGCCAGAGCAGCCTGGAAAGCAAGGCTCTCCAAAGAGCAGTCTACAGAGGGCCAGAGAATCAGCCTCTCTGCTGAGAGCCCAGACATTGGCCACTGTGGTGCTAATGACTGCCTCTCCCCAGCCCGTGGGAGTTTATTAAAGTCATGCAAAACTGGCTGTTTATGACTAATTGTGAGTTTGGACATGAAGTGAAGAACATAACGTGGAACGAATAACAAATCAAGCAGCTCCTTTTAATTTTTTTTTTTTTTTTTAGCACAGAAGCCACAGGAGCAGCTCATAGAGGTTATCACTGCAGGCACCCACATCTGTGCGCCTAACATAGCCGTCTGCTACCTGCCACCCCCTCTTACCATGAAGGCGAGCTGATGGGTCCTGGCCTGTGACTCTGCCTCTGTGTGCAATTACCCAAAGAGAAATGGAAATGAGGTGCTTTCTGAAAGCAGGATGGGAAACCTCACCCAGTGAGTGGGGGACCAGTTCTAGGTGGGCTGGGAGTTGGAGAATAACCATAGGATGTCCAAGGGTTGCCTGTGATGGAGAAGGAACCCAGTGATAGTCACTTGGGCTGTGCCCACGGAGCCAGCCAGAACCTACAGGAGGCTGTGCTGGTAGAGAAAACAGCACTGGTCAGCCCTCTTTGCAGCCTTGACCCTTGGACGGGTTGTTCCTGCATGTGACAGAATATGCACCCCGCCCCCCCCCCCGTCATGGCCCATATCCACCACCACTTAGGGTACAGACTTGTGTCCCTCTTTACATCTTTGAGCCCTATGGGGATAAGTTGGCAATGTGGTTTTAAGCTTTAATGAATTGACACATAGAGAGTGTCTAGCAGATTCTGACATGCAGTAATTTTATGTGTGGGTTCATGGGGAGGTGCATGTGACTCTCATACACATACACCCATATAAATATATATTTTATATATCAGTAAATCAAAAATAACATAATAGCCTTAGTGAGCTAGCATTTACTATGAACTAAGCTTTGCCTTAAGTTATAGATATCTGAGTAAAGAAAAATTAATAATATTGTCCTGGGTCACAAAGCCAATAGGTGGCCGAGCTGCCCCAACAGGGGCTGGGTAAGGTGGGTTTAGGTCCTGCTGGTAGGGCATTGAGGAAGGAGTGAGGTTGCGGGCTGCAGTAATAAGACAACTCAGAGTCCACTGAGGAGTGCTCTGGGACTCAGGCAACAAGGGCACCTCGTCTCCATGGACATCTCAAAAGGCTGTAAGGATGAGGGAACAACTCCACCCCCAGGGGTCTGGAGGGAGAGATAATGATGGTGCCAGCCTTACTCTCCCAGCCTTGAGTGTAGGATTGCTTTGAGCTTGGAGAGGCTGCCCACCATCATGCTGGAGGCACTGGGCCAGGTATTACCACATATAGGCCATCAGAGCCTCCACGGTTATTCAGTAGCATGCACATTAGGGTCCTGTGTTCCCACATTGAACATATGTGGGAGTTGGAAGCAGGAACGCACCTGCCCCACTCAACACTCATGGTGTGGGCAGTAATGGGACTAGATCCCAGCTCTGCTTGACCCCAAGCTCCTGCTCCTTCTACACATTGGTCATTCCCTGAGTCCTCTGGAGAAAAGGCCCCCCCCTCAAGCAACCAACTTGCACCAAGAAAGTGGAAGAGTACAAGTGCTGGCAGAGAGGTACTAAGGGGTGACACCCAGAGGGTGTGAAGAGCAGGCTATCTGGGGCCATCCCCCACCCCCAGAGGTTCCACTCACCGGATCTTGCCCCTGCCCTGGAAATGGTGCGAGAAACACCTCAAGGACAATAAGAAGTCCAACGAACTCTATCTGGATTAGTCCTTGAAAGATGCAGACCTAGAGGTGACCAGCCACAGCTTGAGGGCTGCCTGAGGCTCCCCGGAACACAACCCAGCCAGGTCTTGCACTGCCAGATCGACTGGCGCCTGGGCAAGGCTACTGCAGGCCGAGGAGTCGTGGAGGGCACACACTAATGACAGAAAACAAATGCAGAGAAGGTTTTCAAACTGCACAGCCTGACAGTCTACTTATTTATAGATAAAAATCACAGAGAAGTGGAGACATCTGCCAGAGGTCACAGAGAAGTGGGAAGCCATTTAAATTCTTGGCCCACCAAGTAACACTTTTGCAATTGTCTCTGAGACGTTCTGTGAAAGATCTGGGGGCATAAGCACAATCCAGGAGGGGACCTTAATGTCCCTCTGTCACCAAGGTCATTGCCAAGCAGGGGAGGAGCAATGGTGTCATTATGACCCATGGGATAGCAGCTTCTAGAGGGTAGTGAGTGGTCAGCAGATTGGGAGGTCAGCAAGCATCTCTCTCTCTCACTCTCTCTCTTTTTCTTTCTCCTTGTCTCTGTTCTAAAACCAAGTGAGAAATTTTTAAAATGAAGAAGTTCCAAAAATGCAAAAGCAAGAAAATCCACCTACCACTTCATACTTTCCTGACTTAACCACGCCACCTGATTTGACATGGGATCCATCTCCATGCTAAAATAGAAATCTTCTTTCATCTCAACTCTAATCTTTATACCTTGAGTCAAAGCTTGTCCTGAAGCATAAATGTGGCAGCTGCAGTATCTCTAAAACTTTAGAAGGAATTAAAGTCCCTTTCATCTTCCTTCTTTTGCAAGCCAAGAATTTAGCTTCCCGGAGGAAAAGCACTTTAATTCCCTGAGTCTTTTACAGTCTAGAAATTTTTGGCAGAATGACTGGGATAAGTGGCTGAACGCTGTCTTGTCCCCGCTTTCTGTGGGCTAATGAGAAGGCGCGTTGGGGCAGTAGGTTGAAGGTTTCAGGGTAGCAGCTGTAATTATCTGTCCCTGCCTCCCTCTCCAGACTGGGACGCCTCTGGAGCAGGGACTGGAGGCCTTTCCCTCTCACAATTCTTGGCATCAAATAAGGCTCAAGGTATGTTTGTTGAATGAGCAAATGAATGAGTGAGTGAATGAGTGAGTGATTGAATAAAGAGTCTATGGGGCGACCCCATTATTGTATTTTTCCCATTAGAAGGAATTTTCCAGGCTGTTACACTAATTAGGGCTAATATTCTCAGTTATTTTGAGGATTGCTTCAAATCTGCTGCTAATTTAAATAAAATGGTTACATTTACTCATTAACCAATTAGCACGCTTCCCAGTAGCTTCACCTCACTAATTTGATTATTGTACCATGCTTTCTCCTGCCCAGGCCTTCTCTGGGACCTGGGAGTGTGGCGACTGTATCCAAGTAAACTTTAAAACAACACTGAGGAAGAATCTCTCCAAGGGTTTAAGCACAGATGTGAAAGTGGATCTTCTTTCTAACCCAAGCTATCCTTGGGCCCCGCTGGGTTCCACTGTAAGGTGCTCGATAAAACCATTCCTATCACTAGACCAAATTTATTCTCCAAGGGAAATGAACTTTCCAGAAATAGGAGGAATTCGCGAAGGACCAGCTATTGTATTTTTGATGAATGAATGAATAAAACACTCACTGGAAGAGAAACTCGAGGTCAAAATACGGCCATCTTTCTTGGTCCTGTCTTTGCTAGTACTTGCAGTGTGACCTCAGGCAATTCTATTCCCATCCAAGATACCCTCACCTCAGTTTCTTAAGTGTCACAGGTAAAATTAACTTAGGAACCAAGTTCTTGTGACAGAGACAAATTCCTGGGAACCCAGAATTGCCATAACTTCCTGCCCCTCTGCAGCCAGACAGGGCCGTGTGACCAGGTCTAGCCAATGAAATACAAGAGGAAGTGATGGGAGGGAATGAAAGATGTCCAGTCACACTTTTCCTCTTTTGGGGTGCTGTGGGTTCAAAATTCTTATGCTGAGGTCTTGATTTCCAATACTCAGAATGGGGCCTTGTTTTGAAATAGGGTCCTTGCAGGGAATTAGTTAAGTTTGGATGGGTTAATACTGGAGTAGGGCAGGCCTCTAATCCAAGATGGCTAGTGTCCTAATAAAATGGGAAATTTGGGACACACACCCACAGAGGATGTCATGGGAGGAGTAGGGCTGTGCTAAAACACACCCAGGCACCATCAGAAGCAGGCAGAGAGGCCTGGAACGGATCCCAGCACCTCCTGTGGGAGCATGGCCTGTGGGCACCTTGATGTGGGACTTCCCAGCTTTCCTGAACTATGAGAGGATAGATTCCTATTGCAGGAGCCTCTCAGCTTATTGAGCTTTGCGATGGCAGCGTAGGAATGGGGAAAGGCCACAGGGATCCACAAGGGTCATTGAGTCACCTATGGCCAGAGAGTCACCAACCTCCAACAGATTTTTGTGAAAAGAGTAAGAACAATATCTAAAACCTGGAAATAAGACAAAAGAAGGGGGAGGCGGCCTGTCCTTTCATACCATACTGGGGCTTTGTTTAACAGGTTCACCCAAGACGTGCAATTTTCTGAGGGAATTCTATCCATGTTGGAGTTGGCTATTTACCTTTCAATCTGCACTCGGACACTCTGAAGTTATGTGCTAACTCCTAGATTTCTGCTGGGGTATAAAAGAGCACACTCCAGGCTATAATTTTATTCCCCTGTAGGATATTAAACACTTTGTACCTAATCTATCTTATTCCTTTTTTTTTTTTTTAAGAAAAAAACGTGTGTAGATGCTCACTTTCTCAAATGCAACGAGTACTTATTTAACCATTTTCCAAGGTCAGTGGGAAGACCTGGGCCAGACCACAGTCCTTCTTCCACCTTCCCCATCTTTTTGGCCACAGCTTGGCTAAGAGCCAAGTCATGAAGCTCAATGGCGGCCACACAGGCAAGCTCAGGAGAGGAACAAGTTCACATCTTGGCTGTGGTGGAGATTTGAGGACTGATAAATACAGAAAGGACTGTCTCTGGCACTAGACTGTAAACTTCATGAGGGCAGGAGTGCTTTTCTGGTTCATCACTGTCTTTCAGGGCCAAGAACAGCATGTGGCACATGGCAGAGTCTCACTGATTGAACAAGAAACACACAGAAGGGAAGGAGTCCTGAAGTCATAGAGCACCAGAAGGGGAGCAGCCTCAGCTTAAACCCAAGCTTAGGGGTCTGTGTGACATGGAAACCCCTCCTAGGGTCACTGGGACCCACCAACCCTGCCTTGGGAGGTCAATATCACACAAATCAATGGCTGGGGAGAATTTCCTTATTCTCAGCCTTATAATTTGGAGGGACTTTTCATGTCCACCTTAACTGTTCTTTCCAAGCTAATCAATGACTATTATTTCAGCTTAAGGACACAGTCTCGAGTCTCTTTACCCAACTTGCAATAATAATGACCCACATTTAATAAGCAGTGACTACGTGCCAGTCTTCATTGTCTAAATGCTTATTGTGTATTCATTTATTTAATGTTCATAACAACCCTACAAGGTAGGTGATACCACACTCTGTATTTTATAGGTAAGGAAATAGAGGCACAAGGACGTTATGACACCTACCCATGGAACCCAGTTGAGATGTGAGCCCAGGTTGTGTGGTTCTTAAACACTATGCATTGCCTTATTACTTGCATTTCAACGTTGTCAGGCTTCCTATCAAGTGTGATGCTCAGGGAAGAACAGGTGAGGTTTCATAGCAGAGACCAGGAAGACTGTCACCTCGGCTGGTCCATATTCCCCAGATAAAAATGTGAGGCACCTCTGGAGATGCACAGTGTAACAACTGCACCATGACTTGTGGCTGGCAGTCCTATTCATGTATATGTGACTTTTCCTGGGCTGCCCTTGTCCTGTAAAAGACTGTTCTGAGAGCTGCCAGGATAGAGTAACATCCTTGGAGATGCATGCCAGACATTTGATTTGGTCCAAATCTGGGGGATTCAGAGGCCCCCTGGGGGCCAGCATCTATCCAGAGTCTCCTGAATGTACCCTGACTCTGCCTTCAGGCAGCACATCCCTGAGCACCTCTCCAGGAGCCAGTGAAGTTTGTGAGGCCTAGAAGATATCTTTGAGAGACCTTCCCAGCCAGGGGCTCACCCACCACTCATACCTGATCCTGCATTCAACCTGGGTGGAAGTAGAACCCTGCCTAGGGGTACACGGCCTAACTCCAGGATTAGCTGCTCCTCTGACTCTCCCAGGTACCTGGGCAGGCCAGCCTCTTCCAATTGCTGCCACAACAAAGTCCCACACCTTCCTGCCCTGGGAAATGGTGTGTCTTGAGGCTGGTCCCAAGCATCCATGCCTTGGGCACTGACAGCTCTTCATCTCAGCACGAGCTGGTAGGAAAGGCCAACTGGGGCAGTGGTCTCTGGACAGCCTGCCTTGGGGGATGGGGAACGGAGACCCGAATCTTCTAATTGCTGCAGCTCCAAATCAAGAATCTGATTGACAAAGGCAGCTCCCAGGGTTCCTGGTAAGCACAGCCCAGATTCACAACTTCCCAGCACAACTGAGTTTCAGAACAAAGGATGGAGACAAGCAGGTTGTCAGAGTTGGCAAAGCTGGGCTTAGAGATGCCTCAATCCAGCGTCACTGTTTACACATAGAAGATCAGGCCCACGTGACACCAATCAATGGTAGATGAGATCACAAGAGTCATCAACCATTTGGTGTAGATACGACCAAGAGGATAAATGGGGAAGCCCTGTGGGATGATGGGCTGGATCTGCCTGATGACTGTAGAGAACACAAATGATGTAGGGCTTCATTGAACTTTCCACTTAAGATTTGTGAACTTTAAAGTCAAATTATACCCCCACCAAAGAGTAAAACAAAATAAAGGCCCAAAGAAGGTAAAGGTGACATTGCAAATGTGTGGCAAGACCAAACCTAGGCCTTCTGAGGTCCACTACACTGCCCTTTCCCTGAATCCACTGCATTGTTGCTGCCATAGCAACTCAGTGATGCTCCAGTCAGTTTATGGACCAGGATATAAACTCATGACACACAGTAAATGATGTCAAGGAGAGTCAGTTCAGTGCAGGATGAGGGTATTTGCACTTGGCAAGAATCAGGCTTAATGAGTAGTAGTCATGGTGACACTGCGGCTATAGCAATCCTAATAGCTTGCATTTATCAAGTATTTACTATGTGCCAGGCACTATTGCAAATACTTTACATGTATTAAATTATCACAAGAACCTTTACAATACATGTAATTTGTATTCTTCCATTTTGTTTTGCTACAGAAAAATACCTGAGTCAGGCTACTTTATAAAGAAAAAAAGTGTATATTTTGATCATGGTTTTAGAGATCTAAGGGCCTGAATTCATTGGTACCCTTCTTTCTAGCAGAATTCTAAGGTGGTACAGGTCATGACAGGGTAACTGACATGGAGCACATGAGTATGTCTATTCTGGTCTCACTTTCTCTTCTTATAAAGCCACCAGGATTCAATCAAAGGCTTTATCCTAATAACTTACATAATCCTCATCACCTCCCAGAGGCCCACCTCTAGAACACCATAACTGGATCAAGTTTCTACTCTCTTAATATCTTACAATGAAGACTCAGTATCATCACATGAACCCTTGTTGAACACATCCAAACCAAGCCAAAGCCACAGCATGATTGGAAACTCTATAATCTGTACATAAGAAAATGGGCCCAGATTTAGAAAACACGTTGGGATTTCACAACTAGAAAGCTTTAAAGCTAGACTGGAGCAGTCTGGTCCCAGAATCTGCTGCAACCACAGCACAACCTGCTCCATATTAGACCATCTGTAGCTGATGGAGAACTGGCAGCCTGTGCTCAGGCCAGCACCTGCCGTCTCACAGAGGGGTCATCCAATACTTGTCCAGTGGTCCAGACAAGATCATGAGGATTAGAAAGTAGAGGGGGAATTTACAAAAAACAAACTATTGTGGCCTGGCCATCTTGACCCAACCTGGGGATATTTTGAGATTAAAAAAATAGGCATTTAGCTTTGCTACTTATTAGAGAAATGTAAGTAAAGACACAATGTGATACTACTAGACACCCACCACAGGGCTACAATTAAAAATACAGATAATACCCCAAATTGAACAATTAAAAATACAGATAATACCCCAAATTGAACAATTAAAAATACAGATAATACCAAAAATTGACCAAGGATGTGGAGCAACTAGAACTCTCATAAACAGCTGGTGGGAACAAAAATTGGTTCCACTCTGGCAGCCTCTTTGGCCATACACTTGTTATTTTGGGCTACTATAACAAAGTACCATAGACTAAATAGTTTAAATAACAGAAATTCATTTCCTCACAATTCTGGAGGCTGGGAAGCTCTAGATTAAGATGCCACCAATTTGGTTACTGGCCAGGGCTCTCTTCCTAGCTTGAGAAAGCTGCTTTATTTCTGTGTCTTCCAAGTGGAAGAAAGAGAGTAAGAGAGTACCAGCAAGTGAGCCCTCTGGTGTCTATACTAATAAGGCCACCAATCCTATTAGATCAGGGCTCCACCCTTACCATCTCACTCACCCTTAATTATTTCTTTACTCCCAATACTGCCAGGGTTAGGATTTCAACCTATGAATCTAGAAGGGATCACAATTGTAGCATGCTGTCCCTGACCCCCCTAAATCATGCCCTTAGGAATGCGAAATACATTCACTCCCCTTCAACAGCCCCAAAGTTCTTAACCATTCCAGCCTCAACTTTGGAGTCTGAAATCCAAAGTCTTATCTAAGCAGCACCTAAATCAGGTATGGGTGAGGCGGGGAGGTAAAATTCATACCAAGGCAGCTGTGAGCCCATGAAACCTGACAAGTTGTGTGTTTCAAAAATTCAATGGTGGGACAGGTATAGAAATAAATAAAATTCCTTTCTGAAATCTAGAGGTTGGAATAACAGAAGGGGGAGGAGTCAGACAAGTCTAAAACCTGGCAAACGGCAAACTCCATTACCTTTTTTTTTTTGAACTTATCAATGTTCTGGGACGAAAATGGAAGGGCACTTATTACAGAACTGCTGTTTTCATGTTTAATAATTTAAAACCTCACTGAATTTTATAAAAATTTCTTCCAACAGATTACTGAATCTATAAAACAGCAAGAATTTCACAAGAAGGACTGCACATAAACCACAAAAGCAAATTGTGGACAAGAGCTGCTCCTATTGCAGATGGTCAATAACACTGTTTTAGGTCATGAACTTGGTATCTCATGGTAAATACTCTGGGTGAAGACTGCGTAGTTTGGGGCCCAATTGCACATTCAGATGAAGCACTGCTGATCAGGGCTCTTGGAGCTGGGAGCTGGAAGCATCCAGAGGTCCTTAAGACTTGTCATCTTCCTCTTTTATTTTGGAAATTCTTTTTATTTATTTTAGTTGTCAATGGATCTTTATTTTGCTTATTTATTTATTTATTCTTTTTTATTGATTTTTTTTATATATGACAACGGAATGCATTCCAATTCATATTACACATACAGAGCACATTTTTTCATGTCTCTGGTTGTATATAAAGTATATTCGAGATTTAAGGATTTCAGAAACAAAATTCAGCGTTTCGGCTCCAGAAACCAGCTGCTTGATGGAGGCGTGTGCAACTGTTCCTGACAACATGGAGATTCCGCAAGGCCTTGTCAGTGCTCTGCTTTCCCACCATCAGGCTGGCACCCTGGCCCGACCTCAGGGCTTCATTCTCGTGCTTGCAGTTGGAGACGTGCGCCTGGCGCAAGTTGATTTCCTATATCAGCTTCATGAGGTGGTTTTGTGCCTTTCCAGCCCGTTTCTTCATCAGCTCAGGTTCTGCTCCACCTGCTGGACCACTGACTCCAGGTCGGGCCGGTCCCTCTCCTCCTTGATCATCTTCCGCTCAGGCGTCCTTGCCATTTCTGTTTGAGTTTCAGGGAAGCTCTGAACCTCATTCAGCTTTCTTCTTAGCTTAGCATTTTCATCTGTCAGTACTTTGTAACTTATCTGCAGCCTCCGCAGGTATCTGTCTCCCAGAGACTCCCCAGGAGTTATAAACTCTGCAGGAGGACTCCTTGCTGGAGACGCCAGAGAGATGCATGCATCTGTGTCCCTCAGCCTCCAGAGGCACAGAGCCCTGCGAGCTTCAACCAGGAAAAAGGAAAGGTACATGCCACAGGGTGACGTGCTGGCCCTGGCCCTGGAGGAATAGCCTTCTCCACAGCATACGACAAATAGGCCCCATGCCACCCATTGCCCTCATCTTCCTCCTCCTCTTCCAGGATGTTGCTAGTCCTTGGGGGGTATGCTATTGGTCTGGTCGTGTCCTCTTCCAACAGATCAAGATTCTTGGTTTTCAGAAACTCTTTAAAAACAATATGTGCCTTGACAGTCTTCAGTTATTTAGGGGCAACTCTTCTAAATTTAGAATTGCAATTTTAGGAGTACATGCACACACAATAACACTGCTTTTAAGTCATTGTTCTCTTCTAGAGTTAGGTGAACTCTGGGAATGTCATCAATTCAGAATAGGTTACCCTATGGCATTATTGAACAATGATTCTCTATTCTAATTCATTCAGTGAGCCATCTCTCTGGTCTGTGTCTTGATGTCCTCTTTGTGTATCAGAACGGATTTGCTTCTGCAAGGTCTTCTAGTTTGTCATCTCCAAAACGTGTCTGTGAGCTTCCTTGGTACATTTTCCCTGTCCACAGCCAAAATCCTCAGGAAGATGAGGCTCTGGGCCAGGACAGAGGGGGCTTGCCTGAACAGAGGCCTGCCTACACTCCCATCCTCTGGCTGTCACTTCCACCATTCGCTTTTAAGGACCAAAGATAGTCCTCTTTGGCTTAATTCTCTGCCCTCCAGGACCTGGGAACAGAAGCAGCCTCATGCCCATAGCCCTGCAGGTGATCCTGCCTCCTTGGCTACAGAGAGGGTCTGTGGGGGGAGTGGCAGCCCTAGCAATATCTCAGTGGCCTTTGGCATCTTTCTTCCCTTTCCCTGAGAGAGACTGGTCCACATTTGCCGCCAGATAGAGCTATGGATCCAACAGCCTTCCTCATGCCCTCCCACTTTCCCTGCTTCTTTTGGTTCAAACTGACAGGGTGGGGAGCTGCCATTTGCTGGTGAGATCCCATCTCTATTCCTCTCCTCTGCTGAGAGGGTTAAGTCCCTGAACCACACTCAAGAACTATCAAGAGCTACACCTTTAGTGTTCTCTTCAGAGCAAGGTTGCTCATGGTTTGTGAAGTGGATAGGCTGAAACTTCTCCAAATCTTCAGGTTAAGGTTAGGAGAGGTCATAAATGTGGAGCCCTGATCTGATAGGATTAGTATCCTTATAAGATTCCATACCCAAAAAGCTCATTCCTACCCTTTCTACCTGTCCTGAGAGCACATAGAGAGAAGGCCCTCTGCAAGCCAGGAAGAGGGCCTCTACTAGAAACCAGATGGGCTGGCACCTTGAACTTGAGCTTCCCAGGCTCCAAACCATGAGAAAACAAATTTCTGTTGTTGAAACCAACCAACCTGTGATATTTTGGTTTTTTTCAGCCTGAATAGACTCACACAGGCAATGTCACTAAAAAATGAACATACACCAACACTACTTTTAGGTATAAATCCAAAAGCAATGAACATATATGTGAACCACAGGACATGAGCAAAGATGTCCATTGCAGCAGTATTTATAGCACTTCTAACCCACAAGAGATCAGGGGCCCATCAACAGCAGAACACAGAGTAAACTTTGGTATATTCATAGCATGAAATAGTATGCAGTAATGGAAATGAGAAAATTACAACTACATGAAACAGGAAGAATGCATTTCATGAATGCAGGAACCAGTACAAGAAGGTATGAACCATATCGTAAGATATTGTTTACTGAAAATTCAAAATCCAGTAATTTTTTTTAAAAATTTGGGTGCTGGTTACATAAATGTGTTCACTCTGTGAAAATTCATTAGGGCTGAACTCTTATAATTCACTTTTTTTCTGTAAATATGCTGTACCTCTATTAAAAGTTTACATAAAGATACTCACCTATTAAAAATGTCACACCATCTTACTATATATAGTGAACAGTGAGTTGCTGTATGAGGTGGTGTGTGGATATTGATTTGTGATGTCACAGCAACTGAGCCCACAAGAAAGACCAGGTGGTAGGATCCCAAAGGCAGATCACTTAGGGAGTCTCATTGTTCATATGCAGGGTATCAACATGTGCCTTGACAGTCTTCAGTTATGTAGGGGGCAACTCTTTTAAATACAGAATTGCAATTGTAGGAGTACATACACACACAATAACATTGCTTTTAAAGTCATTGTTCTCTTCTAGAGTTAGGTGAACTCTGGGAATGTCATCAATTCAGAATAGGTTACCTTAAGGCATTACTGGAAAATGATTCTCTATTCTAATTCATCCAGTGAGCCATCTCTCTGGTCTGAGTCTTGATGTCCTCTTTGTGTATCTGAAGCATAGCCATTTAAAGGGGAATGTTTGAGGATAAGCCATTTTCCTGGTAACTACTAGGTCACAAGAGCTGGAAAGGAGTCCCATGAATGTAATTTTAGCCCCAGTTATGACCTACTCTAGGATAGAGACTGGCACTCTGGAGAGACTCGGACACATCAGGAGCCTGTGGGGAAGTGCCCAGGCTCCCTCCTGCTAGGGAGGGGCTTGATCGCCAAAACAAGGACTGTGATTCACCTATCACCTGTGTTTGTGTTCTCATCTCCACGCTAGAGAATCCTGGTCCCCAAGCATCCGCCCTCCCACCCTCCTTCCAGGCAACACAGGTATCCTCTTATGCTCATGAGAATACTACCTGGTGGAAACCAGAAGCTGCTGGCCCGAGGGCAGCCACCACAGAATTTAGCCATTCTTCTCCACACCAGACACCCACTTTACACCCTCTGGCACAGGGCTCTCTAGAGGACTCACCTGAGGTGTCATCCCATGGCAAATGTACATGATGGGAACATTCTCTGTATCTGGCCCCTGATCAAGACACAGATCAGTCTTCAGGGAATTCTGTAGCTGCACATCAGAGGAGAGATGGCCACACCAAAGAGAAGAGAGAAAACACATGCATTAACTCAGGAGAAACAGGTGTTCCCCAGAGCCAATCTTCTTCACCAACCCAAGGTCCCATGAACACCATGGAATCAGCACATAGCAGCTTTTCCCTTGCAGAAAGGTGCAAGGGGAGACTGGCCTCCACCTAGGGAGACATAGTCACATCTCATTCAACAGCAAGATGGCTTTGGGGAGCTGAGATCTTCTGTGTAAAGTAAGACACACAGGTGTGTAAGCAAGATGGTGCTAGGGTCTTCTCCTCTGCCACTTCTTGGGGTCTTCTGGGGTCCTCAAGAGTGGTCTTTACTCTAGAGAGTTGGGGGAAATGGGCAACATGTTAGCTGTCTGTGGCCTTGGAAGTCCTCTAGGAACAGATCTTTCTCTGCTTCCTGCAGATCCAGCAAGGATGTGGCCATGCCCCAGTGGTGGCCTAGCTTCTGAGGGCCCTCCACAGAGGGAGGTCCAGTGGGAGATGGAGAAAAGAGGGGCCAGAGTTGAAGCAGGAGAAGAAAAATGTACCTATCCTCACATCCAGGGACATGGACCCACAGTCTTGGTGATTACAGAACATATCTGGGCAAGAGAGCCCATATTCTACTCCCTTGTGCTAAACCCACTCACAGTTGACCAACCACCGCTGCGTAGAACAGTGCTCCTCTAGCGCCAGCTTAGAATGAATAAATGATTCTGTTTCTCTCCTCCTCTCTCCTCCCCTATCTCTCTGAAATTTGGCCACTTCATCTTCCTCTTATATTGATGAAAATCTCAATGAGATCTGGAGACTGTGGTTAATGGGGGGCAGTCACTAGAATTATGGGGCTATTGAGATTAAGTGTGGGGAATCAGGCCATGTGCAAGCAGAGAAAGCTGGTTATGACCAAGGATGAGATAAAGCGTGAGAGAGATAAAATTAGAGGCGAGAGAGCCATTCTGCCCCCGCTCTGGCTTCAGTAGCTCCCTCGCTTGTATGCCCATGACCAGCCATACTTCAGTTCCGTGCCCATAGGGAGTTTGTGGTACCTTCCTGCCACCCCTACTTGAGCTCGCCTGACTGGGTTTCTCTTAGCAACACAAAGCCCTGTTTAGAAGAGGGGGCTGGAGATCAGAGTCCAGAAAGACAGAGGCAATGAACAAGAAGCAGGTCATCTTTCTGGGGAAGGCCAGGGACAGAGAGCATCTGGGCTTCTGTTGTCCTAATATATTGTGACAGGAGTGAGATGAACTCAATCAAGGGGCACAAATTTAGTCTTCTCTCCTAGCTCCAGTGGGTGAGGACAGCTTCATCTCACACAGCTTGGAAGTTCTGGAGAAATTGATATGGATGTGTGTTCACTCCCTAGACGGGGGCCCCAGAGTCAGCTAGGCAGCTGTCCTTTATCATGTACCCACTCCTGAGCTTGCCTTGTGGGAGGACGGCGTATAAACACATTTTGGACTTGTCCTGCACTCACTGAGAGGCAGGTGTCACATCTCAAGCCAAGCAGTGGACTCCATCAGCAAGACCTGCTAACTGCCATGGTAAAGAAAAAGACCCAGGTAGCCCTGATGTTAGGCTTGGTTTTTCCCTGGTTTCTAAAGCCACTCTCTGGGTGAGGGGCGGGTGTCTTCTGTTACAGCCCTCCCAGGCTCTGTGACCTCTCTCCCCCATAAGCAGGTGGACTCATTGAAGCAATGTGGAGAGCCAGGCTGGGATGGATTCCTGGTTCCAATTGTGTGGTCTTAGGCAAAGCAACATAACTTCTTCCTGTCTCTTCCCTCTAAAATAGGGATAATAATAGTGCCTTCCTCGTAGGGTTGTGTGAGGGTTAAGTAAGACAACATCAACAAGTGCTCAGCAATGGGGCTGGCAAACTGCAAATGTGCCATGGCTGTTAGCTGCTATTTTACTGCCAGAACCTTCCTGAAAGCCATTCAGGGAAACTAGCTTTTACGACTGCATCTCAGTTCCACATACCGTGTGAAGTACCTTCCATGTGTATCACAGCTACTTCTCAAAATAATCCAGCCAGGTCTACAATATTATCTCTTTTTAGGATGAAGTAACCATGGTGTAGTAGCAAGCTCCACCTCCCCTCCCTGCCTGTGATGCTTTTCCCACTGTGTGGGCACGTCTCATGTCACCCATTCTCTTCTCACTGGCATATTGCATTCTTGTTGCTTCTTCATCTGCCCCTGCCCCCAATTAGTCACCAGGCTGAGTCTCTGTCTTTCTCACTATATAGCACGTGGACCAAGGCACAAGGCATTCACTACTCATTGAATGAGTGTATGAAGAAAATGAACACATGAATGGCATTCTGAAATGAGTGGCATCAGAGTTGGGCAAGCGGCAGAGCTGGGGTCTGTCTGACTCCAAAGCCCAGGCTCTTTCCGACATAAAAATGGCTACAATCCTGAAGCTATAAAACATGCCCCATGAAATGGGTTACTATAACCATTAAGGTTTTGCACATTGTCAAGGTTACACAGCAAGTAAGTGGCAAAGCAAACGTTCAGAAGCCAGACATGTCTGTTTCCAGGTGCTGCTCCATCTTTGCTCCCAGCACCAGAGCTGGAATTCATCCAAAGCTACTCCATCTCCTGGACATGAATCCCAGTAATCCAGGGGAAGCCTATTCCCACACAAGGAGGGCCACAGGTCCTTCTGCCTGCACGAGTCATAAATGAGACCTATCAGAGGATTAGTGGGCTAGAGTATAGACTTCACACTGACCCAACTGGGAGACCCAGAAGTTTTGACCTGCAAAATGCAGTTTGGGTAAGAGCTGACAAAGAAAAAGAAAAAAAAAATCTTTGCAACAGAAAGACATCTGGGCTCTCTATTGTAGAGTAAAAAAGGATAACCAGGAAGAATAATTCAGACCCAGTAAATTCTCTTGCTTTTGTGGCTGCATCTTGCTCCACCCATCTTTACCTTTTAGCCCATGTTAATGGCTCATTATGTTCTCTGGACAAGCAAGCATGTCTCTGCTCATGTAGGAGCTGAGATTCTACCACTGCCATGAACGAGGTGGAGGGAGGAGAGGCTGGCTGTGTTCTGCAAGGAGCCAGTAGATGAACATGCAGGGTTCAGAGACCTCCACCAGCCCTGGGGATGGGACACAGCTCAGCCCTTTGGAACCATGAGCTGATGTGTCTCAGTATGACAGAATGAAAACAGTCCAAGCTATGGGCTCAGACAGATCTAGATCACAACCCTGTATATGCCACTTACTATTTGGCCATCCAAATGTTTCTGGGTCTGGCATCAAAGGGCTACATGGTAAACCTGCTGCATATGTATACTTACTTACTTGTCTTACTTCAAGTCAGACACTTTTACCTGAAGGATGAGAATCCCTTTGGCCAAGATCCAGAAGTATCTTGGACCATGTGCACACACCTCCACTCTTACTGCTTCCTCTGCCTCTCTGGGTAAGTTTGGCTAATTCTGTTCAGTTACTGTCAATAGCCTACTGAGAACATAAGTCTGGAAGTTGACCCTGACTCAGAGGTTTGGAGCCAGCCAATAGTTTCTCTGGAGCTATGGTAGCATCACTAACCTCTCAGGACTGGGTCTAACAGTGGCCAAGGCAGTGGTGTTGCTTGTGAGGTAGAGGGGACCAATGGACACCTTGCAGTACAATATGTTTCCATGGTGATGGCAGGATTTGGAGCTTCAGATAACAGTGGGCAGCAGCAGCTGAGATGTTTTCTGACCTCTGAATTCCATCAGCTTGAGAAGATTAGAGGCGAGAGGCTTCGGGCAGTTCTCTTGGAACATGCCAATCACATCTGAGAACTCTTATGGGAGGATATGTGTCCTTCCTCTAGGCTGGCCTCCTGGACCACAGAGATTCTGGGTGCACATGTTCTGAGATCCCAGCTTTGGGTACTTTAGAATCCCAGGATGTTAACATTGGGAGGACCATTGAGAACACTGAGTCCAAACCCACAGCAAGGACTCTTTCTGTTCTCAGAACAATGCTCTGTGCATTGAGTTCCCTGCTCAGGCAGGCTTTGAACTCAGTTCAGACCACAGGGCATCAAAAAAGGGGCTTCAATTCGACTCAGTTTCACTGTTGATTATCATTATATACTATGGACGGGTAACTTTTTGCCTCTCTGTTTCCCCATCTATAACATGGAGATAATATAATAATTTCACAGAATGGTCTTAGGGGCTTAAATCAGCAAAAACCAGGTGAGATAGCACCAAATTGATCTGATGCTGTTTAAAATACCTTAAGAGTCGTAGGGTCTTGAGAATATTGGGAAAATGAGAGACTTTATCATGTTCAAAGTATTTTAACCTAGAAAACACATTTATATATATATATCTCAGATTTGCTTCTATTCTATGAGGACAGTATTAATTTATTCCATTTACCAGATAAAGAAACTGAGGCCCACAGACATGAAAATACTGGATTGGGAAGAGGCTTAGATCTGAGCCAGGCCTGTCTGACTCAAGCCTTATGTTCTGTCTCCACTCCCAGCCTGCTGCCTCCCACTGGGGAGAACTGTTCCATCCCCATCAAGAGGTGGGAATACCACATCCCTCAAAGTACAACAAACTATTTCTCAGAATTCCTTCCAGGGAGGCTCTGCATGTGCACAGGAGCATTACCTTTGGTGGAAGAGTACAGGGAGGTTGGCAGGACCTCAGTCACCCCAGCTGGGAGAACAGTGGTGTTAATCATATCACTTTAAAATCTTCAGCTAGTTGGTTCTTGATATTTTAATGAGTAGAATATGCATTTTGGGGGGCCAGAGCTGAACTGCTTAGAACAATCAAGGAGAGACAAATACCCACTTAAGGGCCTGGAGAGTTGCTGGCTGTGAAAGCAAAGGCTGTCTCGCAGGTCCAGAAACCAGCACTGAGTCCTCAGGTCCACTCTGGGTCCCCTCCGTGGGGCTTTATTCTCTCCCTTCCCTTTCTTCCTTAAGCCTCTTTCTGGTCTTGCTTTCTGTCTGCATTTAAATGAAACCCCAAAGAGAGCGCCTCCTTACCACCCCGTAGGCAATGATGTCTGAGTACATCCTCATCTCTGGGTACACGCTGACCAGGTACCACCGGAAGGTCTTGCACTGCAGCTGTTTCCTCAGAGCCTTCCTCGCGGTGATGTCCCCAATGTCGATTCCTGAGTCCTGCACAGGGACAGAGGTACAGGTACAGCAGAGGCAGAGGTACAGCCACCACCCACTGCATCTTCTCCCTGATTTCCACCTTGGTATGACCCAGTGCCCCCAACCCAAACTCTCAGAGACTGGTGCGAGGACCATGTGGGGCGTTACTTCATGCATCCGCACACACATAGCTCAACCCTCCAACCATCCCTGTTTGCATTCTGAAACATGGGAACTGTCATTAAAAAGCCATGGAACATAAAGATGCTGGATCCTTAGATTTTTGAATTAAAAAGCTATAGACTAAGTAAAGAAATGGAAAGAATACAGTCTGAGTAGGCTTTTCTCTACTTCAAGAGAAAAGAAGAGAGATTCTGAGCTGTGGGTGAGAGGGACAAGAAGGGGAAAGGAACTGAAGATAGAAAATGTTAATTCTGTTAACAGTGTTTAGAACCATCTAACAGCTAAGGTTACACAAGGCTTCCAGCGTACCAGGCCCTGTTCTGTATGAGACATGCTTATGTATTTGTATTTTCTTATATTTATACAAATGTGTATTGTCCCATTTCAACCTATAAAGCAGCCCTATATATTTTTCATTTATAGATGAGTTGAGATGGAGATTCAGTAACCTCTGGTAATTGGCTCAAAACCCCACAGCTGAGATTTCAACCCAACCAACCTCCATCTAGAGTTTGACTTTCACCTTACCCTATGCCTGTGGTAACCCTGCCTCCTAAGGCCAAGTCCTTCTGGGAGAAGCAGGCTCTCTGTAGCATGGGCCTGGTGTCTTAGGGAGGAGAGCTCCAGGCCACCAGGGTGCAGCAGCAGCCATGGGGCAAGCAAAGGAGACACGAATGTGTCCATGAATGAGAGGGACAGAGACGTTCCCATATTTCTTGTGGTCCCACAGCAGAGTGGGGAGCACCAAGGATTCCCAGGCCTGCACACTCATGGCTGGGTAGGGCACAGAGCTGGTTAAGCAAGAGCTGGTGTTGCAGCAGAGGACACTGTATGAGACATGTGTCTCCATGATCAGATGGAGATCAGAGACGGCTCAGAGGCCACCATGGAAGGTGTGGCACCAGAGATCAGATGAGGCATGAGGGGTCTCATAAGATGCCAGCTAGAGTGAAAGCACAGGAAAACAGCAGGTAGAACTGTCTCCTACCCACACTGGCCTCCTGCTACCTGGGTGTATGCTACAACTCAAGCACCAACCCCAGTAGCCAAGTCAGTGATATCCATCTGGACATGCTCAGAACAAGTGTTGGGAGGGGTTTGAGTAGAAGTAAAATTCAGATAATACCAAAAAATATATTTAGGTTTACTCATCAGGGTTCAGGCAATGTAAAGATTTGAACCTGCAGCATCCTGAAGGTCAAGATTCCAGATGTCTGAAGCCCATTTCAGCCAGGACCCATCTTCCTATTCTGAATAACTCACTGTTGATTTGTCTGCTACCCCATCTGCTCCTGCCAGAGCTTGACCATGGACTGCTCTCTGAGCCCTGCTCCGCTAGATTGTAGCCCAGTTGGTCTTATTTCTGTACCCCACTCAGCTCTGTGCTTGAGATATAGCACTGAGATGAGTTTAGAAAATATTTATGAAGTAATGAATACAGACACTGGTAATAAATGTGATCTTTCCACAGTTTCCACCCCAAGGGATCTGTTATGTATTAACCCTTCACATTTCTCTGTATTTTATCCTTTTATCACAAAGCTGTTCCCCAGATGCATTTATTTCTTCTTCCTGAGTGCTAAGATGGCCTTCACATGACTACAAGTTAACTCTGTATGTTGGCCATTAGCACAACCTGTCTTAGAAGGCCTCTGTGTTTTCTTAAAATTCTGGTTTCCCATGGGAAACCTTTCTTCCTGCACTCAGGAGTGGAACGAAGGTTGTCTCTGCCCTCATGGGTTAATTAATGATGAGAGAGAGATGATCTACCT
This sequence comes from Ictidomys tridecemlineatus, assembly GCF_052094955.1. Lineage (NCBI taxonomy): Eukaryota > Metazoa > Chordata > Mammalia > Rodentia > Sciuridae > Ictidomys > Ictidomys tridecemlineatus. The sequence continues at coordinate 50,834,479 of NC_135480.1, read as the reverse complement.
CAGGCCCCCTCTGTTTAACTGCTAGGAAGCCCAAGAACCAGCCCCTTTCTGAGTTGAAATTTCTGGATATCGAGACCCCTTCCCTTTTCTGGTCTTTTGATTGACTCTTGCTTTTCTGCTTGTCTGCACTGTGTGTTTACTATAAATTGCATCAACTCCTTTTTCAAAGCAAGGGGTCGTCAACTGAGAAATAAGCAAACTTCAGAGAAGGCTACCTTGGCCCTTATTATTAGAAAACAATAACACAGATTCTTCTTTTTGCTGACTGTTTAGTGTAGTGAATGGAATGCTTTCTTCCTCCAAAATTTGTATCTACTGGAATCTCTGAATGTGACTTCACAGCTCCTTGAAAGATATAATCAGTTTGCAATCTCAAGAAGAAATCATCTTGGATTCAGGGTGAATCCTCAATCCAATGACTGATATCCTTATAGAAGAACAGAGAGGGAGATCCAAGTACACAGAATCACAGAAGGGATAGAACCATGTGGAGACAGAGCAGAACTCAGAGTGTTTGAGCTATACCCCAAGGAATACCAGGAGCTAGCTACCAGAAGCTGGAAGAGGCAAAGATCTGCTAAAGCCACTGAAGACAGCACAGCCCTGCTGGAGTCTTAAATTTAGACTTCTGACTTCCAGACTGTGGAAGAATACATTTTTGTTGTTTTAGCCACCAAGTTTAAGATAATTTGTTTTGGCCGTCCTAGGAAACTAACAAAGTTAGCCACCCCCAAAATGACTCAATATCCCTGTCACATGGTCACAAAATTTCAGGTAGCCAAACCTAAAGAAGATCTATAACCTAAGCCCCATGGGAATATCCCTGGCACTCGGCCTGTCTGGGAGAAGCAGGGGCTGGGAGAGAGTCCCCAAACCTTAGCTTAAGAAAATAATGATGCTTTGCTGCAGGTGAACTCTCTGTGTATTAACAAACAAACTGACTTTCAATTAAAGCAGCAAGGATGCAAGAGCTGGAGGCTTCTCTTATCTCTCATGAATGTGGGGGCAGGTGAGGCCGCCAGCTCTGCTCCATGCACAGCCCAGGGGAGGGCTCAGCCTAGGAGCCAGCAACCAAGGAAGGGGTTCACCTTCATGGCCAGCAGGTTGATTCATCCACGAATGAGCGTTAGCAAGGATTCACTGAGCTCTGCTATGTGTCCCACCTAGGCTAGGCACGGCGACCCACATATGGATTACACCACGGATCCTCCATGATCCCACAGTCTATTGCAGCTCTGGACACACACTAAAATCCCCAGAAGCACTTTCCACAAAGATCCCAGGACCCTCTTCCAAACCAATTAAATTTTAATCTCTGAGGGTGGAGCACAAGTGATTTTAAAGTCTAACCACATTTGAGAAGGGGAGAGAGAGAGAGAGAGAGAGAGAGAGAGAGAGAGAGAGAGAGAGAGAGAGAGAGAGAGAGAGAGATATTGATTTTAGATAACCAAACATTCTTTTACAATGACAGAAACACGTATGGGAAGGGGAAGCACTTCTGCAGCCAGAGCTGGCTTCCTAGAAAGGCCACCAGAACTGAGCTTACAAGGATGGGGTATGGTAGGCATGGGGTCTGGGAAAGAAGTGGAGGGTGGGGAATTCCAAATAGAACGGAATGAACAGGCACAGAGGGAAGAAACAGTGTGTTATACACACGAGTGTGGGCAGTTGCCATAGTGCATGTAGTTTATGTGGATCCCAAAACAAGGAGTGGGGAGAGTGAGGCTGGAGATACAGACAGGAAAGGGGAAGGGAAGCTCAGATGTATGTCAAATGCTGTACTTGGCCCTTGACTTTATACACAACAGGGAGTTGTTTAAAGATTTTAAGCAGGGTAATGACATGGTCATTGTGGGTTTTTAAAAGATAAGGTAGTTTGGAAGGGAAAAGGATTGAGCCAGGGAAGACATTTGAAAGCTGTTACAGAGGGACAGGCAAGGCCTGAGCCTAGATGTGAGAAGAGGTGGGAATGGAAGGGAGGGCTCCATGATTGATGGAAAGGATTGAGAAAAGAGGACAAAAGGATGATGATCACTTTCAAGCTCGTATTCCTGGGAAGACGGTAGCATCAGGAGCTGAGACAGAGGAGCAGAACTGGAGCCGAACTGGGGAAAGGAGATGTGCTCCGTTTGATTGCCAACAGGATCACCAGGAGGAGATGTCCAGCTGGCAGTTGGAGATGTAATTCTGAAAACAGGGTTAGAGGTATGCTGTCAACATATGGGTCGTAGGCAACTCAAGAGCAGATGAGATTTGCTAGAGAGCTGGTATATAGTAAGAGCAGTCGGCCACGGCTGCCTCTCCAGGAGCACTCAAGCAACAGGTAAGATGAGCCCACAAGAAGAAAGGAGTAACCAGGAAGAGAAGAGATTAGAGGGTGTTGAATAATGGAGCCAGGGACTTCAGAGTTTCAAGGAAAAGGTGGAATCCTGTAGCTTAAAGACTTTAAAGTATCCATTAAATTAGGCAGTTACAGACACTTCTCAGAGGAGGACATACAATCAATCAATAAGTACATGAAAAAATGCTCACCATCTCTAGCAATCAGAGAAATGAAAATTAAAACCACCCTAAGATACCATCTCACTCCAGTAAGATTGGCAGCCATTACGAAGTCAAACAACAAGTGCTGGCGAGGATGCGGGGAAAAGGGTACTCTTGTACATTGCTGGTGGGACTGCAAATTGGTGCGGCCAATTTGGAAATCAGTATGGAGATTCCTCAGAAAGCTGGGAATGGAACCACCATTTGACCCAGCTATTCCCCTTCTCGGATTCCCAAAAGACCTAAAAAGAGCCTACTACAGGGATACAGCTACATCAATGTTCATAGCAGCACAATTCACAATAGCTAGACTGTGGAACCAACCTAGATGCCTTTCAATAGATGAATGGATAAAAAAAATGTGGCATATATATATATATATATATATATATATATATATATATATATATACACAATGGAATATTACTCAGCACTAAAAAATAACAAAATCATGGCATTTGCAGGGAAATGGATGGCATTAGAGCAGATTATGCTAAGTGAAATCAGCCAATCCCTAAAAAACAAATGCCGAACGTCTTCTTTGATATAAGGTGGGCGACCCAAAACAGAGCAGGGAGGAAGAGCATGAGAAGAAGATTACCATTAAACAGGGATGAGAGGTGGGAGGGAATGGGAGAGAGAAGGGGAATTGCACGGAAGATGGAAGGAGACCCTCATTGTTATACAAAAATACATATAAGAGGATGTGAGGGGAAGGGGAAAAGAGAGAGAGAGAGAGAGAGAGAGAGAGAGAGAAATGAGTTACAGTAGATGGGGTAGAGAGAGGTGAGGGGAGGGGAAGGGAGGGAGCAGAATACAACAGACACTAGTATGGCAGTATGTTTAAACGTGGCTGTATATCCAATGTGATTCTGCAATCTGTACACGTGGGAATAATAAGAATTCATACCCCATTTGAATCAAATGTATGATATATGATATGTCAAGATCAATGTCATGTTTTGAGCAACTAATAAATTTCTAATGTTTAAAAATAAATAAATAAATAAAAATTTAAAAAAATTAGGCAGTCAGAAAGATCTTGCTGACATTGATAAAAGTGGCTTCAATGGAATATTGGAATGTAACTTCAGAAGTGAATGGCAGGTGGAAAAGTCTTTCAAAGCCTTAAGAGGAAGAAGATGGAGTTTGGACACAGAAGTTAACAGAGGAGTCGAGAGAAGTATACTGACCCCTTCCTTCTTACCTAAGGCTTTATCCTGGACATTTCCACACCTCATGTCTTTATTAACCCTACCCACTGAATTTCGTTTGAACTTCTCCCTGAGGAGTTACAGGCAGACACTGAGAGTCATCATTTCTCAGTTATTTTTACTGACGTCGTTCTCTACCATGCACTGGGTTGCTGTCCATTTCAACATCTGTCAGTTGAAACAGGGGAGATGGCTAAAAGGTCTGTAGCTTGGAGAAATGGAGAGAAGGGACCTGGGCAGTTTCCAAATGCTCTTAACATTTTTGCATCATTTTTCACAGCAGCGCTCAGCACCCTGCACAACATACTGTCATCCAATGTCCACAGATGGGTCTAGAAGGTGTGATGATTTCCCTAGAAATGCTCACTGTTGGGGTGACAACCCTGGGCTGCTTCATTAGGGTTGGCTGAGCTCTGGCTCATATTCCTTGATTCCTCATTTCCCCTCCCAACTGCTGAAATCTCACTGACGGCAGGAGGATGCCACCCAACTCAAGTCCCTGATGCCTGAGGAGGGAGATTGTCTGAAGCTCCCACACAAGGCTCTTCCTACTTTCTCAGCAATTTAGCCAGAACAACATTGGTAGAAAGTTTAGGGTACAAGTCCTTTATATAGAAACTTCAAGCAAAGATCAATCATTTCCCTATTAGAAAGAGAGCTAAAGCTTTCTAAAGGACTCCCAAGGGGATGCCACAGCCTTGGGAGGAAAGAAAGAGGTCATGCAGTCAACAGCTCTATCACACAGAATGCAACATAAGCAATGAACTCCAGGCAGACAAGCTGGTAAGCAGGTTGGAACGCTGCAGCCGACATCTGGTGGGTTTTCCTAACTCAGCATTCCAAGGTTATTTCCATGCGACACATGGCAAAGCTGAACCAAACTACTAGAGAGGCATGGCTTTTTCTCTTGCACTTCTGAGATGCAGATATCTAGAGGTCTAGGGGAAAGTGACAGGCAATGATGAGGTTCTGTGAAGATCAGAAATGACCTAAAAAATGTCCAGAACCATTCCTTTCTCCTACTGAGGATCCCTGTGGTTGAGTATCTGTTTCCCTATTCATATGGTTCAGGAAATGCCACACAGGCATATGGACATTACTTATCGCTCTGGTCAAAGGTTCAGTGGAGAAGCTCCAATCAAGAGTACATGAAGCTGGGTACAGTGGCACATGCCTGTAATCCCAGCAGCTCGGGAAGCTGATTCAGGAGGATTGTGAGTTCAAAGCCAGCCTCAGCAAAAGCAAGGTGCTAAGCAACTCAATGAGACCCTGTCTCTAAATAAAATACAAAATAGGGCTGGGGATGGGCTCAGTGGCTGAAAGCCCCTGAGTTCAATCCCCAGTAATCTCCCCCGCCCAAAAAAAAAAAAAAATACTACATGGGGATCAAGTTGCATTTTGTGAACTGTTGTCATTATTGATAATCCCAGACCACGAAACACCTCATGACAGAGAAACTGAGGGATGGGAGCAGGCAGGAAACTTGCAGCCATCTGGTTCAAATTTGATTTAAAATGAGGTCACTATGGTTCAGAAAGAACAAGTGCTTCTATAATCATGCATCAATCAGGGACGGGTAGGGGCAAAAAAATGGCCTCAAGACTCAGAGTCAGCCCTTTGCCAGCATACATTGGGGCTGACTGTCCCATCTAGCATGACAGAATTTAGTCCCAGTTTTGTGTTTTATCCCCATCAAACCCAGCCCCACCAAAGCTTCCTACCTCCTGGGGTATGTTCCATGCCATGTAGACATGGCTTTTAAATTCATCCATCCAAACTTCAGCCACCCTGAGTGCGTTCCTGCGGACATGGGCAGTGAGGTCCTCTGTGTAGGGCTTGTGGGCTCGCTCAATGTGCGCAATCCGCGAGCAGGGCAGGACCTCCACACTCCCACCACACTGCCACACCTGCAGAAGACAAGGAGTCACTCATCAGTGCCCGGACTAGGCTGTGCACCTCAAAACCAGGCCACGGATGACCACTCAACACGGAGCATGGGGAATCCAGCTTCACCTTGTCTCCCCTGATACTGAGAAGAAATAAGTGGTATCTGATTTCTACTCCTAAAGAAGCCTAGTTATTGAGTCATTGGTTCATGGCTTGGTTATTATTGCTGTGGGTTTACTTGCAAAGAATTAATATTCTCTGTCTCTCTGTCCATGAAACCTACTTGGCCAAAATGAGACCAGATGTTTTGTAACCAAAGACCTGGCTTCTCCCTGCCTTGGGGGAGAAGTTAACAAAATCCTTGATGATGATCCTCTAAAGGGACCAGAAAGAATTCCCAACAGAGACATCCATCTTCACATGGACCCCATGGGCCTGGCCAGGGATTAGTGGTCACAACGGAGAAAGAGCCAGTTATACTTCTCCGACCCCATTTTTCCCAGGCTTTGGAACTTAAAGGAGAGAAATCTGCAAAGAAAGGAATGATATTAAACTATCACCCAACCTTGGGGAGTCTGGATGCAATTTGATTTTGAAAGAAAAAAAATGTGGCCTTGTGCTCTTGAATGTCAATAGGTGGTATCCTGAAGTTCTCACCATTCAGATCTTTCCATGATCCTGAACATGCACACCTATTTGCGTTTCTAGGCCTTTGCCAATTCTGTTTGAAATTTTAGAACGATCTACCAACTCCTTCATCAGCTGAAAAGGTTCACCTCTCAAGACCTTGACCGTGGGGCCCCAACACTGTGGGATCTTTGCTCAGTCCTCTGGGCAGAGCCAGTTGCTCCCTCCTCTGGACCTCATACCTCTGGATATCACAACTTCCTTTCTGATCAGTCAGCCTCACTCACCCTGTGTTCCTGCAAGGCAGAACTTGTACCTCATTCATGTCTCATCTCTAGCACCTCCTACAGAGCCACAGAGAAACAAGTACTTATTGGATAAAGAAAGGATCGATGCTTAATTGGTCAATTGATCAATATATAAAAGGTTGATGCTTGCTGAATGGGAGCTGAATCTGAAAACCTCATCAGAGCTGATGAATGTGGCTTCTGAAGGAAAGAAGTCAAGATCTTTGGTGGATAATAGTGGCCACTTGCCGAGGATTGTCAATGCGATAATTGGTGGATAATATTCACTTGTATAATGGATGCCCAACCATGATGATAAGTCTGGGTCTGAGGCAGAGACAGATTGGGGTTTAGCTCAGTCCCAAATGCGTTAGTTAGAAGGACTCTCTTGCCAATCTCTGTCACCCGGGTGATCCTGAAGCCTGTTGGATTTGGAAGGCAATTTACTGACTTATCAGTTACCTCGGCTTATCTTATGTTTAATATATCACTTAGGCTCATTGGAAAGGAGTGTTCCCACTGAGGGTCTTTGTGGCAGGTGCTGCCCTGTGCCCGTGGGGATGCAATGAAACCTGATAGTTGTGAACAAAGGGTTTGCAACTGGGCTGCTGGAGTCCAGCTCCTGGCTCTGCTTCACACTAGCTGTGTGGCCTTTAGGAAGTCGCTTCATCTTGTCTGTGCTTGTTTTTCTTCTCCCCAGGGATTATCATAGTACCTATCTCATAAGGTTGTTGAGAAGATTAAGGCAATTCCATACGAAGTACCCAATCCATCACAAGCACTTGGTCAGTCTCAGCTGTCATGTATACAAATTATACGGTGGGGTCCTCAGAATAACCCTGCAAGGTGGTTGTCATTATCTCCAATTCCAAGTGGGAAACTAGACCAAAGAACGACCCTTTGTCCACGACCACACAGCTGGTACTGAAGACAAAAGGATCTGTGGAAGGCTCCAGGTGGTGCACCTTCCTTTCCAGGACCCGTGTGCTCTGGGGATCGTACTGATTTTCAGTTCACTGCACTCTGATTTTCAATGAAAACCTCTAAATCCTGTGAATAGGTTATTGACAACACAAAGGGCCAGGGTAATTATTCTTTTTGCAAGCGGAGCGGAGGCTATTACTTGACCTGTTTCAACAACACAACACAGAACATGATTCACACCAAAGCACTTTTGTTAGAAAACCTGTGTCTCAGAGTCTCACCATTCACCCGAGAGTGGGCACAGCTGCAGTCACTATGATCAGAGCAGCGACAGCGGCTGCATCTTTCCTTGTGCCTTTAGACACAGTCACAAAGGAGAGTAAACTCACTGTCAGTCTCTTGAATTCACTTCCCTCTTCCCATCCGCGAGGCCACCTCCCTTGTCCAGGCCATGGTCATCTCTGTACCTACTGCCAAACAAGTGATCTCTTTCCTCCTGTCTTCCTCCAAACTCCTCTACACACTGCAGCCAGAGAGATCTTCTGAAGGTGGGAACTGAATCACACCTCTCCCCTGAACCATGCCCCCACAAGCACCTTCTGATTTGGGCTTGGATCCTACTCCTCCCACTCTCTGGTTGTGCTTCCTGATACATTCTAGGCTGCAGCCATATTGAATTCCTTCCTCCAACACTCGGCTCTTCTCTCACTGCTAGATCTCTGCACCTGGGATGACATACTCTACCGTGCCCTGCTTCCCCAACTCATCATTTGGAATCAGTTCATGGTCACCTCCCCATACTGGCTTCAACTAGGTTAGCCTGTTTTATCTGTGGTCCCCACCTCACCTTTTCCTCATCTAGCACCACAGAAACTGCAGGTTTAATTAATCATCCCCTTCCCTCTTTCAAAAGGTTCTCTTAGTTCTTTAAATTCTCCTTTGGCGGTGTGTTAAGCGATGCTCAGAACAAACCATGGATTTTCAGGAGAAGTGAGGCAAAGCTGGCTGGCTGGGAGAAGGGAGTCAAATTTAATAGCACAGCTTCGGAGTCTGGGCGAACTGGATTCAAATTTTACCTCTGCTACTTGTCATTCTGTATCTTTGGCAGGCAACTTCCTCTCCCCAGGCTCACAGTGCGGAGAGGGTGTTTAATACTGTGCCAGCCTCAGTGTGGGCAGTCAAGGAATTGAAAGCATCATGTATGTAGGGACAGGACATCTCAACCAGTTCTGGGCCTGCTGGGTGCCGGCTGGGTGGTGATTTGGGGTTAATTAACCTCTGGTCTAAGAAACTCTCATGATGTGGGGTACTCCAAAGGTCTGTGGCCTCAGCAAGCCCCTGTGGCAGTGCTTGGAACACAGAAGCCCTCAGTCTGTGCCTGTTATTCATTTGTAAAAAGTATCATAATTGCTTCTCTTTGGCTTCTGTACATCCATTTCTGAGGAGCAAACAGCCTGCAGAGGACAGGCTGCCTTCCCATCAGACAGGGGTGCATGGGCTCTCTTCTCAGAGGCTTGTTAACACAGAGATCACCTCCAGTCTCCTCCCTTCTGTGAAAAGGAACTTTCTAGAAAGGGGGCAGCATTTGCCTTGGATACAACCTTCGGGTTTTGGGGAGCATCCAGGGTTTGGAACAGAAGATGCAGGCTCAGCATACATGTCACCATTCCTTGACCCTGCCGGTGACACTGAAGTCAATTAGGAAAGGCCTGTGCTCACTGATTCCTAGATGATGAGTGGCTCTACTGACCAACAGCATGTCCCAAGAAAGAATCTCAAAAGTCTTATGCTCAGCTCATCTCAGAGATCCTGTGGGATGGTAGACAAAGGTTAGAAAAGAAAATCATTGGCATTCACGTGGAATGGAAGATGATGTCACAAAGCTTCCAATGGAGGTTTGGGAGGGGCAGAGGATGAAGAAGTGAGAGAAAGGGAGCTGGCCCTAGCCTATGAAATGCCCAATTTCTAACTGACAAAAGATGGCAAGACCCAAGCCCAAGCCCAATGGAGGATAGGGACAGGAAGCCTTGTGTCAAAGAAGGAGGGCCTCGAGAAGGCTCAGCATGGAGTTCTGGGGTGGGTGGGTTGATGCCCCAAGTACAGAGGATGGGGAGGTGGACATAAAAGACGGCTGAGAAGTGAAGACCAAAAGGTCACATGGAACAGGGCAATGGAAGCAACTAATGAGATGCAGGTCCTAAGGTGAAGGCATGTATTGAATTTGCAGTCACTGGGGACACTGGACAGCTTTTGTCAGCCTGAAGCTGGGTCCTGTCCCTTCTGGCCAGGCACTGAGAATAGGCTTCTTGCCCACACTGAGTGTTTCCTTTGCCTGCCTTTCTAGTTGCTAGTTCATCTTCCTGGAACAACTTCCCCTACTCAGACATGAACCTCTTTGACCACCCTCTGAACACCTGTGGTCCCTCACCCTTATCCTTAATAACACTTATTTACAATTCTTTTATTTATGACTCATTCTTTAAATGTCTGTCCCCTCCTTATATGCTCTATAAGCTCCATGTCAAGCAAGGATCATGCCTGTGAGTCTACCATTGTCCCTATCGGCCTTGATGCTCAGTATACACTCAATCACTCTTATTGGAATGAGTGAATTTGAGTCCTGGGCTTTCAGACTAGAGAGACATGGTTTTAACCAGCTCAGCTGGAGGCCCTAATAAAGGCCATAAACATAAAATGTAGCCAGATTTTACGGAACACAATGACTTCCTTCAAACCCAAGCAGTTTTTCAGGGAAGATCTGACATTTAAGTGCTGACTGCTCCAACCAAAGAGAGTTACTTTGGCTGCAGAGCTTAAATTAAATGTTGTAAAACTCGGGAAGTCATCAAATGAGCATGAACAATAGCAGGCAGCTTTGTCTTGTGGAATCAGGAACTCACTGAAGAGAAAGACTCCAACCTCACAAATGCTGGGGTATCCTGGTGAAGAGCAGCTGGGTCCACTCCCCAGATGTGAGAAAGAACCTAAGGCAGATGAGAAATACAAGGTACCCAGGGTGGAGCCAGGTCACCCTTCTCACGGGCCCTTCCCAGAAAGCCCAAATCCAAGCCTCTACCTAGACCTGCAAGGAAGCAGGTGGGCCTTTGGGTTTGAATCCTGGCTTTATCACATCAGCCTTTGACTGGGACCTGTACAAAATGCTCCTATTGGCAAAGACAGGCCTGAGGTTTTTCAGGGAGTCAGGTCCATTTCCCTTCCCAAGACGGAACCTGTGGTGCAAGGTCGGGGTCATGTCTGTGTCTGTCATTTACATAAACAAATCTCTCCTTCCAAGTCTCAGTTTCCCAGCTGTTGAATGGGGATGCTGAGCTCAAGGATGCCTTAGCTTCCTTCTACCTTTCCTACAAGGTGACCCCAAGTTTTGTTGTTAGTATCTCAAGTGATGCCCAGCATTGGAGACACAGTTGACAGAAAGATGCTGAAGGCAACAGGATATAGTTTGGTCATCTTTCCTGCTAAAAGACTCCTGATCACTTTAGTCTATGACACGAGTAGCCAATGAATTGATACTCCTGTGTTAAATGCATTCACTTTAATGTCCTTCTGTGTTGAAAAGGATTCTGAGGCTCTCTCCAGGTTCAAAGGAAAAGCACGATGAAATTTACTAGTTTTATTTACCACAAGTAAAGAATTGGGGCTAGTGATATCCAGCCTCATATTTCATAGCCACATCCACGGGATAACATCCCAAATCCTTTCCAGCTTTTGTCTCCTTAGGACTTTTATGAGCTCTTTGCTCTTGGCAAATGGTATCCCCTGCTCCCTTCGCCCAAAACACTTCCTTCTGACTTGATTTCCTTCCATCCAAAGCCAGCTTGGCCCAGTTCCTCCTTCAGATTCTTGGAACACATGATTTGTACCACTCACGTGGTCCTGATTTCTTGGCTCATGTGGCTAATTATCTTTTTATGTGTAGTTGTCTCGCCTGGCTTGGCTGTGAAACGCTGAGACAAGAGTGGAAAGGCAGACCAGGCAGGCCAGAGGAGGAAGATGAGGCTGATGTAGCCAAGGCTAAGGCCTGGAGAGAGCTGGAAGAGGACCAGAAACTTGTTTGCGGAGTTTTTGTGGGGATGGAGATGTAGGCAAACAAAGACATGAACAGGCTGGGTAGGGCACTCACTCTTCAGGCATCCTTTAGTTTTACACCCTAGGCCTCTCCCTCACCTCACCCCACCCCTGTCCTTGCTCTGCATGGGGAAAAAAAGAAAAAAGAAAGAAAAGAAATAAAAATACATCCAATCTTCACAAGGCTAACACCAAATCCAAAGGACACCATAAGGCAGGGCCAAGGATATGAGGCAGAGAAGTAGCCAGAGTGGAAACACTGTAAGCATGGAGAAAATGTGGCTCAGCCCCATACTTGCAATCTTTGGTGACCAGACAAAGATCACACTCCTCAACAAGATCTGTAAGACCCCCAAGAGCAATGAATCCTATTCCCTGCAGTCACGCCACCTTCTTAGTTCCCAGGGTAGACCATATTCATGGATCTCTGTCCACCACCTGCCCCGCCCCGCAACCCCTTTCCTAAAATTCCTATATCCCCACCACAGAGACACTTACATGTCTTACTAATCCCCACCTTCTTTCCCTGGCTGTCCTAATTTTGATAAATGACTCTGCCATGTATTTCTCTATCATTTGCTATATCATTTGTATTTCCTCTTCTGCAGCAAATATGAGTGTGTATGTGTGTGTGTGTGAGAGAGAGAGAGAGAGAAAGAGAGAGAGAGAGAAAGAGAGAGAGAGAAGAGAGAGAGAGAGAGAGAGAGAGAGAGAGAGAGAGAGAGAGAGAGATCTCATGTGTATGGATTAAAGACAACACAATACAAATGTTTACCTACCACTCCACTTATGAAATAATACTTTAGCAGTGTCTTAGAAACCTCTGTGTATTCCATCTTCATGCCAAATATAACCTGTTATCCTGAATTTTTAAAAATAATCTCCTTGCCATGACCTACATTAAACATTGTTTAGTTTTACCTGTTTGGGGAACACCATATAAATGCAACCACATGGTATGCCTTCTGCATCTTGCTTCTTGCTTCGTTTACTTCCTTCACCCTAGTGTTCCATTGTATAAATAGACCACAATTTATTTTTGCATTCTCCTGTTGATCCACGGGCTTGTTTCCAGTATTATGAATGGGGCTCCTTGGAACATTCTCGTATGAGTCTCCTGGGGCCTGAGAGTGGGTATCTCTCCATGAACTTACACCACAGTAAAATTCATGGAGCATAGGTTAGACACACATTCCACTTTCCCATGGAGAGTGAAACTTTTGCAAATCGTGCGTGCAAAGTTACACTCCCACCAGCAGGAATGAGACTCTTATTCTTTCACATTCTTGTCAACATTTGACATTGTCCAATTTTCTTTTCATTTTTGCCAATCCTGTGGCATGAAATTCTCTCTTACTGTAGTTTTAATTTGCAACCTCCTCTTTACTAGTGGGAAGGCATCTTTTTCCTGTTACTGGCCTTCAATACCACATTCTGGGAGAAGACTCATATCTGCCTTGTTCTTATCAAAGAATTTCCTATGGTTACACAGGACTGGTTACACATGAGAGGTACTCAAGAAATACTTATTGTATGAACAAAGGATCAAAAGTTGGGTTTTTGTTTCATGTTAGCTCCAAAGTACTTTACTTGTTGTTCCCCAGGTTCCCAAGGGTGACTATTTAGTTATTTTAAAGTGTAAGGAGACATTTTTTAAGTCTGACAATGCTGACCCTTCCATCAGACTCCACAGGAAAACATCCCTGGGGATACAGTTTCTCAAGCCCTCTCGAAATGATCCCATCCAAAGAGTCCTCTGGACAGAACTGCTCCTTGGGAAACATGATGCTTTTTCTTGGAAGGTGTCCCTGAAGGGTCTGAATATTTGGGTCAGGCCCAAGAAACACTTGAAGCATTTTCCTCCTTTGAAAGGAATCCTTCATAACTATCACTAGGCAGTAGGAGGGTTCAACCAGCAGAATTCCAAGGGAAGACAAGCTGGGCTGGAATGCCTGGGAGCTTTTCATGAAGAAAACTTAACAGGCTGCCTTGTAGGAAGTTGGGGGGTGGGGTGGAAAGAGCTGCCTACCTACAGGAAACCCAGGGGCAGAGAAAAGCAGCAAGGCACACTCCAGGAACTGGCCCTTCACAGATAGAGGGCTCTGCTTTTCCTCAGACCCCAATGCTCCAACCATAAAAATTGGGCCTTGGAAGTACAGGGAAGGACATTCCCTGAGGATCACTATGCCAATGTGTGGTCACTGAGATTAGAAGATGTCTCAAATGGTTCTGAGCCAGAGGAGCATATTCATGATTACCTCAAATCTCAAACCTCATATTTGAAAAAGAAGTCAGGCCCAGACACAGTAGGGTTGGGGTGGTCTCCAAGGGCACGGCAGAGGCTCCTGTTGCTCCTGAGCTCATCTTGATGCTCCTCTGCATCTCCCAACCAGCTTCAATTTAGGAGGGACCTTGTGAGCAGCTCAAACCAATAAGATGAGAAGAGAAATGACACCTGTCACTTCTTGACAAGGTGGGCAAGCATCTAGTATTGTCTTGTCTAAGCGTACTTCCATTGCCCACCCCATCCGCTAGATATTGAGGGTGACCTTCAAGTTCAAAGATGATGAATCCACAAAGAAATCACCTGAGTTCCTAAGTCACCACTTGGAAAAAAGATGCCCTGCAGAGCCTCCCATCTTTCAGGGGTCTATGTTGTGAGTGAGCAATGACCTTTTGGTGGGTTTAACCTCTGAGCTTTGGGGGCTACTGTGGCAGCCTGTGATGTGTAAAGAGGCAAAGTGACCATAGAAGTTCCCTGCAGGTACCAGTGATCAGAGACTCAGTCCAGGTTGTAGAAGAAAGCTCCAGACAGAGGGAGGAAGCAGGTGTCCCAATTCCAGGGAGGAGTCCTTTAGAAAAGGATCCCACTAGAGGTTGAGAACATAGTAGATCTAGTCCCAAGAGGAGAGGGAGGGAGTTGCAGGGGGGCAGGCAGGATATTAGGAACCCTGCAGAGTAGGCTGCTGGTAAGAATCTGGTTCAAGTTCAAAAACAGCCTACTGTCATGTATAACTGATTAGTTCATTTACAAAAATGTATAAAGTAAAAAAAAAAGGCAAAGCAAACAAAAAAAACAGAGCAGAGGGAAGAAAATCAAGGAAGAAACCAGCTGAGTTGAAAGAGAAGGTCATGACTTGGAGTTTACATATAGCCCAGGTTCCTTGGAAAGTCAGACTACAGCCCTGTGGTAACTCCACTAATACCAGAGACGAGCAGCTGTTGAGTCCAGCAATGCAGTCACATCTCCAGTCCTGGAAAGGGGACACAGAATTAAATGGGGCTGACTCTCAGTTTCTCTCTGCAAGAGGCTGGGAAGGTGGACTAATCCCCGTATAGTCCTGTTTACAGAACAAACCTCTATAGAAGCCACAAGTTCAGAGAAAGAAGTATTGAGTCCAAATCGAGTCCCATTGACACTTGCACTGTCTACTCTAATTTCTTCTTTGTTTTGCACTAAGATCTCTGGTCTCCATTACCATCATGGGTGCTGCCAGAGAATGATGAGTTTGAATGCCACAAGCATTTGGGAACCAATTTTCTAAAATCCAAATAAAACCTTTCCCTTCCCTAATCTGAGTCATTTTCTCAGATAACTGAGAAACCATCCATTTACTCCGCACATTCAGCGCCCTCACTGATGGGTTCAGTCCCTCTCCATTGCTGTGAGGCTCCTTCTCCTGTGGATGTGCCTGCTATTCATCCAGCTGCTATTCAAAGCAGACCCCCTGGACCATGTTTAATTTATACTTTGCTATATGAATATGAACCACTTACTCATTTAAAGTGTTTCCTTTTTTATGTCTTTAATCAGTGGCTGTTTCTTTCCTCACTCTGAAGCTTAATCTAATCAGAAACAAATCCCACACATATGAATAGCTCATTACCACGTCCCAATCAAATTCACATTGACCATCTATGTCAGATGTCCCTCAAAAGGATGACACTGTCCCCAAAGGATTACTCTGAGTCAGTGTCCAAAGAGCAATGCCATGTTAAGTCAGGAGGGTCCTTCCTGAAATCCAACCAGGAATTGCTGGAGTAAAGTATATACTGTGGTCCCAGCATGGTGGGGGCCATCTGATGACAGGTGACTGATGTGTCATTAAGATGGAATAGTGGAAGTCAGTGTGGCAGACCCCAGGGGCAGACGTCCGGGAAGCTGTGAATCTGGCCCAAGCATCACACTACTCTCGGCTCCCAGGTTCACTCCAGGGCATCAAGTAGATGATAAAATGAAGCTGAGATGCTGAACCATGTCTCATTCAGAAATGATATTTGTTCTAAGGAGCATCCTCCTATTTGATTGAAATTCAGATTATGAAATCTGGAGTGCTGGGTTTTCACTTAAAGAGATTTGCCCTTATCACGTACATCAAAACCAATTGTCAGCTTGGGCATCATCCCGGGTCTCATCTCTGGAAGCACCTACATGGAACTTGCCTTTAAAATGCAATTCATAAAGAGATCAGCATTGCAGTAGAAGGGGACCTAACGATGATTTCCACCATTTCCCAGGTGAGCTGACGGGGGTTTGAGATCTACTTTAGAAGTAGAAAATGGGTCCAAAGCCTGACTTTTGGGAGACAGAAAGTCATTGTGGTTCAGAGCACAGGCTCTGGGTCAAACAGTCTTCATGTCAAATCCTACAATTCCCATTTGCTGTGTGGGTGAGTTTAGGGAATTTATTTCTTCTTCTATGACTTGGTTTCTGTGTCTGTAATTTAGATAAAAAATGATAAATTCCAAAAATATTTGTGAGAATTAAATGAGGTAACATAGGAGGTAACTCCTGGTATGAGCTTAGAGCCCAGGGTGTGTTAACCATGATTATTATCACTGTAAGATTCTACTGATTATAAGAGGCATCGTTGCTAGGGAAGAGCTTTTGGGGGGAGCTTTTCAGGGCAGGAGGAAACATGTTCCTCTGAGCTGGGGATTTATATATTCAACTGCCTATGTGTCATCCCTACTTACTTGCAATCACTCAGGCACTGCAAGCTTATCTTGTCCAAAACAAAGTTCTTGATTTCCTCTCCTCTGTCCCTTAAGCTTCTCCTCATCCACCTAATAGCTCAAGCTCAAAGCCTGTAGGTCATCTGTTATGGCTTCCTCCTCCACACCCAATACATCCACAAATGCAGGCAGATCGACCTCGTAAGTATAGCTTGAGTTTCTCACTTCTCTCCATCTGGTCCAAGCCACCACTACCTTTATGTGGACAGCTGCATCCCAAGCCTCCTAACATGTCTTTCGCCTTCAACTTCAGTCCATTGACTGAAACTAAACATCACAGCATATACTTCTGTGTCAATTCAACCCAACACTTACAACCAGATAGTTATATACTGAGCATTTGGTACATGCCAGGCACTATTACAGGATTTGAGAATGTCATCATCACTGAATCTAGCATATGCAATCCCTGGCTTCCTGACACTCACACAATTCTGTGTTTTCCACAACAGCACATGCTATGGGCTAAATTCTGCTCCCCCCCTCCAATTCATGTGCTGAATTGCTAACTCCCCAAGATTTTGAAGATAGGGCTTTGAAGAATGTGGTTAAGATTAAATGAGGTCATAAGAGGGAGCTCTGATCTTATTAGAGGAAGAGACACCAGAGACCTCTCGCTGCCAAGTACGCAAACCAGAAAGAGAGCCCTCCCCATATCCAAATATGCGGCACCCTGATCTTGGACTTCCTGTCTCTGGAATGATGAGAAAGTAAATTTCTATTGTTGAAGTCATCCAGGCTATGTTACTTTGTTATGGCAACATGAGTTGACCACCACAGGGCTTATTGTAACTTGTTAGAAACATTGTATGTTCAATGTCAGGCATGCTCCCTTGTGTGCGGTAAATACTCAACAGATAATATCAGATGAATGGACTCCATTCAATATGCATATCAACGTGAAAGCAGAGTGACCACAGGCCCTGTCTTGTCTGGGACAATGATGGTATACACCTGTTGTTGCAGTGTAATTATTAGTAACTCCCCCTTTCACTCTCAAATGTATCTGTTTTGGAGAATGTATTACTATTTATTTACCTATTATTTATTTATAAACATCAAATTTAAATGAGACAGCTTGGCTTCAGAATCATTGAAATCCTAAATAAGATGTCTTGAAATCATAGTATTACTCCTCTTTTCTCTCTCCCTAGTCCATGATTTCTTCATATGACTATATGCAAGTTATCAAGACACTCAACCTACTGATGAGCAGCATCCAAAGCAGGTGTGATGAATGCAAGTTAGGGGACCTCTCTACTGTATGGCCCTTGGTGCTCCACTGCCCACTGCGGCAACACCATGCTAGAGGCCAGGCCCTGTCGTTTTGACTTTGTCAAGCTAGGCAGAGAGAGAGAGAGAGAAAAAGAGAGAGAGAGATGGGATCTACAGGATGTTTCCTTGGGTGGTTTACACCAGGAAGTAATTCTTCATTGTCAAGACTGGATGTTACACATAAGCCTTGCTTTATAGAAAAATTGACATGTAGGGATAATTTCTGGAAACCATCACTCACAAACACTGCCAAATTTTACTTACTTATAGGTATCCTGCCTCTAGCGTTGGTTTACAAAGTAAAGAACATGTGTAATGAGAGGAGCGGTCTCTCGATTCCATTCCTGCAATTGCAGATTTATGAGTGTCAGGTCTTGCCAAAGAAAACCACAACAGAAGCTGCACCATGATGATGTTGATGATGGGGAGATGGAGGAGGAGAAGTCCATGCTCAGTTTTATCAATATTCTGCTCTCAGTGGTCCCTTCCTGGAAGGGAGTAGAACTACAGTGGAATGGTGATACACACACACACACACACACACACACAAGTACCTTCCAGAGTCTGATACAAAAAAACAGGCCAATTCAGCAAAAGAAAAGTGAAAAAGGAAATGGAGAACGAGAATGACTCTCAGGAGCTTCACCATGCACTGCTGGCTCCCAGCTTGCTTTGGTGTTTGCTCTTGCCTTTTCTCCCCAATCAGGAAATTAAACATTGATATACTACTATTATCTAATCCACAGTCTATAATCAAATTTTGATGATTGCACCAATAATGGTCTTTATAGCTGTTTTCCCCTTTGGCTTCAACTTTTTATAAAGGTAAAATTTCCACCAGGTTGACTCTTGAAATCCTTTCTCAATTGTTACCTCTTCTGTACATTTCATTAATCTCACTTTTCTATGGCTCCCTCACTGAACACAATTAACAAAACCTAAGTGTGAAGACCCTTCCCGAGCACAATAGTCCATGGGCGCTCTCCTTCTGCTCCCCACCATTTCTAGCTAATTGCTTCATTATGTACTTTTTTAATTGTTTTGTTCTTTAGGGATTAATTTTGCACTTATCTTCACTAACCGTAAAACTTTTACAACGTACTGTTAAGCTGTGTCTGTTCAGCTGTTGGTCTGTAATTGCAAAGAGTCATTCCACGGCTGTTGTGCTAGGAAATAACGCACTATATGGCAAAGAAGTATCACAGTGTTTTCAGATGCCTTCTCGGGTCTACTGGGCATCATGGAATAATTGGTTCTGGGCTGCCTGCTTGGGGCACCAGGATTCCCTTGTATGTGGAGGTCATAAGAGAGAGAACACTCACAAATTCAGAGGATTTGGTCTCATAGGAGTCAGGTTGCTCAGATCTCAGAGGCCCTAGGAATTTCGGGTGCCATGGTTCCCAGGAGGCCATAGCTAGTGGCATATATTCCAATGTCACAGAACAATCTAAGGTTGACCACTTGAAAGGAATAAAAAATATCAACCACTCTCTCAAGGTCAAGTCTGTACTTTCCCAGGGCTCTGGCCCTTGGCCCCTACCTACGCAGAGGCCATGCATCTTCAAGAAACCCTTCCTGGTCAAATAAAATCTCTAAGCTCCCTGTCTCCTAATTGATCTTGTTATGGTTTGGAGTAAGGTGTCCCCCAAAAGCTCATGAGTAAGACAATACAAGAAGGTTTAGAGGAAAATCATTGGATTATAAGAACCTTAATCCACTCAGTGAATTAATCCCCTAATGGGGATGAACTGAGTGGTGACTGAAGGTAGCTAGGGTGTGGCTGAAGGAGGTGGGTCCATGGGGACATGGCTTTGGGGTATAAATTTTATATCTGGTGAGTGGAGTCTGTCTCTGCTTTCTGATCAACATATGAGCTGCTCCCCCGCCCAACCCCCACCCACCGCACCTTGAGCCCTGAAGAATGGAGTCAACTGTCTATGGACTGAGACCTCTGAAATCATAACTCCCCAAATGAACTTTTCCTTCTCTACAATTTTTCTGGTTAGGCACCTAGTCACAGCAGCCAAAAAACAAGCTGTCTAAAATACATCTCCATTCACCCCACCATGGCCCTTTGAAATCTGTCTTCTATCACCA
Organism: Ictidomys tridecemlineatus; assembly: GCF_052094955.1. Classification (NCBI taxonomy): domain Eukaryota; kingdom Metazoa; phylum Chordata; class Mammalia; order Rodentia; family Sciuridae; genus Ictidomys; species Ictidomys tridecemlineatus. Next base: position 50,814,522 of record NC_135480.1, on the reverse strand, counting down.
TCCCTCAACTCCAACTGCCCCCACCTAGGCCTGTTCATGGCCATATTCAATGCCCTCTGTCCACTGGGATTCTGATGGCACTGGGAGGTGACTGAGAGGCTTTAGCATCGTGGCTCCACCACGTTTTCTCTGTTGGGCCTGGGAAAGTGAGTCCACACCTGGGAGCCTCTGTGAAAATGAGGATAGTCAAAAATCAACAAATGAGATGGCGTCAAACTAAAAAGCTTCTTCACCTCATGGAAGGCATTGATTTCCAGGATATACAAAGAACTAAAAAAAAAAAAAAAAAATTACCACCAAACCAAACCAAACAAAGAATAAATAACCTAATCGGTAAATGGGCAAAGGAACTCAAGAGACACTTCTCAAAAGAAAAAATACAACTGGTCAACAAATATAAAAAAAAAATTCAGTATCTCTAGTAATAAAAGAAATGCAAGTTAAAACTACACTGAGATTTCATCTCACTCCAACCAGAATGGCAATTATCAAGAATACAAGTAACAACAAATGTTGGCGAGGATGTGGGGAAAAGAGTACCCTCATACATTTTTGGTGGGATTGCAAATTGGTGTGACCACATGGAAAGCAGTATGGGAAATTCCTCAAAATAATAGGAATGGAACTACAATCTGACCCAGCTATTCCACTTCTTGGTATATATCAAAAAATCAACATGCTATTGTGACACAGCCCTATACAGGAGCTCAATTCACAATAGCTAAGTTATAAGACCAACCTATGTGGCCTTCAGCAAGTGAATGGATAAAGAAAATTTATATATACACAATGAAATATTACTCAGCCATAAAGAAGAATGACTTTATGACATTTGCCAATAAATAGATGGATCTGAAGACTATAGTGCTAAGTGAAATAAGCCAATCCCCAAACAAAAATGACTATTCTCTCTTATATGTGGATGCTAATACACAATGAGAGATCAGGGAGGGAAGAACAGAAGTTCACTGGATTAGACAAAAGGGAGTGAAGGGGAGGGTACAAGAATAGGAAAGACAGGGGAATGAATCTGACCTAACTTTCCCGTGTACATATATGAATATACCACAGTGAATCTCAACATAATGTACATCCACAAGACGGGGATCTTAATAAGATATACTCCATGTTTGTATAAATATGTCAAAATAGACCCTACTGTCATGTATAACTAAAAAGAACAAATAAAAAATATGAGGATAGTGATTCTGGCCTCTCATATTCTTGAGAGAAGTAAATGACATACAGCATGAAACTCACTAGAATATCTGCTTCCTGAGGGCAACCTTAACTTATTTGGTCATCATCACCTAGGACTTCATAGAGTGTTTAGAATAGTAGATGCTTTAAGTATTTACTAAATAAATGGACCAAGCACAAAATAGATGACAGATGGTAGCTGTTAGTCATCCTGCTGGCTTGGTTTTTGCAGTGCTGAAATGCTGCCTTCCCCTGCCACCTGTTAGTTTCCTGAATCCAGGTCCCATCTTGCCAGCTGATTCTTCTATACAGCTGTGGGTACCACTCTTCTATCCTCTTCTCCATCTCCAATGCCCGTGCTCAATTCTTAAATCTCTTCTTAATCCAAAGTCTCATGCTCCCATGGCTCCTCCTCTTACCTTCAACAGAAGGCACCCAATCCTGCTATCATCTCCAAGTTTCTCTTTTCTTTACCTTTAGTTATGCAGTTGGGGCTTCCTGTTGAAGCCAGGATCCAGGTCTTACATTTATCTGTACAAGTGCAACTCACAGGCAACATAATAAATGTTCATGGACAGATAAATCATGCAAGCTCCTTGGTAATTATTATTTCTAATATCAAACTTGTCTCAATTCCCAATTTCTCAAACTTTGCTTTCCTAGCCAATGGAACTTACAAACCTCCCCTCATCTAGGATGGAAAATCTTAATGCCATCTTTGTTGGACCCTTAAGAACTCCTTTACAAGAATCAGTTAAGGCTAGTTCTTGACCTTCAATGATCATTCAGATTTCTATTAAAAACTGAACAGCACTGAGGAACGGGCAGAGAATACCTTAACTAAAGCTTTGGGTCCCTTAGGAAGTACAAAGCTCTGAAGATTGAAATCTGTATTTGGTATCTTCTAAAATTCTTGGCCCCAGAAGACCACTGCCGAGCACTACCCCACTATCTGTCAGCCTTCTGCAGGCGCAACCCCATCAGAGCAGCTGAAGGACAAAGTCAATGAGATTGCAATCCCTAACCAAATGAGGCAAAGCCGTACAGGGCTCATGTCTCCCCTGCCCTACAGGAATGTGTTTTTTCAAGCTTCCAGTTTATTCTATACTCCAGCTCCAGCTAGCTTGAGCCAACCATAAGATTTAGAAGCAAACAGAGTCTAAAATCCAATTTAAGGTGTTTAATTTTCTCTCTGTCTCCAGGGAAGGGAGGAAGTAAGAGAATCTGCTTGAAGCTTGCAGTTTTTCTATGCCATGTTGCACCAGGAGATCCTTTTAGCTGGGTGGTAATGCAGCTTCTCAAGTCTCTGTAACTGCGGATGAAGACTAGGTTGCTTTACCCAAACTGTTGCTTCAATTGTGTTTAATTAACTTCTTCATGGCTAGTCGAGAGCAGCTGTGATGCTAACAGTGGTGCACTGAGATTACTCAGAGCTCTGAGTCCCAGGGCTGGAGAGAGCTGCGTAGTTATTCTAGCACATGCTTCAGTAGCACCCAATGGCCTGCCCACATTAACCTGCCTGGACTTCCTTCATGGGTGGTTTGAGCAAAACCTACAGAGACATTTAAAAAACCTTAGATACATTTAAATTTCTTTAAAAATTTTATTCTAATGAGTTACACATGACAGTAGAATGCACTTTGATATCATATGGAATATAATTTCTCATTCCTCTGGTTGTACATGATGCAGAATCCCACCAGTTGTATAGTTATGTATGTGCATAGGTACTAATGTTTGAAGAAATACAATTGATCAACAAATATGTGAAAAAATGTCCAATATCTTTATTAATAAGAGAAATGCGAATCAAAACTCCTCCAAGATTTCATCCTACACAGCGATTAAGGCACAAGTCTTCAATTTATTGAGAATGGTTTGAATTTTGAGTGATCTTGGGTAAGGGCTAGTGATTGAACCCCATTTCCTCCAGGTTCTATTTTACAAATAGGGAGAACAGTACGGAACTCGCAGGTCTCCTCTAAAAAACCAATGAGATAATATACACAAATTGATAGTCAAATGCCGTATAATAAAGCTCCTCCTTAATCATTTTCATTTTCTTCCAAACTAGTGACCTAATAATGACTTCTGATTATCAATCCTACTACCACCACTTGTGGGGCATGCATCTGCTTTACAAAATAACAGCCCTATCTGTTGCCCAGCAGTTTATGTTATTAAGACAAACCTCAGATGTTCCAGACCTTGGCAAGATCATGTTGGCAACCAAGGACATAAAGGAGCTCTCTCAGTTCTGGATCACCCTCTGGAAGTGCACCTTGTTCTTTTCACTCAAGTCACCGACCAAAGTGTTGAACAATTCAGGATAAACTCAGAGACCACCCCAGGCTGCCTCTGGATTGCCGTGACTAGAATCTCCCCCCATCTGTTAACTCTACCTTCTCGGTTTCCAACCCTGTTTAGCCCATGTCCCATTACAGATCCAGATCCCTGGTTCTCAACCTTCAAGTCCAACTGCTGTCATGCTCCTTTTAAACTGTCAATCTACACCCACCATCCCAACTCCTAGAAGCCCCTTCCTCTCAGCCCACCCAAAGAATGCACACTCAAACCTGGGAAGCCAGACAGCCACCTCCTCTGTGCAGCTCCCCCCAACTCCCACAGGGACCCTACTCCCTCCCGATAACCTGATACTGCACAGGAGATCTTTCCTCCCTGCCATCTACCCTGGGCAGATTGTGCCCTAGTTAGTATTTTGATTCAAATTATGCCCAAGGTGAAAGTATTTCCTGAAATAAATGTCAGGAAGGCAATTTAATTCTTTTGACCAATTTCCTATATAATAAAATTAAAATATTTCCTCCCATACTAATTTTCTAATTTTTATTTTACCAGCATTAATTTCATCGAGGTTAATATAATTTGCATTAATTTTACAACTAAGATAGGATCCTGCCATCAGTTTGGTTTTATCCATGTCACATTTTATAATAATGGCCACCATCACAGAGTTTTCTTTTGTAATGGTTATTTCCACCAAGTTTAGTTTGCCCAAAATACATTTTGTAGATTTAAATTGCATGAATGTTCATTTCTTCAACCAATTCTTTAGCTTTAAAATTTTTAACTGTGTTTATTTTATTAGTTGCTTTACTTTGTGGTGTCTGTTCTACTACTCATCTATAATAACTGAGAGTTTTTAAATCTACAAGTTTTTTTTAGGAATACTCTAAACAACATGACCAGATTCTCTGAGTTATGTACTTACTGCTATTGCCAAAGTCCTTGATGCCAAAATGGAAGAAGAGGTTGAAGCGTCTGATTTACGCTCACGTCATTTTCTACAATCTTCTATCAGAACAGTACTTAGAATATAGTGACGCTGTTCCCAAGGGCCTGGGGCAATTCTTGCAGGGGTGAGTTCTTCTCTTATGGGACTGGATTAGTGCCCACAGAGTGGGTTGCTATAAAATCAAGCTACCTCTTGTCTTTGCTCTTTGTCTCTCCTGCTCCTGCCTGCTTGCCCTTCCATTTTTCTGCCATGTTCTGATGCAACACAAGATCCTCACCAAAGCTGGGCAGATTCAGGTGTTGTGCTTTTGGATTCCCAGCCTCTAGAACCGTGAGCCAGAGTAAACTTCTATTCTTTATGAATCTTTATACCCATTCTCGGGCATTCTGCGATAGCAATGGAAAGTGGACAAGACAGAAGGTGTTAGGATAACTGGATGGTTATAGAGAAAAATAAGATATTGGATCTGCCCTTCACACCATACATTAAGATCAATTTTAATGAATCAGAGATTAAAATGTAAAAGATACAATCATGCAAGTATTAGAAGAACATATAGGTGAATTTCTCTTTCACCTGGGAGTGAGATTTTCTAAGACTAAAATCTGGAAACAAGGAGGACAAAGATGGATACATTTGCTTACATTAAAAAAAAAAAACAACTCAGCATTTGCATTGCAAAAAAAAATCCACCAGAAGCAAAATCAAAAGACAAGTAACAAACTGGAGAAGACATTTGCAATTTATATGATAGGCAAAGTCTTACCATCCCTAATGTGTAGTGATTCCAAAAATAGAGAAAAGACCAACAAGTTTATAGAAAAGTGGGCCAAAGATAGGAACAGCTCACAGAAAAAAGAAATGCAAATGGCCTTAATCGTATGAAAAGCTTTTCAACCTAGTTCTTAATAAGAGAAATGCAAATTAAAACTACTCTGAAAGCAATTTCTCATCTGTCAGATTGGAAAAAATCCAAATATTCTATTCAACGTATTTTGTTGGTATGGCTGGGAAGAAATTGGCACCTTCATCATTCCGGGTGGAATAAGCAAATATTCGTCTGGAGTGATATTTGGTGATGTCTAGCAAAATTATATATGCAGTTATTCCTGACCTCACAATTCCACTTTGGGGAATCTATTCAAAAGATAACCAGTAAAAATATTTTAAAAATGTACGATATTTAATTATAGCACTACAGGAAAAGGAAGGAGAATATCTGATATACTATTATAAAAGGATCTTCAGAAAAATATATATGTAGATATACACACACAGCAAAAGAAGGTAGCAAAAATACATAGAATCTACCATTTATATAAAATACAGTAGATGTGACTGTGTATATACATTTCCTAATATGTTTCTTTTTTTTTTAAGAGAGAGTGAGAGAGGAGAGAGAGAGAGAGAGAGAATTTTTAATATTTATTTTTTAGTTCTCGGCGGACACAACATCTTTGTTGGTATGTGGTGCTGAGGATCGAACCCGGGCCGCACACATGCCAGGCGAGCGCGCTACCGCTTGAGCCACATCCCCAGCCCCCTAATATGTTTCCATTTGCAAAGTAAAATAAACAAAAAATAAATGTTGATGTTAGAGTTGGTAAAAAAACAGGATGAAGAAAACAGGGGGGTTAGAAGAGATACTTTTCTGAATATGCCTTATTTTGTAAATTTGACTTTGGAAGTATGCAGTTATTTGCATAATTATAAAATATTAAATATAAAAACAAAGAACAAGATGAAATGAATGAATCTGTTTATTATTTTGGTAGATATGCCATCCTTGGAAAAAAGGAGGAAAGCAAATACCATTCCCCTCAAGTGCCTCTCTCCTTTCCCAAGGTCCTAGCCAAGTACAGGGAACAATGAGAATGAGTCTGGCCAGAATGTCCAGAAATGTATTATCTTGAAGGACACTGACTTTCTCTCATGCATGCTGGGAATTGCAACAAGTCAGTGTTATCTGTAGAAAGCTGCTTTCTTGCATGCACGTCAAGTTCCTTGGGATGCTGGTCATATGACTGAACAAAGCAAGCTAAGCTTGTGATGTCAATGCTTCTGTAGCCTAACTTACAAAGCCCCTCTCCCTGAACTAACTGGGGCAGATAAGAACACTATGGAGAGGGAAGTGTTCATCCAGCTGGTCACTGGACAAAGCATCATGGTGGATGTACCTAAGGTACCATGTGAAGCAGATGAGCACCAGTCCTGTCCATTACCATAAGACTTCCTGGTGAAGCACCTGTGCAGCCCATCACCACTGGATTTTCCCCCAAAATACTTCTAAATAAACCTTATGTCCTACATCCCATCTCAGGATGTCTCCTTTGGTTCCTTGGCAACCTATCCCCTTTCCCTGGCACAACTAGGATGCAGATGGTACAGTAGGATATCTATACAGAGAGGAATAGTTCTAAATGTCTTTGAATTACAGTAATTTGACTGTACATCCCTGGTGTGACATAATCTAAGAATAAAAGAGAAATGCCAAGACAAAGTTTTTCTAGTTATCATATTGTTGTTGGTAGTGCTGTCACTAGAATTGTGACATTGTTGGTTGTATCTTGAGGGATAAAATAAATGCATGTCCTTAAGTACCAGAATGTTTAGCAATAAGAGGAAAGAAATGAGAGCTAAAATGGATGGGGTTGAGTAAAACCTTGTATCTCTAAATTTGAACAAGCAACATCATCATGTATGTCAGAAGTGTTTTATTTCTACAGAACTAATAACAATAAATACCTAGTTTGACTTCTGTAAAGACTAGAAACATGGACCAACCCAATAGCAACGTGCAACCCCAGTGCCTAGCCTGTGTTTTTTTTTCAGTAAAATACTGTTTCATACCAAAAGCCCGTGGGGAAATGGCTGGTTACTGGTGTGGACAAGAAACATGCAAGATGAACCCAGAACTACTAAGAGCCAAAGGACTCAGGAACCAATGGCACTATGTTTCCAATGGCCAACCAAGGAAAAATTGTAAGTTGAGAAGAATATTAAGTATAATGAATTGAAATATATCAAGTATGTGTAAATCCATACTTTCATAATGATACTACAAAGCCTAATGGTCCCCTTTGGAAGATGGTAGAGAATCAATTCATTATTTTGAAAGATATTATACAGAAAACTATCCTAGCTTTCCCAAATGAACTTTGTTGTACTTCTGGGCAACCAAAGAATGAATTACTGTAAATGTTTCTTTATGAAAGTTATCCCAGCTAATAAATGAAGAAGGAAAAATAAATCATCAATATTTTGGAACCCAAATGCATTATTGAATTGAGACAATAATCCTCAATGACTGCTAGCATCTCAAATGAGGAAACACGTAAATATCATGTACCTTGTGATAGAAGAACACAAATACTCTCTATGAAATACTCTTGCTAAAAAATTGAACCTAAGTCTCTTGATCTAGCTACCAATTTAGAAGAAATACATTGGACAGGAGACATGTTAAATGGTATCAGGTGAATGCAATCAGGAAAATATAGACAGTTCAAGTTGCTACAAGAAAAATAAAATTATTTTATTTAAAAGTATATTATAAGGGAAAGAGAAATGTGTGTGTGTGTGTGTGTGTGAGAGAGAGAGAGAGAGAGAGAGAGAGAGAGAGAGAGAGAGAGAAAGAGAGAGAGAGAGAGGGTAGGGGGGAGGAACAGAGAGAGAGAAAAAGACAGGATCAGTAGATTCATAGTGACCCAAAAGACATGTTAAAAACCAAAACCGGATTCAAACACACAGAATGTAAAACAAAAAGGAACAAAGCAATTGTGAGAGAATTAGTGCAATCTGAACACTCATCGAATGCATTATGGAATTATGGAAGTCTTTCAATCGTTTTAGGATTGAAAACTTATAAAGTTCTAATATATACTGAAGTATTGATTATTTGGTGGTATTATATGATGCCTGAGATCTGCATCAAAAAACTAGAGTTGGGGAGGCTGGCTTGGGGTAGAGGTGAAATCAAGCTGTAAGTGGACAATGCTGAAGCCGGGAGACAGAGGTGGGGAGTTTTATCACACTCTTCTCTCTTGTTTCTGTATATACTTGAAACTATCCATAATAAAGAGGTTTTGAAAATCCCACTCTGATAAAGTTTCTAGAATGTGGAACATGATACCCTACACACTATTTCATTTTAGAAGACACTTGAGTTCAGATTCTAAATCCTCTTCCTACATGAGGTAGCCTGACATGTGTACTACCTAGAACTAGGGAGAGGATGTCATATGTGACCTCTCCTGATTCCCTGGAAGCTAAGGCATGTGCATATAACCTACATTCAGCTAACTGTACACTCTCGCTCAGACTTCCAACTTTGCTGAATGTCACCAAGACCCAAGCAAGGGTGCCAGAATCTACTGGTGGGGCCATTGGAGTAAAGTGAATAAAACTTAGGCATCCAGACAAGGAGTTGCAACTTGCAGATACGTCCAAGTGGCCATCCAACAGAAAGCCCTGACTGCCAGACTCTCTTCTCTTCTCCACAGCTGGGGCAAGATGGAGCAGAGGGCTCCAGCATTTCCTTCACGACTCTCCTGTCCTGGCAGCATGGTCAGAGACATCACCCTAAGGGAACTGTTATTACTTGGTGGCCTTCGCTGTGGTCCCTGCTATGTAGTCTGGGTTCCTACTTGTTTTCTGAATCTGTTTCTACAAACTTTTTCATTATTGAAGAGATCCAACAGCTTTCCCAGAAATTCCTTTTGTCTTTTAGATAGCCTATGTCAGTTCTCTTTGTTTATAATATAGACTACTGAGCACTATTAGAATAAAAAGTTCAGCAGGACTAATATATAATAGTATAATATAAACAATAAACATATAAATTAATGCATGATTTAAAAAATAAGCACTATAAAATGGTGGTAGTATATTTATGCAGCATACATACCTACATTTATAATAGATATGATCATATATTCTATAGAGAGCGCTTTACAGTTCATGAAGTAAACTGATTTCTTCTTGTTATCTTTATCATTAAAAATAGTAGTTATGACAATGAGATAAGAAGCCGTAAGCATAAGAATGAATGAACTTTTTTGGCCAATATAAACATTTTTAATCATTTAACAATATTAGGGTAATAAACTCTGGCCTGACTGTAGCATTTGATTGCTGGGTGCATTAAATAGGATAATTGTAGGGAAAGAATTCTGAAACATGAAAAGTATTATTATTGTTATTGATATAGAAGCACCAGAAAACCTAGTGCAGGAACTACAGAGACTTTTGATACCTGAGACCTACGCAATTTGTGAAGTCTGCTCCTATTATGTCCAGTTCCTGTGGAACTGGCATTTTCTTGGGGCATGTATAGGTACTAGGTTCTCTACAGCCGAGAAAAAATGATTTAAGAGAGGGGGGTGAAAAGTGTAGAGGGAATGAGACAATAGGAAGACCTTATGGGTTTCGAGCAGTCATTGCCCAAGACACTGGGATAGCTCAAAAGCAAATTTCTGCTTTATGTACCAGTTATGTAAGGCTTTCCAGAGAAGGAGGACCTTGAATCATTCCTTTATGCCCACAAGGCCTAAAAGTGGAGCCAGTCAGCTCGACCTGCTTCTGTCCTAGAAGTTACTTAGCTATGTTGGGAAAAGGTTGGAACCATCTACAGTGAGGGATTCTGCTTCAAGTCAGGACTTTTGATGAGGTTAAGAAAGAACAATTGAAGAATCAAGGCTGGCATTAGGAATAAAGAATAAAGGCAAAGCACCCATCTTAAGAGAGGTAGTAAAGGTTATTCTGGGGGATGAAGAAGCTGTTTTAAGCATCATCGCAACAGCAGGTTGTGCTCTAAAGAGGCAAATGATAATGTTCATTCTGAGACAGAGGCTCTAAGATGCCATAAGAAGCCACAAGCTAGTAAAGCTTAGGCACCCAGACATGCAGACCTGCCTGGTAGGCTCTCTTCCCTGTGTACCTTCCAAACAGTCCACCCTGCCCAAGTCATCCACAGCAGGGCAAGATGGATGGCTGCAGCTCTGAAAAGTAGGGGTTGATCAGTGGGGGCAGTTGACACACACCTCCCTTCCCTTCCCACTTCTGGGTCACCATTACAGAAAGTTGGGAGCCCTGTTGTTTATATTAAGGAGCTTAATTACAAGGAACAAGCAGCAGCCTAGGTTTCCAGATCAATTTCCACATGCCAATTCCATACAACTGATGAGCTGCCTCTCAGTATAAGAAATTTAACAAATTTCACATTTTTCAAAATATATATATATATAAACATATATATACTTATTATATATGTATATACTTATATATATATATACTTACATATATATATCCTTTTGTCTTATTGCATGAGTATGCAGTATATAATTGAGAACTTCCTTTATGACCCAGAACTATTGAGATCATCAGCAGTTCAACTGTAAACCCAGGATCTGCCTGGCTCTAGAAGAGATCCAGACTGCTATAATGTGGGTTATTTATTATCTTTTCTGTAATTTTTATGGTCAAATAATTACTACAAACCTAGAATATTTTGTTCCCTGAATGTTGGCAGTGTTTGTGGTAAACCACCTGGTCCTAATTTTTTTGTGTGTGAGAATTTTTTAAACTATGAACTCAAGTTTTTTTTTAATGGTTATAGGACAATTTTGGTTTTTTATTTCTTCCTGTGTCAGTTTTCAATAAGCTATATTTTTCTTCAAATTTGTTTCTTGCAAGTTTTCAAATTTTGGAACAAACTTGTTCATGATATGTTCTTAATTTCTTAGGCTGACTTATATATATAAATGTTCCTTTTTCCATTACTAGTATTATTTATTTGTTTCCTCTTCCTGTCTTTATTTCTCTTGCTAAAGCTCTGTCAATTTGATTACTCTTTTCAAAAAAATTTTTAGTATTATTAGCCCTGTCTACTATATTCATTGATAATGTATTCCATTTTATAAAATTTTATTCTTATCTTTATTATTTTCCTCTACTACATTTATTCTGATATTTTCCCAACTACTTACTTTGTATACTTAATAACTATATGTAAATTTTCTTAAACACAATTTTAGCAGCATTTCACATAATATAATATGTGGTATATTTGTATTCACTCAGTTCAAATATTTTCTAATTTCCAGTATAATTTCCTCTTATACCCGTGAATGACTTAAAAGTGTTTCCCACTTTCCAAAAATATGGCTCTTGTCTATAAGTTTTGGTTATAGATTTCTTTTTTTTTAATTTTTAATTTTTATTGGTGCATTATAATATACTTAATAGTTAGATTCATTATACCATATTCTTACATGAACATAATTTGATCAGTCTCATGCCCCAGTACCTCCCCTTTTCCTTACCTTTTCCCTCCCACTGATCCCTTTGCTCTACTCTATTGATATCCTTTCTATCATTATGATTTTCAAATTAGTTCATTATAATTACTATTAAAATGGGATTTGTTCTGGTATATTCATACACGTGCATAGCATTATTTGGTCAATTTTGTACCACAGTACTCCCCAGTATGTCCCCATGCCCTCCTTCCCTCCATCCATTTTGATCCCTCTCCCCTACTCTATTAGTTTTCCTTCTAACTTAATTCCACTGTGATCAGAGAACACATTCCATATGATGCTAATCTCTTGAAACTTATTGTATCTTAACTATGACCCAGTATGTGGTCAGTTTTCCTATATATTAAGTTCTTAGAGAAAAAGTTGTATTTAGCAATTGTTAGATGTCGTGTTCTATACATGTCCTTTTGATTCAAACTACTATCTGTGCTGGTCAATCAATTGCTTAAGAAAATTTAATACAATCCTTTACTATTTTAGTGCAGCTATCAGTCTCTGTACTTCTGCCAATTTACACTTTATTCAATGAAGACTGCACAATTAGGTGCAAATAAGTTCATAATTGTTCTATATTCTTGATAAATTAACCACTTTTGGATTTTAATCTTTCTGTATTATATTTCAGATATGTTTCTTATAATTAACCTAGAGCTAATTAAAAATTTAAAAATCTAGTCTAAAATTATTTATATTTTATTTGAGTTCATTTGAATTTACTGATGTATTTGGATTTATGTTTTTGTCTTTATACAATCTGTTCTATATTTTCATTTCTCTCTTAGCATTTTCATATTTTATCTCTTGCAACTACTTAGAAGTTACATTTTCCATATCTGTTATTTTCATGGCTTCTCTTAAAATTTAACTTGCTTATTTAAACTACCAAATTTTAAAGTCAATTAGTATCCTTTCTATGCTAACAATAGGCATTTCAAAACAACATAATTGTAATCACACTCCCAGCTTTTTATGCAAAACAGTAGCATATACTCATGTGGGCTTTACTCCTGTATTATTTGGTATATATATATATTTCTTTGGTTTCATTCATATATTCACCATTTTATGCTAATTATTATTCTTTTATCTCAGATTTCCTTTTGAAATCATTTCTCTTACACCTGAAGTATCTCCTTTACAGCTCATTTTAGTGAGGATATGCCAGGGCCAACTCTCAATTTTTGTGCATCTTAAGATGACTTTCCTTTATCTTATCTTTTAAAAGATATTATTATTAGGTATACCTAATAGGTTAACAATTATTTTCTCCCAGTATATTGAAGATATTATTTCATGGTTTTCTGGTTTCCATTGTTGCTGTTGAAAAGTCAGCTGTTATTCTAATTATCTTTTTAGATAGTCTGTATTTTTTCTCTTGCTGCTATCTCTTCTCTTTGTCTCTGGTATTCTGAAGTTCCACTACATGATAAGTCTATGTGGAAACCCTCATATTCATCCTGTTTACAGGTTGATCTTCCAAATCTGAGGATTGGTACACTATTTGGAAAAATTATAAGCTATTATTTATTAAAATATTGCTTTCATCTAATTATCTTCTTTTATCATCTCCATTTGGAATTGTAAGATACTAACCTCTCTCCCTCAATTCTACATGTCTCTAAACACTTTTCCTCCCATATCTTTTTATTTGTCCTCTGGGCTGATTGTGAATAATTTCTTTAGATCTATTTTCCAGCTTACTAGTTTTATCACTTAAAAATATTCATGTAGGTATCCAACCCATCCATTGAGCTTTTAGTTTCCATTTTTATATACTTTTTATGTTTGAAATTCTATTTTTACTTTGATATGACTAAAATTTTCATGGTCTCTTATTTCTTATGCATATTTTCAAACTCTTCTCTTATTTATTTGTATATATCATATAGCTTACTTTATGTCCTGTGTCTGATTGACACAATACTTTAGAACTTTGTAGATTAAATATGGATGTCCACTGATTTTTCAGTGTTTGCTTTTGGTACTTTCTTTTTCTCTTGTTTCTTCTGTGATATTTTTAAACTGTGAGCTCATATTCCTTGGAACTGTACTTATGGAAAGTTTTATGGCCCAGGTTCAAAGGGTCTTTCTCCAGAGAGAATTAATACTTTATGCTAAGAAAATAGGCCTTTGGAGTCCCAGCTTTATGGGAGGTAAAGCAAGCCTATTCTGTGAAGTTCAGAAAACATAAGCTTAAATGTCACTGGGTTCTTCAACTATAGTAAGGCTCATTTGTATCACTTAACTTTTGGTTTCTGAGTTAGTTTCCTTGGGATGTTGTTTAAAGTACCATAAACTTGATTGAGAAAACAATAGAAATGTATTCTCTCATAATTCTAGAGATAAGAAATCTGAAACCAAGAGGGTGGTGGCAGGGCCATATTTCCTCCAGAGCCTCTAAGGGAGAACCCTTCCTTGCCTCTTCTAGCTTCTGGAAGCCTTAGGCATTCCTTGGCTGATGGCATCAAAGCTCTGATCTCTGCCTTCATCTTCATCCAGACATCTCACTATACCTGTTGATGTCCAATTTTCCTCTCTGTAAAAGGAAACCAGTCATTTTGGACTGGGGCCACCTTACTTCAGTGACTTAATCTTAAGATGCTCACCTCTGCAAAGGTGAGCAAAAAAAAAAAAATGTTTATCATTTCCAAATAAGGTAAAAGAGGTTAAGACTTCAACATAGTTTGTAGGAGATTCAATTTAACCCATAATAGTTTTTGATAATTGCTGACTTCCTTGCCACCTCTTTTATATATTCCAGAAATTTTTTAGTCACAATGTAGACAATCTCTCAATCTTCTAGTCAATGTCAGCCATCAATTCCAATTCTTTTATTGTGTCATGGCAACTTCCACTCTTTCCCCATTGCCTTGTGGACTTAGAAATCAGCAGGAAAAAGGTTTTTTAGAACTGAATGCAAAATGAGAGTAAGGCTTTAAATGGAAACTCAATAGACATGATTGTGAACAAAGCAGAAGGAAAGTACTGTGTGGGAGGTTGCTTGAAGGACTTATCCCTACATTAATCACTGAGGTATAACTAACTGTTGAATCATAAAGATCCAGGGCTAAATCCTTCCTATCTTTTACAAATTGTATGATCTAAGAAGATTACTTTCAGTTTTCTCAAATAAAAAAAAAAGGAGGTTATCATAATAACATCTACTTTGGGGAGGTGTTTTGTGGATTGATGACTTAATGAAGATCCCTGGTGCAAAGCAGGAATTCAGGAGTTGTGTCAACAATTCGACTTCTATATTCCAAAATAAGTAAGGACTTTGAATAAATTGCCTCCAGATAAGCAAGGTAGAATGTTGAGAGCCACAGCCGAAGGGGCCCCAGCAAACTTCCAGCTGCCAGCAAACTTCCAGCTGCCAGCTGATGATTGGCTCACAGCGGCCCCAGCAAACTTCTAGCTGCCAACTGATTGGCTCCTCTGTGGTGATGCTCATTGGGTTGTTTCCCCGCCCTTTCAGACCATGGAGCTACTCATTGGGGGACTTTTTTTGGCTCTGCCCACGTGACCCAGCCAATCAGCCTCAAGAGCAGGAGGAGTTGGGGAGGTTGAGAGGCTTGTGGGAAGCCGGTGGTGGCAGTTGGGCTCTGAGGGTTTTCCTGAGGAGCTGTGTGGTGTGTGTGTTCTAAAAATAAAGTTCGTTTCTTTTGACAAGTGGCTCCTGAATTGTGCCCAGCCAGACTGCGGCAGTAGAAATTGAAAAGAAACGTTTTTCAGTTTTATACACTATCCTGAGGGGTAATTAGGGCAAATATGCTATCTTACAGATGAACAAATTGAGGCACTAGGATGTCAGCCCATTCAGCATGAAAGAAAGAAAATACTAGTAACCACACAATTAGGGGCATCTGCTTGGGGGATGATCAATGATTCTGTATCCCTTCTAGGGAGAAATGATATTCAAATTAACCAGACCTTCCCCTGGGTACCCAGTTCTGCAAGCTAACAGGTGATTGGACCCCTTCATTAAAAGCCACGTTTCCTTCAACTCCAATGATACCTCATCTCTATTAGGTGGGAGGGAAGAGATTGAGAGAAAAACAAAGCCAGACAACATTTTATATTGTATTTCAAACGCTGAACATGAAACTACCCAAAGATATTTTAACATGTTTTTTGAGAGCTTCACCCAAGCCTACACTCCAGAATAGCTTTATAATTTAAGGAAAGAAAAGCCAGAAATCGCCACCACTCTGTGATTGACTCACACACATGTTGGAAACAGAGTTCACAAATCTAATTCCTTTCTCCATTCCGGGACATTTTTATCCAGAGAACACAAGTGACCGGAGGCGGTGCTGCCCGCTCAGCCAATTCCTGACAGCAGCTCCCAGTGAAACATATTGTGTTTGGGGGCAAGCATTTATCCAGGAGTGGTGCTGAAATGAGATGGCGAGGACGCACACGGTGAATAAATGGCCGGTGGAGGGAGAGCTGAAGAAATGAGGGTGATTATGCAGGCGCTGTCCTCTATGAATACATTAGCTCCCTGATAAGCCCATGCATTTGACTGCCTCCAAAGCAATTTCTTGGAGTTTCAGTAAATACAGGTGTCTGGATATGTTTTCTAAGCTCAGCTTCAGACAGGCTGCTCCTGCTGCCAGTCCTCAGAACCCTAGTATTAAGTCTGGGGACAAGTCAGGCCCCATGCAGTGCCTGTCGGTTCCTGAACAGATTGTGACATACTCATTGTGGGTGCTATCGCCCCTTCAGGTTCGGGGCAAGGATTCTCAGGGCCAGTTACTCGGTCTGTGGAGTGGGAGGTAGAGATGGGAGAGGTTTGAGGTAAGAGGAGGGGGGATCCAAGCTAGAGACCTTGGGTGGAAACTGAAATCAGGAACTGTTAAGGGCAGCACCGAGGCCATAGGAGCAAAAGTAGATTTATTATTTAGAACTGGCCACACATTGGAGGAGGTCTGTGTGGAAGTACAAACAGGCTGGGCTGAAGAGGAAAATCTCAGACAAGAGCCACGAACACCAGAAAGGACAAGGTCCTCTCCAGGACAAGTAGGTAGTGGCAGATGTTAAGCTGGTAAAGATCTCTAGGGGGAAGTCAGAGGGGACCACCAGAGGGTCATGTCACAGTTTAAATACTGGATTTATCAGAGACACTCCCTGAACATGGACAAGATCCTTCGGTGTGTTAATTTTCACATTCCTGCTGAACACCAGGAACAACTAATGTGTCCCTCTGAGGGAGAAGAGTGAGGCATTCTGGGTTTATCTCTTCACACGTCAAGAGGAAGGAGTCAGAAAGCCTGGGAAATGCTCCTGTAGGATGAGACACAAAATGGTGCCTCTCACAGAGTCACAACAGGACTGGATGGTTATAGAGCCCTGGACTTTGAAGCTGGGTGGGTGGCTACATCAGAAAAATGGTAGCACTGGGCTCATGGGCCTGGACAATACCAGGTGGGGTCAGAAACAAGCATGGAGTAAGCTTGGCTATTTTGTTGTTTATACCCTATGAGCTTGTTTTCCATAGCTCTCTCTTGACAAAATCTTTGGAAAAGTTTAGGCCACCATGGAGGAGACCGAGATCATTCAGGTGAGAAATCCCAAGGGAGTGACCCTGATTGCTGTTCCCTGCCTCCCTCTGGATGCCTACTAGTCTCTTCCTTTGCTCACACCTTTGCTCACCCCAATTGTGAGCCGTCACGATTGTTTTTAACCATGAAGCTGTTCCCTTGGGTCAGGAGCTTCTCTCCCATGTTCTTACCCCCAGACATGCAGGTTCTGAAGTGCTCTTCTTCCTGAAAATTCAAGAGGCTCCACTCTGTACCCCTTCCCAAACACACACATAGACTAGGGAGTAGAGATTCAAAACCAGCCTGTGTTCTCCATCCCCAGACTTATCCACCCTCATGCGAGCTGAGCTCAGCCCTCTTGGTGAGAAACCCCACTCACCCTGATCCCAAGCTCCACATTCTCGCCTCCGTAGACCTCCATGCCTTCGTCCAGTAGGCCAATCTCCTGGAAATACTGCCGGTCCACAATGAAGCAGCCGATGAGGGCAGGGCTCCTGCAGGTTGGGGGAGACAACCAGCAGTGAGCAGAGGGCTGCCTCCTGGAGCCACCCAAGGAACAAGAGCTGTGGAAACTTCCTACAGGAGGATCGGTTCTTCCCCCTTCTCAGCTGCCAGAGCCAGTGTGGGCTTTGGGCTGAGTAGCCTCCTGGCTCTGCCCTAACCCAGCCACTCCAGGGAGGCTGTTTATCAGGGCAGTGAGGTAGATAGCTCCTGTCCTGGGACCAGCTGTCATTCCCCGCTGTCCTTGCATCTGCTGGGCCAGGTGCAGCTGCATTTCTAGGTGCCTTGACTCTGATCTCTGAGCTGCACAGTCCATTTCTGCTGGGTGCCTATGCCAACTTTCCCACCTGGGGGTTCCACATGGCAACCTTGGTCCTCTTTGAAAGGTCAGCCGGGACCAGGCTACAAAGGGAAATAACTTATAAATTTTATCTGTAGGTTGAGGGTGGTCCATGAAGAATTTAAAGCAAAACAGGTGGTAGGAATAGATCCGTGTTTTTAAAAAGAATACTCAGGCCGCCGACTGTAGGGGACTAGGGGAATTGAGGGATCCAACTGGGAGGCTGGTTGCTGTATCCAGGTGAGAAACAATGAAGACGTGGAAGAACATGGAAAGAGGTGAATTATGAAGGGAGAGGAGGAGAAACCCTGATGAGAGCTGGCTTGCTAGCTTGGCGATGGTGAATAAGGCCCACTCATCAGTAAAGGGTATGAGAGAAATCACCTTTGGAAGAAAGAAGCATTCTTCCTTACACTATCTGTGGGTTACCAGGGGTAAGTGGACAACTGACCTTGCACTATCTGTGGGATACCAGGGGTAAGTGGACAGTCTGGGTGTGGACTCAGCTAGGGTCTTAGGTTAGAGCAACACTGCTGCAACTTTCCTTCTTTGGGGGGATATGAGCAGGGGTCACCAGCTGGTGTAGACATCCAGGACTTCCCAGGAAACAGTTCACATTAGGGCAATCAGCAGAAGCGTACCCGGATGCTTCTCTGCTGAGAACTGATGCTATCCTTTGTAGTCCTTGCTGGCATTTCATCAGCCCATGGTTAGAGGATTTGATAGAGGAGAAAAAATGAGAAATGAAGAACCGTTGGCATTGAGAAAACTGTCAGTCAATCTCATGCAAATGGACCTGTCTTAGAGACTGGAAATTCATCAAGATGGTAAATGGCTATTTTGCAGGCTGTTTTTCTGGGGGATGCTGATTCAAGGGGGTGCTCAGGAACACTGGCACCCTGGAGTCACTGTCTCTCTTCTTTCTATATCATTGGACTTCATTCTAGATGGCTCCACACTCCATAAACCACAGGTACACCAGGTGGTCAATTCAGACTCCTAACTCAGGCTGACATCCTGTTCTAGGATCCTGGACCCAGGCATTGGAAGTGTGCATTGTGAAAATAATCTCTGTGTAGGCTGTGTTCTCCAAGAGAAGTTCCCCAGTCTCTCTGAGTCTCCAAATCTATATCTATAAATAGGATTACTTATAACCTCATGTGGACTTGAATAAAGTAAAGCTCTTGATGGTAACTGACATAACAGGCACTCAAAGGTCATTTTAAAAGATGCAATTGTGCCCTTTCTAAGCATAGCAGACGGGCCTTTTCCTCACACCTCTGAATGTTGGACACGCCAGACCCCTCAGAAACAGTGCCCCTAGCACATGCAGGAAGGGGCCTTCCTCTAAGTGCCTGACCCAGCCAGGGAAGGAGCAGAATCCAGAAAAGTTACCTGGATGACCAAAGGCCACTTCAGGTTGTGTATTACTTATTAACTGGCTAGGGTAGTAAGCAGTCCTGATCAGTCTAAAAGTGATACTGATTTATATCCTCCCTGATTCCCAAAAGGATTTAGAAATAGCTTTTGAGAAAATATAGCATATATTGAAAAACATAAATAATATCTAGAAAGATCTAAAGATGACACAAGTTTGGGGTGAGTTAGAATGCATCTGCAGACAGAGGTCCTCCTTTATAGTTCTTCAATTGGCTGGGCAAATTTGGTTCTGAGTTTCCTGTTGGTTAAGGTGAAAATGAATATGTGGTCTTAGAAATAAATGTACAGTTCTCATGTGAAAAATCTCAAAAAATGATTAATTCCTCAGGGATAGCATGGTTTTCTCTGACCAGCAGTTGATTTGAAAGAAATTTCTCATATCAATCTTCCTAAAAAGGTCACTTGGGGACCTAGTGAAAAACCATCTCACAAACATCCTTCTAGAACACAACAGAGAATACCACTGGACTCTTTTTATAGCTTACACCATGTGGACAAAAACACTAAAATATGGCTCAAAAGAAAAAGGAACTGGGATAGGCAAGATATGTTTGTACAAACCACAGTCTCTGTGAGGTTGTCTTCATATAGGAATAAAACCCAGGGATGGTTTGCCCCAAATCTTCCATAAATATAATTTACTTAATTAAGTTTCTGATAAAAATTGAGTGATGGAAAATATGAGATGGAGATGTCATTCTCTGTTAAAGATCTAGAATTTAGCTTTGCTGATAAGACTAACCTGATATATTCAGAGAAGAGCAGAACAGAAACAGCTAACGTTAATATAGTTTTTTTGCAAAAATATTGATTGCATGGTGGCGTATTTAGCTCCAATATCAGCAGACTGCTGATCTAACCTAGGGGTTGGAAATCAGCTACACTAGTCCTGGGCTTGATAGTGGCTAGCCAGAGGAGTGATGAATAGCCATGGAATCCAGCTGACCTGAGTGGATCTTGGCTTCTCTGCCCAGAGTCTTTGGTAGGGTCATGATCCTTTCTCAGTTTTGTTCTCTTCTTATAAAACATGGATGACACAATGAATTGTCACCAGGTTATGATAAAGATATAATAAGACCATGTGTATGAAAGACCCTACGCACAATAATCTTCCAACAAATACTGAACAACACAGAACTGTGGCAGGCGCCTAACAGAGTAGGCAACTACTGTGGTTTCGCTATGGTTTGGGTGTCTCCCAAAGGTTCATGGGCTGGAATCTTGGTCCCATGTAACAGGATTCACAGGTGGAAGGTGAGTAGGTCATGGGGGCACCATACATGGAAGGAACTAATGGAATTAAACAGGATCAGCTTAATTCTCTAGGCAGCAGGTTGATGTAAGGCAAAGCCACCCCACATACTTGACCCCTTTGTCACATGGCTGTTTTCCTTTTTGCTCCTGCCATGTAGTGCCATCTGCCTTGTTAGAATGAGCACACTAGGCCCCCATCATAGGCTGACCGATGGGGTCACCCAATCTTGGACTTTCAGCCTCCAAAATTGTGAACTAAATAAACTCTCTAAATAAATAAATAAATAAATAAATAAATAAATAAATAAATAAATAAATAAATAAATAAATAACCAACCCAGCCTCGGGTAATTTTTTAAAATAGGAACTCAAGACAGGCTAAGAAAGTAACAGAGATAACTATAGCAAAGTTAAGCAGGGTTCTCTTCCATCCTATTTTAAATATGAAAATGTGATCTTAGGTAATAATCACCTACTTTCAATTAAATTTCTCTTAATCTTTCTCTCTCATGCAATGCAAAGCAACACTGGCTTCTAATCTCCTCTTTCATTCCCCAGCTGCCCCCCAGGCCACCTCCTGGTGCTGTCCCTGTGTTTAACAGGCAGGGAGCATAGACGCCCACCCTGTCATCAACGCAGATGAAAGAAAGGCTAGTGGGGACAGCTATTGCAGGATTCCTGATCTGTGAAAGCAGACCATGGGCAGTGTCATTCGGGGGTCCAGGAAAAGAGCATCAAAGGCAAAAATGCAGTTTGAAGCCACTTTTGTCTGGATGCTATAGGAAAAAACTCCAACACCATTAAGATGTGCAAGACCTATGGCTCTGCCCTGGCCCCTCTATCCCTCCATTATCATTGCCTGGGGTTTTCCAGCTCAAGTTCCTTCTTTCAGGCCCTTAACCTCCTCTGTGACCAGGAACTTCACATGTGGGTGCCCATTCCCAACCCATCTATCTCCTACTGCACAAACATGATTGCTGTCCTATCTGCAAAAGACTTTCCATGTCTACTTGCCACACCGTTGGCACAGCATGGCAGAATAGTTTTTCATCCCAAAGATTTTGTCTGTCTTCATTAGACTCTAGGCTTTTGGGGTTGGAACCAAATCTTAATCACTTTGAGTCCCCAGCAGAAGCACAGCAGTGGACACCCAGGAAGTGGCCCATAGCAGTTGGTTAAAATGAATGACTTTGAGGCTGTGTATGTGTTTGGGTGTTATGGTGGTTCTTTCAAAAAGGATCAGCAAAGCCTGTGAGCTGTGCCTGGGGATCACACTGTAACTCCTTTCTACCCTCCTCCCACTGTGGCCTCCATTCTGGGGCTGGAGTTTGCAGAGTAAGGGTTGGGCTCGGGGGATAGACCTTGCCTGGTGGCCAAGGCAGAGAGACCTGCAAGTAGGATGCTGTACCTGATGGGGGCTGTGGAGTTCTCCAGCTTCCACCAGGCCTTGGGGGGGTTTAGGTAGCGGCACCACAGCTCCCAGTCAAAGCCCTGGGCGGCCAGCGGGTACTCTTCAATCTCAAAGTTGTCGTATTTGATATTATCAAAGGATGGCGAGATGATCCGCTTCCGGTTCTCCTTGATGCGGGTGAGTACAGGTTCAGCCCTGCGAGAGAGGGAGGGAGAGGGGGTGACTGCTTCCCAGGTAGCCAACAACCAGATCAGCATCTCCTGAAGGCTGTACCCTAGCAGGAGGAGGAAGGACCACTTGGCCATCTCCAGTGGAGGGCACACAGCTGCTTCAGCTGCCCAGGTTCACTTTGCTATCCCCTGAGGACTTCCGGGTGGGTGAGTGGCCTGGCCATTCCTGGATTTTGATACGGTTTCCCTGTTTTTCCTTTCTCCATACACAACAACAAAAACCCAGACTTAAAGAATAAGGGGAGGAAAAAAAAAACTTGAGGGAACATATTTGAGGCTCCAGAGGAAGATTTCCACCTGGGCTTTGATTTTGCTAAATTCAGTGCATTCACCTGGAGGAAAAGAGCAATGGGACCAAAAACAAAAAAGAGCAATGGGGATGGCGGGGACACATCCCCCACCTGCCCTGGGAGAGATGGGGCATCCAGGTTTCCCCGGGGAGCCAGGAGGCCCCTGTGGGCACCAGAGAATAATGTGTTTGCGGACAGGAATGATAAGCTCCTCATTAATAATACATTTGGTGCATAATTGTTTATTCAAATCAGCTTGAAATAGTAAGTGTCCCTCTCCTAGTGTGGCCATAAATCCAGTGAAAATGCTTTTTAAATAGTCACAAATGGCAAGCAGGGGCTGCAGCTACCAAAAAAAAACACACAAAAACAAAAACAAAAAAAAACCCCGCCTGCTCTGCATCCTTCTCCTGGGCCTGTCATTGCAGAAGGGAGCCCAGGTGGCGCACACGCCCTGCTAGGCCTTCCTGCCCAAGTGACCTCCTCACCTAACTCCCCAGAGGCAGAGGCTCACATCCTGGAGACAGGGCAGGGAGCAGATGCTAAGGCCTGGTGAGTGAACAGGGTGAAACCAACTGGCCCTGGCTCTACGGTCATCCCCATACCCACCACTCGTGCCCAGGCTAAGCCACACAGTGGGCCCTACAAAGACATCAGCATCAGGTCCCGTTCCTGCTTGGCAGCAGACACTGAGGTTCCTGTCAGTTCTCTTGTCCCACCCACCACCTGAGCAGCCCTGGGCCCGAGAGAGGAGGGTTTGCTACAACTTGGTTTCGCCAGTAGAGAGAATCTGAGATGCTGTGCTACCTCTGGCCTGGCCCCCATGACAGTAACAAGGCACCCTCCCCACCTCTGCCCACGTGGTCTCTCCCTGTCTGTGAGGTGGGGCCTCTGGGTCATATCCGCTCCATCTTGGCCACTCCTGGGGGCTGGAGCCGGCCCTTTGCTGGGCAGGACTCTGCTTTACCATCAGCATGGACCCCTCCCCTTGGTCACACCTGCCAGAGGACCACACCATCCAGAGCCCCATCTGATCTCACCATACTCTTCAGGTGCTGTGTGTTGACCGGTTGACCCTTGACCGACTGACCCTGCCCCCCGGGTCACTCACACACCCACATCTCACTTTTCCCCAGGACTGTCTCCTTGCCACCTGCACTGCCATTCCTGGCCCTCACTGGCCTCCTCCTCCTCACCAAGAGACACTCACCAGCCCACGTTGAACTCCACGTGGGCATCGAAGAGCGCCACCACGGGCGCCGTGGCTGCCCTCCAGCCGCTGACCCTGGAGCGGATGAGGCCCTCCTGCTTGCTGTGGCGCACCATTTTGATGAAGCCCGGCTTCTGGCCATTCACCTTGTCCACGTAATTGGCCAGCTTCTCCTTCAGCTCCTCTGTCGGGAGAAAATGCGTCCTTAGCAAGTGAGGGGCAGGGGCAGAGGGTGACCCAAACATCCACATTTCAGGATGAGAGGCTAGAGGGCCACCCCCTCCCTAGGTCTTCCTTGGTTCCCATGGTGACCAGCACAGCTCAGCTTTAAAGAGAAAAACTGGGGAGAAAACAGGATTGACTGAGTGCCTGCCACACGCACAGGTCACAGGCCTCCCATATGTTGTCTATTTCACCTTCATGACAAGCCGATGGGAAAACAGGGGCTCAGAGGAGTTTACCAACTTCTCTGACGCCACGCAGCTTGTGAGTGGCAGTCTGGTTTCAAGCCAGATCTCAGGAGGTGAACAGCCCCAGCTTCTCCTCAGTGGCCAGTGCCTGAGGCCTGCTCTGTCAGACTCCCATCTTCCCAGGTGGACAGCTAGAAGGACTACCACACTAGCAGTTGCCATGGGCCTGGCTGAGCACCTGTTGCCTCTGCTCCTTCCCGGGCATGTGCTGCCCAGGCTCCTCAGTACCCGACGTCATGTCCGTGTTTCCCACAGCAGCTCAGACGGGAGCCTGGGACACTTTGCAGTTGTTTGGGCAGAATTTAAAAGCTCATTTTGAATCACTGAGCCATCTCCGGGTCTGGGTCCCCTCTGCCTACTCTGTTGAGTGATTGTGTAGCTCACCCAGTGACAAGGATGTTGATACAATCCATTCTTTAATTGGGCCCCTCCTCCTCCTCCTCCTCTCCTCCTCTTCCTCCTCTTTTTCCTCTTCTTCCTCCTCCTCTCCTCCTCTTCTCCTCCTACTCTCCTCCTCCTCTCCTCCTCTTCTTCCTCCTCTTCTCCTCTTTTTCCTCCTCCTCTCCTCTTCTTCCTCCCCACCCCTCTCTCTTTTTTGGCCAGCCCCCTCAACCTCCACCTCCTTAGTCCACCGAGCCTGGTTTGGTGCCATAGTCCTTCTTCCACATCACAACCTTTATCACTGAAGACCTTCTGTAAGTCCTTCCTGAGGACTCCTCTAGGTCAAGTATCTTCAGATACTTCTTACATTTCCTCATTTCTCATGATTTCAAATTATTTCATCAAGTTGAACTTCTCTTTAAATATGTTAGTTTTTTCTTAAGACTTTAAAAGTTATGTACTCAGCAGCTGACTTAACATGTCAGAAGTAAACTGTGTGATACAGAAGAGAGGCAACTAACCACTTTCCTTAATCTAGAATCCATGCTCCTATTAACAGAGTCTAAGGCCGCATCAACTCTGCCTACTTTTCACTCAAATTCAGCTTGCTGAAAATATATACCTACACGTTCTTTTCACATGGTGCTACTAAATCAGACCTTCTTCATCCCATCTCTTCATGGATACAAGTGTAGGTGGTACGTGTGTGTGTACGTACGTGTGCGAGTGTGTGTGAGTGTGCATGTACTTAAACCAAAACAGGATCCTGCATTCACTCTTATTGAAAGCCACCGTTTTAAAGAATTGCACGGTGTCTCCTGATGTCAAAATGTCTCTGTCCCATGATTCTGCAATCCAGTGCCTTTGTTATCCAGCTCTTCCAGCTTTCCAGTTTCTGCAAAAGTGATGAGCATATGGCCTTCATTGTCATTCAAGTCATCCTTTAAACAATGTGACCCTTGTCCTAAGCTGCCTAGAGAAAAGTGGGCTGACTTCTGGGCTGATGCTAAATGCTGAGTCTTGCTTTGGCCTGTATGATAATGACCTGTGACCTCTGGTGACAGCAGCTGGCTGGGAGGCCGCTGTCTCACAAGAGCATCAGCCATAGGGCTGCATAACTCTGTGCCCCATGCTCCAAGGTCTTCAAGCAGGTGGCCAGAAGGTTTCCCAAGACATCAATTGCTTCAACACTTTGGAGGTCCATCCTGCCTGTTTGGAAATTTTGAGGAGAGCTGGTGAAGCCTGCCATCTGGGCTTTTGATGGTGGCAGAGGAGAGGATGAGTGCCCAAAGGCTGGAGGGAGAACCTGGCTAGACCCTCGTGTCCTCATTGAGAAGCCCCAGGAGTGTGTGCCTGTCCTCTTCTCTCCCTCACCCTTCAGGTGAGATCGCTGCCCTGGGGGCACCATTTCTAAGGTATTGATGGTGGATGATTGCTACCACAAGCCCCCCAGGAATCCCACCTCCCTGAATTCATATCCCATTGTAACCACTTTGCACACTGAATATGGCTGGACCTACAACAAGGGGGTGCAGCAGGAGGGCTATAGGGCAAGCTCCAGGCCCGGGTCTTGGATGCCTGGAAACTCTGGGATTTGCTCTCTGGCTGCTCTAAGTAGGGAAGTCTGAGCCAGTCTCCTTGGGAGGCCCAGAAGTCCCCAGTGAGGACTCAGGGGAGGAAGCACCACCTCCCATCCTCCAGCCCCAGTGGGGCCTCCAGCTGGTGCAAAGGCCCCGGAGAGCCCATGGATACCATGGCGCTGTGCAGAGCTGAGCTGAGCAGACAAGCTGCCCAAAGATCCCAGCCCTTATTGCAGGATTCCGCGCCAATGAATGGGTGCTGTCTCAGGCCACTGACGTGTGAGATGAGTTGTTCTGCACACAGTGCCCACTGTTCTGGGGTAGTGCTGGCACTGAAATAAGATTGATGCACAGGAAATGGAGTCAGACGCAGAAGTGCCAACTCAGAAGGACGGCAGCCAGACATGAAAGGTCTGGCTTCTTGTAAAACCGCTGCTCCTTTGTACCTCTGGCCTCCATTAACAGCAAACTGGAATAGAGCAAGTGGCAAATCCTGGCCCCAGGCAGCTGTGTTGCTCTACTGATTAAAAGAGGGACTCTTTTAGCCCCAGCCAGCAACAGAGTGGGGGTTGGGAGAGAGAGAAAGAGAGAGGGAGAGAAGGAAGGAAAGAAAGAAGGAAGGAGTTTGACATCTCCTAGATGACATGGGCTCAGCCATGAATTAGGGTTCATGTTTTCTGTCAATCTTTGTCAACTGCAAAATAAGAAGGGGGAAAAAATCTCAAAAGCACTGTGGCATTTGCAGGAAAACTGTTTTCTAAGATTCTTCTTTTTACATATTACATACCTTCCTGATAAACACTTTATATATTTAAAATACCTCTCAGAACCAGCTCCAAAAGACAGAAAGAACTTGCTGTTTTCCTTATACTTAAACACAAACACATAACTTGTCATATTTATCTTTTTGCTAAGGCTGTTAGGAAGCTCAGAGACAAATACAATTAATGACCAATCACAAGAGTTGGATCAGCATTTTTCCTTCCCTACCTATTCTAAAGCATTGATTTGCAAGTTCTAATTTAAATCTGCATTGTCTTTTGCCTTTTTCCCCCCTACTTAAGGACCTTTATTTTTTTTTAAATAAGTATCTGTCAATATTGCTTAATACAAAGTCATGGGAGGGTATACAGGCGCATAATTGTGGCAACAAGGGGGGAGCTCTGACTCTATTTTGTGCCGGGTTTCAGTGTGTTGGGAACAGGCGGTGGGTGGGGGGTCTGCTATTTGTGACTTTGCCAGACTTGGAGTCAATGCTGAGCTGGAGCTGTGACAGCCAGTGTTGACAGAGAAACACAATTTGCACTCTGCATGGGGCCAGTGTCCTCCTGCTTTTGTGGCTCCTCTAGCTCTCTCCTGCTGTCCCCAAATCCCTACTCTGCTGACTTCTGAAAGACCTCTGTAAGCCAGCACTCCCAGAAGCAGGGCTGATGAGACAGCTTGCCTCTCAGGAGGGCTCAGGCCACGCTCCACATCCACAGGTGGAGCACCCCCCAGGGCCAGCTGAAGGCCGACTGCCAGCCTGCTGTCACTTCTTCAGACTGAGAAGCCAAGGAGAACTGGGGGATTTACCAGTCTGGTCAACAGAGCCCTGCTCCCCTCCCTGGCTCTGCTCCCCTGTTTAGCAGTCAGCTGCCTGGGGCCAGCCCACAGGAAGAGAAGGCAGGCTGGCCCAGTGGGGGCTGCACCTGGGCTGTTGATCTCCTGTAAATATTTAATGGGACACTGATCTCATGGTAAAGGAAGCTAAAGGATTAAGAAGGAGCTTTGCATTTTTTTGGAAGGTCTTAGGCGCTGTGCTGAGAAAACTCCCCAGCTCTGCAGCTTCGGTCTTGATGGTGTGCTTGGTGGATAATGTCCTATGCATGCTCTAGGACTGAGGGGAGCAGGAGCAAAGGGAGAGGTCACCCATTCCTTTGTTCATTCATCTGTCCAACAAATATTGAGCACTTACAGTGTACCAAGTATGGATCTAACTGCTGTGGCGACCGTTGTGCACAAGGCAGTCTACAGGGGACTGAAGATTTGTGTCCCCCAACCCCACCAAATTCATGTGTTGAAATCCTCACTCCCAAGGGGACAGCTCATGAGAAGATAAATGAGTCATAAGGGTGAAGCCCTTGCCTAAGTCCATTTGATAAATGCTACATAAAATTCAAAGACTGGGTAGCTTAGCAAGACCCTGTCACCGAAATAAAATAAAGGGCTGGGGATATACTCAGTGATAGAGTGCTTGCCTAGCATGCTCAAGGACCTGAGTTCAATAACCAACACCACAAAGATACAAAAACAAAGTAGGTATCAAAATAAAATTAAAAGAGCTGGATAGCTCAATGGTAGAGGAGTCTGGCCCCAGGTACTGTGGGGAAAATGTTAGCAGAGTCATGAGCGAGAGTCTATTCCATGCCTGTCCTCTGACGTTTGCTGCCAGGGCCTTGAACACTCTAGGCGAGTGCTCTACCCCTGAGCTATATCCCTAGGCCTTTATTTCATTTTGGGACAGAGTCTTGCTAAATGACCTAGGTTTTGGCCTTGAACCTGGGATCCTCCTCCCTCAGACTTCTGGGTAGCCAGAATTACAGGTGGGCATCCCGGTGCCCGGCTCCTGCTGACATCTTCTTTCTGGACTTGTAGGTTTCAGAACCATGTGACAATTTCTGTTGTTTAAACCACCCAGCTGATGGTACCAGTACAGCGACCATGCAAACTGAATGTGCCAGAGTGAGGACTGGCACACACGGAGGCAGGTTCTGCAAGTCTCAGGGTGTTTCCCAGGAGCACAAGCCCCAGAACCCCTGCAGTCCTTCATTCATGGCTGCCCATGGTATTTGCTTCCTTCTCTTCCCTTCTAATGGGCTCAGGCCTCATCCCTGTTCCCTGGGATCATCAGCCAGAGAAACAACCCAAATCCTGCCTCAGGATCTGCTTCTGGGAGAACCAACCTAACACAGTAGGAAGCATCAGGCACTGTTCTAAGCACCTTGCAGAGTCCTCATTTAACCCTTTCTACCACCCTATGACGTAGCTACGTTGACCGTCATTCTAGTTTGAAGACAAGGAAATTTAGACACAATGTGACCCAGGTTGGAAATCCAGAATTTACATCCTGCTAGGCTGTCCCCAGAGCCCATTCTCTCCACTTCTCCACTTTACACTACCTCCATGAAATGAAACGTTGGCTAGCCTCCAGGGTACCGTACTATGAAGAGTGGAATTCAGTAGGTCAAGGTGGGACCAGAGCATCGGAAGCTCATTTCATACAAGATCCCCATGATATTCTGATGGGCAGGAGTCAAGCTCAGTTGTGACTATATTTTCTGTTTTAATTTTTTAAAGATAGACTTAGTGACAGGGTGGGGAAAAGGGAGGTTTTTGTGGAATGTGTATGGTTCCAGGGCTCAAGAGGAAGACTCAGGCTTAGACTGAAAAAGGCTCCTCACTACCTGCGTGCATAGCTAGCTTTTCTCTTCATTCTCACAAATTCTTTGCTTCCTTGTTGCCCTCGGTTGCAGAGCCTCCACTTTCCAGCTGGTTTTCTCTGTGTGGTTGTTGGGATAGTCAGCTCTCTGTGGCTATGACAAAATAGCTGAGAAAAACAACTTGAAAGAGGGAAGGTTTATTCTGGCTCATGGTTTCAGGGATTTCAGTTCATGATTACTTGGCTCTGCCCTTGTGGGGCCTGTGGCCAAGCAGAGCATCATGGCAGGGAGTAGGGAACGGAGGAAGCGGCTTACTTTATGGTGGTTGGAAGCAAAGAGAGAGGTAGGGGCCAGGGCCCATTATCCCCTTTAGGTGCACTACCAGTGACCTACCTTCCTTCTACTCTGTCCTACTTCATAAATGTTCCACCACCTCCCAAAATACCTTGAGCTGGTGCTTTTGGATCTTAAGAGAAGATCCAAACCATACCAGTCAGCCTCGGGTCTATTCCCTGTAGAGGTTTAGACCATCCCCTCTACTTTCCCAGCTGCACTCTGCATAGGCCACTGCTCCTTGTCCTCCCCTGGCCACCTCTCCTTGAAACCTCAATGCTGTGCTCCAAAGCCCAGCTGGGTTTATAGCATTGCTCCCACCTCCCGGAGCTACCTGGGAGGGGAATGGAAACACCCACACACACACTCCCACCAGGAAGTGCTAATGATCGCTAGTCTCTCCTGGCACTAATTTAAAGATTTAAAAGCACAGCACATTTCTGTCTCTTCCTTTAAGAGTGAAACAGTAGCTGGCCTTCCTCTGATCAGATTTACTGGCTTTCCTCTAAAGCCATTTAGGGCCATTGAAATACAAATGCTATGTCAACACACTTTAGAAAGAGATTATTTCTCAGGAATCAATGGTTGTCAGACCCAGCTGATCACCAGCAGCTGGGGAGCTAAAGAAGACAGAAGAAAAATGCCACCCATCCCAGCCTGCTTGAAGAATCAGGAGGGGAGTCTGGGCTCAGAGGGGCCTGCTGACGGGTGACGGAGAGCCAGCAAGGGCAGCTGGGGTCTCAGGACGAGTCGGCCTGAGCCAGAGATCTGGGCAGCCTTGCTCTGTGCTTTCCTCTCTCTGTGAGCTCATTCGGGACAGGCTGTCCAATCCCTGGCAGTTTACAAATGCCTTCCCCGGGTTCATTCTTCTGTCCACTACACTTAACAACTGCACTCTGCCCAGCTCCTTTAATAGCTGCACTTTTTCAAAGTCAATTGATGCTGAAGGAGATTTGGGAATGGCCTTAAATAGTTCCCCTCGTTCAGAAGGCCTGACCCGGCCATTTATGGTAAGGCCCTAGGGAAGGGCTCCATCAGGGAGGTCTGGGGAGGGTTTTAAAATATGGCTACCCGGGCCAGGCACACGGTGTCCCAATCGTCCTGGGAAGCTGCAAGCACTGATTAATCTTAAGGGTCCCGCCGTAGGTGTCTTGATCTACTCTGAGGTTTCGCAATGGGGAGTCAGTGATCACCAAAACCCCTAGAAATACAGGCTTCAAACTCAGTGGAGTCTCCAAAGCCAAGCTCACAACACCCACTGGCACCCTCTTATCTGCTACACAAGGGCATGTTTTCTCCAATGTCCTGCATCCTGCCACAAAACGGTCTAAACTGGTTTCCATTAAGACTGTGGCAGAGAATGTAAAAATACCCTCTGACAGACAGGGATGCACTGGGTTCTAATGGAAATTTAACTCCCTCTCTCAAATTAAAAGGAAAAAAAAATAACAATAGCAACAAACTTGATTTTTAACATTCATCAGAATCTGCTCTATAAACACCCCAACCCCAGTCACTTTCAGGCCACCAGCCTGATACCACCGAGTTGGGAAGAGCTGTGCAGAGTTGAGAAAGGATGCGGATCATCGGCCAGCTCACGATGGTTACAGTCAGCCCTGGCACTGGTTCAATGCCTGAGTTGGGAAGACTGCGGTCTGTGGACACCCCCCCATCAGCTACTGGGTACTGTGTTCAGTGCTCCACTTCAACCCATCCCATCCTTCCTTCATTCACTCATCAACGGTACATGATGAACATCTGAAGTGCCAAATGCTACTCAAGATTCTCACCCATCACCAACCAGCAAAGATATTCTCTGAGAACGCCCATTGATTTAGTGTAGCATGTACCAAGTACTGTTCTAACCCAATCCATGTCTATTCAATCAATCAATACTCTCAACATCTGTAATGCTACTCAAGGTAGGGCATATTGTCATCACCATTCTATAGACTACGTGATTGTGGGAGCCCAGAGAGGACACAGGATTTGCTCAGTGTCACAGAAGTAGGAGGCAGGTAGACCTGTCATGCAAACCCAGGAAACCTGGCTCCAGAGACTATTGTGATCTTCAATTGAAGACAGAGAAAAGAATCAAGCACCGGAGACTTTAAATAACATAGTCCAAGCTACCGTGAAGGTGAGGAGGAGCAAAGATGCAAAGTCAGATCTGCCTGGCCCAAAGACTGCCATTTTTCTTTCTGCCCACACAACTTTCCCAAGGAGACCCGTCTCAGGTCTTGACCACAGCTCTTTCCCAGGGCCAGATCTCTTCGGCTCTGTAGTTGTCCATGTTAGTAATTCAGCAAATGAAAACGAGATTAATGGACTAGCAGAAACCAGCTGTCATTACTGACTCCATCACCTTGGAAGAGGGCCAGCTCCCTTGTGCACTCCCTGGGGCTGTGAGGAGGAAGCCCTGTCAAATCAAGGTGGGGCAATGGCCCAAGTGCTGTGAAATTACTTAAAGGACAGAAAGGATTCCTGCTGCTCTGGTGGTTTTCAGCAGGAACCACAGGACTTATTAAAAATGCCATGAAAGGTGATTGATGCCAACCCTGTCCATGCAAGAGTGGACCCTGATCCAGTCCTGGCTCCTCCAGCTTAGAGCATAGAATGGGGCCTCCTGGGAGCTGCCAAGGAGGGCAGGACCAAAGCTCAGAGCTTGGGGTATGCTCGCATGCAGCACCCAAGCAGGTCACTTCCAAGCTCAGAGCAAGCTGTGGATGTTCCAGAATGTGACCTGGTTCTAGGAGGCCCAGGCTCTACCACTCTATGTTCAGCACCTGGGAAGGGCCAGTTAACCTTGGCAGGTAAGCCAGAGGCCAATTTGAATTTTGGTGCTGATTTCTCTTTTTGTGTAAGATAGTGTTGCCCAGCACAGAAACTTGATCCTAAAATCAATGTCTGACAGCCCAAGACTGCAAGATTCCAAGTATAAAATTTCAAGATTCTAGACTTGTCAAGTCTCTTGATTATGAGATACAGCTTCTATAAATGCCAGAGTAATAGCTCCAAGCCCTTTACCCCTCCTCCATCTCCTATCCCCCACCACAGCTTCTGCCATTGTTGATGTCCTTCAGGATCAAAGGTCCTGGTCCTTGCTTACTCCTAGCCTCTTCTTTAAGACTCTGCTCATGTAGGCTCACACATGCTACAGTGCCTTTGTACCAACGGCTTCCTCTGCCTAGAATATTCTCACTTCAACTGACCCAGCTCAGGTTATTTCTTTTTCTTTTTTCTTTCTTTTTTTTTTTTTTTAAAAAAAACCTTTATCGTGTGTTTATTTATTAATTTATTTTTAAACATCACCAGGACTTTTTATTAAAAAGTTACATAGTTACTTAAGTAGTAGACCTATAAAAACAAGTTTTAGAACATTATGTTAAACATTTTGTTATCCTGTAATTCTCTAAAATGTAGGAAAACATTTTATACTAAACACCTGTTTATTTACTTTTTTATGTTTTTTAAAAATTTATATATGTAGCGAGATGCATTACAATTCTTATTACACATATAGAGCCAATTTTTCATATCTCTGTATACAAAGTATATTCACACCAATTCAAGTCTTCATGCCTGTACTTTGGATAATAATGATCATCACATTTCACCATCATTAATAACCCCATGCCCCCTCCCTTCCCCTCCAACCCCTCTGCCCTATCTAGAGTCTATTCCTCCCATGCTCCCTCTCCCTACCCCACTATAAGTCAGCCTCCTTATGTCAGAGAAAACATTCAGCATTTGTTTTTTGGGGATTGGCTAACTTCACTTAGCATTATGTCCTCCAACTCTATCCATTTACCTGTAAATGCCATGATTTTATTTTCTTTTATTGCTGAGTATTATTCCATTATGTATATATGCCACATTTTTTTTATACATTCATCTACTGAAGGACATCTAGGTTGGTTCCACAGTTTAGCTATTGTGAATTGTGCTGCTATAAACATTGATGTGGCTGTGTCCGTGCCATATGCTGTTTTTAAGTCCTTTGGGTGTAGACCCAGGAGAGGGATAGCTGCTTTCCATATTGGCTGCACCAATTTGCAGTCCCACCAGCAATGTATGAGTGTGCCTTTTCCCATACATCCTCGAAAACACTTAATTGTTGTTTGTATTCTTAATAGCTGCCATTCGGACTGGAGTAAGATGAAATCTTAGACTTTGGAAGCAAGCAGGGGTTTCCATCCTCATATCAAATAAAGTAGACTTCAAGCTAAAATTAATCAAAAAGACTAAAGAATGACACTACATACTGCTCAAGGGAACCATACACCAATAAGACTTAACAATTATAAATATATATGTCCCAAACAATGGATCAGCTATGTTCATAAAACAAACTTTTCTCAAGTTCAAGAGTCAAATAGACCACAACACAATAATTTTGGGTGACCTTAACACACCTCTTTTACCATTGGATAGATCTTCCAAACAACTGAACAAAGAAACTATAGAACTCAATAATGCAATCAATAACTTAGACTTAACTGACATACATAGACTATTTCATCCTTCAACAAGTGAACCCACTTTCTTCTCAGCAGCACATGGATCCTTCTCTAAAATAGACTGTATATTATGCCACAAAGCAAATCTTAGCAAATATACAAAAGTAGAGATACTACCCTGCATTCTATCAGATCATAATGGAATGAAATTAGAAATCAATGATAAAATAATAAATAAAAGCTACTCCACCACCTGGAGACTAAATAATATGCTACTGAACAAACAATGGGTTACAGAAGACATCAAGGAGGAGATTAAAAAATTTTTAGAGGTGAATGAGAACACAGATAAAACATATTGAAATCTCTGGGATACTATAAAAGCAATTCTAAGAGGAAAGTTCATTCCTTAAAAGAAGAAAAAGTCAACAAAGAAATGACTTAACACTACATCTCAAAGTCCTAGAAAAAGAAGCACAAATCAACACCTAAAGCAGTAGATGACAGGAAATAATTAAAATCAAAACTGAAATCAGTGAAATTGAAACAAAAGAAACAATTAAAAAAATTGACAGAACAAAAAGTTGGTTCTTTGAAAAAATAAATAAAATTGACAGACTCTTAGCCATGCTGATGAAGAGAAGGAGAGAGAAAACTCAAATCACTAACATACGTGACGAAAAAGGAAATCTCACAACAGACAATACAGAGATACGGAAGATAATTAGAAATTATTTTGAAAACTTGAACGCCAATAAAATAGAAAATATCGAAGTCATCGACAAATTTCTAGGGTCATACTATTTGCCCAAATTGAATCAGGATTTTAAATTGTGATATACACAATTTAAACAGATAAAGTGACGAAATAGAAGATGCCATCAGAAGTCTACCAAGGAAAAGCTCAGGACCGGATGGGTACACAGCTGAGTTCTATAAGACCTTTAAAGAAGAACTAATACCAATACTCTTCAATTTATTTCAGGAAATAGAAAAAGAGGGAGCACTTCCAAACTCATTCTACGAGGCTCATATCACCTTGATTCCAAAATCAGGCAAAGACACATCAAAGAAAGAAAACTTCAGACCAATATCTCTAATGAACACAGATGCAAAAATTCTCAATAAAATTCTGGCAAATTGAAAACATATCAAAACAAAAACATATCAAAAAGATGGTGCACCAGCTCAGGTTCTTAAGGAAGCGTTCCTTCACCTGCAGCAGCTCTCCCCACTGGGAGAAAGGCAGGGAGGCAGAGGACTGTTATCCCCTAGGGACAAAGACACAGGGGGTTAGAAACACATACTGCAGGCAACAAATGAGGAGCAACCTACTGCCAGAGCTCTGGCAGCTCTGTCCTCAGCATCCTGGGGGAAGAGTTAAGGCCCTCGAAGGCTGTAAGTCAGCTCTGTAAGTCTGCAAATCACTGCTGCTCAGGCGGTGATCAGTGGTCTCAGTGCAGCTGATTCACACACAGGGGACCTGTGAGCTCCAGGCACATGTTTATGCCCCAGAGTCAGCTGGGTGCCGGATGGCGAGGCAGGATGTCCTTTTGCTCAACCCACAGGACACCTTCAGCCTTTGTATACACACTCAGTGATAATACAAAAGAGAGGGATCCGTGCAGGGGGAGGTGACAAGGCAGAACCACGTGCTCTGCTCTTGGCCCTCCTGTTTCTATTTCTCTGTGGAAAGATATGGAGCCTGCAGTAGGAGCAGGGACCCAGGGAGGGAAAGACCCCAATTGAGTTCCCAGCTCTTCCATTGCCACCCGTGAGACTCTGGGCACGGACTCATCTTCCTGAGCCTCAGTTTCCCATCTTTGAGGTGAGAATAGCAATACCTGCCTCTTTAGGTTTCCATAGAGTCTGTGAGCGGATCCCTGGTGTGCTGAGGCCTCCCTAAGTGGAGTCTAAACTTTCTGCTCCTTCTTCCTTTTCAAAGGAAGGGTTTACGGTTTCCCCAGGCCAGTAATACTGAGAAAGACAGGTCTACAGCCAATTGCTCTGGGACTTCCCCCAAGTGCAGGATGTTACTGCTCCTCCAGGGATATCTGGTTACTCTACATTCAACCTCCAACCCCTCCCCAGTTTGATCTACATCTATGTCTTACCAGTCTCTCATAAGGTGGTTTCTCTGTGTAAGGTACTCGTGAGAGCCTTATGGGCATTGTCATTTAACCCTGAAAGTAATTCTCTTAGGTACTTAGTACTACAAGCAATCCATTTTATAGATGAGAAAACTGAGGCACAGAGAGGTCAAGTAGTTAGCAAATTGTAGAGCTAACATCCTAAGTTTGGGAGTTTGGCCCCAGAGTTCCTATTCTTAACACAATTCCTACCTCTGTGACCAAGGGTAAGAAGGTGCATTTAATAACCCTCTACCCAGGCTCTGGGCTAGGATTTCACATGTATCTGACCAGCTTTGCTTTGCGATTTCAAGCAGATGAAAAGATGGAGGAGGCTAAGCCATCTCTTTTATTCACAGCAACCCCACCAGGCAGGGACCTTTGTGCCCTCTGATCCATTGTAGATGTGAGAAGATGAGCCCAGAGTCTTTAGGTACCAAGCCCCAGCGGGCTGTTGAGGGCTGCTCCAGGACTGCACTATGCCCAGCACATCTGCCCGCTCAGTGCATGCCACAGCAACCTTGCATGGCCTTAGAGAAATTCTCCAGGAAGAGAGGGCCAGATCTGGGCACCTGGGAGTCAGCTGTGCCCACCTGCATGGCGAGGCCAGGACCAGGCTCAGCACCTCCAGCTCTGCTCGGCCTGGCATGTGGCAGGGACACTGGAGGCCTTTTTTGTGTCTTCATAAGTACGTGCTGCATGAATGACTTGATGGACAGGTCATGCCTCAGCTCGGTGCTTTTGGATGGCCAACATTTGAATCCTGCAGGAAGATGTTGGTAAGGTTTTCTTCAGCTCCCTGTGCCCACTGGCCTTGTATGCATCCCTGTGCTGATTTATTGGACATTCCACTCAACTGCAGCCTCTTGAAAAAGGGACATGGGGTCCACCTCTCTGCATCCAGAGAGTCAGCCGGAGTCTGGCATTGATGGAAGTTTATTTGCCAGACAGATTGATGGCATATGAAACAGAAATGCTCAGGCTCAGATTTTAACAATCTCTGGGAAATATCCAGAAAAAAAAAAAACCCAGTGGCTCTGCTGTTAAGCCTCACAACTACCTAGGAGTTAAAACTTCATTTTTTATTTTCACATGTTTTCCACACTTGGGCTGATTAAATTTGTTCCACATTCCTGTCCCATTCAATCTGTAGGGGACCAAGCAAGTTTAACAGATGATAGCCATTTTTTTTTTCTTTTTGGTACCGGGATTGAACCCAGGAGGACTTAACTACTAAGCCACATCCCCAGCCCCCTTTTTTTTAAAGTTTTGAGACAAGATCTCACTGAATTGCTTAGGGCCTTGATAAATGGCTGAGGCTGGCTTTGAACTCACAATACTCCTGCCTCTGTCTCCGAGTTGTTGGGATTATGGGCATGTCCCACCATGCCTTACAGATGATAACATTTTAATAGAAGGAAACCGAGGCTCAGCATGCTAAGATTCTTTCCTGACATCACCCAGTTAACAAATGGCAAGACTCAGACCCAAACCCAGGGGTCATAAGGCAGACTGGAAGACAGACTTCATGTCTTCTCTTCTGGAAGTCTCTATGGATCTCTCTTAGAACCTTTGTATGCTCAGACCATTTGAAAGCCACTGAAATAACATGAGAATGGTGCCACTCTTTTCTGAGCACACTAGACTTTCTTCTAGTATTGGCTGGTGCCTCAGGACCAGCTAGAGCCGAGCAAGCCACACACGCTCAACCTGCCCTTCCCCAAGGTGTCTGGGGCACGGACCATACGCACCCAAGCACGTCAGACGCACTGCACATGCTCACCCCATGAAGTCCTCACCTGAACTCATCAGGAAAGCTCTATTAGGGTCCCCACTTGATAGAGGAGAAACCAGACTCCACTGGCCCAGTGTTGCCCTGCAAGTGGTGAGGCCTTGACCCAAACCCAACCGTCGGACCCCAAGCCCCATGCCCGACGAGAGTCTTCTAGGATGAGGACTTTTCATGGGGTGTGGAGGCTGCGGCGTGCTCTCACACTGGCTGGGCACTAATGCACTCAGCAGGCATTGCCCAGCTTCCCCTCCCAGACCCTCGCAGCCAGGGATGCCCAGCCACCTAGGGCCTGAGGCCTTTGACATCATGAGCCCCAAATAAACTTTTCCTCCTCTGAGTTGTTCTTTTCGGTATTGTCATCACAGTGACCCCAACCTGACTAAAACCCTGATCCTCCCTGCAGTCTTTTCACCAGGCCTTCAGCACCATTGATTTTTTTTCCCCCTCAGACCCTCTATTTCAGGAACATGCATCATTATATCCCTCTCCTGAGATTTGCTTCAGAAAGCCCAAGGAATATTACTTCTTGACAGACATACGCCCAAATACTGAAAATATTGTTCCTTCTCACTTCATGTCTCCTTTGTGATCTAACTGGCAGATATTTACCAAGCACTCAGCACAGAGCAGGCCCGGGGCTGCCGGGGGAGAAGTCAGAGCCCTCCTCTCAAGACACTCACGGTTCAGTGGGAAGAAATCATTAAACCAATCATTTTAGTACATTGAAATACGTTCAGCAAGTGGTTGTCCCAGGAGGCTGCGAAAACAGCCCAGGCTAGGACAGCCTCTGCAGAGGGCTCAAGGTCGGTTTTAGAAGATGATACTTGAGTTGGTCTTGAATAGGTGAACGAGGGAACTCGGCTAATGAGACAAAGGAGGCCTGGAAAACCTTCGTGGGTAGAAAAACATAGAATGCCTAAAGCGAGGGTTATGGCTGAGTGTGGGGGTACAGATTAAAGGGGGGAGGTTGAGTGAGTTTGGAGAGATTACAAAGGACCTTGAAAGATGGGCAAAAGGTCACTACGAAGCCATAGGAATCCATGTGTATTCCTCCCATCTAAAGTCTCTGGATGAACTGGAATGCCAGGAGGATTTGTCATCGATTGTCAACTAAAAACTCTAGAGTAGCAGCAGAAGGGACTGCCCCATTCCAGAAACCAAGGAAATGAGTTTTTTTTCTTTTCTTACCCCCAAATAATGCAAAGCATGGGATCCTCACTCAACTCCAACCTCTATGGGGACCACACTGCCTCTCTAACAAGTGGCCTGGGGCATTGATGGAGACTGCCTGGGACAGGCACAGGCAGGGACAGGCTGGGTCTGGTGCCCTTCTAGAGTTCTTGATCCCTTCCTGACCCCACTCTGTCTCGGAGTGGCACTATGATGGGTTCCTCCCTCCTCTGAACATAGTGAGTTAGAGCAGCCAGGCCTGATGCTCTCACCATGGAAACAACCCATAGGTCGCCCAGGGGCAAGGCTGGATCAGCTCTGGAGCAGGGCCAGGAATGGTACCCAGAGACCTGATTCTGAAGAGGACTCAGCCCACAGAATCAGCCCTACAGTATCAACTTGCGTGGGTCACCCGGGCTTCTGGCTGTCTTACCCCAATCATTCATTCTTTCACTCAGCAAGTGTGGATGGCCCAGGGCCAGGCAAGCCCCCTCAACAAGGCTCAGCCTTTGTTTTAGGGGATAAATTTCTGGGCCCTTCCTGTCAGATGGGGCCTGGTACAGTCCCCCAGGGAGAACGATGGATCTGGCTGGGGCTCACATGTCTCTAGAACTGGTTCACAGGGCTGCAAGCCCAAGACAGTGGCAGAAAGCAGCCTGGTAATTCATAACGAAGTGATTGCATCTAATCAGAAGCAGAGGCAGTGACCTGAGGGGAAGCAGGAAGGGGGGAAGGAGATGGGAACCACAGCCTGTGAAGCACAGAGGGGTGGGTCTGCACTGGGCGCTTCACCTGCATGAGCTCACTTAATCCTCACAACCATCCCATGAGATGGGGAAACGGAGCCCAGAGACCATAAGGAAGACGAGGAGGCAATGGTGGGGAGAGGGTGCTACCCTGCAGGATAGAGCAATGGCACAGGAAAAGGGAGCAGGAAGGTCAGCAGGTGGCATGCTGATTGGAGGAAGGAACATGACACAAAGAAGGGGAGAAGACTCTGGAACTCCAGGAAATGTGAGGGGACAGTTAGGCCTCCTGTAGGCAAAGAGCAAAAGAGACGCCCAGAACCCAGAAGGAGGATGGTGATTGAAGTTACTGCCGAGGGGACACTGCCAGGTGGCAGAGGGGCCATTATCCATCCACAATCACTTCCCTCCTTGTTGATCCACACAGAGCTAAGGACTCCCTGTTCAAAGAGCAGGGAGTCTGGAAAGTGTGGGCCGGAAGCCGAGGGGCTCAGATGACGGGTGCTTGCTCCTCGCAGTGCTTTCTTCCCACTGGCTTCGAAAGAACAAAGAACCGTCAGGTCTTCAGCTGGGCCTGCGGATGGTGTTCCCGGTCAGTGTCTGGCTCTCTGGATTCTGGCCTGAGAGTCACAGAAGCCAGATCAAGGAGGGCAACATTTCAAGAGGGGAGGCAGAGGGAGTTTGCTTAGAGATTATGTGACTCCATCAACAGGGGAGAGAAGAAATGCATGAACAGGTTACCATGGGAGCAGCCGGACGGATGGAGGAGGAATTCATGTGTGGCAGCCCCCAATGAGACAGAGGAGCGTACCTTGGAGGCTGGAGCATACAGTGGGTCTTCCCAGGAGCCTACACGGAACATGAGCAGCAAAGTGACATCAAAGAGAACTCAGGCCACGCTGGGTGTGGTGGTGCACACCTGTAATCCCAGTGGCTCAGGAGGGTGGCGCAGGAGGATCATGAATTCAAAGCCAGACTCAGCAAAGATGAGGTGTGAAGCCACTCAGGGAGACCCTGTCTCTAAATAAAATACAAAATAGGGCTGGGATGTGGCTCAGTGGTTGAATGCCCCTGAGTTCAATCCCCAGTACCATCCTCCCCCCACAAAAGAGAACTCAGGCTGAAAGTCAGGCACAGGCATGAGGAGGATCTCACAGTGCCACAAAGATTTGCATGCAGAGGGGATTAACTCCTGCCCAGCACCAGCCAAGGAAAGAGAGGAAGTGTTTGGTGAGGTCAAAAGTGACGAAGAAGAGAGAGGCGAGCTCTGGACCTCTAGCCTGAGAAATGGAGGGGTGGGGTAGGGGGTGCTGTGCTTCTGGCCCAGAGGGCAGCTTGGACAGGAGGTGCATGGAGAGGGCCTTAATGGCTCAGGCACCAAAGGGAGGGCTTCCCTCCATCCAGAGCAGGGCATTTCACAACTTGCTGAGCTAGCTTCTCCCAGTGGCTGGCGGGAACAATGCCAGGGCTTTCTACTCTTGATGCATCTTGGAGATCTGTGAGTGTTTAATGAAACCATGAAAAAATATCTCGCACACACGCATGTGCACACACGCATGTGCACACACACCCTTTTACCTATTTCTAAGGTCTAGAAAGTCCCCCAAAGACCATCTGTGGCTCTGCTAGCACTCTGCTGGCTCTATTTAGAACCCTTTGCTCTCCTGGGCTTGCCAGCTCCTGTCAACCATGAAGACATGAGTGGCAATGTGAAGTGTTGGATCCTCAGGGACAGACCTGTCCCCATCTTCTCACCGAGTCTGTTTGAGGGAGGGGGGATGGCCAGTTGTACACAGAGCCTGGGTTTTA
Organism: Ictidomys tridecemlineatus; assembly: GCF_052094955.1. Lineage (NCBI taxonomy): Eukaryota > Metazoa > Chordata > Mammalia > Rodentia > Sciuridae > Ictidomys > Ictidomys tridecemlineatus. The sequence goes on along the minus strand of NC_135480.1, from coordinate 50,772,239 downwards.
GTAGACCGATTTCAAAGGGTGGATGGGAAAGCTGTGATTTCATGGACTGTCGACTTTGGAAGGAGGCCCTGGGAACCCAAAATCTGCCTGTGTAACTGAAGATGACCTAAAACAGGAAGACAAGCAGGGGACCCGGGAAAAGGAGAGCCTGGAGGACTCTTGAGTAGCTCCTATTCTTAAAAGGTCATATAGAGAAAACAGAAAGAAGATTTAAAATTGCCATTGATTGGGCTTTGTGAGTTAAGACGATGAGTGAGCTGGGGGCCCCTGATTAGGGACGATGGCATATTGTGTGAGATGCTGAGGGAAAGTGCAGCTCCTTGGCTTCCATTCTTCAGCCTGCCCCCGCACCTGTGAGAATAATGCTCAATCTGAAGGGAAGAGGAAGGAAATTAACATTTATTAAATAACTGCGATGTTCCCACATAAAGAGCTCCACACATTATAGGCATTATTTAATCTTCTAAACAACCCTGAGAGGAGCTCTTGGTATTTGCATTTTATAGATGAGAAAGCTGTGGTGTTGAGCAACGTGTCCAAGGTTGCATACTTAATAAGTAGCAGAGGCTGGATTCAAACCTGGATGATGTGTCTCTCTCCAAAGTGTGCTGCTTCTGCACCCACGGTCCTTGCCCTCCAAATCGTAGGAATCATGGGAAGCCTCTCACCTGGCCATGCCACCCTGTTCTGGCCATGCCTGAGCTCACTGGACAGCTGGTCAAGGTGGAGGAAAGAGTAAATCCTGACTGTGGGGCACAGCTAAGCACTTTTCATAAACTATTTCACTTACTCCTCACCACAAGCTCACAAGGAAAAAAAAAAAGATGACAAAACCAAAGGACAAGGGCATCAGAGAAAGTCACCAGCCTTATAAAAAAGTAGAACCAGAACTTTAGCCCTGAGCAGTTAAGTAGTCTACTAAAAATGAACACAAAGGGTGCTCTCCACTCTCAAGGAACTGCAGTCTCCCGCACCAGAGAACCACAACTCGGAGCATGGAGAACCTCAGGAGATTATATCACTGAATTAGGAGGAGAAAGGACTGGAAAACCAGAGGAACACCTGGGGTGTTAGCCCATCAAAGAGGAAAAGATTGTTTACACTAAGACAATGCAATCTAACATAAGCACAGGCAAGATTTCTTAAGAGGGGAAGAAAGATGTCTCAGGCACATGAAAGCAGCATGTGCAAGCATCCTGAAAATGGCCAGAGGTGGTACCTAGGAGAGGCTGAAGGAGACCCTGCGTCAGGGCAGAGGGCAGAGGGCATCAGACGGACGAGCTGGAGCTGGTCGGAGGCACCAATCCTGAAGAGAAGCCTTGCAATGGACTGAATGCTGTGTCCCCCCCCCCCCAATTCAGATGTTGCCATCCATCCCTCCCATGTGATGGTGACAGAAGGGGCCACCTTTGGGAGGTGATAGGATTAGATGTCAGGAGGGTGGAGCTGTCCTGAATGGGATAAGTTCCCTCCAAGCCCCGAGAGAGCTTGCTTCCTCTTTCCAGCACAGGAGGATACACCGTGAAGCCTACAGCCGGCAACCAAGAAGAAGGTCCTCCCCAGATTCGGCCCGTGCTGCACCCTGACCTCAGCCTCAAGTCTTTCTTGTTTTTTTTTTAAGTTATACATGACAGTAGAAGGTATTTTGACAAATTATGCACACATAGAGTAAGACTTATTCTATTTAGGATTCTACTCTAGTGGTTGTACATGATGTGGAGTTACCCTGTCCTGTATTCAAATACAAGGCTAGGATAACTATGAACTCTACTGTCTTTCCTATTCCCCTGTCCCCTTCCTTCCCTTCATTTCCCTTTGTCTAATCCAATGGATTTCTATTCTTCCCCTCCCCAGCCTCCCTTCTTTTGGGTTAGCATCCACAAATCAGAGAGAACACTGGCCTTTGTTGTTTGGGCCTGGCTTACTTCACTTAGCTTGCTAGCCTCTGGTTCCATCCATTCACTGGCAGATGCCATTACTTCAGCCTCAAGTCTTCAGAACTGTGAGCAGCAAATGCCTGCTGTTTAAGCCATTGAGTCTGTGATGTTTTGTTAGAGGAGCCCAAACCATGACAGGCCCTGAGAGTCACCTGTAAGAGGCCTGTCTTTATGGAGAGATGAAGGAGAAAGGTTGGGAAGGGTTGGGTTTTTCAGTACCTGCATCACAAAAGGGTGGATCTGAGGGCCCTGCAGAGGTGTTACCAGGACAAGTCAATGAACACGTCCCTTACGAGTGCTGCAGGCCAAGTATTGTGTAAATAATACATAATAATAATAATGACAAGCAATAATGATCCAGAACTTTGAGAGTCAGTGTAGTGTACGATTAAATGGACAGTTTTTTGGAGCTATCAAAGCAGGGTTAAATCCCATCCCCCACTTACTAGGATGTGAACTTGGGCAATTTGTTCTGCCTCATGGGTATGTACTCTGAATTATAAAATGAGAATACTACTAGAAAGTACTTCATAGTTATTGTGTTAAAGAGTTAGTACAGGTAAAGCTTTTAGGAAAATTCCTGGCATATATTAGATACACAGTGTTAACTATTATTATCATAAGCAATATTTATTGAACATTTACTATATGCTAAGTATATGGCCTAAAGGATTTACATACTTTATTCAACTTAAAGACCATGGTTTTAAGACGGGTCCACAAAGGCATTGATATGCTTCTCTTCAAGAACTAGAGCTTGACTCCTTTTCCCTTGAGTGGGGGCAGGATTTAGTGGTGTGCTCCCAATGAGTAGAATATGGCAAAGTGGAAGTGACAGGGGAGTATTAAAAAAAATTGCAGCTTGGTTATTGTCTCAGATCACTTACTCTGAAGGAAGCCAGCTACTATGGCATGAAAAAAGATCTATGCCAAACCCCAGCCCCAGTCAATGGTCCCGATGACTGGGGCTCTAACCACTATCTTTACTATAACCTCATAATCCCAAACCACCCATCTCAGACACGCCTAGATTCCTGGAGTTCAACAATTGTGTATTATAAGTATTTAGAGTTTTAATCTGTCAAGATTGGAGTAATTTGTTACATGGCAATAGATACTAATGCAATAATCATCAGACAAAGTTTCCCTTTCATGTTCCTTAGAAAGGATGCCAACTCAAAATGATGCAAGTCAAGTTCTCCAGGATTGGAGAATCCATGGAGGGAGTGGCTCACTGGGTATCTTACTTAGTTTCTTGTGGCAGCTATAACAGAATGTCCCAGATTGGGTGGCTTATGGACAAGAATCCACTTCTCACAGTTATGGATGTTGGGAAGTCTAGATCAGGGTGCTAGCAGATTTGGTATCTGCAGGGGACCCATTTCCTGGTCCGTAGATGATCATATTCTTGCTCTGTCCACACAGGACCAAGGGTGAGGGAGCTCGCTGGGTTCCCCTTCATCCCCTTCTCGAGGACTCCATGGTCACTATTGATCACCTCCAGAAAGCCACGGCCCCTAAAGCCATTACACTGGGGTAAGGTTTCAGCATATGAGAATAAACATTTAGCCCATAGCAAATGACACTTACCACCAGATTCCAGCTATTTAGTTCTGAGAATCATTCAAGTGAAGCCAGAAAACCTGCATATTTTGGTGGGAAATTTCCTTGTTGTTAATAGGAATACAAATTTTTTAAAATACAGTGTAAACGAGACAGTCGCCAGAAAACCACCATTTTCAACCATCTGGACTAGATGCCTGAAAAATTGGGGCTGGATGATTATATAATCAAATGAATGAGTCGTTAACTGAAGGACGATGTCCAAAAGGATTGATCCATGGCTCCGTATCAATATTGGAGGGGTCTCTAGCAGAAGGTCTGTCACTAAAGGACTCAACCAGAACAATTTTAGGGAAGAAAAGTTTATTTGAGGGCTCACTGTTTCAGAAGTCTTAGTCCACAGAAGGCCAGCTCCATTCCTCTGGGCTCGAGGTGAGGTAGAACATCATGGCGGAAGAGTGTGGCAGAGGGAAGCGGCTCACATGGTGATCAGCAAGCAGAGAGAGAGGTCTCCACTTGCCAGATACAAATATATATCCCAAAGCCATGCTCCCAATGAGCCACTTCCTCTAGCCACATGCCACCTGCCTCCAGTTACCACTCAGTGAATTGTACCAGGGGATTAAGTCACTGATTGGGTTAAGATCCTCACAACCCAATCACTTCTCCTGGGAACCTTCTTGCATTATCTCAGATGTGAGCTTTTGGGGGACATCTCATCTAAATCCTAACAAAGCCAAAGGCTCTGTCTTTAGTTTCATCCTGGATAAGTTTTTCCTTAATAATGTAAAAGTAGAGAAATTGTATCGATTCATTTTTTTATAATGGATAAGAAGGTGGGGGGAAATGGCAATAGATAACAAGAATTTTTTAATAAGAAGGAGTCACGGACCAAATCTAAGAAGACGAAATTTGACTGGCATAAAATTGGAAGTTCTGCATCTGCACTCCAAACTCAAGTATACAAGACAGGGAGTCAAAGCCACACTGGACATATTATTCCTGAGGCAACTCATACAGGAAGGGGCAGAAGTTGAGGTGAGATATACCCATGTTGAGATATGCTCATAGGTGGCCAGGAAAGGTCCCAGAAACAGAGAATGATGAAGAGGAATCAGGCTTAGGCAGCCTCAAAGAAGCCTTCCAGGAGAAGGGCTGGAAATCTTGGCCAGTGGTCAGTATCAGGGATGCACAGCAGAGGCCTGAGGTGTACCTAGGGTAGTTATGATGTGGCTACCATTCCAGGAGGTTGGTAGTAGCTAGCAACAGGTGCAAACTCAAACAGAAGACTCTCCAGCAGGAAGCCTGGCCCATCTACATGGACTGTAGGTCAGGGGCTCAGCCACATGGAAAAAGGCCAGCATCTAATAAGCAAGTTGGAATCACTTAACACTATCGCCTTACAACTTGCCCCAGAGTCTTCATTAAAATGCAATGAGGAACATTTTTTCATATATTTGTTGATGGATTGTATATCCTCTTCTGAGAAGTGTCTTTTCAGTACTTGGTCCATTTATTGATTGGATTATTTGGGGTTTTTTGGTGTTTAGCTTTTTGAGTTCTGTATATACCCTAGAAATTAATGCTGTATCTGATAGGAGAGGGGTTATAATTTGCTCCCAAGATGTAGGCTCTCTACTCACCTCACAGATTATTCTTTTGCTGAGAAAAAAATTTTTGATTTGACTCCATCCCATTTATTGATTCTTGGTTTTAATTCCTGTGCTATAGGAGGCTTATTAAGGAAGTTGGGGCCTAATCCCACATGATGGCGATTAGGGCCTACTTTTTCTTCTGTTAGATGCAGGGTCTCTGGTTTTATTCCTAGGTCGTTGATCCATTTTGAGTTGAGTTTTGTTTTATGGTAAGAGATAGGGGTTTAATTTCATTTTGTTGCAGATGGATTTCCAGTTTTCCCAGCACCATTTGTTAAAGAGGCTATCTTTTCTCCAATTTTGGTAACTTTGTCTAACATAAGATAATGGTAATTTTGTGGGTTAGTCTCTGTGTCCTCTATTCTGTACCATTGGTCTACCAGTCTGATTTGGTGCCAATACCATGCTGTTTTTATTACTATTGCTCTGTAGTATAGTTTAAGGTCTGGTATAGAGATGCCACCTGCTTCATTCTTCCTGCTAAGGATTGTTTTAGCTATTCTGGGTCTCTTATTTTTCAAGATGGGCCTCATCCTAAGTCCTTCTCTTCTTCCTTTCCTCATTGAATTTTTAAATTATTTTTTTAAAATTTATATATGATGGCAGAATGCATTACAATTCATATTACACACATAGAGCACAATTTTTCATACCTCTGGTTACATACAAAGTATATTCACACCTTCATGTCTTCATACATGTACACACAGTCATACATGACTGCTTTTTCTATTTCTATGAGGAATGTCATTGGGATTTTGATCGGAATTGCATTAAATCTATACAGTGCTTTTGGTAGTATGGTCATCTTGATAATATTAATTCTGTTTATCCAAGAGCAAGTAGATCTTTCCATCTTCTAAGGTCTTCTTTTATTTCTTTCTTTAGGGTTCTGTAGTTTTCATTCTTTCGTTGACTCTCAACTATTTTTTTTGAGGCTATTGTAAATGGGGTAGTCTTCCTAGTTTCCCTTTCTAAGGATTTGTCACTGATATACAGAAATGCCTTTGATTTATAGGTGTTGATTTTATATCCTGCTACTTTGCTGAATTCATTTTCTAGTTCTAGAAATTTGCTGCTGGAATTTTTGGGGTCTTCTAGGTATTGAATCATATCATCAGCAGATAGTCCTAATTTGAGTTCTTCTTTTCCTAAGTGTATCCCTTTAATTTCTTTTGTCTGTCTAATTGCTCTGGCCAGAGTTTCAAGAACTATGTTAAATAGAAGTGGTGAAAGAGGGAGTCCCTGTCTTGTTTCAGTTTTTAGAAGGAATGCTTTTAATTTTTCTCTATTTAGAGTGATGTTGGCCTGGGGCTTAGAATAGATATCTTTTATGATGTTGAGATATGTACCTGTTATCCCTCATTTTTCTAGTGTTTTGAACATGAAGGGATGTTGTATTTTGTCCAATGCTTTTTCTGCATCTATTGAGATGATCATATGATTCTTGTCTTTAAGTCTATTGATGTGATGAATTACATTTATTGATTTCCATATGTTGAACCACTCTTGCATCCCTAGGATGAATCCCACTTGATTGTAATGCACTATCTTTTTGATATGTTTTGTATTTGATTTGCCAAATTGCTAGCAATTAGAGAAATGCAAATCAAAACTACTCTAAGATTTCATCTCACTCCAGTTAGAATGGCAGCTATTATGAATACAAACAACAATAAGTGTTGGTGAAGATGTGGGGGAAAAGGTACACTCATACACTGCTGGTGGGACTGCAAATTGGTGCCGCCAATATGGAAAGCAGTATGGAGATTCCTTGGAAAATTGGGAATGGAACCACCATTTGACTTAAAAGGACTTAAAAGCAGCATACTACAGGGACATAGCCACATGAATGTTTATAGCAGCACAACTCACAATAGCTAAACTGTGGAACCAACCTGGATGTACTTCAGTAGATGAATGGATAAAAAAAAGTGGCATTTATACACAATGGAATATTACCCAGCAATAAAAGAGAATAAAATAATGACATTTGCAGGTAAATGGAGGGAGTTGGAGGAGATAATGCTAAGTGAAGTTAGCCAATCCCCAAAAAACAAATGTCAAATGTTTTTCTCTGATATAAGGAAGCTAATTCGTAGTGGGATAAGGAGGGGGAACATGGGAGGAATAGATAGGGCAGAAGGGTGGGAGGGGAAGGGAGGGGGCATGATGTTAGAAATGATGGTGGAATGTGATGGTTGGTCATCATTATCCAAAGTACATGTATGAAGACATGAATTGGTGTGAATATACTTTGTATGTAACCAGAGGTATGAAAAACTGTGCTCTATGTATGTAATATGAATTGTAATGCATTCTGCCATCATATATAAATTTTAAAAAATTAATTTAAAAAATGCAATGAGGAAGGGAGGAAGAGAAGGACTTAGGACGAGGCCCATGATGTTGGGGGATTTAATTCACTACATTCAATACCTGGGTAGGAGTCCTCAGTCTTCAACCTTGGATTCCACTTTCATTCTTAAATACACTCCTCACTCCTCTTTGGTGGTACTGCAATGATCTGTAGTGCCAAGGGCTAATTCTGGCTAGTCTCTGATCAGCTGGATGGTTATGAACAGGTCTTGTCCTAGTTCTCACCAGTCCCTCCCTGCTGGAACCATGACATGACTATACAAGGCTGAGTGACTGATATAAAGAGCACTAAATTTCCCCAAACTGGGAGTAGAAATTGTTCAAGTGCTAGGAGAGGGGCCAGCATCAATCTTTCAGGGCTGAAGGTAGGCTGGGGCAGAAGAAGAGGCAGTACTTGGGTGCAAGACACGACATAGGAGGGCAGTAGATGAGAAAAAGCAGCGGTATGGAGATTCTTCATAAAACATGGAATGGAGCCACCATTTGACCCATATATCCCATTCCTCAGTTTATACCCAAAGGATTTAAAATCAGCATAATACGGTGATACAGCCACATTGATGTTCACAGCAGTTCAACTCACAATAGCTGAACTATAGAACCAACATTGGTGTCCTTCAACAGATGAATGGATAAAGAAAATGTGGTATATATACACAGCGAAATATTACTCAGCCTTAAACAAGAATGAAATGATGGCATTTGCCAGTAAACGGATGGAGATGAGAATATCATGCTAAGTGAATTAAGCCAATCCCCCCAAACCAAAAGCTGAATGTTTTCTCTGATATGCAGATGCTAATTCACAATAAGGGGGAGGTAGTGGCTAGGGACGAATAGAGTTACTTTGAATTAGGTAGAGGGGAGTGAAGGGAGAGGAGGGGCATGGGGGTAGGAAGGAGAGTAGATGCATCTGCCATTATTACTCTATGTACATATATGACCACACGACGGGTATGATCCTACATCACGTACAACTAGAAGAATGAGAAATTAAACTCCACCTAGGTAGGATGGGTCAAAGTGCATTCTACTATCACAAATAACTAGAACAAATTTAAAAATTATAAAAAAAGAGATGGAAATCAAAATTTCTTTCAGTCACGGAGGACACAAAGGGCTGGGCTCTCTCTGGAAACAACTCTATCTGACCTACTTTAGGTCTCTCCACCTCCTACAGTGAGGAAAAGAGGATGCTTTGGGATCCCTTGTAAACCCAGAAGAGAATCAGAAAATTATGTTGAACCTCAGACTTTCCAGGCCTGGGAGCCCAGAGGACCGAAAACTTCCTTCCTTTCCTAAACGGGGAATGAACAAATAAACCCCAACTCACAACTGACCTCCTGAATGTGGCCAATCACCTCGATCCTTCCTGAGCTCTTAAGTTAATGTGCAACTTCCACTCTGAGGAGGTGCTGCAGGGTCTCGTGCTGGGCAGTGTGACAAGGCTTCCTCCTTCCGTGTCCCTGGGCCTTAGTCCCCACTGCACAGCCTTCTGTAACTCAGGTGGAGCCCAAGGGGACCTCTCAGGGATGGATTCCCTTAGACACCCTGGGTACAAAATACATCTGGGAACAAGAGTACTGTCATCCCTCTGCTAGGGAATAGTCCCTTCTTCTGAGATTTTGATCCAATATTTCTCTTCCACATATTTAATACGATCATTTAAAGTATTATATGGTCAAAAACCACACTCAGCAAACTTTTATTGAGAACTTACTATGTGCTATTGTTGTGTATGTTTACATACATGGTGCACTGAAGAGACAGGCGGTCTAAACACTAAAGAGTCACAGTACCTGGCCCCCCAAGTTTTCCAGATGAATTGCAGACAGACACGATGACAGACAAACAGGTTCCACTCCAACACAGGTGAGCACGCACATCTAAGGAGACTCCTAAGCACTAACTCTGATGGAGGGAGAGGGAGAGATTTACGTAAGAGCTGGCATTTTTTGCTGGGCTGTAGGGGGATGAAGAGAAGTCTGCCAGATGGATGAGGCAAGAACACCCTTCCAAGTAGAGGAAGAGCCTGTGCCAAAGCAAGACAGTGGGAACTGGGCTGCGTGTTGAGTGAATTCAGAGGCATCACAGATGATTGGCATGGAATTCTCCACATCGAGCGGAGAGGCTGGGAAACAAATAGAAGGCACTGGGAGAATCATGCAATCTTGGTTTATTTTTTGATCACCTTGGGAACGCTACCTTTCAGCATGTTTATAGAACAGAGATTGCCTTAAACGATCCAGCCCCGTGGAATTAGATTTCCTTCCCCCTCATCTAGGAAATGTAAGCAACACATCCAATATTCTTGGAAAAAAAATAGCTATTGTCATTGGGGGCGTAGACATGTTTTAATCCAGGATGACAGTTTGTCTCGAATCATAAACCACTCAGATCTTATTGAACCAGGCTTTGATGGTGGGTGGCTTCCTCAGATCTGCCACTGTGCTGAACAGAACTTTGCAGCGACAAAAAGCAAATGAATAAGCAAGTTTCGTCAAGATGCCCACGGGCCTCTGCCCAATGCATGGCGTCCCCCCGAGATCAAGGCCAATAGCCGCAGCTCTTGCAGACGTGGATTTGACATGGCATGACTTTCTGTCCACCAATCTCCTTACCTCGGGGCCTAAGTTCTCCTCTGCATGGATAGCCCCAGTGGCCTAAAAACTCTTTGGGGAATTATAAATCCCAGTTCTTTTTCCAAACCTGAAGTGTGACATCCGAACACACGTGCCTGGAAGCTACAGAAGGGAAATAAGATGTGGAAACCCAGGTGGCTTCTTGTAGGACTGCTCGTGTCTGACAAGGAGCAGCAGGCACCTCCAGGGCTCTGGGGATGGTGCGGTCTTTGTTTATCTTGGGAGTCAGCACAGCTCTGGGAAGGGGGTACTTCTCTCTCCTCTGTCCCAGGCCTTCCCCTGAGGAGAGGGAGCCTCAGAACTGAGAAAGAAAGGTAGTCATCCCGGAAGAATCGTGCTCTCCTTAAGGCAAAAGGGGTGATAGTGCTCCACTGTGGTGCAGAGCAGATGGAAGGACAGGAACAGAGAGAGAATCCAGGGCCTGGACACAGAGAGAGTATGCAGAAAGCCAGGCACTGGACCTTGAACTTGAGACATCCCGCTCAGAGCCTCCCACAGGAAGAGCCTGTGATAGCTTATGGAACCCTTCATCACTGAGAATGCCTCCCACCATATGTCTGATATGGGATCCAAGCTTTGCTTGATTATCTCCAGACACTGGGAGCTCACTACCTCAACAAAGCATCTCATTCTCACGTGGAATGGTTCTGTCAGAGAGAACATTCTTCCTCAAGTGAGCAGAAATCTCACTTGCAATCACTTGTTCCCCCTTGATCCCAAGTTTTTGCCCTGGGGGAACCTAGCTACAAGCCAGCCCTTCTCGTGTGTGATGCTGCTTTGGGCATCCTAAGTCTTCCTTTCTGGAAGCTGAATACCACGCAGGTCTTTTGACCACACTGAGGTGTCACACATTTTGTCTCTGAGAGGTCAGATGACATTTCCTTCCTCCTCCTTCTGGAATTCTGCACAGGGTCTTAGGACAGGCCTGTCCCCTTCCTTCCTTTGCCATGGTGGAGAGAGACTGTGGGGAGGACAGTCTGCCTAGCAGACAGTAGCCTTATTTCTCCTGAGCTGTGCCTGTGGTCATTTCTCAGTCATTCTACAAACTGACTGCTGTACCAACTCTTGCCCTGGCCATATATGGGACAGAGTGATGGCCCATGGTCTGGAAAACACTAGACGGGACTACTCACTCAGTTGCTGTGGATGGTAGGGAGAGAGCCCAGCGCCGCTGCCTACAGCTGCACTTGCTCCTCGCCCGAAGGACAGAGCCCTTCCGTCCCTGATTCCTGGATCCTGCTCCCATGGAGTGGCGTGCAGCAGGAAGAATCCAGGAAGCAACACTCACAACCCCTTCCAGGCAGCCTGGCTCTGCCAAGGAACCTGAGCTCACGCCCCACCAGCCCGCAGCAGAAAAATGCTCCCACTTCTCATGGGCTTCCCACAAGGGTCAAGAAGGGCTTGCATGCACAACGTGGAGGCAATGACCTCTGCTCCAGCAATGCAAATGGCACTGACCATGGAGTCCCAAGAGACCCTGCTCTAGGCAATGGGGATGGCACTGACCACAGAGTTCCCAGGGGACCCCGCCTCATCACAGAGCCTCTGCTGGCACCACCCATCTGCAGAGAGGCAGGGTGAGGGATTTTAACTGCCTCCAACTTTGGCTGCTTTTGTCTTGCACCTCCCTAAGGAGAGCAGGCACCCAAGATATTTGGGAAGGCAGGAGACACAGGACGGGACATTCACCTGCTCCAAGGCTGGCATGAGCCCTGGCCTTAAAGGAACTGAGGGTCAGAGAGTGACCAGGGGAGCAGGCCAAACATTCGGTGTTGTAAGGACAGTCGTGTGGAGGGAAATGGCCTGCTCCATCTGAGCCATGCTGCCACCCAAACCCAAGCCTGGGATCCACCCCCACATTCTCATTCCAGTAGAACCCTGCCTGATCTCAACGGTGATCTCTGACTTCAACCTGACTCCACCTGGATGCCCCCTTGACCCCAAACTTCCCCAGCTCCATTCCCTGCGGCCATCCAGACCCTGACTACACGCTGGCAGCTCCACCAGCTACAATCCTACCACTGCCTGGTCTCAATTAGGGTAACTGCTGGCCATCCCAATCCAGCCCTCAGCAGGTGACTGCTGACTACTCCCAGTCCACAGCAGGCCAGACCCAGTTGGGTTTCAGATGACAGAGCATGGAGGCTCCTGCTTATGGTTGGGGAACAGACTAAGCCATGGAACTGCTTTGCTGTGGACCCTCCCCATGTCAGTACAGTCGTGTGGCCGGACACCTTGCTCCTCAGAGAAATCTGAATGATTCAGTTACTGGACACTTGTGCCCTGAGCACAGAAAGTAGCAGACCAAAGTCCCTGTCCATCACTCCTATTTCTACCTGCTCTGTGCTGCATAACAGAGGACAACGTGTGGTGAGGGTGGAAACAGGGGATTGGATCTTCTTCCTTTCCCTTCCTTTGTTTAGATTTCTAGCTATGGAGGAGACTTGTGGGGAAACCACCGTATTACTGTTTTTAAAAAAATCACAAGTAAACTCGAGATGTTCCAATTGCATTTCAATTGCTCATAAGACAAAGCCAGGGCTATGCTAATTTCCTCAGCCGAGACCACTTAAATCCATCCTTTCACGGTGATTTGAAGTGGCAGACTTTGGAAAGAACCAGGTGGACTCAAAGAGGAAAGCCGGTTTCTGCTGATGGGGGAGGGGTACTGTGCACGTGGTACCCGGTCGGCTGTCTCCTCTTTCTGGAACCACATGTGGGCTTTGGGATTTGGAACAAAAATAACCACATAGAGGCAAAAGGGATCTTTGCTGGGGGACAAATCTTAGAGGTCTGATGAATGCAGGAAAGCATGATATTTTCTCCTTAGAAAAATTAGAGAGAAGTGCTGGATGCAGACCATCAATGGGAGATTTTGGGGGGCTCCTTTTATCTCATCTGCAAGCTGGAAAAATGTCTCTTCCATGCCTAGGAGGTATCAGAAGGCAGAGAGAAAGTTAACATTGCCAGAGAATGAAAAAGTCAAGATGAATCAAGTAGCGATGGATAAGAGTTCCATTGGCAAGGAAGAAACACAGCTTTTACCTCTGTGGGTGTGTGTCTCTTTCATCTTGTGCCTGGCTCTCTGCATCGCTGTCTTTCTGAGTGCAGGCAGCCTGACCCATGTCCTAAGCTGACTTTAGCACCTTCAGCGTGGAGCTCGACAACCAGCAGGGCAGCAGCAGCCTAGCTAGACCAGATGCCGAGCATCTCGCCCCTGGAGATTTCACTAGAGACATTTGAAAGTCCCAATGAGACACCGGTGGATGGACATTTTCCCACAGTATGTCTCCCTGCTGTGACTTTCTTGTGAATAACTGTGTAACTTATGTTGTCACTTTAACACAATTACATCAGAGCAATGAATGGGTCATTGCCTTTTAAAAATATAGCTACTATTTACTGAGTAGCTGCTATGGGCCAGACAGAGAGACTGCATTCTTGCAGCTGAGGCTGCTGTAGAAAAACTTTGCAGGAGGACGATCCTGATGAGGTCTGAGGCTCCTGTGAGGTACCTGTCTATCATAGTGACTGGGCTCTGCCGTTTCTTGTACTTTTCTGATTTTCCATGTTGGTGCCTGGAGAAAACTGCCACATTACACTTAAAGGTTGAAATACTCTGGTCCATAGGGCTAACTTTTTATACTAAATGCACTAAGAGCCAATAAATAGTAGAAAACACCAATCGTTCCAGCCCTATTTCTACCCTCAAAGTCACTTTAGGAAATGGTCCAATATCTATCTGTATGCAATTTCAGCTGTGTCATTCCAGTTGCCACCACAGCACAATGAGGGCAAAACTGAACCCAAGAGGGCCATGGGGTTAAAATGTCACCAAAATAACATGGCCAAGCCAAGCACAGTGGCACACACCGGAAATCCCAGCGGTCCGGGAAGCTAAGGCAGGAGGATCGTGAGTTCAAGGCCAGCCTCAGCAAGAGCAAGGGACTAAGCAACTCAGTACAACCCTATCTCTCAATAAAATACAAAATAGGCCTGGGGATGTGGCTCAGTGGTAGAGTGCCCCTGAGTTCCGTCCCCAGCCAAAGCCACATTCTGGGGTTACAATCATCAAAACAAATAAGATAATCAGGATACACAGGGGATGCCTGAGATAAAATCCAGAATACAAAGGACATGCAAGTTCTCAAAGTCAAATACAGTCTAAGGTCATCTCCTTGGTCAGTAGGTATCCTATCATTGGACTTTGTCCCCATAGATGTGGGTCTTAGTACTTGACAGGAGGGTGAGTCCAGGATGAATATTGTCCATGGGCTGTTTATGCTGAGGTATGTCCTGAATCCACTTGGACCAGGATGGGCACTCAGCTAGGGAAGCCTCCAATAGCACAACAGGAGAAAGAATCTAATCAGAATCAGGGAGGAAGCAAGTTCAATGCCAAATTGCTGAGCCTACACAGGTGCAAACAAGCAGATGCCCAAGCCCTTGGCCTGAAAACAAACTAGGACTCTCTACCTCTAACAGGCTGAAGCAAGGTGTTCAGGTCAAGGCTGTAACTGGGAAGACTAAGGGAGGATTGAGTGGAGCTGGCTCTAGACCCCCCCGGGGGGCTTTATGGGCTGGCGTCCAGTGACAATCATGTCCCCCATAATTGTGTGGCTTGCTGACAGACCAAGCAAAGGGCTGAGCCTGAACAGCTGAAAGCATCCTCCACTCAGACTAGAAAATTATCCCTGGAGGAAACAGAAGAGGCAACTTCTGCAATGAAGAGGCAATTAGGGAGGCTACTTCCCCTGAGAGATTTGCCACTGCAGAGACAGAACCTGAGCCCCTTCCGCACACACGACTCTCCTCTGCAGAACCAGAGATAAATAGCAGAGGCCACTGGGCTTCAGCTCCATTTATTATTATTCCAAAATAGCACTGCGGAGCTTTCTCAAAGTCAGCTGCATGATGTAGCTAGCCAATGCTGCAGGATGATTTATGGGACAGGAGAGGAGATATTCCCGTGACCGCTGTTATTGCAGACACAGTCGGGAAACACTGCAGGACAAGGGGAGCATGTACATTTATTTGTCCACTGAACTTAATAGACCTGAGAGCCTGGCACAGTGGAAGAAGGAACATGTCCAAACAGAGGCTTATGAGGCTAAAGGGAAGAGGAACAAACCCCTTAGGAATATGAGCATCATTAGTGAAAAATCATAAACAAGAAAAGAGAGAAGGAGGCCAGACAATAACTTCTAATTGCCTGTTAGATGCATGGAATGGAGGCCCCACCCACAGCCATGCACTCCTTGAGCAAGCATGTCCTGAATGCCACATGGTAAACATCATGTCTGAGACATGGCCTTCTCCCTGAGGAATTTACATCTAGCTGGCCAGAGAAAATAGATTAAAGAAATATATATACAAAGAACTATATATTTAAGTATCTGCTACAGTGAGGCCTAGAGGGATATTCCTTTCAATGAACTAATCACATTGTACCCAAGACCTACTTGGAGAAAGCTCTGGAAAGAGGTACTTCAGACAAAAGAGGCATATGTATACTGGCTTACCCTTTCCTTCTGAGAGTCACCGCCTGTTTTGGGGGGTCACCTATTGTGACTTCTACTCTCCCAGTTAAACATGGCTTGTATAAATGTAAAGAGTCCATGTCCTCATCCTCTGTAGGTGCAGGAGAAGCCCCCGTGCCCACAGCCTAGGCAGGGGCAGGAGGTGTAACTGTGCTGTGTTCTCGCAGCATCTGATGTGCAAACAGACCCCAGTGAGACAAAATCCACTTCCATGGCCTCTGGAGCCCTCAGCCTCTTCCCCTGACCACTAGCTCCTCCAGGGGGAGGCCTGGTGCATGGAAGCAGGGAAGTGGCAGAGCGGCAGGAGCAAGCAGCGCTTCAGGAGACCCTGGGCTTGGTCGGTTAAAGGCTGCATTCTTCCTCTGCTCTTCAGGCAGACACATGGAGTCAGGCAGCTTCAAAAGGGCAAAACAGCCATAGCCCGCAAGCACATGTGCCCTTAGCCTCCAAGCCCACCGCACCTGACCTGCTGATGAGGCACGGAGGAGCCAGGATGCATTATTAGGAAGAAAACATCAACAGCCCTGGGACCCCAGGCTGCAAGTCTACCCCTGCAGGCCACAGAGCCAAAGCCGCCTCTGCTTCTCACACCATCTGGTCTGACTAACGGGCCAGGTCTGGAGAGAGCGCAGGGCACCATCTGGCTACCGTCTAGGCCTGGTCAGCTCTCTATCTCCACCAACAGCTATCCCCACCAAGGTCCCCAACCCCCAAAGAAAGGATCCTGGGGCAAATCCCGTCCCCAGAGAATTCCCTGTCCTCTCCCCGGGGAATTCTCTGGGGATGGGATTTGCCCCAGCTCTGTGCTCTCCCCCATTACTCTACAGAGGCAGCTCTACCTAGGGCTCTGACCTGAGCCCTGCCTAGAGAGAGAGGGTCACTGGGTCCTGCATACATATATGGGCAATGCTGGCCTGACTTCTCACTTACTCCCTAAATCATGGTGTGAGCTGCAGCAAAGAACTTCTCTTTGGGCCTCAATTCCTCATTTGAAAGATAAAGGGAGGGGACCAAGTCCCGAGGCCCTAGTGTGTGAGGCTCTGGTCTGCTTTCCTCCAGGGCCTAACTTCTGATGGATGTCTCGTCTCTCTTTTCCCTTCTGCAAATGACAACGTATACTGACGAGTATACACCCAATCCTTCAACTCCATTTGAGCAGTCAGAAGTTAGAGCCCAGTGGCCTTGCCTGGCTAAGGTTGTGTCCCGCAGTGCTGTGAGCTGGGGCAACCTGTGGTGGGTCGGGCATTCTGTCCACTCCTTATCTTTCTCTGCCTCCACTGGGCCCCAAGAATCTGGCCAGTGGGGAAAGCATCAGCAGGCTCTCTTGTCCTAGGGGAATCAGAAGGAGGGACATTGATCCCCCCAGTGCCTCCTGGGGTGGGGTGGGGTGTCTCAGGGCCAGAAGGCGAGCTCCTGGCAGGGATTCCCTGTTCCCCTGGGTCCTCTGCCTCTTGAGGCCTGAGATGGGAGGGATCCCTGAAATTCCAGCACCTGGGTCTCGTCCTGTCCCTCGCAGCTTCCCTACACTTTGCTCACGCCTCCGTAAATTCTCTTTATTAAACTCTGCTTGAATTATCCGATCTGAGGGTCCCTCCCGCATCCTGCCAGGACCCTGCCATCTGATCATGTGGAAAACAGGAGGGTGGAGAAGTGAGTTCAGAAGTGAACTTGGAAACCCTTAACTCACGTTTTTACACTCATGACACAAAGACAGCAAATGAAGGAAAGAGACCATCGGTGGCATTTTTTTACTTATCCTAAGTGAGCAATCACGGGCACCATATAATTAATTTCCATTTACCGTCCTTTGCTTGCTGAAACTTTTTTCAAGATTTCTCACCCCTGCAGTTTTCAATGACTCACGTGTAAGTTCCTTCTGCTTTGCTGCAGATAATGTGCACTCTGAGAGGCAGCTTCCCCTGTGTCTAGAATCTCTACTAAACCATCGCTATTTGTCTAATTGCATGGATTAGAGCTGGGAGCCCTGCCTCCCGCCTTACCCCTGCTCCAGAAAGGCAGCAGCAGTCGGTGCCTTTAGAACCCGGCCAGTGACCCTGAAGTCACCCAGACTGTCAGCCACCACTGCGATGATATTTCTCCAGCCCTCCTCAATGGGCAGAGGGACTCAGGCAGCCCCCGCCCACGTCCCCAGCAGCTGATCCTGGCCTGGCTCTGCAGTGCCTCTGGGGTTCCATAGCCCTCCCCTCTCCAATGAGCCTTAGTGAGGTCCAGGGCCTGCACCTTGGCTCTCTTGATCCCAAGTCAAGTCGCCAAAACCTCTTCACCCACTCTCTTTCACCTGATCTTCCTTCCTCTCCCTAATGTCCTGCTTCCTCTTTCCTGATGCCTGTCCACAGGGAGTGATACGCATACACCACAACTGAAATCACCACAATGGAGGGAAAGAATGTGGGAAGCAGCCCTGGCCTAGTTCAGTGTCATGGAAGACATGTCCCCCTGTTTCTTTTTACTGAATCTGGCACAGCTCTGGGCTCACACAGGAAGTTATCCCGTGCCAGGGGAGACCCTGACTTGCCCTGCTGGTTTGCTCAGAACGGTACTGGTGAACTGGGATGGTGGGTCACCTTTCTCTGGCACATCTTCTAAACCACTTGGCCTGGTACTGCTCAGACATTCTGGTTTGGAACACTCAGATGGGTTCTCTCCAAGCAGAGACTGAGGTGGGATCCTTGGGTTCCTGGGGGAAGGTCCTCCAGTGACTCCTTCCGGGGAGTGAGGGAGGCAGGGAAGAGACTGAGTGAACATCTGGGCCCAGCTCAGGTCCAGCCTCAGTCTGATCCCACGAGGAGCTCCAGGGCGTGGAGGCACATCTCCCATCTGAGGCTACGTGTGGGCTTTCAGATGCCCCCAGCAGTCAGGCACTGGTCCACACCATGGCAGGGCAGGGAGTGAGGCAGTTCTGGAACATCAGTTTCAAGGAGACTGGTGAACTCTGAACTTTAAGCCACCCACACTCCCAGCCCCTGGGGGACAGGTGGACTGACTGGTAAAGGGGATCTGGTTGGGCAGCAAGAGTGTCCTCTATGTCAAGTGGAGATCTAGCTTGGTATGTGGTGCCAAGAGAGTCTCCTCCACACCTGTGCCAGCCAAGCTGCACCTTCCTTGCCATGGCCCCAAAGTGCACCCAGACCTTGTTGTCTGGTTCACATCCTTGGAACTGGCCCGAGACCCTTCTTGGCCAGGCCCTGAACCTTACTAGAATTTGTCAGTTTTTCCCAGAGATGGAATCTTAACTCAGACCTGTCAGTCTGGGATTGTATTTTAAAGATACTGAAACCTGTGACTTCTGATTCTTAGTCCAGCCTGAGTAAGTCTGCCTCACCCAACCACAGCTTCCCTCAGGTGCTGCGTTCCTCAGAGGGACCTGCTGGGCAGAAACACAGACTAATGGAGCTGCAGGCCTGCCAACACCGCAGGCAGGAGATGCTCTCGCCCTGCTCCTGTCTGACCCAGGTGACAGCCTCAGCCTGCTGCAGAGGTTCCCGCATGCCTTGCAGCTGGCCTCAATAGATTCACACAGAGTCAGAATTGCCATACTTTTAGAAAAGCAGTTTTTAAAAGCATCCAAAAGGTATGTATGCATCATGGTTCTTATAGCAGGTGCTATTGATGCCCCCCCCATATCCTAGAGCTCCTCCCTTCAAAGTGCTCCCCACTCCAGCACACCTAATTGCCAGGATCTCCATCCACAGACTTTATTCAAAACCAAAAAATGTTGCTCTGCTCCAGCAGTTGTGGGGGCAGAAGTGCAAGAAATTAATAGCCCCTGAGAACAGCCCTCAACCAAGGACTAAAGGAAGCTGGTGTATAAATACCCGAGTTCCCTCGCCTCTTAGCAGGTATAATCTGAGGCATGTGCTTTACTCCTGTTTCCCAGGATTTCCCAGGAGGATTAGGGCCCACTTGCCCCATGGTTCTTGATAGCTCTTATTTGTTGCTTCTATTCTTTGCCTTATTTCGCCACTTTGCTGGTATGTCTTGAACTTCCTAAATAAACCATCTGCAGTGGAGTCTATGTCTCAGGGTCAGCTTCTGAAGGAACAGGCTCACCAAGGCAGAGCTGGCAGAGCCAAGGCCAGCCCCACCACACGGGACTCAGACCCTCTTGGAGGTCGCTGTGTGTCCTGCGCCCAGTGCGCAGGATCCCTGTGGGAAGCCCTGTCCACACTGGTCTCTCCTGCACTGATGGCCTGGAGAGGAAGCCACAGACTAGCCAAACACCCTTCTGGGGTTTCAGCGGCCCCATTAGGATTCAGAGGCACTCTCCACTTTCTCTAGAGGCCATTTGATCCTGGGAGGTGATTTTAATCAGGGATTTGATCATCTACGGATGATTTCTTGTTCACGCTCCTTCTTCTCCAGCTCCCTCGGGCCCTTTAACAATATTAGACTGCAATTCCAGGCTTATATAATTTGGTGCTTAATGCTCCTTACTGCTAGTCTAGGACAACTGAAGTAACTCATCGAGGTGTTGCAGGTCTGTAGTTGCAAACATGCTCCAGCATGAGAACAGAGAGAGACACCAGGAAGAATGACTTCTCCCCAGGTCCAGCCCAGGTTCTTGGAAGCCTTGCCATTTGAAGCCCCAGGTGTTCTGCTATCCTTTAAGGGGATGATTGCAGAGCTAGCTATGCAGTGAGCCAGTCTCTGCCAGTCCTGACCTTCTCCTCTGTTCTAGAAGTTCTGTCTATCCAAATGTCTACTTAAGTTCTCCCCTCAAAGATCTCATGGGCAGGATGCACTCAGCACATCCAAAACTTAGCTCTTGATCTTACTCCCCATATCTATTCTACCCCCTGTTGCCCCGCCCATCTCAGTATACAGCACAGCCATTTCTCATGTCGCTCAAACCAGAAACCTGATCTGTGACTGCAGTGCTTTCTTTCACCCCAGCATCCAGTTCATCAGCAAGTCCAAGTAGATCTCAAGTTCATGCACTTTAGTTTGCTACAGTCCCCCAGGCCCACTGCCAGCCTGCCTCGTCTGATGCTGCAGCAGCCTCCCAGTCTTCTCTGGGGCCCCTCTTACCCACACCCAAACCACTCACCAGAGAGCGGCCAGCGATTGTCCAAAAATGCCAATCAGATTGTCCTGCTCTCTTTTCAAAGCTCATCTGTGTGCCTATGACACTGAGAATAATCTTCCCTAAGGTCCCTGCCTATTCCTCAGCACCATCTCAAGCCATCCTCCTGCTTCCTGACGACCCTCCGGCCACACTTACCCTTTTGTGGCTCTGGGAACATGGTACGCTCCCTCCCATTCCCGGGTCTTTGCTTGTGTTGTTCCCTTTGGCTGGACCTTCTCCATGCCCCCTACATGATGTCTGTATCCTTTTATTCTTTGCAGCTCAGAGAAATCCTCTCTAGTCATGAACTTGAAGCCGGCCTCCCCCATTTGATTTATTGCATTTACATCTATTAACATGTTTCTCTTTACATCTTTAAGGGCATTTATCACAGCCTGTAATACTTTGACTTGTTTCTCATTTGTCTCCTAACTAAACTATGAGTGCAAATTCCCAGTGTACAGCACCATGACCCAGTACACTACTGGCAGTGCGTTAATCTTCCACAGTTACCTAACAAAATACCACAAACTTAGCAGCTTAAAAGAACATGGATTGACTATATCACAGTTTCTGTTAGTCATAGTCCAGGTAGAGCATGGCTGGATTCTCTGCAGGCATTGGCCAGTATGTGATCCTTTTCTGTGGTTCAGGGTCCTCCTCCAGGTTTGCTGGCTGTTGGAGCAGATGATTTCCTTGCAGCAGGAGGACAGATGCCCCAGCTTTCCTGCCAGCTGTTGGTCAGGACTGTTCTCAGCAACTACAGGCTGCTTTCAGCTTCCAGCCAAGGGGCCCCCAGAGCAGTTCACAGCATGGAGACCCACTTGCTTTTAGGCCACAAGAGCACCTGTGTGACTTTCCCCTTCTGTCACCAGGTGAGAGAAGACCTTACATGCAAAAGGCTCATGGCTCACCCAACGGATTGAGGAGCTTCATTATATCTGCAAATCCCTTTGCATGAAAGATTTAACCCAGATCAGTATTTGATTGAATAACTGGAAAAAAAAGGAGTATACACCAGAGGCCAAGACTCTTAGGGGTATTTTAGAATCCCACCTACCCAGTGATCCATAAATATTTACTAAATGAGAAAACAGGTCTCCGTTTAGCCATCTATTTACATAAGCTTTTTCCATGAACCTACACAAAGCTGTCTCTAGGTACAGGTCAGGCAGTTGAAAAAAAAAAAAAAAAAAAGCCTAGCGGGAAGTATGAGAAGAAAAAGAGGGACATGTTAAACCTGGGGTTGGGACGTGCAGGGTCAAGGCCAAGTTTTGCCACCAGTTTCAATGAGAAACTTGGTGACTTGGCTCATCTGACCTTCAGTTCTCTCTTCTCTGAAATGGGTAAAATCTCCATGAGGATAAATAGATAAGTAAGTAAGTCAATAAATAAATGGGTAAAACTCTCCACATCATGGAACCGAGAGGTTAAACCTATGTACACGGGGGCACTCACTGAAGCACCTTCTGAGCCCTTCACCCACACATCTGTGCATCCTCCACCCACTTATCTAATAATCACAAAGCAGGAGGATGGGATGTGTTTTTCCTGCCATGTGGAATTTAAGAATTCAGCAAGCAACACCCTGCCTGCTGCCGGGCTCGCTCACATGTCATCGGAATGTGGAGCACACAGGTCCAGAGGGCAGCAGCTGGACACCCGAGACGGTGGGCAGTCACTCCAGAAAAATTAAACAACAACCTTGAGTGTTCTTTCCAGAGAAAATAAAATCACTTCGGCCAATTTCTCAGCCTCATGCCTGAGCAGCCCTGGTCAGGAACATGCGGCAAACAACTTTGTTTTTCTTTGATTCTCTGCATTAGTTCTCATTTTAAAGCTAAATGAAATTTGACAGCGTAGACAAGCTTGCAGGCATCTCCAGTCTCGGGAAGGGACTGGTGCCTTGGCCAGAGCGTCCCTCAAAGCAGGGGGTGAGGGGCACTTGTTCCTTTCCTTGGTATCCAAGCACCTCTGGGCAAAGTGGGAAGTCAATGCTGCCAGTGGGTAGCCGGGCACGAACATCTGCCCTGCATTGGGGAACTTTCGGTCACATCAGTGCTGTCCTTGGGTGACAAGTTAATTCCTTCCCACTGTCTGGGTGGAGAACCCTCCCGCCACCTCCTGATCTCATCAGCAGGATCCTTGGATCAATTCTCCTCTGAGACCCTGGTCGAGACACTGTGCCAAGGAACGCCGAGAGCTTCGCCTTCACCATTAACCCTGACCAGATACTCTTTTTAATTTCCATTTGGCTCAGGGCCCATGTAAATGCTGAGCCCTGATCTCATTTCTAATTCATTTCTGTCACCCATCAAATTCACCCAGTGAGGAAGGGTTTAGATACTTGGGTTTGTAAAGCTCCAACTCACTTCTTTGCCCAGAGGACAGAAACATGCCTCCTGGGATGTGTTCCTGGGTGTCACTTTGTTTTGGCATGCTGTGGGTATTGACTCCCAAATGACAACCAGCCACAGTGTCACCGATATACCCCATAGCCATCATCAGGGCAGTGGCCTCAGGCGATGTGAGAAGAGACAGAGACACAGGGCAAGGAATCAGGCAAGCCAGGGTGAGTCTGCTGAGCCATGGAACATCCAAATGGCAGCCACCCAGCTTGGGTTGGTCCATGCGTGGGCCTAAGACTTCCTCCTGTGCCCTGGCCTTGCCCAGCTCCTGCTCCTGGGAGGAGTCCTGCTGAGATGAGCCTGTGACCCCTGCCCTCTCTGGCTCCTGTGCAGCCTGTCATCTCTGCCAGGCTCTGGTCACTCCCTCTGTTATTCCTGGCCTGCACCAGGGAACGGTTGCAAGTTAACCTCCAAGGTCTCAAGATTCAGGGAGGCCCCCAAGAACAACATTAGCTCATGACTGGGGACACATTCCACACCATAGCTGTAAGACCTGTGCTTTTCTGAAAGAGCCCAGGAGGGCCCCCCCCTCTGGATCCATGGAACTTTATCATATGGCCAACGCAGTGTGAAGCCTCAAATTGTGTATCCAATGAACAGAAGCTGCAAAGGAGTGTCTGTGTTCCGTGATGTGGAAAACAAACAACTACGAGAGGAACAGGAGCAAGAACTTCTCACCAGGATGCCTGATATAAATTGCACTTCAAGAGAAGTTTCTGTTTTCTCAAAGTGGAAGTCAAAATGGCAGACACTAGAGACAGGCAGTTCAAGGCCATGTCTGATCTGCCATGTGGCTTGCTCAGTCCACCAAACAGAAAATCCCAAACTTGAACAAATGGGCAACTCCTGCAGGAGCCAGTGCTGGCTGCCCCTCTTGGCTGAGCTGGGCACTTCTCTTGCTCACTCAGTCACTGACACTCCTCGTGGCTTGTAATGGCCTGCCTCTCCCATTCACACTATCTGCCAAGCCTTAGTAGGTGACTGGACTTAGGATTCCTAAACACAGTGCTGGGGTAAGTGTCAGGCTCTGGATCTACCTGGGGTTCAAAATCTGGTGCTGCTCTTGCCAGCCATGTCACCTGTAGTTTCTCTGAGCCTCAGTGTTCTCATCTGTCAAGTGAGCATGAAAACCATAATACTTCCCTTGCACAGATTGCTCTTAGGGTAAAACTAACATTTGACCGATGCTTCTTAGCTAAAACAAATGATAGCTCTTAGTACCCACTTAGGCCAATAATATCCCAGCTTGGGATTTGGGATGTGCATTTTCATGGGGAGACATTCAGTTTGGTGATTGACATTTGAAACTGCCCTGGGCTCAGCCATGCAATTTTCAAAGGAGGATGCTGCCTTCCCTGTGACTTTGCAAACTCTTCTCCCCCATTTCTGTCTCTGCTTCCATCAGTCCTCAGAATCACTCAGTAAGTCCTTACAAGGAATAAGATGTTAGGCAGGACTGCATGAAAAAGAGAGAAGGGATCCAAGAAGGCTCTGGTCCAGTTGCTTCTGAGTCTCAGTTTCCACATCTATAAGATGGGAGGAATACTGGAAAAAATTAGAAAAGTGCCTAACATGATGTCTGCAACACAGTGGGTGCCCAATAATTGTCACACTGACTCTTCCCTACAGTCTAATTGGGAAGACCCAGAAACAGAGGCAGGCGCTATCTCTTCCTCCACCCTCAACTTCACATATTCATGTCCCATTTAACCCCTGAGATCCAACCAAAATGCCACCTCTTCCAGGAAGACTTCCTCCCCTGTAAGACTGAGACATCACCCCTAGGCTCCCCCAGCATACTTTCCCTTCTCTGTGGTTTGTGACACCTACCACTTTGCATGTGTTGTGGCTATGTGTTTTATCATCCACTCTAGCCTGCCAGCTCCTGGGGACAGAAACTTTCTCATCCAGTCCTGGGTCACTGTGGTTAGCATGATGCCTGACACATGAGAATACTGGATATTTGTTGAATGAACGAATCAGTCCAGCTTGCAGAGCACTGGCCAGCTTGTAGATACTCTCCAGCTCTTCTATGAACAAGGTTTGTGACACTGGGGAATCTCAGGCTCTCTGGGCCTCAGTTTTCTCTTCTGTTGACCGACAGCTTGATTCGATTTTAGGTTTAAGTTTCTTAAGGTCCTGATAGGGAAGCCCACACTTCCTATAGAGGTGGGGGAAGGACCCACAAAGTAAACTCAATCCTAGGTCAGGTGCTCGTAAAGAACTGCCTAAGCCCAGGCAAGAGGCCCCTGGGAGTCACAGTATGGGAGCACATATTGGTCTAGTTGCTAGGCATGTATTGTATTGTGGGGGAAAAAGGGAACCACATATTTTGGTGCATAGACTGAGCCCTGTTTATTGGCTAATATCAAGGCCACACTCCAGCAGCCCAGAGAAGTCAAGAGTCAACCCAATGTAGGGTTTCCAGTGGCAGCTTGCATCTGGAGGAAAGCAGGAGACATCTCCACGGTTTCCTCCTGCTAGAGAATCTTTCTCCCTAAAATCCTATCTATACCTGGAGCTTTGTAGATAGAAGCTGAGCAGTCCACATCTGTGCTAGACGAGGGCTGTGGAGTCTTATCTGCCTGTCGTCATCCCTGG
The DNA here is from genome assembly GCF_052094955.1 of Ictidomys tridecemlineatus. Classification (NCBI taxonomy): domain Eukaryota; kingdom Metazoa; phylum Chordata; class Mammalia; order Rodentia; family Sciuridae; genus Ictidomys; species Ictidomys tridecemlineatus. The sequence continues at coordinate 50,746,428 of NC_135480.1, read as the reverse complement.
ACTAAAGCCCATCAGAGGCAAGAACCACATGTACTAGCTCACCATCACCTCCCGCTCGCAGAGCTTGGCCCCGGCCCTCCATGCCCTAAATGCGTGTGAATGAGTGTGGGACTGAACTGAGAGGTGAGGCGTCGCTGGAAAATGATGGAATTGGTTCCTCCATTTAGGACCATTTAGAGTAGATTAGTGCCCTAATTAAAAATTAAATTAAATCAAAAAACCTGCCTTACCTTGACCACTGGTGAGAACAGATTTCTGTTGAGATGCAACATAGGTGGGTCCACACCTCCCAGGAGACCCTCAGTCACTGGTACCAACTTCCCGAACTGGCACTGCCTCCTGCACAACCTCCTGTCCTGTCCGTCAAACAAGAGGGCTATTCATCATCTCTGAGCTCTGAGAGCCAATTACGCAGGACAGAAATGGGTGGCAGCTTGGATGGATGCTGACATCAACTTTTGTCCTCACGCTCCTCTTTTGGCCGAGCACACTGGCCCTGGGGCTACTGGAGGTCACCTGGGTCATTGCATGATTTGATGCAGCTTTCCCTGAAATCAATTCCTTCAAAAGTCATTCTGTACTCCAAAGATTCCATTTCAATAACACTTTAGACTGTTTGCTGCTGCTCTAACAGAATACCCGAGTCTAGGAACTTAAAATGAATAAGAACTTTGCCTCAGGGTTCTAGAGGCTGAAAAGTCCAAGATGGAAGAGCCACCTCAGGTGAGAACTTTCTTGCTGTGTCATAACATGGCAGAAGGGAGAAGGGATGGGTTGCTACTGGGAGGTAGTGGAAACTTTGAGGTGGGGCCTAGTGAGAGTTTTCTGGTTACTGGGGACATACCCCTGAAGGGCATAGTGGGCCCCTCATCCCTTCTTCTTCCATAATTTTGCATCTCAGTCATGAGGTGAACTGCTTGCTCTGCCACATGCTCCTCACCATGATATGCTGCCTCACGAAAGGTTCAAAGTAAGGGGTCCGAAGAACATGGATTGGAACCCCCAAAATAAACCTTCCCTCTTCATATGTTTATATTCTTGGGTATTTACAGTTATCACAGTAACTGAACACTGATTGACACCAGGTCTGAATTCATTCCTTTGCCCAGGAACCCACTCCTGCAACAGTTAACCCACTCCAGGAATAATGGCATTCATTCATACATGAGGACAGAGCCCTAAGAACCTACTCATGTCTCAGAGCTGTTCCAACAGGGACTAACTTTTCAACACATGAACTTTGGGAGACACACTGGAACATGTAAGTAGGAAGTATTTGATTTGTTGATTTGGATTTTGGGCTACTTAAGGCCCTGGCTTATGAGAGTGTCCTGAATTTGGCTGTAATATTGTCAGCCAGAGTTTATCTTTTCAAGCTGCTGAGCAAGATAGGCTATGGGCCAAGAGTGGACAAGAAGTCCTTTCCTGATGGCTGCATTGCAGGCCCAGGCAGTGTCCCTGGCCTTTTCCAGGGACAGCTTGACTCCCAGAAACCAACTGCAGGGCCCCTCACCTGAGGGCAGGAGACGACTCCCCTGATCCCCTCCCACACTCCACTCCAGTTCTGGGAATTTCCCCTTGGACAGATTGTCACCCAGCTGAACAGGGGAGAAAGACCTTTTTGTATTGATTCTTCCAGCTTTGATTATTTGATCACCTTGGCTAGTCTGTAAACAAAGTGGTCCCAAATCCTCTTGCTGTGGATTATACACAGGGAACTCATGAGCCAAGGAGAAGGTAGGCCGTTGGCCCTCCAGGCACTGTCTCAGCGGGGAGTTCCCATTCCCTAAGACAGTTTCCTTTATCAGGTAATGGGACTCCAGAGGGTGATGAGCCACCCATATCACTGCCAGACTCTGGCAGACTCCATGGTACCACATGCTGGGACCTCAGCAGGGTGGCTGGCAAGGACAGAGCAGAGGCTGGCAATGTGGAGGACCAGAGCTAGACAAACTGACCAAGCTCTGGGGCTGGTCTACAAAGAGGCAATGTCCCAAGGTGTCTGTGCACCAGGCATCACTGAGCATGCTCATTCTAGGGAGAGGAGCTTATCAGTGGGAAGTCCCTGTTCCCTGGGTGCAGGAAGCCAGGTGGATCAGCCAGTGGGAGTGAGCTGTGACTCCAGTGTATTGATACAGGAAACAGAGTCCAGCTCCCTCAAGGAAAAGGGCTGGACAGAGCCCAACAGGCAGCCAGGGCCCCATAGGGGATGAAGGGGGTGACTTGGTGAGACTCTGTTCCACTTTCCAGCCAGGAACTGTGGACTGATGATGAATGTAGGTAAAGGCCAAGGTCAGAAGCAACTTAGAGAAAGTTGAGGAAAGCTGGGGTTCACAGGCCAGCAGGTATAGGAAACTCATCCCAGGCTTCAGCAGCTGTGTTACAGCCAGGCCACCCCTAGAAAGGAGAGGCTGCTGCTTGTCTCAGCAGAGGGCAGTGCCAGTAGACTAAGCATTTGGCACTGTGATGTGCATTACAGAGGGTACCCTCCTGGGACACCCAGTTTGACAGTGGGCCAGGATCATATGATGATGCATGATTTGGAAGAGGAGAGTGGGGCTACATTTTACACCTTCATGTGGCCCTGGCCAGGTGAGAGGTATGAAGTGCGGAGCCATATGTGACAGTCCTGAGATGTGGATTCAGAAACCGACACATTTGAGTCCAAATTCTATCCCCAGAATCACCAGCCAAAGCAGGACCCAGGTCTGGGGTTGGGGCTTGAGACAGCATGGGGAAGTGGGCATCTACTATCTGGAAAACCAGGAGCTCAAGAGTCATGCTAGTTGTTAAGGAAACAGTTGGAGAGAGCACTGCTGGATGGTACCAGAGACAGGTTTGTGGTTATTCCCAAGAATAATTCTCAGGTTTGGCTATCAAAGATGTGGCAGGTAGAAACAGCCCCAGGCAGCAAGGAGCAAAGGTGAGCACACCCAGGACTCTTTCAGAATACAGTCTCAACCTCACAGTTACTGGATATCTATTGCCAGTCTTGTGGTAGGTCAGCCTGGTCACACTGGTAAAGGGCATATAGGGAGGCAGTAACATAAAGCCTCAGGCCGAGCACATCTAGCTGTGTAAATACCTTTAAGGTGCCTGAATGGAGGTTGTAATTCAATTAGTGATATGGGATTCTTTAAGCTCCATAAAACACAATACTGTTGGACCATTCTTTTCCTCTGCTTTTTAAAAAAAAAAATGCAATGATTCCAGCTGCATGCAAAGCTGTTGGTGGTTTTACAGTCTGGAATGAGTCTCTCTTGTGTAGGACAGCATCTCTGAAACATTAAACAATGATTAGGCAGGCTCTGGGCCAAGGGATGATGGGGGTTCTGCAGGGGGTGGCGGGAGACCCAGCAGCTGGTGGCAAACAATCTGGGAGCTCTGATTCTCTTTCGTCACTGCATTGTGATTTTCTTACCAACAATTAAAAATAATGATTCACAGTTGTGCAATTACTTGTCATTCACGAGGCTTTTGAAGGTGGCTCCAGGTAATGGTGGGTGGCAGAAGAGGATCAACCTACGGTTAGTGGGGACACACAGTTACACATGCTCACCACTGCATGACTGCACATGCACAGCTCCATATGCACATACAAAAGCACACAGAGACAGAACATGAACATGGATATATGCATACACATACATACAAACATGCATGCTCATATACACACAGTGCACAGCACAGTATGCACACAAACAGATACATATTTACCCACACATGTGCTCACATCACACACTCATGCCTATGCACAGATGTGTGTCTGTGTGCACACACACACAAACATGCTAACTTCTCCCTATTTCAAAGGGAATACATCTCTCACAAGATGACTTAAAGCATGGCTACCAACTCTTTAATTACCTCTCATCCTAGGAAGGAACCTAGAAGCATCCAAGTAACATGTCTCTCTCCCAGAAAAAGCTCCAGTGGAGGAGAAAACCAGGCCCTTTCAAATTCCTCCTTTGTCTCCCACTTCACTCATGCTGCTGCCCAGCATCTCTCTCTCTCTCCAAAGGAGATGGAGGAAAAGAAAGAGGACAAAGTTCAAATACGTGTTTTGGAATCAGAGGCCTGTGATGTCCCAGAGACAGAGTGGTTAATGGTTCAAGGGCGTAGGCTATGAAACCAGGTAGCTGAGTTCAACTCCCCTCTATGTGACTTTGGATAAGTTCCTTAACTTCTCTGTCCCTTTTTTTTCCCCCAATAAAAAGACATTAATTTTTATCTATAATAGGACATTGATTAACTTATATGAAGTACTTAAAATAGCTCTGGTACATGTGAGTGCTCAGTGAGCTGGGGGTACTTATTAAGGACTCTGTCTACCTAAGAGCACTTGAAGTTACTTTAGTCAGAGGCCCAGACCTGAGAAGTGAGGGTCAAACTCCAGCCCTGGCCATAGGCAACAGCTGGGCAGTGGTCTAGCCAGCTGCCTAGAGGCCAGCCTGGGGAACCCTTCCTGGTCAAGCCTGCCTGCTGCCCCCAGAACTGAAGTAAGTCCAAGACTTGAGCCATTACTGTACCTAAAAGAGGTGTGCGGGGGCTAACCCATTGAACTCTACGACAGGCCTGCAATTGTAAGGTGTGTGGCTGTCATTCTGGCTCTGGTCTGCACTCCTCAAGAAGCAATGAGGCATACTGGCTGCCAATGGGGAACTGGAGAAGGGGGAACCCGTGTCCGCTGACCTCAAGGCTCCCAGCAGTGCAGTGAGATGAGATAGGCGTCCTAGGGCCAGCAGATCTGGATTTGCATTCCCCTATTTCCTGGCCATGCGGCCTTGGGCCCTGGCCACTTGTTTTTCAAACCTCTCTGAGATTTAGCTTCCTTACCTGTGAGCTGGAAATATTTACCACTTCTCCTTCCCTGGGGGATTGTGACTAAAATTGTCTGTAAAATTGACTGAGTGACTCCTGTGAGCTTGACACTGGAGTTCTGAGATATCCAGGACTAGAAGCTTCTCTCCGTGGCTAATTGGTACTAAATTCAGGGAACCAACACCCAGTTAAACCACAATGCACTAAGGAGGGAGCAGGGCTTAGGAGAGGTGATTCCCTTGCCCAGACTGGAGCAGGGGAGCCATGGAAGGCTTTCTGGAGGTAGCCCTGCTTTCTGAACCTTAGATCTTGAAGCTCAGCAAAACGACTGAAGGGCTTGGGGGATCGTTAATCTCACCGAGGGCTAATTAGGCCTCGTACCCAGAGCCACTGTACCTCCCCCAGGGCTGCCTAGCTGGGGATAACCATGCCCACATACAGTGCCAACAAGCAGAAGAGCCGGAGTCAGGACAAAGCAGAGGCTACATGAGGAGGAGGAGGAAGGCACCGTGGCTGGGCTCAGGAGACCCAGGGCTCCAGCCTGGCTCTATTGCACACAGTGAGGGGACACTGGCAGACTTCTTCCTACGGGTCTTCAGTTTCCCCTGACAGCCAGTGGGGATTCGATTGGCCCCCCTTGTGTTCTGCTTCTGGCCACCTGATTGCCCCTGTGACACTGGGGGCACCTCCATCTGCCTGTCTCTTGAGGCCTACCTAGTTGTATGCCTTCTCCTGGCAATGCATGTGCAGGGCTTCACACGACATGACCAGGGTGAAGACTGGATCCAACAGCAATAGGATCACAGATCCGTGGTGGGAGTTCCACCCCAGCCCTCAAGGACAGGACAAACTAAAGCCACAGTTCTGTTTGGAAGCGGCTGCAGAGGGCAGGAATGGGGCTGATTTAGGTTGGGCAAGTCACTGCCAACCAAGAACAGACACAAGCCTCCGATGAATGGGATTCTTAAAAGACTATTTGGCATTACCATTTCTTTGATATGCTTTTAGTCAGAAAAATCAGGTTAATTTTGAACTTCAAGTGTTGGGAAAGAAGGGTATATGAATTTTATGTTTGTTAAAAGAGGGCATGGATTCCAAAAGGGAACAGAAACTGAGTATAACAGAGAAAATGGTGCTTTTTATTTTATTTTGTTTGGGGGGGTTTTCTTTTTGTCAGAAGTGGGGGTGGCTGAACTGTGGGGTGCGGTGTCTCTGGGACAGCTGGTGAGGAAATACATGTAAAAGGGTCAAGTTCATTGAGCAACTGCTTTGTGCTAGGTACAGGGTATCTGCGTAGCATGAATGAGCTTGCAAAGAGCTTCGCTGTATGCTCAACACAACTTACACACCATTGGAAAACGGTTGAGGAATGAGTGAAAAAATGGATGGAGGGCAGGTATGGGGCTGATTTAGGTTGGGCAAGTCACTGCCAACCAAGAACAGACACAAGCCTGGATGGATGAATGAATGAGCAAGTAACCAAATGAATGCCAAGTTTCAAAGGCAGAGATGACTCTGTCATCTGGAAATCCTAGGGTTCCCTCCCCCCTCTGGAAGTCTGTGGAGGTTGAATTACTCAGTCCCACTAAAGACACTGGTCCTCTGGGATGCATTAAAAAACACAGTAATTAAAAACAGGAGGCTCAAAGCTCTGTTCCCACATTTTCTTGAGATAACAAGGAGGAGGATCCAGGGGAGGAGAAACATGGCCTCAGAATTGCAGAGTAGGTCAGCACGGCAGACTGTCAGGAAGACTTAGGGAGGCTGGGAAGCTCAGGTTGACCCCCTGATCCTGAGGACAGGATGGGCTAACAGCAAGAGGAACTCCCCCTTCTGTTTTGCATTTCACCCACCACCCCATTCATGCCTTCTCCTTGGGAGACAGGAAGGAGTTCCCCCCACCAAGCAGTGGCTGCTATCCGAGGGGATCCCTGGGAGAGCGGGGAGGAGGCTCTCCTGGGCTCCTCTGCTGCAGCACAGATGGGGAGCAACGATTAGAATAGAGATTGGCAGAAACTGTCCGCCTGTGTTGGAATGCCCTGGGAAGCTTGCTAAAATGCAGATCCCAGGCCTTGCCCCAGATCTGCAGAATAAAAAGCCACCCACGCTTTCACTGAGTCAATGTGTATTGAGTACCTAGAGCACCAGGCACTAGTCTAGGTACTGGAGCAGAGAAGGGGGCAAATCAGATGCTCCATCTTTAGGGAACTTACACACCGCAGAGGGAAAATGTAGAAATAAATTAGGGAGAGCAAACAGGGAAATTCAGCCCACCAGGTGGCAGAAGGTGCTATGGAGGGAAAGAAGCAAGAGAAGGAGCAGAGTGACAGGGACCGGGCTATCACTTACATGGGGTGGTTTAGTGACAGCCCCTAGTGAAAAGGTGGCAACTGAGGAAAGGCCTCAAGAGGCAAAGAGGCAGGTGGTGCAGACACAGGGGTAGGGTGAGGTGAGCCTTCCAGGTGCAGGGCACAACAGTGCCCGTGTTCTGAGGCAGGGGGTTGCCTGGTATGAATCTTCATATTTTTAACCAAGTTGCAACACTAATGTTTGAGACCACCACAGCAGAATGGTGGCACCCCACACAGAAACCAGCCCCTGCAAAGTCAGAGCTTGTTGAGGATGTTGCCAAGGAGGCAGAGGACAGGGGTCAGACTCCAACACAGGTCCACTGCAGAGCTCTAACGTCTTCCTCAGAGAGAACTCAAGATCCAGAGGCTTGGGTGAAGAAAGCTTGATTGACAGCCCTCTCCTGGCCCAGGCCGGACAGCCCAGGCAAAGGTGCAGCAGAGGAGGATTAAGAAGAGAGAAGGCCCCGGCCCACTCAGCGGTGGCAAGGGCTGGGAAGGAGGGCCCGGTGATGAGACTGTCCAAGGGCTCCTACTGTTAACTCACAATGTTAAACAGCGACATCCGTTCCATCACGTCTTATCTCGTCCAAGCTCCAAACAATCCCGGAGGTAGGAATTATACATCTCAATTTAGTAGATAAGGAGAATGGGGTTCACAGAGGTTAAGAACACACAGCTAGGAAGAAGCTAAGCCAGACGGAAAAGCTGGCCAGGTGCCAGCCTCGGCGCTCTTCCCACACAGTGGCTGCGCGTCCACGGTCAGCTGGTCTCAATGCTCCACCGGCCAGTGTTGTTGTTTTTATTACTGTCATTTTAACTTGCCCTTAGGGCCCCCTTAGCACCCTATGGCTTGTGCAGAACTTTTTCTCCTGTTGCCCGGTAGCCTCAGCAACTCTGTCAGGCAGACAGGGCATGGCAATGTCCCCACAGGGTACCTACAAAAACCCAAGCCCCAAGCCCACGGCCAAGAAGCGGCAGGAGTCCTGTTATGGTCCATCCCTAGTTTACACTTATGGCAGAGCCTAATTTGATCTGCCCTTCCCCTCATGCTCTAGAAATGCTTGTGGAGCTGAGCCAAGTTGGCCTGCCTTGAAATAAGCCAGAGTCCTGCGCTGAGTGCAATGATGTCCAAGAGAAGCCACTCCCCAGTAGAGCCTGGACAGCACAGCCGCCCTGAGTTCAGGACTGAGCCAGTCCCAAGGCCAAAGATGGTACCCTTCCTCTGAGCACCTCTCAAAGGCCTCTTCCTCAGGCTGGTCTTACGGAGCCCCATTACTGGTCACCTCCCTGTCCACTCCCCACAGGGGCACTCTACCAAGCCCTTCCCACAGTGTTCCCCACCTTGGGCCCTGCGGCCTCCCACTTCTCCCTACTCACATGTCTCTCCCGAGTGAGAGAGAGATGGACCCTTTCTTCCCAGAGGCAACCTGGTTTCTGTTCCCTGGATGCGTCTTCTCCTCCCTCCCCAGAGACCCTGCTCCAGACCCTAACCTCAAAGGACTCCGGTGGCCCCTTTCCAGACCCATTATAACACTCCCTGGGCCTCTGAATTTCTTCAAAGCTCTCCAAATGATTCTAATATGCACTCAGGGTCTGAGAACAAGCTGTCTTTAAAGAGAGAGAGAGAGAGAGAGAGAGAGAGAGAGAGAGAGAGAGAGAGAGAGAGAGAGAGAAATAGAATAAAATAAAACACAATAGAATTGAATAGCAAAGAATAGAACACAATGGAAAATAGCAGAGTGCTTTGCTTTTTAAGAGTGGGTATTGTTTCTTAAAAGTTCAGCTTCAATTGTGCTGTGTGTGGGTACGAGTAGGTGTGTCTCCTGGGTCAGGAAGTAAATATGTTTCTTGTACTAGATTATGATAATTTTTTTATTTTTATTTTTGGAAAACATTGCTCCCATTCCTGCATTAACCTATGATTCTCCTCCATGATCAAAATCCCTGGCAAAAATCTCTGCTCACTGCCTGCTCTCTGTCTCCTCTGCCTCCCACAGCTCCCAGCCCCAGCCTTCCACTAACACTGCTTCTCCCTGAGGTTTCCATGACATGCAACTTCCAACCACAGGGGCTTCTTCTCAGACCCCTTCTGCCTATCTGGGTGTGTGTGAATAGGAGGCTACCTCGTTCCTGAAATTCTCTGCATGCACGGGGCTGTGGTGGCTTCCAGACCCTCCTGGCCATTCCTTCTCTGTCCCTCACTGGCTGATCTCTCCTCCTGATCCCAAGTATCTTAACCTCAGGGTTCCCTCAAGCTTCTGGTTCCTTCTTTTCTCCTTTGCCACCCACTCCACCCAGCTGGTGGTTTCAACAGACTCCAGATCCACGTCCTTAGTTTAACTTGTGAGCTCCAGTTGTGCGGTTCACCCATTGTGTGCTGGCCTCTGAACATGGGGTGGGGACGAGGAGTGAGACAGTTGAGGCCAGCAGGGGGGATTATCATCCCCATTCACAGAGGAAGAAGCTGAGACTGAGCAGTTGAGGGACCGACCCTTCCATGGTCTCTTATCCACCATGAAGAGGGTCCTAAATCTGTGACTTCTAACCTCAGCCCAGAGTTCTTCCCTTGTCACCATGCACTGGAAACTCAACATGTACCCAAGTGTCAAGGCCTCCAACCACAGGCTGTCTGTCAGAGCTGGGAATCGATAGGGAGGCTTTTTAACCCAGTGATGTCCAGACTCCACCTGGACCTTAATGATATAGAATCTTCTGGAAGAGCTATTTGTTTTAACTTTATATTTTAAAGTATTTATAGATTATGTAAATGTATGAGAGGATGACAGGCACCCTCTACTCAGCCTCCCCAGTGGTAACATCTCACACAACTATAGCACAAAACCAGGACTGGGATACCACTCCAATCAATGCAACTTGCTCAGACCTCTCCAGTTACTCAGGTGCTTCTGTGGGTGTGTGTAGGTAGCAGGATGAGGTTTGATCAGCCACCACCACATCTGAGGTATTTAACTATACCATCACCACAAAGCTCCCAAGAGCTTTGGTTTTGAACACTCTCAAGTAATTCATTGTTGTACATATGGCTCATGAGTAACGACCGTACCAGTGCTCTGCTCCTTCCCCCTCGCCACCAGGGCAATGCACTATCATTCCCTAAGGCGCCCTGGTTTGAAACTCGGAGTCAGCACTGATCTGCTCTCCCTTGGTCCACCTGCCCACAGCAGGTTCAACATGATTCTTTCCTCGTGTTTCTGAGGCCTATGTCTTGCCCTTGATCCTCACATACCCACTACGACTCTAGGCCTCTTGACTTCTTGTCCCTCTTGCTACAATAACCTCACCCATTTCCCTTTTCCAAGATGCCCCTTATCCTAGCTAGTATCATAAAGTAGGGGCCAAATCTCTCCCTTATCCAACTCCGACCATTTTATTCTTCTGACTAAAATATTTTGATGGTTCCCAACATTACAAAATTAAAGTATAAACTTTTCTTAAATTCAAAATATTTGACTATATTTGACTCTCTTTCTGTATTCAAGTTTCTTAAACACAGTGCCAGCTTTCCTTATTTTCTGTAAGGATTAAAGACAAATAGCATCCTTAAGGATATGATAAGCTTCTCGCCATGAGGACAAATGGACTTCTTCCTCCTGGGCTTCATTCTGCTCTTTCTTTGATATGAGAGCAAGTGCAGCAGAGTGGGCCCAGGGAAACCTCTTGCTTCAGGGATGTCCTTAACCTTGGAAGAATGGTTCTTCCATCCCTTGTGTCCTTTCAATGTAAGACATAAAGGGGGCGCAGACCCAGGTGGAGCTGAGAAGGAGGATACCTACATGGTCTGGCGTTAGCCACTAGAGAATGGAGACATCCCAGGCAAGAAGATGGTAGGCAGCCCCAAGGGATGGGAGCTGGGACCCTTCCTGTCTTCCTATGACAGACAATCACCTTTAGAACTCTATTGCCTACTTGCTAACATCCTTGATGCCTTTTCCTTTCTTTAAGCCTATGGAACAATGAGAGTCAAGTGATTCATGAGCATTGCCCTTCAGACAGCCCTAAAATTCCCTTCCCGCATTGCTCCTACACTTCTTTCTACATGATGATAAAATGAAAAGGAAAATTCGCTTATTGAGATTAAATGCATTTCAATTATCTGATATGTTTCAGCTTTAATTGATAACAAATCATAAATTGCCCATCTCATTACAGCAAAATGATTCACTGGGAAATTTACTACCTGCACCAGAAAAGGCTTAGACGATAACACAAGCCCAGGGACTGTAGGATCCAGTGACCCAGCAGTCTGTTTTTAAAAATCACACGTTATTAGACAGGCATCCATATAAAGATCCAATCAAGAGCACTGGTTTCTAAATTGTCTTTAATACATGGTGTTTAAGTTTGGAGAATATGGGGGCGATATATGAGGGGGCAATCAGAGACCACGAAATGTGCACCAAGGGACTGAGTAGCTGGTGGTAGTTGGAGAAAGAGAAGGAGTAACGTGAAGATTTTAATAAGGCATTTTCAGGTTCCTTGTTAAGGACAGATGGGATAGGGCACAGGGGATCCAGCAAAGAGGCCACACACGTAGCAGCCCTGTTGCTCTTGTTGAATTACACAGGAAGTCCCATTGGCATCATGAGCACCATCAACAGCCCCCACCATCATTATCACCACTTCTAAGACCACTCCAAGCAACACTGTTCAGGCAGAGGCCAAGAAACACCACTGAATGAAATGATGCTTCATGTGTATACAGTGGGTTGGAGGTCAGGGTTTTTTGTCTTATCCTATCACACTGGATAAAGTGTTGGATGGGAGTGGCTATCCAGTGAGGAAAAGTCTCCTCTGGGATGCATGGCAGCGAAATTTCCAAAGCAGTGATCGCCATGAATCTCTCATCTCAGAGGTGACACCCCAAGGAAGGAGCAGGGAGAGAAAGCCTTGAGAAAATGAGAACCTGAACTTGAACCCTCTGCCCAGCTGTCAGTCAGGGATCAGGGGGTGGGTGGCCCACTCACCATTACTGCTGTTGTCATCCACCAGGATGATCTCCTTGAGCAGGTGCGGGGGTGTGCGTTCCATGGCTGAGTGGATGGAGCGCAGCAGCACCGAGAGGGCCTCATTGACAAAGATGAACACGATGCTCACCTCCGGCAGGCTGTCAGGGAAGGAGAGGTTGCGGCACCTGGAAAGAAGAACGGCAAAGCTCTTGGATCCGTGGATGACTCAGCTGGAGTTGCCCCAGGTGTGCACCACCCCATGTCTTGCTCCAGCTCTGCTGGAAGGCTTGGGAGTCCAGATTCTTTCCAGGACTTCTTCTTGGATGCACTTAAGATGAGCTCTTTCTGTCCAGCAGAAAGGTCTACAGCTACCCAGAGTTTGCCCCATAACTGTGTGTGAATTTGTCACTGACTATCCCAGCTGAGCAGCTGTACACGAGCACCTAGCACAGCAGATGACACCTACCAGGCAGTCCTTGGGTGTTTACAGCAAGGATTTCTAGCATTTCTAAACCAACAGGATTGAAAATGCAACCAAAGGGAAGTCTTAGTATTTCCACAATGGCAGCACTTTGGTGAATTCGGACCTTAGGCCACCAGCCTCAGGAGGGCAGTAGGTCTCCTCTCAGAAATTCTATGGCCCCCATCTACTCTCCATTCTAGAAGGCCTCCAGCCAGCACCCCCAACCATTCATTCATTCATTCATTCATTCATTCATTCATTCATTCATTCAGGGCTTTGGCCTCAGAAATGGGCTGAAGTCTGCATCACATTCATATAGGATGGAAAGGACCACGTCCAATCTCCTTCACAGATGAACACCAAGGCACAAAGAGGTTGAGGCTCCACCTACAGTTGTGTTGTGTAGCAGGGTTCCTCCATGAAGAAGAAATGGCCATGGTAAAGACTGTCCCAACTGGCCATCTCACAAGCTCTGTGAAACCTTGAAGCCATTTGGAGGAAGCCATTACCCAAAGGACTGGAGGCAGACACATAAAAGGCTGCATGTCACTCCCCATTGGAAGAGGAATGCATAACCTTGAAATCAGACCCCTGGAAAGGCCAGACAATAAGAGGTGCCAGGGTTGCCAAGGGTAATTCTTTCCCCTGAAAGCACAGCCTTTATTTGCAGGAACCCACTGGTGCCTTTCCCAGGTCGAAGTTTAATGTTGTAAAAGTCCTGAGCTCTCATCTTCAAGACAGTTGGAAGGAAAGAGTAGGATAGAAATCCAGCGCTGGCCCAGGCCCTGGTCTTGGAGATAAGGCTTCCACACTTACCACCTGCCACTGATGGCTTCAGGGGTTTGGGACTGGTGACCACACTCCACTGCTCCAAAGCGGGAGGTGCAGCCAGGTTACAACACGCAATAATGAATGTAATAGCACAAGGCTTCTGCTCGTCAGTAATTAAAGTGCTGCCGGAAAGAAATGGGCCTGCTCTTCCTTAATGAGGAAGGCTGCAGGATACCAGCGCTGAGCAATTTGGAGAAGTCGCCATGGGGCCCCAGCCTGCTTAAGAGCATGAGATTAATAAACTAAAATCACTGTCTCTATGGTTACCAGAAATTTACAGAAACTTCTCCCATTCTATTTCCAGCTCTCCTTCTTTCTCACCAAGGGGAGGTGGGGGGAGGGAAAGAGTTGAACCTTTTCCCAAATTTACTTCATACCTGCATTTTTTTTTTTTTTAAAAATCAAACCACCAAGTTAACAGATTGGTGTAGAATTCATTCTTCTGTTTCATGGAATAAATTTTTATGGAGCCTCTTCTACCGGGCAGGTACTTTGTAGGCACTGAGAGTGTAACAGGAAGTGGACAAAGTTCTTGTCCTCATGGAGCTTATACTTTGACAGGAGAAAGAAACAGAGAAGCAAACAAATGGTACAAGTTTATACAAGTGCTGAGATGAAAGTCACGTGGAGTAAGAGAATAGTGTGATGCCTGGCAGCTGCTCTAGGGGCTGGTCAGGAAGCCCTCTCTGAAGAGGAGAGATTGGATCAGAAACTTAAATAGCACACAAAAGTGGGTCAGGCAAAGGTCCCACATGGCTGAAGGACAGTGCTGTGGCTGGAGAAGAGGCAATCAGCTTATCCAACCTCAGTGAGGCGACATAGGGGAGGGGGAGGGAGAGGGGGAGGGAGGAACTTCAATGAAGGAGAAAGACAGGAACCTTAAGCTCATCCTATTCTTTCCAAAATTGTTTCTTGTTATGAGTACAATTATTTTTAAATAGCACTTAAGAGATATGTATGTGATTTACAGTCAAAAAAATTCTGCTGGTTGATACTTTTATGATGAGTAACCAAACTCAGCAGCTGGGCTCTCCTTAGGCATGGAAATGGAGATGAACATTAACCCCCAAAACTACTTGCTAATTGCATTTTAAAAGCGATGCCATACGTGGACAAACAAATAGCCCCTGGTCATCATTCTTCTTTAATGTAAGTACAATGGACAGCTCCCAGTGAGGTCAATATAATGGTACAAGTTCACCATCCTCCCTTGGAAACTTCACACGCAATGAAGCCTGCACTCTAGACCTCTGCACTTGCCCAAGGGTGTCCTGTGACTTCCCAGAGCCTCAGCTCACTATCTGCATCTCCAGGTTGTCCTCAGATGTTTTTCATAGACAGGGGTTAACTGCCTTCCCCTGCTCTTTCCCTTCTTAATTCTCAACATAACAATACAACCTCCCCCTTTCAAGGAGACCAATTTTAATTTCTCCCAGTAACATCTAAGATGATGTAAGCTGCCAGTCTCTGCAAACCCATCTCCTGACAGTCTATCTCCAAGCAGAATTGAAATGTTGTATTTGTTTTACAAGATAAACCCTGCTGATCACTATTTTCATATGAAAGACTTCTGAACATAAGGTTTTTTATATGAAAACTCTTTTGTACATAACAGAACACCTAGTATATTGCATCATAATGTACTTGTTTATTGTCTCTCTCTCCCTCTATAATGAAGCTGCCTGAGAGCGACTGTGCTATCTCCCCATCTCAGATCAAGGTCTGGCACATAGTAGGTACTCAGTGAATATTTTTGGCCTGAAACAAAGCTATCAATTTTGCTTTTATATACAGCCTGCATTTTACATGCATAGCACTGACCTCAGAATATTCCTTTTTCTTGCAAAATTCCTCCCTCCGAATTAGATTCGGGTCCTCTCTCCACTAGCAAATTCTTACTCTTCTGTCCTCCCTTCCCTTGAATTTATGACCCCAATTCCTCACATTCAGTCTCTGGAAGTGCTCAGTTCCACAGTTATTAAATGATCGCTCCAGGCCCAACTCCCTGACCTCCTTAAATTCTCCCTTTCTACTCTTCTCTCCTGGGAGCTGCTCAGGCCCTCCCAGCTGCAGCCACCTGCTGACTCTCTGGAGACTCACCTGCCACTCTCTCCACATCACCTCCCATTCCCCTTCAGTTTTTTAATACCTAACTGAAAGTGGGTCTGGGCGAGTGGAGAGGCGAGGTAGACAGTTCTTAGGGAAAGAACACTGTGGGAAGGCTGGAGGCACCTAGGAACTGCTCCCAGCTTTGCTCTTCCTCCCTGTGTGACCATGGACATGCCACTCCACCTCTCCCCATGTCCTTGTTATAGGAAGAAATGACCATGAAGCTGTCTTCTCTGTACAAAACTCGGGAGCACCACACTCCTGAGTGAACAGAAGAATCTCATTGCAGAAACAGTTGGTATACTTTTCCTCCCTCCCAACCAGCCTCTTTGCACACCAAATACCACACAAAAAAAATCCCTTTACCCCTGGGTTGACTAGACAGGGTGGCCAACTCATCTGGGTTTTCCAGGGATTAGTTTTAGTACTTAATGTCCCCAGCAAACCAGGCTGTTTGGCCACTCTGTGACTAGATCAAACCCTTCTTGAGGGTAGGGACCAGCCCTGCTCAGAGCTGCATGCCCACTGCCCAGCTCGGTGGCTGGAACACAGGCATTGTTGAATAGACTCCCGCTCAAATGCCCCTCCCCCTCCACATGCACAGACCACGTCCGTGCACAGCCATAGTTACTGTCTCCATCTCCACACTGAAGCAGAACACATTGCTAAGGAAGAAGGCATGTCAGGTGAGATGTGCTCAGATTTGCTGGTCACAATGCTCAATGTCATTGAAGGACACCGAACGCCAGACAGATGCTTTCAGCACTGCAGCTCAAGCCCTGCAGAGCTGCCATGAAAGGGGGTGTTCCAGACTCAAGCCTTGTGCAACTGCTTTTCAGAACCCAGCTTGCTTTGTCTGTCAGCCTGGCACTAAACCATATAAGACTTTGCCTCATATACACATGGCTGAGATGCTCTCCCCAGCACTGGATCCTCCAGGACTGGGCCACCATGTACTCTGTTCCATGCTTGCGTACAGCCAGGACTCTGCCCTGGCTTTTCCAAAGTGGAGTGCATTTGTCAGCTTTCCGTTGCTGTAACAAATATCTGAGATAAATCAACATAGAGGGTGGGAAGTTTTATTTTGGCTCATGGCTTCATAGATTTGCCTGTGGTCACTTGGCCCTGCTGCTTTGGGCCTATGGTGGCATAATTACATCATGGTGGAGAAAAGCTGCTTACCTCAAGGCAACCAGGAAGCAAAGAGAGAGGTGTACCTTCAGTGACCACCTAGGGTTCCACCCACCCAGCAATGTCACAGGTTGAGGACCAAGCCCTCAACACATGAGCCTTTGGGGAACATTTCAGATTCAAACTACATTATAAAGCCACCCTCCCACCTGCCCTGGATGGCTGCTCCTACTCTCCTGCTTCTCCTCTGGCTTCTGCAGAGAAAGGCCCAAGAATGTGGACTTCTGATATGTCACTGATGTAACCAGCCTTTTTACCTTTAAGCTCCTTGAGGACACCTAAGTATATAAGCCCCTACTCATTTTGTGAAGAGCCACATTCCCCTGTAAAGTTCAGCTATGAAAGTTCCCTTTTTTACTTTTATGCTTGTTCAAAGTCAAGCTATTTTCCACTGAAGATAAACATGAGGTGTTTCTGAGAGGGGAGTGATATGGTGTCTAATAAGCTGGAATTGATGGTCATGATAAAACTCCACTGCATCGATCTCTGCACACAAAAGGAGATGCGGGGACAGGGAGTAACTCAGGGAGCTTCTCAGCGGAGTTCCCCCTAGATTGTTTTGAGTTGTTTATCAGACAAATTTACATCAAGAGCATCAGAGCCATTACCCATGAGAAGAAGGAAGCCACAGAGGGCCAAGGGAGACCAAGTCTAGCTATCTACCACCACTGAGGCCCAGGGCAGCATCCAGGTATCATCCACTACATCCGGGCACCTCCACATTGGACTAGCAGATCTTCTCCTGCCTCAACCTCAGCAAATGTATAAGGTCTCAGGACATCAGAACAGATAACCCATGGAGGCTGCTGGACCTATGCGGAGGGAGGATTACACAGACCTCTTCTAGAAGGAAGATCAAAGTAGGTCATGAACTGGGGTCTGTCTGCTGGCGCACATTGACAACAGGGTCCCAACTGTTGTCCAACTGTTGTCCCAACTACACTAAGGTTCTTAAATGCAGAGGACACACCTACCTGGACAAAGCAAGAAAGAAAATGATACTTGCAGGTAACCACTACCCCAAGGGGCCCATCCTTTCCCTCTTTTTTTTCCCAGGATTTTTCCAGAGAGGCCTTCCCCTCTCAGCTATAGTCAACACAGAGGGCTGACCTCACTGTCCACCTAGAGCACGAACTCAGGGAGAGAGTCTGGCCCAGTACCAGCAATGCTTTTTTAACCCCCTAGAGACACCAGTGTCCTCATACCAGCCTCTGTCCTCCTACCTGCACCCAAAGAACTCTCCTAATCCTCCTCTGGCTTCACCTTCACCTGGGCACACTTCTAGCTTCTTCCAGGGCCTTCCAGATTAGATAGACTTCCAGGCCTCTCAGCTCTGGATATTGGACTTTATGAAACACAAATATGAGGGCAAGGTGGAGATACTGGGCATAAACCATCAAGATTTTCCCATCCTCTGGCTAGTGCCTACATCTCTATAACCTCTGGAGCTGAGAGACAATATTGTGTTTTATCCCTATTGCCCAGGGGCTCTATGCAAAATTAATAGTGAACATTTACATTTCCTGACTGTAATAAGCCATGAACCATAAGAGATACACAGATACTTTTTAATCTTTTCAGCCCATTTCATTCCTTCCTACAATCCTGTGTGATAAACATTATTGTCCTGGCTTAACAAATAAATCAAGGTGGTAAGTTACTTCCAAGGGCTTAATCCTGGGTTCATCTGACTCCAAAGCCTGTACTCCTAATCCCTGCTGAATGACACTCTCCACCTGCCTCTCCATGCCAACCAGAGATGCATCCAGTGAGACGGTGATGCTGTTACCTGCACCCCAGAGACCTGGTAGGAGGGGCAAAATGAAGGAGTTACTCCATTTTGCATGAAAAATGAAGAGGAGATAGCACATCTAGCAGGATGACATGAACAGATACAATAAACACTGCTGAACACCAAGAATCTAAAATTATCTCCCTGTTACACTGCTGCCTTCGAGATAAATAATTCTGGGAACTCCTTGTGTAAAGGTTTCCAAGTCTTCTTCCTTGTAGCCTCACCATTTAGTCCATAACTCATAGGACCATATATTGATTTCTGAGCTCAAAGGAGCTATCATTGGGCCATCTGTCAGCCACTGATGCAGCCTAGCTCCAGAGCTCTGTATAGCCAGATTTCATAGTACCAAAGAAGGACCAGCAATCCTTTCAAGTCCTTTCGAAAGCGGAGGATAAAGGTGAGATATCCTGAGAAATCAGTAAGCAAAAGTCCAAGACAGCTGAAATGATGGGCAGGAAGCAGAACTCTGACAGTGAGTGAATTCCAGATGTGGACATGAGCTATTGTTAGAGCAGAAGTGAAAGGATGGTAGATTATCATTTATGTTTTGAGCCACAGTACCCATCTCCAAAGCATGGTTGTTGGCTTCTGTGTTTGTAGCTACAGGTCTGTATTGCCTGTAAAGAATCCCAAGCATCTGTGGTCACCCTTATAAGTTTGGTTCCTCACTCCCTAAATACACACCCATATCCCTGTACAGAAAAGCTCATTTCATTTCCTGGGCTGGACTCTAACCCTCTGCTCCTCTGCTTTTCTTTCATGCCATTTGCATGTGACTGCAACACATTTTTATATGTGATTGCACAAACCTCAGTATCTGCACTGGATTATAAGTTGCATATAATATCAGGACACATCCACACAGCATATGTTCCTAGCACAATGTCCAGCCCAGAGTAGAAACTCAGAAGATACTGGTTGCCTGGATGAATGGACATGTGAGCGAATCTTTGAATTCATGAGCAGTAGAATGAATTCAGTCTGTGAGCTGGAACTCCACCACAGGATGGGACAGGAATGGAATCCCTGAGTTTGTACATTGACTCCCTGCCTGGCTAAGCAATAAGATGAGATCAGGCAAGAGCCAGAGGAGTGGAGGAGGGATAATGGAGGCAGGGTGGGGATACTTACCAGGACTTTAGGGACCTGGCAAGATATTGGAAGGATAACAGACATCTGAGAACTGGGAGTTTCAACAGTCTACAATACAACAGAAATGGGCCTTGCCTGCTCTAGAACAGAATTTGGCCCATGAATCATCAATGAGCAAACCACTGAGTCCATGTGATCATCGAATTATTCAACTTCCATTCCAGAGGCAGAAATTCAACAAACAGTCTTTCCGTTGACTTTACCAATTTAGAGAAAAAGATCTGCTACATAAATAAATGTAGATTGTAAGTAGGCCAATAGGGAAAATGATCATTTACAATAATTCCCAGCACAGGGAGCAGGGAGACTGTTTGTTTCCCCAAACATCTTAGAGATCTGAGATATATGGGACCCATGAAGTTAAATGAATAGTTGCTTAGGGAATAACGTCAGACAACTCTGAAGAAAAAGTCATATTAGGGACTGGATGTCTCTATGTAGTGAATTTGTGGATGAGTAGTCAGCTACAGCTGAGTGTGGAGCACAGCAGATCTGTCCCAGGGCAGAAGAAGGCTGGGGCAGAGGAAGGTGGCATCCAAAGGGCTCAACCTCCGATGCCGGATCTCTGTGGGTGGGGAGAGATTATGCTCTGGGGACTTCACCTGACCTGTCCCACAGTGCCACAGTGCCTGTGTGACCCTGATCTCTTCCATCACCAGGGCAGAGTCCTGTACCAGGTGCTTTTCATCCATACAGTGGTCCTTCAGGTAGATAAGTCATGATTTGGTCCCCCTCAAGTCATCTCTTTTACAAATCAGAGGCCCAAATAATAAAAATTAAATAGCAGCTACCACATGTCAGGCAGTGTTCCACAAACTCCACAGGCACTGCACTTCAGTTTTTGTATTGCTATCCCTAATTTGCAGATAGGAAAATGAAGGCACAGGGAGGCTAGGTAACTTGTTAGAGGTCACCTAACCTACAAACAAGAGATCCATCCTTGGAGTCCAGGCAATCAGGTTTTAACCACTACTCCTCAATCTAAGAACCAGTATCGTCTGTCATATAACCTAGTTTCTCTCCTGGATCATCTTCCTCTAAATGGTCCACTTCTTCTATCTGCCTTAAAATCCATTTCTGCAATTATGATCTGAGTAGCAAAGTAGAACAAAACAATCACCTCCTTCTTTTAAGATATTACACTCTATTAATATAGCTGAAGCTTACTTTTCCTTCAAGAACAACATGATACTGGCCCCTAATGAGCTTAACATTAACAAGAACCAGAAATATTTTCCCAAGGTGTTTTAGCTAAAAGTGTCCTTCCCCAGCCAGGTTTGTGCAGTTAGCATTTTCAATGCAACAGCAGAGTCATCACTTAAGATGTTTCTTTTACCCCTTTGTCCTGAGGCTGTTGCCAAAGAGGACACCAACTTTTGCATCTTCTCCAGAGACCAGAGCCCAGATTAGAGAAGTTCACCTGGACCTGGGAAGGGTGGGACAAGGAAATGACATAGGAACACTGGATTTGCCAGGTAGCACCTGTGGGAACTTAAACAGGAATCTGAGACTTGCAAATATTCTACATTCTCTTCTATAAAATGGGAACAGTAATAACTACCTGAGAGAGTCATGAGGATAAGGTTAAATGAGCAGATGTGCAGTAAGCACGTGCACAACACACCTGGCTCATGGTAAGTGAGCAAGTGGGGGTTCTTGTGTCAATCATTATCCCATGGCAGCTGATGGTCCAGCAATCTAATTCCAAGATGATCCTAGGTGCCCCACCTGGAGCATCCACTCAAACTCCAGGACCAGTTACATAATGAGCAAAAGGAAATTGTGATTGTACCTTATGCAGATGTTATTAAGAATTTAAACAGTGACAGGAACATGAAACCAAGTGCAGAGCCCTTCCCGTCCCAGGATCCCATGCACCAGTTCACATGCTATATCAGTTTCCTAGTACTGATGGTGCTGCTATGACAAATTAGGACAAACTTGGTAGCTTAAGACAATACAAATCTATCACCTTAGAGTGCTGGAGGCCAGGAAGTCCAGCACAGGTCTCTAGGTGGTGGCAGGACTGCATTCCTTTCTGAGGGTTCCAGGGGATAATCTGATTTTCAGGATCTAGAGGCTGCCTACACTCCTGGGCTCTTGGCCCTCTGCCATGTTCCAAACCATCAGTGTCTAGACAAGTCTTCTCAAGTGGCCATCTCTCTCTGATTCTGCCTCCCTCTTTCACCTTGAATTGCCCTTTTGACTAGATTGGGCTCACCCAGTAGTCTGGTATAATTTTTTTTTTAATTTTAAAGTCATAGGATCAGCAACTTTACTTCCCCTTTGCCATGTAGCACAACTACAGGTTCAGGAGAGTAGGATGGGGACCTCTTCCTGAGACCACAATTCTATCTACCAATGACACAAGCACTGTTGGCTCCCAAAGTTCAGAGATCTATGACGTCTACTAGAGTGTGCACTACTGAACCAGTCTTGCCCATCCAGACTCCAGGGCGCCCCAATCCACACAGACAAACCTTAGCTGCCACCACCATCCTGGCAGGAATGCCCATAGCCACCTTGGGGGCATGCCCAGGAGACCCACGCCCTGACTCTGGGTTATACTCTCTCATTGTTCTCATCCTGTCCCACACTTTCCACTTTGAAGTTGGCACAGGATTTCTCCAGCTCCAGACCTGGGCTTCTTTGAGAGTTTATGTGTGAATCTGCCCCAGACTCTCCTACTCAGGCTGCAGACAATAGTCTGATCCCCTTTACCAATATCTGTTGCCCCAACCTTTCCTGTTAGCCCAAAAGCCAGACCACCCTAACCCTTGGGAGGGAAGGACATGGACCTCAGGGGACACTGGAGAGAGAGAAAACGTCATGCTGACAAGGCTCAGGAGGCACTAAAGATCTAGTAAGAGGCAGGAAGTATTGCCTGTCCAGGACTCTGCCCAGTTACTTTGGAGGCAGGCCACAGAGTTGCCATGCCAATGTGGCAGCCCTGGAATTTGAGACCTGGACCCCTCTTCTCCTACCCACACCCATAATCCCCCAGAGGGGAGTTGCTCATCCCTTGGACTTTCCTATGGCCCCTGGTTGGAAATAATAACTATAACTTTCAGGAAAAAATATGATATATGCCTGTCACCATAGCACCAGGGGCACTGATGTGCCACCTGCTGGCTCTCCCTGGGGTAGGAAGCCCAGCTTCTCTCATTGCCTCAAGCTGGACAGCTGGCTTCAAGCCTGCATGATCCCCTTCCCCACAACTCACATCTTCTCAGTGACCTCTCCAAAAGATGGTGCCTCTATCCTCCACTTCACCATGTAGGCAAAGGACTTATCAGATGGCTTTCTCATGCTTTCATTTTTCAAAAACTTAATGTTTGACTTACATGCAGCAAAACATACAGATCTTAAATATACAGTCCTGTGAGTATTGACAAATGTTCATGCCTCTGGTCCACACCACAATCAAGGCTAGATTTTTTTCCTTTTTATGTTCTTTGTGGGTTATTTTGAGCCCCAAGGAGGTAGACACTATGAGGCAGGAGGAAGCACATAGAGAAAGGCAGGGGCTATCTGGCACCTGCATCTGGTGACATAAGGACAGAGCAAAGTGCAGCCACGTTAGGATGTTGTATTTCTTCCCTTTACCCCTGCAGCTCCATGTCATCCCAACATGGGAAGAAGCAAGGCCATCTCTGCCCAGCCCCAATGCTTCCCATGGGGTGAGGCCCATGAAGGTCACCAGAAAGGCCAGTGATGTCCTGTCATCCCCAGGTGGCTCTGGGGCCTACTCTGCTCCTGGTACATCCATGCAGGATGAGAGACATTTGGATTTCCCCAGAGGCTACAGGGAAAGGAAATTTGTCTTTTCTCTTTGTACATGAGGTTGAGAAAACTGTGTGCTTCCTGTTCCTGTGTCCTTCCTTTCCCAGGGGAAGGGAGTCAACATTGGAAAGCAGGGCTATTTTGAGATGCCACCCTCCAGGTCTGCCTTCCTGCCACAGAGGCCATGGAGGGACAGGGCCTCCACGGGCCATCCATCCAGTGCAGGCTCCTGCCTTACTAGAAGCTTCCAAGGTGACTCTTCCCCAAGGGCACCAGGAAGTCATCAGCAAGTTTTCTTGCCCTCCCACCTGCTTCCATGTGGATGCCGACCTCAGGGAAGACTCCAGAAGCTATTTCTGTCTGATGTATTTCTGGTGTCTTTGCATTCTGGTTGAGCAGTGGACGTCTTCTGGATGAATAAATTAACAAAGCCCAGCAACCACCTGGAGGAACTCTTCCCATTCTGGTTCTGCAGTGTCCTGGGGCTGAGGTACTGGGCATCTTGCCTCAGCCAGGTAACAGAGTGAGCCAGATCGCATCTGTCCCCAAACAGGAAGGAGACAAAGCTAGGGACCAGCCTGGGCAGATGGAAGGGTGGGGCAGACTCTGAATATCCACTTCCTCCTCCAGGACCCAGTCGAGCACAACATCAGGGTTAGAATTTAGAAGAGCAAAACCAAGAACACCAGGAACAACGTGAAGAACCCAAGGAACCCTCCAGGGACAGAGACCCCCAGAGCCAATAGGCATTAACGGGAAGCACGGGGGCTCAGGCAGAAGCAAGAACCCATGGCAATGTGCTTTCGGATACTGTCATTAACATGGGGCTCCCTCTCATGCACCTCAGTCCAATTCTATCAACAGCCACATTCAGGTCATCACTCTGAGCCTTGGTAATGGGTTTGATGTTCACTAAAACAATTTTTCCAAAATGTAGAAGCAGACCTTCATCCATCCCAAACTGGCCAGCAAATGCGGCTACGTTAAAACAGGCCCACCACCCCCATGAGAGGGACCCGATGGACACCTCTGTTGTCAGACTGCCTGGGCTCCTCCCCAGCCCTGCCACTAGTGACTCTGGGCAAGTCATGTAATCCCCCCTGTGCCTCAGTTTCCTCTTCTGTGAAATGGAGACCCATCATAGTACCCACTTCAGAAAGTTCCTGTGAGGAGCCAAGGAGTTGATGTAAATACAGCACCTAACACTTGCCTAACAACATGGCTCCAGCTCTATAAATGTTTGAAATAGGATAAGAGTCAAGTCAGAAGAAATATTTTCCAAAATGAATTAAAGAGGGTGAGCCAAGCAACGGCCTTACTTATTATGAGACAGGAATGTTCTTGTGGAAATTGCCAGACAAAGGAAGGCATTGCCCTACCTGAGCACATACTTGTCTCAAGTGGTTCATCGACAGCCCTCCATCTTGGGTGTGTGTGTTTGGCACGTGACAGATGTGCCAGAAACCATGTGCAAAGAGAAACCACCATTGCTAAAGCCACTTCTGCAGGGAGCTCAGTGAGGGGTGAGAAGGCTCAGCTCTCTGCCTTGTAGGGGAGGTACAGCTTTTCTGCTATTCATCTCTGTGGCCAAAATGCCTGACAAGAACAACTTAGAGGAGGAAAAGTTAATTTTGGCTCAAGGTTTCAGAGGTTTCAGTCCCTGGTTGGCTGACTCCATGGCTGCAGGCCTGAAGTGAGGCAGAACATCATGGTGGAAGGGTGTGGCGGAGGGAAGCTGCTCAGACCATGAAAGCCCTGAAGCAGAGAGAAAGCAAGTGAGAGAAAGGGACAAAGTAGAATCCCAGGAGCAGACCCCCCCCACTAACCTGCTCCCTCCAGCCACCTGCCTGTGGCTACCACCCAGTAATGTATTCCCATTATTAATTCATCAAATGGAGTCACCCACTGATTAGTCACAGCTCTCATAATCAGATCATTTCACCTCTGAGCGTTATTGAAGTAACACAGGAGCTTTGGTGGGGGGGACACCTCATATGCAAACCATAGCTGAAGCCAAGGAATCAAAGGAGCAAGTGTTGTGTCTGTTGGAAGACCACACTGTCACCTGGCCACCCCTCACTACAGTGTGACAGCGTTCTTAACAAGCCCAGCCATGTCAACCGTCATTGTCATAACAGGCTGCAGTAAGGAGGCCCACCCTTTCCCTGACTTCCTTATTGTTTTCCCATGAATTATGAACAAACAGGTACTGAGCTGAGACTGTGTTTTGTGCCAGATTGTCTGCAAAGTCCCTGACTCTCTTGCTGGCCAAGCCCCTGCAGGAACTAGAAAAAGTCTAGATAAAAGGGGCCAACGGGTATGGAAACCCCTTGCCTCAGCCAGGTAACAGAGTGAGACAGATCGCATCTTTCCCCAAACAGGAAGGAGATAAAGCTAGGGACCAGCCTGGGCAGATGGAAGGGTGGGGCAGATTCTGAATCTGCAGAGAGAAAGTCCTCCAGCAGCAGAGGAGGAAACTACAGATTTCTGCCCACCGAGGATCCTTCAGAAGTCCCTCTGTCAGGCACACTGCACTGGAGGTGACAGCAGGCAGAGCACCTCTCCCAGTGCAGGTGAAGGGCCTCGAACGTCGGCTCTCAGCAGCATTGTGCACAGGCAAAATCACAGTTGTGGGTCAGTGTCGGAGGCAGCTGGCATGCAGGCACCAGGGTTCAGGGCTCGGCCTGGCTACTTATCCACTGTGGGACGTCAGACACAGCACTCGCTCCTTTGATTCCTCGGCTTCAGCTATGGTTTGGATATGAGGTACCCTCCCCCCCAAAAGCTCCTGTGTTACTGCAGCAGTGCTCAGATGTGAAATGATCTGATTATGAGAGCTGTGACTAATCAGTGGGTGACTCCATTTGATGAATTAATAATGGGAATACATTACTGGGTGGTAGCCACAGGCAGGTGGCTGGAGGGAGCAGGTCAGAGGGGGACATGCTCCTGGGATTCTACTTTGTCCCTTTCTCTCACTCCTCTGCTTCAGGGCTTTCATGGTCTGAGCAGCTTCCCTCCGCCACACCCTTCCACCATGATGTTCTGCCTCACCTCAGGCCTGGAGCATTGCAGTCAGCCAACCGGGGACTGAAACCTCTGAAACCTTGAGCCAAAATTAATTTTTCCTCCCCTAAGTTGTTCTTGTCAGGCATTTTGGTCACAGAGATGAATAGCAGACTAACAGAGCTTATTCCACTTGAAATGGGAAGACCACACCATCCCCCTCACCACCCCTCACTACAGTGTGAAGGGCATTTTTACCAAGCCCAGCCATGTCAACCGGTTATGGTCATAACAGGCTGCAGTCGGGAGGTCCACCCTTTCCACGGCTTCCTTCTTGTTCTCCCGTTAACTGTGGACAAACATGTACTGAGCTGGGACAGTGTTTTGGGCCAGATTGTCTGCAAAGTCCCTGGCTCTCCTGCTGGCCCAGCCCCTGCAGGGTCCCAACTCCTCCCAAGGCCCTCTTCTCCAGAGCCCCCACATCAGGCCTGATCCTCTCCCAGCCCCAGGCTTGGTCGCTGTAGCCCCCCCAGTGGGCTGAGAGGCATTGAGCTGAAGCTTGGGAATTTCCAGAATCCAGCCCCAGCTCTGCACCTGTGCTTGGCCATCACGTCCTGACCCCCTGTCCCCCCACCTCCCCCTGGGCATGCAGCAGCCTCCTGACTGCTCCCCCCTGCTTCCTCCCTTCCCCCCTTCAGCCTAGTAACACAGTGACCAGTGGGGCCTTGGAAAATGACAGTCCACCAGGCCACTAACCTGCTCCAGCCTTCCCATGGATTCCCACCTCACAGAGCAAAAGCCACACCCTGGCAGCAGCCTGCAAAACCCTTCTCCTGCCACCTCAACCTGAGCCACACAGTGGAGCCACCCGGGAGCTCTCAACAGCAGAGGCGCCTAGTGTCACCCTGGAGACTCACTTAGATTGGTCTGGGACATGGCTCTGGGATCAAGATTATTTTTCAAGATCCCACAGTGAGGCCAAGGTGCAGCCAAGATGGAGAACCCTTGCTCTTTGGATCTGCTTCCTGTCGCCCCTCTGACCTCATCTCCAACTCCTGCCTCCTTGTTCCAGTCACACCAGCCTCCTTCCTTCCTCCCCCTCAAACATGCCCAGCATGCAAATAACTCAGGGGAGAACTTGCCAGTCCCTCCTCCAGGCACACCCCTCCCCAGGACAGGGTCTGCATGGCTGCCTTCCTCAGGTCCTCTGATTTCTGCTCCAAAGTTCCCATCTTAGACTTTTTCTGACCACCACTAAAAACCCAAACTGCAACCCAGACTCCTATCCCAGCAGGTCCCTGTTATCCCACCCTCCCTGACTTCAAATTTCTGCATAGCACTTACTGGATCATACTAGGTATTTGACTGGTTTTGTTTACTATCTGTTCCCAACCAAGTTAAATGTAGGCTCCGTGAAGGCGGAGAGTTCTGACTATTTCATCCACTGCTCCATCCGGGGCCTACGTGGGGCTGGCACAGAATAGGACTTCTTGGATAATATCTAAGCGAAGATCATGTCCTCCCTGGTCAAGGAATCACCATACTCAATTATATAGCATACAGCAGGTGCTCCCTAAGTGTTTATGGAACTGAATTAAATTCTTCTCCCTCAAAGAACACAGTCTCCCAATCCAGCAGCAAGATATTTCCCAAAAACTCCAGAGAAGAGTTTTTGCAGCTATGATTTGCAGATTGAAGAAAATTTCTTAAATAAGGAGAAAGGGGGCAAAAGAAGGTATTGGGGAGCACACAGGAGTTAATGAGATTTTCCCAGCTCTGGTACGTGCCCACATTTTTAATAATTAGGAGTCATAAAAATTCTAACTGAACCTTAAAGGAACATCCTTGTGTAACAAAGAGAGAAGTCAAGACAGACTCTCTGTCGGGTGTAATGACTTGTTAGCCCTGGAAGATGGATGTACTTTAAAAAACTAATTTACAGGAAAAAAAAATTTGTTCATAAAAATGCAACTAATTGGGTTAAAATGACATATTAGCGGGAATGCCAGATGATTCTAGTGCCCTTAAGGAGTAAATTGGGTTATTAATCCTCACAATCCCTAATAGAAGGAAGCCCTCCCCCTGCCCAGCAGATGGAGAGGCTGAGATTCCAAGGGGAAAAGGAGCAAAGGGATCCCCAAAGTCTAACGCCCAGTCTTGACTCTGTCCCCAGCACTGTGGGGACCCGTCTTCCCAGGTCTGACAAGGGCCCCATCACTGACTCTGCTCACCCACTGGGTCTGAGGTCAGGCAGGGGCCGGTCGAGGGGCAGGCGGTCACTAAGGTAGGCGTTGTAGCCGTAGTACTGGAACTGCTTCAGGGCCACGCGCCGGCCTTCGGGGCTGAGCTCCTGGCCCCAGTGTGCAAACAGAGAGGAGTCTGTGAAGGGCTCAGCCTCTGCCTCCTCAGGCTTTGCAGGAGCCTCTGGAGGAAAAAGGGACAAGGAGACAGTGGTCAGAGTGTACCCCTGCATATGCCACGACAATGACTTTCCCTTCCTCACAATGGTCTTGGGTCACAACAATCTTAGCCCCTTCTTTGGTGAGTGAGGGAAGACTGAAAATTTCATGCTTCCCAATGATTCATTCATCCACGAATACATCCCTTCATGCATCCAACAACCACGAGACATAGGGATATAGAAATATATCTGGTGGAGTCTGCCAGTGGGCTGGGGGATGTGAGCCTGATGCCCCATGACTTCAGCATGGACTTCCGCTTCTCTTTCCTCAGCTTGCACACCTTCCCCTGCAACCCTTCCTATTCCAGGCCTCAAGCTGGGGTCTTTCCTCTGCCCTGTCTGGTCATGTTGAGAGCTAGCTGGTTCCGCTGTGTGCCATTGAGCTGGCTGTGATCACTCCAACCACACTGCCTCCTGCGGCTCTGTCCACTGGGAGAGGGAATAGGACACAGGTGACAGCCAAGTCATCCTCAGCCTGCTTCGCCCTGCTCACGGGACCCCTGGACGTTGTGGTGGCAGCCCCACACTGGGTCATGCCCAAGAACATGGAAGGGGGCGTCACCAGCTGGAAGAGCAGGAGCTTTGGATTTACACACTGATGGATTCAAATCCCGCTCCACCACACGCTGGCTATGGAACCACCGCAACCACTCAGCCTGCCTAAGTGGAACTCCCGTCCTGTGACACAGAGAACACATTAACCCCCTAGACCTGGGAGGGTCACATGAAAGAACATACACAAAGCACTTAGACCAGCACATGCCTTGGAAGGAGTGTACAATCCATGGTAACTAGGGTTACTATAGCAAGGGAAGGTCATTTAAACTGTTTTTTTTGTTGTTGTTGTTGTTGTTGTTTTTAATGGGGAAGGGGACAACAGGCCTTGCCAGACATGTGGTAGACTGGGACTTGCACATTAGTTCTCCAGGACAGCAATCAGTTAAAGCCTGAAGTCAGAGAAACTAGTCAGAGATGTCCGGCCCACTTCTGTGCTGTAGATATGGAGGTAAGTAAGAGATGAGCCAGAGGCCGGGAATGCGACAGAGACCCAGGAAGGCAGGAGCTGGTCAGGATCCCTGCTGACATCCATTTCCTCAGCTGTCTGTCTGGAGCTGATAAGTACATAGCATTCGTAAAAGTATGGGCTGGACACAGGCAGGGAGCTAGGGTCCCCAGGTCTTCTAGATTAGGGCACTCAGAGTTACAGGCTGCCACTACCTCCTAGGTCACTTTTCTAGGAGGGGATCTGGCAGAGAAAGAGGTCTGGGAACAAAAGAGGGAGTTTGTAGTACCCCAGTTCCTCCCAATGTGGAATGGGTGATCCAGCAGTAGGAAGCCCTCACTGCTAGAAAGGTGGAGTTGTCATAGGTGAAAGGTGGCTTAGAGCCATGATTCTCAGAGTAGACGAGCATACAGGTGCCAGAGATTTGAGACAGAGACATGTAAAAGCAACACATTAACAGGACTCCCAGGTGTCGGCTGAACTCACCGAATAAGGAAGCTCAAGCCCTCCTCCTCTCAGGGCCACGACCTTCAATTTGGACAAGTGTGACCCCTGACATGACCATAAAAGCCAACACACACTGAGTGCTTGCTCTTGCCATGAGCCAGACCCTCCTCTAAGCATGTCCCCCTATAGACTCCTCTCGCCCTGATCATCTCTATTTCACAGATGGAGTAAACAAGGCCCAGAGGAGCAAGAGACTTGCTCAGGTTCATGAAGAAGGAAGTGAAGGAGCTGGGATTCAACTTTGGGCCTTGCCGCTGTCCCCACTGCCTCTAATGACATCTCAGTTACCAATTTCTTCTAAAGATATAAAAGAGAAACTCAGATCCATCAGAGTATGGTAAATTGTAGAATAAAATGCAAACCAAGCACGCATTTCTAAGACAAAGCGCGAGGGACTCCAGCGTGTGGGGGGTCTGCCCACAGCTCCATCCCAGAACCGGGGTGCACCGGCTCAGTCTCCATCCCTCTGAGGCAGGCTTGATGAGAAGCACTGGCTGGCATGATCTTGAAGGTCCTTGTTATCTCTAAAAAGATGTATGACTCATTCGTTTGGAATGGGGGTAGTAAAACTCTAAATCAGTGAACCAACTGAATCATATAATATTTAAAAGAAATGGAGTTTTATTGCTCTCAAATGCCTAAATGGATATTACCAAGTAAAATGAGATCAGTTAATGAAAAAATTATGATTCACAATTAGGCCTGGGTTGCATAATGATGTAGTACAAACATATTGAAATCCTGGCTTACAGCACCACGTGTCCCTACCTTTTGATTCAGTCTGGGTACAAATGACAGCACACTTGAAACCAGTGGATCCTCAAAGAGGAATTAGGGGAACTACGGTGGGAAGCAAGTACACTTGCTGCAAACTTGACACGAGTCACTGGGTGATTTCCTTATCCAGGGTCCTCACAGGTGTGGACTCCATGAGGGCAGGACCCTGCCCATATGATTACCACTCTGACTTTAATTCCTAAAATACTCTGTGGGTCTTACAAGGGTCTTGATACATCACTTTAAAATGAATTAGTTAGTAAGTAACCCACAGTGGTTAGTTATTAGATGCAAAGAAATCAAAGATGAAAAAGCCCAATAATACTCTCAGGGCACCAAGCTTGTCATGGGCATTGAACAGAGGTCCAGCTTCTTCCCACCTCCACCTTTATTCCTCTGCATGAAGGATGTCACCTGTGGTCCATAGCCCACCATCTATTTTTTTTTTTAATGGTTCCAGGGATTGAACTCAAGGGGCACTCACCCACTGAGCCACATCCCCAGACTTATTTTGTATTTAATTTAGAGACTTGGGGTCTCACTGAGTTGCTTAGCGCTTTGCTTTTGCTGAGGCTGGGTTTGAACTCACAATCCTCCTGCCTCAGCCTCCCGAGCTGCTGGGATTACAGGTGTGCACCACCTTGCCCTGCACCCACCATTTTGCTGTTGTTGTTATTGTTTTGTGTGGTGCGGGCGATTGAGCCCAGGGCCTTGTGCATGCAAGGAAAGCACTCTACCAACTGAACTGTATCCCAACATCTATTTTTGAAAATAAAGTTCTACTAAAACACAGTCTCTTCTATTTGCTCACATGTCATCTATGGCTGCTCTAGAGAACGTGAGGAGGGCTGAGTAGGTGTGACAGACCAGGGGCCCACAAAGCGAAAAATAGGCACTGTCTGGTCCTTTGAGAAAAAGCCTGCCAGCCTTGCTCTATGCCTTCCAGTTGCTTCCCCTTAGGTAAGGAGACCTCACCCTGCTAACTTCATTTTTTTCCCCCAAGAGCTAATTAAGAACATTAGCTATGGTTTCAGAATCCTGAGGGCTATACTCCAGGTTTTTATTTATTTATTTTTTCAGTTCCGAGGATTGGTACAGGATGCTCTACCACTGAGCTACATCCCCAGCCCTTTTTTATTTTTTATTTTGAAACAGGGTCTCGCTAAATTGCTGGCCTGAGTCACTGAGATTAAAATCATGTGCCACTGTGCCCGGCTTTACTCCAGCTCTTTTATTGTTTTGGTCTACCTCACCCTGAGCCTCAGTCTTCTCGTCTGGACAATGGGGTTGATAATAATCTCACCTCCTTCAAAGATTGTTGGTGATCATTACATAATATGTCTATGTAAGGAGCTTGGCACATGTAAGCTCTCAATAAATGCCAGCTGCTGAGGACCTGTAATGTCCACAGTCCCGGCAGGGTACTCTCCCATCAACACCACCTTAGGTCAGATGGGAAGATGCCCTGTCCTGAGGTTTTCAGCTCTAAAAGACACAGATGACCAGATGAAGGGTCTCTACATCCATAGAAAAGCAGCCTTAACCAGTCCCAGGGCCAACTCCCTTCTCCAGTAAGAAAGCAGATCTATGTGCTCATTCAGCACGGGGACACAGTGAAGATATAGGCAAAGAGGACCTAGAAAAGTGCCTGGGCTGGTGCTATGAAGGTGTCCAGGGTGTCTGGACTTCTTTTGTGATGGCCAGATCCTTGGATGTCTCACCCAGGGACAAGACTGCTCCCAGGAATAGACATGGGCTGGGGTCCCTGCTGGGATTCACACCCACCTGGGCATATCTGATCAAACAACGAACAGATGGGGTAACTAGAAAGAAGCATCTCTCCAGGGTTTGAGGGCTCCAAAGCAAGAGTCAAGAAGCGAAGATTTCATAGCAGGAAAGAGCATGCTGTGGGGCTCAGGGTCCATAGAGAGATACTGGGCAGGTCTGCAACTCAGGAAGCACAATCAGAGCCACCTGGGTCTCATCAGGCCTGGGACAGCCAGTGGATGGAGGAAGGAAGAACACCACAATGAAGAGGGTAAAACCCAAAGGTGTGGAATTAGCCACATCATCTGAAAATAGTTTCTAAACCTCCAAACTGCATCCCCACGTCCAACATGGCAACATCGCCAAAGGCACTGTCCCAAGTGGCCAAATGCATTATTTGAGGTCTGACCACAGGCTGATCTTGGGAATCTACTGCAAAACCTTTGCCCTGGGAGCTGATGCCCTGGTACAGAACACCCCAACCCACTGCATTGCCCCTGCCAGGCACTGAGGCCAGAACTCCCTGCCTCCCCTTGGATGGAGGTCTAACCATTCCCATATTGGTAAAAAGATGCTGCAGATCAAAGACATTAATGGCTTATGGTTGAGCCTATACCAGCCTGACCACTGACCTACCCACATGTGATAGGCCAAGACACACTTGGGAGAGGAAAACCCACTTGAGGAGTGAAGAAATCTCAGGTTCCGGGAAGCGCCTCAGTTGGCCTGCGCTGGTGTGTACCCGATGCTAAACTGTAGACATACCTTCAGAGCAGCAAAAAACAGGGCCACCCAAGCCCTTCAGGTGCTCCCTGCTTCTCCAGCTGTGCAGGCCCTTCCTCAGAGGCTTCTTTTCACCAGCCAGCAACTAAGAAGTATATGCCATAAGCTGGGTAGATGGATGGAGCTGGAGAATATTATGCTAAGCCAATCCCAAAGAACCAAAGGTGAAATGTTTTCTCTGATACGCAGATGCTATTTCACAATAAGTGGGTGGGGAGAATAGAGGTATTTTGGACTAAACAGAGGTGAATGAAGGGAGGGAAGGGGGTGTGGTGGTAGGAATGATAGTAGAATGAATGGGACACTATTATCCTATGTGCATATATGATTACACAACCTGTGTAACTCTGCATCATGTACAACCAGATGAATGAGAAGTTATACTCCATTGACATATGATGTGTCAAAATGCATTCTACTTTCATGTATAACTAATTAGGACAAATTTAAAAAAAATAAAGGCATATGCCAGACCCAACCAGAAGTGCCAGGCCCCTGCTCTGTGTGTTCAGCATTCCTAAAGATGGGGTTAGAGCCTGCACCCTGAGGTTGCTTGTCAAATACATTTTGACTATCACTTGCTGAAGCCCTTCCTGGGCTGGCTCCTGTGAACAGAACAAGAAGTTTCTAGAGACACACTCTCTCAGCCCATCTGCTGCCCCTTGGTAATGCCTCGCCCTCATTGTGCATGACCTGTTTTCCAGAAAGTTCTACCAAGGATCACATAGTGCATCGGGGAAATGCCACCATATGATCTCAGAGATCTGCCCACCGAGCCTGACACGCAGACCGATAATGAGAGCAGAACATTACAGATACATCCCGACAGGCTCCATGCTAATTCACAAAGACAGGAAAGAAGTGGGACGGGAAGACCCAGCAAAGCTTAATGCAACAAAAGCTGCAGCTTCCAGTCTTGTCATGGGCTAATCAGCCAGCCAAGAGGAGCACATCTGGACACCTGCCAAGGCTCTGACAGCTCCTGAAGAAAGTAGGAAGAACACCTGCACGAGGGGTGGCTGCTTGGTGGGCAGCCCGAACAGAGGGCTGGCCCCGCCCACTGACTTTTGCTCCAAGATCTTGGTGGTTCTGAGATCCCAGGAGAGATGGAAAGATGGGCTCTAAAGGGAAACAGACATTGCAATCCTGCTCCGCCCTGTCCCGGCCTGCCTGCACTCTTCCCTGGAGATCCCCGTCATCTGGAGCTGAGCGTTGCTAGCTCTTTCTGTGGCTGCAGGTGGAAACTCAGAGGTGCTGGTGTCTTTGCAGCGGAGTTTCAGGAGAGTCTGCAGCCCAGACCTCTTCCTGAATAAGAACCCAGCTCCCGTCTCTGTTCCTTGGACTGTAGGATAAGGCAATGGGAGGAGTCCCATTGCACAGTTGCTCCTGGAAGTCAAAGTGGTTTGGGGTTCCCACCTGTAGGTCGGGCAGCAGGACCACTCAAGCCTTTCTGAGAAGGCAGACAAAGCCACACATAGGACAAAGCCCACGCGACCAACGGCAGCCTACCGCCCAGGTGGAAGCAGAAGCCACATCTCTGCTTCTAGTCCCTCAGTTTGGATTCCTGTTAGGTTGTTTTCTTAGGAAACTGATGGAGCCTTCTTGTTTCTTACGATTTTGATTTGGTTTACCGTATGACCCTCTCCCTGGCAGAGGGGACAGCTAAGAAGGCTTTGAGGGTGGGTGGGGAGGGGACCCAGCTTCTACCCTGAAGCCAGTCCTGCAGCCACTGCTATTTCTGCTCTGCCCTCAGGCGGTGCTCAGAGCCGAAGCTTTGGGTATTTGGTGATGGGATCTGCAGCCCAGTGGATGAAGGTGGGAGAAACACACAGGCAGCCCAAGTCTCACGCAGCTACCCATGCAGGGCACTTGGGCCCTGTGTCTGAGGTTCATTCAGGTGACAGACTGAGGATTCTGACTCCTGGTCCCCTTCTCAGACTGTCCTGGGGACCCTTTTCTTCTCACTCCTGCACCTGCTAGTCATTCTTTCTGGCCCCTTCAAGCCTCCGTTTTTTCCCCCTTGTGAAATGGGAACAGACTTCCGGGGAGCTATGGGGGTGACTGTGAAGTCAGATTTAGGAAAGATGAATGTTCAACATCCAATAAGGGGGTTCCAGGTGATGCTGAGAGTCCCAGCTAGAATTCTGAGCACAGGATTTCCTTTCCTCCCTCTCCTGCTTTCAAAACAGCTCTATTGGGTATAATTTACATACCATAATATCACCATTTTAAACATCCGATTCATCGACTTTTAGAAAACTTAGTTTCAACTCTTGAGATGCCTTGGTGCATGCTTTATTTGAGAGTTAAAAAGAAAGGGCTGATTCAATGTCCAGAAACGTACATTTTCAGCTCTCTCAGTAAACTGCCTGCTGACTTCCTGCTGCTGAGAAGTCTCCATTATTCCCACTAAAGAGCTTGATGTCTGGCTTCTCTGAAGAAGACTATGCTATTTGCAGTTCCTCTTAGCACTGCTAATGAGGTCGGGGTTCACACCACTACACAGGGAGGGGTGACACCTGGAAGAGCCAGGCAGCACCATCCAGGTGGCACCATCCAGGCCCCGCCTGGGGCTTCCATCTGCTGTGCCCACTTCTTTCCATGCCATGGCCAGGGACACTGTCTCCCTCCCTCGTCTTCCAACCCCAGCTTCGAGGTCCAAATCCCAGCTTTGATGACTGATCCCAGCCAAAGGGAGGGACTGAGAGGTGTGGAAAGCAGGCAGCCTGGGAGGCCAGAAGCTCGGCAGACTCTGTCCTCCAGTGCTGGGCAAATCTGCCCCAACCTCTGCTTCTGTAAAATGGGGCCTGTGTTTGAGCTTCACCTGGGGGCATCGGGGGACTTTAGCACAATATAGTGGTACTTTTCTTATTGGGCTTCCAAGGGAAAATTCCCAGAATTCATTAAACACCCTTTGAGGTGTTCAGAGCTCTATCAAGAGTGAGCTACTGTGATAATTAGCCCTCTTCTTGGCTCTGGAGTTGCATCAGAGCAGGAACTGCAGGGCCTTTGCCAGTGGTGCTCATGATTAGGCTCTTTCTTCCTGGAGACCTCAGAGCTGCTAAAATGAAGAAGTAGAATCAGACAGGGAAGAGCTTGGAAGGAATCAGAGGGAAGGAACCCCGACAGCTCCCTCTGCACAAGGACTTTACTCTTGGTGCACAGGGATCTGGAAGAGCAGTCACCAGTTCCTGCAGAGCGCAAGAAAAGAAGATCCCTTAAGGCATCTCCTCCCAAGAAAGGACAGTGTACAGGCAGGAAAGCAGCCCCCGCCAGTCACGCCAACAGTGGATTTTACAAAGGGCTCATTCCACCAGGCAGAGATGCTCCAGGGTCAGCTCTGCCCTGGACTGTCCGTGTAACGTTCATCGAGCACTTGAATCTCTCTAAACCTCGGCTTGCCCATTGGTTGAACAGAAAGCATAATATTCATCCCTAAGCATGTGGCAAAGGGCAGGTGTGACCACAGATGCTGTCAAAGGGCTTAGCAAGCCCTCAGTGAGTATAGTAGTGTTTCATAGCTGCTATAACCAACGACTACAAACTCAGCGGCCTAAGAGAACACAAATGTATTATCTTACAGTTCTGCAAATAAGCAGGTGACTGGAGTCTCAATGGGATAAAACAAAGGTGTCACAGTCTCTTTCTGGTCTTTTCCAGCTTCTAAAGGTTGCTGAGTTCTGGCTCAAGGCCCTTCCTCATCTTCATGACTACAGTGGGTGGAGTCCCTCCCTACCACAGCTCTCTGACCCCCTCTACCTCCCTCTTGCCCTCAGGCCCTGGCCTCTATAGTCACTGGTTAGGCTCACATGGTTAACCCGGGCCACTCCCCCAATTTTAAGGCCAGCTGATTGACAACCTTGGCTGCAGAGGCAGCCTGAATTTCCCTTTTCCATGTAAGGAAGCACATAGGTTCCAGGATGAGGCCATGCCCATCTTTGGGCAGACATTATTCTGCTGCCACAGTCAGAGATCAATCATTGCAAGTTTTCAGACTATAAAGGAGATTCTAATACTTTACCCTCGGGGTTGTAGTGAGGCAAAGTAACAATAGCTGACATTTGTTGAGAGTCTGCCCTGTGCCAGCATAGCCGCTCTCTCAACCCCACACTCCACAGAGACCACACAGGAACATGCCCAGCACAATCAGGCAGGGCTGCTGTCCACATTCTTCAAACAGCAGATGCACCCCAGGCAGCAGGCAGCCAGGAGCTGTGGAGGGGCCTCACCCCCTCCACCCCTCACTGACCTTGAAGCCACCTTGGCCCTGCATCCCTGAGCACTAGTTAAGAAACGAAAGAGAGACTTAGTGCCAGGAAAGAACTGTGGCAACCACTGTCCGGCCTCTGTTTCCTCCCCACAGCAGAAGCATTCCAGCTTCCAAGGGCTCCAGACCTGGGCTCCGCCTCCCACTGCTGTGCTCCGGCATAGGGCCACCCAGGTCTAGTTTTCAAAACTCCCCACAGCTAATGTTCTGCAGCTGAGGTTCTGTTTGCTGTTGCTGTTTTTGTTGCTGTTGGGGGAGGGGTGGGATGTTCCCGACCCTGAAAATCCAATGAAAACTCTGGTCCACAACTGGGAAAAATGCACATTGGCAGGTGCATTCAGTACCAAGGAAGCCATGCCAGACAGTCCAGTGTGAGGCAAGGGCTGGCACACATTTTTCTCTCCAAGACCAGTTGTAAGTATTTAGGTTTGCAGGTCAGATGCTCTCTATCACAACTACTCAAAGCAGCCATAGATAATGTGTCCATGAATGAGTGTGGCTGTGTCCCAAGAAAGCCACAACTATAAAGCAGGCAGCAGGTCAGATTGGGCCCCTGTAGTAATCGCACAGACTTGGATTTCACTGCGTCCTTTACTAGAGGGACGAGGCTTCAAAGCTCAGGATTTATTTCCTCACTTGTAACAACACCTACCAGGTAGAGTTAGTGAGGAATATAGGAAGGAATGTGGGTAAAGCACCCTGAACAGTGCCTGACCCATGTAACTCCATGATATCATGAACTAGGATCTACCTACTAGCTGGTCGGTCTGTCTATCTATCTACCTACCTATCTATCTATCTATCTATCTATCTATCTATCTATCTATCTATCTATCTATATTTATTTTTGGTACAGTGTCTCCCTAAGTTCCTGAAGCTATCTTTGAACCTGTGATCCTCCTGCCTCAGCCTCCTGAGCCTCTAGGATTACAGGCATGTGCACCAACTTGCCTAATTTGCCTACTGGCTTTAATATTCATCTGCCCCATCCCAGGGAGGACACATTCCAACTCTCCTGGCATCAGCTTCATGCCACACAACCTTAGTCCATCTGGCTGGCCAAGAGCGGGACCTGGGTCAGCCCCACTTGGGAAGGATAAAAGGCAGTCATGGTAATGTAAGTCCAAATCACTAAGAAGAGCAGCCAGGACAGGAGTGGAATTGGGCCCTGTGCTCTTGGAGGGGCCTGCAAGGATTTGGGAGGGGCGCAGCCCCAGTCAGGGTGCTAAGATTCAGGAAGAGTGGCAAGTCCCAGCAAGGAACTAGAGAACAAGTCACAGGCCGTGGGCAGGGTGGCACAGGAGAAATGCAGTCACTTGAGTCTGGACGAACATGGCAGGTGAGGAAGAGGAAGATATCTGGCTCTTCGAGCTCACTCTGAATATTCCACAATGGCTCCTCTCAGGGACACATCCACACCGAATCACACTATGGTGCCCTTCCGAACCTGCACAGGGTGATTCTGGGCCCAGGAGTGGCCGGCTCACCACTGAGGTGGCTGGTGCAGCCAGAACTCATCGTGTACACACATCACAGAAAAATGGAAATGACTTGATTAGAAATTATGCAGAATGAAAGCTGCCATTAAAGGGTCCAAGTTTTACACTTCAAGCCAACCAT
The DNA here is from genome assembly GCF_052094955.1 of Ictidomys tridecemlineatus. Classification (NCBI taxonomy): domain Eukaryota; kingdom Metazoa; phylum Chordata; class Mammalia; order Rodentia; family Sciuridae; genus Ictidomys; species Ictidomys tridecemlineatus. The sequence goes on along the minus strand of NC_135480.1, from coordinate 50,706,771 downwards.
ATAAAGTACATGTGAAAAACTCATTTTAGGGAGTGACAAATGTACATATCTTAGGAACCAGGATTTATATGCACCATTACTTGCTACTTTAAAGCAACCCTTTAAACCTTGAATTCTGCCTAGGAGATATAATGAACTCGGAAGCACACACTATCATTTCCCCTCCCCTGAGAGCTGGCAGCCTGTGGCTGAGCACCCAGACTTCTAAATATACACCTCACTGTTCCCACATAAAACACAATGTTGCCCCATGCCAATTTCCTGGAAGGAACTCGCTGTACTGACCCTGTCGATGATGTTCGAGTGCCTCGCTTCTCCTGTTGCAACAGCAGCGGGCCACGCCTGGGGAAAGAAATGTGGCCCTTAGCAGTCGGGCAGCCTGCCGTCCAGACCAGTGTCAGACCCTCCAGCAGCTCTTATTCCCTGCAAAGGTCTGCAAGGTGCCACAGAGTCCTCCTTGCTTTGAGAATCCTACAGCCTGCATTAAGCTGCAAAAATCCTGTGCACCTTTCCTCTGTAATAGAACTCTGCCCTTCACTCTTCTGTCTCAGAAGCCTCTCCTGGGAAGCCTGCCTGTTTCCAGCATCTTCCTTCTGGTCTGAAAGGGCAGCAACTTGCCGTAGGGCATGGTTCCCAAGCCTTGGCAGGCATCAGACGGCTGCCCTCGTGCCTTGTTCCCTCCAGCACCCACGAGGGCTCCTATGAAGTCGCTCCTACTTGTGCTCAAAGGGTACGCCCGTATGTGCAGTTCTTCTGAGGCAGCCACACTCCAGCCTGGGCCCTGGGAAAACCAACAAACTTTCTCCTTCAGAGACCTCATACTAGTCCCAGGGCCTGTGTCTATGGAAGGCTTCTGCAACCTGTGTGCCAGGCTGGTAGGGAGGCAGGTGGTGTTCTACAATGGGAGGTATTTCCTCACCCCCACAAGACCCTGGGGGTATTAACCCAGGCCCCCAGAGGAGAACAGAGGGTCCATTCCATCCAGTTCTCACTGGCCATATCCTCACATATGGTGTGCGCATGTGTGCGCATGTGCACGCGCGCGCGCATGCACACACACACACACACACACACACACACACACATCTCACAGAAGCCTACAGCAGCCTACAAAGACTTGTCCTGAGAACATATTCTTCAAGTCCCAGGGGGCTGCTCACTGCATGCAGCAAGATCATTAAAAATATGCCATTTCAAAGACCAGAGACGAACACTTGTAAAAACAAACTTGCAGGAAGAAATATTATGGAGCTCCACTCTGGTTAAATAAACCATATCTGAATCTTTAAGTGCAATTTACAGCAGAGAAGGACAAATATGAGTCAGGGCCCGGTGAGCCTGGGGTCTGCCAACATGCCCCTGGGTCATGTGTGCCATCTTGGCTGGGGCGGTCCCCAGGCCAAGCACCATCACTCCCAGCAGCTGTCGATCACGGGGCAGCTTTTCATTACAGCCTCAGTCATAAATCTCCCAGCCCCGGTGGCCATGGCTGTACTGCAGCACAGAGAAGTGGATTTGTCCTTCGAAAAAGTTAACAAACAGGCTCTCCCAACCCCGGGCCCCAGCAGGATCAGGAAAGGCTTTGAATCCACGTCAAAGAAAGCATCAAAGGAAATAGGCCATTTTCAAACAAAATTCATTTCTCAAGCATGACGGTGGAAATATTTATCACATGAAAGATGCGAGACCTCTGTGATGTCTCCATGCTCTGTTAGGGATGCAGCGTGTGTCCAACCCAACGTGTGCAACCCCGTCATGCCTGTGATGTTTGAAAGGGGGAAAATTAGTCCTTCCCATCTGGCAGACTCTTAATTTACCAACCCGGTCGTACTTGTGTAGCATGGGCACCTGAGGCAGAGGAAAGAGGCAGGCACGGCCACTGGCAGACAAAATAAGCTAAGGTTTTGGACAAAGAAACTCTGCATGTCCAGGATGCAGTGAATAGGGCCCCGTGCTTATCTATCTCTGTCAGCCAGGGGCTTTGAAAAGCATCCACACTGATACCTCATGCACAAGGTCGGACCAGCCTACCTCAATGGCTCTCGGGATTATCCAGCGTCTGGATTTCCGGCCATAATCACGAGTACTTGCTCTACAAATGTATTTTCAAAGTGCACATAGAAAGCCTGGAAAGAAATCACAAGAGGGCAAGCCAGCCTTCTAGCGAGGCCTGAGGTCTTTGAGGCTCAGCTCTGAGGATGAGGGCTCTGCTCAGAGACCCTACAGACCAGAAGCTCTTCCTCTACATTGTGTCATGGGGTTGGTGGACGGGAGGGGGCTCCGATGTACAGCCTTTCACAGGCCATTAACATCTTCTCTTCAGGATGGAGACACAGACCCGGTCTCTTGTCCTTTCCTCTGTATGGGTGACTCAGATAGTAACTCACTGGTGACCCCAGCATGTGGAAGAAGACACATTGACTTGCTCTATCTTTCCTGGGTTCCCTCAGATAGGCAAAAATTAAACTCCATGAATTTGGAACTAGAAATAAAGTGAAATTCATTTATTCAACCAAGAAGCATCAAGATGCAGCTGTGCAGAGACGCATCCTGCCCTGAGAGTGAAGCGCAAGACCCCTGACCCACCCTGCCTGAGTCTAGAACTTGGCTTCACCACTCTCTCACTGTGTGACCTGGCATAAGTCATAACTTCTCTGTGCCCATTTTCTAATATGGAAACTTGGGAATAATCACAAAGACTGCTCCCTTGTGGGGTTATTGTGAGAAGTGAATAAGCTAACAATAGTGCCCTTGGTATTGAATATACACATACACACTGGTGGTTGCTACTGTTATTATTGCTGCTGGTGGAGGTCCTGTGCCGGGAGCTGGGGTAGAGTTAGGAGTGAACCTGCAAAGTCATTGGGGGTGGGGAGCAAGCAGCACCTCTCCACTGTGTCTGGCACAGAGGAACTTAGAACCCAGAGCAGCTCCTCCATCCTCCTGAAGAGGGTGGAGAGAATCCAGAGCCTGCTGCTTCCCTGGGGTGAGTCACTGAGAGACACCCAAGGAAGGTCTGCTCTCTGAGCCTCAGCCCTGTTCCCCATGAGGTTGGGGGGGGGAGGTGGCTGGGCAGCCATGGGCGGGGCCTAGTGCCACAGTGTGAGGACCACTGTAACCAGTGTTGAGTGGGAAGACGGTGCCCTTCCTGCCAGGCTGGTCTGTTGCAACCTGCAGCCTGGGGCTGGCAAACAGGGAGGCCCCCTGCTGTGCTCTGGATGTCCAATGTCCCCCAAAGACCCGCATGTCAAAGGCTTGGTCTTCAAGGGGGTGTTGCTGGGAAGAACTGTGGACCTGTAGGAAGTGGGGCCTTGTGGGGTCCTGAGGTCACAGAAGTTGTGCTCTTGAAGGGGATTTGGGGACCTCTACCTCTTCCTTCTCTTCTCTTTTGCTTCCTGGCCACAGGTGAGCAGCTTTGCTCTGCCACATGCTTCCACCATGATGTAGCACCTCACCACAGGCCCCAGAGCAATGTGCCACTTGACCATGGACTGGCACCTCCATAACTGTGAGCCTAAATAAGCATTTTCTCTTTGTAACTCAGGTATTTCGCAATATTTATTTATCTCTCCAGATGATTCTAATTTGCAAACAAGATTCAGAACCACTGGGTTGAGGGCAAGGGTTCCCAAGTCTTCCCTGCTTACTAGAGGGGCTCTAATTTAATCTGTCTACACATAGGATTTTGCAGAAGAAATCCTTCCAAGAAAGGGTCTGCAGTTAAATAAAATGACTTCAACCCCCGAAACTAGTGAGTCTTTCTGTCTCATTCCCTAGGAAATAGAAGCCAAGTCATGCATCTCTCAGAAAGGTAAGAGTCTTGTACAGATGACACAGAGGCAAAGCTGGGCAGAAGGAGGGACAGACAAAACACATAGTAAGCCCTGGGTATCCTGAGGGTCTTCAAGCTGTTTCCAAAAAGTTCAAAAGATCAACAGAAGAACTCAGTTCCTGGGCTTTGGGTGAGATTTCTAGTAGACTCAGAGTTGAAAAGCTTTTTGCCTAGTGAAGTTAGAAGCTCTGCTTAACAGCTACATGTGTCTTTGATTAATAAAAGATGGGAAATAAATTGATCATCTCTGAATATAGGCAGTGTGTTTGGAGGAGAGTGTCTTCTAGCTGGGGCGCAGGCGCCTGGAAGCTCTGGATGGTCAGAAGAAAGGCATCCCTGGGTGTGCCTACTGGCCACGCACACTGTGTGTGCCCATGGCAGGATGGCTCTGCTGCTTCTCCACACTGACATGTGGAAGTCATATCCAGAGTCAGGGTTCATGGCTCTTCAGCAACCTCTACATCATGGAGCCCCCCAGGGACCCAGGAGCAGAATTCCTTTCAAAATGGTGGGTTCTGGCTATAGCTGCTGCCTCCCCTGCCCGCCCCCCAACCCCTATTCCTTTCCAGAGCCAGAGAGGAGAGGCAATGAGACCCAGGCTCTTCTCCCATCTGTCAGCGAGATCCTGTGAACACAGCAAAAGCCACCGGGCCATTGTGATGCCAGATGGACTCACAGCAAAGAGAATCACCTGGTTGGTAGGACGAGCCCAGGACCCAGTCCTAAATTCCCAGGAGACACTCACACACACACTCCTGCACATGCAGGGCACCTACAGCACCATCCCTGAGCTACAGCTCAACCAGAGTTCCCAACACTGGCTACACATCAAAGTCAAATGGGAAACCAAACACTGATGCCCAACCCCCGACACCCAGACCAACTGCATCAAAATCTCTGGAGATGAGATGCAGCCTCCGTTTTTCATTTATCTCCCCAGGTGATTTTAATTTGCAGACAAGAGTCAGAACCACTGGGTTGAGGGCAGTGGCTCCCAAACCTCCATGTGTGGTGTGTGTGTGTGTGTGTGTGTGTGTGTGTGTGTGTGTGTGTGTTTGTTTTCAAGAATCCACCTGGTAGGTTTGTTAAAAATAGAGACCATCAAGACTTTCCATCTCCACAGCTCTTAGAAATTAGTTCCTTTCTAATCAGTAGGACTTCGCATCCATTGGCAATACCTCAAATCTCAAAGAACAAAGCAACCCTTAACATCTCATCCCCTGAACAAATACTGTAATCTCTTTATGTATCATAACTGTTATACTGGAAAAAAATACTTTGCCTTCTCTCAGATGTAGTAATATGTTATCATTATCCTCTCTCCAACAGCCTTTTGGAGGTTTAATAACTTACAACTGCAAGGTCTATTTTCCTCATCTGAGCATCATCATGGTTTATCTTTCCTGCCGGCTCATCAAAGGCCCCTCTTCCCAATAGCAACTCATGGAGGGCTCTTGGCTATCTTCAGGTGCAGACCCAGAAGCCCTTGCAGGAGCTGGGCTGCAGTGGTCCCCAGGCTCCAGCTTGAGCGCTCTCCTCCTTTCTGCCCGCCACACGGTTCTTACAAACAGACAAGATTTGTTTTAATATTCAGAGTCTTTTTCACTAGACCACAAATCCTCTGGTGTTTCTGACAGGTGTTTCCCAGATCACACTTGAATAAACAGATTTAAAAAAAACCAAAAACTTCTAACCTGGTCTGCTGTAAGGATAGTGGGGGCTGGGACTGTAGAATGTGACTGAGGAGGGAAAGCCGGGGCAGACTGTGGGATGGAGGACCCCAGGGGCTTTCATTGAGCCCCACTTTCCTGAGTCGCCTGTAAGCAAGACTTTTTTAGGCCTGATGTTTAAAGGAGGACCCCAGAAATCCTGGTGACTCCTCACCACTTCAAGAATTCCTGGCTGGGCACAGTGGCTCATGACTATAATTCCAGTGGCTCGGTGTGGTGGGTGGTGAGGCATGAGGATCATGACATGAGTTCAAAGCCAACCTTAGCAACAGTAAGGCACTAAGCAACTCAGGAAGACCCTGTCTCTAAATAAAATACAAAATAGGGCTGGGGATGTGGCTCAGTGGTTGAGTGCCCCTGAGTTCAACCCCTGGTACAAAAAAAAAAATTCCTGGCTGAGTGGTCAGCTATTCCTGGTGGGCTGTCACAGATTCTGAAGGCACTAGTGATAGGGAAAAGGTATAAACCCTTGAGGGAGACAGGGCTGAGTCCAACAGGCTCCCTGTCTTCAGCAACCTCACGGTGCAGTGCAAAATGAGTGGGTAGGTGTGTATATTATTACTGTGGCACCATTGCACAGACCTGGCTGGCTGGGGAGATGGATGGTCAGATGGACAGATGGTCAGACGGCTGCACCCAGGGCTGGATGGGAGAGTATGCTGGATACAACTGCTGCCTCTTGAGACGAGGTCAGCAGAACACAGCATCCCTCTGTAACTATGTCACTGTGAATGAGCTAACTTAGGATATTATTTTGGGGCCCTGGTAGCCAAGAAAAGCCGTCTACGTTGCTCTCAACACAAAGGAGCCAGTCTGCTTTCTTGCCTTTGTGAAGGCCTCAAACGGGGCTGAACTAACGAAGGCCTCAAGCCATGGTGCCAAACTGTGCAGGGACTTCACAGAGGGAGCAGATGAAAGGCACGGGATCCACTCTGACAACCTTCCTCTCATAATAAGCAACTCTGATTCATGGCGACCGGCAGGCCTCCCTGTATGTGTCCACAGCTCTCTCTTTCCTCAGTGGCTCAAGCTTTTCCAGAAGGGCCCTTCCGAGGCAGGGGCATCAGAAAACTGGCAGCAACATGGCCAGAGACATGCATGTCTGAGTCACCAGGTCCCCCAACTCCTCAGATCCCTTGGACACCAATCATCAACCAATTATTATTAGAGTCCACAAGTCCACATCATGTGGAAGTCCAGCAAAGCGGTCCAGAGCATGGGCTGAGCATTTAACTAAACAGGGTTAGCCCACAGGTTATGCCATTTACAAGCTGCACATTCCTGAATCTGTCAGCATCTTGCTTATTTGGCCAGAGAAAGAGGATAAAAAGAACACCTACCTCCTAGGAGTTGGGGAAGTAATGGAATGCTTCGTGAAAAGGGCTTAGCAGTGCCTATTAACCCCCCAGTGAATGTTAGGGAGCAGTATTAATGCCAAGATCCCTGTTCCCGTGTGGACCGGTGGCTGCACAGTACAGAGAAGGACCATGGGCTGAGCAGCCAGGTTCCCTGTACTAGCCACATGCTTGGCCACTTTTGCACACCTAACCTTTCAAAGCTACAGTCTCTTCTTCTATGAAATGAACATAATAAGTTCTCTCTGTCTTCCACAAGTGTTTTTGGCTGTGTTCATGTCAGCACATCCTGCCCCTTTGTTGATACAAAAGTAGCCTATCTGATTGCCCTGTAGCAGAGCCAATGTGACAGCAGTGCTGGCACAGGAAGTCCCTTCCTCAGTGGCACCTGGGGGTCCTGTTCTTCAGAGGACCAAAGGAATCACAGGTGCACGCACAGCTTGGCTGGAAATCAGCAGAGTCCAACAGCAGTGCAAGGAAGAATGCTCCCAGGGGAAGCCCACCTGCTGTCCACCTGAAAGTCATGATGGGGACTTTCATGGGGCCCAGTACAGGTCTGAGAGCAGAATGAAGCAGAGCTCAGCTGAAGCTTCCTGTCCTCTGGAGCATGTTCCCTGGTCCTATCACCCTGATTTGCTCCTTCTCTAAACTCTCCCCTACAATGGTCCTGATTGACCTATGGCTTGTGTTCAGTTGGATCCACGAGGCCCAGGTTGGGGCTCCTCACATAGGCTGGGAACTCTCTCAGGTAGGGATTATGTTTGGCCAACTGGCTCCACCATATTGCAGAGACCAGAACTGGCTGCCTAGATGGTGCTGATCAGATCTGCAGATGCCAACTGAGATATCAACAGGGGCTACCCAACAGGGCTCAGCACACATTGTGAGAGCCCTGGCACCCTGTGGTGTTTTTGTTATTTTTCTGTGGCTACAGCTCAACACCACAGACTGGGTAATTTACAAAGAATAGAGGCATATTTAGCTCCTAGTTCTGGAGGCCAAGAGGTTCCAGATTATGGCCCTGGCCTCTGGGGAGGGCTTCCTTGCTGGTAGAGACTCTGCAGAGTCCTGAGGCAGCACAGGGCATCCTATGGCAAGGGAGCTCATGGAAGATGGTGAAGGGGCTTTTATCACAGTTCACAGAGGTGTGAACTCCCCACCTCTCTCCAGAACACACGAACCCATTAATCCACAGATTACACATTCCTACGGGCAGAGCCCTTGCGATCCACTCACTTCCCAGAGGTCTCACTTCTCAGCAAGGCTTCACCGAGGACCAAGTTTCCAGCGTACAGACTTCTAAAGGAAACTGAATCTTGGAGAAGCTCAAAATCTGATGTGGGGACACCCAGCTGGAAAACGAGGCAGGCAGGATCTGAGAACTCTGGAGTCCTTATATGGCGACCTCTGACCAGCAGGCCCATTGGTCCTCGGGTTCCTGTCCTGCTCTGGCTCTGACTAGATGTCTGTTTGACAAAGAAAACAGCTCTGTAGCCTGGCCCTTTTCATCTGCAGTAGAATTGCCCTGGACTACAAAGGACCTATCAAAGAGATGGCCTCAGAGTGAAAGGGACATGGTCAAGCCATTAGGAAAGCCACGGTGGCCTCAGCAGAAAGCCACTTGCAGGAAGCAATTTGTGCTTTATTTAGAGTTTGCTTACAAGATGAGTAGGTTTCTTTGGAGTGTGCAGCCAGGAAAGAATGGGTGATCTATCGCATGCTAGGAACAGCTGATAGCAACCAATTACGGCTGTAGGACAGGGCTGGGCTGTCTGGACGCGGGCCATATTTCCCACTGCTCTGCACGGCCAGGCTGGGGCAGAGGGAGGGGTTTGCAGGGCCTGGTGCCAGTGACTGGCTGTTAGATATACGGCTCAGGGCTGGAAGGGCAAGAGGGGTCACATGGGGAAGGGGCACACTAGGGGCCATCTCTTCCTCACTCTCTGATGTGACGTATAAGCTGCTGTTTTTCTACTCCTAATGAAGCAAACACAAGTCAACCCAAGATGGATATCTGCAGAGAGAGGGAGAGTGGCAGAGAACTCACTTAAACTGCTCGCAGCTATTTCTGGATTATGCAATTGATGACCAAGTTTAATGCTATAAGGAGAAAACAATAACAAAAATATACTTGATGTACTGATTGGGCTCCTACTGAATACTGAGAGTGGAGCAAAGATACAGCCTCACACATTGAGTCTAGATGGGGTGACAAAACTATTGATTAAAATGTATAATTTTCTATTTTTATAAAAACATAAATTATGTACCAGACAGTGTGCTTTTTTTTTTCATGTTCATTATATCAACTTCATTTTCCAAATAACCCAGGGGAGCATAACTGTCCCCATTTTATATACAAGGAAATAGAAACTCAGAGAAGTGTTTTAGAAAGAATTATACAACAAGTAGAGGCAGGAGAACCATCCATCTCCCTCAATTTATTGTATCCTGTTCTAGCCTGATGATCCCTGTATCACACTCAGGTTTGCTAAGCACACCTGTTCTTATCACTGTCCCTATTATGACCCACCTGATCCCAAGGAAGGCACTTTCAACTAATCTCGGGTATGCACAGGCCCAGAAAAGCCTTTGAACTGAGCAGAGCATTATTATATTGAATAAAATTAAATAGAACTCAATAGGGATACTGTCACTTATTTGACTGCCTCAGTGAAAAAATATTCTGAGGCAAGAGCTTTGGTTGAGTGAAAATGTATTTATTGAACAATCAAATGAAAGCGCTTTGGGCCCAGAGTATGCTCTGGTATATAACTCACTTTATAAATACAAACCCAGTCTTATTCAAATGTTTGAAATGAAAGATTTTTCCTTTCAATGGTGAATCTGCATTTCAACATAAAGGTGTCTGAGTTATTCACCAGAGATGCAAGATCCGATTAATACTGTATATTTAGCATTTTGAAAGTCTGAGGATCCAGCAGGCTCATTTCAGAATGAAGGCGGCCACTTGCACAGACGTGCAGGGTGCAGTATGTGAGACCTCTTTCAGCCTCCTGAGTACCCTCTTTGAAAGGGACAATGGCTGTAAGGTTTTGATTTTTGCAAAACCCAAATGTGTACACAGGTGAGGGAGAGAAAAGCAAGTTCACTGCCAAGCCAGTAAATGCGTTATACTAACTGGGCATCTATTACCTGTCAGGCACCTGGCAAGGAGCTCAGGCTGTAACAGTGGGCACAGTAGGCACACCTCTGCCTCATGGAACTTACCTTCCATTGATGGAGACAGACATTAGGTAAAGTAAGCCAGGAACTCAGGTGATTACAGACTATGACACAGTAAAGAGAGGCTGACAGGAGTATTGCTTGAAACTCAGGTCCGCACAGGGTATGCTTAAGAGCACATTTGTGGGAGTATCTGAAAGATGAGAAGGAGCCAGTCACAGGACAAAAGATACAGCAAAGGGGAGAATCTTGTGGTCAGAAAGAATCCAGGGCGATCAAATAACTAAAATGATGCCAACATGATTGATTGAGAGTATACTGAGGATAGGTTAGGAAGGAGGAAAGATGGAGCTAGACATTGGGAGTCTTGTTGCATGAATCTTGGACTAACAGGAGCCTAAGGGTTTCAAGCAAAGGAGCAACAGAGTCTGATTAACAAGAAAAAGTTCATTCTGGTGGATGAATGGATGAAAGGAGGCCAGCTAGGAGATACTGAGTTAGCCCAGGAAAAAAGTGGTTTGGATGAGGCTAGGAATATTGGAGACAGAGAGAAAGAGCATTGAAGGTACATTCTGGAAGTAGAAGTATCAGACTTTAAAGTTAAGTAAAAGTGGATTAATTCATTCAAGAAAAAATTAACATTTGAGAAATGTGCAGTTCAAGGATTTATTCCTTACTCTGTCAAAAATGTTTTAGAATCGCAGAGGTTCCCAACCATGGAAGTATGGTTTGCTGGTCAGAAGAAAGGCTTTGGAGGTCCTGAATGCACCACAGTTGATATGACATCTATGTAAATGTCCCCAAATCCATACATCATATACTCCAATTTCCTGAAAGGCCCTGACTTGCCTTTGCCCAGAGTTGGGGTCTTGGTGTGAAATAGACAGTTACTATCAGAAAAAGGTCCCAGTGCCTGATGATCCCTTGCACCACACTCAGGTTTCCTAAGCACAGCTTTCAGAAAAGACACGACACTCATGCCGCAAACAAACAGAGGGTTACTGAGAATCATGTAAATTTCAACGCATAGATTTCAATTTTCTCCTGTTTCTATTTTATCATAACAAAGAGAATAACCAGACAAGATCTCCTTTTTCTTTTTCCTCGAATTCTACTTTGTCATTTCTCTCATGCTACCTGCAAGATGCATCTTGCTACCATACGACAGTCACTGAATCTTAAATAGCTGATAATTATCATATTTCTAGAGCCTGTTAACATCCACTTTCCATGATGATATCCTTCTCAATCTCCATGTGAGTCATTTATTTCATTTTTTTATGAACATCACGGGTAGACGCTCGGTGGAAAAACAATCATTAATCTCATTAAAACAGCAGGGTGAGAAGCAAAGAGCACACCTCCTGACATCCTAAGAGTTTAAAGTTGTGGCTCATGAGGCCCCAAATTGAGGTGTGTTCCTTTTAGTTATAATGAATGTTAAAATACAAAAGCATACTTAAAACAAAATCTTCAAACCTCGAATAGAGGCTGCTGGATCCTGTTGTTTATGGCACTTCACAATATTATTGCCAACCTTGAGAGGAGCCATGGATAGAACTGTGCCTGGCCAACATTTACCTGTTGATCAGGAGATGCTCAGCCTTGGGCAGGATGACATTAAAAAACTCAGGAAGTGTCAGCCCAAATCTCCCAGCCCCAACAGCCCTTCTACAAGGGGCTGCAAGTGACACAAGTCCCCAGGGGCCTTGGGATCATTACAGTTACAGTCCACATTCACCTCCACACAGGCATCTTGACTCCATAGAATTCCACACTGTGCAGCTCCTGACTCCACTGTTTACACAGGAAGATTGTTTCAGGCACCAAATTTCAGAGCAGAGTTGGGGGAGCCGAGGTTTCCATGGTCCACCGTACTCTGTCAGCTCAAGACTTCCCTTTCTACCCGGCAAGATGGCTCCTGATGACCGAAATACGGACACAAAGAATGTGAAAGCTCCTGTCTCTGTTTAGTCTTCCCTTCTTGTCCCTGGAAGGCTGTGATCCCTTAATGCATTCGTTCAAGAATCATACTTTCCCTTCATATCTGCCAGCCAAGTCCATTCAATTCCAAAATCAATTCGTTCAGTCCTTCCTCAAACCAGCTGATAACTTGCGCTCAGAGCCAAGCTTCCCAAGAGCAGCTTTGGAATCAGAGAGGGGTGTCAGCCAAACATGAGCAACAATGGCACAGAGAAGTGACTCTCCACAGTCATGTGCCCCTGGGATTCCAGTCTCTTACCCCTGCAACAGCTGACTTTATTAGGGCCTGGAGCTGTGTAGGAACACACACACACACACACACACACACACACACACAAGTAGAGTCCTGTTCTGTTTTCTCCTATAGTTATTCAGGAGTGCAATTCCTCTTGGGTGAACAGAGCTAATTGGACACATTCAGAAGGGAGTGATTTCTCCCATAGCCTATAAAATTAAAGGCAATAAATAAGCAAATAAACATGTTTCCTCTGACTCTAGAGGTGCCTCCTTTATTGGCTCATAAAGCATCTCCAGCACTCTCTCTCTTGACTATCGACAGCTCCAGTGACAGGGCTGAGCTATCAGTCCCCTAATTGGAATGTCCTTTTTTCAGGAAACACTTTTTAGAAGGGATCAAATTTCCAGGCTCAACAGTCTCTTTGCAGGAGCCATCACTCAGAGGCACTTAGAAATTCTAGATGGCTATTTCATAGCAACTTGGACATGATGAGCCTGGGTGAGGAGGGCGGCAGATGCCTAAAGATACTCAGATGACAAGAATGCTAAGCTGGGAACTCTCTTTAAGGCACCAACATGCAATGAATATCAGAGGCCCAAGTGAGTTCTAAGACAAACCAATGCATGAAACTTCAAAAGAGGTGACTGAAATTGATAAGCAATTTTCCTGGTTGAAGGGATGAAGGACTGAATTGTTCAAGATACCGGAAAGGATCTGGGAAGGAGATTTCTGAGTTGGGATCCCTTCCATCTCCCAAGGGAAAGGGTGGATAATCTATTTACCACCCCAAGCTCAGTGGGAGAGGCTTTAATGGAATAACCTAAAGAACTAAGATGTTTTCTTTGAAGTCGGGGGACACAGGAGCCTGTGCGAGATATGTGACCAAGAAAGCCAAGTCACGCCTACGCTCCCCTCCACTGGCAGGACCAAGATGGCCAATCCCAGGACCCGTGGAGGGTATGTCAGCCTGCAGTGGCTGATATAGGCATCCTGATCAAAGGAGCAACCCACAGGGCAAGGGATCCCTAGATTAGCTACGGTGGGGTGGCACCACAGGGGTAGAAACTATGGGAGGGTTGGGAGTAGCCAGTTAAAGACAAGACTTTGCCTCTATCAAAGAACTGCAGCCACCAGACCCAACAGGGGGGCTCCACAGAAGTCCTACAATTAGAATAAGAGTTCTCTTAAATACCTGCCAGGCTCAGGGGGCACACAGCGGTTTTAGGACCAGATTAAAGGTCAAGAAAGAACCCTCCTGCCTCACAATTTTCGGTCCTTCTCCTTCCAGAAAGTAAGAGAGGGCTGCTAGCAAACAGGGAGGAAGAGTAAGGAAAAAGAGAAGCAGAACCCTGTTCCTCTCCATGGCCTTCGGGTCCTCTGAAGAATTAATGGCAAATAAGAACTGAGGGTTGTGCTGATTATGTTGCATGAGAATCCATAATCATCGAATTGAGGCAGTGTTTTAGTTTACATCAATCCTATGCATTATCCTTCCCATAAATGAAAAAGAAAACCATAGCCCTGTCTGACTTTACCCTACTGTAGAAGAAGCCTTACTCCTATTGAGCATATTTAAAAGGACAGTGATGTCAAAAAAAAAAAAAGAGATGTTTCTGTAATGACGCCCTGGAGTCTTGTTTATTCAAAGTACCATACATTGTGAGTGAGAGCAGCGGGAGAGGCTTCATTCAATTGGCCATGCCTCATTTTGCAAGAAAGTCCTACAATTAGGAACTGATCCCTTTGGGATGTGAAGATCTATCTAAGATCAAAAGCTTCCATCCCGTTGGGCCTTGATATTTTCCTGATTGTGGAGGGAATGGCTTCACTCTCTGGGCAAACCAAATTTATATTTGGCATTGTTTATCTAGATTTTCAAAGGTAGTTTAAAGATAAAAAGAAAATCCCCCAAATTTCCAAAAAAGTGGGGGTAGGGGGCATTAATAAACATAGGACAAAAAAAACTGATGGTATTGGATCACAAAAGCAACATTGGGAACTAGAAGATAGTAAATCAGCAACTTTAAAACTCCAAGGAAAATCTATTTTCAATCTAGAGTTCTACAGCCAGATAACCTGTCAATCAATTGTGAATAGAGAATAAAGACATATTCAGACATGCAAAGGCAAAATATTTATTTCCCATGGCATCTTTTACTGGGAAACTACTGGAAGACATGATTATATAAAAAGAAAGCAAGCCAAGAAAGAGGAAAACATGGGATTAAAGTGGAGGATTCAGCCCAGGAGCGAGGATAAGGGACTCCCTGAGATGAAGGCATTCTAAGCCTCCATTGGCAGCGCGGAGGCAGCCTGGGGCAAACAGACAGGCAGAGCAGAAGGACCAGCACTCTGGGAAACAAACTGAAGCTGATAGATGATATGATATATCCAAACATTTGGAAAGCGCTAACAAAGTTACAAAGCAGATCTGATGGAGCACATACAGAAAAATAGGAACGCTAAATGCTTAATCTTTTTTTTTTTTTTTTTGAGGGCAAATAGTGTCTGGAAAATAGTGTCTGGCTTTGCCTGTTTTCCCTCATATCCATTCTCCATTCTCCTCTGACCTGGCTGAATCAGGGAGTGAGAGGACTCAGGGACTGATTCCTGTGGGAGTGTTATTGTCCATTGTCTGCTATTTGAATTTGGCCAGTTGGAAAACCTGGAGGGAGATGGGAGAAGCCAAGGTCCATCTCTACCTGTGGCTCACCACCACCTGCCCATCTTCCACAGAGGCACCACCTCCTCTTGCCCTGGACTTCCCCTAGAATGGCCCATCATGGTTTCACCTTCTGCTGAATGTCCCTGATCCTGGGCTCTGGAAAAACTGCCCATGCCCTTGATTGTCCACCTTTAGGCATGGCAGTGGCTTCCTGCTGCTGATAATTTCTGGTCTCTTCAGGTTCCTCTGTTGGGTTTCAGCTCTCCCATTATCTATGGAACAATTTCTTAAATTCATTCTTTTTTCATTCTAGAGTTCTACAGCCAGATAACCTGTCAATCAATTGTGAGTAGAGAATAAAGACATATTCAGACATGCAAAGGCAAAATATTTATTCCCATGGCTTTGTGAGTTCTGTTTTCCTAACTAGACACTGATCCAAATAGGAAAAACAAAAGTCGACGTCACAAAAGTCTCCTGAACGGTAAACGACATTTTCACAGTATATAATGTGAACATTTTGTATTACTTTAACATAAAGTGTGAAAGCTGAGGGAGAAGGGAGTGTAACAAGACGAAATCCTAGTTTACGACAACAGGAAACCAGTATTTAATGCCCAATATTGGCGAATCAGGAAATAGTGATAGAGGCATATTATGAGAAATATGGTGCAGATATGAGATGAAATACCAAAGAAAGAAAGAAGAAGAAATGGAGCTCCTTTGGAGGTCAGGGCTAGAAAGAAGGCTGCGGTGAAGCAGAGGACTGCTTTAATTTATTATGGGTCTGATTTGAGGTTTTAGCTGGGTAAAGGATTACTCTGATACCGTTCAAAAGTAATTTTAAAAATAGTGATTCATTCTGGCGGTTTGCTGAGTGATGACGTTAAACTCACTAACCCATAGTTTGAAAAGCTGACCATGGCCACTTGCGAAAGTCAGGACATTGATCTGTCTATGGCCTTGGGCCCAGATCCTACTTCCATCTATGCCTGAAACCTATGGCCAGTGATTTTTATTTTTAAAATTTTTTTTCCTGCAAATTCACCTTCTGGAAGCCTCATCAAGTGGGACTCAGGCCAGAAATAAACCCATTTAAAATAGCTTTGTTCACATCAAGATTTCTGAGCTGAAACCGCACTGTGCATAGATAAGTCATCTCAGTGCTGTGTCTCCCAGACCCAGGAGTGAGCAAGAGAGAGAGGGAAAGAGAGGATGAGGAAAGCAGAGCAAAGCCCTACTCCCAAGCCCCACCAGGAGGCTGGAGAAGAGACACAGGAGACAGAGCCAGGCGGGTCATCTTCCCTACCTACCTTGGGTTTCAGCTGCCTTTTACTCAGTGACCTCTAGTTTAAACATGGGCTCCTGGAACAAGTCAGGAGTGGTGGCCACAAAGTAAGGGAAGAGCGCTCACAATAGTTCTCTCTGTGCGCATATGCACGTGTGCATAATGCACACTCCGCCTGTTATTTGTTCTTTCTGCCCCTCTGGCCAGAACCTGGGATGCTCTTCTCTTTTCACTCTTGGTTGTCCATCTTCCACTGACCTAATGTTCCAAATTCATTCCGGATGCCAGTTTCTCTTATCTCCCATGTTGCCTTCTGAGCTGAAACTGTCTATGAAGCACATCATAATTTATTGGACACTCTGCTTCTACTCTCTAGTAGGAGGCTCTGAGCAGTCTCTGGCCACCACCTGGTCCCAGCACTGGTTTCGTGACTTGACTCTGTAATAGCATAACACCATTCCTGCAGGGCTCCCTGACAGCAGAGAGTGACACTGGGAGGCTGGCATCATCCCTTTGGACCCTTCCCTGACTCTCTGTGTCTCTTCATCCTTTTATTAGCACTTGCCACAGTGAGCTCTACAGACCCTAACACTGCGCTCAGTTATTAAGTGCTGTGAGATGGAAGTTACTGTGGTCACATGACTCTGGGAAATACTGGCTGACCCTGGGTAAGTGAAAAGGATTGCTGACTCAGGAGTTCTCGGGGTTCTGATGTACACTAGGAGACTCCAAGAACGAAATGTAATTGTAGTATTGGGAAAACTCCTGTGACTGGGAGTCCGACTTTGCCACATCCCAGGACTAATGTTCCGTGGAACTTTCTCTGGGAAACGCTATCGTCCACAATCTTCTCCAAGATCCTCAGCAGTGAACTTCCAATCTGATGGAATTTGCTCAGAATGATTCCATAGGGATTCTCCAGAGGGGTCCTGTCAGGAGAGCTTCCATGGGTCTCCAAGGGAGGACTGTACGAAGGAACTGGGAGAATGAGCTTAGGACCACGAGGGCAACTGAGTCACCCTGCCAGGTGATTGCCCCCCAAGTTGCCCTGAGTGGACGCAGTCTAGGCCACCCTCACCCTCTATGGCATGGCATGAGCAGCTCCCCCACTGCAATGCTTTTGCCCATGCACTGCCCCTCCCCAAAACACGGATCACTCTTCAACAGTTTTAGTTCAGGTTCTCAGAAGCCAACTCTGGGTAAGCATTTGATGGTGAGTAGGAAGTGAAGAAAACCAGGGAAAAGAGAAAAGCCAGACGAGGAAGGGAAGGCACCCATAAAGGGTGCTTTGTGCAGCCAGAAAGTAGGCAAAGGCAAAACCAGGGTGACTCAGGGTAGAGCCCCTGCCTCAGAAACGTCTTCCAGGGGAAGCAACTGGGGTATTTATACTCTCCTATCAGTCAGGGGTCAGTGACTGCTGCAGGGAGGTTCATTCCCCAGCACTCTGACCTGTTCTCATGGAGGACAGAAAGTATCCCTCAAAGAAGTGTAGGTGCTGGTGGTTGCAAGTTGGGCCAGTGGGCACTGAAGGAGCAGGACAGGTACCAAAGCACCTGCCCAAGATGCTTGAACTCCTACCTTAGCAGGCCCTTCAGGAAGTGGCCCTGGTTTGTCCTATCTCAACTATATCCAAGTGCATAGCTCAGTGTCGGGCCCATCAGTATTGTTGAACGAAGGGATCCTTCAAAACACAGCTTAAATATATTTCTTTGAATTATGTAGCTCATTGAACAGAATTAATCACCCCTGTCTAGGTTGCCAGAACCCCTGTTTTCCCCTCTAGCCACACCAAATTATAGCTATTGGTGTTCTTGCCTATTTTCACTGTTGGGTTGTAGGACTCTGAAGAAGGTACCTGCTTCCTGGGGCCCACGGTGGGTGCTCAATACTCTGTTCCTGCATGCGGCTGGATGAAAATGATCCTCCACTAGGGTCTTTGATACAGAAAACACAGCCATATGAAATGAGCATTTGGCTCTAGCAGGGCTGCTGAATAGCCTACATGCAATAGAGAGTCCTGGAAGACCAGGAGGGCCCTGTCCATCACCCTTCCCCAGCTCTGCAGCCTCGTGTGATTGGGACACTTGTGCTAGTCACTCATCTCTGTCCTGAGGCTATGCTTTCCACACACTCACAGGTCCAGTTACTAGAGCTCTCTGTCTGGGTTCACAGCCTCCTGGAGTCAGTGGGCAAGGGAATTAGAGGCTACAGGGCAGGAGGTGAACTTGGACTGTTGCACATAAGGAGAAATACAGAGGCTGGGAGGATAGGGACAGCATCCTAGGCTCACCATGGGTGGGGTGAGACCCAACCCTTTATGGTCATACAGACAAAAAGCAATGGGGACAGTAACACCAGCCTGAATTTCCATAGAATAGAGGGAAGTCCTTGCTCTGTTCTAGTGAGAATCCAGAAACTTGGCCATGGGGTATAAATGTTGTCAACAGGAGGATGAATACAATCCAGTATCCTAGGAAAACTAACAAAGAGGGCCTTCACATTGACCCAACACCAGGCCTCAGCAACCTATGGAACTAGCTGAAGCCAAACTTCCATTCACAGGAGAGACAGAATAAGGTGCTCCAAGGTCCGATGCACATCACTTGTCCTGCCTGCTACAGGTCTATCTGTGCTACCCAAAGCGTGGTCCACAGGCCAGCAGCAAGGGCTCCATTGGGGAACATATCAGAAATGCAGACTCTTGGACCCCAGCCCAGCCAATCCAATCCCAAACACCCAAGGTGATTTATGTGCACATTCATATCTGAAAAGCAGCCTTCAATCAGATTCAGTCCATTGCTCACAGTTCTCTTCTTGAACCCATGGGAAGCTTAAGAGTCCCAAACCTGGACTACCTTCCTGTGGGTGCACCCCGGCCCCACTGCTGTGCCCGTGTGCCTCCACTCTAGCTACTCCCTTTGCTTAGACGGCCTCTTCTCCCAACTAATTCTCAGCCCCTCTCCACTGTGTGCATCCTCTCACTGTAGCTCTAGGGGCCCCTCCACGAGCTCCCCCTGGCCCTCCGGGCTGTGGGAGACCCTTCTCTGGTCTTGGTACACCATCCTGTGTCACGGCATAGTCTTCATCAGACTGCAGCTGTTTCCCCCATCACATCACACCAGGAGCTGAGTGGTCACCTCTGTATAACCAACTGCTAGCGCAGGCATAAAACATGCTGTTAAAAGAGAAAACAATGTCCACTGGATGTTCTTCTGAGAGTAAAGAGCCCATTCATTCTGGAGGAGCCAATGGCCAATGGATCTGAGAACATGCTCCCACCCCAGCTCCCCCCTGCTTTTGGCCTATTGCACAAAGGATCTGGGAGCCGAGGACGTAGGGAGGAAAGTCAGCCCACAAGACCATTCTGAAACACACTTTTCCTCTCCTGATCCAGACAGGTCCCTTAAAGGATCAGAGCACTAACACCAGGTCTTCACCAGGTCTTGGTGATGCTAATGAGCTGCAGGGCAGGTGATAGGAGCTACACCCAAGAATCCTCACTAAACAATGAGCTCAACATCCATAGGTGAGTGGTATTGGGTGAGTTGGTATTTAGGCTCCTTCTCACTGGTTATTTGGAGGGATAATTAAATAGCTCTAAATGAGAAGCCATGAACTGCACATAGGCAAATGCAAATAGAAATGGAGGCTCCGGGCAAAGCACCATGGTTGGACGGATGGGGTCCAGTGGTCCAGTGTGTAACCCCACACCTATTATGACTCCACACAGCCCACACTGAATCTTGCCAAGAGTTCAGTGAGGTGACCACTGTGATCTGCATTTACACACAAGGAACCAGAAGCTCAGAGGAGGGGGAATAAAAATCTGTATTGTCTAAAGTCATCGGGCTCTGTGTTGGAGTCAGGCTGCCCACCTGAGCCTGTCCGTCTTTAGGGTAGAGCTCTGAAAACTGCAACAGACCTCTGCTGACCTAGAGACTCTGGCTAGTTCTGATAAATTAGCTTCATTTTAAAAATAGCCAGGTGAAATGTTAAGAAAATACCCAAGGGTCTCTCTACTGTTTTCAGATGATGGTCTGGGCTAGACAGAGTGTGCAGAAAGCAACATAGTCCCGTGACTTGGCTGAACAAGAGACGCAAGGATGGAATAGAAGGGCAGGACCCAAGCTAGGTGAAGACCTCAGCAACCCTAGCAAAGGGGAGGGAGAGAAGCCAGGCCCAGGTCTAAGAGAAGAGAAATGGAGCAGCCATGCTGGAACCCTGGAAGTGGAACACACTAATCAGAGCACTAACTAAAGGCAGAGGCCAGATGCCTACAGCTAGGAGTGGCCAAGGCTAGCCAGCCCAAATGTAACCTTCAGCCTTGGCCATGCCCAGATGAGTCCTGACTCTGAAGCCAGAGCCAGGGCTCTATCAGACTATGGGCAAGTCACTCAAGGATGCAGTTCCCCATCAGGAAATATGACTATCGTTATGGGGACCTCAGAAGATAAAAAAGGAATGACGCATTATTGAGATGCTGATGGATAACAGCAGAATTTCAACCTTCCTGGGAGATTAGTTTCTGCAAGACCCCATGTGGTGGTGAGAGCTGAGTGGCAGGATAGCACACACACTGCCCCTGGGATCAGGGTACCAGCTGTGGCCCCAGCAGCAGACAAGGCAAGGAGTTGGCCTTTGCAGGTCAGGGTGAAAGGAGTTTGAAAAAGAGAAGGGAGGACAGTGAGGGTCGTGCCTGCACAATATGACCTGAGCCCCACATGAAAGACGGAGCAGTAAAATTTCACCAGGTAAAGTGGTCTGCTCAATATTTTAAGAACTTGGAGGCTTTTGGAATCGATTAACTTGTTGCCCTACTAAATCTTCTTCAGAAGGCCTACTGTGTGCATGAATTCTCTGGACTATCAGCAAGTGAGCACATGACAGAGATGGTCCAAGGGAAGATAGGAACCCAGGTTGCAGATAGAGCCTTGGGAGTTAGCAGGGATTCACAAGGAGGGCTCTGCTCTCCCAAGAGCTGGGGAATTATCTGAAATTATGCATTGACCATTGAGGGGCAGCTGACCCCCAAGACAGTGGACCACAACTGTTAGACGCCTGGGCACCACCCCGGGGCCTTTCACCTCCAGCCCTTCCTGCCTTCTTTCACACCAGCATTTACTTCCAGATGCTTCTCCATGTGTTACGAGCAAGGCCCTCTGAAGGTCAGAAATCCATTCCCCCCTCCAGACACTCCCCATCACAGGAAAAAAAAAACCAAAAGGAACATTGGGGGTTTGGTTTGTTTGTTTGTTTGTTTAATATGAGATAAGAGGTGTGCAAGCTCCAGCGACCTTGGGTACCACAGGATACGGGTGCTCCTGTCAAGGAGGGACAGAGCTGAAGAGCAGATCTGAAAGTTAAATAACTCCAAATGGGTTCTCTTCATCATCTTCTTCTTTTTTTTAAAAAAAATAATTCATAGTCCTAGACAGGTTGACAACTTATTGAAAATGGTCCCTCACCTGGAAAGTGCTTATTACTTACAGTGTACCATCTTTATTACATCGATACTGACATTTAACACTCAATAAATCTCCACTCCCTCCGCAGAGAGATGCTTGACAGCCAACAGGAATCCTGCCTTTCCTCTTCATCCTGCTGTTGGTTTGGGTTTCAGGGAGCTGAATGGTACTCTGCTCTCAGTCCTCAAACCCAAGGCAAATCTGACTGAATGCCTTCCTTAAATTGAATGGCTCCTCCCCCCACCTGGCCAAGACCCGGGCTGTGCTAACAGTGGCTGGTGCACCTGTGAAAAGACACTGGTGCAAGGGCCGAGTCACTGGAGGAAGGGAGAAGTGCTCCTGCCAGGCCCCTCCACAGGACCTGGTGTGATGGCCAAGGCCTCCCTGGACACCACTGTCCTCCCCCAGCAATGACTCCCAATAAGCCCCATCTTTGGGCCTTTCCTTATGTGATACCTTGAGTGCCAGCTACTCCTCAAATCCAAGTCAAATGACTTCTACTTAAGCACACACATCACCCTACCCCAAGGAAGGACTCACTGTTTTCCAGACTGTTCCCCTGCTGTGTGTCATGCAGGCTCCACCAGGACCCCCAAGCCTAACTGTGTTGCTCCATGACAGTCTTCATGGCAGGGGTTGGTCCTACCTATATAGTAAAGCCTCTTCCCAAGGGCCTGGGATCATTACCTGATGAATAAGTGAGGGGAGGTGGGATGAATGAATGAGCATGTCTTTTTTCCCCTACCCTCTTCCCTTTTTCCCTCTTTCTCTTCCTCCTTCTTGTTAGGACACAGAAACAGTAGATTATGGTAGTTGCAGGTGGGGCTCTGAAGTCAGACAAGCCTGTCTTTATGGCTCTGCCCTGAGGCTTACAAATGATCTGCCTCCTAACCCTTTGAGCTTCACTTCCTTTTCCATCTATCGAGGATAGTAATATGTACCCATCAGGTGGTCCTGAGGGTCAAATGACGGAGGGCACATAAAGCTCCTGCCCAGGTCCCACTACCCAAGAATGCAGAAACTGTTCTAAATTGTAATTCCTTGAAGACCATCGGGTCCCCTGTCTGCCTGAGTAGTGGTCACAGGCAAGCCTGGCGTCCCAGTGGTCCAGGGTACAGCTACACCCAGGGCAGAAAGGCCTACATGGGCAGAAAGCCAGAGCAGCTGCCTATTGGTAGAGAAATGCAGGAGCCCTGCTTCCATGGATGGGCAGTGAGACACGTGGGGAGACTGCAGTCTCCATTTTGTAATTAGAACATCACATCGTGCAAATGAGTTCTGCTCCACAGCCTGGAAGCATTTCTGCTCTACAGGGTTTTGAATTCCTTCTTGATGCATAAGTGAGTAGCTTATGCTGATCGCTGGTTCAGTAAATGTCAAAAGCCTCTTGGGCTGTGTAGGGACATCAAATAGCCCAGTCCCCTGGGGCCCTCGCTCTAGTATTTCTGCAGCAGGTTGGAGGAGAAGTATGCAGGAGCCCGCAGGTCCCCCTGGGTCACAGAACAGTGGGAGGGCAGACTGCCCGGGTGGGTGAGGGTAGGCTCTGCTGAAGGATCTCTGAGACAGGTCATTCTGGAGTCACAGTGATGCAGGGCTTGACCTTGGCATCAAAGGGGTCACAGAGGCCTCAGGAGCATGGAGGAGCTTTATGCTTCCTTGAACAAGATGCACCCCCTCCAGACTTCAGAAGGAATTGCCAAGGACATGAGAAGAATCACGAAAAACACAAAATTGAAAGAAAGAATATACGTAATGTACAAAAATCCATTTATGTTTCATAGCCCTGCAAGCATTGGAAGGACTTCTGAGGTGACCTGGCCCAGTACCTCTCCCAGGGCTGACTCTGCCCTGGGTGTAGCTCTACTCTGGGTCCTTGGGACACCAGGCTTGCCTATGACCACTACCCAGCAAAGGTCCCCAGAAGAGCACCTTGGCCTCTATTTCCACCTCCCTCTCCCTGGAGGAAGGGAGCTCGCTACCTTTTTTCTTTGGTATAATCAACAGTTAGATGATCTCCTTCCAGAGGAGCCAAACTGCCTCCCTATTTATATTAGGCCATCGGTCTAATATAAATTAGATATAAATTATAATATAAATTATATTAATATAGGTCTGCTAGAACACAAGCCACATATTCCTAGTAGCCACACTAAAAATAGTACCAAAAAAAGTGAAATTAATTCTAATATTTTATTTAAACTAACATCTAAAATATTATCACTCTACTGTAAAGTCGCCCCTCAAGATCCACAGATGACAAGTTCTAAGACCAGTCTTAAGCCACCCAAATCTACAGATCCTCAAATCTCTGTATCAAACAGCACAGCGTAGTGTCTGCATATAATATGCCCATCTTCCTTGCTTGTAATACCTCATACAATTGTGCAATGTAAATGCTGTGGACACAGTTGTTCTACTGTATTATTTAGAGAACGATAATAGAAAAAAAAATAGTCTGTTTGTTATGGTTTGGATGTGAGGTGTCCCCCAAAAGCTCACGTGTGAGACAATGCAAGAAGGTTCAGAGGAGAAGTGATTGGGTTGTGGATCCCACAGATACGGGCAGCTGACTATATCAAGATAAAGTGATTACTGAGGTATTTTATGCTATTTTTTTTTAATTTGAAGTCTTCTTGTGGGGTCTGTATCACACACTTGGAGCACTTCACAGTTTGAACTTGCCAAATTTGGAGTGCTCAGCCCTGACACCCCGTGAGGTGCTCTCTTGTCCTTTGTCACCTTGTCTGCCCATGCCAGATCACACATCCTCACTTCTTTCCATTTGTCTTCAGCCTTCTTCTCTTTTGCTTCCCTAAGCCACTCCAGGTTTTGTTTTTATTCATGGTAAATAGTGAATGCTGTGGCCCTTCCCCACCTAGCCCCTTTTAAAAAACCATTTCATATTCTTACTCCTATGAAAGGTTTGCCTTCACAGAATTATTGTGAAAGTAGTTCTCTCTTACATCAATATTATTTAGCTTTAGGAAATAATAATACAAATAAATTGCATTCAATGAGTAAGGTTGGAGATCCATTGGAAATCCTCATTCATCCAAATATCCTTTCAGTTGTTTTGGCTACAACTCATAAGGACTTTTCCCTGCCCTCATTTGAGCCTCTGCATAGTTTTTATTCAGCATTGAGCTTCAAGATTTCCACATACAAACTGCTACCAAGAATAGAATCATTCAATAACCCAAGCATTGCCCAGAAACCCCATCATGCCACATCTGAGATAGGCCCACACAAGAGCTCCAGGTATGACCAGAGCTGACCAATCCATCCACAAGCTGGGCCTCTCTCCTCCATTCTTTGGCATTCTGGGATCATGTCTCCAATGAAAAGAGACATCAGATTTATGAGGGAAAAGTCCACACAGAATAAAGTGCTAAAAATGGTCATGGTCTAGATGATAGCTGGAGTAGGGAATAGGAAAGCAAGGTAGTTTTTGCACAGGCTCTGTGATTTGAAAGTTGGGTATGGGGCTCTGGCTCAAGTCTTATAAGCCTAACCCTGCAAAAGTTAATTATGCTCTCAAACTGCAGGACATGATAACTATGCGTATTTTATAAGATGTATTAGTTTCCTATTGCTGCTATAACAAGTTACTACAAACAGTGATGTAAAATTTATTATCTTAGAGTTTTGGAAATTGAAAATCTGAAGTGGGTTTCACTGGGCTAAAATCAGTGTGTCAGTAGGTTTGGATTCCTCTTGCAGGCTCTAAAGAAGAATCCATTTTCTTGCTCTTTCCAGTTTCTGTAAGCTTTCTTGACTCATGGTCCTTTTCCTCAATAACCACAGTCATCGAGGATGGGTCAAGTCTTTCCCACATTGAGCCACACTGACTCTTACCCGTCTCTTTTCTCTTATGTTTACACTGGGTCCACCTGGATGATCCAGGATAATCTTCCCAACTCAAGGTCAGCTGGTTAGCAAACTTACTTCCCCCTTGCTATGTAATAAACTATATGCACAAATTTTAAAGACAAGAGTGTGGACATCTTTGTGGGGCTCGTGTTTCTTCATGCCACATAGTTGTTTGGAGAATCAAGTGAGAAACACTTGATACATTGTAAGTACTGTTAACTGCTAGAAATTTGGGTATGGGCCTCTAAATAATGTGTGAACTCCTGGCCCTGGGCAACAAAATTTATGATGGAGCTAACTTGGTCTCTTTATTCCAAGTTTCCTTTCTTCTGGACCTAACTGAGACTCCTCTAAAGGTGAGATGGCCAAGTTCAGTGGTGAGCTGCATCCCACGTGGACCACCACATGGGCTTCTAAAAGACCATGCTCATCAGAGAGAAGAGTAAGATTCAAAGACAGCCCCCACAAAAGACAAGAGCTTTAACCTCTTTGCTCTTCACAAGAAAAATTCCAATTCAGGCCCCAAACTCTTTTTGTCCTTGACCACAGTGGAGCTTCTTTTGGGGGATGTAACAAAGAACAGGAAGGAAGGTTGGTTTACCCTACAAATTATGGGACAAAATTAGAATCCACTGATGCAGAGAATTATCCAGGCAAAGTGAAGTTCGGCCTAAACTTGGACAGAAGGTGACTTGGCATTGATACCTGTAGGGGTGGTTAACATTTATTGAGCATTAACTATGTGCCACACTCTGGGATGAAAACTGGTTTATTTCATTCAGTGCCTTCCACTCGTGGAAGTAGACTGCTGTTAACAAACTGAAAGGCGAGAGATTGGGATCCCTGAAGTTCCATTCTTTGAGTCAGGTGGGGTCTCAAGGATATGGTGCTGGAAGGGGATTAGGAGGCAGAAAGTTGAAACCCATTCATGTCAGTGGAACCTCACAGATATGGGCAAGAGCCTTTCATAAAGGGGAAAATATCCACTTATGTCCACACTATCCATGCCAGTCCATGTGAATTTTTTATCTCCATGGCAGGTCTCTCTCTCTCTCAAAATCTATTTTCAATCGAATCTAGTTCAGCATGGTGAAGCTCTTCCATGTTAACATTGGTGACCTTGGGAAGATTTTCAGTTTCTCTGGGCTTCAGACTTCTCATTTGTAAGACAATGATGGTATTACTAATACCAAATGCTTATACAGGTATTTACTCGTAGGGTTTGAATATAAGCTGTCTTCCCATGTATTAGGCTATGCAGGAATGTTCAGAGGTAAAATGATTAGATTACAAAAGTTGTCACCTATCCATTTGATGGATTAATATGAACTACTGGTGGTAACTATAGCAGGTAGGGTGTGGCTGGAGGAAGTAGGTCACTGGGAATGTGCCCTTGAGGATTATCTTGTCCCTGGCTTCTCACATGCAGTCTCTCTCTACCTCCCAGGTACCATGAGATGAGCAGCTCTTCTCCAACACCCTTCTGCCATGATACTTTACCTCAACTCCAGCCCAGAGCAAAGGAATTAGCTGACCATGGACTGAGACCATTGGAACAGTAACCCCAAGTAAACATTTCTTCCTCTAAATTGTTCTTTTCAGATATTTTGGTCACAGGAATGAAAAACTGACCAACACATTTACCAAATGCCAGGCCCTACTCAGTAAGCATGATATGTGTTAGTTTATATGCCTTCTAACAACCTATTGAGGTAGATGTTGTTATTATCCCATTTCACAGATAAGAAACTGAGACATAGAAAGTTTATATCAAGCACCTGCCCAGACTCACAGAGCTGATGGTGGTCCAAGCTGTGATCTAGACACATAGAGTCTAACTGCAGCCTTAGGGGTCCTCACCAATATTATACACCGCCTCACAACCTGCCTTCAAAACTATGTGTTGGAAACTTCATTCTCAATGCAATAGTGCTGGGAGTGGGGCCCAAAGGGAGGTGCATGGGTCACGGGGTTCTCTGGGGGCAGAGTCCTTGTGAATGGATTATTACCATTATCATGAGAGTGGGTTGTCATCACAGGAGTGGGTTCCTTACAAAAGGACAAGTTTATTCCCTTTCTCTCTTCCCAGCTCCACCTTCTGCCATTGGGATAATGCAGCAACCAGGCCCTCACCACACACTGGCCCCTAGATCTTGGACTTCCCAGCCTCCATGAGACAATACAGTTTTGTTCATTATATATCACCCAATCTCAGGTAATATGCTAGAGAAGCACAAAATTAACTGAGACGATGGTTAACCTCCTAGGACTGTTAGGAATTAAATAGGTTATCTATGTAAATATATGTATAATGCTTCATATATAATATAAGAATATAGTAAATAGCTGATGTAATAAAGGCAAAACACATTAATGAGTTGACAAATGGGTGGTGGCCCAGCTATAGAGCTCCCCAGCATAGTCCAGGGATCTATAGGAATAGATACAGTTGTTTCCAAATGGACAACAGTGTGAACTGTGAACGGAGGTACAAGGGAATGCAAGCTCTCTGTGGGGCATCCTCAGACTTGTATGGCAGAGACAGCCCTTCCAAGAAGGTCCATCCCAGAAGACACAGCCAAAGCCTTGAGTTGTCCTTCACTTGTAGTTTTGACAAATCATGCTGTCTAGACCTGAGTCTCCTTGAGTAAACAGAGGCAACTCAACCTGAACTGTTGGAGGGCCTGTGTGGCATATCCAAGGTTGGAAAAAAGATGTAAAAGCATTGTTACTCTGACACAGTCATGCTCACCAACCCTCAAAGTCCCATCCCAAGAAGTGGGCTCTGGCCAGTATGGGAGGCAGGAGAGGCAATGGGCAAAAGGCAGAGCATCTACTAAGGTAGGGAAGAGCAGACACAGGTCAGCTCTTAGGTCCAGTAAGTGTCCATAAAGAGATGGCCATCTTAGGTCCATCTTACTTATCTCCTTGTGGGGCCATTATCACCAGGAAGGTCAGAAGCCAGGCCAGTACTATGAGGTGGTAGCCCTCCAACACACGCCTTAGCCACACAAGGGCACCTCAGCTGTCGTCCCAGGGACTCTTGGCTGCTCAGTTATGAAATATATCCTATGAATCATTTGCAAGAGCTGGGTGTCGGAAAAGACCCACTAGCATCAAAGAGCCACAAGCAATGACATTTACAAGCATGAATACCTTCCAGGCCCTCTTCCCAGGCTCAGAGCACCAACCAAGCACTTCATGCAAAACACAATTAGTCCTGCCAGATGGGGGACGTATTGAAAACCCTCTCCCAGGGTATAACCTATTACAGCCTGGGTTTTAAAAAGCTGATGGATTCACTCAAAGGAGCAAACTTCAGGCTGCAAAAGCTCTTCTGCTGAGCCATTTCTCTGTGTTTCCCAAAGCAGATCTAAAACCTCCCAATGGAGTTGGTTTTCATATGGCTCTGCACACAGTCTGCAGATAATCTCTAGGCTTCAAAGCACTTGCTGGGCACTTTCAGATGCACATTCATTTAATCATTCAGCACAACTTCACTTCACCCTTTCACCCCAGAAATCTGTGCCCTGGGAAGGTTGATAGCAAAGTTCTAGGGCAGCAGATCAGATGGACCAAGCGTGTTGGCCGTCACGGGCTATGCCACAGCCACGGAAGTATGGAGGGTGACCTCTGGGATATTCACTCCCCTCCACCAGCAAGACAATCTCACTTGGCATTCAGAGCCATGTTGAGCCGGAGGAACAAAGCCTGCCTATTACAGGCAATTCAGATTGACAGAACCGGTAATGAAAAGCTCATCTCTCATAGAGGGAAAGAGTGCCTGTGATCCACTTAGCATTGACTCAAAATTTGATGTTTAAATTCTAAAATGAATAATGCGTGATGCTGTTTTATTGGCTCAACCAGAATTAGTGAGTAAATGAAAAAAAAAAAAGAAGAAGAAGAAGAAGAGGAAGAAATGCCTGCAGAGCAAGGGAAAAATCGCTCCAAATTGTAGAGTAGTATTTAAGAGCACCGGGCCTGCTGGTGTTGGGCAAGGCCCACGCATTTGATCCAGCAGCTACTTGCATTTGCACCGACCTCCTGCCAGCCTAGTGTCAGGGAGTGGGTGCACAGAAATTAGCAGACACCAGGTGCTGCCTTCCAGGTCGCTTTCATGCTAGTTCAGGATTCATACAAGGCACCGCTGGTACCCAACGCCTGCCTGTTTGGAAGCCAACTACCGTATCTGAGAAGCTAGGAATGCTGCTAGCAGGGGGAAGAAGGGGCCCAGCCAGGAGCAGAGGAAGCGCAATGCCTGGAAAGATTCTGTCCTGAGTCTCTGAGGGGCAGCCTGGGGTGGGGGTGGGGGGGGAGGGGTATGGCCTGACTTTCTACTCCCTGGGGTCTCTGCAGGACAATTTCCCTCCATTAGGCAGATGTTTTTATTTGGTTTTTCTTTGAAGCCTAAGGGCAGAGACCACTCAGGATACCACATCCTTGCACTCCTTGAGACTTCAAGGTTTTCCAACCTTTGAATCCTCAGTTTCCTCATCTGTTTGTCACCTTGCAGAACTGTCAGGGGAAGAAGTGCTCATGTTGGATGTTGTTAGAACAGTCTCCAGAACACAATGGTGCTCAGCCAATGGCTGTTGGTGACGCAATGGAAATTTGGTTATCAGTAGCTCCAGCTATTTTTTGGAAGAAATTCACAGGGAGCAACTACCATTGGGCCTCCCAGTTGGTTACCAAAGAATAAATACAAATTTCCTCCCTTTCATTCCCATGTCCCAGAGTGTAGCAGCAGACAAAGGCCATGATATAATGGGGAGGAGCCTGGCTCAGGAATAGCACAGGGATAGCACAGCCTTGGTCCAGATCCCAGGGGCCAAGTTACTCGACTTGCTTGTGCCTCTGTTTTCTCATCTGTAAAATGGGATTGACTTGGAGGGCTGCTGCAAGGATTTAATGAGGGTCTGCCTATAAAGAACTTGGCACCATACTTAGAGTATTGAAGGTCTTTATAGGAAACTATTATTATTATCAGCAGCATCAAGAATAAGAGGAATAGAGGAGAAATAAAATTCCAGACCAAGATCTGAACGCGGAAAGATGATATTTAAGTTCTTATAAAAAATGCTACTGTGATAAAGAGCAATGTAAGAAAACCAGAGACTTGAGCCTGGGCACTGGGTCCCTTCCCCAGCACCTCTAGTTCAGGATCCTATGTGACCCCAGTCTGCATTTGCTGCCTAGGAATCATAACCCATGCCAAGGGGCCTTGCCCAGGGTTGCCACATCCAAGAGGACCAGAACTATCCTTGTGCCCTACAAAGCTCAACTCCAATTTGCCATCTGTCCGACTGCAGCAACCACTACCTAGATGTGACTCAGCCACACAGGAAGCATCTTGCAGGCTGAGCCAGATCAGACACAGAGTCATGCTTCTTAATGGCTTGCAGCTCTTCTTTTTCTCCCTGGCATCTGCCACACATGCATTTCTAAACACCCTTTCCCATTTTGTTTTGTTTTCAACTCTGCCAAGGACCAGAGTAGATTTCATAGCATCTCTCTTCTGTCAGTCCCTATGCTCCTCAGCTAGGGGTCATTATCACTGTGGCCATGTCAAACAAATGAATCGAGTCCATGGCACCATTATTCAAAGCTGGTAGAAGACCCATGTTCTCACTGGAAGAGAAGTATTTTAATCTCGCAACCCCAACCATGATTACCTGGGAGCATCACAAATCAGACACCAAATTCCACCAAAGGAAAATGCAATAACATGGAATTATAAGCCAATATGCACTCTGTGGTTTGAGCATATGAATATAGAAGCCCTAACATGAATCTCTGAGAGCACCTTGGCTTTGCCCAGGGAAGGAAGAGGATGAGGAGTGTCTCAATAAAGTCTGAAATTACATCTTAAATAAAAAGTTTCAATTGATCCAAGAGATGTGAATCCAAGGGTATTCGATATCAGGCTCAGCAATCTGTTAGCAACTTGAACTTCTGAGCAGAGAGTCCAGACTTGGGGGTTTCAAGCCTTAGGCTTCCAATTTTGATTCCTCAAGTCCATGCAACGAAAAAAGTTTGAAGAGCAGCCTCTTCTCAGAGGGTGGACAGGAATGTTTAGGCTAAACAAATTCAAGCAGGTTTCTTTGCTGAAGTACTTCTCAGAGCCTTGACTGTGTCGATAATGAAGGCGATCAGGCTCCAACAGGGGATTCAGGAACTTCCTCAATGATTTAAATATTTGTAAGGGCATAATTAGTGGGATGAGGTCCCACAGGCTACACATCAAGAACCATCAAGCCAGGGACTAAAGGAATCTGCAAAAGCAAGGTTGTCGGGCTTCCAGAGGAAACCAATGAGCTCCACCCTGAAACAGCCATATCCATTTATTCCTTGGGAACAAAGGGTCCTAAGTGGAAGCTAAGATGAAGCACAGTCAGGAAAGAAAGGTGCAAAAGTCTCCAACAAAGTAAACACACTTAGAAAACACCAGGGACCAAGCGGTGACAACTCAGAAGAAAGGACTAGTGCCCCAAGGCACCAAGGCAAATCTAAATAGGAAACATGAAGACCTGCCAGGACAAGCTGAAAGCCCTTGTGAAAACTGAGTTGCATAAGAGGTAGCCGAAGCTCTCAGAGGTCCCTTAGTACAAACAACTTTCGCTAGGAACATGCCAGAACAGAAAGGGTGGCACCATAAAAGGAGCCTGCTCTTCCCAAAGCAGACACTTTGCAAAGTATACCACATCTATTTTTCCATTACAATTTTGTAATCCTAAAACATAAGTGCTTTCAGTATCTTTGTCTCACAGCCAAGGCAGCTGAGGCTCAGGAAGGTCAAATAACTCACCTAAGAACACACAGCAGGAATGAAGAGCCAGGAGCTCACGGTAAGTCTTCCTGAATGAATGAACAAATGTGGAGAATGAGTCTTTGCAAACACTTTCCCATATAATTTTAAAGGTTTGGTTTAGAATACAGCCATAAAAAAATGTGATGACCCTGCTTGATTGCTAGAAAGTTGAGGTATTATTCAGACCACAAGCCCAAACGTATCCAGCACAGCTAGCTACCCACTCCAATAATGGGGCATGCCAACAAAATAAAATAGGAGATGGTTCTCCGGCAGGAAGGGGATTCCTGGTGTCTTTTTGGAAAATGAGCAGCTCGCTGTCTCCAGTCGGTTCTGAGCAACACTGCAGAGTAGGTGGAGGACCCTTCTAAAGGGGGTGGGAGAGGGAAGGACTACAGCAGGAGGGAGGGAGGGAGGTCTCTGCTGTCCCTACCATAGTGGTTTAAGTCCCCACCACTTCTAGCCTGGACATCCCAATGACACTCCCCTTTAATCGGACCATTTTCATTACTGTCCACATGGCCCCTGCAACCCACCAACCACAACAGACAGAATGAACTTCGAGATCACATCACTTAAAACTCAAGAAATCTCCCTGCTCATGCAATAGGACATCCACTCACTCACAAGGTCCACAAGGGTCTTGTTGGCTCTGCTTATTTCAACCTTCCTGTCACTCAGTTTGCAGCAGTCACATGGACCTGCCTACTTCCAGGCCCATTCTCACCTCAGGACCTTAGCCCCTGTTGTTCCCTCATTGGCCAGACCCTTGTCACTCAAGTCTCAGCTCAATCATCACCTAACACAGAGAGGCCTTCTCCAACCACCCAGTATAAGCACTTCAACCCCTCCCCGCTCATCAGTCACTGTTAAAAGTTTTTGTGTTCTGTTTTCTTTATGGACTGTATCATCACTTAAATTTTTCTTGTTTTTTATTTATGTTTTACCTCCTGCCCACCACACACACACACACACACACACACACACACACACACACACACATACACACACACGAATTCAGTTCCATAAAAGCCAGGACCTGGCCTGTTCTATTTACACACATCTGAAACCAGGACAGTGTTTGGCACAAGATAGCAGATGCATAAAGCTATGTTAGATGAAAAAAATAACTTGAAGGGTTCTCATGTGAATGACAGCAAAATCATTGTTCCTGCAGAAGTTTATAAAGGGAGTAGATCCTAAAAAGCATCTAAAATACAGTATTTCAGCTAACAAGTCTTATCTGACATGGGCAGGACCACCTCATTAGTTTATAAAAAAAAAAAAAGTTGGATGAAGCAGGGGTTGCCAAAATTAAATGCATCACAATGTAAATCCCAACACTATTTCAGTTTAAAACATTCCTTGCTCATCTTTTGATGCAGGGCCAAAGACTATTAGAGTCGCATCTCTGGACGAAGTTCCACATCTTTTCTTTTTTCTTCTTCTTTTTTTTTAATCCTACTCTTTATATATCATCCATGATTTTTAGATTTGATTTAAAAATAGAGAACTTAAAATGGATACTTTGCTTTAAACATGAAAAAAAAAAAAAAAAGAAACTTCAGCTCATCCATGAAGCCATCAGAGCCAAATCTTTCTAGGATTATGTACAAATTTATCATAATCTTTATCAGTCACCTTGCCCACACTATTTTGACATCATTATTGCGAGTGATGATTGTTTAATCAAATCATTTAATGTGGGCAGCCTGGTTTTCCCTAGGAAACAACTCTTTGTTCACCCATCTTTTCCTGGGTCATTCAATAGTTAATTAAATCATGCTAGTACGATAACAAGCCCAGGCAGCCCAAGACAGGCTGGGAAACACAGCAGCCCTCTGACCACAGCAGGACTTCACCCAGGTGGCAAGGGAGCACTGGTGGCCCTGCCAGCTGGGAGTGTCTGTAGGTTCTACAGAAGGAGGAGAATGGAGAACACTTGTGAATCTGTAAGTCGATTGACATGGGTGAAGAGAGACTCCATTGTAGTAGAATCTGAATGAATGCTGTAGTCGGAAGATTAAATAGAAATATGTCAAAATGTTTTTTCCCTTAAATTATTATATTCTTAACACCTCCTCTATCTTTCAAATTTTTGACATCCTAAATAATAATTCACAGAAACAGAGAGTAAATTGTGCCTTTAGCTGCCATGTTCAGACAGCAGCGACCCCCTCCAGGGCTCTGGCTTCAGTAGTTTTCATGTGTACCCTCCAGTCCTCATGGTCCCCCGCAGAGTTGGTACTGTGAAAACCAGCTTTGTGACACTGCCATTCTGCTTACTCTTGAGGACTGAAATTTAAGGCCAGGTGTCTGTCTCCATGCTTTTTTTTTTTTTTCCCCTTCTGGCTCAAAAAGCCACCAAATGCAGTTAGCATCCCTGTCCACTGGCAGGACATCAAGTCGATGAACATTGGCATGGACCAGTCCTGGTCTATACTGCTGACCACACTTGTTTTGTAAGTTAATCAGGAATAAAATCATCACTCAAGTTCCAGCCTTGCCCTTGGCCCTCTCACCCCTCACTACAGCCTCTTACCTGCCTCCTTCCCCTGTGGGTTCAGGACACTCATCCTGGGACAAGTGCAGCCCTATCAGTGTGGCCTATCAGCGTGGCTCCCCCTGAGGCCATGCTGCATTGCTCCATCTTGCCTCCTTCTGGAGGGCTGCCCTTCCCTAGAGTGGACTTCTTGCTCGCCCCCTGCTCTCCTTGCCTTCTGCCCATCTGGGACTCTGCTCTGCTCCAGCCCTGACTCCTGAACTCCAGGCCTGTGGCTTGTCCTCCAGGAAGCACCACCCAACTTATCCACCTGGTCCTCTGCATGGTTTCCTCAGCCCTGCCTCATCCCTGGAGAACCAAGCTCTGACTGGACCCAGAGCCCCAGATGTGATGCCAAGAAAGACCCAAACCTCTATTACTCCAATTTAATACTAACACGGCTGGCATTGGAGAATACATAGGAAATGAGAAATGTGTTGGGGGGAAGAGGGTCTCCAACACCAGGCACAGGCAAAATGCCGATGGCAGCTTCAGGCAGTTATAATCTTCCCAGGGATACAGCAGTTGGCTCCCAATAGCCTCCAGTCTCAGAGGACTTAATGGTTCCAATTATCAAAGACAAGCACCTAGACCTAGGTGAGACTGAGAAAGAAAAAAAAAGTTAAAAACTGTCTTGTATATTTAAATATGGTTTTAGGAGACTTATCCAATAATAGAATCTACAAAAAAAAATCTACAGAATAAAAAAAAAAAAAGCCAAAGGAGAGGTCAAGTTTGGTGGAAACTCAGCAACTTCACCTGTGTCCTCATCCCATTCACTTCTGCAGAAAGATTTCATCAGCAGCCACACAGAGGGTCTCAGAGCAACGATAAGAAGTCAAAGGTCCACAGGAGGAAAGACGCAGCCCAGCGTCCTAGGAAAGTGGAAATCTGGCTAGACGGCACCTCAACCAGGAACATGCAACAGGCTGGCCTGCTGGAGAGGGGCTCCCACACCCTGGTGGACAGTCTCGCGTTTCGAGTCCCAGTTTTACCATTCCTTCCTCGGAGGCTCTGGGCATAGTCAGAACCTCTCCAAGGCTTCATTTCCTTACATGGAAAATAGCAACAGCAGCGCTGCCCCCCAAGACTAGGGAGGCTACAATGAGCTGATACGGGCCAGTGGCAATGTTTGGAGACCTGTCATACAGCTGAGGGGTCCTGGGAAGTATGCTACAGGCATCCATGGGTAGAAGCCAGAAGCCAAGGATGCTGGTAAATGCAGGCAGTTATCGCACAACAACAGGACAGCCCCCACAGCAAGGAGGGAGCCAGTCTGAAGTGGCAACAGTGACAAGGACGGGGACCCCCTTCTAAGGCACAGCAGAATCAGGCTCAGCCAGCTTCAGCTTCCTGCCCACCTTCTCCCCACCCCCTTTTGGACAGTGCATTTCAGCAGGTAAGGAGCAGGGGTCTCCTTCTCTTACGTTTTCTGTACGAATGGAGAAGGCATAATGCCAAGCCCAGCACCAGGCTCTCCCCTCTTCCCTCAGAACTGTGCCTGGCTGGCAGCCAGACATACCGCAGGGATGCAGCTTGGACAGCCTCTGGCCCAGCAGAGGCCCCAGTGCAACACCTTTCTCAGCCTGGATGCCAGCAGAAGAACAGCTCCAAGGAGACTGGCTTCCAAAGGCGGCTGGGCCTGGATGGTGCCTTAGCGGCTCTCTCTCCCATTTCCACTCAGAGATAAACAAATGGCCATTCCATGGGGCCCTAAGTACGCCATTTCTCCCAGACCTGACAACAATCTCGTGTTCAGAGGATAGAAGTCAGAATTCATTACTGCGCTCAATTATTCAACAAACATCAGTCTCATACTCTGGTGTGCACAGGGCTCTAACAATCTATGTTAGAAAAAATTCAGTGTTATTACTTTTCAAGCCCTGTAACTATTTAACCAAGACATCAAAGGGAATGAATAAGTAACAGAGGGAAGGAAATATTTAAATCTCACAGAACCTCGGATCTGACCAGCTTCATTTTAAATGGTGAAAATACCCACTTGATGAAGTGGTAAAAGTTAATATTATTCTATTATTCAGTCACTCTTTATTAAAGCCTCAGAAGTGATTCACTGAGTTTCCGAAACACAGTATTTTCTAAAATGTGACTCTTTCATGAGCACACTATTCCAAGACACAATCTACATAGATTATACAATAATGCATCTTCCCCAGCACAGGCCCAAGTGAAGCCACTTATTTCTCACTCCTGAATTCAACAAGGGTTGTTTGCACAGTGCCTAAGCATGTGAGAAAACCCAGGGAAAAGGGCATAAGAACCCAAAGACCCTGTTACGGTTTAGATATAAAGTGTCCCCCAGAAGCTCATGTGTGAGACAAGGCAAGAATGTTCAGAGGTGAAATGGTGACATTATGAGAGTTGTAACCTAATCAATGGATTAATCCACTTATGTGGATTATTTAACTGGGTGGTAACTCTAGGGTGGGTAGGATGTGGCTAGAGGAAGTAGATCACTAGAAGGTGCCTTTGGGGTTTATATTTTGTCCCGGGTGAGTGGAGCTTTCTCACTAATTTCTGGCTGCCATGTCCTTCCCAAGTGACTTCCCTCTGCCACATCCTTCTGCCATGATGTTCTGCCTCATCTTGGGCCCAGAACCATTGGAGTTGGCCAACTGTGACTAAACCTCTGAAACTGTGAGCCAAATACACTTTTCCTCCTCTAAGTTGTTCTTTTCAGGTCTTTTGGTCACAGTGATGATAGAGCTGACACTGGCCCAGAACCAACGTCAGCCTTCAGCATCACCAACAGCCTTTTTCCAATTGCTAGGGGCAGAGCCGTGAAGCTTGGCTTTGTGTTTCCAGGTGCTGGAAGCCAAGGGCTATGATGCCTGTTTTCTTTTCCACTTGTCTCTGCTTCCTGTAGCACATGCAGCTTCAGTAAGGCCTAAGGCCACCCGTCTTGCTTGCTCCTTGCCTGCTGCCTCATGGAATGATCTGAGGGGTCATAAAGGAGGAGACCATCGGTGGAAGGAGTCAGGAGTCAGGCTTAGACGTTACCAAAGCAGAAAGTCTGCAAGAACACACCCATGGCGCTGAGTGCAGAGCCTGGCTGAGGACAAAGTGCCATCCCTGAGGTCAGCTCAGCACCACATAAAGTGAGGCTCAGGCTGCATAAATAAGGCACATCTCTAAGGTGAGACGAGGCTTGCGGGATTTATGTGCTTCTGGGGCCTTGCAAACAAGCTTAAACCAACACCCTCTGCCTCCTTTCCTTTCTGCCTATTCTCTGACTTGGTTCCAAAGGCAGGGGAAAGATCTCCGGTGTCTGTCTGGGGCGCTCCTGGGCCAAGCAGGCCGGCAGCGGCTTGCCTGACCTTTGAGAGGCCTTGGTCCCTGAGTCTCTCTGAGGAAGGACTGCTTAGGAACACAAACAGGAGGCTCTTGCCACACTGCTGGCTTCTGTATAAAGGAAAACAGGTAGAGAGAGCCAGGGAGGGAATAGAGAAGGGAAGTCATTTACAGGAAGAGCCAGAGCAGAGAAACCAGATGTGGGCTGATGTCCACAGCAGGGGCGGCCTTCTGCAGAATCCATCCACTGTGGTTCTGTTTATGTGTCTGTTTTTAAGGTTAATCATTTGTTTGCTTGACGGAGGCCTCCTCCCCTGATGGCTTCTGTTAACACATGAACAGGATGCCTGGTACGAAATGCAAACATCCTCATTTGGCAGACGCAGAGTTTGCTAAATTATCCTTCCAGCTGCAGATAAGTTGTGACATTTGTAATAAGTTGCCAGTCATGAGAGGCACAATGCATCCTCAGAGAAATTCACGGTGGAATTTCTCACCGGCTTGGGTCCTTCGCTCTCTCTGAAGGAAGGGTATTTTCCAGTCTAAGGCATGAAACAGTTGAGAAGGCCACTCACTGTCTTGAGAGATGGGTTTACTCCATTCAGGTCCATTGGCTTAGACTCCAGTTCCTACCAAAATGTTGCAATCTGTATGCCAGGAAGCTCCTCATGGAAGAAGAGGGCCGCGTGCCCAGCTCACACACACACACACACACACACACACACACACACACACACTGAAAGCCACACCTGTGTCCCTAGGGCAGAAGAAAGCAGGACACTCTGTGGATTATGAGAAAGCTTCACTCCTTCTATGGTGGCTCCGACTTTATTTTTCACACATCATATTTTTTCCACTTTTTGTTGATGGAACATGTGCATACGGAAAAGGTCACCCAGCACAAGCGTCTCGCTGAGCACACCCATGCAACCACCACCCACATCAAGGTCATTGCCAGCACTCTGGAAACTCCTTGTCTTCCCTCCCACCACTGCTTAACCAGGAAAACTGCAAAACTGAATTCTAACAGCTCAGATTCATTTAGCCTGTTTTATTATTTCAATATTTTTTTTAAATTATCTGTACTGGTTCTTTTCACCGGCAGATAAACAAGGGGAG
The DNA here is from genome assembly GCF_052094955.1 of Ictidomys tridecemlineatus. Lineage (NCBI taxonomy): Eukaryota > Metazoa > Chordata > Mammalia > Rodentia > Sciuridae > Ictidomys > Ictidomys tridecemlineatus. The sequence continues at coordinate 50,667,375 of NC_135480.1, read as the reverse complement.
GATTTTCATTGATATCATTCAATTCTGCCTCTACACAACTTTCTTTTCCAATGAGTCCCTGAGAGCTGGGGTGAGGATCCCCAGAACCTGCACATGGTAGGTTCTCAGTGAGTATGTGCTGTGTAGATGAATGATAAATCAGATCCTTCAGCACAGCTGAGAAAAAGAGGGTCAGAGACAACAGGTGCAGAGCAGGGAGAATGTGCATCAAGCCTGGAAGGCACTCTAGAACATAGTCCAGAACCATCTGTCTGCTTTACTCCTTGGGAGCTTCTGGGATAGAAGGCTCTGCTGAGCAACAGTCTGTTCTTCTGGACTGGGCAGCCCTGAGCCCAATCCTGATGCATTTCAATTCCATTGAGGACCAGGTATTTTTATTCTGCCTTCAAACATATTCATATTTATTCTTATTAGAAAGTAAAAAAAAACACTGATCACAAATAAATTAGGTCATCAAACATTTAATGAAAGACTACACACTACACCAGGCAAAAGCAGTAATTTGCTGAGCACCTATTATGCACCAGGCAAAAGAAAGCTTGTATTTGATGACTCAGAGATGAATCAGGTACCCTTCTTGCCACAAATAGCTTCCAAGCTAAAGGAAGAAATAGGCACATAAACAAACAATTGCAATACTAAAAGGCGACAAAGGCTGTAGCCCAGATATGCAAAAAGCACTGTAGGAATACAAGGGAATAAAAAGAGCAAAGTTTATAGGAAATGCCACATGAGGAGATGACATTTGAAGTGGGGCTTGAAGGATGAGGTTCACTAAATTAACACAGGGAAAGGACACTCCAGGCTGAGTAAATAACACAAGAAACAGGAGGGCTGATATTTAGTCGTACACATCAGAATATGCAAGCCAGTTGTTTATAGCCAGTGTCTCCTGTCATGAGTCACAGACTGGTTGCAAGATAATGTGAATGTCAATATCTGAATAAAGACAGGAAAGGATAGACCACATGTTGGGAATGGTGGTGAATAAAGACAGGAAAGGATAGACTACATGTTGGGAATGGTGGAGATTATATGTTCAAGAATCTGGTCGATAATCTCCACTGAGGATAGCACTCGATGTCATTCAGGCAAATTCTGACCACTCCTGTGACCACCACAGACATTAGTAATCAACCACAGAACTCTTTCTAGATTCACCCAGAAGCAACCTGCCCAACAAAGATCTCTAGCAATCACCACAGAGTATCCAGGGTTGGCATCATCCTGTTTTCTGCATTATGGCTTCTATTGCCTACAGACGTCATTCCACCTGGCTTCAGTCCTCAACACTGTGAAATTATTCTCTCCAAAATTTCCATCATCTTCCTCCTCACCAGATTCAAAAGTCCCCGTCCTCCTCCTCCATGAGCGCGTGCTCTGTCTCCTTCATCAGAATCTCTTCAGTCTGTCTACACTTCCTCCTCGCTGTCTTAGATCAGGCCCTCTTCATGATAAATTCCATGGGCTCCAACCTGAGTTAATCTCAGAGTCAGAGAAGTCAACCATCCATCCTCACTCCCTGAAAAGGAGTTCCCCTCCCTCCCGTGGCCTTTCTTATCAGTGCAGGTTGACAGGCGTTTAAAACGCAACTCGGCTTTCAGGGACAAAATTATGGATTACAGAGGCCTCCTCCAGTCACCCTGCAGAAACTTGTCCAGAACCATCTGTCTGCTTTACTCCTGGGGAGCTTCTGGGATAGAAGGCTCTGCTGAGCAAGAGGGTGGGAGCTACCAGCTGAAATACAATTGAGGGTTTATCGAATGATTTCTAACTATCTCTGCTCTCAGAGCTCCAGCACATAGCTCTTCTAGCAAGTAGATATAAACAGTGGACTAGCAGCACACACACACACACACACACACACACACACACACCCATAAACCCCACACAGATTGGTTAGAACCCCTGGACCTAAGCTGTCCATGCATTCTGCAAAAGAGAAGCCACCACAAGATATTTCATAGGGGCCAATTACACACGTGGCTTTTTTCCCTCTAGTGGAATGACTTCAGACCAAGGATGGTCAGGCATGGATGTCGCACCTTCTGTCTAAACCCTATCCAGATGGCTATTTCCCTGAATAACTACAAGGAGACCTAAGAAGAGTAGTGACAGTTCCGTTGAGGACTGTGGTTCAGGTGTTTGAAGTAGGAGAGAACTTTCCATAGTGCTTACTCTGAAGGCAGCGCTTGCCCCGGGCTGCCTGGAGAAGGGCTGGCCATGCCTCGACCAGCACCATTGATTCCTGTCATTGCTATTTTCTGGTAGAAAGTGGGCATTTGTCTTAGATCCATTAAAAATGGAAGAGGAAAAAGAACGGTGTTATTGGAAAAGGGAAGGCATGTGGGGAATAGCTCAAGACCATGCTACATCAGGGGATAAAACTTCCAGTGAACAGGCAGGATAGGACTCAGGATCCCAAGGAAGGCCAGGCTGGTCCACTGGCAGGGACAGGCTTGGTGTCCTGGGTGATATCCAGCTACAGAGGAAGGTGGAGTGGTGGCCACAGGAAAGTGCCAGCTGGTCCTCTCTCGGATGATGCTGTGTCCCTTCCAAGCCACATGTGCTTCTACATCTTCCACGCAGGGTGCTCCTGACAAGGACTCGTGCAGGACATAATCTTTTGGGGACACTCCTCATGGGCAGAGCACCTATAAGAAGCCTCTCCCAGCACAAGCCGCTGCTCACACGCTGGGATCCCAAACAGGTGGGCAAACAGACAGAGGTTAAGTGATCCAAGACTCAGGCCAGCTGCCTAGGCTGTGCTGTCCAGGACCATAGGGCAGACACTAGGGTCAGTGAATGAATTAATCATGATTTTTTTCATTGTTGAGAATGTCTCCTTTTACAGTCTCCTGTTCATTCAAAGCAAAAGGGGAAATCACTGAAATAAATTCTGTTTAAAGACTTACTTGATACCAAGAGCACTTAGTTCTCATAAAACTATCCAAAAAGACACCATTTTCCCCATTTTAGAAATGAATAAGTGGAATCTGAAAAGTCCAGGACTGAATTAGTCCCCTACTGCCTGCCCAGCACCCTCTCCTTTCTATTTTGCCCTCCACTTTCTCTTCCTCCTCCTTCTTTTCCGCCTACTCTTCCTTTGCCTTTTCCTGTTCCCCTTTTTCTTCTTCTCCTCCACCCCAAATTTTAGTTCTTATTTTCATCCAAGCTTTACATGCACAAGATTACAGAGTCAAGGACTATCACAATCCTTATTTTAAAATATCCTTTCCTAGGAATACCCTGCCCCATCCTGACTCCTTACTCCCAACCATTCCCACCCTCCGAGAGCCAAGCTCTCAACTCTTCTGGGTTTTCTCTTGGTATTCGCTGCCATCTCTCTACATAACACGCTTGCATTACTTATTCCTAACTTTTCTTCTGTTTTTAGCATGCTGTTGGTTTTCCCTAATAGAATGATAAAAGGTTAACTCTCACACACATATTCTGCCTCCTCTTCCCACCATCTCTACCTGTGCATTTTGGAAAATGTAGGAGACTTGCCAACTATGAACTCTGCTGTGGAATAATCTGGCTGAACCATTTAGGAAAACACCTAATAACAATATCTTCAGGTTGATTGATCTTATCTACTGATCAGGGTGTAGAGATCTGTCTATCCCCACTCCTGGGCCAAGTGGAGGATCATGGCTGGCAAGGTCTCCATATTCAATGTTAAGACAGATTTTCACTTAATCCCTCTGTTCCCAATATAATATCCCACTCTGTACTAGATGCCTCTCAGCCCCAAATCCCTGTTTCACTCTCCTGGAAGAGTAAACTTGCAGTCTTCTGTCAAATTTGATTCTGCAAGGTAAAAGGGAGGACCAGGGGGATCCACTACTTCTTAAATGGATTTTTAACCAAACCTCCAGCTCCCAGCCCTGCTCATACCCACACTTCAGCCCTAGATGCTAGGAATGGCAGTGGAAGGGAGTTACAAGGATACCACCTCAAGATGGTGACCTCTTCCTGCAGACTATTTCTGCTCTCTTCAGTGGGAGAAAATGCCCTTCTTCCCATGTCAGATATAGAGAGTACAAATGCCCACTTCCCTGAGAGGGTGGAAACACTGGGGTCAACAAAGTTTGAAAACAGCACAGTTGCTAGAGCCAGACTGACTGTTTAAATCCAGGTTCTACATTGGCCTCTGTGTGACTGTGATAGGTTCCTTAGCCTTGCTAGCCTCAAAATGTGAAAAATAGAAGTTTTTGAGAATTGCATAAAAAAAACTATAAAGTACTTCATAGAATGTCTGGCATGCCACAGATAGTCACACACAAAGCTTCCTAATTCTACTAGTTTCTTTACATGCTGGACCTTGAATCTCTATCTGTCCCAAAACATTTTGGCAGAGGAACTGTGTGTCCTACACAGCAACCACATTCACACCCCACTGCTAACTCTAGCTGCAATGTTAATTAAAGATCCAGAATTGCAATTTATTTAAAGGTATCCTTTGATTTTAAACAAGTGTTTTAATTGAATACCAGTTTGCAGCATTGATAAGAAATCACTGATCACTGAAACGTTCTCAAGATCTTGAAACCTTGAAACCTCAAGATAATTTCAAAGTTGTTAATCAGTGACACTGTTAAGGTTTGCACAGGAGGTATTTCCCAGAAAGTTCATGTATTAGGGAACCCAGGAATGTTCAGAGGTGGGATGATTAGATTGTAAGAGCTGTAACCTCATCTGTGGATTAATCCATTGGATTAATTAATAATTTGAATGGACAATCAGGTTGGTAACTGTAGGCAGGTGGGGCTTAATTGGAGGAAGTAGGTCACTTGGAGGCAAACCATTGGAGACGATGTCATGTCTCTGGTTTCCCTCTCTGCTTTCTGGCTGCCCTGAGCTGAGCTCTTCCACCATGATATTCTGCCTAATTTGGGGCCCAAAGCAATGGATTCAGCCAACCAAGGACTCTACAACCATAGCTCCAAATAAACTCCGCCCCCCTCTAAGTTGTTCTAGTGTGTGTGTGTGTACCCAGGATTTAACTCAGGGACACTCAACCACTGAGTCACATCCCCAGCCCAGTTTGTTTATGTGTGTGTGTGTGTGTGTGTGTGTGTGTATTTTATTTAGAGAGAGGGTTTCATGAATTGCTTGGTGCCTTATCATTGCTAAGGTTGGCTTTGAGCTTGCAACCCTCCTGTGTCAGCCTCCTGAGCCACTGGGATTACAGGCTTGTACCACCAAGTCAGGCTCTAAATTGTTCTTGTCAGGTATTTCTGTCACAGCAGCGAAAAGCTAACTAGCACAGGCATCTATTGACAATGCATGAAATTAGCAGCCTAGCTCTCCTAGACACCATGAGAGGAAAGAACTCCCAGGAACACTGTCCCAAAGGCTGTAAGTAGGCAGAGGTAGGAAAATAGAGACCTCTAAGAACAGCAGAACCCATTATCTTATCAAGAGAAAAGCAAAGAAAATATTAAGGGAAGCAAGGAACGTAACCAAGAAAATTTCTACAGAGCCCTAAAACTCTTGCACAACCCCCCCCCAAAGGGATGTCACAGAATGGTAGTTCCTAGGAAACCCTTCTATTAGCAAACATGTTCACCTCAATCTATTGCATATTATTCTCCATTTTTGCAAGGGAAACCAATGATTAAAAAAGGATCCACTAACAAAATTCACTTTGCACCAATATATAGCAAATGTCCATGTTATTAAGCCAGGGATGTGTACCTTTGGTCCAGAGTGGCTTAACAACATGTGAAGCTAACTTCATGCCCATTTGAGATCATAGTTCTGAGCACATGGATTGTACTATATTGCTCTATGAGAAGTTGCTGCTGCTTTGTTGCAAAAGTACCATAATGAACATCTGTATATTTTCTTCTAGATTAATGAGTTGTTTAAGTTTTCTTCCCCTCCCCAATTCTAAATACATGATCAAGTGTTATGGTTTAGATGTGGTGTCTCCCAAAAGCTCATGTGTAAGACAATGCATAAAGGTTTGGAGGAAAAATGATTAGGCTTTAGTCTTAACCTAATCAGTGAATTAATCCCTAGTGGGATTAGCTGGGTGGTAACTGGAGGCAGGTGGGGTGTGGCTGGAGGAAGTGATTCATTGGGCAGTAGTTATGGGGTATATATTTTGTCTCTGAAGAATGGAGAGTCTCTCTCTCTCTCTCTCTCTCTCTCTCTCTCTCTCTCTCTCTCTCTCTCTCTCTCTCCTCTTCCCATCATCATGTAAGCTGCTTTTTTCTGCCACACTCTTCTTCCATGATGTCCTGCCTCACCTTGAGCCCCAAGGAATGGAGTTCGCTGTCTATAGATTGAGACCTTTGAAACCGTGATCCCCCAAATAAACTTTTCCTCCTCTATGATTGTTCTGGTCAGATCTTTTAGTCACAGTGGCAAGCTGACTAAAACATCAGGTATCATGGTACTCTTGCATATTGCTTTAACACTATTATTATGCCCAAGAAAATTTAGTATTGATAGCACTATGATCTAGTAAATATTCCATATTCAAATTTTCCTAACTATTCCATCAATGTCCTTTAAATATTTTTTTAAAGAAGAGAGAGAGAGAGAGAGAGAATTTTCATATTTATTTTTTTTTAGTTTTCGGCAGACACAACATCTTCTTTTATATGTGGCGCTGAGGATTGAACCCAGGCCACACGTATGCCAGGTGAGCGCACTACCGCTTGAGCCACATCCCCAGCCCCATCAATGTCCTTTATAGCTCTTATTCATTTTCCAATTCTCAATCCAATCTGAGATCAAACACTGCAGTTGTTTGTCATATTTTTTGTTCTCCTTTGTTCTAGAACATTCCCTCTGCGTGAGTTTGTGTGCATGCATACACACACACACACACACACACACACACACTTATTTTTGTCTTTCAAAACACTGGCATTTCTATAGTTTATGCTAGCAGATGTAGGATATCCTGCCATGTGAATGCATCTGATTAATTTCTCTTTATTACCTTCAGGCTAGAGATTTTTGGCACGAATGTCACGTAAGTGATACTGTGTCCTTCCCACTGCACTCCAGCAAAAGCTGCATAATATCAGTTTGTCCTATTGTTGGTACCACTAAGAGGGATCACTTGATTAAGGTGGTGTCTGCCACATTTCCCCATTGCAAAGTTACTTTGTTCCTCTGTAATTAATAAGTAATGTGTGGGGTGTTACTTTGAGGCTGTGTGAGTATCTGCTTCCCCAAACTGTTGTTTTTTAATCACCGCAGTGGCTGTGCTCCCTCCCTGACAGAGCAGAGCAGTGATGGGAGGACAGAGGCCTGGTCTTCATTCACTTCACTATCTCTGTAAATCCCATTTGGCACTGGTTAATGATAATGAAGCCTCTGGCACTTTTTTCCTATAGATGCACTTACAGGATAGAACTCCATTTTAAAAATGCATTACACCAAAGCACAGAGAAAGCAATTACCAATACTCAATTACTCTGGCATTACTTCATCACTGTAGATATTCTTAAATGCAATGCAAGGGTGGTTTTGAATGTTCTGAAGGTGAAAATTGGTCGGCAACAACAAAGAGAGGCTCAGAAGCCTTCAGTGGTTCTCATAACCCACACAATACCCTCCAAACTCCTTATCCTGGCACTTGGGCCAACAGGCTCTGCCCTCACCCCTCCTCCCGTCCCCATGACATCCTTGTGCACCTACCTCTTGGACCAAACTGAGCTTCCCCCTTGCTATTCCCTGACTCTTTCTGATCCCTTGATCTTGAATGTTCTGATTCCCATCTTGGAATTACAAACCTTACTTACCTTGGAAGACTAAGGACAAATTTTTTGCTCTTCCCCAAGAATTTGTTGAAAAAGCAAACCCCCTCCCCTTGTCTGAATTCTCTCCCCCGGCGACAACTAGGGCACTTGGCACATGTGGTTCTGTGTATGTCTATCTCCCCATACAGCTGAGTTCAAGGCTGGATGCTAGATGACACATGGCACATGTGTGCAGCACAACAATGAGGTTCAACCACCGACATAGGTTTAAAAGAAGCTGATGTCATTTTAAATATTTCAGTAGTTAGCATAAGAAAAATTAGAACTTCTGGCATTCCTTATAAATATTTACAATTTTGTATATTTTTCTTTTGAATTACATATGGAAGAGCGCAGGGGGGGGGCACTATCATTCTTAGGACCCTATATATCTTAATCTAGCCTGAGCTGAAAACGAGGAGAACAGAATCCACGCTATTTCTGCCCTAGCCCCAGGCCCAGCACAATGTGCTGTGCATGGTAACTGCTCAGTAAGTAGTTAATGAATGACTGAGAGAACGCTTGGAGTCGCACCAATTTCTTTTGTTCCTTTGGAGAAAGAATGAAATTTCCCCTTTCCATTACCTCCCACCATCCACCCCCAGCACATCTTGGAAACAAGAGGCCCAGGCCCTCTGTGCCTGGCCACATCAAAGAGAGAAAGGACTGACCACAGATGCCTGGTCACATGCTTCCATATTCGAAACCTGCCCTTGGATCCATACATGGGCTGCTCCATGCTCTGCCCAAAAGAAGGGAGCCTCCTGTTGCTGGAGGGCAATCTCACTTCTTTAGCCATCCCTGGGGCCACTCCCAGCACCACTCAGAAAGTATGTTCAGATAAGACCCAGCACATCCTCCAGGAAGCCTCCTGAGGCCAGGGCCTACCATCCCTCTGGTCATTGGTTACAGCATCTGAACTCTCCAAGCCTCACTATGGCACAGTGGGTACTAACCAAGGGCAGAGGCCAGCCACAAAAAACACACCCGGCTCCTGTCCCCAGAGGGCATGACAGCCAAGGCCTAGAGACAATACTGATGTAAAGGAGCCACCCAAGAATGAGGCAATGTGAGATGAAGGGCTTTGGAAATTCTCACAACAAAAGACTCTTCTTTAATGGCAGCTGGTCTTTTGCCTGGCACTGACGTGCACAAAGCATTTTAACATCTATTGTCTTAGCACACTCCCAGAGGGCCTCTGAGATGGGCAGGTAGAAGGCATTAAATATGAAACAGGGTAATAAAAGCTCCCTACCCTGGGTCTCCTCTTTGATAAAGTCTCTCCATGTTCCAATTTCTATTCAGGTCACTGCTGCAAACCTTTCATTAGTACAACTAATCGCCAGGCTCAGTACCAAGCCCTGGGAATGCAGAAGGTCTCTTCAAGCACTAACGATGTGCAAGGCTTTTCTCTCTTAGTGCTACTTCCTGGATCTGACTGCAGACTCAGTGAAAGAAACAGAGATGGAAGCACCTGCCTAGGAGGATATGAGGAGTAGTTTTAGGGCTGTCAAGTCACTTTTACACCATCTTGTGTGCCCTGTTGGCCCATGTGTCTCATCTTCTAGGCTGTGATCTTTATCAGAAAAGGGGCATCTCTGTGGCTTCAGGGTCAATGTCAGGGCTGGGCACATTGCAAACATCATTGCACAGACAGGCCACTGTCACAGTGGACATCCTGCACAGTGCTAAGCCCTGCCCTCAAGGTGAAGACTGCACCCTTCAGGCTTCAGGTCTTCCTGCCCCTGGTGGCTGTCCACAGCCTCCACTCGGCTCTCAGAGTTCTGCCAGGAGGAAGTGCCCAGGCAGCCATAGCCAGCACCCTATCCTCTTACAGGCTGTGCAGTTGGTACCACCTTCCACTTGAACCTGGACAAGGACATGGGTCTACCAGCTGATGCGAGGGAGGGCCAGACTACAGCTGGAGCTCCCCCTGGGAATTCTAAAAACAAACTGCCCGTCCCCTTGTGCTGAATGAGGTTTTCCCTGGGAATCAACACTCTGAAATGTCCACGAGTGGCATTCAAGGGCGGAATTCCAGAATCCCAGGAATTGGGACAGATTTCAGCTTCACACTGGGTGGGATCACTGAAGCTAACCACTCTGGCCACCATGCCCAGGTCTCAAACCTGACAGTCTGGTCTGCACAGAGCTACTGCCCATGGTTGCTGTGCCCCTGCAGCCATGACTGAAGCACACTGAGCCAGTCCCCACAGAGCAGCCCCCACACTTGGGATCCCCAGAGCAGACCCTGCCAGTCCCAAGGAGGCTTCACTAATACAGTGAGTGGTCCTTTACTTTTTCCAGGTCACACACCCCTGAGAAACTCTTGAGAAATGGGTCGTACTATCTCCCCAGAAAATGCAGATACACGTACACAGGCACACTGTGCTGAGGACTGAATGTTTGTGTCCCCTTGCTAAAGCAAATGTTGAAATCTAATCCCAGTGTGATGGCATGTGGAGGGGTGGGCCTTCGGGGGGAAATTAGGTCATGAGGTGGAGCTTTCATGAATTGAATGAGTGTCCTTCTAAGAAGAGGCCAGGAGGCTTTCTTGCTCTTTTCCTGACACAGAAGACACAGTTAGAAATAGCAGCCTGTAACCCACAAGGGGGATCTCAACACACCCTGACCATACTGGTACCCGCATCTCAAATTCCCAGCCTCCAAAACTATAAGAAATAAATTCCTGTTGTTTATAAGCCACCCAGTCTATGATATTCTGTTAAGCAGCCAGAAGTAAAACACATACATATTGATCTACGTATATTCACACATATACATATGTCTACTTTTATACATAGACAGAATTATTTGCATAATATTTAAAGCCCACTCAGAGGTCCAGGTTAAGAATCCTATTTTTGAAATCTCCCCAGGAACCCAGCAACTCGGAGTTCCCAGAAACTGTCCTCATAAAATCACCAAAGGGGGAAAAAAAAATACTTTCCACTTGGAACCTCCACCGTGATGGGTTTAGGGATGAGCCCCATTCCCTGGGCAGGAGTCAAGGGTTAATCCAGCCCTAGGTCCAAACAGCATGTGACCTCTCCCACAGCGTGGAAAGCAGTCTCTCTGGTGGCTGGGCACTCTTGACCCCGTCTCACAGCTGTCAGACAGCCTGACCCAGATCTGCCAGGAGGACAGACTGTTTTTCTTTGGGGGAGTATTTCATGGTCTTTGTCATTCACAGACATTGCCTCTGGATTGCAGGCAGAGATAGAGTGAAGTGTCCCAGTGAATGGAAATTCCTCATTCTGAGGGAGACAAGGAATCGGGCAGGAGATATGGAGTAGGGATCTGATGTAGGGTCACACACATGTGCACACAGAGGCAGGCACACAGCTTCTTCCTGAGCCCAGTGTAGGATAGCTCAGCCTAGTTCACACCTTACCCAACCTAATTTAAGTGACAGATTTATAGCTAGTGCAGAACTGTGGGTCTAGAAGGTGCTATGGAGGCTTTGGCAGCACTCAACGCCTGGGCTTATTATATGCCTTAATCCAGAGGCATTGCCCATGTTCTGGCCGCATGATGGGCCCCAGGACACACGATGCCTCTCAACAGAGTCCCACGATGATGCCAAGTCCTCTTGTCACTCAAGTGGCCCATGCATGTGTGTGTGCATGTGAATGTAGTGTGCCTCTGCATGAGCATGTGAGCATTTACATGCCTTAGATATGGAAAGAGAAAAGGCAAATAGATATCAGTGTAGATGGGACTCCATGTAAATTTCCCAACCGCTAGAGCCTAGAACAATAGGCATCCTTCCTTCCAGACCCTAGAAATACATTTGGAGAAGAAAAGGGTTGTTTGATGGAGCACATGGCCTTTCAGTATGGAGTCACAGACATGTACACCTGTGTTCAAGTCCAGACTCTACTATTTACTTGCTGTGTGGCTTTAGGGAAGGCACTAGATGTCTCTGATACCTAGTTTTCTCTTACGTAACACAGGAATTATAAACTTCCCTCATAGATACAAAGAAAACGTGAGATTGGAAGAAAAGAAACTTGTTCCATGCTTGGCACACTGCAGAGGGTTAATACACATATGTTCATGTTCTGTTCTTTGTTCCATTCTGAGCAATTCCAGACAGAACCATCTGAGTGAGAATCTAGCTTTTTCCGCCCTCCATAGGCCTCTTCCGTGCTGCAGGTCACCCACTCAGATCCTAGGAGAGGCCATGACTGGTGCATCTCAGGGGACTTGGATGATGAAACTCTGAGCACAGAGCTGACTACAGAATGAAGCCTGGCCCAGGCCTCTGCCTTGGAATGAACTTGGTCTTCTCTGCCAACCTTCAAGCTCTGGCTTTTCAAATAATTCAATCTGCTCCGCTCAAGACAAGGGACAGGAGATTTCACGGAATGGGAAGTCAGTTCATTTCCCGGGACGTTTACATAGGTCATAGTAAAACAGTTTTACGTCTCCAATGACATTTCTTCTGGGACTGCTCACAGGGAATGTAGTTTACGTTTTGTAGAGCTTTAAAGGTTGCTGTTCTTTTGTGGTAAGTAGGACTGAAATGTGTTTCCAGGCAGTTTACAGGATCCTGTTTGACGAATTTCGATGGGATATAAAAGGCACCAGGTTGGAATGGTTCGAAGATGGACTTTGGAGGGAAGGGCCGGTGAAGCTCAGACCCTGAGCAAGGGACCCACCATGGGCTCACATTCCTCATTGCAGCAACCTTCCGGAAATTGTCACCCAGGAAGCAGCTCCCAGAGCTCTGCTTTGGGGCAATGCATGGCTGACTTGCCTTGTGGCCAAGGGTCACCAGTCCCGGCATTTCTGAGTGTGGATAAAAACAACATTCACCCGGAAGAGTTCATTTCCTGAAGTGAAACCCCACATTTCCCAGTGCTTGTCACAATTCTGCTTGTGGCTCCAAAACCACTGGTCCTATGTCCCCTTCCTCATCTTTCCCTATAGATGGCAAACTCAAAGAAGCCATCTGTAGTTCAATAGACTTTCTCCCCAGTCCCCTGCTCTTTCCAGAGGTCTCTTTTTGAGCCCAAGCTCTGACTTGTGTTTTCAAGGGCTCCAATTTGGCTATGGGGAGGGGAACTGGAGGACACAGATGGCCATAAGTAGCAGAAGAACAGCTAGGATTGAGGGGCAGCAGACCACGACAGACTAGAGCCCAGAGCCCCAAAGACCAGAAGGATGGGAGCCGGGTCTGGACCAGGAGGCAAAGGAGGATTGGCTGCTCCTGGAAAGAGAACCAAGAATCCAAAAGGAAAGCTGAACCAGAAGATAATTCAGCCATGGAAAAAAATAAATCAATGGTACAATGAAACAGACATCATTACCCTGTATTCACGTATGATTACACTGCTGGTGTGGCTCAGCACCATGTACAGCCAGAGGAATGAGAAGTTGTGCACTATTGGTGTACAATGTGTCAAAATGCATTCTACTGTCATGCATGACTAATTAGAACAAATTTTTTAAAAAACTGTAAAAAAAAATAAATCATACTAAGAATGGTTGTCATTTACTGAGCACCTACTAAATACCAGGTATGTATTGTCCAAGTAAGAGGCATTATAGAGCCTGGATCCAGATCCTGTGTTCAAGTGCTGACTCTGCTGCCTTCTAGCTATGAGGCTTTGAGCCAATCACATTATCTTTCTCAGCATCCCTCTGTAAACTATAAATAGCACTAGTGGCCCTGCTGAACATCCTGAGGGGGATATGAGGCTGTCTTTGCAAAGCCCTTGGCATGGGCACGGCCCAGGATCCACACTGGGTCAACATTACCTACTACTAAGAATCTCTAAGTTCATACTATGAATCAGCTCAAAAGGTAGGAATTGATATTCCTGTTTCATGGGCAGATCAATGGAATTCAGAGATGCTGGGATACAGCCTGAGGCCACACACCTGTCACACCTGTAAGCAGCAGATACAGGTTCAGAACCTCAGCCTCAGCTGCCAAATCCCCTGCTCTTTCCAGAGGCCTCCTCCAATTAGACTCAGCAAATAAAACCAACAGAGCCTCCCCACCTGGGGCCCACCTTCCACTGGGCAGCAAGAGACAATAGAAATGGATGAGATGGTCAGAGTGACGAGGAGAAAAATGAATCAGGGTGAAGGAGACAGAAAGGGCCACGGGCGCATTGATAAAGTTAGGCAGGGAAGACTTCTCTGACCAGCTGACACCTGAGCAAAGACCAGAAGGAAGAAAGGGAGGGAGGGAGGGAGGGAGGGAGGAAGGCAGGGTGGAAGTCATGAGTCTCCCGAGAAGGGAGAACGTTGCAGGCTCCAGAAACAGCAGGCACAGAGACCTGGAGGGAGCAGAGTGCTCTGTGGGAAGGACAATGATAGGCCCCGTGGCAGGGGCACCAGGAGGGGAAGGGCAGGAGAGCCATCCACAGTGGGGGAACAGCACCACTCACAGGCCCTGGACACAGCCAGATTGCACGGGTTCCCCTCGGGCCACAGTGGCCTGCAGGAGAAGGGAAGGGCGAGGTCTGGAGGGTCTGTGACCAGCAGCTGGGGAGTAGTTTAGGCCCGTGAGGATGGGTCCCAAGTCTGCCAGGGACAGGAAGCGGACCCTCACCACAGCCTCCCAAGTGCCAGAGATGCTAAGAGGACCCAGCTAGAAAGGAAGGTGGCACAGAGACAGGGAGCCAGGTCACCCTACATAACGTATAAAACCAAAAAGAAAAATGCTGTAAACACCTGAAAAGTCCAAGGAATTTCACCAAGTTAGCCTCATCGCTGGAATGTTGGAGGAAAGGAGGCCTGGACTTAAGCCTCGGTTCTGTACTAAGTGGCCTTAGGAAAGAAACCTGACTCTCCCGCGTCTCCTCCTTATAAGCAGTAAACCTCATCCTTCAGGGGTGCTGTGGGGCTCAGTATGATTGAGCACGCAGCAGGTGCTGGCACAGAGTAGGACCTCCACAGTGGAGGCTGACCCTGCTGCCATTACAGCATATAGATGCACCAAAGCACAAAGACAATCCAAGGCCATGGCTGATGTCACCTAACTGAGCTGCAGCATGCCCAGCTCCGTGGACTGAATGCCCGCGTCCCCCCAAATCCATGTGCTGAAATCCTAACCCCAATGGAATAGTATTATGAGGTGGGAGAGGTGATAGGTCATGACAGAGCACTCACAAATAGGACAGAGCTCTTACATGAGGACCCAGAGACTTCCCTCACTTCCCTTTCTGCATATGAAGTCACGTGAGAAGACTGCATCCATGAGCCAAGAGGTGGACCCTCACCACACTTTGGATCTGCTGGTACCTTCTTCTAGGACTTCATAGTCTCCAGATGGTGAGAAATAAATGCCGATGTTCATAAGCCACCCAGTCTCTAATATTTTGTGATAGCAGCCTGAGCAAACTATGACATCCAGACAAGGTCAGTGCTGTAGAACAGGCCACGTGGAAGTCACTCATCCCGAGGCAATTATCCCAAGTGAGATCTGAAACTCGGCCCCCACCCAGGTTGAGATCCCCAACTCTGTGAAAACTGAAATATTTTTTCATTGCTGTATGTACAATGTGTTTTCCTACCTACGAAGAAGCAAAGCGGTGATAAAGTATAGAGGAATATATGTCCCAATAAGTTAAGGGGCACTTAACTTATGAACTTATTTTGATCAATTAAAATGAAGAGTTGGGGTTTTCAGTTGGTGCCCCAGGTCTGGAGCTACATGGTTCTTGCACGTCACAGACAGTATTTAAAAACAAGCAGCCTCTCCCTTCTCAGTCCCCTGCGAGAGACCAGTTGCCTGGATGAGGCCGCAGCAGCAGAATACCGCCTCCCAGTCCCCATGGCTTGCCACACAAGGCCCTCTCTTCCTGGCAGAGTGGTCCATGGCCAGCTTCTGAGCTTCAGAACTTCCTCAGGAGGAGGAGGCTTGATGGACCATTCTAACAGAGGTGATACCGCTGATCACCCTTCCAAATGACCCTCCTAAGAGAATATCTGTCCCTTCCCATCATCACCTGCTTCAGCTAAAGGAGTGCAGCAATAACCGTGGAAGAATGGAAGGCATCCAGGGAGAAGCAGGCTCTCTATGCCCAGTGCTAACTCTGGCTTGAGTAAACAGTTCTGCTCCGTGGGAAGGAAGGGCAGTGGTCTCTGAGATGGCACAGCCCCAAGGACACCAGAAGAAGGGTGTCCTCCCCAGATTAAAAAAAAAAAAAAAAAAAACAGGTTACAAAGAACTCAAGACACTAGGCCGGCTTTGCGGTTGTTCAAGACGTGCTGATCTCCTAGCTGAGACCCCCCCTCACCAACCAGCTGAAAGCCCTTCTTTTGCTGTTAGTTCAACATGCCACCAACTGCATTTCATGGTTGAAAAAGCCAGCGACGGGATAAGTAGTGTTTGTTATCTAACTAAATTGTAGAGGAAATGATGTGTGAATGAGAAAATTCTAACACAACCGTGGATCACTTCTGACAACTTCGATTATGGTTTTGTTTAGTTAAGCACTTGTGCATTTTAATGAACTGTCTTATGGAATTATTAATTGAATCTGGGATTTCCAGGGCTTTTCCGCTGCCCTGAATCCCTCCCGGTAGAGCCGATATGTGTCCGGGTGCCTTGCTTACCGGGGTTGGTTTTCCACTCCAAACTCCTGGAGCTAAAGCCCAAGGCAAACCAGACCCAGCACCTAAACTGAAAGAGAGTAGCTCCTGGTCTCCCCACAAAGTTGAAGACACAGAGAAGCAACTTCTAGAAAACTCAGGGGCATAGAAGACAAACAGCGATTTCAGTCTATGGCTTATCATCATTAAACGATCCTAGTTAAGAGACTAGCAGAACCAGGAGATCAGCTGTTGAAGAGTGATCATCTGGAGCAGGAGGGCATCCTGGGCCCACTGGCTTCTCTAAACACAGACCCAGAAAAACAGGAAGAGGCCCCAGACCCATCCCCACAAGAACATCCCCACACCTGCTCCCCAGACTTTGGCTGGACCAGCACGGCCAGGCTGCTTCTGGACCCTCCGTGCTGTAAGGCAGCACTGCAGAAGCTGAAAGATCCTGCCAGCTTTCACAGTGAGACCAACCCAGACCTGCTTCTGGCAACAGAGGGGGTGCCCCCAAAGGGAACAAAGAGGCAGCTGATCCCATCCACCATGACCGCATGCAACTGTACAGACTGCATCCTGCACCCAGGCCCATGGGACGGTGAGAGGATGCAGTTCAGCCCATGTCCTGCTCACCAAGCTGTGGACTCATGAACTGCATCTGCCCAGAGAGTTGTGGACCAGTCCTCAGGGGCCCAGGGCAAAATTAGCCAAGAGGCTCTTTTGGGGGGAGGGAAGGGTACTGGGGATTGAACTTAGGGGCACTGAACCACTAAGCCCCATCCCCAGCCCTATTTTGTATTTTATTTAGAGACAGGGTCTCACTGAGTTGCTTAGTGCCTCGCTTTTGCTGAGGTTAGCTTTGAACTTATGATCCTCCTGCCTCAGCCTCCCAAGCAGCTGGGATGACAGATGTGAAACACTGCACCCAACCTAGTCAAGAGTTTTTAATGAAAGAACTATTCAGAAAGGTGGGCAAAGCTAAGGGAAATCCACAGGGGACCGAGGCACCCTGGGCTGGCAGAAGGTGGGGGGGCAGCTCTTACCACACCAGACCCAAAGGGGCCAGGGAGGGAGTCCTCACAGGAACCCAGCAGGAGCTGTGGCTGTGGGCATCGTTGTGGAAGAACCCAGCTGCTGCCAAATGCTACCCATCAGCAGCTCCCACCTGGCAGCAGGGGCTGCATGTCTGACTGATACAGCCCACAGAGGTCAGCCTCATGGACCAAAGCAGAGGCAAGAGAGGTGCGGAGTGGATGTGGAGGGCAGGGAACTTGCCAGGCCAGGAACCCACTCTGATTCTCACCAAGGGCCCAGCTTGGCCAGCAGGGGACAAGCCTGACTGCATCTGCACTTGCTTCCCATCCAATGCTTCATCTTCTAGTTGGCCATCTTTCCTGTCACCCATGCTGCCACCATGCTCCATGCACTTTCCCATCTGTCTTGCCACATCCCTCCCTGTCTGTGGAGGACACCAGGGGAAGCAGGGAGCAGCAGTTCACCAGATGGCAATCAGTCTGGAGGTCAGTGCTGTGAGGCCTGCTCCCTCTGCTTACCCTCCCAACAGGCGTATAGCCTGTGGTTTAAGATGGACCTTTCCCAGGATGCATGCAGCCAGAGATTGTTCCCCCTGCCAGCCAGGGGTGGGCTGTCATAGCCAAAAAGGAAACATGGGGCAAATCTGCCAGTGAAGTACAATGACAGGAGCCACCAAAGGAGAGTTCTGAGAGCAAGGACTTCAAGAAGCAGTGGCCCCTGGGGGCCTGAGTCTGAGACAGGAGGACTGCAAGTTTCAAGCCAGCCTGGGCAACTTTTATCTTTTGACCCTTTTTTAAAAACTGGAAAGTGGGCACGCATTTGACTTCACATCCTGCAGCCCCATCCTGACAGTCACCCACATCTCCTTCAAGGAAAACATATTGGAACACTTTTCAGAGAGGGAATGAAAGAGAGGCTTGATTATTCTGCAAGGGCTGGGCCACATGAAGTGAACTACTACAAACTTATCTCCTGCAGCCTCCAAGCCTTCCCGAAAAGCTTCTTTGCTATGGATCTGTTGGGGGTCGGATGAGAGCTGGCTGGAACCTATGGAAGTGGATTCAAGGTGCTAGACAGAACTGGGCCACCCTCCCTTATTTTAAATACAAGGCCCATCTCCTGGCTCTGCTTTGTGCCCTTTAATGGGTCCTACACAAGCTGATACCCACAGGCTGAGACCTTCTCCAAGAGAAAGCTGCAAGTTCTCTAAGGGCCTTTAAAGTACAATTGCTGGGTACTAAAAGAGATCAAAACTAGCAAACATTAAGAAACTAGAAGACATGTGGAAACTTGGATAGGAAGTCTCCTGGTCTCTGGTGATGTAGCATCAGCACTACTTGCTGGGATTCTCAGTCCACTCTCTGGCCACCATCCTAACTCATGCCTCAACTCCTCCAGGTTTGCACATGGCTCTCACAATCCTACAACCCTGCCTGCCCTCCAGTCAGCTCCTGGGGCCTCTGTGGACCACAGCGGGTGCTCCAAGAGGACAGAGGAGTTCTGATGGCATCTCAGAAGAAAGACCACAGCCCTGTTTGTGAGCTTCTGCTTCATCCTGATCTATCAGAGAAGATTCCAGGGGAGGAAATCCAAAGGATTATTTAAAGCCAGTTTCTTCCTAAACCTAATTTACACTATGATAGTATTTCACCGGGGTTGGTATGACAGTGGCTTCCAGTGGCAGCTTATATGAAAGAAACTGCAGTGGTTCAGCCAAACCCAAGCAGAGGACTCCCCAGCACTCCCTCGGGTGGGGAGGCCAGGCCATTTTCCTTGGAGCTCCAGGCAGCCAGAGCCAACCTGGCAGCTGTAACTGCTTCTCCAGTAATGGTGTCTGTCCAGGATTTCTTCACCATATGCATGGGGAGGCACAGGTGCCTACTGGCCCAGAGTCCACCATCAAAGATTCTTGAGGCCCAAGGAAAGGCAAAAGCAAAGAGCAGGAATACCAGGGATTCACAAGTGGGGAAGACCCTAGCTATGCCAGACAACGGTCACCTTTGGAGAGAGGTGGCTGCTACCTCCCTGATGTGAAAAGGGAGGCCCAAGTGCCCTTCTTCCCCACAAGTCCTCTCTGCTCTGCAGGCTCTACATACACTAGCTCACTCACACAACTTTCAGTAGGCTGATGGCTAAGGACAGAGAGGGGGGCAGACCTAAGGATCTTCCATCAGAGGGGAGTAGGGGATGAGTCTCCCCCGATTTTATTTAGTTGTCTTTTATGTAGTTTTAAAAGTTTACATATGACAGCAGAATGCATTACAATTCTTATTACATATATAGAGCACAATTTTTCATATCTCAAGGTCCTATTCATAGCACAGATGAGAAGCCATGTCCACAGAAACCTGCTGGCCTGCCTCGGCCATCCCACCCTTCAAAAGAGCAGGTAGAAGACCTTCCAACTGGTTCAGGCCACATGCCGAGCATCTCTGGACCACTGCAGAAATGCTCAGAGCTTGCTAGAATCCTGGCAAAAGCCACTGTGACTGCACACTTTTCTGAATGTTGTAAAATAAAGCACACAGTGCAGTGTATCCAAGGGACCCAGGGTCTAGAGCAGTATCGGGGTGACGGCTCACCCTCTACTGACAAGGACACCTGGCCACTTTGTTGGCAGCTGTGCCCAATCCTCACCACTTGTTCCAGAGTCCCAGAGCACACATTTGACACACAGCTCGGACTAGACTACTCAGAGTCGGATTTCATGACCCTCACGCTCACTCTGGAACCTCAATAGGGCTGTCTCACCTTTAGCTTCTTTCCTTGTCCTCAAGATTAGGCAGACGAGAGGAAAATTTTAAAAAGATGGGGCTCAGCAGCACAATCCACCACCCATTCAGGCGGAGGACCCCCTTTGTAAACTGCTTGCCAAGAGAATGGCAATTTATATGTTCTTTCCTATCACAGGCCCCTTCTTTATGTCCACAAGATAGATTCCATCTGAGTGAAAATCCACAAGAACTATCTGTGATCCAGCAGGCCTCCCTTCTGGACTCATTTCTGTCACCCGCACACATTATGCACTTGGGAAAGTCATTTAGCCTTCTTACCTTGTCTTGACCACCCCCCACCATGAGTATTATCTCTTTTGATACAACCACATGAAGCAAATGGGGACATTGTGGATTACAGAAGTAAAGCAACTTACTCCAATTATGGAAGTAGCAGGGAGCTGGAGGTCTTTATACCCAAGAATTCTGATTTCAAATCTAACACTCAGAAAGACGTTATGTATGCCCTGTGTCCCTGGGAAAGGAGACATACACTCTGGGATGCAGGGCTCCAAGCCACAGCAACAGCACTGGCTGCTATAGGTAGAAGGAAATGACAAAAGGACATTGGATGGCTCAGGAAGGTAGAGAACCAGGCTCTCAGTAAGGTCATCGCATCCATCACCCCAAGTGTAACCTCAGTAGAGGACCACTTCTGAGCATGGCCCACACTCACACACTGGGTGCTGCCACTCCACTGAAGTCACCAGGGGTCCAGAACACAAAGTTCCTGGCTCCTTAGCCTGTGCTAGATGCCTCCTCTTGATTCAAAGCCTCAGAGGTCCATCTGATGGGTGGAGCCCAAGTCCTAGACCTGGCCTAGGTCCAAGTGCAACTAAAAATCCTGCTCTAGTAGGAAGCCATGCTAGTTGACCTCAGCTCCCACCAAGACCCCAAAAGTAGGGAATTCCCACACATAAGGAGTTGGCTCAGATGCTGGGTGATCCAAACTGACAGATGCCCGACAAATGAGGAAACAGTGCCAGGAGTTCTCTAGGGTCTTTTTCATTAGGATGAGTCTAATTAACTTATCAAACATGTTACATTGCAGTACATTATAATCCCCATTTATCTGTACCCCCTGTCTCCATAAAAAAACGTTCTACATGGCTATTCTTCATGGTTTCGCTCCATCCTCTGGGAGAACATGTCAAAATTGACATATCTCGTGAACTGTGCCCTAACTGAGGCTTTAGGAGGCACTGCTCAGGGGACTCTTGCTACTTTTTCTCTTCCAGGAAAATGGCACATCCCTAATAGGGGTTGATCTGTTAGCCTGTGCCACAGAACAAGGATCTATGGAGCAAAGCCTCCCAGAGTTGTAGGAACCACAAGTGGCTTACCCAATCTCCAATGTTCCTATGAGCTAAAAATAAGTGTTTCTGATGCTAAGTCACTGATTTGGGGTGGAGCTGCTTGTTACAACAAAATGGATCAACACACGTTATGGAGAGCCGCTCCACACCATTGCCTTCTGAGCAAAGGGAAGACTTACATAAGGAAGACACACCCTCTGCTTTCATGACATTTATCTGCGACAATCTCCAGTCGTAGCTGGCACAGAGAGTGGAAATGCTTTAAGGGAGACATAAACAAGCCCTGGGGAGCACCAGGAGAGGAGACAGAAATTCTGCCTAGAGGATCCAGGAGATTTCCCAGAGGATATGAAACTTGAACCAGATCATAAAGGTTAAAGCCAGTGCCATCAGAGAAGGCTGCAGAGAAAACAATGTGCAAAGCCAGAGAGGGGCAAGGAGGTACACACACTTACACACACACACACACACACACACACACACACATACCAGTTATGGTTTAGAGGTGGTGTCTCCCCAAAACTCATATGGGAGGCAATGCAAGAAGGTTTGGAGGAGAAATTATTGGGTTTTAGCCTTAACCTAATCAGTGAATTGATCCCTGTTTGGGTTAACTGGGGGTGACTGGAGGTGGGTGGGATGTAGCTGGAGGAAGTGGCTCTTGGGGGCATGGTTATGGGGTATATATTTTGAATCTGGAGAGTGGAATCTCTCTCTCTCTCTCTCTCCCTATCTCTCTCCTCTGTTCCTTGATCATCATGTGAGCTGGTTCCCTCTGCCACACTCTTTCTCCATGATGTTGTGCCTCATCTTGAGCCCCAAGGAATGGAGCCTACCTTCTATGGACTAAGATCTCTGAAACTGTGAGCCCTCAAGTAAACTTTTCCTCTTCTATGTTGTTCTGGTTGGGACTTTAAGACACAGCAGGGAAAAATCTAACTAAATGAATGCATATGAATATGTTCATATGTGTGTGTGTGTGTGTGTGTGTGCATGTGTGTGTGTGTGTGTGTGTGTGTGTGTGATATGAATGTGTCCATGTGTATTCCTATGTGTGTGTGTGTGAGTCTGTCCTGGTGCTGCTCAAGTATAAGCAAGTGGAGGTGGGGAAGACCTCAGTGGAGGAGATTCCAAAGGCCCACAACACCACACCAACAGGTTTCAGCCTGCTTCTCAAGGCAATGGAATTGAATGAAAGTTTCTAGCAGGTCTTTCCCTTAGAAATACCACACTCTAAGTGGTAGGAAGGAGATGCAGAGAGCACAATGACTAAGAAGACTGTGAGATAAAACCAGTGTTGGACAACACCTCTAGCAAGTAGAGCAATCCAAATTAAAACTACCCCGAGATTTAATCTTATTCCAGTCAGAATGGCAATTATCAAGAATACAAGTAATAATAAATATGGAGAATGTGGGGAAAAGGTTCACTCATACATTGCTGGTGGGACTGCAAATTGGTGCAACAACTATGGAAAGCAGTATGGAGACTCCTCAGAAAACTTGGAATGGAACCACCATTTGACCCACTTATCCCATTCCTTAGTATATACCCAAAGGATTTAAAATCAGCATACTACAGTGACACAGCCACATCAACGTTTATAGCAGCTCAATTCACAATAACTAAGCTATGAAACCAACCTAGGTACCCTTCAACAGATGAAAAGATAAATAAAATGTGGTACATATACACAATGCAATATCACTCAGCCATAAAGAAGAATGAAATTATGGCATTTGTTTGTAAGAGGATGGAACTGGAGACTACCATGCTAAGTGAAATAAGCCAATCGCAAAAAACCAAAGGCCAAATGTTCTCTCTGACATATGGATGCTACCACACAATAGTGGGGAGAAAGAAGTTCATTGGATTAACAAAGGGAAACAAAGGGAAGGGAGTGAGGATGGGAACAGGAAAGACAGTAGAATGAATCAGACATAACTTTCCTATGTTCTCATATGAATACACGACCAATGAAACTCCACATCATGAACAACCACAAGAATGGGAAGTTATATTCCACATACATATAATAAGTCAAAACACATTCTACTGTGATGTACATCTAAAAGGAACAACATCAAAAACTTTAAAGAAACACTGCCAGATAATTAGGTCCTGAACAGAAACAGTAAAAAAAAGAGTAAAAATATCTGCAGACCATGTCAGTGGTAAGATCAGCAAGGTGTGATTGGACAAGAATGAGGCAGGAAGGAATGAGAGATGGCACAGGAGTTCATGCTATAGACTTGGTCACTAAGTGGGTGGTAGTCAGATCTGGGGAAGGAGAGAAGGGAAGAGGCTTGGGGAAAGCTGATGATTTGGTGTGGAACATTTCCCATTTGAGATGTCCCTGGAACATCCTGATGGATGTTTCAAACTGGCAAATGGAAGATGTGGGAGAAATTCCCATCTGCCCGGAGTGGGAGAAGGTATGGGAAAGGCTCCAGAGACCGTGTTGACAAATGCACTAAATCTGCTAAGTACTCACCAAAGGGACACGATGCTGGGAGAGAGGAGAACAACGGCCTTCTAGGCAGGGGAACGCCATGCACAAAGCCATAAAGAGCAGATGTAGTCAGAGAAGGGCAAGCAACTGGGTCTGGCTGAAGGCAGGGAAGGCAATACATGGCTTCTAGCATGACATTTCTCACAATCCATGGGACTGGTCTTGTCGGTCATTTCTGTGGGTGAAGGAATGTCGGTGTGACAGTGCAGTCATACAGCTTTATGCATAAATTTGAAGACTTACAAGTGAACTCATGGGGTCTTTAGTGTCCTTTATAAACTCAGCTATTGGTCCATTTGTAGCATTTATGGGAATTTCCCTCATTGTCCTTCTGCCATAGAACTCAGGATGTATCTAGTTATTCATGGAAGTAATAAATGCCTACCTCATAACATACAGTATATTTTTTAGGAGACACTGTACTGTAGTCATAAAATCACCCAAAATATCAGTGGCTTGCACAACTCGGGCTTACTGCTCACTCCTTCTATATCCAAGAAGCATCAACCAGGGACCCTGCTCCTGCCATCATTACCATCCCCACAGTGGGATGCGGGATGCGGGAACACATTGCCCTTTGAGTACACTGGCTCTTAAAGCTTCCATTGGGAGGTGACATCTATCATGGCTCCTCATGTCTCCTTGGCCAAAGGAAGTCACATGGTCAGACCTGAAATCCAGGGGCAGTGGGGAAATACAGCCCACCCACAGGAACACAACAGATCCAGCAAACTGCAATGTGGCTTATCACATTCTGCACATGGAGATGGCTAAGTCCTCCAATGTGTGCGGCAGCGTTTCACCTGGAGTGCAGCCCTGCTCATTTGATGCAGACACCTCCTCCAGGCTGGAATTCAATGCAGGAATTATATTTCCCTTTTATTTATCTACTTCTTCAGGCCAAGTCGCCAATGACCTTGGTATTCTCAGCCAAGAACACTTTGCC
This sequence comes from Ictidomys tridecemlineatus, assembly GCF_052094955.1. NCBI lineage: Eukaryota > Metazoa > Chordata > Mammalia > Rodentia > Sciuridae > Ictidomys > Ictidomys tridecemlineatus. The sequence continues at coordinate 50,642,467 of NC_135480.1, read as the reverse complement.
TCTGGCCCTATACTCACTACATTGTGATCCTTCCAAAAGCCTTAATTATCTTGGGCCCCCCACTCCCGCCCTGCCCCAGCTCTGGAGGAAGCATGGAGCCAAGGGGTATCTGCTTTCACTATAGTTTTTCTCTGCATAAAGAGGAAGAAAATATGGTGCAGAGCCTGAATTTCTCAACCTTAGACATGGAAATACCTATCACCTATTGGTCTGCTGCTGGGTTCAGGGACTTCTATTTTCCCCTGTAGATACTTATTTGCCTTTCTGAATCTCTTATCTGATGCAGCCAAGAGGAGCAATAATTATTTCTCTGTGGCTCTGCAATTGACAGATTTCTCCTAAGTAAATGTCCGTGAGTGTTCATTCAACAGAACCGTATGCAGATGAAGCGAAGCTGAGCCTTTGCCTGCAAGTTTTGCCAAGGAGAGGTGCCAGGCTGTAAGCAATGGCCCATGCAATATTTAAACATTTCATGATTATGTATGTGTGTGTATATATATATATATACACACACACACATATATATATATATAATGTGTATAATATGTAGTGCATATATATACATATACATAAGTATACATATATGCATAAGTGTATATATATAGTATATATTTACAAGTATATACATAAGTATGCATATATATACTTTTAAAAAAATAAGTCTAAATGTATTTATAAAGTCAGATTTCATTTCATTTTCTGTGTTTTGCTTTGTTAAGTGGAACTCTTTAGGCCTAACAACTTCTCCCTGTCAATCCAAGCATCAATGAGCTGCTTTCTATTTACAACTCAATGTACACCAATTATCCTCTATTTTCTTTAACTGAGAATAGTATGAGCCTGTCAAATCCAGGCATCCCGGCTGAAGACAGACAGCAGAGCCCCTGCCACCACTGCCCAAACCCCCAACATCTCTGGATGCTAGATGGACAGGCAAGTGGCTGGGTACTCACAGGGCACTTCTGATATGATGGACACTGCTAAGCTCTTTGCATGGGCTTGGTCTCGACTAATCCTCACACAATCCCATCCAGCAGGGACCCTGATTCTATTCATTTTACAGAGCAAAACACTGAGTCTTGGAGAATGTGTTGGATAGACTACAGGGAGTAGTTGGCATGTGAATAGAGTCCTAGAGGATACTTAGGAATTATCCAGGAGCTCAAAGGAGGAGGCTCAAAGTTTACACATGCAAACTGAACAGCATGGAGCCAGAATGGAAATGCCATGGACACTGCATGTTTGGGAAATGGTAAGGAGTGGGAAGGTTAGTGTACAGGTCCTTTGGTTTAATGGACTAAAAATAAATCCAGGAAGTTCCACCAGGGCCACATTATAAGGGATTTGTAAAATATGCTAAAGTCTTGGACCTCTGATATCAAAGACAAATAAGTAATGAAGGAAGGAAGTGGGCAGGTGTAAGACAACGTGGAGCAGTGTGGACTGTGGCAAATCAAATAACCTTTTTGGTTAAAAGGCATTGGATTATTTTAAGCATGAGCTGAATTGGCCCCTTAGGACATCATGTTATAAACTCTGCTGGGTAGACAGGGGGAATGAGTTGGCAATGACATGGTCAGGTCTCTTTAGAGAGCTCCCTCTGGTGAGAAAGACATCAGAATAGGCGGGCAAAACTGATAACAAGGAGCCCAGTGAGGAGGACACAGGAAAGCAGCAGGAGATGATGGTAGCTGAGACCTACCTGAGGGCAGTAGATGTAGAGAGAAATGATACCTATGAGAAGGAGGCATTCAGCAAGAAGAAATTGACAGGATCTGGATGCAAAACAGATGTGGGGAGGAATGTATGGGGGTTCAAAGATAATGCCCAGGTTGCTGGTACAAACCACAAGAAAAAATCATTGATAAGTCCATAGGGTTGGGAAGCAGAAGTAGCAAGTGTCACTTGAGGCCATCTCATGGGCAAAGCTTTGATGTTTCTGCTACCATGAGGGGTCCGCTGGACTGATGCAGGTCTTGGTCAAGACATGTATTTGAAGGGTGACCAAAAAACGCAAGAGGTACTAAGATTGGTGCCTGTCCCTGTGCTGCATCCAGACACCTAATGACACAGTCACCAGATACCAAGCAGGGAATAAATTTACATCAACTTGTCTGAGCTATGGGGTGCCCAGATATTTGGTCAAACGTTATCCTGGATGTGTTTTTGGATGAGATCAACATGTGACCCAATAGACCAAGTACAGCTTAGTGTCTTTCCTAATGTGGATGATCTTCATCTAATCAGTTGAAGGTCTGAATAGAATAAGAAGTCTGACCGTATTGTGATAAGACGGAACTCCTCCAGCCTGACTCTCGGAGCTGGGACATCAGTCCTTGGTTCTTCGTGGGTCTCCAACCTGTCAGCTGTTGGACTGAAACTCACAACATCAGCTCTCCTGGTTCCCAAACCTTCAGACTTAGACTAGAACTACACCATAAGTTCCTCCGGGTCTCCAGCTTGCCAGCTGTGGATCCCAGACTCCTCAGCTTCCATACTGAGTAGCCAAGTCCTTATAACTGTTTACACACACACACACACACACACACACACACACACACACACACACACACGGTGTTGCTTCTGTCTTTTTGGACAGTGGAGGGACATTCACCATAGGGGAGTCGGAGGCCTAGACCTTGTCACTCCACCATGCCTTTTCTTGGTCTTTCCCACTCAGAGCATAACCATGGCCACATAAAAGGTGCTTGATCAACGCTCGTGAAACAGAAATGAAGCTGAGATGGAAATCCAAATAGCAGACTCCAATCCAAAGAGAATACTTAGAAATCATGAAGAAGGCCCAGCTGGTCAATGCCTGAGCCAGATCATCTTGAAGAACATTTTGGAAAGTGTGTATGACTGCGGTCCTACAGAAGGCACAGGAGGCTTCTGAGCCACTCAAAGGCTGGACTTCAGTCAAAGCCAAGGGCATCATTACATTCCAGGGTAAGGATCTGGTGCATGATGAGAATGGAGCATCAGGAAGACTGAGTTGCTCCCACATCCCTCAGCCTCCTCTCTCCGCAAGGCCAAGGCAAGAACCCAACCGGGAGATCATTTGCAGACAGGCGACATTGCCTGTCTGATGGAAACCAAAATGTCAGGTAATTAACTGGACAGCTATGGGGGCATTAAATAATCACAACAGTAATAATAACTGGACTCAAACTTCAGAAAATCAGATGGCTCAAAACTTGAGGCCTGTTGAGAGGACAAAACTGGGTTTGGGCACACTCCCTCCTTCATAGTGACCAGTACATCGCCTGGTCCTCTGTCAGCCCATTACTCTCCAGCCCTTAGGTTATCTCCAGATTCCTGCGAAGACTGCAGCTGTCTGGCCTCAGAAATATCTGCCTGTCTTGCCAAAGGTGGCTGTGAACTCCTGTTGATCTGCACAGGAGTGAGGCAAGTGCTTTAACTGCTTCGTCCTGAAGGCAGCTCTATTACTGATGCATCATTCCTGCAGGCTACACAGGAAAATGGGAGCCCAGCCAACTTGCCTATAGTCACACAGTCAGTGAGGGATGAAGTCAGGACCCAAACCCAGTCGGCCCTACTACAGATCCCACCATCTTTGTCATAGGTAATGATGCCAATGCCCTCCAAGCCTGTTCAAAGGCCACAGTGCTCTTTGTCCGTCTCAGGCAGGTCTCCCTGAGATGTCACCCAGAGCAAGGCAGGGTTCCCACAGGGACAGATGCATGGAACACCTCCAGATGCATACGGGCCAGGTTCCACGGTACTGAGTCAGGCTCACCGTGGGCACCCCACTCTCTACCCTGCCTCCTATGTTACTGCTCTCCACAACGGCTATTTATAAACCTCATTTGTGCACAACAACAGTATATTCTGGCTTTTTTCCTGCACTTTAAATAACTAAGTTATGGATGAAGGAAACAAAATGGAAATGTTATCCAATCGCAGGCTCGTCCTGGCGCACGTCTGTGGATCCCATATTCCTCCGGGTGCCATTTCTAACAGACTCCTCTCCGCTCTGCCTCATTATCTCCTGCTCTCCTTTGTGCTCCTAAACAAAAGCAACGTGGGCACGCAGCCACGGCTTGCTTATGCCTGCCTGGCAGATGGAGCAGGGAGGGACCAGGCCCTCCCAGGCCCCTCGGGGAGTGTCAACAGAGAGACCTAACATGGACTGAGCCCTTACTAGGTGCCAGTTCTGTGCAGCATCTCATCCAGTCCACATCTCTCCCCACCCCCAGGCTTTTGCCCTCAGTTAAGGAAACTCAAGCATTTTGCCCAAGATCACATACGTAGAAAGCATGAAGCCAAGACTTGAACTGGGCAAACTGACTAGCGTCCAGGCCCTTGGCCATTTGGCCCCCATGGGAAGCTCATGTTCAAAGAGACAGATAATGATCACGGTATCTCCCAGGGCCCCCCAAAGCAGGGAGTTTGACCATGGTAGGTGTTCTAGGAAAGGAGGAAAGAACTACCCAACACCCATTTGCTCTCACCCTTACCATGAGTACTGGTTTTCAATCTTTCAGTCAGTTAGCCAATCAACAAACAGTTGCTAAATACCTGCTCCATGCCAGGCCCTGTGCTGGGAGCTGCTGCTGCAACCGTAGATGTGACAGTATTGCTCTCAAAATGAATTGGGGTGGTGTCCAAAGCCACAGATATGTCCCCCAAGGCCCAGGTCTGTCCTCACCAGAGACATGGGACCGCCACCCTATGGCCATTCTGTGTGACCTGGAGACATCGCTTCCTTCCCTGTCCCTTTCCTGTCACTGTCATTCCCTCATCCTAATTATCAGACAACCTGCACAGTGTTTCCTGGCTCCTTGACGTGTTCTCCATGCTGTGTTTACAAATGCAGCTGCAGACACAAATTACTCTTGCCACCTGTCCTGCCAGATATACTGGTGGCCTTTAAACATTTGATTCTGTTGATGTTCCTTATGCAGCAGTGGCACCTAGCCTTCTAAGCATGGGAAGAAAACAGTTCAATGTTGTGGGGACAAGTGGCAGGAGCCAGCAGGCCTGCTTCAGGCCCTGACTCCACTACTCTCTTGCTGAGTGATGCCAGGCAAAGCTGTCGACCTCTCTGAACCTCCTTTTCCTTAGGTTTAAAGTGAGGAGACTGAACAAGGAGCTCTAATCGCTTTGAAATTGGATCCCTTCCAAAGTCCCACAGAGTGTCTTGGTGGCTTTTAGTCCACAGTGCAGTGCTTTTAGTATAATACCAAAGAAGGAGCAAGAAAAGCTGTTGGTGAGCACCTCTTATCACCAGTCAGCCAGAAACCAGGGCCCTCTGGTGCCACGGGTCAGAGCACAAGATTCTGAGCAGCTGTTTTTGCCACTGAGAGCTCTGGGCAAATCAGCTGGTGTAGATGAGCCTCAGTTTACCCATCAGCTCCATGTGATGCAAATCTTTTTCACTAGGTAGGATAAAGATTATTAGAAGCAATGTTATTTGGTGCAGGGGTAAAGCAAGAGATGCACCCTCTTACAATTTTTTTTCCCTATGCTGCCTTTCTGGTCCACAGGGACCAATTTCCACCCTCCTAGGGCTGATTTCCGTTCTCACAGGCTCATCCCCAAGCTTGACCTCCCAAGCTGACGCCAGCTCCCGCCCTGGGAGCAGAGTCCTGTCCTGCCCCAGTCCAGTAACTGGTCCCAGCTTCCAGGACCAGGCCTTCTGAAGATGGCCCCTCGCTGAGCTGAGCACCCACAGCTGCCCGCCAGTTCTGCCCACCTGCCTGGCATCCTGTGACTTCCTCCAGGAAACACTGGTACTGCCAGCTAGCAGACGCGCCCAGACCTTCTCACCATCATGGTGACCTAGACCCGCCTTCTGACTCTGCCCTGGAGTGCATTTGCTGCTGGGCCCACCTGTTCCCTCTGCGTGTACCCTGGGGACCGCTGCACACCCAGCCCCGTGCTGCTCCCTGGGACCTGGCAACAGCCTGCGACTCAGACCTGCTCCCCTGCCTATTCCCTCACTTCCTGCAGCTGCCTGTGGAGCCCTCGGAGGATGAGTGGGAAAGCAGAAGAAAGGTCTTTACCCTGTGGAGGGAGGTCCCTGTCCCCCCACCTGCTTCCTGTCCAGACACACATAGTCAGTCATGGGTTATGCTATGCAAGCTGACCTTTTGGTTTCTGTCCTCTCTCCATTTATTCCTGACTCTACTTTTAAGAAGTCCACAGAGGGAAAGACCCAAATTGTCAAGAACCTTAGGCTGACTCGGACATGTGGAAAAGACCACTCCGCATGCCTACTAACAAGAGCTCCCAGTTTCTGAGTTCCAGGCACGTTAAGTCCCTTGCTCTGCTGAACTCAATCCAATACTCAGCGACACAGATACTATGATTATCTGTATTTTACAGAGGAGGAGTGGGCTGATTCACAAAGTCCCCAAGATCACACAGCTCATGGGTGCTGGGCAAGGCTGTCAGCCAGGTCTGTCTGCCCCAAGGCCAAGTGCTAAGCCACGTTGCTGTCCTGCCTCCCCAGTGAGGTGGGCTCTGGCCTGGCAGAGGAAGGGGAGCAGGGGAGAGAGCAGGGCCTCCCATCCCTCATGTCTCGTCGTCACTGAGGATCTGATCAGACACTGCTGCCTGACCTCGGAGTAGTCTTCGTCCCTTTGGGACAGCAGGTTCTTCCTCTGTAGCTCTTTGGTAGAAGAAGAAACCAGCCAAGACCTTCAGCAAGTCTCTGTCTTGCAAATGAAAACTGAAACAAAGGAAAAAGTCCCCTGGTACCCGCCCGCCACTCACATCACAGCTAGAGTGATGTTCCAAAGAGAAGGCCTTGAAGAGCAAGCTGATGTGACATTCAGCTTCACATGTGGCCGCCACAGATCAGGCTTCTTCCTTTGTTATTCTGCTTGTTTGTTCCTGCTTTGAAAAAACAACAATTACTGGGCTGTCCCAAAGCTGTGCTTCAAGGCAGAATCTTAAGGCAGGAAAGGACCGGGCTTGGCTGAAGCCGGTCTGTACCATCACCAACGCTTCTTATTTAATTAGGTTCTTCAAATGTGTGTGACCATGACAGGGCTCCCTGGGTTTGCCCAGACACCATATGCAGCCAGTTTACTCTCTAAAATGAGGAGAATCTGCTTTATGTTTTAAATCAAACTCAAACATACTGCTTACTATGGGATAGGCATTATTGTGAGTGCCTTACCAATATGTACTGCACGAATCTACCTGAAAATTCTAGTCTGAACCCAAAAATGAGCAAACTGAGGCACAAAGAGGTTTACATAACTTGCCCAAGAACACATAGGTAGTAAGGGGCAGAGCTATGACTCATAATCTACATCTTAACCACTATACTACCCTCCCCCTGTGTTTGCTAGGGGTCCTTTCAATATATAAGGCAGATACACTGTGCCTTTGTAAGATTTTTAAGATGAAATCACAAGTCAGAAAAAAAATTCTTTATTTCACCCTGTTTCTTAGAATTAGGAAATGTGGTCACCAGGAGACAGGCGATTGCATTTTATAAAAAGAAAAAAGGTTTCAGATCTGCCTGGTGTCTAGACAGGGAGCTGAATAGAAAAGATTTGTCCGCGTGTCTCCAGGGCTGCCCAGGGGAAAGGAGACTGACTCAAGACACCAGCCCCCGGTGATTAGACAGAAATAGCCCAGCCCGGGAGGAGAGCCATTGCCCAAGCCCGCCAGGGTTGGAGGAAATGGCATATAAAACAGCGCTCCTGAAACCTCTAGAATTCCTACAACAGAATCACCTCGTTTTAAATAAAATGCTGGTTCAGGACCTCTCCCCAAACCCAGGAGTCAGTATTGCCCGGGAGGGAACAGAAGGCAACGTAATCCCCAAACCTAGATTGGTAGCAAGCTCTGCAGGTGTGCTGAGGACCATGAAGTTCGGAATTCTCTGCCATAAAAATCTGACAGGTCAATTTGCTATAAGAATCTGTGTACCATGCACATTGGGAAATACGACTCAGTCACCAGAACAAAGCATGAGGTAGAGCCCAGCCCAGCTCCAAGGCTGAGTTTCGTCTGATACTGATGTAATAACAACAGCAAGGAGAATTCCCAATTATTGGGCATTTACTAGGTGTCACCAATTTTACTGACCTTCATCTTCACCCATCTACTGCATGGAATTATTGTTCACCTTGTTTTGTGAAATTCAGGGTCAAGGAGTGTCTTTGACCAGTCAAGGCTACACAGGAAGCAAGCAGCAGAAGTAGAACTCAGACCCCATCTGACACCCCCAACCACTCACTGTGTCTCTGAGCCCAAGGTCAGCTCTGCAAGGGGTCACAGCTGGAGCTGGGAAAGCCACCGGGTGAGGAAGGTGTCCTTCCCAGCCTTCACATGGCAGGCAAAGAGCAGGGCTTCTCTTTGTACAGTATGTTCATTGCTGCCCAAGGGGCTCTAGCCGCTCTGCCCACACCAGCCAATCTGCTGGGCGGACACGGGCTCTGCCAGGTGTGTGTGCAGTGGGGTGCCGGGTGGGAGAGGCCAACCCGTCCCGTCCCAAGCACCTCCCACTCACAGCAACTCAGATAAATATTTTATTGCTGGAGACAACACCCCCACAGTCCTGGTGCCTGCAATGGTCCTCCTGGAGCCCTGGTCAGCAGCTCCGCCCTACAGATGGAGGCATATCAGAGGGGATCCTGCTTCCAGGATATGTGCCTGGAGCACCTGCTCACCATCTGGAGCTCTAGTGGGGAATAATGAGGGCTCCTTCGGTCATGAGTGGGGGGATCAAAGAGGCACCGCACAGCAGCCACCTGGCCCAGGGCAGGCACCTTCCAGGCATGCCCAGCTCCCTACCTCACTCCTGCTGTGGCCACCTTTCACTCCACAGCTCTGGTCCTCCTCTGGATGGCACTGCCAGGCCTCTCACCCTAGCCCTCAGAGATCCTGGGGCTCCTTCACAGTCAGGGACACCCACCCTCCCACCATGAAGTTCTAGGGCCCTGGGCCTCCCTGGGCCCTCAGCTCCAGGCTTCCCAGGAGCAGGACCATGGCTGTCATTCTCTGGCAGAGCAGGCGCTCATTTAATGACTGAATGAATGTATTCCGTTACTCAACCACAGGAACTGTGCGCCTGCTCTGGCCCAGGTCAGTGCTGAGGACAAATCCACCAGAGCCTGTGGTCTTTCCTCCTATGTGATGTCTAAGGCTCCCTCCTCACGCAGCCCTGCACCTCTGCTGCTCCACAGTGTGGCTCAGTCAAGGATGGGGCCACGCCCTCCTCCTCCCTACACCTCTGTCCTTTAGCCAAGCCTCCAAGACATAGATGCTTAGGCTCGCTCCTCCTTCTGGAACTTTTTAGCTGAGCCTAGAGCTGAAGACCAACCCAGCCGCCTGTCCTGGGGAGTGGGCAGGTAGCCGGCAGGTAGCCATGTCTCAGCCTGGCCACACCTGCAGAGAGCCCACCTGGCACAGCCTCCCTGCTCACAACCTCCTGCAGGAAAACCAGAGCCAAGAATGAACCCCGAAGCCTCATGTCCAGCCTCAGAGGGCCCTCAAGGGCTCACCTCCAGTCATGAGAGAGCCAACCTGCCATGATGTTGGATTGCTGGCAACACGGAGGGAAGCCACCCCCAGAGGATGGAGAGAGGTTCCAGGCTCCCCTGGTTCCCCATGAACTAATGGATCCAGCTCAGCTGCTTAGGTTTATTTACTGCTCATTGAAGACTCTGCCCCAAAGGCTGGAAGGAAAGCTGTGGCTGGTCACAGGAAGTAAAACAAACCAAACCTCGGTCCCAACCTGTGGGAAGGTGCTGCCAAAAGATCAATCTGGAAGGAAGAACGAAGAGTCTCCCGGAGTTGACGGACGTCCCTGGCAAACTGGAAACTGCACACACAGGTGATATATGGCCTGGAGGAATGGCTCCTGTGCTCCCAGCGCCAACCACGGAAGGGAAGGAGAGGAGGACAGAGAGCCCACTCAGGGGAGCAGGGTGCCCCTCTGGCACTTGCAGCCCAGCCCCTGGCCCTCTGGGCCACCTTGGATAAGGGGCTTATCCTCTCTGACTCCCAGTTTCCTTCTCTGAAAACCGAAGGAGTTGGACTCCACTATTCTAATACTATTTTGTGGTTCTAAAAATTCTCACCTCCTTGTCAATATTTTCAAGACAGAGACAGTGAGTTCTGTCTCCTTAGCAAGTCATCTTCTCAAGGGCTTAGGCTATATTCTTGTAACCTTGGTGAAGGGCTCCAGAGGGTGTAGGATAATTGTTTCTCCTCCTTGTTGCTATGGAAACTTGTGACTCCTACATCCCCTGGTGCTTAGGACAATAGCATGCCCCCGGGTGGCTTGGTGTCTTTTGTCCACACCTGTGCTGTGAGAGTTCTGAAGCGCCTGCAGAGCTGAAGGTGAGGGCTTGGTGAATCAGTCACTGCTGTTCCCCTTTAATTACCAAGTTTGGTCAGATTAGCGGTCTGAGATGGTGCTGAAGGGCTGCCGTGATTAGAGCACCCTGTGGCCTAAAAATGGAAGCCTGTTCTCACCTTCTGTGGACTTCCTTTGGCCTGCTCTGCAATTTCAGCGTGGTGTTCTGTGACTTTCCTGCCACTAGTGCCCCATGTGCCCTTCACAAAGGTGCCCTCCACAAGCGCTGAATGAGACACTGTCATCTCTGTGTGACTCCCTCTGATCATGGCAACACATCAGACTCAACGGAAATGAGTGTCAGCAAGCAGGTCTTGCAGGGCCCAGACAGAAACGTGTCACTGGCGGAGAGGCTGCTGGCTGCCGTGCTCAGACAGTGAGCTGTTAGACACAGAAAATGGGAGAGAAAGTCCTCCCAGCCCATAAAATGCACCCGATTTGCAAAGAGATCTACACAATGTGACTTTGGAAAACAGCAACAGGATCATTTAATGAGATGCACCCTTTCTCCTGGTAAAACGGCAAACAACGTGCTTCTTGCTCATCCTAAAACCGCAGCATCCCCCAACCAGCAGAGATTAATGGAGATGCCACCGTGACTTACCAATGTTTCCCACCATTATGCTCTGTACCTACAAGATCGTTCAACCTCCCTCACCCAACAGGGCAGCCTTCCACTGTCCAAATAATTGCCTTTATTTCTACACATGCTTTGGACCCAGAATCCCTTGCAATTCCTCCTCCTCTCATCCTCCCATGCTTAATTGGCCACCAAGATCTGTCAGACCCCACCACTGTTGAGCCAGTTCTACCTGCAGCACGTCTCATCTTCCCTCTTCCAGGGTCTCCCTGTCTGCAAGCCTCCCCTCCTCCCATACATCCTCCACCTATACCACAAACCTTAGAACCTTCCCCTTGGCCTCTCCCCATACAAATAGAGCAAGCCATGGGCCTCCTCTGCGCTACCATAGCAACCCGGGCCTCCTCTCCAGAGCTCTCCTACTTCCATGATGTCTGCATGTTTCTTTACGTATCCATCTTCCCCTGATTCTGGGAGCTTTGTGTGGGCAGGGACTGCATCCTAGTCAACGCAGCAAAGGGCAAACCGTGCTGGCCCACACATTTCTTTGATGAATTGGAATGAATAAAGAAACAGCCACATGCTTCTTGATTTCCACATGCCAAAGGATAATTCCTATCACAACCTCATTCCAGAAAACAACCAAGCCAAACTCAAAAAAAAAAACAAAAAACAAAACAAAAAAAAAAAAACCTGGGTTTTGAGACAAGAATGTAGAGTGGAGGTTAAGAGGACAGCCTCTGGGGTGAAGCAGCTTGGGTTAAACCCTACCTCCACTACTATCTAGTCTTGTGACCTTGACCAAGCTCTTTGCAGCTCTGAGCCCACATTCTCCCACCAACAGGAAGGTGGGTGGACACGCCCCTCCTCACTAGGTGCCAGGGTACCATGTGCATCAGAGTCTGGAACATAGTTAGGCAGGTCTAGTGCTTGGTCAATATTAGTGACTGGTATTAAGGAGGAGCTGGCTTGCCGGTCATCCTGCCTCTACCCTTGAGGTCAGTATAGTGAGCTCCGTCCACTGTGCTCTGGGTCTTTCTAGAACATCTGTCTCAGGAAGTTGTTCAGTCTTACCAGGCTGGTCTCCAATGACTGCAGGTTGTTGGGTGAGACCCTTCTGAAGGGACCCTTGAGGGCAGGCGAGATTGGCAGCATAGCTCTTCATCTCTGCCTCATCGGCACCTGGAATCTTCTCATCAGTCACCTCAGTCCCCAGCCCTGTGCCAGCCTCCCTGGCCTGCTGAAGTGACAGGGCTGTGGTAAGGATAACGGGTTCTCAGGGGGACTCTGGGTTTCCCTGCACTGGGGAGCTGCGCCTGCCCTTAGTTTCAGGTCAGAGCTGTTCCTCTCTGACACCCTGTTCCTGTTGTCATTGCCACCCACAGGGAGCCTGGCCTCTGCTCGGGGCATCACTCACCAAGTGCTGCCGAAACCTTCCCACTCTGGAGCCCAACAGGCCAGGGGCAGGGACGCCGGGCAGGGGACAGAGCATGGAACAATGGGTGGGGCCTGGCTTCGGCATCAAGCACACCAGAGCTTCTGCTCCTTCCCCAAGCCACCAGATGTCCTGGCACACATCCCATCCATTCCTAGGTCCAAGCTTTTTCATCTGCAAAATGAGGAGCCAGATGAGATCAATGACTCCTGCACCCTGTGGCTTGGTGACATGACGTGGCCGAACTCGTGGCATCGGGTGGGGAAGTCAGCATTGTTCCATTTCCTCCTCTCGTGCTCTGGGCTCCCATGGCTCCTGGTAGTACCTGTTCTTCCTCAGACAGGAAAAGCCCTTCCTAAATGCCTCTTCCTCTTGCCAAGCCCAAGCCAGGAAGTCTAGAACAATAAAAACCAGCCGGGTCCTCTGCCGTGACAGACTGTGAACGTAACACAGACTGATCCTCATCAGCTCTAAGGACTCTGGCTTTGGTACTCCTCCAAAGGCAGGAAGCAGATGGCAGATAGGACCCAAGACCGTGGGACCCATGGATGGGAGGCCAGGTCCCCTCTGACCAGGAGGGTCTGATTTCAGCCTGGCTCTCAAGGCAGCCTCAGTGAACACCAGTCTCCTTGCAATGGAAACTGAGGAGCCCCCTCCTGCAGCTCTGTGCGTCACATGGGCTGGTCCTGCTGCCTTATATTTAAGAGATGCAGTTTCTCTATACAAATAATAAACTCTGATGTCTATAAAGGGCTCATTCCATACCAGGTCCTATGCTAAGTGCTTTGGAAGCATAAAATCATATAAGCATTGGTCTTCTTCACCAAAAACTCAGCACTCAGCCTGTGCCAGCAGCTTGGTTTGGGTACGGTGTGAAGCCACATGGACATGGCTCCTGTTCTTGGAGAAGCAGCAATCTAGTTTCATGGCTCTCTAGCAGGTGTGCATCCAAGAGAATCGTCTGGCAGGTGAATTCTGAGCCATACCCCCAAACAGGAAGTTTCATTGTCCTCAAGCACCCATCTCTGCCTCAGTCAGACACACTGGTTTGCAGCAATAGAAGTCAGTTACTATGCTTACATTACAGATGAGGAAACGGAGGCTCAGAAAGGCTAAGTAACTCACACTCAGTCTCACAGCTCATAAAGGGCAAAACTGGTTTAAAATCCCTGTTATGACTGATTGCGGAGACAAAGCTCTCAATTATCTATGCCATCCTGCTTTTCCAAACCTTACCCAAATAATTATAAGGATACTTACAGGGTAGAAATCACACCATTGTTGTGTTATCTTTACTACTTTTTACCCACGTGATGTGGAAAGTATTACTGTCATCCCGTTTTACACATGATAAAAATGGGCCTTGGAAAGTTCGAGCAACTTGCTCAAGCTCGCACAAACAGCAGGCCCTGGAGCCAAGAGTCAAAGTCAGGTTTATCCCACTGCAAGGCTTATGCTTTTTCCAATACCCCATAATGTTTCTTCTGAAACTTTAAAGGGTAAAGAACAAACAGATGGAAAAGCAATAACTGAAGCCAACTGTGGCCTAAAGGGAAGGACAAAATGCAAACATTCTGTTAGCATGTCGGGACTTGGGGAAGAAGGGCTCCTTCCCACATGTCTCTGGGGATGCTGACAGGGAGCCCAACTCCCTAATGGAAATTCCAGCCCACAAGTGAATATGTGCAACCATGTGAATATATGCTGGTCACCATACATGTGGCATGTGCGCAGGCCACAAAGAGACATGCATGTGCACCCAGTGTGCCCATGCCACACTCTAAATCTCAGCTCATCAGGGACTTCAGAAGAAGTCACCTTGTTTGCGGTGGTCCTCCACCCATCTAACTCATAGTCCCCCCAGGATTAAACAGCCTCTGTCTGCTAAGAAGCATTTTCCAACCCAAAGAGCTTTTAGCAGCTAGAGTGCATATGTAAAGGTCAGTCCCTCCTTCCACGGACAGTCAAGCCAGGGAAGGGACAAAAGCCAGAGAGGGGCTGCCTGAGGGGTGGCATTTGAAATTATGCATTGCCCTGAGCTGCCTGCAGAGATGCAGTGCCCAAGGGAGAGTTCGGATCTCAGAAGGGATGTGGTCATTTCGTGTGCATCAAAATGACAAGCACTTCTATGCAGAGTATCACCCGGACTGCAAGCACATCATGGCAACCCAGGAAAGCACAGTGCTAACTTCTCTGGTAGCCAGGACACCCAAGAAGGCCCCGGCCACAGAACATTGACAAACAAGCAGGACTGAGTCCCCTTTCCCCAAGCTCCTCAGCTAAACTGCCAGTATAGCTGCTTCCTGGGCATCTGGCCCACACCCCTGAGAAGGCTTAAAAAACAAAGCAAGCCAATTTCTTGACCTACCCTTGAACCCTTCAATATTTGGAAGATGAGGTGCACAGGGAGGTGGCTGGCCGCACTCATCTGCTTTGGCAAACACCAGCTCCACCTCCAGCCGCTGGGACCCAGCCAGGACCCGAGGTACCCAGACTCCGTCTCTCACTCCTGCAAGTGCCGGGTCCCAGTGCTTCTGGCTCTTCATTTTCCTGAATCTGCCTTCCACTTTCTGTCCCAACCATCCCTCATCCAGCTCCTAGGCCCTGTGGAAGCACCCCTTACCCACACTCTCAGTGAGGCTTACCCCCCACCCCCGACACCCATCATCTCAGAACCTACAACCCTCTCATCATAGTTGGCCAGCGCAAGTCAAAATCTGCCACTGTGATGATGTAGAAGGCATGACGGCCTCCCGCCACCACTGAATGAGCCCCATATCTTGACTTGGTCTTCAAGGATTTTTACAACCTAGCACCAGCCATCCTGCCTGGCATTATCTACTGCCCCCTCCCCCATACTCTGAGACCTCTACCACACAAACACACCATCTGTTCCCCAACAGAGATGGTATCTGCTACAACAGAGACTCTGAATGTTAACGATTTCTTCTGGGGTCCCTATCCTTCTAACTGATAAATTCCTGGGAAGGCCTAGCACAGAGCAGGCATACAGAAAGTCTAGGTCCGATGAACAGATAGTGAGTGGATGGATGGATGGATGGATGGATGGATGGATGGATGGATGGATGAACGGACAGGTAGGTGGGTGAGTGAACAGGAATTTCTTTATTTTCTCTCTCATCATTTTCATCTGATGCCTCCCTGGGAGACAGACCACCTGACTAGACATTTTCAAACCCAAAGACACCCTGGCCTCCACTTTTAAACTGATTAGTATGAAAAAATGAGAATAATAATATCTATAATGAAGAGCTGTTATGAGGATTCAAGGAGAAATGTACAGGAAATACACAGTCCTGTGCCTCCACAGAGTAGGAGACACTATATGGCACTGCTGCTGGAACAAGGTCCTAATGGACAAGTGCCTTTGCCTTCTGATGGGCAGGCCCAGGCCCTTTTACCCTCCTGGTTCTGGTGAGCCGTCTTTCCTGCAGCTGCATTTGGGGTGCTGGGGGACAGAGGATCTCCTGGCCTACTTTGTGCACCTTAGGTCAGGCCAGGCCCCTGGACAGTGAGTAATGCAAAACATACTCCAAGTTGGTTGCAGATAATGAGGCCCAGGGGACAGGGCACTCAGAGTGGCTCTTCTCAGCGGGGATTACTCAGTCTGAAGGCCCAGGGCTCTTTTGCAGCCTCGGGCAGTGCCCAGGGCTCAGGTCCTGAAGTTGCCAGGCCGTGCCTTCCTCTCCACAAATGAAGGCAGGCACCCCTGTCATCCCCAGCTGCAGGAAAGTCCCTCTTCAATACCCGTTTGGAAAGCAGGAGAATTAAGACACACCTGCTCTACACAACACAGGAACTGACCTGTCCAAGCAAGCCCCTGTTGGACCCTGATTCTTAGGGTCCTGACTGGCCTCCCCCTTCTAGCCCATCCTCCACATGGCCACCAGAGCAGGCAGTATGAACCCAGTTCTGACCCTATCCCTTCCTATGCTCATGCCCAGTCTCATTAGAGGTGTGCCCTTTATGGGGATTGTGAGACCCCACCTGTCTCCCGCCCCGCCCCCTCTTGTTTCTGGCTTAAAATGTGACTGCTCACTCTGCCACATGCCCCTGCCATGGCCATAACCCACCCTCAAAAGACCAAAAGCAGTGGGGCTGCCTGGTTTTGGACCTGAATCTGCGAAACTGTGAGCCAAAATGAACCTCTCTTTACTCCATATTTACTCCATGTCAGGTATTTCATTATAGTGGCAGAAAACGGATGAACACACCTTCCAGCCTAAAATCTGTTCCACGGAGGCTGGCTTTGCCCTCCTGAGAAGTCTGGACTCCTTGGCAGGTATTCAAGGCCCCACCGTGGCCCTCGCAGCCCCCCGTTCTTCCCCGCACGCTCTGCCTCCCGTTGGTTCAACACGTGCAGGTTTGTTCACATGCTTCTCCCTCTCCTTGGGCAAGAGTCTCACTGAGGAGACCAAGGAGGGGCTCCAGGTCTGGCTTCTGACTCTGAGTTCCACGCGCCTTCACTGGGAAGGGTTTCCAGGACAGCCCTGCCTCGGGGGGCTGGGGCTGAGGTGCCAGGACAGACCTTTTCCATTTCACACTTCCCAGATCCTCTAAAAGTACCCTCATTTCTAATCCCTGGGTCACTGTGAGCAGCCAGTGGTTACACAAATAAAGCACTGGCTACAATCTGTAGCTCCAAAGATCTGAACAGCCCAGCTGCCCAGGAGAGCACAGGCTGCCATTTCCATCCAGCCTTGTTCTTAGCTGTATGCACCGCATTGCACATGCTAGGGAGACTGCAGGAGGAGGAGTCTGAGGTGGGGATGGTCACTGTCATCCCAGGCCACAAGGAAGGCCTTCTCCCACTCATTTGAGAAGACACCCAGAACAAACTATTCCATTCAACACTGGTCTCAGCTAACCCTCTGGTCCCTACCCTCTGCTCCCTTTGACACCAGCACCTTCTGGGGCCCCTGTGTCAAAGCCTCCCCCTTACCAGGGGGGAACCCCTAGAGGTCTCCTACCACGTGCCTCAACCTTCACTCACCTCCATCATAATGACTTTGCACATCCAAACAAGTCCTGAATTGCAATAAGCCTCTGGCACACAAGAGGAAACGTGGACAATTTATCACTTTTCCCCACTGGACCGACTCCACTTCTGTATGCTAAAAGTCTCCCATCCAAGGCAGCGCCTGTAAAGTCAATGAACAGATCACTATGCTAACTGCAGATCCAACACCAGTACAGATCTTCTCTGCTGATCATGTCAGCTGTTTCCCTGATGGACAGTGGATGCCTCATCTACACTCTCATTTGTATCAATGGACAGATGGTCTCCAGCTTACGGTGGTTTTGACAGGATTGTTCAACTCTACCATGGTGCAAAATTGATAAGCATTCAGTAGAAACTCTTCTCTGAATTTTGAATTTTGATTTTATTTTTCAGGTTAGTGATATAAAATAACTATTCTGATTTTCAACTTCAGTACAATATTCAATAAATTACAAGAGATATTCAACATTTTATTATAGAAGTGCTAGATGATTATACCCAACTAATGTTAAGCTGATGTTAACTTTTCAAAGCACATTTAAAGTAGACTAGGCTAAGCTATGATCTTTGATAGGCTAGGTGTATTAAATGAATTTTTGACTTATGCTATATCAACTTACGATGGGCTTATAGGGACATGGTTCCATTCTAAGTGGAGGAACATTTATACTTTATATTTGATGTCTTGGCAGAGATATCTCTTTAGAATACCCAAATTAGTACATGGCTACAGGGTGGGGGTTGGGGGGCTACCATTCCCAGCCTTCCTTAAAGCTAGGTGTGGCCCTGTGATTATATGCTTAACAATAGGGTATAAGAGGATATAAGTAATTTCCTGGAATTGCCCATAAAGAGAAGAGATGTGTCCTCCTCCTTTTTCTTTTAGTTGGCTGGAATGCTCACATAATGGCTGGAATGGAAGCAGCCATTTTGGACCACAATGTGGAAGCCTTATGTTCATGATGATGTCAATAAACTAAAAAAGAGCCCAGGCCCTGAATACTGGAATAGGAAGACCCCCTGTAGAGAGTTTAACTCTAGACTTCTTAAATCTGAGAGAGAAACACACTCCGTCTTGCTAAAGCTACCATTATACCAGGTTTTCTGTCACTTGCTATAAACCTAATATTAATTGATAAAATAGGAAGATAGGTCAGCAGATGACCTAAGAAGGCTCTATCCACATTCTAGGCATCTTCTTCTGCATCAGTGCCAAACACTCGATGTGGAGCCATTCTGTCCCTCATGCTCAAGCCTCATTAAGGAGCTATTTCCATCTAAATGGAATGTTTGGTCCAGTCCTTAGCCAGACTGACACTGGCTCAGGCTACGTTATCCCTTGCATACTTCTCCACCCCCCAGTCTGGTGGCCACAGGCTGGCTTTTCTGGCCTTCAGCTCTCTCCCATTGTCTCCTGTGCCTGTTCCATGTTGTGCATGGTACAGGAGGTATTTATGTCAGGTGGTGGTTTCCAGGCAACACCTTCTTTGAACAGTTCTAGCAAGTCTAGTGGCCGGTTTGAACCCAAGCATTTCCTCCTTTCCTGCTCCCTCTGTAGGAGACCTGGCCTCCACAAATATCCTTGTAGGCACTTCCCTTGTCAGCCTGCCCTAAAGCAGAATGGGCAGGGGAGGATGGGGTGCTGGGGAAACAAAGTCGAGGGCCTCTCCTGGTTGGTCTGACTTCACAAAAAGCCCAGCTGCCTGCCATCCTGATGGAACCTTCTAGAAAAGGAGAAGACTCCATTACACAGTGGCAGATGCCACAGAAAGGGCAGGCTTTGTTCCTTTAAGTTAAAGGCAAGATCCTGGTGGCAGGCCCAGGAAGTATGGAATTGACCAGCACTTTACAGGGCATCACAAACCAAGGTACCCTACAGACAAGACCAGGGGTGGGGACGGCTCAGCTGTGAGCCCCCAGGGGAGCAGGGGATCTGCACAGTCTCAGTTGGTAGCCACAAACCACCTGTGGCTACAGAACACTTGAAATGTAGCTCATGCCATAGAGGAGCTGAGTTTTTTTATTTGATTTAATTTTACTTAATTTAAATAACTACATGGGGTCATCTTGAATTCCATAGGTCTATCGAGGTCAGGCACATAAACAAATAGTTGTCCTCATAGAGATTTAATTGTTATCCCAATAAGCACCATGGAGAGTAAGAACTCCAGTAGAAGGGAGGACTCGGAACATTTCTCTGAAACAGTCACATTTCAGTGGCTAATTCAAATACAGACATAAAAACAACTCTGGATCATACCCTCAACCTCCCCCGCCCCGATTAACAAAAATCGGAAAGGAAATACACCAAAAAATACATCTCAAATTCTCTACAATGAGCTCACTTTATTTATATAAAGAAGAACAAACTTTTTCTTAGTGGGTCAGCTCAATACTCCATTTCTCTCCAAGGAAAAGTAAACTAAATAAAGCTGCTATTTCGACATGGTCCAAACCTGATTTTTTTGCTTTCATCATATGTAACAAACTGTGCTCCACCCCATCCTGAAAAAAAAATGTACAAGTGGAACTCGAGACCACCCTCTTCGACCCCCCACCCCTTTCCTTCCACCACCAGGACTTCGAAGGCCTGAGGTCTTCGGTGAAGTCATGGAGCACACAGAGATCCCCAAAGCCTGGAAATCTCCAAGAACTCTGGCCTCGCTCAGGTTTCTCAGAATTAAGAGTGCCGGGGCCTCCACCAGGTGGACATCACCGCTTACTCCCCTGGCGGGAACAAAGCAGGCTGAAGATTTTGGAAAAGCTGGTGAGGGCCCACCCTGAGAGGCACCGGGCGATTGCTCCTTTCCTAGGTGGGAATCTCACAAAAGGAAAATTACAAGTTTAAAAGTGTATTCACTGAAAAGAAGGCAAAGGAGTAATAGCCCCAGAGCCTCCTGTCTTCTCCAGGAGCCCGAATTTCTGGGCAGTGAGCTGCATCACGTGAGAGCTGTCGTCACCCACCCCCTCACCTGCCAGGCCCGGACTGTGGAAAAGGAGCCCGGGACCCTGAGAAAGTGAATGATCCCCCTCAGCTCCCATATGCATTTGGGCACTCACAACTGCACCCTCGCACGTTAAAGTTGATGTTTCCATGTTCTCAGTAAGAACAGCAACTCTGTGAAAGCCGGCCCGGGTTTGATCCATCCAGCATCCTCAGTGCCCAGCCCCAGGGTCTGGTAGGGAGCAGGTGTGACAAATGGCAGTTCAGTGAGTGCAAACAGCATGTTGGGACAATATGGTGCTCAGACCCCACCCAGCTTCCTCAGGACTATGAGACCTTGGGCAGGTTACTTAGCCTCAGTGAGCCTCGTAGTTAGGATTGAATATAGGAAAGCATCTTACGCTCAGCCTGCAGCCTGGCTCTTGGTAGGGATTCCACAGGCAGGGCTTACTGTGGACACGCTGGAGGGATGTGCCACCGCTGAGGCAGAGCAATTCTCAGAGACCCCTCACCCAACTTCACATGTCTTTGGCCAGAGGCTGGCTTCAGTGTTCTGGCTTCTGGGCAACTCTGTTGGCCTTTCTCAGGAAGACAGAGGCCTCTTTAATACACACTAGGTCCAGCCTCCCTTTGTTCCAAGCCTCTGTCCACTGCCAGTCCTGACGCCTCTTGTTCCTGAGCCACTCCAGGCAGGTCAGCCACTGTCAGGAGCCACAGCTTCCCGTGCGGGGCCTGCAGACAGCTGCAGGGTATCTGAGCTCCAAACCCTGGCAGAGCTCTGTGCTTTGCTGACTGGGTTTACTTACTTGAGTTTAGTCTTGAACACAAGTTCTCAAGCTATTGACCTGGAACCAACAGAATTAGAATCTCCTGGGGACCTGTGAGATACGCAAATTCTGGATCCCATCACCCACCTTCTGAACCAGGAGTGCTGGGGTGTGAGGCGGAGCCATCTACGTTTCAGTCCGCCTCCTAGCAATTCTGAAATACTCTCAAAGCAGAGAACTATCCTAAAGTAAAGCCTACCTCCCCTTTCTTTCTTTATTTTTTTGTAGTTGTACACAATAACTTTTATGTACTTATTTATTTATTTTTATGTGGTGCTGAGGATGGAACCCAGGACCTTGCATGTGCAAGGCGAACATTCTACCGCTGAGCCATAACCCCAGCCCCACTCCCCTGTCTTAATCACAACTCTCCCCTCCCCAAACAGGGGTCTTCTCGTACTCCAGGGCTGGGCACTGGTGCTGCAGGCTGGACGGCGGGGCCGCGTGAGCCTTGGCTCCGCTTCTGCCCGCTGCTGTTTTCACCTGCCGCCTTCCTGCTGGGCGCTTTCGCGGGTCGCTGTCAGTGCACGCCGGCTTGCGATCCTGCAACCCGGCTGGGCACAAAAACACAAGCCAGATGGAACTGAAACAAAGTTTTATTTTGTGAGAGGCCGTGTGCGTCCCCCTAACAAGCCGGTCCACACACACACACATGTGTCCCTCCCGGACACGGGGGGCTCCACTTCCCCCGGAACACCCTCCTACCATCCTTCCCCAACCAATGGGAACTCTCCGGGAGTCTTGTAACTTGAGTCCCCAAATGGGCCTAAGTGAACAGTAGGAGCCCAATTTCCATATGAATGTAATACTTTTGCAGTGGCTCCTAGCACACTGGTGTTCTGGTCATACTTTCTGGCCTGCTCCAGGATTCAGGCCAGCCCCATCCATTATGTTTTGCCTTCTTGATTGAGAACCCAAACTGCTATCCAGAAGGGCTATGCTTCCCAGTCCCCTCCATAGCCCCTGCCTTGTCAATGAGCAGCTGAGACAAGGGCCATCGGCTCTTCCTTCTGCGGGCCTCTCCCAGAATCCCCAAAGCCAGAGGGAATCCAAGATTGAGGTCCTGTCTCCATGGACATGATAGGAGAAACAGCTTAAGATGGAAGATGCCCTTGTCACTCATTGAAAGGAGAAATGAGAGAGACCCATGGGCAAGCCCATAGCAGAAAGAGAAATGGGGAGAGGACTGCGGAACACCAAGCTCCCCAGCACCCGGGGTCCCTCACCCTAGCAGTCATTGCTGACCAGCTAGTTGTCCCTGCTGCATCCTAGGCAGGCTTTAAGTTTCACTTTCTGCTAAGCTCCAGTCACTCGTTGCTGGTTGCTAAGGCCGCCTGCATGTCCCTGATTGCAAGTCCGCAAAAGTGGCCCAGAAATCCATTTAACTCCTAGAAAATGCATGGGCACAGCCCTCGGGGAGCACTGGAGAATTTGCCGCAGAAGACCGAGCTGCTCCCCAGCTCTGCCTGCCTGATGCTGTCGTAATTATACATTGATTACCGCTCTCCCTCTGCACCGCTGGCCCCGCACAGCACTTCATAACTACAAAAGGATTTGCCGGTTACAGGCCAGTGGAATCAATCTTCTGATGAGCAGCATGGGCTCCCGGGCAGCGACACACTCTGCTAACACCCAGGCTTCTTCCCACCTCCGCTCAGGTTCATCTCTCTGCACAGCTGATACCCAGCACCCACGCACCTGCTGTGAAAGTAACGCCTCCAGGTGTGGCCTCCCCGCAGCTCCCGCTGCTGTGCTGCCCGAACCCTCCTTAGCCATCTCCCCAGTCAGCTTGCTCCCCCTCGCCCCAGCTCAGCCTCTGCTGCAGGAGGAGCCACTGTAAGGAGCATAGTCACTGTGTGGAGAGGGGCTGCAGAGAAAAATGGGGGTCACAGTGAGTGGGAACAGACGTTGCTTCAAGATGCCTTCTCTGTGTCTCTGAGTGTTTCCAGGATGGTTTCTGGGACAGACATAATGTGGGGCTGTTAACAGGGGTTAAGTGGGGGAAATGATGGGGAGGGGTTGGAAGAGAAGTGTCTGTAGTTGCATTGATTTAGGACAGTCATCCTGGCAATCAACCAGGATTTCTTACTATCCAGAGTCTTTGAGTCTGTAGTATAGTTAATGAATGTTGTCTCTCCATGTCCGCGGCTCCCCATCCCTGTCTGCAACCAACCATGGACTGAAAATATTTTTTAAAATGACATCTTCATTGAATATGTTCACACTTTTTCTTGTCGCTATTCCCTAAATAACACAGTAGAATAACTATTTACATAGCATTTATATTGTATTAAGTATTATAAGTAATGTAGAAATGATTTAGAGTACATGGGAGGATACACGTGGGTTACATCCAAAGACTATGACATTTTATATAAGGGACTTGAGCATCCTTGGACTTTGGTATCCTTGCAGAGTAGAGTAAGGTCCTTGGAACTATTACCCACAAATAGTTACAAATGACTATATTTAGGTCATTCCCCCAAAAGATGCTCACATGTATTTGTCCACAGCACTCTATTCTGTGGAGCCTGGCAGGGAACCAGTGTTCCAGGGAACATGCCTTGGGAACTGGCACTGTCTCTGCTGTGTGGGGGGAAGTGGGGCTGATTCCCTCACATGGTTCATCCACATCCATCTCTCCATAGACATCTCATGGAAAGGAATGAACAGCCAGACTTGAGGCCTGCAGTGTCCAAACCCATGGTCCCCAGCAAGGGCATGAGGACCCTAAAAGGAGCAGTAAAAAAGGGTGAAGGGCAGCAGAGGCTGGTGCTGAGCATCATGCTGGTCAGGAAACAATTCTTGGACCTACCCTTGTAGACACCTTCCTACACATTTTGGAATAATGGTCTCATTGAATCCTACCAACAATACTCAACCAAATCTATGCATCGTTATTGCCATTCTACAAGTGTGGAAGCAGACTCCAAGAAGCTAAGAAACTTGGAGCTATCAGGATTTGCAATAAGGGTTCAAGATGATCAATCCTACTAAGGACCCCGGATGGAAGTCCTGGCTGGCCACAGTAGGGCAGAGGGAGACTCTGCCCACTACTACTATTCATGCCAATCAAGCTGTCAAGAACCCAGGCCCTTCTATTTTCAGGAATCCTACCTCAGGAGTATTCCTCTGATTTGCGGGAGTCAGTGTCTTCTCTTCCCCAAACCCTGATGAATCCATACTCTAGTGCCCCAGTGTTTGGTAGAGTCAGACTAGGGGAGCATCAGCCAGGAGTGAGCATGTGCCCAATGAGTGCAGTTAAGACCACAATCCAGCACAAGTCTCCAGTGACAAAACCCTCCTGGGTTCTGGTTTGACTTTATCCTGCTCAGTTTGTTTGGGGGAAAGTGAGTTATTCTCTGCGAAATAATTCCCTGAATCCTATAATTTCCAACAGATTGAGATCCATGCCTGGCAAAGACATTTGGTGCAATCCTTTCCCAGCCCTCCCAGGAAACTTCAAGTCCTATATGGAAGGCAAGGCCGGCACAGGAGAGAGGACACTTTTGGTGTGGGTCTGGGGAAAGAACTCACTTGCCCTAGATCTTCCAATCAGCAGTGCTACTGGGCACTTCAAAATAAGCCGACGTTCACTCCTCTTGCCCCATTCATCCACAAAAGTTTAATGAGCACCTGCTGTTTGCCCAGACAGATTTCGGAAGCTTCCCTGGTCCACAGAGTGTGATTGTCTTATGGAGGGGTATTTACAAGTGAACAATGAGCTAATCTTTGTGAGCGAGAGCTACATGACAGGTTTGCTTCACCAAATCTTCACTGCAGAGCTCTGACATGAGCAGTATTATCTCCGATGTTCTAGAGGGGAGTTTGAAGTTCAGGGAAGTCAAATTACTGGCAAAAGTTCACACAGCCATGGTGATCCGTCACCGGGAGTCAATCTCCTTCCTCCAGTACTGTGCTTCCTCCTTACTGCGCTTCTCTTCTGGACTTCAGAAGGCTTAACAATATCATTTTCACTGTCTGAATCATGTGCAGAACCAATCCTGCCTTGGCACCAGCTAAAGATGACAGGATCTGGGACAGAGTGGCAACCCTGGCCATCTGTCAGAGGCACAGGGATCCCCACAGCACAGGTAAGGTCTTCTGGTTGTCTCACGTCTGGGTCGGGAGCTGGGAGCTAAATTGTGAAACCTTTGGTCCAGACTCTAACCTGCTGCCAGGAGTTGAACGATCATGGTCAAGGTGAGGAGCTCCCTCCCTTCACTAAATAAAGCAGAAGCTTCCCCACCTCCCATGGCTTTTTCTCATTGGCTGATGCTTCATTACACACCTATATGTCTGCTGCTTCAAAGTCTGTGACAGCCACTGAAACAAAAGTTTCATCACCCCCATTCACACAGCATTCCTGATGTCGCACATACCCAGCACAGAGAAGGTTTAAAACTATTTGTCAGATGAATAAATGAACAGAAGTCCAGTGTGGTCAAGGAAGATGCAAAAGGGCACTTGGCACACCTCTTGCTCTGGAGGAATTCAGGGCACTTCAAGAACTTGCTAATGAATAACCAGTATCAGTAGCTCCAGTATCTAAAGGGAGTAAAGAAGTAGATTCCAGATTACATACCTTTAGTGACACCCATGAGAGGTTCTAAGAGACTTACACTAGTGGTGGTCTGTGCACTAGGAGCCCATGTGGCCCATTGCACTGAGTTGCATAATGCCCCCTGCATCAAAAAAAAAAAAAGTCATGTCCACCCAGAACTTCAGAATGTGACTTTATTTGAAAATAGGGTCATAGCACATGTGATTAGTTAAGATGAGGTCATGGCATATTAGAATGGGCGCTATTCCAATGACCAATGACCTTATAATATGAGAAAACAGAGATGCAAAGATACATACAGAAAGACATCTAAAGACAGAGGCAGCAATTGGAGCGATCTATCCATCAGCCAAGGAACTCCACGGATTGCCAGCAACCACCCGAAGCTCAGAAGAGCCAAGGAAGAATTCTTCCCTAGAGTCTTCAGAGGGAGGATACCCTGCAGACACCTTGATTCCAAGCTCTAAACTCCAGAACTCTGAAAGAATAAATTCCTGTTTTAAGTCACCCACTCTGCAGTACTTTATTACAGCAGCCCTAGGAAATGAACACACCCACCAAGTACACATCCTGCCAGACTTACCTCATTTCCTTAATGGAATTACCAGAACATTAAAGTAATGGGCAAGTCTTCCTGCAAGGATACACCTCCCTCAGCCAGAGGCTTATCAGATCACGGGCATCCTCAGACATGCTCCATGGTCAGATGGAACAGCCTGGCTGGACCAAGGGCTCTTGTCTCAAAGAGATGGACTCTTCTCCAAAGATTTTCAGCATATTATGGGAAAGAGGCTGAGGTCTGTGAGAATGTGATGCAGGACTATCTGGACATAAATCTGGTTTGCATCCCCTGTCGTTTCAACAGCCCTAGAGCCTAGATCAGACACAAGTCAACACCAGAAATGAACAGAGTGCTAAGTCCATGGATAAAGCAAAATCATCAGGTAGAGTTGGTGGGACCTAAGAAGGCTCCATGGACAAAACTTGAGGTTCAAAGGAGGAAACTTGGGCAGAGAAGGGAGTGATATTAGTTGCTCAAGTAAGCACAGTGAGATGGGGACCAAAATAATCCCAGGGTTCTCACCACCATGCAGTAGAGAAGGTCAAACTCCTATGCTCAATTAGGGAGTCAGCCATCAGGGGTGTGCAGGTTATAAAATTATAGGGGATTCCACTCACACGAAGTTTACCCCTAGAATTCTTAGCACACACCCTGCACCCCAGCCACGGGTAGGCTGTATGACAATCACCATGTCTGCCTGGAGCGCCATTACGGAGGTTGCAAAAGTGTCTGTGGAGTAAGTCCCCAACATGGCACCAGTTAACTTAGGCTTCCATTCATGGGTAATTATGAAATACACATAACTCGTGAAAAATAATTCATTCTCACTTCTGTGCAAGATGGCGGCCTTGAGTAAAGTAAATACAAATGTGAAATTTCTTGCTGGCTCCAACTTACCACCTCTGCTGAGTATCTTCTCGGTTTGCATGTGGAGGCTGCACCCAGGCAACTGCCAACCACCTCACCAACCCCACTGCCAGCTGCCAGCACCTTGAAGTTGGCAGCATCAGCTGAAATTCTGGGGTCAAGCAGAACACGGCAGTATGTGCACACAGAAAATACTTCTGAGGTATCAGTGTCAGCCACCATTTTCTTTAGTTCATAAGTGGCTAATGCCATCCAGTTACGAACGACAGAAAAAGATGCAGCAAAACTACAATCCCAAATAATTTCAGATGCTATGTTCGGTGCATTTTATAGTCTAAAGAACATAAAGAAAAAGGTGTACAGATTTTATTACCAGAAAATGTTTCTCCCTATTCCCAACAAATTAAATGTTGGACAAATACTTCAAGGATATTAGATAGAAGAGGTGCGTGTCATCAGTCTGCACAGGAGGACCATGGGACTCAATGAGACTCTGATGCAAGCTGTGTGATTTTCCCATGCAGTCCCAGGACACTAGCACTGGATGGCCCTTGGAGATGGTCCAGTCCAGCTGTTTTCAGGCTCTTGCAAGAAACTTCAGGATGCCACAGATGTACTTCCAGGCTCCTTCACACAGGAGAGTATCTGAGCCTCTCCCTTCCCTAACCAGAAAGACCCCCATTTTAAAATCTGTTTAATTTTTGGAGCTCTGTGTTAGATTTCATTTTTCATGTTAGTTGTTTTGTTTTGATTTCCTTTTTTTTTGTATGCATGTGTGGTGCTGGGGATTGAACCCAGGGCCTCACGCATGCTGGGCAAGTGCTCTACCACTCACCACACCCCCAGGCCTTTGTTAGAATTTTTTTGTTTTTTTTTTTTAAGTGCAGCAATTACTGCTGTTGACCCAGTAACCTGTGAAAAGAACAGGCCCTATAACTAGGGAGACTGGTTTCATCCCTTATCTCTGCCACCTACTAGCTATGTCTTTAGGAAAAAGTCCAGTCCCTCTCTTTGCTCATCTGAAAAGTGGAGATAACAATATCTACCTCCTAGGATAACAACAGTTATTTGTAAAAAAACAGGACAATATGTGGCATATGCTAAGCACACAGGAACTGTTAATTTCTAATTTGGCTCTACAGAAGGGGACTCTTAGACTCAGAGAGACAAAGCCATTGTGTCCAAGGTTGGTGTCATTTGGACCCAGAACCCTTGGCTCTGAAGATAAGGTACTTTTATGCCACCTGACTGGCTCTCATGACCACCAACCATCAAGAAGACGTGCCCACATTCCTGGTGACCGCAGCCAGCACTTGTCAATCTACTGAGTCCAACAGTTCCCCAGCTTCAAGTGGAAGCTGATTATTTGTCCAACTCAATTGAAGAAGAATTCAGCTATGAGTGTTCTTGAGCTGCTTGAACTGCCCCCAAAGTGGGCCCGAATGATTGAAATGGAAGTCAGCTGGCGGCAGGTTGGGTGGACATGGGCCTCAACCACTCTGCCCTCTCCAGGTCTGCCAGTGCCACCAAGCTCCCCACACGGTGCCCTGTCTCTGCCATGATGTTTAGAAAACACCGTCTCCCCTGGATTCCAAGATGCTCATTTCTTTTTCACACTGCAATGTTTCGGAGATGAATCCTACTATTGATATGTACTTCCATCGCGGTAGTTTTCCCCTCTGAAAAAGTATTATGAAATCAATGTTGAGTAGTAGGATTGGTGGCATATTAAAATAGAGAAAAAGCAGTACCTGGTAACTGGTGTAATAGGACACTCCATTTCTCTAGAAAAAGATAAGAGAGAAAAATGGCTCAAGTCACACTATTGGATGCCTGCCCATACCCCAACTTGTGTGTCTCAATACATCCAAAGTGTCAAACAGGGTGTGGTGGGGCTCTCCTCGTAGGTAGAGGCTGGCTGCGCCCCAGGCCTGGGGCAAGTGGCGGCAGGAATGGCTCTCCCTCACACTTGGAATCAGGGGCGTTCACTACCCATCTTCACAGACATGGGGATGGAAAGTCCAGCACGGGCTCAGAGTTTCCTGGCTGCTGCCCCAGCAGCCTGAGGACTGGGTAAGGCTCTCAGTTGACAGCTTCCCTAGCCAGGAAAGCACCCTGGAGATACACCGTTCCTGCCTCTCCACGGTGCCATGGCTGAGAGCTAGGGTTCCGAGAGGCACCTCAGGGGGAAACTAACATCTGCACTCAAGGAGGAAGTTGCTGCAGCCCCCACATCCTGCCCCATGGCCAGGGCAGCACCGTTCTCACCTCCAAGTCTGGAATGTCTTCCTGGCCAGGCCACAGGGCCTGGGTGTGGGAGCCTCAGCCTGCCCAGGCTTGCACCTCGGCCCCAGCACCTCCTCAGCGGCATCACTGGAGCTTCTGCTTCCAGGGTTGGAAAACAGAGGTGCAGAGGTGCGCCAGGTCAGAGCACCTCCCACACAGGCCACCAGGAGGGGAGCAGAGGCTTGAGGGGGATGGAATGCCAGGAATGTGACCCTGCACCCAGCAAGTCCACCTTAAGTGTGGGTCTAGAGATTTAATGTTTGCCTAGCAAATGGCTGTCCAGCCTTTGAAAATTCAGCCCAATAATCACGTCTGCCTTCCCCTTCCCCTCAATTTTTGCTATTTTACATCTAATTTTGCAATTTTACATCTACGCTCTACAGAATCTCGGACCCAGAGGGACAAAGAAATTGTGTCCAAGGTTGGTGTCATTTGGACCCAGAACCCTTGACTCTGAAGGTGCTTTTATACGCAGGGTGGGGGTCATCTCACCGTCCATTGCTGGCCTCACACTAGAACTGTCTGCTCATTTCCCATCTTACGGGGGAGCTTGGGGACAGCAGGGACTGAGACGTGATCATCTCTGTGCCCTCAGACCTAAGAACAGGACCTAGCACCAAGGACACCCTCCTGAGTGTTCAACATATGGAGTGGAACAGGACAAGAAGGGTGCAATGTACACAATGGTTATGACAGATCTTTCCAAAGCATAAAAAAAGACATTTGCTCGAAGAAGATTCAGGGAGGGAAAAAATAACCTTAATATGAGAAGCAATTCACCAGGTGATACCCAGTGTCTTTAAGGCCCAGGACCTGCAAACATCAGATCAAGGGAAGCTCTCGGGGTCCTGCTCATGAGAGAAGCCTTCTTCAGAGCCAACAGGAAGCCTGTGAAAAGCTCTGCCCAACACAGCTCTGACCAGTCCCCTCTGGCTGCAGGCCCAAGGCAGTGGCACAGGACACAGAGGCAGCTCACCGCACAGAGGCCCAGCCAGCCAGGGAGTGGGTGGCTCATGTGCCTGCTCATCTTAACAGTGCTGCAGGGACCACTCTCTTAGGTCCTCAGGCCCCATCAGGCCTCCAGGGAGCAGGATACTGAGATTCCTGCCAGCCTTTCTCAGGGAGCCACTCTTCTTGCTGGGAGAAAATTGTGTTGGCACAACAGAACACAATTCTGCCACCCCAGAGTCGGCAAAGCCTATAGGGCCGCTGTCCCAGAGTTTCGCCCTGCAGAGAGGCCCCTTGGTTGACGCTTCTGCCATGGAAAACTCATTTTGTTTAACCTTTCCTTCTGTGATGGCATTTTAACGAAAAAGTCACTTAAGACCTGCAGTGAAAAATACATTTTACTAGAATAATGCATGACCCAAATACCATTTGCCTTTTCTTATCAATGCTTCATTCATTTATCATCTTTATTAAAAATCCATGAAGAAACAGCAGCCTCCGTAACTGCTGGGCACCTTTTTCGTGGAGGTGAGAAGGGAGGGGAAGAAGGGGAGGTGACAGAGGACTCTCTGAACAGCAGCCCTGCAGAGGCCCTTTCTGTACCTCTGCCCACAGCCACATGCAGTTAACTCCACGTTTGGAAGCTGAAAACCCACCTTTCTTCTCCAAATGCAGCACCAAGTTGTAGGGAAGACCAGGGGTCTGAGATCACGCAACTTACTAACATTCCTGCATCACCACTGCTAAGCCAGGAGACCTGGGGCAAGTTCCTTGTGCCTTCCAACGCTCAGTTTCGCAGTTTGCACAATGGGCATAATAACACCAACTTCACAGTACTGGATTCAATGAGCAGGCAAAAATCAGGTGTCTGGTAAAGATGGGTTCCTTCATTAATTCATCCCAAAGCACAGGCCAGAGGGAGGCTTTCCCAGAACAGCTGTATCACGGAACCATGCCCAAAGATCTGCCCCCAAGCTTTCTCGGGGTTGTGGGTGTGCTGCTGCTGCCAGAGACTCTCAGCATCAAGAGAGTGGGCAGCTGAGGGGCAGAACCCACCAGCTGGGAGCTGAGAACAGGACAAGAGAATGGATAGCAGCAGTTGCCACCCACCTTCCCATGTCACCTCACCACTAATGAACAGGAGGGCAGGCATCAGTGTACCTGTGTGTCCCCAGGAGAAAGTGGTGGCTCTCAGGGATGAAAGACGCACTCTAGTGACCTCATTTTAACTTGATTAGTTTTAGAAAGTCTCTATCCCTAAGTCAAGTCACCTTCTGAGGTACTGGGAGTGAAGACTCCAA
Organism: Ictidomys tridecemlineatus; assembly: GCF_052094955.1. Lineage (NCBI taxonomy): Eukaryota > Metazoa > Chordata > Mammalia > Rodentia > Sciuridae > Ictidomys > Ictidomys tridecemlineatus. The sequence goes on along the minus strand of NC_135480.1, from coordinate 50,610,785 downwards.
CATAAGTTTTTCTGAGGAACACAGTTCAACCTCTACCCTCACCCTAGATACTGGGCCTTCCAGTACACAGGATCGAGGGCTTCACAAGTTGACCCAGAAATACCATCACTGTTACCACCACCAAACCAGCCTTCACCCCCACCAACCCAGCGCAGCACCGTCCCAAAACTCTGCGATGGCTCCATGAAGCCTTCTGCAAATAGCAAAGCAAGTCATCACAGGAGCACACAATGTGTTCTTTATTAAAAATGCCACAGGGAAAAAAGGTTGGCATATATTTCTCCCAATATTAAATGCCTCACCTTTAATCCCCATTTTAATAATGGGCAACTCAAGGGTATAAGAGGACATTTATCCTAGGTCATACGCTGGAAAATAACAAAACGTAAATTTGAGCCCGTCTCTTGCAGGCCCAGGCTTTCCCCTCACATTACTTGCCTGGGACTTCACACAGTATCCCACACTGTCCTTGTGTTCAGAGATGGAGGGACTCTCTATGTGTCTCCTACAATTTGCCAACTTTTCCCTGTTTTCTCCTTCCCTGAAAGAAATATTCTCCCAGTCCAGGAGTTGGCCCCCACCTTACCCTACACAGAGCCTCAGGGAGTCAGAGAGCCACAGGCAGGGGACCTGCCCCACTAACCATGGAGGTCAAGCTATTCTTCTCAAGTCAGTGCTTCACCTAGCACCCCCCCTGCCTCTGGGGAACAATTCTCCTGGTGTGATGCCCACAGGGCAAACTTAAGCTCAGCTTGCAGTCTGTTCTTTTCCTAAGCTTTGCTCCAGTAGTCTACCCTTGGCAGCAGAACATGGGAGAGCTAGGAAGACAGGGTCAGCTGCCTTAACTGCAGAGCTCTGAAGACTGCTTCCAGAAAGCTGCCAGCCTCAAATCCAACCAGGAAGGGCCCCAAGTAGCTTTCAACTTGTGAGTTTGAACATCGCAAAGTTGGAGAAAGATTTAAATGCTCAGCTGTAACTGGTATTTCCGTCTTCTCTATGCAGAGGGGTCACTGCCTCATGTCATCTGACTATGCCCCATCCCCACACACACATGAGGAAACTGAGGCACAGGGGTTTCCCTGGCATGGGCCTGGGGCTGGAGGTCACAATGCTGGCAAGCAGGATTCACACCCAGGCCTTCCAATGCCAAGTCTAACACTCTTTCCACCCGGCCCTGCCCGCCCAACACCACACTTTTGTGGAAACTATTCTGAGAAATCAAAGCAGCTCTTTTCGATCCAGAACTATAAATATCCAGAGAGAGGGAGATGAGAAGAGAAAACAGACATCCTTTCCCAGGATTTGGGAGCAAATTTTTGCAAAGCTCCCAAAAGTATTTTGAGTTCTGAAAGGCAGAAACTGATGGTAAAGGGGAAAAAGAAGAAGAAGAAAAAGAAAAAGAAATAGAGAAAGAAAAAAAAAAAGCCAAGAGCAGAAGATTAAGGGCTGTGCTGATCAGAAACTGTGGCATCATAGTCTTGTACCAGTGCCCTAAAACCACAAGGATCACTGGCTGCTCAGTGCTAGTGAGGCACATACTTAATATGTGTTCGCTTGTTTAACTCCCTCGAGAACCTAATGAGGATGTGGGTTTCTGAAGTTAACCCCATGATATGGTTGGAGAAACTTGAACACGGAGAGGTGAAGAAACATGCCCAAGGCCACTGAGCTCGCAAGCCTTAACACCAGCATGTGCAGTCTCAAATCCCTGGTTAGTAACCACTTTGCCTATTGCCTCCAGCTGAACAGCCCACACCACCACATCCCAGGAGAGCAGGCATTTTCCTGGGAGCCTACGCTCCAGCGGCAACTCTAGCTGAGAAGCCAAGTTCAGCCCTGCAATCCCACATCCCCAGAAGGATCACAGGCAAGCGCCCAGAGAAGTGTAACTAGAGTAAATATCTAATAGCTCCGCCATCAGAGGTCCCTTGGGTCTTCCCTTCCATGTCTCCTTTCCTCTCCAAGGCCTTCCAGAGTCCCTCTGCCTTGTTTGGGAGTCTGGAAGAGCCAGTGGCCTCAAATGCAAGCCTGAAAGCTGTCAGCAATGCTCATCGCAGTGATGCAATACAGTCCCCGATTCCAGGACAAATTGGTGGCTAATCAGGTTGCTTGGAATTTGATGCCAATTCTTCTGTGAAAACTGTGCTAACCCAACCCACACTGCACATTTACCCAGGATGAACTTGGCCGACACTGACTCTAGTCTGCACTGACGTGGGCACTAACCACATGTGGCTATTTGGATTAAATCGGTTAATTAAAATTAAATAAGTCACAATAGCCACATTTTATGGGTTCATAAGTGGCATGTGCTCTGAGTACGGACTGAAACAGAAACAAGTCCAGGACATTTAGCTTGTCACAGAATGCTCCCTCTATTAGACAGCCCTGAACCAGATCCTAACCCCTTCTCCAGCAATGTATGAGACAAAAAGTTCCTTCAGAGGTTAAATTGAGGTGCCTTTTAAGGGAAAGGTACACTGCAGGGGACGGGGAGGGAGGCTTTGGAATCCCACAGCTCCAAGTCTGTACACCAGCCCTGATACTTCCTAACCACGAAACCTATTTCCTTGAACCTCAGTTTCCTGGTCTGGAGCAAAGAAGGTGGTGCCCTCTTTTCAGGTTCTATGAGGATGAAGTTGAGATGATGCTCAGCACACTCAACGTTCACTGCTACCTGCCACACAGTTGTGGCCAAAGCACCCAACTCTAAGCTACTGCCAATGACTACCATAGTCAGGAATGAAGCGGTGGAAGGTTGAAATGGGACTCCTGCTGGGGAGGCCAGATGGGGAGAAAGGACACTACAGTCCCATTGTCCTTCTTGCTCTCCTCCCTTAGTGGTTACTTCGATCTCTACATTGGATTGATCCACGGCCACATGCAAGTTGTCAACTGTGAGACTAAGTATGTCAATTTTAGGAACAGGAAGAAGAAGAGCTGTCGATCCCTAAGGTGGGCCTGGAATAGGAGAAAAGCTCTTGAGCCACTGAGGAATCCATCCATTCATCCAATAAATGATGACTGAGCCCTTCGGAACCTAATGTTAGATATAAGGTACATGAATGAGATCTGGTCTCTGCCCTCCAAGCCCCCACAAAACAGTGGTGAGGCTGACAGAAGATAAATCAATACACTAGTGTATGAGTTCAACATCAGAAAATCCAGTGGGTTTTAGAAGCCTGGACCACGAGATGGAAGGTAAAAGAGACTTGGGAATGGGTGGTTACAAAAGTTCAAGAGATTTCCTGGAGGTGATACTTGCACTGAATATCCAAGACAGGGCAAAGAGGTGTTTCAGGCAAAGGAAATCACAGGAATAAAGACATGGGGTATGCACATTCCATGTCACTACATCAAACAGCTCCACAGAGGAGGGATTTACAGGAACTGATGGGAGATGCAGAGGAAGTGAGTACAGCAAAAATTCTTAGAAGCAAAAGACTAGGGAGACCACTGTCATTTGTGTATAAATAATGTGCATAATAATAAGAGCATGCTACAGGGACACTGCTACATCGATGTTCATAGCAGCACAATTCACGATAGCAAGATTGTGGAATCAGCCTAGATGCCCTTCAATAGATGAATGGATAAAAAAAATGTGGCATTTATACACAATGGAGTATTACTCTGCATTAAAAAATGACAAAATCATAGAATTTGGAGGGAAATGGATGGCATTAGAGCAGATTATGCTAAGTGAAGCTAGCCAAGCCCTAAAAAACAAATGCCAAATGACCCCCTTGATATAAGGGGAGTAAACAAGGACAGGGTAGGGACGAAGAGCTTGAGAAGAAGATTTACATTAAACAGGGATGAGAGGTGGGAGGGAAAGGGAGTGAGAAGGGAAATCGCATGGAAATGGAAGGCGATCCTCAGGGTTATACAAAATGATATATAAGAGGAAAGGAGGGGTAAGACAAGATAATACAAATGGAAGAAATGATTTACAGTAGAAGGGGTAGAGAGAGAAAAGGGGAGGGGAGGGGAGGGGAGGGGAGGGGGGATAGTAGAGAATAGGACTGACAGCAGAATACATCAGACACTAGAAAGGCAATATGTCAATCAATGGAAGGGTAACTGATGTGATACAGCAATCTGTATATGGGGTAAAGTTGGGAGTTCATAACCCGCTTGAATCAAACTGTGAAATATGATGTATTAAGAACTATGTAATGTTTTGAACGACCAACAATAAAAAAAAAGAATGTGCATAAGTTAGGGATCATGTATTATTCATATTTAAAAATTTGAAACCTAGGCAAAAATATGACTCTTGTTTGGCTCCAGGATGACACAATGGTAATAGACAAGATACCAAAGTTTTTCTTAAAAGGGCAGGTGGCAAAACATTGGAGAGCTCACAAGACATTTTTCCTTCCCAACCACTCATATCTGCAGCTGTAATGCAAAAGCAGCCCCAGACCATGTATAAATGAATGAGTGTGGCTGTGTTCCAATAAAACTTTATTCATGAGAACAGGCAGCGAGCAGGATTTGGCCCTGCTACAAGAACATCCTTGGGACCAGCAGGCAAATATGAATAAGGATTGTAGATAAAAGTATTATATTGACTTAATTTTCCCCAGTGCTAGAAGGATATTGTGGTTACACAGGAGAATGTCTAAAGAGAGACATGCTGATGTATTTAGAGAGCATGTTTAGTGTTTCTCAAATGGTTCAGGGAGATAAGAAGTTTCCGTAGAGAGAGAGAGACAAGATAAATGTGACAAAATGCTAGCAATGGTGAGGTCTGGCCAAAGGACATCAGGTGTTCCTTGTACTACTCTTAGACCTTCTTTGTAACTTTAATATCTTCCGAAATAAAAAGCCTAGAGAAAAAAATGGAAATTTGAACAACTTCTGAGGAGCAAAAGGTCCACAAGAGCAGAACACTGTGAGCTCACTCCATGTTCTACCCCCTCTCACCTGTCCTGGCACCTGCTTGTCTTTTTCAGACCAGAAGGAAGAACACTTTTAATCAAATCTCTTATCTCTCTTCATTAGTTTTGCAATACTAGAGAAGTCTATTTGAATGCAAAAAAAAAAAAAAGGTGCAGATTCCTGGCTCCTTTTGAAATTCCTTTATATGAGAATTCCTGTTTCCACCCACAGACTAGTTTCTTTCTGAAGTGTGTCTAAGAGCAAGCAGCCATCAGAGCCATTAGCACTCCCCAGTGAGGAATTCCTGCTCCTCTTTAGCAAATGTGTCTGCTCAAAGGCCACCTGGAAGCCCACGGGTGATTTGTGTGAAGCTTTTCTGCTGAGCCAGGAGCCAATGACACTGTTAAAAACGTTGGCAGAATCACTTCTCCAAGTTACCCAGATCAAGATCTCCAATGATCCCACTGCGGAATGATTTCCTGATTCTTGACTTACTAGTAATCAATACCATGAAAAATACTAACACCTTCATTAAAGTGGACATCCATTGATTTCTATTGGGAAGGTGGAGTTGTCTGGAAGCCCAGTATCTGAAAGGGCTTCTGTTTTGATTTTTCATCTGTCAAAGCAGTACCGTAAAATACAAAACATGCAATTCCTGGAAAGGGTGATGGAAGAGACGTGAGGGCAATGACCACTTAGACCCCCACCCTCCCATTTTCCCTGAAAAGCATAGCCTAAGCTCAGCACCAGTCAGTGATGCTCTTTGGGCCTCTCTGGGCACCAAACCCAGCCAGCCCTGTGAGGAATGTCCATTGCTACCTCTGCAAGCCAACTCAGGCCCATATCCTCTTATAGGAAAGAGAAAGGAAAACAGAAATCTCCCATGAGGGTTATATGACATTGGCAGCCAGGCCTCTGAAAGACTTGGCATAGACTTTCTTAAGGTCTTCAAGAGTTAGGGCCCATAGATCTTTAAAGGTCATTCTATCTCCAAAAACTATGTCCTGTGAAAGTAAGCAGCCTGTATAACTTCCCCAAAACACCGTCTATTGTGGACTGCATTCATTGCAGTTACTCACCATGCTCTCCCTTGTTTTTAAGAGTATTGTACAACCTCCTTCCCTTTGCCATGTATTGCAGTTTGAATGTACCCCACAGGCCTGTGGTCCTCAGACCATTAGAGGTGTTGGAACCTTTAAGAGATAAGGTCTAGTGGAAGGAATCCAGGTAATTGGAGACATACCCTTAAAGAGGATATCAAACCCCAGACCCTTCCTTCCTCTCTTTTTTTGCTTCCCAGCTTCTCAGGAATTGAACAGAACTCCTTTACCACAAGCTCCCACCTAGAGATACTGTACTGCCACTGAACAACAAAGCCAAGTGACCATGAGCTGAAACCTCTGAAAACATAATCCAAAACACGTCTTTCCTCTTTATAAGTTGGTATCTTAGGTAAAGCTAACTAACACACCATGTGACTTACGAAGATCCCACTCCCAATGTCAGGCTCTGCCATGTAACTTATTCTGGCCAATGGAATGCAAGCAGACATGAAGTTTGCTAAGTCTGAACCAAAGTTTTAAATGTGACTGTGTAATCTGGCTCAGCCTCTTGCTCTTCTCAATTACAATAAAACATCAGGGAATGAGAAAACATATGAAGCAAAATCACAGCCAACACACAGCCCAGGCACAACACGAGGAAGAAAGAAACTTTTGCATCATAAGTCACTGAGAGTTGGGGGTTGCTTGTTATACAGCCAAACTTGGAGACAGCTGACTGATCAATCACCCTCCAACAAAGGAGGGGAAGGTAGCTATGGGGAGGGAGTCCACCAGCTCTTTGCACCTATACCCTACAGCTCCTATCCACCACTTCTCAAAGTCTAGGCCTCATTTCTTCCTCTACATGACTTGTTTTCCATTCATATATACCTGAGGATCCTTAAGGACAAAGTCTTCCCAGAAGCACCCTTAGTTTATGACTCATTCCTGCCAGTGACTATAGCCAGAAGAAGGAAAAAGTGGGGTTAATGTACCAGAGATCTCAGGGAAAAAAAAATCCTCTTCTGGAAAAACTTCACCCAGAGGAGCAATGGATACATACTGTTTAAGACAGAGCAAGATGTACAGGAGGGAGCACGAAGCTAAAGGTCTGGAGTCCTGGATTCTGATTTAGGCTAAGTCACGGGACCACAGGGCTCCCTTAAAGCATGAGTCTCTATGGATCTGAGTGACCTTGAGCAAGTCACTCTTCCTGTCTGAACTCATTAGTGATTTTCAAGCCCAGCTGAGTTCCTAAGAGAAGGCTTACTCAGCAGACAGCTGGGGGGAGAAGAAGCCACTGCCATGCATCCTCAGCCCGGCTTCAGCCAGATCAGTCTGTTTGGGTCTATTTGAACATACATTCCAGGTAAGATTCTGCTTGTCCAAACGTTCTATGATGAAACACAATTCAAAACCACTGACCAAGTGGTCTCTTAGGGCCTTTCCACACTGAGAACCAGGATGCCTGACTTCTTGTCTGTTCTGTGGCTGATGCTTTGTCCCCTCATCAAGAACCTACCCAGAGGTAAGCTTGCCGGTGAGAGCACCTGACAAGCCAGAATGCAACCAGGTAGCTTCACAATAGCTCGACAGAGAGTTATGAACAGCTGCCTCTAGTTCTCCAAGGTGTCAGGCTGAAGGGAGCGGTGGGAAGGGAAGGAAGGAGAGAGGGAGGGAGGGAGAGAGAAGGAAAGGGTGAGTTCAGGAAGGCCACTACGGAAGGGAGCTCAAGGTTTTAGCTTTCACTCAAGTTCTATCTTCTGCTTAAAGTGTCTGGGTATCACCCTGCTTGTCCCCACCCCAACATCCCAATCTGGAAAAGTGTTCTTTGGAATAAGAGTCACCCTCTTAGATCACCTCACATAGCCAAGATGCCTTAGAAACTATCTCAGGATGTGGAAAACATCGGTAGTCTCTTTGTTGGTCAAATTTCTCTCATTCTTCCTCTCTCTTTCTCGCTCTCTCTGTGAACTCTTCTAAGAAGCTTTCATCTCAGAGAGTATGCAGGCCAGGGGACTGAGAGCTTTTGGTTTCCCAAAACCACGTGTGGGGGACCCACATTCTAAGCACAGAAGAAAGAGACAGATCTTCACATTCAGGACTGCACTAGATTGGGGGCCACTTCCCATCGGCCCAGGCAAACTGTCCTTCCCGAAATGACTGAACAAAAAAATACCCAGTGTGATGAAAACCCACTCTTCCACCCAGCATTGCCCTTGAACTCCAGGGCAGAACCAGCACAACTGTGACCCACATTTAGTGGCTGATAAGTAGGCAAGCAGGGCAGAGATGAGAAGCGGGGATCGGAAAACAGGCCACAAGGCTGCTGGAGCAGCCAGAGAAGAGGATAAATTGAAACAGACAGAAGCTGGTCCATGGAGACGGGAAATGCTCAGGAAAGAGAGGAACTCTGGTTCAGGGAGATTGACACAAGAGGGACAGAAGTGGAGCAGGGCACTCAGGAAGCAAGGGGCTGCCTGATGGGAAATGCAGCTAGGACTCTTCCCAGCCGGGAAATCAGACACACAGGTCATTTCTTCTGAGAGCAGAGATATGAGCTCACTCAGCCAGGCTGGGGTCCCGGACTGCATCCAGAAGAGACAACCCCCTTCTGTGGATCATGTTTGCTCCAAAGAGCATCACCCTGGGCTGAACCCATGGCATGTATTCAATGTGCCAAACTGAGTCTACTATGGGCCACCCCAACATCCTCCTCATCTGTCGCTCTGCTTCCTTTCATATCCCCACTCCCTCTATCCACCACATCATGACCACAACAGCCTTTTAACCCCACAGGTCTATCTTTCCCCTGCCATCTTAGCCACACTGAGTGGCCTTGCACAGCCCAATCTGCTTCATCTCATTCCAGGGCAGCCCAGAAAGCCTTGCAGATCTCATACCTTCCCACGCCTCTAACCTCACCTGGCCCCTGCCCCTTGTTTTCAGGGTTTCTTGAGCTCATCAAGCTCTTCCTTCCCTTGGGGATTCCACCCTCTGCCTAGGAAGGTTTTTTTAACCCTGGATTCACCTAACCAGATCCTTCTTTGATTTCAGATCTTGGCTTACCAATCTCAGCACCTCCCTGACCACCCAGCTCAAGAAGGCTCTCCCTGCTGACTTCTGTTCCCCTCACCATGCTCCACTTTTCACCTTGGCTGTACTTCCTGTGATGTGTGTTGACCCGATTCACTATCGGGCCCCAGCCTGAGCCAAGTGTCCTGAGAAAGCTATCAATCCAGCACGTTGCCTGGGGCCCTCAGGGCTCAATGCACTGTTGCCACCTGGTTAAATGAATGAGTAATTCATCTGCCTCCAAGGGCTCACTCTCCAAACTTGCCCCAGGTCTTCCCTCTTACCAGTGGAGACACTAGTGGCAGGCACAGTTAACACTTGTTCAGTGCTTTCCATGTCACTCAACTTTCCCCGGATCATCTTGTTCAACCCTCACAGCAACCGAATGGAGTAAAAACTTGTTATTTCCATTTTGCAGCCAAAAGAATTAAGGCATAAAACTAAGTTAGTAGCTTGTCCAAGAGCTTACAGTTAGTAAGTGTCAAAGTCAGGATTCTATTCCAGGAAGACTGACCCTTGGTCCCAGTGCTTAGCCACCCCAATATGGCTACTGCCAGGGAGAGTCTCAAGATGTGTCTTTGCAGAATCAACTCCTGATTCCTTGTGGAGGAAGCAGGATGCCAATGAGTCTGCGGTGTGTTTTCTCAGCATGTGGAAATAGGTTGTTTGGTGATAAATCTAATACTTCAAAAAATCAATGCTGCCCTGAGTCTGGGCCCTGTGTTGCCAGAAGCCCCCAAGGTCTCTGTCCTCTAAACAACTAGGTCAAATCAAAGTGAAAGAAGCATCCAGTGAGTTCTGGGTTCTCCTGGTGAGAGGAGCTTCTCCCTGGCCACTGAGACACACCCTGTGGGGGCAGCTCTTGTAAAGGGAAAAGTTGGCTTTGGCAACCTCTTGTCAATTAGCCATGTCCAGGCCAAACATAATATCTTGACAAAGAACGATTCAATCCTGTTTAAATAGGCTTTCTCCACAGAGCCCATAATACGTAATGAGGTTATTTAATCCAGAAAGAAATCCAATGACCTGGAAAAAAGATTGGTGTGCATTAAAGTGACCATTTTTTTTTTCACTTGCATTTCCACAAGTTCCTATTTAACCTACCGATGACAGTATCTGCTTGGCTTCAGACTGTGAGAGTATTTGTTCAAATTCCAGAGTCCTGACCCTATCCCTCTGCCCTGGAATAGACACAAGAGCTGTGTGCCCAGCAATGCAGACCAAGGACTCCAACACTAACTGGGCATCAGAATCCCCTGGGAAGCACTTTAGAAACACAGATTTCCAGGCTCCACCCTGGAGATTCTGATTCAGTATATCTGTGGCAGGGCCCAGGAATCTATTTCCTCAGCTCCCCTGGTCTCCCCTGGCAGCAGGGCAGGCTTTTGCACACCACCCACCACGTGGGAATGGTTACCATGCAGGGTCTTGCAGGGATCCAGGCCCAGCCACTACTCAGAGGGATCCCTGACCGGGTAACAGCTGAAGCTTAGTTCCCTTCTCTAGAAAAGGGATACACAAATATTGCCCAGCTTGGAATAGAAACTCAGCAATGTGAACTTAGCACCTCTACAGTGCCCCCTGCCATGGCTGTGCACAGGTGAGATGCTGCTGGATTCAGCTTCTTGCACCATCCCTCACTGACAGCATCAGGAGGTGAAGGTCTATGCCAAGGACCAGCATGGGGGTTGGGGTGGGGGCTTGAATGTTCAACATGGCTGGCCAGTGCCCTTCTGAGGAGGACAAGGAACAGATGCCCTCATGTGACTCTCACCTTCCTGCCCTCTGTCAGGAGTGTGGAAGCATGCACCAGTTTCTGTCCTGAGGAAACAAGGAAAACATCAGTAAAGCTTACACTGGGAGCATCATTTGCCATTCTAACAGCTATGGCTAGAAGTTAAAGATTTTTAGAGGTCTTAATGTAACAGCCCTTGCATGTGCACATTGACCAGAGGGTGCTACCATTTAGTGAGCACATACTCTTTGCAAAACCCTTTCAAGATGTTTTCTCTTACAACCCTCATGGTAGCCCCACGGAGCAGGGCATTATCTTAGTCCATTTTCCAAGTAAGAAGCCCAGGTCTCAGAGAGACTGGAGATGGTACCCAACAAGCAAAGGACACTACATCGGAATTCACATTGGCCTAGCTCCAAAGCCCTGACCTTCCTGAGCCACAGCACCCTCCACAGAGCATGACAGGCAGTTTGGGCAAGACTGATGTCCTGAGACAGAGGCTCACATTTGACATGCATGTCCCTTCCTAAACAAAGCCTTCTATACAGCAGAAGAAGTGCCCTGTCCCATGCTGGGGCCATAGAATCCCCACCACTGATTATATGACAAGGTCCACCAGTATGTGAGTGACAGAGAGGTCACCTTTCTCAGTGGCTATCTGTGACATCAACTAGAAAAGAGCCTCCCCTTAGGAAAATTGACAGATGGGTCAGACCAAAAAACTGGGCTTCCATTTTTCAAATGAAAACACAGAAGGCAAATGACTTCTGACAGCTGAAATCGAAGCCCTGGCCCAGCTTGGACCAGAGAGCTGGTCAGATCTGCTCCCTCAAACAGGAAGATAGAGTGAGTGCTACAAACAATGGGTGAGCCATCCCTTTGGCCCCGACTTAAAGACTTAATTGGGATAGATAGCTTGGAACTTCTGTATAATTATGCCTTGTCTTAAAATTTTCAAAACATGAGATCCTCCCTCAATTCCTAACCACTTCCAAATTCCAATAAAGCCACATGATCTCCTATCTTCCAGGAGGAGGCCCCTGACCCAGATTCTAGCTTGATCTTTCAGGAATCCACATCATGTGGCCACCATGGATTCACATGAGGTTTCTTTAGATCCAGGGGTTGCCTTGTGTCATGAAAGTCTGCCCGTCAGCACCTGCCACTTTCCAAGATAGCCAAAAGGAAACCGAAGCTCTCTGGGCACATGCAGGGGCTGATGTCAAAAGGGAACCCCGGCCACAGGACAACCAGGAGAGCCACACAACACAGATGGAGCTAATTTAATATTTCTGCCAGCAAAGGAGTCATGTTAGGAGAGCAAGGACAGAGCAGAGGCATTAGTATAAATTACCCCACGTGCTCATAAAGGCTTGCTGCTCAACACTCCCAGGAGGCTAAAGAATTGTTTGCTCCAGCCTGGCAGCCCCAAAGAATGCAAATTAATAGCCATGATTTATCATGAGGTGTTTTTCACTGGCATTCTTGGCCCAGGTTTCTTTAAGTATTTGGGTTCATCTATCTCGCATGTGCCTGGTGGAATTACTGCTACTATTATGCAAAATGCATCATAAATCCAACATTTAAGAGAGGTTTATTTAAGTCTGTTTGGCGTCCAGGGTCCAAGCTCATTACTATGAATACAATTAATTCCTGGCAGGGTATCGGACAATCCAGAACGTCCATGAACCACCCGTGGTCACAGTTTCTGGAGGGACCTGTGAGGCACCTTCTCTCCACCCAGACCCACTTGCCATCCCAGGCTGCCATACCCGTGCCTAAGCTGTTCCTTTCTCCTGGCAAGCCCTTCCTACCCCACATATTTGTCTTCCAAAATCCTAAAGGACCTTCAGGTCCATCTCGAGGCTCACTCTACTGGAGCTCTTTGTGATCATCCAAGGCAAGATCCCCCTCTTGTCTCTCCAATCTATGAAGGTGAGGAGGCTACATGTGAGCTGCAAGACACTGAGCCCAATCCCTCCTTCTTCTGGAGCCTCAGTTTCCTCATCTGGTGAATGAGGAAAGTTCCTTAAAGTTCCTTTCAGATAGTAATTGGATTTAGTTCTCCTGCCTATCTCTTTTTGGTGGAGGCATACCACTAGTACCACAGGAAAAAAAAAAAAAAAGAGGTGAGGGGCTGGCTGAGAACAGACCTTCTTCCCTCCTCCAAAGAATATCTGTCGGCCACCACTGGTAGGGCATCGGGAGTGGGCTTTGTGTGGGCAGAGGCCAAAACTCAGACTCTAGCAGCTGTCAAGCTATTTTTCTGCCATCAGACCGTGAGACCATCATCTTGATGTCAGACCCCACAGCTGCTGTGTGCTGTGAGCTCAGTTTCCTTATCTGCAAAAGGGGTGATGGTTCTTACCTCGGGTCTCAGGCAGGGATTACATGAAACCATGTATGAGCTGGGCTCAGCAAGTGTCTGGCCTAAAGGGCCCAGTCACATTAGCCCTGATGCTGATCATCTTTCATTTGACACCTTCTGACCCTCGGGAACTCAGCAGACAAGCTAGAGAAGACCAATGTAGGAGCTACTGAACCATACATGGGCTGGGAAGATGCCCTCTCAATCTTCTCTGCCAACTCTCTGAACACTGCCTGCCACAGCAGGAGTTGAAGGCCACTGGGTTCAAGAAAAGGAGCTATTCACACTGCAAACCCGCAAAGTCCCTGCCCCTCCCAGTTTCTGTTTCCTATGGATAGTGTTAATGGTGAGGGGCCTGTGCCTACCTGTCCCCTCCAAACCAGGAGACCTAAATGAAGCCATAACAGCCAGGACTGGTGCTACTGAAGAGGCACAGCAGAGCTGGAGGGTGCAGGGATAGGACCTGGAGAAATGGAAGCCTTTATCTTAATGCCAAGGGGAGGCAGACAGTCCTAATCTTCTTCAGGAAGATCCTTGGTTTGGGAAGTGATTATACAGAAGACAACAGCCTGGGTGATGTTGGCATGACCATGGCTTTCAAGAAGAGGAAAACTACCCTACATAATGAGAAAAAAGAATGCAGATCCTCAGAGACATTTGGAAGGAAGAAAGCAACAGATAACTTAGAAGCAAGCCTCATCCTCAAGATGCGATCATTGTCTGACAGTTTGAGTCATCACTAAAGTGAAGGAGCTTCAATGCTTTCTATGGGACTGCCCAAGGGAAATGGTTTTCCTTCCTGCCGGCATTGACCTGGAGTAAAACAGTGACCACAGATGCACAGACCATGACCAGACAGGAGATTCTGCAATGTGCCCAGAATGTGCCAAATTCCTACGGAGACTGATGATGTCCTAGGCTATGGGACAAGGGATGGGGAAGAGTGGGCCAGGAGCCTGATGGGCAGCCATCGGGTTGGTACAAAGATCCAGGGAAGACTCTCCTGCAAGTCACAGGCTGGGAAGAGACAGGGACACATGTGGAGGAATGGAAAAGAATAACAAGGAAGAAAAAAATCAAACTCAATAAGCCAAATGATAAGCCAAGCTTTCTCCTTATAACTGCTCCCCCTAACACCCTTTTCAAGTGCCAGAAAGCTAGCCCAACGTTCAGCTTTCCTGTAGGTAGAAAGGACTTTAATTAAAAAGTAAATTGCAGCTTGAGTGCACCTGGTAATGTGTGCAATGGCCTTGAGCCAATTAAGAAGAGGTTTCCCTTTTATCCTTTCCTTCACCAGGATGGATTTATTGCTTGGGCTTTTAAAGAAAGAAGAAAGGGAAGACGCAAAAAGCTTCAAGGCTTGTCATAAGAGACCCCTCCTCCTGGAGTCGGCAGGTGAGGGGATGTCAGGGCTGGGTGTCGCAGGCAGGCCTGGGTCTCCTGCGTGCAGGACAAATGGGCCAGCTGCTGCCTTTCCTGCAGGACTCCTGCTGCCTCAGCAAGGGCCATGGTGGGGAGAAAAAAGGGAAACACAATCCCAATCAACCTTTCCTTAGCAACTGTTCCCGAAAACCTGCCTTCTGATGCTTTGTCTTCTCAGAAATTAAAAGGGCTATATTGGAAGCAGAGAACTTGAACAACTGGCTCCCTGGAGAGCCAAAAGGGATGGGATGGCCTCTCTTGGCCCCCAGCCTCAGGAAGGAAGGAAGGAAGGAAGGAAGGAAGGAAGGAAGGGCAGCGCTGCTGGACAGTTAGCACAGGAACAAGGCCACTTCCAGGGCTGTACCCAGCCAGGAGGGAAGCTTGAGTTTCCTGGCCAGCAGCAACCCAGCAGACATGCCAGGCTGGCTGGGAACTGGCCATGGGCACATACCACTCCAGTTGGGGGAAATGTGAGTCTGGGCATTTGTTTGGCCAAGTGGTGCTGATGGCAGAAGAAGCATCCTTTCCTGCTGCCATGGCATGAAGCCCATTCTTGGGAGTCTGCTTTGGCCACCCTGGTCTTCTCGCAGCTGGCTCAAATGAGTGCTGAGTGAAGGCCCAGCTGTCACCATCTGTATTAGTCTATTTTTCATTACTATAATGAAATACCTGAGGCTGGGTATCTATACATAAAATAGCCTTATTTAGTTCACAATTTTGAAAGCTGAAAGTATAAACAGCAAAGCGCCAGCTCTGGTTAAAAGCCCTCTTAGCTACTTCACCTCATGGTGGATGGCATGATGGTGGTTGTGTGTGCAAGAGGGAGAAATCACATGGCCAAACAGGAAGCCAGAGAGCAACCTGGGAGGGGCCAGAAAAGACCATCAATAGGCCCTACTCCTTAAAGGTCCCACCACCACAACCAAAGGACCAAACCTTCAACATGAACCCTCAAGGGACATGCTCAAACCACATCCAAACCACAGTACTGTCACTCTAATTTTGAGCATAGCTTAGAAGTAACAAGGCTACTTGTCTGGGCTATCTGGCTGGCTCACTTTAAATAGCAATTGCTAAGTTTTTTTATGTACTATATATTCAAATAAACTATGTGGACTGCATTATATAATACAGACAGAGCAGAGCTACCTTGGCTGAAGTGGGGCTGAGTGTGAGTCTATCTGTACCCTGACTCATCAGGACCCCAGCTCTGGAACACTGCCAAGGTGGTGCTGGCAGGCATGAAGATCAGACCAGGGCTTCAGAACTGACATCAGGGACTCCATGTGTGGAGAGGCAGCAAGAAAGCAGGTATGATTAAGATCAATTGATAATCTGCCCCTTTCTAAATCAACCATTAAGCCATTCCTATGTGCTCAGAATCCATGCCAATAAGTGATTTTATAAATCGATGCATGATCCCTGGAGCGCACCAGAGCTAATGTTCACATTTCAACCCGGTTTCAGTGAAGAGGGCATGCTGGGAGCACTGGGGGAGCAGGGTGCAGAACACGGCTTCAGTGCCCTAGGTCTGCGCCACTCTCCAGCTGGGCTTTGGCTCAGTGACCTCACCTGAAAAATGGTTTCACAGGACCCGAGAACTCCACAAAGATGCTCCCCAAACCCTCAGAGTGGTGAAAGCAGGGCCAGATGGAGGGCATTTAATGATGGAAAGTTCTGGATCACTCAACTTCATCCAAAAGGGAAAGCAAGAGCGAGACTGAAGACAGAGAAAGACAAAGAGATGGGTTTCTCCACGAAACAGAGGCTGCCACTGAACAATGAAATTCACCCTTGCCTGTTGCCAACCCACTATGAGACCTACAGCACATCACACTCTATGTTCAGGTCCAGATTTTCCACTCTGTCCCCAAGACAAGACCTCTCTGTGAAAGGATGAGCAAGTGGCACTGCCCTTGATCCCCAGGGCTAAGGAAGGTGCCCACCCACTCCTTCCTCTTCTCCACCCTCAGGCCTAGTCCTGGTTCTTCCTCACCAAAGGCTTTCATGCAACTCTTCCCAAGATAAAACCTCAGAATGTTCCAGACTTTCTGGTATGTATGAGCCTCTGCCCACCTGTTCCCTCCACTTGGAATCCCTCCCTTTCTGCTATTGAACTCTGACTCGTTTTTTAAGTTCAACTGCCTCCAGTTCTAGAGCCAAGTAGTTCAGCCAGTAGGGCTACAGATTAATGAGGCCTCCACACAGGAGTAAGATTCAAAATATTTCATAACTGGAATAGATGGGCACTGCCCAAGCAGAACACCCAGCCAATCTGAACAGATGCTGGCCAAGACGGCCCATATGGCCATACTAGCAGGTTCCATGACCCTCAGCCCTGCCTCCACACAGCATTTTCGGATAGCAGGGCTTTCTTGCTCTCTCCTGGTCTCAGCAGGGGTCTGGGTGAACCATTCTTTACCTGTCAGTAAGCATCTCCTAGGACAGCTCTATACCTACAGGAGCAGGGCTATGTCCCCCTTCCCTGGACTGGGCAACCACATTGTGACTTCTGTGACCTCTGTCTTCCTCCAGCACAAGGGCACCATGTAAAAGGACATGGAGGATTATGTTATCTCCCCAGCGCCACCCAGAAGCCTGCTTGCAGCTTCCTACAGCCTCAGAGAGGGAGACTGTGCTGCATGTGTTTGGTCTGTTGTGGTGTCCCAAGAGACACCGACTTGCTGAGCCCCAGCTGTGGCAGCTGGAGAGACCTCATCTTTCTAAGTTGATCAAAGACAAGACAGAAGCGCCCGGGGGAGCCTGGGGGGGGGGGCTGGGGTGGGAGTGCAGGGCTGGGGTGGGGCTGGTGTTGGTGAGGATAAACTCAACACAAAGGGGGAACCCAGGGCAAGGCACAGGTCTCAGAATCGCCAAGTAGCACTGACTATGACCAAAGTGACAGATCCATTTTCATAGGGGTTACAAATAGACCCCAAAACCCACCAGGTGCTGGGTGCATGTAATTCTTCCCTTCCGGGGCTGCTGGCCAGGATTTTCTGCTTTCCTCACCCACCTGTAATAACTGCTGACCTTCCTGCTATTTTGGAGCTGGACACTGATCCAAGCAGGGACAGGGGCAGCAAAACCCCGGCTGACCTCCCTACCCACCTGCCTGCCCTCTCCCCACACAGACACTGGACCCTCTGCAGGCCTTGGCCACATGCTAAGTCACAGCAAGGCTGAGAAAGCGTGCAGCTTGATACTGACTTAACAGGAGCTACTGTCGGGGTGTTTGGTCCCACCTGGCTGGGCTTGTGGATGAAGCTGAAAGTCTCTCCATCCAGGGCCCTTCAAAAGAGGGCATGTGGCTGTTTCCTGTTTAGTGGGACAGAGCATCCAAGCTGGTGCAGGGCCAGTGCTCATTCTCAAAGGGGCTTCAACCCCCTACCACCAGCCCCTAACCCCAGACTGCAAGTGTCCCTCGTTTGGACTAACATTATTGTCCCACCTTCATTCGGTGCATATTTGCTGGAAGCCTGGCAAATGTCAGGCATCCAGGTAGATGAGCTACCGAGATGAACAGAACAAGATGAGCTACTATAAATGCCCCCATGACATTTATAGCCTACTGGAGGGGAAAGACAGCAAGAATATAGACAGAACGAGTTGTCTCAGTGGTTCTATGTCTACCAAAAAAAAAAAAAAAAAAAAAAAAACGAGCAGAGGCCTAGGAAGCAGTGCAGGGGGCAGAAAAAGCCCCCCTGGGGAGGTGCTCTCCCAGCCCAGGGTTGAATGAGGCGAGCAGGAGCTGCGCAAGGGACTGGGCATTCTGGCAGAGGAAGTAGTGGGGCAAAGGTCCCGAGGCGGGAACAAAGCTGATGTTTGAGGGACAGCACAAGGCCCATGCAGCAGAGCCAGAGCAGAGGCTGAGGAGAAAGGCAGAGAGAGAGGGTCAGGCAGACGGGCAGGGCCAGAAGGCAAAGGGCCTTTGTAGGGCTGTGTGACTGGTCCCCATTGTCACTGCCCTTCCTGTCAGGGGGTTACACTTCCCTCCATTTGCCTGATGCTTCAGAGCTACGGAGTGGGGAATTCCAGGCCCCACCCCACAGAGAGTGGCCACCCCACGGTTTGGACCAGCTGAACCTGAGCAGAAGTGAAGTGTGCGATTCTGAGGCTAGGCTTTAAGAGCCATTGTGAGGTTCAGCCATTGTTCTCCTTCCTTCTAATAACAGGCATAAACAAGAGTTGTTCCCTCACCAGGATCCTCCGCTAAGTCACATGAAGAGGGCTGACATTCTGTGTGAACTAGAAACTCAGTCTCAGGGGTCGCTATGGTCTGTATTTAGAGCGTCCCCGAAAGGCCATATGTCAAAGCCTTGATCAGTAGCTGGTGGCACTACTGGGAGGTGGTGGAACCCTTACGAGATGGGACCTAGTAGAAGAAATTGAGGCCACTGGAGATGTGCCCTTGCAGGGAACATAGGGCCCCTGGCCCTTTCCTCTCTGTGTTTCCCAGTGACCATAAGGTAAGCAGTTCCACTCCATGTTCCCCACCGTGACGTTCTGCTTCACTACAGGCCCAAAATCAACCATGGACTAAAACCACCAAAACTATGAGCCAAAATAAATGATTCTTCCTTATAAGCTGATTATCTCAGGTATTTTTTTCACAGTGACCAAAAACTAACACAGGGTCAAAAGCCTTTGAGAGGTCATTACAGTCCAACCCAGCAGAAACTAATACAGCCTTGCAGGCCTTGGAAAAGGCAATAACTTATCCTTCTTATGATGAATCACCATCACAGGGCTTTGAGAAGAGTGCTCTGTTGGGACGGCAGTTTTAAAGACTACTCTCGTGCTGAACGGAGGATTGAGTCCCATCACTCACCATCTCCCACTCTCCCTCAGACACACAGCACATCTCTGAGGGTGTGTCCACCATGGGTCTACAGAGAGGATGGTCTAAGCACCCCTGATCCATCTTAGTATCCCCTACCTTATTTCACATCCCAGACCGAGAGGCACTGTCCTCCCCTGAGGTCCTGCCCACACACACAGGAAGGATGCTCATGTTTTTCTGAGGGAGCTGCAAGAGTTAGCAAAAAATCTGGTGCTTTCCTGCTTTGTTATGAAAAGCAGCTCTCAATTTGTCACCATAAGGAGAAAGTTTCTTCAGAGCAGTACAGAAGTGGTCTCCCCATTAAGTTGCTGATTAAAAAACCAATTCCACCTTATTCCCCCATTTCTCCCAGGGCCATCTCTCAGTTTCTCTCTCATGGTCCTTTTGGTCATTCTAGATGCTAATTCATCATATGCACATCTCATATCTATTCTAGATGGTGACTACTTGATAATATTAGTGTCCTCCAGAGTGCTTTACACAGTGTTTGGTTCATGTTGGTGCTCAATTAGCATATTTTCGATGAATGGACAAAAGCATACCATGGGAATCCATAAGTGAAAATAAAATCCACAAGTAAAAATAAGGGTAAAAAAGTTCCCAGCTCTGTTTCTGGCTTAAAAGTACACGAAAGCTGTGTTTAATCAATAAATGAAAAAAGGTTGTAGCCACTACATTCCTCTCCACCTGGAATCAGCAAAGGACACATTTACATCTCATTCCCCAAAGACAGAACATCAAAAGACCTGAGGTTCCAGAATATGTCATGTATTCTAATGCAGACCTTCAGAAGACAGCTTACCAAGATACTTCTCAAAGCCCCGACCACATGAGTGACCAGGGGAAAATGCCAAAAGCTCCTTTTTAAATAAAAGCAAAAACCAAACTGAAGATTTATAGCATGATCAACCAGCAGAGGTTGAATTCATAAAAATGTGCCAGGCATTCTCTGGGCTGGGAAGGAGAGACGAAAGTTGTCAAAAGGATAGCCCCATCTGCAAGAAGCACATGATCCCAAACCCAATGTGGGACCCCCATGAATGAACCGTGGTCTTGGGCAAATCTGCAGCTCCCACAAGGTGACCGCACAAGGTCACACTTGACAAAACAGAGCTGAGACAAATTCTCATGAGGACATCAGAATTCAGCATGGAGTGGCATCCTGAGCTGGGCCAGCTAGAGACTGTTCTAGGCGTTGAAGACAAAAGAGGTCATGCAGAGGGAAGCAAAAATGGGAAGTAGGAGAAGTGGCCCCCTGGGGCTACAGGGGACTTGTTTCCAAATGACAGGACAAGTGGGCCAGAGGCAATAACAGTGAAGCAAACTGTCCTGCCAGCAGTTGGGGACAGGAAACTCAAGGATCAACATTGATCTATGCCAGGAAAGGCTTGCAAGTCATGTCCAGGAAGGAGAGAGGGTCACAAACAAGATGACAGCTTGTATTTTAGAGTCTTAGCAAAGAAAATCCAGGAGCCCTGGAGCCATCAAGTTTCCAGTAGATGGAAAGCTCATGGGAAGTGACCCAGGAGGCACGGGGTCCTGTTCCCCAGTGCTTTTCACTGGCCACATTTTCACCAGCAAAGATGTGGGCTGAGCTCAGAGGAGCATGTCTGAACATGTGGGGACAGAAAGGAAAGCCCTCTGTAGAGCCCTCGTGGAGAGCAGTTTGCCCCTTGAGATTCCTAGGCAGTGTGGAATGTAAATAACCAGAGCCAATGGGCCACCGTGTCATTAGTTAGCACCGCCTGCACACGTGCACATATGCACGGGACGTGCCTCTACAGCCTCAAGCACGACAGGTGTCTCAAAAAACAAAATAAATAAAAGTGTTTGAGTTTCAACCCCAAGTAGCCACTTTTCATGGAACACGATTGTCACTTGACAGGACAACTGGCAGATCAAAATTATTCAGAGCTGGAAATTTGGCAGGCTCTTCTCAAAGGCTTGTCACTTCAAGGAAAAGAACTGATAGCATTATTCTCTAAGACAAAATTCAAGGTCTTCAAGCAAAAATTAGAATTTTGGAAAACTTACATCCACCACCAGGAGACTGGCAGCTTCCCAATACTTAAGAGACTGCTGATGATATCAGTGGTAACATTAATAAAAGTGATTATTGATAACCCATGATAAAATGTGTCCACACTTAGAAGATCTGCATTACTCTGTGCACCTACCTTTTTCAAATGAACACTGCAATCTGTTTCAAAATCACGCTTGGGTAAAAGACACAAGCATCAAAGTGTAAGACACTTTGGATTTTAAGGTAAAGTTTATTGATAAGTCTTCAGAGTCTATATTGCAACGAGGCTTTAAAAACACACCATTTGTCCAGTTGAGGCATAGCATCAAATAATAGTATTCAAAATTATCTGAAAATGCTATTTAAATACTTCTTTTTCCATTTACATATGAATGTGAAGAAGAATGTGATTCACATACTTTAATATGTAGAATGATATTCCACATATCAAGACAAATGGAATGCAGAATCAAGTACAGCACTAGAACTTTCTTCTGTCAAGCCAGGCATTGGAGATTTGTGAAGTTTTATGTAATATAGTGCCACTCTTCTCAATAAAATATTTCTGTGTTTTGAAAACTGCTATAGATTGAACGTTCATGCTCCCTGCCCCCCGCCTTAGAATCCATATTTTGAAATCTTAATGCCAACTGTGATGCTGTTGGGGTGCAGGGCCTTCAGCAGATGGCTAGGTCATGAGGGTGGAGCCCTCATGAATGAGATTAGTGCCTTTGTAGAAGCCACCCAGGAAAGCTCCACGCAAAGACAAAGTAGGAAGACACCTGTCTATGAACCAGGAACCAGGCCTTCAACACACACCAAAGTCGCCACTACCTTGGTCTTGGACTTCCCAGACTCAGAATTGTGTAAAGTAAATTTCTGTTGCTTATAAACCACCCCATCAATGATGTTTCCTTATAGTAGCCCAAACAAACTAAAACTGGTACTAGAGGAGTCTGTAGTTCTTCATAAAAGATGTCAATTGTGTTCATTTATGTAATTGGGTTTATTATTGCCATTGTTAAATAACATAAGAAATAGTTAATTTGACATTTTCTCAGAATAAACTTCTATTATGGTAAATACTGATAGATGCAAGTTACATCAACAAAAACTCTCTGGGGTCTTCAATTATTTCTTAGAGTATAAGGAGTCCTAAGACCAAAACATTTGAGAATGTCTAGTTTGAACTACTGTGAGAACCTAGGCAATTCCATCTGTTCAAGAGCCAACATCCATTTGTCTTCCTTCAAGTCCCAGTGATGAGATCTTCCCTGTTAATAAGGAGAAGCCACCAGGAATATTTTTGGTTGAGCCATAAATAGTCAGAGCAAGGTTGATTAAATAATTTTTTTCAGGTTTGTTATTTAGCTGGTGTGTGCTGTTTCAGTGATACCATTTATTAATAATACTAAAATAATGTCTTCCATTTGGTAAGAATTTGCTCTCTCAAATCACATGAGATACGCACCCCCACTATCATGGACCCTCCTGCAGCAACCCAGCCTCCCCCAAAAGCCAGCAACTAAACAGTTCATGGCTGACACAGCAAGGGCTACCCAGCACCCTGCTCTGGCACTAGATGGCCTGTTCTGATTGGCCACTTCCAAACACCAGCAGTTGTTCATCTTTTTAATTATCAATCTTCGGTTGGCTCACTCTATCAAGGATGAGAAAACCTGGAGGCAATTTGCGACAGAAGGGGCTCCAGAGGGACAAACATTGGCCAGAAACACCATGTCTTAGTCTATTTTCTGTTGCTAATAACACAATAGGACAGACCAGTCACATTTTAAAGAAAAGAGGTTTATTTAGCACACAAGTTTGCAAGCTAAAACTGCAAGATCAGGGGACCCCACTTTTGGGGTCTCTGCTAACAGAATCCCAAGGCAGGGCAGGGTATCACATGGTGAGAGACAGGGAGCACATTTGCATGAGGGTGTGTGTGAGGAGGTGTCCTCTGGTCTCCCCCTCTTCTTATAAAGAGTACATGCCCCCAGTATTCACTCATGGGACTCCACCCTGATGACCTTATCTAATCCTAATCACTTCTTGAAGCTCCATCCCTAAACCCTTCAGTCCAACTGTTTCCACATTCTTAGTAGCTCACAATGAGATTCCACTCCAGCATGAGGTTTGAAGGAGAAAAGCCATATTCAAATATAGCACACCATGATGCCAAGTACCTATGCCAGGTAATCTAGTTCCATCAGCAAAGCAGCCTTCTTCTGAGCAATGTCACATGTCAAATGAAAGCTGCAAAAGATGGCTGTGGGGCCCTGAGCAGATGGAGGAGGGACACCCTGGGGCTCAGCACAGCCTTCCAACAGGAGCTCCACTGTCAGTTTTGCAAGACCACCCACAGCCGGTCAGGGAGGATCCCCAAAATGGGAGAAATTGAGGCTGATGTTTTAACATCTTTTGCCCTCACTGGTGCTGATTCAGAAGTTATATTCTACTGGACCAAGCATGAACCTTAAAGTCAACCTATTGCGAGGAAAATCCATGGGCAACGTGTGTTTCCCTTCACTTTCCCTACTAGGTGCTCACAGTGAAAGAGGAGAGGAAGTCCCCACCACCACCTGACCCTACACTACCAATTCATGGTCCTCTATTGTGATCTCAAGGAATAATATGAATCCACCACACATCAACCTGAAGGAAAAAGAAGGAAAGAGGGAGAAAGCCTTTCTACCAATTGATGAAGAGTGGCATGCACCCATCAAATAATTACAGAGAAGGCGTTTTGTAAAATGACATGGAGTTTTCTAATTTCGACACCTTTAAGCATGCAGGTCCTTCTGCTAGAGGTTCCTAAGCCTTTCCTCAATATTTCGCAGTTGAAATCCAAATCATCTTTCAGTTCAAATATTTCTTTCTCCATGAAAATGTCTCCAAATCTGCACATACATCTGCTCAGCTACAAGTAAGTCACCCATTGTCCACCTCCCATGACACGTTCCTGTCCTTTTCTCAGCATTCGTCACATTTCACTTTGATGACAGCTGTCCACATCTTCACCCCTATGCTGGACTACACGTGAGAACTACATCTTTCCCTCCACCTCACTCTGGTCACTTAGCATAGAATCTCGCATGAGTGAACACCTTTCAAATGTCTGTTCACTAAACCAATGGAAGTATGGAAAGGAAGGGAAGGGAAGGAGGGAGGGAGGAAAGAAAAAGAGAAGTTAGGCCTTGATTCCTGAGTTGATTCACTTGTTGCTATGAATCATCTCCCTGGACCAGATCCATGCTGGACTCAGCAATATCCTTTCTTCCTTATCATTCAGCATCCTGATCACCATCCTTGCTTCTCCAAAATCTGGTGGATTAAAACTCAGGGATGCCATAAGCAAGAAGAACTGACTTGGTTCTTAGAAATAATGAGGTGCCGCAAGAAATCAAACATGTTAAAAAAGTGGGTGAGAAAGACATTTACTTTTGACAAAGGAGCATGCTGCCAGAACTGGCTAGCAAGCGCACACTGGGCAGGCAGTCCTCCTGTTTACATACCTAAGGCAGCGCTGCCCTTCTTGATTCGAGGACTCAGGTGTACAGTCTACATGATTGAGCAATTTTAAAATTGGGGTGGGCAAAAGGCAAGGGCTACAATTGGATCCAATTAAGGCTTAATATTATTCTGAAAATGGACCACCAGACTTTCTATTTTTTACACGGGTCAGCTCAGGGCAAGAGGAAATGTTTTGCTCCGTTTTCTCTATTCATAGAGGAATATTGCAAACACCCTATGCACACAGGTAAGCGGGCTCCACTCTGGATCTCAAGTGCCAGCTCTAGGATTTATTGAGAATGACTTGTGATTTGTACTTTGCCACTCTACCTTTGATGAGAACAGATGTCTTTTGCTTCTAACTCCCAGACATGTGCACCTGGCAAAATTCCCAATGCCCACTTAATCACCATCAAACAAGCAGTGCCCATTAGAACTCTACTTACAAGGCCTCTCTCTGCCCAGGCCTGAGGAAGCAGGATCAGTTACACCACTCAGCATGATGCCGTCAAAACTGGCACAGCACAACAAGGCTTTAACTTGGAAAGAACTGTGCTCATGGAATCCCCATGCTTTTGAATCACTCTCCCAAGTGACAGAAGAAAATGACATGATCTTGGAATCCTAAATAAAGAGATAATTTGTTTGGACCTTGCTGTTGAGATATCTGCCCTCTTCCTGAGAACACCCAAAGGAATGGAAAGAGAAGCTTGGAAGGAAAGTACAGTTGAAATCACTCTGCAATTTGAGTCCGGTGCCATGGATCAGTGAGGAAGTGGGGGAAGAAATTATTAAATCCAGCATTTTTCAAGAAGCACTTTCATGAAACCAGTGGATTCTTCTTGTTCTTCTAAATAAACAGAGTTCTGCAGCTCTAAAAATAAGAATGGAATGAAGGAAGGAAGGAAAGAAGGAAGGAAGGAAGGAAGGAAAGAAGGAAGGAAGGAAGGAAGGAAGGAAGGAAGGAAGGAAGGAAGGAAGGAAGGAAGGAAGGAAGGAAGGAAGGAAGGGACATGACACAAATAGTGCCCTTTACCAAACGCGGTGAATGTCCACACATCTGAAAGCATCTTCCCATTTAGCTGCATAGCTAAAAATGACTTCCAAATATGCCCCCCCCCAAAGAAAACACTATAACACGGTTCCCCTTTTTGCTGTTCAACAAGCGTGGGAAACTGTTAGCTCCACACGTACAGGAGCTTCAACTAAGAGAGGCATTCAGCAGTTTTTGTGGGTGTTTTTTTAAGCCTTTAAACAGCTGATTTGTCCAATAAGACTCACAGCCTTGCTGAATGCTAATATCAGCACAGCCTGCCTGGGGAGAGTGACACAGTTTGTCAATCGTCCATCACTCCCAGCAGAGCCATTGAGCACCACATAAGCCTGGAGCATCAAAGGCCTGACCCTGAGTCAGTTACTCTCAACCCCACAGCTCAAACAGTGCATGGTAGGTGCAGGCAGAGCTGCACACAGAAGACAGATCCATAAAACTTTTGTGAGCAGGAATTCAAAGTCCACATCAGTGCAAGGAATATCCACCATGTCCAGAAGCACAGAACTGGATCCAACCCAGTGTAAGAGGCAGTGCAGAGAACTCAGATCTGGAGTTACACAGACCTAGGTCTACTTCCATCTCTGCCAATCCCTGGCTTTGTGACTTAACCTAGGCATGATATTCAAATACAGTCATGGGTCACTTAGTGACAGAGATAATTTCCAAAGTGCGGGGTTGAGAGATTTCATCATTGTGCTACCATCACAGTATGTGCCTACACAAACTAATGACGTCACTTGGCAATATAATCTTATAGGACTAAGATTCAGCTCATCATTGACCAAAACTTCATCATTCATCACATATATAACAACCAGGACCACGTAACCACGTAACAGACTATTATATGGTCACTAAAACCCCTTTCTTTTCCTCCAGGCAACCATCCATACTTCCCAACTCCCTTGCAATCAGGTGGAACCAAATGACTGAGTTTCTGTCAATAAAATATGGCAGAAATTATGTGCTATCCTTCTAGTCCTGGCCCATGGAAACCTCCCATGACATCCTCCATGTTCTTTCTTCCCACGTTTGCCAATTGCCTGCAGAAGGTCTAGCAGAAGGCTCCAGCACAATGTGTCCTTGGATGAGAGGAAGACTTTCAGCTCACCAAGAACTTCAACGTTGCTCACTGGGTAAGTGAGGGATACAGTGCCATTGGTGAAAGCCATCGAGCTTTGGACCCTGGTACCGCAATTAACTTTCCTTACTCTAGCTAAAATGGGCACCAGCCAATGAGAAGGAACTTGGCTGTTATATACTAATGGGATATCCCTCTCAGACTTGCTTCTGAATCTGTTTTCTCTTCAGTGAAATGAGCATGCTACTGACCTCTCAACAAGGCTTTTGTGAGATTGACTGGGATCTAGCAAAGTACTCGGTCCACTTCAGTTGACTGACTTGGATGAACCTCACTGAGTTCCTTCTCTTCCTTGTTTTCTCAGGTTGTTCATTTATATAATGAAAATGATTCCAAACACTCCCTTCCAGGAGAATAGTGGAGAAGCCCATGACAGGCTGAATCTCTCTCCTTCCCTTACGTCTTCAACCATGGTCATTCTGCCCACGAGGAAAGCTGCCCGCCAGTGAGTACTACTGTTATTTTAAAACAACTTTATATGGAAATGCTTCCTTCTGAGTGAATGTGGGTGGTCAAAGGAGGCTAAGATAGTAATAGAAATGCACTCTTTTTAATGTTGGAGAGAAATACAATGAATACAGTCACACAGATGGACCTCCATATTCTTTCAAGGGACCAAAATACACATCACCAGATTTGAGACTCTGAGAATGCATCAATATATATATAATCCTGGAAGCCAATACCTAGCTGTGATTGCATGCCGCAAGGATCTAAGTGTTCTGGGTTTGATGTAACCTAGGAGTTCAGGTCAGACGAGATGAAATCAAAGCCTTTCCCACCATGTGCTGTGTGACCCTGATTATGTTATTTAATAACATAATGAATTTGTGTGCTTCAATTTTTTCAATTTTTCAGAAAAAGGGGATTATTATAGTGCCTACCTCAGATTTACTGTGAAGACAAAGTGAGATATTTTGTGTATAGCATTTAGCTTGGTACCTGGCCTATAGTAAATACTCAATAAACATTAGCTATTAATGTCTATTCAGCCCAGACCAGAACAAACTTTTCAGCAAGTTAAGGAGATTCCTATTTCTCCGAGTCCCTAGAAACACCATCAATCTGTTTCCAACAGACACTTTTCTATTTAATGACTCAAAGGAGACAGAAAAGCTTTAATCAATGCCCGGAAGTGAAATACTAAGAAATTATATGCACAGTTACAAAAAAAAAATCAAAGGTGTTTCCCACACATTGTCGAGTAGACAAAAACATATTGACAGGCTGTTCCTGCAAGGAAATGGACTGAGTTTTCTAGATAATGCCTGAGCCATTCATCCTTCCTGCTGCAGTCCTCCATTTTCCAAGACCAAACATTACTTCTAGCCAAATGGGGGCTGTACTCCCTCAAGCCCTGCCATGGTTCCCTGGAGGATCTCACCCTCACCTGTGTGTGCAACACACACCCTGAGTCCAGCACAAGCCCAGAACAACTTTAAGTTCAGAATAAAAGGTTAGGACCACAATTCCTTCTTAGAAAACCAGAGACCATGAGAAATAGTGGGAAGGAACATGCTTCATGTTAAAAAAAAAAAAAAAAAAAAAATCTGCTCTCCAGAGCACATTTGGGAGTCCCAAGTCTTTCAAATACCAAAGATGGGACAGAGGCTGATTTACTAGCATTCTGGGGCCCATCCTGGAAATCTTCTGATGCAGTTCCCAAGTGTTAAGAGAAGGCAAGGTATTCTGTGAACTCATGCAAATCAAATTCTTCTTAAGGCCACTTGTTACCTTCTTAAAAATAAAAGACAGAGGACCAGGCTAGAACAGGAGACAGCTAAGCTTCGCTTTAAATTTTTCCACTGCAGTTAGTTTTAATCAACATACACAGTCTTCACTTCTCTGATTCTAACTGTTCTCCATTACATTAAAACAAACTCCATACCACCCATTTAAGTCACCGGCCTGGCATTTTGAGTTTGCAGTCCCTGGGTGAAAGGGTTTTCAAGGAGTCCTTTCTCCTTTGTTAGTTCATGAGACTAAAAACTCTGTGACATGAAAAGTCCATCCCAAATCCCTTTCTCAGTTTTCCGAATTTCAGAAAGGCCCTAAGAAGCTAGACCTTCCCTCTCATTGGTTTACTGCCAACGGGCTTATAAGATGTGCATGGTCTTTTGTTCCTCTGTGTTCAAAAGCAGCATCTCAAAATATAGGTAGGATATTTATATAGTCAGAAATGTTTTCCTCTACAATTTCCAGAGGCTCCTATAAGTGAAATGACCATCTGGAACTTCCCTCTTAATCGCACCCAAGTTCCATGGGTAAGATTTCTAAGACAAGCCCTGTGCTGAGGAAGACATCATTCCTTATCCTGCTTTTGGCTTTTCACAGAACTGGTCTTTCTGTTTGTACTTTGGGGAGTGGTAGAGATTTTAGTGAAGGATGCATTTCTCTTGCTTCCCAGCTCCTCTCTGATTTGCCAGGAGTCAAACCTAGTAAATATTCCTTTGGGGATTTGACAGTAGTTTTCACTGGGCCAGACCCTGCATGTGCCAGTGAGCATCTGTATAGGAGATAGAGAACACATGACTTTTAAAAGGAACGTCGGGTCCATGGAGCTACTCTTCCTACCCAGATGGACCTCACACCAGAATACATCTGAAACACAGACTGGCTCTCCTCCATCCACCAAAGCTGCAAAACCACTAGCCTTTGTTAGTTCTTTACATCATAACCTAGATCATTTTGTTAACAACATTATTGATGTATAATGCCATATCATATCAGTGACCCATTTAATGACACAATTCAGTGGTTTTAGTATATTGGCAGAGTTATGTATCCTTCACTTCAATCTAATTGTAGAACATTTTCATCCTCTCCCAAGAAAATCTGTATCCAATAGTAACCACTCACTATTCCCTATCCCACCCCCAGACCCATCCCTGGGCAGCCACTAATCAACCTGCTTTCTGTCTCTACAGATTTGCTCCTCTTCAGATAAATTGATGGTATAACATGTGGTCTTTTGTGTCTGGTTTCTTTCTTTAGTATATTTTCAAGGTTCATCCATGTTGTATCATGTGTTAGTACCTCGTTCCTTTTTACAGCTAAATAAATACATCATTGTACAGATATACCATATTCTGTTTATACTTTTAACAGTTGATGGACACCTGGATTTTTTCCAGTTTGGGCCTATTATGAATAATACTGCTATAAACTTTTGTGCACAAATCTTTGTGTCGATATGCGTTTTTTTAATTTTTTATCTTGGGCATATATCTAAAAGTGAATTACTATGTCATATGGTAACTGTACAGAATTTTGAGAAATATCCAAATAGTTTTCCAAGGTGATTGTACCATTTTACTTTCTGTTTGTATATTTGTTTTCTCTCAAAATGTATATGTCAAAATTTGTTCATAAAGGTGGTGGGTTTAGAAGATGGAGCCTTAGGAAGGTAAATAGGTCATGAGGGTCCTACTCTATGAATGGATTAGTGCCTTTTAATAAAAGAGACCCCAGAGAGCTAGCTAGCCCATTCCTCAATGTGAGGACACACAAAGGCAGCAGCCTACAACCCGAGAAAGAGCCGTTTCCAGAATCCCACCAAGCAGGTACTCTGACCTTGGATATTGAGGGGGCCTCTGTCAACTAACTACAGTTAGATTATTGGCCTGAGATCATTCTCCTTATTTAATATAGGCTTTGGTAGCTATTTATTTCTCTCTAAGCACTACTTTGGCTGCATACATGTTTTATATATTTTGTTTTCATTTTCGTTCACACCTCAAATCATTTGCAATTTCCCTCTTGGTTTTTTTTCTTTGACCTATTAGTTATTAGAAATGTGTTGTCTAATTTCTATGTATTTTTTTTAATTCTTCCCTTCCATTATTGATTCTCATTTCATTCCACATGATCAGAGAATGTACTCTGTATGAATTAAATCCTTTGAAATTTATTGAGTTTTTTTTTTTTATGGTTTAGCACGTGGACTATTCTAGAGAATGTTCCTTGTGTGCTTGAGGAAAAAAATGTGATTTCTGTTGCTATTAAATACAGTGAATTATAGATATCAGTTAGGTCTAGCTGGTTTATAGTGTTGTTGGTTTTGTTTTTGTTTTTTTAAGTCTCTATATACTTATTGTATATGTGCCTGATTGTTCCATTCATTAGTTCGTTTGTTTTGGGTACTAGGGATTGTACACTGGCTGCTTAACCACTGAGCCACATCTCCAGCCCTCTTTTTATATTTTATTCAGAGACAGGGTCTCAATAATTTGCTTTGGGTCTCACGAAGTTGCTGAGACTGGCTTTGAGCTCACAATCCAACTGCCTCAGCCTCCTCAGAATTACAGGTGTGCACCACCATGCCCAGCACCATTCATTAGTTTTAAAAATACCGAAATTTTCAACTTTTGCTGTTTAATTGTCCATTTCTCCCTCCAATTCTTTCAGTGTTTGTTCCATGTATTTGGGGGCTATGCAATTAGTTGCATGTGTGTTTATAATTGCAATATTCTCATGATTGATTGAAACTTGTATCACTATAAAATGTCCTTTATCTCTAGCAACTTTTCTGGGTTTTGTTGGTTTAAATTGCCTAATATTAATATGGCAACTCCAGCTTTCTTACAGTTTCTCTCTGCATGATGCATTTTTCCAATCCTTTCCCTTCCAAACTCTTTGCATCTTTGAATCAAAAGTATGCCTCCTGTAAACAGTAAACAGTACATAGTTGCATCCTGTGTCTTATGTCCAGTCTGACAATCTCCACATTTCAATTGGATAGTTTAACCCATTCCCATTTAATGTGAGTATTGATATAGAGATGCAACTTTAAACCAGTGATATTACTTTATATTTGCTATATGTCTTATGTATTTTTTGTTCCTTTTTCCCCTCCTTTAGTGTTTTCCTATGTACTAAGTGAATATAATCTTGTACATTTTCATTTCTTTAGTGGTTTTAACTATATTTCTTTTTCCACGGTGTTATGAGATATAATTGGCAAATAAAAATACACATGTTTAGTGTTCAACATGTGTTGATATATGTAACCATTGTGAAGGGATTAAGTCAGGCCAAGTACCATATCTTCTAATCTAGTACTTACTTCTTTTGTGCATGGTAACTCCGAACATACATTTAACTGCATTTCTTGACAGTGGTCGGTGTCAGTGGTTGGTCTGTAGGTAACAATATACATCTGAACTCATCCAAGTCCATTAATTTACAGTAAAGCACCAAAACTTGACTCCCATATAGCACTACTCCCTCTCCTCCTCCATTTTTTGTGCCTCCTTTGTCTATTATTACATATGATTACATTTCTGTCTTAGTCTGAAACTACAATGGCTTGCATATAGTTTTATGCAATACCTTCTTAAATCAGTGAAGAAAAAAAAAGGAGGAAATACGATTACATCACCTCCTATAATGGCCTATCTGATTACCTCTGGTGATACTCTGCTTTTGTATGAATTCAAATGGCTGTCCTGTGTCGTTCAATTCATCCTGAAGAACACTGCATAATGTTTCTTACAATGCAGGTGGCACAAATTCTCAGTTTTGCTTATCCAGTGATGTCTTCTTTTGCCTTCGTTGTTGAAGGATGGTTCTGATATGCATAAGATTCTTGGTTAGCAGGTTGGGGGTTTTATTATAGGTTTGGGATATGTTGTCCCACTACCTTCTAGCCTCGTTGTTTCAGATGAGAAGTCAGATGTGAATTTTACTGGTATTCTCCTGTAGGTGATGAGTGGTTTCTCTGCTACCACTTTCAAGATTTTCCCTGTTTTTATCTTTCAGTGTTTTAACTATGATGTATCTAGATGTGGATCTCCTTTGTGCTTATTTTACATAGAGTTTGTTGAACTTCCTGAGTGTGAAGGTTACTTCTTTCATCAAATTTGGGAAGTTTACAGCTATTATTTCCTCTGATTCTTTTAATGCATCTTTCTCCTCTCCTTCCCCTACTGTCATTAAACATGACATTGGTGAAGTTAATGATGCCCCCATTTCTCTAAGGCTCAGCTCATTTTTCTTCCTTTTTCTCTTTTCTTCGGATTTTGAAATCTCTATTGATCCATCTTCAAGTTTGCTGCTCCTTTCTTCTGCCAACTCAAATATATTTTAAGTGCCTCCAGTGGGGTTTTCATTTCAGTTTTTATACTTTTCAAGTCCCAAATTTTCACTTTCTTATTTTGTAACACAATATTACCTATTGATACGACATTGTCATGATACCTTCCTTTAATTACTTCAACATAGTTTCCTTTAGTTCTTTGAACAAATTTATAATAGCTACTTTGATGTCTTTTTCTGATGAGTCCAGCATCCCGGTTCCTCAAAGACAATTTATATTATCTGCTTTTTTTTTTCCTGGGTATGGGTTATATTTTGCTATTTTTAACAACTCTTAGATTTTCGCAGGAAAAAAAATACCTTTTTTTTTTTTGGTATTTTATATTTTAGCCACTCTGTATACCTGTCACTCCCCCATCTCACCCCACTGCCACCAAAGACTTGTGTGCTCCAGCAACCATTTAGTGACTTGGATAAACTATGTGATGCTCTTTCCCCTACAGTGTCTCTGATATCACTCCTTGGAGTGTGATACCTTGGGCATGCGCACAGTGCTCCTGATCCTCCTATCCAGCCCTCCAGGATGACAGTGATGCTACCAGAGTTGTTTGTCTCTTGCTTATCTCCCTGCTGGGCTTCTGGCTGGACTGCCCCATTGGTATCATCCTTAGCTGTTAGCCTCCACTAATTTCCACCTGATTGATCTACTGACTTCAACAGTGCCATTAGGCATAATGTGCTCCAGAGTCTGAACCAATTAATAGTGGACCTTTTTGTAAGAGGATGCCTTTGAGTCCAGTCTTTGAGGCTTGCTTTGACCCTAGGAAAAACCAATATCTATCTATCTATCTCTATCTCTCTCTCTCTCTCTCTCTCTCTCTCTCTCTCTCTCTCTCTCTCTCTCTCTCTCTCTCTCTCCTGGCTGGTCCAGCTGGCTGCTGTCTCTCTTGTTGCTGTCACGGGGTACCAGCCTTCTCTCCCATGCTCACCAATTGCTTTGAGGCTTGAACTTACTCATGCTCCATTTCTGATGAAGGCAGTCCCTTTAGAGGCAGCTACAGCATTCTGTGTGCTTACAGCATGCCTCTACCCTGGCCAGATCTCTGCACCACAGCCATGGAGTTGGACCTGGGAAGAGCAGTCTGCATCTCTCAGAGTGATTGTCCTGCTTTACAAATAGGGAGCTGGATGGGGACAGCAGTCTCTGGTCTTCTCAGATTGTTCTTCTGGCAAGAAATTGCCATCTGTGTATGGGCTGGGTTCAGGGAAAACAAGGGCCCAGTATTCTTGACCTGGGGTAGATCTTCCATCATGTAAATAGGGATGGGTAGCAGAAGGCAGAGGGTATAGACCTCTCAGTCATGCTTTTATGGAATGGAGCTTCTGACACATGGAGAAATGACAAATGCAGGTGGCCTGCCCTTCCTGGGGAGAAAATGTAGCCCTAGAGAATAATTTTGGGCAAAAGGAACCCCATCTTCTTGCCCCTACCTTCCCAGAATAGAACTCTGCCTTAATGAGCTGCAGTTGGTGGCAGGGGGTAGGTCATGGCTCAGATGCCACAGAGTCTCTCGGTTCTTACAAAAATTTGGATTTTTCTGAATAAGTATTTCTTTATTTGATGTATACCCTTAGAAAAACTTCCAAGGACTTCAAATTTTCAAAAAATAATTTTCACTAGTTACGCTGTTTCACAGGGGAGAGGATACACCCAGCTCCTCAGGCTGCCATTCTGAAGTACTCCTCCTAACCCCAGGTGATTTGCACTGTGGGGAAAAAAGGAATCATTTACAGAACAGCTGGCTCTCTTTACCAGCACTCTGTTTACCTCACTGTAGCTATATTTTCTAAATTAAGGGGCATTGGGTCTGGCGAGAGCTTTGTGCTGCTTCCAGGTACAAGAGTCAATATGGAAGGTAACCTTAAGAAATACTAGCATTTAGGACGTATTTAGATGGTTTCTGAGAATAGCACATCATAATATTTGAAACTGGATTGTTCCACATAACCTGAGCATATAAACCAGAGTTGTGAAAACTCTTGTTCTCCTGAAAAGTTAGAAGGGACTCCAGGCTGATACACAGTTTCTTCTGAAGGGGACAGTTCTAAGCTGTGTCCTCCCACGCCACCCTCTCCGTTTGTGTTTGGTGCTTTTCCAAGGACAATCAGTTCATGCTGATGAGAGATCAACATGTACAGAGCCTTGGGCTCCAACAAAGAGTACCCACCATCCAAGATGGTCTCACCATGTACGTGGAACGCTCATCCTCCAAGGTTGAAAACAGGTGCTCTGCTTCAAGCGAAACCCTTTCCACTCAGAATCCAAGGAGTTTTCTCTCTCTGGAGAACTGGCAAGTTCGCAGGTAAAGCCTAGGTGCATGGATGTTGCCAAAAGGAATATGATCCAACAAAGGTGGGAGATTAAAAAAAAGGACTGTCTCTGAGGCTTCATTCCCAAATGTTCCTAAAATCAAACTTTCAAGTCTCTAGAGAAATCTAGTTCTGAAATGATAGATAGTCCCCATGTCCCCAGCCAGCAGGGTGACACACCCTCCCTGAAAATATGCATCTGATTGCTTAAGATTACATACAAACTGAATATGCATGATCTTCATGTTGTCACAAAGGCTATATTTTTAATGTTTCCACCCAACATTTAAAATTGTTTTATCTGTCCTTAAAAAGATCCATTGATTGTTTTGGACCACTGTTATTTAAGATGTCTGGGTCGCCAGAGACTGCATGGACTCTGGGCTATAGATCTCCAGAGGGAGACAAAGAAAAAGCATTGGAGTCCAAGTTACCATGAAGCACAGCAATATCTGTAGATTGAATAAATTGTCTTATTTCATACATATGAAACCACTTGCTATGGTCTGAATATCTGTATCCCCCCGAATCCAAATGCTGAAATCCTACCTTACAAGGTGACGGTAACAGGAGGCAGGGCCTTTGGGAGGGGATCAGGTCATGAGGGTGGAGCCCTCCTGAATAGGATTGGTGCCCTTATAAAAGAGAGCTGCTTTGTTCTTTCCACTGCAGCAAAAAGAACCCATCTTTGAATAAGAAAGTGAGCCCTTTACCAAACACTGAATCTGCCTTCATTTCTTTACAGCCTTCAAAAGAGTGAAAAATAAATTTCTATTGATTACAAGCCACTCAGTTAATGGTATTTTTGTTAAAGAAACCTGAATGAACGAAGCTATCATTTTTCAAGAATTGTACCGGTTTAATGAAAAAGTTAAAAAGCCATTTAGAAGCCAGACTGGATGTCTGATTATCCTTCGTGGTGTGTGGTCTCCCTTGGTGATACTGTTCTGACCATGTCATGCACCCGGGTGGGTCTCAATGTCAGGATCACAAGTGAGACAGGCTTACCATTCAGGTGACTCAGTTTGGATCCCACACCATTAGGAGTGGGGAGGGACAGCCTGGACCGGCAATCTGCTTCCAGTCCTAAATACACAGGCAGCCTCTGACAACATCACACTGGCAAGTGGCAGCACCAGGGTTTGAGCCAAATCTAAGTGGCTCCAAAACCCTGCTCGCCTCCACTCTAGCAAGGAGGCTGAGCTGGAGGGGGGACATCTGCTGGGCATGGGAATGCCATGTTGGCAACCAGAACCCAGAGTGCCATTTCAGAGCTGTGCAAAGCTTCCTGGTTTTTTTTGTTGTTTTTTTTTTAAACTGTTTTCTCAAACTGGAAAAACCCAAAAGGCCTCAGCTCCCAAGGCAAAGTAAAAAAGATAAAGAATTTGGGAAGCTTTTCTGCCCCAGGGAGGACTCAGCCCCAACGACAGTTTGGTATTAACTAGCGCAGCCAAGCAGGGAGGCGTAATTAGTTTCCCAGCCCCTAGCTTCATTCCACTGGTCCCCCTCACCCCGAGGGCTATGCAATCTGTTTGAAATGAAAAGGAAAATAAAATCACCGCTCTCCTCCGCTGACCCACCAGCTACCGCTCCTGACCGTAGGCAAAAGGTGAGACAGCCATCTGTCTGCTGAGGTAAGGAAGAATGGAATAGTCCATTTTTAAATGACATTTTCAATTTTTCCCCCATGTCTACTCTGCCCTCTTCCACCCCGCTGCTTAAATGACTCTTTTCAAATTGGAAATATCAGGGAATAATAGGAAATGAAAAAAATCAAAGTCTAGCAGGCTGTTCTATCCTGACAGGTGGGGTCTGAGGAAGCCCCTTCCCGGGCTCATGACAGCAGAGAGCAGGGGAAAATGTTCCAGGCCAAGTTCATTCTCAGATCCACGGCCACAGGTGGGCGATTGCCCAGCTGACCAGCAGACATCCAGGAGGCCCAGGCTGCCAGACTGCCGGCTCAGCTCCCCGCAGAATCCGTCCCCTACAGGAACTCCCCGCAGCAGGCAGGAAAGGAAACCCCTTCTCCTGACCCTATAGAGGCCCCCTCGTTCTTCTTCCTCACAGCCGCTGGCTCTGCCACCTCTCTCCCAAGTGTACAAGAGTGAGATCTAACTTGTCACCACCCACGAGACACCAGGAGATGGTGGAATCTGAGGTTTCCACAGACCCCAGTGTGGACAATGAGTGTCTGTCACTTCAGAAAGACAAAGGCCAATTTCCCCTTAGCCTTGGAGCCCGAGGAATTCTTTCCTGGAAATTAATCTACACTTCTTTCTTTCTATGGACTCCAGACATCAGTCGAAATGACCTTGACCCCGTCCCTCCTCTGGAAAGAGTGCCCTGTCCAGCTGCGTCTTCTCTGGCTTTACTCTGCTTTCGGTGCGGCTTTCTTTTTCCCCCCCATTTGTGCCCACAAGATTGCTTCCATCTGAAATGACCACAAGTGACAGCTTTATTAAAACGAAGGCACAAAGGGTCCCCGGAAGGCGTCAGGCTTTTCTCACCAGCGGGTTCATGGGGGATGTCAGTGTAAGAAGGCACATTCTGCACCCATTCACTCGCACACCAGCGCTGCGCTCCAACCCCCTTTTGATTAAACCTTAACACAGCAGTAGAAGTTACAGGGTGCTGTGAGAAAGCCCCTGGGAGCACGCGTTTTTCCTATCCCTGACCCAAAAGGCAGACACAGCAAGAGAGAGAAGCCACCCCTGGCCTGGCAGGACAAGAGGCAGCTTTTCAGTCTCTTGGCTTCCCTTACAAAAGGCTTTGGGGCCCAAGACCTGAGTGCAAATCCTGATGCCACTTCTTCCTAAGAGGTTTTAAGCAGGCTTGTGTACTTATTCATTTATTCACTCAACAAACACCTCCTCAGCCCCTATTATGTACCTGACCCTGTGTGAATCACTGGAAAATGGAAAAATTAGGGCTCAATCTCCACTTTCAAGGAAACAGTCTAATGGAAGAGCAGAATAATAGTTACAGTCTAATTTCTCATCTGAAAAATGGGCTAATGATCTCACAGGCTCACTTTAAGGATTAAATAATCGGAAGTACATCACATAGTGCCAAACATATAAGATGTGCCTGGTTCCTATAGTTTGGATCATGAACATCCCCAAAGAACCATGTATGAAAGGCTTGGTCCCCAGCCTGTGGTACTATAACAAGGTGATGGGACCTTTAAGGGGTGGAGCCTAATGAGAGGAAGTTAGGTCATTGACAGTATGCCCTTGAAGTAAATATTGGGACCCCAGCTCCTTTTTCTCTCTCCCCCTTTCTCCCTCCCTCTCCTTCCCCCTCCCCTGCTTCCTAGTGACCATGAGGTGAGCATCTTTGCTCTATCACACACTCCCCACCATGATGTTCTGTCTCACTACAAGCCCAAACCAAAAGACCAACTGGATTGAAACCTCAAAAACTGTGAGCCTAAAGAAACCTTTCCTGCTTTTAAGTTGATCATTCAGTTATTTTGTCACAGTGACAGAAACATACTGGTAGTTGTCAGCTTTCTTTCTTTCTTTATTTATTTTTGTTTTGTTTTTTGGTTGTAACTGAACACAATTTCTTTCCTTCTTTCTTTCCTTCTTTCTTTCCTTCCTTCTTTCCTTCCTTCTTTCCTTCCTTCTTTCCTTCCTTCTTTCCTTCCTTCTTTCCTTCCTTCTTTCCTTCCTTCTTTCCTTCCTTCTTTCCTTCCTTCTTTCCTTCCTTCTTTCCTTCCTTCCTTCCTTCCTTCCTTCCTTCCTTCCTTCCTTCCTTCCTTCCTTCCTTCCTTCCTTCCTTTCTTTCTTTCTTTCTTTCTATGGGGTACTGAGGATCGAACCCAGGGCCTGCAATGTGATAGGTGAGCACTCTACCGCTGAGCCACAATCCCAGCCCCAGCTTACTTTCTGTTTCTCTCTTTGGTCCAAAATCTCTCTGCCTCATCCATCTGCATCACTACTTGCTTCAAAAGTCTGGGAATAACCTCTGTTCCCAGACATGGAGGCTGCACCACCAGAAGCCATCACACACTGCTTGGACCCACAGTCAGGTTCTCATCAACAGTGCTGAGTCCCGGTGCCTGAAGATGATTCCAGGTGGATGGGGTTTAGGGACAGGCCAGGGAGAAAAGACACCACTTAAGGGAGACTCTGAAAAATATGTCCTCCCCCTTATTACTCAAGGGGGCCTGGCTTCAGCTGAGAACAGACAACTAGGGATCAACCTCTCCACAGCAGATGTTTCCCCCGAGGTGGAGGAACATGACTGGGTGTACAGACGGACTGTCTGGGCTTGGATATGGGACCACTAGATCCTCACCCAGAGTCTCTAGGATACTGCAGAGGCTCCTGGGGTAGCCAACAAGTTGTGTTGTGTCCCCCACCCTTCAGTCAACAGTCTGAGCCTGAGGACACTGATGTTTCTTCTGGCTCAAGAACATTCTGCTTCTAACTAAAGGTCCTTCAGCCTACAGCTGTCACATTGGAAATGTGACTTGGAAACTGCCAACAGAGGAAGGCTCGCCCTTCCTGGCTGATAGTGTATGAGGAAAGAAGGAATGACTACACCACGCTGCACAACCCCGCGGGTTTCCCATATTGACCAGAGCGCAATAAGACATTTAATTGTTGACTTAAAAAATCAATGCACATTTTCTGTATTCCTAAAGTAATTATAAACTCAAAAATACTTATGGCTATTTTGCTAAAAACAACTGGCTCTTGTTAAAAAAAAAAACACTCAAAGTCTACAACTGTTCAGTTTTGGGTAAATAAAATAATTGCTTTGATTGTTTTGTGACGGTAACTCTTTTCTTTTTAACAAATGACCAAAATAATCCCTGACAATCAATAAAAAAAAAAAAGATTTTTTTTCTTTCAAATGGGAAGTTTCATGATTTACCATGAGTCTCTCTTGTAAAACAGCAAACTACCCTTTTATTTTTTTGCTGCTACAGAGGAATCCTTTGTAGCAGAACTTAAAATAAGTATTTTAAAAAAAAATGCATGCATCTTCTTGATATAAAACTACACCTACCTCTGAATTGTAAAGAATGTATAGTAAAATTATATCACACAGCAACATGCACATTTTGTAGAGGAGGAAGAAAGAAAAGATTAAATCGAATCTTCCTGACAATCATCTTAAATCACACCTGCCTGTCTGCTATTGAAATTATAAGTCACATTGCTTTGAGTTAAATCAAATCCACCCTGGCAGGAAGATGGGCTGATGTGGCTGCAATTCAGAGTGGAGGTCGAGATGCAAGAAGACAAGTTTCTCTCCTAAGAAGACTCTCCCTCCACCATGGAGGCGGGAAGGAGCCTTCCAGCCAGGATTTCAACCAGCACAGCACATTCTGGACATCACCTGCAGCCTGCAGCAACACCAAGTGGGTTTTACAAAACAAAAACATTCTCCACTAACAAAGGCAGGTCCCTGGGGCTTCTGCATTGGGACCCCAGAGTAGCAGCAGGTCATGCTGAGATACCGTGGGTGATCTTCCTACTCAGCTCAGCTGAGGGACATGAGCTTTAGTTGGGGCTGCCTCAAATCTAACTTAGGGCCAGCTCAGGCTTGATTGAACCAGGGAAGTTCTAGCTAACTGCACTAAAATGGAGCTCAAATCTGGTATTTTAGGTGTTGCAAGAAAGTATACTCCTGACTATTTTCTATGGAGGATTTAGGAAGAAGAGAGTGTGGAAACAAAGGAAAGAGGGAGAAAAGAGAACATGTTCCCCTCATGTGCTGTCACCTCATTTGATCAGTGCAATACAAGGGCTAAGGGGTGGCTGTCCTCACTTCTGTAGTTAGAGACTTGCCCAAGGTCACCCGCCCTGTCAAGGCAGCACTGACAAGAGCCTGCGTGCTCTTTACCTACACTAGAGAAGGCTCAGGTTTTCTTCTTCAAGGTAACTGTTGGTTTTGTTTAATAACTGAGATAGCCCTCTCCAAATCTCTCCCACTCCACTCCTCTAAATCCTCCTCATTCTTCAGAGATGCGTCATAAGTTCCAATTCTTCCATGAAGTCTGCTCTGACAACTTTCTCTTCTAGAATTCCATTTTAACTCTCATTAAATTAGTTAGCTGCAAAAGATCCCCAAGCATTTCTTGTTTTGTCCTCTCAGCCCAATTACGTGCACTTGAAAGGAAAGGATCCTGTCACTTATATCCTGTACAGTGCCAAGCCCACCAGAGGTGGGCTCACAATCAGGAAGCAGCCTCAGGTCAGCCTGGATTGATACCTTTAAAACTGCCTCTCCTGGGGCTGGGACTGTGGCTCAGTGTAGAGCACTTGCTTACCAAGTGGGGGGCACTGGGTTCAATCCTCGGCACATAAATAAAAGGTACCTCTCTGTTGAGCCCCTCCAGTGGCTCCCCAATCTTTCCAGAGCATTCCTTCTTTAGTGGCCCTTGAAGCTGCACAACCCCCTCCAGCAGCCCCTCTCTGGCCTCAACTCCACCCCCTTCTCCCATCATCACTGCTGCCCATTCATATCAGGCTCATCCCTGCTCCAGGGTCTTTGCATCGACTGTTCTCTTCCCCCACCTGGTACTTGTCCCCCAGACATGCTCTTGGGTCACACCTCACTTTCCTTAAGTGTTTGCCTGTGGGACAGCTCCTGGCCACCTTAAAATCCCTTCCTATTTATGCCTTTGTTCCACTGAAATGTCCTGACCACTTGCTAGGTGCTCAATAAATGCTTGTTGAATGAAGGGAGGGAAAAATCCTCTCATGTAACTCAAAGAAGGCAGGGGTTCCAGCCAAAGCAGAGGAGAACAGGAACTGTGGGTGCATCTGCATTCTCCCCACCACCCATGGGCATTCATTTCCTCCCATTCCCAAACCCCAGTAGACATCACCAGCCTTGAGGTGGATCTCCTGTGTTAGCTTCAGATATTCTAGTCCCTGGATTAAAGGGGAAGTTCCTAGCAGGCCTGGGCCTGTCTCCTGTTTCCTCTGGGTACCTCTCATGGTTCCTGCATGACCACATGACCTGAGCATAGAGAACCCCCCCAAAATGAAGCTGTGGTCTGATTGAGTGGGGGCCTATCTTGTTCACAATGAATCCTCTCCTGGCAAAGCAATCCTGCTGGCTGCGAACA
The DNA here is from genome assembly GCF_052094955.1 of Ictidomys tridecemlineatus. Lineage (NCBI taxonomy): Eukaryota > Metazoa > Chordata > Mammalia > Rodentia > Sciuridae > Ictidomys > Ictidomys tridecemlineatus. The sequence continues at coordinate 50,568,182 of NC_135480.1, read as the reverse complement.
ACCACACCTGGAGCCTCCCTCAGACCCTGGGGGGCTGAGTCCAGGTGGGCTTCTGGCAAGGCATACCCCTGCCTCCCCACGGAAGGAGCCTGCCACATCCATCACTTGGTAACCCAGCCCAGGGCCTCGCTGCTCTCCAGAGTCCTCCTGCCATTCTCACCTGCATCTTTCCTGCTTAGAGAAAGAATGAGCCTGTGTTATCTTGATGGCTATCACGGGGGCAGAAATAAGAGCGCCTAGTTAGCCTCTTGCCAAGGGACTGAAGAGAAGTAATGAGGTCTTGTCTCTTACTAGGTGCTTAATCTTGGACAAGTTAATTACAATCCCTGGGCCCTGAATTCCACATCTGTAAAATGGGACAATGAAGCCATTCCACAGTTGGCTTCTGAGATTCCAAGGTAAAGCACTGACAGCATTTCCATGGGCACTTGTAAACAGTTAGCACACCATAGATGCCCCACAGACACCAATTCCCCTCCTCTTCCCATCTCTTCTCCAGATGAGTTCAGACCTATTTCTGCAGCCCTTCCCCACTGGTTCCTTTTTCCAACAGACCCTGATAAAAGTCTCTCCTATCCGTTTTTCTTTGGATTCCCCTATGAATATAAATCCCCAGGTTCCACTGAATTAGAAAAGAAAAGGGAAAAAAAAAAACAAGCCTGGCCCCATTATAGAGTTGGAGGATCTATTTTATAATTCCGGCAGGTTCTACTTGCCTTCATGCACTCTTCTAGAAACTAAAGCAAATCAGAGGATCAGTTTGTTATTAAAACGAGATTTGGAAGTGCAAGACGCTAGACTGTCAAGACAACTCCTCCAAACCCCTGAACCGACAGGCAGGCCCCAGCCTCCGCGCCCCCCTCCCCTTCCTCCGTGGCTCCTTCCCTCCCATCAGGGAAATGTGATGATTAATTAGACAAAGGCTGTCCCACTTGTTGAAATCCTTTGAGGCAGGAACCACATAAACACCAAGCATTATAACTGCAATGAAAGGAAACCAGAAAACTCCCCTGCCTTGGGACGCTCACCAAGGCACGGCTAAATAAGTCTGCCACGGAAGATCAAAGCGGATCTTCCACATGGATAATAGAAAATGTCACCCGCATAAACAGGAAGAGAGATTAGCTCAATAAAGGAATAAAGTCCCCTTTGCGAGTCACCAGTAAGATTTTTGCTTACTTTTAACTTCCCAGCATATAACTCATAAGGTTATTAATACGGGCTCCTGCTGTTTGGGGCAAATAAACAGCTGCTGAGGTTTTGTGCCCAAACCACTTTATTAGTGCTTTCCTTTACAGCAATTGTTTCTTCCCTTCCAAATCCTGAGAGGCCCAGACAGCTAAAAACAGAGTGTGCCAAGGCAGAACGAATAACAAAGGAGAGAGGAGGCAGCCATTGTGGGCAGGGAGAAGGGGGCAGGGGCTGCTGGGACCCTCACATCTTCTCACACCTCTTCTGCAAGGTCGGCGGTCTAGAGCCGTGAGAGAAGACACTGGTGTGGTCCAAGGGCTATGTCTACCCTGCGGCTCACTGTGAGGTGAGGGTGCCCACCATCCAGGTGTGCCCAGGGCTGAGGGCCTTCCTTGGTCTCAGAACTTTCCGTTTGATAACAGGGGAAATCGGGGACAAACCAGGACCACCTGGTCACTGTAGAAGACACAAGACTGCCTGGGCACAGGAAAGCACTCAGCACCAGGCCAGGCACACCACAGGTGGCGAGAAAGTCACAAGTGGAACTTGAATGAGCTGTGGCTGCCGCTGAAACTCTCTGCTTTTCCTACAGGGACAAATTCCCAGGGGCCCATAGGGATCCACAATGATCAAAGAGAAAGGCTCTCTGTGACCTCTATGGTGGCCCTCACTCATCCCTTCAGAGAAGGACCTTGCCCCCTGCCTACCCTAACCTCAGGATTCCTTGCAGACTCAAAGACAAATGAGGCTCCCTGCCTGGCTCCTTCTCTCAGCAGTCTCCCGCTTGACCAGAGGCCTCCAAGCTTACACTCAAACAAAATCTTCAATAAAATGACCTCCAAATCCTCTCCATTTAAATTGCTTGTCTTCTTTTCTATTCTGTAGAGAACATAGATTTTGTAGACAGCTTCCTGGCTCCATCAACCATCAGCCCTGTGACCTTGGACAAATTCTCTGTATCAGTTTGTTCTGTTGCTATCACAAAACACCTGAGGCCAGATAAAGTGTAAAGAAAAAAAAGCCTTATTTAGCTCATAGTTTTGGAGGCTGAAAGTCCAAGACCAGCCAGCCCCCAAGTTCAGCCTATAGTTAAATGGTGAGGACCTTCTGGCTACATCACAACATGGTGGGAAGCATCACAATGGGAGAATGTGTAAGGCAGAAAAAGCAGTCATGTGACAAGACAGGAAGCAAGAGAGATTCAGGAGCCAACTTTGCTCCTTTTATAACAGTTGCTTTCTCAGGAACTAACTGGGGTCCTAAGAGAACTACACTTGTGATCACCTTCTACTAGGCTGCATCTATTAAAGATGCCACCACCTCAACCCCACCACACTGGGGACCAAGCTTCCAGCAAATGAAGCTTTGGGAGACACACTCAGGCCACATCCAAACCACGTGGTCTAAGTCTTAATTTTCTCACCTTCAAAACCAGACCTTGTCAGGTTGTAAAGATGAAAAGCAATCCATTGGTGTCCATTAAAATCAACAATGTAATCAAGCAATGATGCTGGACAGCCCTGGCCCAGGCTCTGACCTAGGAGGGATTGGCTTCCTCCCTTCCCCATACAATCAACCTGCAACCCGCTTACATGCCTATTACTCACTAAATGAATCAAAGATTGATCTAGAATCCTCCTTGTCACTGAAACCCTCTCTTAGCTTTCCTGCTCTCACATTCATTGGCCTAAACGATTTTTCTCCTATTTTCCTGCATCCCCAGATGCCATCAGCACGACACTCAGGAATGCAAGCTTCAAATCCTGTCTGGCGAGGGTCCCTGGATTACCTTCTGGCTCCTGTTGGATCTCAAGGGCCTTTCACTCTGAATTCCCAGAGGATAGAGATGCCTGGACAGGTCTGGAAGCTGGTGCGTCCAGCAAGCCTCCCAAGATGGCTAAGATACAGCACCTGAGAATCTTAAATCAGGGTGCCCCACCCTGACACAGAAACTCAGGACACTGGTAGAATGAACGCACTTGTGCCCAAGAGTGGGCCCCCTGCCTCCTGTCCAGGCATTGCTTTTCACTGTTCTTGCCTGTCCCAAGGTGAAGGGCACACAGGGCACTTCTCTGGATCTTCCAAAACCCTGTGCTTTTGTAAGCTCTTAAAGGACAGTAGAACGCAGCCCAGTTAATTATGCCCATCAGCTCCGATAGCATCCTAGCAGTGGCTTCATACAAGGATCTCCCAATATCTCTATGGAACTGAATACCCAGGTGTTTCAACTAACATCATTAGGGCAGCTTCTACCCTCAAAAACAAACTGTCACAAAACTGAAATTGAATGTCAGGAGGTGAAAGAGAACTACATCTCAGAACCGCATACCCCCTGCAATGATCTGTCTAGAAATACATTTTAATCCCTAATTGCATAGCCAAAAAAAAAAAATAGAATAAAACCTGCCAAAACATTAGCATTCATATAACCAGGAATCCCTCTGCTTAAAGTTTCAGTTGACTACACTCAGCAGAGTTGTGGGACATAGACAGACCCACAGAGAAGATTCCGGAACAGCAGTTGTTCCCAATTACTGCCACAACACACCGTGCTTTGGAACAGTTGTGAGGTAATTTGTTATTAACAATAATTTAAGTACCAAAGCTTATGAATGATTAACTTTAACTTTATAAATTAAAGAGATTTCAAGGTTGTCACATTGCCTTGCATACTAATTGGCTTTCCTGGGTGAGAAAGACAGGGACACAGTGACAATGGATACAACATGTGGGGTGCGCTCATCCTGGTCCTGCCCTGGGGTGCACAGCCTGCATGAGAAGCCATGAGTGGGGGGAAGGGGAAACACTGAGGATCCCTACGCACAGTCAAGCATTGCCTTGCCCAATGGAGCTGACGCCGACCCCAAAGGCAAAGTGGGATTTGATAAGGTAACCACTGTAGAAGCCATGGAAAAACCATATCCCTGCCAAACTTAAGTCCAATCCCTCCACTACCCAGCCTTCCAAAGGCATTGGAGGGTAGCATGCAAAGCACAGCCCACCATTCACTGGGTTTGGACTAGACCTTGGATTAGACCTCAGCCGCTCCGCCTCTTGCTCCTCACTTCAGCATCCATCCAACACTGAGGGCTTCTAGGTTCATGCATAAGCCTCTCTCCCCCAGAGCCCACTGTGCCCCTTTTGCATTACATTCATCATCATACTCAATTGGCTGTTTCTCCAAAGAACCTTCTGTGCAGCATCCCTCCGGTTGGGTGGCCCTCCAGCATGCTCCTCCATGGGGCAGAGGGTTACCGTCTCTGGCTCCTGGATGGGACAAGGAGCCTAAAGAGACCCTCAATCCCCACAGCAAAGCCATAGGCCATTCAGCTTCCTGAGTTAAGCGAGGTCACAAATCCTACAGGATGGCAACGAAGACGCTCCTGTAACCTTGTATGTGGCTCTGAATCCCTAAACACCTTCAGAAAAATCAGACCCGCCTGACCCAAGTGGCTGAAGTTGACCTTCAAGGCCAGCCCAGAAAAACCAGACTGTGGCTCTCCAACATTTTTCATTCTGAATTCTCCTTGAGATTCTACACCAACCTACTTATCAAGGGCAAATAACAATTTATGTCAAGTGAGTGGGAAAGAATGTGGAATTCATTTATTTTACAGCCTACACATTTCTGGCTAAAAAAAAAAAAAATGAAAATTCTTTGGCCATGGGGAAAAGTGTATTCTTTGGCAAGGTTTTTCTGTCCTGTGAAGATGTGGTCCTGGGATAATAGCAAAGGTCATTAGGCTCAACCCTAAACTCCACTATTGACTCCTTCAAAATGTCGATCACTGTTACTAATATAATCTTGTGTGCAATAGTTCCTGCCGGTGGACAAATAGATTTACTCTTGAAATGATGCCCTTTCCTCCAATCAACTCCAAGCAGTCAAAAAACCCTGTGTTTCCTTTTTCCAAAAGCTGCCACATCAAGGAGCAGATGAGGACACCAGCCAATTGTAGGCAACTTCCAAAAGCTACAGGGGGCAGAAGAGCAACCATGCCTAGGAGATTTTCTGATTCTGGGAACCATATATAGCTTGTAATCGTGGAGAACAACCTGCTGTTATGGACCTGATGTACATTAATATGCACGCAACATGCCTAATAAACTTTCAGGAAACAAAGTGCAGTTAATAACCCATTTCTCCCATTGTTGGGATGATCTCGACTCAGTGAAGTGAGATAATGGATTTAGAAATTAGTCATATAATGTAATACATTATTAATCACGGTATTCAAAAGGGTAAATAGACATTATAAGAACACCACCCAGGAATTCAATTTCCTTTCAGATTTGTTTACTCTCCTTAATTCTTTATGCTACCAACATCTTTCACAAAAATGTAATAGTCTGGTCTCTTCTCCCCAAACAGTGATTCTCAACCTTTTTTAAAAAAAGAATAATAATAATAAGAAGAAGCTGATCCTTTTGAAAAAAGAAAATATTTTACAGAATATCAAATATAAAACTGATGAAAGAGAAGGTGTATTGGTTGGAGGGGAGGAAGGCAGACCATGAGGGGTCTAGGAGACTCCTCTTGCCCTCTTGCTTTCCAAACCCAGATCAAATCTTCTGGAAATTTGGAGCTCCTGAGGACACAGTGTGAAAACCACTGACCTAAGCCATCTATTTAAAACAAGATTTATGTATATAATATATAATACAGGTATCATGTATATTTTCATTAATTAATTTATTTAAGAAATCTACAAATTAAACACACATGTAAAATACACAAACCACAAACACAGATAATCCAAGAGAAAATGGTTCCCATAAAATGAAAACAAACATCAGGATGTGGAGTAGAATCGAGTTCTATAGTGATCAAAGGAGTACAAGTCAAAGGGCCAGAGCATTTGACAGTGATTCCATTTGCCCAGAAAAAAAGCTGAATGATAACACCCAGTGCTGGCCAGACTCCATGACACTGGTATAACGGTACATTGTGGGTGGCTGTGTAAAAAGGTTTTCCTTTTGAAAAGCAACCTTTCATAAAAATGTTTATTTTGTCAGCAACAATCCCACTTCTGGAAATGCATTCTTAAAAAAAAATTAAAAAGGAAGTGAAGGTATTCATTTTTGTTTTAACTATAATAGCAAAACAAATAACCCAAGATAGAAGAAGTCATTGAATAAATAATAGCATGTCAATGATGGAATACTCTGTAATTATTAAAAATAAAGCATAAGGCCTGGTGTTGGGGTACATACCTATAATCCCAGAGACTCAGGAGGCTGAGACAGGAGGATCACTGAAGCCAGCCTCAGCTTAGCAAGATGCCAGCTCAAAATTAAAAAAAAAAAAAAAATGAAAAGGATTGAGGATGTAGTTCGTGGTAAAGCACCACCACTGGATTCAATCCCCAGTACCAAATATATATCGTATAGGTTCTCTTGAAAGACCCTCTACTGAACCCTACAAATGAAACATGTTTTCCACTTCCTCTGTAAAATAAACTCCAGAATGCCTTTGCCTTTGTCCATGCACATGGGCTTTCCTCTAGCATCCCTGCTCACATCTCCTCCTGTCAAGCTGTATGCTTTCCAGCTGTCCAGTGGGATTGTTCCCAAGTGTGTTTATACTATTTGCACTTGTCGCCGAAACTGCATGATTGACTTACATATTATGTAAACCAATGAAATATGACCACTAAAAAGACGGGAGTGGTTGTTTCTAAGAAAAATGTAATGCTTTAGAAAGACTTTATACAAGATAGTCACTTAAACATAGCAGACAAATAACATATCAGCAAAATCATTGCAGAAGATCGGACAAAAGTTGTAAAAATTGAGACTACAAAACAGATGTAGATGGCTTCCTAAGTACCTTTCAGTTCCCAGTGAAATTTAAAATAGAACTAGAAATGAGTTTCTGTAAACAGGATACCAAAGGAGTGGTTTGTGCAATGAAGGGGAGAGAAGCATATTGTCAGACTCACCCCAAAGACAAAACTTTGGCCTGACATGAGAAGACTGGCCAATGGATGCACATTTTGAATAACATTAGAAGCAGTTACTCCATATTTGTGATATTTTGTTTGATTTCCCTCTTGGACCCAATATTTCAATTAATGGATTAACTTAAACAGGTTGAATAAGAACATTTCTTTCTATTATCTTTTGGAAAAAAGTCCACCATGACACAGATAAGAGACATCTAGACATTATTATCCCCAATCATCCCCCCTGCACAATGCCTAGCACACATTAGACCCCCAAAAGAGATACTGAACCAATAAACTATGTAGCAAATATAGAAAAATGCTTCTACCAAATGCAAAATGAAAAAAGAATATAAAATGACATTTAAATCATGACTTCATCTTCCTTTTAAAATAGGAAAGCAAATAGACAAAGCTAGAAGAAAAACTCAAAATTTGCAAAATAGCTATTAAACTAGAATGAATCATGGACAATTATATTCATTTTTAAATATTTTCTTAAATATTGATACATTCTTTTACAGATTCAGAAAGGTACTAACCAAGAAAAGGAGAAAGCCATTTTTGTTTCTCCTGGACTTCCAAAATAAGAAGCAAATCAACACTTCATTTCCCTAAGTTCTGCAACACTAAGTCTTCCTTTAGCAAAACCTCTCCTTCATCTACCTCACTATCTCAAGGTCCCGAGATTGAACCTGTTCTAATACTTATTTTGTGTTTCCAAACTCTCCGAATTATTGTTTTAAAATCTGAAGTTACTCACTAGCGCAATTAACATTTACTTTGTTTAAAAAAAAAACTCAAAAATACAATTTGCATTCCCAAGAGATTCCCAAACACCATCTAATTAAATCATTCAATCAGAAAACAAATTAAAATGAAATATCACTGCAATCCCCAAGAGGAAAATAAACTTTTCAGTCATGACTAGAACAGATCTCTAGGGTGATGCTCCAAAGCCTCTTCTAATTGCAAGTTCTATTGAACATCCTGCAGAATGTTCTGTGACATTTGCAGCTTCCAGGACAACTTTCCTTCCAAAGAAAAGAGAAGCCTGAGCAAGACTCCAAAGCAAAATATATCCTCTGGAGAATGGCACCACTTTTATTAATGACTAATTGGTGCACTGGCCATCAACACTGGGTACCAATTTCACCTATCCACTCAGCCATCCAGCACCCACTCTCTGTAGAATTTCCAGGACTGCCCTGGGTGGTCAACAAGCATTAGTTAACTGCATGTAACCTCTGCCCCTCATCAGGAAACAAAACACAGCCCACAGCTTCCTGAGCTTATCTAAGGTAAGCATCTCCACCCAGAAAGACTACTGACTCCAGTTGTCCCTCTATTACCCTTGAGGTTGCTCACTCTGACATCCACTTCCGCCATTGTCAACTGACTCCTGGAGAGCGCCATTTCCCTGTGACCCTATGGCCCATGTAGGGGACAGTATAGTGTATGGTTTACAGACTCAGAATACAGACTCAGAAAAACAGAGCAGCAGATGCTGGCATTTTCCCAGTTTATATATTAAAAATATAAAAAGAAAAAAAGAACAAAGACCCTGTTTTACTCAGCTTTTTTGCTGCTGTAACTAAAAGATCTGACCAGAATAATTTTAGGAGGAAAAGTTTATTTAGGTTAGAGGCTCACGATTTCAGAGGTCTCAGTCCGTAAGTAGCTAGCTCCATTCCTAAGGACTCAAGGTGAGGCAGGACATCATGGAGGAAGAGTGTAGCGGAGGGAAGCAGCTCACATAATGATCAGAAAGCAGAAAGAATCCACTCCCAAGATACAAAATATATACCTCATAGCCAAACCTGAATGAACCACTTCCTCCAGCCACACCCCACTTGTCTCCAGTCACCACTCGGTTAATCTCATCAGGGACTAATTCACTGATTAGGTTAAGGATATGCTCCAATCATTTCTCCTCCAAACCTTCTTGCATTGTCTCACATGTGAGCCTTTGGGGGACACCACATCTAAATTGAAATGGCCTGATCTTGGACCAGTCAAATAACCTCCTCATGCCTTTATTTCCATGTCTGTAAAGTGGAGTTAATATTATCTACCTGATTAGGAGTGAGGATTCAACAGGTCAACACAGGCAAAGTTCTTCGAACAGTAAGTGCTGTCTAGCTCCTCTTAGTTCCATGATGTCAAGTGGATTGTTCAAACTGCTTTACAGATGGGAGGGAACTTGACAGTGGATACACGGGCATGGCCCATCACCAAGCACAGGGGTCTGATCTTATTGTCCTTTCCCTCCCTCTACTTCACAGCACTGCATGTGGCCAGCCCCCCTTTCTGGGCCTCTTACCTGTGTTCCCCAATCCTAAACTCAGGGATGGCTCTAGCACCATGGAGGGAGCCATAGTCATTGACACACTGAACTCCACTGCCTCATGTCTAGTCTTTACCAAGTCACTGCCCTGCCCCACTCCACTATAAGTTGTGGCTCTGCCTTTCTTTCTTAAGATTACAGACATTTAGGAGTGTTCAGAGGAGAAATCCCACATATAAGAGAACTGGACCCATGTTCCAAGGATCCTGGTCTCTTTTTTACCCATCTCCCCAGGTTTTTTTTTTTTTTCAGGTATAAATTTGAAAGTTCTAAACAATATGCAGTTACAAGGTTTCCTGGAAAAAAATCACGAAAGTGCCTCTCACCTTCAACATTTCATGCATTTTCCCATGAAGCCTTATAAATCATGCCACCTGGTCCACCATCAACATGACGGGCCCTTTGTGCTGAGCTCACAGGCTCCTAACTTACTCTCCATGTTTCCCAAGTGGTACCTTGCTCACCTACTCCCTGACCAGACAGAATGACACAAGAAGATAATTTTGAGCACATATACACACTCACAGTATATGAGAATTAAAATTTCTTGAAATCTATAGGCAAAACTGGAAGTGTCAAAGCAAGATATGGCCTTACGTCTCCCACAGAACATTATGAAAAGCCCTGTGGCGAACACTGATTTTCTTTTGCTGATTGTCAAGCCAAACCCAAAGGATGAAGATGACAAGTAAGAAATAGCAACAGGCAGACATCAGAGAGACAATTTTGTCTGCCAAACTCAATGCCAGGTTGGGAGGCAGAGGCAGGACTGAAGAAGAATTTGTCAAGGATCCCTCTTCTGGGAAACTGTCAAAGCCACCAGCTTGTTTTTAAGATTAGTCAAGAAGCACAATAGATATGGACACCTCTCCAGACTCACCTGAACCTGGCTAAGCCTTCCCTGGAAAGGAACAAACCATTCTGGCCACTTGCAGAGGTGCACACATCAGATTCAGAGAGAACAGTTCCTTACCCGGTGGGCAAGGGCAGCAGGTGCAAGGATTGGAACCCAGACACCCAGGTGTAAACAAGAGAGCTCCTGGGGCAGACAGCCTTCAATTCCACCCAATATTGTCAAGGTCCTCCGGTGCTGGCCCCAGTGGTTGGTGGGCTTGCCAGGTTCACAGGTGAACTAGGCTTGGCCCTGCCCTTAAGAAGCTCACACTCCTAGTAGAAAGCAGGGGACGCCAAAAAGTGACAAAAAGCAAGTGTGAGCATGAGGAACCTGTGTGTGTGAGTGTGTGTGTGTGTGTGTGTGTGTACGAGGCTCCACAGTGCCCAGAACTCCATCCCTTCCTTCTGACAGCTTATCCTATGGGGTCACCTCAAAATAATGCCCCGAATCCCATCCTCCTTTGGGACTCCCAGCGACAGCCTGGAGTGCACGACAGCCTGGACTGCACCGGTCCAGAGCAGTCTTGGACTCCTGGCCCACCCAGTATAGGTCTGTCCGGAGTCCTACCCCGCATAGGTCTGTCCGCTCCACCCCAGCCACTCCCTGGGCCTGAAAGTGGAGCTACCTTGGGATCCGCCTGTGCCTGGTGCCAGGAAGGCTCAGCCCAGGGCGGGTTCTATCTGTCCTGGGCGGAGGCACCACCGCAGTGAACAGAGCTCAGGCTCCAGCGCCTTCTTCCCGGGTTTGACACCTGCTCCTAGGGAGGGTCCTAGACCAGCGGGCCATAGTGGAGGTAAGAATCACTATTGGTTTAATTAGCCACCCAGTCACAGATGCATCCCTGTATTCCCAGTCGCTGAGGGACCCAGCATAGGGAGGCTGGCGTTGAGGCTGGGGCTGGGGGTATGCAATCTTCCTAGCCTGGGCTTGTCCCGCAGCCTGTGGTCCTAAATACCAATAGCTAGAGTCAAGCGGTATCTCGCTGTTAGTCCCTTATAGTAACCAAATGAGCTCTTTTGCACTACTACTCTCTTGTATACACACACACACACACACACACACACACACACACACGCCCACACGCACACAATTTCAAGCTGGACTTGTGTGCGATCCCGAAAGCCGGTGAGCAACCAGCCTGGTGTCACACGCACATTTTGACACGTGCGCAGCGCGCCCCCATATCGACTGTGTGCTGCCCACACCCGCTTGTGCAGCCCCGCGCACACACATGTGCCCTGGGAAAGCGCGCAGGGTCTCAGATACTGAGGGTCCTGCACCCGGGTAAGAGCTAACACGAACCCGATCCCCAGCCCACAAGCGTCTGCGGCCCCAAAGCCCGGCACTCGCGGGATTGATGCGCACTAACCCCAAACACCCAGCGCGGTGTGGGCACTCCCGGGTCTCGTGGGCGGCCCAAGTTTCCTGCGGCGCCAGTACCTTGGATGTGCTGCTTGATGACATTCTCCAGGTGGTCCAGCCGCTCAATAATCTTCAGAGTATCCCCTTTGTCTTCCTCCAGCTTCTTGTCAGGCGCCGGCTCCTGCCCCCGCACATACACGCTGGCGATGTAGTTGGTGACCCAGCCCACGTACAGCAGGCATATGATGTTGGTCATGCCGCTCAGGATCACGCAAGTGGACACCAAAGTTTTGGTCTTCCTGGTGCACACCATTCTGGACTCCCACCTCCATATAGAGCTCCCGGGGGCCCCTCCTTGATGCGCGCCCGGGACTGCCCAGCGATCACACCCCCTAGCACGCTTGGGGCTGCACTTGAGTCGCGAGGTTCTCCAAAACCGGGTCCGATGGCTGTGGAGCCGCGGTGCCCAAGTTTGCAGCTCGAGCCGCTGGCTACCAGGAGAGAGCTGACAAAGGAAATGAGACAGAATTTTTTTTCCAAATTAAAAATCCCTGAGCCTTTCTAGAACGGTCACGGGTGGCCGGCAGCCGCGCGACCCGATGCACACGTCTGGGAAACTTTGCCACTGCCTGGGTACGCGGCCGCGCCGCTTCCCATCGCCAAGCTCCAGCTGCCTTGGCGGTCCGACCGGCCCGCGCAGCTAGCAGGACCGCGGCGGCGGCAGCGGCGGCAGGGAAAGCGGCAGAGCAGACCGGACCGGCCCCCTCCGAGCGACAAGCGCCACCACCAATCGCGCTCCGGCTCGGTAGAGGGGCCGGGGCTGGGCGGCTGCGGACCAACGAGGAAGGCGCGGGGGGGCGGAGTTCGCCCCGGGCCCCACCTGCTGGCCTCCCTAGCTCCCGCCCCCAGGGACGCGCCTGAGCCTCCACCCGTGCCCGCGCAGGCTGCCCCTACCCAAGCTTCCGAAGATGGCTCGCCTCCAGCCCCAGCCCAGGTCGGCAGATTCTGCTGGTAGGGGAATTCCAGCTCTTGCCCTAGCTCTGGTTTTTGCGCTGGAATCCCTGGCTTCCGGGGATCTCGAGGTTCAGTTCCCCTTATCTGCCCTGACTGCGGGGCTTCTGGAGCAGGTCCCACCAGAAAACTGACTCCGCTATCCTTTTGCGGTTGCCAGGACCCCAAGAGACCACTTAAGCGGTCAGGCCCTGTGGTCATCCACTCCTTCCTTGGTCTCACTTCGGCCTCCACCCTGCCCTTTATTTCCTGGCCTCCTGGGGTGTCACCAGACTTGGCAGTTGTCAAAGCGAGATTCCCCTGGGGAATCTTCTGGAAGCAGAATCGGTGACCTATTAGATGTCTCTGAATCACCTATTTCTGCTCCCACGTGTTTGTTTGTTTGTTTGTTTGTTTTGTTTTGTTTTGTTTGCTACCTAGATTTTTCTTTAAGTCAAGGCTTAAAGGCCATGTCCTGTAACCCCAGTTTTCATTCATTTGGGACCAGGCTCATCCTGTGCATAGAGAAACCCTGCACAGAAATGCCCAGAGAAAAGTAAAGTGGGAGGAGACACAAAGAGGAAGGACACCATGAACAGTCCCTATACATATTGATTGTCCCTGCTTTTGGCAACAGAACTGTGCTCATGTTGCCCTCTCTTACTGAACACCCACTTTTCAATAGCTGAGTAGAATTTCTTTAAACTGGGGCTTTTTAAAACACAGATTTCCCTACTCTAAGTTGCATTCTTCTGGCCTGGAAGTCAGGGCTGCAGCTGCTGCATGCACACTCTGAGTGGCCTGACTCTAACCTGACTTGTTAGGGCTCAGAATGGCTCTCTCAAGGGAAGTTTTCAGGATTCAGAAAACTAGCCCTACAAAAGGAGGGCACAACACCAAAGTAGACGCACTCTATGGCCTGACCAGCCAAAGGCCCTTCATCCAGTGCTTTGCTGACAAAAGATACTGTGAAAAGAAGCACCAACTAGGGATCTGGGAAGATTTCTCTTCACCTCCAATTGGAGGAGAGAACGATGGGTATGGTAGAAGAGAGAGAGGAGAATAGTGTGCATGAGTGGGACACGTTCATGACAGGAGAAAATGTGCACAGTTTCTGGGGAAAAATAAAAATCAAGATAGGCCAGTCTGCTGCCTGCCTCCACAAAGAAGAAGTCCTGGGTCTTCTCCTCTTCTGCAAGCATAATTCAGCTCACAAAGGGAGGACCTGGGTTTTCTTCAGGCTGGATGGACTTAATGGCAGTGGCTTTGGGCACAGCTGATGGCAAAGGTGTCATCCTGGCTTCCACTATGCTCTCTCTCCCAAAGGGAGCCCTAGAAATTCAGCTCTTACCAGGACCTTCCTAATGTACCACAAGTTAGACTGAGAGGAGACCATAGTTGTTTTTCACATTGGGGGGTGCAGGGGGATTTCAAATTAAAAGATAAGTTTCAAGAAAAAAACAAAGTAGCATGTATGACATTAAATTTTGTACCAGCTGATGCTCTAAGATAATGTGTGACCACGGAGGGTATTAATATAACAAGAACACACGTAAGAGCACAGAATAGGCCCTCTTCTCTAAAAGGTCACAGGATTGAGTTCACCAATTCAACGAATATTCCCTGGAGGGACAGTCAGACTCTGGAGTTCTAACCTCTGGACCATCACCTGTTAGTTATGTGAGCTTGGACAAGTTTCAAAACATCAGTGAGCTCAATTTCCCCCAAGTATCAAATAAAAACAACACTTCACTGAAGAGCTGGTTTTGAAGATTAAATGATAGGATACACCAGAAAGGTACACATTGTGGCTGCTCAGGCTCATGTGAATCTCCTTCCAGAATATGGTCCCTCCTTTCCCGAGGCCAGAGCACAATCACATAAACTTCATCCTTCTATTTGGTTTTTCTACCAAGCAATATCACTTCTGTCTCCTCTAATGCAAACTAACAGGAATTAAAACTATAGCGGCAAGGGGCTCATCTCTTCTTAGCTAGCTGGGCTCCAGTTCGTTGGCTTTCTATCTATCATGTCTGTCTTTACCATCAGTAGTGCCGTGGTCCACACAGGTTGATAGACTATTCAAAATGGAAGACTGGTTGCCCCCAGGACCCTAACTTTCTACTCAAGACCCACCTTGAATAAAAGAGGACACAAAGATTTTAGCCACAATGATTTTGCAGAGTCACAGGTCAGAAGGTATCATCTAGGAACTGTTTATAAGAAAGCACATACAAGCTCTCTTATGAACAGTTCCTGGAATTCATATCTTTGATCCTCAATTCAATTGCATTCAATCCAACAAGTAATTCCAGAGCCTCTGAGGGTTTTGTCTGAATGACAAGTTGACCTGGACACACCCACTTTATTCCAGACATGTGGATATAATCTGAGCTTCATAGTCTTAATATGGGACTCTTTTCTGAACCTGGAAAGCTGCTATCACTCATCCTAGACGGTGAAGACATTTCTGATCCTCAAGTTAGGTCATTTATCTAACCTCTGAATGTCATCTCACCTTTTCTTTAAATAAATTCTGCTTTATGGAGTCATTATCAGAGCCCTGGAGAGTTCATCAGGACTGAAGAGGTCATCAGATAATGAATGTGAGCAGAAACTCTAAAAGTCTTTCTTTAAACTTCTGAGGATATAAATCTGGTGTCTCCTCCCACTCCTTCCACAAGAGGAAGTGAGAATGTGCTAAAGAAGCAGAGATCCTTGGTAGGGTCTTCCCAGTACGGCCTTTGGACTTCACCCATCTTTTACACTGGCGAAGCTGCTATCCTTCTGATGGGATTTGAGAGTGAGCTAGTAGGACTTTCCTACTCACATGCATAGTCTGAGTGTCATCTCACCAACACTAAGCTTTCATTCAAAATATCCTTGACACTAAAATTGGGAAAATCTAATTATTAATGGAGTGCAGCCACCAATCCATTATATTCTCAGAGGTTCCCCTGAACTGAGTTAAAGAGGAACAGTGAACCAATCTTGGGCAATGGCAGGAGTCCACTCCTCAGGGAGGAGTGTCAGTGGCCATCTATCCCACCAGATGGCAGCACCATGCAAAGCCTTGGGACTGGAGGTGCCAATTAGGATGCTGGGGCTAAAGGGAAAAAAAAACAGATTCTGATAGTGAAAAGCCCCAATTTGTATGCAGGCTAGATGGGGAGAGGAGTTGCCAGGTTCCTAAGAGAACCTGGGATCATGGGGCTTCCAGCAAGGACAGATACAGGTTCAGAGACAAAGGCTATGGAGATCTAAGATTGGATTCTGCCAAGCTATAGGCACAAGGTGTCAGTGACTGAAAAGGCACGCTTCTGGGAGAGAGATGGCAATGAGATTAGTATTTTTTGGTACCTATTAGGTGTCAGGCCTAGTGTTTTCATATTTTGTCTTTGGAACACAGAGTAGAGTGCCAATTGGCTGGGTTCATATTCTACTTCCACCATTTACTAGCTGTATGATCCTGGGTAGATTATTTAGCTGCTCCAGGCCTCAGTTTCTTCATCTACAAAATGAGGATAATAGTAATAACACCACGTACCTCATATGAATGTCATGAAAATTAGATGGATGAATTATATAAAGCATACTAAAGGCACCATGTCAGTATTGGCTATAGCTATTATTACTTTCTCTGAGCACCAAAATATCTAAAAGATAAATGAGAGGAGACAGGACATCCAGAAGGTGCTTTCCTCTAACTGAGAGCAAAGGTTTTTCTTGATCCTCTTCTTTCACCTATTCAAGGTCCCAAAGCACCCCTAGCTGAACTTCAGAGCAGATCCTGAAAGGAATCCTGTAACTACACACATCTAACCAACTCTGCCCACTTAATTATCCACTAAATATTTTCTGAGAGTCCAGTCTGTACTAGACTCATTGCTGGGCACTGGTGGTCCAGAGATGTCTCACATCTGCATCCTGGCCCTGCACCTCTTTCATGAAGGAAGCCCACAAACAACTTGATGTGTATCATAAGCTCTTACTTGACATATGAATATGGGAAGGAAAGGTGCAAACAGTTGGTGGAGGCACCAAATTCCTTCCCAAGAAGCGACTGTGCACCTGCTAAGCACCTTCACTGCCATTTAGTCCCTGGATATCTCTACTGCACTGAACTTTCTTTCCTGGAGGAAATATTTGCAATGTATTTAACAGACCAGGGTCTGATATCTAGAACATATGAAGAATTTACATAAACCAATAAAATAGAAGGGCAAAACTATTCAAATGGAAAATTGGGCCAAGAATATAAGCAGACAGTTAAGACAAAATGAAAATTGCCAATAAACATATAAAAAGATGTTATAAATTTGTTAAAAATTAAAAGCATGTTTTAAAAAAAATAGATGCCCTGATTTATCTATCAGATTGACAAAAATGCATTATGATAATTTTCAAGCATTAGAGAGAACATGTGGGAAATAAGTACTCCCATATTCTTCTGGTGGGAGTATAATTGGTACAATCACTTTGGAATATAACTTGGCAGTAATGATGAAATTAAGAATTCACATTACCCTATGACCTGGTATTCAAAGTACGGTCCGTGGACCAGTTACATCAGCATCACCTGAGTGCTGCATAGAAGTACAGTACATTGGGCCCATCCCACATCTACTGAATCAAGCCTGTTTCAACAAAATCTTCAGATGATTCATATACACATTAAAATCTGAGAACCAATACATATGAAACTGTGAGTCATGGACTTTGTATTGGAAAAGAACCAGGACTAGCAGAAGTGGCCAAATTCTGAACTGAAGTTCTCTCCAATGTCCGATTTCTGAGAATGAATAGTTCTTAATATAATACTTTCAAAATTAGAATTATTCTTTAATTTCAAAAATGATGCCTCTGGTTATGCTGGGTTCTGCTTCATGTTTTGTGACCTGAGCTAGCCATTTAACTATTGTAAGCCCACATCCTTATCTGTAGGACAGCAGTAATTAAACCGAGTAACTAAAAGTTCAGACTCACACACGGGGGTGCTTCAAACACATCACACCAAGTACAACTCAAGCCTTGATGTTCATATGATTCTGATGGTCAGGAAAAACTGGCCAATCTTTATGGTTTAAGGCCACAGTCTGGCTGGGCACAATTCACGAGCCACTTGTCAAGCAGAAACAAACTTTATTTTTAGAACACACACGCCACACCACAGGAGCTCTTCAGGAATTCCTTCAGAGCCCAACTGCCACCACCGGCTTCCCACGAGCCTTTCAACCCCCCACTCCTCTTGCTCTTGAGGCCGATTGGCTGGGTCGTGTGGGCAGAGCCAAAAAAAGTCCCCCAATGAGCAGCTCCATGGTCTGAAAGGGCGGGGAAACAGCCCAATGAGCATCACCGCAGAGCAGCCAATCAGCTCGCAGCTGAAAGTTTGCTGGGGCCCTTTCAGCTATGGCTCTCAACAGTTTAAGGCCACAGAGAAGAGAGCAATACTGTTGGAGCAAGACTTTCACCAGATGAAACAAATGCACATACACACATTACACATACCTATAAGAGGCTTGACTTACTTGTGCTACCCATAAGAGTGTTTTCTATAGAAAAATAAAAAGAACCATCAAGGTGCACAATCCCTTTCACCACATAGTGAGAGCAAGGATGTTATCAACTACCACATTTGCCCCCTTTGAGTCATTTCTTAGTTCAGGGTATTTTACATGATAATTTTATAGAGTTGCCTGCTTTCACACATGCAGTGAGAGATTTATGAAAGTTTTGGCTTCCTGTTATTTAAAAAGGATGCTCAGTAGGAGATAAGATACGTTGACAAGGAAAGCAATCAAGCATCCTGGTTACACACATGGAACCCAATGAACCTGGGTTGAAAATGGCATCTGCCATTTATTTACCAGTTCTATGAATCTGAGCAAGTTACTCACAATACTGTATTTCCATTTCCTCACTGTAAAATGTAATGACCACCTCATGGAGTTGTCACGTAGATTAAATAAAATAGTATTAGGAAAGCTTGGCACACAGGTGTGGTAAATATTCAATACATATTAGATTTGCTAGTACTTCACATTTTTATTTAAATATTAAATCATCATGTTTCATTCCCAGCCCACCATATACATATTCTATAGCATATATATGCAGCCGAGGGACTACATATATATTTTAAATATGCTTTTGTTGTTGCACTGTTGTTGTTGTTACTTAAAAGGATGAGTACTGGGTTTCTGTGCAACTTCTATAAGTAGAAACAAATAGAGCTACCCAAAGTAGCTCTATTTGTAGCTCACTTCACTACCCAAAGTGAAGTGATTCGTTGGACCGCCTGGCCCTCTAGGGCAGGTTGTATTACCAGTACTGTTCCAAAACAGCTCCACAGGTAAGCTATTCTCACACCCACTCTATAGGTGAGAAAACTATCAAATGTCAAACACTAAAGGGTGAAAGTGGTGAAGGGCTCTAACTCTAAGCCTAGCACTCTCCCATATACCTCCTCCCTCCTGAGGAGCAGCCAAGGGACCCTTATCCTCAAAGAAAGAACTGCAGGCTGATCAAGACTAGAAAGTGAGAGACCCCATTTGCACCTGTCTAGGTGTATGTTGGAATGAGAGGAGCTTTCAACCCCTAACTGGATGTTGTCCCCTGAATAGGGAAAAGCTCTATAAAATCCAGCATTTCAAAAGTGAGGATCTAGTGGAGCTCAGCTAGGGGACTTCCCATGTCTGGAGCCCTACTAATAGGGCACAGGGAGTGTGTTAGTCAGACTTTTCGTTCCTGTGATAAAAAGACCAGACAACAACAAGGAAAAGTTTATTTTGGGGTTATGGATTTAGAGGTTCAGTCCCTGGTGGGCCGACTCTGGGTTCAAGTGAGGCAGCACGTCATGGTTGGAAGTGTGTGATGGAAAGCAGCTCAGGACACAATAGCTAGGAAGCAGAGTTCCACTCTCCAGAGGCAAAACATAAACCCCAAAGGTACAGCCCCAATGACCTACCAGCCACACCCCACCTGCCTTTAGTTACCACCCAGTTAATGCATATCAGTGGATTAACCCACTGGTTAGATTAAAGTTCTCATAACCAAATTATTTCACCTCTGAACATTCTTGCATTGTCCCACGCAGGAGCTTTTGGGGGATACCTCATATCAAAGCAGAGCAGAGAGTCATAGATTCCCTCAGACTCAGGGAAGGTGCCTCCCTGAAAATCCTTGTGTGGGCTCCAATAAGGCAGGGAGAAGAGGAGCTGGGTGGTGAAATGACTTTTCCTGGGAAATGCCTGGTGGCCACCTTTATGTCTGAACAAAAACATCAGAGAGCTGTTTCAGCAGCCACCCAGACCCTCACTCTCAGACTCACAGAAATAGCAAAGCCCCTCTGTAAGGGATCACTGGTGCCTGTGAGGCCCGAGGAGAAGCTATGACCTTTTCAGGATTGGTACATGATGGTCTGGGGCATGACTGGCCCATAAGCATGTTCTGGGCTTTGCTGCCAGACAGATGGTAAATAAAATATTCAGCAGACACACCAACTTCTCACAACAGTGAGGTTACTGGCTGGTTCAGAACAAAGTGATTTCTGTAGAAAGCACAAATTGCAAGTGGCAAGAAGCAGCTGGGAGGTAGTCAGCAATCTGCTTCCTCTGACAGAGCCAGAGACCAAAAGCTGGGGACAGTCTGCATTTGCAGCAGGCCCCGAGCCCCTACTCAGAGAGCTGTGGAATTTATCATCAAAGGACTTGTATAAACTTGGTTCCAAGACAAATGACAGATACAAAAAAAAAAGTCCAAAGTACTCAAATGAATGATTCTGGATAAAATAGCCTCCGCAGGTGCCAATGGATAGGTGGATGTGGCAGGATATACTTACAGATACCAACATAATCACTTTTCTGACAGAACTCAAACTGAGAATGGCTGGGTATTTGCTAATAATTGTCCACTGTACACAAGCTGCCTTATCCAGGCATCCACAAACATGATGAGGGAGCTGACAGACTCCAGAATGAAGTCTTAAGACCCCATATCCCCAAGTAGTGTGACAGACACAACAAATTCCTTGCCATCCATCATAACTTTATTGCAGGAGCTTCAGCAACTATAGAAAAGGGTAGGTCTAGAGTGCTAAGTTTGTGCTTCTTAATAAAGCTTACTTCTGTGAGCCTAAGCATTTTCATTTGTGATACTGTATTCTAAAACCAAAACAACAATACAGATTCATTTTCCAATAAATTATCAGAAAAAAACATTCGCACTTTTCACTCACTCCCCAAGCATGATAATCATCTCCAAAATAACCCTCAATGTAGTTACCAATTATCTCAAAGTAGTAAATCCAATGACATTTCTCGGTCCTCCTGATTCAACCTTTCATCAACTTTGAACATTGTTCGATTTCTCTTCTTTCTTAAAACTTTCCATTCTTTTAGTTTTTAAGACAGTATGCTCAGCCAGATTTCCTCTTGCCTCTCCCCACTACCAACCTATCTTCATCTACTGGCTATTAAATGTCAGAGCTCAGCAAGATTCCATCCAAGTCTCTTTTCTCTCTTCATCTGCTCTCTACGGACCCTCCCTTTTCATCTATACTCTAACCATGAACTTCTCTAGACAGATGATTCAACCAGGTCTCCTGTCAACTTCCAGACTAGTAAACTCAATTGCCTGCTAACTTCCCTCCTTATGTGATTCATAAGCATCTCAAAATCAAACTGGCAAAATAAAACTCCTGAGATTCCCCTCCTACCTCCTTTCCCAAATCTAGTCCTTTTGTGGTGTCCCATCTTAGTGAATGAAAGCATCCATTCAGTTGTGTGAACCAGAAGCCCAGAAATGATCTTTTGTTCTTCATGTCCATCATAACCAAGCCGTATTGACTCTAATGACTAGTTACATATGCCACAAAATCTACCTAAATTTCTCCATGTCATCTCTCCCTTCATCTTTCACCTAGACTACTAACTAGTTAACAACTGTAGTCTATTGACTCCTGGAGGGCAGAGATGAATCTCTGAATTTTATTCCCACTAATATCATTGGAGCTTATCATGGTACTAAATAAATATTAATATATTAATGAATAAGATTTTTACTTAAATTATATATTATCCAGTAGTGTTAGAGAACAATAAATCCGACATGTAAAAATCCCTAGAAAATTGAAACTAGATTTTTTTATTTGTTTCTTTTTACTTCAATCATCTTCATAATAATCTTCCTAAAATATACTATAACCCTCCTAAAAAATACTATATGATATATAAAATATATATATGGGGGGGGGATACCTGGAATTGAACTCAGGGTGCTTAACCACTGTACCCTTTTTGTGTTTTATTTAGAGACAGGGTTTCATTGAGTTGCTTAGGGCCTTGCTAAGTTGCTCATACTGGCTTTGAACTTGCAATCCTCCTGATAGCACCAATTTATTATAGTTAAAAAGGTAGTTTAACAAGTTCCTGGATATATGATCAATAAACCAAAAAAATCATTTGCATTTCTTACACTTCAGAAAACAATGAAAAAAGTTCTACTTATTTTAGCAACAAAAAAATACATTTAAAACTCAAGCTAGCAAAAGTTGTGTGGGAGACATTGTGGCTTCAGAAATTCAATTTCCAGTGGTCACCATTCCCAACTGGAATGTCATAACTGGGTAAAAAACTGAGGACCAGGGCTGCCCTGTAAGATTCGCCACCCATCTTCTAGTGAAGATTCTTTTCCTAATTGGCCTCCCAGATAGAATCTGAAGGTTTTGGGTTTAATCAAAGGAAGCAGATAACCCGAGAGAGTTGGAAGAAGAAGTAAGTGAGCTAAATCCTTACAGAATCAAGCTCCAGTGGTCTCCCCACTCCTCAAACAGTATTTTTTTTTCTATCTCAGCCTTCCAATTCCTAAAAGTGAAAGAAAACTTTTCTAGTTTATAGGAAAATAATAGTTGGGAAATCTTTCTAGATACTAAGGTCTATTTATCTTACTAGCAACAACAGTAACAATAAAATAAGGCACCTGAAATAGAAGTTCTACAGGTGTCTTCCACTGACCCAGTCCCCTGTATACTTCTAACCATCAAAGTGAGATAACTGAGGTAAATAAATATGCCCTGGGGCTGGTGTCCTGTGCCACCAACTGGGAAAGGTCCGGTTTCTTGGCTCAAGGATGAAGGATCATGCTGGCATGTCTGGGTACTGAGGGCATCAGTCCAAGACATGGAGGAGGGCTAACCTACATCTTTAGACGAGAGGGAATCTCCCACACTTGCCAGCCACGGCCATGTGCACGATGGCAGAGTGCAGAGGCCTGTGCCATACCCACACTGGTCAAGTCCGAGAATCCAGGCAACATGGGATTATTTACACCTGTGCTTCCTTGAGGATGCTCCCTAGCGTCCTTTCTAAGTCCCTAAAAGGCCACACTGGACTAGAAAAGGTTCTGGCCCTGCTTCTGAAGGAGGCCCATAGCCACCATGTCACTGTGGTCTTCTTACCTTAGCTCCCATTCCACCATGGCTCACGATGACAGGCTAAAGGCTTTGACAGGCTCCAGCCCCTTGGCTTCGACAACCCTAGTATGGCCTCACACAGGGGGAGACGGTTGTGCTTGGAGACTGGAAGGGGAACGCTGGGCTCCAGGTTTTGAGACCACCTTGGAATGTGCCCACAACTACTTAGTGCTGCTGGGAAGGTGCCCTCATTCTTTTTCCTTTCCCGGTTTTTAAACCTGAGTTATTGAACACGCACTATGTTGTTGTTGACTCAAATAACCACTAGAGAGATCAGATGTGAGAGATCTCATGACATGAGAAGGGGCTATTGGAACAGGGTCATTTGCCTTTCCATCAACCAGTCCCATTGCTGTGATCAGCAGAAGTTTGTTTGTTCAAACATTTTAAATAGTTTTTTTTTTCAATCTTTCCTTACAATCGAGCTGTCACCTTTCAGAATTGCCAGTGTTTCTTCCCTCTTGAATACCCACTGCACTCTCAAATTCTTTCCAAAATTGTTACTCCCAACCTGCTATAAACTGGGAAAACAAATAGCTGAATTATTAGAGTTGGATGTAAATGAGGGGAAAAAAGGACTTTGATCAAGGGGCTGAGGGACACTCCTGTGAATAAAGTGTTCAAGGATGTGACATATTTATTGGTTCACTTATTTTCTGCCTCTCAACACCCTCATGCTCCAGCAGCTTGCACTCCTGGTCCTACCAATCAATTCCCCACAAACCAGCCAGAGTGATCTTTTAAAAATGCAAAGTTGACTTTGGTACACACCACACACACACACACACACACACACACACCCCACACCATCCTTCCCTGCTTAGACCCTTTCAGTAGCTTCTCATCACCCTCAGAATAAAGTGTAGCTTCCTTGACAGGCCTCCAAAGTCTATCAGGTGTGGCCTCTCGGACCCTCCTCTCTCACGTTTCCAGGCCCAAATACATGGAACATGACTGTCACCCCAGCTCATCAAGTTTCAACTTAACTCCTTCTCCTAGAACACCTCCTTGGCCTTCTGAACAAAGCCATGGGTCAAACACTGGCCCCCAGTCCTAAATACTTTTCCATCCAAACATGTAGCCCTAAATCACTCTGGCAGGGTAGCATGATAAGAGTCCTAGCTCTACCATTTACTAGCTCGGTTGTGTTGAACAAATAACCTAACTTCTCTAAGTCTCAGCATCTCTAACTATAGAATGAAAATCGTTGTTTCACCTACTTCTTAACAACATGGCAAAGATTGAAATGGTGCATGTAGAGCACTTAGTTCATCAAATGTATAACCATTCGTTGATGGTCTGTCTCCCTTATCAGAATGTAAGCCCCATGAGGCCAGGGACCATGCCTGCCTGGTGCTCAGGAACTTCAGGGAGTCTGGAACGTTGCTCCGTAAGTACATGCTGAATCTTTGCTAGATGAATAAATGTATGAATGAATGAATGAATGCCAACTTTCTGTCAAAGAATCTGCAGGGCTCCCATTTCACACGTCAACAGAAGACCATTCTTGTGTGTGTGTTCTTTGATCTGTGGCTGCCATCAGCTTCTCTCCTGCTATATCCTAATGGCTCATCTGATGAAATTCTCTTCTCCTCCTCTCCCTTAATCAAATGCTTGCCAGGACTGCCCCCCTCTTCCAGGAAGCTTTCCTGAGTCTGCTGGTCAGGTTTTCTTGGGACTCCTACATAGTGTCCATCATCACCCCCCTCCTCAACTCCTCCCTGGCCTCTTTTCTCCTCCAGCTAGGATGCAGAGGCCTTGCAGGCAAGCTGTCCTGGGCTTCTCCTTTTGTGCTCCATCCACACCCCCACGCCTGGTCAGCTCACCCTCCACCAGGGTCTTTCAATCCTCTGCTCCTTCAAACCCGTCATTCCTTTTGATAATGTTCTCTCAAAAAATTACATCCTTGCAGTGTTTACCTCCGAGGTCTCAAGTTTCACCACACCTCACTTAAGGTATTGACTTTCCAATTCACAATAAATTATTCAGCAGTTCATTTTCAGCCAAACTCCTCTTTCTTCAGGGCCTGCTCTCCTCAGCCACCATCTCGGCAGCCTTAAAGTCTAATGACGTGTTTACAATTCATGCTTTGCCAGGCATTAAAGCAACGCGTGGTGAGCTAGCGCCGGGATGATGGAGCTGGGCGCTGCTTAGAAGGCGTAGCAGACGGACAGGCCCAAGGGTGCCACTCTGTCTTTTATAGAGGGCAAGGATCTGTATCTCCACTGCAAAGGATCCAGGTGCAGATGGTGGCAGAAGGGATGCAGTTCAAAGGCAGGGTCCGGGCTGGAACTTTCCCTGCACTCCCTGAAGAGCTGCCCGACAGCTGATGGGCACAGCGGCTCTTGTTCCAGGCACATGTAGGCAGGGTGAGCAGCAGGAGGATTTCAGCTTCAGAGGCACTGGGTTGAATGTTGAAGGAAAAGAAAAGAAAAAAGAAACCAGATCTCCTCCATGGTCAGGGGCATCCACGGAAGTGAGCTCAGCACAGAATCTTCACCGTAGCATCTTGGGGTTTATTTGGTAGGGGGCTAGCAGGGATTGAACTCAGGGGCACTTGGCCACTGAACCATATCCCAGCCCTATTTTGTATTTTATTTAGAGACAGGCTCTCACTGAGTTTCTTAGGCCTTGCCGTTGCCGAGGCTGGCTTTGAACACCTGATCTTTCTGTCTCAGCTCCCTGAGCCACTGGGATAGCATTGTGTTTTTAAAGTGTTGTCTTCTTTGCACAGAGGACTGCTTCTAGCCCTGTCGCAGCCCTTCTTGGCAAATGACCCTGCAGGCCAGCTCCTTCCTAAGGTTTTTGCTCCAGGCACTCCGTCTCCCATCCTCCTCCACGTTAACCCTGGGAACATCCTAGGCTCCCATTAGGAGATCCCAGATCCACCACAGCTTCCAAACCTGCCCTTGTCAGGTCTCAGGCCCTCTGGTTATGACTGTAAACATGGGGCCATCAGACACTGTAACAGGGTCAGGAATGGAGGAAAGGGAGTCAGGGGACTCTACCATTGAGCATCACAGGAAGGCAAGGAGACCCCCACACACAATTATCTTAGATTTTGCTGGCATTCAAAACTTTTTTTCCTCAAGTCTTTGACCAATTAATGCTCATATTGAAGGTTTATTCTGATAACTGCCTTCAAGGGATTGACTCAAAGGAGACCAGAGTTGAGAGATTTTGAGTGATGGAAAAAGTGACAGGTTCCCTTAGACCCCATCAAAACTGACACAGTATTTCTGGCGGCCACAAAAAAAAAAAGGATTTAAAAAGGGCTGGGACTGTGGCTGAGTAGTGGAGCGCTTGCCTGGCAGGTGCGAGGCACTGGGTTTGATCCTCGGCACCACATAAAAATAAATAAATAAATAAAGGTATTGTGTCCATTTACAACTGAAAATATTTTTAAGAGGGTTAAAAACAAAACAACAAACAAAAAATAAACAAGGAAGACAGCATTGCAACAGCTAGAGAAAAAATATTAAAGTTAATCCGCATGATGGCCTCTTCTGCTTTGTCACCAAATCTCATTTTTCTGTCCTTGTTCCTTTCTCTCTTCACTGAACACTGAATGGATGCAAAGCTCAAGGGGACAGGACACTGTACCAGAGACAGCTGCTATTTCCTTCCTGCCCACACCCTCTTCTGAGAGGTCCTCAGCCCTGGCAGTGAAGCCCCGGGCATTCTATCACCCGCTTCCCCACCACCCTGAGCCTCACTGATGGCAAAGCTGATGGAACAAGGGATGGGCACCTCTTGGCCAGAAGCTGGTCCAGAAGTCCCATTCTCTCACCTGGGAACTTGTGATTGAATCAGTTAGCAATGGAGAATAAGGAACACAGGGGTGCAGAGTGGGAAGGCATGGAGAAATGGAAAGAATGATGGAGAAATGGGAAGAATGATGGAGAAATGCTGAAAGAAAGCAGTAATAGAAAGTCAGAGAGAGAGAGAGAGAGAGAGAGAGAGAGAGAATCTACTGCATTTACAGTTCATGAGATTCCCCTGATGCTAGCTGAACTTCAGTGAATGGGTGTCTCAACTAAGACCCTGAACCTGCATACTAAAGAAATAATTCAAGATAAAATAACTAAAAGCTAATGAACAACTAGTAAGAGCCAGAACTCTGGATCAGAATCCACAGCTCTAACCCAAACAATCCAGTGAGACTGGTAGGTGCGCAACCACCCTATAGCTAAGAAAACCGAGGCTCATGAAGTTTAGGTAACCAGTACAAAGTCTTGTAATGAAAAGGGAGCAGAGCCAGGAAGGGGACCCAGCAGAGCTGAGCTACAATGCCACGTTCCCTCAGTCTCCACCTCCTCTTTAATGTTAAATATGCATGGTTACCTGCTTTGGCACTGTCAAGAAATAAGCAAGTTCATACTAGTAAATTTTCTAAGTAAGTGAAACGCATGAAGATTTAAGCTCCTTAAAACATGTCAGCTGCAACCCTCAAACATATGTGAAATTTCCATGCCTACTTATGATGATCACTCAGTGAACACAATTTTCTGCTTTACTAGCTGGTTTACTCATTCCAAAACAAATGCCTAGCACTGTGCTAAGCACTTAAGAATAAAAAGTCACATAAAACAAAGCATTTGTAGTTCACAGTATGGAAGGGGAAATATATACACCTACATGAGTATGTGTACTTATATTACATATTTTATATTCATATCATAGTAGCCAACCCTGTAATTAGATAATAATTTGCATGTATTTTTTTTGTCCTCAGAATAAATCTATGCAGGAAATATTATCATTATTATTAATATACTCATTTTACAGAAAAAGAAACTGAGATTCAGAGAGTTGAGGTGATTTGCAGTTACTAAATATTGAAGTAGGGAAAGTTTATATGATCTATTGAAAAGCTGAGCGATTGACACAATATGTGAAAAAGTATGACCAAAGTAAAATAGATTTGGGTACAGGCTACTGTAGCAGCACAGAGAAAGAGTGGTCAGGTGAGTGGACGCAGGACTTTACCTGGTGGAGAGGGGCAGAGTTTAGAGGGTACATATGCAAAAGTCCAGAGTTGAGAAATTGCCTTAGCCATCAAGGGAACTGCAAATTGTTTCATGTACTTGAAGCATGAATGTGTAGATGATATGGGAGAATGAAGGACAAGGGAGAAGGTGAAGGGGGTCTCAGTCAATAGATGGCCAACTTCATAGTTCTGGGGAAGAGAAATGAAGGTAGAAATGCAGAAAGGGCCCAGATTTGGGGCAATCTTATACTAAACCTTACTTTCTCAGAGGAGGCAATGAAGGAGTCAGGTGGAAGGAGAATAGGATCTTATTAGTGTTTTTAGAGAGAGAGAGATATAATCAGGCCACAGCGTGGAGGCTGAGAGTGAAGAGTCAGCAATTCTCAAAAAGGGTGGTGCAGGGTGAACGTGGGAATTGTCCCTCTGGAGACATATGGAGCTGGTGTGTGCAAGTGTGTTCATTTAGAGAACAGGCATTCACAACAAGTGACCAAGAACACAGCCCAAGTGCAAAAATATTACATATCCTGCTACGTATGGGACTACCCTACCCAAGGAATTGTGTACCTTTAAAATGCACCTTGAGAAACTCTAGAAATGAAACTCTAGAAAGGAGCCGTTCTGGATACTCCTTTCTTCCATCATTACCCGTGCCCTCAGGACCAAAAAAAAAAAAAAAAAAGTATGTTAATAGTCACCAAGTCCTGTGGTTATGGCTTCCCCTCTGGCCCTAGTTCAAGTCTCACCATTTCGTCTTTTCACTGTGTGCTGCTTGTCTTTGGACTCCTGACACCTAACACTGTGCTAGGGACCCAGTGGGTGATTGTTGTTGCTTGTTACACACACTGAAAGTGCTTCATCCTGTGGGATAAATGCTCTCTGTACAATGGCCTTGACTTGAGTGGAACCAGATGGTGCCCTCCTCACTGCTGACCTTGACTTGAGCGTTTCTCTAGGTCTCAGCCAAGTTGGTGATTTCTGCTTGGCCTCCACACCACATTAGGAACACCACGTTTCATCATCAGCGGCTGTTCTCTGCAAAAACTCTTTATATTGCCCAGCATCCCCTGG
This sequence comes from Ictidomys tridecemlineatus, assembly GCF_052094955.1. Taxonomy (NCBI): domain Eukaryota; kingdom Metazoa; phylum Chordata; class Mammalia; order Rodentia; family Sciuridae; genus Ictidomys; species Ictidomys tridecemlineatus. The sequence continues at coordinate 50,538,920 of NC_135480.1, read as the reverse complement.
GTAATCAGAGCAAATATAATGTCTTTACTGCATCTATTTGTCACTTGGAATGCATGGCAAGTCTTCACGGAAAATTTCCTCAAGTTCATATTTCTTTTCAGAATGCGTCTGCTCTTTATCTATATTTAACTCTTGAATCACCATATTCTCTCCTCACAGCCCCCCATCCCCTGCCTCTCTCGCCACATTCTGAGATAAAATGGTAAGAGCTAGGCCTGAGAGCCAAGAGAGTTCCATTCTGATCTATGTTTGATATTCTTTCACCTTGAGTGAGCAATTTGACCTCAGTTTCCTCATTTACACAACAAAGGAACTGATTCAACAGTATTCAAACTAGTGCTCATGGACTTTAGGAGTTTTTGTGAGATACCTAGGAATGACATTGGGGATAATCTCTTTGTGGTTGGGTAGGGCCATGTGACAGCATACCCCGGATAGAAGTACTGTGTGTCTCTTATAAACCAGAGCATTTGATTGTCAGTGCAATAGTCTTCAGAGTTGCATCTTCTCTTCTGCCATGGTAACCAACACAGTTAAAGATGGCTGATATTCCATCAGCTTGGGTTCTGAAGTGAGAAACCTTAGAGCTGAACCCAAGTCCATTCATGATATGTAATATGAACAAGAAAATTTTGAGGTTGTTTGTTACTGTACTTAACCTAACCTATCTTGACTAAAACATTCTCTCTCTCTCTCTCTCTCTCTCTCTCTCTCTCTCTCTCTCTCTCTCTCTCTCCTACACACACACACACACACACACACACACACACACACACACCAGAGCAACTTATTTACCTATTTTACAATTAGACTTCCACATAAGATTTTATTTGACAAATGGGTCCAAGGACTAAAAATAAATCTTTGAAAAACCACTCTTCTATATGTTTTCAGAGGTTGCTCCCAGTCAGACATTTATTTTTCTATATAGATTCTTCTAACATCCCAGCTGTTTTAGTCAGATTTGTTGTTGTTTGTGATGACAAGAACAATTTTAGAGCAGGACAAGTTTATTTGGTGCTTAGTTTCAGGGGTCTCAGTCAATCACCAACTCCATAGTTCTGGGGCCAAGCTGAGGAAGAACACCAAGTCATAAGGGCATGGAGGAGGAAGGCAGCTCAGGACATGGCAACAGGAAGCACAGAAAGACCTCTGCTCATCAGGTACAAAGTACACACCCCAAAGGCACGTCCACAGTAACATTCCTCCTCCAGCCACACCCTGCCTGCCTGGTTACCGTCCAGTTAATTCATTCAAGTGGATTAATGCACTGGTTACATTAAGCCTCCCAAACCAGATCATTTCATCTCTAAATCTTCTTGCATTGTGTCACACATGAGCAAAAGGACACCTCATATCTAAACCATCACATCAGCTATCTTCCCTATTGTCTTCACATATTTGACTGTACCTCACCTCCACAAGCTTCTCTTAATTTTTTTAAAATATTTTTTAGTTGTTAATGGCCCTTTATTTTATTTATTTGTATGTGGTGCTGAGAATCACCTAGTGCCTCATGCATGCTAGGCAAGTGCGCTACCACTGAGCCACAGCCCCAGCTCCAGCTTCTCTTAATTTGCTTGGTACCTCCAACAGAGATTTACTGTCACATTAAATTTTATGTCAACTTTGGATATCAAAATAGTGACCCACTTTTTCTTTACTATACTTTCTTTCACTTATCACAGCCATCAGAACAGACTCACCTGTCAGTGTTGATAGCACCACTCTGATGAGGTGAGACTTGTTGCAAGGCGTCCTCACACTTGGCATCTCTAAGATACAAATCAAAATATGTTTCCGCACTTTAGAGTTGAAACTAGTTCAAGTGTGTTAGTCAACTGGTTTCCCCTACCGTACTTAATCAGAGTTCTGTGCAAGAAAGGTTTCTCAATAAACTTACTTAAAAAATTTCTAACTTTAAAAATAGCAGATACAGGACTGGGGGTGTGGCTCAAGTGGTATCGCGCTCACCTGGCATCGTGGGGCGCTGGATTCGATCCTCAGCACCACATACAAATAAAATAAAGATGTTATGTCCACCGAAAACTTTAAAAAAATACTAAAAAATTCTCTCTCTCTCTCTCTCTCTCTCTCTCTCTCTCTCTCTCTCTCTTTAAAAAAAAATAGCAGATACATGTGAGGTCAATGTTTTATTGATAGGCTGGTAACTTCTGAAATCTCCCTTTTCTCAAGGGCCATATAGCCTGGAAGTTCCCTTGACTGGTATGGATAGCTTAAATGAGATACCAACTAGAACCTGGGACATGGATGAAGTCAGTAGCTATCAAATTTTGTTGTACCTAGGGCTGGGATTGTGGCTCAGCGGTTGAGTGGTAGCCTATCACATGAAAGGCCCTGGGTTCCATCTTCAGCACCACATAAAACAAATAAATAAAATAAAGGTATCGTGTCCAAGAACAACTAAAAAATAAATATTAAAACATTTGTTATACCTAATAATCAATCTAATAACTTCTCCCTAAGATTCTCATTCAGCTGATCATAGATGATGGGCTGGGATCTATATTTTTAATAAGTTCACTCTGAAGCAGATGGTCACAGAACCACAAATTTAAAAATGTTGAACTTGATTTTGAAGCTGTTTTTAACCTTAGGAATCTATAGATATTTTCAAATTCCAGACTATGCAAGGGATTGAAAACATTCAGCCAAAAGTTCCTTGTGAAAAGCCCTGCTCATTCTTGAATATTCTTCATTGGGGGTTGAACCGAGGCATGGGAGTGAAGAGCTGATTTCACTGGGTCAGTATGGGCTCCACAGAACACTAAGGGTGGATCCAGGAAGCCAAGTCAGAGCCTAGAGCCAGTGAGACACCAGGGAGGGAGAACCAAAGTGGGTTCATCCAAAGCAGGTGCTAAAAGTCAAGAATAAGGACAGGGAAACGAGGAGGTAGATACACATTTCTGTAGAGAGAAAAAATGTCGTGAGAACAAAGAAGGACTGCAGAAGTGGCCGGTGCAGGCAGTCAGCTGTGGAGAAAGCAGAATGAGTCCTGGAGATAGACACAGGGGCTTGCATGTGGGGAAACTAAGGCAAGTCAGATAGAGGGACTCATCCCTGAAGTAAGGATAAGGAGTTTCTGGGGACTAAATACACTGAAAATTGGTTAAGCTTTAGGCTACAGTGATCGAGAGTGAGAAGAGTCAGAGGATGAGCATAACCTTTCAGTTGGGAAGGACAAATTGCTGAACCAAATGAATCTGATTGTTACGTTAAAGAGTTGACTCGATGGGGCTAGAAACAGAAGACAAGGTTAAAAATTGGGGGAGCGAGTAGTAATCAGAATGCAGATAATTTCAAATTCCAGAGTATGCAAGAGATTCAAAACCTCCAGCCAAAAGAGAAAAGTAAAACACCAGACTATGGGTGAAGGGTCTCTCACTCTTCGGCTCCATGTAGTGGCAGGGGGTTGGCCCGATTTAAAGATAAGTAAGGCCGGCAGTGACCTGTCCTCACTGGATCACAGAGAGGACAGGGCCCTTGCACTCAAGACCTCCTTTCACAGCCAGAACTCAGCTGAGGCCTATTCATCCTGCTTGGCCGTGAATCAGCGCTGAGACATCAGCTGCCAAACAGGCCCGAGGAATTAGGGTAGGGTAATTGGGATGTCTTGGCCTACTGGATTTACTAGGCTCAGGTTTGGCAACCAAACAGAGCTTAAGAAGGAGACAAGACATGTTGTGAGAACAAAGAAGGACTGCGCTGTCTCCTTCCTCATCTTCCCCCTCCCACCCTTACACAATGCCTTTGCTCAAACCATGTGCAGTGGCCCCCGTCGTTCCACGGGGGCCGTGTTAATTGTTTCTCATCACAAATTTGGGCACCTCCTTTCCCAGTTAGAAATTCTTTGCGCTCAAGGAGAAAATAATTTAGGGCTCATTACTGTTTTGTTTTTGAATCCGTTAATGGGATGTGGTAGATAATGGAGGGAGAAGGCAGATCTGGGCTGGAAGTCTGGAAAATTGATTCTCGTCCCAGTTCAGACGTTGTCGGTTCAGCCATGTGATCTCAGGCCAGACGCTTCAGCTCTGAAGGCTTTTTGTTTTCTTGTTTACTAAAGGAGGTTATTGAACTTGATGCTTTCTAAATGTCCATCCAACTCCGATATTCTCTGACGTGTACGATTGGAGAAGCCTGGACTGCACCCCCTTCCCATCTAGCAAGAAGGCTCTGCAATATGGAACCGGCTCCCTGCGCACAAATGAGCATTGAATTGTTGGGGGGGGGGGATGGAAGGACCAAGGAGTGAGTGACATCCAATGACATATTTGGGGGGGCGTCTCCAATGAAAAGGTTGCCAAACCAAGGTGACAAAGAGACCCCAAACAGGTGAAATGGGAAGCTAGACATACAAATGGTGCCTATAGATCCACTTTTGACCTCCATAAGCAGGAGCTCTGACACCGATCCCTAGAATCATAAATACAGATATTCAGAACTCAAATCCCACCCCCCCCCCAAGGACCGCTGTCATGTCAAATCAACCCAATCGACAGATGAGGAAACCAGGAGTAAAAAACGATTTGCGGAAGGTCCCAAAGATGGCTAGTCACAGAGAGTTAGAAGCCAGCCCTTCTGCTTCTCTTCTTGAGCTTTTTCCCTCTGTGATGTCCTGCAACCCATTTCCCAAGAGAAGCTAAAAATGGAGCTGACACTTTAGGCAAGGGCCCAGAGTTAATAACACAATATGACTTGAATGGCAATCTAATACTGGAGCAAAAGACTTCCTAAGAGATTTCAAAAGAAGTCCTCAACCCCTTACCCCAAGCTGTGCTCCAGGACACCCTTCCCAGGCCCCAGCCCCAGTGCAACTGAAAAGGGGCATGGAGAAATGGGCCCTGGACATGCATATGCCATACGAGAAGATGATCAAGAGCAAAGACAGAGCTGATTTTAGGGATTTTCTGGGAATGATTCCAAAGAGAGTTTGGTTTATCATGAACAGCCATAAATGGTGGCAAAAGTTAGATCCTCTTTCTAACTTCAGAACAGTGGTGGTGGTGGGGGGGGACCCTTACCATCAGGCCAGTGGCTTTGCTAACCAAGCTTCTCATGAGGCATTCATCTGTGCACCAGTTTTCACTTCTGAGAAACAAAGACAAAGCAAACAAGGCTCATGGATAACCAAGGACCAGATTCATTCCATTCAAAAGGCCATCTGCCTCAGGTCACGCCTGCTTACGAAGCTGTTGTGTTTCCCTATAGCAGTGTTCGTTCTTCTCCCTGAAACTTTGCTTATTCCATTTCTTTGCCCAGTAAGAAGAGCTCTGGAGTATGCAACTCCAGATGAGCACTTTCCTCCCTGCTCTCTGCATTTACAGTCTCTAATTGGGCACCAAGTGTATGATGCCTTGAATTACAATGTTACTGTATGTCAAGTAGACAGGAGGATGGGTCCCCAAAGACATCTACAATCTAATCTCCAGAACCACTGACTACATTACATTACATGGCCAGGGAGAATTGCAGTTGCAGATGGGATTAAGGTTGCTAATCAACTATCCTAAGATAAGTAGATTATCCTTAGTTATCCTAGTTAGACCAATGTAATTAGAAGGTCTTTGATGAACCAGAGAGAGGCAGAAGAGCCAAAACTAGTGATATGGCAACTTGGTAGTCAGCTACTGCTGGGTTTGATGCTGGATGAGGCCACAAGCCAAGGAAAGCAGATGGCCTTTAGAAGTTAAGAAAGGAAATAGATTCTTCTCTAGAGTCCCCAGAAGGCACACAGCTCTGCCAATATCTTGCTTTTAGTCCAATGAGACTCACTTCAAATTTCTGACTTCCAGAATGCTAAGATAATAAATTTGAGTGTTGTAAGCCACTGCCATTGTGGTAACATGTACTCATTGCCTGTTATACCCCACTCATCCATGCCAAACTGTTGGATGTCATGGAATTTAGTCAACATTTTTCTTCTAGTTACCCAATAGGACTGAACATGAAATAAACAATCAATTTTTATTTTTAATCAAATGAATGCACTAGTTAAAGTAAAAATGATTTGAAAATTATCAAGGAAAATCAATCATTTGATAGTGAACCCCAAATTATTAAAAAAATTCTTGATAATAGACTCGGGTATCAGGGTGTGTTAGTCCACTAATGCTGCTATAACAAAATACCATAACTGGATGTGAAGGCACATGCCTTAAATCCCAGCAGTTGGGGAGGCTGAGGCAAGAGATCACAAGTTCAAAGCTAGTCTCAGCAATTTAGCAAGGCCCTAAGCAACTTAGCAAGACCCTGTCTCAAAATTTAAAAAATAAAATAAAAATGGACTGAGTATGTGGCTCAGTGGTTAAGTTCTCCTGGGTTCAATCCCTGCTAGCAAAAAAAAATAAATAAATAAATACAATTCTGGAGGCTGGAAAGTCCAAGATCAAGGTGCTGACATGGGTGTGTAGAGAGAACTACTCTCTGTTTCCCAAGTGGCCCCTACTCCTATGACTTCACAGGGCAGAAGGAAGAAAGCAAGAGAGCCAAGCACTGTGTGGAGCCTCTTTTATGAAGGCCTTACTGGTGGTCACTAAGGCTTTGTCCTTATGACTTAATCACCCCCCAAAGGCCCCACCTCCTAACATTATCACATTGGCAATTAAATTTCAACATGTGAAATTTGGAGGGGACATAAGCATTCAGACCATAGCTCTGGGTATAACAAGATATAATCATATGTGGATGATTTCCAAGTCTTACATTTTGTTATTGTTTTTCTAAGGTCATAGGATATATTGGCAATAACTTTGGATTTGAGGTCAGACAACCTGGGACACAGTCTTGCTCTTGACACGTATTGTCTGTGTAACATTAGACAAGCCATGTAACCCGTGAGAGGAAGATGCTACTCATATCCTGGCAGCCTCCCACAATTGTGTGAGGATGAAAAAGATAATGCACAGGAAATGGCTGTGAAAAATCACAAAATGCTTTGCAAATGAGAGGAGCCATCATCGTTTGCCATCCTCCTCTTCGGACTAATTTTTGGGTAAAAAGCCTTTCTTAGTGCCTCTTCTGTGCTTACATTGTTATGTGAGGCTATGTGGAGAAAATACAAGAAATTAAAATTTTGCCTTATGCATTGCAGCATTTTTTACAATAGCCAAGATATGGAGTTAATCCAAGTGTCCATTAATGGATGAATGGATAAAGAAATCATAGTATGGAAAAGAAAAGAAATTGTAGTATGTGTAAAAGATGGAATACTATTCAGCCTTTAAAAAGGAGGCAATTCTGTCATTTGTGACGACATGGTTGAAACTGGAAGCCATTATGTTAAGTGAATCAACCCAGACACAGAAAGACAAATACTGCCTGTTCTCACTCAAGTGTGGGATACAAAATAATCAAACTTATAGAAGCAGAGTATAGTACTGGTTATCAAAGGCTGACAGGTGAGGGAAAATGAAGAGATGTTGGTCAAAGGATGCAAAGTTTCAGTTCAGCAGAAGGAATAAATTGATAAGGATTTCAGGTGATGAATAAGATAAACAGTTTGATTAAATCATTCTACTTTGTGTCTCATAACATTACTTTGTACCTATAAATATATATATATATATATATATATATATATATATATATATATAATTGTATATATTTTTTAAATATTGAAGAAACATGTTCAAGAAGAATATTACTATTTGGTTTTTTTTGTTTTGTTTTGTTTTTGAAAAATGTATAATTAAGCTCATCTGGGATTTTTTTCCCCCCAAAATGGAGCTTGTGAATACAAATATATTCTTTCTTGAAAAATTAGAGAAACAGTTCCTAACTGGTGTGGGTTACTGGAGGGATCGAGAAGCAGAGAGGCAGATTCAGAGGTGGCGGATGAGGAGAATAAGAACAAAGGTGAGGGTGAAGGGGACCAGGGGAGAGGAAGGACTTACCAGAGGAAATGGGAATTTTCTGCAAAACTCGTGGAGGACCATGGTGAAGTGAATCTGTTCCCAGGGCAGCCCCAGGTGGCCCCAGGCACTAGAGGAGAGGTGCTGGGAGCCTCCCGTGACCCACAACCTTCAGGGCATGGAAGCCCAGAGCCCAGGGTTAACCAACCAAAGAGAGACCTTGACTTTGGGGGAAGCCCTATTCAGGAGGCCCTTCAGTCCCCTGACCCAGGGCTGCTCCAGAGCACTCCCTGATGGGAAACACTTCCTTGTTCTCCAGCTCTCCCACAGTGGGCTGGGACAGGACAGGCCATGAGCACACCCAGTCACAGTTGAGATCCCAGCCCTCAGGGCTAATGCCTGGGGTATCTCAGTAGAAATTTCTTTTCTTGGAGAGTGAAGTCTCTAGGCCGCCAGGAGCCAGGAGGGCCTGCCTCAGGCAGAGAACTGAGGCTGGAACAGTTACTACTCTTCCACTCCTTACAGCTGAAAGATAAATGCTCTAAACTGCCACTCCCTTAGGGTAGAAAATGTTCATTCTATAAATGAACTCATTAAAAAAAAAAAAAGATGAAAACACATGACATAAAGCTTTTCATCTCCCTTCCCATTAGCCTCAAATTCTCTCTACAGATCTCATCTTTAAAAATGGGGGATAAAGTCCTCCTCTATCTACTGAAATCTTTTTCCTTATTTGGGTTTTTGATCCTACCCTAATCCATAAATGCAAAAGGAGAAAAAAATGCTAGAAGCTAAAAAAAGCGTTCATTATAATAATATCAATAAAAATCATACAATGTCAAATTGTGGTTAAAGATGTCAGTTTTCTAGCATGTATTCATGTATTTAAATCCTTTTCACTTTGTTATCCTCCAAATATGAAAGAAAAATAATTTTTAAAACAGAGAGGAAGAGAATGGAAAAGGGGGCGTCAGCAGATGAAAGATTTCAACAAACTTTTAGAAGACTGAAAATTGTGGGAGGAATGATTACTGGTTGAGCAGCATCACACGAAAAAGAAACAACTTTCTCCATAAAATCCTGCAAAGGCTTTGGAGAAGTCAGAACATTAGGAAATCATTAATATAAAGATATCTAAAGGGCTGGGTTTGTGGCTCAAGCGGTAGCGTGCTCGCCTGGCATGCGCGAAGCACTGGGTTCGTTCCTCAGCACCACATACAAATAAAGATGTTGTGTCCGCCAAAAACTAAAAAATAAATATTAAAATTCTCTTTCTCTCTCTCTCTTAAAAAAAATCTTAAAAAAACCCAAAATGTTTGGAAATTAACAATGTTTATTAATATTCCATATAAAAAAGAAATGTAAAATATTGGAAAATATTTGGGGCTAAATATAAACAAAAATATAAAATATTAAAATTCCTAGGATTTATGTAAAGCAGTGCTTATAAGAAAATTTACAGCAAAATTAAAAATTATGTTAGAAAAGAAGGGGGCTAGCGATGTAGCTCAGCGATACGTCTAGCATGTGCCAGGCCCTGGGTTCCATCCCTAGTACCATCAAGTAGATGTCATCAGTAGGGCACATCTCAGTGAATGGTCTACTCCAGCATTCCTTTGGTGACTTTACAGTGAGAGCCTAATGGAAGATTCTTCTGTGGACAGCTTTCAACAATGCCCCCAGGCCCATTTTCCAGCAAACTCCACTGATGAGGCACCTAGTGACCCACAGCTATACCCTCTCCAATGCCGTCTGGATCCCAGCTCTGATGTGGAAGGTGGGTCTAACTTGTGTTCTCTATCTTAGTTTTAGGAGTAATAGCTGTTTTCCATATTCCTGATGGTCCTGTATTCATTTGTGTTCTCTTTCTAATTAGTCAATTCCCATTAAATATTTTTTAATCTTTTGTTAATACATTTTTATATTAATCTTTACTTATTCAAATTGGTGTGTGATTTCTGGGTCCTGATTGGACCCTGGCTGATACAGTTATGATGAGTTTTTTGAATATATTGCTAGATTGTTTTGCTAATATTCTAATAAGAATTGTTGGCATCTAGGTTAATAAGGATTATTAGTCTGTAGTTTGATTTTTTTAAAAAACTTCTTTTTGGACTTAATATTAGGGAAATGTTCACCTTATAGAATGCCAGAGAAATTGCTGGGCACCAATAGCCTCTGCTGCAGATTCCATGTTGGAAGAATCAAGAGTAGAAGTAGCTTCCTTCTCCAGGAACTAAGTTCAGAATAAACTGTACACACTCAGCAGCCAAGCACTAGAGCTGCTGCTGAAAAATATGTGCACTGTTAACAATGAGCACAGAAATAGCATGCTCTATAGGAACTTAGCCAGGAAGATGCTCCAGAACTGGAAAGAGAAAACCCTTCCTCCTTCAGGGTCCCTCTAGTGTCTTCTGCTTATGGGAGTAGGTGCATTCAGAGCTAAATTATAACTGGCACAATGATCAGTGGGTTTTATTGCAGAACTGCAATATTGGATGAATATTTGGAAATAAATGATATGAATCACCAGGCTAAAAAGAAAAAATTATCATGTGGCTAGGTTCAGATGAGGCATCTGACAAAAATATAACATGCTATACTTTAAAACAAACAAACAAAAAATCTCAGCAAACTAGAAATTTTTTTCAACTCAATGAAGGACATCTACAAAAGCCTACAGAGAACATCCTACTAAACAAATGAAAGACAAAATGCTTTACCTCTAAAATTGAGGAAAGGTAAATACAACGTCTTCCATGTCTATTCAACAACGTTTTGGATTTCCTATCCAGTGCAATATGACAAGAAAAATAAGTAAAAGGCCTTCAGATTTCAAAATAAGAAATATTCACAGGTGACATGCCTAAGTATGTAGAAAAATCCTGAGAAACTGCTTTCAAAAATTGTTGGAACTAATAAGTGGGTTTAGTAACTTAGCAGGATACAAGATCAATATAAAAATAAGTCACATATTTCTGTAATACCAAGAAATACCTGAACTGAAAATTTTTAAATCAATATCATTTATAAAGCATCCATAAATATGAAATTATAAGGATGAGCATAACAAACCAAGTGCAGAATGTGTATAGAGTTACTATTAAAACACTGATGAACAAATGAAAGATTCCTTAAACAAATGAAACTAATATACTATACTCATGCATCAAAACACCTAATATTATTAAGATGAAAGTTCTCCCCCTATTAACTTTTACACTCATTGCCATTCCAACTAAAATGCTAGCAGAAATTGTTTGTTTTTAGAAATTCACAGTCTGATTGTAAAGTTTTTGTGGAAATTGTGAAGGATCTAAAATAGCCAAAATAATTCCAGAAAGAATAAAGTTAGAGAACATACACTACCTTATTTTAAATCTTATTACATAGAGCAAATAAGACATTAAGTTATTGTCACAAGGATCAATAGGAACAGAATATCAAGTTCAAAAATATATAGCTGTTTTAGTCTGCCTTTTTCCCACCGTGACCCAAAGACATGACAAGAACAATTTTTTAGAGTTGGAAAAGTTTACTCGGCATCCCAGTTCCAGAGGTTTCAGTCCATATATGGCCAACTCCATTACTCTGGGCCTGAGGTGAAGAGTATGGTGGAGGAAACCAGCTCCGGACATGACAAGCAGGAAGCAGAGAGAGAGGTACTACTTACCAGGAACAAAATATAAAGCCCAAAGGCACACCCAGAGATCCACCTTCTTCAGCCACACCCTACCTGCATACAATTACAACCCAGTTAACACATATCAGTTGGTTAATCCACTGACTAGGTTGCACCTCTCATGATATAATCATTTCATCTCTGAGAAGTCTTGCATTGTCTCACACATGAGCTTTTGGGGGACACCACACATCTAAACCATAACAAACCAATTGATTTTTGACAAAGGTTTCAAAAGGATAAAAGGATAGTCCTTACAACAAAGGATGCTGAAACAATTGGACTTCCATAAACAAGGAGGAAAAAAATTAACCACTAGTTCACATCATATACGAAGGTGGCATAGACATAAATGTAAGAACTACATCACAAAACATCTAGAAACAAAAACAGAAAAAAATCTTGGTGACTCAGGATTAGGCAAATATTTCTTATTTCATATAAGAAAACATGCTCCTTAAAAGAAAAGTTTGCTAAGTTGTATTTTTTTCAAAATTACAAGTGTTTGTTTGTTCTTCAAAAGACTATTCTGCATATTGATTATGAGAGTACATACACAAACCTACACATTTAATAAAATTACAAATATTTCACACACACACACACAAACACACAAGTGCATTTGAAACTGATGAAATCTGAATAAAGTCTATGTATTGTGCTAATGTCCATTTTCTGACCTTGATACTCTACTATAGTTACACAAGATGTTGTTAAGAAAACTAGGTAAAGAGTTCATAGGACCACCTTGGGGTTTTTGTTTGCTTTGTTTTTGGTGATTTGATTTTTTTTTTTGTTTTTTGTTTTTTATTTATTTTTGCTACTTCAGGTGAATCTGTAACTATTCTAAAATGAAAAATTAAAAACCCAAAAACATTGGTAAGAAAATAAAATGGAAGGCCACAAACTGTGAGCAAACATTCAAAAAGTTATATATTAAATAAAAAGCATATATTCATAACAGGTAAAGATTTCTTACAACCAAATGAGACCATAAATATACCTAATATTTAATACAAATACATGTTTATACAGACACACTTCACAAATAACACACATAAAGGCACATGAACAGATGTTCTACCTTATTAATCCTTAGGGAAATACAAATTAAAACCACAGTGAAAAACTGCTTCATTTCTCCACCCCACCCTTACACTTACCAAGGGTTGGTGAGGATATGAAGCAATTGGAACTGCTAAGCATTGCTGATAGGAATGTCACATCCAATTTAAAAAGCAGATTAGCAATTCTGATACAGTTAGACATGCACTTATCACACAACCCTGAATTTCACTTAGTGATGGTTGATTCTATGTGCCAACTTGTCTGGGCCATGGTATCCAGATACTTGGTCAAATGTTATTCCAGATATGTCTGTAGGGTGTTTCTGGATGATATATACATTCAAATTGACTTTAAGTAAGAGTGTCCTCCATAATGTAAGCCTGAATAGAACAAAAGACTAACCCTCCCCAAGAAAAAGGGAATTCTGAAACAAATCATCTGTAACATCAGTCTTTCCTGGTTCTATAGCAGACTGCTCTTGGATAAGAACTGCAGCTCTGTCCTGAATTTCTCCAGCCTGCCAGCCTCCCCCATCAGATTCTGGACTTGCCTGGCCTCCACAATTATGTGAGCCAATTCTTTAAGTCTCTTTACATATATATATACATATCCTAGTGGTTCTGTTTCTCTGGAGAATTCCTATTAATATATACTCTAGTTATTTTCCATGAAAAATAAAAACATATGTCTGCACAAAGACTTGTACTCAAATGTCTAAATGGAAAAAAAACCCACATGTTCATGACACATGTTCATCAATTGGATGAAATGGATTATTAAGATTTTTACATAACTGAATAATTAATACGCATAACAAGGATGAATCTTAACACATTGAATAAAAAAAAAGACCCTCAAGTTACATAAACTACTACATAATTTCATTCACATGAGAAACTAGAAAACTCAAAACTACAATAACAGAAGCAGATCAGAGTTGTCAGAGGTAATTTATGGGAATTGTACCTAAAATTGGGTAATTTTTATTGCATGTAAATTATATCCAAATAAAGCTGATTTTAAATTTTTAAAATATCCCACTTTGACAGCTTCAGGAACAAAATAAAGTTACGTTACTTTTATTATATGAGTTAAACTACTTTGGAAAGCAGCTTCCAATCATAGCAGGAAAATTCATTCCTATCTGGAGATTCTCCTTCTCAAGTAATTTCTAGAAATTCAAGAAATATTTGCAAGGCAGGCCCACGAATTCTGTTGCTTACTTGCTGCCATCTATCTTGAGATGAGATAATCAGCTGCAAAACCTGAAACTCCTATGACTAATGTCCTCTCCTTCTTGCTGTGCCACCACCAGAGCATGTCATCATTGCCTTCACACAGCACCACTACTACATTGCAAATGACTTGGAAAATCCAGTCAGAAAACAGTGCTCACATTCCCATGGATGTCTCCTCTTGGGGTACCTCAGACCCCAAATAACTCAGCAGTCAGGAGCAGGCCTCCAGAAAACCAAGGGAAAGTTTGCAGTATTTTCTCAGGGTATAGTGCTGCTTGTTCCAGGGCCATCATCTGCACAGAATGAAACTTGGTTCCCTAGTGTGACAGTATCTGTTTACCAGATTTGAGGTATTATTGTTTCAACTTTTGCACATACCCATTTTGTTCATGCTGTGTGCATGATGTCAGAAGATTAGGGTCCAAAGGGACTAGGGGACCAGGTAGCAAACTCTCCAAAGTTAGTTTTTCCTTTTGATTCTTCTGAGAGCAATAAACATGGAAGAAGCCCCTCCCTATCCCAATCTCAGGCCCCTCACTTTAATTCCTGTCCCGGAATTAATCATTTCCCCCAAAAGAATGACTTTTCCTTTAGACTAAATATTACTTCATAACTGAAAAGTTGGGAAAATCTTAATGTCCACCAACACAGAAGTGATTAACTGATTTTACGGCATCCTCCAAAAATCATAAGAGGCATTAACATTAGTATGATAAAGTTTATGAAACCCATGAACAATGTGGGGAAATGTATCACATATTGTAACCAAGTTTGTAAGAAACGATTATGGACTTGGGGGGGGAACACTGAAAGGAACCACAACAAGGAGCTAACTGTTTTATTAGGATGGTATTCTTCCCACCCACCCTCTGCTTTCTATTATTTCTGCAGGGTTCTGCTTTTCTTTATAATTAGTTATATAAACAATAACCTTTTTGCATTAGTTTGGGCTCATTGGCTGCAAGAAACAGAAACTTTATTCAAACAAGCATTGATTCACAGTTGAGAAATCCAGTCCCAAGTAAATGCAAGTGCAGGACCAGTGCTGTTGTCCTTTCTCTGTCCCTTGGGTTTGCTTCTACTTTCTTATTGGCCTCTTTCTTACAGACTGAAGAGATTTTTTTCCTCCAGGCACTGGAGACAATAGACACAAGGGAGTCTGGTTTATTCTGTTATGATAGCTCTCCATCCCAGTTCATAGAAAGAACTTTTCATTAACAAGAAGCTTATATTAAAACTGAGAGAAAAATATGTTTGGCCCAATTGTTCATCTCTAATCTAATCATGAACCTTGGTGGGTAGAGGAAACCAGCCAGTCTGTGGTCAGGGGAACATGGTGCCATGATGAATATGCCAGGCATGGTGAGCACCAGAGGTCAAATGTAAAACACACAAGGGATATGTTTGCCTGGCAAAGAAATAGGTGCATATTCCACCAGTTCTACTAATTTATCAAGCTTCCATCCCATCTCTCCCCATCTCCAAACATCTCCAAACATGGATGCAATAGAGCTGTCTCTGCTTCAACATTGATCATGCATCTTCTTCAATTCATTGTAATTATATGTTGCAAAAGACATGTTCCTAAGCCTGGTCCACCACCTATGACTACATATACATACCCTCATCTCTCTGATCCCCAGCCCCAAAATGTGCACACACACAGAGAGAGGGCTGAATAAAACTAGTGATGACCACCTGATCCCAAAGAAGCCAGCATGTTTGCTGGTTAGAAATCTGACTTCTGGTGACCTTGCACCAAGAAATGAACAGATTCTATCTTGAGACTTTGATATAAAATACAAGATTGCTGACAGCTGGTGGTGAGAACGTCCCATAAGTTGAAAGTAATAGCAGCTGTTTTCAAGTTGATGAGTAAAGGGAGGAAGCTGTTTTGCAGAGGAAGAAAAATGGAACTGACAATAAGTAGGGAGGAAAGAAGAGCTGGTGGCCCAAGAGAGGAAGACAGAGGTCGTAGACAGCTGCTTCTGTCCTGCTCATCTCCCCTGATGCTCAGCTGCACTGATTTCATGTCCTTGGATTCTGTGAAATCTCTGTATCCTTGCAATAAACATGCTTCTTTACTTGAGTAACTTTGAATAAGTTTTGCTTTCTCACAACCAAAGGAGCCATAACTTAAACAATTTCATGCAACTTTTTTTTTTTTTTTTTTTTTTGATGCTGGGATTGAACCCATGGCCTTGTGCATGTGAGGCAAGCACTCTACCAACGGAGGTATATCCCCAGCCCTCATGCAACTTTTTAATTTTCTCCAACACTGTACGGAAACTTGTTTAAGGGTAACCAATGTGTCTTAATTCATCTGTATGATCCAGTTCATAGTATGATAGAATTATACAATGTTGATAAGGTAAATAAGGAGATAACCAGATTATTGATATTCTACCATTAGCTGAATAGTGAACAAGTTATTTTGTCTGCCCTACATCAACTCCTTTATGAAATAGATTTTCCTCTATCTGGTGGGACTAAGAATCCCAGGCTCACTCCCAACCCACCGAAGTAGAGATCTGACCCACAGGAGGTCAACCAGCTTCTCCCATGTAGCATTTTTAAATCTAAGCCATTGGGTGAGAGCTCCCTAAAGGGAGGTTGATGAGTTTCTGCAGCCAGAGCTCCTCTGGTCCTGGTCTTTCAGGAGCTGATTTCCAGCTCATTTTCAATCCTAGGACTATTCGCCATTCTTCTAATACCTTTCTTTTCTTCTTTCAGTAGTCAGAGTCAATTTCTGTTGTTTTCCACCTAAGAATCCTTTCTGGTATAACTTGGTTCCCAGGGACGACAGTTTCTCCCCTACCCATCAAGAACAACGGGAAGAAATTCCTTCTTTGGTGCGTGCAGCAGCACATTATTTTTAAAACAAATAAATCATGCCTTCATCGATCAGTCACCCCACTCCTGATCCAACATTTTCATCTGCCTTTTATGCAAGAGGCATTATTTGTTCCGCTTGTTTATATTCAGCCTCATCCTTACCTTCTTAGGCTGTCTCAGAGAGAAAGTCACAAACAGGAATCTTTCAAGGAGTTGTATGTATTTGGGCACACAGGCAACAGAGGCTAACTTCACTAAGCTAAGTTAACACTTTTCCTACAGCAATATATAAAACAGACTTCACTCCTCTGGGTATGAAGGGTCTGTTTTCAATCCGACAAGGCAGCTCCCAGGCTTGGGCCTGGTGTCCCAGTTTCTGACAATAGGCCCATTCTGGCCCTTTGGATCGGCATCCTTCCTCTTGGAAAAAAAGCCATGCTTAGGGTGTTGGTCTTCATTTTCCTAAGACCTTGGATTCCAAGACAGTTTGTCTCCTCTAAATGCTCTGAGTCATTATTCTATTTTACTGAAGTACTTGGAATGAGAGCTTTTGGGAAATGCTCTGTATAATTATATAAATGAATAAGCACATTCATTTGAACTGTTTTCAGATTTCCTAGAATAAAATCTTATGTTCCTTCTTTGGTGCTAATTTCTCGAAGTGGGTAACAACATAGGGGGACATCCTTGCACAATCCGATGGTATTTACAAGGCAATCTAAAGCCCCGTCAATAGATACTCCTTTTGCAAATAGTTGTTGAGCCCCTTCTCAATGTCAGGCATTGTGCTGAGAGCTGGGCATATATAAGTGAAGAAATCAAAAACAGCCCTCCCTGCATAGATCACATAATCTAGTGGAGAAGGGAGAGAAACATAAGTAAAACTAAAAGATAATCATCAATTAGTGATTAGTGATTAAAGAAGTGAGCAGGAACAGTGATAGATAATAACAAGAGGGAACCTTCTTAAATAAGAGGTGGCAGCTGCATGCAGCTCTCTGAGGCTTGGAGGATAAGGAATGAGGTGGATCAGCCCAGATGAGGCCCAGAAGTGGGAAAGAGCTTTATGTGTTTGAAGAACTAAGTACAGCAGCTGAAGAGAGGAGAAATGGTGGAAAAGGAAGAACATTTGAGACATGAAAGGAGTCTGAATTTCATGATAAATATAATGAAAATAGTCACTTTGGGGAAATACTAGACACTCTCTTCAAAAAATTAAATATAAAATTTACCATACAGTCCAGCAATTCGACTAGTAAGCTCACTAACTTGAAAACAAAATAAATAAAAACATGTTTACATAAAAAACTTGTGCATGAATGCTCATAGCAACTTTACTCATCATTGCCCAAGACTGGAAAAAAAATCTAATTTTCTATCAAAAAGAACCTGATTAAATAAATTGTAGCATGCTCACCTAATGGATACTGCAGGCAAGGGAAAAAGGACAAACTACTGACACCTGTAAGTAGTAACTGGACACCTGTAAGTTCTGGAGAGGTAATAGGGAAAGAGACTTCATTTGAGAATTCTGAGACTAATCAATGGTGGAAAGCATGAAACAAATAAATAAAAAACTCTTTTGAGACATTAAACTATAAAGGGATGCAGAGAAATGTGCAGTAACTGAAAAGATATGAGGGAACAGAGGACTTTTAAAAGATAAAGGAGAGAATAACCCTTGAGAAAAGGAATGGATCATAGTTTAGGAGGAAAAGGAGGTAACCAGAAGAGTAATACCTTGAGAAGGTGAGAGAGGCCAGGATCCTGAGACCACAGAGGATATACCCTGAGGAGCAGCTGACCTGAGTGGGAATAGGATATTTGGTCCTTTATTCCAAGAGTACAGAGGGGGAAGACACAGATGGATGCAGTTATAGATAAGGGGAATTCACGTTGAATGGTTCTAACTTTTCGATTAAATACGGTTGACACAGATTAAGTAGATCGTCTTGAAGGGTGCAGGAATAGAATCAGGGATTCTAGAAGAGAGGCAAAGATATGAAGTATCCTGAGAGACATAAAAGCAAGTGTATTGAACCTGGGCAGTGGATTGAGACTGAATTTAAAAATGACTGTGTGGTTTTCTCCACAATAAACAGTTGCTCAGATTCATGCAGGTGGATGGTTAGGACATCCAGGCTTGGAGTTTTGCCAAGTGAGTCTGATGGAGGTAGAGATACACACAAGGACTTGACAAGTGATGAAAACTATGAACCGTATAATGGATGCTCAACAGAAGAAACACATTAAGGTCAGGTCTTATCTTAATTTTTGGTGTCTCTTTATGCTTGCCTTCCCTACCATCCTCCATAATCATTGCCCACATTTGAACTAATCCATGTGTCTATCAATTCTGATAAGAAGCTAGAAGAGAGATTTAACCAGCTGTCAGCTCAGCTTCTGGAGCTCAGTCTTTGATTCCTCTGACTTCCAGATGCAGATTCAGCACACACATACTGAATGCCTCTGTGCCCGCCACTGTGCTCAGATCAAGTCCCCATTTGGTGCCCTGGTTCAAAGAACCAGTGTATCATCACTTACAGCTCTTTCCCAAACCCATGCTCCAATAAAATGAAGCTCCTCAAACCAATGATTAGAGTTCTTCTGCCTACCCGCAACTGTCTCATGTTAATCCTTTCCATCACAATTGCCTACCCCCAACTGTCTCATGGTCCCAGCCCTCTCTGAGGGAGAAGATATTGTAACTTCAGTAGTCAGAGCCCAATCAATGCACCACCTTTTTACTAATGGACTTGCCCGTTTTGAGAGTGATGTTTTGTTTCTCATCTGACCATTTAGCTCCCTTAGGTAAGGATCTAGTGGGAAGAAGAGTGTCTTAGTTTGTTTTCCGTTGCTATGACAGAATATCCAAGATTTATAAAGAATGGAAGTTTATTTAGCTTGTGGTCTGAAGTCTGGAAAATCCAAGAGCATGACGTTGGAATCTGCTTGGAATCAGGCCTTCATTCTGCATTGTAACAGGACAGGAAGGTATCACATAGTGAAACAGAAAAAAACTTGCTAGAGTGAGCTTGCTTTTCTAACAGAGCCTGTGCCACGATAATCCATTAATCCATTCAGGAGGTCTCTGCCATCATGTCCCATCACCTGTCAATGTTCCCACCTCTCTCCACTACTGTGATGGGGACCAATTCATGAGCTTTAGGGGAAACATTCAAATCATAGGGAAGAACCAAAATCCAGGCATTGTAGTGTCCCTGGCCATAATGTCATCACAACAGAATCTAAAACCCATTTGGACTTCTAAACCAGCCAACGACATACCAAGATTCCTGATTAATGCATCCTAAATTCTCGATTAATTGATCCCATCCACTTAATAAAATTTCCAAACTTTCATTTTGACATCCACTACATTACTGTTACAGACCAAACACTGTGTCCCTCAAAAAGATGTTGAAGAGGCTGGGATTGTGGCTCAGTGTTAGAGCACTTGTCTGGTACATAGGGGGCACTGGGATTAATCCTCAGCACCACATATACATAAATAGATAGATAGATAGATAGATAGATAGATAGATAAAACACAGAGATCGTGTCCATCTACAACTAAAAAAATAAATAAATAAATAAAAAGGTATTGAGTCCTAACCTCCAGTGTCTTAAAATGTGACCCTATTGGGACACAGACTCATTGCAGGCATAATTATTTATGCCAAGGTCATACTGGAATAGGATGGGCCCTTCATCCAATATGACTGGTGCCCTTCTTTAGAAGAAAAGCAGAAGAGACCCAGAGATGTAGACACACAAGAAAAGCCTGCTATGTGAAAATAGTAAAAGTCAAGTCTACCGCTACAAGCCAAGGTGCACCAAGGATTGCTAAGGAACCACCAGAAGCTATAAGAGGCAAGAAAGAATGACCTCCTACAGGTTTCAGAAGGAGTCTGGCCCTGTCAACACCTTAATTTTGAACTCCTGGCCTCCAGAACTGTGACCCGCAATAAATTTCTGTTAAGTTACCCAATTTGCAGTACTTTGTTATGGCAGCCCCAGGACACTAATTCAACTACTGCCATTACCATGGTCCCCTATGACAGTTTTTTTTTTTTCTACCAGACTGAAGCTTCCCTTATCCACAGACACAGAATCTACTCTTTGAGTTCCTGCTCTTTTTCTGCTGGGTGGGCTTCATTCCAACTTCTCAGTCTCCATCACCCTCCCCGCTAAGTTGGGCAGCCACATCTGAATTTGCTTTGATTTTTCAGAGGGTCAGGACATCCTCAATTGTGCTTTAGGAAAGCACAGTTTGACATGTATATGTCAAAACTACTGTATGACCCAGCAATCCCACTTCTGGGTAAATAGCCAAAGGAAATGAAATCAGCTTATCAAAGACATACCTGCCCGCTCATGTTTATTGCAGTACTGTAGCCAAGATATGGAACCAACCAAGGTGACTGTTACGGTTTGTATACGAGTTGTCCCCCAAAAACTCCGGTGTTTGACATGGTAGCCATGGCAATTATCTAGGAGAGGAAACACTAAGTGCTCACCCCTCTTTTTTTTGTGCCAGAAAGAATTCTGAAAGGGATCAGGAAGGTCTCCCACTGGACCTTATGCACAGTGACCCAAAGAAGCTGGGAGTCCCTGTGTGCTTTGGTGTTTCCATGTAGCTGAAGATGGACACAGAATAAGGAACACGGGGGTCAGACAATAGCATGAGGAACAGTGAGAGTTACAACATAGGATGGAGTTGAAAAGAGTGGGCTGCAATGTCCAAAGTACTTATGGAGTTTAAATACGCCCCACGTTGGTGCATGAGATGGAAAAGGAAATGCAGGGATCCCTCTCTCATTCAATATGTGCAATGAAAGGAGCCAGAATAGAGCAGGCATCTCTGCAGGACTGTATCATGGTTCTAGAGATCAGTCTGCTGAGTCAAGCAGTGCTGGAATAAAAATGATTCAGGGAATAACCTCTGAGAAAGAGGGCTGCAAGAGATAGATGGGGGTTAAGAGCCCAGCCAAGTGGCCTGGAATTTGGGAAAAGTCCCTCATCTAAAAGTATATGATAGAAAACAGTGAGCCATCACAGGATGTGGATGGAGCGAGAAGCAGAAAGTTTGGGAGAGTCTTGGATTCTGCTTGGGCTCAACAAGTCCTGAGTCTGGTTCATTCAACAAATATTTATTGAACCTTTAGTGTGTTGAAGTCCAATTCATGCTAGGAATACAAAGGCAAACACAATACGGATTCTTCCCTAGAGGTTCCTGGTCTAGCAAGGAAAAAATACCCATAAGCAAATAATTGCAATACAGTGTGGTAAATGGTAAACTGAGATGTGAACAAAGAGCTATAGGCGTGTGGGGTGGGAAGACACAACTCTGCCTGGGGATTCGGGGGCAAAATATATATTGCATTAGTTTTAAGGTGGCCTAGATAAATAATAAGAGGAAAAGTCGAATTTTATTACAACCTCATATTCCACGTCCTCAACCTCATAATCCAGACTTTTCTTTTATTGCCGTTTCTTATCCTCTTTGAATTACAACTTCAAGTTAGAATAATCATGTATTGGAACGATTTGCCACTGCATCGTGAAAACATGAATGCTTCAACCAAATTCAGTGAATTTCCGGATTTAAAACCCTTACACCTTCAGAAGTTTGAAAGTCTTGGACCCATGGAGTTAAAAGACAGGTCTGTGGCTGGTGACCAGATGCAACCGGAGATTGTCCAAAGTGGCTAACAGAGCACTTAATGAACCCTCTTCTACCTTTCATTACAATACTAGGAAACAGAACGAAGTGGCAAAAACTATAGCAGACATTTTCCCACTTTGCCTGCCTGCTCTGTCCTCTCCACTCCCAGTCTTCTGCTTTGACCTCTACTAATTGGGCAGTGCCTGTGGTCCCACCCTGGCTAAAGTTGATTGGTTCATTGATGAACACCTAACCCAAATAGACCAATGTGATTCTTCCTTTCCCAGACTTTAAAGAAACCCTCATACATTGTTAGTGGCAATATAAATTAATATAGTCACTATGGAGAAGACCAGGGAGGTTCCTCAAAAAAACTAAAACTACTGAATGACCCAGCAATCCCACTTCTGGGTAAATAGCCAAAAGAAATGAAATCAGCCTATCAAAGACATACCTGCCTGCTCATGTTTATTGCAGTACTGCAGTTCCATACCCAAGGTATGGAACCAACCAAGGTGCCTGTTATGGTTTGGATACGAGGTGTCCCCCACTTCTGCCACGGTGTTCTGCCTCACTTGGGCCCAGAGCATGGAGTCATCTGGCCAGAGACAACCTCTGAAACTCTGAGCCAAAATAAACCTCTCCTCTTCTAAGTTGTTCCCTTCAGGTATTTTGATGACAGTGATGAAAAGCTGATTAACACAGTGTCTATCAATAAATAAATGGACAAAGAAAATGCAATATATATATATATACACACACACACACACACACACACACACACACACACACACAATAGAATGTTATTTCATTATTTTTTAAAAAGAAAAAAATCCTGTCATTTGTGGCAAAATGTATGGGACTGGAGGACATTGTGTTGAGAGAAATAGGGTAAACACAGAAAAATAAATACTATATTTTTTATGCTTATGTGGCTGCTAAAAAGTTGATCTCAAAGAAGAGATTAGAGTAGAACAGTACTACAGGATAGGAAAGGTAGTGGGCAGAGGGAGAGGCAAAGAGGATGGTCAGATCACAGGTACCAAATGTAGACAGGAAGAATAAGTTCTAGCACTCTACAGCACTGCAGGGTGATGATGGATATTTTTAATATATTTTTATATATGTTGTGAAGCACTGGAAGAGAGAAGTTTGAAGGGTCCGAATGTAAAGAAATGGCAAATGCTTTACAGAGCTGGAAATGCTAATTAGCCTGATTTGATCCTTACTCATTGTATCCATGTATTGAATTATCACACTGTACCCATAAATGCCTACAAGTATTGTGTGACAATTTAAAAAAAATTAAATCAGTAAAAAGTCCCCAGGTTTAACTTTGGAACACGGGAACTTGGCTTCTGTTGATCATTTGAACTGGGAAGCTACATAAAAACGGGACTGAGGCCACCCTATTTGTGTCATGTTGAAGTGGAACAAACAAGGCCAAGCTTAAAACCCAGGAGAATGGAAAAAAATTACCGAGGGAAGCAGAGAGGAAAGTTCAGGAAAAGAAAAAGGAGTGGAGGGAACTGTCTTTGGGGCTGATGATTTTCACTTCTTGGCGAGGTTGTAATAAAGTGTTCATCTGACTATCTTAATCCTTCTCCTCCTGAGTTACTGTTCATCTGGATCTGATCTTGAGAAGCTTTCTTGTTTAGATGTGTAAGGCAGGTCGTCCAAGCCATGGAGAAGACCCAGCGGAACCCTTTATTTAAGTACTTTAGGCTCTGATGGGAACACGGCAGTTGAAGAGGGTTCCATACATCACAGAGCTGAGGTTTGAGGAAAGGGCGACCTGAGATCCTTACACCATAGAAAGCAGAGCTATTGCTGCTTAGCCTATAAGTTGGGGGACTTTGGAACCTGCGTTGACTGGGCCACCCAGGGGTAAGCTTCCCTACATTGTGGGAGAGACTAGTGACATGGCAAATTTTCCGTGGAGCCTTTTCATTGGGCAGTGGGCTCATCATTGCTTGAATTGTGGTGTGGTTGGAACAAGGTGAAGCTCCAGCTCTTGCTGGATCAGGGTCTTCACCACAGCCACCCAGCTTCAGATTGTAATGACCAGTACCCTCCTACCAGCCTGCACCACACGGGGTTCACGATAAACCTTAAGTTAAAAGGACACACTGTACATATTAAGAGAAAGGTGTTTGTGGCCTTGAGAGGATTGTACTGGATTTCTGAATGATCACTCAAAGCATGCCAGTTACCTCCCACACTTCTCAATCCATCAGAGCACTCTGGTTTCCTAGGCATAAAGAAATTTCAGGGGGTCGGGGGCTGGGGTTGTGGCTCAGTGGTAAAGCGCTTGCCTAGCATGTGTGAGGCTCTGGGTTTGATTCTCAGCACCACATATAAATAAATAAAGGTCCATCAACAACTAATAAAATATTAAAAAAAGAAAGAAAGAAAGAAAGAAACTTCAGAGGGCCTAGCTTTATTTCCCACCCTAGGACTTTCCAAAACACTCATATCCTAATTACTTCTGCTTTTTTCCTTAAATTAACGTGCATGGGTTTCTGTCACTTAGAACTAAACAATCCAGGGTAAAACAGAGACTAAAGTTAAAAGAAGACCATTGCCAGAATCAGGGTAAAAAATCTCCCTAATTTACAAAGCTCGTTCAAGAAGGAAACATTTTACATGTTCTTTGTTGGATTGAAATCTGTAGTTAATGACTGAATACGTCTGCCCTTGGAATCCAAGACAGAGGACAGGGTGGGGAGTAAAAAGCTTTGTATCCCCCTTCCTATCATCTTCCTCTGCATGGGGATGAGAGAACCCACCAAAAACAAGAGAGCTGGCACCACTGGTGTTCAGTATTTATTTCCTAAGACAGCCAAGTTCATGATGATTTATTTCCTTCCTTCCCCTCCCCAGACCTATGTCCTAAAAATGTTCAGAAACAAAATGCAAGAATACGATAACGTTGAGAGCAGTGGTTGCTTTATCCAGAACACTGTGAGAAGCAGGTGCAGCAGACCCCTAGAAGAAGCCCAGCTTGTTGAAGCTTAGGCATTTGCTTGACCTACATGCATGTGCACACGTACACACACACACACACACACACACACACACACGCACTGGCTCTGAGGAGACAAAGAACAGAGGCCCCAGAACCAGAGACCCTTCTTTTGCTCCCAAACTGGGAACCTGATGCCGGAGTAAAGGCCACATACTCAGATCATGCAAGAGGCTAAGATCTACGGAAGGAGATACCCCGACCCTAAAGGGATCAGAGCAGTCTGTTAGCAACGCGAAAGAAAATCTAGCTTTAACTTCCTCTCAAAAATGAACACGAAACCAAAAAATCCAATAGGAAGCACAATGAAGAAAAAACGAAATTCTGTCTTTGAAAAATTATTTACCACAAGAGACAGAATAAATTTTTAGAAACCTGCTTGATGTTTGAATACCATGAAAGATATTGGTCTCTGTAAGGTAGACAAAAAGAATCACAAATAGAGACCCCAGCTGACTTAAAATTTGGAATACAAAGGAAACTGGATGAAATTTTCAATGCTATAATGAAATAAAAATAAAGCAGCAAAATATTTTTAAATCTCCCTAAATGGCAATGATTAGCAGCACTGAGCCCCCCACAACCCCCAATCTAATCTGTGATATAGAGGACAAATTTTGGGAAATCTCCAAGATTAGAGATGAAAGGAAAATGCAGAGGGGATGATGAGAGAGAAGGTGATACCATGGAAACAGAGATTGAACATCAAATCACAAAATAGTTGGTACCCAGTGCAAGAAGCACTTCCTGATCCAGCACCTATAGGACTAATTCAATGCATGAGACCACTCTTAGGCAAGACAGGCCGTCCTGCCCCCACATTTTAGAGAGTTCTTCTTTAACCCTCCTTGGCTAACCCCCTCTTCATGGAGCAGAGTTCATGGGGCCAACAGGCTGAGCCTGCCTTCAGCTTGTCCTCTTCCCCCATACCCTGTACCTGAATTAAATTCTCTACCCAAATGCTGTAGCCCACTTCCCATACTTGTGATGGCCTCTCGCCTGGGCCCATCCTCCAATAGTTAGACCACTCCAAGGTGTGCACATCTCTAGGCTTGAGATGGACCAGAGGCAGTTGTTTGTAGGGGGCTCAGAGACATGCACGTTTGCACATCTACCTGCATGCATACTATGCTCCTTGGTTGTCATTTGGAGCCTGAAACAGAAGAGAGAGAAAAATAATCTGGAGGTGGGAGCCAGGTATCAGCTCTCCCTGGAATGCCACATTCTGAGTACTCGGAGGAGTGTGAAGATTCTAAATTCAAAGCTGCCTTCCACGTGTGCATGAGGGAGGGTACATTCATCCAGGTAAGAGAATAGAACATGATTTAACAGTGAGTGAGCATGATTCATAGCATTTAATATTTAAGCATATGATGTGAGGTCCTCCATTAGTACTCTTTCCCTGAGCCCCACAGTTGTGGGCAGATGCGTATGGCTTGCCATTTGTATTGCCATAATGTGACCTTTTAGCACTGCCTGTACAGAGAGCAGCCGTCAGCCTCTTTCACAGAAGAAGGGAGAAAAAACTTCCTAGTAGGGCACCCTGCTAGAATTAGAGCCAGGAGCACGGAAAACTGAATGCACCTTTGCTCTTTCCCATTGTGGTTAAGCCCAGGAAGGCAGAGCCCTGTTCTGAACCCCATGCTATAAATTGCTGCCTGAGGTGCCAGACAGAGCAGAGGCCCCCACATCCACTTTTTGGCTCCGGGCAAAACCTTTAGGGTAGTTGACCTGCTTGTTGCTGGAAAGACTCAATCATTTAATTCCTGAATGTCATGGCACCTGGGCAGTGAGTGGCATTTTGCTTCTAGTTGTACAGGTCCGCTCATGCCTGAGGATTTTAAGAGCTTTAATTCAAAGAGTTGTGGATCAGTTTGACTGGGAACCCTCCCCTGAGCACAGGGCTGGGGAGAGCCACTCTACCGTCTATACTGATGGCTCTGCGTGACTGCTCAAGGGGTTTCTGTGCCAGAGCAACTCTAATGTATCACAAGGAGCTTGGAAGGGACAGACTGGACTTCTGGATCTGCTCCTAGACAGGTAGTACTTGGGACAGTTAATTCTATGTGTCACTGTGACTCGCCTATGGTGTCGAGTTATTGGGTTAAACATGGAATGTTGCTACAAAGTTTTTTTTTCTGGTGTGATTAATATGCAAATCAGCAGATTTTGAGTAAAGCAGATTATGCTCCATGAAGTGGTAGGCTTCGTCTAATCAGTTGAAGGCCTTAAGAGCAAAGACTGAGACTTCTTAAAGAAGAAATTTGGCTTCAAGACTGCAACACAGAAACTTTATCTAAGTTTCCAGACTACTGCCTTGTGGAAAGCAGACTCATGACTACATATATTTATCTAAGTTTCCAGCATGGCCCCTGCAGAGAGATCTCAGATTTGCAAGACCCCATAATCATGAGCCGATTCATTCAAATTAATCTCTCTTCACAGGCACACACACACACGAAACCTAATACAGTTCCCAAATATTGCATTCTGAGAATACATTAGGAGTGATCTGGGATGCTATTTGTACCCCAACCCATAAAGAAGCGGAACCTTGCTAATGAAGATACACTGAAACCTGACCAAAGTCCCAGATTGGAGGCACAGAGTTAGGACCAGTTCCAAGCCCACTAATCCCTAGAAAGGTAGGATTTGATTGCAAACCAGTGTCCTGAATAAGACCAGGTGGAGGGAGGCAGGGGGGCAGGATGCATTCCTAGCTCCTGCCACTACCTCTTGCTGTGCTCACTCATTCTAGACAATCCTTCCACAGAACATGGGACAGCTGGCCAATCCCAAAGTCACTCTCTGATGGGGAGGGATTTTCTATTGTCCCATTGGCTGAGGACTTGGGCTGAGCCTGCCAACAGCTGATTCTAAAAGCTGGCAGCTGGGAGGCCTGGAGACAATGAGCCGCAGAGCTGAATGGGAACTTAGAAGGTTCCTAATGACATCCACACACAGTAGGCAGAGCCTGGGGTCAACTAAACCCAGAATGGCTGCTCTGTGAGTGACGACAAGGAAGAGAGCTGTAGCCAGAGTAAGGACATGACCTCTGAGGATAATCTCTCTGAGACTTGGTTTCCTCATCTGGAAAATGGTGTTCCTGATACATCAGAGCCATGCAATGAGAATGTCAAGGATAACATTTGTGTGGAACCACCAGGCCCTCATCTCATGCCCAATAAATATCAATGCCCTTTCCCTTCCAGGAAGGGGTCAGAGATCACTTCTGGTCAAGGGTGACATGTACAGACTTTTGGAGTCCTTTGCTAACTTTGTGACCTTGGCTTTTCCACACCAGCTTTGTCCTCTGCAAAGAAACAGTATCAATCCTACAGGATTATTGTGAAGGCTGGTTGAGATAGCCCACATAGAGACAGGACATAGCAGAGAAAAAGCCTTGAGAAAATGTTAGAGAAAGAAAGAGACCCTGATCTCTCCAGGAGAAGCATGGGAGGAGAGGGCTGGAGGGTGGGGGTTTGCTTTATTCTTGTAATGTTGCAGGGCAGAGGAGAAGCAAATGTCAGTGGTATGATTTTTAAGGAGGTGCCAGCTCTGCTTTGGTCTGGTCAGCATGAATGTTGACCTCTGGCTAAAGTCTTTAGCCCCTAGTACTGTCCCTGCCACCTGTCGCTGGGCTTAGTCTCAGGCAGCCAATGGACGTGCCTAGTGACAGACGTAGCTCTATGTGCAGACTGTGAGGCCTGAGGCTGCTTCCAAAAACATTGTCCTTTTAGAGGTTGATGTCAGCCAGGCCAGTTCATTCTCTAAGCTGGAAAAGAAGGCCTGGGGTTCTGGACAGATGGCTCTGACCTCTTGTTCAGCTCATAAGAAAGTGTCTTCCTGGCATGGAGCATATTTTCTTGCCCTTCCTCAACAATCAGGTTCAAAAATCCTCCTGGTTTTATATGTAATATATATTATAACATATAATAATATTATATATATTATATCTGTATTACAGATTATATGTGTATGTAATCTGTGTTGTATAATATATATGTAAACAATATATAATGTAAATGTCCTCGGGAT
Source organism: Ictidomys tridecemlineatus (assembly GCF_052094955.1). Taxonomy (NCBI): domain Eukaryota; kingdom Metazoa; phylum Chordata; class Mammalia; order Rodentia; family Sciuridae; genus Ictidomys; species Ictidomys tridecemlineatus. Next base: position 50,509,495 of record NC_135480.1, on the reverse strand, counting down.
ATAATACATGTCATGTATAATATATGATAGATATATGTTACATTATGTAATAATGATAATACGTCATGCCTTCTGATGGGGGGTCTTGCTCAATGACAACCCTTTATAGATATGAAAAGGTAACAGGGAGCTGAATTGGAGATGAGGGACTAATGACTAGAGAAAGCCAAGATGGAAGAGAAAGACTGGGAAGCAACATTCCCAGTTGAAAAATTGACTAAGCAACACTCTGGAATCAATAACATTTAATATTCAGTTTAAAGCCATGTACCTTTTTTATTTATCCAAATGTTTAGTAGAATCTGCTATACACAGAAATTCATGTGAGTTTGTGTGTGTGTGAATTTAGAAAAAAAGGATGAATTCCATCTTTTTCTATGCATGGTGCATGAGAAAGAACTAGTCGTGAACTAGTCCATAGTCATGGAGTGGCAATCCCAATCCATCTTACTCAGAGCTTCTGGGACAGGGAAATCACAGATGACACCAAATACGTGCCAGGCTTAGTCCAATGATTATCTAACAGAACAATGGCTTTGCAAAATCTGCTCCATCTTTTATTATCGGGATGACATTTTAAGCAGCCACTCCCTTTGCTCAGCTTTGCCTCTGTGAGCTCGCCTCTCGCCTCCTGCCTCGTGAAGCAAACAACTCTGCATAGAAATGAAGCCATTGTTGAGAATGCCATGTATCCTGTATTCAAAGGTGGAAATTTGGCTTGTCCCCTGAAATATCTCAGGCTTTCAAGAACAACAGCCTGGAGCTGGTCACACTGGGCTTCCTATACCTCCATGCTGCTGACCTCCTTGCAATAAAGCATGACTTGGAATTGATCTAGACTCTATGATCTTGCAAAGCAACTGGCAACCCACACTGTTCTTTCAATTATCTCTGTGCTTTCCCTCGCTGCTCTCCCTCACCCCCAACTTAGAGAACACACCCTACCTACTGTGGTTTGAAGAACTGAGCCATGAGAATGTTTTAGGAGACAGTGATTTCTCTTTTCCTCCTTTCAAACTAACCACATTGTAAAAATCCTGAAGCCTTTGAAGTTGATAATAATAATAATAATAATGATAATAATAATATTGATAACAGTGAATAGATATTGAATGCCAGCATGTGACAGGTACTCTGCCATGTCACTTTATTTTAACAAACAGCAACCTTATGCAGTGGGTATTATTCATATTTATATACCATTCTCATTCTCCAAATGATGAAAATCACATTCAACTGAAAGGTTAATAAAATAGGTACTTGTCACTCTTTTTTCTATATGCTTAACAAAACACTGTTGAAATCTTGTTCCCAGGATGTGTTGTCCCCAACTGTGAACTCTTTGCTAATCTTGTTCCCAGGATGTGCTGTCCCCAACTGCCAAACTGCAGGATGCACTCCCTCACTCGGTTGCAGGCAAACTGCCCACTCACCCTGACCCATCAATGAACTTCCCTCCCTGCCCTCTCCAAGAAAAGTATATAAGCTCTGCTCAAGCGGTTCTCAGGGCTCTCTCTCTCTTTGTTATAGAGGGAGCCCCAGCATGCTGGTCTCCAAATAAACCCACCCTTCTGCTTTTGCATAAGACAGTCTCTTGTGGTCTCTTACTCCGACGTTTCGCTGGACCCTTACATTTGGTGCATCATCGCCGGACAGGGAGACCTCAACAAGACTCCTTTAGGGGGGTAAGTATGGCGCCTTATCTCCTTCTTCTTCTCCTCCTTGTTTTTCCTTTGTGATTGTCTGGCTTCTGGTTTCTGGCTTCTGGTTTTTGGCTCAGAGAAGAGCAAAAGCTCTCAGAGCTTCTGGGGGGGACGGAAGTGCCCCCATCTGGGAGGGACGGAGGTGCCCTCATCTGTCTTCTGGTTTTCTGGTTTTGGGTTGGCAGAGTGTGGTTGTCAGCGGAGAGCGTAAGTTCTCCCTGGCGGTGGTGGATAGACGTGTCCCTGAAGCCACAGACCACGTCTCCTCAAGGGACGCTTTGGGAGACTCTGGGGGGGACGGAGGTGCCCCCATCTGGGAGGGACGGAGGTGCCCTCATCTGTATTCTGCTGCCAACCCGTCTGGTTTTGCCGGCAACTATTCTTTCTCTCAGGTTGAATTCACTGTCTGTTTTTAATCTTTGCCTCTGGATTTGTGTTACACGTTTACTGTTCATTGTGTGTTCATTGTGTGTCCGTGTTGGTGTCACATTTGTCATTTGTATTGTCCCTGTCTTTGTTCAAGTAACTTTCATTATGGGACAGAGTCATTCCACGCCTCTGTCCCTGACCCTTGATCACTGGGCTGAAGTCCGCATAAGGGCTCAGAATCTTTCTTTTTCAGTAAAATGTCGGACCTGGCAGACTCTTTGTGCCTCAGAATGGCCTGCCTTTGGAGTTGGATGGCCTCCAGAAGGATCTTTCTACTCCCCACTAATTCGAAAAATTAGAGATATTGTTTTTCAGCCGGGACCACATAGCCATCCAGATCAACAGCCGTATATCTTAACTTGGCAGGACCTTTGTGAATCTCCTCCTCCCTGGGTGAAGGCTTTTCTTGTCCCTGTTCCTGCTCCTACCCCTCCCCCTACGATTCTATCTCTCAAACCTCCTCCTCCACCCTTTGTTCTCCCTGAGTCTCAAGATTTGACTCTGCTGGACTCTCCTCCCTTTCCTTATCCCCTGCCTTCATTCCCCAACCCCCAACACCCTCTAAGAGATTCCCCTGCTGCTGACTCAGCTTCTCCACCACAGGAGGTTAAGCCAGCTCAGTGCCCTACAGATGACCAACCCACGGCACACATAGCCCCTCCTCCCCTGGAGGAAGCTGGCCCGGCTAAAGGAACTCGCCGGCAGCGAATGATTAAAAACCCTGAAGCCCCCATAATACTTCCCCTCCGTCCTTATGGGCCAATGATAGAGGATGACCATGGTGGAAAAATGCAAGCCTACCAGTATTGGCCTTTCTCCTCTTCAGATCTATATAATTAGAAAAATAACAATCCCCCTTTTTCCGAGGACCCCACCCGGCTCACAGGTCTGATCAAGTCATTGATGTTTTCACACCAGCCTACTTGGGATGACTGCCAACAACTCTTAGGCACTCTCTTCACGACAGAGGAACGAAAGAGAATCCTCCTGGAAGCAAGAAAAAATGTCCTTGGACCAGATGGGCGACCAACACAACTTCCCAACATAATCGAACCTGACTTCTCCTTGAACCGACCCAACTGGGACCCCAACACCTTTGAAGGTAGGGAGCATCTGTCCACTTATTGCCGGGCTCTAATAGCGGGTCTCCAAGCAGCCGCTAGATGGCCAACTAATTTGACCAAGGTAAGAGAGATTATTCAGGGGCCTAATGAATCACCCTCTATGTTTCTGGAGAGAATTATGGAGGCATATAGGAGATATACTCCTTTTGATCCTCAGGCAGAGGATCAAAAGGCATCTGTCACGATGGCCTTTATTGGGCAAGCTTCCCTAGATATTAAAAAAAAAAAGTTACAATGCTTAGATGGATTACAAGATATGACTTTGAGAGATTTAGTCAGAAAAGCTGAGAAGGTATACTATAAAAGAGAAACTGAGGAAGAGAAGGAACAAAGGAGGGAGAAAGAAAGGGAGCAAAGGGAGGATAAAAGAAACAAAAGACAGACTGAGGCATTGACTAAGGTCCTGGTCACAACAACAAATAGGCCAGAAGTTAAGAGACAGGGAGACAGAAAGAGATACCTGGGTCCACGCCAGAAGCCACATCTGGCCTCAGATCAATGTGCCTACTGTAAAAAAAAAAGGACACTGGGCCAAAGACTGCCCTAGAAAGAAACAGCCACGCCAGCCAGCCATTCTAACTCTGGAGGATGACTAGGAAAGTCAGGGCTCAGATCCCCTCCCCGAGCTCAGGGTAACTTTTGAAGTGGAGGGGACCCCAGTAAACTTTGAAGTGGATACAGGGGCAATATGCTCAGCCCTTAAGGCCCCCTTGGGCCCTCTATCAACTAAAATGTCTCAAATTCAAGGGGCTAATAACAGTAAATATTGGGCTTGGACAACTAAGAGGACCATGGACCTGGGGAAAGGAAAAGTCCATCACTCCTTCCTAGTGATCCCAGAAAGCCCCATTAATGGGCAGAGATCTACTCACCAAACTCCGGGCCAGAATAACTTTTAACCCTGAAGGCCCCCAAATGGAATTTCTAAATCCTTCAGTAAAAACTCCTATAGTCATGGCTTTAACTATGTCAGTAGAAGATGAACATCAACTCTTCACACCCCCCAAGACTGATCAAACAGGCAAGCTATCTCAGAAATGGATAACAGATTACCCAGATGCCTGGGCAGAAACTCCTGGGTTAGGCCTAGCTGTGAAACAACCTCCAATAATGGTGGAGTTAAAAACCTCAGCCTCCCCAATTAATATTAAACAATATCCTCTGAGCAAAGAAGCCCTGTCAATTGGCCTGGAACATTCTCCTGCTACCAGTAAAAAAGCCAGGAACTGGGGACTATCGCCCTGTTCAAGACTTAAGAGAGATCAACAACAGAGTGCAGGACATTCACCCCACAGTACCTAATCCGTACAATCTGCTTAGCACCCTGAACCCTGAGCGAAAATGGTATACTGTTCTGGACTTAAAAGATGCTTTCTTTTGCTTGCCTCTACATAAAGATAGTCAATTGCTGTTTGCTTTTGAGTGGGTAGACCCAGAAACCGGAACGTCCGGTCAACTAACTTGGACCAGACTCCCACAGGGGTTCAAAAACTCCCCCACTCTTTTTGATGAAGCTCTCCACAGAGATCTCAATAACTTCAGAACCATGCACCCTGAAGTCACCCTACTCCAATATGTGGATGACCTGCTACTGGCAGCAGACTCCAAGGAAAACTGTAAGTCTGGGACCCAAGCACTATTATCCGAGCTTCTGCCAAAAAGGCCCAAATTTGCCAGCAAGAAGTAATCTTCCTGGACTATTCCCTTAGGGGCGATAAACAATGGCTCACTGAGCCCAGAAAACAAACCGTTGTGCAGATACCACCCCCATCTAACAAGAGGACAAATGAAGAGGCTAAATTGACAGCCCTAAACAGAGTAACCATGTTAACACTTTCCATATGGGGGAAATATGAGTCAGGAGATTTAACTACATCAGAGCACCCCGACAACTTAACATCTGAGGACACTGACACTGAACTCCTTGACTACACTGAACCCAACTTGCAATTTCAGAAAGCCCTACACTACATTAAAAATGTACACCAACTCACTCACCTTGGTTCAAAGAAACTGCAGGCATTTCTAAAGGATCAGGAACAGAGTTTTCCACTAACCGGCTCACAACAAAAGGAAATAGCTGAATGGGTAACAAAAGCCTGTCGGGTCTGTCCATTGGTTAATGCTTACCCCTCCAAGCTTCCTATAGGAAGGCGCCTTCGAGGAACCAGACCAGGACAATTCTGGGAAGTGGACTTTACTGAAATTAAGCCAGCAAGGTATGGACTTAAATATCTCCTAATCTTTGTAGATACATTTTCAGGATGGATTGAAGCCTTCCCCACAAAAAAAAAAAAAAAAAAGAAACGGCGCAAATGGTGGTCAAAAAGATCCTGGAAAATATTTTTCCAAGATACGGCCTGCCTAAGGTAATAGGGTCCGATAATGGACCGGCGTTCATGGCCCAGGTAAGTCAGGGGTTAGCCAGGACCCTGGGGATTAATTGGAAGTTGCATTGCGCTTATAGACCCCAGAGCTCAGGACAGATAAAAAAAATAAATAGAACCATTAAAGAGACCTTGACAAAATTAAGCTTAGAGACCGGCATAAAAGATTGGACTATGCTCCTGCCTTATGCATTGTTTCGTGCAAGAAATACTCCCTCTGTTTCTTTGTGTAACCTAACCCCCTATGAAATTCTCTATGATGCCCCTCCTCCAATAAGGGACCTGACCCCAACTCTAAGACCTAACAATTCCTTTCACACCCTCTTGCTTGACAGACTTAAAGCTTTTAAAAAAAAAACTCAGTGATACCCGTGGAAACAGCTGACCACTGCCTACCAACCTGGGGATGAAGGGACTCCACACCGATATCAAGTGGGAAACTTCATCTATGTAAGACGACATCAGGTGTCATCCCTAGAACCCTGCTGGAAAGGACCATACCAGGTGCTACTTATAACACCTACAGCGGTAAAGACTATCAAAGCCACAAACAGTCATGGCTGTGTGGGGGAAAATCCGACTTCTTCTGTAAGTCATAAGGATGTAAACATACAGGGGCTACCTGATGGAACCCAAACCTCCACCAGTTCTCAGACCATTGCCCCCTTGCTGAAGTAACAGGTACTGAGGTATCTCTCCACCCATTCACTCCTCTCTTCTCCTCTCAGTGCCCACACCGGGACCCACCAGGACTATCCAAAATGTAATGAAAATGGCCTTTAAAGTTGCTTTGTCATCACTGAAAACAGGTTACTAAAAATTTAAAGTCCCTCACAGGCTTTTTGGGATACTCACTCCAGTCTTCCCCTCTGCTCTACCTGTTCTACTACTCAAGTTTTTATTGCTAAGAAAATCCCAAACCCCTTTCCCATTATTCTTCTACATCTCTCCTTCCTCATTCTCAGATCCACGGAGCTGCTCTCAGCACCGCCTTCCCTGTCCTCCCCCTCTGTACCAGGCCCACAGAAAAGTCTTAACTGACCTTCTCCAGAAGTCTTCACTATGGCTGACTTTAGGACTTTCAGCAAAAGAGTCCCTATAAAAGAGTTCAGTATAGATAAACTTCCTCTTTTCATGTTGCCCTGTTCTACTTGGCCACTGGCTGGAAAAATCAGCACTCCTAAGCTAGACACCCCCTTACTAGTTTTTCACAAAATATGTGAACAGGGCCTCTGGCCTTGAGCTGAGGCTTCACAGAGATGGCTACATTTCTAAGATAAAAAAGTTATCAACTGGGCGCCATGGTAACAGCTGGCAAGGAAAAAAAAAAAAAAAAATTCTCCCCCTCCCAGGTGTGTCCTTAAAAAGTTAACTTGCCCAGAACAGGAAAAAAAAAAAAATAACAGAAACAAAAACTGCTTTTTGTGAACTTCTGCAGACTGTGAACTTCTGAGCCCTTTCCCTTACATGCTGAGTACGGAGTTCTAAAGCTGCCTAAACTTGGGGTTCAGGGGATTAATTGATTACAGCGGAAGCAATGCCCTCTGAATCCGGTTGCAGCCAAATAGAACTGTTTCCCTGTCTTCAGTGCTATCTTAGGTGCCTTGCCTTATCCATCCCTACAACAGTATAATTCTATATACTTAAACATTATTTATGTTTTCATAAAATGGTCAACAGATGTGATTAATTATGTAATGGTGCAGATGTTTCCCAGAATGCTCTATCATGACGCAGGTTCATTTAAAGATCAAATAGGGGGGCATACAACCCGGTTTCACCGGGAACCTGTATCCCTCGCTTTAGCCATCTTATTAGAAATGGGAATTGCTGCAGGGGTGGGCACAGGAACCACTGCCCTGGTCCATGGGACACGACAAATGACCCAATTAGAAACAGCAATGGACCAAAACTTAAAGATATTAGAAAACCTCCATCACAGCTTTGCAGGAATCTTTAACCTCTCTCTCTGAAGTTGTTTTACAGAACAGGCGAGGGTTGGACCTCCTCTTCATGAGAAAAAAGGGCCTTTGTGCTGCATTGAGGGAAAAATGTTGTTTTTATGCCGACCATACTGGAATTGTAAGAGAATCTATGAGTAAACTAAAAAAACGCCTTGAAGAGCGTCAGAGAGAGAGAGATGCCCAAAAAGGGTGGTACGAGTCTTGGTTCACACAATCCCCCTGGTTAACTACACTTTTATCAGCCCTGGCCGGCCCTCTAATAATTCTTATATTGTTGCTAACTCTAGGACCCTGTTTGCTCAATCGTGTAATTTCCTTTCTCCAATCCCAAATTGGACAAGTCAAACTTATGGTAATCAGACAACAATATACCCCACTAGCAGACACAGAAGGTGACACCCCCCAATGATCACTTTTATGATTAAAAGTAGCCAGAAGAAAAAGTGGGGAATGAAAGGTTAATAAAATAGGTACTTGTCACTCTTTTTTCTATATGCTTAACAAAACACTGTTGAAATCTTGTTCCCAGGATGTGTTGTCCCCAACTGTGAACTCTTTGCTAATCTTGTTCCCAGGATGTGCTGTCCCCAACTGCCAAACTGCAGGATGCACTCCCTCACTCGGTTGCAGGCAAACTGCCCACTCACCCTGACCCATCAATGAACTTCCCTCCCTGCCCTCTCCAAGAAAAGTATATAAGCTCTGCTCAAGCGGTTCTCAGGGCTCTCTCTCTCTTTGTTATAGAGGGAGCCCCAGCATGCTGGTCTCCAAATAAACCCACCCTTCTGCTTTTGCATAAGACAGTCTCTTGTGGTCTCTTACTCCGACGTTTCGCTGGACCCTTACACAACTAATATGTTTTAATCAGGTACTTGGCCTTAGGCTATATGCATTCACTGTAATCATTTATTCATTTTTTTCTCTTTTTCTCCAAAACCATTTTGATCCTGGGGGCATCCAGTTAGAGTCCAGGTTCTTGAGAAAGACATGCAGAAGTAACTGTCAGAACATAAATTTATTGAAAATGCAAGTGAAAATAACACTCCATAAACTAGAGCTGGGTGGGCCGAGAGAGAGAGAGTGGCTTAAGGCCCCATGTCTGGGCAACTCTTATCTCGTATGCTGAACTGTGCCTTGGTATACCATTTGTTCCCATTGGTTAATTTGTTCTTATCTAATTAGAATATAGGACTTGTGGTGGGAGTTGCCATGGGCGATAAGCCCTCAGTGACATTTGTCATAATAATGCAGCCTATCATAATAAGGACATGATGACTCATTGGTCTTGTACTCCAGCTAGCATTTTTTCTTGTACCCTGCCTCTGCCATCTTGACATCTCCAAACTCCTACCTCAATTTATTGAATACCCACTATGCACCAAAATAGCAAATACAGACATCTCTTGGTATCTGTGGGAGATGGTTCCAGGACGCCCTGTGGATACCCAAATCTGTGGATGCTCAAGTTCCTCTTATAAAATGGCATGATATTTGTATGTAACTTGTGCATAGACTGCTATGTTATGGTTTAGATAGGTGTCCCCCCCACAAAAAAAAAATACATGTGTGAGACAATGCAGGAGTGTTCAGGGGTGAAATAGTTGAATTGTGAGAGCTGTAACCTAATCAGTGGATTAATTCACTGATGTGGATTAACTGGGTGGTAACTGATCAGGCGGAGTGTGGCTAGAGGAGGTAGGACACTGCAGATGGGACTTTGGCATTTATTTTGTTCCTAATTCTGCTTCTGGGTTGTCATGTCCTGATCTGCTTTCTTCTGCCACACTCTTAAGCCAAGATGTTCTTCCTTATCTCAGGCCCAGAGCTATGCAGTCGGCCAACCATGGACTGAACCTTTGAAATCGTGAGCCAAAAATAAACTTTTCCTCCTTTAAGTTGTTCTTGTCAGGTCTTTTGGTCACAGCAACACAAAAGCTGACTAAAACCCTCCTATATGCTCTAAATCTTCTCTACATTATTTATAATATTTGATATAATGTAAATATTATGTAAATAGCTGTTATACAGTATAACGTAGGGAATAACAAGAAAAAAAACATCTATTAGTACAGATGTAATTTATTTTTCTAAATATGTTCAATGCACAGTTGGTTGAATCCACAAATGAAGAACCTGCAGATATGGAGAAACAACTGTATTTATTCCTCTTGTGATAAAACTGAGCTGGAGGTAGTAGTCAAAATCAGCCCATGGTGCATCCTCACAACTGTGCCCAAGGACCAAATCTCAAGAGATTCTGAGTTGTAAGCAAGGCAGCAGTCCATTGGCATTAGGATTTTAACCCTACAAAAGCTTTCTGAAATGTGACACAAACAGCATTGGCAGGAAAAAGAGGGGTAGGAATTAACCAGGCAGCAAGAACGCCAGGGGCTTCCCAAGTCCAGCACATTCTGTTCAAGAGAATAAAGGAATCATTCAATTTCAAGGTGTAATTAAGTTCCTTTTTTTAGAAGGTCATTATCACGCACCAAACTCCAGGCCAGATTTTACTCTTCCTATCACCCAATGCCCTGCAGAACCACTCCTTAATAGCTGGAAACAGATTCCCCATGCCTGCACGGAATCTTTCCCACACAACAAAAGAATAAGTGCCCAGTGGGGCTGGTGCAATGCTTGGGCAGCCCACCTCGGCCAGCTGGGAGGTGAGCAAGCAGTGACCAACTAGATAGGACCTGGGATCCCACTCTCCCCTGGGGCTGCCAGAAAGTGGCAGCAGAATGAGCTAGAACAACGTCTCAGAGTACAGCTCTTGAGGCTCTGCCATGCTTTCTAGATGCAAGGAGCAGCCATTTCTGGGGCAATGCACAGCCATTGGTATGACCCATCCCAAAGTTTGAGCAGGGACTCTGACAGGACTGGCCCTCCGTCTCCATTACAGATGGGGAGAGGCAGTCCCAGCCCCACATACTTCAGAACCACTTCAAGGTGCTCAAGGATTTGTAGTATCCTAAAACCTGATGCTCTAGGGCCAATGGTTACTTCAGTCTCCCTGCCCTGTGTGCCACCCAGCAGAAGCCTGAGCTCAAAAATCCAACCATGGCACTGATAACAGAACTTCTGTCACATGCCAGGCCGGGTACCCACACTTCCCACACATTCTCTGCTTTAAACCTTGCCCCAGCCCAAGGAGGATTTTACTATGGGCTCATGTAATAGATGAGACAATAGATCCCTATTTTAAATAGATGCAGAGTTTCATGATCAAGGTAAGCAACAGAGTCAGGATTGGAATCAGGGTCCAATATCTGCCTACAAATATGTACCTATAAGTAGTTGAGTCTCTTTCTTGTCTTCATTTCTATGCTGCTGTCTTCCAAATCACCAAGACACAAGAATGCATCTCCTTCTGTAACCGTAAGCTCGGTTCCTGTCCCAAATGCCAATCGATGCCAAATTTAATAATGAGGACACGGTTTTGAGAAAAAGGAAAAAAGAAGTTTTATTTCTTTGCTAGCAAAGGAGAAACACAGGGGACTCCTGTCCCAAAGGCTGTGATTCTCTCCATCAGGAGGAACAGGGGGGCATTTAAAGGAATTTTTCCAAGGGTTATATTCCAGTAGGGGGTCCCAGGGCACCCTGATGGTGTGTTAGGATTCACTTGTTAATTTGGGAGATATTCACTTCCCAGATCCTCTGCAAGCATCACCTTTCTGTAGTGGGTGTGTTCAAGGGCAGTTAACCAGGGGAAGAAAAGGTAACACTGTCTTTTTAATCTTGTTAGAAAGGGGGAGAGGGGAGAAGAGGAAAGAAAACATGAAAAAAAATACTACTCTATCATCTCACTCCAGTCAGAATGGCAGCTATTATGAAGACAAACAATAATAAGTGTTGGAGAGGATGTGGGGGAAAAGGCATACTCATACATTGCTGGTAGAACTGCAAATTGGCGCAGCCAATATGGAAAGCAGCTATCCCTCTCCTTGGTCTATACTCAAAGGACTTAAAAACAGCATACTACAGGGACACAGCCACATCAATGTTTATAGCAGCACAATTCACAATGGCTAACCTGAGGAACCAACCTAGATGCCCTTCAGTAGATGAATGGATAGGGAAACTTTGGTATATATACACAATGGAATATTATTCAGGAATAAAAGAGAATAAAGTCATGGCCTTTGCAGGCAAATGGATGAGTTAGAGAAGATAATGCTAAGTGAAGCTAGCCAATCCCAAAAAAACAAATGCCGAATGATTTCTCTGATATAAGGAGGCTGATTCATAGTGGGGTAGGGAGGGGGAGCATGGGAGGAATAGAGGAACTCTAGATAGGGAAGAGGGGAAGGAAGGGAAGGGAGGGGCAGGAGGTTCCCAAGGATGGTGGAATGTGACAGACATCATTATCCAAAGTACATCTAAGAAGACACAAATTGGTGTGAACATACTTTATATACAACCAGAGATATGAAAAATTGTGCTCTATATGTATAATGAGAATTTTAATGCATTCCACTGTCGTTTATTTTTTAAAAAATCAATTAAAAATTTAAAAAATAAAAAATAATGAAAAAATAAAGCTTAGAACAATGAGGACTACATTGAGAAGGTGAGGAGACCACTGTTACACTTCCATAACTCCTTCATGTAAGTGTTGGGCATTTCCTCTCTGCCCCTCTTCCCCTGCATCTTTGATCACCTTCTTCTGGCTCAATTCTACTCAGGTCTCCCACCTGCATCAATGCAACCACAGCTCCCTCACCATTATGTCCAAGGCTAGGTGTTTCACAGCCTCAAACAACTGAGTCTAATTTCTAGTTTTATATGCAACTTCTGGTGTCCTCCCTTACGTGGAGTATGAGGGAAGTGAGGGAAACCAGATGGTCTTTTCCTCTGGGAGCTAGGAGGTAAGGACTCCATCATGGCTTTTCTGCTCCATAATTGTATCTGTCCCCAAATTCTGACAAAATCAGTCCAGAAGACCCAGCGCTTCACCCTGAGCCAGGATTTGGCTCTGCAAAGGAGGGCCCTGGAGTAAAGAAGCATCTGGCAAAAGTTCCTAAAATCTTCTGAGGGGTGAGGACTGGGTGCATTCCCCAGGTGAACCTCTGAATAGAAGATTCACATTGAGGTACGGAGGAAATTTTATAGCTGAGTAAAGAATAAAGAAGGCTGGGGCCTGGGGGTGGGGAAGCAAAGATGGATGGAAACTTCCAGAATATTGTCCTCACTGGGTAGATAGTTTGCTTTCAACACTCCCTCAGTATGAAAGGATTTAGGATTCATCCTCAGAGAATGAGAGGTAATAAGGTCCTTCTCCTAGCAGGAGGGCTGCGGTCACACTGGCATTCGAGGCAGGCATTTCCATTAAAATGCAACCTCCACTAACAAATACTTCCCCAGTGTTTCACTTGCAACCTTGTGAGTTCAGGGAGAGAGCTCAGAAACCTGGGACCTTGCAAACAGCTGGCTTAGTACAGTCCTCAGTGACCAGCCCTGAGCCAGACCTAATACCCCCAGTGTGGCCAACAGAAATCCAACAACAAAGGATCTGAGATCTCATCTACAACATGAGCCAGGAGTAAAATCCTCCTTGGGCTGGGGCCGGGTTTAAACCAGACAACATGTGGGAAGTGTGGGCACCTGGCCTGACATTTTGGAGAAATGGCTTTTCAGATGAAAGACTATCCAACACAGAGTAAGGAAGAAGGAAAAGGAAAAAATTCCTTTGTTGGGGCTGGGGACAAAGAAGAAATCTTCATGATGTTTTTGACATTTTTGTCCTACACCAGTAGGGAACTATATTTTTAATTTTGCACAGATTAATAAGGAGTAGAAGGGAATATTAAATGCTTATGGTTAGCATTTTATTTTTTGTACTCAAAATTGAAAATAGCTCTCTGAATCCCATGGGGGAAGAACACATATATTCCCATTATTATGCAAAAATATGTTAGTGTGAGAACTATGTGTTTAACATTCAAAAAACATAATGCTTAGGCATTTTTTAAAAGGATCAACAGAAACAACTTCCAGATTTTCATGCCTGGGGGTTATTTAGGGCTATGGGGGCCACATGATGTACTCACTGTTCCTTCTCCTCCAGACAGACTCTGGCAGGTGGCTGCTACTCTCCTCCCCGCTTAGCAGATGGGTAGACTGGGCCAAAGAGGCAACACAACTCAACCAAGGCCACTCAGAGAAGAGATGGCAGAGCTGAAGCTGTGATAATTTCATTGCATCTACTATAGGACTACGACACATCTATAAGGTCAGTCAGGAGCCTAGCACTCTGCTACACAATGAGGATAGAGATGAATATAGGGCACCCCTTCCCCTGCCTCTTCCCTTACAACCTTACTCCCCAAGAGGGTGCCCTTTCCCATGTTTAAAGGATCTCCTTTTTGATGCTTATAACTGGTAGGAACAGGGAACCATAAAACCCAGAATTGTACTAAATCAATTTCCAGAGAGGTTCAGCTGAAGGACCCTCTGAATCCCTCCATTAACATTATGTCCCTTCTGTGACTCCAGGATCAGCCCAGACCCAGCAGCTGGCCCACCCACCCCATGAAGCCTGCCTCTCTGCCTATGTCCACTCCTCCATCTTCTTGGCTGGCTTTCTCTTCTAATAGTTGCCCCACAATTCAGCTATTATTATTGTAATAGCAACATAGGTTGAGTAGTGAGAGTGATAGAAAGTGAATGAGAAAACCACGTTGGAAATAGATCAGAGCCCATACTTTTAAAAGCAGGCAAGGGGCTGATTGAATTGCACTCCCCCCTTCAGCCCCCCAGTTTCTGAATCATTAACATTCTGGATCACATTTGATTAGAAAGGCATTTCAGACAATTAGAAGTCAAAGCCACATAGGCCTGGTGGGCCCAGACCCAGAATGAATTAGTCACACTTCCTCACTACTTCTTGGGTGATCAGTTCTCTAAATGACATAAGTAACATTTGCAATGCTGGCGTCTAAGCTCTGAGAGGCCCTGCTCCTTGTTCTGCCTTGCTACGTTCTATAAGACAGTGAGTTCATTGGAACCCCTGGTACCAGGAGCCTAGGACCCCTAGACTCTACAGTTATCTTGAACTGGGTTTTCACCCAAGTTCTATTTTGTGTGACTTTGAACAAGCTACTGCTCCTCAGTTTCTTCATCTGTATGATGGGAAAAGATAGGACTGTCTAGTTAGAAACTGTGAAGGCTCTGAAAATATGACACTGCCCACAAGCTCACAAGATAGTCTGCTTTACATTGTACTTAAAGAAAAACCCAAACTTCTCTGGTGGCCCACAAAGCTCTGTGTGATCAACTTACCTCTGCTCTTTAGCCACTCTGGCCTCCCTTCATTTCCAGAATATGTTAAGTATTTTTCTTATTCTAAAACCCTTGTTCTCTCTGCACGGAATGACCCAGATTTTAAGCATAAAAGTCAATTCCTCAGAAAGCCTTTCTGATCACCCCCAAGAAGTTCCATTCCCCTACCCACCCTGCTTGTCATTGTTCCCTATCTCAATTTCTTTTCTAGACTTATGGAGGTCCATGGAGTGACTGGTTCCCAGGGATCTCCTGGGAGCCTACAGAAAGCCTAAGAGTAAAGACTGCACTTTGTCAAGGGAGAGTAGGGCTCTGAAAGGCAAGCACCCTTACAAAGCAACAAGCTAACTAGTCCATCAAGTTCCTCTCATGTGCCATAGGAGAAACTGCTGACCTCAACTGCTTTGAGCATGGAGGGGGGAGGGCAAAATACTGCCTACCTGAAACAATGAAGTTGAATTTTGAACTCAAACTTTCAGATTTTCATGCCCATCTAACCCCTAGGCATTGAATTTGAAATAAGAGAGCCAAGCACTTTTAAATGGTGGTAGTTTTTAGCTGGAAAATGTGTATGTGTGATGCCTATGTATTGATTTTCTTGTGGCTGCTGCAACAAATTGCCTGGTGGCTTTAAAGTAAAGAAAAGTATTCTCTCAGTTCTAGGGGTCACAAGTTTAAAACCAGTCTCAATGAGGGTATTAGCAGGGCTGCACTCCCTCCAGAGGCTCAGGGGAAGTATCTGTTTCCAGTCTCTTCCAGGTTCTGGGGGTTGCTAATACTCCTTGGCTTGTGTCCACATCACTCCAGTCTTCACGGTTAGTGTCTACAAACCTCTCTACTCATCTCCATCTTGCCTTCTCCAACTTTGACACTAGAGGGTCTCACATCTCTCTCTGTCTCTTCTATAAGGTAACATGTGGTTATATGGGGGCACACCCCAGATAATCCACTAATCCACAATAACTCCACATCTGCAAGGACATCCTTCCCCCCAACACACACATTAGGTAATACTCATAAATCCTAGAAATCAGACTGTGTTTATCTTTGAGGGAGGCTTATTTTGTTTTTATTAGCACATTATAGTTATCATAATTGTAGGGTTCATTTTGACACAATCATACACACATGGAATATAATTTGGTCTAATTAAGTCCCTAGTACTTCCTCATTTTCTCCCTTTCTCTCTCCCTCTTCACCTTTTTCTCTATTTTACTGCTATTCTTTCTATTTACTTATTTATTTTTAATTGATGCTTTATAGCTATGTACAAAGATGGGATTCATGTGGTATATGTATGCATAGCATAATTTGGTACATAGCATAACTGGGTCAATTTCATTCTGCATTTCCTCCTTTTTCCTGTCCTGCTCCTCAATTCCCTCCCTCTAGTCCTCTGCTCTTTCTTCTATTTTAATGCCCCTTCACTTTTTCTTCTCATTTTGCTTTAGCTTCCACACAAGAGAAAACATTTGACCTCTGATTTTCTGAGTCTGGCTTATTTCACTTAGCATGATGTTCTCCAGTTTCCTCCATTTACCAGCAACTACCAAGGTTCAGTTCTTCTTTATGACTGAATAAAACTCTACTGCATATATATATATATACCACATTTTCTTTATCCTTCATCTGTTTGCAGGCACCTGAGCTGGTTCCATAGCTTGGCTATTGTGACTGGTGCTGCTATAAACATTGATGTGGCTATATCACACATGGTATGCTGATTTTAGTTCTTTAGGACAAATACCAAGGAAAGGGATAGCTGGGTCATATGGTTCCATTACTAGTCTTTTGAGGAATCTCCCTACTGCTTTCCAAAGAGGTTGTACGAATTTGCAGTTCTACCGACAATACATGAATGTACCTTTGGGCGGGGGGAGCCATTTTTCAGGCAACCATACTCCAGTTGGTTGTGCTATTTAAAAAAAAGTATTACAAAAAGGGAGCTAAAACCCTCATGTAATGGGGGAGAGAATGGCGGGGGGAAATTAGGGAGAAATTATGTGTAGCAATAAGTCAGAGTCCAGGCCCTGTGTTGGGAAAGCAGGAGAGCTGGATCCAGGGAAGGAATGGGGATTTCTTCAAGGGCTTTCCCACTCAGGAACCAGGAAGCAGTTTGGGGGAAAATTTGGGGGGCTGGAAAATCTTGGAGAGGGCCCTCACGGAGAGAAGGATCAGTGGCAACCATACAATTAGGAGATATGCCTGGACTATAAACAGTTTCCCTTGGGCCTGCATGGAAGACAAATAAGGAAGGATTGTATTTGGCCTTTTTGGGCATGTGATATGGGTCATCCTCCTGGGATCTCTCCTTCTGGCTCCTCTCCTAGTTCTCTAACTAACCCCTCTGTCTTTAACTCCAGTTGTCCACAGTAGCCACCCATTCCTTATGCACACGTTGAGGGTTCTTTTCCCATTCCTGGTCACACTCTGCAAAATAAGTTGAGATGGTGGGTATTATAAGCACCAGCTCTGAAGTCCTACTGCCCAGTTTTCAATTCTGGCTGAACCAGCTCCTATAAGTGCAATCCCAGACAAGTTACTTATGGGCTTTAGAGCTGCATTTTAGTGTCTTCTTGTATAAAATGAAGTCAATCCCATTGGACAAACTAAGAACTAAAGCATGTGTTGACTGAAAGCTGGTGGACACTGTGGACTGTTGGTTATTTCTGGCTTGTGGTTTCAGGCCTCTAGAGCTTGGCTTCCCCTGTACATTGGCACCCAGCCAGGGTTCTGGGTGGCTTCAGCTAGCACAGCAAGGATAGAGCTGGGAGTGGGAGGCAGAGGAAGAGGTGTTAAACTGGGCACCAAGGCTTTTCCACCAAGGTGGAAAAACACATCTTTGTTTTTTTCACTCATAGGCAGAAGCAACAGGGGGAGAAGCTGGGGCTTGTGCCTGGTGATGCCCTGTGCATCAAAATGTGTCTGGGGTAGCCTCTGGCTGCCCGGTACTTACCCCTCAGCCATCTGTGGCCTTTACACTCAGGCCTCTGAGTATCCGGGCCTGTGGGGAGACACAAAGCTGATTAGGATGGGAAACTGGACCTGTGGGAAAAGGTGAAAGGAGCAGGAGTTATTGAGTTGGAGAAGCAGCAGCCAAGGAGAGATTTAATAGCAGTTTCTGAGGATCCGAGAGTTGTTATATAGAAATTGGTGACCAGCTGGCCTCTCTCTGCTCAGAGCAAGGGGCCAAAGGAAATGAGTTTACACTCTGGAGGAGATGCTCAGGTGAGATAAAAAGAAAAAAAATCCTTCCTGTGGAGGTGGAAATGAGCCATTAAAGTAACTACAGATGACACCATACGTGTTGCAGCCTGACTTGGAGGAGGGGCCTCCCCAGCTCCCAGAGACACCTCTCTCCAGTTCAGTTCTCCAAATGCCAGGCTCCCATGTCCCCAGATCTCAAGTACTCTTTCCCAGCAGATACATGCTGATCCCTGTCCTGACACCCATTCCCACTTCCCTCCTATGCTCAGGAGCAAGTCCCAGGAAATGTTCAGAGAAATAGGTTGCCCTATTGGGAGTGTGATGGATGGTGAATCATGTAGGAGCCCCCCTTTTCTTATAATAAAGAGCAGAATGCCCCAACACCATGTAAACACAAGGGGCTCTTCCTTGTGAAGAGCCTTCTCCCAAAATGAGCTTTCTGTTTATGAGAAAAGACCTTGTGCAAGGGAATGACAAAGTCAGTGTGGCTGGAGCTGGTTCCTGGGCTTGCTCATTCAGCAAATATTTGTGGAGCACAGGATCTGTGCACCAGGATCTGTTCTGGGAACTGGCTCCACAGAGGAGCAGAAGGTGACAGGACCTGCAGCATCCTGAAACAAAGCAACAATAAAGCAGCTAGCGGCAAAATTGAGGAGAGGATGGTTCTAACCCAGCTCAGGATTAGAACCTCTTCTTACAGATGGAGGACACTGGTGGAGAAGAGCTGACCTTGTGCATTTTTCCCATTCCACATTACCAAATATTTGTTCCTCCTCTGTGCTGAGCCAAATGCTTGCATAAATAGTATCTCGTTTAATCTTCTGAGCTCACCCTGAGGTCGCTGCTATTAACTCCTTGGCAAAACAAAACCATCAACCTCATAGGGTTGTTGCAAGTGAATATAGTCAAGCTCTCCTGGCTTCTAGTAAGTCCCAGGTAACTATTAGCTGTTATTGCTGCTGCTGCTATTAGTAGGAGACTAAGTATCCATCCAAATTGACACAACTTTCAAGACAGAGCCAGAATTTGAGCCAGGTTTATCTGACACCTGAAGTTCATGACTTCTGTTTACCCACTGCACTCAGAGGCACCACATAAAGCAGGAAAAAGCACAGGCTGTTGTGTCAAACAGATGCATCTGGGTTTGAACTGGCTGTCTTTTTACTAGGCACATGACCCTGGGCAAGTCACTTTGCCTCTCTGAACTTCAGCCCAAGAATCTGGACATAGGAATAATATTAGTACCTACCTCTAAGGATAGTTCTGAGGATTAACCGATACAAGACATGAAAGCACTCAATAAGCTTGACATACTTAATTATTATCACTAGCATTGGCCATTGAAAGGGCAAGTAAAAACACAAATCATCAACTAAAAACTACATTGGCAAAAAGGAAGTGGGCTGCTTTGGGCTTTGGGTTATCTAGAAACTTTTTAACAATTAAAGATTTTGCCAAGGAGTATATATTTCTTTCTCCTTGAATCCATAAATGTTAGCCAGAAGTACTTGAGTGTCCTGGAGACTTTGAGATCTCCAGGGAGATCTAAGTTTCTAAGTCATCCACTCCAAGGGGACAGTGTAGTGGGGCATTTCTATCTTTGAAGGCCAGAGGTGGGCTTTTATACTTCAGCCCACACACAGAGAGCAGAGTGGACCACTAAGCACTTTGGGAGCCCCCCGTACCTGATACGGTGCTTGCCATGTGCTTGCATTCCAGAAATAGGAGAGAGAAGGACAGGGTTCAAAGTCAAGAATGGGTGGGAGAGGGACCAAAGACTGGCTGCAACTGCACCAGCAAAGGCTGATGTAGCACTAACATGTTCTGACACTGTCAATTCAATGAGGGTAACACACTGAATGCTCACACAACCCCTTGAGGTTGGTCATATCATCACTGTTACTCTACATTTGGGTAAACAGGCATAGGAAGGGCGGCAGCTCACTCGAGGTCCAAAGGAGTAATCTTGGACTCATAAATAAGCACCTGGTACTGGGCATGGGCACCACAGTCCACTTTCTTCTTTTCTTGTGCTTAGTTATGGTTGCAGGACTTTGGTTGGTTGGTTATTACTTACTAGTTTCATCTCTCAAAAAAGTATTTATTCCTGGATGCCAGTCTAGGTACAGAACTCTGACACTTTCAACCAGCTAGCAATGAAGCCACCAAGTACTCACAACCCAGGCTCAGTGACAGCAGTGGCAAGACCAGCCCACTGCTATAGGTGAGAAGACCCGGGAACTATGATATTAGGGCCCATGTGACCCTGTCAGGGTGAGAGCCTGTGTCCAGGCAAAGGTAACCAACATCAAGCTCCAATTACGCCAAAACATTGGTGGCAACTCTTTCCCGTCACGTAGCCCCAGTGCTCAAACTGGCGAAATGCTTGCAGATAAGAGTTGGGAAAAATGGTGGAAAGACGAGGTATAACAAAAGAGAGAGTAAAGAGAATGGGCAACTCTAGGTGTGTGTGGAATGGGGCATTCCTTGAGACCTCAAACAACACCGGAAGACATCCCTAGGGCTGTGATCTTGGCTCAGTCCATCTGCAATCCTGGCTGAATTTCCTAGGAATTGAGCACTGGCCAGCCAAAGGTTCAAGTTCAATTCCAAGATCACCTTGGGCATTTGTGAAAAGTCCTAGAAATTCCCTCTAAGCCTATGGAAATTAGGTTAACTACAGCCTCAGGCATCTGCCTCCATCCTCTGATTTCTTTGGTGGATCCCAGCACCTAGAAAACCAAGGACCTGCTCTCTATTCCTTTGTCCCCAAGAACCTCAATCATGCTTGGTCAAGTTCACTTAGCTGTCAGCTCACCAGAGGATGGATGACGGGGCTGCTTGTTGTTCTCAGGTGGAGCCCACATTAGGCTTCTCAAAGGACCATTTCCAGGCATGCCACCAACTTATAGAGGTCCATTGCTATGCCATTGCTGGCAGGTGCAGAGCAGGGGAGTGAGTGAAGGAGCAGACAGGCTTTGTACCTGGTCTTGAGGGGAAGTGGTACCTCCTGAGTGCTGGCACTGACCATTCCCAGCCATCCAGGTGTTGGCTGGCACATACCAGCCCAGACCAAGGGGCCTTCAGGTCCGTTGGTTTCCAGTATTATCTTGTGATTGTTCTCTGTGTGCATATTATATTCCTCCACTACCCCCAACAAACCCATGAACTTTTAAAACACCTTGTCATCGGAGATGATATTTCAAACATTTATTTCATAAAGTAGCAATTAGTCACATTGACTGATGGCTTTGGTTAATGCACTAGGAGAACTAGCTTGAGGGTGTGAGGGAACTGCGTGACTCATCATGTGACTCATGGTCTGCACTGAACAACTCGAGAGAAGGGGACAAGATGGGACCCCCCAGCACCAACTCAGCCAGGCCTGGTGCCCACTCATCCTGTTTAGTCTTCACAGCACCCATGAGAGGGAGCTGTGGCTTTAGACTGAGGATGCCAAGGGTGCTTCACCCCCACTGCATTCCCAAGTAGAGGGTGCCAGTCCCCCCTACAGAGGGTGCTCAGAAAAATGTTCACTTAGGATATAAAAGCCTGAACTGTTGGGCCAGGGCTCAGCGGCCAATTCAGATTTGTTCTGGGCTGTGTGCTGACACCCCCTTTCCGTTTGTTTGAAAGCAGGAAATGTACTGCTGTGAGTGTGTTTCCTGAAAATAAAATTCTAAATTCTAATCACACTCCCGTGTCACCTTCCCAAGATCACACTCAGTCCCCTTCACTGAGGTTTATGAATTCCTGGTCACATAGTCCCACAGGATCCATAGGGTCTTCCACCCATGACTTCTATTGTCTGTGGAGTTCAGTGTTTAGCTCCCAGGGGGCAACTGCTGGACTACTTATTGTACGACTAACACATGCAGTATACAAAGAGTTTTAAAGCACCAGAGGAAAGCTCATTTTACCACACTATGGGTAAAGAAGTTGGTCAAAATTTGTGTATATCATGTGATTTGAGCTATTGAAATAAAAGGCAAAGATAAAAATGCTGGGAAAATATAGGACATTGTCAAAAGTAGCTACATGTTGGGATAATAAGTGATTTCCCTATTTTTCTTTATGCTTTTCTGTGCTTCCCAAACTATAATAAATACTACATTTCTTCTATAATTAAGTAAAGCAATAAACTTTAAGAAAATATATGTGAGTAGAACCTTTTCTATTTCTCTAAACATTTTTTTTGCTATTTAATTGTCTATCCTCTGATCAATTTTATTTTGTAGGTCACAGAGCATTAAAATTAAAAACAGGTCCCCTCCCTCTGTGTCTTATCTCAGATGACAGATGTACGGCTCGAGTCTCAGTCTTCTGCCTGGGCTCTTCCCTGATCCCATCAGCCTCTTCTCACCCAGAAGTTTTGGGGATCGCCTTAGTGATCATATGAGCATCGCTTTATCTCAGAATCCTGGTGGGAAATCTGTTATCCATTTGGAACATGAATCGTGGCCTCATTTTATTGATGTTAGAGTCACATAACATCAATTAACCATTTTAAGATGGACAGTTCAGTGGCATTTAGTACATTCACAATGTTATGTGATCACCACCTGTACCTACTTCCAAACTATTTTCCAAACCTCAGAAGGAAATTTCACACGATGATTTCAAGGTTGATTTTTCCCACAAAAACTCATACAGAAGCATAATTCCCCAGTGTAACAGTATTAAGGTGATGGAGCCTTTAAGGGAGATGATTAGGTCACAAGGGCACCAGGCCTGGGAAGGGAGGAATATAGTCTCATAGGACAGGGTTAGTTTCCACAAGACCAGGTTGTTACAAAAGAACAAGCCTGGCCCTCCCTGCTCTTTACTTCCTTCCTCACCAGACCCCAGAGCCAAGCTGTTCAGATTTTTCAGCCACCAGAATCATGAGCCAATTAAAACTCTTTTGTTTATATAGTACCCAGATCCAGGTATTTTGCTATAGCAAAACAAAATGGATTACGATGCCCCATATCTGTAAAGCAATTGTTCCCCGCTACCTTCTCCCTCAAGCCTCTGGTAACTGTCAATCTATATCCTGACTCTGTGGACTTATCTATTCCAGATATTTCATATAAATGAAACCAAACAACACGTGACTTTTGAGTCTGACTCCTTTCACTTAGCATAGTTTTTTAGAGGTTCATTTACATTGCCGAATTTATCAGTACTTCCTTTGTATCTGGTGTGAAATAATACTCCATTGTATGTGCAAACACAATGTGTTTATCCATTGATCCATGATGGACCTGTGGATCGTTTCCACCTTTTGACTATTGTGAATCATGCTTCTGTGTATATTTGATTCTTAAGTGATATAAATGAGCTTGGTGAAGATCTGTGCTCATTTTTTCAAGTCTCCCATCTGGGGACTCCCACATTCAGAAGCCAGCATTCTGTGTTCCAAACCAGGGAAAATTCTCAGCAAGCCATCAAGAAGAAATGGCCAGCCTTGACTATTGCAGGTGGCTTCCAGGAACAAGTTAGCAGGAAAAAGAGGGTACATGCCAGAGAAGGGGTAATAACTGCTAAACATCCCTGGGAGTTTTGTTTAATTAAGCAAAATGATGGAGATAGAATTAATCACATCTTATTGCTTTATGTCATTCATTATTTTTACCCCTAAATAGGTTCTATTTGTGTGTTTCTAGCTCCTCATGTGGCGTAGCTTTGTCTAGGCCCCCAGACATCTGCAGGGACACAGCACCACTTAGCTCAGCTGACCACTGGCTCCCAGTGGCTCTAGGCCTCACCAGCTATCTCCTCCAAACAATCAAAGAATGGATATTTCTGAGCAAAGATGATGAGCAAGACATCAAGCCAAAAATAATGTTCTACCTCTACTTGAACTCCAGGCCACATTGGCCAGACAGGTACAAATTTTGGAAAATTAGTCAGAGAAGGAGTTGAGTATAGTGGTTAAAAGCCCCAAATTCTGGCCAGGCATGGTGGTGCACAACTGTAATCCCAGAAACTCAGGAGGCTGAGGCAGGAGGATCATGAGTTCAAAGCCAGCTCAGCAAAAGTAAGGTGCTAAGCAACTCAGTGAGACCCGGCCTCTAAATAAAATACAAAAACAGGGCTGGGAATGTGGTCAGTGGTCAAGTGCCCCTGAGTTCAATCTCTGGTACCTCCCCTTCCCCCCAAAAAGAGCCCAAATTCTGGAACCTGAGAGCAGCTGGTCCAGGGTTGAACTCTGCCTCTACTTCTCAACTAGGTAAACTTGTGCAAATCACTTAACCACTCTTGAAGCTTAATTTCTCAAATGTTAAACTGAGGATAGTAAAGAGTGTTGACTTCATACAATACTGTAAGAATTAAAAGGGGAAAGTAGGGTATTTTTGTTTAATAGTTCAATAAATTTGAGGATGGTATTGATAACAAAGAATAATTCAGGACTATGGTCTCTGCTGTCAAAACTTCAAGAGCCCTTGTCTCATGCTCCTGTTTGTTCAGGAAGATCCCAAGGAAGCAAATTCAAGTCTCCTTGTCTCCCCCAATGAGACCCTCCCCCAGTCTCAGCCACAGAGCCCCCAAACCATCCCCTGATAGGCACATGCCACTGAATGCACGGGCCCCTTCCTTCTTCGGGGCTGTGGATTTTCTCAGGTACCTCTGCAGTTCCTGGAAGGCAGCTCCAGCACCTCACATGGAGGGTGAGGGCCAACATCAGGAAAGCTCCTGCAGGGAGACTAGGAGAGGGGGTGGGAGCAAGTCCGGTCTGTTCTTTTGGCTTCAATTTTTTTTTTCTACTTTAAAAAAAAAAATGTATTCCCTTTCTTTTTTAAAGATGAGTTGTCTTAAAGATATTAAGCTAGTAACAAGTAAAACATGAATATGGGAATTATTAATTCAGGAAATGAATAAATTCTGGGAAACGCGGAGTGTGAAATATCATTTAGGCCTGTGCTCATCTATCGCCTTATACAACAATTCCTCAAGGTCATCCAGTTTCTTTGTTTCAATCCCAGATTCACCAAACAGCCTTTCCCTTATCTGTTCTCCCTCTGAGCCAGGTTCCATTGTAGGAGCTGATGGTGGAGAGGTGAAGAAAATGCTCTCTATTCTCACTCATACAAGGGGAACAGCCATGTTGACCTACCGCACAAGGGACGAGGTGGCCTGAAGGGATTCCTTTCATTTTTAAGTCTGTGGAGTTTCTGAGCTGGGCTGAACTTTTGGACAATAAGACTCATGCAAGGAATCTGCCCAAAGCGACTGCTATGGGGCTGTGCATCTGTACAGTGTGTGGCCAGGCACTGTACTACTGTGACAATGTGTGATGCTATCATGGCAAGGTACAGTGGGGAAACTGTGGTGTCACATGTCAATCTTACTCTTATGGCATGGTGGTGCTATCTTTTGTAAAGCCAAGTGGTAATCTCAAGGCATGGAGTTGTGCAGATGTCACATTTCATGATGGTGTCATCTCCCGGTCATGGGCTGTGGCAGAGCTTCAGTTTCTCAGTCTTGTCATCATGTCACAGTGTAGTCACCCCTCAAGACCTGTCAGGATTCCTTCCAGGAACTGTCTGCCATTACCAGAACCTTCGATGCTCAAGACCCTTTATAGAAAATGGCATAGTATCTATACACCTGCTCCTTATACTTTAAATCATCTCTAGGTTACTTATCCTTATAATACCTCTTACAACGTAAATGCTATATAAATAGTGATATTGTTTAGGGAATAATGACAAGAAAAACAGTCTATACAGATGCAACTTTTTTTCACATTCTTTCTACCCATAATTGTTGAATCTAGGGATGCAGAACCTGTAAATATGGAGAGCCCCCCATGTGATGGCACCAGCTTGTCGGTATCTCAGAGCCATGGTGATTGTTGTGTTGGGGCTTTGTGATCTTCAATATGATATGGTGCTGAGGTATATGTGATGCTATCTTTCTTGACACACTGACTTAGTCCTGGTCCACTGCCTCCTAAAACCCCAGAGAAGGTTCCAAACACATTGCACACATTTCTCTGGAGTCATAAAGCGTTTAGTGACAGTTACCTGGGAGGCCTAATAACTGTAATCTCAGCTCTGTCTCTGGTATCTGTCAGGCACCTGCTATGGCTTGCCCCATAAAATTCAGCTGTCAGTGCTCGACAGAGGAGGCAGCTGGATCAGAAGCCCAGCTTGATCCCTCAGCCAGGATGAATCTTACTTGGCCTTACAGGGATGCTGTCTGCTGGCTGGTTCTGCCCCTGTGCACAGGGATTCATGGCCTTTCCCACTGCTTTAAAGACAATCCCACTCCCAGATGTCACTTTCCCCCAAACACCTGTGTTTTTCAAACCCCATTTTGCCAAGAAAGACATGAAACTATATAGAACTAGTTCTGAGCTTGAAACTTATGCTCAAGTGTTAGAGTCTATAAACAAGTCTGGATGGTGCCTGGCAAAATGTCAGAGGGAGTGGTTTGTGAAGTAAGGCCAGCGAGCCATTAAGTGTGGAGAGTCCTTATTGGTTGACTGCTGTATCTAGTTTATGTTAATTAGATAAGCTATGTGGAATGTATAAATACCTCTGTTGTCCTACAATAAACGGCTCTCATTCCTGCTGTATCAATCTACACAAGTTGCTCGTCACCCCCCACTCCTCTGGCTATTTTTGCTGCAGCTGGACTGTGGCACTCAAGGCCCTATTAAAAAATAAGCTTGCTCATTTCCATATGCCTCACCTCTCCAGGCCACCCAGACTGGGGCAGTTCAGGTAAGAAAATACAGTAGATTCTCACCATTCACTGTACTTAGGTTCTTTAAAGTCATTGCAAATTTGGAACCATTGCTCCTGGAGAAGATACAGGGTTAGGTTTTCATGAGCCTCTGTCATAACATTTCTATCAGCCAATCAATACACAGCGTGTTTTATGACAGCCCTGTTTAAAGACACCTTATTTAATACATATTGTTGAACTCACAGCCCGAAGTGCTATAACTCATGCCTGATGGATGAAGCTATCACACGTTTTCTCCTGAAAAGCACATCACAGCCTTTATGCAGCGGAGGAGAGCACTTCTGACCTGTGCTTGGAGGCTGGTTTAAACAGAGAAATCATCAACCAAATGCACAAATGTGCAAAAATAAAAATGGAATTGAAAAGATTGTGGAAAGGACATTTGTTTACAACCTAAGACAAAGAAGGCAGGGACATCTAAAACAAGAAGGCTTTGTAAGATGAGCTGCCCTGCTCATCTTCACAGGGAATGTGTGCATCAGGCAAGTCAAATTTTTTCACCACAATACACATGTCCAAAAATGACCACGAAAGCATAGGAGTATTAACTTGGGGGTTGCAAATAAATTTTAGCAAATAGGTCAATTAACAAACAAAATGTATGAATCATGAATCATAAGTATCATCTGTGATTAAAAGGAACATTTACAGGGACTTATGGGGCCCCCAAGCCCATTCTGAGTGATTTATATGTATTGACTGACTTAATCCTGCCCCAAAAAAAATGAAGCAGGAGTTATTGCACCATTGTATAGCTGAGAGAATGGCGGCAAAAAGACGTAAAATAACTTGCTGCAGGTCCCACAGTCGGGTAGTGACAGAGCCCTGTCGAGAGCCATCCATGGGCTATGTGTAAACCAAAAATCAGCATCGCAACCAGTGAGTAGGAGAATCTGGTGTCTGTGAACTTGCAGTAGAAATTTCCTCTGGCCAAGACTTCCCAGACACATTGAGCCGTTTTCAGCTCTGCCTGGTCCCACACAGCACCAGAGATGGGGTGACCTGTTGCAGCCACCCTGCCTCTCAGAGATGGGTGTAACCTGCCACAATGCCAATTAACCTGCTGACTGCAAGACGTCACAAAGAAAGACTCCACCCTTGAAAACTTATCCCTGCCTTTGATGTACCCCCTTAAATAAACCACGGGAGCCATTTTCTAATTGTTCAGCTCCAGCTCCTGTGTGGACCTATCAGGGGGCTGGACCTATCAGGTTCTCCAAGCTCCCTTAAATCTATAATTCTGACTCTGTCTTTTGTCCTTTACTAATTATTTCAGACTTTAAGTTCATTGGAGGCTTATCCCTGTGAGTAGGCAAGAGTTGCCTAGCAAGGTGCTGGCCACCCCATGATAGAGCCCAGGTATAAAGCCAGGCAGTCTTGCTCTAGAATCCACATGCTTGATCCATGTAAGACCTGAGAAGCCATCTCACCCCCTACTCCAGTGTTTTTTATTGGTGCATTATAGTTGTACATATGGTGGGCTTTGTTGTTACATATCTGTACATCTACCCAGTGTAACAATATAGTTTAGCCAATATCATTCCCCGCTGGCTAGTAATCTCAGTGGCACTGGTTTCTCAAGAGAACCACCTGGGAACCTAAGACCTGACCCCATGCCTTTTTTTCCCTCCACATGGAAGCTGACTGGTACTTTCTTATCACGAGCTGTCAGAGTTTTCCTGATGCTGCCCCCTGAGTTGATCTCCCGTCTATGTATGGTACCTCCACTGAGGTGTCTGCTAATACTAACATATCTACCTTGGGCTCTATGCTCGATAGGGGAATGCTTTCTCTTCCTAACTAAATTCCTTCAGAAGTGCTTTTTTTTTTTTTTTTTTTTTTTTTGAGTGCTACACTGTATCCTCAGGATAAATCAGTAAGATTAGGAACACAGGATCATCATCCCAGTCACCCAGAAAAAAACCACTTCAGGTACCTGGACACGGACTCCTACACGAGAGTGATTCCCAATACTCCAAGGGTCCTTTACCCACTGGTAAACATGCTCAAGGAGGCGGGAGGTGGCATGGCTCAATGCCTGCAAGAACCAACTTTGTGGTTAGATGGTGTGAGTGGAAACGTTAAAAAGCCCTCCATGCCTCATTTTTTATGTTGTGAGGAAGGGATGATTAGAGAGCTCCCTTATTAGGGGGTTAGGTCTTATTGGGGTTTTTTTAGTGCATTATAGTTACATATAAGTTTTCAAAATAGTCCTTAATGATCCTCTGGATTTCAGAAATGTATATGGCAATATCTCCTTTTTCATCTCCAATTTTGTGTATTTGGGTCTTATTCTTTTGGTTAGTTGATTAGGTATTTATCAATCTTATTTATCTTTTCAAGAACCAACTCTTTATTGTGCTGTTTCTTTGCATTGTTCTATTATTAGTTCACTAATTTCAGCTCTGATCTTAAATATTCCTTGTCTTCTACAAGTTTTGAAATTAGTTTGTTCCTGCTTTTCTAGGGCCTTGAGATGTAGCATTAGATTGCCTGGCATGCAGGCGGCCTGGGTTCGATCCTCAGCACCACATACAAACAAAAATGTTGTGTCGGCCTAAAACTAAAAAATAAATATTAAAATTCTTTCTCTTTCTCTCAAAAAAAAAAAACCCTATAGAGTGGAATTGTATTGAGTAATTTGAGTAAATAAAGCATTGAAAAGGGTAAAAAAACAAGAAGAAATAAAAAGGGATAGGAAGGTAAAAGAAAGTTTAAAATATTTAAAAGATGAACAGAGGTACAGCAGGAGAGAAGTAGCAAGTGATGGCTATAATGGTATAAAAAACTAAAATAAATTATGAGAGAGAGAGAGAGAAAAAACAAGTGAATTTGGCTATTGAAGGGGGAAGAGAGAAGAGAAGGTATAATAAGAGAAACAAAAACTAGAGACAAAACAAAGTCAAACCAAACCACATAAACAAAAATCCTTACCCCTCTAAAGTCAAAACAAGTTAAAGTAACAAATGATTGAGGAAAGGAAAAATAAATACAGAATAAAAAAAGAAGAAAAAGGAAGGGAAAAGTGATTTAAATGAAGAGAAAAAAATGAATACACACACAAAATCACACAGCCACAGCTCATCAACACAACTAGAACATACACTCAGGCTTGATGGAAAGAAGAGGGGAAAAAGAAAAAGAATAATCTTAATGAAAAATAAAGGGGTGTCTCTGCTGAGGTAGTCAAAAGAGTTGACAAGCATGATGTTTACTGTCTTTCCATACTGTCCTCCTTTTCGTTTCTTCTTAGACTATGTATCCCTAGAGAGAGCAAGAGCTGGAGGTTGTTAAAACCATGTTCTTTGAATTGCTCCTTAAGCTGTCAGCTGGCCTGGAACCAAAGCTGGTTGTAATGGCTCTCAGCTCCCCCTCTCACTAGTTTAAGTGAGGACAGAAGGGAAAACAGTGATAATTAGTGCTTTGTCCAAGCAAACTGGATAGAAGCCTGTCGGAAGCTGCCCTGAATGAACACGCCTTTAAATCCTGATGCCCCAGGCATTGCACAATTTTTGCATTCCGCAGTAACTCGGGCTTTGCCTTCGCTTGGATAATGAGGTGTGGTTCCAGGTGTAGGCGTCTCTGCTGCAGTTGAGTTACACTCACCTGTTTCTTTGTAATCCTACCCCTTTGCCCTTTGGGGGATAGAATGCTCCATAGAACCTCCCCTTGTGTGTCCCCTATATAAGAATAAAGAATTCCTGTGGCTTGCTCTCTTTTCACGGACCCTTAAGGTCGCAGAGCCATCCCTGGATTATTGAAAAGGTACTTCTGTGTTCTTTGTTATTTTCTTAAGTTATTGGAATGGTCAGATTTTGTGAACCTAGCATTAGTTTGCCCGCTAGGATAGATGGCGATAGACGCACGTCCAGGGCAGGGTTGATACAGAGTTCTACATGTGAAGTTCGGGTGGCTGACATATAGTTCTGACTATATGCTTTGTCATAAGGAATCTGCTCTAGAGAGAATGGGTCGACCCACTCCATTATGGGGCAGATGCTGACCTCTGCCAGGTGCCTGGATCTGGGGGTGGGAGACCTCCTGAGAGCTCCACTCTTGGGGCAAAGTGACCAACTTCCTGAACTTCTCACAGTCCACTGCCCACAATGTAGTCCTCCCAGGATCAGAACCCAAGTGCAAAGTGCCTGCCTTTCCAGTTTCTGGGTTCTCTGACTAATCCCACAAGGCGCCAAACCCAAAGGGAAAGCAAGCAGCACTCAGCTGTGTATCCCAGCCAGAGTGAACCCCAGACACAATTCCTCTGTGTCCGCCTCACTTGCAAACTACCAGGAGGACTATAGCTCTCACAGCAGGACAATCAGCTACAGCTTACTGTGGACTCCCTGGCTTTCACAGCAGACAGATCCACATGGTCAACAGCTACCCCAAGATATCAGTTCTTCATTCTCCAGCTAAAAAAAAAGAAAACACCCCTCATATACCAGTTCACCATGCTGCTTCTGGGCCACTCAAATTCAGAGCACCCCTCTGCTCCACAGGATACCCTGAGCCAATTGTTTTGTTTTTGTTTTCACAAATTCAGACTTTCTTTCTGTTTGTGTCACCCACCCCTAGTTCCATGATGGTATTGGCTGGTGCAGAGCTATTTTTTCCTGTCTTATGTTCAAGGCACTCAAATTTCTGTCCAGGATTCTGATAATGAAATTTGGTCTGTCACTTACCTCCCTGGGCAGCAGTATTCCTGCTGCTTGAATCCTGAGCCACAGAGAACTGGAAATCACTCCTTTTCTCTGCTCCACCATCTTTGTCCTCCCTGGGGCTGGGGGGAGGGACAGAAGTTGAGTCTTAAGTGAGAAAATTTATGTAAAGACTTCACATGGAATAATTAAAATCAGAGCAGAAATCAACGAAATTGAAACCAAAAAAAACATTGAAAAAACTGATAAAACAAAAAGTTGGTTCTTTGAAAAAATAAGATCGACAGACCCTTAGCCATGCTAACGAAGAGAAGAAGAGAGAGAACTCAAATTACCAACATACGAGATGAAAAAGGCAATATCACAAGGGACACTATAGAAATACAGAAGATAATTAGAAATTATTTTGAAACCCTATATTCCAATAAAATAGAAGATAGTGAAGACATCGATAAATTTCTTAAGTCATATGATTTGCCCAGATTGAGACAGGAAGACACACACAATTTAAACAGACCAATAACAAAGGAAGAAATAGAAGAAGCCATCAAAAGACTACCAACCAAGAAAAGCCCTGGACCGGATGGGTACACAGCAGAGTTTTACAAAACCTTCAAAGAAGAATTAATACCAATACTTTTCAAGTTATTTCAAGAAATAGAAAAAGAAGGAGCTCTTCCAAATTCATTCTATGAGGCCAACATCACCCTGATCCTGAAACCAGGCAAAGACACTTCAAAGAAAGAAAACTACAGACCAATATCTCTAATGAACTTAGATGCAAAAATCCTCAATAAAATTCTGTCGAATCGGATACAAAAACACATCAAAAAAATTGTGGACCATGATCAAGTAGGATTCATCCCTGGGATGCAAGGCTGGTTCAATATACGGAAATCAATAAATGTTATTCACCACATCAATAGACTTAACCATAAGAACCATATGATCATCTCGATAGATGCAGAAAAAGCATTTGACAAAATACAGCATCCCTTTATGTTCAAAACACTAGAAAAACTAGGGATAACAGGAATTTACCTTAACATTGTAAAAGCTATATATGCTAAGCTTCAGGCTAGCATCATTCTGAATGGAGAAAAACTGAAGGCATTCCCTCTAAAATATGGAACAAGACAGGGATGCCCTCTCTCACCATTTCTATTTAATTTAGTCCTCGAAATACTAGCCAGAGCAATTAGACAGACAAAAGAAATTAAAGGCATAAAAATAGGAAAAGAAGAACTTAAATTTTATCACTATATGCGGATGATATAATAATATATCTAACAGACCCAAAAGGGTCTACAAAGAAACTACTAGAACTAATAAGTGAATTTAGCAAAGTGGCAGGATATAAAATCAACACTCATAAATCAAAGGCATTCCTGTATATCAGCAACAAATCTTCTGAAATGGAAATGAGGACAACCACCCCATTCACAATATCCTCAAAAAAAATAAATAAATAAAATACTTGGGAATCAACCTAACAAAAGAGGTGAAAGATTTATACAATGAAAATTGCAGAACCCTAAAGAGAGAAATAGAAGAAGACCTTAGAAGACGGAAAAATATACCCTATTCATGGATAGGCAGAACTAACATCATCAAAATGGCGATATTACCAAAAGTTCTCTATAGGTTTAATGCAATGCCAATCAAAATCCCAACGGCATTTCTTGTAGAAATAGAGAAAGCAATCATGAAATTCATATGGAAAAACAAAAGACCCAGAATAGCAAAAGCAATTCTAAGCAGGAAATGTGAATCAGGAGGTATAGGGATACCAGATTTCAAACTGTACTACAGAGCAATAGTAACAAAAACAGCATGGTACTGGTACCAAAACAGGCAGGTGGACAAATGGTACAGAATAGAGGACACAGAGACGAATCCGCAAAATTACAACTTTCTTATATTTGATAAAGGGGCTAAAAACATGCAATGAAGGAAGGATAGCATCTTCAACAAATGGTGCTGGGAAAACTGAAAATCCATATGCAACAAAATGAAACTGATTCCCTTTCTCTCACCATGCACAAAAGTTAACTCAAAATGGATCAAAGAGCTTGATATCAAATCAGAGACTCTGTGCCTGATAGAAGAAAAAGTTGGCTCCGATCTACATATTGTGGAATCGGGCTCCAAATTCCTTAATAGGACACCCATAGCACAAGAGTTAATAACTAGAATCAACAAATGGGACTTACTCAAACTAAAAAGTTTTTTCTCGGCAAGAGAAACAATAAGAGAGGTAAATAGGGAGCCTACATCCTGGGAACAAATTTTTACTCCTCACACTTCAGATAGAGCCCTAATATCCAGAGTATACAAAGAACTCAAAAAATTAAACAATAAGATAACAAATAACCCAGTCAACAAATGGGCCAAAGACCTGAACAGACACTTCTCAGAGGACGACATACAATCAATCAACAAATACATGAAAAAATGTTCACCATCTCTAGCAGTCAGAGAAATGCAAATCAAAACCACCCTAAGATACCATCTCACTCCAGTAAGAATGGCAGCCATTATGAAGGCAAACAACAAGTGCTGGAGAGGATGTGGGGAAAAGGGTACACTTGTACATTGCTGGTGGGACTGCAAATTGGTGCAGCCAGTTAGGAAAGCAGTATGGAGATTCCTGGGAAAGCTGGAAATGGAACCACCATTTGAACCAGCTATTGCCCTTCTCGGACTATTCCCTGAAGACCTTAAAAGAGCGTACTACAGGGATACTGCCACATCAATGTTCATAGCACCACAATTCACAATAGCTAGACTGTGGAACCAACCCAGATGCCCTTCAATAGATTAATGGATAAAAAAATGTGGCATTTATACACAATGGAGTATTACACAGCACTAAGAAATGACAAAATCATGGCATTTGCAGGGAAATGGATGGCATTAGAGCAGATTATGCTAAGTGAAGCTAGCCAATCCCTAAAAAACAAATGCCAAATTTCTTCTTTGATATAATGAGAGCAACTAAGAACAGAGCAGGGAGGAAGAGCAGGAGGAAAAGATCAACTTTAAACAGAGACATGAGGTGGGAGAGAAAGGGAGAGAAAAGGGAAATTGAATGGAAATGGAAGGAGACCCTCATTGATATACAAAATTGCATTTAAGAGAATTTGAGGGGGAAGGGGATAAAAAACAAGAGAAAGAATTAAGTTACAACAGGTGGGGTAGAGAGAGAAGATGGGGGGGGTATAGTAGAGGATAGGAAAGGTAGCAGAATACAACAGTCACTAATATGGCATTATGTAAAAATGTGGATGCGTAACCGATGTGATTCTGCAATTTGTATTTGGGGTAAAAATGGGAGTTCATAACCCACTTGAATCGAATATATGAAATATGATATGTCAAGAGCTTTGTAATGTTTTGAACAACCAATAAAAAAAAAAAGACTTCACATGGTACCTAGTACTGGGTAAAACTTAAGATGACAGGCAGAGTATATTTCTTCCCACTTTTATTTCACAGTAGCGTTAGTAACAATGAAAACCCAGATGTCTATAAACGAGGAACCAGTTAAATAAACTATATAGTATCATCTATATGTACATACATATATTTTATCATTAAAAGAATAAAGCAAACAAATAATTATGCTGTTGTCATTAAGAAGCAAGATTTTCAACAGCAAGAGGAAAAGATTCAAAATCAAAGTTAAGCAAAGCTCTCTAATACTAAATTTGAATTGAAAATATCACTATGAACTCATAATGTGTTTTCTCTAATTTTTTTTTCCCCATTTACAAGCCTCAACAACTTTTCTTTCCAGAAATCAAGGGACTTGCCAATGACTACTGGAGTCATGGTCCTCTCAGGATTTGGGAAGCAACTTAAGGAAGACACTCCCACTGTCCAGGCATGGGAAACCTAAGCATTGAAGAGAATCACAATGGCAATGGATTGAAATACATCAAATAGGTTTACATTTGTGAGTTTCTCATGATACTATAAAACAAAACCAAAAAAAAAAAAAAAAAAAAAGGTCTCATTGGTTACGTCTGGAAGACATAAGAAGACCAACCCGCTGTTCTGAATACTGGTAAATGCAGGAAAAGAATTGAGCATTTAACCTGTTTTTCCTGATTGAACTACACCAGACGATCATTAAATGGTCAAAAGGAAATAATACCCCCTACAGAAAGATTCCATATAGCAAATTAGAGAAAAATGATAGAATTCAATGTCACTTTTTGCAATCCCCAAAGTGAAATAACAGTCTGGACAATGATTGTCAACGACTATGGCATCACCAAGAGATCCTCTGTCATTGTGTGCTGACTGAGGGAAAAGAAGCACGTGACAATAACTACAATGCCACCCTGCACAGAAAGAAATTAAATCTGAATCAAACCAAGCCTCAGTCACTGGATATAACTGGCACTTCACCAGAAGAGAGGGGACAGGAAAGAGTAAGGTAGATGGTACCCTACAGATGCAATCCTTCCTAGATAACAGGAAGTGACCTGGTCTCATCAACACATGAATTAGAACAGGATGAAGGGAGAGTGGGGGGGGCTATGCAGGGAGAAGACCAAGAGAAAGTGCAACGTGTGAAACATTTAAATCCTGATTCAAATAAACCAATGCAAAAAATATGATTCGGTTAAAGAAATTTGAAGACTGGGTGAATATTTAATGCTACTACAAAATTACTATCAAGTTTTTTGTGGTATGATGGCATTGTGATTTTTTTTAAAGTCCTTGGATGTTAGAAATGCATAAATTTCACCTGTAAATACAGGTGAAATCATATGACATTGGGGATGTGTTTTAAGTAATCTGGCAGGGGGCACAGGTGAAACAGAAGTGGCTGTAAGTTTATGGTTTGGGCTGGGTGACAGGTCCATGAAGTTTCATTGAGCTATTTTCTAAAATTTTGTGAGTTTTAAAATACATTATAAAATTTTTTAGATACAGGAAGTTCATGAGGTGGATAATCATTTATACTTCAAACAGAGAACTGAGCAGGAAAATCCACTACATGCAGGTAACTAACCCCCAAACAGATCTTTGCTCAGCCTCACTTTCGCTGAGCTCGGACTAGCTGGTAAACATAGGCTCCACTCCGAGTGTGGCACATCAAAAACCTCTCCTTCCAGAGAGGCTGCCTGGCTTGGACACGTATCCCCAACTGCCCCAGCCACCCTCCAGGCTGAAACCGCTTCTCCTGGCTGTTTAACAGCATGGCTGCAGGAAAGGGGGCAGGCACCCTGCTGGCCTGGTCAGTAACACACCTCAGCCACCTCCCTGCTCTGACCCGTCCTGCCCTGTCCAGGGAGATCTCTCCTGCTCTACATTTTAATAATTACCCTTTCACCAAAAATTCTCTTCCTGTATTGCCTATATGATCCCTGTTTCTTCAGGCCCATTTCTACCACCATCACGTACACAGACACATCCAGAGGGGTAGTATCTTATAAAAATAGCCGTCGTATATTGATTGCCCTGTGTCCACACTGTCAGGACCTTGGCATTCAAATTTCACAATGACCCTAAGGGGAACTGTGATTATCCAATTTTACAGATGCAGAAACAAAGACAAATGCTTGAAGTAACTTAATAAAGTCACATGACTTGTCAATGGCAGAGCTGGGATTTGAATCAAGATCATCCGTTTACAAAGCTTAGTTATCAGGTTTGTATACTGGATCACCTTGGTTAGCACTAAATTGGCAATTCAGTGTCCACTGGGAGATAGATGTATGCAAATGAGAAGTTCAAACATCCCACCCTAGGTCTCCCCTTCCACATCTTTACTATGTCCCCATGCCTGGCCTCCCCTCCCTTCCATGTGGCGGAGGGCTGAAGGAGTATTCCATTGGGCCTGGAAGAATACTGATCCATGTGGAAGAAGGCTGCTGCCAAGCAAACCTGGACAGGATGAGATGTCTATAAATAATCATAAGAGTGTGAACAGAGTCTCTCCCCTGGGGCTCCCTTTGCAAAAGGTTGATAGTAATTGATGAGGCTACAGGGACATGCCAATCCTTCTGCTCTTAGAACCAGGTGTGGTTATTTACAGAAATGTCAGCTTCCCGGCCCTCCCTCCCCATCTCTGCCAGAGGCTTGGAGACCAGAAAAATATCAATTTACTGCTGCCCTGGGGCAGGAGGCCATGAGCCACCTGTGCACTCCACTGCCTACAAACCAGACCCGGGCTCTTGCGCCAGCTGAGAGTTCCTTGGTTTTTGGAAATCTGAGGAGTGAGAGAAAGTCACCACAAATATGCCCCTTTCCAGGTGCAGGGAGGACAAGTGACCCCCCCCCTGAAACCATACCACAAACTACTAAGTCAATAAGTTCCCACATTGCCCAGCCCATAGTGGAGAAACAAACAGACCACTGGAAAACAAGTCAGAAGATGTGGATTCTGACCCCCAAAAGACGATCTGCTAGCTAATCAATAGCCAAGTTCCTATGTCCACAACGGGCCATCTGTTAGCCAACCAATGTCTGAGTCCCAATTCCCACAACTTTGAAATGAGAACTTGTCTTCTACCACTTGTCAGACCATTTTTTCTTTTTTATCCTTGGGATTGAACCCCAGGGTGCTTTACCACTGAGCTACCTCCCCAGCCCTTTTTATGTATTTATTTTTCTTATTTTGAGACAGGGTCTCGCTAAGTTGCTGAGGGCCTCATTAAGTGGCTGTGGCTGCATTCAAACTTGTGATCCTCCTGCTTCAGCCTCCCGAGTCACTGGGATTACAGGCAGGTGCCACTGCACCCAGCACAAAGAATGTTTTTGGAAATAGAATGATGCAGTCAACTGATCTGTGCCCTGTGAGAAATCATGCTTGTTACAGTCATTATTGCAACTCAATCCTATCAGTCTGATTATAACACCCTGTGAGAACCAAGGTCTACCTACATAGGCTTGAGAAAAATACCTTCCAACTGAACTAACTGCCAGCACCCCGTGGCCTTGCTGGCAGTGGGAAGAGCAAAGTCAAAATGTAGCATGTAAGCCTGATTTCTCAGAGCAGCTGAACTGTGCGGGAAGATCATTTTGTTATTACAAGGTTTACGTGCACACTCACACAAAAATCAATTTCACAAGTAAATAAAAGACTTTTGGGAATAGGGGCAGAACTGCATTTCAAGGTTGCTGTAGCCGGCTTGAGCCTCTACCCTGAGTGAGTGAATCTCAGCCTGTAATGAACAGAAAATTGTCCTGCTCCTTCTTTGCTGAGGATGACCTTAAA
The DNA here is from genome assembly GCF_052094955.1 of Ictidomys tridecemlineatus. Taxonomy (NCBI): domain Eukaryota; kingdom Metazoa; phylum Chordata; class Mammalia; order Rodentia; family Sciuridae; genus Ictidomys; species Ictidomys tridecemlineatus. Next base: position 50,470,772 of record NC_135480.1, on the reverse strand, counting down.
AGACACACCAGAATCTCACACTTCAGGATGACCCAGCTGATTTGTGCAGAGCCAGAGGGAGGGACAGACTAGCACACCATAGGCATCTCAGCTGGATGTGTTAGCTGTCCAGAGCACCCATGGGTGCCTTGGCTCACAGTGACCTCAGAGTGGTTGTCCTCAGCACCACTCCCACTTCTGCAGCTCCCATGGATAACCTTTCCCAGTTCTAGAAAACGGGAGGCTTGACCTACATAGGGCAGAGCCAGGACTCGAAACCAGGTGCCTCTACTTCTGAAGCACCATAACACCCTCCCTGACTATAACTGGATCCCATGGCAAGGGCCCAGATCCTCAGGATGCAGTGAGAGTCAACATGGCCACAGGTGCATAAAGAACTGCATCTCATTCCCTTTAATCAAACATGGCCTTCAGCCACCTGGCCCTTTCACGGTTCCATAATGTGGGGTGGTACTGGGAAGGGAACCCCTAAAGCTGCCTCCACAGAGGGTGTCAGGCTAGATGGCAGACCGGGGTGGTTTCACTCTTTCTCTCGTCAGGAGCAGAGATTTTTGCTTTCCTCAGAAGTTCCAACTCCAAGGAAAAGAAAATCAATTGAAAATATATTTTTAAAACAACTTAGTTTTATTTTTTTAGGAGATATTTTAGGAAAAAAAGTCTATCTGATTTTGCACAAAGAAGCAGCACACACAATGATTCTTATAAGCCATAATAATACAGTAACATAAGCATTGATTTTATTTGGTGTCATAATTTGTGCTGAGGGATTTACAGGGATTATGTCAAATGAGCAAATAATCTACACAAGATTCTTTGTCCCTAATATACAGATAAGAGACAGAGGCTCAGAGTAACTTGCCCAAGATCACAGCTGGAATTCCAAAGCCCCCTAGACCCCAAAGACCCATACTCCCCATGTAGGCTCCCGGCTTTGTTTTCTAGAACCTACACAATAGCCTTTATAAAATTCTTTTCTTGGAGATATATATATATATATATATATATATATATATATATATATATGTTATACACAGTGGAATATTATTCAGCCATTTAAGGAATGGAGTTCTGATTCATGGATAAACCTTAAAGACTTTATCCAAATTAAGTAAACCAGACACAAAAGGACAAATATTGTATAATTTTATTTATATGATATATCCAGAAAAGGCAAATTCATAGATAGAAAATAGAATTTAGGTTACGACAGGTTATGGGAAGGGGTGAATGGGGAGTTATGGCTTAATGAAGCAACTTCTTTTGGAGTGATGAAAAGTTCTAGAAATAAATGGAGGTGATGGCCCCCCAACATTGTGATATAATCTATGACTCTGGATTGTACATTTAAAAATGGTTACAATTGAAAATTTATGTTATATGCATTTTTACCACAATAAAAAATATTCAATTTCTTTTCTGCTTATTATTAACCCAAATTTATTTCTATGTCTTATAATCGACAAACTGATTGATTCACCATCTAAGATGAAAACTAAGTTCTAGGCCACAAGAGGAATGACCAACTAAAATCATCCTGAAAAATAGAAAGACCAAGCAGATAAATAATATGTACAGACCAGAGCTGGGGACTTGTTTTGCATAGATTATTATAGTTACCTGTGCAAGATGGGAGGTTGAATTTTGGAAACATCTGGGGGAATTGTTTAACAGTTACATCTTTTGATTTTAAATAGAAAAGTATTCTAGGAACAAGGGGATAGAGCTGTCTGAGACCCATCACACATACAGCTCTTCTAGCATAGTGACAGTAAATTCAATACCAATTTCATCCTGTGGCTGCACCAGGAATCCCCAGTGTTGTGGAGTTCACCAAGGGCAGGATGGTACCTAGGCCAGACTCCATGGAAGATGTGCATCATGGAGCCAATGACTCCTTTGTCTAGGACCCTGAACCCCAGGAGTGAAAAATTAAGAAACCCAAGTCTACCAACAGAATTTCCTAGTATTGGCCTGGCTGCCAAATTCTCTGTCCTTGGGAGTGGGCTGAAATGAGTAAAGAATTTTAGCTGGTATTCCAGCTATGTTCCTCCACATCCAAACTATTTCAGTATCTCCAACTCCTCTCTATCCTCAGACTACTGACCGACATTACACATCATCTCTCACCTGATCCAGAACAGCAACTCCCTTATTGCTGTCATCAATTTATCAAATATTTATTGAGTACTAACTATGTTAGACACTGTTCTAGATACTGGAGATGAGGTAGTGAACAAAAGACACCAATCCCCCAGCCCTCACGGAGCTGACGTTCCTGTGATCTCTGGAGTTTAGCATTATTCCTTTATAGTCCATCCTCTGCAATAGCCAACAGAAAAATCTTTCAGAAGCATGGATTGGATGGTGACACCCCCTCCCTATGCTGGAAATCCTCCCTGGTTCCTCATTTTCCAAGGACAAAGTTCAAGTTCCTAAGCATGGCTCACAGGACCCTTTCAAACCTGGTCCCTCCAATCCCTATACTTCATCTTCACTCTGCCATAACCCATCATTCCAACTCATGCATGATGAAAGCTTTTGTGGGAAGCATCAACAAGCATCATTTGGTACATCTGGAATTTGTGGGCAGAGAAACAGCAGATATGTCCTCCTGGCATCCTACAGAGCAGGATGCTTGGACTGCAGCACAGGTGTATGTGTGGTGGGTCTCAGAGAGCTCTGCCCCCTTGTTCTCCATTTAGAGGGAGCAAATATGAAAGTGACTTTGCCCCTGGAAGAGAGGAAAGATAAACATTTTGGACTCAGGCACAGCAGCTCTAGCCGAAGTGCCAGGTGTACAGACGTGCAGAGAAAAGTCAGCCATCTAGCTCCCGAAGAACCTGGGAGCCCCCATTCCATGAGAATTGAATTCAGACACAGTTAGCACTGACTAGGGGTCAGGGAGAATGGAATCTAAGTCCCATGAGAATTGCAGCAGCCTCTTCTGGGAGCACAGAATTATCCATCTAGCTGCTACCCCATTGCCAGGCACCCAGAGAAGGTCCCTAGTGTCATTCATTTAGCAGTCTGTCTCTAGCTGCATCCCCCTCACAGAACATGCCCCCAGCTACAGGCCAGCCTTATAAAACTTCTTGTTCAAGTTTGCCAAACACTTGAATACCTCCTTGACTTTATATATCTGGTTCTGGGTAAGTGTGGGACTTTGCCCACTATCTGCCGGAGAATTCTTTCTAGATGTGAATGAGCATTTATCCTAATTCAAAGCCTCTATACTGAGACCTATGATCACCTCATACATATACTCTTTCATATACTGAACAGAATTGAATTTGCTCCTCTGGGGGTTCTGCCAAATTTTGTTTATTGCAATCTATTATTTGCATACTATCTCCCTGCTAAATTATGAGTTCCTCAAAGGTAGGGACTACACCTTATTCATCTCTAAATGTCTATTTTGTTCACATTATATGATTCTCAGTAATTAAACAGTACCTGGCACGTAGTAGGTGCTCAATAAGTATGGAAGAAAAGCAGGAAAGAAAGAGAGGAGAAAGGGATGAGAAAGGTAAAAATGGGGAAAAAAGAGAAAGGCAGAAAGAGACTTAGGGAAGAAAAAATCAGCAGTTAGCTGGGCTCCCCATTGGAGATGGCTGTCTTCAGACACATTAGCTGCTCCTGGGCTCTTGTAAGAAATCACTCAGCAGCTCCTGCTCACACCCAGGGACAGTGGGAACTAAGTGGAGCTGCCCACTGCTTCCTGAGTTGGAGGTTCACCTCTGCCCCTATATCCCTCCTTGAGGAATCTTAGAATAATGACACGATTCTTTTCTGATTCTATTTTTTTTTCCCACTGGAAATTGAGTGTCCTGGGCTGCTTTGGGAGACCTCCACCCAGCAGACCTCATCATGTGATCACCTGGGTATGAAATAATCTTCAAAAACCCATTTCTGCTAGTCTGCCTACCTGCAGAGAGGAGAATAGGGATGGGAAGTAGCTTGATCTGGAACCCTTTGTTAAAAGGAAGCACAGACCCAGAAGAATGGTCCGTTAATGAGTTTAATTCTTGTTCTCCACCCAGCCCAACACCATCCCCACCCCCACAAGCAATGACTCGCCACCGTGCTGCACATTGGAACTACCTGGAGAGTTTTCAAATTCACTGCCGCTAGGGATTCACCTCCTGGCATTCTGATTAATCTGCAAAGGACACTACCAGACCCGCAAACGTTCAGAGAATGCCCTGGTGATTCTAATGGATAGCGAAGACAGGGAGTCACTGCCCCACAGTGTGACTCCCAGTAACGATCTCCTGGAGATGGGACAGCCAGTTCTGTCACCTAAGATCATTGTTGTCACTTGATAGGGAAGAGAAGGCCACACCTTCTCTGGCCACCTGAGCACTGGCTCTCCTGAGCTTCCTAGAGCAGGTGATACAGTGACAGTAGGTTCTGATGCTCCACCAAGAGACTTCCAGTGAGCAGAAAAGACTGAATTGGCAGAGACGACTTGTCACAAATAGCTCAGGCAGTCACGCCCTTTGGAAGTGGGCCAAGAGAGCAGAACTGTCACCTCGCTGGGACTTTGCTTCTCCTTCCTCAGGATTCATTTCCTTCCTCCAGCTCTGCTACTTTGGGCTCCCTCGGTCAAAGCCTTAGCAGCGACAGTTCTCCAAGCGGGTTCTCCCTTCTCCTGCAAATAAGAAATGGACTCTGACTCTTGTGGTTTATGCTAAATATAATTCTCCGTTGCTTCAGAATAAACATTTTTGAGTAGAGAAAATTGTCATCCGATCTATGTTTAGAAAGAGAGCTCTGACAGTGGGGTTTTTATTAGTACTACAGTATCTTCCAGCCCACAAACTTTTACTGCATTTCTTCTCCGTATCAGTCACTCAGCAAGGAGCAGGCAATTTTGAAAAATGAGTCAGATTCAACTCCTCCTCTCCACGAGCCAGCCAGGAAGTCGGTTGGTTAGCAGCGTGTACAAAGGTGAAAATGTGAAGTTGGGGATGTGCCCAGGGTCTCGTGGGAGACTGCAAGAGATTCTTGCACTAAGTATTGGAGGATGGCTGGGAGTTGGCCAGATGGAGGTGGCGAGGATTTCCAAGGCAATGAGGTCAATGTGAACAAAGGCTGGTTTAACCAACGTGAGGGAGCGCTGACCAAGAGAGGAAACCACAAGCAATCGTGGAACAGAATGTGTGGGGAAAGAAATCATAGAAAATGCTTGTGCTGTGTTTACTGTGGGGCTGGCAGGATTCTATATTTTGTATTTGTGGTCATTCATTTGTTCTTTCTCTTAATTCTCATAGCAAACTGATCAGATAAGATTATCATGCCTGATTTGCAGATGAGAAAATCAAGTCACAGGGAGTAAGACTGCCAGAAATCACAAATAGGCTGAAAAGTTCCCCAGGAGGCAGACTCCACGGGAGCCCACAGCTTTGGCTGTGCTGTGGTGTTCTACCACATTTTCTGTAGATTACTGACAGAAGCCATGTTTAAAGAGAGTGGATGTTATCATGTAGGGTAAAGGTTCAGAAAAATTTTGTATTAGAGAATGCACCATTGCCTACATATAAAGACACAATCAAGGGGAAGGTCTAAGGGCAGGAGTGTCCACTGCAGGATGGGTAATAGAACAGGAGAAAGCAAAGTCCAAGGGTGAACAGTGAGCAAGATGGTGGGATGGGAGCCCTGTGGCTTTGCTTCCCCAAAGACATTCAACTAGCAATTATCCACAGGCAAGAACGCTGTCCTGAGTGTCCCAGAACTCAGGAGTGCAGCTGGGATACCCTGGGTGGGCAGCACTGAGCAGGGCTAAGGAAGGACAAGAGCTTACCTCTCCTCACTGTGCTGTGCCCTTGCCTCCCCCAGATTGCAGAAGCCAGGTGCAAAGCTGGCCTCAGCCCCCTGCCATTGAGTGGCCCTTGCTTGGGAGTACTCCAGGTCAGGTGGAAGCTAGGTGCTGGTGGGGTCCAGAGGCCTCAGGATCCCAACCACTTGATTCTGACCACCTAAGCACACACTGCAGGAAACATCTGACCTTCAGGCTGGAAATCTCCATATAGCTTCTCTTCCCAGCTGGGCATTACCATCAAGTCCTCACAAGCTCCAGTCCCCTAACACAAAGGGAAAGACCTGTAAGAAAGGCTCAGGGTTATCAAGCAGTGGCTACCCCACCAAGTGGGCAGACTCTTGCCTCCATGCATCTGTGAGAACCACAGGAGTAGACTTGCTTGCCCCAGAAGTCAGACAGCCTCTTTACCAGCTAAAATCCCATCCTGAAGCCTTGCCCCAAATGGGAGGCAATCCCAACCATGCAATTCTTGCTCTTGAATTAGCAGAATTTGGTGATTGATTGAAATTGGGGGCTTGGGGTAGAGTCAAGAATGTCATGCAGAGTTTAATTTGGATGAAAAACAGTCTAGGAGGAGGGATGATAGAGACAATTAGGAACCTGCTGCATTTGGGTTGGTGAGGGGGTGGGGGAGCAGAGGGTGGAGGACAGATTGTTGCCCACAGTGTCCAAATGGCAGTGTCGTCAACAGAAGCATGACAGAGGGAGAGAAGGGCATGAATGCTGCAATAGCCCTCATTGCCTGTCTCTCCCACACCTCTGAGTACCTCGCCACAAAATGGGTCATCAATAGCTATCATTTATCAAACTCTTCAAGGTACTGCAGCATTCATTTTTAGCTGACATTCAGCTATTTCTCTACAGGGAGGCAAAGTTCCACTTATCAAACTCTATTCGTTATCCTAATTTAATTTCTCTGCAATGAGAGTTAGAAGCTTTTTTAAGAAGGAAAATTATTCTGATGTGAAAGACACAATTGCTTCTTACCATCATGACAGGTCAATTTAAGAATGCAAAAGGACCATAGCATGAACTCCAGGCTCATTCCTGAGAGCTGCAGCTCATTCAGCGGTCTGGGGCCTCTCGGGCAGTTTGCTGAAGTAGCGAAACTCCTTTTACTGCTGCTAAAGATTCAGGTCAAGACATTTTAGCCAAAGTAATAGCCTAGAATACCAACTACCTCCTGGTGTTCTCTCTTGCTTTCTCTGTCACAGTTAAAGAGAGGAAAACCAGCTTTTCTGATTATAGGAAATGTGGCTGTCATTCCCAAAGCCCATTCCCCCCCCCCAAAAGCCACTTCCTTCAAAGTCAGCCGCCAAGTCAGCTCAGCCATTCCACTTCCTCCCCATCTCCCACCTGCTTAGCTCATCATACCAGGAGCACAAATCAACATTAAGCATGTCACTGAAAGCACATGTATCCCACCTTGTACCACAAAACTTCATTTTTCATTCAGCCTGACATCTCCCTCATCCGTCTTTGTTTTTAAACAGATGGCAGAAATCTCAAGGAGGGAGAAAAAGCTAAAGTTCTAGTATGCAATGACACCAGTTGCCCATCCCATAATCACCCCCCTCCCTCCTTAGCAGAGGGTAGGAGAGTGCTCCAGGGAGTCTCAATGAGAGGTAAATGATAGAAGCTGCTGGAAAGACCACTTTAAAGAGGACTGGCTCAGCTGAGAGTGGTCCCTTTTGTCCCTTCTTCCTGCTGGCATGTTGATGTGACTTCTTTTAGAAGACAGAAAACAACTTGACGATGTGTTTAAGCCACTGTATCTAGGTTTCTGTCCCTAGCAGCTCTGCTACTGTGATTCCTCCCTAGGAGAGTAGAAGACAAGGTGACAGAGCAGCTTTTTCCTGGCCTTGGAGGATGTTCTCTGAGAACAGCTGCCAGAGGACTGCATTGAAATTAGCTTTATGCACGTCTGTCTTCCACCCTAAATGGTGTGTTCCTTAAAAGCAAACACTGGCATATTAGTCATGGCCATTTGGCAGCAACTCAGAGCCCGATGCAGGGTAAGAACTCTGCAAACACATGTTGAAGACACAAAACGGAAGCTGCCATTGGGTTCTGGGGCTAGTTATTGAATCCCCGGACATGGCTCATGGATGAAGCTACCCACCATCAACCACTATTTTTGCCCAAATGCAAAATGCAACAGGCCCTATTGTCTCCCTGCAGTCAGTGACAGATGGATGTCTTCTTTCTGTGAGAAGAAAATTTCTTGGGCATTAAAATACCCTGCCATTGTTAGTCACTTAACAAAAAAGCTTTGTAAATCCACTCAAACTTCATTGAGGATGTTCTAGCAACCTGATCATTCATGGGAATATCTTTGTAAGTGAAGTACCCTCATTATCCCCACTTAGGGTCTAGAAAGTGAAATGGCTTGCCCTCTTGTCATTCAATAGAAAGGCAAGGATATGAACCCAGTTCTTCCCACACTATTCTGACAATACCTTACTGCCTTTCTCCTTCTTAGCAGTTTCAGAACGAAACCTGAGAAAATAAAGTGTATTGAAGGAGGCCTATCCTTCCCACCCCAGGATCTCTAGGCTTCTCCAGGTCCAAGGAGAGAATGAGGAATGGGGAGCAGGGCCATGAGCCTCTAGCATTGTAAAACCCAGAGTCTCCCAAGACCTGAAAACGTGTGCAATTGCCTAAATTGAAATCAATATGCTGCTTGGCTGAAGACTACACAATTGTTTTTGAAGCCCGTGTATAATGTTCTAAATGTTTAATCTGGCAGAGGCTATAAAAGACAAGTTCCAGGCCATTTGGAGCTTATATTGTGAACAAGATGTTCAGGGAGGCAGCTAAAACCAAAAAAAAAAAAAAAAATGACAGCAGTCCCAAAAGAGTGGCATGGACAAATTGATTCGGTCCTGACATGGATGCTAGGCAGCAGGTTGGGGTGAAAGAGACCCTTTTGTTAACACAAGAAAGGCAGCATGCAAATCAAAATGGTCAGACGACAGATCTTGCTTTCTTATGTCTGGGAAGGTTCCCTGAAATCTCATGTAAAATCAGGCTTCCCAAGGCAGATGTGATAACCTGGTGCCAGGCATTCAAGAAAGACAATCCTACCCTCCAGATGCTGAGAGGACCATTTAGCATGCACCATGGTCCAGGACCAGTGTAATGCATGCCCCAAAGGGCAAATTCTCTACCCTGAAACCTGCAACTGGAAATAAGCATGTGCCTAGTCCTAGTGGGGAACCCTCCTTATGAAGGCTTCCCAAATGAGGGAGAAGAGAAAGCATGGTGGCTAAGAGCTCAGAGGTGTGGATTCAAGTCCAGCTTTCCTACCTACCCAGTACATGTGCTTTGTAACTGATTGGGCCTTCATTCCATTTCCTTATCCATTCTATGCCTTGTAGGAATGGAAGACACACCTGTCTCCCAGCATGATGGTGAGGATTAAATGAGACCAGTGGACCAGGCATAATACTATTTAAATGCTAGGATGGGTCAAGGGGGTGGCATAAAGGTTTCAGAGAAAAGCAGAACCTGAACCTTGAAGTGTACCCAGGATGAAACCCTCCTTCTGGAAATATCCTCAAGGCACAAAGAGCTTTACAATTATACTTTTGTTATGTACGAGGCACCAGGGTCAAGTACGATACAGTCGTTCACATTGATTTCTCACAATTCTGTGAACAAGCTGTGGCACAGATAGGACAGGAAATATACCCACAGTCACACAGCAACCTTAGGCGGAAGCAGAAAATATAATTTTTCCAAATTCAGATTTCTAAATCCAGTATTTCTTCTACTACACAACAGCTGTGCCTTTATTTCTAGAAGCATAAATAAGTTTGCAAAAGAAATATTTAGTTTCCTTAAGAAAACGAACAGTCTTTAAGAGTCATAAAATTACTTTAATCTAACCCATCTGTCTATAGAAACTTACTGCATTAATTACGAATGTTGTTACCTGATCATTTAACCAAGAAAAAATATGCAAAATTACCACTTTTAAGTCTGTTTTGCCAATTGTTTACACACCTAGTTTTTCACTAAGAGATAATACTGTGTAGTACAAAGCATGAGGTCTTTAAAGTCAGAGAAATAGGTTCAGATCTTGGCTCCATCATGCACCAGTTCTGTAGCTTTGGGCAATCTGTTTAACTTCACTGAACCTTGAGTTCCTCACATCAAAGGCAATGCTTAATATCAATTTCAGGATTATTGGGAGGATTAAGTGAGATAATACAAGGAAGTCACCCAGAACCATGCCTGGTACCTTACAGCTACTACATTTAGAAAGTTATCACTAATCCTAGTGAAATAATTAGCCTTCTTAAAAATATTCTCTAATGCAAGCATTTCTAGTTCAAATGAAGCAAGTCTTACTAAACCCAGCAGTCTGACAAGCAGTAATTCCACTTTTAGGAATCCATCCCAAAGAAATGGTCACATCTTCCATCAGACGCAAGGTCTGGTTTAATTCCTAGGGTCCTTGATCCACTTTGAATTGAGGTTTGTGCATGGTGAGAGATAGAGGTTTAATTTCATGTTGTTACATGTGGATTTCCAGTTTTCCCAGCATCATTTGTTGAAGAGTCTATCTTTTCTCCAATGTATGTTTTTGGCATCTTTGTCTAATATAAGATAACTGTAGTTATGTAGGTTAGCCTTTGTGTCCTCTATTCTGTACCATTGGTCTACAGATCTATTTTGTTACCAATAACAAGCTGTTTTTGTTACTATTGCTCTGTAGTATAGTTTAAGGCCTGGAATAGTGATGCCACCAGCTTCACTCTTCTTATTAAGGATTGCTTTAGCTATTCTGAGTCTTACTTTTCCAGATTAAGTTCATGATTGCTTTTTATATTTCTATGAGGAATGTCATTGGGATTTTGATTGGGATTGCATTGCATCTATATAGTGCTTTTGGTAGTATGGTCTTTTTGACAATATTAATTCTGCCTATCCAAGAACAAGGTAGATCTTTTCATCTTCTAAAGTCTTCTTTAATTTCTTTCTTTAGCATGTTGTAGTTTTCATTGTAGAGGTCTTTCATTAAGTTTAGGCCCAAACCTCCATCATGTCAGATTAGGCCCCAACTTCCTTAATAAGACACCCATAGAGCAAGAATTAAAACCAAGAATCAATAAATGGGATGGATTGAAACTAAAAAGCTTCTTCTCAGCAAAAGAAACAATCAGTGAGGTAAATAGAGAGCCTACAGCTTGGAAGCAAATTTTTACCACTTGCACCTCAGATAGAGCACTAATCTCTAGGGTATATAAAGAACTCAAAAAGCTAAACACCCCCCCCAAAAAAACCCCAAATAATCTAATAAATAAATGGGCCAAGGAACTGAACAGAAAAACTTCTCAGAAAAGGATATACAATTAATCTACAAATATATGAAGAAATGTTTATCATCGCTAGCAATCAGAAAATTGCAAATCGAAACTACTCTAAGATTTCATCTCACTTCAGTCAGAATAGCAACTATTATGAAGACAAACAACAATAAATGTTGGCGAGGATGTGGGGAAAACAGTACACTCATACACTGCTGGTGGGACTGCAAATTGGTGCAGCCAATCTGGAAAGCAGTATGGAGATTCCTTGGAAAACTTGGAGTGGAACCACCATTTGACCCAGCTATTCCACTCCTTCGTTTATATCCAAACAACTTAAAAACAGCATACTAAAGGGACTCAGCCACATCAATGTTTACAGCAGCACAATTCACAATAGCTAAATTGTGGAACCAACTCAGATGCCTTGCAGTAGATGAATGGATAGGGAAACTTTGGTATATATACGCAATGGAACATTACTCAGCACTAAAAGAGAATAAAATCATGGCATTTGCAGGTAAATGGATGGAGTTGGAGAATATAATGCTAAGTGAAGTAAGCCAATCCCCAAAAAACAAAGGCAGAATTCTTTTTTAAATATGAGGATGCTCACTCATAATAGCAATGATTGGGGAACATGGGAGGAATGGAGGCACTTTAGATACAGCAAAGGGGAGGGAGGGTAAGGGAGGGGGCAAGGGGGTAGGAACGACAGTAGAATAAGTTAGACATAATTACCCTAAGTACATGTATGAAGACACAAATAGTGTGAAAATACTTTGTGTACAACCAGTGACTTGAAAATTTGTGTTCTATATGTGTAATATGAAATGAATTGCATTCTGCCATCATGTATAACAAATTAAAATAAATAAATAATTTAATAAAGAAAAATAAGAAAAGAAATGGTCACAGCAATATATAACCTGTGTGTGCCCAATGATATTAACTACAGAATTTCCTATACATACACTGAAAGAGAACTGGCTGAATAAATTATGATTTATCTGTATGAGAGCAAACCTTTCCTGTAAAGAGTCAGATAGTAAATATTTTTAGACTTTGTAGGCTATCTGGTCTCTGTCTCCACTACCCATCTCTACTGTTATAGCACAAAATCAGCCATGGACAACATGTAAAAGGGTGACCATGGCTATGTCTCCAAACACAATCCTCATGTACAGACACAGCTGGAGAGTTAGATGTAGCCTCAGGGTTTGGTGTACATGGTGGAATACTACACAACCATTAACAAAAACAATCAAAGAGACCTTTATGTATTTGGGAAGAATGATATCCACAAAGACTCCTACAATGCATGAAAAAAAGACAAGCAATGCAAGAAAAAATTGGGGCAAGAATATGAACAAGAAGGTTATAAAAGAGGAAATTCAAATAGCCAGTTGGAAAAATTGCTCCACTATCTAATTGATAAACATTTTTAAATATGAAGTAAAACCAAAAAAAATCTATTTGCACTCATCAGATCTGCAAAAGTTAAACACTGACAAAATCAAATGTTGGTGATAGTGTAGAGAAAAGTCTCCCCACCCTGAACACTATTGTAAGAGATATAAATGAGGACAACCACTTTGGAAGGTTATTTGGTAGAGTCTATTAAAACTGCAAATGTGCACACCCTATGACCCAACACTTCCTCTTCCAGATCTCTACCCAGGGAACCACTTTCACATTCAAGCCAGAAGCCTGGATAAGGAAGCTAATTGAAGCATTCTAATAGCAAGAAATTGAGAATGACCTACAGGTCTACCAATAATGGAATGGAAAAATATAATGTGGCAGAATGCAATTCAGCTATTACAAGGAATAAACTGGCTCTATGTTCATGAGTGTAGATAGATCTCAGAAATACAATGCCAAGTTTCCAAACAATCCTTAGAGCATAATGCAATTTATGTTAAGAACATGGACACAAAATCAAAAAATTTTATATTTACTGCTAGCCCACGTACAAGTGTGCAAAGTTATTTAAAGGAAAAATCTGGAAGGGTATGGAGAGCACTCAAAGAGTAGTTATCTTAAGACAGAGGAATTAGAGGCAGTGGTTGAAGGGGACTCTAGTTTTACTTATAATGTCCCAACTTTTCAAAAACAATGTGTCTCTCTAATATTCTATAATTTAAATAAATTTAACAAAAAGGATGTTCATCATATAACAAATGAATAGCTAGGTTGCAAAACCACATATATGTATGACTTTATTTTATTTTTAAGATCATGTGATTGTGTGTGCATGCATCCGTACCTGGAGGGGTCAATACCAGATTGTTCACAGGATTGCCTTGATGTGGGCAGTAACTGAGGGCTGGGAAGGATGTTTCCTCTATGTGATGAGACAGGCTGGTATTAGAGCCAGGAGGAGCTGCACTAACTAACCAGGTCTAGCCCCAGCTATGCCATCTCAGATCTGCATGGCCATGGAGGAAACCAACCTCAGTCTTCTCATCTGAAAAACTGGAATAATGATATATAATATGGTACCCAGTAAGAGCCAGGCACTCTTATAAGTATCTGAAATGCATGACCTCATTTCCATCTTTACTTCCACCCTAAGAAGCAGAATCGTATCATCATTGTAGAGAAAACTGAGGTACAAAGAGGTTAAGGTTAACTTGCCCAAGGCCACAGTTGGAAAGTAGCAGAGCTGGCTCCAGAAACCACGGTCTTTGGTCATAACTACTATTCTACGTGTGAGTTATTGCTGTCTCCACTTTACATGTTTATATATATGTGAATTTTATAATCCTCAAATTTTATAACTTAGAATATGTGTTTTGTGTGTATTGGTTTCCTGTAGCTGCTGTAATAGACTGATTTTTGTTCTTGAAACAATAAAAAAAATTGTTATCTACAGCTATGGAAGTCAGAAGACATCTAAAACCACAGAATTGGCAGGGACACATTAGCTTCCAGCGCCTTTACAGAAGAACCTGCTTCCTTGTGCTTTTCCAGTTTCTATAAGCATCTGCACTCCTGGCTGATGGCCCCTTCCTCAATCTTCCAAGAGTATCTTCCAACCTCCTGCTTAGTCACCATATATATCCCTTTTGTCTGACTTGAACTCCTCCTGTGTCCCTCTTGTAATTATCTTATAGTTACATTAGGCCTATCCAAATACTCTAGAATGATTTCCAAATCTCAATATCTTTAAATTAATCACATCTACAAAGGTCCCTTTGTTATGTAAGATGACACATTCACAGCTTCCAGAGTTGAAGATGTGAACATTTTGGGGAACCATTACTATATATGCATGTATGTGTGTGTGTGTGTGTACATACATCTGTGTATTTGTACGAGTGTGTATTTGTGTGCGTGTGTATTGTGTATTTTATGTAAAAATTTACATAAAAATTTACTAGGGAAATTCAGATCTATTAACCACACATTATTCATGCATAATGAATACTGAGTAACAGCACATACCACACATGCCCTTTTTTTAATGGCAGGAGTTCAGGGAAAGGGAATCTGGCCAAGCCTCCTGCCAGAAGATGGGGGGGGGGGCGGGGTGCAGGGAGCGGGAAGTACAGGCCTCTTGTTCTCCTCATGGCTGGGAATTATTCACCCAGAACATCAGGGTTAGAAAAAAAGTGGTGACTCACTGGATATACGGGTCCCCTACGCCCCACAGTATAGCAGATACTTGGTTCGGGACAGCAGGATGGCCCCAAGACATCCCCACCCTCCCACACACACACACACACACACACACACACACACACGCCATGGGTCAGGCAAACAGATCCAGAGAGGATCAACGGGCCACTTGTCCGAACCGGTCCTGGTGCCAGGTCTGCATCAATTTTGACACAGCTCTCTGACGCCTCTTTGCTCAGCCTTTGGCAGTGTCTCCTAAAATAGCTTCACTGTAACCAACCTAAGCACTAAATCTTCTGCTCCAGGAAAGAAGAGAGCCTTGTGGTTTCCTTGAAAAATCCTGCATCTGGTGTTCGGCTGTAAGAGCCTCAGTGGTGCCACTAAGTTGATTCTGTTTCTTCTTGAAAACACTCCCCACACGACTCCATGCATTTTAATTTCCAATCAGCCTTGCTTTGTCAAGGTAACCGCGGTGCTGCTGAGTGACAATCCTCCGTGGCTGCTGTACAGACCCTCCATTACCACCTCGGGTTAAGGCTGTTTCAAGAAACGGTCTGGGTTCTGAGCTGCACTCTCTCCCACACCAGGTTGCCTGGCCTGACCCAGCGCCACCATGTAGGAGCCCCATCAGGGCACCCTTGGCTTTGGCTTTCTGTTTCTGCCAGACCCTTGGATATGGAGCTTGGCTGGCAAGGTCATCTCACAGCTCATGGCCCCAGTGGAACTGCATATGCGAAGTTACACACAAAAGGGGACCCAGCGGGAAGGCCAGGGGCCAGAGAAGCCAAATTCCCTGCATACCCTGCTGCTTGGCAGTTGATCAAGACAGAGGCACGTGACCTTCTCCAAGCACCATATGAAAAGAGAGCCTTGAGGAGACAAATATAACGTCCTTGTCAGTAACTGTGTCACCACCTCTCAAGCAAATCACTTCTACTTGCTGAGCTTCCTTAACAAACTAGCTTATAGGGACAACCAACAACCCTGATGATGGCCCATGTGTATGTTATGGTTAGATTTGTGGTGTCCCCCAAAAGCTCCTGTGTTAGTGCAAGAATATTCAGAGGTGAAGTGATCAGGTTGTGAGAGCTGTCACCTAACCTGTCCATTCAAGTTTGAATGGACCAGCTGGTTGGTAACTGCATCTCATAGCCTGCAGCCCCTTCCCCCCACCCTCTCCCTCTGCTTCCTGGAGGTCATGAACTGAGCCGTGCTCCTGCTCCACACCCTCCTCCATAATGTTCTGCCTCACCTTAGGCCCAGTGCAATGAACTCTGCTGACCATGGACTAAAACTCTGGAACCATGACCAAAACAAACTTTTCCTCCTCTAAGTTGTTCTTATCAGATATTTAGGTCGCAGTGATGCAGAACCGTAATACACCACGGCACCGTGGTATTAGCACATTAAGGTTTCTTCCAGCTTAAGGAATCTACATTTTACTGAGGCAGCCCTGAGCTGTGCATGGGAAACATAAAATCCATGATTTTTTTTAATAAAAGTTATTCAAATTGTAAAGTTTGCACAACTGAAAATGTCCAGGGTTTGTCAGGAATGTGACTGTTTAAACATGTTTTCCATTTTTACATCCCTACACGAGTCTTTAAAAGGAAATGGGTGTTGAAAACTGACAAGCAGTATTTTCTAGCTGGGAGTTAATTTAGAATTCCTGTTTATGAAATATAGCACACCTCTTGATACTATAAGCTATAGGACTAAGGGTTTTTTTTCTTCTTCTTTGTTTTAAATGTAATTTATAACCATCAAATGTAACACATTTCTATGGGACATGGTTGCAGAGAAAAGAGAAGCAAGATCTGCGCATTTGGAAAAGAGGAGTGGAGGGGTAGGAAAGGATGAAATGGGGAGATGCTGGGCAATACAAAGTAGCCGTTACACAGGATGAAGAAGTCTCAAGAGCCATGGTACATCAGGAGAAGCATGGTTAATGATAAAATAATCTCCCCTTTTTTCAATGGGGCACATGTGCCAAGCCCCCCCAGTGGATGCCTGAAACCACAGATAGTACTGAACCCTACATATACTATATGCAGCATTGCCACACAGTGCCAGAGAGTACCAGAGTTAATCCGCCCTTCCGTCTTTTATGCTTCGGTGCCTCCTTTGCATCACTACTCTTGTGATTTGGGGCCATTAATAAGTAAAGTAAGAGTTACTTGAACACGGCACCATGATACCACAGCAGGCAGTCTGATAACCTAGATAACTACTAGGCAGTGTTCAGCATATACAGTGTGGATTCACTGGGCAAGGTTTGAGTTACATCCTGGGTGAGACGGAGCAGGACAGCGGGAGATGTCATCATGCTACTCAGAATAAATTTACAACTTATGAATTATTTCTGGAATTTTCCACTTAATTTTTTTTTTTTACTTCAGTTTGCCATGAGTAACTAAAACCATGGAAAACTAAACTGTAGATAAGGGAAGGATTATGGTATTTTATCATATTTGGGATTTTGGTTAAAAGGATAGATTTTGGGGTACTGTTAACATCAAAACATTGGCAACTGTATGGGAAGATACATATGTGAATTTGCTTGGCTACATTATTTCATTATCTACGTGTATACCAAAACATCATATTTTGGCTTAAATATACACAGTAAAAATTTAAAGGGAAATAAACATTTATTGAGCACCTGTTGTATTTCAGACACTGTGTCAGGCACTTTGAGACAGATGTTGCCCTAAATTTCGAATGAGGAAGCACTCAGAGATGGATGTTATGTACGCAACCTAGTTCACACAACTAATTAAGTACATATTGGGATTCATAATTTGTCTCTAAATTCTGGTTTTGTTGTTGTTGTTGTATCATGCCAACTTCCCATCATGTTGAAGCAGGATAAATTTTCCAACAGCCATAGAAGGCATTGGAGGTGACTATAAAGTCTGTAATATAAAAGATCATGACAAATAAAGTTAGGTCAAGTTAATCATAAAACGGAGCTTCAGTTCTCTTAACATTTAACTGAACATTTATGGTACATTACCCTAGGGGGGAAGTCCAAACTTGTAAGCATATTCTTGGAATTTGTCCATGGAAACCAGGTCACGATACCATTTTTTCCTCAAAATGCCCAGAGGTCTTTAATGCCTCCCATAAATCTGTTTCTCATTCTCCACCCTCTTCACCCAGAAATTGTGCAGGCTCAGCCTGTGCCTTTCAGAAAGTCCTGATAGCCTAAGCTGGGAGTATCTCAGGGGATGATGAGCAGGTGTTGTATCCTCACTCCTTCCTGGATAGAGCCCTCCCCAGAAGGTGCCAGGAGGTGGGAGAGGACCCTCCCTGCAGTTTAATCTCTCTGCATCACATACACTTCTCCCCTGCCTTCCCAGGACTTGAGTGTCAAAAAAATTCAGTATCACAGAGCGTGGCTGTGCTCTCTTTTCTACACTACTGTGTCTGAAGCCCTGTCAAAAACTGTAACAGTTGACGGTTGTAGATCACATCTAAAATGAGGAGGTGAAAAAAGCCCTGACACTTTGAAATATCATGAGGCTCACCATCTCTCTCAAGACACGGATCGCAGATTGACTCTAGGTCACGGTTTCTTAACCTTGGCAATATCGACAACTGGGACAGATAATTCTTTGCAAGAACTGCGAATCAGAATGATCTGCCTCCCTCGATCCCAACCCTCTTCCCCCAGCTAAATCCTGTTCATCCCCCAGGCTTCTGTTCAAACATGACTTCCTATGAGTGACCTTCCCAGCTTTCCAGAAGTCTGGATTATGTATTCCCTCAAGTATGCCCAAGTGCAGTCTGAAGTTCCCACACTGAGCTTCACACTGCAGTGGTTTGTCAACCTCACCCAGCAGAGAGCTCATACAATGTTCTAACCCAGAGTCTGATCCGTCTGTTGCTAGTTCCTCATTCACTGAGGTCATCCCCCCACAGCATCCTTGCCAAATTATGATCAAGCCTCTACCTTTATACCTTTGATAATAGACATAATAATCCTTCTTATACATGCAGGATATGTTCTAAGACCCTCAGGGGATCCCTGAAACCATGGATAGTACCAAACCCTATATATACTATGGCTTCTCCTATTGGCCTTGCAGTATTGCCACATGGTGCCACAGTTAATCTGTCCTTGGATGTTTTATGCCTCTTTTGCATCACCACTCTCATCTTGGAGCCATTAATAAGTAAAATAAGGGTGACTGCAACACAGCATTGTGATACCACAACAGTCTGATAACCTAGAGGATGTCTTAGTAATCAGTGGACAGATAGTGTATGCAGTGTAGATATGCTGGGTAAAGGGATAATTCCATGTGTGTCCCACATGACACTTCTCACATATCTGGAAGTCCCCCCAAAGGCCATGCTCCCTAGCACTGTCATGCTATTAGCTGTGTCAATCTGTCTACCTGGAATGAGCCCCCACCTCCCTGGACTTCATCACCCAGGAGAATCCTTACTGGTCCTACAAGAACCAATTCAGAAACTCCTTCTCTGGGATGCATTCTGTGACCTTCATATGTCCTCAGGCTTAATTAGTTGCCCCCCATATTACCATAATTCGTATGCTTACCCCACAATATAAAGAACATTACAAATTTCTCTATCTTTTAATCTTCTCATTTCCCCCACTCACCTTTAAACCAAAACAATGACTAGTCTCATGGATAACCCTTTGGATTAGTACAGAGTCTAATTGTGGGTGCTCAGTATATGTTTTTTGAATGAATTGCCTGTGATGACGGCAATAAAAAATAATCTTACTGTGTCCGTCAGATTCCTGTTACAATAACAAAAATATTGCTGTATTTTTTTTACAGGTGGTAATCAACTTATAAAAAAGGAGAGGTTTATTTTGGCTCAAATATTATTTTGGAGGTTTTCGTTCATGAGTTGATTGGTCCCATTACCATAGGCCTGTGGTGGCAAGAACAGATGGAGAAGGAAGTCCTTTTACCTCATGGTTGGGTGTTATATAGAAAAAAGGAAGAAACTAGGGTCCCACTATCTCCTTTGAGAATCTCCCTTGAGGCATACCCTCTGTAATCTGAAACCTCCCAGCAGGCCTTGCTTCCTAAAGAGTCCACCTCCTCCTAATAGCACCACAACTGGGGACCACATCTTTAACATGCAGGTCTTTGGGAGACATTTTGGATCCACACTAGGGGACATTCCATATCTGAACTAGAGTGTTCTGGATTTGCCCAAAGGCTCATGTTCTCTCACAAGCAACATGCATTCATTCAGTCCATCCCCCAAGAATTCCCACGGCATTAAATATTCCAGCATTGCTCAAAAGTCCAAGTCCAAAGTCTCAGAGGACTTATGCAGCTGTGAGCTTCTATAAAAGTCAAGAAGAATTTACACTCTTCGAAGATATACTGGCACAGGGTAAACACTCCCATAACTCTTGCTTTCTGCATGCCTGCCATCCTGACATTATGTGGACGACACCAGGGTCTGCCCTGGCATGAGCTATACCTGGATTCCATTGAACCATGGCAGCAGTGACCTCTGGGTGCCTGACTGACTGCATATGGGATGATTCCAGTGGTGGTCCTGGGCAGGCTGAGTGCCCCATGGCTTTCTTCTCAAAGGTTTCTTAATATTTTTGGTAACAGAGATTGCTCTAGAAAGTTTCTGAAACAAGTATGCATTTCTATATCTCTAAGCCTGCGATGAAATGGGTGGGATCTTGCTTTCTTATTGTCCCAGTGCAAAGCATTTGACTTTATAACAGCAATCTCTGCACCTTCCTTGGGGGCACCTTTATACATGTTCCTTTTCTTGCCAACTGAATTTTTTAAATCTTTCTTTTCTGATTTTTGCTCCCATTTCTCACTGTCAATATAGCTAAGAGCAGCCAGCAATGCCCACGCCATTGCCTAGGTATGCTCTGCTGCCTTGAAATTTTCTCTACGAGATAAACAAGTTTGTCTCCTTTTAACTCAGTCTTCCACAGAGTCTCAGGGCATGGATATAAAGCAGCTGAATTCTTTACCAAGATATAACATGGGTGTCCTCTAATCAAATTCCCAATAGAATCCTCACTTTCATCTGAAACCTCATCAGCCTGACCTTTACTGCCTGTATTTCTATCCAAATTCTGGTCTTCTGAGCTTCCACTAAGATTTCCAGTTAAACTCCCCTTTTAGCATTCTAGACCTTTTTAGGCTTGATTCTCCAAACTTTTCCAACTCTTCCTGTGAAACACATCCTCAGGTACCAATGGCTTCTATACCGCATCATCAGGTACAGTCACAGCAATGACTCCAATTCTTAGTACCAGTTTTGTGTTCACCAGCTTTCCATTACCATAATAAACATCCAAGATAACCAACTTATAAAGAGAAAAAGGCTTTTCTTGGAGATTTTGGTCCATGACCAGTTGGCCTCATTGCTTTGGGCCCACGGTGGCACAGTACCTCTTGGCAGGAACATGTGATAGAGGAACGCCATTCACCTCGTGTGAATACCAAATGGATTACCATTTGGCTGGAAATCAAAAAATAAAGATCAAGATACCAAGGTTCCACAACCCCCATTTGAGGGTATGATCCAGTGACCCTTAAACCTCCTTCTAGACCCCACCTCTTAATGATTCCACCACCTCATAATGGGACCACCCTGGGAAATAAGCCTTTACCACATGGGTCTCTGGAGGACCTTTCAGATCCAAACGTAGCACTTATCATTATGACAACGTCCGCACTCTGCATGTAGACTGCAATCTGGCTAACAATATATTAACATCCATTTTTGCATCCCCTTCCAAATTACAATAATTTTCCAAACCCATGAACCACAGCCTAAGACTGCACAGCAATGCAATGACTCTAGCCACATGTGCTATTTAAGTTAATTAAAATTAAATTAAAATTGTAGTTGCTCAGTTATAGTAGCCTTTAGTGGTTTTCATATTAGACAGTACAGATGCGGAACTTCTCCATCATCACAGAAAATTGTATTAGACCATGCTGGTCTAGGACAAGGCATATGAACTAGAATACAAAGCAGAGAACACATAGACCTTTCCTCTCTCAAGAGATCAAAATGAAATCCTGCTCCCAGTATTCCCTGGATCAAATGACCTTTTAAAGGACAACTAATTATGACTCAGACATTAGCCAAGCATTTCTGTCTTATCTATGGATCTAAATATTCATTTTTGCATGTATGTAAATGATCTCTCTGTTGTGATGAAGTAAGCAATCATTTTAAAATTTCTTACTCACTAAAATTATTCTTTTTTTTTTATAATTGCCATATGGCACACTGATTTACAAGGTTGTTAAGAGACTTAATTAATGTTTGTTTGAAACCTTGCCTGTCAGGGTTGTTATTAGAGGATCCTCTGAGATTCTACTGGTAACAAAAAGTTTCGTGAAAAACTTTAGCTTATTCAAATGGAGACACACAAATAATGGGAAGAATTCCCTAATCAGTTTTAATTTATCACTTATCATTATCAACTATTGATTGAGCATCTACCATTGTTTGGCAGTGAATGGTGGAAGGAAAATGTGTTTTCTGCAGGAGACCTCATTACTTCCTCATGTAGGATCTCTGGCATCCATCAAGCTCCTGTCACCTGAGGTGATGCTATAAACAGATGAGATGGAGATGTGTAGGGCATTGGGCTGGTGGTCCAGGCTCTCTCTGTCTTGATGGGGTTATTGACTATGTAGATCCAGAACTGAATTATTCCCGTATGCCCAAAGGGATAGATAATCTTTGTCACCGTCGTCGTCATCATCAGCATATATTCTAGATAGTATTGCCATGTGCTAGGTGCTTCTCAAAGCTCTCAGCTGATCTAGGATCCACCTTCCCCTCCTGCCATCCTCCCTCTCTTTCAGTGCCTGTAATCTCGTGTCCCTCTCCTTGGGCCTTTCTTGAATAACTTCCTATACTTTCTGCTCAACTAAAAGCTCAGTGAGGAGAAGGGCCATATGCATTTTGTCCATTGCTGTGTCCCAGTGATTAGCAAAATGCCTGTCATACTGTTGGTGCCCAAAATCTATTTACAGAATGTATATATGAGTCTGAAAATTAAAGGATGCTGCATATCCCTGAAGTACATTTCTGCTGACCATTGTGAGCCTCTGAAACACCCTTGTCCATTAACAGGAGCACTTTCCTAGGTCAAGAACACTGTGCCTGATTCTCAGACCCTCTTCCCAAGACAGTGCAGGGTACTCACCGGCAACACTGGCTGTAAGAATCCCCCCTCCAAGCTTATCGCAGACCAGCCCTCTCTTTGGGCAAATCTCCCTTGGGCAGACTTACCATCAGATTTCAGTTGCAGCCAAGGAAAAGCACATAAAGATGTAGATTCTTCAGTTTGACCGAGGCTTGATTGACTTGGTCCTCCTAAACTCCTTTTTACTGACTGCCTTTTACTAACTGCCCATTTTATTAACTCTTGGGACATTTCTATAGAGAGCCAATCTCATTCTATGACATTTTATTCTTTCTGATTTCACTCACAGAAGTTTAACTAGACTTCAGGCTCTAGGATTTCCATATGGACTGTCACTCACCAATGGAGTTCCCATCATCAAAAGATCTACAATGGCAGCTACTGCACCCACAACAGAGGGACAGGTCCAGCTGCTGTCCCATAATCCCCTGGCCAAACCACTAGCAGCATCAGCAATCCCAAAGTGGGATGGAGAATAAAAGTGCTTTGCAATCTTTTTTTTTTTCCTCATTTAAACCCATGTATATTTCTCCTTTCTCCGTGGTTCCTTCCCTTCCCTCTCTTCACTTTCCTGTGCTCTCAAAATCACTGCTGTGGTTATGTGCCAATTTGACCAGGCCATAAGCTACCACCTTAGCAAAGGTGTTTAGATGAGCTTTTGAACTGGTGGACTGAGTAAAGCAGACATGGGTGGCCTCGTCCAATCCAGGAAGGCCAGAATAGAACAAAAGGGTGGAGAGCGGTTGAATTCACTCCTGCCTGACTGCTTGAGCTGGGATGTGATTATTCTCCTGCTCTCAGGGCTCCTGGTTCTCAGATCTTGAAACCCAGATCTCCAGGTTTGCAGGTGGCAGACTGTGAATTTCTTAGTCAAGATCTTATCATAGGTATGTGTCCGTCTGTCTATCTGTCTGTCGTCTCTCTCTCCCTCTCATACACACACACACACACACACACACACACACACACACACACACATACATCACTCATCTGATTCCCTAGAGACCCTGACTAAAAGCACTGCTAAAGTGGGATTGGAAACTCGTGGGGATCGGAAGAAATGAAAGGAGGAGAGGAGGGGAAAGGAGAGATTACAAAGCAAGGAAAGAGCTTGAATCCCTCCTCTTCTCTCCCTCGCTCAAGCACGCTTTCCCTGGACCCCAACCCCCTCTCTGAAGCCCCATAGCCTTCCTTCACCAGCCCAAGTCCACCTCCAGGGCCCTGCATGAAGGCAGACTGCTGGGACTCGAAGCTGACAGTTTGGAGCCTTGGCCGGCTGCCAGGTGCTCCACTTCTCATTACTCTTCTCACTGCAATTCATTTCCCTGTGATTGGAGACAATTAGGATGCCAACAAATGGCTTGCCCAGCCCTGTTTGGCAGTTACATAACCACAAACATGTGCGTACTGCCCATAGGAAGCAAGTGAGCCGCTAATGAGGAGGGTTAATTACAAAGTGAGGGTCACCCAGAATGGCCCCTCACTGCTTTTCATCTACTGTGGGAAAGAGGCCAAGCGTCAATGCCTTGGCTATGATGATCAATTTGCAGTGGTTCTTTTGGAGAGAGAATTGCTGAGCCCAGCTTATAGGTTCAGAAGCGGGGGGCAAAGCTCTCCAACACATCCTGCCCCTAAGAACCTTGTGACACAGCCCCCCAAGTTACCCCAGAATAATTACAGGCTTTGGACAACTTGGCCTGCTTGCTGTATTCATCCTCATGTACTGAGTGACTCCAGGCCTTGTGCCCTTACCTCTGTTAAATCCTTCCTAGGGTTGTCTTGGTTTTCTCACACCTCTGGAAGGATTGTCCTAATAAACCATCAACCAGTCATATTTAATATTCTTGGAAGAAACAACATAGGAGAAGCTCCATCCAAACACAAACTATTGTCTCCTGACCAGATCTTTTCCAACAAGCCATATCTGTGCTAACTTTTAGTTTTGCCTTTTATGCCATTTTATAAAAACTTGGACAAGGTATCCTGTGATACCTTCCTTTCTCCCTCTTCAAGCTGCCACAGATGTGTCAAGCATCACCTTTTATGTCACATGTGGGAAGACAAGTCTCAACATCAGAAGTTGAAAGACTCAGGAGGAAATCTGTATTCTGATCACAGGAGGACTTGGTCATGAGCTTGTGGCTCAGAGTCACGGCTGTAAACACAAGTGGATTGGAAGTCTACTTTGTGATGTGAGAGCAATTCTGATTGTTTTCAGGAACCCATCAGGCCTGAGTTCCCCAGGCATCTCCTGAGGGTTGTCTTGTGTCTTACAGACAGTAAAGGTCTTTTCCTCCAGTTCCTTTCCATCCATTCCATTCTCACACATGGACAAAATGAGGTTGATTCCTACACAGCATTATACTTCTTCCTTATCCTCCAAATTATTCCATCCTCCAATGTGCCTATTATACACTTTTGATTAAATAATACCAACACACATATTGGTTATCATATGACTGTGTCTATTTCCATCAACTCTGAAGAAACGTACTTCATCAAAACACTATCAATATAACCCACAAACAGTATTCTAAAGATCCCATCAAATTCCCCTTTCACTCCTTATTATCAGCTTTCAATGTGAACTTAGTCCTTTCTCTCACATAAATAGGACCTCTGTCACCAAGGAAGAAAATGATTTGTATATTTACACCCTTCTGTGGGTGCAAAGTCAAGCCAATGTCAAAACATCTTCAAGGGGTAAGAACAAGCAAGTGTATAATACAAGGCAGAGAGTGCTAGAGATTGGGACTGGTAGGACAAGCAACGAAACTTAAAAATTTTGTACTTTATCTTGTGGATAAGCAGCAATATTTAACATTTTTTCCTTCAGATAAACTACGAAATTGTTCCTATGTACACTGCCAAAAGCATACACAGATTTACACGCAATCCCCCCACTACTAGCTATAAATCCCCCCTTCCATTCCCCACCAAGAAGTGCTTCACCATGCAAGTGATTTAGGGTAATGTTATTACAGAAATAAAATTTATCGACCATAATATTCAAATAAATTATTCATAATCTTTAGGGATTTAACTCTTGTTAGTAACAGGTTTCTGACAACATGGAGATTTTTGTCTGTTTTGTTGACTGATGTAGCCCAACATCATAGCAATAGCGGACACAAAAGAGATGCTCAACAAATATTTGTTGAACGGATGGATGAATCTGCCTCAGAATTGATGTGACAAACCAGTGTGTCATGACACCAGAAACTGAGAACCGCCGTGGTTGGGAAGCACATTGCCACTGAAGGCTCTTAAGCAAAGGGTTGACAGCATCATATGCATGTTTTTGAAAGATCACTCTGCCTGCTCTGTGAAGGATGGATAGGAGCGGAAGAGCCCAGCAGCAGGGAGAACCGTTAGGAGCTGACACAGTGATGCGTGCAGGAAATGATGAGTTCTCGAACCATGACAGCAGTGAAGGGGCTGGAGAGGAAGGAACGGATTCAAGGAAAATTTAATAGAACTAAAAAGAACTTAAATCAAAAAGTCTCTCTTCCATCAGATCTTTGAATAGAATCAATTACCCATCTAAGCCAGAGCCAAAGACCAGGATGCTCATCACCAAAATTGCAGTGACAAAGCCCAGCTGCCATTGTGTGCAGGCAAGAGTAGGAAGTCACCCCATGCTACGTGTTAGGAGCACGTGGAGGATCTGCAATCCAAAAATATCCATGCCACCCACTGCCTGGTGTTACTCATTCAAGCAGCATTTCTTGGTTTTAATCCTTTACAGATGATTTTAAAACAGGTTCGCGTACTTGAGAAGTGGGGGAAAGAATGTTTATGGAGTGTGAAAGTCACTTTGCATACATTTACAGAATCATCACAATGACCTTGCAATATCAATATTGTACAGAGGAAATAATCTCAGAGATGCACAAATAGTAAGTGGGAAATCTGGGATCTGGACCTAAGTCTTTGTGATCTCTTTTTTTCCTGTGTGAATCCTGATTGATCCCTTATCTTTATTGTTACTATCACTATTTCTATTTTGTTCCTTCAAAAAATATGAGAGGTGAGGACCTAAAGAAAGAGGAATTGGTGGAGGTTCTGAGAGTTGTGTGTGACACAGACAAGATAAACAAGTTTATAGGTAACAAACGTGTTCAACTTCATAACTTTACTTAATGCTACACTTATTGTGTAGGCCTGGGTTACAAAGTGAACACAGTAACTAATTACATAGCCTTGTGTGATCTAGGATTTTGAGAACTCTCATTCTCCTGAGCTATAAGTTATCAGATCTCAGCAAGAGCTCCCACAAGAAGGTTTTTTTGGTCTTGAAGTAATGATAATCTAGACCAGGGAGCTTAAAATGGAGACTAGGAAGAGAAATTTCCTCTATGTTTTCCAGAATAATAAAAGGAAACGAGCTAATCCTGATCTAAAAGGAAAACATCTCACATTTGGACATTTACTTTTCTTTTGCATATTTCTCATTTTGTTGATTTACCTTGTTCTGCGCTTCCAGAACTCATTATTCTTCCATATCTGAACATTCCTTAAGTCCCACTTGACAAATTCCAGGAATTTGCCTCTTTCCTAGGTTAATAAAGCTGGGTTGTAATATCACATTTCTCCAGTAGGGGCAGCCAACCAGCCAATAATGTCACACATCTAAAAACCAGCTAATTTTAGCTTATTGATGTGAACACATACCCTGACTTACTGGCTCTTAAGTTAGAAACCTATGCATTGAGTTCATTATATCAGGACCTACAATAGGGAGGAGGGAGATGATAGAAAGCTGAATGGAGGAAGGGCCAAAGTCAGAAAGTAATTAGAAATAGACAGGACCAACTCCGAATATCACAAGTGAGAGTACAGGGAGATCAGAGTCAGAGCCAGGCTAAGTACAGTAGGAGGCCAAGGACATCACATCTTTAACTGATGAGATTTGTCAGCTCTCTCAGAATTGATCAAGTTCAAAAGCTCTAATTCATGCTAACCAAATTCACAGGCACTGATTGATAAATCAAGGCCTGAGCCATTAATTTTCAGAGAAAAATTTACATGCTAATTGGTCCCTCTTGAACAGTGCTAGAGATAAGCTGACCATATATTGGTCTTTAGTTCTCAATTTTCCTAGACCCTTTGAAACACTTCCCTGCACAATATCAAACACATACTACATTCTGGTTTAACTGGTTATGTTAAAGTTCTTTCTAGCCATCACATTCTATGAAAATCTTCTGTATCAACCTCCACAGCAGTTACACCCATCCATCGATTCTTTCATTCAATAAACACTTACTGATGACTACTATTTGCCCAGCAATGTACTAACAGCTTGGGATATAGCTGACAAATGAGAGAGATGTGTCCCCAGACCCTGTGAAACTTATGTTACTGCAGGAAGGTAGACTACCAAACAGGGAAACAGACAAAATCACCACAGAGTCTGTGGGGTGTGAAGGCATAGGATGCTGCAAAGAAAAAAAAATGAAGAACTTTCTACATGGGGTAGAAACATCAAATTTGAGAACTGAAAAAAGAAATCTCACAGAGAGAGGGACTAGAGGGTAAAACCAGGAATTCAGGCAGGGACAAGGCATGTGCAAACCTCAGGGCTGGGAAAGAATTTGACATGAAGATCAGTGTTTCTGGAGTCGTGTATAAGGTGAGAACACCGCATGAATAGGAAGGAGATGGGGGCAGATCATGCAGAGCCTCATGTACTATGAGTTGAGACTTTTAAAGATCACCCTGGCTACTGAATGGAGAATGTGTTGTGGCTGAGTTGCGGGGGTAGGGTGGGGCACAGCTGGGTCTACATAGAAGAAAATAAATTGAATTGCAAGACATTTAGAAAAACTTGACAGACTTTCTGATGGGTTGGATGGGTGGAATGATTTCCAGGAGATAATAGGACTATGTTCTGAGAAAGAGGCAAAGCAACTTCTAGGAAGGCTTCTTCTACTGGGGTCAACACATTATGTGTTCTAAATCCTGGGGCAAGCCTCTGTGTATTGCTCCCCAAAGAATCTATGGACGTATTAACAACTAAAGAAGGCCAAAAAGGGCAGATGGAGATCAAGATCCTCCTAAAGAAACAGTAGTTACTACAAGGTTAAGGATCAACTCTCTGCCATCTTGACCTCCTTAGCATGGTCAATCTGTGCAGCACATTTTAATTTACAGTTTCTATTAAATCATAATATTAAGGTCACTCTTCAGACACTCAGACACAACATTATTAAATTGTACTCACTTATGTCTATTATTGGTGCTCTTATTAAAACTTTATAGGTATCTCTGGAGATCTTTTCAATGAACAGTAAATTCAGAGGAAATTAAATCTTATTTTTATCAAAATAAATTTTGCCATCCAAGAACTAGAATTAGATAAATGAACCATCAAAACCAATTTTCAACAGGTTTTTTTTTTGTACTTAACATTCATTAATTGATTGCCTACTGTGTATTGAGCCCTATGAGATCCTTGGAATCATTCCATGAAAGCAGACATCACTGTTTTCACTTGGAACCTGAATTAATCAAGGTTCAAAGCCAAACATGACCAGGCCAACATCATGAGCAGAGATTGCCACAAGTGTCTCTTGGACACAGCAGCTGTGACTTTTCCACTGTGCCCTTCTGAACCTACTCGTATTATTTCCTTGGGGTCATCAGGAACCTCGTGCACAAATGACCTTTTTATAGGCATCAAGAAAAAGGAAGCCATGTGCCTGGTATGCAAACTCAAGTGCCTGCGGGGTCCAGGAAGATGTATAAATTAATGAATATTCCTTATAAAAGTTATGGAGGAGAAGGAGGCAGACCCTACTCAGCTCTATAGGACTGCTACCACTGGGAAGGTGGTGGTGAGACCAGATCTGTTTTATCCAGGAAGCAAAATGAAGATTTCCACGTAAGCTGTCTGTGGTTTTAAAGTTTGCAACAAAACTCAAATATTCTTATTAAAAAAAAAAAAACCTTGAGCTGGGGTTGTAGCTCAATGGTAGAGCATTTGCTCTCACACATGAGGCACTGGGTTTGATTCTCAGCACCACATAAATAAATAAAATAAATGTATTGTGTCCATCTACAACTTAAAGTATTTAAACAAAAACAACAACAACAAAAACTTGTGTGCACCAATACCAAATAAGCCTGAAAAATGAGCATGATGGGGAGGATCCAGTCTATAGGCTGCCACTTTCTAACCTCTACTATATAGATCATTGAAGCCTTATTTATGATTTGGAAGAATTTGATAAACAACCTTCATGCCCAATTATGTGAGTTGTCCCAGCTATGTATGGATACAGCCATCTGACTAAGTTTTCCTGAGCAATATGAGGCCATGTAGCATAATAAAAAAATTCTTAGGACACATATCAGAGTAACATACTTCTCATATGATAGTAAATTTAAAAGTCAAACTATAAAATGATACCTTGGCAAATGTTTCATATCTCAAACTAGGAAACAGTTACACATATGAACACATGTGAAAAATAATCAGGCTGTACAGATTGGGACACTTCCCAACAAGGATGTCATATTTCAGTAAAAATACCAAAGATGTCTGGCTATGATTACCAATCTGTACAGTTTTGCATGAACATGGACAAGAATTTCACGGGTGCATGGGCAAAGAAAACAATTTGATTGTTAGTTGTGGGACAAGAATAGGAGATTTTTTTCCTCCCTTTCCTACATGTTGATTTTCATTGCTGTTATTGCAATACAGCATTTCTTCAGGGATGGGGAGATTCCTCAAAATAGACTATCTAAGGAGAGCAGGAATAGAATATAAGCTGACTTCTAAAAAAAAAATCAGTAAATATTACCATCTCATTTTAATGCAGACTGAAAGCCCCAAATAGAGACTCATTATTGAATGTTTAATCTGGGTCACTTTCTGCTGAGATACCCATACCTGCCTCAGTTTCATCCCTGACACCTCCAAAGGGAAGCTGGGAGTCCTAGTGCCCTACAAGGTAACTAAGAGACACAATGCCATGGGCCTGTGACCCCTGTTACTGGACAGCCCCCAGCAAGCCAGAAGGCACTTCTGTGCCCACTGAGCTCCCACTGGACCTCTCTTTATCAATCAGGATGATTCTGCTGCAAGTAGCCAAAAGTCCACCTCAATCTGGATTGTGATTGACATGAGGTATCCACGTCAAATGTCCTTGACATCCCTTATCAAGTTAATTCCTAAAAAAATTATCTTAAAAGGTGTCTGTCTGATTGTTTTCTAAATTCCTGTAATCTCCTTTCTGGACTATAGTAAAAAATCTCATAACTAATCTACCTAGCAGTCCCTGGCAGTTAGGGGCTGTCATTATACTCCTAGTTCAATCAAGCAACCAGAATTAAGTCAATCTACCAATAAAATGCTGGGAGTAAGGGAGTCAGAAGAGAAAAGGAAAATAACCTGGAAATGGAAGGAAACTTTCTTTTGGTTGTTGAACTATGCTGTGCATGGGACACTAAAGCCAGAATTAGACAGGCAGTCAGTACAGATAGGTAAATCAAGTCAGGTCCATCAAGGAGACCAATATGAGTGAGTCTGGAAGGTTGGAGACTGCCAACCTTCCTCCACCCTATCAAGATAACCTGCCACTGCTCCAATCCGTTGCTAAGGTAACCTGTCCCAGGAATTGCTGCCCTCTCCACACCTCACCCCCAGTCCATCTGCTTCTCACTTTTTGGCCATTCCACCAGTACCCCCTGGGCCTAGTCACTTACACAGGAAGGAGAGAGATAAGGAGAAGAGAGCAGGAGAACGAACAAAGGAAGCCTAAGATATATAAACTTGCTTCTTGGGATACAAAGATACCAGCTATGGCCCCCTTCTCCCTCCTGGGAGAAGTCAATGTTACCCCTTTTTAAATCCTGCTTTATATGCCTGCCTCAGCGTGCTTCTCTAAAGTTATACTTCAACATGTGACGGAGCAGAACTTGTCACCAGTAACCAGCGGTATCAACACCATGCCAAGACTACGCCGTGTGATATGTGGGATTATATACGGGTTATAATGTGATTCTTGAAACTAAATGTACTTAGTAATCAACATGTTTGTCCTAGAAATGCCAAGTTCAAAATCTCACACACAAAAAAAATCTACATAGAACTTAATTCATTCATCCAATACATCTTTTGAGGATTCATCCTGGACAGTCGCTCACCACAGGAGAACCCAAAGGGAACAAGGCTGCAGAGTCTCTGCTCCCTGAAGCCAATAACAGGGCAGGAAAGGCAGTCATTAAGCAACCAAGTGCAGACTAATTATTTAATTACCATTTTGACAAATGCTGTTGACGGAGAAAATACAGGAGGTTGAGATCATGGTGCAAGGTGAGAGATGAGAAATCGAAAAAGGCTTCCCCAAGGAAGTGACATTTAAACTGAGTGGAGTTTGGCCTGGAGAAAAGGTCTTTGTACTATGTGTACCAAGACCCTGGGGCTGAATGAAACATGGAAGGACTAAAAGAAAGTTGGGTTCAGGGACTTCGGAAATAAAGAAGAGAGCAGACCATGAAGAACTAGAGGCAGGGGCTGAAGGACCCATCAGACCTTTTACACGGATGAGACTTAAGCAAATGATATTGATCAAAAGCCAGAAGATGCCACTACAAGCAACTGGGAAGAGAAAATCATGAACACAGAGAAAGTGAGTTACTTCCAGAATCCCCAGAGAAATGGGCACTCTTGCCAGGAAATGAAGCTCTGATGTGGCTTGTGTTTAACTTACTCTTTCACCCAGTATCACACCATAAACACCATAAAGCCACAGATCTCATTGAATGACATAAATTTCACTTTCCATTGTCCCTAGAACTGATGTGGCTCATATGCAGGTTGGAAGTTTCCAGAGACCTGGGGCCTGGGCCTCCCCTTGCTCTGGCCTTTTACCCACCTCCTTCCAACCTCCAGAGCATGCCTTGCAAGCAGAAGCCCAGTCAGCTCCTCCAGCCTGGGCTGTGTGGCGGGTTAATTCGCCTGTTAATTTTCCACATGAGGTAATATGCACAATGAAGCACAAATAAGAAGCAGGACATCGACACTGTCTCCAGCTGAGAAATCAATTCATACTTTAAATTACTCTGGGTGACCCGAGTCACCACTGGGTCCCAACTGACATCTATCCTGATTTGTAGCAAGTTGTCATCCTGGAGCATGCAGCCCTCAGGAGTGACCCGGGAGGTTTTGCTGCTGCACCTCAGTGCCTAGGATTGGAGCCCTAGGATTGGAGGCAGCACATCCCTAGGGCAGGCAGGCAGCAGGCTCTGCACAGCACGGGTGATGACGCTGCTCAGTCGTGTTCCTGCACAGGGTGAGCAACAGTGACAGCCAGCCTGCATCTGTAGGCCCATGTCTGGGACTCAGAGGCCACTCTCTCCTCCCCCCACCACTTGGAAGCTCAGTTGATTAATTACCTGGCTCATTCATCCATTTCCACATACACAGAAGTCTCAAATACTCTGCTTGGTTCAGAGGAAAGAAGTTGAGAAAGAACCTCTGTATCTTAACCCTGGAGTTTTAAAAGAATATGAAGCACTCTAGGTTTAGGTCCCAGTTCTTCCCTTTGATTGATTGATGAACTTAGTCCAACTATATAAGTGCTTTCTGTGCACTTGGTTCCTCACCTGAGAAATGGCTATAACTTCTATTTCCCAAAATGGTCAAAAGGATTACAGGCAGATAAATATAATTAGGTTCCCATGTGCTGATTTGTAAGTGCATCACACAAAACAGAGTGACTTGTCACCAGACATAGAAATTATAACTGGAATGGTTTCACGTAAAATATAAGCCATGTATGATTCTGTATATGTGAAATATCCAGAATAGAAAAATCCTTAGTGACTTAAATGGTTCTAGGGGCTGGGAGCAGGGAAAAATAGGAAGTGACAGGGTTTCTTTGGGGGTGGTGAAAATGTTTTAGAATTAGTGTTGATGGTTACACAACTTTCCAAATGTGGTAAAGGCCACTGGAAATTGTACTTTTTATTGATTGATTTATTTGTTTGTTTGTTTTTGTTACCAGAGATTGAACCAAGGGACCCTTAGAGCCACATCCCCAGACCTTTTAATGATTTTTAAAAATTTTGACACAGGCTCTCACTACAGGTCTTGCTAAGTTGCTTAGGGCCTCACTGAGGTTGCTGAGGCTATCCTCAAACCTGTGATCCTCTTTCCTCAGCCTCCCCAAGTCTCTGGAATTACAGGCATTTGCCACTAAGTCTGACTAGATTGTACACTTTAAAGGTAGGAAGTTTATGATATGTGAATTGTATCTCAGTAGAGCTACTGTTTTACATTTATTATATAGATACACACACGACATGGCCTGCATAAGATTCACTTTGGATGTCTTGGGAGGACAGACATGCAACATGAATCAAGGTGAGAGGAATGGGGAAAACCAACAGGGGATTCTAACATGAGCTGAGAGCAAGAGTTTCAAGAATAAGGAGGCTTGCAGGCGTTAATACGCAATCATGAAGCTGTCACATGGTGTTCGCAGCTCCATGTGGCTATCTGCTCTCTGATTGGACAGTTCTAGAAGGAAGACTGAAAGAATAAGGAAGCGAGGAAGGAATGATGCACCCACTAACCACAACCTCCTGTAGCTGGCCACACTCTCCTGTCGCAACACACGACTAAACCAGTCAGGGTCACTCCAAGTGAATTTGGGGACTAAATAAAGACATAGACACAGAAAGTACATTTTCTTTGGATTCAGTGACCATTCCTCAGCCACAGCTCCCACAAGAGGGCAAGGCAAGAAAGAAAGAGAGCAAGGAGCACGTGCTGAACCCTTTTATTGGGGAGAAGCCATTCAAGTGAGGCAAGGGGTCAGGCTTCAGGGGGTTGATTCTATGAGTCTAGCTTTGTGATGTCTTGCTGTCAGCAGGTTGACTGACATCTGGGAAGGCCACACCCATCTCACGTGCTGTGTGGGAATCATAGGCAGAGTGAGTGAAAAGCCACATAGTCACCCGCCCAAACAGAGGGGCAACGTGTGTTCAGTCCACCCTGTGTGCTCAATGCTCATAGTTTACACACACACAGCCCGTGGCTGGCTTGCCACATCTCCACACTCTTGTGGCTCAAAGCTAAGGGGCACTCAGTTCCCATGTGACAGCTCCCGACACTCTCCTGCAAGACCAATCCCACCTCACTAACCCTCAGCGAGGATGACGAACACCTTCTCTGCAGCGTAGCTCGTAAGTTGAAAGGATGCCTGATGGGTGAATGGCCCAGAGGGCACTTAGAGAAGGGCATAAACAAGGGTAAAATCCCACAGGGTAAAAGATGCATTTTGACATGTCACACCATGAGGCGGGTGGTTCACCTTGCAGAGCACTCCTGTGCTAGAACCATAAGAGTGTGGACATTCCATTGCACAGCTGGGTCAACTTGAAGGTGAGCATCAAGAGAAATGGGCCTCCATTCAGGAGAAGCTGAGATCCCAGCAAGAGGTTTGTGACTGTGACAGAGCAGCCTGTTTGCCGAAGTCTGGCTTGGCACAAATCAGGAGCCACTTGTCAAAAAGAAACTAACTTTATTTTTAGAACTACAAACGTCAAACAAAACAGCTCCTCAGGGAAAAAACCCTCAGAGCCCAACTGCCACCGCCGGCTTCCACAAGCCTCTCCTCCCACACCAACCTCTCAACCTCCCACAATCCTCCTGCTCTTGAGGCCGATTGGCTGGGTCGCGTGGGCGGAGCCAAAGAAGTCCCCCAATGAGCAGCTCCGTGGAGGAGCCAATCAGCTAGATGTTGCTGGGGCCGCTGTGAGCCAATCATCAGCTGGCAGTCTGAAGGGCAGGGAAACAGCCCAATGAACATCACCGCAGAGGAGCCAATCAGCTAGATGTTGCTGGGGCCACTGTGAACCAATCATCAGCTGGTAGTCTGAAGCTTGCTGGCAGCTGGAAGTTTGCTGGGGCCCCTTTGGCTGTGGCTCTCAACATCTCCCCCTCTCTGTTTAAACAACAAGCATGTGGCTTAGGGACCGTGCCTGCCTTAGGTTGTCCAATAC
Organism: Ictidomys tridecemlineatus; assembly: GCF_052094955.1. Lineage (NCBI taxonomy): Eukaryota > Metazoa > Chordata > Mammalia > Rodentia > Sciuridae > Ictidomys > Ictidomys tridecemlineatus. The sequence continues at coordinate 50,434,795 of NC_135480.1, read as the reverse complement.
TACATATGGTCCTTACCCGTCTTCGGATGAGCTGACCTCAGGGCGTCAGCCTCCTGTCTTAGGTTGGTACCATTGTAATTGGATCTTACCCGTCATTGACTACCGGTCCAGTATACAGCCACACCTGTGGAGAGGTCTCAGCGGGGAGGGGGGGTGAGGTTCTTTGCCTCACCTCTGTTGACCCCCAAATTTTAGCTGAATGATCATGACAAGAAGAAGGGAGGAAGATATACCAAGTCAATTGACGGCTCCTTTTGGGAAAATTGTACCACCGATGATATCATTAGCAAAAATACCCCAACACTACCACAAGTCGCTGCACCAACAGATAGTTCACAATGCATAGAAGTGACACATAGTTCTGTAAGCAGTTCAGTGCAAGTTCTGTAAGCAGTTCAGTGATGGATATTGCAGAAACTGTAGATTAGTTTTATCTTTGTCTTCACCGGCACAGGGATGAAGATAGGAATTCTGGCAATAATGGCTAAAGAAAAAATTAGGTAACATTCCAGAAGACACTAAAAGAAAACAATTTTCTTAACAATTTATATTATCTTCATCGGCACTGGGATGAAGATAGAAATTCTGGCAATAATGGCTAAAGAAAAAATTGTGTAACATTCCAGAAGGCACTAAAAGAAAACAATTTTCTTAACAATTTACATTATATTGAAGAGAATTATTAAATATAATGAAAATGAAAGGTGAGAGTAAACAAACAGATCTGTTAACCTCCTTTTTTGTTTACATATTAAAACAATTCTTAACAGTTATTTACCCAATTTAAATTAAACCATTTAAATCACGTGAATAAAAAAAAAATATTTGGATCCATCTTTTCATGAGCGCTCATCATATATGATATATGGAAATATGTACATTGGACATACGTACATTCAAACATATAACACAAAACACAAGTGTGCACACATAATATAATACATACAACACATAACATAATAGTAAAGGCCTTATAACTTTTTACAGGTAAAATCTCTATTGTAATGTTTAAAAACTCTATAGTGAAAAAAAAATAGAACTGATCAGCAAAACATTAACCTAGGTCTGTATGAGCTCAAAATAAAATAGAACTTCATGATATGGGAAAGGGCAATAATAAAATAGATATTGAAAAAAGCATCCTGGTTCTGTCGCAGATGTAAGGATAGCCAAATTGGAGTTTTGGATATCAGCTATTATGGATTTGAGCTAAATCATCTTCTTTTTGGTCTGTAGAAATCGCTTTAGTTAATCTCTCTGGAATCCAAATCGGCTGCTGTTCTCCCTGTGGAAACACAAAAACAGACCCCCGACTCCAGACAATCACTGGGTCAGGATTTTAGTTAATCTCTCCGGAATCCAAATCAGCTGCTGTTCTCCCTGTGGAAACACACAAACAGGCCCCCGACTCCAGAGAATCACTGGGTCAGAACCTTGGTTAATCTCTCTGGAATCCAAATCGGCTGCTGTTCTTCCTGTGGAAACACACAAACAGACCCCCGATTCCAGACAATTACTGGGTCAGGACCTTTCCATTGTCCTGTTAGAATATCTTTCCAAAGTACCTTGGGCTTATGTACATTTTTTGGACACATATGCCTTTCTGCAGCACTAAGTCCTGATGAATCCAAATTTAAAAAGTTTAGAGTAAAAAGGGTTATTTTAAGTTTATCTTTGGGGAATATATACCCCTTCCCAATTCTGTCTTTTTGCTTTAATAAGTACATTTTAATAGTTTGATGAGCTCTTTCAACTATGCCTTGTCCCTGTGGATTGTATGGGATTCCTGTTATATGAGTAATGCCAAATGATGAGCAAAATTGTTTAAAAGAAGTAGATGTATAACCAGGGGCATTATCTGTTTTTAACTGTTTTGGAATGCCCACAGTGGCAAAATTTTGTAAGCAATGAGCTATAACATCTTTAGTTTTTTTGCCGGCATGAAGGGAGCCCATCAAAAATCCAGAAGAAGTATCAACTGTAACATGCAAATATTTTAATTTTCCAAATTCTGGCAAGTGTGTGACGTCCATCTGCCAAATATGGTTAGGCATCAAACCTCTAGGATTGACTCCAAGATTAACTTGTGGTAAAAAGGTCACACAATTTTGACATTGTTTTATTATTTGTCTAGCTTGTTCTTTAGTTATTTTAAATCGCTTTTGTAAAGTATTAGCATTGACATGGAATCTTTTATGAAAATTTATAGCTTCTTCTAGTGTAGAGAAAATATGTATGTCATGTGTAGTTTTATCTGCTAAATCATTGCCCAAACTAAGGGCTCCAGGCAATCCTGTATGTGCTCTGATATGTCCTATAAAGAATGGATCTTTTCTGTCCCAGATTAAACTTTGTATAGTGGAAAACAAAGAGAAAACAGTAGAAGAAGGGGAAATCCTACCAGCATCTTCAAGGGATACTATAGCATTAACTATATACTGGCTATCAGAAAATAAATTAAATACAGAATCTTTAAACATCACAAAAGTTTGTAATACTGCATTAAGCTCTACCTTTTGAGCTGATTGTTTGGGTACTAAAAATGTAAAAGTTTGATCAGGTGTAACTATTGCTGCTGTACCATTATTTGACCCATCAGTGAATATATTTGGAGCATTCATGATAGGTGTTTTTCTTGTCATTTTTGGAAAAATTACAGGATGCAATGACCAAAAAGACAATAAAGGATTAGATGGTAAGTGGTTATCAAATGAAACATTAGATTTGCACATTATTATTGCCCAAGTATTTAACTCATTAGCTAATTCATCAATTTGATTCATAGTATATGGAGTAATAATTTTATGGGGAGAAATTCCAAACACTGCCTTTGCTGTTTTTATTCCTTTGAGTATTAATTGTCCTACAGCCTCAGGATACCTAGTAAGAATAGTGTTAGGAGAATAAGATAAATATATCCATAATAATGGACCTTCTTGCCAAAATACTCCTGTAGGAATATTTTTTGTTGGTAGTACAATAAATAATAAAGGCAAACTTATATCAATTCTATCCAAATGCATATTTTCCATATATGTTTCAATGATTTTTAATGCCTTTCTTGCTTCAGGCGTTAACATTCGGGGTGAATTTGGATCTGATGGACCTTTTAGGATATCAAATAAAGGTCCCAATTCTCCTGTTGGAATACCTAGATAAGGCCTTTTCCAATTTATATCTCCTAATAATTTTTGAAAGTCATTAAGTGATTTGAGTTGATCTACTCGTATTTGAATTTTTGGTGGACGGACCATGGTTGAGGATAATAGAACTCCTAAATAATTAATTGGAAAATTTAATTGTACTTTATCTATTGCTATCTCTAGATTATAATTTTTTAATAAGTTTGTAAGTGTGGCATAACATTCTAGCAATGTGTTTTTAGCTTTGTGTGCTAATAATACATCATCCATATAATGAAATATTTGTAGTTCAGGATTTTGATTTCTAAGTGGCTGGATTACTTTGTTAACATAAATTTGACACATAGTTGGGCTGTTAGCCATCCCTTGAGGGAGTACTTTCCATTCATATCTCTGATCAGGACCTTCATGATTTAGTGCAGGGATAGTAAATGCAAAACGTGGACTATCCTCAGGATGAATTGGAATTGAAAAAAAACAATCTTTAATATCTATAACTAAAACATACCAAGTTTTTGGCAAAGCAGACAATTGAGGAATCCCCGATTGAGCAGGTCCCATAATGACCATTTCATTGTTAATGGCTCTTAAATCTTGCAGTAATCTCCATTTACCAGATTTCTTTTTGATGACAAAAATGGGAGTATTATGGGGAGATACAGAAGGTTGTATATGTCCTTCCGCTAATTGTTGTTTGACCAGATCATGGGCTACTTGTGTCTTTTCTTTAGTCAAGGGCCACTGAGGAACCCATACTGGTCTTTCTGATTTCCATGTAATTTTTATTGTCTCAGTGGCCCTTTGTGAAAATCCAACCCATGTCTGTCTGTTCCTTGATCTATTTGTATTGGTGCTGCTATACATTGTTCTTGTTTTTCTAATCTTTTTCCTTTCCTAAAACCTTGTCTAGCCATAATAGTGGGTGCATTTTGATTGATATTATTTGTTAATGTCAAACCTAATTGATCTAGGACATCTCGTCCCCATAAATTTACGGGAAGATGATCCAATACATATGGCTGTATAGTTCCTTCACATCCTTCAGGATCCTTCCAATCTAATAGCATTGCACTTCTATCGGGATTAGTCGCCACTCCTAGGCCTCGAAGCGATTGAGTGGCTTGTTGTAATGGCCAATGTTTTGGCCATTCTTGACGAGAGATGATGCTAAGGTCTGCACCTGTATCCAGTAGCACATTAAATTCATGTCCTTGAATATTTAGTTTTAGCATGGGGCGAGAATCTAAATTTAAAGAAAGCATAGCCCAATCTACACCTGTGGAGCCTAATCCCTTGGAACCTCTTTCTACAACATGACTGGAAAATTTATCATGTAGGCTTGGTATTATTAGTAACTGTGCTATTCTATCTCCTGGTGAAATTACTGATATACCCTTTGGAGAACTGGCTATAATTTTTATTTCACCTTCATAATCGGAATCAATTACCCCAGGACTTATCAAAAGTCCTTTTAGAGTAGAAGAGCTGCGTCCCAATAATAAGCCTACTGTTCCTTTGGGAAGAGGTCCTTTTACCCCTGTGGGAATGATTTGAACTCCCATCTCTGGAGTTAGTACTGATTTGGTGGAGGCGCAGATGTCCAACCCTGCGCTCCCTCTGGTTTGTCTGATGAGGGATCTGATGTGCTGGGCACTACCCTGATGGGGTTGCTGGGGTTGCTGGGTTCCTCCAGTGCTCCGTATATTTGTGGTTTGGGGCCCCGGAGCATTGGGACCCCCTGTCCATTTTTTGGCAACGGAGCCCGATGCCTTTGTCCACGATATTGTGGATAAACACCTTGTCCTTGTTCATTTTTTGATAATGGAGTACCCTCTATGGTGGTTTGAGAACGGTATTCATTAGCCCAATGTCTCCCTCTATGGCATCGTGGGCAAATACCCGGTATTCTACTTGTTTGATACCTAGTTTTGTTAAACCCTCCTCCTATGGGGCAATTCCTTTTAAAATGTCCTGTTTGTTGACAATTGTAGCATGTTCTTGGCCTGGCATCTAAAGCCTGTTTTACTGCAGCTGCCACAATTTGCCCTTGTTCATTAATGTCTCTGGCATCTAAAATCTGTTTTACTGCAGCTGCCACAATTTGCCCTTGTTCATTAATGTCTCTGGCATCTAAAGCCTGTTTTACTGCAGCTGCCACAATTTGCCCTTGTTCATTAATGTCTCTACATAATTTAATATATGTGTTTAAATCTTCCTGTTTCCATGGTCTAATGATATCTCTACACCAACGATTCACTTGGTCATAAGCCAGTTGTTTTATTAATGGCATTGCTTGTTCTGTATTCCCAAAAACTCTGGTAGCTCTTTGAATAAGCCTATCTACAAATTCAGCGTAAGGTTCATTAGCTCTTTGTATTATCTTAGATAATTGACCTTGTAAACCTCCATGTTCTTGTAAAGTCTTCCATGCCCTAACTGCATCTACAGCAATTTGTGAATATACACCAGGATCATATGCATTTTGTTGCTGCCGATCCTCATAAGGTCCCTTTCCTAACAACATATCTAGATTTCTCTGAGGATAACCAGCTGCTGCATTTCGACTAGCCGTCTCCTTGCAAAATTCCTCATTGGCAACCTTCCATAACAGGTATTGTCCTCCATTTAGCACAGCTTTACACATACTAGCCCAATCTGCTGGCGTCATGCTTAAGTTGGTAATGGATTCAACCAAGCTTACAGTGAAGGGTGCTTGAGGACCATAGGTTGTTACAGCCTCTTTTAGCTCCTTCACTGATTTGAAATTTAAACCCTGGTAAGTTCGCTGCCCTCCTACCTCAAATACAGGGCATACTTGAGAGCCTGTCTCAGGATCCCAACTATCAACTGCGGGGGTTGGGAGTCTCCTAGCATATGGAGGTGGTGCTGTTGATTGGACACTTATGCCCTCTGGTGATAGAGTGCTGTTAGTAGCAGTCTCCTGTAGAGTTGGCGCTGTTGGTTGAACACTTACGCCCTCTGGTGATAGAATGCTGTTAGTAGCAGTCTCCTGTAGAGGTGGTGCTGTTGGTTGGACACTTACGCTCTCTAATAGAAAGGTCTTATTAGCAGTCTCCTGTTTTAACTTTTCCCCTGATAGATTTTTCTGCTCTAAACTTCCTTCCTCTGTCTCACTATCTTGAAAGACCTTCTCTTTTACTTGAATCTTTTCCTCTTTCTGACTAACTTGAGAGACTTCCTCTTCTACTTGAATCAATATGTCTTCTTCTTCCTCTACCTCTGTCTGAACTGAAGGCTTTGGACTAAGCAAACCAGATATGTACGTCCACAATGGCAATGTGCCAACTGGCAGAGTCCCTGGGTTGTTCTTTTCTATTCTTTTTAAATCTTCACCATGATAGTTCCATTGTGATATATCTAACAATTCCTCCTTAAAAAGCCATGGGCTATATTCTTGTATTATATCAATGTATGCCCTGACTGCTCTTGATTTTACTGGGAAGCTTCCTTCCTCTAACAATTTACTTAACACTCTTTCTGGTTTGTTTTTTACTAATTGCTGATCCCGTATTACTACTATAATACAACCCAGCAAGATAACACCAAACCAAACCGAGACAGAATCCAATAAAAATGGAACCACACAAAATCATTATAACAGCCTTTCTATCCTCCTGACATATGCATCCGTCCTTTCTCCCTATCTGTTCCTCAGACGCAAATAGTTTTTCCTCAGATGTGAGTGGTTTTTCTTCCCTCTTACTCATCTCCAGGGACAGGAAAGTTAAAACAAAAACGAAGCAAAACAAAAGAGGACACTTAAAATGGCTACCCATCCTCTCGCCCTGCCCTCAGGGGCGAGCAGTTTACTTACCCTCAGTTGCCCCCCCGTGCGAGCCACCAAATGCCGAAGTCTGGCTTGGCACAAATCAGGAGCCACTTGTCAAAAAGAAACTAACTTTATTTTTAGAACTACAAACGTCAAACAAAACAGCTCCTCAGGGAAAAAACCCTCAGAGCCCAACTGCCACCGTCGGCTTCCACAAGCCTCTCCTCCCACACACACTCCCAACCTCCCACAATCCTCCTGCTCTTGAGGCCGATTGGCTGGGTCGCGTGGGCGGAGCCAAAGAAGTCCCCCAATGAGCAGCTCCGTGGAGGAGCCAATCAGCTAGATGTTGCTGGGGCCGCTGTGAGCCAATCATCAGCTGGCAGTCTGAAGGGCAGGGAAACAGCCCAATGAACATCACCGCAGAGGAGCCAATCAGCTAGATGTTGCTGGGGCCACTGTGAACCAATCATCAGCTGGCAGTCTGAAGCTTGCTGGCAGCTGGAAGTTTGCTGGGGCTCCTTTGGCTGTGGCTCTCAACACCTGTTCATTTGCTCCACTCCTCCCAGGCTGCCTCCACCCCTCCAGGCTGCCTCCGCCCCCAGACCTACCCAAGGTCCCATCTAAACCCCAGAACCACATAGCCCCGGCCTCTTTCTCTTCCCCTGTCTCCTCTCCCGTTTTTATTCTCTTTCCTTTTCTTTGCATCACTAGGTTCCTTTCCTTTACAGGTCTTTATTCAGAAGCTTCTTTCCTCTCTATCTTCATAAATAGTCCAGGAGACTCGCTTTCAGTGGCTCCTCTTTCCTGAGCATAATTAAAGTGGGTCTCTCTAAGCTAGTCTCCTCCCTAAATCATTCATCAGATAAAAAACAGAGAAGGGACACCTCCTTCCTCCTATAGCATTCTTTCTTTAACCAGAGCTAGCTGGTGTGTCTGGTGGATTGACAGCACTTCACTGGGGCACAACTGATGCTCTGTCCCAGTGACCCACTCAGCCAGGCTCCCTTCAACTTCTGAAGATTGCACCCTGCAAACTTACTTAACATTTGGCTTGTATTCTGTCTTTCTGATTCCTGAGGAATCAGAATACAGCCAAATGTTAAGTAAGTTTGCAGGGTGCAATCCACACCAACCAGAGTGAGCTTGGCAGCTGCATACAGTGAAGACCCTGGACTTTTAGGTGTTCTTTACACTGGATATCTGCCTTTGCAACTCTTTACTGTGTGGCTTGGGCGAATTACTTAACAACCTCTTCTTCCCATCTTCACAAAGCCTGTTGCCTTGTGTGTATAGTTAAATTTTTTTCTAAAGAATGGAGATAAGGTTTTCAAGATGGTGGAACAGAGGAGGTCACTTCCCTGGTTGCTCTGCAGCATGAAACCAAGAAAGCAGACGGGAAGCTTCTCTACAAAAAGGTGGGTAAACAAAAAAAGGGGAAGGGGTACTTTACTGGAATTTAAAACTGGACATTCAAATGAGATTAGGGACTCAGGAGATTGTATATAATAAAATAAGGAAGAAATCCCCAGTGGCACAGCTACTGGTGCTGCTGCGACTGGGCCAGAAGAATGAGCCAGAGTGGTACCTCTGTGAGCAAAGTGCAGAGATAAGGGGATTAAAATAAACCACATTTGGGGGAGCCCCAAGGCATGTCTGGGTATGGAGCATTTAGAGATCAAAGACATTGGCCAGTAAACCTGAAAGGTATACTGCACAATATCCTCATGTGGGAAAGAAGCTGCCCGCCCTCGGGCAGTGTGTGGAGGTCAAAGGAAGGATCCATTTTGCAGCCACAGCACAGGGGCCATCAGCTGAGGGGGCTGATTCCTAGCAAACCCAAGGTTGGCCCTAATTATAGGCCCAATTTGACATAGAATGTGCTTAAGTAACCAGAAGAATATCAAACATGAAAAGAGGTTTACATGGGACAACTGGTCTTGGAAACCCACCCAGCTCTATCCCTTCTGCTCCAATCCAGCTGCTTGCAAGAATGGCTGGGATAGATAAGTCTGACAGGGAATTCAGAAGGACAGGGGTAGGAGAGATTGTTTGCAGGCTGAACCCAAGACCAGGAAATGTAGGATATTCAGGAGATGTAAGGGACACAGAATTGGCTCCCCCACCACAAAATGGAACCCAGGGGAAATCCCTGGGGTACAGTCTTACAGTGTGGACCAGCAATTACTGGGCCCTGGAGGTGCACTGATTTAAAATCTCCAGACCAATTAGCATTCATCCAAGAGCCTGGAGCCCACCTAAGCCTAAACACTGCCTCCAGGAATCTGCCTATGTATGGATTTACTTCTCACTCCAGCAATTCAGAGCATGGAACATCATGCTCCAGACGACCCTGCCTAAAACTACTGGGAAGAGAAGATGAGAATATTTTCAACTCCAACAGAAAAAAATTTTTAACTTTTCATTCAAGATTTTTTTTTCTTCTTTCCTTTTTTTTAATTTATTCTTTTCTCTGTTTAATTGTGATCTCAATGATATGCGGACATTTATACATATTCATATTTGGGTTCTTTTTTTCATTTATAGAATTTTTGAAGCCAGTTATTTTTCATGGATCAGTTTTTTGAGGAATAGGATGTTTGATTAGAATATTTTTGTTTTATGTGGTTTGATTTTTAGTTTTAGTTTTTTAAATTTTCACTTTATATGTATTTTTTTCTTACAGTTTCCCTTGAATCTCTCTTTTCTTCCACTAACAGCCAGTCTTAATTTTTCTTTCACTTTCCTTTAATGTTTTATTTCTAACATCTCTCCCCCTCTATCATAATCATTACATCCTATATCACTTCTCTTATCTCCTTGTCCACCATTTGAAATTGTAAACCCTTTTGCAAACTTGCTGTTTTTATTATAGGCAATAATTGATCATATCATTTCTGTTTATTGTGATAATTAATATTATAAATGTCATAGTATGAACTATTTGGTTTAATGCTATATATTGTTTGCATTGGTTGTTGTTATTACTTGTCTCCCCCTAAACAGTGAGGTACTAGAAACTATTAGGGCACTATAAGTTCACAACATAGAAACTCTACTGCCTCAGATCCATACTTTTAGATGTGTAGACACACAGACAACATGAAAAATCAAGAGAACAAATCATCTCAAACAAACTAAGATATTCCAATAACAGAACCCATCAGCACCACAGTGGAAGAAATGTCAGAGACGGAGTTAAAATGTATATAGTAAAACTGATATTAAAGGTAAAGAACAGTATAAGGAGTGAAATCAGAGAGAAAATACAAAAAGTGAAAGATCATTTCAATAAAGAGACAGAGATTCTGGGGAAAAAGCAAGCAGAAATCTTCAAAATGAATGAATCAATAAATCAAATTAAAAATTCAATTGAAGGCATCACCAACAGACTGGTACACTTGGAAGACAGAGTTTTAGGCAAAGAAGACAAAATATATAGTCTTGAAAACAAAGTTGACCATGAAGAAAAGATATTAAGAAACCATGAACAGAGCATGCAAGAAATATGGGATAACCTGAAAAGACCAAATTTAAGATTTACTGGGATAGGTGAAGGCTTGAAGATACAAACAAGAGAATACACAATCTTTCAATGAAACAATATCAGAAAATTTCCCAAACCTAAAGCTTGAAATGGAAAGTCAAATACAGGAGGCTTACAGGACCCCAAATATACAAAATTGCAACAGACCCATACCAAGACACATTATTATAAAAAATGGCTAACATTCAGAATAAGGATAGAATCTTAAAGGCTGCCAAAGAAAAATGACAGGTAACATTTGGAGGGAAACCAATCCAGATCACAGCTGATCTCTGAGTCCAAACACTCAAAGCTAGGAGGTCTTGGAATATTGTATTCCAAGCTCTGAATGAAAATTGATGCCAGCCTAAAATACTATGCCCAGCAAAATTAAGCTTTAGAATTGATGATGAAATAAAAATCTTCCATGGTAAACAAAAGTTAAAAGAATTCACAATTAGAAAGCCTGGACTACTAAACATATTCAATAAGATATTTAATGAAGAAGAAATGAAAAATAAGAGTGAAAACCAGTAAAAGGAGGAATGACACTAAGAGAATAGTGAATTAATGGAGAGACTAATTCAACTTAAAAACCATAAATAGGGCTGTAATTGTGGCAGAAATCCCTGAAATGAAGGAATCAGTAAACTAAATTATAAATTCAATAGAAGGCATCACCAACAGACTAGACCACTTGAAAGACAGAACCTCAGACAATGAAGACAAAATATATAATCTTGAAAGTAAAGCTGAACATGTGGAGAAAATGGTAAGAAACCATGAACAGAACATCCAAGAATTATGAGATAACATGAAAAGACCAAATTTAAGAGTTACCAGAATAAATGAAGGAGCAGAGATACAAACCAAAGGAATGCACAATCTTTTCAGTGATATATAATAGCAGAAAAATTCCCAAACCTAAAGAATGGAATAGAAAATCAAATACAAGAGGCTTATAGGACCCCAAATGTACAAAATTACAGCAGAACCATACCAAGACACATTATAATGAGAATGACTAACACAGAATAAAGATAAAATCTTAAAGGCTGTGAGAGAAAAAAATCAAATTACATCTAGGGGGAAAGCAATTTGGGTCTCAACTGATTTCTCAACCCAGACCCTCAAAGCTAGGAGGTCCTGGAATAATATATTTCAAGCTCTGAAAGAAAACAGATGTCAACCAAGAATTTTATACCCAGCAAAATCAAGTTTCAGATCTGAAGATGAAATTAAAATATTCCATGATAACAAAAATTAAAAGAATTCACAACTAGAAACCCTATACTACAGAGCATTCTCAACAAAATATTCCATAAGGATGAAGTGGGGGAAAAAAGTGAAAACCAACAAAGAGAAGGTTATACACTAAAGGAATATTCAATGAAATGAGAAACTAAGACAAATCAAAAACAAGAAATAAATCAGAATGATTGGGAATACAAATCATATCTCAATAATAACCTTAAATGTTAACAGCCTAAACTCATCAGTCAAAACACATAGACTGGCAGATTGAATTAAAAAATAGGAACCCACATAAAATTAGCCAACACAGAGGGATCCAAGATGGCGGAATACAGGAGGTACTGTTTCTGACTGCTCTGTGGCATAAAACCAAGAAAGCAGTCAGGTGGCTTCTCCACAAGGTCTCATCTAGATGGAATACAACATATCAGAGTGCGTGAGAGGACCCCTGTACAGTGAATTTTTGCAGAAACCCAAAGCACTGCGACCACCTGCACAGATATGCCTCTGCATTCCAGTAAGACTCTGGACTCCAGACCCACAGTCTGCAGTTCTAGGGCATACACGGCTCTCAAGCCATGTAGCAGAATCACCTAATCAGCACCTCTGCAGAACTCCAGACTGCACTCTGCTCCCACAGAGGTCACTCGGATGCTACCTAGCCGCAGCCCAAGGCCATCCCAGCTCCCCCCACCTCACCAGACACCCCTGTGCTGGAAGCAAATGGACTCCATCTTGGAAAACCTTTCTCGCCATTTTTTGGTGTACGTGGCTATCAGCGCAGATCTCCATCTGAACAGGTACCTGGTTTCCAACTCCCCTCCATCCCCCCTCCCCAGCTGTGATAACTCTGCACAGTGACTACCCAGCACAAAAACTGCTCTCAGTTGAACTGGAGCGCAGTGCGACCAGGGCACCGCCCACCTAGTGCAAGCCTGAGGGCGAGAGATCCCACAGTTGGGACCTGATAAGCAAGAGAGGGGAAGGGTATAAAGCCTGGAGCAAAACAGAGACCAGGACTGGAGAACCTCCAAGCAGGAGAGGGAGATGATACCAGGGGGCTCAAGTCTTCTCACCCTGGTTACCTACACCACCCTGAGGACAGAGAATCCAGCTTAAAATAGACAACTTCACCTACTAGAAGAAAAGAGAAGCAGGAAAGTGCCGCAGTCTGGCTAGGCACAATTCAGGAGCCACTTGTCAAAAGAAACTAACTTTATTTTTAGAACTACAAACGCCAAACAAAACAGCTCCTCAGGGAAAAAACCCTCAGAGCCCAACTGCCACCACCGGCTTCCACAAGCCTCTCACCCCCACACCAACCTCTCTACCTCCCACAATCCTCCTGCTCTTGAGGCCGATTGGCTGGGTTGCGTGGGCAGAGCCAAAGAAGTCCCCCAATGAGCAGCTCTGTGGAGGAGCCAATCAGCTAGATGTTGCTGGGGCCGCTGTGAGCCAATCATCAGCTGGCAGTCTGAAGGGCAGGGAAACAGCCCAATGAACATCACCGCAGAGGAGCAAATCAGCTAGATGTTGCTGGGGCCACTGTGAGCCAATCATCAACCGGCAGCTGGAAGTTTGCTGGCAGCTGGATCATCAGCCGGCAACTGGAAGTTTGCTGGCAGCTAGAAGTTTGCTGGGGCCCCTTTGGCTGTGGCTCTCAACATCAAAGAAACGGAATTCTAAGAGTATTTTTTTCTTCTTCTTCTCCTTGTTTCTCCTCTACCTTCTATCCTCTGGCTCTCACAACCCCAACACATGTGAAACCATGAAATTTGCATGAAATAGAACTTTGAGAACTAAGTCACCTGAATAATATAATATAGAGGAACTGCATAGTCCCCCTTTTTCTTCTTTTTCTTCTCTTTTTTTCTCTTTCTTTATTTTCCTTTTTTCTTCTTCTCTTTCTTCTTCTTTCACCCTCCAAATTTTACTATTTTTACACTCTATAATTTTCTAAATACATATTTGTTTTTATGTACTCTACTGTCCTCCCATGTACTTGTCTACCCTAAATTTCCTTCTGTCTGTTCCCCTGCTACTAATCCTCTTCATTAGAGTTCACCTTCAAATTTCCAAAGTTATATTAACTCCATATCCTCACATCTTTCCCCCCTTAGTGTATCATCCTACAGCCGACCCCCAGTTCACTGACTGCTGCCAGTAACTATAAACCTTTTATGAAACTACTGATTATATTTTAAATATAATTAAATCCAACATTTCTGGACATTGAGACTAAACTATAAATGTCTTAATAACAAAAATTTGTTCATGGGTGATGTATTGTGGATATTGGGAATATGTTAACATTATCCTTCCCCACAAAGGAGGGATCTTGGAACCACACAAGGACACTACAAATCTACAGGGTAAAAACAATAACGCAGCAGTCCCACAGAGCTGGAAAGAAAGAAACGCGAGCAACATGAAAAGACAAGGGAAGAAAGTACCACAAACAAATCAAGACAACACATCATTAGAAAAAGTGACAGCTACAGCAGAAAAAAGACAGAGAAAGATTTTAGGATATACATGGTTTAAAAGTTCTATGATCTCAAAGAAGACATAAGAGAACAAATACAGGCAGTGAAAGATCACTTCGACAATGAGCTACATAAACAAATCCAAGAAGCAAAAGATTACCTCAACAGGGAGATGGAGGTTCTAAAAAAAAAAAAGCCAAACAGAAATCCTTGAAATAAAAGAAATAATAAACCAAATTAAAAACTCAAATCAGAGCATCACCAACAGAGTAGACCACGTAGAAGATAGGACATCAGACAATAAATATAAAATATATCATCCTGAAAAGAACATAGACAACACAGCAAAAATGATAAGAAACCATGAGCAGAACATTCAAAAAATATGGGATAGCATAAAAAGACCAAATTTAAGAGTTACTGGGATAGAGGAAGGCATAGAGATCCAAACCAAAGGAATGAGCAATTTGTTCAATGATATAATATCAGAAAACTTTCCAGACCTGAAGAATGAATCAGAAATCCAAATCCAAGAAGTTTACAGGATGCTGAATGTGCAAAATCACAATAGATCCACACCAAGACATACTATAATGAAAATGCCTAACATACAGAATAATGAGAGAATTTTAAAAGCCACAAGAGAAAGAAATCATATTACATATAGGGGAAAGCCAATTAAGTTAATGGCAGATTTTTCAACACAGACCCTGAAAGCTAGAAGATCCTGGAACAACATATATCAAGCTCTGAAAGATAATCAGTTCCAAACAAGAATCTTTTTTGAAAAAAATAAATAAAATAGATAAACCCCTGGCCAACAAAGAAAAAAAGAGAGAAAACTCAAATTACTAAAATGCACGATGAAGAAGGAAATATCACAATGGACAAGTCTGAAATACAGAAGATAATTAGAAACTATTTTGAAAATTTATATTCCAATAAAATGGAAAATATTGAAGACATTGACAAATTTCAAGAGACATATGACCTACCCAAACTAAACGAGGAGGTCATACATGATTTAAACAGCTCAATTTCAAGAAATGAAATAGAAAATATCATCAAAAGCCTATCAACCAAGAAAAGCCCAGGACCAGATAAATTCTCAGCCTAGTTCTACAAGACTTTCAGAGAAGAATTAACACCATATAATTTAATTTATAAAATTATTCCATGAAATAGAAAAGGAGGGAGCCCTTCCAAACTCATTCTATGAGGCTAATATCACCCTGATACCAAAACCAGACAAAGACAGATCAAGGAAAAAAAACTTCAGACCAATATACCTGATGGGAATAGATGTAAAAATTCTCAATAAAATTCTGGTAAATCACATATAAAACTATATTAAAAAGATAGTGCACCATGATCAAGTAAGATTCATCCCAAGGATGCAGAGTTGGTTCAACATATGGAAATCAATAAATGTAATTCATCGTATTAATAGACTTTAAAACAAGAATCATATGATCATCTCAATAGATGAAGAAAAAGCATTTGACAAAACACAGCACCCCTTCATGTTCAAAACTCTAGAAAAACTAGGGATAGTAGGAGCATACTTCAACATTGTAAAAGCTATACATGCTGAACTCCAGGCCAGCCATCATTCTAAATGGAGAAAAATTGAAAGCATTCCCACTAGAAACTGTAACAAGACAAGAATGTCCTCTTTCACCACTTTGACTCAACGTCATCCCTGAAACTCTATCCAGAGAAATTAGACAAAAGAAAGAAATTAAAGGGATACAATAGGTAAAGAAGAACTCAAACTATCACTATTTGTTGATGACATGATTTTATATCTAGAAGATCCAAAAAATTCCCCAGAAAACTCCTAGAACTAATAAATGAATTCAGCAAAGTAGCAGGATATAAAATCAACACCTAAAATCAAATGTATTCCTATACATCAATGATGAATCCACTAAAAGAGAAATTAGGAAAAACTATTCAATTTACAATATCCTCAAAAAAATAATAAAATAAAATACCTGGGAATCAATATTACAAAAGAGATGAAAGACCTCTACAATGAAAACTACAGAACACTAAACAAAGAAATTGAAGAAAACCTCAGAAGATGAAAAGATCTCCCATGTTCCTGGAAAGGCAGAATTAATATTGTCAAATGGTCATACTACCAAAAGCATTATACAGATTTAATGCAATTCCTATTAAAATCTCAATGACATTCTTCATAGAAATAGAAAAAGCAGTCACGAAGTTTATTTGGAAAAATAAGAGACCCAGAATAGTTAAAGCAATCCTTAGCAAGAAAAGTAAAGCAGGAGACATCACAATACTGGACCTTAAACTATACTACAGAGATATAATAACAAAATGGCATGGTATCAGAATCAAAAAGACTTGTAGACCCAATGGTATAGAATAGAGGACACAGAAACGAACCTACATAAATATGATTATCTTACAGTAGACAAAGTTGCCAAAAACATACATTGGAGAAAGATAGCCTCTTCAACAAATGTTGCTTGCAAAACTGGAAATCCATATGTAGCAAAATGAAATTAAACCTCTATCTCTCAGCCTTCACAAATCAACTCAAAGTGGATCAAGGACGTAGGAATTAGACCAGAGACCCTGTGCCTAATAGAAGAATAAGTAGGCCCAAATCTTCATCATGTTGGCTTAAGACTCGACTTCCTTAATAAGATTCCGAAAGTGCAAGAAAAGTAAAACCAAGAATCAATAAATGGGATGGATTCAAAATGAAACTTCTCAGCAAAGGAAACAATCAATAATGTAAAGAGAGAAACTACAGAATGGGAAAAAGTCTTTACCACACACACCTCAGAGAGAGCACTAATCTCCAAGATATATAGAGAACTCAAAAAACTTAACACCAAAAAAGCAAATAACCCAATCAATAAATGGGCTAAAGAACTGAACAGACACTTCACAGAAGAAGAAATACAATTGATCAACAAATATATGAAAAAGTGTTCAACATCTCTAGCAATTAGAGAAATGTGAATCAAAACTACTCTAAGATTTCACAATACCAGACCTTAAACTATACTACAGAGCTATAGTATCAAAAATGACATGGTACTGGCACCAAAACAGACACAAAGATCAATGGTACAGAATAAAACACACAGGGACAAACCCACATAAATTCAGTCATCTCATGCTAGACAAAGGTGCCATAAACATACATGGAGTAAAGATAGCTTCTTTAACAAACAGTGCTGGGAAAACTGGAAATCCATATGTAATAAGATGAAATTATACCCCTACCTCTTACCCTGCACAAAACTCAACTCAAAGTTAATCAGAGACCTAGGCATTAGATCAAGAGATTCTTCACCTACTAGAAGAAAAAGTAGGCCCAAATCTTCATCATATTGGCTGAGGAATCAAATTCCTCAACAAGATCCCTAAAGTGCAAGAAGTAAAATTAATAATCAGTAAGTTGGATGCTATTAAACTAAAAGTTTCTTCACAGCAAAAGAATCAATCAAGAATGTAAAAAGATAGCTTACAGAGTGGAGAAAATCTTTGCCCCCATACCTCAGAGAGAGCAATAATCTCCAGGTTATACAAAGAACTCAAAAAATACAAAAAACAAATAAACAATCCAGTCAATAAATGGTCAAAGAACTGAACAGATGCTTCACAGAAGAAGAAATACAAATGGTCCAGAAATATATGAAAAAAAAATGTTCAATATCACTAGCAATTAGGGAAATGCAAATTAATACTGAGATTTCATCTCCCTCCAGTCAGAATGACAGTTATCAAGAATACAAGTAACAATAAAGGTTGGCAAGGATGTCCAGGGAAAGGGACATTCATGTGTTGCTGGTAGGAGTACAAATTGGTGCAACCACTCTGGAAAACAGTATCGAGATTCCTTAGAAAACTAGGAATGGAACCACCATTTGACCCAGTTATCCCATTCCTTGGCCTATACCCAAAGGACTTAAAATCAGCATATGACATGGCCACATCAATGTTCAAAGCAGCTCAAGTCACAATAACTAAGGTATGGAACCAACCTAAGCGGCCTTCAACAAATGAATGGATAAAGAAAAATTGGTACATATACACAATGGAATGCTACTGAGACCTAAGGAAGAATGAAATTATGATATTTGCCAGTGAATGCATGGAACTTGAGAGTATCATTTTAAGTGAAATGGGCCCAGGAGGAAGGGAAGAATGGAGGTTTACCAGATTAGGACAGGGGGAATGGGGGGAAAAGAAGGGGGATGAGAATGGGAAAGACAGGAGAATGCATCAGACATAATTTTCCCGTGTTTACATACAAATACATGACCATTGTAACTCCATGTTATGTACAACCACAAAATGGGAAATTACACTCTATTTATGTATGATATGTCAAAATACATTCTACTGTAATGTATAACTAAAAAGAACAAATTTTAAAAAAAGAATGAGAGATAAGAAACTGCCTCATCCAATTGCCCTAAGGATTAAAAGACATGGGCACTTAAAAGGACCAATGCTTCAGTTTCTCATGGCCATCTCTTTACCTTTGTTTTTTTTTTCTTTGATTATGAAGTAGTAAGCTAACTCTGCTGTCTCTGGTTATATATTTGTAGGACAGGTGTCTTGTGCACCAACCCATATGTGCCCTGTGGGTCAAAGAATCCCTATTTGTTCAGGATAATGATTGAGCTGAGCCAAAATAATGCAATCCTTTCTCTGAGGTTGCATCATCTGTCTTCAAGGTCAAAAGAAGGACAGAGAGCTCAACCCCAATCCTGAGCATGAGACAAGGTGACTGACCTCTGTAATTCCTCTTTCTGTTAATGAAGCCTTGGTTTGTTTTGAAGTAATTAATTAATGGGCAGTCATACAAAAGAATCTTTCTTGGGGACAGCTATCAGGAAGGGGACAGGAAGGAGAAAGTTGAGGACATATCAATTGTGTGGTTCAACCTATGCAGTCACTCGATTCTCTCTGTGCTCAGAACATAAAACAGCAGCCAGAACGTAGCCGACTCTTAAAATTCTTTTGAATAAGTAAATTATTTCCATTGCAAGCAAATGAAATGCAATAGTGATGAGAAGATGTGAAAGAATATAGAATTATCAGGAAACTGCACTCAATTTAGTTTCACAGAAATGTGAAGTGTAAGAGAGACAGTGGTGAAAGAAGGGATGAGCACGTGGGTCCTCTTTATGAAAGGCCTAGAACGCCCTGAAGACTTTAAACTTTCTACTGTAGGCAATAAGGAGGGTGTATGCTGATTTTTGAACAGGGTAAGAAAGTGGTCTGATTAACAATCTAGAAATAACACTCAGGGAAAAAATATGAATCTAATATGTAAAATGATCAGAGATTAACTTTAATCAGAGGTAATGACAACAGGAATGGAAGGAAAAATATAAAGACAAGAGAAACATGGCAGGCTGAGCCAGTTGATTGTATATGTAGCATGAGAGAGATGCCTCCTCATGAAGTTATCTCAGGAGAACTTTCAAGCCAATGGTGGTGGAAACCAAGCACACAGTACTGGCAGGTTTTAGAAGAAATATGTTTGGGCCCTGGGAAAAGCTAAGACTGTCAATGCCCCCACAAGGAGAACTGGGCTCACAGCCCCCACATCTGCCTTATCGAACAGCAAGGGGCATGTGGTAGACCATCAGGTATCTTAATTGTCATATGGTCTCCAAATAATTACTCATCGCTCTGATTCATTTTACTAAGCACCAAAATGAATGCAAAAATTAGGTTTTATAGAAAAATGATTAGAACAGGCGCTCACAAAATAAGGCACATAAATGGATAAGTACATTAAAGCACATTCAACATCATTTGTCATCAGGGAAACAAATATTAACACTATAATGACATATACTTTATGTATATAAAATGGGATAGATACAGTGTAAAAATAGATAATAAGGTAGAGGATATGGAAAAATTGGAATCCTCAAACACTAATGATGAGAAGGCAATGACTAATTAAAACAAATATGTGTTAGAATAATTATAATTTAAAAGATTAACAAAGTCCCCCCAAAATAAAACCATGTGTTGACAAGGGTGTGGACCTATTGGAACTCACACATGTGCTAGTGGCAATGCAAAAGAGAACACCACTTGCAACACAGTTTGATGATTTCTTATAAAGTGAAGCATAAGAGGCAACAACCCATTCCTATGTATTTACACAAAAGAAATGAAAATATATGCCATTGCAAGATTTGTGGCTTATTCATCCCGTAGGTACATCAGTTATTTATTCAAAAATTAGAAAGAATAAGCAACTAATGTACACAAAAAAACACAAGTAACTCTCAAAAACCTCAATATATTATGCTGGGCAATGGTAGCTAGAGAATAATGAAATAATTCCTCAAAGTGCTGAAATGAAATAACCACCAGCCTCGATTCTGTAAACAGCAAAAAATATCTTCAAAAACTACAAGCAAAATTAAAACATATTTAAGCCAACAAAAACTGATGGATTCGTCAGAAATCATGATGAAAAGTTTGAATACTTTAAACTAAATGCCAATGAATCTGACATTTTTAAAAGTACACAGAGTTTGGAAAGAAAGAAAGAAAGAAAAGTGTTCCTGTTTTCAAAGGGCATGATGGTTTGCATAGAAAAATCTCAAGAACCCTGCAGAGAAAAGACTAGAATGAATGAGTTCGGCAAAGTTACAGAATACAAGATCAACATACAAAAGTCAATTATATTTCTATACATTAGCAATAAAAATGTGGACAATAGAATTGAAAACAAAATGTCATTTGTAATCACTAAGAGTTAAATAAAATAATTAGGCACAAAAATGTACAGGACTTGTGTACTAAAGACTGGAAAAGGTCTAAAAAGACCTTGATAAAGCAGAAAAACATACTGCACCCATGGATTAGTATAGATACCAATTCTCCCCAAAATAAACCATAGGATAAATGCAGTTCCTGTCAAAATCCTACCAAGATTTTTAAAGTCTGTAAACAACATCATTCTAAAATTTATATGGAAAGGCAAAGGATATAGCTAAAAGGTATTTGGAAAAAGACAAAGGGAAAACAATCACTCGGCCCAGTTTTAGTATTTATTATACAGCAACGGTGATCAGGACTCTGTGTTACTAACAAAGGACCAAGACACATAAATCAAAGGAACAGAACATAAAATCCAGAAATAGACTCACAGAAATATAGCCAATTGATTTTGACAAAGGTACAACAGCAACTCAATGGAGGAAGGACAATATGTTAGTCAGCTTTCCACTATGATAATGAAAATAGCTGAAATAATCAACTGATAAAAGAGAAAAGGGATATTCTGATTGGAAGTTTTGGGAACTTCCAGTCCATATTCATTCAGATGGCCCTATCTATCACTTTGGGCCTGTGGCAAGGCAGCACAGCATGGAAGGAATACATGGCAGAGAAAAATCTTTCACCCTGTGGCCAGAAAGCAAAACAGAGAGAAAGGAAGAGCACTGGGTCCCACACTCCCCTTTGAGGGTATGCCCCCCATGACCTAAAGACCTCCCACTAGGCCCAACCTCTTAACGTTTCCACCACCTCCCAAGGGTGCAAAGCTGAGGACCAAGTCTTTACCATGGAACCTTTGGTGCACACTACAGATCCAAACCATAACAGATGGTATTTTCAACAAATCATGCTGGGATAACTGATCTCTCTAGACAAAAATGGAGAACCTCCACCTAAGTCTCACACCTTTTATAAAAATTAACTTAAAATAGATCTTTAAACATAAAACTGCAAAATGTTTAGGGAAGAAAACAACTACAGGAGAAAAAATCTTTAGGTCGTTATGTTTTTACCAAAAGTTTAGGTACTTGATTGAATAACTAGGAAAATGTAATTGGAAGAATTCTCCAAAAGGGCCATCACCTCCCTTTTATGCTCCAGCTTTCATAAGAGACTGTCCTTTGTGGTCATCACAACTAGAGGTACACCAGAAAGGAAATTTTGAAGAACTATAGTTAGCCTAACCACACCAACACATCCAAAACCATCACAGACAAATATGTGGAAAAATTTATGTTGACCACTACTCCACACCATACACCCCCCAAATCAGCTCTGTATAATTAAATTAAAGGGTTAAGTAATAAATATTCTAGAAAAAAATTACAAAGAAATATTCTCAAGACCTTGAAGTTGCCAAAGATTTCTTAAATAGGACATGAAACTTACTTCTCACAAAGAAAAAGATTGATAAAGTGGACTACATTAAAATTAAGAAATTCTATTTATGAAAAGCAAAACACAGAGGTGTGAAAGCAAGCCTTCAGCCAGGGAAATATGATTGCAATATGTATATATAACCCACCAAGAACTATGTCAAGCAGATATACAGAATGTCTTTTTTAAAGTAAGAAAAAAGGCAGATAGTCCAATAGAAAAGGATTTCCAAATCACTAATAAACACATGAAATATGTTCTTCAAGGAAATGTCAATTAAAACTGCAATAAATACCAAAACCCACCCTATAGAATGAATAAAAAGGAAAAGATAAAACAATATCAAATGTTGGCAAGGAGATAGAAAAACAGGAACTTTCAGATCCTGCTGCAAGGAGTGTATATTTGTACAACCACTGTAGAAAACTGTTTGACAGTACTGCTAAAGTTAAGCAGGCACTTAAATTTAGCAGTACTGTCAAACAGTTTTCTACAGTGGTTTTCTACCCATGTTTTAGCAACTACATCAAAAGACAGAAATTATATAAATGCCCATTATATAAATGCCCATCAGTATTAGAATGGATAAATAAATTATAGTATATTATATAAAAGAAAATAGCAACAAAATGAACTATTGCTATATGCTTGAGTCTCACAACACAAATGAAAAAAAAGCACAGAAAATCTCAGGTCATTCTATTTATAACTTACAGCATCTAAAAACGGTCTTTTAAAAATCTAAGATGTTAAATTCAAGATTATATTGACCCTTGAGAAGGAGTGTGGGGATAAGGACTGAGAGGAGGCATTGGGGTCTTCAGGAGTGTTGTTGATGTTCTTTCCTGAGCTGGTGAAAGGACAATATGTTAGTCAGCTTTCCACTATGATAATGAAAATAGCTGAAATAATCAACTGATAAAAGAGAAAAGGGATATTCTGATTGAAAATACACAGAGGATTTATGAGGTTTTTTGTGTTTTTTTTTTTTCATGTGGATATTCCCTTTTGACGAAAATCTATGAAAAGCTGCACTTGAAATGGTGATGTTCACCAAATACTATACACAAAAGGGGCTTAAACTTACAGGTACAGATTGCCTTAGAGAAAATACCAAGTACCACCCACCCACCGGGCCAGATGTCTGTAACTGAGGAACTTATCAGGAGTGAGTGCCAGCAACCAAGAGCAGGTGGAGCCAGGAAAGAAAGCCAAGACACAGATCAGGAAGAGATGATGCCAGAATATGCCTGAAATACAGTGACTTTATTATGAGATCTGATGTGGAAATGAATTTTAAAATAAAGGAGGTGGTACCCAGGTTCTTAAGAACAGGGGTGTCCGTGGCAGGCAAAGCAGCAATGAGCTGATCTAAAATCACGGCTTCCTTTAACCATTCATCCCAGTCATTCTTCAGCCTTGCTCTGCAGTGCTTCTTGGTTCTCAATGCACATGAGTTACCTTGCAACCTTAGACTACAGAATTTGAACATCTACCTAGTATTTCCCAAAGGATTTCAGTAGCAGAAGGAGGTAGAAAGGAGTTATCACTATGATATATACTAAGTATTCAAAACCACCCTTTCTCACTCTCTCTCCTAGGTCTTAGAAAAACCAAGAATGTTTATAATACAATAATGAAATAAAAATAAAGTCATTCATCAAGAACCCTGTATTTATTTTCTTTATGTCTGAAGGTTGTTAAATCCTAATTATCCTGAACTATTTTCATACTGCTGAGCAGCCTCCACTTATGAAGTCAGTAATTAATATTCAATTTGCCTAGAGCTTTCAGATTTGCATGTTAATTATTGATTTCTTAATCACCAGGATGGGTATTTGAGAGCTTTAGAGAACACTGACATTTCGGTAAATGTTACAGAGTGATCATCTCTGAAGATTGGGGTTTTTAAGAAAATATTTTGCAATCTTTTATTTTCAGGTTTCCTATCCACCTGCAGTTGATTCTTTTCCTGAGGCATCTGCTCAGGCTTTGCACTGCTGTTATTGATTAAATTGTAAGTTCAAATCTGGAAAGAGGCAATGTCATCCCTTCTGATCTCATTCTGGACATCTTTCTTCCAGTGTCATTCCTCCAGCTGGAGAAGAGAAATAGAGTAAGGAACATTGGCCGTACAAGCAGAGTAGAGGCAAAGAAAGCTGGGATTAGAATATCACTCAGCCATAAAGAAGAATGAAATTCCAGTAAATGCATGGAATTGAAGACTAGCATGCTAAGTGAAATAAGCCAGTTCCAAAAAACCAAAGGCTGCATGTTCGGTCTGAGATGTGGACATAGGGTACAGGTAATTCCACAATGAGGGATGGGAGGGTGAGGGAAGAATAGAAGTTCATTGGATTAGCCAAAGGGGAATGAAGGGAAGGGAGGAAGATGGGTTTGGGAAAGATAGTAAAATAAATCGGACATATCTTTCCTATGTTCATGTGTGAATACATGAGCAGTATAACTCCATATCATGTACAATCACAAGAATGTGATACTAATTAGAATAAGTTATATTCTAGTTATGTATAATATGTCAAAGTACATTCTACTGCCATGTATATCTAAAAAAAAGCCAAAAATGTAAACAAAAATATATAAATCCTTGAATTAAAAAAAAATTTTAAAAAAAATGAAAGAAAGCTGTGATTAGTTTGGCTGCCATTGGGGAAGTGACCTGGCTGTAAGGGGTTGGTCCAGTTGAGAGATCTGGATCATCCAAAGCACAGAAATCAAAGGGCCTCTATTTAGAAAATTGAGAAAATTAATGGGATGAAGTTCAGATAGCTGGTAACACTTGAAGCCCAAGTAAGCAACAGCATCAAAATTGTAGTCAATCAAATCTTTCACAAGGCTCCCGCCAATCATAGGAAGACACAAGGGTGGGATCTATCCATTCCACAGGAGAAATGAACTGACAAGCACTGAGCTCAGGACTGTAAATTTGTCTGGGATGCTCAGATCAGAGCCTGATTGTGTTTGGAAGACCAAGAGTCTTCTGCTCATGGTCCTTTCAGAGCTAAAGTCAGAGAAGAGATGCATATATATATATATATATATATATATATATATATATATATGCAGCCCCTTGTCCCACTCACACACACACACCTCACCAAGAACACTTCTTCATGGGGCAAATCACACAGTATCTCATCAATGTGGGTTCTGAAAAATGTCAATATGACAAGTCCACTCAAGTCATGCTTACATCAATCAGGAGGATACCATGTGAGAACTAAGAGCCCTCATGGTCAGAGGCTGGGAGAAGGGGAGTGCGAGAAAAAGACACTGCCCTGATATGAGAGTTAGAGAACAGGTAAAGGTACAGGAAGTCTGGATATGGAGTCGGGCAGCTTAAAAATCAGTTATGAAGATATGACTGCTAAGTCCTTTGACTTGCATTTGACACAATGCTGCCCAGATTATGAACAAGGTCTCAAAATGTAAGGCTCCCCCTAGACAAGTGTTAAGAGAGTTGGGGTAGGAAATCTATGGCTTAGGTGCTCTCCAGACACTTATCACCCTCAAATAGCAGTTCTACAACAACAGTTTACTAATGAACTCCATCCACAGTAGAACCTATCCAACCAGGTACTTCCTGCTATCAGGACTAGCTAAGAAATGGAGAGGTCTGAGCTCACACAGCTGGAAGGAGTTGGAAGCAACCGAGTGAGAGGAAGGAGACTTGACAGAAGACTATGAAATCTCATGCTCTTGATTTATGTGGACCACTACATTTATTCCACTTAGTGAATTGATCCACAGAGTATACTTCCCAGCAAGATATGGAACTGATAGAATAGTCTCTAAATATCAATGGCCTATATATCTCTAAGTACCCAAAAGTACCTTAATGAGGCTTTCAATATATTGGCTAACCATTCTTCTGAAGGGAAATTAGTTTGGGAAGCTGAATTACAGCTCATGTCTTTTAAATCACCCAGGTGGTAAGCACAAACCCATTATTTAAGCAACTTTATACAACATGTTCAGACCAGAGTCATCACACCTGCATTTATTCAAGGTATTTAAAAATTCAAGAGTAAGCTATATATTTGGCCATCTCCTTTAAATTCTGTCCCAATCTATTCCTAAAACATTCCTGCTCTGTACTAAGCTCTAAACCTGATATCCAAGTTAGCTGTCATAACATGAATGTGGTTTACTCAATACCTGATCCTGACCCTCTTCTCATTTGCCTGCTGTGGCTGATGGTATTAATAGCTCCAGTTCTCCACCCTCCTTGGATCCATTCCCTCTCATTGCGACTTTGCTGTTCTTTCTATAAAAACACACACACAAAAAAATACACCTATGCCAAATCCCACTTTGCCCTAACAAGTTCAGTCATGTGACTTACTTGGCAAGGTAAATGTGAGTGGGAAGGTGGGATCAAAGTTTTGAAAATTGACTTTTCTGATCTTGGCTAAGAGGCATCTTCTGGATCTCTGACACTCTCAGCTAATTCCCACCTCCATCCCAGGAGCATAAGAAAATTCAAGTGCTCTCCCATGCTGCTGAGAGCAGTGAGAACTCAGTAGGTCTGCCTGAGGTCCTCTACCCTACCCTAATACCCACCCATACAGCAATTTTATTTTCCTGCCCCCGCACCATGGCAGCATGGGAATTGCCAGCAAGCTGCCATCACCCAGGAGTCCTTGACTCACAATCCCCAATACTTTCTAGTGATAGAGCCCCTACATCACCAAATTGGAGCTAACACTAGGGGCCCCTTTCTCAATGACCCTCACCTGCTTGTACTGTCTTCCTTTACTCCCAACACTTTTGTCTCTTTAAATACAAAGATTTTTCTTTTTCTTTTTCCTCTATTAGTATTAGTAGAAGTAAAAGGAACTGGTTAGCCAAGTATTCTTGCAAACCAATTTCTTAGGTCAAGGTAATTTTGTTCATTTTTATTCCCATTTCTACTGTGGCCTCCATTCCCTGGGGTCCAAGGTCTAGTCTGATGGTGGGAAGGGCAATAGAACAGAGAAGGGAATGGAGGCAGCAACAGCAATGACAGCACAAACAGCAGTGACTGCCCTACTAGATATCAAATGCATAAGGCCAAATCACAGACGGGTACAGGGAATAGACAAGTCACCTGAACTATCAAGACAAAAACAGGTAGAAAGATGCATACCGTGGTAGAAGTGCAGGACCCAGGGTTAGACAATTCAGGACTGAGCTTCACTGTGCATGTGCCAGAGCATGACCATGGTGCTGTCTCAGCTGTGCCAAGTTTATACCTTAACTGTGACCACACAGCCTCTGTCTTCAAGCAGCCATGTCCATGAGCCACTGCCTGGCAATCCTGAGGAGTCTGGAGAGCACCCCCTCTTCTCTCCTAATTGGAATATGAATCAGTGCTTAGTTTGGGGGAGCTTTTGACACATTTAGGGTTGCTTTGGTCATAAAATTATAGGAACAAACATTGCTATCCCATCACCCTCACCCGTTACCTCTTTTAGTGATTGACCCTCCAACACAGCCAGCCTGATCTTTTGATGGTTCAAATGATTACCACCAAGCACTTCAGAAGATTATGTATTTATGGGTCCTTCCCTAACGTGATAAATGATGGAAGCAGAGTCACATCCAATTTCACAGGGTCTAACATGTTAAAGAATAAAATATGATCCCCTTCTAAATCTCTCTCCTATAAGTTGTTGAGGTTTTTTTCTTCTTTTTCTCCACTGCATAAATTTGTCTCTATGCCCTTGTTCACTATTCCCAGCTTAGTCCTAATGACTAACCATCCCCACTCCTAGGCTGGGTCTGATGGTCCTTCTTGTGCCACGTGATGCACTCATGGATTGTTCTGTCGCTGCCCTTCCAATTGTTTTAAAACTCCTTGTTTAGAAGCCTCACTATACTAGAAAGTGCTATAAGGAGGGTCTAAGTCCTGTTTCATTTTGTCTGTACCTCTAGCACAGGGCCTGGCATAGATTATACTTCAGTAAATACAGACTGACAGCCAAAGCACACTCTTGAAAACAATTGAAATGTCTGTGATCCTATTCCAAACATCTAGACCATGACTTTGGGGCACCTCCCTAGCACAGGTGTTAGAATCCTAATGTTCTCACTCTTGGCCTTTACCTCTTACCTTGACTATGAACAAAAATTCCCATATGCCTGGGTCGGTTTGTCTCTGTTCAGCGTGAAGTCTCAGAATCCTAAAAGAACTCTCTGGAGAAGAGGAACAGGGAAGTATTGAGCAAATGCAGCCTGAATGCCAATCAGAGTCGGGATTTGGAAGAATAAACATCCTCCATCTAAAACAAACCATTTGCAAGCACTCTGAGCCACCCCAGCTGTGCTGCAGGTGCAAGGTGCTGTCTGGGTCCAGGATGATCATTACTTCTGCTGTCTGGACCGCTCGAGACAGAATCCATGACCCCAGTGCCTCTTTTCCATCTTTGACATCTATTATTCTATGAATTTTTGATGTTTCAATCTGTATACTTTCAGGGCAATGGTGGGATTACAAAAGAGTACTTTCCATTCTCTCCCGGGCATGTGATAAATGGCTGGTTTCTGAGCCTGTCTGCAGTGGGGAGAAGCAGAGGAGGCATTATGCTAGTTGTGAGCAATTCTTACACACACAACTTTTGAAAGGCAGGCTAAATCCTTTCAAGACAGAAAGCAGTGGGTTTGCCTCTTTCCCATTTTGGCAATTATCCTTAGGCTGCTCTGTTTCATACAGTTATGGAGTGGTTATTTGGGATTAAAGGAGCAATTGAATCTGTATCAAAAATAAGTTTGAGATTCCTCACCTCCCTGACAAACGTGTTATTAGGTAACAGGTAAATGTTACAGGTAAATGCCCCTTTGCCTGCGCAAAGGGGCATTTACCTGTCTGTCAGAAATATACTGTTTTCGTTTTGCGTGGAATCGTCTTTTTACTTCTGAAGACGCATCTGTGGAATAGAATGAACACTTCTGACAGACATCTCCTGAGGGGAGGCGCCAGCCTTCGCCCTGCCAGTGGCAGAGCCTGGCCTTCCATCAGCGCCATTTTGTTGATGAAATGCAGTCAGGGACCTGTGTGCTTTAAAAATAGAATCCCCTGGACTCCCTTCATTACCAAGGATTCTGCTGCTGCCCTCCTTCACATGTTTTTTAAGAGATTCCAATTCTCCTGAATATTCTCCATAGTTTTTTCGAGAAAAAAAAAAGAAAAGAAAAAGGATTTTGCATTTAAAGGGGAGAGTACTTTGGATCTGTGACTGTAGAGTCCCTGTCCAATTAAGTACCCAGGACTGGGGCTCCCTCTAGTTACTTAAATGAATGTCCTCCAAGCCAGCAGTCCATCATCCTCCAAGGTGACCTGTCCCGTTTTCAGGCTATCATTTCTTGTACTTCATGGAAACCTTGAAAGCGATGTTGCAAAGAGGTATTTCTGCACGAGTGACCAGAGCTGGCCAGAGCTTAAGATGAGCAGGACATTTACACATTCACTACTTTTTAACAGCCTTAGGAGGTAAGTGTTTCCCCCTCTTTACAGATGAGAAAATGAAGGCTTAGTGAGGGTTAGGGTCTCTCCAAAGTCAAAGAGCTCTAAGGATGACCTCACCCTGATTTTCAGAGTAGCCATGCCTGTTGGGTGAGTGGGAGACTCCCCGCTGAAGTTAAGTTTCCCTATCAGGAGAACATCACCAAATCCCTTACCCCTCCCCCTCCTCTCCAAAGGGCGCCAAGCCGAAGAGCGCCAAATTCAAAGGTCTTCTCAACCAATCCCCACTGGACACTGTGTCTACTCACTGTTCCTGAGTCACCCTGCCAATCAGCACCTGCCAAGTAGCCTACGCTGCAACCCTTCTTAAGCCAAAGCTTGCAAGCTCACACTCTTCCTCTCCTCCTCTCTTCCTCTCTGCCCTCTTCCCTCTTCCCCTTCTTTCTCTCCTCTCTCTGCTCTTTCTCTCTGCCCTCCTCCCCTCCTCTCTCTGCTCTCTGCCTCTCCTTTCCTTCCCCCTTGAGCAGCCCCCCAATAAAATCTCTTGGTTAATCTCCGTCTCAGGTGAGTCACTGGCCTTTCATTGGTGCTGTGACTCGGATGGGACTCCCCTGCTGTTAAGCAGGACCCACATCCCACCAGCGATCATCACCTGAGCAGAGACCAACCTGCGCCCATCTTCTCGATCGCCGCCTTCGCATCCACCATCAGACTACGAAGTGGTGAGTCCCCATCGGGACTCCTAAACCCACCGAGGCACAGTAACAGGGAACTGGCCATTGATGGTCCGGCAGTCCCTATGGTGTCTCGTGGGGAGGACTACACCCCACCCAGACCTTCACTGTCGCAGTGGTCCACTGGCAAACCCCCTCCCCTCCTCTAGCCTGGGTCTCCTCCTCCCCATTCTCAGTCCGAACCCCTGGCGCCAGGTGACCCATAGCTCCCTGGGCCCTCCAGGAGGGCCCCTCACCAGAGGATTGTCGCCGTATCCTGGGCCTGAAGTCTCAATGGCTCAAATAGGACGCCTCTCCAGTCAGCATATCATACCCTTCCTCACAGCCCCATGGGGGGCCCTCCTCTCTGCCCGCTGACTCCCCTCTCAAATGCCTCCTTGACAATTTGGACACCCTCAGCCAAACCCCGAAGATCAACCCCAAGAAATTGGTAAAATTCTCTACTCAGGATTGGCCCAATTATCTCTTAAATAACCAAAACCATTGGCCCCCTTATGGGTCCTTAGACCCCGCCATTTTATGGGATCTCTATAATTATTGTATGTGATCGGAAATATGGGCAGAGATTTTTATATATTCCGGCCTTCTTCCTCCTTCGCTCAAATCCGTGTCTCTGTACCTCTTGCAACCCAAAGCATGTCCTCTTGGCTTATAAACCCTCCTCTCTTTCTGCCTCCTCATCCACGAATTTCAATCCAGCCAACTAGCCTCCACCATATGGTCGCCCAAACCCCTCCCCTCACTCTCCTTCCCTGGTCTGTGCCAGTCCTCCGTCCCTTTGGCTCCTCCTTCTTCAGGCCCTGCCCCCACTTCATTCTTCAGTCCTGTTGTCACTGGTGTCTGCACACAGTCTGTCCAGCCACACCCTACTATGACTCCTTTGCTGGGGCAGAAGTGATCCTTAGGGTCCACGTGCCCTTCTCCATAGTGGACCTTTCACAGATTTAAAAACCCTTGGGTTCCTACACCACCAACTCTGCCGCATACATAAAGGAGTTTCAGTACTTACTCCAAGCCTACAGTCTCACTTTTTATGACATTTACATGATCCTGACCAATACCCTTCTCCCAGAACTCAGGCCGGTCTGGGAACAAACTCATAATTATGCTGATGAGGCCCATCAAACCACCGAGGCCCACCCTCTAGGCTCCCAGGCAGTTCCTGAACAGGACCCTAATTGGGACTACAATACCGCTGCAGGATTAGCCCTGAGGGACCAAATTTCCACCTGCCTAGTTTCCAGACTCAGACAGGTGGCTCAGAAGGCAGTAAACTTTGAAAACCTCCAAGAAATCATTCAGGACAAAACTCGAAAACCCTTCCACCTTCTTAGATAGACTGACTAAGGCTCTCCAGCAATACACTAATTTAGACCCTGAGACCCCTGATGGGAGACAGCCCCTCATGACCTACTTCTTCTCCCAGAGCTACCTTGAAATTTAAAAACCTGGAACAGGGACCCTTAACCCCTCAGTCTAAAGTCAGGACTTTAAAGCCACAACCTTTATTTAAGGTGTACCATTGAAATGGCACCCCCTTTATCCCTGAAAAGTCTTAACTGGGCCTCTCCAGAAATCTTCACCCAGATTGATTTTAGGACTGTCAGCAAAAGAGGCTCTGCAAAAGAGTTCAATGTAGATAAACTTGCTATTTTCGTGTCGCACTGTTTACTTGGCCAGTGGCGGAGAAGATACCAGCACTCCAGGTGCTGGACACTCCCTTACTAATTTTTCACAAACATATCCAGTATAGTACTTTGAAGAAATATGCAAACAAGGCCTCTGGCCTTGAGCTGGGGCTTCACAGAGACGTCTACATTTTTAAGATAAGTTACAAATGGGCTCCATGGTAACAGCTGGCAGGGGGAGGAAAGAAAGGGGAGAAGAAGCTCTCTCCTTCTCAGATGTTGTCCTTGAAGAGTTAACTTGCCCAAAACAGTGAAAGAAAAATCTGCTTTTATGTGAACTTCTGCAGACTGTGAACTTCTGAGCCCCTCCCCTTTCATGCTGGGAATGAAAATCTGAAACTACCTGAACTCGGGGTTCAGGGGATTAATTGATTACAGCAAAAACTGTGCCCTCTGAACCTGGCTGTAGCCAAATAAAACTGTTTCCTGCTATCTTCAGTGCCTTGCCTCGTTTGTCCCTACAACAACATAACCAGGATGAGAAAGCCAAAAAAGCAAAAATCCCAGATTCTGGCACAGGCCCTATAGGGACATACCCCACGGGCCCCTTCATTTTCAGCCCACCACCCAAGATGGCCCCTAGGCCCTGTTTTAAGTGTGGGACAGAGGGATGCTGGGCATGAGAGTGCCCGAATCCCAGGCCACCTATGCATCCATGCCCTAAATGCCAATTAAGGGGTCACTGAGTCATGGACTGCCTTGACCCCCAAAGGGGAGCCGGATCCACCCCAAGCCCAGACCTGGATGTTTTGGGGCTGGCAACAGACGACTGAAAGGGGCCTTGGGACTCCCTCCCCGACCACCACCATCACTTTTCAGGAACCCAGGGTCACTATTATGGTGGATGGACATCCGATTAACTTCCTTTTAGACACAGGGGCCACTTATTCAGTCTTGAGGGAGTTTTGGAGACTTACTGTTCCACCCTGTTCCCCCATTATCAGGGTAGGGGGACAAACAATCCTTCCCCTTAAAACCCCTGTGCTCTCTTGTAGGTTTTACCACCATCCTTTCTCCCACCAGTTTTGGTATTGCCCCATTCCCCTACTGGGAAGGGACATCTTAGCCAAATTCCATGCCTCCATCACATTCCATCCCAGATTTTCGTTTATCCTTGCCCTTGCAGAAGCAACCTACACATCTACGGGTTCCCCTCCTTCTCTCCCTCCAGAGGTAAACTCTCGAGTTTGGGACACTTTCACCCCCTCTCTGGCTCACTGTGTCCCTGTCAGAATTCATCTTAAGGACCCTCAGCATTTCCCTTGTCAACCTCAATATCCTCTTCCAACTAGCAGTCTTCAGGGCCTACAGCCCATTATTAAGGACCTATGGTCCAAGGGCTTAAAATAAGACCTACCCACTCCCCTTACAACACTCAAATTTTGACTGTAAAGATCATTACCAAATACCCCTCTCAAGCCAGGCTCCTTTCCTGCCCACCAGGCTCAAGGACAATTCCCAGGAGCCGACTGGCAATTGGATTTCACACACATGCCCAGGGTCAAGGGGTATCTCTATCTCCTCATCCCTGTAGACATCTTCTCAGGATGGGTGGAAGCTTTTCTAACTACCAACAAAAGGGCATCCACGGTCGCCTCTGTTTTACTCTCAGATATCATCCCAAGATTCAGGGTCCCTACCTCCTTGCAATCATATAATGGTTCCAAGTTTACCTCTCAAATCACCCAACGCATTGCTGAGGCTCTCCACATTCCCTGGAACCTACACATCCCCTATCATCCCACCTCTTCAGGCAAGGTAGAACGCGTTAGCCGCATACTAAAGGAGAGCCTCACCAAGCTCTCCAAGCTCTCCCTCAAACTACATCTCGACTGGGAGAAACTTCTCCCAGTCACCCTGCTTCACTTTTGGGCACTCCCCAAAAGGCCCACTCGAGCATCCCCTTTTGAGGTGATGTATGGATGCCCACCCTTACCACCTGGGGTAACTCCTTCACCCTGCATCCTTCCAGAACATCTCAGTCATCCCCTTCTTAGTTTCATCCAAACACAGATTTGGAAACACCAGGAAACTCTATTACCTGATCCCTCCAGGTCACACGTCTCTTTCCCCTTAACCCCAGGCAACTGGGTATTTTTCTCTCCTCCTTCTGGTGTCATGCCTACCCTGACACCTAATGGAAGGGCCCCTTAAGGGTTATCTTGTGCACTCCCACCGCTGCCCGCCTACAGGAGTTCCCAGGCAAACTGACTTTATGGATTCACATTTCCAGGCTGAAACCAGCCCGCCTCCAACCGAGGGAGCCCGGGCTGACCATCCACCCTCCTCCTCCCCCAAATACGTCTGCTCCACCACTCCTGGGAATCCTTTAAAGCTCCACATCTCACGCCTGAGGGTTCCTTCCCCCCTTCCCGAGGAGGACCTTCCTCAACCCGAGAAGCCCTCACAACAACATGCCTCACTCTAGTACCACCCTTCTCTCTGCCACCCTCCTGGCATCCACCTCCCTCACACCTACTTCGTCTGCTTTATCAGACATCCCAGATTGTCCCAATAATTGGGATTTTCTTATTTGTGCCTTTTTACCATGTATCATGAATTCCTGCAGAATCAAATAGGCAAAATATCAGGGCTGGGGATGTGGCTCAAGCGGTAGCGCGCTCACCTGGCATGCGTGCGGCCCGGGTTCGATCCTCAGCACCACATACCAACAAAGATGTTGTGTCCACCGAGAACTAAAAAATAAATATTAAAAATTCTCTCTATCTCTCTCTCCTCTCTCACTCTCTCTTTAAAAAAAAAATATATCTAATCAGACCTTTAACCAGCTTCTCCTCAGGGATTTCCAGCTACTTGCTACCTCAGAGGATACCTGTCCCTTACGTGAAGGTCTCACCAACAGCTGATGGAACTTCGCCATCGTGGATATGGAGCTACAAAACAGAAACACAGCTGGGAAACTTCGCTGGCCTGTCACCCAGGGTTTCTAGGCCCTTTCACCAGGGTTTCTAGGCCTGTATGTTTCCATGTGCCTCCTCCTGACGCTGGTCTTTTCTCAGCCAGTCCCTCTCACTGGACCTCCGGCCAGAAGCTAATGTGGCGTCTCCTCTTCCCTCTTCTTCTCCTTGCCTTCAGGTATCTTTGGTGTTTTTAGGCTCCTCATGTGGCGCACCTGGATCATGGAGTTTGTGGAGGCCCTCCGGCAGGACAGCTGGCTGACTCCCCCCATTTGCAGGGACAAGGATTGGATCAAGACTATCCCTGACCTATGGCTTCGAGGAACTTTCATCGATTTCAGCCCCCAAGAAATTCACGTCTTCAGCGCCCTGGCCTTTACGGCTATGCCTCTCCTGTCCCCGCACCCTGACCATCCTCCCTTCCTTCACACTCGTCGTCCTTCTCCAGCAGGAAGTAGCCAGACATCTCATCGCCCTACTTCCAACAAAAAAGGAGGAATGTTGGGTGTGTTGGAGACTCCCCGCTGAAGTTAAGTTTCCCTCTCACGAGAACATCATGGAATCCCTTACCCCTGCCCCTCCTCTCCAAAGGGCGCCAAGCCGAAGAGCGCCAAATTCAAAGGTCTTCTCAACCGATCCCCACTGGACACCATGTCCACTCACTGTTCCTGAGTCACCCTGCCAATCAGCACCTGCCACATCACCTACGCAACCCTTCTTAAGCCAAAGCTTGCAAGATCACACTCTGCCCTCTTCCTCTCTTCCTCTCTGTCCTCTTCCTCTCTGCTCTCTGCCCTCTCCCTCTTCTTTCTCTTTCTTTCTGCCCTCCTCCTCTCCTCTCTCTGCTCTCTGCCTCTCCTTTCCTTCCCCTTTGGGCAGCCCCCCAATAAAATCTCTTAGTTGAATCTCCATCTCGAGTGAGTCACTCACCTTTCAATGTCCAGATTCTTACACTACCACATTAAAAAAAAAATTACCAGTGAAACCAACAGCTCTGGAGCTGGGGCCTTGGCCTGAGTGTGTGCTGGGCCTTCCCACAGTTTCCTAGTGGACTCCAGCACACAGGCATGATGGGGAGCAGCTGCTCTCCCCCATGCAGCCACCCTCCAGATTCCAGTCCTACACTCAAGGACAGAAATAGAAGTAAGGACTCTGCATGTAAGAAGAGCCTGGGGCTGTGTGTGTATGCATGCGAGGAGGAGGTATGGAGCCTTACGTACATGTGTGGGAGGAGGAGGTGTCTAATCTGCAGATGGAACTCTGAGAAGTAGAGCTATTGGGGTTCCCTTTCCTCAAGTATCTTAGGCTCACTAGGAGAAAGGGCAAAGGAATTTTGGAGAAAGTAGGTCAGGCCATAGTCATTAAAAATATATTTGCATGTTATACAATTACTTTATTTCAGGGCTTCTCAACCTCTATGCCATTGACATTTGGGGCCAGATAATTCTCTATTATGGAGACTGTGTGACCGTAGGGTGTTTAGCAGCATCCCCAGCATCCCAGCCTCAACCCACTAAATGCCAGTAACAACCCAAACACATACTCTCAACGTGACAGCCAAAAATATCTCCAGACATTCTTAAATGTTTCCAAGGGGCAAAATAATCCATCCCCAATTGAAAATCCCTGATTTATTTCATTGCATTTGATGTACATTTATCCTTCCCCCTTAACTGTGAGCTTCTCAAAAACAGGCCCCGGAGTACTCACCTGTGTAATCCCCACACTTGGCAACACACTACAGAGACCATTCAATTCACAATGACCACTTAAAATGACCTGGCAATCCAGCAGTAGTCCTCTGAGGATTTGCATTCACAGTCCTGGTCCCTTGGCCATAGTTTATTGGACAAGAGTTGGATACACAATTCAAATCCAATCAGTCTGCTTCCCCTGTTGGAATAAGGACTACTAGATTCTGCAGCATGGGGGCTGCTCTTTTCAATGAATGAGCTGGGAGCTGAGAGCAGCCTCTTGCACCTAACACATGAACTGAAAGCAGAGAAAGCCAACTTTCCAAGAAATGAGAATGGAACAGATGTTCCAGCAGAGACTAGGGATCCAATGAACTATCTCTGGGTTCATGACAATTTTTCAGACACTGCCTAGTGATCTTCCCCTGCTTGAGGCTGGCTACATTTCTGTACTAGGACACACCTTTACATCTTTATGGCAAACTCCCTTCTTATATGTAAAAATCGATTGAACTGAATTTTTATTTTGTAATCAAAGGAAGTTTACCAATGCATTGGACCTGGCACTAGGGAGATATTCAATATTGCTTAATTAATTGATTGACACTGGAAGCCAAAATCAAGGGGCTCTGAAAGCAGTAGGACTCAGCAAAAGCAGCAGCAGCAGCACTGGCCAGGAGGGGTCTACTTGGATGGCAGAAGAGCTTCTCCCTCTAGACAGTGCCTCTCCAGGCAGAGGTGGAGCGAGGCACTGGTAGAGAAGAATGGGTGGCAGAACAGGATGTGCAGTAATAAAACCCTGGGCGTGTTCACAAGAGTCCACTCCTCAGGGG
The DNA here is from genome assembly GCF_052094955.1 of Ictidomys tridecemlineatus. NCBI lineage: Eukaryota > Metazoa > Chordata > Mammalia > Rodentia > Sciuridae > Ictidomys > Ictidomys tridecemlineatus. The sequence continues at coordinate 50,397,086 of NC_135480.1, read as the reverse complement.
TTCTCATTTAAATCCCTGAGTCTTTCCAGCCTGGGTGTAGCCTGGGGTACAGACTCCAACTGGCTTGCAGACAATCTGATTAGTCACTCAGTCACAGCTGCTACTCCAAAACCTCTCCAGGAAACTCCCAATTTGCAGTCATCCACAGCACAATGCAATTTTTCAGTAAGTGGGGGCTGAGAGAGAAATGCCAGAGTTATGGCACTGCAGATGAAGCCAGGTGGGAACTGGCAGGGACAAGTGCATCCACTTCCTGGCAACACTATCCCACTTCCCCAAGAGCCGCCCAGGGTATGCTGGGATGCCTGCAAGATGTGGGTCTGAAAAAGACAGGTTCCAGGAAAGCTCTCTGAACACACTAGGGTGGCACTGAGTTCTAAAATGCAAAAAGCACATGATGAGGGGACCAGGCTGTGGTCCCTGTGTGGGGCCATACTGAACAAGCACCACTGCATGTCATCCAGCAGGAGGGGCAGAGAAGGTCTTCAGAAAGAGGAGCAGGGGAGTCTAGGTGAGCCCACTGATTTCAGTTGTAACCAGGAAGGCTCTATATTGTTCAGCAACAGTGGCTGCTGATATGGCACCAAATAAGTGAAGTCAAAACTACAATGGCCAAAAGTGGCACCAACATGTCAAATTCAGAGAAAATGGTCACAGAGCCAATGATCTTACGTGAATAGCTCACAGCATCGGGTAAACAACCTGAGTTCAGAGCTTCAGGCAGGGGACTCCTCTTCCTGGGGCGTTTCAAGACATTTGCATAGCATATTTTTGTGCCTAACTATTGCTAATCTCTTGTACCACTGGGGGGCTGTCTGGGGAAAATTAGATGCAAACATGAATCCAAAGAGGACATGAAATCCTCTCTGCCAGCCTGGTGGGTGTGGGTTGGTTCTGACAACAGGGGGTTGTCAGGGTTGGGTCACAGAGCAGAAAACAGGTCCATGAGAGCTTTGTACTGGAGACCACTTAAACACATGTATTGAGGCAGATTCTGCCATGGCCATATATTGAGGAGATGAATTTTGATTGTAAAAGCAACCTTTGGTGGCTTGAAAGAGTAATCCCTATGGAAGTGTTAAGTAAGGGACAAAATGCTTCCTTGGTAATGCCTTTCATCCAGACCCATGACACTGGGCAGCCATAAGAGTAAATCATCACCCTCAGCTTCACTGAGCTCTAAGCAAGGGGATTCCTAGCAAGTCAGTTAATTCCTCTTCTGCTCAGTCTTTCTAGAACACTACCACTAGAGTACCCCCTCCTTCCCAGGGACCCCAGTTCTTCCAAATGCTCTCCTAGTTTCATTGCATTGACTTGCTTCTCAGATAATCCTCCCAGAGGGCAGGGACAATGGGCACAAGCTCCATACAGGTTTTCTTCAGAAATGAAGCAGCGAGGGATTCAGATCCTGACAACAAGGGACATGTGTTGGGGGTTTCTTTTCCCTGCCTCAGCTACCAGGAAAGGGAACAATCTACCTGACCCCAGAGGAAGCCCAAAGACCTATGATGCAACTTTGAAATAAGGCTTTGTAGGATAGCAACCGAACTATGGAATGTGATATCTCCAGTTCCAACATTGAAACATGGGGAGCCAACTATTAAGCCAAGCATAACAGAGAAAGTCCCCAACTTCCAAAAGAATGATGACCCCAAAGCTTCTTTCTTGATTTAATAATAAATTCTACAGTATTAATTAAGTTTCTGGCAGACATTATGTAAGATGCTAGAGAACCAAGGTAGAAAAATATAGAAAGTCCTTGATGTCATGAAACTTTCATTCTAAAGGAGGACCTTCATGCTTGGGTACTTCAGAATATATTTCCTCACTGGAATGTGACCGAATGTGGCACACAGATGCCCAAACATCACAATTGCCTCCATTCCTTTGACTAATAAAACTGAGCTCTGTACCCTTCTGTAAAGAGGACCATAGCACACCCATGATCTAAGCATTAAGAATCCTTGGTAGTGAAGCCGAGAGCGTTGGCACATGCCTGCAATCCCAACAGCTCCAGAGGCTGAGGCAGGAGGATCCCAAGTTCAAAGCCAGCCTCAGCAAAAGTGAGGTGCTAAGCAACTCAGCATGACCCTGTCTCTAAATAAAATACAAAATAGGGCTGGGGATGTGGCTCAGTGTTCAAGTGCCCCTGAGTTCAATCCCTGGTACTCCGCCAAAAAATTTCTTTTTGGCTGGGAATATATCTCAGTTGGTAGAGTGCTTGCCTCACATGCACAAGTCCCTGGGTTCAATCCCCAATACCAAAAAAAAAAAAAAAAAAAAGTTCTTGGTAGTAAAGACAAAAGATCCTCCACACCCTACCCAGGATCTGATTTCTCTGTACCCCAGAACCCCTCGCTAGGGAGAATAGTTGAGTATCACCCTGTTCCACAATGAAGCTGCTCCTTCCATAAGACCAATCACAGTAAAGTCATATGTCACAATGGCTCACAGCAATGGCTTTCATAGTCAGACAGTAAGTTTATTCTACCACTTACTAACTGTGTGAACTTAACTCTCCTTGTGACTCAGCTTCTCTTTTTATAAAGTGAGGGTAATAATCCCAGCCTCCCTGAGTTCCCAAGTGTGTTTAAAGAAGTCCTATATTTAAAGCATTTGCATCAAGCCTGGCCTATGAAACTTGCAGCAAATTTTGGTTCTTGCCCTCCCACTCTGGCCTTGACTCTCTTCTCCCTGCTACTGACCCAATTGCCATATTGGGTTCCACTAGAGCACCCCAAAACTGGCTCCCTCCACCTGCCAGTGTAGAACTCATCTTGTCTGAACTCCCATTTCCCCAGTTTCTGTCCTCAAATAACAATAAGGAGCTGAAGTTATCCTTTGACTCACAGGCCTGAGACCCAGCTGTTTACCTATAAGCCCCACATACAAGAAGAAATCATCTGGGGAAGGATTCATGTGGTGTGGAACTGTGAGAAGGGAATATGTGAAATAAGGAGAAATTTAAGAGCTCCCTAAACCCCTCCTACTCACCCCCCAGGGTCCCCTTTCCTGCAAACAACAGGCCAGCCCTTTATCAAAGAAGCAACAACTCAAAATTCTTCCACTCACAGAACAAAGTCATAAATTTTCCCTGAATTTCTCCTCTCCCATCCTCCTCCTAAGACAGCACTAGAGGGTGGATGAGTTGCCTGTTTGTGTAGTAGTGCCTCCCAGTTTTATTGCAAATTAAACATGCATACATTATAAACAAACAATTGATGTCTCTGGAGCAAATATACAGCTTTCAGGCCCCTCATAAATTCTTCAAGAGGAGCTCTTTGCAGTTTATAGCCTCAATACAATTTTGAGTGAGATACAGCCCTCGGTGGGGAGTCAGGGAGGGAGGAGTTTCACTCTTGGGCTTCATAGCAAGACTCTCCACTCTCTCATTCTGCTGCAAACTCATTCAGCATTGGATTTTGGTGAGGTTCTGGTCTCACCCTGGCTCACTCTCTCCTTCCCTCAACTCTCTGATTTCTTATAATATTCTCTATTTCTAACCAGCTCAGAACTCACCCCTGTTCAAATCACAGAATTCTGGGCCAAGGAAGATTGTACCCATCCTTTCTTTCCTTGGTTGAAGTTTTCTGTGGAGAGACCTAGGCCCAGAGATGTTGAGTGTAAGCACAGGAAACCCAAAGTGTTTTTCCTACTCTCACTCACTCCACACAGAACAGGAAACTTCTGTGACCAGATGGGTGAATTTCCTCCCCCCCCCACACCCACACACACACAAACATACCCTCCTGAAGGCACTGGGTTCCTCTAATCCAATTTACTTCTAACGCCTCTACCTGGAGATAGTGTCAGATTTCACAGTCCCACAGAACGTCCATATTTCAGATGCCAATTGCAAGTCTCAAGTCTTGACTTGCACTTCTGACCAGCTGGTTATAAATCAGGAGTTCTTACAGCCTTCTCCACCAATTCCATTAATTTGCTAAGACAGCCCACAGAACTCAAGAAAACATATTTATTGGTTTGCTGTGTAAAAAAGGATAGGGAAACAGAAAACAACCAAATGAATATCCAAATGGGGGGATGCACCTGGTAAGGTATGGGATGTGGGAAGGAGCTTGGAGGTTCCATGCCCTCTGTGGGCATGCTGTTTTCCAGGAACATCCACATTAGCAACCTGAAATCTCTCCAAACCACCCTAAGACCCTCCAAGTCCAGAGGGTCTTATGGTGGCTTCATCATGTAGGCATGGTTGATTATTAACTCAGTCTCCAGCCCCTCTCTCCACAATTCCCTGAGGATGGGATATGGGAAACTGAAGAGTTCTTAGCTTCTAACTATGGCATGATCTTTCTGGTGACCATCATCCACCCAGGATCCCATCAAGACTTATTAAAATAAAGGACACTCCTATCACCCAAGAAATTCCAACAGAATCAGGAGCTCTGCATCAGAAACTAAAGTTAAAGACCAAATATTAGACAAAAGATGTACTTACTGTCCCTGTCACTCGGGAAATTTCAAGAGTTTTAGGAGCTCCAGGCCAGGAACCAGAAACAGAGACCCAAATATATTTATTATATATTTATTATATCACACGAGAAACTTATCAGTATGTGGCAGAGCCAAAACGAGAAGCCAGATCTGACTCCCAGCTCAGGGCTCTTCCTCGCATGCTGTGGGCCCCAGGAACCTGACTTAAAAGGTTTTTAAGTGTTTGAAATACTTAAAACTATGGATGATGGTGTGCAGTGGAGGGTAGGAAATCAGAGAACAAAGCTAAAGTGGGATTATAGGAGATGAAGGCAAAATTCATCAAAAGCCCTAATGGCAAGGTGGGAATGGGACCTGTTTGTAACCAGACTGTCACTCCTGAGGGAGGACAGAGAGGCAGGCATGTCCTCCTCCCAGGATGGGTAATAAACAGGGAGATGGACTGGAAGCCCAGGGATTTCCAGGACACAGGATCTGGGAACAAGTTTTCATGGGGTAGGTTAATTGCCTCTTCAAAAGATGGATCTCACACTGACTTCTTTGTTCTGCAAGTCAACAGGGTCACACTTCAAGGCCGCCTAGGCTCCACTGGGTGATTTCCATCCCATAAAACACTAGGAGAATGTTCCATCCCCCATAGCAAATGTCATCTCAGGGTCTCCTTGCAGACTCCATGTGGTCCTGGCATGGGCATTCTCCAGTAGAGACAGGAGCTTGATCTTTCCCTGCCACGTTGAGATGTGGAAACTGAAACTCACAGAGGTTAGCCGACCAAAATTGGCACCGATTAGTGTTTCAGTCAGGTTTGTTGTGGGTTTTTTTTGTTTGTTTGTTTGTTTTTTGTTTTTGTTTTTTTCATTCCTGGGACCAAAAGACCTGACAAGAAAACTTAGAGGAGGAAAAGTTCATGGTTTCTGAGTTTTGGTCCAAGGTTGGCTGACTCCATAGCTCTGGGCCAGAGATGAGGCAGAACATTATGGCAGAAGGGCCAGGTGGAGGCAAGCAGCTCAGGGTATGAGAACAGGAAACAGAGAGAGAGCTCTGCTCACCAGGGACAAAATATAAACCCCAAAGGCACACGCTGTGACCTATTTCCTGCAGCCACACTCTAACTGCCAACTGTAATCACCCAGTTAATCCTTATCAGTGGATTAATCCACTGATTAGGTGACAACTCTCATAACCTAATCACTTCACCTCTGAACATCCCTGCATTGTCTCCCACATGAACTTTGGGGGACACTTCATATCTAAACCATAATAACTAGGAGTCAGGAAAACTTCCCATTACGGTGTTCTTGCCACCCCACTTACCTTTTCCCTAATCTACTTCTGCAGCACCCCTGCCTTCCTCAACTACAATGCTTAGATGATGGTGCTTCTTTAATTAATTAAACTTTATGTTTTGAGACTGATGTCTGTGTCATGATACTCTTTGAGATCATTGTCCAAACTCAACGAGCTTAAATCTAGGGTTGATCATCAGGTGAGACTTGACTAAATCCTTTTCAGAAAAAAATAATAATAAAAGACAATAGAAAATCTCTTTCTGCTAGATATGCACATGAAGAAGAAAGAAGCTAGAACCCTAGCTATCACTAGTTAAAAAATCAACTCAAAATAGATTTTAAAGACTTAAATGTGAGACCCCAAACTATGAAACTACTCAAAGAAAAAAAGTGAAACACTTCACGACATTGACCTCGGCAAGGATATTTTGGTTAAGATCTCAAAAGCACAGGCAATAAAAGCAAAAACAGGCGAATGGAATTGCATCAAACTAAAAAGCTTCTGCACAGCAAAGGAAGCAATCAACAGCATGAACAGACGGCCTGCAGGAAGGGAAAAAATATCACAACTCTGTGCTTGTCAAAGGGTTAATATCTAGAATATATAAGAAACTCAACAGCAAAAAAAAAAAAATTTGATGAAAAAGTAGAAAAAAAGACCTAATTAAGCATTTACCCAAAGAAAAGCATACAAAAGGCCAAAAGGTGTTTGAAAAGGAGCTCAACATCACTAATCAACAGAGAAATGCAAATTAGTACCACAGTGACATATCTTGCTGGTAAGAATGTTTTTTTATTAAAAACAAAAATAACAAGTGTTGGCAAGAATGTAGAAAAAGGGAGCCCTTGTACACTGAGAATGAAAATTAGTACAACTATTATGGAAAACCACATGGTGAATGCTCTTCAAAAAAACTAAAAATAGAACCAGACTATACCTACCCCTGGGGAGATATATATATATATATATTTCCCCCAAAGGAAACATAAAAGAGGTATTGGACTCCCATGTTCTTTGCTACATTATTCACGATATCCAAGATACAGAATCAACCTATAAGTCCAGCCACAGATGAATGGATAAAGAAATAGATGGTATATGTACCCAATGACATACTATTCAACCTTTGAAAAGGAAGGAAGTTCTATCACTGGCAGCAACATGGATGAACTTGAAGGACACAATGCTATGTGAGATAAAGCCAAGCAGAGAAAGAAATACTGCATGATCTCACTTACATGTGGAATCTAAAAATGTTGAACTTATAGAAGCAGAAAGTAGAATGGTGGTTACCAGGTTGGGGACTAGGGAAATTAGGAAGATGTTGGTCAGAGGGTACAAGTTTCAGTTAGACAGGAGGAATAAGTTCTGGAGATCTATTATACAATATAGTGACCATAGTTAATAATAATATGTTGTTTACCTGAAAATTGCCAATAGATTATAAATGTCCTCATCACAAAAACATGGTAAGGATGTGAAGTGCTAGATATGTTAGTTAGCTTGTTTTAGTCATTGCATAATATATATATATATATAATATATATATATATATTATACATTGCATAATATATATATATATATAAAACAATGCACAGCATAAATATATACAACTATTCATTTGTCAATTTAAAAAATTTTAACTTTGTGCCAGGCACAGTGGTTCATGCCTGTAATCCCAGTGGCTCAGGAGCTGAGGCAGGAGGATAACAAGTTCAAAGCCAGCCTCAGCAACTTAGCAAGTCACTAAGCAACTCAGCAAGAACCTATCACTAAATAAAATATATATTTAAAAAAAAAGAGCTGGGGATTAGCTAAAGAGATGGTTACGTGCCCCTAGGTTCAACTCCCAGTACAAAAAAATATATATATAAACTTGGTGTAGATGGAATCATACAGTTAAAAAAGAAAACGCATATAGGATCAAGAATAGCCTGGGTTCTCCCTCCAGATGGACTGGATTCCCAAGTCCTATACTAAATGAAGAAGACAGTGCTAGAAGAAGCTATGAGCTTTTTAGTTCCTAAAGAACTACTGACTGTCTACACTGAAGAAAAGTTCTATACAAAATATATTGGCCAGTTAGCCAAGACACCATTCTGCTTCATTGTGAGATTTTCTGACTGTAAACCCTACTGAGCTAGATCTGGACTTTTGGGGGGCATTGGGGGAGATTCGCTGTGTGTAAATTTTCATGAGAAGAAAGACTTCCAAGGTGTTTTCTAGACTCATGCACATTCTTTTGATAGGAACCTAAATTCTTACATTATAAGAAATGTTCTTACTGCCAAAAGCATTCATTAATAAATGATGAGAGATTGGACACAGTAACAATAGAATTCCAAATAGCAATTGAATTTCTCTGAAAAACATGACTGTTTTATGTCTAAGAAGTTCTGTTAGTTCCTTAACATTAAGGATAGGTGATTTGGGAAATATCAGTAATTTTTACAATGTGACAGATTTCCTTAAACTAAATGAATGGATTCCCTTTATCCAGGTCCTTAATATCTAATCCAAGCTGATGCCAACCCTTAACATCTCTGGCCTAGAATTGTATTGTTCATCTACAGACAGTCTTGAATTTTCAGGTCCATAGAAGGTACTCCATGGGGAAGCCCCTCCCTGCAGTTTACAGACCTCAAGTGTGAAACTGGTGTGCACAATAAAGAAGAAATCACAGGATTTCTACTGATCTGGCACCTTAGCAATGCCTGTGGAGAATCTATGGGACTGAAATATAGGTTGCAAGATATGTTGATGACATATGTTGGCTTAACTTATCTATAAGTCCACCGAGCCCAGTTTTTTTCTGCTGTTTCTTTTTAAGCTTATTAGTGAGAGGATCAGTCCAAATCGGCATGCCTTCCTTCAGAAGGAAGGGAGAACCCAAACACTTTGTGTGCATGTCCATCCGTGGCATCTCCAACCCACTGTGTTAGTCTGTTGTTTGTCCCTGTGGCCAAAATACCGGACGAGAACAACTTAGAAGAGGAAAGGTTTAGTTGGGCTCCCAGTTCCAGAGGTTTAATCCATGGTCAGCTGAGTCCATTGCTCTGGGCCCACGGTGAGAAAGAACATCATGGTGGAAGACCAGCATGGTGGAGAAGTGCTGCTTCATTCGTGGCAGCCAGAAATCAGAGAATGGGGAAGGGTCTGCAGAAGAATGCACCCTCTTTAGGGCACGTTCCCAGTGACCCCTCCTCTAGCCCCACCCCACCTGCCTACACTTACCACCCAGAGCCCACTCAAACTGGGATGGACTGATTAGATTACAGCTCTCACAACCCAATAACCTCACCTCTGAGTATTCCTGCATTAACACAGGAGATAACACAGGAGGGACAACTCATATTCAAACCACAATGCTTATCATGAGGCTGATGAGTCCCTCTTGGGAAACTGAGGGAGCTCCGTACCAGAGGACAAGGTCTGGACATAACTGCTCTCTGTTTTAATTCCACAGAGTAGCCTCTCCTGAATCATACCCCCCTACACACACACACACACACACACACACACACACACACACACACACACACTTTCATCCATTTCCAATGTTGGTGAAATACATGTTTACAAAGAGTGGAATCCGTTTTATGGAGTGCAAATTTTAATGAATACAGGGATATATTTACCCCCAATTAATCCTCTGCCTTTTGGCAATAAAATTTGACTGCATCTGAAGAAGGGATTCATGGGTCTATAAAGAAAGGCAGCTTATAGTAGGAAAAGCTTATAGCTTTTCAGAATAAAAAAAAATTTTAAGCTGGAGGTGGTTAAAAAAAAAAGTCTTTCTTATATACTTTACAAGAAACAAACTATTGTATCCATGCCTACAGTCTTTGAGATTTGTAGCAGGAAATCCTCCTAGTATTTGATGATTCCATTTCCACCAAGACTGACACATTTCAGAAGCACAACAAATGCATTTTTTCTGGATTCCTTTCTAGCATTATCATTATTATTGCCATTATTGCTAAGTTAGGTACTGATTTTGCCTAAAGCAACAAACCATGCAAAACTCACAGTCTTCAAGGTTCTGCCTGAGTTATCAGCTCATCTAGAATGTATTGAACATTAGCATTATTGCATTTTTTACATCTATCAGACTATGATTCTCCCAGAATCTAAAATATTCCTTCCATCTTTGTGAATATAAAAGTGTTCCAAAGCTCCATAGATTCTTCCCAGACAAACATAAATATCATTAGCTGGAGAATTGCAACCCCAGTGCTGCTTTCGCATGAACTAACAAGAAGATTTCTTCCTATATTGCCTTCAGTTTCCCCTCCGCCATGAGCAATTCTGTCATATTGATGGGGGCTCAGATGTGATGAGGGGTGGGCTCCCAGTGATATGAGCCAGACAATGGAGTGATAAGCATTGTTGTGACCATGCAGTGGGCTTATAAAGGTAGGAAATGAGGTTTGCTTAGCTTTCTATTCCCTAGTAAATAACAGAGGATCCTTGAATGCTTGCTGAATTGCATCTAGCCCAACTGAAGAGGCAGGTTCCAGCAAAGGCCACTAGATGGCCCCAAGACTCTGGTCTGGCAGGTATTTGTTCTGTGCTCTTTGGTCCCATATGGTGGGTGGGGAGAGAAGGCAGAGGTGCAGAGTACTAAAAGCAGAAGAACAGGGATGTTGAGAGAGATGAACAGAATCAGGTGACAGCATTTATGGTGCCCATCCATTCCCAGCAGAGCTCCAGCCAGTAACTTGGGATAATGGAGTTAGGGAAGAGATGTGGACACTTCACCACCTTCTCTAAAAGAGAAGGAAGAAACTGAAATGAGTCAAGTCCCAACCACAGAGACAAAGTCAGGACCCAATCATAGAGAGGAATTTTAATACAAGGTATGATGGCCAGGCAACTACAGATGAGAATGAGGCAAATAACCAGTCTAGCAAATCCAATAAAGAGACCAGAAGTACCAGGACTGGAGGGCCACTCAAATATGCAGAGCTCATATGTTCCATTCTGAATATTAAGTCTGGGGGTGACTTAACTCTGCTCCACTCCCCCAGGTGATGGGCATCACACTGTTGTTAAGAACTGCATCCTAGCTGGAAAGAGCTGAGATCCCAGATCTGTAGGCAAAAGGCTCTGAGCGAGCCTGAGCCAGGCGGGGAAGGGCCTCCAGACCTTACCTAACCCTACAGGGGTTCCAACAGAGGGTTCTGAAATATGGTCCTTCAGGCTCCAATTGAACCAAAGCAGTACAATCAGACAGAATAATGATTAAAAGATTATCTTCGCCTTGATTTATTTTGTTATTACTTGAAGAAAAAGAGTAGGTGGTAAGTCTTTTTTCTAGGTGGCAAATCCAAGTTCCTCTTGCATCTGGCACAAGGTCTGAGAGGGAGGGTGAATGACAAGATGTGCCTCACTTTGGAGAACCTTGCTGGCATCGCCTAGGCCCCCTTGGTGTAACCAGGCAACCAGACGATTATATCAAGATTGCAAACACAGGAGAGCTGCCCACTGTGTAAACTGGTGATCTGGGGAAAGGTGTATTTTGGAAGCTGGTGAGGGGAGGAAAAAGTGACCATGGCATAGAGTGTAAGAGAAAGAGATGGCAGAAGCCATCACAGGAAGGGAAAAAGAGGTTCCCTCACGAAGTGTGGTATCCTGAGATTAATCAAGTACGTTCCTCTTCGAGGCAACTGAAGCCTAAAAAAAGGACACAAAGAACCTCTACCTTTCCTTCCAGTCACCATTGCCTAACCCTGAGGATTTTTTGTTTGATTTACTGTTTGTTTGTGGAACTGGGGATCAAACACCAGACTTGTACATACAAGGCAAGCTCCCTACTACTGAGCTAAATCGCTAGGCCCAACTCTGAGTTTTTAAAAAGTTGTAGTCAGAGTGCAATCAGAAAAGGAGATCCCACCAAGTTTTCCAAAGGAGATGTTTTCAAGTAGGGCATCAGCCACTTGCATAATTGCTGGAAAGACTTGAGAAGCAAAGATCGGGATAACAGCTTTTCTTTTTCTGGAGATTGAAAAGCAACTGGAGCACAAAAGCAGCTGACAGCAACCTCTGCTGCCCACAGCTCAAAACAAGGGATGCCCAGGAGACTGCCCGAGGAGCTGGAAACCTCAGAAGTTCCAGGAAAATTACAAGTTCAGCTCCCTGCAGTATCAGAGCAGGTGGTTCACTGGAAGTCACCTGAAACTCTTCAAACCTCACCTAGCCCCGGCTTCCCAAGTGTCCACAACTGCTGTCAAAGAGTAAGGACTTCTGCCCTGCCACTCTTCAGCTTCCACAGCAATCTGTAAAATCTAAACTGAAGCCATCCTAGAAAGGAATTCTGGGGAAAGTACTGCAGACCTGTCGTGATGATGGAATGATGTGGAAGGAGGTGGAGAAGATGCTGAGTCAACTACCAGCAATCTGACATGCCCCTTGAGAATGAAGGTTTTGAGTTTGTTTTTGGTTTTTTTTTTTTTTTGGGGGGGGGGTTTGTGTGTGTGTGTGTGTGTATGTGTCCTTGGTGTGTGCTTTGCAGATTTGAAGTTTGTTGTTAATTGTGCATTGAGTATGTCTCTTTTCATAGGCTGACACTGGGTGCGTACACAATGGTAAGAGATTGCTAGTTCATCTGTTCACTTTCTCTGAATATTTGCTGAGCTCTTCTGTGCACCAGGTGCTGTTCCAGTGCTTGGGGATATACTGGTGAATAAGACAGAGAAGTTTCCAGCCTGGAAGCCTAATCCTCTAAACAAAGAAGAGCTTAAGGCAACAATATCGTGATCAAAGTGAACAGAGTGGTTACTTTTCTAATAGCTTTATTGAAACATTTTACATATCATAAAATGAAAGTATACAGTTCAATGACTTTTACTTAATTTACTGGTCAGTGAAACCATCATCAGCATAAATCAGTTTTAGTATATTTTCATTCTCCCAATGATATTCTGCTGGCCCATTTGGAGTTAATCCCAGTTCCCACCCCTATCCCAAGCCACCACTTAGTCTTTCTGTCTCTGTAAATTTACCTTTTCTGGACATTTCATAGAAATGTAGTCATTCCAGAAATTTCAGCTGGAAATAAACATTATGAGTTGATTGAACTAGAAAGATATGACAGTTAACAGGGCAGAAGAACTCACTCATCTTTCTCAGAATCAGGAGAGAAAACTGTCCTGAGAAACACCTCTTTGGATAGATGAGGTATGTGTTTGCAAGAACACAAGGCAGAGAGTGTGTTGCTCCCTGTAAAATACACTAAAATGCACCACTACACTGAAATTGGGGCTTGGACATGATGTGCAAGTCACTTCCTTCTTACCAATAACCCTATATAGCAACAGTCACACCCAAGGAGGTCACTCTCTGGAGACCTGGAGGCTTTGGGAAGACATAGTCTTGTGGAAAGTATGAGGAAAGAGGCCAAGAGACTCAAAAGAAAGGGTTGAATAATCCTTTTGCTCTCTAAATAATACAGTATAGGAAATCTGGTGGTGGAAATGTACAGGGAAGCATTCCCCTGGTGAACAAACTCCCAGTGGGTAACAGGCACCCTGTTTCCCATCCTTAGAATGCCTGCAATTTCTCTTAGGATCTAGTAATATAGCTATATATGTACAATGTCTACCTGGTATGGAAATCCCCTGAGAAGCCTCTGTGTTAGAGCCTCATCAAGGCTTGACCTTGATTGCAAGCACATAGTCCCTGGTAATAAAAGAACTTGTTTGCTAGATAACTACAATGTTTCATCAAGCTCCTGTGCTCCTGAATCCAGCCAGCTTAACAGTAACTTCCAACAATAGATTTTCTTGAGAACTGCACAAAGCTCCTAACATTACACATTGTAACTGCAGAATAAGCAACCTTACTGATACTCTAAACAATAATGTAGTATGGTACTAATGACCAAATGTAACCTACTGGTATAAATAAACGTGGCCACTTGGACAATGAGCACCCTGCCTCTGCACCTTGTCTCTGTGTCTCCCATTATTATTATTCCTTACAATATGTTTTGCAGACTCCACCAACAAACAAAATCCAGTATTCTGGCACAATGCTCAGACACAGGAATAAATGGAGCCAAATGAGAATATCTGTTTCAATCCATCCCCTACCCCCAAGAGCACAGGGCACAACTTGCAGTCCTCAGAGCAGTGTTGGGAATGCAAAGCTTAAGACTTTGAGATCAGTTTTTCAGATCACAGTCCTTGGGCTGGGGTTGTATCTCAGTGGTAGAGTGCTTGCCTAGTAGCCACGCAGTCCTAGGTTCAAGCCCCAGTACCAGAAGAAGAAGGAAAAAAAATTCCCAGTCCTTCACCTTTTTGCTCTGTGATCTGAGTTGCTGTTACCTCGTCTGCAAAATGTGAATAAAAAACTCTTATCTGCTAGGACTGTTTCAAGGATCAACTGTGATAACACAGAAGCAATCATCCAATGCTAACACATTATAAGCCTCCAATAAATGATACAATTTGCTTCTTTGAAGGAAGGAGCTATGGGCTTGGGAACCAGAGAGGTGAAAGGGAACACAAAGTTATACTGCTTAGAAGATCACTTTAGGCCGATCTGACTCTTCCAACTGCCGCATTTGTATTAAAAGGAGGATATTAGTGCTGCTACTTGGCAGAATTAAGCAAAATGACTTGTGAGTCAGAAGCAGCGGGACAGGTAAAAATGAACCAATTATGCAAATTCAGGATCTTAGAGAACAAGGTGACCACGAGATGAGAGACCCCACTACATCCAGGAAATGCACTAAAGACTGAGGAAATATATGGATATCTACTGAGATAGGATGGAGACTGAACCCATCTTAAGAGCTAAGAAACCCAACAGACATTGGGGTGAAGGCAGCTATTATTGTTATCCTCTCCTCATCCTAATTTGGCAGATGAAAAAAAAAAAACTAACATTAAGAGCTACACAGACAGGACCTTAGAAAGCTGAAACCATGGGAAATGGGAAGGAACAAAAACTGAGTGGACCCTTGTCCTGCAGACTCGAGGGCATATTCACCACTATCTCCACAAATGCCTTCCTGGACTTCTAAAAACACAGAAATAAAAACCCTGAAGGATTATTGGTAGCTAGTAAAACCCATAACTAGCACCAGCCAGGTCTGCTCTTATGTGCACAGAATCTCATCTCAGAATTCTCAGATATAAACTAGTCTATAAAAGTTTCAAAGGAAATATCCCCCAACCCCTGGGGATTCCAAAAGGCAATAATAATTGTTACTGACTGAAGAAAACCAGTAATCGGCTATCATTCTCTGACATCTTCCAAAGGCAGCGTTAGGTGTGATGTTTTCATGTCTTCAAAATCTGGAGCCAGCCCAGTGGCCCACGCCTGTAATTCTAGCAGCTCAGGAGGCTAAGGCAGGAGGATTGCAAGTTCAAAGCCAGCCTCAGCAAGAAGTGGGTGCTAAGAAATTCAGTGAGACCCTGTCTCCAAATAAAATAGAAAATAGGGCTGGAGATGTGGCTTAATGTCTCCGTGGTCAAGTGCTCCTGAGTTCAATTCCTGGTACTCCCTCCTCCACCCCCACCCCCCCCCAAAAAAAATGGAGCACAGCCATCTGAACAAGACTGAAAGTCAAAATGGCAAAATTATTCAGCTAAGCAAGTCCTAAAGGAAGACAGCCTGGCCCACTCTGGGAGGGGAGGCCATTGGATGACAAAGAAGAGCATGTTATCAATTTTTGAGAGCAAAGCTATTGGCACTAGGTTTAAATCCTGGTTCTGCCACTTATTAAGCAAATGACTTCAATCTTTTCTTACAGAGCAGTTTGCTTATAAGAATTGTTATAAGAATTAAGAGAAATAATTCACACAAAGCATTTTGTTGAGTACCTGTCACATTATAAGTGCAATAATTAATGTCTGGTTATTCTTATTAGTGTTCATATTTTTAAACATAATAATTTGCCATGCACTGTGAGAAAGCATACCTGGGATGCAAGCATATCTGGGGTGATAGGAGAATGAAGAGCTGAGTTTTAAGTCTGTCTCTGCCCTTCATTAGTGGTTCAAAGTTAGTGAAGTTCCCTAACCTCCTTGAGATTCAGTTTCCTCACAGAAAATGTTTGTTAATAACAGTATGTATCCTGAGTACTGGTATGAGGAACAGATACAATCATAGTTTTGGAAAAGTACTTTGAAAATATAAAAGCAATAAGAGCAGGGTTTGGAGAAGCAATTAAGGAAAAGGTGATAAAAATGGGAAGTGATGCTGAGGGTAAAGAGGCAGAAAACATAGGGTGATGTTGCTGAGTTGCAATGCCAGTTCTTTGCCCTAGCTTTTATCTTCCTCTGTGGGTTTGGGTTTGGGTTTGGGCAAGGGAAGAGAGGGAGCATCTAGAATGGCTCTAAAGTGTGTGACTTGGAGGACAGAGTGGGTGGTGGCCCCATGGGCTGAGATGGAGTTCTGGCAGGAAGAACAGATGGGGCGGGCATGTGCTTTCAGCTCTGTCTGGCATATCTGAATTTAACAGGCATATGGACGTGTCTTCCAGGCTTTGCAAGTTCTCAGACAAAGCCATGCTCCAGCTCTGTTAGAGCCCTAGAACTGTGCTGGCTGATGTGTATATTCTTTATCTCAGTAAGTGGCCGTGCCCACTTAGCTGGTTAGATATGCAGAAGCATCCAGACTGGATGTGAGTTTATGGCAGCCATGCTCGCCAATGTAGTTGCTGAAGTCATAGAGTAGAAAAGGCACTTCCTGAGCCAGGTATGGTGGTGCACACCTGTAACCCCATCTACTCTGGAGGCTAAGGCAAGAAGATTCTAAGCTCAAGGCCAACCTGGAGAAATTAGCTAGACCCTGTAGAAAGAAAGAAGGAAGGAAAGAAAGAGAAGGGCGGGGGAGAAAGAGAGAAAGAAAGAAGGAGGGGAGAGGAGGGGTGGAAGGGACTTCTTTGTACCCCATTACTCCAGAAGGGGGAGGAGTTTGTGGTAAGAGCTTGATGAATGACAGCTCCTGGGTTGATTCTTTCAGCACTGCTCTCTCCTCTGCCTACTTCATCTTTTCTATAGAGTTATGGTTTTCTTCCTTTCATCTCCCCGTGCTTCTCCTCTGCAGCTCCCGGTGAATGCTTGATGACTACTAGCTTAGTGATAGGCTAAGCCCTCCTCTTAGAAAGCAAGCCCTAGCTTTTATCTTCCTCTGTGGGTTTGGGTTTACTAGAATCAAAGTAACATTAGCACGATTTGTTTGGATTAGCATGAAGACTTCTAATCCGCTCCTTTGCAATATTCCATATTTTAATAACTTTAATAATTACTGCTTCCTTTTTCTAATTAAGAGCTTAGAGACGGAGACCTTGGAGAGGGACCAAAACAGTGGCTTTTTGGTATTGTGGTGAATGGGAAGATATGTTTGCATAGCAGAATGGATATTTTCAAAGCAGCCTACAAAGCACTTGGATTTCAATTCTATGAGCATTTATTGTGCCTGTGCTGTGAACAAGGTGAGATTACAGATGCAGCAGGAGAGTTCTCCATCCTATTTGAGGTCCAAAAGGTTGCAATCTGATGGTAGCATAAATTCTACAATAGTATCCTCTGGAGTTGTGGTTAGCAATCTTTAGAATTTAGGGCAAAGTTCAGACTTCAGGAAGAGGTACTGGGGGCTGGGCAGAAGTCCCCATTGGGGAGTTGCCCTCAAACCCCAAAAGCTGGGTCAAGTCCTTGGCCCCAGGAGCAGCTATACCTTATTAAGGTGTGTCCTCACCACTGGAAGCATAATCTGAAGGGCCCAGCCAATCCCCCAGACCTCAGTGTACCCTTTCTCCACTAACACTACACAGTTGGGAGCCACAAGAAAGGTAAGGGCTACCCTCTGGGCATGGAGTGGGCCTGGAACCTCCCAAGGCTGATGTGCTGTCCAGGCTGGCAAAGCTCCCAGGCTGGGACTGGGATTCAAAGGTAGATCTTTGGCAGCTGCTTCAGCCCAGCCCAAGTGGAGCCCTTACAGAATAGTCAGCCCTCCACATCCGGGCATTTCACATACACCCATCCAGCCAAACAGATCAAAAATATTTGGGGAAAAAAAGTACATCTGTATAGCCTTTTTCTTGCTGTTATTTCCTAAATAATACAGTGTAACAACTATTTACATAACATTTACAATATGATAGGTATTATAAGTAACCTAGAGATCATTTAAAATGCAGAGTGGGTGTGATGGATATGCAAATACTTCACCACTTTATAGAAAGGGACTTGGGCATAGGGAAATGTTCTGCAACCAGTACATCACAGATGCCAGTGGGTGACTGTGTGCCTTCCTGTTTGAAACTCAGTTCAGGAATGAACTGGTCTGGGATCAGTTCCCAGCTCCTTCGACCCCAAGACCTAGAATTCCCATCCTTTCCCCCCTGGGGTCTGCTTTCATGAGTTGAGAAGATTTTTGAACTCTCACACATAGGACTATGTTATCCCCTCCTCCTCAATCATGCTACATGTATTCTTTGTAACAAAATGTATCTTTAGCAACATCAGGAGGCTTAGCCTCTCTAAGGGAGACTGCCATGTCAACCCTTCTAAGGTATGCCCGCCTCAGGAAGTCAGAGATGGCTTTCTACATCTTCCCATTGAAAAAGAGAGAAAAACTCACAAATTCAATCCTAAGTGGGCCACCCTTCCAGAAGGGACTCCAGATTCCAGTGATAAACTTGATGTCCCCTCTGCCTCTGAGGAATCAGACGTGGCCAATAACAGTCTCACAAGGCAGGGCCAGCTAAGTGCTAAACACAGGCTCAGAAGAGCCCTCATTGCCTCTGCTGTGGTGAGCTGGGGAGCATTTCACAGTAGAGGTGTTCAATGTGGGACTTGGAAGATAAGAAGTGATTTTATAGATTGATATGAGGGTAAATGGCATTCCCAGAGAGAAGCAGAACAAGCCAGCCAGGCTTGAAAATGCAAGCTCTATTTAGGGAATAAAGAGGGATCTTGTATTGATAAAGAGCACCATTCCTACAGGGATGAAGAGGAAGTGAGACTGAAGTGCACAATGACCCCCAACCACCAGGCCTTCAACACTGTGGTAAGGAGCTGGGTCTTTATTCCGCAGGAGGGGGGATGGCGGGGGAGGATACCACTGCTGCAAGCTCTGAAAAAGAGGAGTGGTCCAGTCCTTCCTCGGGTGCTTTAGGCTTCAGGAGGATGGCTGTTCATCCATGTGAAGGGTGAAGAAGCTAACAACAGATCACCAGCTCCAAGCCCTTGTTACCAGCCAGGAAATGAGCAAAAAAGCCAGAGAAAGGGCAGTGGGAAGCAAAGGGAGAGATAGCACAGAGATCAGTAGGTGTCTGCAATTGACTAGCTGAGGTCATTGCTGGGTCTCTGTTTGATGCCTCTCACCAGCCAGCATACAAGTCCCTTGAAAGCAGGAACCATGTTGCATTCATCTTTGTGCCTTTGGTACTTTATGGAAAGTGCAAAATTGGCTTTTGTTGGAGTAGAAATCTTAACATGATGACCTTGAGTGGGCTTCAAGGGGGTCTGCAAGTGCCCCCAAAATTATACACAGAGCTGTGTGTGTGTGTGTGTGTGAGCACACATATGTGTGTATGCATAGTGTGTACCTTTCTAGCAGAGAAGATCTTTAGGTTTTAACAGGTCCTCAAATGCTCTGTGAACCACCACAAAAAAAAAAAATAGTTAAGAACAACTGTTCTAGGGCTGGGGATGTGGCTCAAGTGGTAGCGCGCTCGCCTGGCATGCGTGCGGCCCGGGTTCGATCCTCAGCACCACATACCAACAAAGATGTTGTGTCCGCCGAGAACTAAAAAATAAATATTAAAAATTCTCTCTCTCACTCTCTCTCCTCTCTCACTCTCTCTTTAAAAAAAAAAAAAAGAA
The DNA here is from genome assembly GCF_052094955.1 of Ictidomys tridecemlineatus. Classification (NCBI taxonomy): domain Eukaryota; kingdom Metazoa; phylum Chordata; class Mammalia; order Rodentia; family Sciuridae; genus Ictidomys; species Ictidomys tridecemlineatus. The sequence continues at coordinate 50,377,500 of NC_135480.1, read as the reverse complement.
CAACTGTTCTAGAAATTTGTTGTCTTCATAAATGTTTCCGACTCTTGGTTTTAGTTTTTATTCCTTCTCTAAGCACCAACTTCCTATTAAAAATAAAAAGGCAGGGTCAACAACATTAAAGGTACACTTTGAACGTTATTGCATTTTTATCTGTAGTAAAAACTCAACATATAAATTCAGCTATGATATTAAATTATGCTGAAATACTGGAAGACATTTTCTCTGCCCATCCCTGACCTCATTCTCCAGTAGCACATCCCATTTCAGAACCTACTCGCTAATAGCCAATGCCTTCAAGAGACTGTGAATCAATTTTAATTTGGACTTTAGCTTCTGCAGCAAGTGCCTTTGAAGAAGCACCTTCCTGAGAATGCCAACTTGCACCTTTCAATTACAGTCAGATAATTAGGATGGAGGCTTGCCTGCCGCCCATTCCATTTCCATGAGGATGGGGGTTGGAGGATAGCTCTGGCATGCCTAGGCAACTGACACTGTCACCAAACATTGAAAGGGTCATGTTTTCCAAAGCCAACCTGAAGAGGGAGGTCATACCCCTTCTGTGGGCCAGAATCATCTGGGAGATGTAGCTTGGATGCCATATTACTAGATTTTCTGTAATGCTCCAATGACTTAGAGTCTTTAAAAAGTGGGACTGTCCTGGAAAATCTGGAACATATGTTCTTTGGAAGAAAAAAAAAATAGCATCTGACCTCAGAAAAATGTGCAGTCTCACTGGGGAAATAAGGTACGCAGGTAGGGGAAAGTACCTACTTGGCTAAGAAACAAGGCAATGTGTACTCAGTGCAAGAGAAATTATTTGGAGAAAGGGAGGGCAGCAGAGGTGTTCAGAGGAAAGAGATGCCGCTGTGCAGTAAAGTGCTCACAGATGCAGATGCACGAATGGGTGCAAGGTAAGGAGTTCATAGGCTACACACCTTATGCTTTCACATTTAACATACATTCTTCCAATTCTCACAGTGAGGGAGTACTATGTGCCAAACATAAGACCAGGTGATTTTGCATCTGCTATCTATTAATCCTTACAACTGTATATATGAGGTACAGATTATTATTGTTATTCTCGTTTCAGGAATGAGGACTCTAGTTCAGAAAAGAGTAAATAATTTTCCCAGGACACACAGCTAGTAAGTAACTGAGCCAGAACTCAAACCCAGGTCTGTCTGACTTCGAAGACTACCTTCTCTCCACAATGCATAGTGTCCCTGAAAAGGACAAAATGAATCTTGAAAACTTTATGCTAAGTGAAAGAAGCAAGGCACAAGCGATTGCATATTGTGTGATTCCATTTCTATGAAACATCCAAAATAGGTAAATCCATGGGACAGAAAGCTAATTAGTGGCTTCCAGGGGCTGGGGGAGAAGCCACGGGGAGGATCGTTGAATGAATTTCCACTGAGAGTGATGAAAGTGTTTTAGACCTAGATAGAGACGATGATTTAACAATTAGTGAAGGTACTAAGTGTCACTGAATTGTACATTTTAAATGGTGAATTGTTAACTTCATGTTATATGGATTTTTACCTCAATTTTCTTTTCTTTTTATCAGAAACTTAGCCACTTAGCCACATCCCCAACCATTTTTATTTTTTATTTTTTATTATCTCACTAAGTTCTTAGGGCTGTCATCGGTGGTTCAGAAGGTCTCTGATTGCATCATGGTGTTGAGGGGTGAGCACCACCCTTACTGTGGGCCCCCTAGATTCAGAAGACACTCTATGCCTCTTGATCTTTCTCAAGTCACACCACAGGGCCCTGAAATGTGATCATTTCATGATTGCTCAGAGGCAGTTGCAAATCTCTGTGAATGTTAACTGGCAAGGACACCCAGCTCAGCCTCCCTTCTCAACTGAGCTTTGTTTTTGGCACTAAGAGAGCAGCAAATCTCATGAAGGGTCTCAAGGGTCATGGAAATATTTGGTTTGGCTTTACTGCTTCTTATGTTGGGTAAGATAGACACTAAGGCAAACCATGAAAATGGAGACTTCCCAAGGCCAGGCACACTCCCAAGCAGAACTGAGCCTGACCACAAACCCATCTCAGAGCCTCACTCTCCTTCTAAGATCTTTGGACCATGTTTGCCTTCCCTTCAGGCTATTCTCAGACCAATGTGCATTGTTGACAGTGGCTTCTGTTTGTTTAGAATTTCAGATAACAGATGGTTTCAAGGAGGGGGCACATCTCAGGGTCTGTGTTGTCCCTTTCCTTTCCACAGCCTCTGGGACATGACTGTGTGATAGGCTTAGAGCTGTTTCTTCTGTAACATGGGTTCTTTCCTGGAGGGAGTTCACTTAACAGATCTGGGATCCAAGAACCTAATTCTTTTTTTTTTTTTAAAGAGAGAGAGAGAGAGAGAGAGAGAGAGAGAGAGAGAGAGAGAGAGAGAGAGAGAGAGAGAATTTTTTTAATATTTATTTTCTAGTTTTCGGCGGACACAACATTTTTGTTTGTCTGTGGTGCTGAGGATCGAACCCGGGCCCAGTGCTACCACTTGAGCCACATCCGCAGCCCAAGAACCTAATTCTTTAGCCTCCCACTCATGTCCATTACTGGGGTCATGGCAGTGCCCAGAAAGTGTGCCCAGTTCAGTTTCTTGCATGGCATCAACTATGGTGCTAAGCATCACATTCTGTATAGAGCCCAGTAAGAGTTCTATGGGGTTTCCAGTGTACGGTACCCATGACATTTCACTCAGTGACTAGTGCACTACCTAGCCAAGTGCTCTGCACAGTGGCTGTCCTGAGCCCACTGAGTTATAACATGCAGAGGCCAATGAGATAGCAACCATTTCAAAAACAACACCCAATTGAGAGTTCTCTACCACACAGCACAATCTCTCCCCATAAATTGCTGGGAGTGGCACACCCAGTGCCCAACAAGTGCCCATTTGATGACCTTTATCACCCTAGAGAGGAACACCACCATAGGAGTTTTTCTCCTGCCCACACCCCACTCGGAAAACTAAGACAACCCCCCATCCATGATGAAACCCAACCCCACTGCCAGCCTCCCCAAAGGCTCCAAGATTCCTAAAGCAACATAATACCATTTTATCAAAGCAAGCAACTTGCTTCAAACCTGAAGACAGCCAAGAAAACATAAAACCCAAGCACCAAGGTAATAAAGTTTTGTGTTGAGATTCTTTACATTTTTTTTCAAAAAGGGTATAATGAATGCTCATTGTAAAACAAAACAATACAAGAGAATAGAACAGAATTCTATCAAGTCTAAAGTGAAATTCCCTATTCCCTTTCCTTTTCCTCTCACATCCTAGCAGTCTCTCTTTTTGGAATTAGCTACTGTTTATTTGGTTTATGTCCTGTTCAGGTCTGTTCCATGCATTACGCAAACATTATATTACACGCACATAATTCTTCTTTTTCACCTACAAGATAGTACTAGTACATTCTTCTGATTTGTTTTCATTTAATATGTTGTGGTTATCTTTCCATGTTCATATGTATGTTTTTGCTTCATTGTCATTGATTAATTTATGTTATTCCATAATACAGAGATATTATTACTCTTTTAACAAGGCCTCTGTTGATGGCATTTAGCTCATTTCCATTTTTTTCACTGCCACAAACAACATTGCAATTAACATCCTTCACATTTTTATAATATTGCAAAATTACTCTCCTAAACAGATTGTAACAATTTACACTTCTTCATGACAAACAGTAGAAATCTTTCCATCCCTTCTGGAAAGCCATCAATCCACTTCACTTAAAGAGATCCAGAAGGCAGAAGATGGCCAAGGCAAGGCGCGTGTCATCTGTCTGTTCAGAATGGGACTCTTCTTGATGGCTTGGCTATGGTTCTCACATCTTGAAACATGTGAGCTGCCGTCCACTCCTTGGCATGCTCTCAACCCAGGAGTCCCCAACCCCCTCCCGGCTGCCAGGTGTGAAATTGCCCTCAGTGCTCAGGAGAAAGGCTTCAGTCACATGCGATCAGGCAAGTGTCACTTGGAGACCAGGGTCTGCAGTGCTTCCATTCCCGTTGCCTCCATCCTGCCTTTAGAGATCCCGTAGTGAGAAGCTCCCTAAGTGAACACGGAGCCATCGGCCATCCTTAGTTCCCATAACACAGACTTTCTCTGTCTGACAGGCTTCTGTCTTGGCCCCTGGTTTCCCCTTTGGTTCCCCATTTGGACTAGAGCCCAACTGGCCAGGCTCCTTGCTCACTCCAGCCCTTCCTCCCACCCCACTTCCTCTAGCCCAGCATCAGGCCTACCACTGATGGCAATGGCTGGATCCTTGAGATTGCCACTGCTCTCTCATTTCTTTCTCTACCTTCTGTGTTGGACTGGCTTGGGAATCACGTCATTCTCTGTGACCGGAATTTGGACAATTGACTACCTCCTTATTTTATCACGGTTGCCTGGGCGCCCCTTTGCCAGACTATGCTCCCTCCCTCCTGCAGTGGTAGGAGTCAGGATGCTTCAGAGCCAAACTCCCCTCACATTTTGTTCATTCATTCATTTAGCAAATTTTTATTATATACTATGATAGGCCGTGCACCATTCCTAACAAACTGCCATCTTCCTAAAATAAGTTACACACACATGAAACTTTATATTTCTATTGTAATATGGATGGCAAGTTATTGAAATTCTGTGAATTTATTGCTATAGACTGAATGTAGTTTAGTTCTTTTTCTGAACTGAAAAATAAGTGCAGAGATGCACTGCTGGGCAGTTGCCATGATAGTACTCTATTCCATCCCACTGACATTTTATAACAACAGCCAATGATTACTAAGCACTCACCAAGTTTGGTCTTGGAAGCATAAAAGCGTTAATAATCCCTGTCACAACAACTCTGTGAGATAAGGACCATTGTTATCCTCATTTTATAGGTGAGGAGTGGAGGTTAGGTGAGTCATCTGTGTTCAACTAGACTGTAATTAACAGAGACAAGATCCAAACCCAAGCACCTGACACTCATGCCTGCAACTTTTACCACATTCTGCCACACCATAGCACCTAATTTTACCTCGGTTCCTTGCACAGAAGCCCCCCAAAATCTAATTGTTAGCAACTTGAAAGATGAAATCCAGAACTTGAAATGGGAGCAAGAGCCCTAAGCTCTGGCGAGTGGGAAGCTCAGTAGCTCAATGATCTAAAGGCTGTGGGTACCATTATGTCCAATGTGTTGTGAGAGATGCTCCAAGGCCAGAGCTGAGAACATGGGGCCCTCAGTTCCATCTTGCTGCCAAGAAGACTATGGATGAGAAGGGGCCATTCAAACTTACCCTTTATTCAACCCCAGTTCTCTTAAAGCATCTCTGCTTTAATGAAAGTGTTTGCAATTTGGCTCCTTCTAAAGGCTATGAGGGAAGGATCTGTTCCAGGCCTCTCTCGCTGGTATAGATAGATGGACATGTTCTCCCTGTGTCTTCACATTCTTTTCTTCTGTGTCCATTCTTTTCTTTCTGTTCCCTTTTCTATAAGGACACTAGTCATTGGATGAATGCCCACCCTCATCACTTCATTTAGTTTAATAACCTCTATGAAGACTCCATGTCCAAATAAGGTCCTATTCTGTGGTATGGGTTGGACTTTCAACATAGAAATTCTCAAATGACACAATTCAGCCCACAACAATGAGTAATGAACAGAGTTGCTATTTATTGGGCAACTACCATGTGCCAAATGCATTGTAAATTCTGGTACTTTTAACATACACAACAGGTATCTACCCAAAAAAGAAAAAATGGAGAGGCAGAGAATTTAAGAAACTTCCCAAGGTTATTAGATAGCTAGTAACTGGCAGAGCCAGGATTTGGATCAGGGTTGTCTGACTCTATTCTCTGAATGTTATTTGCCAGCATCTTTTTAGCTAATTCCAACTAGCCAGTGACTGAGGAGCTGCCTTGCATGAGAGGAGGCTTTGTTCTGTCCACATGCCATCCACTGGGACTCCAGAAAGTCACAGCCTGTCAGAGCAGGAAGGGACCTCTATCACCATCCTGCCCACCCCTACTTTACAGCAAAGGAAATAAGAGGCCATGCAGCACTGGCTTACTTACATGGGGTGGGGAGTAGCTCTGCATGTTCTCTCACCCTACACTGCTTGGAAGAAATTCTGAACTTTGCTGATTGAGCTAAATTTTTTTGGTAAATTCTTTTTTCCCCACGTTTATTGGTGCGTTATAGTTGTACATAATGATGGGATTTGTTGTTGCATATTCATACAGGCACATGATATGACAATATAATTTGGCCAATACCCTCCCCTCTTCCCTTTCCAGTATCTCCTCGACCTCTCCTCGACCTCTTCTCTCCTGATCCCTTTCCTCTACTGATCTCCCTTTGATTTTCATGCGATGACTACACACCTTTCTTTTCCTTTTTCCTCTCTAGTTTCCACATATGAGAGAAAACATACGATGCTTGACCTTCTGAGTTTGACTTATTTGGCTCAACATAATGTTCTCTAGTTCCACCCGTTTTCCTGCAAATGACATAATTTCATTTTTCTTTATGGCTGAATAAAACTCCATTGTGTATATATTCCACATGCTCTTTATCCATTCCTCCTATTGGGTAAATTCTCTAAAAGACTTAAGTTACCTATATGAAATCATGAGGTTAATCCTTTTTAATCTAATGTCACCTGACAGATGACACTCAGCACAGCTGGTACATGGGTATCCTGCAGCCTTAGTTACTGGATGGCTGGAATAGGGGTCAGCCTCTCATGTTTATCACGAGGAGCACTGAATTTCCTAGATAACTAGTATTCTTTGCTAACATTTTGAACAGTACAAACTAAGGGGAAAGAAATCTGTTCTTGTCACAGGAATTGTTCTATTAAAAAGGAGAAACACATTTCCATATTGACTCTCCAGGTGGCAAACATGGTGTTCCTCCATAATAGCATCCATCATCTCCAAATCACCAGCTCTGGGGCACAGTCACCTTGTAAGCATTTGGGGCATGTCCCCTATCATGCTGCTTTCTCTGTCTCAGAATACAGACCAGGTTTCTCAAGAACGTTATAAAGTAAAATGTTATCGGAATTGTGGTCACCTGACCACAAGACTTGGAGTCACAACTGTGATTCCACGAAAGGACCCAATAACCTAGTTCCAGTTTCGGCCATGCCTCTTAGAAGCTGTACAACCTCAGATACATCCCTTTAGTCGGCTGAAACCCAATTTCCTCATCTTTAAAATGGGGAAAATGTAAGGCTGGGTTTGTGGCTCAGTGATAGAGCACTTGCTTGGAATGTGTGACACACTGGGTTCGATTCTCAGCACCACATATAAGTAAATAAATGAAATAAGAGGCCTATCAGCAACTAAAAAAGTATTTTTAAAAAATGGGGGAAATGTTGCCCCTATGCCAGGGATAAGAATTAAACAAGATGACATTTGAGAAAGTTCACAGCACAATGGCTGTCACATAGTAGGGTTTAATGTTTATTTTTAATTAAAAATGTATTCCAAATAATCTTCTTCCCCCTAAAGCTGATATGCATCAATCTGTTCTTTTCCTTATTTGTAGGAAAATAAGGAAGGAAGTTATGAATACTGAGTTCTCATATGGCCAATCTCTGTTCTCATGTTGCCACCTGCTGGACAGCCAACATACCACACTGCTATTTCAAGGGGACACAATGAAACATAAGGGAAACTATCTGGGTACATCTAGGCAAATCCCTCCCTAGCACACTCTTTTCTGTGTCCACTTTTGAGATTTGGACAAAAGGCACCCCTGACTTATTTGGTCCTGGGTTGACCCCGGAAGCCCCTACCGTCTAACTTCCTTGGCAGGAGGAATTTCAGATAGAGGATGACATTTCCCTAATAGGTCACATTTTCTACCTTTAAGAACATGAAGACAGCCATGGCTGAGCTGCACCAGAAGTTAAAAACTAGTATGTGGCCTGCAGACCTGTTTTGTTGAAAACTACATAATGTTAGCCCACACCATGTTTAGTAACATTCAAATCCCCTACCAATGCTTACATATCAGATTTCACCATAAAAATGTAGGGTTTTGACATGTTGGAAAATCTGAAGATCTGGCAACACAGGACCTGCATTCCTCTATGGCAGCAACTAGCTGAGGAGTGAATGTCTCCTTTTAGCCTGAGTATGCTGTCCCCAGTTTGACACACTCCTACCATTCCCTTTCAAATCCTTCAATTAGATTTACTCTGCCCTGATCCCAGATCTACAAAAAAATTTCTCTCCCTATTTCTAGTCACAAAGTCTTTCATAGAGTAGGATGGCCAAACAGAGAGGGGTGTGTGAATTAAAGAATTTCTTATACCTTCAAGTAATAATAATATTAGTAGCAATTCCCAAGCACTTGGATTATATCAAGGACAAAGAAAAGCATTTTGACCCTAACTTTTTGACCTCAAATATATTTTCATTCCCTTGTGTATTCAGATCTTACATCTTTGTTCCATTCATTTGACTTCTTCTCTGTGCCACAAAAGATAAAATGACTAATGCATCTTATTTGTGATATGTATTACCTGCTGAAATAATCTATACAAAGTAAATGAGTGGGGTAAAATCTTTAATGTCATTTGTTATTTACCCCCCAAAAAAAATTACCTCCCCCCAACATCACCTTTTAGGTAATACTGAAATGTTTATATAATATGCCTTATTTTTATTGAGATTTGCCTTTTTTCTTGCATTATAAGAGTGCTTAGTATATCTTCATTATAAATCTTGTATCTGTCACTTGCATTACAATTTTTTTTCTAAATCATTGGTCCATCTATTGACTTTGTTTATCTCCTTGCTATGCTAAAGTTTGACTTTTTTGTAGTTAGATGTAATTAACTTCTGATTAAAAGGATCTTCTCTCATCATCAGACATTTTTAGAATTTATAGGAATATAGCATCCCAAATTATCTGGCAAGACATTATTAATTTTTGTATTCAGTTTTTTTGTTTAGTTTTGTTTTCTTGGTACCAGGGATTGAACCCAGAGGTACTTAACAATGAGCCACATCCCCAGCCCATTTTTTAAAAATATTTTATTTTTTTTTTAGTTGTAGATAGACACAATATCTTTATTTTATTTTTATGTGGTGCTAAGGATCAAATCCAGGCACTTGCACATGCTAGGTGAGCACTCTACCGCTGAGCCACAGCCCCAGCCCCCAATTTTTTTTAATATTTATTTTTTAGTTGTAGATGGACATAACACAATGCCTTTATTTTTATGTGGTGCTGAGGATGGACCCTGGATCCTGCCCGTGCTAGGCGAGGGTTCTACCACTGAGCCACAATTCCAGTCCCCCCAGCCCATTTTTTAAAATATTTTATTTAGAGACAGGGTCTCGCTGAGTTGCTTAAGGCCTTGCTGAGTTGCTGAGGCTGGCATGGTGATCCTCCTGCCTCCACCTCCCAATCTACTGGGATTATAGGCATGCGCCACCGCATCCAGATGTATTCAGTGTTTACATCTCTATTTAATTTATTTGGAATATATGTCCCATAGGTGTCTAAGTTTTTCTTCCAAATGGATAGTTAGCTTGCCACGACCATTTATTATAGAATGCATTCTTTTGCCAAACAATTAAGCTACCAACTTCCTAGTACATAAGATATTTATCTATTACAGGATCTGTTTTGAGCCTTTATTTACCTAGTTACCTATTCTTATGCCAAAATAATATTTAATTCATATGTGCTCAGATATCTTGTAAACTCTTGTTGTTATTTTTATCATAATCTTCTAGACCATCTTTGGGCATTTATTCCTCATACAAACTTTAAGATCATTTTATCAAACCATCCTACCCCAAAAGCCATTAGAATCCTAATTAGAATTGTATTGAAGCTATATATTAATTCTGGAAGAATTGACAATTTTTTAATATTGTCCTCCCACCTAAAAATATTTCTCTTTGTTTACATATTGTTTTATATCCTTCTATAAGACATACAGCTTCTAGTGAATTATTTGCTTCACATAAGTCCTATGCCTTTCTTGTTCATTTCCTTTTTATTCTATCTTTGTTGTTATTAATTGAATAGTTGCTAATATTTTCATTGGTAGAAATTTATTTTATAATTGATTTTTAAATTACTAATTTTTATATATTAGTCCTGCATCTAGATACCTAGCCAAATTTTCTTATTTACTCTTGGAGGTTTTTGCTATAGCTTTCTGGATTTTCTATATGCATGACAATATGGTTAGAAGAGATTGTTTTCTTCTCTCTTCCAACATTTTTACTAGTTAATAATTTATTTACAAGATCCTTCAAGACTATTTTAAACAATAATGTTAAGAGTAGACATTCTTGTCTAGTTTGGGTTTAAATTAAAATGATTTTAGTATTTGACCATTATTTTAATGATTACTTGCTTTACTACTCATATTTTGCTAAAATCTATTTACTAGTTATGTTATTGTGAAATCTTGCATCTGTATTCACATATTATCTTTTCTATGACCTCAATAAACTAGTTTGTTAAACACACACAATAAGTGTTGGTGAGGATGTGGGAAAAAAAGGTACACTTATACATTGCTGGTGGGTCTGCAAATTGGTGCCGCCAATTCGGAAAGCAGTATGAAAATTCCTTGGAAAACTGGGAATGGAACCACCATTTGACCCAGCTACTCCTCTCCTCAGACTATACCCAAAGGATTTAAAAACAGCATACCACAGGGACACAGTCACAACAATGTTTATAGCAGCACAATTCACAATAGCTATGAATTAAATAACTGTGGAGCCAACCTAGATGTTCTTGAGTGGATAACTGGATAAAAAAATGTGGCATATATACACAATGGAATTTTACCCAACAATAAAAAAGAACAAATTCATGGCAGGTAAATGGATGGCGTTGGAGAAGATAATGCTAAGTGAAGTCAGCCAATCCCCCCCGCAAAAAAAATGCCATATGTTTTCTCTGATATAAGGAGGTTGACTCATAGTGGGGTAGAGAAGGAGAGCATGGGAAGAATAGATGAATTCTATGTAAGGAAGAGGGGTGGGAGGGAAAGGGAGGCGGTAGGGGATTAGCAAGGATGGTGGAATGTGATGGACATAATTACACAAAGTACATGTATGAAGACTTGAACTGGGTGTCAAGATACAAACGGAGATACAAAAATGGTGGTATATATGTGTATTAAGAATTGTAATGCAAAAAATAAAAAGTACATGTATAAAGGCATAAATTGGTGTGAACATACTTTATATACAGAGATATGAAAAATTGTGCCCTATATGTGTAATAAGAATTGTAATGCTTTCTACTCCTGTTGTGTAGTTAAAAAATTAAAAAATAATAATAATTATAAATAAATAAAAAATAAAAGTGAGCTAAAACTCAATTGTGAATCTGACTGGTCCTCTCAGCCACAGCCCTGGAATCACCTTTCTGATATCCTGATAGTAGTTGACATGCACACATTTTTCACTTCTGCGTATTACATTTGGGGATTTATATTTTGCTAGGAGATCAACTATTCTATCTGAGTTCAGAAGTTTTGCCACAGAGATCCACGGAGCAATCCCTCTGATAAGTTTCATCCTATCATTTCTAATTTTACATACAGAGTTTGTACTCCTTCTTTCTTTAACCACAGAACCAAAGTATGAACTTTAGTCTTTCTTCCTTCAGCTTTAGTCCTCTTGCCACTTCCATTCCATACCCCTAAAGGATAATTAAAACTAAATCTGTAAGTGGACATTATTTGAGCCTTCTTGATTGAAAAGATTAGTCAACTGAGAATAGTAGATTTTTACAAAATTATAATTATTCTAATTTTTACTTAAAATTAACTATCTTGGGATGAGTAGAATCAGCAATCACATACTCACACTGAGCAAGATCTTGGGAGATTTGAATTGTTTTCATTTAACAAACAGATTCATTGTTTCCTTCATCCTGAAACTGGTGTTTGACCAGCACCAATAATTTAGAAGGAAGGCAAAAATTGTCTTTGAGACTCTGAACGTTATTTAATTCTTGGAAATGGTTTTCAAACTAACATGAGATTTCATTCGGCTTAATAAAATACTACCTAATTAGGAAGAAGCTTTACTGCTATCTCTAGAGATATATTAATATCATTAAAAAGAACATATGCTTGAAAGTTGTATGTACATTTATAATTTTGCTCCCTTCTGAATGTGAAAGACTATTTAATTAAGATTATTACTATCTTTAAAGCCTTTTCTCAAAGGAGATGTTCTTCATTTTAAGCTACATATTTTCTTTGGGAAAAAAAGTGTTTTAAAAGAAATCTTGAAATTCTATAAGTGCATGGGCTCTGGTTGTATCCTAAGGAGGACTCCCTTCTTGCCTCCCGCCCTCATTTCTCTTCCACAGTATAATATAAACCAAGGTGCATCATATGATGGCTTTATTTATCTCTGGGACAATTATTTAATAACATTTTTTCATGAGCAAACTGGAGAGAAAAAATCAGTTCCCCATATAATTCAGATTTAAAAAAAAAAAAAAGAAAAGAAAACCAGAAAGAAAGAAAGAAGGAAGTACAGTGGAGCTTGATAGGAGGTCAGAACAATCCACCTGCTGCATACAATCCCTAGGGACACAGATTAGCCCTCACTGCTCATTCTGCTTCATCCTCAGTTATGGGCAGCATCTTCTCTGCCCTCGTGGTCAGCAAATACTTCCATTTGTCCCACACTCTTCTATTTCCTTTTCATTTCAGAGTTCCAATTTCTTACTTCCCTGCCCTGTGTATCATCTGGCCTTTGCTGAAATTCTTCTCCCAAAGACCATCTTCCCCTTTATTATGGGCTAAATTATGCCCCCCACAAAAATTCATATCTTGAAGTCCTAATCCCCACTGCCCAGGAATGTGACCCCATTTAGACACAGAGCAGTTTCGGATATAATTAGTTAAGATGAGGTCATACTAGAGCCAGGTGGGCCCTAATCCAATGCAACTGCTATCCTTATTTTTAAAAAGTAGGCGGCGGGTGGTGATTTGAGCACTGTCAGCACACTAGGAAAAATGCCTTCTGAACATGAAGTCAGAGATGGAGATGATGCAGCTACAAGTCATGGGGTGCCAGAGACGAACAGCAAATTCCAGAAGCTAGAAGAAAGGCATGGAGCAGACCCCTCCCTCAGAGTCTTCCGAAGGAGCCAACCTTGAGGACAACTTGATCTTGGACTTTTAGCCTCCAGACCTGTGAGACAATAATTTTTTTGTCATTTAAACCAACCCATTCGTGATGCTTTTTTATGGAAACTCTGGCAAACTAACATATTGTCCTTCTAAATTTAATGGTATTTCCTCTATACTCATCCACATTAGCTTCTCACTTCCATTGATATGCTAACAGTAGCTACCAAGTCCTGGAACCTCTTCCCTAATACAGCAACACCAGAACCCAAAAGTCCTGTTTCCTTCTATCTTCTCTGTCTTCTCTTCCTCCATTCCCTAAAAATGCCAGGGCCCCCAAGTTTGTGTCTATAATTATTTCCTTCTTTAGTAGTAATGTTTTTTTAAATAAAATTCATGTGAAGAATTTTTATGCCAGACTTCCTTCAAAATATTTTTCATCTATCATCTGATTTAATACTCACCATGAACTCTGTACAAAATGAAGAAACTGAGGTTTAGAGAGGTTAAGTAACTTGCCTACAGTCATATAGGGGATGTGGCAGAACTGGATTTAAAAGGTCTGTCTGATTTAAAAGGTCTATCCTTCAGGTCTATCTGGTCCCAAGCCCAGGGTGACTTTCACACTACCTCTCACTCCCCAGGGAAGAGACTTCCTTCCTTCCTTTCCTGTTCTAAAATTTCACCACTTCACTTTCTTCCTGGTGCAGATGATCCTGTAGTCTAAACCTCAGAACCATTCTCCTTCCATACTGCAAGTCTGGATTTCTACCCAAACATCCCATAGATACCTCAAATTCCTTTTGTCTAAAATGGAACTCCAAATATGTTTTGCCTCTATACCCCTGACTAATTCCACAATCCTCCCAGACATCCATGCTTGAAAACTCAGAACATTTTTTATTCCTCTCTGTCCCCTGCCCATTTTTAGAATCAGTTGCCGAGTTGTGTTGAAACATCTACTTAGGTTACCCTCTCCTCTCTATTCCACCTGCCTAAACTATCCTAATGGTCACCTAATGTCTCTCCACATTCCATTTTTTTCCTTTTGCCATTCATTCTTCATCTTATTACCAGCTCTTCATAAAACCCTCCTTGGGCTGAATTCTTTTCATTAGGTTTTGCTCTCCACCTAGGGGATAAGGTTCAAGCTCCGTACACAGGCAATGGGACTTGTTGGGATCTCACCCCAGTCCATCTTTCCAATCTCCATGCCTCAGACACAACTTCCAGCAGTTTTACACAACCTGGCTTTCCTGACAGGTTCCACCTGGCATACCCTCTGCACTTCTAATCCCTTAAAGTTCAGTTCCAATGCTTCTTTCTCTAAAGATTTACTCCAGATTTTTGACTAGCTATTGGATAGCTTCCCTCTCTGAATGTACTTTATATAAAATTTATTTACACTTGTCTTGAGTTATTATGATTTCCCACTCTCTATGTCAGTTATTTGTCTATGTGTTGTAAAATCCCAACCAGATCATGAATTCATGGAAGGCAGGAGCCATAATTCATCTTAGAATTTACTAGAGTACTTTACACAGTATCTAGCAAAATTATAGATATTTATTGGCTTGGTTTTTAAAGTCACTAAGTAAATTAATTTATTAGCCAAACTATCAGACTACTTGAAATTCACAGAGCTCAGAGCTGCTGAACCTTTAAAGTAGATTCAAATCACCCAAATCACCAGATGACCTGGCCCCCAGGACCCATTGCGGTCTGGTCAAAGGTTGTCATTATGAACAGCAACCCTGCTTTTTCTTCTGAGGAGCACTCTAAAGCTAACCCATTCAACTGGCTCCAAAGCCCTTTCTCATCTTTCCCACCATACCCTGGGTGGTAAGAACATGTCATTATCCTTCTTCATAGCTTAGTCTACCAGATGCTAAGTGGATGCCTAAACCCCTTTGCAGCGATAACAAGATAACCAGTGCCAGAGTACTTTGAACTTGTCAGGTTCCATTCACCCTGTGCCCACAGGCCACAGCTAGAAGGCTCCAGTCTGTCCCTGAAGACCAGCAGTTCAGCAGGTCCATGGAAAATATTGAGGGGGGAAATTGCAAAGTCTTGGTTTTCAATACTAACTCATGGGAATGCTGGGCAACCCCAAGAGATCCTCTACCCAGAGCATAGCCAGAGAGGGTCTGTTATGATTTGGATATGAGTTGTCCCCCAAAAGCTCATTTGTGAGACACTACAAGAATATTCAGGGGAAAAATAATTAGACTATGAGAGTTGTGATCTAAACCATGCATTAATCCACTGATATAGATTAACTGAGTGGTCCCTGTAAGCAGGTAGGGGTGTGGCAGGAGGAAGGAGGTCAGTGGGGGCGTGACTTTGGGGTCTATCTTTTGTCTCTGGTGAGCAGGGTACTTTCTCTGTCTCTCTGCCAGTTGTCATGTTCTGAGATGCTTTCCTCTGCCATTCTCTTCCACCATGATGTTTTGCTTCACTTTGGGGCCAAAGTGAAGCAAAACCATGGTCTGAACCAACCATGGTCTGAACCTCTGAAACCATGAACCAAAATAAACTTTTCCTCCTCTTTGTTGTTTTTGTCAGGTCTCTTGGTACAACAACATAAAAGCTGACTAAAACAGTCTGAAAGCCCAATTAAGAGGAATTCTTATTGTCTAGTTCTTTCATATTTGAGAACACTTGGGTGGGAATGATAAGTCTTGAGTTTTCTAGGCAAGAAAAGGAAGAAACTAAGTCAGAGGATCATCATTATTGGAAGCTGATCGTTTGAATTTTTAACCAGATCTAGTTATTTCTCCATAAGGCAAACAAATCATGAAACTACTAGGAATCCTATACTAGTTCCAAGATATTATTATTTAGCAGTATATTTGAGGATATTAACATTACTGATAAAAGTAAGTACAACTTGTGGAGCACATACTATACACCAGGCATTGGACTTTACTTTTCGCATATGATATCATTTGACTCTCATGCTAACCCCATGAAGAATTATGATTATTAGGAAACAAAGATTCAGAAGAAAAAGCAAGGTCAACATCACCATCTTCTAAATGCCAGGCATTCCAAGGCAATGTGGAAAACAAGACAAGAGTCTAAGAGATGAGGGAACACAAGGTATTCAACAGCAAGATGGCATTCAACAGCAAGTGGTCAGGAAAACTTCTTTGAGGAGATGGCACTTAGACTTGCAAAGACCACATAAAAAAGTAGAGAGGGCTGGGGATGTGGCTCAAGCGGTAGTGCACTCACCTGGCATGTGCAGGGCACTGGGTTTGGTCCTCAACACCACATAAAAATAAAATAAAGTTATTGTGTCCACCTAAAACTAAAAAATAAATATTTAAAAAAAGGAAATTAAATACTTGAGAAATGCCCAGGCAAGTGTAGAAAGCAAATTAAAAAAAAAAAAAAAAAAAAAAAACGTAGAGAAAGAAGTGGCTTCTTTGGTTGGAAGAATCCAAAGCTGTCCAGTGAAACTGGACTACATCCAACAGCAACTGGATTTTCCAGAAGATGAAAGAAAAAAGAGCTTGGAGAAAAAGGGTACCCTTATATGCCATGGTAGGCAATGGACTTTATCTTGTAAAGACTGGGAGCCTTTGAAATTTTTTAAGCAGGAGATGACACACCAAAATTGTGTTTTAGAAATTGTGGTGGAGAATGGATTGGAGGGAACATGATCAATGACAGACCAGCTGGGAAACTGCAGAGGTTATAATGGGAAGAGATGACAGATGTGTGCTTTCTCTGTCTCTTTGACGATAGGGGGAAATGTTGGAATAGACAAATACTATGCAGATAAAATCAACAGTTCTTGGTAAAACATTGCACAAGATTTCAGATGACCCCATCTCCAATCAATTCTACTATGTCTCAGACTCACATATACAATTGTCTTTGGTTGGTCCATGGATATTACATCAAATTGTGCACCAAATACAGGAATGAACAAAGAAAAGTTTCTGAAGACCTAGTTGGGACAGAAAACACCAAAAAAGAAAAGTATCCAATACAGAAAAAAAGTGTTATACAGAAAATTAAAGTGATGCAATAGTTTAGGCTCCATTACAACCAGGTGCTCAGGGAAACTTCTTTGCGGAGATGGCACTTAGACTTGCAAAGACCACATAAAAAAGTAGAGAAAGAAGTGGCTTCTTTTGTTGGAAGAATCTGGAAATCTCTCTGGAGTTTCACTGGAGTAGAATGAGAGAGAGAGAGAGAGAGAGAGAGAGCAAAGGAAAATCAGGGAGACAGGTTGGGGCTAGAAGACACAGGACTTTGTAAGTAAGATTAACAAATCTAGATTTCATTTGAAGTATCATGGTAAGTAAGCTGCTGGAAGGCTTTAATCAAAGAAGTGACCTGTCTAGTTTAAGTTGCTAAGTGATCACTCTGACTTCTCCATGGAAAATATAGGCAGGACAAGTGTGAAAGCAGGGAGACTTTTGTAATTGTTCCATCAAGGAATGATATTAACTTGGAGAAAGTCAATAGATTGAGGATCTGTTTTGGTAGATTAAATGTGGAGAGTAAGAAAGAAAAGAATCAAGGGTAACTATTTTGACTTGTGCAACAAGAAGAGGGAAGAAAACAAGGGGCAATTTGGCAGGGAGAAATCAGGAGTTTCATTGTGAACTTACTGAGTTTAAGGTGCCTATCAGAGATCCGAGGGAACATGCCAAGCAGGCAACTGGTAAAACAAGTCTGGAATTCAGGAGAGATGTTGAGTATAGAAATGTACATTTTAGAATGATCAGATTATAAATGAGATTTAAAGCCATAAGACCAGATGAGATTTCTCAGTAAATAAGAAAGAGCACAATCAAGAGCACATTTAAAACTTGGGAAAAAGAGAATGAGGTGTGGAAAGAAACTGAAGTGGTGGGAAGCCAAAGATGGTGTAGGGTTCTCATATCCAGGTAAAGAGAATGGACAAGATAGGATAAGGAAGCAGGCCAGTGGCCCATATTTATAATCTCAGTGATCAGGAAGCTGAGGCAGAAGAATCACAAGTTCAAGATCAGCTGGGGCAAATTAATGAGGTTCTGTCTCAAAATTTAAAAAAAAATTAAAGTTCTGGGAATGGAGCTCAGTGATAGAGAACCCTTGGGTTCCATCGGAAGAGAAGGAGGAGGAGGAGGGGGAGGGGGAGGAGTGGGGGAGGAGGATAGAAGGAGGAGGGAAAGAAAGAAAGAAAGAAAGAAAGAAAGAAAGAAAGAAAGAAAGAAAGAAAGAAAGAAAGAAAGAAAGAAAAAGAATTTTTAAAAAAGGACAAGAAACCAATTGTGTTATATGCTACTGACAGTTCAAATGATCAGAAGACTGAGATGTGGGGCTTTGTGTTTCATAGCATAGGTGGCTATTGATGCATCTGATCTCAGGGTAATGGTGGGGACACAGATTAGACAGTAAGTTAAATGCAAAGTCAGGTAAGGAAATGGGCTGTATTGGTCAGTTTTCTATAACTGCAACAAAATACCTAAGAAATCAAAAGGATTTATTTTGGTTCATGATTTCAGAGGTTTTGGTTTATGATCAGTTGGCCTTGTTAGTTTGGGGCCTTTGGTGAAACAGAACACCATGGTGGAAGTGCATGAAAGTTGTTCATTTCATGACAGTTGGAAAAGCAGAAAGAGGGCGAGGAAGACCTGGGGTCCCAAATATCCTTCAAAAGCACAACCTCAAAGACCCAACTTCCCTCCACTAAGCCCTACTCCCCTAATATTTCTACCACTTTCCCATATGCTGGTAACCAACCTTTTAACACATGAGACTTGGGAGTACACTCCAGATCCAAATTATAACATGGCCTCAATGCCCTTAGGAAGAAAAATTATACCAAAGATGAGCCATGGGGGAATGGCATAGGGCTTGAAGAGAGCAGTGAAATTGCCTTAGACTACAGAAGAACCCTTGAAAGAGAAGCTAAGCAGGATGAGGAGAAAGAAGAGTGCTGGCATGCACACACACTCACTCACACACACACACACACACACACACACACACACACATCCAGCTAAGTGAGACTGGAGACTAGAAGTGAGTGGCATGATCCATGTAATTTTATGGTTTTTGTTTTGTTTTGTTTAGTTTTGTTTTCCAGTGGCATTGGCAACCCTGAAGTGGGAGCTGAGAAGATAGAGGTCTCATCATTAGTCTTACAGTTAGTATTTTGAGGACAATTCCAGCAAGGTAAAGTAATCCAGAGTTCTGAGAAGGCATTGGCTCAGAGGATCGTCCATGAGGATGCACAAGGAAAAGTGTCCAGGCAGGACTTGTGAGCAAGGGCAAAAAGAAGAACTATGTGGAGGAAGAATGGCCGGAGAGGAATGAGGTCACAGGAGAGCTGGTAAGAAGGTGGTCAGAAGGTGGGTGGAAGGTGCTACAGGAAAAAGGCTCTTAACTAACAGGAAACTCAGTCCTCAAACCACATTGGCAATGGCTCCATCTTTGTCAAGGATATGTTGGTGCCAAGACTCGTCCCCAGGGCGGTCCTCTTCCTGCCACTGCCCTTACAGACACTGACACAGCAGGAGAGCTGAGTAAACTGTGCTGTTTCCGGCAGCTTCTTCAGTGCTGTGACCAAAAGACCTGAAAGAACAATTTTAGAAGAGAAAAAGGTTATTTGGGGCTCACGGTTTCAGAAGTCTCAGTCCAAAGACAGCTAGCTCTATTCTTTGGGGCTCCAAGAGAGGCAGAACATCATGGTGGAGGAGTGTGGTGGAGGACAGCAGCTCATGACCTGAGTAGGAAGTAGAGGGTTTATTCTATGCCCCAGGAACAAAATATAAACTCCAAGACACACCCCCAGGGACACCTACCCCAGCCACACCCTACCAGCCTGCAGTTACAATCCAGTTAATCCCTATCAGGGGATTAATGCACTGATGAGCTTGGGGGTCTCATAAACCAATCCTTTCATCTTCTTGCATTGTCTCACCCACGAGTTTTTGGGTGACACCTCATATCTAAGTCATAACATGTGCCTTGCATACAATGAGTCCTGGGCTGTTTTTTTAATAGTATGTGTGTTTGTTACAGAAAAGATCTGCCTACTAAGATACAGGGAATCTTTTGTTGGCCTTTGGAAAAGCGTTCTGTGAAATTCTTCCAAAGCAAGACACCACCCTGTATTTTCATTGTTCCAAGAGACAAGCTCGGGTCCATGAACAATACCCCTGCCAAAAGAAAAAAAAAAATGTGGGCTCAGAATTGCTCCTTTCTTCCCACAAGTGGGGCCTTTTTGACCAAAATCCTCTCCATTAGGAGGAACATCCTCCCTCAACCTCAGTACAGATCAACAAACTCCATATAAGCCCACATCTCTTTACGTGCCAGACATAATTGGTCCCCAAATGGAAAACATCTTCATCTCAAGGTCCGTCTCTGCTACAGGGATATTTTTTCACTGTCCTGTAAAATTTAGCAGGAGGATGGAGATAAGAAAATACACTATTTCCTTGAATAGGAAGTATTTGGTTTGGATGAGTGGCCCCTTTAAAGGCTTATTCCCTAGGGAGGTGGAATCTTTAAGAGGTGAAGCATTTCCCCACCCCAGACACAATGCTGGAGATCTAACCAAGGGCCTTGCATGTGCTAGGAGAGTGCTCCACCACTGAGCCACATCCCTAACCTCTGGCAGTATGCCTTTGAAAGGGCTTGGGACCCTGACCTTCCTCTCTTTGGCTTACTTGCCATGAGGTGACTGGTTTTGCTACATGCTTCACCACTATGTACTGCCTCATTATAGAAGCTATGGGGCCAACTGACTATGAACTGAAACCTCCAAAATTGTGAGCCAAAAAAAAAACCCTTTCCTCTTTTTAAATTGATTATCTCAGGTATTTTATGACAATAACAGAAATCTGACTGACATAATAAGTACTCAGTAACTGTTTTGCATTGAAATGAATGAAGGAATGAACGTACTGAAAGAAACAGAAAAGAGAAGCAAGAAGAGCAAGACATCGAAAATCCTGGAAAAAAATTAAAACATGGTCATTTCTACATTTGCCAAAGTTTTCTTCATGATCCCATAAGGTGCACGTTTTTTGTTTATTTGTTTGTTTGTCTTATTATTTATTTAACTATTTTAGAAATAGATGTAAAACTGAAGATGATTTAAAAAGAACTTTTTTCTGGAATGATGGGCAAATATCATTTCTATTTTCTACTCTTATTGAAAATTTAGGTCAGCTGACACTGCCATATCTATATTTGCTGATAACTCAATGCTAACATCCCAAGAAACTGCTGTTCCACATTATTCACAACAGCTAACATATAAAAATCTAAATATACATCAATGGATGAATGGATAAATAAAACCTGGTGTATCCATACAATAGAAAACTAACTAGTTAGCCTTTAAAAAGTAACAAAATCCTGCTGTTTACAACATCATAGATGGACCTAAAGGACTATGCTAAGTATTCTTAAGAATAAATACTGTATGATTCCACTTGCATTTAGAATCTAAAATAGTCAAACTTGATCTGGGTACAGTGGCACACACCTATTGTCCCAGCAGCTATTCAGGAGGCTGAGGCAGAGGGTCTCCTGAGCCCAGGAATTTGAGGCAGCCTGAGCAACATAGCAAGAATATGTGTCAGAAAACATATAATTAATTAAAATAAAATAGTCAAACTCATAGAAGCAGAGAGTAAAATGGTGATAGCCAAGAACAGGAGAAAGAGGAAATTGTAGAAGTGATGACAAAAGGGACAGAGTCTCAGCTATGGAAGATAATAAGTTCCGAAGATCTACTGTATGATGCAGTGCCTGTTGCTAACAACACTTTAGTGTACTCTTAAAATTTTCTAAGAGAGTAGCTCTTACATCAAGTATTCTTCCCACAATAAGCAAAATACAATATACTAATAATAAAGGAGTGCAAGAAGACTTTGGGAGGTGACAGACCTGTCTATGGCCTTGATGGTGGTGACAGCTTCATGGGTGTATCCTTATTCCCAAATTCATAAACTAGACACATTAAGTATGTACAGCTTTCTAAAAGTCAATTGTATCTTAACAAAGTACTTTTTTAAAAAAAAGAAATTGATGTTTCCCCATTTCCCCACCCTCTTTTCTCCAGTTTCTACCAAAATACATGGTAAAATTCAAAATGATGCATGGATGTATATGGACATCATGCTGAAGTTTTTATTTTCTAACACAAAATAGCACTTCAACATAAAAACTGAAAAACCTCCATTCCAGAATTTGGATTCACTCACATGCCTGTGTTGAGACACTTCCTCTTGTTACAGTTTTTACTTTCATTAATGGCTCTTTAGGAATATTGGTGCTGTGTCTGCTTCTAAGGGAAAGAATGAGATCTGTTTTGTTTGAATATATTTTTTTCATCTGTGTTTTGCAACTTGACACAGGCATATTTTCCTTTAGTTAGCGTCACTAAGGATGGTAGAAATTATACCCACAGCTTTTTTATCCTCTTCTGTGAGGTTCACAGTCTCAAAAACATTCCTAGGAGTCACATGAACTTCATCACCAGCATTCGGCATGTTACAAAACACACTCTCAGCCATGACCTACTTTTTTCCGGCAAACTCAACCCCAGAGGCTGTTCATCTAAATCTACTTTCCTTCTCTCTCTGAAGAGCAAAGCTCTGGCTGAAGAATGAGAGAAATCTTCCATCCAGCTGGCCTCTTGGGTGCCCCCTAGCTCCTGGCTCTGTTGGAGGATCTTGGGTTGCCCGAGGGAGACAGCTATGCTCTTGAACTCTTTCTGCCCTTGTAGATCTCTTCCCAACTTCTGCAGGCTTACTGAAATAATGACTTACTTTACTTCCAACCCTGACATGTTTGGAAAAGGCTAAAGACAAATAACAACAGTGACTACTGGGGACAAGGCTTGCTTCTTTTTTTTTTTTTTCTTTTTTTTTTTTAAAGTTTTAGTTAGGAAAAATCTCCAGACTGTAATCAAAACTGCTGCTGCCCATTTTTTCAGAACGTAATGTGCCTGTTTGAGAAGCACTCTTATCTTTCAGGCTCTAGACCCAAAATTCATCTTCTGAGTTACATGTTTTCAATTCAAGCACAGATGGACCCGGTGACAAAGGAGGCTCTATGCTACAAGGACAGCTGTTTATTTCAGGGATGGCAACTCCTAATACAAGGCCAACAATGACTTCCTTGTGTGCCCTTTCCTGCCTTTGGAACCTCCTAGGATCCCATCATCAAAACAGTATGAAACAGTTTTAAGATCTTCATTGCAATTATCTCTGGAGATACTGACTACCTGGTGTTCTCTGTCCTCCTGGAGACAGACAAGCATCTATAAATACAAGGCCCTTTTGGCCTTGTCTTGGTTTTACTTTTCTTGAAAGAAATGGGATTCCTGCCAAGTCTTTTAGAAGTTAGGTCTAACAAAGGGTCTTGAGGAATACTTTTTCAATGTGCTTTTTCTCATATTTCTCCTTTCTTGTTGATAATGAACAAGAATAAAGTGAAAAGAGAAAAAACTTGATCCAAATAAGTGTCATCTTTGGTGGCTTTGATTTTGTCTAGATCTTTTTTGCAGTGTTTTAGAATGTTTGTTCTTTTTTTTTTTAAGACTTCTTACATTCTTTACATTCATATAGTTTCTCACCAGTGTAAATTCTTTTTTATTCTTTTTTATTTTTAGTGGTAAATGGATACGATAATTTTACTTTATTTATTTATGTATTTATTTTTATGTTGTGCTGAGGCTCGAACCCAGTGCCTCACATGTACTGGGCAAGTGCTCTACCAGTGAGCCACAGACCAGTCCCATATGAGTTTTATTCTTTTTATAAGACAAGGGCAGGAGGAACATTTAAGATACTTTTTTTTTTTAAAGTTCAGGTTTTCTGAATATAGTATTATGACTTTATTTTTTCTGTACAGCTGAGACATATTTTGATAACCCTTGTGATGATGACTTGCTCTTGATTTTTCCCTAGCATCGTTAGAGTTTTCAAACTGGTGCTCACCTGGTTACAACTCACAACAGTTAAGACAGAGAAAAGTTGTCTTGATTCCTCTATGTAGTAAAGATCCAAATAACAGGTCACTGCAGGTACACAGCCCTCCACTAGAAGTGATCTATGATCATATCTTGAGGGATTTAGCTAAGGAAGGGGAGACACAGATCTTTGAAAAGAAAAGAAAAATTCAACTAGTATATGAGCAAGGGGTGATCAACAATGACAGTTATGTCTAAAAGTAGATCTGTAATATTCTTTTAATAATAAGATTACACACAGTACAATGATTCGATTGTAATACAAGTACTGGATATTTCTAGCAACCCTACATGTCCCATGATTCAGCTGTAAGCAGCAGGGACTTGATGTACTTTAGTTAGAAATGGTTACTTTCACCACAGCTCAAATCAGTGGTGCTCGCCTACAATCCCAGCTACTTGGGAGGCTAAAGCAGGAGGCTGTAAATTCAAGGTCAGCCTGGGAGATCCTGTTTCAAAAGAAAATATAAAAATAAAATAAGGGGTTGGGTCACTCAATGGCAGAGCACATGCCTAGAATGTGCAAGGTCCTGGGTTGAATCCCATCCCCAGCACTGGAAAAAAAAAGAAGAAGAAGAAGAAGAAGGAAAAGGAGAAGGAGAAGGAGAAGAAAGATATGGTTACTTTCTTTAGCATGTGTTCCCAAAACTAAGTGCAGACTGAGATTTGATTTTTTTAAACAACAAAAAAGAAATGTTTCTGTTGCTAACTTAGAGACATTGAAAGAGACTATTCCTGTTTGATGAAGTTTATTAAGGTGGTCTGAGATGTTTTGAGTAGGAAAGAAGAGGATCAGTGATAGAACTTCATCTGGGATCATAAGCCTCACTTTAAAATTACAGACATGGGCTGGGGTTGTGGCTCAGTGGTAGAGTACTAGCCTAGCACGTGTGAGGCCCTGGTTTCGATCCTCAGTACCACATATAAATAAATAAAGATATTGTGTCCAACTGAAAAATAAACATTTAAACATTTTTAAAAAAAAAATTACAGATATATGCCAGGCATGGTGGTTGGGGCAAGCTTATAATCCCAGCAGCTTGGGAGGCTAGGCAAGAGGATCAAAAAGCCAGCCTCAGCAACTTGGCAAGGCCCTAAGCAACTCAGTGAGACCTTGTCTCTAAATAAAATACAAAAAAGGGCCAAGGATGTGGCTCAGTGATTAAGTGCCCCTGGATTCCATCCCAAATAACAAAACAAAAAAAAAAAAAACTACAGACATGTCAGGTCACCAAAAACTGAAGGTGGCAATTTACAATAGCAGGTGTATCCATCCAGTAATGCATCACAAAACCATGCTCTGCTGGAAAGTTATGAGCAAAATCTACATAAACTTCACTCTAAGAAGTGCGTATTATCCTTAATAACAATTTACATTAGTCCAGTTTGCTTCTACTTTCAAATCTCATACCAGTAAATGACAAGGGATATTCTACAGTGTACCAGATGCAGTTATCATGCAAATTGAGGGGGGAAAAGCATCTGGACCTTTAGGCTGTGGCTGCAGTCAGAATAGCTCTGTCTTCCACACGCTGAATTATGTGACGATAATCCCCACACTGTGAAGCAGGCCTCCAATCAAAACTAAATCCAATAAGGCCGACAACACCAATGAAAAGACCAGGCAGCAGAAGCACAACGGGTATTCAAATCCCGCTTCCAATCACTACTCCCCCCTCAAGCCCAGGAAAGGAGTAAACATGTTACACAAGCCTGAATTCCACTGGCTCATTTAAACTGTTTGTCGCTTCATCTTTACGTCTGACCCGCCAAAGCATCAGAGTTGGCACCAGAAACATAGAGCAAGATTTTTCAGAAAGGACCCAGAAGAAAGGAAAGAGAGAGAAAAGCCATGCACCAACATACTGAGCCTCGTGGAACCTCTCCCCACAAAGGTAAACAGAACAGATCCCAGAGAAAGACCAAAAGAGCAAATCAACAAACAGAACAAACCTATGAAAGCAAAGCGATGAAGACAGTCTTCCTTCTGGAGTCCCTCCTTTCCTGGGCTTTTTCTCATTTAGTACTACCTTTCTATTTTCTCCAGGCCTCCTCACGGAAGCTTCAACACTCCCCAGAGCCCCACCCTTGGGCCATAAAAGCAAGATAAAACCTTTAGTATGAATCTCTGAGATCAGATATTCTTAATCAGAATGTAAGTCTGGAAGTGACTTTAGAAGCCTTTTCCCCCTAAGTTTCCACCCTCTGCATCAATTCTCCTGTAATAATCCCACATGGGGGCGGGGGTAGACTCTGAATAAACACAGCTCCTGATTGTAAATCAAGGCCTCCTGGGGCAGCCCCTTCCATTTCTGGATTGTTCTAATCATTAAGAAGTTCTCAGTCCTGCTAGCCAAAATTAACCCCCTGCAGGTTCCCCTCACTGAGATATATCAAACAAGCCCTTTTCCCTTCTGGCAGCCTTTTACTTTGTTTGGGGCCAGCTGTCACCTCCCCAGGGAGCACTATGTCCCTGCTCTTTAAATATGCCCAACTGCTCTTCATAGGACGTGATTTATAAGCTCCTAACTACCTTGGTCAACTTCTCTTGAATATGTTGCAGTTCAACAAAGCCCTTCTTCTAAAATGTTGTCCAGAATGAACACAATATTGCAAGAGTGGCCTAAATATGGAATGAAAACCTTAATCTACTGTTAAAAGAACCAAAGCACCAAGGATCACACGAACAAGAAAGAGCAGGGTTTTTGTTGTTGTTATCAGAGTGGATTTTTTTGTTTGGTTTTGGTTTTTGTAGGAATATGGAGGAGAAGAGGGCTTCAACATGCTTTCCATTCTGAGATTCTGGAATTAAAATTTTAAGATGCACAAGTAAAAATTGGTTATGTGCAAGGCTCTCTGCTGAGGATGGTTAGAGAAACTAATAAATAAGAAAGTCTCAACCCTGAAAGAGTTCTCACACCACTGCCTACCCCTTAACCTGTCCCTCCCCATGTGACTTGCAGATCACAGTGATTTTTAATAAGGGAGGCTGATTGACATCTGTCATCCATTTTTTGAGTGCCTGGTTGGGCATCAATGTCAAAGGGGAGATGAGCTTGACCTGGTCCCAGAATGGTTGATAAAGTGTAATCCCTGGAGCCATGGAAGTACTTCATAGTCTGACACTGCTGGCGCTTCTGACTCCCACCAACCAGTCAGTCTGGTTCTTTTTTTTTTTTTTTTTCAAGAATATATTTTCTTTCTTTTTTTTTTTTTTTTAAGAGAGAGAGAGAGAGACAGGGGAGAAAGAGAGAGAATTTTTTAATATTTATTTTTTTAGTTCTCGGTGGACACAACATCTTTGTTTGTATGTGGTGCTGAGGATCGAACACGGGCCGCACGCATGCCAGGCGAGCACGCTACCACTTGAGCCACATCCCCAGCCCCCAGTCTGGTTCTTATATGCTCTGCCCCATCTTCCCAGCCTGGGAGTTCTCCCTGCTTTGCAAAACCTTTGGCCGGACACCCAGATACTGCATACCTAGTATCCCTGCTTCCTAGGACTGAGGACTCTGAAAGAAACAGACTAGGAGCTCTGGGGCATGGGGTTGTTTCATCAACCAGAGAATCTCCAGCACCTAGCACTCGTTTGCTTTGCCTAAATAAGGATTTGTTGGTGAAGTGCGAGGAGGTTGGCAGCCACTATCCTATATGATCAAAGATACAAAACCCAGGTTATTCAGCCTTTTATAGAATTGTACAACTGAAGTCTTGGAGATCATTCCTTATACAGGTGACACAATGAGAGAATCCAAGGATGATAACTTACTTTGAGGTAAGGAACTGCTGAGGTAAAAGATGGACTCCTGGATTCCTGGCTCAGCATCCTTTAGAAATGTAAATACTTTTGGGTACAGTTGTCCCTCGTATCTCTAAGGGATTGGTTCCAGGACCCCCAAGAATACTAAAGTCCTTGAATTCTCAAAATGACTTTTGCACATCCTCCTACAGGCTTTAAGTCACCTCTAGATGACTTATAATACCTATGACAATGTCAATGTCATCTTATCCAGACAAAGTTAGAGGAGCATGGGCACTAACAAATAACCTGCCCTAGAGTTCATTTAATCCTAGTAGTTGGTAACAGGACAACACAGAACAAAAATGAAATATTAGATTCATTTGTGATTTTTCTGTTTACAAAATCCACCATGGTTTTTGAGTCATTTAAAAAAGTTCATTAAGTGCTGGGGCTTGGGCTCAGTGGTAGAGAGCTTGTCTGGCATGTGTGAGGCACTGGGCTTGATTCTAACTCCACATATAAATGAATAGGTTAAAAAAAAGGTCTGTTGACAACTAAAAAAAAAAAAAATTAAGTTCATTAGTAGGTTTTATTTATATAAAAACATTTTAAAACATTTTTTATACTGCTTGACCAATGTCCTGAAAAAGGGAATTAATGATGACCTGCCCCATATTCTGACCTTTAAAATTATAGGCTCCAGGCCTTAGAAGAGGGACAGTCATAGAAGACATGGTGTCTGCTGTGTGGCATTTCTGACCTGGATCGACACTGTTGTGATTAACAGTGTGCTGTGGTTTTTGAAGAAGCTGGCCTGCGGTGTAGACATTCCAGATCTAGTGCTCTGGCCTGAAGAACCTGAATCATGATGACTGATGGAAGAGGGTGCTGCCCATAAGTTCGTCGCCGGTGGGCTCATGAAGGGTCTCAGCACTAAGCATTGGGTCTCTAACCCAGACAGATCACCCGCTCCCAGAAAGTGTCCAGCCTTTGGAGGTCATGGTTATATGTTGAGAGCCACAGCCAAAGGGGCCCCAGCAAACTTCCAGCTGCCAGCAAACTTCCAGCTGCCGGCTGATGATTGGCTCACAGCGGCCCCAGCAACATCTAGCTGATTGGCTCCTCTGCGGTGATGTTCATTGGGCTGTTTCCCTGCCCTTTCAGACCACGGAGCTGCTCATTGGGGGACTTCTTTGGCTCTGCCCACGCGACCCAGCCAATCGGCCTCAAGAGCAGGAGGATTGTGGGAGGTGGAGAGGCTTGTGTGGGGTGAGAGGCTTGTGGGAAGCCGGTAGTGGCAGTTGGGCTCTGAGGGTTTTTTCCTGAGGAGCTGTTTTGTTTGGCATTTGTAGTTCTAAAAATAAAGTTAGTTTCTTTTGACAAGTGGCTCCTGAATTGTGCCCAGCCAGACTGCGGCAAAACAGATCACCCACTCCCAGAAAGTGTCCAGCCTTTGGAGGTCATGGTTATCATTACAAACCAATAAACACATGAATAACATAAAGCAGAGCAAATGGCCTTTTTATGTGCCGAGAATATTTAAAAACTAAGCTGCCTTATTTCCATGATACAGATTCTGCTTCTAGCATAAATCTCTCCTTAGCTTTCACAAGGCAAGCACAGAGACTGTTAGCCGGAACCATAATTCACAATCCATGTTGCATTAAATTTTAACTACTGCAATCATGTTTAGGAAGATATTTTCATTATAATCCAGTATTCTCAGGACCTCACAACTCCACTTTGTTTAACACCCTCTTTAGGCAAATTATTTTCACATTGCTCTTATTCAAGGAATATTGACACAAACCAGTCTTGAAGATTATTTAAATGTTAGAAAAGACCAGACCCCCACACACAGAGTAATATATATGTTACATAAGGAAAATACTCAACCCCTGTGGGGAGACAACATTATTTGATCACCATTTCTTGGTTATTAAGTAACAGCACGTTCCAGTGAAAGTTTCCACTAGAAACTTATAACATATGTGAAACAAAATCAAAAGCTGGGGCCTATTGGAATCATTGTTTCATTTCGACTTCACCTATTCTTCAGAGAGGAGAAAAGGGAGGTTGGAAGAGGGAAAGAAGGAGAAAGAGATGAGGTGGCTTCCAAAAGGAGATGAATACAATAACAGGAGACGTGACTGAGGAGGGAAAAAGCACATTGCAGTTACTCCTATCACAAGGACCATGGTAGTTACTGGGATGGGACGAGAGATCTGATCTCCTGAGGGACACTTGACAAGATGCCATAACAGGCATCCAGAAGGGGAAAACGTGTATGGTCCTCCTGGGAAATGAATAGTTGTACTCTAGAAACCCCTTAAAGTTTGATCATTTCTTGTTGTTTTGGGCCAGGAGACTGTGGCATCTTAGTGACACCTTGTTGTGGATTTAGTTGTGCTCCACCAAAATTCTTATGTTAAAGCCCTAGCCCTCGGTGTGACCATCTGGGGATAGGGCCCTTAGCAGGGAAATGAAGTTAAATGAGGTTGGAAGGATGGGGGTTTTAATCAGATAAAACTGTGGCCTTATAAGAAGAGGAAGGTATCTCGGTCTTACCCCCACACCCCTCTCCTGTGTGAACACACAACCAGAAAGCAGCCATCCGCAAGCCAGGAGGAAAACCCTTACCACCTCACTAGAACCCAGCCATGCTAGAACCCCGGTCTTGGACTTCCAACATTCAGAACTGTGAGAAAATTCTTCCTTTTGTTTAAGCCACTCAGTCTGCACTATTTCGGATGACAGCCATAAAAATCAGTGCACACTTGGACATAACCCACCTGTCACCCTTAAATCCTGAGAACACACTGTACTGTCAGATGTCAGAAAAACTGGATCTGTTCCTGGCTCTATATTTCCTTCCACAACTGTCGTGGAAGGCAGCAGGATCTCATTGAGTATTTTTACCTCTCCTATAAACTGTAAAACAACAACAATAATAATAATAATAATAATAATCTTTTTTTTCAATATCATGCAGGAAAGTTATAAATTTTCTTAACAAACTATATGGTGAGTCTATTTCAATCTTTTTTCCCTAATACCTTTATTTTTTATTTGTTTATTTTTATGTGGTGCTGGGGATTGAACCCAGTGCCTCACACATGCTAGGCAAGTGCTCTACCACTGAGCCACAACTCCAGCCCTTCAATCTGTTGTTTGTTTGTTTGTTTGTTTATTAGTTGTAGTTAGACTAAATACCTTTATTTTACTTATTTATTTTTATGTAGTGCTGAGGATCGAACCCAGGGTCCCACACGTGCCAGGCGAGTGCTCTACCGCTGAGCCACAACCCCAACCCCTTCAATCTGTTTTAAACAAGTTAAAAAAAAAAAAAAGGTAGAGCATCTACACAAATGTGCAAGAACAAGAAATGAGTAAGCATGGTACTTTGACTACCTAACTTGGGAAAGTTTTTTAAAAATATATGTGATAAAATATTACATAACAAATTAGATGACATAAAAATTATAAGGATAATGTAAAAATGAAAATAATTGTAGTAGATGATTGAAATGTGAATCACTTTTCGCCTACACTTTTATGTTTTGAATGTTGGCAAGAAGTTCTTTTTTGTCATTTTCAACTTTTTAAATAAATACAAAAGAACCTATGTGAGGAACCATCTTTTACAATCCAATTGACTGTATATTTTATTAGTTATTGAGAATTCCAATTGTGATTAAAGTTTCATGTGATTGATAGTGCTGTCATTTTAAGTACATGGAGTCAAAAATGACTAAATCAAACCAAATGTTTCAATTTTAATGAGGTTTGAAAGCTCTCATTTAGCCAAATACCTTCTAAAGACTGTTGTTCAAGATGACTATTGTGGGTAATTAGATCTATTCATCTTACTATAAATAGCAAGATTGTGAAGTGCTTCAAGGGAAAAACAGGATAAAGGAAAGCATGCACCCCTCACCAGAGCTAGAGCCGGGTTGCTAAGCCTTAGTAGATAACAAAGGCTTTTGCCATTTATTCATTCATTTAATCAATCCACATTTGTTAATCACCTACAAGGTCATGATTTAAGACACAGGCTTGAGAGCCAGATTCCCCAGGTCTAAATCTCTACCCCTTCTCTTCTTCGTGCCCTGACCCTCTGTTAGTCAATATGAGTAAGATTTGCTATGGTAACATTAAAACATCCAGATTTATTTCTTACTCCTGCTACATTTCCATCATGAGGGAGAGGAAGCTGTGCTTCACATAATCACTCAGGGACCCAGTGTGATGGAGAGAGACTCTGGCATCTGCTACTCTAGGTGCACTTCCACTCTTTTGAACTAGACAATCTCTTACCAGCAATTAAATGCCTCAGCAGAGAAGTGACCCATAGCACAGAAGTGACACAGACCAATTCTACTCAACTCATTGACCACTTATTAGTTGCAAGGCCACCTAAGTGCAAGAGAATAGAAAAGTGCTCCTCCTTGGAAAGTGCCTGAAAAGAGAGGAGACCCAGGGAAGGATTACCTCTGGGACATCTTAAGGCTAATTACTTCATGTCTTAGTATTGCCATTTCTAGTTTGTAGAGTAAAAACAATAACAGTGTCTGTCTTATAATGTTACTGTGATGATCTTTTTGTCTTGTTCTTTTTAGTTATACGTGAAAGTAGAGTGTATTTTGACATATTATACATACATGAAGCATAACTTCCCATTCTTGTGGTTGTACATGATGTGGAGTTATACTGCTTATGAATTTGTATATGAACATAGGAAAATTATGTCCAGAGGAAGATCTTTAAGGTACTTTTAGTTTGCACACAATGAGTTCTCAGGCCTCTCTCGTCACACTCCTGTGAATACCTATCTTTTGTTGAGTATTTTGCTGTCATCCACCTCTCATTTTGTGTGGTTGGGCAGATGGTAGCATAATCAGTGTGAGTATTCACTTTCCACCAAAAGTTGATGTCCAAGTCTACGAACTAGATGACCCACTTCTATTACAGGTTTGAAAGAAATGACTTTAAGTACTGCAAAATGAGAGACAATATTTTCTTTTAAAATGAATTTCTAATAAATAATTATCTGTATGCTCATGCATTGTATAATCCCTAATATCCTCCAGGAAGTCAGTAAATATGAAGCAGTATCTTACAACATAGCACTAAATTAACAGAAGTTAGCCTTATTGAAATATTTCAACAGAAGCAGAATTAGCTTCTCAGGCACCAGCCTGGGTGTGACACCATAAACACCAGGAAGCCAAGAGCATAAGAGGATCTTAGGCCCCAAACTCCCTCTCCCATCCATTCAGCTCCCTGGTAAACTACTGGAAGGTCTGGGAGGTTGCTCAGACTCTCCTGTTGCTCTATTCTTGGGCACTGACAACCATCAGACACCTCACGTGTTGCATTGGCCTGAAGCCCACTGGCATCTCTGTGACAGAGTGGTTGCTCCTAGGGAGGGTTCAGGCCTTTGGATGAGGCTCAGCTGCAACCATGTCCCTAGCCTAGGGCTTTCTACCCAGACCTGCCCCCAGAAACCAGCAAGATGTGTCTGCCTCTCTGCCACTCCTGCCTCACTCCATTCTATAGTGTCTTTCTTCCTCCTTCCCTGGTGGGTGGTAAGGAGGAGTCCCTAAAGAGGTGAACCCCAATGTACCTGCCCAGGGTGAGGCTAGGCCTTCCTCAGTTGTAGTGAGGTCCTTCAACTACCTCAGTCACCTGACCTAAGGGGTTCTCTGCTTCCTTTCTCAGTGTGTCTCACTGGACTTGCACACTTTTTCTCATCTCTTTCTCTCTCCCTCTCTGAGAAGTACAGAATGTGTGTGTGTGTGTGTGTGTGTGTGTGTGTGTGTGTGTGTGTGTGTGTGTTTGAGATCCTGTTTCTCAATATCTATGTCATGTTTATCTATTTGCTCAATTATTCGCTTTCATAACTTGAGTTTTCCCTTTCATCACATACAACCTTCAATTTTAAATATTTTCAAACTCTTATTTTACTACTCATTCAAACAGATATTTGTTCCTGCTAATGCTGTTACAGTGATAAATAAGGTATTTCTAATAGAACTTACATTGTGTTGGGGTAGACAACACATTGAACAACTAATAATAGAAGTGTTTGAATACAGGACTGCAGTTGGGGCTCAGTGGTGGAGCGCTTGCCTAGCACGTGTGAGGCACTGAATTCAATCCTCAGCACCACACAAAAATAAATAAATAAAATAGAGGAATGTCCATCTACAACTAAATTAAAAAAAAAAAAGAAGTATTTGACTACAATTGTGTTAGGAGCTCAGCAGGAGGAAAACGGGTTGATGAGAGAGGATAAGACAAAGCACCTGACTTGATCCAAAGTGGGAGAAAGCCTCCCTTGAGAACATGACAATTGAGAACGGTACTGGGGCTGAGTAGAAAATAACTGGGCAAAGGAGGTGTGTGCAGTGGAGTGAGGTACCTCGGAAGAAGGCATTCTGGGAAGCTGAAACAACATGTGCAAAGGCCCTGGGGAAAGGCAAACTGGCTCCTCTCAGGAACGGAAAGAATGTAGTTGAATTGAAATTATCAAGGAGGAAATTACCCATGAGGAAACTGGTAAGCAAAGGGGGACAGATCATGAAGAGACTTGTTAGCCATGCTAACAGACTTCCATCTTTATGAGGTATACAAAATATTGAAGGATTTTAAGCAAATGAGTTATTGATTTTTTTTTTTTTTTGCAGTACTGGGGATTGAACCTAAGGCAAGTGTGCTACCACTGAGTTACACTCCCCATCTCCATATGACTCATTTTGTTAAAAAAAATGAATGGGAAAGGTATTGGAAGGAGGAAGAAGGAATAAGATGCTGTCTCATTAGTCCTGATGAGAATGATGGTGGGTTGGTGGTACAGGTTGGATATGAGGTATCCCCCTAAGCCCCTGTTAAAAGCAAGAATATTCAAAGGTAAATGACTAGATGATGGGAGCTGTAACCTAATCACTGATTCGGGTCACATTCCTGTTGAATGTTGGGCCACACAATTTGGGCCTCAGTCTGTTTGGTTTGCTTGGGAAGAAAAGAAGTAGTTAGAGAATATGTTTGCATTTCATGACTAGAATTGTTCCTCCAAATATAATGCCACTCTGTTTTTCTTCATTCCTGAGAGAAGAGGACTCACGGCACTCACGGCAACCACTGGTTGCCAGTGAAGCCAAACACAGAACTCAGCAGTTGGACAGAAAAATCTCTAGCTGTCTTCGTTTCCTTCAGCCTTCTGGAGTCAGATTGGTTTCTGGCTCTTGAGAAGGTCTGAATAGGGAAAGATGAACGGTGGCCATCTGGTACTTCTGGGAAGGTGCCATTGGATCATGAAGACAGCACTGGGCTTGCAGTTAGGAAACACGACTTCCCACTACAGTTTTAGCCCTGGCTTCCTAGATTGCCCTGAGCTAATTACTTTGCCTCTCTGGGCTTTGGTTTTTCAGCTGTGGAATTCGGAGTAGATTAAATCTGAGGTTGCCAGAACACTCATTCTATGATTCAAAAGAAAAATATGAAGTCTCCCACCTAACATTTCACATACATAGTTTCTTTAATTACTCATTAGTTATTTTTAACAAACAAGAATCCATTAAGTGCCATTATTTAAGGAATCAGACACACGAAGTGAACAAAATCAGCAAATATCCTCATGGAATTTATATTCTAGTGTCTCCTGCAGTTTTATACCAATGCTGGGTCATTAATAGCAAAATCTTTCATAAACAGTTAAAAGAAAAGGTTTTGTTTGCTTGCATTAAACATTCAGTAAAGAAAATGATTTTTCTTTCAATACTTCTCCGAGACACCACCTCTGAAAAACCCTTCCTCTGAAAACTGTTGTATGTTAGAGCAGTTCAGGCAACACTATTTAAACAAATAGTTCCCACTGAGATCCTATGCTGATGTTATTTATCTCTATCAGTCTGCAAACCCCTTGAACATGTAACCACGCAGCTTGAGCACCCTTTGCACTGTGCTGAGCCACAGCAGTGCTCAGTAAATCCATAACTTGCCAGATAGAGTCACACTATTGGATCACGTTGTATTTGAAACCCAAGGCCTCACTGGCTTACCTAGGAAGACACTTTGAAGCAGGATTATGCTATGCCTGCAGCTATCCGACTCTTGAACTTTGGCCAAGTTTCCTTGGCTCTACCTGCCCTTTCTTGCTACCACATTTTTCTCCCACTCAAGGTTCTGCCTTGCTCTGGTCCTCCTTCCACAGCCCTCAGCCTGCAGTGGCAGGCTGCAGATCCCTTCTTAGCAGTGAATCTTCCAGCACAGGAGCCGCCAAAGTGGGTTGAACACAACACAGTGTATACCCTAGAAAATCCATTGAGGTATGAGAAGAAAATAATAGGAGATATATGTGTGTGTGTGTGTGTGTGTGTGTGTGTGTGTGTATACACACACACATACATATTCTAACACATATATTTATACATGCATGTGGGAGGCCATCCTCGCACGTGATTTGAGTTACCTTCCTGGCTGGATGAGAGGCGCTTAGACATATCCTTGTGTCCAGAGCTTTCCCCACCCTTCTCAGGTCCCAGGACTTGTCTGTGTGGAGGTGTGTCTGGCCACTACCATGAAGCCTCAATCATCGCACCTGACCTTGGGACACTGCCCCCCTCAATCTTCATTGGATGGGATTTTCTCCAGAATTTTTTGTTCCCCAATAAAAGTCTACTCCCTGGTGTGTTCTCTCTCTCTTCCTAGCCTCTTCAGTAAACCTCACTACCATAATAGGTAGCTGGAGGCTGGAGCTAGGAGAAGCCGTCCTAGAGCAGGTTTAAAGGTAATTAGAGCCTTTCTCTTTAATTCAAACTCCCTGAGGATTTCTCACAAACTGAACCTTCATTTATGAAGCTGTGCTGGCCGCGGGCTAAACATGCATACATATATACACATATCTTCACATACACATATATATATATGCATATACATAAATATATATATACACAGTACACATACATACATATGCACGTGCATATGTATGTATGTATATATAAATACATACACAGATGTACATGCATATACATATATACACATGCATACATATGTGCTTATATACACAAACACATACATTCACATGCACAGATATACATATATGTATGCACATGTGTGTATGCATCTTTACTTTTATGGAAAAAAGAAAAAATATATATTTACTAACATTTTCTATATGGACTGGTATCAGCACTCCCCCACCCCTCCCAGGCACTCATGTCTCATGGTGGCCTGGCATACTATACCAGGTCACTTGAAGAGAAGGGGCAAGGGAACTTCCACCAGGAAGAGAAGAGTCACCGCAGGTTCAGTGAGGTAGATTTGTCTGGTTTGAATTATCTTACTCTCACAAATAGGAAAGTGACTTTAAAAGATTCCTACCAAAAAAAAAAATAGTTGGAATATTATGCCAACAAAATCAAATTGTTGATATCAGTGGCTTTTGTCACAGGCCAGGACTAACCTAAAGCTACTCACTCAACTAACCCTCCCAAACATCCTGTTTTTTATTCCTATCCTAAACCTGAGAAAACTGGGGAATAGTTTGAGCTGCTAGTCCTTCAAGTCAGACCCTTAACCACAACTCACTGCTGCCTCTAAACAGAAGGAAACAAGAAAACGGCAGAGCAAGTGTTTCTCTTCCTCTTATTCCAATATCTCAGTCAGACATCTCAGGAAGCTAAAAGCCACAGCAATGTCCTCGAGTCTGAGATGGGCAACAGTCAAATCAGTTGTAAAGAAGCAATCGAGAAGAAAATGAAATATGAATTTGCATTTCCTATCTTTAATGATGAACTTTGTCCTCAGTTGTTTAATAAGTCTTAGAATGTTAGCCAATAATATTAAGACATACTTCATAAATAACCTAACCAATTTATATTAGTACTTTGCTAAATAAGCCAAGTCAAAAAAAAAATTGCAGACAATTACCTGAGAAACGAATGGGTAGCTCCAAGTTGTAATACAGGTTCAGAGGTTTACACTCCAAAACGTTAATAGTAGTTACTTTATGGAAAATAGGATTGTGTGTGGAAAATAGTTTTAAGATAGAATAGTCACTTATTACTCATAGACTTAAATAATGTTGGAATTTCCTGATCTGCTATGAAATATTTTATTTAAAAAATGTAAAGAATCTAATTGATTTCTATGTCTCTTTACAAGTAACCCCCCAAAAAGTGCCTCGTTTTTTAGTGTGGCAGTTAAGATCTTACATGACATTCATGATTCTCTTCTCCAGCTCTCCCAAATGACTTTTTGCTTCCAGGAATATCTTCTGACTGTGTCTCTCCTGGGGATCTGAGCCCTCAATTTAATCTTGGCCAATGTATTAGGTACCTGGCTCAGACTGGGCCAGTCATAGGTACAGGGGCCCCTTTTCTCATTATAAACATTCTACTCATCATTAGAGACTCAACTGCCATGTCCAGACAGAACCTGTTTCTCTATACTCAGGATTAGATGTACATGTCTACAATTATATATTCCCAGCAGGCTTGTTTGTTCTAGTCGTGGTAAGGGCTGCCGTGTGTGAACATGCAAGTTGTACAGTTCAACACAGATGCCCATCTATGGGTGAGTGGAGGCTCCCGCTAACCCAGGGTCTGCTCACCAGGCACGAGCCCTGGACAGCCTTTCCTGTATGACACACTGGCCAGCGCTGGTCTCTCTAGATTGCGAGCTCCCTGAGAGTAGAGAACAGTCTTAGTCATCTATCTGAGTCAGTCCCTGGCAACAGGCCTTGTCAGAACACTCTCAATATCAGTTGAATTGGATTTCAAAGTCATTTCTAGACTAAAGATTCTGACATACTCCATCATTTTTAATCTTCTTTATTCAATTATGCAGGAAATCAATCAGTACTCTTAACTCTCTGAAGCAGCTATCGCCATGTCAAACACCTTAGGGCTATTTAGTGGACATTAATTTATTATGATAAAGGACTCTTGTTCCCTTTCCGTTCTTTTCATCACATCTTCTGACCTATTTCTATGTTCTACCTCCTAAGTTTTATTTATTACATTTTACCTTCCAAAGAGCCTGTGTGACTGTGGTGCTCACACGCATAATAAATTTTAAAGTTTTTGTAGTTAAATCAAATGAGACATCGTGAAATTTATGATTCCTCATAAACAACAGTGCCATATAAACAGCCAGAATCCAATAAATGTTGATTATTAACACAAATAGTGATGCTGATTAAGGTGAAAAGCCTCTATTCTGCCTACAGATTAGAAAATGAGATAATAAAATTTCTGAAACGGCTTAATTATCTGTGCATGTAGAAAATTTATAAACTAACATCTAAATATTGATTCTAAGGGTTTTTTCCTACCAGAAGACTCATATAAACAGATAAGAAGATATTCCTTTACTCACTTGTAATGACCTGTGAACTATCTTGATGGACAAATTTAGAGGATATTATACAAAAAACTACTTGCTCACTGGGGACAGGGGGGCTCGGCTGTAATCCCAGCTACTGAGGAGATTGAGGCAGGAGGATAGTAAATTCAAGGTCAGCATCAGCAACTTAGAGAGGCACTGTCTCAAGATAAAATAAAAAGGACTAAGAGTGTAGCTCAGTGGCAGAGTGCTTGCTTAGTCTGTGTGAAGCCCTGGATTTGACTGCTAGTAACACACACACACACACACACACACACACACACACACACACCACTATACAACAGCAGACTACATGAAACATAAAATGAAGAGAGAGGAATATAAGGAAAAGGATAACAAGTCTTAATTATCTTTTTAATTTTCAGTTTTCCAGGGTGGGGCAGAGTGTTGTATTGGGATTTTCATCTTCAAGAAAAGACCAACCACAAGGATTAA
This sequence comes from Ictidomys tridecemlineatus, assembly GCF_052094955.1. Classification (NCBI taxonomy): domain Eukaryota; kingdom Metazoa; phylum Chordata; class Mammalia; order Rodentia; family Sciuridae; genus Ictidomys; species Ictidomys tridecemlineatus. Next base: position 50,337,800 of record NC_135480.1, on the reverse strand, counting down.
ATAACTAAATACTCAGAGAACAGATATTTCTATTCCTTGTGGGGTCACTTAGTCTAGTGGAAACCTCCAAATAATTCAAAGGCCAGTTTGAATATTTAAAATGTGAAGAATCAAGCAGCAAAGTTTATTAGCAGAAATTTTAAAAGGAAAGTTCCAGAGACTTTTGACTAGCCAACTTGTTAAAGAGTAAAAGTGATAAGGAGTTGGAGATATAGTTCAGTGGTGGAGTGTTTGCCTAGCCCGTGAAAGTCCCTGGATTGGATCCTCAGCCCTGCAAAAAAAAAAAAAAGTAAAAATGATTAGTCATTATTTTCCTCTATTACTAGTAGATTATACTTACCACAGAACCATGCAGAAAGTTAAAAAAATAATAATAATAGCTATAGAAGTAACCTAGGCTTTACTTCTGATAAAAGATGTTGGGGTTGGAATGTTTGGATTCCAATACTGGATCCATCATTTATTCAACTTATGGCCTTAGCAAGTTATTTCTCCCTTTCTATTAAAACACAGGAGTTTTAATGTGAAAGTGAAAAAGATCCCAGCTAACCCCTATTTCCATTGACATTAAAGCCTCTATTCCACTCCTATAACTATTTCTGGTGAGAGAAAAGGAGAGTACAGCCTATTCTGTTGGAGATTTCTTTGCCTATACTGGTATACATAAATAACACCACCCCACCTTCTAGTACACAAACGCTATAATATTATCCTGTAATTTTCTTCTTTTCATTTACTATATTTTGATTTTCTTTCTATATATTTTCTTTCCGTACTTTTAAAAAATAAACTCATTTTGACATAATTTTAGATTTACAGAAAAGTTACATATGAACATCTTATATAATCAAGATAAGATTATAAAAAAATTAGAAATTAACATTGGTACATTAATATTAATTAAACTCTTTGCTTTATTGGGGTTTCACTAATTTTTCCACTAATGTCCTTTATTTGTTCCAGGATCCAATCTATATTGCACTTAATCTATATTAGTTTTTGTTTTTCTACTTCATTCTATTTTAGTAACTGCTTAGTACTATATAGGCATTAAATAAATTATAGATTTATAATTTACATGATCCTGTGGACAATTTTCATATTGTTCCTAGTTTTATTGTAAGCAATGCTATATGTGCCTTTGTAGGCTTATGCTATAGGATAATCTTAAAAATAGAACTGCAGGGTCAAAAGATGTGTTTTTGGAATTTCAATGAAGTTGTCTTCAAGATATTTGCTCTGATTCATATTCCACCAAATTCAAATGAAAGTTCTTATTTCCCCAGAAGTCTTATTAACCTGAGAATGAAAATGGCATTTTGTTGTTTTCATTCGCAGTTGTTTAATTATGAGTAAAGTTGAGCATATGTTCAGATGTTTATTGGCAATTTGTATTTCCTTTTATGTAAAGTGTCAGTTTATCTTCTTTAGCTATTCTTTTATTGAATTGTTCTCCTTTTCCTTTTTGATTGATGAGAGCTCTTTTTAATGTGGAAATTAGCCATTTGTCATATTGTTGCAAATATTTTTTGCTGAGATTTTGTCTTTTGACTTTATTTATATTAATATTTTTGCTACACAAGTTAAAAATTTTAATTGGCATCATTTATTTTACACTTCTGGGTTTTATTTTTGTTCCAGAGCAATATTATTATGAAATATTCACCTTTAATGACATTATTTCTAATCCTCACAATGCTATAAAGTAATGATTACAACTCATCCTTGACATTCTCAAGGAATATTGAGCCCTCTTCAAATGCTAAATCTGAAAACATTACTGTATCACAAAGATCTTATGAAATCATTTCAGAAAGTTAATGACCTACCTCCAACTTTCTTTTATTAGATTTCTCCTTATTATTATTATTATTATTTTTTGGTGCTAGGAATTGAACTCAGGAATATTCAACCACTAAGCCACATCCCCAGCCCTATTTTGTATTTTATTTAGAGACAGGATCTCACTGAGTTGCTTAGTGCCTCACAGTTGCCAAGGCTGGCTTTGAACTCGAGATTCTCCTGTCTTAGCTTCCCAGCCGCTGGGATTACAGTCATGCTTCACTGTGCCCAGCTCTCTCCTTATTCTTAACCTTGAAATCTGAGTGTTTGCAACACCCTACAGAAAGCTAGCATGGATCTTGGTCCATTTGTCTTTGGTTGCCTTAAGTTCTGTTTTTAGCATCTCCTCCTTGGATATGTTTGCCAATCATTTGTTGATGTGAGAGTCTTTTTAAATCTGTTGAATGCACTGACCTATAAACGTTTCCTTTATGAACCTCTTCAGCTTAGAAAAAGAGGTGAGCTCTTCTGTGGCAATGACACTTATCTTTATTTTATGTCAGTAGATAAAAGCTATTTAAGGTCCTTGAACTAATCTTTTTCTTTGACGTCAAAGTGGGTTCAGAGCCCCACTAATTTCCTCAATGTATCACTTCTTAAGAAAAGTTATGCATGTTCCCAGGTTTCTCCTCGATTACATTTTATTGATCATCATGGTTTGTATTTTTTATCTTCACACCAAAAGTTAATCATCTTTTCAATGTTCATTTAGTTATGGATTCAATTGAGTCATGCTCATCATAAATACAAGCCATTGGTTAATTTTGCATCTCACTGCTAGAACCTATTTTTAAAAACTAAGATCCATCACTTTATTAATTTCTTTAGTCTTGTTACTAATAACTGAATTTCTTTTCAGAGCCATTTTTTTCTTACAGAAAATGTTAATCATTTTCAGGAAAGTACTATATAAATGGAGAAGCATAGTCAACAATAAAACAATAAAAGTTTAGCTGCTAGATGATTAGTAAGATTTATCCCTCCTTAACTAAGTTTGTTTATTCATTTATACAAGGAACATTTAAAAGCACCTATTATATGCCAGGAACTGTTGGGACTGTGTATTCCCTGTGTATTCTGCTGAAATAATTACACCTGGCATGTATTGATTGTTTAGTTTATGCAAGCAGCATGCTGATTGCTTTAAACAGTTTATATCAATTTTCTCACTTGTCAGATGGGGATAATAGTAGTACATATGCATAAAATTGTCAAAAGAATTGAATAAAAATCATATACATAAAGCACCTAGAACAATCTTAACTTTGTAGTTTTGTGAATATTATTTTTACTACTTAACACAAAAGACTTGAAAAATGGAGAAGCTCTTATCCCCATTTGCAGATAAAATGGAAGCTTAGTGGACTTAAGAGGTTTATTCAAGGAAAATCATACAGTTAATAGAGGTAGAGTTCAAAGTCAGGTAATATATTTTCAGAGTATTCCTTAAACTACTTAGCTAGAGGATTTATACTTTGGTTAATGTAAAAAGTTCAAATTTCTTTTCTAGCAGTTATGGAATACTACATTCCAATGACTTTTCTGGTCAAAACAACAAATGCTAATTGGCAATTGCCAAAGACTCATTTTATTACTCCCTCATTCTAGTTAAGAGAATGGAGATTCAAAGAGGTCTTACATGGAAGAAGTGGCAGAGCTTGGATCTCAAAAAGGCCAGCATGGCTCCAAAGCCACATCACAGATTTTCTTTATAACTTGTTCAACTAGACGTCCACAGGGGAAAAATAATCTAGATACAGACATTAAAACTTATACAAAGATGAACTCAAAATGGATCATAGAACTAAATTTAAAATTAAAAACAATAAAACTCCTAGAATTTAACATAAAAGAAAATCTTGATGACTTTGGGCATGTTGCTATTTTTTTTTTTTTTTAGATACAACACCAAGGGCATGATAAATGAAAAAAATAATTGATAAGCTGGACTTAATTAAAATTAAAAACTTTTGATCTGTGAAAGGTAATATCGAGGAGATAAAAAGATAAGCACAGACTAGGGAAAAATGCAAAAGACACATTCAATAAAGAACTCTTATCCAGCCGGGCACCATGGTACACACCTGTAATCTCAGCAGCTCAGGAGGCAGCTTGGGAGGCTGAGGCAGGAGGATCATGAATTCAAAGCCAGCCTCAGCAACTTGGCAAGGCTCCAAACAACTCAGTGAGACGCTGCCTGTAAATGAAATACAAAATATAGCTGGGGATGTAACTCAGTAATTGTGTGCCAGGGGATGTGACTCAGTAATTGTGTGCCCCTGAGTTCAATCCCTGGTCAACACCCTCCCCACCACCCAAAACAAAACAAAACTGTTATCCAAAGCATAAAAAAAAATTCTTGAAACTTGATATTAGAAAATGAACAATATGATTCAAAAATGTGTAAAAGATATGAACAGACACCTCATCAAAGATGATAAAGAAATGACAAGTAAACACATAAAAATGTATTTAGCATCACATGTCAAAATTAAAACCACAGTGTAGTATTACTACATACCTATTAGAATGGCCAAAATACAAAACACTGACAACAGCAAATGCTGATAAGAATGTGAAGCAACAGGAACCCTCCTTCACTGTAGGTGCAAAGGCAAATTGTACAGTCACTTTAGAAAATATTTTGACAGATTCTTACAAAATGAATTATACTCTTGCCATACAATCCAACAATTGTGCTCCTTGGCATTTACTCAAATGGATTTCAAATGTTTACTGACACAAAATCATGCACATAGATGTTTAGAGCAGCTTTATATATAATTTCTCAGTTTTAAGCAACCCAGATGTCTTCAAGTAGATGAGAGGATAAATGAAATTGTGGTGTATCCAGATGTTGGGATATTTCAGTGCTAACAAGAAATGAGTTATCAAGCCATGAAAAAACATGGAAGAAACTTACATGCATATTACTAAATGAAAGAAATCAATCTGAAAAGGATAAATACTGATTGTTCCAACTGTGACATCTGCCAAAGACAAAACTTGGGAGACGGTAAAAAGACTCATGCTTACCAGGAACTGGAGGAAGAAAGGGATGGATAGGCAGACACACAAGATTTTTAAGGCTACTACTTTGCCTAATGGTACAACGATGTACATGTGCTATTAGACACTCATCAAAACCCATAGAACTTACAACACCATGCCAAAAAAACCCCACCCTATTTTGAATTAAAGATTTGGGGTATAAGGATGTGTCAATGTAGGTTCATAAATTGTAACAAATGTACCACTAAGGTAACAGTTGTCAATAGTAGGCAGGCTGTGTGTGGACAGTGCAGGTACCAGAACTCTTACTTTCTGCTTACTTTTACTGTGGACCTAAAACTGCTTTTAAAAATGAGGTGAATATATTAGGTTTAAAAAGTTAAAAATGAGGAAACTGATTTTGTCACATAAATATTAACCAAATATAGATTTTACTATTTTTTTTTTATTAGTGCCCCAATCCAGAGTAGCACAATGCATTTTATTGTCTTAAGTCCCCAGTCTCCTCTAGGACATGATGGTTTCTGAGTGTTTTTTTTTTTGTTGTTGTTGTTGTTGTTGTTTGTTTGTTTGTTTGTGACCATATGATTCTTGAGGAATACTGATTAGGTATCCTGAGAAATGTCTCCCAATCTGGGCTTATGTAATTCCCTTCTTCCCCCCATGTTTTGATTAGATTTGTCCTATGAACATTTTAAAGTGAAAAGAGAAAGGAAAATATTCCCAAAGACATTAGAAGGACAGAGGATTGGCCTCTGAGTCTCGCCAGACTGATATGTGGCTGGGTGGATGGGTGTAAAAGGAAGAGTGGTAGAGAAGTAAAGTAAGGTGATGGGCTAGATTGGGTTTTATAGGCCTTGGCAAAGAATATAGATTTTATTCTGAGTGTTAAAAGTAGAAGCTAGGGTAGAGCGCTCGCTTAGCACATTCAAGTCCCTGGGTTCAATCCTCAGCACCACATATAAATGAAAACAATAAAGGTATTATGTCCTACTACAGCTAAAAAATAAATATTAAAAAAGTAGAAGCTAGTCTTCATAGCATTAATCTCCAGGATATATAAAGAACTCAAAAAATACCAATAAATGGGCAAAGGAACTGAACAGGCACTTCACAGAAGAAGAAATACAGTGAGAAACTAATGTGACTCCATTTTTGAGAAACCAGCATCTACCTCAGAGCAAAGCCTGTCCAAGGAAGGGGGTGTGACCCTTGTCCTTGGAAAAACCCTAAGCACATACCCACCCTGCTGAGTTGTTTGTCTGTAAATAACAGGAAAGATCTGTGGTGCCAGGTGTCCCTGACTCAGTCAGGCTAGGTGAGGACCCATAGCAACCCCCTAGCAACCTCCAATTATCATGAGATGGAGGGGGGATACCTGGAATGCCAGATGACTCCCAAGTAGTTTATGGTGGTTGATAACATGTTGGGAAACCATGTAGTTTAGCACGCACACCCCTCATGGCCTAAACCAATCAGTTCAAATGAATTCCCCCATTGCACTAACCAATCACCCCTACCCAACTTGTTCCTGCCAGTGAATGTGCTAATCAATGTTAAGAGTTGTTTGATTTTCCCGCGGTATGGAATGATTTGCTGTGTGATGTTGTGACGAATAGAGTATCCCCCAAAACCTATAAAATCTCACTGAACAAAGGACCAGTACTCACTCCCTGGGACCGCTGCGTTGGGAACAGTTTCGAGTCCAGGCTTGAGCTTGCAATAAAGACACTTGTGTGATTGCATCAGATTCGGCTCCTGGAGGGCTATTGGCGTCCCACGAATCTGGCATAACAACAGAATGGTCAACAAATGTATGAAAAAATGTTCAACATCTCTAGCAATTAGAGAAATGTAATTTAAAACTACACTAAGATTCCATCTCCTTTCAGTCATAATGGCAATTATCAAAAATACAAGTGACAAGAAATGTTGGCGAGAATATGGGGAAAAGATAAACTCACACATTGCTGATGGGACTGCAAATTGGTGTAACGACTCTGGAAGAGTATGGAGATTCCTTAGAAAACTAGGAACGGAACCACCATTTGACCCAGTTATACCACTCCTTGGCATATACCCAAAGGACTTAAAATCAGCATGCTATAGTGCATAATGACATGGCCACATCAGTGTTCATAGCAACTCAGTTCACAATAGTTAAGCTATGGAACCAAACTATGTGCCCTTCAATAGATGAATGGATAAAGAAAATGTGGCATATATACACAAAGGAATATTACTCAGCCACAAAGAAGAATGAAATTAGGGCATTTGCTGGTAAATGGATGGAACTGGAGGCTATCATGGTAAATGAAATAGGCCAATCCCCAAAAACCAAAGGCCAAATATTCTCTTTGATATGTGGATGCTGACTCACAAAAGGTGACAAGTCTACAATCAGTGTAACTCCACATCATGTAGAATGGGAAGTTCATCATGTAGAACCACAAGAATGGGAAGTTATACTCCGTGTATGTATGATATGTCAAAATTCATCCTACTGTCATGTATAACTAAAAGGAACAAATAAAAAAACAAAATAAAATGCCACATGGAAAAAAAAAAGTTGAAGCTGAGAAAACAGTGAGGAGGCAACTGCAATAATCCAAGAAAGAGGATGGAGTGACTTGGAATGGAATGGGATATACGAGAAGTGACGGAGACTTGGGATATACTTCAGAGGTGGAAGCAGTAACAAATTCTCATGGATTGATATAAGATGAAGAGACTCAGGTTTTGGGCTTGATAGACTGAATTGATGATGGTGTAACTTATCGAGTTAGAGGAGAAGTGATGGGAGACACTTGGATACTAAATATTCTGTGTAGGTTAAATTTAAATTTGGGATGTTTTAAAACTTTATTTTGTTTATATAAATCCAGAAAAAAATTAAGCCTTACCAGTATGTAGTTATATAGATCAACCCTGGTATCTCATTATTTTGTAGTGAAAAGTGTGAGTTCTACAACATCAGAATAATTCACGGATTCTTTCATTTTATTTCTTTTCATTGTATTGGGATTTGTTCAGGTTAATGTGAGCTGAGTTAAGTAGATTTAACAATTACACTATTATTTCATTAAATCCACTCTTACTAAAATGAGGGTATCTAAAAAAGATTTCTGGAAAGGAATTGAAGCCAGAATTAGACAGGCAGTCAGTATAGATAGGTAAATCGAATCAGGTCAGATCAAGGAGGCCAATTTTGAGTGAGTCTGGGAAGTTAGAGATTGTCCCCTGAGGGACTGAAATGTTAATTCTTTCAGAGCCTTTCTTCCACCCTTACCAAAAACCTCCTTGTGCTCCAACCTGTTGCTAAGATAACCTGTCCCAGGAATTGCCCCTCCCTATAGGTTGTTAATTACTGTGTTCTTGGCTGCTCCATCCTGCCCTTCCCCCTCCAGCCCACCAGTTCCCCACCTTTTGGCCATCCCACCAAGCATTTCTTAGGTCTATTCTGTTCGCAGGAAGGAAAAAGATAAGGGGAAGAGGGCAGGAGAACAAAGGAAGCCTAGGACATATAAAAAGGGAAGAACACTTGGCTTCTGGGGATACCAGCATACCAGCTAAGGCTCCCTCTCCCTCCCAGGAGAAGTCTTTGTTAACCCTTTTTAAATAAACCCTGTTTTATATGCCTGCCTCTGCGTGCTTCTCTAATGTTTAAACTGCAACATGAGAGGAAGCAGTATCAGAATCATGAGTTGGATAGAAAAGTGCAAGTCTAACCAAAAAGATGATAGAGATGACACTTCTACTTCTAGCATGAGCTCTGCAAAGCCACTTCACAAGTAATGGGGATGTTATTTTGAAAAAAGAGATGTGGAAATACTTCTATTATGTGATCTGGTATAAAAAATGCTGCATCTGTGTTGCTAAAGGCTGGGACCAAGGTGAGACAAGTGAGACAAAATTTAAAGCAGCATCAAAATTTCAGTAGTCAAGATAAACAATCTTAGTGCAATATTTTAAAAAGTTAATTTTAGAAATTCATGATGATCAAGATTTAAAATAAAGATAAGATCACTACTCCCTTCATACATGTATACTTGAAGACAGAATTTTTCAACCCCTTAAGAAATCTTCTGAGCAATGTATTCAAAGAGTTTTGAGCCTGTTTATTAAAAATATAAAAATGCAACATGTTCTAGTTGAAATTAGGAAAGAAGGAAAATTACTACTTGAATTTCAACAAAAATCTTTGCATGTGGGTTGATGGAACTGATAAAAGTGAATACCTGTATTTGTAAGAGCAGCCTAAGATGTACTCCTTCCCTGGGGGCTACATTTTTATGAGTTACCTGTTTCAGCTTATTACAGCCATTATAACCGAGTACAGAAATAGCCTGGATGTTCAATCAGACATTTTAGTAGTTGTTTCACAAAGTATTAAAGATTTTTTTTTTAAACCTAGTCAATCATAGTTCACTAATTATTTTAAGTGTGGGGGGTAATAGATTTTTTTATACCATTAATATTTTTAAAACTTAGTTATTCTAAGTGTTTATTTTACCTTCATCATATCATTTTTTACATTTCACAAATGTTTGAAAACATCATACACAGGAGGACACGCATAAAACTTACATAAATATGTGGATATCAAACAATCAAAAAATTTTTTGGAGAACACAGAACACAGGTACGGGTAGTTGATGCTGTGGGTGTTAGGAACAGGGCAGGATTATATTATCTCATCCTGTAAGATCACTGTACTCATAGAAGTCTTCATGAAGGATGTCTTGCTGAGTCTTCATAATTCAAGAAATAGGAATTAGGAAGAATAACCATTCCACATTTGTTTAGTTTAACACTTAGCACAATGCTTACTGCCAGAAAAGATTAAAGTTCTCCAAAATCATTTTTAAAGATTATGGGTTGCAGCATGCTGCAGCCCTACTCTCAAAAGGGCTCTCAGTCCCAACTTGGCCCTGTAGGAGGAGGCAGTTCTCAGGCAGGGGCAGGGGAGCGCCTCTCCAATGTAGTGGGGGAGGGGGCAGTGATAACTGTGCTTTATGGGTCTGGGCCTGGGGTGTCATCTCCTCTAGGGGAGTAAGAAGGGCAAATAAAACGCAGTCCTTTCTGACTCAAAGGCTAGAGTCAGGAAGGACTGGTGAGAGGCCAGAAGGTAGCTCCTGGTGGTCTCTTCGCCAGGAAGAGGCCAGGGGTGTTTGGAGAGGGGCTGATGTTGAGGCGCTGTGCAATCAAGGAGCGAGGAGAGCAGCAGTGATAAGGTCAGAGAGGGGCTTTGGGTCTCGAGTTTTTCCTGATAAGCACGAAGTCCAACAGTCCAAGAAGGCACGGAGGACTCCGGGGCCTATCCTTTCCCTGCCGGCAGAGGGAGTCCCGGTATGCAAAGCCCAGCTTTCGTTTAAGGAAAAGCGTTTACGTAGCCCCACAACCGGTTTCGTATGCCCAGGGGCCGAGTAAGAGCCCAGGCGATTAAAAGCGAGCGACGACTGCCTGGGAACCTCGGGCAGCAGGCGCCGGGCCGGGCGCCCGACTCGACGAATTCTCGCGAGAGCAGCCGCCGCCATTTTTCCATTGATTGCAGCGGGCTGGGGGAGGGGCCGACGACGAAGGCGGCGGCAGCGGCAGAGCCCGGGGTCGGTGTCTGCGCGCTGGTGTCTAAGGCCCAAGCTGAGGCCTCCACGGTTGCCGGAACGCAGGCGGCGGAGAGGATGACTGCCGCCGCTCTTCTCTCCTGAGATAGAGAGCCGCCGCCACCCTCCCCCTCCCCCGGCAGGGTGGAGAGAAGCGGCCAGAGTCTGAGCGATGGTGCCCGGCGAGGAGAACCAACTGGTCCCGAAAGAGGTGAGGGGCCATCGGCGGAGGCTAGGCCCGAGGCCTGCGGCCGCTCGAGGCTACGCAGGTCCGGGCGAGCGGCTGGCCGCCGGTCCGGCCGGAGTGCGCGCTGGGCGGTGGGCGACGCAAGAGGTGTGCGGCGGGTGTAGATGGGCGCGGCGAGCAGTTGGGGGACGGCTGGATGTCCGCGGTCGGGAACCGAGACCGCTCTCGGGGTAGCGGGGTGGACAAATAAAGGAGCGGACGCTAGGAGCCAGGTCCTGCGCTGCGGGGGAAGGTGGCCTTTGAAGTCCACATTGTGCAAGTAGAGCCAAGAGAGATCATTTCAAAGAAAACATTCTGGAACACTTGCCGATGGGCACGACAGGGTGACGGTGCTTCTTCGGGTTTTGACAGTGGCAGTGTATAGCTTACAGGGCTTCTGAAATCTACACCCAAGTTGAGATCTGTGGGAGGGCAGAGTTTACTGTTAGGACTTTTTTCAACTTCTGTTGCTTCGTAGTACTATTGGCCTGCCTAAACGGGGCCTACCAGAGATCCTTAAATTAGTAAATGGAACTTGCCTGTGAAGGTAGGAGATAGCGGAGCATTACCATATGGAGAGCTGAACTACTTTTGGACCCTTGGGTTGTGTATGTCCACTTGGGTGACTTCTTAAATTCTTAAAAGCAAGTGATAGGAGAAACTTTGACTCTTTGGCTTCCCTTGAATAGTAGTAGAAGATTAAGGGTAGAATCCTGCACTGGCCAGTGAATTTCAATATATTAATAGTATCTCTGTTGGGCTTTATAAATATCTCCAGCGCATTCAAACATGTATTTTTAACTGGTGATCATCAGGCTAATGCTTTGGATTTTTATTTCTCATATATCTTAAGTAGAGGCGAGTGTTGAGTTGAAATTAACTATGTAGGATCCTGATATTTACGAGTGATCATACATTCCTCAACTTTTCGGCCTTTTTTAGTTACTTTGTGGCAATTTCTTTGCTATATAAGCAAGCTCAAACACAATGCAAAAGTAATACTATTGGAGTTATGTACCTTTATGATACAAATATTTTCCCAGCTTTATCAGATGGATAGTTTTTTTGCAGGGAATTTTTTTGTTTTGTTTTGAAGCAGAGTTTTGCGTCAGTATTTATTCACCAAGCATCATAACTCGGCAAAGCAGATAAACAGATGAATTAATCAGAAATCTTGCCTCGGTAGCTCTTTAAGCTACTTAGAAAGGGAAAAAAACAGTATTCCTTGAGCTCCAGTCAGGGGTTAGGTACTTTATATTGCATAAGTAACTCTTATGCAAGGAAGGAAGTGATAGGTGCTAAGAGAAAGGTGTAAACATGCATTTCCTTTTAGATATGCATATTGCTGGTTTTCATTCTTATGAAAAGTAGAGTTAATCCTTTCTTAATTTTTTGATTATTAGAAAATATAACACAGGTGGAACTTTGCTTTAAGAAACCCACCATTAGATTTATTTCCCTAACTGATTTACAGAAATCTTGATACAGTTATACAGCTTCATAGGAACTTATTTGTGTGTGTAAAAAGTGAGATCCCAGTGCTACTGCTTTCACCTGATGGAAATGTAAAGATTAATTCCCTTATCTGAGACTTCAAGCTCATCATAATATTTTCTCTACTTTTTCTGGATCATATGCCTTTATTTTCTATTCCTTATTCTCATCTGAGGTTGTCTTTCCCCCCTGATTCCTTTCATGATTTCTGGAAGCATGCACAGTACTCTCAAATCTGAAGACTGTCACTTGAGGTCCATGCCTTTTTTAGCTAGCCAACTAGTCCCCCCCCCCCCCCCTTTGGCCATACTCTTCTCTTCCTTGGATTTTCTGTAGCATTCTTTTTTTAAAATCGATTCTTGATTTTAGTAATCTGCACATTCTCTCTGCCCACTCACTTAGTCAAGGCCTTTCTATTCTTTTTTGTATTCTTAATTTTCACTTTTGTTTGATTTTTGTCATCCCCTGACTGGATCTTCTCAGTAGTAATAGAATCATTAATGTTAAAGCTAAGAGAGCATAGTGAACATCTAGTAAGTTAAACCCCTTCACTTTTCAGATGAGAGAATTGGGGCTAGAGGATTGAAAGTGACTAGTTGTGGGTCACATAATGAGTAGATGGTCAAGCAAATACTAGAATTAGGTCCCTTGCTACCATTTTTTAAAATTATATTCTATAGATCCCTTCATATAACTTTGAGGCCTTATATGAATAGTTCATTATTACTCTAAGTACCAATACCATGTGAAAATAACTACCAAACTTAAAATTTCAAAATTTCCTGCATCTAGTGTAGTGGTTATTATTAACAATCTAGGAAGGTTTTGTTGCTGTTGTTGTTGTTGTTTTGTTGTTGCTTGTTTCTGTTTTTCAATTTGTGATGTTGGAGATGGAACCCAGAGCTTTGGTGCATGGTAGGCAAGCATTGTACATCTGAGCTACATCCCCAGCCTGGGATCTAGATCTTGATTGGTGTGTGCTTGCCTGTGTACGTGTATGTAGTTGTTGATGAATAATATATTATTCTGGTCCCTGAAACTTGAGGACAGTTGTACGTAGAGCACTGCTGAAGGAAGGCAGCTTGGTGTATAGGGATTGGCACACTGTGGCCCACTGCCAAATCCGGTTCACAGCCTGTTTTTCTATGGCCTTTAAGTGAAGAGTGATTTTTACATTTTTAAGTTACTGAAGGAAAAAGAAAATTAAAAGACTAATAATAATCAGTGACACATGGAAATATATGAGATTGAAATTTCAGTTTGGAACACAGCCATACCAATCATTTACTATCTTCTATGACTTCAACAGCAGAGTTGAACAGATGCTACAGAGACTGTAAGCAGGATAAATTTGAAACTACGTAGCCTGGTATTCAAGGCTCAGTACAGTTGGTTCTGGCCATAACCTGCCCTTCCCCAGCTTATCTCTTTTCCCATGAAACAAGTTTTTAATGTAGCCAAACAGGTTTCTCTCTAACTTGATTTTCATTTCTATTTGTACTGTTCTCCCCATTCCTACTTCTCTCCTGTTCAAAATCTTCATACACATTTTTCCATTAGAACCTTATATATCATTTATTTTAAAAAGGCTTTTCTGATCATTTTAAGCTTAAGGATCTTCCTCTCATAAAGACCTTTATGTATGAATAGAATTCATTTGGCATTTAATAAATAGTGCTTTGAATGGAATTTATTTGGCAGTAAATTTTAAGATACCTGTTGTGGTCTGAAATTGTAATACACATTTAATATACTATTTGTTGTGAGTTCATTGATAGCAGAGCTCATTGTATATTTCTCCCTCTTTACTTTTTGTTTTTGTTTATGTTATAAATCTAGGACAATAGACCTATGGATATACTTTCTGGAGCATAGATTCAGTAAATATTTATTGATTTAGTTATGGGGTTATAAGGAAACTTAGAATTCAACCAGTTATCCTTGGCTTGGAGGTTTTCCATAGCACAGTTGGCAAGCTGTTTTCCAACTTCATGACTAATCTCTGATAACATCTTTTTCTTAGAAGAGATCTGTTATTTTAAGTTTTTGTATTGAAAGAAATTGAGGTATTTATACTGGCATCTTTTGATAGTTGTCTCTGGATAGCACAGAAATCTTAAAGCATTTTCCATAGGGATAGCTTTTCTTATTATTGAAAATGGAAGAAGACAGCAGGAGAGCTCACCCTCTCTATTTTTGAGTCAGAGTGTCTTCAGTTAGTTCTTTTCTCTTCAGTTAGTTCTGCTCTCTTTTGGATATGATCCAGCATTTTTAGTATTCCTCCTAAATTTTTGTACCCAGAAAAAAAAGCAAAGAGTGTGTGGTCTGTTCATTGAGGAGAACAACAAAGCTTTTTTCTCCCTCACTATTTCACTCTGTTCTATGTCTGAGTTGTGATATATTGATATTGGCTTTAAGATCACTTGCTTTTAGTATCCCAGTTTTGATTATAGCTTCGTTGTTGTTTTATTATTCTGTGCCCTAATAAGGACCTGTGACATTAACATTTGAGTACCCATGGTGTATATTACTGTCTCTGCCATATAGGGAAAAGTTAGAATAGGTAACATTCATTCTTATTCATTCTATCAAGTGTCTTATAGTATAATTAAGGATAAAGTATATATTTACTGATGCCTCTAAAATGATACTTTAACTGCATTGAGCATATAAACATAGAGAAGATAGAAAAAATGGAAGAAACCAATAGAAATATAAATTTTATATCTCAGTGTCCCCCCCACCCCCCTCTTTTTTTCCATGCATTAAATACTACTTCCTTGTAGAATTAGTTTTTGTCATGATATGACAGTAATAACCAATATTTATTGACATTATTTACATGTCAATACAAATAAATTGGCATAAGTTGTGTGTACTTTGTGTATGGTAACTCAGTTGAGCTTCACTACAAGTTCACAATTATATAAGGGAAACTGAAAGAACCTCAAATAATAACTAACTTATTTTTCATCTCTATTGTCTGATTTCTTATAAAATCCATTTATCAATAGCTATCATGAAACACATCAAATGAATATTCTTTTAATTTTATTTCTCCTATGTAAATTACAGTGGTCATTCTTTTATTTGTTGATCCTTATAAAATGATCCTTTTTCTAAATTTGAGGTATTCTTTCTTTATTAGTAAGAAGCATATCAAGTTATACTCATCAGTGTCTAACATAAATAGGAATGTTTAATAAAATTCAGTATTTCAGATATCATTAGAAATATTCATTTAGTAAAGTTAAAAAGCTGAATGCAGAGTTGTATATGATTCCAATTTTGTCAGAAAAAAAATTATGAAAATTTAGGGCTAAATGCATTGAAAGATTTGAAAGAATACAGAAAATATTAACAGTTGATATTTCTTGATGTTTCTGGATTATCTTGATTGTAGTTTTGTAGCTTTATGGGGTTTTTTGGTAGTTATTTGCATGGTGTTATTGTCTTTTTTTTTTTTTTTTTCTTCCAGTAATGCGACTTGAACCCCGGGGTCACTGTATCATTGAACTTCACCCTTTGTCTTTTTTATGTCTTAAAAAATTTTGAGACAGGATCTTGCCAAGTTGCCCATGCTGGTTTTAAACTTCTGATCCTTCTGCCTCAACTTCCCAATTAGCTGGTATTATAGGCATGTGCCACCATGCCCAACATATATTGTCATTTTTTTGGTCAACCCTCCCCCACCACCCTTATTGTTCTGTTTCAGTTAGGGTCGTCACCATCTGCTTATTTGGTTAAGCTGGAACATTGTTTTGATTCCTCCTTTTTTCTTTTTCTCACATAGTTCATCACTTAGAATGAGTAACTTTATCATTGTATGGCTCTGCCTCTGTCTGTTTTCTCTTGTAACTTTATCATTGTGTGGCTCTGCTTCTATCTAATTGTTTTCTCACTCAAATGTAACCCTTCTAAATGGTCACTGTGCTTCCAGGTTCTTTTCTTTCCTATCCTCCTCCCTACAACTTCAGGTTTACTTTCTAAAATAGATGAGATTGTGACTTACCTGCTTCAAAGTTTAATTATTATCCTATGATTACAAATTGAGTAACAGGTATTATTTATAAACCCTATGTGTCAGACATTATGCTAAGCAGTTTACATATATTATTTAATCCCTATAACAGCCCTTTAAGGCAGCTGTTAATCTTCATTATCTATTTTACAAATGAAGAGACTAAGGCTTAAAGAGGTTAAGTAACTTGCTCAGTTATATAGCTCTTTGATTCTAAATCAAAGTGGCCTTAACCAGACCCAGAGTCTGTCATAATCTGGCCTCGATTTATTTAAAAACAAAAATTTAAATTAAAGTTATGCATGCACATATTTATAGAAGCTAAATACCTATACAGAACTATTTAGAACAGAATCCCCAGCAAATTTGTCCTCCCCTTCATTTTGGGCTTCCCAAAGGCAACCACTTTCAGCTTAATTCTTTTGATACTTAGCTCCATATTTTAAACTAACATTTTGATAGTGCTCCTTGATTTTTCAGTTTAAGATATTATCTAATGGCAGATGACCCCAACACATACTTAACATCCTCCTAATATTGCCATATTATAAATTGTTTGGGTACATTTTTATATCATACAACTGTAAACTATTCACAATTGACCCATTTGGTTTACTGTTAATTTTTTTTTCTGTATAACATTTTGTTTTCTCTGAGTTAATAATGTTTTTGCAATTTGCTTCACTTAGTTTTCTGTATACTTATTTAGCTAAGTGGTTCTCAACTGGGTGCCCAACTCCCATCATTTGGCAGTGTTGGGGGAGGGGGAAGGGAGTGTGCTACTGACATCTAGTGGGTAGAAGCCAGGTATGCTGCCAGATGTCCTGCACTGCCCCATAGCCTTCCATATGCCAACAGTGCTGCTGTTGAGAAGCCCTGATGTAGCATAAAGTCTCTCCCAAGTGTGTAAATATCCTCTTATATCCAAATCTTACAATTTTGACATTGTAAGAAACTTTCCCAGCATCTTTTTACCTGATCCACCTAAACTTGTTGGATCTATATCTTCTGTGCAGCTGTTGTCTTGGATTTGGTTTACTATCCTGTGGGGGCTTGGTGCTTCCCTTTAGTTCTGTCTCATATTATTAGTGCCTTTTTTGTTTGCTTTCTCATTTGGAGGCCTACTTATAGTAGCTTTCTAATGGATGTGATTTTTTCAAGACCTTGCATATCTGAAAATATTTTTTCCCTTGTTTTAGATATAGTTTGGTTTAGCAAAGAGAATTCTCAGTCATAATTTTTTTCTCAGAATTTTAAAGGATTTTTTCTGCTGTCTACTGTATTGCTGTTGAGACATCAGAATTCTTTTTCACTATTTTGAAACTTTGTTTTGTTCTCTTTAGAAGCGTGGAGAATCTTTGTTTAAGAGTTCTGCCCTTCTCTATTATATAGTTTGGTATAGATCTGTTTTTTTCCATTCAACTAGTTTTAGGGTTGTTCCATTCAATCTGGAATTTATTTTGTTAATTTTAGAAAAAATTTTAAAATGATTTCTTTGATTTTTCTTACCTTCATTTTCTTTTTTTCTCTCTTCTTATTGTTTAGGTTTTAGGCCTAATGACTAGTGTCTTTAATTTTATTGTCTGTTTTCATGTATTTTGCATTTCCTTTTTTCTCCTTTTTTCTGCTAGATCTTTTGCAACTTGAACTTCTGATTCTTCTATTGAGGTTTTATTTCTGCTATAATATGTATAATTTCTAAGTACTCTTTTTCTCTGAGAAAAAAAAGGAAAACATACTCTGTATATGTTTTATGTATGCAGTGTTTTCTCAGGAAAGATTGGCAGTTGTATTCCTTTATTTACTCCAAATTTCCTTTTATTCTGTTTGCTTTGGGTTTTGTCTGCCATCTTAGACCCTTTCCTTAGATATTTGATGATCCTTGAAAATCTGTTTATTTAAGAGAGGGGCCTTAAAAACTTGAAAGTGCCAGTGGGTATTTATAATTTGACCTGTAGAGTGATATATCTGGATAATTTCTATGCAGACTCCCAGTGTCTTAGTCTGTGTGGGCTGATATTTAAAAAATACTAGGTGACTTATAAACAAAAGAAGTTTGCTTCTCACAATTCTGGAGACTGGAATGTCCAAGATCAAGGTACTGACAGTTTTGGTGTCTAGTGGTGACTGTTCCACGTTCAAAAAGCAGCGCTTCTTGCTGTATCCTTATATGCCCTTTTATAAGGGCACTAATCTCATTTATGAGGGCTCTGCCCTCATAATTAATTATCTCCCAAAAGCCCCACCTCTAAATATCATTGGTGATTAGAGTTTAGTATATACATTTGGGGAGAGTGGACATAACCATTTAGACCATAGCTTCCAGTGACATATCTTTCTTTTTCTTTTGTGCTGGATGAATTTTTCAGAAAAATTTGCTGATCTTTTGTCAGTAGGGAACAAGCTTGGGAGTTAAGTAGTAAATGGGGGTACGGATCTTATCATTGAATATGCAGATAAACTTCCCTCTCATTTCCTAGTTTGAGTACACATTTTCAAATTCAGCGGAGCCTGATGTCCTCTAGTTTAGGTATACCCTGTTTTATGCTTTCCAGAAATTATTTAGTCTTTTGTCAGGAAGGACTGAAGAGTAAAAAGAATCTAGGGGTTCTAACTGCTTCTTAGAGTTCAGTTGTTTTCCTTGTTTGGACTCCAGCCTCACTGCTGGGGTATCTAAAATTGCCAGTTTCTGAGCCTCTTCCTGAGTTTTAAAAAATTTTTTAATAGAAGAGTTGCAGAAAGAATAGAATTCTTGTATACCCTTTACCCAGCTTCTCCTTTCTTATTCATCTTATATGATTGTAGAATATTCTCAAACGCAAGAATTAGCCTTAGAACAACACTGTTAACTCCACTACACAATTTATTCAGATTTTGTCAGTATTCCCACTAATGTCTAAGAATCAAATTCAGAATCCCTCATTGCATTTAGTTGTGTGTTCCTTAGTCTTCTTTTACCTGGGATAGGTTTTCAGTCTTTCCTTCTCTTTCATGACTTTGGTACTTTTGAAGAGTACTAGTCAGTTGTTTTGTGAAAAGGCTTTCAATTTGGGTTTATCTGATGCTTTCTTATGACTCTGAATCAAAGAGAAGGATGTCACAGACATGGTGAGTACTTCTCAGTGCATGATATGAGGGGAAAAAGGACACGATGTTGTTATATCCTATTTATCAACCTTGACCACTTGGTTAAGGTGATGTCTGCTAGGTTCTACCATTGTGGTTAATATTTTTCCCTTTAATAATTACTAAATATTTTGAGACCACACAGATAATTGTTTATTCTTAATTTCTACCCTTTAATTTTAGCATTCATCTGTGGATATTTTCTACAGTAATTATTAGTTCCATTATTGATTTTATATTTTCTTCACTAGTTTTACATTTATTAATTGGAGTTCTTCTGTGAGAAGGAATTGTTCACTCTCCCCCACTTATTAATAATTTATATTAATACAGAATTAGCACATTTATTTTGTTCTTTGGATTGAAATCCAATACTGTTTTTTATTTTGTTATTTAAACTTCCCAGGTTTGGTCCGGGGAGCTCTTTCTGGTTGCCTTGTGTCCTCAGCTTTGCTTTTTGAGTACTTCTTTGCTTTCTGGTACCACATAATGCTTCACTTCGACTGGCCTAACCCTGGAATTAAGTACTTATCTAGGGAGTTCATTGGTCTTTTGGTTTAAATTATATAAATCAGGTGTCTGATTTTTCCTTCAGGATATGTGGGATTGGACTTTCTGAGCTGCAATAAGACGTTAACTCTTGTTCTTCTTTCCAGCTTCTAACGTTGTGTTTCTGTTTCTTATGGGCTTATGCTCTTTAAAAATTTCTTTACTCTTATTTTAGAAATATTTTGGAAAGCATCAGAGATGAATGCTTGTATTTAACCTGTTGTCTTTAACCAGAAATTCCTAACTTAATGTTTTTGTCTTCTGTCTAAGCCAATTTTGGTTGAACCACATTCCACTGCATTAGGTGCTGTTCCCCAGATGTTTTATTTGAATTTATGTGTCATTTCTTTGCCCTTGTCCTGAGTGAATATTACAAAATATTTCTTATTATTCTACAGATTTTAAGGAGCTTTAAATGTGTGAAATTTGGTTTTTGTATGGAAGATATGCTCTAAGTTTTTTCTTAGGATTCCTATCTCTTTTTACCTCCACTTTTGGATTAGTCACAAAATGTTTGTATGTCTTGTGCCTAGATACTCCATTTTTTGCCAAACTGGAGGAGAGAAGTTCAAGCATTTCCAGAATAGTAGAAGCCCAAGAACCCCGTGATAGCCCAAGCTGGAAAGAAAAAATTGTATCAGAAATAGGGGGTTGCAAAAAACAGAGCATTAAATATATTTTAAAGTATTTATTATCAATTAAAAGTTTCAAAAGACATCTAGTAAAACAAATTCATTTCTATTAAGTACTTTCTTCATTTCAGGCAACGTATGTAGGTGTCATGATTTGTAGAGGTATATTCTTTTATGAGATTTATTACCTAGATCTTAAAGTGTTTTCCATGTATGCCTGGTTGAAATATAATGTACGGACATTGTAAAAAGTTTTCCCTCAAAATGTAGGATTGGTAGTGATGGCAAATGATTGATAAAAATAGTGTGATCTTTCACATTAAGATTCTGAGTGCATTTTTTCTTTGTTTTTCCTGAGCCTTGTATAGTATAACAAGGGATGGATATAGGTGTAGCATACGTAAACAGATAACTACTCTCTGTCCTACTGTATACTTCTATTTACTATGTAGATGGGGAAAAAATAATAATTACCCTGTCCTTCCACTTAATGAAACTAAAACTGAACCATACATACATAAAATAGCTATGGATATAGCCATAGATATAAATGTTTTCTTCTTTGCAGAATTGTTGCTGACATAATCCACCATTGAGAGATTTACTGTTTATTATATGAAAATTACTGATATATTTGTCTCAAATTTTGATGTTCTTTAAAACATGCTTTGAAATCCTATCCGAGGGGCTAGGGTTGTGGCTCAGTGTTAGCACTCTTGCCTAGCATATGTGAGTACTGGGTTTGATTCTCAGCACCACATACAGATAAATAAAATAAAAGTCCATCAACAACTAAAAGTATTTTTAAAAAAAAGGAAAAAAAAAGAGAAATCCTGTCCAAGCTGAGCTCAGTGACACACGCCTGAAATCCTAGTGGCTCAGGAGACTGAGGCAGGAGCATCCGACTTCAAAGCCAGCCTCAGTGAAAGGGAGCTGCTAAGCAACTCAGTGAGACCTTGTCTCTAAATAAAATACAAAATGGGATGGGGTTGTGGCTTAATAGTTGAATGCCCTTGAGTTCAATCCCCAGTGCACCCCACCCCCACCGTAAAAAAAAAAAAAAAATCCTATCCAAGTAATAAAATGTAGCCTCTTTAACTTCCTATATTATTAAATCTTTCCTGACTCTTCTCTCTTGACTAATTGTATTTTTCTGACTTGGAAATCCCATAACACTATATTTTTTGGCATTTAAAAAATTTTGTACCTTCATTATAAAAGTCATTTGTGATAATGCATTTAGGAGATTATAAGCTCTTCAAAGTAAGGATATCATAGCCAGAACTCCTACATTCAAATACCAGCAATGTGACCTCAGGCAAGTTACGTAACTTCCTAGTATCTTGGTTAAACAAAGATAATAGAAATTGTCTCCTAGAATTGTTTGGAGGATTAAATTAGTTAATACACGTACATTGTCTTGCATGTAAGTATTCAGTAAATGTTAGCAATTACTACCTTCTGTTATTTCACTGCTCTTCGTACCTGCATCCTTATATCTTACCCTAGGGCCAGCACAGTGTGATGTGCATTGTGCAATAAATATTTAATTAAATGAAAATTAAATCATATTTTAGTTGTTTTAGCCATTTGAAATTATAGTTCTGATTATAACCTGTCAATTAAATATCTTAATGTTTATAATACTAATCCTTAATGATTTGATAGGTTCTCTTGTATGATCAAGTAAGACCTATTCTTACTGCTTTGAGGACTGCAGCATATAACAAAGTGCAAACATTAAAAGAGATGTTTAGGCTAATGAGGTCCTGATAAAAATAAACATATCTAATTTGTTTAAATTATTGTCAAAATAAGGTACTAGATTAATGAATTACTTGTTTGTAAAGGTTTACTATGAAATATTATTTTATTTACTTATTTTTTTAAAGAGAGAGAGAGAGAGAGAATTTTAATATTTATTTTTTTAGTTATTGGCAGACACAGCATCATTGTTTGTATGTGGTGCTGAGGATCGAACCCAGGCGGCACGCATGTCAGGCGAGCACGCTACCGCTTGAGCCACATTCCCCAGCCCATGAAATGTTATTTTAAAGCAGGATCTGTTGTTAAGAATGTTCCTAGTTTTTGTTGTTTTGGGGAGGTCCTGTTTTCTTCTTAGAATTGCAGAACCATTAAAGGAGACTGAGCTCTGGTTGAGCAGGGAGGGAGGCTTTGATATTTGGCTAAGAATGGGAGAAGTAGGAGACAGACTAGCAGATCAAATAAACTTCTCAACCCATGTTGTTGGGGGAAGTCATAAAAGAAGGGAGGGTTAGGCTAATATAGTGGAGGAATATTCATGTCTTTTTCTGAGAATGAGCAGAAATTTTCCAGGAATGCAGGCATGACCTCCTTTTATGGTTCTTTCTGGTAGTCATGGCAGTTTTCAACTAACTGTCCTGGCACTGGGTGGGTAGCAGTGGTCATTTAGCATGCAGATCGTATTATAATGATGTTAAAGGTTGTCTGGCAGTTGTCTTAGATCTGACTGGTTTTGTCTAATCCACGTGAAGAGGGACTTCTGGACTTGAGGCATCCTGTCCACAAATGTAAGCAAGATTTAGGGACTCATTGAAATTCAGCTAAGTCACTTAGACAGTACACTGGATAACAAGAATAGTTTGTTTTTGAGAGAACTTCATGTACTTGATAATTCTGATTTTTCTATAACTACAACAGAATTGTTGACAGGGATAGAGACAGTGTTCTTGTCATTTGTATTTATTGATTATGCTTTAGATTTGATGCTGTCTGCTATAGACTTACAGCCTTTAAGAAATATTACGATGCTGTGCTAATATGAAATAAATACAGCAAATTTATAGCAGAGAAAAATTAAATAAGGACTATTAAGTTACATAACTAAAAAAAGATTTGAAATTTAAATATTTCTAATACAGTGAGTTCAATACACTTGGTAAGTTGATAGGTTTGCCTTTGGGAAAACCATGACCCTCATTTATGAGATCAGTGAAATTTTTAGTGTAACCAAAGCTTTATATATTGACTATGAATATCTTTCTTTTTCAAATGATACCTATTTTTGTTGAATCCTAAGTATACATTAATTTTTCTTAGTACAGATTTCCATGGTTCCTGATTATGTGGAATTTATTCAGTGAAAACAAAGACCTTGTGGCTGCCAAATACCAGTCGAAGATGAGTAAGGAATGAGTCTAGTTCTAGAGTCTAGTTTAGCCTAATGGAAGGTTCAGACATGTGATGAGAAAAATGTATATTAGGGAAATAAAGTGGGACCATAGAGGAGGGAGCAGCAGGCTTCATCTAGGGAATTCTGTGAGAATGTGATGATATTGGAACTAAATCACAGAGAATGACATGACTTATGTAGAGAAAGAGGTTAGGAGCTTTTTATTAGAAGTAATACATTTAAAATACAAAGTCTAATGCATTTTAGGAAGTGGCAAAACAAATTACTGTAAATGCTTGGGGATGGGGAAAGCTTTTAGTGTAGGTGCATTGTTTTGGCAGATTGTATCTAAAAATTCCAAAGGCTTTGTATGTTTTCAAAGAGTTGAGATTTTTATTGTATACAGTAAAGGGCAAAAATGTTTCAATTTTCTTCTACAGAAAAAGTTAACAGATTTGCCTATAATTTTTGTAAAGTTTAATTGCTGAAACTTGTTCACAGAATCATTTTTTTACTTACCTAAAGTAAGTCTCTTGTGTTAATATCAAAAATTTACAAATAACTGAAAATGAGAGAAATTTTTTCCCTTAAAAATGAAATGTTTCTTTTCATTCTTAGTATTTTTGTTTGATTTTTTTTGGCACTAGGGATTGCACTCAGGAGCACTCAACCACTGACTGAGTCACACCCCCAAGCCCTATTTTGTATTTATTTAGAGACAGGATCTCACTGAGTTGCTTAGTACATCCTTTTTGCTGAGTCAGCTTTGAACTCAGGATCCTCCTCCCTCAGCCTCCAGAGAGCTGCTGGGATTACAGACGTGTGACACCACACCTGGTTTAGTATGAATCTTTTTGGCAGCATATCCTTTGGCATAATCTTCACACAGGCTAACTAGATAGGCCACTCTTGCCTCTAGAAAAGTTAAAGTAGCTGTACTCTGGGATTGTAAAACTGTTTTGAAGTCCATAGCAGTTTCTCTCACCTGCTTCCGGAAGGGAAGTTTGAAATAAGTTCATTCTACTAAGGATAACCTCTGATTTTCACAGAGAGCTGTAGCGCAAGGCTTATATGATGTGGTTTCTTAACCTTTCTGGTATAGGGCACATTCTTGTTAGTGGTTTCTGTAGCTGTTGCTTCCTGAGTGTTTTTACCACTGGTCTATTTGTGAGCATTTGTCTTGGTAGGAGCTGCAGTATAGAGAACTCCCTGTTTACCCTCCTTCTTCGTGGGCTAAAGAGTGATGATTCTGGTGTGATAATAGCGGAGCAGTAACTGAGAACATAACAAGGAATGTTTTAAACTGAGGAATTAGTAAAAATCTTCCTAAGTATATTCCCAATGCCCCAGGTAAAATTAAGACTTTAATATTAAGAGGAACCTTGATTAAATCCCAGTTTCAGTTGCATTAAAAGTAGAATTGTTTTATAGCTCATTTCCTAAAAGATATATATAGTAGTTTAGTAAATTATAAATATATTGTCTATGAACATATATATTTCCTCCATTTTATAAATATAAAATGTCTACTCTTATGTGTTTGGTATTTTAATTTCATTGCCTTTTTATTTTAAGTGTACACTGGGTTGTCTTATGATTTTATGAGTATCAAGATAGTCAGAAAATCAAAATACTATATTTATAGTACTTTGTGATAGTGAATGAAAATTGGTAAAAACTTAAATATCTAACAACCAAACTTCTTATTAAAAGACATCTGAGAATATTATTGGTTCTATTTTGACATTTTATATTTATGTCTCTTGAAATATTTACCATTATTATCCATTAACATAATACAAATATGATTTAATAGTTCTAAAGAAAATAGACATGACATGAAAAGTGTTTCTACATTGGATAGGCTTTAACACTGGAAGGGAGTTAGAGTTGGATGTTAAAAACCCTTTCATTTTCTAAATAAAAATACTATATGAAGTACATAAAAGCTTATAAGATTTGGTTATCAGGTAGTAGAAAAATAGCTTGAGTGCAACCTTTGTTTAAAAGTCAGGTTTACTGAGATGTAATTTACATACAGTAAAATTTACGCTTTTAAGGTGCATAGTTCTGTAGTTTATAACTACCACCATAATCAAATACAGAATATTTCCAATGCCTCAAAAAAAGTTCTTTCCTAGTTATTTTCCTTTCCCTACTGCCAAGTTGTGGCGACCATTGACCTGCATTGAGCCTAATCTAACATACCTTGTGAACAAGTGTTACATGTTTAAGGTTTTGCTAGGTCCTGACAGGAGAGAGTAGAATGAAAAGAGTATTCTCAAGAATTTTGTGATTTACACAGGAAGGTTATACTAAATGGTACTATCTATAATTTGGTAGCGTTGTCTTAATATCTGGTCAGATTATGAAGGACAATGGTTAGATAATAAAAAAATAGATTAAAAAAATCTGTGGTTTGACTTTGCCTTAGTTGTTTTATCTTTCTGGGCTTTTTCTTTTTTTCCCCCTTATCTGTCAAATGAGGGAGTATGACCACATTAAATTTTTGTCTCTAAATTATATATCTACATAAGCTTTTTTTTCTATGTCAGTTTTTAAACTTTGTGAGAGGCATGCAGTCAGAATTCAAAAGATCTTTGCAGATTTTCCTCATCAGATAAAAATTCCTTTTATCCTCCTTTAATTAGACTGTCTCAAAGATAGTCTCTTGAAATTTTAAATTTTATTATAAGAGTTTTTATTTCTTAAATCTGTTTTAAGGATAGTAATTTTTATGATAATACCTTACTTTCGTATTACATTATTATAACAACTTACAGAACATTTTCAAGAAGTTCTCTTGATACTCAGAAAAACTCTGTGGAGGATATATTCCCTGTGAGGACACTAAAAGGCAGAGGCTGACTTTGTGATTGACAAGTGATTTGTATAGTATTATATAGCTAAAAGAAGAGTACCTACTTTGACTTAAGGATTCTAGCCTAGATTTTTCAAATCTTCAGTACAGTCCTCTTGCACCATAACATAATATTCCATATGAAATAAACCATCTTTAAGTAGTTTTAAATAATGTAACAATTTTGAAGTGGTATGGTTTCATGTTTATAAAATATTATAAGGATGTAATATTCTTTTTTTAAATATTTAGTTTTTAGTTTTAGGTGGACACAATATCTTTATTTTACACATGTGGTGCTGAGGATCAAATCCAGTGCCTCGTGCATGCTAGGCAAGCACTCTACCACTGATCCACAACCCTAGCCCCTAAGGATGTAATATTCTTACTTTAAAATTATTATCCATGCTTTCAAATAAAAAACATGGTAACATAAACAAGTTTTGATTTCAGTAAGAATGAAGTAGAACATTTAAAACCTATGAAGAGGTCAGTTGTATCATAAGCTTAGTCACTGTTGTCAACAACAGCCTACTCACAGAAGAAATCTTAGCTGTAATTAAAAATAAAGATAACTGGAATAGTAAACGACTTATTATTTGGCCTCCTGAGAATAGTTGTAATTTCTAAGTTTGGATACCTACAGTATATTTTTAGTGAATTACACATGACATATACTAGATCAGCTATTAAAAGGAGTAAGGCAGAAGTGGGAAGAGTATTACATAGAAGTGACAGGAAGAATAATACTGTTATTATTTTAATGCCAAAACATGTCAACATTATAAAGTAGTATTTAGGAGATCTGTGTTCAAATGTGACCTTGGGCGATTCAGTTTTCTGCATTCTTCACTTATAAAATTATAAGGACTCTGGCCTAATGTCAAAGGGTCATCTAGCTTTAAATATAATTTTATGTCATGTATGACAAGCCATCTGATTGATTGGTTTTTAGCTGTCAACTAAAATATGTTCATCATAATTAAATAGATTGTAAACTGTTCTTTTAAAGTTCTGAAACTGGGCTGGGGATGTGGCTCAAGTGGTAGCGCGCTCGCCTGACATGCGTGCGGCCCGGGTTCGATCCTCAGCACCACATACCAACAAAGATGTTGTGTCCGCCGAGAACTAAACAATAAAACATTAAAAAAAATTCTCTCTCTCTCTCTCTCTCTCTCTCTCTCTCTCTCTCTCTCTCTCTCACTCTCTCTTAAAAAAAAAAATAAAGTTCTGAAACTTTACATTCTAGTTTTCTTCTAATGGAAAGAGTGCTAGGTCTAATTTGTTGCAACAATTAAAATAAGTTACATAGAAAAAGAATTTTATAATTATAATAGTACTATGGGGTTCTGGAAGCTCATTTCACAAATAGTATAGAAGAAAATGGAATGCAGTACTTGAGGAACTCCCTAATACTAGAGTACCAAAGACAGGTATGTATATATGTATGTTTAAAAAGTTTTAAAATGTACTTTATTCAGGTCAACCTATTAAATTTTAATTACTTGAATGTTTTTTATGTTATATGGTTTTGGATACATGCCATATATTAACATGTAATTTATGTTATAATGTGTTGTTCATTAGTTCAAATTCAAAAAATCATACCATGATACCTTGAACCACATCTATTATGATAAATGAGTTACCCAGAATTTTTATTAGCTGAAATAGTAAAATAGAATCTATATATAATTTCTTTACAATTTGAACTGATTGTTAGAATATGTACAAAGTCTTCTTTTGAAAAACTCCGTTATGAAGATTTGAATTAAGGAAATTAAAGCAGGGAATGATTATTGTTAACTTTCACTTAAATAGTAAAATCCTTCTTATTATA
Source organism: Ictidomys tridecemlineatus (assembly GCF_052094955.1). Lineage (NCBI taxonomy): Eukaryota > Metazoa > Chordata > Mammalia > Rodentia > Sciuridae > Ictidomys > Ictidomys tridecemlineatus. The sequence continues at coordinate 50,309,441 of NC_135480.1, read as the reverse complement.
TGAAAAAAATTTCAAAATTTAAAATCTGCTTAAAAAATTGGCAGTTTCAAAATCAGTTTCTAGAAATTTACTTAAAAGAGTTTTAAGAGTACACTTTATTTTACAAAAGCATCTATAACACAATATGAAATTATTTTCCTGAATGAATATATTTTGTTAAAAGAATTATGAAAAGGATTTAGATTTTCCACTTAATCATTATTTTTAATAGTAAAGATTGTAAAATGATAATTTTCATTTCTTAGTAGTAACATGCATATAAAAAGCTACTTATAATTTTTACTGTATACATTTTGTTCATGTTAATATCTTTTATGATTTTCTAAAATATTTATGTATTCCTGACCAGTCTTGTTAAGTCCTTTGATATGTTTGTTTTGAGTGTATAAATAAGAGGAGCTAAATTCCATTTAAAAAACAAAAACTTCTATAAATTCTAGATATGTAAATAAATTTTATTTGAAAAATTTGAGCCTAAAACTAAATATGCTGACTATAATTTGACACTGGTGAAGAAGCTAGAGTCAAGAACTGAGCCATATAAGGGAAATTGTAGAGGGACCTAGTAGGGATGGAGTTGAAGATTAAGTGGCTAATAAAATCTTGAATTTTTATGTTAATTAATTATAGTTTGCATTATTTTCTAATTATATTGAATCCTTGAGCTGTTTTATTAAAAAGGCTTGGCCGGTTACAAATGCTGTAATTTGAATTTTAAATTGGCTGACTCATGGGAAACTTGATATATTTCAATGAAGTATTCTAATGTCAGTTTTCATTAAATGGAAATATTCAAAACACGAAATCACAAAAATAGAAACACCACCAGTTTAATTCTCTAAAGTTTAAAAATTGAAAAAAAGTAAAAATTTAAATGATTTGGATCAAATTTGATTTATGTATCTTTGTTACCTTTTATTTATAGATTTGTTTCTAAATTTACTTTACACATCTACTTGAATAAATTGTTTACAAGTTTGACTCTTTTAAAAAAATTATCAAACATATTTGATATAAGAACTTAGTTTCCTGCCAGCTAACTTTTATAGCTATATTTTAGATTTTAAGCAGACAAAATCAGTTTTAAATACTGAAAATAAATTTTTCCATGTGGTCCTTAGGGAATATTAGGCCATTTATAGCCATTCTATAATCTTTATTGCCCACAGTAATCTTTTAATATTATTCAAGAAACAGGACATATTTAAATTTTCAAAATATCTACAGAAATATACTTAGCCATTTGATTATTTCCCACTGTGTATAGCAGTCTTAGTAGTCTTTTTTTAATGTCAGGTTTTAAATTGAATAAATAATTTAAACTCTGATGTTTAAATTTTTCCAGATTTGGCCAATGAGAGCCCTTTCAGCTGATTTCTTATGTTGTCTTGACACATGCATGCCCACCATTCTTTGAGCTTATTTTTTGGCTGTATAAGATATTACAAGCTTTTCTTATACTTTCTCAGCTGTTTCTACACAGACCTCTGGATCTTTTCTTTGTGCATGGGAAATTGTACCTAGAAGTCAAGATATGGACACTAGATGTGTTCATTGATACAAGGATGTCATTGCTTCTAGTCCTTCTCAGTGGTGGGAGCTAGAAAATATATGAATGAGCATTTGTAAACGTGAAATCTGTATTTATTTTTATGTTTCTTTTTTGCTGTATGTATTTATACATTCAAATCATGAAAATCTACAATATAACTGAATAGTATGTGTTTGCTATGTAAAACTGTTAGAAACCCAGTTTGCACAGTTATGTTACTTCCACAAATTTACAGTGATAAGCTACTTAATTTTTTTTTAATTTTTAAAATTGTGGTAAGATACACATAACATGAAATTTACCATGTTAACTTTTTTTTTTTTTTTTTTGGTGGTGCTGGGAATCAAACCCAAGGCCTCAGACATATTGTTAGGCAAGTGTTCCACCACATCCCCAACCCCAATCTTAACCATTTTTTAAGTGTACGGTTTAGTGGTAGTAGCATTATTTTTGTGTTATCACCGTCAAACAACTTCTCATCCTGGAAAACCTAGACATTATACCCATTAGACAACCCTCCATTCCTCCCTGTCCTTAGCCACCATTATACTTTCAATGAAACTTGACTTATAGGTACCTCATGTAGGTGGAATCATATAGTATTTGTTCATGTTTTGACTGGTTTTATTTCACTTATTATAATATTCTTAGAGTACATCTATGATGAGGTATGTGCCAGTATCTCATTGCTTTTTTTTTTTCCCCTGGTACCTGCGATTGAACTCAGGGGCTCATTCCTTTTTAACACTGAATAGTATTCTATTGTGCATGTGTGGAAATATTTATTCATTCATTTGTTTACTTATTCTTTGGTTGATGGACACTTAAGGTGCATCTACCTTACCTTTGACTATTATGAGTAATGCTGCTATGACCATGGGTATACAAATAATCTGAGTCACTGCTTTCCATTCTTATGGTTTCATTTGGAAGTGGAATTGACAGATGTATAGTCATTTTAAACCCTCATAGCTAGTTACTGTTTTGGAACACTTACTATAACCTGAAATGATTTAAGTTGAATGTGACTTTCCAGCATCAATAGTTGTCTAAAAAAAGCCCATTGACTTGAATGACAGTTCATGATTTGTCTAGCTTTTTGTGAAAATAGCTGAAACGTAACATTGAGTCAACTTTGAATTATAGTACAAGGTTTTGCACAGTATTAATCAGGGTAGTAGTCTAATCACTCCTGTAAAATAGTATTAATAATAATTAAAAATAATTATAAATTATTTTTCATTTTTAATTCAAAGTTGTTTCTTTTTAGAGTATTCCTTTTTTAATATTTCTTTTTTAGCTGTAGGTGGACACAATATCTTTGTTATTTTTATGTGGTTCCTAGGATTGAACCCAGTTCCTCACGAATGCTAGGCAAGCACTCTACCTTTGAGCCAGAACCCCAGCTCCTAGAGATTTTCTTTTAGTTAATCTTTCAGATTAGGTCTGCTGCCAACAAATTTCTTAGTTTTTCATCATCTGAGAATTCCTTGATTTTTCCATCATTCCTGAAGGGTGTTTTCATTGGACACATAATTCTGAGTTGATAGTTTAACCCTTATAGGAAAGATTTTTTTCTCCCACTACTTTTGGAACTCTTTGTTTTTAGTTTTGAGGCATTTGATGATGGTATATTTTGACCTGGATTTCTTTAACCTATTTGGGAGGTTTGCTCAGCTTCTTGAATATTTAGGTTTTTGTATTTGCCAAATTGGGGGAGTTTTCAGCATTATTTCTTTGAGTACTTTTTTAAGCCTGCTCTCTCATTTCCTTCCAGGACTTGAATGACCTGAATGTTTGATCCTTTGTTATAGCTCTCCAGGTGTTTACCATATATCTATTTTTCCTTTGTTGTTCAGATTGGGTTATTTGTATTTTCATCTGCAGGGTCACTGATTATTTCTTCTGCCATCTTCTTTCTGTTTTTGAATCCTCACAGGTTTTAATTTTATTTATTTTATCTGTTATTTCTTTGCTGAGACTTAATTTTTTTGGTTTCATATGTGTTAATAATTGTGTAAACAATGATTGCTTTAAAATCCTTATCACAAAATCCCATCATTTGTGTTATCTTGGTGTTGACATCTGTTGATTATTCTCATTTAAATTGAGGTTTTCTTGGATCTTGGTATGACAAGTGTTTTGTTTTCACTGTCCTGAACATTTTAGGTATTATGAGACTGGATAATATTTTAATTTTCTATTTTGGAATACCTTCCTGACACCATATCAACAGGGAAAAAGAGGACATTCCCTTGTTGCTGCAAAGTAGGGGTAGAGGTTCAGGTTCCTCATCTGCAGAAGAGGGATGCCTTCTTACTGGTGGTCAGGCTCTTGGTCTTAAGGTCAGGCTCTCCTTAAGCTTCTGGTGATACCTGCTAGCTTGAGAAAGCTATATTTCATGTTTTATAGCTAGCATTATTTCTTAGCTATGCATATTGAACATTTTTTTCTAGTCAGTGTGTGTCTTAATATATTGTTTGGGGTTTTTTGTTTTTTGGTATTGGAGATTGAACACAGTGGCACCTTACCACTGAACTACATCCCCAGCCCCTTTTAGTTTTTATTTTCATACAAAATCTCACTGAGTGGCTTATTGCCCCACTTTTGCTGAGGCTGTCTTTGAACTCGAGATCCTCTTGCCTTAGCCCTTCCAGTCACTGGGATTATACACCTGTGTTACCATGACCAGTTAATGGCATTATTTTAGTTGACTGCATGGTATTCAAATACTTTTACATAGATTTTTAACTTCTCATAAATTATCCTACTTTTTGGCTTCTGTTGTATCCTTACTACTTACAATATTTTCCTGATTATCCTTTCATATGCATATTTGCACACTATATAGACTTGTCTCCTTGCATAATAGTTTGAAGATAGAATTGGTAGATTATCATGTGTGTCAACTTTACTTTTTGAACAAAAATAGAAGACTTTTTGGCTATTATTTTTAATCTTGTTTGACCCTGCCTTTTAAGGTAGCTTTGAAATTCATATTGTTAATGTTAACAGTTCCTTAGATTTTTCTTTAAAATTGATAATTCTTTTGCATGGTTTCATCTAAATAATTGCTTAAAATATTGAATAAAATAAGGCCAAGGATAGATAAATCTTTTGGATAGTTTTTTAGTATGATTTCTACAAAGAGATAATTCTTTAGCCACATTTTGTCATTTTATGCTTAACAATGTTGTGAGTGATTTTTGTCAGAAGTACTTTTCTAACATCAAGATATTTTATGTCTTTCATATTTCTTTATATATCTATCTATTGATATATCAATTTGTATATAAAAAGAAATAAGATTCTAAGAAATTAATAAGATGCACATTTTTCTTAGTGGATTCATGTTGACTCTTAATTATCTGTGTTTGTTTCTATTTTGATTTAATTTTGTTGTGAAGATGAGACATGTATAAAAGAGTGAATGAATAAATTCAGTACAGCTTAAAGAATAATAAATACTGGGCTGGGGTTATAGCTCAATGGTAGAGCGCTTGCCTCACACGCTTGAATTACTGGATTTGATCCTCAGCACCACATAAAAATAAACCAATAAAATAAAGATTTTTTTAAAAAGAACAATAAATACTCTAATACTTGTGCATCTTGACCAGGATATAAGTCATTAGTAGTATAGAATTTCTCTATGAATCCCTTCCCAATTGTATCCTCACTTCTACTACTATTTTAAGTTTTTATTAATATTACCTTTATTTTCACTACTTGCTGTGTCAATTATATAATGGTCATTTAAAAATTATTTTTGGGCTTTGTAAAAACAATCATTTTGTGGATATTTGTGATATATACAGTATTTTGCTATGATTTGGTCCTTTTATTTATTTTTATGGTTTTGAGATAATCTCTATATTTATGTATATTATAGTAGTTTGTTTATGTTTTAGGATTATGTAGTTTTCCATTGTATGGATGAATTTATTTATCCATCAAAACTCATTTGGGGTGCTTACAATTTTGTGTTCTTGAGCAATGGAAGTTATCATTACTTCTGTACATATCTCCTATTACTTGGGGCAAGAGTTTGTCTAGAAAATAGCCTTTTTATTGTTATTATTATATTTTTAATACACAGGAACCTTGACAGTTATTAATAGTAAAATATATATTTATGTATTCTGTATATTAATCTTAAAAGATATATGTTTTACAAATATTTTCCCCTATTCCTTTGGTTTCCTTTTCATTCTGATAATGCACTTTGATATGTAAAATTTTTATGAAGTCTTAATTTATCTGTTTTTTTTTTTTTTTTAACTTTTCTTTTGGGTATTGGTGTTATACCCAAGAAATATCTCCAAATTCAATGTCATGAAGTGTTTCTCCTGTGTTTTCTTGTAAGGGTTTTTATAGTGTAGCTCTTGCTTTAATGTCTTTGATCTATTTTGAGTTAATTTTCATATCTCTTTTTTTAAAGAGACAAAAACTTTCTAACACATTAAACTGAATAGTAGAATAGACATTTTTTAAATAAAATTTTTTGAGTTGATTGTAGATACCTCTGTAAGTTATGAGAAATGAAACATACATCTCCTGCATTCTTTACCATTTTTCCTCTAATGGTAACATCTTGTAGAATTATAACACAGTATCACAGAGTGATATAGTCAGGATAAAGACTTTTTTTTTCACCACAAGAATCCCTAATATTGCCCTTTTATAACCACACTCATTTCCCTTAACTTCTCTTTAATCCCTGCTGATCACTAAAACTGTTCTCCATTTCCATACTTGAACATTTCAAGAATATAATGAAATTATGCATCTTTTTGTGTTCATTTCTTTAAACTTAGCATAATTCTCTGGGGATTCATCATGTTGTTGCATTTATCAATATTTGGTTCCTATCTGTTGCTTACTAGTTTTCCATGGCATGGGTGTGCCACAATTTGTTTAACCATTCAGCTGATCCACATTTAGTTAATTTTTGTATTAGGTTAGGGGTTAGATTAAGGATTATTTATTTTTGCTTCTTGTTGTCTATTCTTAGCAACATTTGTTTGGGAACTATCTTTTTTTCTCCATTTAGTTGCTTTTGTACCTAGTCAAAAGTCAGTTGGGTGTATTTGTTTGGGCCTTTATTGTGACATTGATCTATGAGTCTTTTTCTCTACCAGTACTACACAGGCTTGATTACTATAGCTATATAATGCATCATGAACTTGGGTAGACTTAAGTTTTCCCGCATTATTGTTTTTTAAGATCCTTTTTGCTTTCCATGTTAATTTTTTTATTACTTTTTTCTCCATACTGGGAATTGAACCTATGCCCTCCCACAAATGCCCTACCCACTGAGTTATATCCCTAGCCCTTAAATTTTTTTTTTATTTTATAATTTTGATCCAACGTCTCCCTAAGTTCTTTATCCTTGCCTCATACTTGGCAATGCTTCTGCCTCAGGTTTCCATGTAGCTGGGATTGCTGGTGTACACCACCATACCTGGTCTCCATGTGAATTATAGAATAATCTTCTCATTATCTTCAGATTTTTTCTGAGATTTTGATAGGGAATGTTTGTACTCTCTAAAACTTATGTTGAAATTTAGTTGCCATTGTAACAATATTGAGAGAGGTCTGCCTTCATGAATGGACTAATGCCATTACTGCAGGAATGGATTCATTATCATGGAAGTGAGTTCACCCTCCTTTCTCTTTTTGTCCTTTTACACTGTGATGCTTTCTGCCATGTTACTGTGCAGCAAGAAGACCCTTGCCAAATGTTGACATCTTGATAAATTCAGTCTCTATAACCATAAGCCCCCCAATTTTTATTCATTATATATGACTGAGTCTCATGTATTCTATTATAGCAGCATAAAACAGACTAAGATAAACCCATTCAGCTATTTGGAAAGAACTAACATCTTTGTTGAGCCTTCCAGTGTAATAACATATTGTATCTCTCCATTTATTTAGGTTTTTTTTTTAATTGTTTTCAGGGACTACATTTCATATAATTTTGATTCTTTTAGGTTTGGTGAAACTTATTTTATTGTCTAGAATGTTGTCTTATCTTTCTATATGTTCCGTGAACATTTGAAAAAGAATACATATTTTGTGCTTGTTTGTTGCAATGTTTTATAAATGTTGATTAGATCTTGTTTGATGATATTGTTCCGATTTTCTGTGTCGTTGTTGATTTTCTATCTGGGTGTTCTACCAGTGTTTGATAGAGCAAGTGTTGACGTCTCCCAACTGTAATCATGGCTATGTCTAATTCTTCTTTCAGTTTTATCAGTTTTGGCATACATTTCTGCAGCTCTGTTTTTTTAGTTCATACACATTTAAGATTGCTGTGTCTTCTTGGTGGGCAGCCCCCTTTATCTCTGATTCCAATAATTTTCTTATTCCTAAGTCATCTACTTTATCTGATATTAACTTTTTATATTAATTCCTGCTTGTTTTTTTTAATTTTTAAAAATTTTTTTGGAACTGGGGATTGAATCCAGGGGCACTCAGCCACTGAGCCTCATCCCCAGGACTATTTTGAATTGTATTAGGACCTCGCTGAGTTGCTGAGGCTGGCTTTGAACTCGCCATCCTCCTGCTTTAGACTCTCCTGAGCCACTGGGATTGCAGATGTACACTACTGTACCTGGCTCTTGCTTTATTTTGATTAATTATTGTACGGTATATTTTTCTCTCCCTTTACTTTCATAGAAAATATTTTTTACATGAACCGTGCACTGTATGTAACTTCACATATGCTTGTATTTGATACATATATGTTTGCTATAGTAATGTATTTTACATATGTCTGCATCTGTGTATAAATATAAATATATATTGATTTTCTTGAATACAGCATATCTTATTTTTTTTAACATACTCTGCTAGTCTCTTTCTTTAAGTTGGTATATTTAGACCATTTACATTTAATGTCATGATTAACATTAGAACTTAATTATGCCATTTTCGTTGTTTTCATTCTTGGTTTCTTTTACCTACTTCCTGTGAATTTGATATTTTTTAAAGCTGCATTTTTATTAACTTGTGGTATTTGTTATTGTATCTCTTTGGTAACTTTTTAGTGATTTCTCTAGGTATTACATTATATATACCCATTTATCAGTCTATTGGTGTTATTTTATTAGTTCAAATGAAATGTAGAAACTTTATTTTCCTTTACCCTTCCCTGTATTTAATATAATTGCGTTAAACAGACATCAGTCAGTGCTTTAATTTTACTTCAACAGTCAATAAAAATTCAAGAGAAGGAAAGTATTATAATTAGTAATGCTTTTGCTTACAATAGCTTTTATTCTTATGTTCTTTGATCTTTTGATCGTCTCTCTTTTATTTACAGAACTTCCTTTCACTTTTCATTTAGGGTAGCTCCATAGGAGTTTTCCTTTATTTGAGGATGTCTTGAATTCTGCTTGATTACTAAAGCAATTCCTGGGTTATTCCTGAAGGATATTTTTGCTGGAATTCTGGGTTGACAATTATTTTCTGTAAGCATCTGAAAAATATTATGCCACTTTCTACTGTCCTCCATGGTTCTGGTATAAAGTTATCTCTCTCTTTTGTTCATGTTTTTTTTTTTTTTTTTAAAATATTTATTTATTTTTTAGTTATTGGCGGACACAACATCTTTGTTTGTATGTGGGGCTGGAGAATCGAACCCGGGCCGCACGCATGCCAGGCAAACGCACTACCGCTTGAGCCACATCCCCAGCCCCTTGTTCATGTTTTTTAACCCTTTTTCTTTATCTCACCTTTTTACTTTTAAGTTTCTAGTGCTGTGTCTTCAAGTTCATTAATCTTTTCTTCAGTATTGCCTAATCTGTTCATCCCATCTATTGTATACTCATCTCAGATATGGTACTTTACATTTCTAGAAACCCGAGTTAGGCTTTTTGTTTTTTTAATCTTTCATGATTTCCCTTAACATACTGTCTTCTGTTCCTGAAATATGAAATATAAACTTTATAATCTGCTTTTCTATGAATTCTATCATCTGTACCATTTCTGTATTAGTTTTCATCAGTAGGTTTTCCCCCTCACTCTAGATCATTTTTCCACTTTGCTTTGTTTATTTTCAGTTGGATACTAGACTTTGTGAATTTTACCTTGATAGATGCTAGTTTTTTTTTTTTAATTCCATAAATATTCTCAAGCTCTGTTATAAGATGCAGTTCTTCTAAACTTGGGGAGGCTAGATAGAAATAGCCTTTTAAATTTAGCCTCATTTGATCTTATTACTGAGTGCTTTTATTTGATGGCTTGTGTATTAGGAGGTTTTGTTTAACTCTGGCTGGAGGGAACCTACCTTATCTTTAAGACTCCTTTACTTGCCTCAGGTAGCTTCTTCATACATATATGATGTGGAGTACTCAGCTGAATACTTAAGGAGCACCACTCTGCAGATCTCTATGCTTTCTTCTCTCCTGTTGACTGCCCTGTGAATTGTAGCTAAACTGCATCCCCACACCACACCAAACCCCCAACTTCCATCTTTTTGGCTCAAGAAGATTGTTGCATTCTATCTGGGTTCTTCCCTCTATTGCAGCTTGAAAGGTGGTGTACCTTGTTGTTGCTTTCACAGGATTCATTGTCCTGAGTTACCTGTTCTACATTTCCAAACATTTTATTTTTTTTTAATCTAGTTTTTTAACTTGTTTAATGGGGGAGGATAAATACAGTCTGCTATTTTGTATTTTCTCAGAATACAAGTTTTTTGAAGGCCAGACAATAAACAAGTAAAATATTAGTAGATATATCAAGTGACTGTAAGAACTATGGAAAAATCTGAGTAAGGAAGGGAGATTAAGAGTACCTAGAGGATTGTGTTTAAATAAGATGGTGAGAGCGAGACCTGACTAAGAAATGGGCTCTTATGATTATCTGTTGTTGTATAACAATTTGTCCCCAAATCCAGTGACTTTTGATAAAAACAATATGCACTTTGGTCAAGACTGGTCTCTGACAGCTTGTTTATGCTGTGCTGGCTGGCAGCTGAAGGCAGCTGAGAGGCTGGGGACTGGAAGATGATCTGAAGCCTTCCTTAGCTGTAAGCTAGTTGATGGCGGTTCTCAACTGGGATCTCATTTGGGCTGAGCTGGCACATCTACACATGGCCTTTTCATATGGCTGCTTGGCTTCCTCATAGCATAGTATCTGGTCTCTAAGATCAAGCATCTGAGGAATAGCCAAGAGTTGTCACTACTTTTTCTAACCCAATCTTGAAAGTTATGTTATATAGCGTAGGGAGTCACTAAGGTTGATCCATATTGAAAGGCACTATAACTTAGACTCCTGATTTTTTTTTCTGGGAGTCATGTATAAGAATTTATGGGCATATTTTAAAGCTACCACAATATTTATGAGGCTACCAAGGGAAAAGTATTCTAGGTACACTGCACAGAAATACAAAGAGCAGGAGGATGGTGGATGTTTCATAGACTAGATTTGTTTGTGGTTTAGTTCCCACTGTCCTCTTGTCATCTCTTTGAGGATAAGGGCTTTGTAACTATATATATTCTAAACACCTAGAACTGTTTTGATGGTTGATTGTACTTCATTACGGGTCTGTGGAAGAAAGGTATCAAAAATCCTAAACATGAGTATATAGCCTTGTAGACAAGCAGTGCTTGGAGTGAAAATTTGAAGGTGCTTAGATGCCTGTTAATAGCAGATTAGTTAAATTAGTTTGTCTATAATGAAAGGCTGCACTGTTTTTGTTGTTGTTCTTAATCCCTAGTCCTTTAAAAAAAGAAAAAAATTGAAACAGGGTGCTAAGTTGCTTAGTCCTTGGTAAATTGCTGAGGCTGGCTTTGGACTTGGAACACTGCAAATTTTAAACTAAATGTTTTGGCACAGGAAGGGGAGTATTGAGGGGCAAGAAATAATTTAAATAAGGGTGTATAAAATGATCTTACTTGGTTATAAATTAAAATTTCTCTACTAAATATATGTATAGAATGGAGAAGATTCTGGTAGAATGTATATCAGATAGTTAATAATTACTGTAGAGGTTATTTTAGATTTGTTATTTTAAAAAAACTTATTGCTGTTAGAATTATATTTCTATTGTAAAACCAAAATTGCCCTTTAAATCACTATGTTGTTTTCTTTTTATTAACCAAAGAAGGAGGAGGGAGATAAGTATGTACAGAAAAAGCATAAAACGTTGTAATACCAAGATCTTTCAGATTATCTCTTGATGATGGGTTACTTGGATTTTTTTTTAAATGTTTACTTTCTTATTGATAAAAAGCTTGTCTTACGGTAAGAAAAAGGCTTATATTAAGGGGAAATAGTTGTATGAGATAATGTTAAGTAGCCTTATTTTATGAGTAGCTATTATGAAAAATCCAAATTTATAAAATAGTAAAATCAGGGATCTCTTGATTTAGAAAGTAACTGCTAAATACTTTTAGTGGATTGAAAATATTTTGTGGCTTAGCACATTTGATTTACAAGGAATTCTTAAGCTACCTCTCTTTTAAAATATGCCTGTGTCCTGCATTAATCTTATTCTTTATCATTATACTATAGGTTTTTAGTAATCATACAAGACTGAAGCTAGCATAAAAATTACTTTAATAGGTATTGTATCACATTAATGTCTATTATTGCTATCATTTCCCTGTCTTACTCCTTTATCTTATAGAAACAATTGATAATTAATTTTGTTCTTATATACCATAGGATGTATTTTGGAGATGCAGACAAAATATCTTTGATGAAATGAAGAAGAAATTTTTACAGGTAGTCTGCTGATGTAATTGCTTTAGTGTGATAATCAGCAGAGCAAGTAACAGCATGTTAATATTTTGTTTAATAACAAAGCATGTCTTAAATCTTATGCTTATTTGGCTATTTTATTTCTGTCTAGTTTTAATAACTGAAAGTAATTTTCCATGAATTTGTCTCATAGTCCCTTGCTTTTAGTCAATGACTGATATAAAAGCCATGGAACCCTTTGTTTTGACTTTGGGTATGGTACTCGTTTGTTTTTTACATTTATATATATTTTCAAAACCTTTTTTTTTTTTTTTTTAAAAATACCAGGGATTGAACCAAGGGGCTCACTGAGCCACATCCCCAGCCCTTCCTTTTCTTAATATTTGATTTTTAGAAACAGGGTCTCACTGAATTGCTAAGGGTTTTGCTAAGTTGCTAACATTGATTTTGAACTCAAAATCCTCTTGCCTCAGCCTCCTGAGCTGCTGGGATGACCACCATACCCAGCTATTTTCTGAATTATTAATAGTGCTAGAACTTAAATGATCTAATAATTTACAGAGTTACAACCCAGAATCTTATATGAAGCATAAATAAAATTATCACCTTCTTGATATTCTGTGCGCATTATAAACCTAGACTTTACTATGATGTAGTATTCTGTTCTAACCCTTACATAATATTTAATTATCCTTGGGTCCCTTTAGCTCTAAGTTATTTCTCCAAAACTCCTCAATTAATCTCTTTTGTGTTCCCCAAGTGTGGTAAGAGACCACTTAGATAAAGACCACATAAATAGTATCTTTGAGATAGGGTGGTGAGATGATCTTAAAAATCTTTTACTTTTAAGTAAATTAGGACCTTCATGAGTAGCCCAGTGACTATCAATTAAAAATAACATGGTCTGAATGAGGCTGATACATTTTATAATTTTCAATGAGCACCTTTTTTGTAGGCTTCTGTCCTGGATCCGGAGCCCAGGTGTCTGTGCTATGCAGAATCTGAAAACAAACCACAGGGAGAACACTGAGAACCCTGAGAGCCAGGAAATGGAACTGTTAACATTTATGGATATAGCCATTGATTTTACTGAAGAGGAGTGGGAATGCCTTCAGCCTGCTCAGAAAAATTTATATAGAGATGTGATGCTTGAGAACTATAGAAACTTGGCCTTCCTGGCCATGACTCCTAATCATATCCAAGAATATTCACCAGAAAAGGGCCTAAAACATATATTACATGAAGTGATAAGTGCAAAATATGGAAGTTGTGATCTTGCCTATTTACCACAAAAGAAAATATGGAAAACTACAAGTGAGAGTGAACACCAGAAATCATATAAAAAATCAGGCCTTGTTCATCACCAGAAAATGTATACTGGAGAGAAGCCCTACGAATATAAAGAATGTTACAAAGCTTTTAGTAAAAAAAAAGGTCTTATTTACCACAGAGGAACCCACAATGGAGAGAAGCCCTACAAATGTAAAGAATGTGGCAAAGCTTTTGGTCAAAAATTAAACCTTATTCGCCACAGAAGAACTCATACTGGAAAGAAGCCCTACAAATGTAAAGATTGTGGCAAAGCTTTTGGTCAAAAATCAAACCTTATTTGGCACAGTAGAACTCACACTGGAGAGAAGCCCTATAAGTGTAAAGATTGTGGCAAAGCTTTTGGTCAAAAATCAAACCTTATTTGGCACAGCAGAACTCACACTGGAGAGAAGCCCTACAAATGTAAAGATTGTGACAAAGCTTTTGGTCAAAAATCAAACCTTATTTGGCACAGCAGAACTCACACTGGAGAGAAGCCCTACAAATGTAAAGAATGTGGCAAAGCTTTTGGTCAAAAATCACACCTTATTCGCCACAGCAGAACACACACTGGAGAGAAGCCCTACAAATGTAAAGAATGTGGCAAAGCTTTTGGTCAAAAATCAAACCTTATTCGCCACAGCAGAACTCACACTGGAGAGAAGCCCTACAAATGTAAAGATTGTGGTAAAGCTTTTGGTCACAAATCGGTCTTTATTTACCACAGCAGAACTCACACTGGAGAGAAGCCCTACAAATGTAAAGATTGTGGCAAAGCTTTTGGTCACAAATCACACCTTATTTGCCACATCAGAACTCACACTGGAGAGAAGCCCTACAAATGTAAAGAATGTGGCAAAGCTTTTGGTCAAAAATCACACCTTATACGCCACAGAAGAACTCACACTGGAGAGAAGCCCTACAAATGTAAAGATTGTGGCAAAGCTTATGGTCAAAAATCAAATCTTATTTGGCACAGAAGAACTCACACTGGAGAGAAGCCCTACAAATGTAAAGATTGTGGCAAAGCTTTTGGTCACAAATCGGACCTTATTTACCACAGTAGAACTCACACTGGAGAGAAGCCCTACAAATGTAAAGATTGTGGCAAAACTTTTGGTCACAAATCACACCTTATTCACCACAGCAGAACACTCACTGGAGAAAAGCCCTACAAATGTAAAGAATGTGGCAAAGCTTTTGCTCAAAAATCACACCTTATTCGCCACAGCAGAACTCACACTGGAGAGAAGCCCTACAAATTTAAAGAACGTGGCAAAGCTTTTTGTTGAAAATCATACCTTACTTGCCACATCAGAACTCACACTGGAGAGAAGCCCTACAAATGTAAAGAATGTGGCAAAGCTTTTGGTCAAAAATCACTCCTAATTTGCCACAGTAGAACTCACACTGGAGAGAAGCCCTACAAATGTAAAGATTGTGGCAAAGCTTTTGGTCGAAAATCAGACCTTATTTACCACAGGAGAACTCACAGTGGAGAGAAACCCTACAAATGTACAGAATGTGGCAGAGCTTTTGGTGACACATAAAACCTTATTCACCAGAGGAGAAATCACAGTGGAGAGATACCCTACAAATGTAAAGAATGTGGCAAAGCTTTTGGTCAAAAATAGACCTTCTTCACCACAGCAGAACTCACTGGAGAGAAGCCCTACAAATGTAAAGAATGTGGCAAAGCTTTTACTCAAAAATCAGGCTTTATTTGCCACAGAAGAACTCACACTAGAGAGAAGCCTTACAAATGTAAAGAATGTGGCTATGCGTTCAGTCAAACATCACACCTTATTTGCCACAACAGAACTCACACTGGAGAGAAGCCTCACAAATGCAAAGTATGTGACAAAGTTTTTACTCAAATACTACATTGCTTATTTGCCACAGAAGAATTTACACTGGAGAGAAACCTTACAAATATAAGGAATGTGGCAAAGCTTTTAGCAATAAAACAGGCCTTATTCACCACAACGGAACTCACACTGGAGATTAGCCCTACAAAAGTGAATACATGTGGAAAAGCTTTTAATAAAAAATAAAACTTTTTTTTTTAAAGAGAGAATGAGAGAGGAGAGAGAGAGAATTTTTAATATTTATTTTTTAGTTCTCGGCAGACACAACATCTTTGTTGGTATGTGGTGCTGAGGATCGAACCCGGGCCGCACGCATGCCAGGTAAGCGCGCTACCGCTTGAGCCACATCCCCAGCCCTAAAAAATAAAACTTTTTTCACCACAGCAGAAGACATCCTGGTGAATTTGAAATGTGAATAAAGTAATAATACTTTTAAAGAAAGACTAAACCTTGGGGCTGGGGTTATGGTTCCATGGTAGAGTGCTAGCCTTGCATATTTGAGATCCTGGGTTCGATCCTCAGCACCACATAAAAATAAATAAGTGAAATTAAGGTATTAATTAAGAAATTAACTAAAAAATAAGCATTAAAAAAAGAAAGACTAAACCTTATTAACAACAGAATTTATACAGAAAAGAACCCCTACAAATTGAAACAATGCAGCAAAGCATTTAATAAGAAATCAGTTCTTTTCACCAGTAGGCTACTTATTCTGGAAAGAAGACATCTAAATGTAGAGAATGTAGAAACATTTTAAGTTATATATTACTAGGCATCAGAGAAAACACACTGGAGAGAAGCTCTACAAATGAGACCATTGTACCATTACTCTAAGAAAGGGACAACATTTGATCCTCACCACAATAACCATAGCATAGAGAAAATTTTGAAATGTGAAAATTGACAATGTGACAATGCCTCTAAAAGGTATTCAGCAATACTCAGCACCTGTGGATACATACTGGTGAGAGAAAATACAAATGGAAAAAAAATGTAGCTACATGTTTCTTAAACACTGCTTATTTTTGGAGAATTCATTGTGCCCAGAAACTCTAAAAAGTTAAATAATATGTATTTAAATATTACAAATATACAATATTATTCCAAAATGTAAAAAAAAATTCAATGAGCAAAAATATTCATACAAGCATTCTCTTTTTAATCTGTGACAATATATTAATAATGAACTATGGCTCTAAGCTTTAATTTCTTACCTCATGTAGCTTCTGTACCATGAACTAAAGAAAATGGACTTTTGAGTGTGTGTATGTTTACTTACAACCATGATATTCTTTCTAATATCCTTGAAAGGAAGGCAATCTTGAGAGAAAATGGGTTGGCTATTAAATGTTGAGGTAGAGGTTACTTCATAATATTTTCATTATTTATCTTAGGCTTTTATTTTCTCAGAAAAATTAAATGTTGTTTAATATTAACTTGTTTTCTGCATGCTGATGACAAGTTGAACATACACCATCAGTTGTGTACTTTGTGTTTTTTAATAAGAAACACCTAGGAATTATTTTATTTAAAAATTATGCTTGTTAACATCTAAAAAGTCAGATTTGAATTTAGAACCATGAGAAATGACAAGAAAAGGAAACAAGATGATTTAAGAGGCAAATGTGCTTTCATCAGGCTCTAGAGTTTCTTGGAAGAATGTTCTATGTTAACCATGTCTGGGTGTTCCTAGCAGCAGTTCTGTCTTAGGAAGAAAATTATGCTTTCCATGTTTTTATCACAATTTGTTTTAGCTTTTGTAAACATGATTATGGCTTTCTTCAGATTCTGCCAGTAAATCTAGCTTAGTTTCTTTGATGAGGTTGGGCATAACACTCAGCATGTATGGTGTTAAATATGATGACTTTGTCCTTATTCTCACAAGTATAATAGTATTATGAGTTGTCTATAAAATAAGTAGTTTTAATTTTATGATTTATACTTTTTTGTATTTGGCTAGACAACTTTGTGCCATTTTAATAGCTCAACTAATATGTAGTAAATGTTTTTCTATAAGAAACATGCTTTAGGCTTTTCTGATTCCTTGAATTCATAGAACTCTTTTGACCAAAAAAAAAAAAATTTCTTCCTTTCCAAGATTATGATACATCCTCAGAGGTCTTTTCTTATATATTGTGTATAACACTAAAATGGGCTCCTTCACCCCCAACACCACTATTACCACATCTTTCTCAACTAGTATCTGTGTGTGCTTAATTGTTTTTTACTGTGTTTTTGTTATCTATTGCTTTGTAACATACTACCCTAAAATTTAATGACATAAAAGAACAATTAGTTTATTTACTCACGATTCTTTGAGATGGGATTTGGGCAAGGACTTAGCTATTCAATTCTGCTGCAAGTGACATCATTACTTGGTTCCATTCACCTGTTGCTGGCTTTGGATGGAATGTAAAAGAAGGTTTTTCTCATACATCAGACGAGTGCTTCCACTAAGTGGCCAGTTTCTCTGTGGATTGTATGTCGATCCCAGAGCAATTGGATTTTTTAAGTGCTATAAGAGGGAAGGTTTCAGGAAGTACAAAAGCAAAGTTACTAGTTTCTCTGAAGGCCCTGCCTCAAGTTACACAGTATCATTTTTGTCACATTCTAAGGGTCCTAGATGTTCACCCTGCCAGTCCAGATTCATGGGAAGAAGGAAGAGAATAGCAAAAAATTTTCACCATCTGTAATCACCCTGAAGAGAAAGGGGAAAAAAAATATATATATATGTGTGTGTGTGTGTGTGTGTGTGTGTATATATATATATATATATATATATATATATATATATATGTATGTTGGTTGTTGCCCTATTTTCCCAATTCTAAGAAATACCTTTTCCATTTAAATGTTTTAGAAAGTTATATTGTAGAGGGTGGGGTTTTTCCCCCCTTTATCAGTTCCCAAATTGGAGTTGGGGAACGAGGAAATTTTTTTTAATATTCAATTTTTAGTTGTAGATGGACACAATATCTCTATTTATTTATTTATTTTTATGTGGTGCTGAGAATTGAACCTAGGGTCTCACACATGGGAGGCAAGCACTCTACCGCTGAGCCATAACCCCAGCCCCGAAGGAGGAAATTTCACCTCAGTGTGATTAGTGTAGGCAAAAGTGATTCTGGAAGTTAGATGAAATCTATGAATGGTAGCCACATATTAGATTTAATTACAGGTGAAATAAAGAATGGACCAGAAGGTTGAGTATAAAGTTATTGTTAAAAGTGGCTAGACTAGAACTTTAAGGAAGTGCCTTTTGTTTATTTGTTTAAATTATATTAGAATTGAATTCAAGAATAAATGTGATTGGTCCAGAAATTTTACATATGGAAACAGAAACTATGCAAAGTTTTATGTAGGCATTCATCATAGAATTATTTTTTAGGAGTATATAAAAAAAGTCTAACCTAAGACCCATGGAAACAAAATTAAGTAAATTATTATTGATTCATGTATTAAAAAATACTATTAAAATACTATTCAGCTATTAAAAGGATGAGTTAGACCTGACAAGACTGGAAGTTGGAAAACAACATGAAGATTCTAATTCATTGTTTATATTTAAGAAGCCTGCATGTATGTGTGTGTGTGTATGTGTTGAGTTATGGAATTACTGGGGATTTCCATATTTTCCTGTGTAGTCTTTTTTTAAAAAGTTTTTTAGTTGTAATTGGACACAATACCTTTATTTTTTTTAATGTGATGCTGAGAATCGAACCCAGTACTTCGCACATGCTGGACTAGCGTTCCACCACTGAACTACAACCCAGCCCCCCTGTATATAGTCTTATTAGTTTTAAAAAACTGAGCATAAATATATGTATATGTATATGTATATATATAGAAAAAGAAAGCTATAGTCATTTTTTTTAAAGAATAAAGGACACATAATATTAAATTTTGTGTTTACCTACAACATGTTTAGTCTTCAGGTGGGATTCTATTGGGGGTTAAGCTCCTCACGTCTTTAGATAGAAGAAAAGAAGTTTGGAGTGCTTATGCTTTGCACTTACATATTTAGAGAAAGAACCAAGAACTGGCAATGTCTGGCCACACGATGTTGCCACATGACTGTTGTTATGTCTATTACTATACAGCACTTTTAATTTCTGAATTTTTAAGTAAAGTCATCTTCTTTGGACAATCAACTCAAGCCCATCTGAAACTTTAAAATCTAGCTAGTGTAATATTTTATACCAAAAATCACTTAAATCATTCAAAACTAACTTACCTCTGAAGTTTACTATTGGAACTATAAAAATGAATCTTTGGTAGTTGAAATAATTGAGTTTTTCTTTCCTTTAGTGTAGACCAGAGATTATTTTTAAAGCTCCATTTATCTTTCTTAATTTTCAGAAATTTCATTTTTAAAAGTTATTATTAGTAATTAAATATTTTGATTTGTCTGAAATGTAATGCTAGCCAATCTGTTTCAAATATTATCCTTTTATAGCAACTAATTTCTGTTTTAAATTAATTGGATTAACCTTAATTTACATATCCTTTGCAAACCCCAAATTATTTTGCAGAAATAAATTATGGTTGTTTTATTTCACTGAGCAAACTAAACTTTAACCTTGTGACTAACCTGTTTTTAGTACTAGTCAATAGTAATAATTATTTTTATTTTAAAATGGATAATATAGAAGCAACAGGAGGTTGGAGTTGATTTTGTTGTTAAAAAAAAGGAAGTCTTACACAACATCTAGATTATATTTCTGAATGGCTTATGATGATATTTGTCAGTTTAATTCCTCTAGTTAAACAATTGCTGCTCCTGACTTTCAGGAAAAGTAAGAGATCTACTTCACCAGATTTGTATATTAGAATACTCTTTAGATTGAAGAAATATTAGATTGGAAGAAATTAAACTTCTCAGAAACCCATTGTCATAATTTAGATGTAAGATATTCTGATTGTTGTAGGCAGGAATAAAGAGCGTGAGAAGTTCAAGGGATAAGTAGAAGGTAGAATTGATAGGATTTGATGGTAGTGTCAGGTGAAAAAGAGGAGTGAAACTGATGCTCAGCCCAGCTTTCTGTTTCAAACAGCTAGGTGTTAGAAATTCCTTTACTCAAGTATTTGATGTAATCACTACCGCTGTGGAAAGTAGAAAGAAGACTGTTTTGCAAGTGCTTAAGGATGGGCATAATTTCTTAGAGAAACTCCTTTTATTTAATACCTTTGTCTTAATAATTACTGAATTATACACCAGATGAAAAAGGAGAAAGGAAAACTTGTGACCCAAATTCTTTTCCAGATTGGCAATTGAAAAGATTTTTTTTTCCTTGTTTTTCCCTCTCCCTACTTCTTGCTGATTTGTTTCAATAAGTTCAGCTCCTAACACATTGATATGTGGGGCTTTTTGGAAATGTGGAATATGATATAGCAGCCTAAAAGGTTAGACTAGGATTTTGTAATATTTAGACAATGGACACTTTCCTTTTCTTCAGGAGACCCAGAAATGCTAGGTTTGACTTTTGGCCTGGTAATGACACATTTTTAAGGACCAGATTTTATAATTTGTAACTTAAGATAGTCACAGCTTGTTGACCATTGCTTTACAAACTTGAAAGGTAAAAGCAGATATACAGAAGAATGACTTTCGATTCTGAAATATGCCTTAGTTTTTCCAAAATTAACATCTGTGGTGCTTATATGTTTGACATATCAATTGGAAGATGTTTCAGACCTAATTTTAAAAAAGTAATAATACTAGTACAGAGAAAATAATTCCTATTTTGTGGGTTCTTTGACATTTACTTATGAAAGATTTTTTGGATATTATGGTTATATTTCTTTAAAGATAAATGGTATTTAAAATATTTTTTTTCTTTTTAAATTTCAGATAGAAAATGCTGCTGAAGAACCTAGAGTCTTATGTATAATACAAGATACTACTAATTCAAAGACAGTGAATGAACGAATCACTTTAAATTTACCAGCGTCTACTCCAGTCAGAAAGCTCTTTGAAGATGTGGCCAACAAAGTAGGCTACATAAATGGAACCTTTGATTTGGTGTGGGGAAATGGAATCAATACTGCTGATATGGTAAAACCCCAGACTTAAAGCATCTACTCTTAAGTTGCTGATAATGTCATTATAGCCATTATTATTGTTGTCACTAATGATTTCATAAGTCCTGGATATTAATGGTATCTTTAATATCATAAGCACAAGTATAACAGCTGCAGTTAAAAGTCTGTGTGCAACTCAATA
This sequence comes from Ictidomys tridecemlineatus, assembly GCF_052094955.1. Classification (NCBI taxonomy): domain Eukaryota; kingdom Metazoa; phylum Chordata; class Mammalia; order Rodentia; family Sciuridae; genus Ictidomys; species Ictidomys tridecemlineatus. Next base: position 50,287,774 of record NC_135480.1, on the reverse strand, counting down.
ACTGGATCACTCTTCTTCCCTTTGCCTCCATTCTGGATTCAACATTTGTTGTCCTAAAGTTTGCATAATGTCATGTCATCAGTTTTTTCATTCATGAAAGGTGACTATCATAATATTGTGTCAACTAAAGAAAAATTTACTAAATGGAATGATGTTCATTTTATATTTTTAAATAAAAAAGTTATGTATTTTATGATCCTATGTTTTAAATAAAAGAAAAAATGTACATAGAAAAAGAAAGAAGTGTAAGGATATGTATACCCCATTGTTAAGAAAGGTTATTTCTAGGTGATTTTTATTTATGTATCTATGTATATTTCTGGGTAGCTTTAAAATATGTTTATTTTTCTGTATGAACATGTGTAGCTTTTGATTTTAACTTTCAAGCTCAAAATCATTTCTTTATTGGCTGCAATACACTCAGGTATCTTTTACGGTATGTTTCCTTATTTCAATCTTCTACTTGTTCTATTAACTATTTCCTTAATTGTTTATCTTTATTTATTGTACTTAATTTACTTCTTTCATAATGTAGCATTTCCTCTGATGTTTAGTGGTTCTTGTTTTCTACTCATCTTTATATTTGAGAGTCTTTGTTAACTTCTGTATGGATGCTATTTAATAATGTACTATGTTCAGTTTCTGGGTTTTGTGAGGAAGGGGTGGGTCATGCTGCAGGCTATGATGTGTTTATAATTTCTCGTGGAATCAACTTGTTATGACTGTGGTTTTGAGAGGTGATCAGTACCTAGCTGGATAGCACTGCTCTGTCCTACTGGCAAAAGGCCCATGCTTGACTCTGACAGATAAAGGGAAAAGGTTCTGTCTGTCCCTTATCCAAAGGAAGTAAAGAAGAGAGGCTAAACTGATCAGAAAGCCTTTTCCCAATTGCTCACTCTAATGCTTCTTTGGCTTGTACATTTTCACCTTAGTCTACAGTTCCCTACCACCTTTATCTCCACCGTAGTTTTCTATAGGCATTTTGGGCTATGGTTTCCTTTAGTGTTGTTTTTCCATAGATCTCATCTTCTTTCTGTTTTTTAATGTCTCAGAACTTCTGGTTTGTTAATGACACTTTTTATTTTCCTGCTCTGCTGCCAGATTTTTCTTTAAAAAACTACTTTTTGATATTGCATCGAGTTTAGAGGAAGAATATTTCTAGACACACACATGTAGGTCACCATTTGATTTGATCCTATATTTATTTTTACTATGAAAATAAATAATTGTAACTACTGAAAAAGAAAAAAAAATCCTAGAACCCTTGATAGACATCTTTCCTTGGGCCATTTTGATAAGGGAACTAATCCCATTCATGAGGGCTTCACCTTCAAGACCTAAAGGCCCCAACTCTTAATATATTTAGAAATTAAGTTTCTACAAATGAACTTTGGAGTGATAAGCATTCATATCATAGCAAAAACTGATCAGTTTTGCATGGGAGAGTTGTGAAACAGACTTTTGAATTGGATTTCCTTTGCATTATAGAATTGTATTCTAAATAGTCTTTTTGGTTCCTGTCTCTCAGTTTGACTTTTACCCTGCATATTAGAGGGTAAGACCTGCAGTTATCTTAAATCATAACACTAATGTTAACTTTTTAGTTCAAAAGCCTTCAACCGTTGCTCACTGCCTACTGTTTAAAAATCAGATTCCTTGAGTTTAAGACAAGCTGGATTGGTCCTTTAAATCTTTGGTAACTCCCAGATATTAAACTAACTTTTTAACACAAATTTCCATATATTTTCATTCTCGTTTTTGCTTATATTACCCTTTCATATCCTGTGTCATTGTTCTGTTTTCTGGGAAACTGCCTCTTAACAGCAAATGAAATTGTATATATATGCATATCCCCATAGTATTTGGAGGGCATAATTTTAATTGGTTCCTCAGAAGAGTCAAAACTGTTTGATGTTTCTGATTCATCTTTTCTTTTTTCTTTTTCTTTTTCTGCAATACTGGGGATTGAACCTAGGGTCTTGCACATGCTAGGCAAGTTCTTTACCACTGAGCTATATCTCTAGCCCCACACCCCCACCTGTTTTCTTTCCCATTTTATTTTGAGACCAGGTCTTGCTAACACACTCAGGCTGGCCTTGAACTTGGAATCTTCCTGTCTTAAGGGCTCTTTCTGAAGATTATATTGCATTGGTTACATTTTAATTATTTTGATTGGGTTTTTAAGTGTGTTGCTTATTTGAGAATTCTCACTACTTTTCCATCAAAACATTTATAGTTACATAAAATTATCTTAATTTTCATCAAAATGATATAGCATACATTTTAAAGAACATGGAAATAGAATGTAGATTTTTTTTTTTGTGTGTGTGTGTGTGTGTGTGTGTGGTACTTAGCATTTTTTCTTACTTTACCTTTTCTGTCTTCAATTTTTTAGATGTTGGGGAATGTGAGCCTTTGGGATAGCTACTAGTGTATGCACTGTCACTGAGCTTAGCCATCCCAGTTTATGAGTGAATGAGTTAATTCCAAGACTACATGAACAGAAATTTGACAGAATCATTACTGAAAAAATACTGTTTAAATGTATATATGTGTGCATTTGTATATTTTTCTTATTGTTATAAGTAATGTTTCTCATAATCTGAGATTCTGTGTTTTATGCCTGTAGGCTCCACTGGATCATGCCAGTGACAAGTCTCTTCTTGATGCTAATTTTGAGCCAGGAAAGAAGAACTTTCTGCATTTGACAGATAAAGATGGTGAACAACCTCAAATACTGCTGGTGAGCTTCTTATAAAACCCATATTCATAGTTTTTTTTGTCACTGTCACCCCCTATTTTGGAATACAATTTTCCAAAGGAAGGAGGAAAGATGTTTTATAATTTGTATTAAAAATTATTATTTTATATTGGTTTGCTCTAAGCTCTGAATATCCATGGCACCATTATTTGTATGAACAGTCTGTTACCATATTCATGTAAACATGGGTTGCTGTATTCAATACCACTGCCACACCAGAGATGGGAGTAGGTCTAGAATAAGTTAAAACGAATGCTACAAAGATTTCCTGCATTTCAATGGCCTTTCCTTTGGTTAAGCATTCACTTGGTTTTTATGAATCATTGTCAGTGTTTGTCATTTGTGTGTGTGTGTGGCTGATTCTATTTCCACTTCCCCATGCCTCGAAATCCCATTGCCTTCTTTGTAATATATAAGTTTGATGCTTTGTTTCTATATATTCTTTTAGTGTTTACCCCAATTTACATTTATTTTAATAAGCTTTCCCACCTTGTCCTGTAGTGTTTATTCTAATAACTCCCGCTTTGAGATGTATTTTCTCAGAGTTCTGATATTTGAAAGCATTGAGGGAAACTAAAAACTATGGAAAGTAAATCTTGTTGGATAGTTACATGTATGTGGGATAAGAATATGTTATAGAGGATGTGAGTTTAAAAACGATTTAGAAAGTCTTGTCTGATTTAACTTACTCTTTCACATATCAGGAAAGCAAGGCTCAGAATTTATGGATTAAGAGCTTTTTTTTTTTCAGTACAGCTTTGCTCAGGAAAAATTGTTTTATTGGACGCTTTTCATTTAGAATTCTCTTTGGAATAAAAACTTATTTTTGGATGATAGATAGTAATTAAATAGAGTGCATCCATACTGAAAGCTGTTCCTTAATCTCATCATTTATTTTCATGGCATCATGAAATTTTGATTAGTATGAGTGATATCAAAGTCTAAATTAGCTATTAATTTAGAGATTTCTAGATTCACAATTTGAGGATTCATGTTTTAAAATGTAGAATTATTCTTCAATTCTGTCTTAATTTCTTTGCTGTTTTTATTCATTAATCCTTTTCAACATCTTCCATGTTAATAGAAAGTTTGTTGTTAGAAGACGTGGGGTTACTCCAGCTCATCCAACAATTACTAAGCATCCCCTGCCTGTGAGGCCTAACTGGTAATGATTATGTAAAAATGAATGGTAGACTCTGTCATCAAGGAGTTCACAGTGGTGCTTTTGTTCTATTAGCACCAAAAATTTATTTTCTTGTGTAAACAGAACATTTAAACAAGAACTTTAAAAAACTTAGAAAGTAAGCACTATTTGGAAAGTAACATGAACACCTTTCCAAAGGGTTTTATTTCAAACATCTTCTAAACATTATTGGAAATGGTGAGTGTGTACACTTCTTTGAATGTCTTGATTGGAACAGTAATAGTAATGTTGCATCTTTTTTTTAATTGCCTCAGCAATTAGTATGTCTTTTTTTTAAATGTTTCAGTACATTTATTATTCACTAAATATTGCTTATGCTGCCTTTTAGGAGGATTCCAATAACATGGACGACAGCGTTCATGACAGGTTTATAGGTCCACTTCCAAGAGAAGGTTCCGTTGGTTCCACCAGTGATTATGTCAGTCAAAGTTACTCCTATTCATCTATTTTGAATAAATCAGAAACTGGTAAGATTTATTGTTGTTATAGTTTCATAAAATCATTGGACATTAGACTTTGAGTAGTCTTTGTAATTTCAAGCCTAATCTTCTCATTTTATGGGCAAGCAAAGTTTGAACAAGAATATGGTCTTTCTTTTTCCTCAACTCAGTAATGTGGACAGCATGTTTTTACTATATTGTTACACCTCTATTTAGTAATAACGTAAAAGATATTTGATTTTGTATTTTGAAATTCTTTTTTTTTTTTTAAGAGAGAGAGGGGGACAGAGAGAGAGAATTTTAACATTTATTTATTTTTTCTTAGTTCTCGGCGGACACAACATCTTTGTTGGTATGTGGTGCTGCTGAGGATCGAACCCGGGCCGCACGCATGCTAGGCGAGCGCGCTACCGCTTGAGCCACATCCCCAGCCCCCCTGAAATTCTTTTTATAATTTTCTGTTTTGTCTCTAATCTTAATTTTTTAAAGTTGACTTTATCTGGAATTGGAAGTCTTTATTATCTTCTTTTAGATTAGAATAGACTCAGGAATATACTTCCATTTTGAAATAGATGGGCCATGTTTATTTTACTGGGTCTGTTGTATCTTGTAGTTAAATCATGTTTGAAATGATTCACATCATTTAAAACTTTCTGTTAGCTTTGTTTCTAAACATGCTTTAACCAAATTTCTGAATTTTTTCAAATTACAGAGCTAGTTAAAATGCTTTATTTATATAAAAGTTTTATTCATTTTTTTATATTTGAGGTTGATTAATTGCATAGTGAATGTAATCTAGATACTTTAACATATTTCATCTTTCAATGAACATTTTCAATAGGTAGTATTTTCATATTGAAAAAAAACAGAAATTGGGGTTCAGAGAAGCCTTTGCACAGCTAGTTAATGGCATTTCATTCTAGATATGGCTTCAGAACCTTAACTCGTAAAGAACTCTAAAATTGATGATTTAAAATACTGTATTAGTAAATACTTACTATGAAAAATACTATAGAATTACTTTGCAGTTTTTGTTTTAATGTGATCTATAAACTTTCATTTACTGTATTGTATAATTAACATAATTTCTTCATAACTCAACATTTTGTAGGCTTAATAGCTTGCTTTTCCTGGAAGTATAATATAAGCCTTTGATGTTTGGTATTTGGGATAATTTGTATCAGTTGAATGTTTCATCATATACCACGAAGAATAAGAGAATGCAAAATTATCTACATAGCTCATATATTAGAAAAGGGATCTTTATTAAGTGCTACTGGAAAAAATGGAGATAATTTCTAATTGAGTAACCCTAAACTATGAATTTTTATTATGTTGTAAATTCATATTGTTTTCTCTTGTTATTTTTAGTCTAAATGCTAATTTATATATATATATATGTATATATATATATATTTATATATATATATTTATTTATTTATGTTTGTGTTTTCTTTTCAAAGGATATGTGGGATTAGTAAACCAGGCAATGACATGCTATTTGAATAGCCTTTTGCAAACACTTTTTATGACTCCTGAATTTAGGAATGCATTATATAAGTAAGTATTTAAAACTATTTTGTAAGTAAACTTGATATAAGAAGGAATACACAGTTTTTAACTAATTTTAACTAATTTCTTGTATTGTAAAGTTTGTAGCACTTTTCCTTTTTCAAAATAATTTTTTATTCTTTTTAGTTATACATGACAGTAGAATGTATTTTGACCTGTTATACATACATGGAGTATAACTTCCCATTCTTGTGATTGTACATGATGTATAGTTATAGTTATATTGGTCATGTATTCATATATGAACATAGGAAAGTTATAGCTGAATCATTCTACTGTCTTTCCCATTCCCATCCCTCCTCCCTTCTCTTCATTCCCCTTTGTCTAATCCAATGAACTTCTATTCTTCCCTTCCCATCCTCTTGTTGTATGTTAGTATCCGAATATCAGAGAGAACATTTGGCTTTTCGTTTTTTGGGGAATGGCTTATTTTAGTTAGCATGAGTGGAGGATTTCTTACTTCTTAAGTTGCAGCTTCTTGAATATTATAAAGGGAAAAGGATCTTGTGAAAGACCGACCTGTGAAATGTTTGGGGAGAAAGAATCAGAAATGTACAGACAACAAAAGGATAAAATTTAGGGTAGTAGGATATTTAGGTAAAATTTAGGCATCCTGCTGGTAGCTGTAACATTTTTATGAAGAAGTAAATAGGTTAATCGGCTTTTGAAAGAATTTGAATATATAATGCATACACTTATTTTTTTTTTTTTACCTTTCAATTTAAGAATTCAAGGATTAGTTTTAATTTGTAGGCTTTGTTTCTAATTAAAATAAAACACTGCATTCTTTTCATGTGTGCCTCAGCACTGCAGTTGAATCCAGCACCCATTGCATGCTAGGCCAGCACTCTACCACTGAGCTACATCCCCCATTTTTTCCCAACTCTTTTCTTTTCTTTTTTTTTTTTTTTTTTAAAGAACTCATTTATTCTGGAGAACGTTTCTTTCTTTTTAAGAAATATCTTTATTTTGTTTATTTATTTTCATGTGGTTCTGAGGATCTAACATGTGCGAGGCAAGCGCTCTGCCACTGAGACACAACTCTACCCCTATTTTTTAAATCTTATTGTAAATAAGGGTCTCTCAGTGTTTCTAAAAGACTACATCAGATTAAATAATATCCTACTGTAATACATTTAATATACCTTTGCTTTGTATATTTTCTTCAAGATATATATAACTTATTTTTTTTAAAGTATGAATAAATGAACTTTTCCTTTTTTACTTTTGAGAAACATCTTTGAAATTATGGAAATTTGTAGTTGAATTACTTTTAAAACTTTTATTACTATTGGCTGTATTGCTTAAACGTTATATTACCAGTAACTTTGTCACTTGAATTTACTTGTAAAATTTTGACATGTACTTGTTGCCCAGTAATATTTATTCGTGGGGCACTTGGCAGAGAAGGGAGTTCAAAATATAATCTTTATTTTTGAGTAATTTACAGATCTTCCCACAATAGCAATATTTGTATTTGTGAAACAGTTTAAATAACATTGAAGGACAGCTAAAGGCCATGAGAATTTAGAGGGAAGAGAGATTAATGAAACTTGATGTGGCTTAATGTAGAACTTGAGGTTGAAACTAGCTATGGTTTGGCCAGATTGAGAAGAAAGAGGACATTGCAGACAGGAAGATTTTCAAAAGTGAGTAATAAGTTAATAATAAATGTTATATCAGGACTATTCTGAGTACTTTATTATATTATTTACAGACTTAGTTCTCATAATTAACTATGAATTATGTGCTGTTTTTACCCCCATTTTACAAAGAAAGTAACTGAAGGCACAGAAAGGTTAAGTACTTTGCCCTGGGGAATCCCAGAAGCTTGTTTAACTATGAGTTCTAATACCCTTAAAATGGTCTGTGAAATTATAGCACTGTGGAGAAAAATAGGAGCACAGCCAGGGCTGTTTATTCAGCAAACATAGTTATGTGCAAAGTATTCTATTAGGCATAGAGATGACAGTGTTGAATAAGACAAAGTCCCTCCTTTGGAGCTGTCTTTGGTAAATCTGTGTAAATAATAAATAGCTCATTTTACACTGTCTTGTATGCCATGAAGATATATAAAGCAAGAGTAATTTGGAGATTATAACTGTCAGGAGGTCACAGGGGTTGGAGTTGGGTCACAACTTTGAGTAGGAAGTTAAGAAGGGAAATACCATGTAACTATCCTTCACAGGAGATGGCCCTGTAAAGATCCTGGGAAGAGCATTTAAGGCATAAGAGCTGCAAGTGCAGAGAGGCCTTGTAGGAACCAAAGTAAACTATTATGAATGGAGCCTAATAGTGGGTGTGGGGGATGTTGGAACATGAGCATAAAGTCAAAGAGAAAGGCTACATGCATTGGAGGTAGAAAAGAGTGAAGTATAGCAAGTGGCAGAACTATTCCTTAGAGCAATGATGTTGTTTCGTAATGTAGAACTGAGGACCTTGCTGAATTACATAGAGTAGGGCTAGTATGAAGGGATAGTTTTGTTTGTTTTCTCTTGTTCTGTATTGGCCAACAGAGACCCTTCAGTTTTGATTTAGAGGCTTGTGATGTGTTAGATACATCATTATAGGAAAATTTACATGGTGCATTGTGAAAGATTGATTTGAAAGAGACATCTGCCATTTAACCAGGCATAGATGCATCAGAGTCAGGATGATGATGGTCACAGTGGTTACATTATGATCAGTGAAAACAGATATGACTTAGTAATAAACTTTAATTAGTAGTAAGGGAAAGGGAAGAATCAAATGTGGCACCAAATATTCTAACTTTAGATAACCAGAAGTAATAGCAAGTAATGGCAAGATTTAAAACTTTTTAAGGTATTTGTACAGAAATAAAAGGACAGATAAGAATTCAGTTTTATATTACAGTAATTCCTTTTCTCTAGTGAATTTTCCTTACAAGAAATTTAACCATTCTCTGTAATTTCAGTGATCCCTTAGAGCTAGTGAGAGAATTTTAGATTCCACAGTTACAATTCAAAATACTTTCCTTTGAGGATAACCAGAAGGAAAGGGAGGTGGGGATTAAATATAGAAGGGGAGAGGGTTAAAGCAGATGTGATATGGGGTAGAGGTGTTTGCAGGAAGCCTTGAGAAGAAAAAGCGAGACACACTTCATTGTTATCTGTGAGACAAGGGGCAAGATCACAGCTAATTTTTTAACTCCTAAAGTAAGAAAAAAGTTGAACACTTTTATTAAGAGGACTGTGTTTTTTCAAAATTGAAAAAGTTTGTAAACTGTAGCCAAGAAAAATTAATGCTCAAGCACTCTTTTGAAACTAGAAAGCAAGAGTGGAAAGTACAAAAATAATTTATTGCTAATTTAAGATCTACAATATTTTTACTATTGTTCTTAATACTTTGCTTTCATTGTCTTATTGAATATAGAATCATCTTGAGAACTTTCGTGAGTACAGTAATCAACTTTAGTCCCCCAATCTTATTTCTGTCATGAGTTCTTAAGTTCTTTGGTTGCAGTTCACTTGCTATTGAGACAATCTCTGTCCAGGAATGAATGACCATTTATAAATTTGTGAGCGTAAAAATCTTACCTGAGGGCTGGGGTTGTGGCTCAGCGGTAGAGAGCCCACTTAGCATGTGCAAGGCCCTGAGTTCAGTCCTCAGCACCACATAAAAATAAATAAATAAAGGTGTTATGTCCAATTACAACTGGAAAATAGATTTAAATTTTTTAAAAAAATCTTACCTGGATTATTTTATTTATTTATACAGTATTCCCTTTTTAAAAAATTTAATTTGGAAATTATCAAATATTCAAAAATAGGGAAATAGTATAGTGAATCTCTGTACCCATTACCCAGCTTTGATTATTATCAATTTGTGAGTAATTTTTTTATTTATAACCCTCTACAATGATTACTTGGAAGGCCCATCCCTATTGTATCTTCTGCAAATTATATCACAGTTCAGTGAACATTTCCCTGATTGCCTTCATTTTTTTTAACAACTTGTTAAAATCTGGATCCAAACAAGATTCGTACATTGCAATTGATTGATTAGATTCCTAATCTGTTTAATCTTTTAAAAATTCCCTTCCATCTTCCAAATTTATGTATTGAAAACTGATGTTTTTTGACCTATAATTTTTCCACAGTTTGGGCTTTGATGATTGTGTACTTTCAAGTCATTTAATATCATTCTGCATTTTTTGTAAATTAATAACTAGGACAAGAGTTTAAATCAGTTCAAGTTTGACTGTTAACTGTTATGTGAGTTTTACCTCTCATTCTTAAGTTGTTGCCAACTCATGATTTTTCTTGTTAATGTCTAAAGTTCTGAATTTATAAATTAGAGAAAGACTAATGTTTCATTAAATATTATTACTTTCAGATTATATTCAAACTGTATCTCTTCTAGAATTAAGATCTTATATAACTGTGATTTTGATATTATGCTTTCAAAAAAATTATTTTATAAATAATTTTCAAATATTTTATTTTAATAGATGGGAATTTGAAGAATCTGAAGAAGATCCAGTGACAAGTATCCCATACCAACTTCAAAGGCTTTTTGTTTTGTTACAAACAAGCAAAAAAAGAGCAATTGAAACCACAGATGTTACAAGGAGCTTTGGATGGGATAGTAGTGAGGGTACTTATTCTCTTGTAATATAATGAGTATTTCTAATATTCAGAGGAATTCTGGAGGACAAAAATGTTACACATATATGTAATAACAACTTGATTTTCTTTACTTTAAGCCTTCTCATTTTTGCTGAGATTTTAAAGCAACTTGTTTTTAAATATTTAAGCTCTGAGGGGTAAATTTTTGGTCAATCAAATTCTCTTATAAAATAAGTTTACACCCCATTTTTGACAACTTAAACTAGAAATTTTGAAGATTTTTGCTGTAGAGTTTTTCCTAATACATTTCTTAGCTCTGCAATAAAAAATAACAAATATTATAGCACCAGAAAGTTTATACTATTTATGAAATACTGAGATCTCTTGATTCTTTTCTTTGTGATTGACTTCTCATGACTACAATGTGTATTTTGGTGTTGTTATAAAATTTAATATTTTTTAAAGTAGACATTTCTATATTTTAGCCTATTGGTTTTTTTGTTTTTTTAAAAAATATTTTTTTATTTGTCGATGGACCTTTATTTTATTTATTTATTTATATGTGGTGCTGAGAATCGAACCCAGCACCTCGCACAAGCTAGGCAAGCACTCTGTCACTGAGCCACAACCCCAGCTCTGGCCTATTTGTTTTTAAAGAAAAAATTAATTGTTCATTATACTGTTTATTGCTATTTTTAATTAATTTTTTTTCCTTAAATAGCTTGGCAGCAGCATGACGTACAAGAACTATGCCGAGTCATGTTTGATGCTTTGGAACAGAAATGGAAGCAAACAGAACAGGTAATTCCTCTCTCTGAAATTGAGGGGCCTTTTTCTAATCAATCATTCTTTAGTTTAAAGTAATTTTTATTCCTTTGGAATGTTTTAAAACTTGGGCAGTTAGTTCAGTGGTTGAGCACTGAATGTGGAATTGAAATTACTAGTTTCTCTATTGGCTATCAACTGAGTCATAAACATCTTCAATAAACCATCCTAGACCTCACTGACTTTATTTTAAAATAATAAAATTGGGCTGTATGATCAAGAAGGTCTCCTTTAACTCTAAATCATATAATTTATATATATACACATACACACACATATATACACATATATACTTTACATGTATGTACACATATATATTTTGGAAGAGTGATTTTGAACCATATTTCCAGATATTTACTAAGTAAATTATGTCTTATAATCTTATAACATTCTAAAATATATTCATTCAGCATTTCCTTCATTTTAACCAATGAAGTGTAGACATACACTTTTTTAATATTTATTTTTTAGTTGTAGTTGGACACAATACGTTTATTTATTTTTATGTGTTGCTGAGGATCGAACCCATGGCCTCGCAGTTGCTAGGCGAATGCTCTGCTGCTGATCCACAACCCCAGCCTTAGACATGCTTTTGACACTTAGGATCCTCATTTATCGTACCCTAATCTTTTCCAGTGGAAGGACAAGTGGGTTAGGAGTGGGAAGAACATATGAGACATATCATTGGAATGAGGACTGAGTCTGAGTTAAATGGGAGTCAGTATCTGGAAGTATTTTATTATCATAAAAAAGTATTACAGGGATAAAAGTGACAGAGTGTATAAGGTAGCTTGGAGAGTCTGATTTCTGATTAGAAGTCTTTCAAACACTAGATTATGATCCATTCATGAGTTAGGAAGTCAGTTTAGGGAATCTCTTCCAGGACTTTCAAAAATGGAACAGAATAGGAAAGTATAAGAGAGCATCACATAAGTAAATAAGGGTAAGTATTGTTTTATAAAACTTTGTTACAGTTCTGTGTGCAAGTTCGAGATATAAGCAGTTTCCTTATATAGTGATTTTGGTATGCAGTGTGCGAAAAACAGTGGCTTGAACCTCTTTAAAACACCCTCCTAAGTGCAAAACGCATAATCACATGACTAAGACAAGTTAATGATGAAAGCTTCATTAAGTAAATAGTATTATGATAGACAGCAGTGGTGGATCCATTTTGTTGTTTTTGTTTGTTTGTTCTTTTGGGATATACATGACAGTAAAGTGTATTTTGACATATTATACTTACATGGAGTATAACTTATTCTAATTAGGATCCCATTCTTGTGTTTGTACACGATGTGGAGTTTCACTGGTGGTGTATTCATAAATGAACATAGGAAAGTTATGTTCGATTCATTCTACTATCTTTCCTATTCCTGTCCCTCATCCTTTCCCTTCATTACCCTTTTTCTAATCCACTACACTCGTAGTCCCCCACTTGTGTGTTAGCATCCATATATCAGAGAACATTTTGACCTTTGGTATTTTGGAATTGACTTATTTCACTTAGAATGATGGTCTCCAGATTCATCCATTTACTAGCAAAAGTCAAAGTCATTCTTTTTTTTTTTTTTTAAGTTGTAGATGGACACAATACCTTTATTTATTTATTTTTTGAGTGGTGCTGAGGATAAAACCCAGTGCCTCACACACGCCCAGCAAGCGCCCTACCACTGAGCCACACAACTCCAGCCCTAAGTCATTCTTTTTTATGGCTGAGCTATAGTCTGTTGTGTATATATACATCACATTTTCTTTAGGATGTATTTGTTTTGAAGGCTTATAGGCCTAGACATTTTAAGAAATGTAAATTTATGAAAAAAATGAATTATATAATACTTTCTTTGATCTGTTCTTGCTTGAGATAATAAAAAGTATTTTAAGTTCATTTAGTGATTTAGTTTCTCTATATAGTCCTATGGGACTTTTTTAGTAACTTTATGTAAATGGTATTAGGGACTCTTTCTTCTTCATAGGTCTGAAGTTATCCTTCCTCCTTGTTACATCCCTCTCTGTGGGTCACCACTTCGATTAAGATCAACCGGGCATTTCTCCTGAGTTCCCAGGTTTTGGTAAAAAAAATATCTAGAGGAAGACATTCATATGGAGGGTGCTTACTCAGGGAGTTGCCTGCCTATTTTGAGCCAGAAGAGCCTCAGTGGCTATGTTTGGGGACTAGATGAGAGATCCATTCTTTTAGGTGAGGATAGTGAGGGAGATAAATTTTAAATTTTTATAAAAATTTCTAGACATTTATATCATTAATGTATAATATTTCTCCTTTAAATTATTTTATGTTATTGAAAATTAAGAAGTTTTATTTGTATCAGAAACTAGAAAATATGAGTTTATAAATCAGAAGGTAATTATTATGAGATTATTAATATGCATATGTGAAACTATAAAACACTACTAGTGAATTCATCTACAATATTATTATTATGCCTAAAGTGGTAGTTTAGGATGTATTCTGATCCTAATGAAAAGAGAATATGATAATGCATTGGTAACTGATTTCATCAAAACCTAATTTAGTAGTTGGTTGTTTTAGTGCTATGGAGTATTGAAATAGTTAATTTTTGCAGTTGACTCTTAAATTAGTATTGATCTAATTTTATCGATTTTTAGGTGATTTTTGTCAAGCCTTGAATTTTCTCTATAAGATTTTGAATAAATCTTACATTAGAGCTTTTTAAAGACTTTACTATTAAAAATCAGTATCCTTTTGTAACTCATTCTAAAAGGCATGAATTGTGGCGTATTCATATATCCTAAAAATTACTTCTAAAGAATAGTTTTAAAACTGTAAATGTTCTTATTTTTAGGCTGATCTTATAAATGAACTATATCAAGGCAAGCTGAAGGACTACGTGAGATGTCTGGAATGTGGTTATGAGGGCTGGAGAATCGACACATATCTTGATATTCCATTGGTCATCCGACCTTACGGGTCCAGCCAAGCATTTGCTAGTGTGGTGTGTACCTTTCAGCTGACTGCTTGTGTATCCTTACACAGAATACATAATAGCACAGTGGTATAATCTCTTATATGGTAAGTATCATCCTAGATACACCTTCTTGGGTTGTTAGTCATTCCTGCATTTAACATAGCAAGATCTAAAAGATATTTGATCCTTCAGTGAGTTCTAATAGTGCATGTATTAAGAGGGAAAGTAAATGCCCATGTACTGCCTCAGGGCTCAGTGTTTTATTCTTTCTGATAGGTAATTAGATGATTTACCTTTATCCTTTTTTAACCACTCAACAATTTATAAATGTTATTTTTGTAGCCCTTTTTTACATTGGAAAGTACTTTTTGGTGGGGGACTTTTTTTTAATACTTATTTTTTTAGATGTAGTTGGACACAATATCTTTATTTTACTTACTTATTTTTATGTGGTGCTGAGGATTGAACCCAGGGCCTCTCATGTGCTAGGCACGCGCTCTACCGCTGAGCCACAACCCCAGCCCCAAGGGGGACTTGTTTTGATCTGTATATTTTAAATATTGGAAAAAATAACACCTTGTTTTTATGACAAATAACAAATTTTTTAAGAAACATCCACATTCTAAATATTTATTTTAAAAATATATTTTATAAGCCCAGATATTTGAAGAATCAGATCTATACTCATCTAAATTATTATTGATTTTTAAATTTATTAGTATTTTATTATGATTATTTTTTATGGTACTGAAATTGAACCCAGGAGCAGTCTTCCACTAAGCTACATTCCTACCCTTTTTATTTTATATTTTGAGGTAGGGTCTTAGATTTCCCAGTCTGGTCTTCAACTTAAAACTCTCCTACCCCAGCCTCTTGAGCATCTGGGATTATAAGTATGCACCACCATGCCCAGCCACCTTAATTATTCTTAAACTATATAAGTATATAATTGTGGGATTATCTAAGGTTTTTCTCATTCCTCCTCTTGGCATCTATTTCTTAATTGTTTTATCTTATTATATTTTATCTATGTGTATGTGTGCTTACTTAGACAAAAGGAGAGTGATGGAAGGAGTTGTTCTTCAGAAACCTTTATTTGAACTGTTATGTGCCAGAGGAAACTTCTGGAGCTAAATGAAACATATTTAAAAAGTAGTATTTCATCATATTATCGTTTTGAGTTTTACTTACACTATTATCAAGCTAAAGGTAGCTCTTAGCTAAAATCAGTGTTTTAAAGATATAAAACACTGATTTTTAAAATAGTGCCACAAGGATGATTTAGTCCTCTGCCCTGTGTGATATTGATTCCTTCTCTCTCTCTCTCTCTTTTTTTTAATAGTACTGGGGATTGAACCCTGGATTGCTTAACCACTGAGCCACAACTCCAGCCTTTTAAAAATATTTTTTATTTGCAGACAGGGTCTCACTAAGTTATTTAGGGCCTCACTAAGTTGCCAAAGCTGGCTTTGACTTTCAGGTTCTCTTGCGTGAGCCTCCCAAGTCACTGGGGTTACAGGAGTGTGCCACCAGACCAGGCCTACTCCCCCCCCCCTCCTTTTATAATAGCTATTGGGAAATAATAAGAATTTTTAGAATCAGTCAATGGGAATTCAAAATCAGTATCTAAGTAAAAGATTTTTTCTTGATAGTGTGAGATAAGTCTCTTTATTGCCAAAACTTCTCACAGTCTGCTTCCTGAATACTTAGAACAAAAGTTTTTGTTAAATGGTTAGTAGTGCCCTTTGTAAATTGCCATTCTAGTTTATTAAATTGGCCTTGATTTGGATAGCTAGTTTTGTTTTCCATTTTCATTTTGTCTTATTTATTATTTTTTTGAACTGTATTTTGGCAGTTTGAAGTAGAAATATACTAAAAAAACCACCAAAAAAATTATTAATGTTTGTCTTTTAATTACTGATTTTTAAACTAATTTTTAAGTATTGACATTTCTCTGACAAAATATACTAGGGAAGTATTTGGTAGTCAGTCCCCAGTGATGGCCACTATTTTTTTCTACCTTCTCTATTAAGGTATTTTTTCTTTTTAATATTTATTTTTTAGTTTTCGGCAGACACAACATCTTTGTTTGTATGTGGTGCTGAGGATCGAACCCGGGCCGCACGCATGCCAGGCCAGCGCGCTACCGCTTGAGCCACATCCCCAGCCCCCTTCTATGAGTTTTGACAAATATATGACAGATGTATCCAGACAGCTTTCTTTTTTTTTTTTTTTAAAGAGAGAGTGAGAGAGGAGAGAGAGAGAGAGAGAATTTTTTTAATATTTATTTTTTAGTTTTTGGCGGACACAACATCTTTGTTTGTATGTGGTGCTGAGGATCGAACCCGGGCCGCACACATGCCAGGCCAGCGCGCTACCGCTTGAGCCACATCCCCAGTCCCCTATTAAGGTATTTTTTTATGAAAGATTTTTTCAGTTTAATCTTTTATTCATTAATTGAATATTGAGAAAGATAGGTTTTTTGGTGCTATTATGTTGGGATTTTATATTTGAGCATTCAGCAAATATAATTACTTAACTTAGTCATTATTTACCTGCTGATTTGCCTCCATTGTGTTGAGTGTATTATAGATACAGCAATGAAGTAATTTGGAGGATACTTTAGGAGAAGTGAACAGTATCAGAATTCTAAATGAAATTTGCCAAGGCAGTATCCTTCACCAGTGTTACGGGTGGTGGTGGTGGTGGTGGTGGTGGTTCAGTGGGAATTGAAAGTTACAGCTATGAAGCAGTATGTGAACAGGTTTATAACAAACATGCACTAATAGGACTTGCAGAAGGGAACTTAATACTTCTTAGACTTTGCTGCAATCTCTTGAGGGAAATTACAGCAGGTGAAACTACCCAAGATAGGGGTTCTAAGGAGGATACTACCTTCAGAGAAATTTAGTTAGAGGTAAGTGATTTCTCATTACTTTTGGATTTAAAACCTATAAGCTATACTTCTTCAATCACAAATATCATACAACATCTAAATTAATTTTATATCACTGTTTGCCATTGTGTATTTTGTAAATTCTGTGTTTTAAAAATAATTTGATTTATAGATTGAAAAAAACCTACTTAAAAGAACCATTATAAAATTGCTAATTCAGGCTCTTAAATTTGGCCTAAATTTTAATTGAATTCTTAAAACTTATTTTTCTACCTTTATTAGTGAATTATAATATTTCTGTCTTAACGGATATATTCACACATTCACTAGTATATACATGCACATACAGTGTTGGTGATTATGATGCTCAGTTTATTTTGTGTTCTGTTCAGTGAGCCACAATATTTTGGCTATGTGTATAAAGTCTAATTAACCTGGTATTTAATTTCAGACAATTAAATAGCTTAAAAATTAAAGTGTTTATTTTTAACTTCAATCTGAAATATCTAATATCTGTAGTTATATATCTTCATGCTCAATGAATTAACTTGGATAATATTTAAGATTAAAATACAAATGAAATTAGCACTCAGCCAATTTATCATTTTAACATCTATAATCATTGTTTTAAATTTTCAGCATGAGATGATTTTATAATGAATGCTAAGAGTCTCTTACAATTTAAAAAAAGGTCATCATATTATTTTTTATTCAGTTTTTTTAAAATTATTAAAACGGATATTTATTAAATTTCTGATCTTCATTTTATGTAGCCAAGTAGTGAATACATATTTAAGAGCTTTTCTACCATTCTGTGTTTTTTCGATTGAGCTCTCTTCAGCACTAATTTCTAACAAGACTTAATAGATCTTCCTGGAAAGACTACTTTGATAAAATAAATTTGTAACACTGTAACTATAATCCTCTTTTGGAAGATCACACTCACATGTTATTTTAAATGCCCCAATGATCCCTGTAATAGAGAAATTTGTTCTTATATGTTTAACATAGCATTTTCTTTCTCTGAGGGACATCTGTCTCAGGGCACATTAGGATTCTGAGTAACACTTCGTAGAAGCCTTGCATTAGGTGATTTAAGAAATATCTCTTCTTTGTTAACATTTATGTCCTTGGGATATTGAGGGGGGGGAGCAAGAGTTCTAAAATATGTGTATAAAAATATAACTATATATATGTATATAAAATGTATGTGTATAAAATGTAACTATAGTTATAGTCTCCTATTTTACATATCTTATTAATCCTAAAAAAGTAGTAACAGCTAAAGAATTACTTGCATTAGTGCTTTAAGAAAATTATATTCTTAATTTTTTTTAGGTAATTGGAACCTTTTGTGTAATCAAAGTAACTTTGAGTCTGCTTATTGCCAAGAATATTTGAGGATGTATTATAAGAATATAATTCTAAATACATTCTAATGACACATAGAAATTAGAAATGGAATTTTTGTTGGTTAATTAAAGAAGCATATTTTATAAATGATATAACCTCATATATTTGACATTATCCCAGGAAGTTCTTCTCCCTTTAACTGTAAAATTTTGGACACTGTCTTTTATATGGTTATATTTTGTCATGTCACATATTTATTTAGTGTCTACTCTTAGCAGAACCTATTTTAGGCATTTTTTAAATGATATGTGTTCAAAAGTCTGAAACTAAGTTAAGCTTCATGTATTTCTATATAGTGTCCTTGGAGAGATCAGATAATATAAAAAGATTTTTGTTTCTTAAGCAAACATTGCTTAAGGTTTGATTTTGTTATAGTTTGAATGGAAAATTGTTAAATTAGTATTTATGAAATCAAAAGCATTTTAAGTATTTAGTTTATAGAAGTTTATGTCACAAGTCCTGCCCTGATTTAACAGATGATTTGGACTGGATACAACTCATTTGGATGAAAGAGTGGTCCAAATTTTCCAAATATGTAAATATCACATAAAGAAAAATCTCTTCCACAGATTCTACCCTCATTTTTCCAGGAATTTGTGTGGTTGGATATAGTGGGAACCAGTTTTCAAAGTGGGGATTTCTGCTTTCAGATGGAGTAGATATATACATTGCTCTATTCCTCCCATTAAAACAACTGAAAACCTTGAACATTATATATAACATAAATAGAAGAAGACTCTGAAAGGTGGAGAGAAGGCATACAGACTAGGGACCTCAGCACCCAAGGAATAATATGGTGGTGAGTTCCCTGGGTTTTCTTTTTGCCTAATGTATCCCTGACTTGGAGCTGAAGAAGTTTGCAACCTGGAAACAGCAATGGGCGCAGACTAAAATATTCTGCACTCTCTGGCCAAAGGACCAGGAAAAATTGCAGCTGGCAAGTCAGAAAACTTTTAGATGTTAATCACTGTCCTTTAGCCACACTCCAAAGAAAAACTGTGATCTCACTTCAACTCATACCCCTTAAATGGAGATCCTAGAAGTTATAATTAACCTTAGAACATTATAAGAAGTCTTCTTGACCACCCTCATCCACCACACCGCCCAACCTTGGCCCCGCTTCGGCTTCGGAGGTGTCAAGAGAATGCTGAGTAGGAAATCAGGATTTTTATCTCATATAAGAATAGTATTAGACCTCCTTGGCCTCCTATCCGTACTTGAGTATTGAAGAGTTGCTCCTTCCCTTCCCCAGTAGAATGCTGCAAGAGAAGGCCGAATGGAGAATTAGGATTTTCACTCCCTTCTAGGATAATGTTGTAAGCCTCCTCCAACTTTGTAGAGCCAGTGGAGACAATAAGGGAAGCATTAATAAGACACTCCTGCCCAGCAGTAATGAGGAGCCACTGCTGAGTAGAAAACCAGTGTCAAAGACAAATAGCTAAACCAAAAGATTTAATAAGGTCCAAAAATCTCATACTGAATACCAAAATATCCATATTTTAGTTTTTGAAAATTGTATAGTAAGAAGTCTTAGTTCAAATTAAAAGCAAAAAATCACGTCTCTGAAATGACATTGATACTAGAAGTATCCGAGAAACATTTTTAAGCAATCATCATAGAAATATTTCAGTGAACAATTTCAACTCCACTTGAAACAAATGAGAAAATAGGAATTCTCAGGGAAAAAATAACAGAAACCAAGAAATGGAATTTAGAACTAAAAAACTCAATGGATAGCTTCAACAGCTAGGAGACAGTAGAAGAAAATCAATGAACGTGAAGGTAAAACAATTGCTATTAGCCAGTCTAAACTGCAGAAAGATAGAATAGAATAATAAAATCTGGAAAGTTTTTGGGGACCTTTGGGACTATAACAAAAAGTTAAACTTGTGGCATTGGAGTACTGGGAGGAGAGGAAAAAAGTACTCAAAGAAATAGTGGCCAAAAACTTCCTGAATTTGGCAAAAGGCACAGACCTTTAGATCCAAGGAGCTAATGAACCCCAAACAGTATAAACCAAAAGAACTGTGCATTAAGTTCAGCTGTAGCAGTCTTCTGGAAACTTAAAGAAAATGTCTGAAAACTAGCAAGAGAGAAAACATGCCTTTCTTATAGATGAAAAGCTCTCTGATTTCTCATAAGCACATTTTCATCAAAAACTATGGAGGCCAGAAGGAAGGGGCACATTTTTTCAAGTGTCAGAAGAAAAGAACTGTCAGCAAAAGTATTACACCCAGTGAAAATATTCTTCAAGAATGAAGAGACAATCAAGACATTCTCAGATGAGGGGAACTGGGAGAGTTTGTTAGCGGCAGACATGTTCTTAAAAAAGAAAAATGGTTTAGACAGGTCTCTAAATAGAAAGAAAATTATAAGAGGAAGACGTCTTGGAACATCAGAAAGGAAGAATGAACAAGGTATGCAAAAATGTGAATCAATATTGTAGGTTTCTTTCCTTACTGAGTTTTCCAAATTAGGTTTGATTAGTCCAAAATTCCGATACTATCTGATATGATTCTCAATGTGTTTAGTGAAATATTTAAGACAAGTTTATCGTAAATTAGGTCGGGTCTAAAGACATAAAGGGAGGTAACATTTCTATACTTAAACTGATAAAAGAATGGCACCAACTGACTAGTCAGATTTTTCTTAAATACACACAAAATATTAATAATTAGAGCAACCACTGAAAAAGAGGTATGCTCAAAACCACTGTAAATTTTCTGTATAAATAAAGTATAATTTTAAAAAATGTTCAGGTAGCCCTTGGGATGATAGAAGAAAGTAAATAAAAATAACCATGAAACAAAAACCAAAATGGCACATATAGATGGTGTAAATATACCAATTGAAAGGCAGAGATGAGCAACATATGTTTAAAAAGTGACACAGTAATAGGCTATGTACAAGAAATGCCTTTTAAATATATTTGGTAAAGGCAGAAAGTAAAAGGATGAAAAGTGATACAACATGCAAATATTAATCAGAAGAAATCAGGAATAGCTATACTGGTATCAAATAAAGTAGATTTTAAAGAAAAGAAAATTACTGTAGTCGGGGGGCATTATCTTGTTTTAATAAAGTCAGTCTACTAGGCTGGGGTTATGGCTCAGCAGTAGAGCACTCGCCTAGCACGTGCGAGGCCCTGGGTTCGATTCTCAGCACCACATTAAAAATAGACAAATAAAATAAAGGTTTGTGTCCAACTACAACTAAAAATAAATATTAAAAAAAAAGTCAGTTCATCAAGAGAACAATTCTAAGTTTGTATAAACCAGGTGACAGAGCTACAAAGTATGTGAGGCAAAAACCACCAGAACTGAAAATCTACAATTATAGTTGCAGACTTTACTACCCACTCTTACCAATTGATTGATAGGATGACTAAACAGAAATAGCAGTTACTGAAGAACTCAATACCACCATTATCCAACAGGATCTAGTTGACATTTTTAAAATGCTCTATCCAGTAAGCAGAGTATACATTCAAGTGCCTTGAAAGATAGATCTACTCTGGGCTATAAAACAAACCTCAACAAATTTAAAAGAAAATCATAGTGTACATGATTTCCAACCACAATGGTATCAGAATAGACATCACTAACAGAAAACACAGACATCACCAAAATGTGAAGGCTAAGCAACATACTTCTAAATAATCCATGGGTCAAAGAGGAAATATAAAAAAATACTTTGAACTAAATGAATATGAAAAGATACCAAATTTCAGGCAGCTAAATCAGTGTTGGAAAATTTATAGTATTGAAAGTTTAATTTTAAAAGTGGAAAAGTTTAAAGTCAATAATCTTAAGAGTTCACCAAACCCAGGAAAAGAAGAGCCAAAAAAATCTTAAAACACTAGAGGGAATGACAAAAAAACAAAGTAGTTGAAATCAGTGACATTTAAAATGGGAAATAGTATAGAAAATTAATAAGAACTGATTCTTTGAAAAATTCAGTAAGTTTTGAAACCTGTAGCAGAGAAATGAAATTTCCAGTTTGGGAAATGAAAAGGATATATCACTGCAGATCTTATAGATACCAAAGTGATATAAAAGGGAGTAGTATAATGAACAACTCTGCACACAGAAATTTGACAGCCTAGTTTATTAGCTAAAATGAACCAATACCTTCAGAAGCACAAGCTGTAACTCAACCAATATGAATTAGATAATTTGAATACCCCCATAAATATTAAGCAAATTAAATTCATAATTAGAAATCTCTTGAAAAGGAAGTCTACAAATCTGAATTGTTTCACTGGATATTTGTACCACACATTTTAAGAACACTGAATACCAGTTTTACCAATCTCTTTCAAAAATAGAAAGGTCAGAATTCTTCTCAGTTTGTTTTATGAAGCTGCTGTTATCCTGATACTAAGCCAAAGACTCTGTGTGTGTGCGTGTCTGTGTGTGAGTGTGTATGTGAGAGAGAGAGAATTTTTCACGCATATAAGAAAATTGTTACCAAAACATTAGCAACTGGAACTAAACAACATAGAAAAAAGTATTACACCTAGGCACAGTGAAGCACACCTGTAATCCCAGCAACTAGGGAGGCTGAGGCAACAGGATTACACGTGTGAGGCCCTGGCTTCGATTCTCAGCACCACATTAAAAATAGACAAATAAAATAAAGGTTTGTGTCCAACTACACAGCCTTAGCAATTTAGTGAGATCCCGTCTTAAAAAGGACTGGTGAAGTAGTTCAATGGAGCCCCTGGGTTCAATTCTCAGTACCCACACACTCACCAAAAAAAAAATAAAAAACCTGACTTAAGGAAAATAACAGAATTAGAATGCTGTAACTCAATACTCTTGAGTATTCTGTCTCAGTACATTTTCTGTTGCTAATAACAGCTCCACAGACAGGGTAAGTTACCAAGACTAGAGGTTTATTTTGGCTCACTTCTGGTTCAGGGTGAGGGGTTGCATCAAGTGATGGCCTTCTTGCTAGCAGAGTTCCCAGGCAGCGTGGGGTATTACATGGTGCACAACAAGAAACACTGCTGGTCTTTCTTTTAAGAAGCCTCAGTATTCAGTCATGGGGCTTCACCCTGATGACCCTACCTAAACCTGATCACCTTCCAAAATCCCCACCTTATAACACCATAGGTAATTGAGCTTCCTTCTTCATACCTTGAAATGGAGATTAAATGTCAGCATGAGTCTTGGAGGGAACAAACCATATTCAAACCATAGCTCTTCACAAACTAGCAAACCAAAACTTGGTATTCAAGGAAAGAAATGAGTGAAAAAAAAGGAAGAAATGCAGCAAGAGTATATCAAACTCAGAAAGAAATTGAAGAAAAGAAAACTGTCTTAAAAGGAGGAATAAATTACAAAATAATCAAGAGTGAAAATCTGAAGGACATTCAATGAAAATGAGATGAAGAAGCAAAAAAAGATCTCAGGAAAAAGTAAACGAGAAGATCAGCAAAGGAGCTCCAGTTAATGGAATTGTGTGAAAAAGAAAAATCTTGCAACAGAAGTAATGGTTAAATTATGATTCAAAAAAACTTTCTGGGAATGAGGAATATATTAACTACATCTTTAAAAGGACCCACCGTGTACCTGGAAAAATTGACCCAGAACAATGAAATCTGAGATGCAGAAATATCAATTGATATTTGATATCAAGCTGAGTTTTTCTTCAGTTACGGTGGTAAGAAAAAAGTGAATTTGAACATTCTAGAACTGATTGGATATTGTATTCATGAGCCATTGTGTTTATTAGCAGATGAGCCTAATCCAGCCGAAAGATCAGTGGAGAAACTTCAGCAAAAGAACTGTTAGTACTCAATACACTGAATTGTAAAATTAAGACTAAATAAATCAAGGGTGGGGACATAGGTAGAATAGAAATATGGAATGTCATATATATTGGACAAACTGTAAAGAATATCACATTTAGAAAGGGGAGAAAGTAAAACTAGAATAAGTTCACACATTTATGTGGATAAAGACAAAGGATACTTAAAACTGGCAGACCAGAAAAAAAGTTTAAGATGAAGACTAATAGAGGAACAGAAGGAATTAAGAGCATTAACAAAAGTATAAAGGCAAAAGCAACTCTAGAGCAAAATCCCTAAATTTGCTAAATTCCAAAGAAAATGTTTAAAAAGAAAAAAAAAGTAAGGAACATAGGAAATATACATGTAATAATTATATAATAATGACTGAGATAAAACTAGACATAGTCGAATCAATATGAATGGGCTTAAATTGGTTATTAAAATTTTCAAGCAGACATCATTAAAATTTGGTTTAGGCAAAAAGTCTTCTGAATGCCTAAAATAAAAGGTGCAAAGTTTAACCCTTGTAGTAGTAATCTGGCAAGGAATGTATAAAATTAATCTGAAGTGAATAATATCAGGCAAACCCAAACTGTAGAATGTTTTGTAAAATAACTGGTCTCTGTTCTTCAAAAAATATCGGTGTCATGAAAAAAAGTAGGCTTTGGAACTGTTTCATATTAAATCTGAAGAGACAGGTAGTCTGTGACCCTGGATGAGATTCTGTACTACATGGAGAGAAATGCTACAAAGGGCATTGGTAGGGTAATTGGTAGAATTGGAAAATAGACTGACAAAAGTACATTGTCATTATTAAATTTCCTTAAGTTTGATAACTACTATTTATGTAAAAAAAAATCACTGAGGTATCGAGGTAAAATTCTGAAATGGTTCAGAAAAAAATACATAATAATGCTGGGTTGGAAGGGGAATGAGGCAAAGGCAACACAATTTTTAAAAAGTTGATGAGTTTCGTAGAATATTTGAGTGTTCTCTAGTCTCTCCCTATCTATGAACCATAAACAGGGACCAGTACGCACATTAATTTAGAAAAGTAGAATTTAAGTAACATAACTTTCTCAAATTCCGCCACCCCCTGCCACCTTTTTTAGACATTGTTTTACCAGTTCAAATTACTTGTGTTTAAAAAGCCTGGCAAATTTGGCATCAGTTCATTTTAACCTTAAGTGTGATGTCTTTGAAAGCTATTTTTTTCCTCTGTTAGGTATTTACAGCATTTACCTATCTGCATTCTTAAAATATGCTTTAGAGACGGTGAAAAAAATTGTTTTCTAAGTGTACCCCTTCATATGACTTCCGGTAAAATGCTTGGACATGTGGAAAAACCCTACTATTTGTTTTTTTCTCCCTTCTTAATGCTTCTTTCTGGTATGAGAATAATATAAAAGTTGGGATGAATTTAAAAGCCTTTGGATATTTTTTCATATTTTTATCTTGTTCCAAAGTGATGTACGTCAAATAATATGTGGATAGTAGTTTGATAAGTCTTGCTGGCTATTTTGCAACTAAATCTGTGTTACTAGATTAAGTTCCTTTATTTATTTTTGAGGAACAACTTGTTCTGTGTTAACAGAAAGAAGTTTTAAAGATACTTTGTCATAATGATTCTTTTTTTTTCTTCATATGTAATAAATATAGGTGAAGAAAAGAGAACATCAAATGAAATTTGAGATTGTGTACCCAATCTTCATATGCTATATTTACTAAGTTTTTAATCATGAAAAGCCAGTGATTAAAAATGATTTTATGTCTCTTGATTATTCAGTAGTATTTATAGTGAGTTTCTTGCTTCTGTTTGTTACAGAGAAGAAAAAAATCACATGGTTCTACTGGGTGAAAAATTCAGGAACTTTTATACCTTTTCCAATGCAGTATCTCACATGCAGTGAGACTTCACCATGGTTTTCAGTCTTTATATCTAGTGCAATAGGAGATTACTTTTTGATCCTTACTCTTTTGTTTACGGATGATTATATGATTTTTAAGCATTTGGATGGTGTGAATTTTTCAGAGGACAATGTTATTTACTGTACAGTTTTAAAAAGTTCTATTATAAGATTACATTTCTAAGAAGTATAGAATTACTTTTTAATGTAAAGATCAAGATTTTGTTTTAGGTTATTTAGCCAAATACCACAATGTAAAGTCACTAAAATATAGGTAGAAATGACTGATATGCAGTACAAAGAAAAATAAGTTTTGTGCAAAAAGAAATACTATTTTTAAATTTAAGTTTTATAGTGATACATTATTTTCCTATTGAAAACTTTTTTCCCTTGATGTAATTTGTGGTCCTAATTTTCCAATTGTTCTACTTATCAACTATTTTGATAATTCCAGAGTTTTTATATTTAGGAATTTTTGTTTACATTATAAGTAATTATAAAATAATTTTATTTTTTTCTAACCAGGAAGAAGCATTGCATGCATTTATTCAGCCAGAGATCCTGGATGGCCCAAATCAGTATTTTTGTGAACGTTGTAAGAAGAAGTGTGATGCTCGAAAGGTAAATGCCACATAGAGATTAGTTCTTAATTACTTGAGATAATATTCAATATCCAATAGAGTCCTTTTTGTTTCTTTTTAGGGCCTTCGGTTTTTGCATTTCCCTTATCTTCTGACCTTACAGTTGAAAAGATTTGATTTTGATTATACAACCATGCATAGGATTAAATTAAATGATCGGATGACATTTCCTGAGGAGTTAGATATGAGTACAT
The DNA here is from genome assembly GCF_052094955.1 of Ictidomys tridecemlineatus. NCBI lineage: Eukaryota > Metazoa > Chordata > Mammalia > Rodentia > Sciuridae > Ictidomys > Ictidomys tridecemlineatus. The sequence goes on along the minus strand of NC_135480.1, from coordinate 50,260,590 downwards.
TTATTGACGTTGAAGATGAGGTAAATGTTTATTATATTTCCTTGTTATAAAATATTTCTCATAAATTGACTTTAGTTACACATGCTTTTGAAAGAGCTGTTTGAAGTAAATTAAGAGTAGATGCCATTTAGATGGTCACCTTGATAAAAGCTTTTCTTATTTTCTAATGTAAACTTCTATTAAAAAAAAAAACAGATTACCTTTGTATAAACTTTTCCTGACCACCAAAAACTACATATCAGATATTCTTGTTTGTCAAAGTAATTTATGATAACTCTTTGAAAAGACAATAAGAATTTCACCTCTGAAATTTTTTCTTGATCGTGAGTAATCATTTCATAATTTCTTAGTTATTGAAATAGTCTGCCAGTGGGCTTTTTGTTTCTGATATATACTAAACATGGAACAAATATATATGAATGAATGAATAAAGAAAACTTAAGTGGCATGAATTTAATTTCTTGTATTAAACAGAATATCTGAGTTATTTTCACTTAAGGTTTGCTAGCTCTTAAGTTAATTAGGTTAAAAAGATATGAAATGCAAAGTGTTCTATTTTTCTTTTTTAATTAGTTGTTTTTAAAAAGCTTTACTTAAATAGGTTGATCCTGGGACTATACCATACACATGAAATGATCATCAGTTTCTTTCTACTCATTGACCTCCCAGAATTCTCTAGCGTTATTTAGTAAAAGATATATAGTATCCCACTCTGTTCTTTTCAAAACTCTTTTGATTGTATTTTGTGAAATATGTATGATCATTTAGCATAGTGGTTATAGTGATAAATCTTTTTTGTGTTTTCAAAACTACCATGAAACATCTTTTTCTGGTTTAAATTGATTGCTATATTTATTAAAAAATGCCTTTTCTTAGGAGCTCAAAAATAATTTTAAACATTTATCAAGTTTTATTTAGTACTCTTAAGCACCAGGAGGCAGTATTGTATAGAAGAGCACATATTTTGGGTTTAGTGGATGTCAGTTCAAAGCCTGTAATCCTAGCTACTTAGGAGGAGACTGAGGCAGGAGAATTTTAAGCTTGGACAACTTACTGAGACACTGTCTTAAAATAAAACTTAAAAAGGGCTGAAGATGTAGATCAGTATAGAGTGCTTGCCTATCATGTGCAAGGCGCTGGGTTCAATCCCCAATACCACCAAAAAAACCAGACTAGATGTCAGTTCAAATCCTTGTCTTCTTGCCAGCTTCTTGACCTTGGATAATTGACATAACTTTTCTGAGCCTCATTTTCCTAATCTGAAGGATAATAATTTTTTATAGCTATTGTGTGATGATGCCTTAGATGAAGTAGATGTTTCTTAAATGGTAATTGGCCAGATAACTTTTTAAAGGCTTAATTTAAAATAGTGTCTCCAACACTTTTTAATTAGAATAGCTACAAGAAATATGCTAATTTTTCAAAGGAGATATAATCTTTGTAGAATTTTTACTTAAATATAGATGTGTATTAGATCCATGTTTTAAATGTACTTAATGTATTTCTTTTAACCTAGATATAAAGTTTGGTAGGTTCTTACAAGGAAATTCTAGGTAGAGTTCTCCAGAGAAGAAATATTTTGGCTTAGTTGGGGTAGTTTCAGAAATGATCTCTTTTGACTTAAAGTTCTGAAATTGGTTTTCACTACCATTTTTCTTTTAACCAGAGTTTCTTGAGGGAAACAGACTGCATACTAGATGCAGTTCCTACAATATTCATGAGGAAAAATTTGTTACTTACTGCTTAGTTGATTCTAGAACTTCTGTGCAATGCCGTATACATACCAAGAGTCTGTATCTTAGAAAATTCTCAAACTATTGAAATAAAAACATTTGGTATGTCCATAAAATATTAAAGAAAAGGGTGATTTGGGAATTTCTAAGAATTATTCAGTTAAATTTGTGTGAATGTGATTTTTTAAAAAAACATAAAAAGTTATTTCTGCCTGTTGTACATCAGAATATAAAATTCTGAGGATAGATATGATGTCTTGTTTTTCTAATTACCTATAATACCTAACAGTGATAAACTGAATTGGACTTTTTGTTCAAAAAAAGAGAAGATACTCTCCTGGGATTTGAAAACAGATGGAGCTCAGTTTGGAGCTTAGTTTCTTTGCTTTTATGAATTGTGCTGAAAGAATTGATAATTTTATACTATGCAATAATAAACATAAATGGGGTTTAATAGAATTCTGAATCACTAATTTGTCATTCAAATTTTAAGATAGAAATGCTATTAAAGTACTCTTTTTAGTTGTTTAATTTTACTTAAATCTGAATTTAAGAGAAATTTACTTACATACTTTTATTATTAAGGATATGTTAAATTATGTGAAAACGTTAGAATGTAGGTAAGAAGTTTTGATGAATATATTTTCCTTTATTTGGCTTATAATTTTAAGATAATTTTGTTTTATTAAGAAATCTCCTCAGACTGAAAGTTGCACTGATAGTGGAGCAGAAAATGAAGGTAGTTGTCATAGTGATCAGATGAGCAATGATTTCTCCAATGATGATGGTGTTGATGAAGGAATCTGCCTTGAGAGCAATAGTGGAACTGAAAAGATTTCAAAACCTGGACTTGAAAAGGTACCTTTCATAGTTTCTGGGTTTTGCTTTTGGTTCTGGGGATTGAACCAGGGCCTTATGCTTCTGGTTAAGTGCTCTAATATGGAGCTACACTTCAGCTCCTTGTTTTTTTATTTAAGAGAAAATAATCTCTGAGTTTCTTTACAATTGTGTAGCTGTTTTGAATCACACTCTTTGAAAGTTTCATTTTTAAAAATTAAGACTTCTTAAAGTTGTTAGTTTTCTGTGTACATGTGCATGTGTATAAGATCATAATTAAACTTAGAAAAAACCTACTTATAGGGGGGGCATTAATTTTTGGGAGACTGATCTATAAACTATCCTCCTCACCCCGCTACCCTCCACTCTTCCCCCCAAAAGAAAGGATGCTTAACAACCAGGAAACCAAGATCCTAGTACCGGCTCTGCCTTAAACATTGTAGCAAGTCAGCAAACCTTATATATCATCTGAGTTTTCTCATATTGCAAAATGAAAGTGTTGGACTTAATCTGTTGATTTGAAAAATCCTGGCCATAGGAATACTTCTGAAAGAGTTAATAACAGAATTGATCTTTTAGAGGTAGCAGAAATTCAAGGCTCTCAGTCTTTTTTACTCTCCCATAATAGTCCTTAGACACTTTTGGAAAATGATATAGTTCCATGGATTATAATTTGAAAACCATAGATCTGGATAATCTCTGGGATAGGATTTTCTTTGTTCTATGTGAATGATTTTAAGGTTTTATCAAACCATTTCTTTCACATTCATGTATTCTGCTTTATTGAGGGAAGAATTTCAGGTAAAAATGTCTTGTTCATGGTGTGAATAATAAATCACTTGAAGTCTCAAATCTTAAAAGAGTCATATTAAATATAGAGATTTGGGATCAGTATTTAAGAATGGGGTTTTACTAGAATAAATCTGTTACTAGATCAAGGCCATCATTCTCATCTCTGTCACCATTACTCTTTGCCTTTTTTGTTTTATTTCAGTTTTTATTTACGTATTTTTTTATTTTTTCAGTACTGGAGATGGAACCCAGGTCCTTACACATGCTAGACTAGCACTTTACCACTGAGCTACACCCTTAGCCCATTTTATGTATTTGTTTTGAGACAGAATCTTGCCAAATTGCCCAGATTGGCCTTGAACTTGAGATCCTCCTCCCTCAGCCTCCCAAGTAGCTGAGATTGCAGGCATGCTCCATTGTGCCTGGCTTAGTATTTTTTATTTATTTATTTTTAAATTTATATATAACAGTATATATAACAGCAGAATGCATTATAATTCTTATTACATATATTAGAGAACCTACATCTTGGGAGCAAATCTTTACCCCTCATACATCAAATAGATCACGAATCACTAGGGTATATAAAGAACTCAAAAAGCTAGACACCAAAAAACCACAAATAACCCAATCAATAAATGGGCCAAGGACCTGAAGAGACACTTCTCAGAAGTTGATGTACAATCAGTCAACAAACACACGAAAAAATGTTCATTATCACTAGCACTTAGAGAAATGCACTCCAGTCAGAATGGTAGCTATTATGCATACAAACAACAATAAGTATTGGTAAGGATGTGGGAAAAAAGGTACACTCATATACTGCTGGTGGGACTGCAAATTGGTGTAGCCAATATGGAAAGCAGTATGGAGATTTCTTGGAAAACTGGGAATGGAACCGTCATTTGACCCAGCTGTCCCTCTCCTCAGTCTATACCCAAAGGACATAAAAACAGCATACTACAGGGGCACAGCCACATCAATGTTTATAGCAGCACAATTCACAGTAGCTAGATGTGGAACCAACCTAGATACCCATCAATAGATGGATAAAAAAAAAAATGTGGCATATGTACAATGGAATATTACTCAACAATAAAAGAGACTAAAACCAATGCCGAATATTTTCTGTGATATAAGGAGGCTGATTCATGGTGGGATAGGGAGAGAGAGCATGGGAGGAATAGACAAACTCTGGATAGGGCAGAGAGGTGGGAGGAGAAGGGAGAGGGCATGGGGTAATTAGTGATGATTGAATGTGATGATCATTATTATCTTTGCCTTTTTAAATTACCTCCTTCACCACAGATAGATGAATAGGAATTGTTGTATAATGGATAAGTGGATATATGACTTAATGTAAAGAACCTTGCATTGTTGTAAAAGTTGGTAAACTATGATTTAAGAGCCCAATCTAGCCATCGGCCTGTTTTTCTGAATATTCATATCATCTGCAAATTAAGGCAGATTAATTTCTTCCTTTTCAATACGTATGCCTTTTTCTTGTCTTATTGTACTTAGTAAGCCTTCTAATACTACAGCATTAACTAGGGGTGTTGAGAGACCCCATCCTTGCCTTCTCCATACTTTAGGGAGAAAGCTTTCTGTCTCATACCATTAAGTATGATATTGGCTCTACATTTTTTGTGGGTATTCGTTGTCATATTAAGGAGGTTTGCCATTTATTCCTCGTTTGTTTAGTGGTTTTTTATTTGTTTTGTCATGGGGATTAGATACATTGATCTTGAATTCCATTGGTTAATTTTCTAATATTGAATTAGTTTTATTTAACTGGAACAAATCCTATTTTGTTGTGATATGTAATTCTTTTTAGACATTGATGAATTTAATTTGCTAGTATGTTATAGATTTTGTATCTGTTTTCATGAGAGGCATAGGTGTGTAGCTTTCCAGTCTTGTAAAATGTTTATCTTGTTTAAGTAATGTTGGGCTCATAGAAAGAATTACGAAGTGTTCCCTCATTTTGGAAGTGATTTTAGAGAATTGGAATATTTCTTCCTCAAATGTTTGGTAGACTTCACCAGTGAAGTAATCTAATCTCCTTACTAGTTATACATCCATATGTTTTGATATATTTAGGTATTGTTTTCATTTTTATTGAGATTTTTTTCTAATTTCTTACGTGACTCTTTGATTCTTTGTTTTTAAATGTCCTCATATTTGTGAGATTTTTTTACTTTTCTTTTTAACTGATTTCTATCCAGTTTCCTTCACTTTTGAAGAATTATTTTTCTGAACATATTATTCTAGACTGCTGGTAATATTTTTCTTCAACATTTAAAATATTTCACTATCCTCTTCTTGCTTGCATGCTTTATAATGAAAAGTATGCTGTAATTCTTATCTTGGTTCTTCTTGAGGTAAGATGCTACTTCCCTTTTGGCTCCTTTGAAGACTTTTTTCTCTTTGTTTTTGGTTTTATGCAGTTTGAATATGATAAGCCTAAATGTGAAAAATCTTTTGTGGGTTTATTTATTTGTTTGTTTGTTTGTTTTGTGAGAGGGGTTAGTGATTTATTCTGCTTGGTGTTTTCTGAACTTCCATTTCTGTCATTTGGTGCTCACTGTTTTTGTGAGTATAGTTTTATTGGAACAAGCCATTTCCATTGTTTACATATTGTCTATGTCTTGTATAGTGCCTTAACAAGAACTGAGTAGTTGTGGCAAACATCGTATGACCCACAAAGCTTAAAATGTTCACTATTGGACCTCAATATGAGAAGTTCAAATAATCCCAGGCTTTAATTCTGACATTGAGAGTAGCAAGCTATATCACTTCGGGCAAATCATTTAGTCTCTGTGCCTCTCTTTTGGCACATTTTGGAGGAATTTGGACTAGATCTTTTCTGTTGTTCTACTCAAATCTAGAAATTTGTAAATTTGTTTGCCAGTACTGTGTTTGAAGTTTTATACCCTTTTTATTTTATTTAAGAGAATCTATCATTTTGTTAACATTAAAATAGAATAATAGATATGTTTTTATGTAATTTTATTTACAAATTATCATTCTACATTTTGATAAAATCACTCTTAGTCTCCTTTCTACTTTTTTTAACATGTATTTTTTTTTTAGTTGTAGATGGACACATAGTATCTCATTTATTTTTATTTGACTCTGAGGATCAAACCCAGTGCCTCAGACATTTGAGGGAAGTGCTTTTCCACTGATCTACAGCCCCAACCCCCCTTTCTACCTCTTAGCAATCAAGTTTGACTTGGAACTAAAAGTACTGCTCTTAAGAACTCTTACTCTTTCATATAGACCATATTATCTTTTGTTTATGTTTGTATATTTATTTGGTTTATGATAGATAGATATCTTTTATTTATATATGTATGTTTATGTAATTCTGATTTGGAAGGCGATTCAGTGTATCAGTGTACCTTTGTTATCTATAATTTTCTACCTTCAGAATTTTCTAAGGAAATAATTATATTTTGACTTTGCTAATTATAATGAAACTTTTAAAATGTATAGATGCAGGTTTTAAAGGTGTCTACATATCATAAAATATTATTCATATCATTCAATTGCATCCAGAGTTTGTCTCATCTCACATTCTTTTAAGGGAATTTTAATCTGTTTATTCACACTTTCAAAAGGTAATTTTTAAAAGATCTGATGCATGAAAAACCTATGATGATAAATTACGTATAGTTTTGCATTTCATAAGTTTAGTGCTTTAAAAACAAATTCTGGATTGCAGGTAAATTCTGAAACCTCTGTCACTATGGTAAATCTTAGTTTTAGAAATAAAATTTAACTACACAAGGAAGTTTTCAGGCATAATCAAAATTTGTTCTAAAATAGTCAGTTTAAAGTTATTTAAGATAAACTGAATGTTATGAGACTTCTCAGAGGCAAAAATGCCTTTTCTTAAAGAATTAGGGCTGGGGCTTTAATAGCTTAGTGGTAGAGTGCCTGCCTCACATGTGAGGACCTGGGTTCAATCCCCAGTACTGCAAAAAAGAAAAAAGAAGGGGCTGGGGTTGTGGCTCAGCAGTAGAGCGCTTGCCTAGCACGTGCGAGGCCCTGGGTTCTATCCTCAGGGCCTAAATGTAAAAAAAATATATATTAAAAAAAAGAAAAGAAAAAAGAAGAAGGGGGGACGTGGATAAGAGAAGCTCTAGTTCTTGTAGAAAAGTTAATAACACACAATGAGGGAGAGGTGGAGAATAGAAGTTGAATGAAGGGAAGGGACGATAGAAATGGGGAAGATAGTAAAACCAGACAACTTTCCTATGTTCATATACGAATGCACAACCAGTAAAACTCCATATCATGTTCAACCAGCCACAAGAATGGGATCCTAATTAGAATAAGTTGGAGTCCATGTATGTAGAATGTCAAAATACACTCTTATCATGTATATCTAAAAAGAACTTTTTAAAAAAAATTCGCTTGGTAGCAGCTGGGGAATCTTCTCATATCAAATTGCCTTTTTAACCTTTTTACCTTGCTTTTATTTCCATCTTCCTTCCTGTCCCTTTTGTAAAAGAATTACTGGTCTGCAAGATCTGTAGTATCTCCAAGTATCTTTGGACCTGTGAAGTGTCTGGGCTGCTGAAAGAAATGATAGCCATAAATATAAGGCAATTCATTTGTAAATCATCTCTTTTTAAAATAAATCCCTTTATTTCTATTTTCTTTCAAAAACAACTTCAACACTGCTTTAATAGTCTGTCCTTCTGTGAAGAATTGTTAACTGAAGAGGACATTATTAAGAAATAATTTTATTATAGATATGATAGAATTCAGAATTCATTCTTAATATAAGGGAGAGATGTCAGATTAACAGATCATTCTATCACAGATACTACATAAATACATTAGAAAATGTTCCAAATAATTATAGCTCTTAGCTCTTTTGTAAAGGAAATAGAATCTTATTTGAATAAAAAACCAGTATTTCATATGAGATTTCTTGATGTTCACTGTGCATGTTAAAAATTGTACTTAGCTGGTGCTTCTAATTTCAGAATGTTCTTTAATTTTTTTACCTAAGTTTATATTTATAGATAAATATAGTTCCAAAGGTTATCGTAAAATTAAAATGTGAAGGAATACACCGAGTAAAATTTGTGAGATATAAAATTTTTTGGTGACTTGTCATTTTAATTTTATCTTAGGGAAGAGTTAACCAATGATAGGTAAGACAATATCAATATCTCTATATGTTAATAGAGATAAGGAAATAGTCAAATAAGGGTTTTGTGGTTTTCCTCTCTGAATTACTTTTGTTTTTTTTCCTCCCTCAGAATTCCTTGATCTATGAGCTTTTCTCTGTTATGGTTCATTCGGGGAGTGCTGCTGGTGGTCATTATTATGCTTGTATAAAGTCGTTCAGTGATGAACAGTGGTACAGCTTCAATGATCAACATGTTAGCCGGGTAAGGCGTCCTTTCAGATTAGTGCTCTGAAAGGCAGGAGTAGGGGTATTTCTTACCAACAATAGGGTTTATTTAAAATGGAAATATCTGTATAATGATGTTATCTCAAGACCTGCTTCAAATAAGTTTTTCATTTTCAGTAAATTTCTTGCTTTTGCTTATTGTAGTTCTTTGTTTTGTTTGAGCTTGTGAATGTTTCCCAAGATAGACTACTAATTTTTCTTTTGCCCTGAGCCTTCTCATGTGTTCCTTGTGCTTCATATGTCTTTAGGAACACTAGAACTGACTGGCTGGTAAACAGCCACTAATTATCATTAAATTTTTAAATTGATATCTAGTTCCTTTTTAATTGATATCTAGTTCCTCTTAAGGATCTGGGTAGCATTTAACTCTCTAATTAATAGATTGGATTATATATTGGCCTTAATTTAATGGTGCCATAGATTTTACAAAACAAAATAATATAACAACTTTTTAGATAACACAAGAAGACATTAAGAAAACACATGGTGGATCTTCGGGAAGCAGAGGATATTATTCCAGTGCTTTTGCAAGGTAATTTTTAGTGTTCATAAGTTTAAATTAATTCTAGCTTCTCCAAGTATTTGTTCTCAAATATTAACCCCTGGGTTGTAAACCACAGCCCATGGGCCAAATTCAGCCCTTCTCCAGATTTTAGAAATAAAATTTATTGGAATACTGACATAGTCTTTTGTTTATATAGGTTGTGTTGTTGCTTTCACACTACAAGAACATATTCCGAGTAGTTATAACACAGACTTTCTGGCTCTTTCCAGAAAAAAAAATTGCTGACTAACAGTTCTCATTTCAGTACATGGCTTTGTTGAACACTTTACTATGTTACCAAGAAGAGATAAAGAATTTTTTCATAAATATGTCATTTAAAAAATGTAGACTTTCCTCTTTCTGGAATATTTTAAATTTTAATGTGTCTGAATAGTGGTATGGCTTTGTAATTGTTTGAAATTAAAAAACCCACAATTTTAAATGAATATTTGTTACTTTTTGTCCCTATTAATCTTTTTTATGTTTCTACTAGTTCCACAAATGCATATATGCTGATATATAGACTGAAGGATCCAACAAGAAATGCAAGTATGTTAACTTACAGTTATTTGACTTGATTTTAATTATACTATAAACTCATTTCTTTTACAAGTTTTGTAAACCCACATAACCATTTTTAAATGATAGAACAATAGGTTTTTTTAAATACTTGAAAGAATTATAAAGACTTTTTAAAAGTAAGTGGTAAAAACACTTGGAAAAAAATTGAAAATTTTTAAGTATATTAAGCAACAAGGTTACACTTATTTTTCTTTAAATAAATTGGATATTTATTTTTGCAGTAAGTTTTTAATTATGTGCACTTTGGTACAGTGATAATAATTCCAGACTTGTGTAGGACTCAACCAGCTGCATGTCCTAGAGCAAGTTATTTAACCATTCTAAAATCTTTCTTTACACATCTGTCAAATGCATTAATAAAAGCATTTTGTGTGGTTGTTATAAAAATGAAATAACATTTTAAGAATTTAGCTTCATATCTTACATATGATAAAAACTCAAATTTAGCCATTATTTTTTTCAATTTCAAGCTTTTGGGGTTTGTTAGTATCTAACAAATAGAATCCCTAGATGACCTGAAACACTCTAGAAACATTTTTAGGAACTAGAATGAAGTATCTCTGCTTATTTTATTAAAAAGCAAGTAAGTTTGTATGACTCTAATATGCATCCTTTATTACATTTTTTTATTAGTTACTCATGACAATACAATGATCTTGACATATCATACATTGGAATCAAATGGGGTATAATTTCTCATTTAATACATTTTAATGTTAGTAAGAATCCCAGAAATAATTCTAAATATAAAGTATACTTTTGTTTGTTTGTTTTTTGTTTTTTTACTTATTGGTAATAATTGCTTTTAAAATTACAGTTCTTGTTTTTTCTTGCTAATTTTGACTGATTCATGCAATATTGTTAACAGGGTTGTGTATGAATATGTAGATATATACAGAGATGAAGTGTTTGCCCATATTCATTTTATAATTAAAAACAATCACTGCCTTTGATTTCAACATACTTTTTTAGAAACTGTCATACTGTTAGTGAATCTTTAGCATTACAGTGTTTTTGTTCACATTTTTGTGAGCCCTCATCAAATTGTGGAGTCAGCTGATAGAAGGCTTAGAACTTAATAATCTTTCTACCAAAAGTATATTCTAGGATCTGTCATACAGTAACTATTAAACAATTTAATGTAGACTTTACTATTTAGTTTTAAGAACACAAGTAATCATCCTTACTATATCATAAAGAAACTGTACATCAAAGATTAACTTGTTCCAGGTCAAGCTACCAGGAGGCTGACCCAGTTTTGTAATTTATGTATAGATCCAGCCTTTACTCCCCAAGCTCTAGTTTTGTTATAAAGCACCAGAGGGCGCTATATGACATATAGTGAATAATTTTAAATTTATAACTCATTTCTAAAACCATTGCATTTTTACCTTTTATGGAGACATAATCCTTTGGTATCAATTGTTCTCCTTATTTAATGATACTTGTATTATTACTTTGAGTTACATGTGAAGTTAAAATAGTTATAAAAGCTTCCTTAAAAAATAATTTGTATATAGGTCTTTGTAATAATTTTTGTGTATTCTGTTTTCTTTTAACTGGTTATTTTTCAAATGACAGTATGCAGAGAGGAATGTAATAGATAAAGGTATCAGTTTTGTCACTCAGCCTTATTTGGTTAGAAAGCAACTAAAAGATTACTTCAAGGACAATGGAAAGATAATACTAGTGCAGAATAATAACAAATAGGTAGTATTTGTAGTAGTAGCAACTACGATAGCAGTGGCATTTATCAAATTTTATTTTCTCCCAGACAATAATTGTGTGGGGTAGATGCTATTCAGGTGTAAAGAAACTTGAGTCTGGAGACATAAACTTGCCCAAGGTCACACAATTTGATGGTGATGGCACAATTTGAAATTAGAAATGGTTTTGTTTCTGAATTTTAGAGGGGCCTTTTCACTCTAAAATCTTAGTTTACATGCTTAAGGTCTCCTGGAGTCAGAAGCCATTTTCGATGAATATGTGGCTTTTTAAAATATGAGCCTGACTAGCAATACCTCTTCATCTTTGCCTAGAATAAGCTTGTGTTCCAAGTTGAGGAAAGAATGTAACTGAAATACATTTCCATGAGTACAGAGTAATAGGATATGACAGGGAGCATAGTAGAAAAGCATGAATCCCAATTTCATTGACACTGTCTTATCCTGTTTTTATTATGGATAGAATTTCTAGAAGTGGATGAATACCCAGAACACATTAAAAACTTGGTGCAGAAAGAGAGAGAATTGGAAGAGCAAGAAAAGAGACAACGGGAAATTGAGCGTAATACATGCAAGGTTAGATTCCATCAATTTTACTTTTAATTGAAAAGTGTTATTTAAGTTTGCTTAACAGTTCTCATAACTTACTCATTTGATTGAATCTACAGACACTTATACATTAAATAGTACCAACTCTACTATAAAACCAAAATTGATTTGATTTGATTTGATATATAAAAACTCAGTAACATAATGACAGTGCTTGGTGCTGGTGAAGCTGCAGAGAGGTGGGCATTCTCATATGCTGCTAAAAAATTGTTAAAATTTTTATGAATAGTATTTATCAAGAACCTTAAGCAAATTCATATTCTTTTATATAATTTTTCTTATAGAAATATTACCTAATAAAATGATACTTCATGACTATAGAAGCATATTCATCTCGGTGTTTTCCAAAATTGGAAATGACCCATACATTTATCATAGAGGATATTTTATCATTGAAAACAACCTGAATATTTATCATTAGAGGAATGATTATTACTTAGAATTGGAATGATTATGATACATACTTACAAAGAAGTATACAATGTTTAAAATTAACATTTTTAATTATTTTAAGATATAGTCTCAGCTGAGCACAGACCTCACACCTGTAATCCCAGGGACTTGGGAAGCTGAGACAGGAGGATCACAAGTTCAAGGCCAGCTTCAGCAATTTAGCAAGGCTCTAAGGAACTTAGCAAGACCCTGTCTCAAATAAAAAATAAAAAAGGCTGGGAATGTGGCTCCATGGTTAAGCACCCCCTCGGTTGAATCCCCAATACCAAAAAAAGAAAGAGAGAGTTACTACAATTAGGGAGAAGTATGGATATAAAGAGAATGAGCCAGATTAGATTTTTTTTTTAATGGCAATATTTTGACATAAGGAAAAATGCTATTTATAAAACAATTAAGCTTTGACTCTTGATCCTAAGTTAATGATATTTTACATTTTCTAGATAAAATTATTCTGTTCACATCCTATAAAACAAGTAATGATGGAAAATAAATTGGAGGTTCATAAGGATAAGACATTAAAGGAAGCAGTAGAAATGGCTTATAAGGTATGTTTAGTTGCATTTATTTATCTTTGTATTTTTCACTTTAAATAATTGTTATTTACTATTCATTGCATTTATTATTGATAAACTTATATAACATTATTATAATTTCCTAAATTTTTATTATAGATAGTAGTAATATAAGATCTTGCAATAAATTTATAGCCCATTAATTCAGTCCTCTTTTATTCTTCTTTTTTTTTCTTTTTCTTTATTATTAGTTGTTCAAAACATTACAAAGCTCTTGACATATCATATTTCATACTTTTGATTCAAGTGGATTATGAACTCCCATTTTTACCCCTTATACAGAATGCAGAATCACATCAGTTACACATCCACTTTTTTACATTCTGCCATACTAGTGTATAACAGTGAGGGTCTCCTTCCATTTCCATGCAATTTCCCTTCTCTCTCCCTTTCCCTCCCGCTTCTCGTCCCTGTTTAATGGTGATCCTCTCTGTTCTTAGTTGCTCTATTCTTTTTTTTTTTTTTTTTTATTGTTGGTCGTTCAAAACATTACACAGTTCTTAATACATCATCTTTCACAGTTTGATTCAAGTGGGTTATGAACTCCCAACTTTACCCCGTTGTATACAGATTGCTGTATCACATCAGTTACCCTTCCATTGATTGACATATTGCTTTTCTAGTGTCTGATGTATTCTGCTGTCAGTCCTATTCTCTACTATCCCCCCTCCCCTCCCCTCCCCTCCCCTTTTCTCTCTCTACCCCTTCTACTGTAAATCATTTCTTCCATTTGTATTATCTTGTCTTACCCCTCCTTTCCTCTTATATATCATTTTGTATAACCCTGAGGATCGCCTTCCATTTCCATACGATTTCCCTTCTCACTCCCTTTCCCTCCCACCTCTCATCCCTGTTTAATGTAAATCTTCTTCTCAAGCTCTTCCTCCCTACCCTGTTCTTATTTACTCCCCTTATATCAAAGGGGTCATTTGGTATTTGTTTTTTAACGATTGACTAGCTTCACTTAGCATAATCTGCTCTAATGCCATCCATTTCCCTCCAAATTCTATGATTTTGTCATTTCTTAATGCAGAGTAATACTCCATTGTGTATAAATGCCACATTTTTTTTATCTATTCATCTATTGAAGGGCATCTAGGTTGGTTCCACAATCTTGCTATCGTGAATTGTGCTGCTATGAACATCGATGCAGCAGTGTCCCTGTAGCATGCTCTTTTTAAGTCTTTAGGGAATAGACCGAGAAGGGGAATAGCTGGGTCAAATGGTGGTTCCATTCCCAGCTTTCCAAGAAATCTCCATACTGCTTTCCAAATTGGCTGCACCAATTTGCAGTCCCACCAGCAATGAACAAGAGTGCCCTTTTCCCCGCATCCTCTCCAGCACTTATTGTTGTTTGACTTCCTAATGGCTGCCAATCTTACTGGAGTGAGATGGTATCTTGGGGTAGTTTTGATTTGCATTTCTCTGACTGCTAGCGATGGTGAGCATTTCTTCATGTACTTATTGATTGATTGTATGTCCTCCTCTGAGAAGTGTCTATTCAGGTCCTTGGCCCATTTATTGATTGGGTTATTTGTTATCTTATTGTCTAATTTTTTGAGTTCTTTGTATATTCTGGTTATTAGGGCTCTATCTGAAGTGTGTGGATTAAAGATTTGTTCCCAGGATGTAGGCTCCCTATTTATCTCTCTTATTGTTTCTTTTGCTGAGAAAAAACTTTTTAGTTTGAGTAAGTCCCATTTGTTGATTCTAGTTGTTAACTCTTGCGCTATGGGTGTCCTATTGAGGAATTTGGGGCCCGATCCCACAGTATGTAGATCGTAGCCAACTTTTTCTTCTATCAGATGTCGTGTCTCTGATTTAATATCAAGCTCCTTGATCCATTTTGAGTTAACTTTTGTGCATGGCGAGAGATAGGGATTCAGATTCATTTTGATGCAAATGGATTTCCAGTTTTCCCAGCGCCATTTGTTGAAGATGCTATCCTTCCTCCATTGCATGCTTTTAGCCCCTTTATCAAATATAAGGTAGTTGTAGTTTTGTGGATTGGTTACTGTGTCCTCTATTCTGTACCATTGGTCCACCCGCCTGTTTTGGTACCAATACCATGCTGTTTTTGTTACTATTGCTCTGTAGTATAGTTTGAAGTCTGGTATCGCTATACCGCCTGATTCACACCTCCTGCTTAGCATTGTTTTTGCTATTCTGGGTCTTTTATTATTCCATATGAATTTCATGATTCTTTTATCTATTTCTACAAGAAATGCTCTTGGGATTTTGATTGGTATTGCATTGAACTTATAGAGAACTTTTGGTAATATCGCCATTTTGATGATGTTAGTTCTGCCTATCCATGAACGGGGTATATTTTTCCTTCTTCTAAGATCTTCTTCTATTTCTCTCTTTAGGGTTCTGTAATTTTCATTGTATAAGTCTTTCACCTCTTTTGTTAGGTTGATTCCCAAGTATTTTATTTTTTGGGGGGATATTGTGAATGGAGTAGTTGACCTCATTTCCGTTTCAGAGGATTTGTCGCTGATATACAGGAATGCCTTTGATTTATGCGTGTTGATCTTATATCCTGCCACTTTGCTGAATTCATTTATTAGCTCTAATAGCTTCTTTGTAGACCCTTTTGGGTCTGCTAGGTATAGGATCATATCATCTGCAAATAGTGATAATTTAAGTTCTTCTTTTCCTATTTTTATGCCTTTAATTTCTTTCGTCTGTCTAATTGCTCTGGCCAGTGTTTCAAGGACTATGTTGAACAGAAGTGGTGAGAGAGGGCATCCCTGTCTTGTACCAGATCTTAGAGGGAATGCCTTCAATTTTTCTCCATTCAGAATGATGCTGGCCTGTGGCTTATCATAGATTGCTTTTACAATATTGAGGTATGTTCCGGTTATCCCTAATTTTTCTAGAGTTTTGAACATAAAGGGATGCTGAATTTTGTCGAATGCTTTTTCTGCATCTATCGAGATGATCATATGGTTCTTATTTTTAAGTCTATTGATGTGGTGAATAACATTTATTGATTTCAGTATATTGAACCAGCCTTGCATCCCAGGGATGAATCCTACTTGATCATGGTGTATAATTTTTTTGATATGTATTTGAATCCGATTCGCCAGAATTTTATTGAGGATTTTTGCGTCAAGGTTCATTAGAGATATTGGTCTGTAGTTTTCTTTCTTTGAAGTGTCTTTGTCTGGTTTCGGAATCAGGGTGATGTTGGCCTCGTAGAATGAATTTGGAAGTTCTCCCTCTTTTTCTATTTCCTGAAATAGCTTGAAAAGTATTGGTGTTAGTTCCTCTTTAAAGGTTTTGTAAAACTCTGCTGTATACCCATCCGGTCCTGGGCTTTTCTTAGTTGGTAATCTTTTGATGGTTTCTTCTATTTCCTCTATTGTTATTGGTCTGTTTAGGTTGTCTATATCCTCCTGACTCAATCTGGGCAGATCATAAAAGAGTTAAGGAATTTATCTATGCCTTCACTATCTTCTATTTTATTAGAGTATAAGGATTCAAAATAATTTCTGATTATCTTCTGAATTTCTGAAGTGTCTGTTGTGATATTGCCTTTTTCATCCCGTATGTTAGTAATTTGAGTTCTCTCTCTTCTTCTCTTCGTTAGCATGGCTAAGGGCCTGTCGATTTTATTTATTTTTTCAAAGAACCAACTTTTAGTTTTGTCAATTTTTTCAATTGTTTCTTTTGTTTCAATTTCATTAATTTCAGCTCTGATTTTAATTATTTCTTGCCTTCTACTTCTTTTGCTGTTGTTTTGCTCTTCTTTTTCTAGGATTTTGAGATGAAGTAAGAGATCATTTATTTGTTGGTTTTTTCTTTTTTTGAGGAATGAACTCCAAGCGATGAATTTTCCTCTTAGAACTGCTTTCAGTGTGTCCCATAGATTCCGATATGTTGTGTCTGTGTTTTCATTTAACTCTAGGAAGTTTTTAATTTCCTCCTTGATGTCTTCTAAAACCCATTGATCATTCAGCATCCTATTGTTCATTCTCCAAGTGATGCTTGATTTTTCCTTCCTTCTTTTATCATTGATTTTCAGTTTTATTCCATTATGATCAGATAAGATGCATGGTATTATCTCTACCCCTTTATATTGTCTAAGAGTTGCCCTGTGACATAATATATGGTCTATTTTTGAGAAGGTTCCATGTGCTGCTGAGAAAAAGGTGTAACTACTTGATGTTGGGTGGTATAGTCTATATATGTCAATTAAGTCTAGGTTGTTAATTGTGTTATTGAGTTCTATAGTTTCCTTATTTAACTTTTGTTTGGAAGATCTGTCCAGTGGTGAGAGAGGTGTGTTGAAGTCTCCCATGATTATTGTATGGTGATCTATTAGACTCTTGAACTTGAGAAGAATTTGCTTGATGAACACAGCTGCACCATTATTTGGGGCATATATATTTATGATTGTTATGTCTTGTTGGTGTATGGTTCCCTTGAGCAGTATGAAGTGTCCTTCTTTATCCCTTTTGATTAACTTTGGCTTGAAATCTATTTTATTAGATATGAGTATGGACACTCCTGCTTGTTTCTGCAGTCTATATGAGTGGTATGATTTTTCCCAACCTTTCACCTTCAGTCTATGAATATCTTTTCCTATCAGGTGCGTCTCCTGTAGGCAGCATATTGTTGGGTCTTGTTTTGTGATCCATTCTACTAGCCTGTGTCTCTTAATTGGTGAGTTTAAGCCATTAACATTTAGGGTTATTATTGAGATATGGTTTGTTCTTCTAGCCATATTTGTTTATTGATGTTACTAAACCTGATTTGTTATTCTCTTTGACTACTTTCCCCCCTTTACTGTCCTACCTCCCATTGTTGGTTTTCAATGTTATTGTCCATTTCCTCTTCCTGTAATGTTTTGCAAAGGATTTTTTGAAGAGATGGTTTTCTAGCTGCGAATTCTTTTAACTTTTGTTTATCGTGGAAGGTTTTAATTTCATCTTCTATCCTGAAGCTTAATTTCGCTGGATACACGATTCTTGGTTGGAACCCATTTTCTTTCAGTGTTTGAAATATGTTATTCCAGGATCTTCTAGCTTTCAGAGTCTGTGTTGAGAGATCAACTGTTATCCTGATTGGTTTGCCCCTAAATGTAATCTGCTTTCTTTCTCTTGCAGCTTTTAAAATTCTCTCCTTATTCTGTATGTTGGACATCTTCATTATAATGTGTCTAGGTGTGGATCTCTTATGATTTTGCACATTCGGCGTCCTGTAGGCTTCTAGGATTTGGGATTCTGTCTCATTCTTCAAGTCTGGGAAGTTTTCTCGTATTATTTCACTGAATAGACTGTTTATTCCTTTGGTATGGAGCTCTGTGCCTTCCTGTATCCCAATGACTCTTAAATTTGGTCTTTTGATATTGTCCCATAGTTCTTGGATGTTCTGCTCATGGTTTCTTAGCAGACTTGTTGAGCTGTCTATGTTCTTTTCCAGTTGAAATACTTTGTCTTTATTGTCTGATGTTCTCTCTTCTAAGTGATCTACTCTGCTGGTAGTATTCTCAATTGAGTTTTTAAGTTGGTTTATTGTTTCCTGCATTTCTAGGATTTCTATTTGTTTGTTTTTTATTACCTCTATCTCCCTGTGAAATTGATCTTTTACTTCCTGGATTTGTTTGTCAATGTGATCTTTCATTGTCTGATTTTGCTGTCTCATGTCTTCCTTGAGACTCCAGATCATCTGAAGCATATATATCCTGAACTCTTTATCTGACATTCCATCTGTTGCAGCTATTACCTCTTCTAAAGTTGAGTTGACCTGCATTGCTTGTGGTCCTTTCTTTCCTTGTCTTTTCATGCTGCTCACGTTTCTTTCTGCTTGGTGAAACTGTTGTGTTTATGAGTTTTTCCCCCTAATTATTTATATTGCTCTTGTATAGTTGAAAAATCTCCCTTGTAGGGCGGGTAGTGGCTGTGCTCCTTCTCTAGTTGGGGTGATCTCAATACTGCGCTGGCGGGCCGCTAGGCCTGCTCTGCCGGTTGTTCACAGGTCTGCCCACCCTGTGGGTGCGGGTGGCGGCTCTGCTCTGCCCCCCCTCCAATTGTGGCGATATGACTATCACCCCCTCGGGTCGTTGGGCCTGATCCGGATGCGGGCGGCTGCTCTGCTCTGCCCCTACTCCAATTGGAGTGGTGTATCTACCATGCTGGCAGGCCTCTAGGCCTGTTCTGTTGGTGGGTCTCAGGTCTGCCTGACTCTGGCAGTAAGGGGAGTTGGGTGTCGAGAGTCCTTTGGTCCTTGCGGTCACGCCCACAGAGAGATTTTGAAGTTTCCTGGTTGTTTGCCAGGTGGGCGAGGCTATTAGCAGAGCCCGGAGGGCATGGCCATGTGCGGGGCCATACGGGGACCCTTCTAGCTGAGTCGGGCCACCGGGAGCCACGTGAAGAGCGGGGTAGCTGTGTCTGCGTGGTTAAGATCCGGGCGGGTGGTTTGGCTGTTCGCCGAGCGAGAGCAGGGCCTCCCGGGAGAGCCGGTATGGCGGAGGCGTCTGCCAGTTTGGGCTGCCACTCTGCTCCGGGCTGCCGCCGCTTTCAGAAGCTGCTGGTGGTTGCGGGATTGGACCTCTGCGCCCGCCAGGGGGGCCACCTGTAGAGCCGGGTAGCTGCGACCGCGTGGTTACGAACCAGGCAGGTGAGGCGGCTGTTCCCAGAGCGAGCACTAGGCCTCCCAGGGGAGCCCGGATGGCGGAGGCCGAATTCCGGTTTGGGTGGGGCGGGCCAAGTTGCTCCGGGTGTCCGCCACTTGCAAAAACGGCTGCTGGTTGCAGGAGTTGATTTCTGCATCCGCCGCGGGGCCACCTGTCTAGCCGGGTAGCTGTGGCCGCGTGGTTAGGAACCGGGTGGGTGAGGCGGCTGCTCCCAGAGCGAGCACTAGGCCTCCCAGGGGAGCCCGGATGGCGGAGGCCGAAATCCGGTTCGGGCGGGGCGGGCCAAGTCGCTCCAGGTGTCCGCCGCTTGCAAAAACGGCTGCTGGTTGCAGGAGTTGATTTCTGCACTCGCCGTGGGGCCACCTGTCTAACCGGGTAGCTTTGGCCTCGTGGTTAGGGACCGGGCGGGTGAGGCGGCTCCTCCCAGAGCGAGATCTAAGCCTCCCGGGGAACCGCTTGCCGGAACAGCTGATGGCTCGGGGACTAGATCTCTGTGCCCACGTGGCCGTCCAAGATCCACTTCTCTGGGACAAACTGTCACTTCCAATAAACCTACCAGTTCACGGCAGCTCTCTTCTTAAGGGAATTATGCTAGAAGTTCCTCCGTAGGTAGGCTGCCGCTGTTCCAATGGGTCTTTCTTATCTCGTTAAAGTGGAGACGTTAGAATCGCTGCTTCCTCGCCGGCCGCCATGTTGGATCCCAGTTGCTCTGTTCTTAGTTGCCCTCCTTATATCAAAGAAGACATTTGGCATTTGTTTTTTAGGGATTGGCTGGCTTTACTTAGCATAATCTGCTCTAATGCCATCCATTTCCCTGCAAATGCCATGATTTTGTCATTTTTTCGTGCTGAGTAATACTCCATTGTGTATAAATGCCACATTTTTTTTTATCCATTCATCTATTGAAGGGCATCTAGGTTGGTTCCACAGTCTAGCTATTGTGAATTGTGCTGCTATTAACATCGATGTAGCTGTATCCCTATAGTACGCTCTTTTAAGGTCTTAGGGGAATAGTCCGAGAAGGGGAATAGCTGGGTCAAATGGTGGTTCCATTCCCAGCTTTCCCAGGAATCTCCATACTGCTTTCCAAATTGGCCGCACCAATTTGCAGTCCCACCAGCAAAATACAAGTGTACCCTTTTCCCCACATCCTCATCAGCACTTGTTGTCGTTTGACTTCATAATGGCTGCCAATCTTACTGGAGTGAGATGGTATCTTAGGGTGGTTTTAATTTGCATTTCTCTGACTGCTAGAGATGGTGAGCATTTTTTTGTGTACTTGTTGACTGATTGTATGTCCTCCTCTGAGAAGTGTCTGTTCAGTTCCTTGGCCCATTTGTTGATTGGGTTGTTTGTTTTCTTATTGTTTAATTTTTTGAGTTCTTTGTATACTCTGGATATTAGGGCTCTATCTGAAGTGTGAGGAGTAAAAATTTGTTCCCAGGATGTAGGCTCCCTATTTACCTCTCTTATTGTTTCTCTTGCTGAGAAAAAACTTTTTAGTTTGAGTAAGTCCCATTTGTTGATTCTTGTTTTTAATTCTTGCGCTATGGGTATCCTGTTAAGGAATTTGGAGCCTGACCCCACAATATGTAGATTAGAGCCAACTTTTTCTTCTATCAGGAGCAGAGTCTCTGTTTTGTTATCAAGCTCCTTGATCCATTTTGAGTTAACTTTTGTATATGGCAAGAGAAAGGGATTCAGATTCATTTTGTTGCATATGGATTTCCAGTTTTTCCAGCACCATTTGTTAAAGATGCTATCTTTTCTCCATTGCATGCTTTTAGCACCTTTGTCAAATATATCTCTTTTATTCTTCTTTGGAAAATATACTCAATTGATTTTGAGAACTTCCTCACTCTGAAAGCCAGTTAATTATAATTAAAAACAAAATATTTATTTGTTCTTTCTAGTCATTTAGCAGCTATTTATTAAGTAGCTACTATATGAAGCATTAGAGATACCGGAAAAAGATGGTTACTACCCACATGGGGTTTGTAACACATTAGAAAAAAATAGTATTTAAACATCCCAATTTGCGTTGATTTTATTTTTTATAAGCTAAATCAATAGTATATTGAAATAATTTATTCTGAGATCTTAACCAGAATAGAGATATTTGGGGAACATTATTCTAAGCTGAGAAGGCAGCATGCGTAAAGCTCTGAGGTAAAGGAGGTGCTTGGCATGTTCAAGAAACAAAAAGAAGGAGTACTGTGTTTACGTTATCTTGAATTAGAGCACAGAATAACAAAATAAATTATGATATCTTATAGGAATGATATTACATTTTGTTCTAAGAATTATGAAAAGTTACTTGTGGGGTTGGAAAGGTAAATAGAGAAGCACTCTTACCGGATCATTCAAAATATCATTTGTGGTTCTTTACAAATGAAAAATTTCCCTTTTCCATAAAAACCTAATAGAACTTAACTAAAGTTAGTCATTCATTACCTGGAGAAAAATTCTATACTTTATCATTTTGTATATTTTATATGTATGATTAGTTAGACAACTAAAAACAGCTCACAAGATAGCTGATCCTTTTCTCAAAGTGTGAACCAGTGCATAACCTGTATCAGAATCACAATAAAAATAATGTTCTTATTTAAAAATGCTGATTTTTACAAATGAATCAGAATTTCTGTGTTCAACTTGGGAATAATGCATTTTAGACAGGTATCCCAGGGGATTCTTAGGTATATTAAAATTTGAGAACTGTTTGTATTATATACCTGGTCTTATAAAGTGTTTACCAATGTCGAAATTTTTACATTTTGTTGTGTGGCTATTTTAATTAATATCACTGTTCTTCTCTAGACTGTAAGCACATGAAAAGCAAATACTATTCTAGTTTTGCTCATCATTTCATTTCTGATACTTGCCTGGTATATATTAGAGTCCATATTGGGTGGATATGTAAATGAGTAAGTGAAGGAATAAACAATAAGATGGATGGATGGCTCTGGATTTACCTCATTGTAGCGAAATCCTTTAAACCTAGTGTTGGACTTAAGCATCATCCCTGTAAAACAGGGGTAAAACCAAATTAGACTAAAGTGGAAAAAATAACTTAACAAAATACAGTTTTACAGAGTAAGTTCAATTAGTGTTATAGCAATAAGGATAGTTCATCCATTGTTTAATATAGGAGGAAAAAAATATTTATCTCGAAAGTAGGAAATAAAAGTTCATAAAGAGTCAAACAGAAAAGAGAGATCAATCTTATATACCCAAAACAGAGCTGCTTCTCTGGGGGTGGGAGGTAGTGAAATAGAGATCAAGGGGTACACACTAAGGCTTTCAGATCTTCCTTTACAGTCATAATCACAACCCCTTCATGGACATTGAATACTTCTTAGCAGTCCTACTATGTTTCTCCAGAAGTCTCGTTTCCCATTCATGAGATGTTGCCTCCAGGGTACATTATCTACTAGTGACATGAGCTAGAGGAACATCTATAAATGCAGTTCTCAAACTATGCTTTGTAGGTGTTCTGGAGACTGATAGTAAAGGTTATGTCCATAGAGGAATGGATAACTCTTGGAAGAAATAGAAACCATAATTTTTTTTTATTGGTTGTTCAAAACATTACATAACTCATGGCATATCATCTTTCAAACATTTGATTCAAGTGGGTTATGAACTCCCATTTTTACCCCAAATACAAGTTGCAGAATCACATCGGTTACACATCCCCATTTTTCCATAATGCCATATTAGTGACTGTTGTATTCTGCTACCTTTCCTATCCCCTACTATCCCCCCTCCCCTTCCCTCCCATCTTCCCTCTCTACCCCATCAGCTGTTGTTCAATTCTCTCCCTTGTTTTTTTTTCCCCTTTCCCCTCACCATCTCTTATATGTAATTCTGTGTAACAATGAGGGTCTCCTTCCATTTCCATACAGAGAAACCATAATCTTTATAATGTTTACTAGATAGTCAAGTTATCAATTCTGTTATATATTGGATCAAAAAACCAAAGATGCGTGTTTTACTTGGTTGTTGTTCTCCCATTGTGTTTAGTAATTACAGAACAGTAGATTGTAATATATTGATTTTGAGCCCATCTAAAGTTTAGAATGTTGATTTTTTTATATAAAAAAGTCTTTATTGAGGACATGTGGAATGTAGCTTTTGAATCATCTTTTTAAAAATCCTCTATTCAGGGGTTGGGGATTATTTAGCTCAGTGGCAGAGCGCTTGCCTAGCTGGCTCAAGGCAGAGTTTGGTCCTTGACTCTTGGGGGGAAGATATAACCCTCTCCTGATGGGGAGAATCACAGACTCTGGGACAGGAGTCCCTGTGTTTCTTATTCGCTAGCAAAGCAATAAAACTTCTTTTTCCTTTTTCTTAAAATAAATAAATAAATGTCTTTAAAATGTTAGTGCATAGTATATGATTTGAAACATGGTCATTTAAAAATCACATTTAAGTTGTCTCCATAGCTTTGATGTCTTTGATTCAAATCATAACTACATAGATTTTGTTAAGACTATTGACTAATTAATAGGATTATCACACACAGGACTAAACACTATTATTTTTTTTCTCTTGCTTGGGTTGTTTTCTTCTAGATGATGGATTTAGAAGAGGTAATACCCTTGGATTGCTGTCGCCTTGTTAAATATGATGAGTTTCATGATTATCTAGAACGATCATATGAAGGAGAAGAAGATACACCAATGGGACTTCTTCTAGGTGGAGTCAAGTCAACGTATATGTTTGACCTACTTCTGGAGACAAGAAAGCCTGATCAAGTTTTCCAGTCTTATAAACCTGGAGGTAAGCAATCTTATGCTATTTTTATTTGTACTGGATTTAAATTTTTCACAAGAAAATGTTCTGTTTGTAGAAATAGATATAATTTAAACCTTTAAGTCTATTCTTAACATTTAGAATAATTGAAGTAGTTAGCAATAAGCTTGGAAATGAATAGCATCAGCAAGAAGTCTGCAATGGGATTTTCTTCTCTATTTTGTATTACTGAATCATTTGGTACTGAGTAATCCTATATGCCATAAATCCCTGAAATTAGCACCTAATCTCTTAGGAGGATCTCACTCTTCTTCTTACCTCATTCTCTTTTCCTTGCTTCAAAGAAACTTATTGCCAGAACGTCTCTGTTTTTAGTGTCTTTTTGGAAGAGGTGGATTCCTAACCCTATCACTGTCCACATTTCCAGTCTCTTTCTACAGACCCCGGGAGGCTTTTTGCTCTTTTCATGAATTCTGTCATATTTCCTTAGTACATTTGCCCTTTTCTTTGAGAATGACTTGGATAGCAAAGTATAATGCCCCTACTCTCTCTAGAGTAGTCCCTAAAGAGTTACATGGTCTTCTTCATTTCCAGAGTTTTCTTACTAGAAAACTGTATGTAAAGCATAATAAATAGGAGGAAAAATCCAAGCATAATTTTACAAAATTCTTACTGTTGTATCTCGACCCTAACTCCTGTCCATCGGTGGGAAGTCAAAATTCTGATTTGTGTTCTCTAATTTTTATCCCTGAAAGTTGAACTTAGAAATCTTATTGTGCCCTTTCATATTCTGTTTCTCTGTGGATCCCGCAGGCCTTCCTATTTTATGAAGGCTCTTCTTTCCAAAGTACATTAAATGTAATATTCTTCCATGGAACCCATCTTTCTCTCATGGGGGGAAATTTTATTTTTGAAAACTTGGTGCCTTTTGCAGTTGAACTCTGCTCATTCTGTAGCATTCCCCTGAAGAACTTTCTTAACTAGATAGAAAAAAGGATACAATTAAAGGATACCATGAGTCAGCAATAAAATCAATTAAAAAAAAGAACTGAGAATGTAACTACGAATTATAAATGTATAAAGTAATTTCTATTATTCACTAATTATTATGAAGTCTATTTTATCATTTAGATTTAGCAACATGGGGGAAAATCTGAGCATTGACATGAGGTTAAAACAAAGTAACTATTAAATATAGTACTTGAAAATCATTTGTTTTCCAATAAAGTAAAAGTTTGGTTATAAACATGATCTCCTAAAAACATAAGAGAAAGCACAATTAAAGTGTAATGTGAAGGATTTAAGTAACAAAACAGATAAATGAGACTAGTTTTTTTGTGTGTGCAGAATTTTCCATGTGTTATAGAGGAAAAGGAGGAGAGGAAAGGAGGACTTTGATTATGAGCAAAGTCATAAATGGTTTAATGAAAGCTGTTTAAAAGCCACTGGGATTCTATATATATGTCCCCTATAGTATTTGTTTTGCAGTCTCTAGATATTTATATTCGAATTTATTTATACATATTATATTTATATATTTACATATATATTTATATTTATTTAGTGCTATGGTTTTTGTTCTGTATTTGGAGCTTTAGAAGTTGATTTCAATTAATAATCCTCACTTTTCCCTTCCATTCTCTCCCCTTCCCATTTTTAAAAATTTATTCTAATTAGTTATACATGACAGTAGAATGCATTTTGACACATTGTACATAAATGGAGCACAATTTCTCCTTCTGTGGCTGTACATGGTACAGTTGCACCTGGAGTATAATTATACATGTATATAGGGAATAATGTCCATCACTTTCCACCATCCTTCCCATCCCCACACTTCCTACCCTTCCCTTACTCCCCTCTGTATAATCCAGAGTTCCTTCATTCTTCTATCTGCCCCCCACGCCCCACTATGGATCAGTGTCCGCTTATCAGAGAAAACATTTGGCCTTTGGGTTTTGGAGTTTGGCTTATTTCTCTTAGCATGATAAATATTCTCTTAGTATAATATTTTCTAGTTCCATCCATTTATCTGTAAATGCCATAATTTCATTCTTATAAGGCTGAATTATATTCCATTGTGTATCTGCACCACATTTTCTTTATCCATTCATCTGTTGAAAGACATCTAGTTTGATTTCATAGTTTAGCTATTGTAAATTGAGCTGCTATAGACATTGATATGGCTGTGTCACTGTAGGATACTAATTTTAAGTCCTTTGGGTGTAAACCGAGGAGTGGGTTAGCTGAGTCAAATGGTGGTTCCATTCCAAGTTTTCTGAGGAATCTCCATACTGCTTTCCATATTGGTTGCACCAATTTGCATTCCCATCCACAGTGATTTTTAATAATGTGCTTTTAATAAATTTGTCAATAGTTATGTTTTAGAACGAAATAAAGCCATACATTTTTAAAAATCACATTTTACTTTTGTAGGTAATGTATAGTGCAGAGGGCAAAAGTAATACTTCGTAGTGAAGACTGCTATTTTTAAAGAAATCTAAGAGAACTTTTTAACTAGCCTCATTTCCTTGTGTCTCTTTGCTTGTATTGTGATAAATTGTGAAGAAGTTTTAAACATGTGTTATGTGTATAAAGTACATTTATATACTGGTAATTAGAAAATACTCTCTTAATTAAAAACACTGTTTTAACACTGTTAGCAGCACTCATCTATTAAAAACACATTAAGAATGTAGTGCTCATATGAAATAGATTTAAAAAATAACCTCCAATTATGTTTTTGTATCTTCACATGTGACAGAAGTGATGGTGAAAGTTCATGTTGTTGATCTAAAGGCAGAAACTGTAGCTGCTCCCATAACTGTTCGAGCTTACTTAAATCAAACGGTTACAGAGTTCAAACAACTGATTTCAAAGGTAAGTTTTAAAATTGGTCAGTGAATATCTTTTGAGGGCCTGCTGGAGGCACTGTGTGATAGTTATAAGTAAAATGTAGGCTCTACCTTAAGAGGCAGTTTTTATAGTTAGGGCACAACTCTAGTAGGAAAGGACATTTCAGATAGAAGGAACAAATTGAACCAAGTATGGAGGCAAAAAAGCATGAAGCAAATACACATAACCATAATTTTGTGAGCTTTGGGTGGATCATTGTGAAGTGGGCCTGGAGATGTAAATTCAGTTATTTAATGGGAGGCTTTAAACAGGAATAGTGAAAATTTGGGCTCCCTTTTGGTGCAGGCAATAGAGAGTAGATTTTTTTTATTTGTTTTCTTTTTTAAGTACAGCAGTAGTATGAACAGATCTGTGTTATAGATTGAAAAGTCTGCTGACAGTAGACTGGTGATTCAGATGGATTGAAGGAGAGTCAGAAATGGGGATGAGGAAGCTGTTGAAATAATTCAGTTGAAGGCATATGGCTGGAAATGAGAGAAAGTAGAGCTTATGATAGATTGTGAGAGTGATTATATAAATAGACTCTGTAGGACTTTTAATTGGTGAAAGTTGGTGTAAAACAGGAGTACAGAGACCCTGAAAAGCTTCAAATTTGGGTGACAGAAAGGTAATGATATATTAATAGCAATAGAGGAGTGAGGTGGAGAAGCAGACTCAACATGGAAGGGGATGAGTTAAATATTGGTCCCATTATGCAAGTTGGTGATAGAAAACATAGTCTTGTTCCAGATTTTTGAACTGGAAAAATATGATGATGAAAACATTTAAATTTCTTTGGGGAATGGGCTAGTCTACTTCAGACAAACCGTTACTTACTGTCTTTTCAAGCGTCGTGTACACTATAGAACCTTGAACACACACGAGCGGGCAAAATTTTACAGGGTTCTCTAACTCGCGTAGTGAAAATTGTTCAGTAATTGAAAATTAGGAAATTGAGTCTGGTTTTCAGCCATTTATCTTTTATCTCATTATATGGGGGTTTAATACCAGTATAGCAGGGTTGCCATAAACATTAAAAAATAAGTGCTTTGTATGAAAAAAATTGTAAATATTATAAGAATTGGTGGCAATTATTATGTTAAACACAAAACAATGACTTCTAACACTTTTTACAAAGTAATAATATTCAGGAGACAAACGATGTTGCAAAATTATATTTTTTATGATTAAATTGCTAATAAATTCATACTATGTTAATATAATTGCTCTTCATTTAAACAATACAAATGCTAGATGTAAAGAATTTCAGTTTAGTCTGGAGTATAAGCACTCACATAGGATACAAACACACACACATATAATGTACTGATTCCTTCCCTGATGAAGCTAATAATCTTCTTAAGGAAAAATATGTTTAAGAAACAAATGTAGCACTGCGGGGCCACGCAGCCTGTGATCCTAGCAGCTCCAGAGGCTGAGGCAGGAAGATCACAGTCAGCCTCAGCAATTTAGTGAAGTCCTAGGTAACTCCTTGAGACCCTGTCTCTAAATAAAATACAAAAAAGGGCTGGAGATGTGGTCAGTGGTTAAGTGCCGCCGGATTCAATCCCCAGTGCAAAAAAAAAAAAAAAAAAACAAAGAAGAGGAGGAGGAAAAGAAATGTAGTCAAAGGACATTGTGCTAGCAAATATTGTTTGTTTTTGTTTTGTAATAGTGAGGATTGTATACAGGGGTATATTACCACTGAGCCACACCCCCAATCCTTTTTAATTTTTACTTTGAGACAGGGACTCACTAAATTGCTGAGACTAGTCTATAACTTGTGATCCTTCTACCTCACCTACTGGAATTACTGGCGTATGCCACTGTACCCCACATTAAATATACTGTTTCAAAATATAATGAAGCTGCCTGAGAATTTGATGTTCACAGCTGACACCATTAGTTGTATTGAAAACAAATTGTTTTAAAATAAATTATTTTTATTTGCTCATTTTATCTGAAATTGATAAAATTACTGCAAAAATTAAGAATGTGGAATTTCAGAATAACTTAGTATTAATCCCATTTTCAACAGATTAAAACTGATTTAGTAAAAGCATCAACAATTTATTTACAATATATAGCAGGGCCTATCAAAAAACCAAGATATTTTAACTCTTGGTTTGACATCAACTCTCAAAGTCAATTATTCACTGCCTTTAGAATCACATCACCTCCTCTACATGATGTGTGAGAGGAGTAGAATCTTTAGCAAAAAAATCCTACCTTTAAAATCAGAGCATACATTTACAAGAGATACTTTGTTTTTCTAATTCATATCTTAATTAATGGATATAACTAGTAATTTTTTCCTTAGATTCTCCAAAAATTTTAAAACCTCTGCCAAAATTATTTTTCTCTTTATTTTCTCTCTGATATTTTTAAGAACTTTCTACATCAAGCAAAAGTACTTTTGAAAGAGTACTTTTTTATGAAATTACTTTCATTGTAGGCCATCCATTTACCTGCTGAGACCATGAGAATAGTACTGGAACGCTGCTATAATGATTTGCGTCTTCTCAGTGTACCCAGTAAAACCCTGAAAGCTGAAGGTTTTTTTAGAAGTAACAAGGTATGTCCTTTTTTATCTTTATTACTATTTTCTTTGCTGATAATAAGTGAAATGAAGTTCAATGTTATACACTTGACCTCCTGAGCTGTCCACCATGTGTCTGGACCTGACCTTTATAATTTGTACTTCCTCCCAATAATTACCTTCCTTAGTAGTCAGGTTCAGTCAGGCTTCTTTCTCTCCTTTGAATCAATTCTTTCTGTGTGTGTCTCCTCTTTGTGTGCACTACTACCTGGAGTGTTATTTCTTCTCTCTCTACATTTGTTTTTCAAGCCTCAGATTAGTCCTGCCTCTTTGTTGAAGGCTTAATGACTGAATCTACTTACAATGATTATGTCTTCTCAATTTTGTTCATCCTTGGCTTCTTCCAAAAAGATAGTTCTTTATACCGAAAGCTAAAGGCAAGCCTACTATACAGAATATTATCATTTTGGATTTATCACATTTTCCAGTCTCATTCATCTTAGTGCATCTTAAGTCTTATATCTCATTTAACCATTTTCAGTATTTTTTAAAATGTTATTTTCATTCACCTATATCCTAATACTTTTCTGTGTGTTGTTTTTTTTAAAAAAATATATTATCTAATAGTTCTGATTTGTATCATTTATTAGCTAATAATAGTGTTATTTTATGCAAAAATAATGCTGTTGATAGTGCCAATTTTGTGTATGTGAATTTCCTTTCTTTAAACTTTTTGTTATGGAACATTTCAAACATATACAAAAGCAGAGAGACTATAGAGTAATGCCCTTCCATGTCCCCATCACCCAGCTTCTACAGTTATCAACTCTTTTTTCATATGTATGTAACTACTCACTTTCTCTAAATCATTTGAAAAATATCCTCTGCATCATCTCTTTTCATCTATTAATAATGTGAACATGTATCTCTCCGGGGTGAGAATTCTTTTTAAAAAGTAAATGTAATTTTAAAAAATAAGTATAATTATATACCTAAAAAAAATCTAAATGTTTTGCACACTATTTAGACCATATTCCAATTTCTGTGAATATCTTAAAAAACTTTTTTTCAAATAAAGGGAAGTATGGGGAAGAAAAGTTCATAATATATTTCTTAAGACATAATGTATTTCTTAAGCTATAGAATTTCTTGTGTTGTTTGTTTGTTTGCTTCCTTGCACTTTATTTGTTGTAAAACCAGATCATTTGCTTATTAAATGTCTTTAAAATTTGGATTTATTTATATTCCTTTATTCATGCTCAACTTTAGCTTCCTAAAAGGCAGCATGTATAATATAAAACGTTTTTATAAATGAGCAGCCCAGTAAAGAAAGTGTATGTGTTTGTGTCTGTCCATATCTGCCCATCTTGGCATAGTTTTATGGCTAATTGCAAAGACTGATGAGCTTAATATTTCTTTTATTTTAGTCTCCAAAACAATGCAGTATCCTTTGGAAACACTATCATCACAATTTTATGATTTATTATGCACAGCCTTATATTGATTTTATTCTAATGATGAATAAAAATATCACTAACAAACTACATTGTAACTCTTTAACTTACTATTTAGGTGTTTGTTGAAAGTTCCGAGACTTTGGATTACCAGATGGCCTTTTCAGACTCTCATTTATGGAAACTCCTGGATCGACATGCAAATACAATTCGGTTATTTGTTTTACTACCTGAACAATCCCCAGGATCTTATTCCAAAAGGACAGCATACCAGAAAGCTGGAGGTGATTCTGGTAATGTGGATGAAGATTGTGAAAGAGTCACAGGACCTGTAGGGAGCCTAAAGTCTGTGGAAGCTATTCTGGAAGAAAGCACTGAAAAACTCAAAAGCTTATCGCTGCAACAACAGCAGGACGGAGATAATGGGGACAGCAGCAAAAGTACTGAAACGAGTGACTTTGAAAACATTGAATCACCTCTAAATGAGAGGGACTCTTCAGCATCAGTGGATAATAGAGAACTTGAACAGCACATTCAGACTTCTGACCCAGAAAATTTTCAGTCTGAAGAACGATCAGACTCGGATGTGAATAATGACAGGAGTACGAGTTCAGTGGACAGTGATATTCTTAGCTCCAGTCATAGCAGTGATACTTTGTGCAATGCAGATAATGCTCAGATCCCTTTGGCCAATGGACTTGACTCTCACAGTATCACAAGTAGCAGAAGAACTAAAGCAAATGAAGGGAAAAAAGAGACATGGGATACAGCAGAAGAAGACTCTGGAACCGATAGTGAATATGATGAGAGTGGCAAGAGTAGGGGAGAAATGCAGTACATGTATTTCAAAGCAGACCCCTATGCTGCAGATGAAGGCTCTGGGGAAGGACATAAATGTATGTACTTCAAAAGGAAATGGTTCTTTGAAACAGCATCAACTTTTTCCTCATTACAATTTTTAGTTGAGAATTGGTGACCAGCTGGTTAATCAATACATTAGTCAATACTTATGTCAAGTTTTGTGAAATTGTTTTTTTTTAAAAAAGATAATTCAATATTAGGAAAGAATAATGATAAAAATACCAAGTTTAAAAAAAAATGAGGAATAGTTAAAAAAAAGCTGACCCTCCTCCCTCAATTAAAAAAAAAGCCCAGATAACTTTAGAAAATTTGATATTCAATGCCCAGAAATTTTTATTTTATTTTATTTTATTTTATTTTTTGGTACTGGGGATTGAACCCAGGGGCACTCAACCACTAAGTCACATCCCTAGCCCTTTTTATTGTTTATTTTGAGACAGGGCCTCATTAAGTTGCTTAAGCACCTTGCTTTTGTTGAGGCTGGCTTTGAATTCAAGATCCGCCTGCCTTAGCCTCCCAAGCTGCTGGGGTTTCAGGTTAGCACCACTGCGCCTGGCCCCAGGAAAACTTTTTATTTGTGCATTCTCTCTATCCCCATTGCAATCAAGGACAACTTTTCCTCACCCCTAAAAATCCATAATTAACAGGAAAGTCAGACTTCAGGCAGGGTACAAACTAGAAGCTCTGAATTGTATAAATCTCAAAAAGATGAAAGAGATCTGCCAGTGTGGGGGTGTAAGACAAGTAGTAACAACACAAACATACAAATATGTAACATTCTGTGAGTTTTTTTAAAAAAAGAACATTTGAAAAGAACTTTAATGAAACCTCATACTAAAACTAGCCAAAGAATTAGCAACACAATGAAGTTCAAAATATAATTTTTTTCAAATGTAAAAGAAATATTTGAAAAACCAAATTAATGAAACAAATATGACCCCTTATATTTTTAGTTTTGAGAATGCTTATTTTCCCTTAAAGCTTCTCTGAAATTAATAAGACTTTGGTATCTTTTTTTGACAAATAAGAAAACTGAAGCTCTCAGAGGATGAATAATTTGCTTAAAAGTACATATAGTTAGTGAATAGTGGTACTATTATTAGAATAAAAGGCTTCTAATTGAATACACATGCTTTTACCTTTGGCAGAAAACCCTGCTTTATATCTATCCATTCTCCCACCCCATTAGTTATTTCCTGAATCCATTCTAGATACCTGCATAGCTATTGGAAGTAGAGACAATTAAGATGTAGTTTTATACTGCATCTACCAGGGAAGAGGTGTACAACCAAAAAAAAAAAAATTAGTGCTATGATTATTGAAGTCTGAGAATTCTGTCTTTTAAAAGAAAGTTGTAGAAATTATGAAATCAGTACTAAAGTATATAAATTTGTGCTTTTGGCTATGTATTTCCAAGTAATAATCATAAGACTTCCATACGTATATCTTACAGAGAGTCAGGTGTGGGAATGTGGATTAGTCACCCAAAATGGAGATAAAAATTATATAATGCTTTAAGCTTCTATGGAGCTTTTACCTAGGCTGCTCAGCATTATTTCATTTTAGTTCTCTTAACATAAAATTATTATCATTAATTAGTTTTCACTGGTGAAGTAACTGGCTCAAACAAGTTAAAATATTTTGCTTGGGTCACACCACTCCATAACTGCTGTCACTGTTATTTTTCTTACATCATAGTAATGAAAAAATAGCTACTCTGCTTCCTTAGCATAGTGAATCCGTCAAAGATCTGGGAAAATTAAGAGTAGCTCCTCTTTAGGAAAAGATTGTTCTTTTTAGTGGTCTGTTTTAGAATGATGTGCAGAAAATTTGGATGATTGTCTTAACCTTAGGAAGAATTTAATTGGAAATACTTATTGTTTGAAAAATCTCATTTCTATCATAGGATAGTAAATAAACCTTTTTTTTCCCTTATACCAGGGATTGAACCCAGCGGCACCTTACCACTGAGCTACATCCTCAGTGATTTTTATCTTTTATTTTGAAGCAGAGTCTTGCTAAATTGCTAAGGCTGGCCTCCTGCCTCAGTCTCCCATAGTTGCTAGGATTGGTGTGTGTAATTGTGTCCAGTTGATAAACTCTTTTAAAAGGAACATTGCTGGCTATTTTAACCTTTTTGGAAATTCGTACTAGTCTAATTTACTAGTATTCACTGAAATAATAAATATAATGAAGAGAAACCATCTGCTACAGTTTACATAGGCTTTCAGAAATCATACACAAGGTTTATTTAGATCTACTTAGAGTACAGCAAAGTTAGCTAGTCAAAGTCAAGTCTAATATATAAAGAGGACCCAGGAAATCATTCGGGAATATGCCTTTTTGTGTTTAGAAACTCATTCAGAGAAAGGGGAAGAGAGATAATAAACAGGAGCCAGGTTTTTCAGGAGTAGGTACTAAGAACAGTTCATCACAGTTCCTCAGTGATCTCAAAGTAGGTACCTAGGAAAACAAGTGAGCAACGAGTAAGTGACAAAATGGCCAAGTATAACAGGTAAACAAAGAACCTGATACCTGAAGAGTGACATGTTGTATGCAATATAGGCATTTCACTTAGGAAATAATTGAACTGGTCATTGTCAGTTATGACCCAGGAATTGTTTAGGGAGTTTCTATAGATGATTCTGTGGAAATACTTTACTCATGGGATCTAGTTATAGTTTCTAGGACCCTATATATAAACAGGAGGGCCAAGGTGGTAAATTGTAGTGCATTTGTACTGAAATATTTATGTACGATTTTTCTTCATTCAAGAAATACATATTTTAAAAAAAAGAAAAACTCTGAAGATATTTTGAGATTATGTTATAAAGAGACTGAATTCTCCACAGTCTTTTTTAGAGGTAGACAAAAAGTGGTATCATGGTCATCTCTAAAACTGAAATAATTAAGCCAATAAATTAACAATTCTTTGCCAGGACTATGCTTAGCAATTTATGTGTATTGACCCAACTGAGATATATAAATACTATAATGTTCATAATAAAGTAGATGTACTCAGAGTATAGGAAAGTTAGCTAGTCAAAATCAAGTCTAATATATAAAGAGGACCCAAGAAATCATTCAGGCCAGAACTTTTAATCTTTTGTTCCTACTCATCATTTTGAATGATTTTCAGAAAAAAAAAAAAAATTTCTATCTTCGTATATATACAATATTACTAGAAGTTAAAAGGGAAACCAAAATGGCAGTGTTATTTTGTATTTGAATAATGCTGTACTTGTCATAACAATAATATGTGAGATTAGTGTTACGATCTGTGGGAAAACTGAGATTCTGAGAGATTAGATACCCTACCTACAGCCATGTATAGGACTAAAGTGACAAAACAGATCTAGCCATAGATTTGGCACTGGGAATTGAACTGAGGGGTGCTTAATCACTGAGCCACAACCCCAGCCCTTTCTTTTTTTTTTTTTTTTTTTTTATTTTGAGACAGGTTTCTCACTAAATTCCTTAAGCCCTCATCAAGTTGCTGAGGCTGGCCTTGAACCTGTGATCTTCCTGTTTCAGCCTCCCAAGTCCCTGGGATTATAGGTATGTGCCACCACGCCTGGCTAGCCATAGACTTTTGATTTCTCATCAAGTAATTTTTCTGTTACCATCTATCCTCAAACTGGCTATCAGAAGCTTGCTGGCCAAAAGCTAGATTATTAGTGTTTATGGGCACTCCCTAAAGTTTAAAAGTTGACATTTTAAACAACCTAAAAGAAATGGCTGCCTCATAAGATACGTGATAACTGGGCATGGTGGTGCACATCTGTAATCCAAATTTACTCAAGAGGCTGAGGATCACAGGTTTGGGCCCAGCCTGATCACCTTAGTGAGACTTTGCTCAATGGTAGAATGCCCCTAGATTCAATCCCTACTACAGAAAAAAGGGATATAGTAAACAAAGTTCATCACATTTATATTTTCTTCAAATTTGTAGTCGTTACATTATAATGTAACTATATCTTAAAACCAAGAAAAGAGTCAGTGAACACTAATTCATTTGAAAAATCCATTAAAAAAATTCATATATCGGAGTTGGGATGACCTGAGAATGTAAATCTAGAGTGTTCTTAGATTCTCATCCTTTACCCTTGTCCTAGATTTTGTAGAAAAACATGACCTACAATCAGGGGAGTCTCAGGGATGTAGAAGGACCATGAACCTGAGCAGCATGGCAGTTCCTGTACTTAGCACTGAAAACGAGACAGCTAAGTTAAGTTTTTGTTAGAATATGAGGACCAGGATAAATAGAACATTCTGGAAATA
Source organism: Ictidomys tridecemlineatus (assembly GCF_052094955.1). Lineage (NCBI taxonomy): Eukaryota > Metazoa > Chordata > Mammalia > Rodentia > Sciuridae > Ictidomys > Ictidomys tridecemlineatus. The sequence continues at coordinate 50,223,879 of NC_135480.1, read as the reverse complement.
CCCTCATGAGTAGCTTATAAAATAAGGTACAAAAGATTGAAATGATTAAGTATTAGAAAAAATATAGCCTATCAAAGATTATCGTATTATAATGCCAAAGAGCTTGAGTTTAAGCCCAGGGGAAGTGGGAGTTTCTGGTCCACTTAAATTCAGTTCTCTTGCAGTCCAAATACATGGTTAATATGCTAGTCTTGATTTTTTTTTTTTTTCTGGTAGAAATGCCAGAAAAAAATTATACTGCTAGATAATATTCTAACAGTTTTGTAGGTATTTGCTGTTTTCCTGGCACTCTGCTAAAAGCATGATAAATGAACAGTATCAAAATCACAGTACACCATGAGGCAGGTACTAATATTATCTTCTTTTTTTCACAAAGAAACAAAGGTACAAATGCCCATGACCTGCTCCATGTCCTATAGTTAGTAAGCAGAGGAGGCAGGTGGAACTCAGTCAGAGCCTACACTATTACTGTGTAGAGCTTAAAATGTGTATATTTTAAAAGAATCCCTGTAGTTTGGTTTTGAAATTCAGCAATACAAATAAGTAAATAAGCAGTTAAATTATCTCAGAACAGTTAAAGCTGTCATATATTATCATATATTAAGTGTCCTTGTTTGTCTTCATCCAATACAGTATATTATCTAAAAGTCTAAGAGATACTTTTTTCTGCTTACTATATAAAAAGAAATTTATGACCTGTTTCATATACTCAAAGAGGTTTCTTTTACATTTTTGTTCCTTTTTTGTTTTGGTTTTTTGTGCTTAGGGTTGATGGTACATGTTGATAAAAGAATTACTCTGGCAGCTTTCAAACAACATTTAGAGCCCTTTGTTGGAGTTTTGTCATCTCACTTCAAGGTCTTTCGAGTGTATGCCAGCAATCAAGAATTTGAGAGCGTCCGACTGAATGAAACACTTTCATCATTTTCAGATGACAATAAGGTTGATTAATCATTGAATAATTAGATCTGTTTTAAATGATAGATTTGAGAACACCTTGCACTACTTCCTAGTAAGGTGGAGTAGATACCTTAAAAGAATGGTTTTTCTTTGATGTTTATTTGGGATGTTTTGATTATTGATATTCTTTATTCATCCATCAAATAGTTGTTAAATGTTAACTGTGCATCAGTTACTGTTCCAGGTCCTGGGCTTTCAGAGGTAAAAGATATACCTGTTCTCAAAGAGCCCCATAGTCTAGGGACTTTTGGAAAACAAAACTTGAACAATGAAGTGAGAATGGGTTATCTTTCTGCTGAGACAGTGTATCTTAAAAAAAAAAAAAATTGTTTTTTTTTTTTAATTTATAGATTACAATTAGACTGGGGAGAGCACTTAAAAAAGGAGAATACAGAGTTAAAGTGTACCAGCTTTTAGTCAATGAACAAGAGGTGAGTGATGCATCAAAGAATAGTTATTTTTTATAGTTACTGAAAATATAATAATGACCAGTCATTTCTTTTTATGATTTTAGTTTTGCAGATCTGTTGCATCTACTGAAGTCTGCCATTGTAGCACAAAAGTAGTCAGAGATGATAATATGTAAACTAATACAAAAGACTAAAAAAAAAAAATACAAAAGACTATATTGTAATAAAATTCCATTTATAAAAACAGTGGTGAATTTGACCCTCAGGTCATTATCATCACCTTGCTCTAAAATGTCAGTATAGTGCAGGAGTGAGGCAAAAATTTTCCTGTCTTTAAAAATAAGTTTGTTTATGCTTGCTTTCTTGGAATGATCATAAAATGTACAGATGGATAGCAGCTCACCTGTAAAATCTATAGAGACTTTTTATGTCCAGAGTCATTTTAGTGCGTAACAAGTATTTATATAGTATTTACTATTTGTTCTCCAAGTGCTTCTAAAAGCTAACTCATTTAATCCTTATAAGTTAACTCCATGATTTAAGTGCTATTTATTATTCCCATTTTAAAGGCAAAGAAACTGTGTCACAGAGAACTTAAGGATCTTATTAATGGTCACACATCTTGTAAATGGTGGTATTAAGGATCTGAGCAAGCTGGTTTTTAGGGAGTAATCAATAAAATATTTAGTTCCTGTGATGTAAAAGTCTTGTGGCTAATACCCAAAAGAATAAGACAAAGATCCTATTTTCAGGATGTTTATAACATCTTATTGGGAATGTAGACAAATAGGAAAACTGTAAATTTTTCATAAAATGCCTTTGTTCATTCAGCAAATACTTCATCAAACACGTTTCATATTTCTTATTTGTGACCATTATGGTCATTTTGACTTACATTTCTTATGAATTTGGGGTTTGTGGATCTATGTTTCTTTTCAGACAATTAATTAATGTGCTCATAGATTTAGTATGCATTTCCTCATTTTAGTCTATTAAAGTGATTCCTTTTATCATCAAAATCGCAATCATTTGAGCTAGGGATGTTGCTCAGTGGTAGAGTACTTGCTTAGATTAGTATGCCTAAAGCCCCAAGTTCAATCCCCATGGCTGCAAAAAAGAAAAATAAAATTGTAATCATTTTATTACAAGAAGGAAAATGTGAGTACATTATTCTAGTTAATCTTCACAGTGACTCAGTGAGAAAGATACCATTCCCAACTTAAATGAGAAAACTGAGGTACAGAGTTCAGAGACAAGAAAGCTGAGCTGGTAAGTCTGGAGCTAAGATTTGAAACTAGGAAAATAAGACTCTTAAACTTAGGCCCTTCACATATCATTAAAAAATACAAATAAAATGTCACCATAATCCTTATTTTAATGTATAATTCAAGCTCTAATTATTTATGTTTATATTCCCAGCCATGCAAGTTTCTGCTAGATGCTGTGTTTGCTAAAGGAATGACTGTGCGGCAATCAAAAGAGGAATTAATTCCTCAACTCAGGGAGCAGTGTGGTTTAGAACTCAGTATTGACAGGTAAAGCAAAATTACAGTGTTATCACCAGTTTGAAGAAAGGTGGTTGTATGGTCAGTTGATATAGACTGGTTTGATTTTCTAAATTTGGAAGAATTAAAATTTCTTGTGCTCTTCAGAATTTTAATAGTATTAAATAGCAGATTAGTAGTATTAAGCAAGAATATTAGAATTCTGTTTGAATTTCTTGTGAAGGATATTAAATTTGAAGTACTAGGAGCATTTCTTTACATTTTCCCCAGATTTAATGAATAGCCATTTTACTTTATTTGAACATAGTTTTCTTTTGTATCAGATTAACATTGTTTTTTTAAGCTAAGAATTTAAAATTGTACTAGTTTTAAATATGTTATGTTTGTAGGTTTCGTCTAAGGAAAAAAACATGGAAGAATCCTGGCACTGTCTTTTTGGATTATCATATTTATGAAGAAGATATTAATATTTCCAGCAACTGGGAAGTTTTCCTTGAAGTTCTTGATGGTATTAGCAATATTTTTGTGGGGAAAAGTATTAGAAATACCCTAAAACTAATAGAAGCCTACACTTTTTAATCAAATAATGAGTTATCAGGGATCTAATATGCCATATTACAGATTGATGCAATGCCTGCTTCTGTCCCATTACTGAGAGTTTTATTTACTGTCCCTGAGTTCTAGTATAATTGCTTCAGTTAATTTTAGAGAACATGTCTTTTACCTTTCTTCTTTCTCTTCTTTCTCTTGATACCATTTTCCTTTTAAATATTTCTTCTTTTTTCTACTTTGAGATCACTAATTCTCTCTTTTTGAAAGTACATTGTATAGCAAATTCTGCTAATATTTTCTTAGCCATGTTTATTATTTTGTTTCTTTTTTCATTATGGCTTATTTTGTATTGAAGATATGGTACTGATAATATAGCAAAGATTTTGAGGTTAAGGACTTAAATTAGTTACCTAGGCGGCCATTACAAAATACCACAAACTGAGTGGCTTAAACAATAGCAATTTATTATTGCACAGTTCTAGAGGCTTGAAGTCAGAGGTCTAGATGTTGGCAGGTCAGTTCCTTAAAGTCTTCTAAGGGAGAACCTATTCTATTCCCTCCTCTAGCTTCTGGAAGTTTGTTGGCATTTCTTAACTTATAGTTGTAGTACCTCAGGTCTCTGCCTTCATCTAAACATGGTGCTCTTCCTGTAGGCTTGTCTATACCTAAGTTTCCCCTTAAAACCGTTAGTCCTACCCTAATGACCTCATTTTAACTTGATTACCACTCTAAAGACCCTATTTCCAAATAAAGTTGCATTCTGAGTTACTTGGGATTTGTACTTCATACCTTTTGAGGATGAAACAACCCATAACAGTAACCTAGAAGAGCCCCTGTATTTGTTACACCTCTTGATTTACTGTCAGCATTATGACATTTAAAATATTGTTTTTGGAAGAAATAGTTGAAGGAAAGATGGCTTTGGGGAGTTCTCACTAGTTCTAAATCTTTTTTTTTTTTTTTTTTAACTGTTGTTGCTTAGAAGGATTTTAATTTAATTTTTTTCCTATAGAAATTAAAATACTAATTCTGGATGTTTTATGTAAGATTATGATAGTCTTATAGAGAGTTCAATAGTACAAACATCTCCTCTTTAGAGGCTATTTCAGTTCTAATTTGGTTTAAATATAAATAGTTGAAATTCTGATTAGTTGAAAAATTAACTGGAGAGGGAAAGAACTTCTGAGCATCATTTTGTGTGGGCAAGTGCTCCAGATTGCAGATTCCTTCTCTGAGTATCAGGGCCTTAGAGAATAACCACTGTGACTGGACAGGGACCATGAAGAAAATAGAAATCACACTTGGAAGGAAAGATTAAGTATAATGTATTGGCAAAGATGGTTAGATATCTCTAGTACTGGATTGTGGGTGCCAACATCAATATCACTTAAGTATATATTTATCATTAAAATAGTTGAATAAAAATAAGTCATGTAATTAAATCCAAGAAACATTTATTCAGCTGTATTCCACCAGATTCTGCTAATTCCTGGTGCTACAAAAATGAGTAAGAGCCAGAGATTGCCTATTACCTGCAATGTGGTCCATGGGAGAATTAAGAACTACAGACCTGTCATTCTAAAATAATAGGTACTAAGGGTCAAAATCAATGGAATTTGCTTTTGTATATACCAGAGAAGCAAGTGACATTGACTTGGACTTTAAAGAATCGCAAAATTTGGGAGTTTATGAAAAGAGAAGAAATAACTGACGTGAAAAAAAAAGGAAGGATAAAGTAAACATGACTTGATTATGGTTTCAGGTTGGGGTAATAGCCATTAGAGAAGCAAACACTGAAGATCCAGAGGAGAGAGTAATTGGTAAAGCAGCATCCAATAGGAGTCAGGAGGGAGTACTGGCTGAAGGATGGCTTTGAAGAATGGAAAGAAGAGAATAAACATTTCATTCTTAACTCCTTGGGATAATTGGTTTTTTCATGTCTACTTTTTTAAAGAATAGCGCTTGAAGTAAATCTTTTTGTTTAGTCAGGAACTATAGGGAAAGTCAAAATATGAACCTTTAGGGAAAATAGAATGATGGGCATGATCTTGCATGTTCTTAGGGGTAGAGAAGATGAAGTCCATGTCGCAGCTTGCTGTTCTGTCACGACGGTGGAGGCCTTCAGAGATGAAATTGGATCCCTTCCAGGAGGTTGTGTTGGAGAGCAATAGTGTTGATGAGTTGCGAGAGAAGGTAAGTTCATTTTAAACAAAATGAAGTAATATCCATTTTTCTTCCACTGCCAACAAGACAGGCCGGTAGGCTAGGAAGTGAATACCAAACATTATTGGCACAGCCTTCATTGGTCTCTGTTTACTTCTGGTTGTTCCTTAGAGCTCCTGAGGTTTTCAAAATTGCTTTGGCTCTTATTCATCTAGAAGTGGACCTTCACTTTCTGTTACCTGAAGCAGTTTTCTTAAGTAATTAGAATTAGTTACAAGTTAGTAGATTGCTGTAAGTCTAAAATAATTAAATAGAATTGAAAAATGAATTCAAATGAAGGTCTGTTTTGCACTTTAAGATGAGAACTGTAAGAATTTAAGGAGAAAGGAAAAATTACTCGTTACTCTATCAGTAGTACCAGTACAAAGCTTTTTTTTTTTTTCCCTCTTTGTTCTCTTTTTTTCTTTTAGATGCTGGGGATTGAGCCCAGAGCCTCACACATGCTAATCAGGCACTCTACCACTGAGCCACATCCCCTAGTCTTGCAAATGCATTTGGATAAATATTTATTTTTCATACTTCATACCAGACACAAAAATAAATTCTAAATGTATTAAATGTATATAAGAAAAAATGGTAAAGGTACTGGATCACAATATTAAAAATATGTATATAATCCTGAAGAAAGATATTTGTAAGCATAATGCCAAAAGCCCAAAGAAAGAAAGGAAATACTACATACAAGCTTAAATTATCTGTAGAGCCAAAACCGGGTATTTAAAAAACTATATATAAACAAAGATAAAAGAGAAGAAAATTATTTAAACCTATATGCAACAAGTTGTCCATAATAAAGATGGACAGCCTAATTTTAAAAATAGGCTAAGAACATGAATAGATGAATAGGCAATTCATAGAAGAAATACAAATTAATACCATTATGTTTCATCTCTTAATGTGAAGATTTAGAAAATTTAAAAATACCTGGAGTTGTCAAGGTTTCAGGGGAAATGGGCAATATCAAATGCCTCTGATAAATATCCAAATTCAGTCTTTTTAGGGTCAAATTCCACATCTTAGGAATTATATCTGTGAAGTTATATAAAATTATACTTATGTAAAATTATTCTTATAGAAATATTTATAAATATAAGTTTACGCATTGTAGAAATGTGTGAGTAGATTTATGTACATGTAGAAGACCTGGAAGGAATGTATTAACTTGATGTTTGTCGGGCTTAGCATTTGCATGGTGGCCAGAGGAGAGAATTACACTTTCTGCTTTTTCTTCTAATTTATTACATCAGCATATTTTTTTTTTGGTGGGAGGGGGATCAAACAATTTGTGGGATAAAAAGAAAATAATTTCCAAGTTTATTTTTTTAAATTAACTTATATAAGACCTTTTCTTTTACAGCTTAGTGAAATCAGTGGGATTCCTTTGGAAGATATCGAATTTGCCAAGGTAAAGGCCTGAGAGTGTTAAATCTGTGTATTAATACACAACAAACATGGCTATAGGCATGATCTATGTATTCATTTTTTTTCTCCTTAGGGCAGAGGAACTTTTCCCTGTGATATTTCTGTCCTTGATATTCATCAGGATTTGGACTGGAACCCTAAAGTTTCTACCTTGAATGTCTGGCCTCTTTATATCTGTGATGATGGTGCCGTCATATTTTATAGGTAATATTCCAATATTTTTGTTGCTTGTTCTTGTAATGATAAACTATTTTTAGCATGCATGAATATCTTGTTTACCATAAATTTACTGTTATTTTGATAGAGAATAGTACTAACCAGTAGAAATGCAGGGAGTGTCACACATTATAGTTTGAAATTTTCTAGTAGACACATTAAAAATAGTAAAAAGAAATAGGCAAAATTAATCCAATACTTGTAATCCAATTCATCCAAAACTATTATCATTACAACATGCAACCAGTACAAAAAATGATTTATGGGATAATTTATATTCTTGTACCAAGTCTTAGAAATGTTGTGTACTCTACTTTCAGTACATCTCATTGTGGATCAGACACATTTTAAGTGCTTGTTAGTCACATGTGGCTAGTGATCACCTAATGGGATAACACAGATATAGAGAAATAATGATAATTTTTGAAGCCAAGGAGGTGGGGGTTCAAGTTTAGCCTTTTATTTACCTAGCTATAAGATTCCCTAGTATGTGAGATTATATTCAACCTCACCAGTGACAGATTTTATATTCAACCTCACCAGTGACAGTCTGAGTGTCTAGCTAAGGAGCATCATAGCATTCAAGCATAAATTAATAGAGGCAGTTGGATAACTAGTCTCATATGTAATTCATATTTTAAATAAAGGGATAAAACAGAAGAAGTAATGGAGTTGACAGATGAGCAAAGAAATGAACTGATGAAAAAAGAAAGCAGTCGACTCCAGAAGACTGGACATCGTGTAACATACTCGCCTCGTAAAGAAAAAGCACTAAAAATATATCTGGATGGAGCGCCAAATAAAGATCTGACTCAAGACTGATTCTGCTAGTGTAGCATTTTCCCTGAGGGATTTTTTGATTTTAACTAGATGGTTCACTACTACTGTGTAGTGCCATTATGGCCGGACATGGTTGGGGTAACCCAGTGACACCAGCACTGATTGGACTGCCCTTCACCAATCAGAAGCTCAGTGCCCAATGGGCCACTGTTTTGACTTGGAATCATGTTGTGCACTATAGTCAAATGTACTGTAAAGTGAAAAAGGGATGTGCAAAAACAATAAAAAAAAAAAAAAAGCAAAACCTGCTACTAGAAAAGGGGGAAGGGGAATGAGTAAACTTCTTTTATTGCGGACAAATGTGCACATAGCCGCTAGTAAAACTAGCCTCAAACAGGATGCTCATAGCTTAATAATAAAAGCTGTGCAAAGGCCATGAATGAATGAATTTTCTGTTTATTTCACTGATACACACATTACCTCATTGACAATTCAGAAGTAAATGCAGCGTGTGTTGTCTCTTGGAAAGCAGCAAAAATAGGAGCTGAAGAAAGAAATTCTTAGAATGAGTTGTAACCCAGAAAAGAATTGTGAAGTTGTGTTTTTGTTTTATTTTTTGCGAAGTATTAAGGACATTTTGGAACATCAAAACATTTCCCTTAGACCTATCCCAGCAGGTGGCAGCTCAAATTACTGCAGTTTTGTAATTATAACTGATTGTACTTAAGTTATGGATGTAGAGAATATGTTTCACTCGTTCATTCAGCATGTAAATAAAATTATCCTGTTGAGTTATCATAGTTGTAGTTCAGCTATAACCCATGTTTATTCTTTTCACACATCATTATGTACATTTGTGTACATTGAGAAGTTAGCAGTCTGTGTAAATGTAATCCTCAGTGAGGCTCCTCAGTGCTGGGTCCCATAGGATTGTATTTTCCCTTGTTAATGAGGTTTTTCTGTTAAGCGGCTTTTTTTTTTTATTTGTACATTTATTTTTAAAGATTTACCTCCAGTTTGAATCTTCTAGGATGCTTGTAAGTCCCATTTTAATTTTAGAGTCAGTTTGTAGATCCATGTAGTTTAACTTTGAGGAAACGTCTTAACATACTGAATAAATTTGTTAGTAAGGTCTTCTTCGTATAGACTGATACAGTCAACAGGGTTTCATTGAAAAGACTATTAGAATGAGCAAGTTTTTGCTTTGCTAAATAAAACTATACAGTGACCACAATTCTACATAAATTTTGAAATATCATCTAATTTATAAAAATAAAAAGGTTTTGGTAAAACTTTTTCATGCCAGATGCTGTTTACAACAATGAACATGCCAATAAAACATTTGTTCATTCTGTTGTGTTATTTTAGTCATTACACTTTTGTGGATAATGAATCTGAGTTAAGAATAGGTTGGTTATCTTTAGATATAATACTTCAAAACATGAATATCTCATGATAAGGTATATTTACAGTGAAGTTCTCATTAAGAGAGATGAAAAGATGCTAATATCTAACTTTGGGGATCCTGCCAATATTTCAAAATCACATTTCTACCCTTTTTCCTTCTAAGAAAGATATAATTAGAAAATAGTATTGGCAAATGTAGGCTTCACAGTTTGAATATTATCACTGAGAATTCTATAATGTCTTATTAAGTCTCTTAGAATCCACAAGGGAAAAAATTTTTTTTCCTAAGGTAGTTTTCTGGCTAATTTTTATTCCATGTAAACTGTAGCATTCAGCTTACATTTGAAGTAATTTTCTGTATTTTCATTAGTCTTTCAGGTCGCTTGGATTTTCTTATGTAAGGGGGACAAATTCATACTGAGCCAGACCTGTTTACTTGGGACGTGGGCTTTAATAAATGGGGTTTCTGCTTTCAAAAGACTGACTTCCTGGTGAGCCAGGGAGGCAACCTTGGAAGCAAAATGGGCTTAGGAATTGGGTTTGGCTTTGTTTGGCCTCGTGTTCATCAAAGAGTCAGTGGTGAAATTCTCATTCTTCTGCTCCTCTGTCTGTGCCTTCTGCTCTGGTTTTGTTGTCTGTTTTGTGTTTAACTGCTGCTTCTAATTGCAGGTATATTACAAATACCAAGAGTAGAGAAAATGTATTTCATTATAGGGAAAAAGAAAAAAGCTTGCTTTTCAGTGCCTGATAGGGTAAGTGAAAACACAGTGTTGCACTTTAATAATTTCAGTAAAGAAGGTAGTGAATTTTGAAAGTGAATCTGTGGAGGTAGGAAGAGTATTTTACCCAAGGGATGTCACTGTGCATCAGTCTCCCTGGGCTTCAGAGAATCAGGTGAGCATCTGCAACCCTAGAAACGGCACTGATGGTATAAATTGAGTACCAGAGCCCTGGGACAGGGACAGTCTGGTGATACCTGTCTCCTGAGGCTGAGGCAGGCAGCTTGTGAGAAATTGTGATCCTGCTGCCCACAGGTCATGCAGATGTTTTGAAGAGCTTTTACATAGGTGGATGGGTGTGGTCTCCCGTGCACCTACATGCACACTCTCTGAGTGTCTGCATTTTCTGAGGCAGGTGCTTAGGTTGGAGGTACATTCTGGCCAGAGAAACCAAAGCTGTGGTTTCAGGACCATTCCAGACATTTAACTGCTCTGTACAAAAATTTGCTAGGTCCACTTTGCAAACTAAGGAAGTGTACGCAGGGATAGTAACCATGATAGATAAAAGTTGTATGTGAAGGAGCTCTTCCTTAGAGTGTTTGTTGATCAAGTCTGGGAGAACCTGTGCCCCAGCCAGAAAATAAACTATGTAGCCATTGGCTGCCAGCCCACTGTTAGGAGGCCGAGGAGCCGCAGTCACCCACTGGTCCAAGCCAAATGAGTGCACGGCACCTCAACATTGCAGTGTTATTACTAGATTTGGAAGTGACCTGTGAATGTATGGAATTCAATAAAATCTTTTGTTCTGGTTCATTTGCTATATTTCCTTTTCAGTTGGATACCATAGCTCTTCCTCTGGATTTGATCCCTTTGTTCAACATCAAGGCCCCAACCAATTCTTCATACTTGTGACTTGAAAATTGTAGTCTAGAGTACAGTATGTGGAATAGGAGATACCAAGAATTAGCAGGTTTTTTGCTGGCTAAATAAAACTATTCCATCCAAACAATTCTGTGTAATTTTTGAAAAACAAAGCACTATTTGGGTCACAAATTAAAGCCTTATAAGAAAGCCATAAATTCTAAAGTCAGATGCAAAATTATGTATGTGGTATTCTAGAAGGTTAGCAGATGGTTTTTATCAGGTATTCAAAGGAGTTCATGGCCAGAGGAAGTTCCCCTCCACTTAGGTCTAGAATGAAAGTCAGAATCTATGTTTAGACCCACCCTGTATTAATTTTCATAACTTGGCTTTCAGAAACAACACCAGACAAACAAGAAAGCATTAGAGCACGCATCACCATTTAGAAACATGCAGATTCCAGTAGGGGCCAATCTAGGAAGGCAAAAACCCTTGGAAGGAGTATGCTGCCCTTCCCCAGGACAACATCGCCTCCTTCCACCCTCAGCTGCCAGCCCCTATAAGGAAAGTGAATCTTGACTGGTTGTAACTTGAGAATTCACCAGGCCCAGATTGGTAGACCCTATGACCCAGCCTTCAAGTGAGGGGCCACATTCCACCTTCTGCTTTCTGTGCTCTGGACATCCCCTCCCCCACACAAGGGCCTCTATTTAACAATTCAGTAGCCTGCTCAGAGCATCAGCTTACAGAGGTATGAATAAGCAGGGTTGTTTTCCTGACAACTGTACCAACTTCTGTGGAATGCAGTTTCCCACAGAGAGGTGGGCTCACATCAAAGTCTCAGTGCAATCCAGTAACGTAGGTCACTGCATTAGGACAATCTGATTGGAAAAGTGTCAGTGGTTTGATTCAAGGCACCCCACACCCCCACAAGGTGCTCACTAGCTGTGTGGCTTCCTGCTGGGAGCAGGGAGGGGGGTTTGTGTGGTCAGCCTCTCCTTTCCCCTTGATCTTTCTGCACAGAAGAGGCGAAGAGAGGTCTGCTTTCTAAATAGTCTTCTGTCTGGTTGGTGAGGTTGCTTGTCCCTTTTTGACTGGCCACTTAACCCTTGTAGACTGGAAGACAGATGTCCCATGGGTCCTGTCAGCAAAGAACTTAACTCTAAGCGACATTTGGTCCCTTATCAAATGACTGTTTTTGCCAACCTTTGGGCAGTAGACCTTCTCTCTAATGGCCGTGTACCATTAACCCATGCTGCATGGGCCCTGTCAGGTCTTCCACCCCAAATATCATCCATCATTCTGACAGTACATTTCCCCTGTCTCTGGAATTGGGCTGTCAGGATTCACTGGAGGGTCCAATGGTGGTCCTTCCCTGCTACCAGGATGCTATTCTGATTGCTGCTCCTTGCTCCCTGTGTGAGACGGGTGCCAGTCCTCAAGTCCTGCACAGCTTCCCATCTTTCAACAGTCAGTAGCTTCCATACAAGTTTTGAGAGTATTCCCTAAATTTGCCCTCAGGTTTCAGCCAAGGGAACAGGTCTAGTTTCTCCTCCCCCCAGGGGAAGTCAGGGAGGGGAATCATCTGTTTGCCACACTGCATCTCCCAAAAGCATACTTCACACCTGCTCTAGGCTTCTTCACACAGGACCACCACAGTACTGCTGCCACTATGGTGGCAGTTCTCAGCAAGCCCCAAGTGACGGTGCCTCCCTCCCCAGCTGTTGACGTAGAAATCCCACCTGGGTATCAAAAACTGATCATGAGGGTACAATGACACACGCCTGTAATCCCAGCAGCTCGGGGCTGAGGCAGGAGGATCACAAGTTCAAGTCTGGCCTCAACAATTCAGCAAGAGCCTGTCTCAAAAAAAAAAAGTTTTTGAAGGAATAAATAAGCCACATTTCTTGGCAATCTGGAGAGGCTGTGCAGAAATCCTTGCCCTTTCTCATCCTGCCCTCTCCCCTCACAGATAGCAGGCCCTTCACTTCTTTGTCTCTTCAATCCCATCCTCTTGCCCTAAAACCCATTCTCAATTATGTGGGAATCCCCACAAACCCAGCTATTGGGGCTTTGTCCTGTCCTTGGCTGTCTTGTATCCTGCAAATAGCTCCTATATCAGGAATGCTCTGGCCTTCAACAACAGTCTAACAGCAGGTTTATCTGTAATAATAGAGATAAGGTTGAGACCAGAATTGGTTTGTTCCTCAACATCAAGGACCCAGACTCTCCACCTCTATACTAGGCAGACCCAGATGCCTATGGCTTGATCTTTGGATCCTCTGAATACTTGCATTCCAAGAGAGACTGCAGAGGTGATTAAGGTTAAGGGCCTTGCCATGGGAAGATTATTCTGCATTATCCAGGTAAATCCTTAAAAGTGAGAACCTTTCACTGCAACCAGAGTGACAGCACTCAAGATAGAGGGCCCTGATAGTGCTGGCTCTGAAGGACCATGAGCCAAGGAAGGTGAGCCACTTGTAAGGACTAACAGAAGCAAGGAAATGGATGGTTCCCAAGGGCCTTCAGGGAGGAATGCAGCCCACCGGATCACAGATCTCCAGACAGCTGCAGCAGAGCCAAATGCTACATCCTGAGGACCTGTCCTGGAAAGCAGGGAATAAGGGTAGGGCTGGGAAGGAGGGCTGCTTCTTATTTGTCACTCTCCTTTAGTCCGAGGGAAAAAATTTTCCTAGAATTTCTTTGACAGCTTTGCCTTTCAATTGCCTCACCCAGAATTGAGTCCTGAGACCATCCCTAGCTGGGACTAGCTGTCGAGTAGCCAAATGGCCAGTGACTACCATGGCTTCCTTGGCAGCAACTGGATACAGAAGAACAGGCAGTGAGATTTGAGAACCACACTCCACACATGGCATTTAGAGCTGTGAGTAGACGCCATATCTACACCCGATGATGCAAAGTCTCTCTATTTCAGTGGCTATGATAACCAAGTGGAGCAGGATTAAAACAACCTAAGAGTGCCAGGAGAAAAGGACCTAGTTTTATCTCATTTACAGCTGCCCTCTTTGGCACCTAATATAGCGCCCGACATGCGGTAGGTGCTCAACACATTATTGGTAGAAATCATTTTCAGCCTCTTCTGCAAGCACGGCAAGCCCACCTCACCTTACAGCCACGGCAAATGACATTCAGTTTCCCCTCCCTGGGACGGTCCCTTCTTGCCTCCTTCCTTCTGCCTGTGGCTGGAATGCCTTTCCTGTCCCCTCTGGCATCCTGATACACCCTGACCATCTTTGGGAGCCAGTTCCCATGCCAACTCTCTAGGCCAAGTGCTCCACTAGGGCTCCTGCACACTCCAGTATCAGGTTGGCCCTTTTTTGTCTGGCTGCCTAGTTTGGCTGTGTCTCTCGTCCTTCGACTGTGAGACGTTGAGAGTGGGAGCTGTCTGCGTCAACCTGGCACACCCAGTCACGGAGGCTGTCTCTGGGTGGGCGTAGCACAGACCTGCTGATCAGTTTGCAACATGGAGAGTGATCCCATTGATTTTTGACACTGAATAGGGAATGGCTCTGTGTTTGAATAATCCGTGTATTGTGGACATACTACATTAGATGCTGCTTTTATCAGACTTTTGAATCTTTGAGTAACTCCATTTTTTCATCCATCAAATAAAGAAAATACACGTGGGATTCACTGAAGAGGAAAAGAGTTGATACAGGTGGAGTGCCTAATCTGGTGCCCATCACCCTGGTGACCTAACCGTACTACAGTGGCTTCATTGCAGTCCTTGAAGATCTAATTGCTGCAGTCTGCTATGGAGGGGTGTCCTTCAAAGGTCCATGTGCTAAAAAGGCTTGGTCCCAGCATGGTACTGTTGGGAGGAAGTGGCACCTTTCATCTTTAGGAGGTGGAGCCTAGTGAGGACTTAGGTCACTGTTGCGGGGGCGGGGGGGGGCTGGTGGGGTTATGCTTTTGAAGGGGATTATGGGACTCTAGTCTGTTCCTCTCTCCAGCCATGAGATGAGCAGTTTGGCTTCACCACATGCTCCTACCATGAGGTGCTTTCTCTCTACAGATCCAAAGTCAAAGGATCAGGGAGGGACTGGAACTTTCAAATCTGTGAGCCAAAATAAAGTTAATTATCTCAGGCATTTTGTTATAGTGACAAAAACCTCAGCAGTCTGCATTTGATTACAGGAAGCTTCTAAGAAGACATCACCAGGCTCAGAGGCATATGCTTCTAATCCCAGTGACTTGGGAGACGGAGGCAGGAGGAGAATCTCAAGTTTGAGGCCAGCCTCAGTAATTTAGTGAGACCCTGTCTCAAAAAAAAAAAAAAAAATTTTTTTTTTTTTTTTTTTTTTTTGGTAAAAGGTCTGGGACTGTAGCTTAGTGGTAAAGTACCCCTGAGTTCAGTCCCCAGGCACACACACACACATACACACACACACACACACACACACACACACACACTCTTATTCCATTTGTTCTTTCAGGAGACAGTGAAGCAGTTACACTTTTAATCCTAATTCTGATCCAGAAATGGTTAAGATTTCTAAAATATCTGGATCCTAAAGGAGGTGTGCTTCAGATGTCTGGAAAATTTGCTTCTATGGAAGAAATCTGTTTTGTACAGGTCATTTCTATTTTATTGTTTATGGCTGAAATGGTTTTATATTTATTTATTCAAAATCAGAAGAAAAAAATGAAGTCCAAAAACCACAGAAGTGTAGTCGAAGTGATTTATACTGGATTTCTAAATGCAACATGTGTTTATACATAATTTAAAACTCAAAGAAAGCATGCTTATACAGTCATGTGCAACTTTAAAATTTAATAACTCTGAACAAATACATGATGGAAACAATTCCTGGCACCTGAAAATATCATTTGTGGAATGACATCCAGTTCAGTGTTCTCAGTTTGAATATTACAACCATATTTCATAGAACCTGGCTTCGTTTTATTTGCTCCATGTGGTCAATAATGACCTTCAGCTGCTGCTAAGTGATTTTTCAAATTTCATTAATCATCTCTGCCCTACCATTATCTCAGTGTTTTCTGCAAGTTAACTTAAATACTATACCTTCAAAATGACTAATGCAAATGGCCACAGGGGGAATGTCCACGCCACTGGTCTCCACCAGAATGATGGCTACCCCACATTGCTATTTCTAACAGAATCAATCTTAAAGAGTTATCAGATGTGCCTCAAAAGAAAAAGATCTCATTCTCCTTCCTTTTGGAAGTACTGTTGATGGCACTGAGTTTGGTGGGGGGTAGGGTAACTGGAAAAACACTGGGCTTGGAGTCACCCCTGGGTGAAACCCCACTCTGGTCTTCACTAGCTGTGTGACTTGGGCAAGTAACTTGTGGTCTCTGAGTCTCCAAGATCCTTCAGAGATGAGAACAATGCTCCTCCTCCACAGGCTGTGATGAGAGGGAGTCAGTCGGGGGAATGAGAATACCGTCCTGACGCCCAGGTAGGAGCCGAGGGAAGCAGCCGAGTGGATGAGCACGTGAAGCGGGGCGAGCTGAGCATCCCTGCAACAGCTGCCTCTGCCCGTGGAAAGATCTTTGCGTTTTTGCCACGTGGATGTTTGCAAAAGCAGGGCGCCCTTCTCCACGCCTCCCCAAAACCCATCAAGGGCAGGCTCTGCCTCATTTTTCACCTTTTCCCTTCCAACAGTTCTCAAATAATGCCTGCCCACCCGTAGGGGCCCAGGGGCTGGGTTCTGCCCTCACCCTGCCAGGCCCCGTCTTTCTCAAGCACCAGAACGGTGACGCGTTGGAGGGCAGCCGCGGGCAGCTGGACGGACACACAGCACCTCATTCTGTTAAGCCAGAGGGAAAGTTTACTGGGGAGAAGACACGGGGGAAAGCCTGGCCAGCCCACACCTAGGGGACACACCTGGGGAAATAAATTAGCTATTTCTATTGCACGTCTACCCGAGACACGGGTTTGCATCTAAATCTCCTCTTCCCCCAGCAGCTCAGCAGCAGCAGGCTCCCCGAGCACCATCTCCTGGGTCAGGCTCCTCTCCAGGTCCTCCAGTTCCTGGCGTACCTCCTCCATGAAGCCACCATCTTCATACTCATCAGGAGCCTCCCTGGGCAGCAGGCTGTCCCCGTCTTGGCTGTGGCTACCAACGAAGGCTGGCTTACACACATACACCAGGCTGTGGCTGGGGAAAGACGGGGCTGGGACTTAGCCAAGATTCTCCCCACGCAGGCAAAGCTGGGCTCTAAGCATGGGGGTGCCTAGAAGGGAAGCCCTAGGCCGCCATTTCTGTGGACCTTCCAGCCTCACCTCCACATCACCTCTTCTTCAACAGCCTCCGCTTCATATCAACATCTTACCTGAAACAAGATAGCTGAAGGAAGGTCAACTGGGAGGCGGCACTGAGGGGCAGCAACCCCACTCCAGCTGTAGGCTTGTTTTCCTGTGGCTGACTCTTGGGTTCAGCAGCCCAGGGACAGGCCCCAAGGAAGACAGGGTTTGGGAGTTCCCAGCCCACCTGGGCCTCCAGACAGGAGGCAGCCTGCGTGCAACATGGTGTGACTCCATGTCTGATACCCCTGGGTTGTCTGTCCTGCCACCCTGGATTCTGTGGAAGAGGGGCTGGAGTTGAGGCTGCTCAGAGGACAAGAAGGCGTGCAGAGATGCCATGTCTGAGCCCTGGTACGTCAGTCTCTCTGCAGCCTGACACTGCTGGTGCCCTCCACCTGGGCGCCCACACCTCATTTCCTTCCTGCCCCTCTACCAGCACTCTCTCTTCCTGTCCATCGCCCAGGGAAATAAATTAGCTATTTCTATTGCACGTCCACCCGCAACTCGGGTTTGCATCTAAATCTCCGGGGCTCCCTCCTCAGCCCTCCACTTTTCTCCTCCATGCCCTCTTGTGGGTCATCCGCCTGTGAAGCTTCAGTCCTTGAGATGAGCCCCAAATCTGTGACCCAAGGACACCTCCAATTAGACCTGCCCTGCTGAGTCCACATCTCCCCAGGCAAAACCTCCTGCCCTTGAGTCCCCACTTCACTTATCTCAGCCCTTAAAGGGGGCACTCACCTGTGGGGCTGGCAGAGGAGGCCACTGGCACATGGACATCGGTCCAAAGCTCCTTCAGGCTCCAGCTCCCAGGTGATGAGGTCCAGGAGCCGGCTGGCCGGGTCATGGCAGAGCTCACCCTCCACTGGCAGGGGTGTGCACACGGGGAACAGCAGGCCTGGAACCAGCCAAGAGTAACCATAGGGAGGGACAGAGAGATGGGCCCAACCCTCACAGTGAACTTGGGATTGAAGAAGTGGAATGAGAGGGAACAAGATGGCAATATGGGCTCAGGAGGAGTGACGGGGGAGGACAGCGGGGCGCTGGCGGGGCAGGGTGTGGGGGGGTGTCTGCCTGGAAGAAGTGAGCTGGGTTTTAGGGAACAAAATCTGAAGAAATTAAGTCTGGGTATAGCACCTACAAAGACCTGGGGTCAGGTCAAAGGGAAAAGGTGGTAGAGGCAGAGAGGGGAAGGAGTGGAGGGGACCATGAGGCCTTGTGAGTCCATCTGCTGTGGGAGGTGACAGAGCTACTGTGGATCCCAGGGAGTAACCCCGTCAGGCAGCTCTTCCAGAAAACCACCGAAGCAGCAGGTCCTTGGAGGCCCTGTGGGGCTGGGGGAGGCAGAGCTGGGGAGGTGGCTCAGGAGAGCTCTCGGCCACTCTAGTGAGAGCAGAGGGAGCCTCAGCAGGCCTCACCTGGAAGAGACACTGTGGATGGAACCTGGGAGAGGGACAGGGCCAGTGCTCGCTCTAGGGCCCGGAGAGGGAGTGGGACGGGGAGGGGCTGCTGGAGTCCAGCCTCTGTGGGGACACCCTCCTGCCCTGGGCTCATGCACCATGAAAGAATTTAATTTTCTAGGCATCAACAGCGTGGAAAAAAAGGGTCTTCCCACTCAGGCTCAGATTGTGGGGCTAGGACATACTCCTGCCCAGGAGGCGGGACCCAGAGAAGATGTAGGGGACATGGCCATGTCTCCAGCAGACCCCGGACGGACGGAACTTGGGACCAGCTTCCTCTGCACCCAGAGGGGAGCCCACCCACCTCTTTGGAAGGCGCAGCACAGCCCAGGCTGGCAGTCCCTCTGGTTGTCACAGATGGTTCCATTGCCACCTCTGGTGGCCTTTTTGTTGCAGTGACCCCAGACGCAAAGTTGGTCTCCACAGCACTCACTGTCCCGGGTGCAGAGCTGCAGAGAGGTGGGGAAAAAACAAGTGTGATAGCTCATAGACCTTAGGAGCCTGGCCCAGCCCGGCCCAAAGATGCCACAGATACTCTCGCTAAAGGAGGAAGAGACAGAGTGCGGTCCTAGGTGGGTGGGCTTTAGTGTAAGTCAAGGAGGCCGGGCTGGGAGCCTGGCTGTCAAGACACGAGGGATCAAAACATTGGAAAAACAGCACCCAACGAGTCATGTGTGAGTCCTTCACAGCCTGAGAGTCTGGAAGGGACAGTTGAGTATCTTTGAGCCCCACCCAAGACTTGGGCCTTCCACTTTTCAATTAGGACCCTAGGTCAGGAAGGACGGCGGCTCCAGGCCTCCAGATGCAGGCAGCTGCAAGATTCCAATAAGCTGACCAAGCGTGAGGCCCAAGCCTGTAAGCCCAGATGGGGATGGCCCAGGGGCGCCAGGGGCTTGGAGCCACCTAGAGAATGGCAGCGGGAGCAGTGTGGGGTCGGTGTGGCGTGCCCAGTGTCGTGGGGTGGGCTGGGAGGTATCACAGCAGCTGCTTCACCACAGAAGGGCTGAGCAGGGTAATGAGAAAGGCTTTATTTTCCAAATCATCATGCTGTGTATTGGACAAGTGACAAGGGAGTCTGAGCCACAGCTTTGTCCAAAATGTTTGTGGGGTGGAGGGGAGGGTGTCCTTTGCCCACCCAGCGTTTCTCAGTGGAACCTCCATTAGGGGAGAGCTTTGGCCTCCTGGCTCCTCCTCTATCTCTTCTGATCTGGGGGTGGGCTGCAAACCCAGAGGACAGAGAGCAGCTGCCTTCCCCTGCCTGAGGGTGTTGCTTGTGTCTAGTAGGATGAGTCATCCCAGGAGACGGGATAGAGCCTCCCCCCTCCCCTTCTCTGCCATTCATGGGACATTGTGACCAGAGATCCTGGGTGGGCCAGGGACGGCAGCAGGTCTGCAGATGGCTTCCTGCAATCCCAGACTGGTCACTTCCTGGTCATTCCAGAGTCAGCTCCTTTGGGATCCCTCTCCACCATCGAGGGAGCCTTTCCATGGTGGAGAGGGATCCCAAAGGAGCCCATCTGAGAGTCCCTGGGACCCCTGGCCGCCTCCCACAGCTTCCCTGACCTTGTGCTGCAGCCCAGGAGACCTGGGCATCCTTACCATCTGCTGCTCCCGGCATGGCTGGCAGGTGTACTGGAAGCTAGCAAACTGGCAGTACCTGGAGGGCCCGCAGTCCTCGTCAATGATGCACTCCTGGGGAGGGCAGAGGGGGCCTCATCAGTGAGATGCAGGGCTGCGACCCACAGAGCCCAGGAAGGCTGGGATGAAACACGACCCGGGATGCTCAGGAAAGGCCTCCAGGCCCCAGTCACCCCAGAGCCTGCTGGCTGCTCCTCCCCATCTCCCCTGGAACCAAGGATGCCACACCCGATTCACACACTGCCTGTGTGCAGTCTCCGCCCACACGCCCCGGGCAAAGCTGAGACAGACTGGCCTTCCACCGGCAGCAGATGGGTCTAATAAAAAGTGCTAATGAGTTCCAGGCCCAGGGGGCCGCACAGGAAGGGCTGGAGGCCAGGCCCAGCAGGCCCTATGTCTGTGAAGTGGAGCAGAGGCTGGGCGGCTGGCCTCCTGCCCTGGAGGCTGCAGCCCTGCCTGGGGAGCACTTGTGGTGTCCTGGGCCCAGGGTCCTGGCAAGAGGCAGAGGCAGCTGCCAGCCTGGATGTGAGAGGAGGGGGGCTGGGGTCCCGCCTCCCAGGGCAGGAGCTTTCTCCCCATGACTGGCAACTCCTCGAGGTGGAGAGATGAAGGGGAGGAGGAGGAAGGACGCCTGTCGGCCTCCGAGTCAGGCTCTGGTCTCAACTTCAAAGCATGGAAAGGAGGGCAGGAAAGGGGGGAATGTGATGACAAGAACAACCATCAACCCCCAGTGCAGGCTGGGCTCCACTAGGTGACTGTCCTAGCAGGTGGCAGATAGGCATTGCCTCCCCATGTTGCCAACTGGGAAAGGGAGGCTCAGAGAGGCCAAGGGTTTCCCCCAGAGCGCCCAGCTAGTGCAGGGTACAGGGACACTGCCCACCAGCAGCTCTTGAGAAGAGGGGCTCAGGGCTCCAGATAGAGCATCCAGAGGGCAGCGAGGTTCCCTGCGACCCTAGAGTTCTGGGGCCCCAGCATGCCTTCTGGAAAGGCCTTGGCAGAGAGGAGGACCTGCCTCCCCTCTGTTTCGGTGTATCCTCCACCTGTAAGCAGGTAGGGAGTGCATCCTGGAGAAGCCTAACAGGCAGGCCTGGATCTAAGTGCCTGCAGTTGGTCCCCACCTCTGCACTGTGAGCCGAGGTAGTACTTGACCAATGGGTATGGTCAGGTTCTCGAGGTACCAGGGACCTAAGTATACGTGTAGACTGGGAATCAGCAGAGAGGTTGTGGCCAAGTAGCCAAAGAAATGAAGCCCTGTCATTGGGAAGGAGTTGTTGTCCTTGGTCCAGGCCTGGGCGTCCCCTGGCCAACACTGCAGAGACTAAAAAAACACAGACTGAAATGATTGGGTGGTAAGAGTTTCAACCCCAACAGTGATTTAATCCCCTGATACAGATTAACTGAGTGGTAACTGAGAGGTAGGGTGTGGGTGGAGGAGGTGGGAATTGGGGTGTGGCTTTGGGTATATATCTGTATCTGGAGAGTGGTGTCTCTCTCTCTGCCTCCTGGTCACCATGAGGTGAGCTGCACTCCTCCGCCACCCTCTCCTGCCATGATGTTCAGCCTCACCTGGAGCCCTGAGGATGGAGCCGGCCTTCTACGGACTAAGACTTCGGAAACCATGAGCCCTCAAATAAACTGTTGCTCCTCTACAGTTGTTCTGGTCAGATCCTTTAGTCGCAGCAGCAAAATAGCTGACTAGAACAGCCTCACTGGACACAGCGCCTCTGGAGGACAGCAGGCAGCCAGAGCAAAGGCACCTGTGTTACTGGCAGGTCCAGGTCACCATCTTGCACCAGACTCTGCTCACCAGGAGCTTCAGACTGACCCCCATATTGACTAACAAGCAATTCTTTACTGTGATTTTGAAGAAAGTCAAAAGAGAACACATTGCCTAATAGTCTAAAAATGACCTAAAATTACTCTTCTGCACATCTCCCTCAGGTCCCACTTATCTCAGCCCAGTAGCTGCCACCAGTCCCCTTCCTGCCATTCTGGGACCGATGATCAATGTTGCAAGGTACTGGCAGCTCAGCAACCAGGACTCTCCCCGCCTAAACGGAGCAGGTGAGGCTTTGTTCCTGCCACTCTCTCAGCAAGCCTCAAATGTCAGGAATGACGCCATCACTGTTTTTATTGCTGAGAAGCAGGCTTTGACGGGGGCGGCCCAAGTTAAGCGGCTGAGCTAGGTAGGAGCTGGCTGGACCCAAGACCCCGTGGTGGCAAGAGAAGTCCATGTGGCTGTAAATACAATCATCAGTTTCAGAACACAGGTACCAAAATCCACAGATGCGCAAGTCCTTTATGTAAAACAGCATAGAATTTGCATATAACCTACACATGACCCCTGAGCACTTTCAATCATCTCTAGATTACTTCCAGCACCTCATACAATGTGAATGCTCTGTAAATAAATGGTTTACTGTCTTGTTCAAGGAATCACACACGACAGGAAAAAAGTCTGTACTTGTTCAGTGCAAACACAATTTTTGAAAATGTTTTCCATCTGAGGTTGGTTGAACCCAGGGATCCAGAGGGCTGAGTGTAGATCACATGACATTCGTTGTCTCCGCCCACCACACCCTCCCTCACAGACCCAACGTAGGCAGCTCAGCAGGAAGCTTCCTGACATTTTCTCCAAGGCAGAACAGCAAGAGAATGGAGTAGGAAGGATGACATTTGGGAGGAAGGAAGGACCAACAGGCTTTGAAACCTTTTTATGAATCTGGCTACATTTTGAGGCTCTGGAGACACATAGGGGAAAATGAGAAAGTCCTTGCTCTTAAAGAATTCATAATTCGGGGCTGGGGCTGGGGCTCAGTGGTAGAGCGCTTGCCTGGCATGTGCGAGGTACTGGGTTCAAGTCCCTGCACCACATAAAAATAAATAAAATAAAGGTATTGTGTCCAACGGATTCATAATTCATCTGGCAAGGTGGGGGGGGGAAAGGAACATGGTTGAAGAGGAGATAAAGGGTACAAACAGAAAATTTATAGCAACAGAAATCTGTGGATTGGAATTTTTTTTCTTTTCTTTTTGAAACCCAAGGGCACTTAATCACTGAGCCACATCTCTGGTCCCCCTTTTTATATTTCATTTAGAGACAGGGTCTCACTGAATTATTTAGGGCCTTGCTAAATTGCTGAGGCAGGGTTTGAACTCGCAATGCTCTTTGTCTCATCCTCCTGAGCCACAGGAATTATGGAATCTGTGGATGTTCTGGGGAAAGATGGGATGGAGGTTGCTAAATCTGAATTACAATCTGAACACAGGGACTGGACTGTATCCTAGGTTGTGCCTGATATTATAAAGGGCTTTAGACATGGGAAAGGGGAGAGAAGAAGGATCAGTCAGTGTCAGATTGATGTCATGTGAAACGTCACAGATGCTCCACTGGTCACTGCTGGGTTTCCAGACAGAAAGGGGCATGGTCCAGAACAGACTCTCCTCTACAGCTCCCCAAAAGAAATGCAGCTCTGCCCACCCTATGGGCTTATCCCAGTGAGACCAGGTTGGACTGCTGACCTACAGAAATGTGACATCATAAGTCTGTATTGTTTCAGACCACCAAGGTTGTGGTAGTTTGTTACAGCATCAACAGGAACTAATACAATATCTAGGGTTGGTAGGGGTTTCAGGAAATGGGCATTTCCAGGTGCTTTGGAGGTAATTAATATTGAGCTAGATTTTAAAAAAAAAAATCTTGCAGGCAATTCATCAGCATCTATCAAAAATCTAATGCACACATCAAGGTAATTTTCCTTCCAGGTATCCATTCTAAGAAACACTTGTCCTCAATGCAAATATCTGAATACAAAGATGTTTGAGGCCACACTGTTGTATTATTCATAATTCCAGAACGAACAGAAATGACCAATGAAAGGGAACTGATTATTCCAGAGTCATTTCTATGGAGTAGTGTCTCCAGGTTGACCTTAAAATGAATGGAGTGGCCCTCTTTGCATAGTGATTTCTACAATATGTCAGAAAGTAAAGCACGCCCATATTAGAATTACACAATCCCACTTTCTAAAAGCAGAATAGAATTTCACATGTGTGTCTGTGTCCTGCACACCACCTGCCACAAAATGGGCACACAGTGGGTAAGTGCTGAATGGATGCGACCACTTGCTGCCACTGTGGCAAACAGGGTGCAAACGCTCATCCCTAGCAATGATTTGGAAATCAAAGCAAAGAACATAGGCATTCCATTAATTTGGCTTCCTCTTCCCCCAAAATTCTTTGTGGATTTGGAACTCTGACTACATACTATATGCTTCCTTTTCCAGGTCTTTAATTGAAAACTATGAGCTAGGATCCTTCTTGTACCAATCCCCTGAGAATCTGCTGTTACAGTTACCCACATAGGACATGTACCTGGCCATCCCAGGAATAGCTTCCTTTCCCCAGTGGGCCTCTGTGTGTGGCAAGGCATCCCCTGCAAAGCCACAGTGAAGCGATTCATTGTTTTCAAACAATGGAAAAATTGCGAGGCATGGAAGCTTGCCAGAGACCTCTGAAAAAATCCAAACACATTAAAGCAACTGGTTTCCTTAGCTGATATGTGTGTGAGACCTCCAGGAATGCCAGTAGCCTGCTTTCCCTCTAGAAAACCCCGTGTTTTGTTTCGAGCTAGCTCACCAGCCTGCCTGGGTGGATGCACAATGGTCCTTCCCGGCAGACCCTGGCAATGCTTGGGAAGAATCGTGATCACATTAGAAATCCCAGGTGCACAAACTTTGAATCCTGGTTTTGCCCTTAAGAGCAGTATGACCCTGGGCTGCTGATTCTACCTTTAATACAAAACAAGGCTGATAGCAGGAGCTATTTCCAGAGCTGTTGTGTTGAATTAGTGCTCTGTGAATGGTGACCATGGCAACAGACGGCTGCACCCTCCCTCACCCCTCCGATGTCTGATTCCCTGGCACAGCCCCGCAGGGGCCCAGCTTGTCAACAGAAAGGCAGGTCTAAAAAGGCAGGGGCCTGATGCCTCCTCAACAGCTCTACAGCTCTGTCCCGTCAACGCTGGGGGGGACAACTAGTCCTGACTTTTTCCCAGAGGGTGTCAAACAGGTGGGCAGCAGCCTGTGTGTACTCCCACAGGAGGAAAGTCCTGGGGCAGAGTGGCCTCTCACTGTAGGAAGACTGGCTTTCCCTCCTGTAAGGTTGTTCCTACGGGGTCTCTCCCGAGGCCCCCTTAGCAGGAGGGGTAGGTCCCGCCTTTCTAGGTATCTCCAATCTAAGGAAGATTGCAGGTCCTCAGACCTTAGCAGAACTGAGCAGGTGGGAGGGGACGACATGTGATGGGCACAGCCAGGCCCTGAGCTTAGTGATCCAGGTTCTATTCAAAAGTTCCACTTCTTTTACCTGTGTTCAGGAGCGTGTCCACCTTTGAGCCAAGGTACTAAATGGACCAGCACCCAGCGGGGCCCAGGCTGGCTGCAGAGCTCAGGTGAGAGGCCGGGGAGGCTCAGCTGCTTCCTCAGTCAATGCCAGGGTGGGGTTGGGGGCGAGGGGGCAGAGCTCTGCATTCAGTGTCTCAGGTTATATACAGTGAAGACCCCACAGGACCACCCACCTCTCAGGCCCCAGGACAGCAGGAGAGGCTCCTCTCCACAGGGAGCCTGAACTGAAGGCCCACACAGGATGGGGAAGGTAGCACACTGAACAGAGGCTACAACAGCCATCCATCACAGCAGGGCTATGGCTTCCCGCCAAGTGGCACAGATTCCCTCTGATCAAATCGACCTGGTTATTGTCTCACCTCGCAGATGTAAAAACTGAGACTTAGGTGAAGGATCTGCCCAGTCGCCTGGCTTGTCAGAGATGGCCCTGGGAGTCCCTAAAGACAGGCCCTTCCCATCTCTTCGGAGGATATCTTCACTTTGCTCTCCCTCCAGCGTGAACCAATGTCTTGCTCAGTCCCAGTTTAACAGAGCCTGCCTGGCCGGGCCCTGGGCTCCCCATATCCCCAGAGACAGAGGGCCAAGGCCACAGCCTCTGGGCGTTTGGGCCTACAGGTCATTAAGGCTGGATGACAAAAGCCAGCCGCTTGGGTTTCAGGGCTGCTCTAAGTCCCAGCCACTAGGTCTGCCCGACTCCTCCCTCCCTGACAGACGCCCAGAAGCTGGTTATGGGGACTGCAGCCATTCCAAGGATGGTTTCTTTGTTGTCCCAGGGAAGGAGCTATATTTAGAAAGTTCAGAAGCCAGCGGGGAAGCGGGACTGGGAAGGCAGTGTGCGTTTGGCAGGGACACTGGGCCTGGACACTGTACCGGTGCTTCAGCGCCATCATGACATAGTGGAAAATGGCAAAGGAGCCGTTCTCGCTTTTGATTTTCCAGCTCGGGGGTTTATCAGAGGAGGGAGGCTCCCAGGAAGCAGAAACAAATTTGTGGGAGATGGAGGGACCACAAACAAATCCCTCCAGGTTTTCCAAGGCATCTGTGTGGGGCCACCGGCTCAGGGGTTCTATGGGTCAATCTTGACTTTGCAGATGAGGAAACTGAGCCTCAGAGCCCAAGAACATTAGGGGAAGAAAAGCCAAGATTCAACACCAGTCCATCAGATGCCCAACCACTCACTCTTTCCACTGCCTCTATGGCCTTGAAATGCCCTGATATGGATTCTTGACTCCCAAAATTCCTATTTTGAAATCCTACCCCTGATACTTCAGAATGTGACCTTATTTGGAGACACGGTCATTGCAGGTGCAATCAGTTATAATGAGGTCCAATAGGACTGTTGTCCTTGTAAAAAAAAAGAAAATTTGGACACAGATATGCACAGACCGAAGACAAGGTAAAGAGACCCAGAGAAAAGAAGGCATCTATAAGCCAAGGGGAGAGGCCTGGAAGACATCCCGCCCTCACAAGGAAACAATCTGCTAAAAACTTGATTTGGAGCTTCTGGCCTCCAGAACTGTAAGAGGATAAATTTCTGCTAAGAGACCAGTGTGTGGTGCTTTGTTACAGGAGCGCTAGCACACTAATACACACTCATACATGCCCCCTTCCCTCCAAACAAGCCCATCACCTACATTTTCACACACATCCAGTTCTATTCCTGAGCACCCACCATCTTCCTGCTGGGACTAGAACAGATTAGTGGGGAACCACAGGCATATTCAAGATGCTGAGCCTTAGGGGCAGAACAGTGTTCCCTGGTTGAGAACTCAGTCAATCAGGGAACCCTATGCTTCAGCAGTGACTCAAGGTTTGGGTGGGGCTCGTTGTCTGTGGCTGGCCATTTCCTGGGGTGGGGGAGGTAGCTCTAGGCCACAGTTGCTCCCAGGATGAGCTGATGGGATACAGGGGTGGACTGATTAAGGTCCAGATTCTCCCAGGACTGCAGGCAGGCTGGGGTTGGGGGACTCTCAGTGCCACCATCACAAGAGGTCAAGGAATGCACCTTTTCCCACTGGGACCCCACATTTCCCCAGAAGCGCTGCACTTGCCACACTGCTGCATGACACAAGTGTCCCTGGGGCCCCATGGGAGTGACACACCGGCTCCGAGGCCCAGGCCTGGATTCAAATCTAACTTCACTGACAAGCCAGGGGATCCTGGGAAAACCCCAAGCATCTCTGCCTCAGTTCTGTTATCTGTAGAATGGGGACTGTCAGGAAGTTGTTGGGCATATTCAAAGAGATAATGTTCATGGTGCCTCCAGCCTCTGGGCTCCTAGAGTGCATCTCCACCTGCAGGGCTTAACTCGGGGAAGGAGCCCAGGGCCGTCTCAGGAGGCTGCAACTACAGCGAGCCCCAGGTGGGCTGACGGGCCTCACTCTGTGGAATGAGCCCTTGTTTTCACTGAAGGCAGGAACACGGAGCTTCAGGCTCTCTCCCTCATCACCACACAAACTCCTGCTTCCTCCCAGAGCCTTCTGTTGTGGGGTGGAGACAAATGGGAGGGGGAGAGTGTCACCTCACTGCAGGAGGGCCTAGACTGGCCAGCAGAACAAGGACAAAGGGCAAGGAAATGTGACACAATTCAATCCATGCTGGAGGCTAGGCCCCGTCCAGCATCTCCATCTCATCCTAGCACCATCTTATCTTCCAAAGCGAGTAAAAGAAGCCCCGCTTTTGTGTCCTCATCCATTGCTGGGAGGATGCAAATTGGTGCAACCACTCTGGAAAGCAGTATGGAGGTTCCTCAGAACACTTGGTATGGAACCACTACTTGACCCAGTTATCCCACTCCTCAGTATAACCCCAAGGAATTAAAATCAGCATATTACCGTGATGCAGCCCCTTATATAGCTCGGTTCACAATAGCTAAGCTATGGAACCAACTTAGGTGCCCTTCAACAGATGAATGTATAAAGAAAATGCGGTACATATACACAATCGAATATGACTCAGCCATAAAGAAGAACGAAATTATGGCATTTGCAAGTAAATGGATGGAACTGGAGACTATCATGCTAAGTGAAATGAGCCAATCCCCAACCCCTCCTCCCCCAAAAAAGGCTGATGTTCTGGATGCTAACTTACAATGGGAGCAGGAGAGGTCACCAGATCCGACAAGGAGAAGTGGGGGAAAGGAAGAGAGGATGGGAATGGGAAAGACAGTAGAATGAATCGGACGTTACTTTCCCAAGCTCACATATGAACACACAACCAGTGTAACGCCACATCATGTACAACCACAAGAATGGGAAGTTACACTCCATGTATGACATGTCAAAATGCATTCTGCTGTCATGCATAACTAAAAAGAACAAACAAAAAATATATAAAAAAGAAGCCCCACTTTCAGACAAGGAAGCAGGCAGAGAGGCGAAGTTGCTTGCCAAGGTCGTGGGTAAGGGCAGAGCTCCCCTTGACCCTAACCCAAGGCTCTCAGGAGATGAGGCCAGACTCTGGGGGATGGGTGGGCTGGGCTGGGGGCTCAGGCAGGGGACAGGAGGTGGCATGTGGGGCAGGAAGGAGCTCTGGAGCTCTCAGGGACGGGACTGCCAACCCAGCCCACTGTGGGAAGGCAGGTCCCCAAGGCTGACCCTGGAGCAAGGTGCCTGGAGGGCTAGAAAGGGTGCCCAGGAGGTGGTGGGTGGCCTCCCCTTTATTCTAGGAATTTCTAAGTCAGATTTCCCTCATTCCTGGGAGGTTTTTTGGACCTTCAGACAAAGCCAGCTCCAGGAGCCTGTTAACTGTACGCCTGTCTGGGACACGGCCGCCCCCCACCCCCCCAGTCTTTCCTGGATGCCGCACTGGAAAAAGCCAGCGCAGGGCGGCAGACGCCCTCCCGAGGCTCCCGGCCCACCCTGCGGGCAGAGGCTGCCCTGTGGAAACTCCAGGTGGGCGCTGGGAACTGAAGCTGTCATTGTCCTGAAGTGCCAGCCTCCACAGTAGCCTGGGCTGCTCCTACCGATTCCTTGTTCCCCACGTCACACAAGCCAGGGAAGAGAATGTGCCCCCAGCTGGACTTAGGCATGGAGTATGTCCCCTGCGCAGCCCTTGAGTGCCTGGTCACTTGGGAAATGCCCTTGACGTCCTCTCCCTCCTCCTCCTCCTCTCCTCTAGCCCCACCATACAGCACAATTCCCCGTTGGCCTCCCCGACGGCCTCCTCTCTCCATCGTTCAGGAAGCCCCCTTCAGGCCCAAGAGTCTTCAGGGCTGGGGAGCAACTGTTCCACAGAGAAGCTGCCCCCCACGCCAGGACCCTGTCCTGCTGCCAGGCCACAGAGGGCCGCCCCAGGCTCCCGGGGCTTCCCAGCACATTCTTGGAGCACGAGTGCTCAGTGCTCCCTCTGGGGAACTGAGCTCATTCCAAAGGAAACGTCTTCCTGTGGCCGAGTCTAATCAGCTGTGTGCCTGTCGCCCTGCCTGAGCAGGAATGGTGCCTAGAGGCCACCCTGCCTGCTTCCCCAACACCTGTCCAGGGTCCCAGCCTCAGGGTCAAAGCTGCACAGCCTCCACCCCTACTCCAGAGGCACATGGTGGCGGGGTGGGGGGACTGCCGTGCCCTGTGTGGGTCCCTCCTGCTCAGCACACGTAGCACACGGTCACACTCTGCATACGGAAGAGCCGGCTGGGGACAGAACTTCAGGTCCAAACATGTGGGCCCTGCCCTGCAGCACCGCCAGCACCCACCAGGCTTGATGTAAGGAAGGACCCAGTCCTGCCCACCCGTGGCCCGACATCTTGTTTTGTCCTACATTGATCGCCCCTTCGGTTGGGGGACTCAAATCAGGATTGCCAGATTCCTCAAATAAAAATATCAGACACCCAATGAAATTTGCATTTTGGGTAAGAAAAAATAAAAATAATACTTCAGTACACTATTCCCTATATTTTACATGGGACAGACTTTTATTAAAAATTATTTTAGTATCACACAGAATTTTACCTGCCGACCCAGGCAAATGGGAAGGTTCTGCAGGGATGTTTCTTAGAAGCCTTAGGCAGGAGGATGAGAAGGAGCCAGTGGGCACAGGAAGAAGGGTGGCCTCAAAAACAGCCATGAAACTGGTCAACAAGGACATCCAGGAGCCCCCTCCTGACCCTAGACCTTTGGCTAGGCAAAGACCACCCAGCAATCCAAGGGAGGAGGCCCAGAAGGGTTGTCCCACCCCTCCGCCACCCCAGGCTCTGTCCTATACCTCAGGGGGGTACAGGTACAGGTTCTGTATTTGGAGAAAAGTTCTCGGATTCTATATGATGGCAGTGACTGTCATAAAGCAATCACAGTCACAGCAGCCAATATGTATACCATGCTTACTGTATGCCACAGTGAAAACTTTAAAACAATCTATGAATACAATTCACTATTACTATTATTATTCCTTTTTGTTTTACAGATGAGAAAAGCTAAGTAACTTGCCCAAAGTTACACAGCTAGTGAGAGGTAGAGCTGAGAGGTGAACCCAGACCAGCTGGGTTCACCTCTAGATCAGCTAGCATAGAGGACCAGGGACCAGAGACATGCACCAGGCTGAGTGTCCCTGATGGTTTTGCCCTTACCCATCAGATCCTCTGTCCATAAGCTTTTCAATGTGGGGTAAAAAGAACAGCCTCACAATTATCAAGGATATAAGCAACAGTAAATACTGGTGAGGATGTGGGGAATAGGCGCACTCACACATTGCTGGTGGGACTGCAAACTGGTGCAACCACTCTGGAAAGCAGTATAGAGATTCCTCAGAAAATGGCATGGAACCACCATTTGACCCAGCTATCTCATTCCACAATTTATACCCAAAGGACTTAAAATCAGCCTACTTCAGTGACACAACCACATCATGTTTTTAGCAACTCAATTCACAATAGCTAAACTCTGGAACCAACCTAGGTGCCCTTCAACAGATGAATGGATAAAATTATGGCATATGTACACAATGAAATATTATTCAGCCTTAAAGAAGAATAAAATGATGGCATTTGCTGATAAATGGATGGAGAGTATCAAGCTAAGTGAAATGAGCCAATCCCCCCCAAAAAAACAAAAGTCAAATGTTCTCTCTGATATACAGATGCTAAGTCACCTTAAGGGGGCCGGGGTAGGAAAGAATAGAAGTTCAATAGAAGTGCACTGGATTAGACAAAGGGGAAAGGGAAGGGAGCAGGGATGGGGATAGGAAAGACGGCAGAATGAACTGGACATAAATACACGACCAGAGTAACTCCACAGCATGTACAACCACAGAACTGGGTCATACTCCATGTAGATAGGGTATGTCAGAATGCACCCTACCGTCATGTATAACTAAAATGAACAAATAAAAATAATAAAAAGAGCAGTCTCAGAAGTGAGGAGGAGAACCCCCCTATGGGGCACTCAGAGTTTGGTTCTGGAATTTCCCCCCAGGCCCATATGCTAAAGGCTTGGTCAGCAGCCTGCGGCCCTTTGGGAGGCAGGGCCTGGTGGAGGATGATAGGTCATTCCCTGTGGGCCCCCAGGGGACTATTGGGACCCGGACCCTGTCTCTTTTTGCTTCCCAGCTGCCCGAGATGAGTGGCCTTGTCCCACTGCTGTCCTCATCATAAGCTCTGCCTCATCACTGGCCCAGAGGTCATGGAGCCAAGCAAAGCCACCATCCAAATAAACCTTCCTGCTTGTAGGATGCTCTTCCCAGCCACAGAAGGCTCACTACCACCCAGGGGAAGGCACAGATTGTCCCCAGCCGCTCCAGTCTTCTCCCAGCTACAGCCACACCAGCAGAGCAGGAGTGACGTCCCAGGCGCAGCCCCTCAGCCACTGGGGTTCTCTTCAGGTTGGGTGCTGCCAGCCCGCAGGCCTCCAGAACAGCACAGAAGGCCACGCCCAGGGTGACCAAAGTCCCACAGGTGACTCCAGGAGAAAAGCTTCTGTAGCAGCAGCGAGAGCCAAGTTCTGGCCAGGTTTCCAGGAGCAGAATCTGGAACTGGGTCCCTGGAGAAGGTGCTGAGTGCCGAAGACAGCTGGCCTCGCTCCTTTTCTCCTCCACCCTCCTAGGGAGTGTCCCTGTCCCTACTGAGGCCAGCTCCTGCTAAGGGTGGAGCTTGGAGAAGGGTCTAGTGATGTGGGGGTCTGCCTTAGGCTCAGAAATAAGAGTGAGGCTTCCTTGCAGGTAGCAGAGAGCTTTGTGCCTCGCAAACACCCCCAATCCCCAGGTTACACCCTCCCTCTCTCTCCACCAGGCTCCTTACCGCAGCCCCAATTATCATCCAAAACGCAAACCTGATTATGCACCTCCCTGATCATAATTGCTCTGAAAGCTGGGCCAGCTGAGAGGCCCTGGAGAAGGCTGAGGTTGGACTAACTCAATCAACACATAATTGGAGGAGGCAGGCCGCCTTCCAGGCCCTGGGAACAGTCAGTCGGCATCTGTGATAGGGACATAATAAAATAATGTGACAGGAAGGAGCAAGTTAAAAACAGGCCTGTCCCCTAGTGACCAGGGAGGGGGGCCTGGAGTTCTGTCACTAGGGAACTCTCTGCCCTGACTGCATCAAGCAGAGCCCGGAACCCATGAAGTGTCCTACAACAAGTTCATCCTCCCCCGGCCATGATCCTCACCTACCCAGAAACCTTCAGACCAGCCTTGCTTCTCGAGGATCCTGACACCACATAGGGTCTATCCCAGTTAGGGTCTCAACATTCCTCCCTGGAAAAAGATGCTCCTCACCCCTGCAAACTGCAGGGCTCAAGGATCCTGGATTCTAGCAAATTCACCAATGCTCTGAGTCCCAATAAGACCTTCATTCTGCAGATGTCCTACTACCTACTCCACCAACCAGAATCTGGAGTTCAAACTCTGCATGGCCTACAAAGATTTCTAGGGTCAGTTCCCAACCTGCTGTCCCTACAAGGTCTAGGTTTGAGCCCATGTCTCTAGAATCCCTTACCTGCCTCATCTGGTGATTCATCTCCAAGGAGCAGCTCCGGTGTCTCCTCCAATCTGAAACCTTCCCTGGCTCTCCCCCACTCCTTGGTGCTGCCCTGGCCTGCTGCATCCATCCAGAGGAAAGTTGGGTGAAGAGAAGAGTGAATCAAAGGACTCCAGGTATTTATAAGACTGGCCACAACTCACACTGGGGAAGCCGACATCCAGGTTGGGAGGACTGGGAACGACTATGCAATCTGAGGAGTGACCCTGTCCAGCAGCAGAGTCCTGACCTGTGGATGGTTGGTCCATGGCCTCTCTAGGCAACCCAAGGCAAGATGTGCTCCACCCCCAAAGCCCCCAGACCTTCCCTTAAACCACTGGCCCCTTCTCGTACCACAGCACTTATAGCCTCTTTGGACGAAGTGAATTTCTCCAGAACAGGAGGCAGGAGGGGACTGGAAGGGCAGCAGACCACCCCCCAGCTGTCCTGTCCCCATCCCAGGAGGCACTCGGGCTCTCATGACCCACTCCTAACACACTGCACGTGGAGCAGAAGATGCGGCTCGACTTTCAAGGCCAGGTCATGAGGCAGCTCAGCTTGTCTGCTTCTCCTTCCTCAGACGCCTGCCCTCTGAACCAAGCCACCACACTGTGAGGGAGTCCAGGCCACATGGAGAGGCCAGGGGCCCCGGATAAGACCCTCGGCAATGGCCAGCCTCTGACACGACAGAAGCCTCTAGATGATTCTGGCCTTGGTCACGAGTCTCCCCTGGCTTCGGGTCTCAGGTTTCAGAGACAAAGCATCCCAGGGTGTCTTGTCCAGATTCCTGATTTACAAAACCCAGGAGCACAATGAATGGGTGAGGTTTTGGGGTAACAGACAACCAGAACACAGTGCACCCCGGCTTGCCCTTTGCTCGCCATCTTCCTTCGGGGGACTGTGATCTGGTGATCTCAGGGTTCCACAGGACTGTGGGTGCCTATGAGCAGGGACCTGCAGGAAGCTGAGGAGAAGGCACCGGAACACAACATGGTGACGTTTCCTCAGCAATCTCAGGCACTCAGTCAGAGAGAGGAATCTGGTCCCAGACCTCCCTGCTTGGTCACTTTATAGCATGGTGGCTGACTTCACCCAATCTTCACCTCCACTTTGGCCCTCCTTGACCTTCTTGGCTTCTCCGGAGACCACACTAGTGAGATGCCATTTTCCCTGACTAGTCACCTCCCCTCGCTGTTCAGGTTCAGTGGATCTAGGTGCCTATGAACCCCAGTGAACCTCAGAGGGGCCATTCCCTGATGATGGCCATGTGACTGCGTCAGGGACTGGAGGTGGCTCCCAGGGTCATGGCTGGTCTCTCAGGCACAGACACCCCCACCCCCAGGCTGCAAGCCCATGGTGAGGGTCTTCATGCTTCTCTCTTAATTAATAAAAAATTCTGGGCAATGGACAGTGGCCCTCCGAAGCCACATCCAGGGAGTGATGTGGGCTCTCTGGGGTCATCACATATCTGAGGAGTCATGAGTGGTTCCTGACTTCAGTATCTTGGGGATGTGGTGACAATTCTCCTGGAAGGAGACCAGGAGGAGTCCCATCCAGGGAACGGTGACAAGATTTTGGAGTGTCACGGCAGATCTCCAAGGAGTCATCTCTGGAAGTCACAGCAGGAGGGTCTCCCTTGAGCTTCCGTGTGACTCTGGTCTGAGGGCTGCCCCTGATCTACCCCCCTCCACACTCTCGCCCACACACAGGGCCACCTTGGGCTGTTTTCCATCACCCTCCCCGTCCTCCTGTTCTGGTTTAGGGGTGAAAACAACAGTGTGGCTCAGGTCCTCATCCGGGTCCTGCAGCCCCTTGCCCCCAGTCCTGGAGGTCTTGGCCACTCTGTACAGCACCGGCATCCAGAACAGGAGGTACACCCACTGTTGGCATCCGCCCCAGACAACAATGCTCAGCCTCAGAGAGCAGCAGAGCCACCGTCCCGGCAGTGTGTCCCTGGCCTTCACCTTCTCATGGTCTCCTGACCTCTGGCCATGGGCCAGGATGATGCCCTGACATGACAGGTCTGGCGTTCAGGGCCTTCTGAGTAGCCACAGTGTTGTGTCTCCTCCCTCAGAAAACCCCATAAGCCCTAATGAAATCACCTTTCTTTCAAACCCAGCACTTCGGAGGGCGAGGCTTAGTCACATTCCCACTGTTGACCTGAACCCAGCTAAGCCTGGGTTGCTCATGTGACGGGTTGTGCAATCCCTTCATCTTCATTCAAGGAAAGAATAAAGGAGGGCTGAAGGTTCAGGGACAGGGTGAAAGCCCTGCGTGTGCTGTTCAGTAATGACAAGAGCCAGCCAGGCCCTCAGAGGGCTCTGTGGTTAGTCACATGGCGGGCTAAGGACACTCCCTCCATCACAGGGTGGCACACAATTTCTCCACGTTCACTCGGCTGGTTTCTTGTTTACTGTTTTGATGAGTCAGGGAGCTGAAGTGGCCTAACCCAAACCCTCAAATCTATTTTTCCTTGCCTCGGGAAGAAAGTAATGAATGTGTCATGCCCATACATGCTTAGGACTTGGAGACATGTCCACATAATATTAGAGTGTATACAGCTAGACTCATTCACTAGAGAACCAAGGGGGAATGAAGACCAGCTCATCTTTCTCATCTTCATCCATCCCAAAGGCTTGGGGCTGGAGCCTTTGGTAGGGCAGGTGAATCTTCTCTAAGGAAGAACAAGACTCCAGTAGGGGTGCATGTGGTCCCCCCAACACATCAGTAACCTCCTCTGCATGTCACATCTGCATCCTTGAGCTGGACTATAAGAGAGTGGGAGGCAGGAAATGGTTGGAGAGGCAGGTGCTACAGCCGGAGGCCTTTAAGAGATAGGTTAGTCTTCAATGAGGTCCCGAGCAGCAGGTCTGTATGGCTCACCAACTGGGCTACCTGGGTATTGAAGATTCCTACGTCTGAAATGGATCCCAACCCCAGCCTTCTCGAGACCCCCTATAAGGTCAGTGGTCAGGAGGAGTTTTTTCTAAAATTCAGCTTCCTGCAAATTGTCCTTCCCAGGCCTTAGGAGCCAAACCACCTGAGTGGAGAAGCTGACTTTACTCAGAGAAACAGGGGTTAATTCCTGTCTCCAGGAGCAACAGTGACAGAACCAGATGGACCCCTTCAGCAACCTCCCCACTGTCCATAAGGCCATGTCTGAGTCACCCAGAGGCCCTAGAGGGCTCTCTCAGCAGCTAGCTAAAGCCGGAGGGCCGCTTCTCAGAATGAAGCCTTTGGATGGAGAAAGGAAAGCACCCAAGATTACAAAGGAAGAGAACTGCACCAATGACAAGCATCAAAATATTTGGAGCTATCATATTTTACGGGCTTCTTTATTTATACACAGGAGACTAAGAGCTAATGGCAGGTCTGACAACTCTCTTAATTTCTAAGTAGTGATGCGCATACACACTATTTCAAGAACGCAACAACATAAAGAGAATGCAAAAATATTTGTGATTGGTACTGGCTTACAGATACAGCTAAAGTACTATGGTTGATAGCCTATATGTAAATGTAACATATAATTTAAAAGTTTGGGGCTGGGGTTGTGGCTCAGTGGTAGCACACTTGCCTAGCATGTGTGAGGCCCTGGGTTTGATCCTCAGCACCATATAAAAAGTAAACAAGTAAAGAAAAGGTATTGTGTCCATTTATAACCAAAAAAATAAATAAAATTACTGAAAATAAAAATGCATTTCTCTTCCTATCAAATTCTGAGTAGACAAGGAAAGCCATTCTGATGTACATCCAGGAGTAAGACCCATGGTTCTAGTGCTGCCAATTTAGTATCCTCTTTTAAAAATACATCCCAAAGAGAGTTGGGGATGTAGCTCAGGGGTAGAGCTCTTGTCTAGCATTCTCAAACCTCTGAATTTGTTTACCAGCACACCCACACACAAATACAAAGATTAATTAAAAATATGCATTCCAAAGAATTCCCTCAATTTCCTTAAAAAAACACTCCACCAAAAGACTATTAGAAATAATAAACAATTCTGACAAAGTAGCAGGTTACAAAATCAACATACAAAAATCAATAACTTTCCTATAGACTAACGATGAACCTTTTGAGAAAGAAATCAGGTAAACAATTCCATTCACAATAGCCTCAAAAAAAATAATAACATACATAAGAATAAATCTAACCAAGGAGGTAAGAGGCCTCTACAATGAAAACTATAGAACATGGAAGAAAGAAGTTGAAGAAGACCTCAGAAGATGGAAAGACCTCCCATGTTCATGGATAAGTAGAATTAATATTGTTAAAATGGCCCTATCACCAAAAGCAATAAAAAGGTTCAATGCAATCCGCATCAAAATACCAATGACATTCTTCACAGAACTAGAAAAATAAGTCCTACAATTCATATGGAATAATAAAAGGCCCAGAATAGTGAAAGCAATTTCAAGCCAAAATAGCAATGTTGGAGGCATCATAATACCTGACTTCAAATTATACTACAGAGCTACAGTGACAAAAACTGCATGGTACTGACATAAAAACAGACACATAGACCAATGGTACAAAGTAGAAGATACTGAGACAAACCCACACAAATAATACAGTCATCTGATCTTGACAAAGGTACCAAAAACACATATTGGAGAAAAGACATTCTTTTAAAACAAATGGTGCTGGGCAACTGGTTATTCATATGTAGAAGAATGAAACTAGACCCTTATCTCTCACCCTGCACAAAAATCAACTCAAAATGGATCAAAGACTTCAGAATTAGACCAGGAAAGTATGCAACTTCAACACTTTAGCTTTTAGATACAA
The DNA here is from genome assembly GCF_052094955.1 of Ictidomys tridecemlineatus. Taxonomy (NCBI): domain Eukaryota; kingdom Metazoa; phylum Chordata; class Mammalia; order Rodentia; family Sciuridae; genus Ictidomys; species Ictidomys tridecemlineatus. The sequence goes on along the minus strand of NC_135480.1, from coordinate 50,185,304 downwards.
GCAACAACTTTCTCAACAGGACTCCTAAAGCTCAGGGAATAATGCCAAGAGTTAATAAATGGGACAACATCAAATTAAAAAGCTCTGTGCAGCATAGGAAACAATTAAGAATGTGAAGACAGAATCCACAGAATGGGAGAAAATCTTTGCTAGCTACTCTTCTGACAGAGAATCAATACATAGAATATATAAAACGCTCAAAAAAACTTTACACCAAAAAAAAAGCAAATAACCCAATTAACAAACAGGTAAATAAACAGACACTCCTCAAAAGAAGAAATACAAAGGGCCAACAAATACATGAAAATGTATTCAACATCATTAGCAATTAGGGAAATGCAATACACTGAGATTTCATCTCACACCAGTCAGAATGGCAATTGCCAAGAATACAAATATTATAATAATAAGTGCTGGAGAGGATGTGGAGAAAAAGGAACACTTTTACACTCTTGGTGGGACTGTAAATTAGTGTAACCACTATAGAAAACATTATGGAGGTTCCTAAAAGACCAGGCATAGAACCACTCTATGACCCAGCTATACCACTTCTCCATATTCATACAGAAGAATTAAAGCCACGTGACTACAGTGAAACTTGCCTGCCCAGTTTACAGCAGTGCAATCACACGGCCAAACTATGGAACCAGCCTGGGTGCCCATCAACGGATGAGGGGATAAAGAAAATGTGTTATATATACACAACAGAAATTCGTTCATCCATAAAGAAAATGAAATGAATGGCATTTGTACGAAGATGGATTAAATTAACCATCACATTAAGCAAAATATGTCAAACTCAGAAGGTTAAGGGTCCTATTTTTTTTTCTCCTAAGTGGAAGTTAGAGAGGAAAAAAAGTAAAACAAAGGTGGGGCTGGATCCCCCCAAAATCAAAGGGAGATCAGTAGAGGAAAGGGACCAAGGGGTGGAATAGGGAGGGAGAGGGGAGCGTGGGGACTGATACTGGCCAAATGACATGGTTATACTGTGTGCCTGTACAAATATGTGACAACAAGCCCCAACAATATGCACAACTATGAAGCACCAATAAAAAATGTGGGGGAAAAAAGATCACCTGAGTGTACCTCAAGGCGCCTCTCAGGTCTCACAGTAGTGGACGTCTTCTCAAGTTTTTACCTGTTAATCATGCCCTGCTTCAGGAAGCTTCTCTTAAAATCCCCAGACTTCTTTCTCTTCTGTGTTTATTCCCATCTCTAATTTCTGCTCCTTGTTTTCTTTCCTCGGTCTCCTCTTTCTTTCCATATTTTCACATTGAGATCCTTCAGTGTTTGTATTTCTTATTCCCACTTCAAGTCAATCAAAATAGCCACTAAGCTCACACCTCTGTATCATTTGACTTTGAACATGTCTGACTTATCTGCTCCACCCGCCCGCTCCATAGCCGACTTCACAAAAACAGAACAACATCTACTTCATCTCCAGAGAACCAGTGCCTTCTGAACACAGAGCCTACGTATCATAGGTGCTTATTTTGTGCTCACTTATACACTAAGTTCTAAATAAAACTGTAAAGTGTTAAAAAATAGTTAAAAATGAAAAAAATTCAAATCAACAGTAGACAAAACCAAAGTTGTTTTCCTCTGTATAAAAGAAAAGTCAATTCCCCAGCCCGCTGGCAGGGCCACAGGGAGGGAAGCAGCCTGGCATAGGCCCGGGCCTCTCATGAGCTTCCAAACCCCTCAGGCTTCTTTCCTGCTTTTAGCCATTATTCTTCCTTTTCCCTAAATCTACCCATAAAGTTCTTCCATGGTTTGGATGAAAAAGGAGACTTTTTAGACTTTTCAAGTGGAGCCATTTATGTTAATGGGCCTGGAAAAAAGCCTTGATGTATTTCATTGGTGGATAAATATGTGCTTTGGCCTCATTTGCGCCTAAGTGGCTACTTCATACTTTGCTTCAGCTTCATGGGCTGGCAGAGAACATGGGGAGCTTTGGCTGCAGGAGCAAGGCCGCAGGCAGATGGTCTAAGCCACATAGGGTTCCTGCCCAAGATGCTGGAGCCACCCTCCTTCCTAGAGGTCCCAGAGCTGCCCACTGGGGCTCATGGACTGCAGCCAGGACCAAGGAATCCAGCCATACCATCCTGGCTGTCCCCACTCTCCAAGGCTCTAGGGCTTCTCCCCTTCTAGTGAGCTTCCAAGGTCTGCTTCCTCCCTGAGTTCTCCCTGGAGACAACCATAGACCTCATTAGGCCACAATTTCCTCATTGTAAAACGGGAGTGATAAACCCTAAGCAGTCCTGTTGCTAGAAAGATGAAGGCTGATAATCTGCATCTATGGGGCAGGTGCCAGGCATCCAACAGTTGTCCTGCCCGACCCATCTGGCCCTTTTGTAGGGCACTGTTGTGCACTAGGAGGAGTCCAGGCCTTGGGGTAAGACAGGCTTACTTCCAAATCCCACTCTGTCATTTTCTAACTGTGGGAACTTGCAAGTCACCGTGTTCCTATTCTTTACAGTAGGGCTGTCTTAACCCATCTTCGGTGGCTTAGAAGGAAAACAGCATATACGACACGGTCACACAGTGTCTGGCACACAGCAGGGGCAGTGGGCATCAGCTCTCAAAGTTGGGACAGGAGGAACTCTGCCCAGAGCAGACTGAGCCTGAACTCTTGCCTTCAATTTGGCCTTTCTGCCACAGGACGCGTAGGTGTGTTTGCCCTGCCCTGGGGAAGGAGGTCCCCAGAGACATACTTGGGATTGACTAGACCAAAAGCAGTGGAGAAGGCACAGTCTGATAGTCTGGGACAAGAGCACACAGGGCTGACCCTAAGTCCTACTGCTTCACAGGCTTGGGAAGGATGGCATCTGCTGGCCTCTGCACACCTTAACCTTCAGGACCCTGGCCTGGGTGCAGGCCCTCACCCATTTTTGAGCCTGGATATTCTTCCATCCTAATAGCTACCCTTCCTGCCTCTTGGATTAGCTTTCTCTTCTGAGAGGCCCAGAACTATGAGATGATGGAAAATCCCTGTGGTTCTCTCTTTGGCTATATTTTCCACATCACATCATCAAAATGTCAGTGGCCAATGCCTCAGACACAGGCACATGCCACCCACTCATAGCGCCCCTTGGCCATGGTTGAGAATGTTCCTCCATGGCAGCAGCAAGTCTGATGCCCTGTCATGGCAAGAATGAGGTGGGGGGGGGGTGAGAGATTCCACAGTCTCCTAAGCACTCTCCTCTGATGCTCCCTCCCAGGATCCCAAGGGGCTCTACCATCCCTTGGGGGAAGACCCTGTGTGCACAGCCACAAGGTGTCCTTTTGTGACTCTGTTTTCCCATTTTAGCATGGGGAATGAGTATTGTTCAATGTCACTTGGTATAAATGCCACAAGCCATCAACAGGTAGTAGAAGACTAGTGAAAACTTTTCAGAACCACCAAAATTATGACGGCGAACTCCCATGACTTTTTCCATCAGAAATATATTCTTTTATTGAAATAATCAAATTTTATATCTGGGTTCATTCTCTAGTGCTACCACTTAACCATCACTTTTATTATTTTTAACTTCTCCAAACTCCATTGGATTCACCAATAAAAATAATTCCAACTTTGAAGGGTTAAAAAAATTAGAGAATAAAACACACAAAAAAACCCCACTTCAATCTAATGTATGAAATATGATATGTCAAGAGCTTTGTAATGTTGTGAACAACCAATAAAAAAAAAGATAAAAAAAAATAAAATAAAACACACAAAAAAATACCTAGTACATGGCCCAACACATGGTGGGTGATCAGGAATGGAGATGCAGGCAAGAGAAACTTTCATTTGGGAGAGCACAATCTTTCTTTCAAACAAATAAAACTCATTTATGTACTTGCAGCTCAACAATTTTTACTTCTGTTTATATTTTCCAACTAACCCCTGGGTCACACAGCTTTCCACTATTAAATGTATTTATTCAGCTTCTGGGCACCTGTCTCATGCCAAACAGAGATACAGAGGTCACACTGGATGGATGAAGCCCCTGCCTTTCTAGAGCTCACAATCTTCTAGAAAATTATCTTGTCACCATGTTAGGAACTTATGATGCCCCTCAGCCCCCAGGCTTGACAAGAGCTTTTCCCTATCACTCTTCGCCATCTTCCTCACACTAGGCAGCCCACCTTCCTGCTGCTAATCCTCAGAGCTATGACACAACAGAGGCACCTGAACCCTGCTTCCTCTAGCGGGAGACTCCAGGTCCACAAGTATTGAAATCTAAGGCTCTAGCTCTGATTGCTGCATGATTTGGAGATACCTCCCATCCATCTCTGTTTTCTCATCTGTAATCACAGGGTAGGAAATGTTCAAGTACAGTCTTTTTCCAGTTGATTGTCAGTGGCTTGTAGCGTTGTGTTGCCTCAAGTGCTGAGGCTCTGCCTGGGCTCATAAGGAAAGAACTCTGCAGTTGATTAGTAATGTCTACCACAGGTGCGGAGATGGGGGGATGATGGTGGTATGTATGCCTCTGGGTTCCATTCCAGGTCTAGGGAAGCTCAATAGAACCTTAAATTCTGCCATTTATAACTGCCTGACCCAATGAATACTAATTTATCTTTAGCATAGGCCTGTCTTCACATACAAGAGCTTCTTCATCTGTTTGGGTCACCCTGACTACTGTGTCACCTTTCAGAAACTTTCTCAGTCACTATGGTCGAAGCAACAAAACCTTGGCAAGAAAAAAAAAACCATTTTTAATAATTTATTACACTCAGATTAGTAAACTACTACTTCCTACCCCAGGGGATACAGGAAATAAAGTCAGAAAGGAGAACTTACACTTATTTAGCACCTCTTAATTGCCAGATACTTTGGAGACATTGCCTCCTTCTAAAATACCCTTCTTGGCGTGGGGCATAGCTTAGGAGTAGCATGCAGGAGGCCCTGGGTTCTATCCCTAGTGCTGTAATAAGCACAAATAAAACACAGCATGGTTCTCCTCCTCTCACAGCAGAATCCAGTGCTCAGGGAGGTGAGGGAAGCATCCACAGAAGATTGCAACCTATGGCAATTTAAATCTCAGATCCCACTGTGCTGTGTTCCTCTGAAACATACCCAGACGTCTCATTCATTCTCTCTCCTCCAGGAGGTGGAGGTGAAAAATGGGACAGTAGGTCTAGACAGAGCAACGAGATCTGGGCAAATATTTAGATGACTCAGTCTCCATCCATCATTGTCCCTTTAGTCTGTGGGGGATGTGACTGGGATAGACATTGTCTGCCTGATCTGGGAGAACAGCTCAGCTTGTCAGATTTGGGGCACGACTGAATTCCTGAGAGCATTCAGTCTGTCCTCGGCATCCCCGACCCCCATCCTGACCCAATTCCCTTCCACTGCCCTGGTGTCTTGTCTTGCCCTAGAAAACAAGGCATGACCCAGGCCTCTGCTGGCACTGTCTCCAGTCCACCTCCCAGGAATCCCTCCCTCCTGCTGGTGGGAATCCAAACACCATCAGGACCACAAAACCTCTCAGTGGGGGCCTGAGGCCCCAGATGAGCGCCCCCCCCCCACCACCAGAGTCAAATCCCTGGAAGGAAAGCAGGAAGCCCCCCAAGCCTTGGGAATTCTTTTAGGAGGCCATGGGTGTGGTAAAGCAGTCTCACAGTAGAGGGTGTGAAGGCAGCTCCAATTCCTAAATGGCCTGAAGAGCAGGTCTTTGGATCCCAGAAGGAATTCCTGAGTTGCAGCCTGATCCTGCAAAAGCCCAGGCCTGAGTTTTACCACACTGACAAGAGGCCTGGAGCATGGGCCAGAGAACCTCAGGTCTGAGATCTTGGCCAGGCCTTAAGGACACCCCTGAGACAGGCTGCCATGCTGCTGGTGGCCACTGGACTAGGGGAGGCATTACTTTATCCAAGGGCAGCAGAGACCAGGAAGTTTTAGACAACCCTTCCGCTCACATTAGGCCCTGTGCCCCCTTGAGCCTACGGTCATGAAAACTGAGAGGTCCACGTTGTACAGGGGTCTAAGATAACGCAGCCAAAGTGGGAAACGGTCCGGTGGTTTCTCAACCAAATCAAAGTAGGCTGAACACGTGATCCCGAAATGCCACTTCTGGGAGGCACCCCAAAGAACTGGAAGCAGCAATGGGAAGAGATATTTGAACTCCCATGGCAGCACTGTTCGCAGTGGCCTCGGTGATGGGACAGCTCAAGTGACTATTGACTGATAAACAGACAAAGCGTGGTGTATATATAAAATGGAGTATTGTTATTCAGCCTTAAAAAGGAACAGGACTCTGACCTACTACTACACCTTGGATGAACCCGGATGACACCCTGTTAAGTGAAATGCGCCAGTCACAAAAAAGGTGTGACTCCACCAGTAGGAGGTACCTGGAGGAACCTGCGTCACAGAGACAGAAGGCAGAATATTGGTTGTCAGAGGCTGGAGGGAGGGAACAGGGAACTGTTGTTTAATAAGTACAGAGTTAGCACAGAGGCAGGGGCCCCAGGAAGAGCAGCTTTTACTTTAACTATTATCTATTACTATCGTGGTCTTTATGGTCATTAATCATTATTGAGGACTTGATCACATCACAGAACTAGGAGCTGGTGTAAACTGTTATCAGGATTTACCCTGGAAGCGAGCAATGGGTGAATTTGGAGAGCGATTGATTCATCTGTTTCTGAATCATGGTGACTAAACAATGGAATACTGAGGGGGGGAGGGGGATGTTACAACCCTGGTTGTTACTTTGAAAACAAAACAAAATGAATTCACGAGGTTTTCAGAATGAGGCCAAGGGGAAGGAAGGACAGGGATCCACCTGTCTGACAGCTAAGATGTAAAGGACCCTTAATGAGTGCTGTCCAGACTGGTCTGCAAAAATTCTCAGGTCTGGATAGTGGACACCCTCATGCCTGCTCAGAGGAGCTGCCATGCTCAGACTAGTCACAGGCAACAGAAATCTGCTGGCTCTGCAGCTGCCACCATCATCCTAATGAGGTTTCAGGTCCAATCACTGTCACTTATGTGGCCTGTCCACTGGCACCAAACAAAAGCAAAGTGCCCCGTTTCAAAGTAAAGGTTTCCAGATTTCCAGGCCTGAAGCCAGGCTTTTGCAGGGCACAGACTTTGCAGCCCAAAGGAGACGAAGGCCTCGAGCTTCAGCAGGATTAAGCAAAACCCCATTCCCCAGCAACATCTCCTTCATCCAAACCACATCTTCCTGGCTCTTTTCTCTGGGGCTTGCGTGGTGTCTCATGACACTGTGCAGTCAAGCGCTGCAGATGCAGGACAGATTCCTAACTCAGCGAGTACTCCCTACACCTTGGTTTGGCTCTCAAAGCCCTTGAAGATGCAATTCCTACCCCTCCACAGCTTCAGCTATTGCTCTCCAGGCATATCTCCAGCTCTGGCTCAATCAGCATTCTGATTTTTGCATGCATCCTTGATTTAAGTGAAGAATGCTTCTACAAGGAATGCCCTTCCTCCCACAACTGCTGAGAATTCCTAGACACCATTCAAAAGATAGCTCAACTGCCACCTCTTCCAGAAAGCTTGTCAAGAGTGCAAAGGATCTGAGATTCCATTAATTTGCAAGGTGACAAGTGAATCTGCAGAAGACATGAGCCTCCTGGGTCAGAGACAAAGGACTTTATTGAAGCAGCATGCACTTCACATCTGTGTCAGTTCCTCTAGATCCCCAAGTCCCACACATGCACACAGAGGCCTAAATAGATGCTGCAAAAGTAGCAGGTTTGCATCACACCTTCTTAGGTATGAAGCTTAGCCAACCCAAACTTTTTATAATGGACTGCAAGCACACCTTGAAGAAAGAGTATGAAATGAAAGGGCAGTTAGCACCTCTGCTTACAGAATGGGCAGAAATATGAGCAACCCATGAAGAATGGCCTCTCATCAAAATATTCCCTGAATTCCTGGCCTGGCTCTAGTGCCATGTTCCCACCAGGCCCTAGACAACCTCTGCCTTAGAAATTACACATCCATGTTGTAATGATCTGTTTGTGGTTTTGTTGGCCCACCACTAGCCACGTACCTTTTGATGTTAGAGACTATCTTTTATACTTACCTCCCAGAAACAGAATGTACTCAAAAGAACATGCAAATGTGTGAGTTAATGCTGGGAATTTTGATAGGCATGGACTGGGGGTGATCAAACAATATGGTTACAAACGGCTTACATTTTGCATTCCAGGCACTGTACAGTGGTATGAATCTGGATTATTTTATTTTATCCTCATAATAATACCATATGAAAGGAATTTGTGTTAACTCCATTTGGCATGCAGGGAAACTAAGGCATGGAGCCGTTAAAGAGCTTAGCTAAAACCATACAACTGATAAGCAACAAGGGTGCCCTTTGAATTGGATCTACCTATGCCTGGTCCTTAAGTACATCACTGAAGGGCTGCTCCTGCCAGAGGCATCTAAATATCTGTTTGGGGGAGTCTGTGGAGATAGGGGAAGGTGGAAGGAGGAAGCGCCTGCCTTATTTGTATTTACAGGGGTGGAGGCAGTTGCCAGGCAAGTCACTGTCACTTACTCCCCTGTGTGACTCAGCTCCCAAAGATCCTGGGCACTTGGCTACTTCCTGCTGGTATCTCCCACATCCCTGATCTGCCCCATATTGGGGTAGGTGGTATTTGGTCTTCAGTCTGGAGTGCAGAACTGACTTTTCTCCCTGCTGTGTGCCTTAGAGCATGTCAAATGGGGTTAACACAAGTTCTTTTCATATGGTATTGTCATGAGGATAAAAGAAAATAAGGTCAGCTTGAAGATACCTCTGTATTGGGTACAACATGCAACTTCCAAACAGCTGCCCCCCTGGACCTGCCTCACAATAAAAAAAACATGAGCACAAAGAGGATCTCCTTTACTCCTGGACTCACAGGTGATCACCATTACAGTTCCACTGCGGGAGGGGCTGGGGAAATAAGCCTCCAAAATTGTTGCAAAGGGTAAAAACCCAGAGCAGAAAAATCTTCTGGTGGAAAATTTGGGACAGTCTCTCAAAATTTAAGATAGGCTCACCCTTTGACATGCAGCAATACAATCCCTAGAATTTATACAATGAAAATACTTGTAAAATTGGTAGGGTGGGGCTGGGGATGTGGCTCAAGCGGTAGCGCACTCGCCTGGCATGCGTGCGGCCCGGGTTCGATCCTCAGCACCACATACCAACAAAAATGTTGTGTCCACCGAGAACTAAAAAAAAATAAATAAATATTAAAAATTCTCTCTCTCTTTCTCTCTCTCTCCTCTCTTTAAAAAAAAAAATCGGTAGTGTGTGTGTGTGTGTGTGTGTGTGTGTGTGTATTTAGACCAAACTTGCAAATACTTTACAAGATCTTTTAAAAATATCTTTAAAATACAAAAATCCATAAAGGAAAAGCCTAAGCAAATTTAAGTGCCTACTAGTCATGATTTATTATATATTTTAGCAAGATTTTTTATGCATACTTTCTTCTAAAAATGAAATATTTTTAAACCTCATGTGTATATTTTGTACCTGTATACTGTTCGTTTTTACTTAACACTTTTGTTAAAGATATCCTTTTATACCAATTTATATGAAACTTATTTTTTTTACTCTATAGTGTTTAGATTTTGTATGTGGAATCATTTATATTTAATGAATTTCTTTCTGAAAGATAATTTAAGTTAAGGAGTATACAACTTAATATCCCAGATTATAACTCAAAAGAAATACCCTACCCCACAAAAATTGCTCACTTACATTAACTTTAACTGGGGATTATTGATCCATTTTTCAGAATGATACCTCATCCTTCAATTTTCCCCAATAATTTTTTTTTCTTTTCAAATAGAGCACAAGGGCCTTTTGACTAGCAATCACTAAGTCAACTCAAAATATGAATCTAGAACCCTAAGTGTACCTATTAAGTTATAGTTACCAATGAGCAATGGAAAGCTAATCAATAATAAAGCAGGGTCATGGGGTTTCTTTGAACTTCCTCTAATGAACAATCAAGTAACTTGTAGAAAAACAGGTATATTGACCCTGAGAATAAACACGTCGAAACAAAGGGAAATGATTAAAAAATAGGTCAAGAAAGAAAGATCGATGGGGCTAACTCCTAACAGGATCTATTGGGGTCACGGTAAAATTAAGATTTATGGCCATAGGTTTCTTAATGAGTTTCAGGAGGGAAATATCATTAATAACACAGGTGCACTAAGGTGAAGTCCGCCCAGTAATTGATCCTGGCACCCATACTAACACAGGAATGATTTGTAGGTGAAGCCCCCCAGAATAGTATGCATGGCCACCACGACAGTTCTGGAGAGGACAACCTAGGGTCAAAAACTTTAACTGGGGATTATTTAACTCAACCCAACGTGAGTTAAACATCTGACTGGTGAAGACTGCAAAAGGTGAACCTCAGTTCTCCTGGCAAACATCAAACAGTAATAAATTTGGAAGTCACATTACATTTCCTTTGTCATTCTCTGCTCAGAGATGACCCACTCTCTCTTAAGAGGGTTCTTTACTCAAGCCTTACTTTCACTTATAATAAAATTCTCTTGTTTGGTTTTACATGTCTGCCTTTATATTTTTCTTTCATCAGGATACAAAAACCAAAGGTTGGAGCTTTAGCGCCTCACTCGCCTGAGACCTATCCACATTCTTTGTGTGATTCTAGGACATGGAAACTGGACATTCACATGAGACTCACCACCACCCTTAGAAAGACAGGTCTGTTTTCTCCTACAGAAACCGGCATGTACCCTGTGCCAAGCCAGGACCTCAACCTAGAACCTGTCAGCTCAGGACCAACAGAACCTCTTCTTGTCCTTCACACAGGGCTTCCTTCCTTCCATCCGGATCCCTCCCAGCCACTCCCTGTGCACATCTTGGGCACAGAGGAACAGTGGCAGGATGAGTAGACCCTGTGGCCAGGAGCATGTAGCTCCTGCAAAGCACCTTCTCAGAGGGTGAGGCTGGGTGCTGCAGAATGAAATGAGCCCAAGACTAACGCAGCAGAGGAAAGAGGTAAATGGAAGCTCACACACAGCCTCAACGTCCAGCCTAATTCCGTTCTGTAGCAGGAGGTTGGTGGGAACCAGGGAAGAAGCCAATTAGAGCCCAGTTTTAATTATTTTTTGATAATAATGAGGCTCTCACAAAGAGCTTTTGTATATCTTGTCACACACATTTGGATCCTCGCTGGGTCTTATGAAAGGGAGCTGATGAGTCCATTTGACTGATGAATAAATGGAGGTGCTGAGGACACAGCTCACAGGGCCAAGCCGGGTCTGCTCACTCCTTCTTCAGACTTCTCCATCCCACCTCAAGACTGACCGGAAGAGAAGTGCTGCATGTCCTGGGACCACCCAGCTCTCCTGGGTCCAGCAGGACTCCCCAGGAAGCAGCCTCTCTGGGAACTGACTCAGTCTCCCTAGAGGGTCTGCCCCCACCCCTGGTATAATTCTGTTAACATGACCTCCGGTGACTGGACATCATAGTCCCCCTGACATTCATTAACTTGATAGACTGCAAGGTCAGAAATAGGGCATAGGGAAGAAAGAAAGCCAGCACCCGCCTGCCTTCCCTCTGTGACAATGAACAAGTTGGGGTGAGGGAAGAACCTAGGGCCTGAGGGGGAAAGAGGTTTTTGGTTGGGCTTGGTCTCTCTGTGCCCCCAGGGGACGGGATGCTTACTGCCCCACAGGAAGCAAACAGACACAAAACCTTCCAAAAGTTCTTCCGGTTTCACATCCCACTTCCCCCAGGTGCCAACAGGAATAGCAAGCCAAGGATTCTCCTAACAGGGAAGGTACTGGCTTCACACTTGCAGAGAATTCCAAGGCATTGTTCACAGTCCGTCTCCGGTCAAAAGGCGGCATCCGTGCTGGTCACTCTCTGGAACAGGGAAGTTGCTGGGTCATTCAAATTTATACAGCTTGGATGTTTTTGGGTAATGAAATCTGTCCCCCTCTGTGTGCCTCAGAGGCAATGACCAGTATCTTGGAGTTGGTTGTACCTGAGCAAACCAGGATGGAGCTTCAAACTAGGGATGTTCGAGTGGAAGAATAACCCAGTCTGTTACAGCACCTTAGAAGGAGAACCCAGAAGGGCAACAAATGCAAAATGTCACTGTGAACTGCATTTTAATTAGAGGGCGCATCCTTTCTAAATGATTTCTTGGCTTAATTGGACTGGGCTCCTTTGTAAATAAAAGCTTCCTATTCATGCATAAAGGCTTGTCCACTCACTAGCTTCTAACACTCCACTTTCCTCCTAATCCCCTGAACAACAGTAGCACAACACTGGTCAGCCTCTCCAATGGCCCGTGAAAGGGACCCAGCTGAAAGCTCAGCACAAAAGCCCCCCCCCCCCAAAGGACGTCAGACCACATCACCGTTGCAGATGCACCCAGGTGAAATAACAAGCTGCGGTGGCCTTTCCCCCTCCCGTTTGAATGTAAAAACAGACCAGCACCTTGCACAGACCGTGTGAAATTTCTAGACAGGCATATAGTGTTACCGTCTGTAACTTTCCATGAGCCTCCTCAGGTTACCTTACATTATTAATACACATTTCCCGGCATTTAAAGCAGGGAAAATATGGGGTGCTAGGTGGTTATTTTTAATCAAATTCATCTGAGAATTTTAAATCCTAAAAACTGAGCCCCTGCTTACAGGATTTTAAGGTTTGAACTGCATTTGATTTTTGTGCTTTGGAATGGCAAACTTCACTTTCCCCTTTAAGAGACAGTTTCTGCAGTGTGAAGGATAACTCGGAACCAACTGTAAAAATCATTAACCTGCAAATATGAGGAACAGGACAGCAGTGACAGTGCATGACCCTCTGCAATTCTTTGAAGGCAGACTGGTCTTCACAGCTTCCTGCTCAGTAAAAGAAGCTCCACGTCTCCATAAAGACAGCACTCGAGCCTCAGCTCAATGGTGTTAGGATGGCAGTGACCCCAGAAATGGAAAGGTGGGTGAATGGGAGCATGCCCCGGACACTGGGAGCCGGACAGGCCTCTCTCACAATGAGCCAGGCTGTGCAGGAAGATTCCCACGCCATCTCTGTCACATGCTAACCCCTTCATGAATGGCTTGAAAAGTCTCCAGTCTGTTCTCTACAGCCCTTTGGGACTTGCCAAATGCGGGCTAGTGAAGCATCAGATTCTCAGGTCTCCCTCCTGCACCATCAAATTGGCATTTATTCTCGTAGAGAAACTCCCTGAACTCACAGCCCTAGGGCTTGAGCAGCAATCAAGAAAAAACGCAAGGAGTCTGTGCCTTCTGGGTTTCTTGAATTCACCATTCATCACCATCCAGCATTCCCAGACTGTGGTACAGAGGGGTTCGGAGTATGCACCACACAAGGATGCCATGTGTGGGTCCCCCATCACCAGATGAACATGGGACTGAGTGGGCAGGTGTGCAGATTCTGGCTCCCAGCTGAAGCCCGAAGCAGGGCCTCACATGGGCACCCCAGGTCACATGCATCTGGGAAACTCACACAGAGTCATGGTTCACAGAACAAGAGTGGAGACAGTTGTCCCTTGTCCCAAGCATGCTCTTGACATCTTTGAGATCTTGTCTCTTACCTACCCACTACTACCAGAATCTCAATTTCCCCAAAACAGGGCTCTAAACCTGATACTCAGGGGCTGGAGCGGGGGTATGGGATATACCTATTGCATCCCCACAAACACCTGGGCCTCTGGCAGGTGCAGCTGGGCTCATGGGCAGGCTGCTGCCCAGGGCTCTAGAAAACTTCCTGGAGCAAAACTGAACCATCATGTAATATGTATGAACTTTTTAAAAACTTGAGAACCAAGGCTTTTTTTCTAACGCACAGTCCTGTGAATTCGGTTTGCCCGGCCCTTTCCACTCCCCTGCGCAGGCTCTCTATCCCCTCGTCAAGCCCAGCCCCAGACTCAGATCAGGAGTACTCTGCAGCTTCCCTTGCAGGAGACCTGATTACAGCCAAAGGCCAGCTGCCTGGCTTTTCTTCTGCTTCCTTCTCTCTCTTCCCTTCTTCGAAAGCTGGCCTCTCTTCCTGCCAGCTTGGTTAAACCCATCTTTGTTTCATAGGCCTCTGTACTTTCAGGGCTAAGAGATGATGCAATTGTACCTCACTTGAAGGTGACGTCACTGAGGTGCCTCAGCTTATACATGATAAATTCATGCTTCCAACCTCCATTGCCAAGTCACTGCATAGTTCTAGTCACTGCCCACCACACTGCCTTGAATGGCAGGTCACCATCCTCATTCAGCTAACCAGACCCCCAGCCTACAGGTCAGCTCTGATATTTGAACACCATGCCCAAAACCAAACAAAAACAAAATTCCAACTACCAACCAAGACAACCCTACCTTCTGAACTATTACCAGTTTACTAGCTCTCTTTCAATAATAAGGCCAAGAGAGGTGGGCAAAACCAGGGGTGCATAGGGCATCTGGGCACAGAGTAGCATGGTCCCAGCAACTCCCATATAGGAGGCACAGTGTTGCTGTTGACCATGTCCAAATCACAGCCTGATATTTTTGAGAAGACAAAGTACAGTTGAGTTTCCACTGGCCTGGAGGTTAAACCAGTGGCTCATCCCCTGACCTAGGCCCCGGTTTGTGAAAGCTTCCCCCTTTCAACTTTAGAACTATGAGTTTCTACAAAATCCATTCCACCTTTGGACTAAGTAAAAGGCAACACACCGGGGGATCAACATTTATCCCTGAAGGCCACTGGGTTTCACTTAATGCACTTTTGCTCCCAAACTGCCTGGCCAGGGCTGGGATTATACCAGGCCTGAGCCATCTCAAAGGCTCTGGGCATTTTACTGTTAGATGCACCAGGTCTGTCACCAGGGTCCCCAATCAATATACCTGGTACCTGTTTGTTCTCCTTTCAATACTGAGATTCAAATGACACTGGGTTTAGCTTCTTTGGTGTTTCTGACACCAACTGCATGGAGACTTAGCCTGTTACCAGACTGCACAGTCTGACCAGGAAAGCAGGAATTGGGGAATCTGGGTAGAAATGAGGCAGGAGAGGTGCCCAGGAGTTGACTCCCTTTGGGCAGGCTGACCACAGGCACATGTGCCCTGGGGTGAGGGGAAAGGATGACTTACGTGGCTCCTTTTGCCTTCTTCATCTCCCACAGATGTAATAACTGTCTCTGAAAAGACCGTCTGTCCGGTTTGGTTGTTGGTTATCTACAGTAGAAAGGGTACAGTGAACGTGAAATTGAAGGAAGTCCAGGAGAATCCCTCCAGTCTGTTTATTAAAATTGCTGAAGCAGGAGCGTCAGGGAAAGTGGCCAGGCTACTCACCCCTTGCTTTCTGAGCTCCATCAGCAGCCTGCCCTGAGAGTCTGCTTGGAGATGCTCACAGCAGCCTGGGTGGGGCACCAGGAGGTAGGAAGGAGGTGATGCATGCCAGACCCTCAGCGGTGCCCCCAAACGGCAGCATGTTCACCATTTTTGGTGCTCATCACTTGAAACTGAGTGTCAACTTTTTTTTTGGAGAAACTTCAAATCTGGGTGTCTACTCAAATGTCTTTCATGAGAAGCAAGCAAGTCTGGCCATGCTCCTGATACTGAGAATCGTATTCAGTTCATCAAGAAAGTGTTTAAACCCAACAAGGACTTTCTCTTTATCCCCTGTCTGTCATCTGCCTCTGATTCTGTGCCCAAGTGCAGGCACCCCAAAGCCCAGCACCAAGTGGAACCCAGGCCCTTCCTGCCCCAACAAAGGCCCTAAGGACTGTGTTGGCCTAACAGCTGGCAGATCTGTTCTCTGCTGACAACCATCTAGTATGTGGCCTGGAACAAGTCATTTCTTTTCTCTGATTCACAGTTTTCTCATTTCCACATCATCTTTCATGTCCCTGCCAGCTCTAATATGACAGAAGTCTGCCACCAGGACAAAGCGGAAACCCTTGGCCTAATTTGCAATGAGGGATCAAATTTCAGTTCTGAGGAGTTAAGGACCTTGTCTTTATTGCCACGCTTCTACATTTCTGCCTAAATAATTCTTGCCCACAGAAATGAGATGATGTCTTCTTTATCCATGCCCCTTTTATTTTGCAGGATTGATTAAATAATATCATATTTTTAAAAAATTCTAGTCCTTTATAAATGGGTTGTAGGACTTCTCAGAGCCTGATTACACCAATATGCATTTTTTTTTCATTTGAGGGATATACAATGCTTTCCAAATATATGTCACCCCTGTTCAGCTCCTCTTTCATGAAGTACTGCACAGGACGGTGCTCCACAGACCCCACTGGAGGACTACCACTACACTGTGCTGGTAACACAACTTCACTGTAGCATAACAATAATAATAAAAAGAACAACTTGCTTTTGCAGGTCACTTTACAGTTTATAGTAAACTTTCATATACTTTAGATCATCTGACCCTCATAATACTATATACTGTAGTTGTTGATATCCTTGTTTTATAAATGCTGTGAGGATAACGTTAATTGATTTTTTAAAATCACTCTAGTTACTGTGAGGACTCAATGTGCAGGTATTTGGAGATCTACAAGAAACAATTTTAAGATACAGCTGAACCTGTTGGCTACTATCAGAAGAACGACTTAACATTGGTTTTGACAAGAATGAAATAATCACTTTAATAAACGATACCCAGTCTTCCATGAGCAATACCTAGGGATTCTGTTCCACTGGGGGGCTTGTTCATTTGCATGAGGATCATGCTCCACAACTGATCCATCTAGCTGGGCCCATCTCTAGGCAGTAGGAGAAGAGTCCCACAAAAGCCATTTTATAGACGAGGCAATAAAATTGACTCCATTATGCTCTCTGGAACAGAAACCCCATTGTTTCAACCAGGTAATTACCTGGACACTTGAACAAATGCAAGACTCTTTAGTGGGAGCCATAATGACCTTAACTATAGGAGTTGAGATAAGATTAGAGGTCAAGCCCTTTGATACTCACAACAATGTCAACTCTACAGCCTACAACAATGACCCAAAATATCTGCACGGCAGCCTCTTTAGCAGAACATATACAATAGTTTGCTAAGTTCTGTCCATATCAACCTAGAGACCTCTGGCTCTGTGAGCAGGTGAATTCTACATTCCTCTAGATCTGCAAAGCTTTCTTCATCAGGTCAGATGGGAAATGAACTTGCTTGCTCCTCATGCAAGATATCAGAACAAGAGACTAGACAGGTGTTTAGGTAGAAAAAAAATCCGATGCAGAAGTTTGAATGGATAACCAGTAAATGAATGAATGTTTAAACTCGTGGCAGCAGAGGGTTCCCCTTCTGAAGGTGGGATATCACATCTGAGCCCCTCCTAGGGAAACAGTGAGGATCTGTTCACTGTAACAGGTCTCTATTTCTACCCCTCCTGAGACATACATAAAAACCTAAGAGATAAAAACCCTTCTTCTAAACTGGCAGGAAGCCTAGTGTGAAATCTATTGCTTAAATGCAAAAGTAATTTAGATCCCTGATACCTATCTCTTTCTTTTAAATAGTACTCACACTCCCTCTGGTTTTTAATCTGCATTTTACTATTCCCATTTGCATCCTTGGCTGTGTCTCAAATATGTAAATAGGACTGTAGTTCTCCAGCAGGACTGGGTGCCCACAGGAAGGAAGCAGTGCTGGCCACGCCCACACTTACCTTGTGAATTTCTCTGTGCACGTGGATGGTGTTGTTTCCCACCTTGGTGTCTGTGTTGGTCTCATTGTGATAGCTGGCAGGTAGACTCGCTAGGTTCACTTCTGATGATGTCTTAGCAGCAGCCTCTTCTGCCTCCATCTATTGAACCAATGAATTCAGTGAGCACAATTGTTCTCTCTAGTTACAAATGGGAGACCATTAGAAAAAAAGAACCAACTCTTTGCCTCTTCTTCGATCACAAGGGATGATGACAATGACAGGCCACTGAGTTATGCATTAGGATAAGACACTGAACCAAATTCCTTACGTGTACTACAGCCTGCAAATCTCACTATTAGCCTAGGTGATGGGAGTTACTGCCCCATTTTACAAATGGAAAAACTGATGCTCGGGATGGTTAGGTAAATTCCCCACACTCCCTGGGAAGGGTGGAGCTGGAACTTGAGCATGCTTTCATTAAGCAGTCTTGGCCCCTGTTATCATACCATTGGTGCCTTGCTCATATCCTGGTGGCCTAACCTGGAGTTGCCTGGGTTCAGTTCCTAGGCATGCTTACAGTCAACTCTCTCTCTCCCCGAGGGCATTCTTTGGTCACAGAAGTGTGCTCGGTTTGCACAGGCCCAAGTACTATGGAATTAACACCCTGGCAATAGGGACAAGCTATGGGGTAAATACCCCAGCTTCTCCCTGTGCAAGACAATTCTAAGGTACGTAGAATCAGGTCTCTCTCTGAGGTCACTCCGTGGGATTGGACCCTAAATGCCCATAGCAGTAATCTTCTTAGGGCATATCCTTTATTGCCATTCTCTTTTTCCAACTCCCTTTCCCACTTCTTGCTAGGTTTTCTGGGATCACCGCCAAATAAGCTGTTTGCTCCCAATCCTTGTTGAGTCTGCTAGTGCTGGTGGTGATGATGGTGGTGATGGAGACCCAAAATAAGATAATACTGAATCTCCTGCAGGCAGGCCCACATCTCTTGAGTATCCACATAGGATGCCCTTGCAGGGGGAGAGCTGACTAATTCCCCAGGATCCACTACTCCCTCTGGCTCTTCCTGAACATTTATTTGTCCTCTGGTATCACATTTCCAAGGTCATGTCATCAAATCCTCCAGTCTCCTGAGCCTCCATGACATCTCTATCAGATAAAACAGTTAACACATGCCTGTACTCAACTTCCCCTTCCAGATTTATCACCCTGCCCCAGCCCTGCCTGACAAGCGGTCAGTTGACAAGGTGACCCATTCACAGATGACTGGGCCTAAAGGCAGGCCACATATCAAGGACCAATCAGACACTCTCTCTAGGAATTTCAAATGACAGTCACAATGAGACTTTCTGGTGGACGGGGGCAACCTTCCAATACTGCTCTCCATGACTCTGGGCTATTTTTATTCCTTAAAGCTAATCCTCAAAAAATATTTTCCTATTAAAAAAAATCTGTACTCTTTTTCCTTAAGTACTGGAGGAACCCCTCTTTTCCTACCTCCCCTAACCAGACTTGCAAAGCTGGACTAGACACGAAAAGAGGTCTGCTGGGAACCAAAGTTCAACTAATCAGAGCAGAACCTGGGGTGCCTGCAAGAACACAGAGATGATGCAGAGATGGCTGACACTCGATCGCTGGCTCCATCATAACAATTGTCATAATAACCACCTCCACGTATGGGGGGTATTGGCCATGTCTGAGCCATGGCACCAGATACCCTGAACAGGCCAACATTCACAGGGACCCTGTGAGGGTGGTGTTGTTTACCCCCATAGTGCAGGGAGAAAAAATGAGGTTCAGAGAAATCATCCATCCTTAGGAAGTGGCAAATCTTGAATTAGAACTCAGTTCTGTTTGACTCCAGATTATGTGCCCTCCCTCTTGTGTGGTTCTGCAAGCAAGTCAGGGTTCCAGAGAAAGGAGAAGCAAGGCTTCCAGGAGGAGTAGGCGTGATTGGACTGGTTTCAAAGAGTGAGTAGGATTTGGACAGGAGAGGTGTGAAAGTGCTGCAGACAGCACAGGCTAAGCTGAGGCAGCTGGACAGCTCGGTGGGCACAGGAGAAAGTGGTGGCTGATGAAGTAAAGAGGGGTCCACAGGCAGATCCACGGAGCAGCATTAAGGCACAGGATGCTGGCGTGGCTCTAAACCAAATGGGTACATTGGAGCCATTCCCCAAACTTTTAAAAACAGGCATGCCTGTACAACTAAAATACACCAATTAAAAATGTGGAAAAGTTTAGATCAAAATACAAACAAGCAAACAAACATGCATAACTGGGTCCCTTCCCAGACCTGAAAAATTGTAATTTCTGGAGATGGGACCCAGATATCAATGAGTTTCTAAGATGATTCGGAGGAGTCCCTTCCTCTTCAGCTGCCCCGACCTAAGAACTTGTGCTTCAGGCAATGGGGAGCTACAGCAAGTTCCAGACTAGTTGGGGAAAAAATACAAAAACCAGGAAAGGAAGAAAGTGGAGTCAAGGCACTGGCTAGAATCAGGTCTAGAAGAAGGGAGCTCTATCTGCAGAAGGGCTTGTAAAGAATCCAAATAAGTCTAGAAGGACCAAGCCATGGAGAGATGGCTACAAGACTAAGCAAGTAGTTGTCTCCAGCATTGTTAGGCAGCAGTAATGTCAGAGATCTTGAACTGGACAAGGTGCATTCAAGTTCACCTCTGCTCCAAAGTAGCCATGTGACATTGGGCAAGACACCACATCTCTCCAAACCTCAGTTTCCATATCTGTAAAACGAGGATGATCCTATTCTGTTGAGTAGATGTAGTTATGAAGGATCATGAAATCTAAGCACGGGTACAGTAGGTCTCACGTGGCAAATATGTAATATGTAGCTGCTTTTGTCACACTGGCCTGTGAGCAGCTTCAGAAGAAATTCCTCTGCCAGGAATGGGAGGAGCAGGCAGTAGATATGATGTGTGTGAAGAGTTGCCTAAAAAAGTGCAGAAGAAATAGAAAAGAGATAACTAGGGAGAGAGATAAGATGGGCAAGAAATGACTCTTTTTTCCCTCCCCTAAGCAAGAGACTCTGGCATATTTAGTGATGGAAAAGATATAGCTGAAAAGAGAAGGAACCTTAAGATGCCAGAAAGGATATACCCAGAAGGAGAAAGGAATATTTTAATGTTTTTTAGATTCCCACTGGAATCTGAATCATACAGCTTGGCTTGCAAATAATTGACAAGTTCCCAAATCTTGAGTTTGCTGTGGGCTGAGCTGACAGTCTTTTCATAAAACCTTCCCTCTCAGCTAGTGGTTGTTTCAACAGACTGAGCTAACAGTTATTTAATGGCACCATGAACGAAAAGTACAGTTTACAATGGAAATTTCAACCACAACCATTACTGCCACTAGCAAGAGAAACCTAAGCCTGAAGCAATAGTTGTTTCATAGAGGAGGAATGTGAGTGTTGTTAAAAATGGCATTTACAGGGGCTGGGGTTGTGGCTCAGTGGTAGAGCGCATGCCTTGCACATGTGAGACACTGGGTTCCATCCTCAGCACCACATAAAAATAAAGGTATTGTGTCCATCTACAACTAAAAAACTGGCATTTACAGTTGGTTGAATCTGTGTCAGTTAGGTAGGCAAAACTGGACAAAAAAAAAAAAAAAAAAAAAACCCAGGCTTGGTATTGGGGCTCTCCCTTGGGCTGTGAAGCATTAAAAACACTTGAAAACATACCAGTTACAGGTGTGGCCATGCGGGCAGGAG
Organism: Ictidomys tridecemlineatus; assembly: GCF_052094955.1. Classification (NCBI taxonomy): domain Eukaryota; kingdom Metazoa; phylum Chordata; class Mammalia; order Rodentia; family Sciuridae; genus Ictidomys; species Ictidomys tridecemlineatus. The sequence goes on along the minus strand of NC_135480.1, from coordinate 50,163,970 downwards.
ATACATGTATTAGTAATATATACAGTAAGACAGGAAAATAGGAACTTCCCAGATGGAAGCCATAAGAAGACTTGCTTCTCCAAATAATGATGCTACAAGGAGAACTACTTTGTGTTTTCCCTTAAGAATCATCAACAGCTAGAGGCAGCTGGACTATTTAAAACGCCAGGAAGTTACTTGAAAGCAGATTCATGATGCAACTATGTAAACAATTAATGCATCCAATCCAGGTCCTTTCTGTTTCTTCCCTGGGAGAACAACTAAATAACAAATATCCAGTGTTCATGGGATTTAAGGGGTTTTCTGGTAGTTTCTTTAAAAAACAAAACCAAAAAAACAACCAACAGCCACAATCCACTTAAGATTTATGATTTTCTGAGCTGGGGATATAGTGGAATAGTAACAGGCTTGCCTAGTATGCATGAGGCTCTAGGTTTATTCCCTAGTACTGAAAAACAAAATAAAAGGTATTTGAAAATTATTCAATTTTATTTTTGAATATTAAAAAATATTTTAAAGATATTAAGATATACATTCTTAAAATATTTTTTATTATTTTAGGATTGATTTTTAATACTTCATATTTTTCTCTTTTTTTTGTTTTTGTTTTTGTAGTGCTAGGGGTAAAACCCAGGGCCTCGAGCATGCTAGGCAAGCACTCTACCACTGAGCTACAACTCCAGTCCAAGACCTTTTAAAATATATTTCTAAGATAGGTTCTGCTGAGAATCTATCAGACACTGATAGTGTTTTGCTATTCCTCATACTACTACTATTAAAACAACAATAATGATGCCCATTATTTGATGACAAATGACAATCTTTCATAATTCTTACAATAAGCCTCATGAGGAAGAGATTTGTTTTAGATCTATTTTATTTATCCTCATTTTAGATGATCAGATAATTTGTTTCACTTAAAATCTCTTTTAATTCTTCCTTTAGCCTCGGGTTGGGCATTTTCTCCATTTCAGACCCTGGATCCCACCACTAAGAAGCAGCAGAGCTGGGTCTGGATGCAGAGAGGTTGGTCCTTCCTTTCATAATCCTGCCACCTCTCATCCTGTCCTCAGAGCCTGCAAAGACATTCTTCAGGAAATGACCACTGACTGGAGTAGATGTGACAGTCATGTCTCCTTTGGTGGAAAATTTTAGCCTGCCTATCTGTACAACTCAAGCAGAGCCATGTCTGGAGGAAGAAAGGATGGAGTCCTGGCAAAGCCCATGTGGTTGACTCCCATGGAGAAGATACAGCACTAAGGTCCCTCTGGACCCCACACTGCTCTGGATCAATGAAGATATCAAAGAGGACTTGGCCTCATCAGGAGTTAATATTAGAGAACCATGCTGCAAACTTATTTGATGATTATGGGCATTTTTCCACTGAATAAAAACATGGAAATGACCTAGTCAGTATTACCAGAAATCTGTGTGCAGGAGGGATAGTCCTTAAAGCCTTGATTTAAAAAAAGCAGATGTCCCACTCTGAAACCAGAAGGATCATGAGCTCAGTTTAATTTGGAGTTGTAGAATTATTAGTCATTTTGGCCTACCTAACTCCTCTCACCCTTTAATTGTTCCATGTCATAACTGTTTTATAATCTTAAGACACAGAAAACCCTGGGTCTTGGGATCTGGGTCTGTCCAGTAGATGGACAGGAGCCAGCATTTAAGATTGTGCCCAAGGGAGCTGGCACACTGGAGATAGCAGGGATGTGGGGAAGACTGACCCACCAGCCTGAACTCTCTCTGGTCTCTCACTGACTCCTTCATTGGGATGGCTGGCTCCTCTCCAAAGATAGGTTACAGCCAGCGCTGGGCCCATGTGACCATGCCTACCTTCCCAGGCACCAGGGACAGCTCCCCACACCTGGATCAAGAAGGAGGGTCCAGGCAGCCTTCTCCATGCTTGGGGCCCACCATAGAGGAGAGAACAAGATTCCATCCACCTGTGTTTGTATATGGAAGGTTAGGAAAGGAAGAAGCCAAGAAGCAAAGTTCTGCTAGGGTATTTAGTATGTGATAATGGCTATAGAGTACATGTCTATTATTTGCCAAGATGCCCACATTAACATCATGACATTTAATTCTCACAGACAACTGAGGTTCAGTTTGTTAAATGATCTGCCCAATGTCACCCTACCAGTGAATGGCAGAGGAGGACCTGAGCCCAGGACTGACTTCAAAGTCCTCTTTGGTGGAGATGAGGTTGCCATTCTTATCCATCACCTTCTGATAATCTTCAAAGCTGGGACTGGGAATTTCCACCTTTTCTTCCCCACAATACATTAAAGGAAGCAAGACAGGCCAGACAGACTGCCAGCAAAGCTCAGGGCCCTTTGTGTTTTTGTCCCCACACACCCATCCTACCTGTATCTTGGGAAGATGACACAAGCTCAAAGCCCAACAGACAAGCTAGAACTTGGAGCTGCCTGAAACTCCCTGAGCCTCGCTACAAAACCACAGCGCTGAAAAACACCAGGGGCCCTGCAAGCATCGCCTCCAGAAGGGGAAGACGTACTGCATACTTTAAGACAACTGCGGCATGGTGGAGGCAGCCTGCAGTCAGGTGGTGACCCCAGCTACTCCAGGTAGGGTCTCCTAGGAGACTCCTAGGACAGGCTCAGATCCAGACGTTCTGGCAGGAAGGTAGAGCAAGAGAGCAGGGAGGAGGTAAGGATCACGGTATGCAGCTCGGTATGCAGCTCGGTGTCTGTTACAGGCCCTTTCGAGCCTCTTCGCCTATTGCCAGGTCCCTGATCAGCGCAGCGGCCCGCGTTTGCAGCCCCGCCTCCTCTAAGCCCACTCCCCGCAGCTTCAAGAGACCTCAGTCCAGCGCCCTCAGGGAGCACCCACCTCTTCCACCGCGCTGCGTAGTTTGTGCTGCGTGTCCTCCATCAGTTCCTCAACCTCACGGAACATCTCGTTGAGGGTGGCCTCCTCCTGCGGGTAGCTGAGAGCTGGGCCCGGCTCAATTGGAGCCGAAGTCGCCGTCGGAGTGGGTGCGGGGGCGGTAGGGACCGCCACTGCAAGCAGCAGACATAGCAGGGTGCCCCCGAGCCGCTGCATCTCTGCTCTGAGCCAGCCGCCGCCGCCTGTGTGTCGCGGAACGCGGTCAGAGGAGCACGCAGACCACCCCCTCGCCAGCCCCGCCCCGCGGCCGTGCCAGCCCGGGGAGCCCCTCTTCCCGCCCCCGCCCCCAGATAGGACGAAACCTAGCCCCCTTTCAGACGCAGCTCCTCTGGGACAGTGGCGCCCCCACCCACTCTCGCCCTGTGCTGTCGCCACCTCGCGCCCCGATCCCCACCGCACCCCAGGTTCTAGCACCTGGCGTAGAGCTCTACTCGCCGCCCCGGTGCTAGCTCCCTCTTCCGAGAGAAAGAACCTGGGTCTCCTACGGTAATAGCCGCCCCCCAGTCTCGGCTCACCCCAGCTTGGTCCCAATTTCGAGCCCTGGCCTCTCCTGGACTAGATCAGAGCGCAGTTCAAACGACCGGACCCCTACTCCCGCCCCAGTTCTCTCCCAGTCTCCCTCTGGGGTGGGCAGGGAGCACAGGTCAGCTTCCTCCCCTGGGGTCTAGACCAGTAGCACGCCCCGCCCCACACCCACCCGGGCGAGACCAAGCTTGGCCATCCCCACTCCCGCCGCCGCACCTCACCCACCCCGACAAGACCAAGATGCGATGGAGGCTGGATCTGTTTGCGCGGGGCCGGGAGGCCGCCACTGAGCTGCGTGAGCCGGAGTGGTGCGGCTGCCAGGAGGTTGGTGCGGACACGCAGCGGGGATGCGGCAGCAATGGTACTGGAGCGAGCTGGCGCCCCGCCTGCCCACCAGGCCCCCGCCCCGCGGGAGGAGCCGCTGCCCAGCGATTGGCCGGCCCGGACGCCTGTGACCGCACGCCCCACGCCCGCCTCTTTGGCCTCGAAGACCCACTCTGCAGGAAGCCATCCCCTTTCCAGCAGACCCCTGCCCCCGCAACATCCCAGGTTACTGTCATCTCTGGTCTCAGGTCTTGCAACAGCTTTCCTTAATCCCATCTTGCTGTTTTAAGTCTCCAGGACAACCTCTGCCCAGCGCACAATCCTGCAGAATGGAATTCCTGCCCCGCAGCTATCACAAGCTGACTTTAGTCTGTCTGCATTGGTCGACGCCATGCTCCAGCAAGGATAACTCACTTGTGGCTCCCGGAATCGGTCGCCAGAATGTCCGTGCTTGCTGGCATTTCTTCCAGGGGGAGACATGGCAATATTAGAACCAGATGGTCTACAGCTATCTCTGAGCTGTGGAAAACTAGATTTGTCTGTGAACCTATTAGCCTAATGTAAAATATAGTAGTATGTGCACCCCCTAGATAACATACATAATGCACGTAGAGAAGTGTGGGGCACGCAGTAATGGGATATAAGCGTCAGCTCTCTTAATGCAGAACTTTGTCTTATTCACAGGACTTCTCCCTGTCTCTCCAGATGCAGAGTCTCCCAAGCTTTCCCCATCTCTCCCCATCTCTCCTCTAGGTTGGCTAGCACCCTGGGTTTCCATTTCACAACCCTGACTTGCCATAGGCTGCCTATTTATTGGCCCCTTTATCCACAGGAACCAGGAGCTCCTTGTAGGTATGGACTGACTCACCTTTGTGACACCAGTGTCTCAGTCATATACACGTGGTCCCTAAGACATGAATGGGCTGATTATTATATCAACAGCTACTGATATGTCAATATTTCAATATTATTACTCAGTACTAACTATGTGCCAGGTGTAGGAATGAACTCATTGAATTCTCAACAACTGACCAAGGTTGGTGCAGCTACTTTCACTCCTGGTTTACAAAAGAGGAAACTTCCCTAAGGGCCCACAGCTAGCCCATGGTTAAATGGGAATTTTAACATAGGAATCTGGCTCTGGAGACTTCACCTTTAAGACACCCTATTCTTCTACACACTTGGCTCAGAGGTGTCTGAGGTGACTTGGGCATATCAGAAGAGCAATTTCTATAGATGACTTTATAGAAAATGTGCATGGGGACCAAATACCTGAGTCCACAGCAGTTTTAATGGAGGAGAAAGCTCATATGGACCTTCTTGGCATCTAGTCCTGGGCTCACCACAATTCTATGAGAGAGGTACCTTCACCCATCTCATAGGTGAGGGCTCAGACTCAGAAAAGTTAGGTGGTCAGTCTAAGAGCCAGTGAGCAGCAGGGTAGAGGTGGACTCCAAGCATAGCCCACTCCAAAACTAGTGCTCAGAGAATTTACTCCTTGAACCACCGTGCTTTGCAGAACTTTTTGCCAAATAAGGATTTCCAGCCACTCTCTTCAACAGTTGAGCCTCACATCAGGCCCTCCTGAATCCAAGGAAAGTTCCCTCAACTAACCACCAACTCCTACTGTGTTTCCTGGGTATTTGGCTACCCTGGCTTGACTCTTTGTTTGTTTTCTGGGTGGCTGAGCCCATGAAAGGGACCTGGAGCTGGGTCTCCAGATGTGCACCTTATCCCCTGGGCATAGGGGTCTCTAAGAAGTTAAAGCTGCTCTGGAGGGTGTGGCTGGGGACACACTCAGGGTCAAGTGAGGATTGGCAGCAGCACACATTTACAGAGTATAACGTGTGCTTCCAGTTCTCCATGTTGCTGGCTTAAAAGACAGGGAATTCCCCCTAAATAAGACTTCTATTTTCTGCCTCAGATCTTTTGCCATAAGGTCCAGTCTGAACTTACACAGACATTGCTGAGCTGCCCAAAGTGCTGGCTGACCACCATACAAAATAGTCTAAATTTTTTATTTCTAAATGTAGGAATGTATCAGCAGTTCCCAAGGAAGGAAGGAGGGAAGAAAGGAAGGAAGGAAAAAGCAAATCTGCAAACTGGTATATAAGTGCCTTCCCTACCCAGTTTCATGCCAGTCCTAGCAACAGCCCAAGATGCTCCCAAGCAGACAGGAAAGGCACTGGGCCAGCTGCAGAGATCTGGGCCCCAATAAGATCCAGACATGGTCTGGGCTCCAAAGAGCTTGGGGCAAGGGTGAGAGAAATCCAGTGGTATTGGGGATTGGTTGGAGAAAGAGATCCAGATTGGATGACTTTTGTGAAATGAGGGTCCCAAGGGCACAAAGATGAAAGGGGCCAGGTCAGTCATCTTTTGAGTAAAGAACATGCTAAAACTTGACAACTTCATCATATCACCACTGGCTAAGCTTTGCATTTATGAAGGACTTTTTTTTTTCTTTTAGGTATTAGAAGTATTTTCCAGAACTCTCATTTTAAAATTCTAAGTTCTTATATTTTCTTTATGAAGGGTCCACCAAGCCATAAATGGGTCCCATCTCAAGGTTGAGCAAGTGCCAGCAGAAGAGTTGTCAATTGCCAGAAATTGTCTAGAAAGTTAGTGGCCACACAGGAATTTCATATCTAGCTGTCCAACCTCCAGAAACTCCTCATAACATGCCTAAGATAACATGTATGAAGATGTTCATTAAAGCAATAATTGCAATAGTAAAAATGTGAGAACTACGTAACAGTGTTTTTCAGCAGGAGAATGGATGAAACTGGATTCCTACAAACAACAAAATACTGCACAGCAGTAAAAATAATAAACAATATTTATAGGCAACAACGTTGCTAAATCTCAACAACATAACGTGGAATGGAAAAGGCAATTTGCAAAATGCAATGTACAGAGTACTATGTATATACATATTTTAAAAACACAAGAAAATAGCATACATTATTTATGAATGTTACACATTCAGCAAAAATTACAGATATGTGCGGGTTGTCTCTGCGTGGGATATGGGAAGACGTGGGGACATCTGTAGTTGCATTAGGGCATTTTATTTCTTTAAGAAAGGGAATGCACTATGGGAAAACACTGAGAAAAAGAGTCCAAATATTCACATCTGTTTAATCATCATAGTGGATTTACTGCATGTGGGTACATGAGCATGTCTGCTTTGTTATTTTTAGTATATTTGAAATATTTTGTGAATTAATTGGTAAAAGAAAAGGGACTCCCCCAATATGGCAAAAGAAGAAAAAAATGAAAGGAAAAACACCACCAAAGAAACCCTCTTGCAGTGGAGCAACTTCTCTTAGATCTGTTCTCCACAGTCGCTAACCCTCCCAAGGGCCAGCAGTGGGTTCCATTGCTGTGAGGGGCAGGGGTCTACATGAGATGGGTAGAGGGGCATTTTCCTTGCATAGAAGGCCCTCTGTCTGCTTGAATGATGGTGTGGCTTCCTGCCACAAGGATCTGAGTGGTGGCTCTGCTCAGTAAAGGGGGCCCATCTGAAGATTTTCCCTCAGGCCCCAGGGGAGAGAAGAGCTCTCCCATGGAGAAACCCCAGGTATCTGGAACACACAGCCAGTCTAGTTATGTGATTATTACTGACTGGTTTTTAAAACTTGAAGCATTCTGTGTACACATGGGAGGAGAGTTTATCACACATTTCCTTCTCCCCTCACCCCTCGCCTTCCATCTTAAATAGACCATTCTGAATATAATTTGGAACAAAAGTGGGAAGAGTTGTGATCAGAGATAACACATCCACCAGCTCTTTTGTGTCTGTTTTCCCTGCTGGAAGGCAAGCCACGTGAGATTGCATATGGCACTTGTCCCCCACCAGTCTCTCCCGGGGCCTTGATAGGGATGTGCTGAATAAATGCAAGCCTGCTAAGCCACAGTACAACAAAGAAACAGGACAGGGATAAGATGGCATGAGGGCAGTTTGTGTTCAAGGAGAAACTGGCAGGTGATGGAAGGTAGGGTGAAGACAAGTGTGAAAAACAACTCTTTTCAGAACACCTGTGTAGAATGTCCATTCCTGATTCAATGAGCTATGGTGGGAGTTGGGGGTCAGACAGTTTCAGCAGGGGTGACCACCCACTTGATTGGAGACCAAGGATGGACATCTGAATGAAACTGGACTCATCAAGGGAGAAACAGAGAAGAGCCCGTGAGCCTGAGGGAGGGTAGAGAAGGGTGACAGGAGGAGAGCAGCTGCTCCATTCCACGATGCCACTCTGGTTCTTGGATCTAGTCTTTTCTGAGTCTTTTTGAGATCCAGCTGAACCATCGGTGCTTAGATACTGTAAGATGTTTTATATCCTTCTCACCCAGAGTTGACCTTCAATATCTTTGGGGGATGGATTCCAGGCTTCCCACAGTTACCAAAATCTCTGGATGTTCAAGTTCCATATATAAAATGGCATCTATGTGCAGATATCCTATGCACATCTTCCTGTAGACTTTGTTGTTTCTTTCTCTTCTGTTTCTTGTTATGTTGGGCATGCAATCCAGGACCTCACACACGCTAGGCAAATGCTGTACCACTGAACTACTTTCCCAGCCATGACCTGTGGAAGTTAAATCATCTCTAGATTACTTATAATACCTAATGCAATGTAAATGATATGCAAATTGTTCTTATACTAAGTTGTTTAGGGAAGACAAAAGTGTGTACATGTTCAGTAAAGATACAATTTGGAGGGCAGATTTTTGATCTGTGGTTGGTTGAATCCATTAATGCAGGACCACAGATATGGAGGGCCAGCTGTATTCCCTTTTTTTGGAGCTGTTTGGTGATTTTTTTTGTTACTGTCTATCACACTGCCTTACCTTAGACACCTATAGTTCTTATAAACCTCTGGGATAGGGATGCCTACATGTCAATAAAGTAATTCTCTTCAAGGAAGGTTTGCTTTAAAGGAGATTTTCCCCTTTGAAATCCCTCAGAAACAGAGCCATCTAGTCTGTTGAACAGGGACAAGTTACCAGGAACACCTCCCCTTTGCTAGCCAACTTCTGAACCACAGTACCCGTTACCAATTTCACAGAACCTCCTCAGGTCCTGCCTGTAACTTGTTATTGTTCTGAAGAAATTGGTGCCAAGATTTTTCTGAAAGGAAACTCCATCTGTCTCTGGAAAGAGTATCCACGTGGATTCAGGATTTCCATGAGTAAAACCACTGAATATCCAAAACATACATTTAATTTGCCAAGTTTCCATGGGTTGGTGCAAAAGAGACCCAGAGGACCTAATTCCTGGCCATCACCCCTGGAATGCAGCATAGGAGGGGTGAGCTCCAGCCTAGCTGTCTTGCTTTTTTACTTAGCAGGTGTGGATCTGTGTTCTCTGTATATTCTTGTATGTGTCTAGAGTGGCGGATGACTAAGGAGTAGAGGATTTTGGTGGAACCATCACCAAAAGAGGAAAAGTGAAGAACTGATATTAGGCAACTATGGAGGGAAAATATCTAGAAATGTGCTTCTTCCCAGTTCTTGCCACTGCTTAGGGTTAGAATGATGTGTTTATTTCTTCCTGAGAGCAATTTTGATGCTGGTTGCATAGTGGAGTCATGTTTATATAAGTTTGTTAAAAAATACAGATGCTGGGGGGCTGCCTTTAGAGATACTGATTCACTGGGTGTGAGATGGGGTCCCCTTAGTGCTCTTGACCTAGTCCTGGCTCTGCAGGCCACAAGGAAAATTCTTGCTAAGCCTTTTGTTATCATCAGGCCTCTCCACAAAGCTCTCCACCCAGCCAGTTAGCCTCCTCTTTGCCTTCAGAGAGATTTGGTTAGGCTCAGTAATGCTTGCTTGCCTCTAGATGCAGTTTGAAGCTGCTGGAGTCTTTGGAAGAAGACTGGACTTAGACTAGCTATCAGTGGAATTGGATTCTGGTTCTGACCCTTACTGCCATAACTTGACTCTCCCAGGGTTCTCTTGCCTATTGGCAAGTTAATGCCCAAACCCCAGGGCTCCTAGCTCCCACCAACTGACACTCCGATCATGTGGGAGGTCTCCAAGGGATGTGTCTGTGCACCCAAGATTCAGTCCTGCTTCCATGATCTTTGCTACAACCATCTCCAGGACAATTGTGCTGTCTTAAACACAGTGAGCCACAACCTGACAGGTGCTGCTCTCAGCCTGGCAGAAATTTCCAGTGAAGTGGGTCAACTCCTATTGGGCTTTGTTGCATTAAGATCTTTGCTGGTGAGCAATAAAAAAGGAATGAGCTGCTTATGTCCACAACAATATGATGTATCTCAAATGCATTTTGCTAAGTGAAAGAAGTTGACTTCAAAAGGTTACCTACTGTTTCCATTTATATAATGTCCTAGAAAAGGCAAAACCATCAGGACTGCAAACAGACCACTGACTGCCAGGGGCTGAGGGGCGGGTCGGGGTGGTGATAATAAAGGAATTCTGAGATATTTGAAGGGGTCTATGCCTTCATCCAGGTGGGTAGGTACATGACAGTGGTATATATTTATCAAAGCTGAATTGGAAAATACTGGATTTTATGTATGTAGTACATATCAAAATTAAAAGAAAATGGGGTTAAAGAAGGAAAATAACTTGCTCAAGGTCAGAGCCAGGGATTCATACAGGTGTGTTGAACTCCCGAATCCTGACTTTTAGCTGTAACACAATATAGCCACTCAAAAGCCTCAGTCAGCTCCTCAGGTGAGGAGGGGTACTTCTCAGGAAATGGGGCTTTGTCTGGACCAGGATCAGACAAAGAAGTAAGAAGTAGGGGCAGCATCATGTGGAAACAGAATAGGGGCTTGCTGCCTCCTCCATACTATCTTGACTAAGCCAGTGCATCTCTCTGAACTTTTCTCATCTTTTATGTAATTTCTCCTTTGCTAAGAGAGTAACAAAAGCCTACCTTTACCATAAAAAAAAATCCTCTTTGGGAGGCATGGTGATTATATTGTCAAATCAAAGACTGGGCCAATGCCAGTTCTGTATCACTCCCCAGGTGACCCGGACTACCTTCTCCACTCCTCTGAGCTCCATTGTCTTCATCTATAAAAGGAAGGTGAAGATTTTTTATCTATCTCATGGGACAGTTGTGAGTCTTACAAGAAACAGTTCCTTAAAGCATTTAACAGAGTGCCTGGTGTGTACTTTGCACCAGGAAATGGTAGCTGTTATTATACAATCTCGTTGTGCACACATTACCACGAGGCTCTGCAAAGTGGGCAGGGAACAGAGCCCCTTTGTATGTGCTCAGTGGGGCTCCGGGAAGGCAGGGTGAGGGGGTGCCCACAGCAAATGTGCTTAGACCACAAAGGGCTGTGGAGGGTCTGGTGCCGCAGCTCTTTCTGTTTGCGCAGGCAAACCTTTTATTTGCCTCCTGCACAGAGCTGCCAGGATGAATGGGTCAGAAGTTCACATGGCAAATAAGCTCTGCCCCCAGATATGCTCCATCCTCTCCCAGGACCTGACACTAGGACTGGCACACTTTAGACAGCTTTTCTTTTCTCATAACCTTAGCATCTCCACATCCTCTTCTGCAATTTGATTTTCACTTGAACATCTGATGAAATGTAAGATTCAAAAGAAGAGACTTGTCCAATGTCCCACTATTAACTAGCTACAGACGTCCCACAATCAGAGCCACTTGGATATGATTATTGCTGCAACTGTGTCTTCTCATTTTGATTCTTTTGTCATTGTCATGCTCAGCCTGCTCCTTCTGGACTGGAGGCAGGCCCTAACAGTGGTCCACAGACTTAATATCTTGGGAAGACCATAGCCCCATGCCCATTTGGCTGGGCTGCTTTGCATGTCCACCCACTGGCCCTGAGGTTGATTAACATTGCCAGGAGCACAGCCCAGCATCTGGCATTCTCTGGCCCTGTGGTGCTCAAACTTCAGCAGGCACTCAGAATGAACTGGGTTCCCCAGGGCCAGTGGATGTTAAACTCAGGCTTCTGGATGAGGTCCTAGACTTGGCAGAGCTACAAGTTCTCTGTTTTTCTTTTTTTTTTAAATCATCCTAACAAGATTGGTTCAGGGACCAAAATTTCAGAACCTCTATTCTTTTTGTTGTTGCTGTTCTTGTTCTTTTTAGATATGCATGACAGTAGAATAAATTTTGACATACATACATGGAGTACAACTTAGGATCCATTTTTGTGGTTGTACATAATATGGAGTTTCACTGGTGGTGTATTCATATATGAACATAGGAAGAACCTCTATTCTTAACTGCTGGGGAGATTACAAACTTCACCTAGTGGTGATGAAGCTGGGGATAGTATTGCTGGTAGTAGCTCCTCAGCTCAGATAGAGATTGTGACTACAGATAAAATGAAAAGGAAAACTGAGTTTCTAAGTTTCACATTCTTCTTTTAGCCAGTTACCATTACACATTCTTCCCCGACCCCTTCATACTGGGGATTGAACTCAGGGGCACTTAACCACTGAGCCACATCCCCAGCCCTAGTTTGTATTTTATTTAGACACAGGGTTTCACTGAGTTGCTAAACACCTCACCATTGCTGAGGCTGGCTTTGAACTCGCAATCCTCCTGACTCATTCTCCTGAGTTGCTGGAATTACAGGCATGAGCCACCGTGCCGGCACCCAGCTCCTTTACACATTCTTGATAGGTCCATATTACAGGACCAAGAAAGGAAGAATAAGTGACAAATCTACTAAAATGGACCAGCATAGAGGGCTCCAGAAAATTCGTGGACAAGGAGTGATATTTACAGAACACAACTGAAAATGCAAGGGAAGGGCTGAAGAAGCAAGGTTGAATGTCACATCTGAGGCGAGCAAGGGAGAGAGTAAAAAGCATCAGGTTAGAAACTAGCCTGGAGATGTTCCTGAAGCAGATTAGAATGAGTAGTTCAGGCCCAAGTATTCAAAGGGTAGACAGGTGGTGGGCAGCAGCTGTCTATATGAGCTGATGGCCAGATGTACCCTAGAGTGGGCTGCTGATAGGTCAGGGGTCCACTGGGACTGAGTATCACTTGCACATTTGATAAGCAGAGAAAATTGTATAATTTTGGAAAACCTCAGTGAGGTATTATTTTCTCCTATGAGAAGAAATAGGCAAATCTATGTATTCTCATTATATATGCTACAAGTACTTATTAAGGAATTCCATGTGCCGGGTGGGCTCTGCCCCAGGGGCTGGAATAGAGGTGAACATATTTTAATAGCATTTACATTCTATGGGATAGAAAAGGACCACCACCAACACCGCTGTGCAAAGAGACAGTGATAAATGCTATGAAAACAGTAACACAGAAAGGTAAGGGGAAAGGAAAGGAAAGTTGCTTTTAATATGAACCTTGTTAGAAAACCTTTGCTGATAAAGGGACATTGAAGTGGAGACATAGAGGGAGGGATAGTATCTGACAAGGTCTGGAAGCCACAACTGGTAGAGCGCTCTTAAAACCCAAAACAAAAAGACAAAAAAAAAAAAAAAAAAAGGCAGAGGATCTGAAGAGATGTTTCTCCAGAGAAAATAAATGAACGGTCAACAAGCACAAGAAAAGATGCCAAACATCATTAGTCATGAGGAAAATGCAGATCAAACCCACAATGAGACGCTACTTCACACTTATGAGGATGTGTTCACACTCATAACAAGGGTTGGTGAAAATGTGGAGAAATTAGAATCCTCATACATCATTGATGGGAATGCAAAACAGTCTGCTCACTGTGGAAAACAGATAATTTCTCCAAAAGTTAAACATTGAATTATCATTTGACTAGCAGCTCTACTTCTAGAATTGGAAATAGGTCTCTGGAAGCTGAACTGGGAAACTCATAAGATGAAGGCCAGTCACTGAACTCAGCAAGACAATGTCTAAATCGTGAAGGAAAAAAATGCTGGAGAAGTAGCTCAGAGGTAGAGTGCCAATATTAATTTAAAAAATAACACTGGGGGCTGGGGCTTTAGCTCAGAGGCAGAGCGCTTGCCTAGCATGTGTGAGGCAATGGGTTCGATCCTCAGCACCACATAAAAATAAATAAACAAAATAAAGGCATTCTGTCCACTTATCACTACAACAAAAATTTTAAAAAGAAAATAACACTGGGCTGGGGCACTCGACTAGCACATGTGAGGCGCTAGGTTCGATCCTCAGCACCACATAAAAATAAATAAATTAAATAAAGGTATTTTGTCCAACTACAACTAAAAAAAAATACTAAAAAAACAAACACTAAACCTATACCTAAATGTGATGCTTCCACTACCACTACCATTAACCATGAACTTCTAACCTAAAATACTAACCCTAACCCAAATTATGACTCTAATTGTAAACACTAACCCCAAATGCTGGCCTAAACCCTAATACTAACAAAAACTAAACCCTAAAGCCAAACTGCTAACCCTATCTCTAAATGTAACACAAACTGAACCCAAACCTTACACTAACAATAACCGAGCCAGGGCCCTAATGAAATACTGTCCAGTAACAAAAACACTAAACAAAAAACCTAACTCAAACCCAAAACTTTATACAATCTGAACTGTGACTCTTAACCATAACCCCAATGTTAACCACTAAACCTAATCACAATCCCAAACCTAAACATACCTCTAACCAAACCCTAAGGCAAAACTAACACTAACATTAACCCTATCACAAAACAATAACCCTAACCCTAACCCTAACCATGGAGCTAGACCCTAACCATAAACAATAAACCTAAAAAATAGCACTAAAACCCTAACATTATTCCAACACTAATCCTAAAACAAACAATAAACCCAAACGTTAAACCTTAAAATCAAACCCTAACCTTAAACCTAAAACAATCGCCCTAAACCAGAAACAATAAATCCTAAGAGTAACCCCAACCCCTATCATAACCCTAACTATAACCCTAATGCATGAGTCTAACGAACTATAACGCTAACGCATGAGTCTAATACTAAACCTAACCCTAAACCCAACCACAAACCTAACTCTAAACCAAAGTATAAACATAATGCCAATCTTAAAACAAAAATCCTAACTTTAAATTTAATCATAACACTAAACCCTAAACATAACCATAAAAACAATATCATAAAGCTAACATTCAACCTAAATTTGATTACTAACTATAAACCCTAGACCCTAACACTAAACCCTAACACTAACTTTAATGCTAAACTCGAACCCTAACCCTCACCCTAAGTCCTAACCCCTAACCAAACCCTAAAACTAACCCTCTACCCTTAACCCCCTAACCCTAACCCTAATACCCTAACTCTAAAACCTTAGCCTTAACCGTAACCCTAGCCCTAGTACTCACCTACTCCTAACCATCTAACCCTTTCCCTAACTCAACCCCAAAACCTTTCCCAAATGTGACCTTTAACCCAACCTTTAACCTTAGTCCTAACAACTCCCACCATAACACTACCTACCTGCAGATGGCGGCAGCTCGCACAGCCTAAGGACTTAGGCCCTCAAGACAGACTCCTCTTCAGACGCCCAAACAAGGACATATATAACATATTCATAGTAGCCAAAAGGTAGGAATAGCTCAGATGTTCACCAGCAGACTATACACACAATGGGATATTTTTCAACCTCAAAATGAATGAAGTAGTGATAGGTGCTATACTGGGGGTGAACAGACATACATGCATAAAAGGACAAATGTGTGACTCCATTGATATGAAATATCCATAATAGATACCTCCATCATAACTGCCAGGGGCTGAGGAAGGGAAGAAACCGCTTCATGGCTAGAGCAGGGGGTCACGGGGGCAAGTCATGGACATGTACATATTCCCCACATCCTTTCTTCTTTCACCTCCCTCCCTTTATGTGCTTCCTGACCCCACCACAAAAACAGCAGGTTGCCCAGGCTGGCCTCAAATCCTCCTGCTTCAGCCTCCTGCAGAGTTGTGATTACTGGTATGTGGGATTTTACTTTGAAGGGCAGGCACTATCCCAGAAGTCAATAGAGTCATGGATTGTGATTGTGGACAGCATTGTGAATGTACTAGATGTCCTTGAACTGTTCACTTCAAAATGGTTGTTTATGTTATGTAAATTTCAATAAATTATTAGGGGGGAGAAAGAAAGTATGGAGTGGAATGATGCCCAAGATAAATTGCTAAGGTTAAAAAAATGAGAGGGAGGGGCTGGGGCTGTGGCTCAGTGGTAGAGCGCTTGCCTAGCATGTGTGAGGCCCTGGGTTTGATTCTCAGCACCACATACAAACAAACAAATAAGTAAAGGTCCATTAATAACTAATAAAAATATTTAAAAAGAGAGAGAGAAAAGAAAAGAAAAAAAGGAAAGAATAATGAAAAGAAAAGAGAGAGAAAATAAAAAAGAAAAAGCAAGAAGAAGGTACAAACAGTGTGTAGTACATTTCTAGGTCTCTATCAGTGGGGAGTCTCTCCTGCTTACTGTTTGCTTTCCTGTACCTGATGAAGTTGGTGAAATGTGTGTGTGTTGCCTAAGGAGAACATTAGAAGTGCTTTAATAAATTATTTTTGAGCCCAGTGCTGAATGCAGAGTCAGACCTGGGCTGAAATCCTGGCTCTGCCCCACCCTGCCACGCCCGCCCAGATAGTGACCTTATGTCCCTTTGGTTTCCTTGGCCTCAGGTTCCAGGCTCCACGTCTGTAAGTGGGGGTGTTATCTCTGCCTGTGCCCCAGGGCCATTATAAGATGACGTGTGTAAAGAAGGGCTGGGGTTTGGCAAGTGCTCCGCAGCGTTTATTCCTGACACTTCTGATAACAGCTGTGCGAAGTTTTTCACAACAGCAACCAGCTTGGACACCCGGCATCGTGTCCTGCCATCTAACACCACCGACACTGAAAACCTGGAGTTGGTGCAGACTCCGTGGGCTCTGAGCTCCCTCTTACAAGACTGGCCCCCACAGCAGATGCCTGTTCAGAGTCCTCAGTTGTCACCTATGCTTCTGACCTCTGACTGACCAGCTGTAATTAAGGGGCTCATGAACCCCCTCCCCAGGTTTGATGAGTTTGCCAAGGTGGCTCACAGTAAAACACTTATTATGACCTATTTGTCTTACTTATTATTATCAGGAAAGTACTTTCCTTGCTGTTGCCGGTTTCCATGGAGGATATGACTCAGGAACAAAGGGATGCAGAGGGCCAGTTCAGGGCATGGAGCTGCCATGCCCTCTCTGTGTGTACCACTTTCCCAGACAAATTGTTTGACAATTATAACAGTTTGGATCTTAAATGTCCCACAAAGGATCATATTCTATTTTTGTTTGTTTGTTTGTTTGTTTTTGTACTGAGAACTGAGCCCAGGGGTGCTTTACTGCTGAGCTACACCTCAGGCCTTTTTTACTGATTCATTTAATATTGAGACAGAGTCTCACTAAGTTGCCCAGGCTGGCCTCAAACTTAGCAATCCTCCTGCTTCAGCCTCCTGCGTAGTTGTGATTACAGGTTTGTGTCACCTTGTCTGGTTCAAAGGCCCATATGCTAAAAACTTGCTCATCAGCCTGTGGCGCTGTTGGGAGGTGGTAGAACTTTAGGAGGTGGGTCCTGCTTGCAGGAAGTGAAGTTATTGGTCATGTTTTAGTCAGCTTTGCTTTGCTGTGACCAAAACACCCAATAAGAACAACTTAATGGAGGAAAATCATATTTGGGGCTCACAGTTTCAGAGGTCTCAGTGGCTCTGGGTCCAAGGTGAGGTACCACATCATAGCAGAAGCCTGGAGGAGGAAACCTGCTGTTTTTGTGGCGGGGTCAGGAAGCACATAAAGGGAGGGAGGTAATTGAAGAAGGAAAGCGGGAAAGATGTACCCTTCAAAGGGCCTGCTCCAGTGACCCCCTCCCCTAGCCATGCCCCACCTTCCTGTAGTTACCACCCAGTCAGCCCATTCAAACTAGGACGGACTCATCAGGTTAGACCTCCCCTAATCTAATTATTTCAACTACAAATATTCCTGAATTAACAGGAGCTTTGCGGGGGGCACCTCCATACCATGACAGGAGGGATGCCCTTGAAGGGGTATTAGACCCCAGCCCCTCCTTTCTCTCTTTGCTTCCTAAGCACCTCAAGGTAAGCAGCTTCCCTCTACCATACGCTCCCTGCCATGATGCTCTGCGTCACCACGGGCTGTGCCGCCAGTGACCACAGGCTGGAACCGTGAGTCAAAATCACTCTTTCCTCCTTACAGTTGATTATCTAATGTATCTTGTCACACAGGAAGCTGACTAATGCACCAACCCGGAAGTTCTCCACACTCTGTTTTTAAGGTTTTGATGGAGGTTTGACCACACACAGGTTATTAATTAAGTCATTGACCATTGGTGAGTGACTCAATCTCCAGTTCCTCCTTCCTCCTCTGAGGCCAGGTTGGGCTCAGCCACCTTTGGTCTTTCTATAGACCAGGCCTGCAACTGTCTTGTGCCCCCCCCACCCACCCACACACCAGTCACCTCATTAGCATACAAAAGACACTTCTGTTACTCTGGAGAGTCTGAAGTTTTTAGGAGCGGAGTGCCAGGGACCAAGTTCATAAAGCAAATTTACGCTTTCTGTGGTCACACAGGTTGTTCGCAGCCAGATCCTTAAGAAAGAAAAAAGCGAGAAAAAACACCATGTAAACCCTGCTCCCCAAATCCACCATGCTTTTTCCCTTTGATAGGGTAAGAGCCCTTGAGGTTTTGCAAAGATAAGGCCATGCATCACAGACTGCCCAGTCATACAGGCCAAAGCTGAGTGCGGTGACCTCAGCTGGGCACTGAGCTGCCAGTGCAGGCTAGAGTAAGGCCACACCGCAGACGGGTGGACCGGAATGATTTTTAAGAGACACTGAGAGAACCAGCCAATATTGCTCTAAAATCAACTCCAGTTTAAGGGCATGCCCTTCATTGCTGCCCAGCTGGCAATACTCTTGAAGTCCAAGGAGGTGACTGTCAAGAGGCCAGCCTGGACTACTTAGCCAGATCCTGTCTCAAAATAAAAAAAAATAAATAAAAAGGGCTGGAGATGTGGCTCAGTGGCAGAGTGCTCCTGGGGTTCATCCCCCAGTACAAAAAAAAAAAAAAAAAATTCTGAGAAAGCTGCAGGTGGGCTCAGGGTATGCCCACAGCTTCCTGGCCACTGGCACTTCCTGCTGCTAAATCAGTTTCCCAGGAGTCATCTGAAAGGATTAGGAAGAAGTTAGCCTCTGCCTCCCTCCTGCTACCTGCCTCCATGTTCTGCTCTTGCTTCAAATGAAATGGCTGCTCCTCTTTTTGTGTCTTGGTGCTTAGCATTTTTTCCTTTGGTTTGTAACTTGATTTATTTCATCACCCACCCTGGTCTGCGAGGTCCTGGAGGGCACCTTATTTACTACTCAGAGTCTGCTGAGCAGCAGGACAGGCCTTCTCATCAGGGCAGTGTCGCTCCTGCGGGGGCAAGAATTCTCTGTTTCATATCTTGCTCTTTATGTTGAAAGCACACATGTACGACAGCGTCCAATAGTGTATTGGTGCCATTAAAATTGCACGGGCGGCAGATTGGAAATGTCTGAAAAGCCTCCTAAGGGAGAGATAAAAGAAAAAAAGGAGGGGAGGGAGAAGAAAAGAAGGACCGAGAGAAACTGGAACAGATAAAACCATCAGAGTCTCAGTCTATCTGGGTTACCCCCGAGGAAGATCACAGTGCCATGCCTTGGTCTGTGGTGACATTAAATGAGACCAGGAGTGTGTTCGGCCTGGGGGCTGTGGCACACAGTAGATATGCAATAAAGGCCAGATCCTTCCAGGCTGGGCAGTGCCTCAGAGGACCGTGCTTCTAGGACCCGGCCCTTCCCAGTCTCGTGTGCAACTCTACCAGCTGCCAATCTGCCCCGGCTCACTACAGGTACAGGTGGGTCCCATCACTAGGGCTTAGTGGACTCCTTTAGTTCACAGGTGAAGCAATGGTGAAAATGCAGAAAAATGAAATCCTCAGGCCCTGCTGGTGTAAATGTGAAACCGCACAGATGCTTGGGGAAAATCTAGCAGTTCTTCAAATGATTAAATATTGAGTTACCATATGAACCAGCAATTGCATTCCTAGGTATCCATTAGAGAGAAATGAAAATGTCTCCACAAGACTTTGGAGATGAATTTTCATTGTAGCTTGGCTCCCAAGAGTCAAATGTCTGCCAATGGCTGAATGGATAAACTAACTCTGGTATGTCGATACAACGGGACATCACGGTATGATACAAGGAAATGGGTCTTGATATATACCACAATATAAGTAAACATTATACTGGGCAACACATTATTGCTAAGCAAAACATTATGCAAATGAAAAGAAGCCCATAAGAAAGAATCCCTTCTTATACAATTTGATTTATACAAAATGTCCAGACTGGGCAAATCCAGAGAGCAGAAAGTAGAGGTGTCATTGTCTATTGCTAAGAGCAGATATTTGGAGGGAAACGAGGTGTGACTGCTAATGCATATGTGATTTCTTTGGGGGATGATGAAAATATTCTAAAATTGATTGTAGTGGTGGTTGTACAGTTAGTTCCACATTGCACACACAGAAATTGCTGAGCTGCATACTTTAAATAGATACATTGAATGATATGTGAGTTATAGCTCAGAAAAGCTATTAAAGAATAGAAGGAAGCCAGACTTGGTGCACATGCCTGTAATTCCAACTTCTCAGGAGGCTGAGGCAGGAGGATCATGAGTTTAAGGTGAGCCTGGGCAACTTGAGCAGAGCAACCCTGGAAGCCATGGTTGCACTCTGTGACCCTCCTCTCTGTCATTGCTCAGGGGCTCAGTGAAGCACCAAACCCAACAAGGCTAAGTTCATTATCTTTCTGAAATCCAGGGGCCTCCTGCATGTGGCCATGAAATCCTGAGGCGCCCAGAGAAAGTCAAAGCTAAATCCCTTCAGTGGAGGGAAGTAGAGCCACACCCAGAGACGGTGCCCCTGTGCCTGGTTCCGAGTCTTCTGAGGTCCACCTGCCTGTCTGCCTCTTTGGAGTCTGTGAGGCACTCCTGACCCTTATAAGTCTCCTTTTGCTTAAACTAGCTTCAAATAAGTTGTGCCATTTACAGTTGAACAGTCCTGGCTACAGCTATAAAGAAAAATGAAATTACGTCATTTGCAGGAAAATGGATGGAACTGGAGTGTTCTCCAGTGTTAAGTGAGATAAGCCAGACTCAGAAAGTCAAGGGTCATATGTTTTCGCTCATATGCAGAAGCTGGAGAGGAAAAAGGAGAAAAGAGTGATCTCATGAGAGGAGAAGCCAGACCAGCACAGTAGAGAAGGATGGGAGGGGGAGGAGTGAAGGCCAAGGGTGGGGGGGATGAAATAGACCAAGGTATGCTGTGTGCGTGTACAAATAGATCACAATGAATCCCACTATTATGCATAATTATGATGCACCAATAAAAATTTTTTTTAAAAGTCCTAGCTAACAAAGAGAAAACTTTTGGAGATTTCTTTCCTCGCTCTGCTTAACTAAGGGGGAAAAAAAGTGCCAAGCAAGCTGGGATGGGCCAGGGGGTAGAGACAGGCAGGTAGATCTGAAGCCTTCCAAATATCAGCTTTGAGAGGCAGAGCTGGGTATAGATTACCAGGGCCCAGGACCAAGCTATTTCAAAGGAGCTGGGAAGGGCAGGGGAGTTTCCATTCTTCCCATGACAGTACTCCAAAGCTCTCAGAAAGCACTTTCTTTTCTTTTTCTGATGCCTTCCTTCAGCCTCCCTGGCCTCTAGCCAAGGTCTGGGAGCTCTTGATGTGCCGTGTGGCACCCAGGACTTAATGGGTATCGCCCTCCCCTGGGTGTTTCAGGACCGTCTCTTTGTCGGAGCCCTTGGATGTCCAGTGCACTAATTAATCTCTGTGATGCTGGTGCTGAGCAGAAAGGCTGGCACACGGTGCGCCCTGTAAATGTGGAAGACATGAATAAATTTGGTTCTGTGCTCCATCACTCCATGTCAGAGCTCAGGCAAAACAAACTGCCTTCTGCAGTCTGGCTCTGTCACACATCCCTCCTCCCCACAATGTTCCCTCCTCTGTAGTCATGGGATAAGGCATTCCCAGATGGGCTGCCAAGAGGTGACTTGGGTGGGAGAAGTGAGTGAGATGTTCTCCAGCATCCTGGGTGATGTCCGGTCACATTGATGTGCCTTCAGCAAGAGATCTGTAGGTCATTTTAGCCAGAATCCCCTTACTCTTGAGGTTTCCTGGTAGTAATTTTCCATTCATAACCTGTATTCTGTTCCTTGGCTCTAAATCCCACTGGACCATGCCCATTTTAAAGTCATGTCCACTTTCTGTCCCCCACTGTGAGATCCTGTTACAATGTCCCTGCACCTATTGCAAAAGTTCTCCAGAATAAGGTCTGCCTTTCTGTTGTTTAAAAAGGGTCGTGCATCATTTTTTTTTCTATAGTAACTCCCAATCCCTTCCCCCAAATCAAATAATAGTCTTAGGTATAGGCAATTATCTTTCCACTGTCTCATTCAAAGTGTAAATAAAGCCTCTTTAACAGCTTTCCTGATTTTATTGCTCTGTAGTGTGCAGTCCGCTACTTGTGGAAGCTCAAAGCCTGCCACTGAGTTGGCAAGTGCAGTCCTTCGCTGCTTCCGGTGCTGTCTGGAGCTCAGGGAGTGGACTGGGCTGTGGGGGATGGGTTCATCTTCCCCTTGGCCCCTCCCTCCCTCTCCCTCTTTGATTTCCAGCTGCCAGGAATGGAGCAGCCTCCTCCATCACACCCTTCCACCATGATGTTCTGCCTCACCTTGGGCCCAGAGCCATAGACTCTGCCCACCATGGACTACACTTCTGGAGCCCAAACACACTCTCCATCCTCTAAGTTGTTCTTGTTTGCTCTTTTGGTCACAGAGATGCAAGCTGACTAGCATAGTTAAGGAGGTTTCCTTCAAAATTCTGGTGATATGTATGAAGTGGCCATAGTTGTTGAGATCAATTTATCAACCCTAGGTGCACATTAGAATTTTCTAGAAAGGTTTAAACTATTTGTATCTGGCCTTAACACCCAGAAATTCTGTTGCAATGAAGTCTACAGTTTGGAGTCTAGGCTCCCCTGGTTCCTCAATCCCTTTTTTTTCATACTAACTCTTCAAAATCAAATGTGTGATTTACACTTACACCATATCCTAATTTGGGCTTATCACATTTCAAGTATTCAGGGGCCACATGTGGCTAGTGGTTGCTGTTCTGACTTCACAGGTCTACTCAGTCACCCAAACGATGGTTCAACATGGCAAAATAAATCTTTTCATTTTTCTCTTAAAATATTTTTAAAATATTTACATACACTTTGGCACATGAATTCCAAGAATCCATTCTTTTTTTTTCTCAAAAATTTATTTTTGATAGATAGACAGAATGCCTTTATTTTATTTGTTTATTTTTATGTGGTGCTGAGAATCGAACCCAGTGCCTCACACATGATAGGCAAGCTCTCTGCCACTGAGCTACATCCCCAGCCCAATAATCCATTCTTCAGAAATATTTGCATAAATGTCAAAAAGCACATACACAACTATATTCATTGTAGCCTTGCTGCTACCGCTGGAAGAGTCCAGATGCTGAAGCCAAATGCCTTGACTGTGAATTCTGCCTCTGCTGCTTTAGGAGCTGCAAGACCTGAATGAATTAGTAAACCATTACCCTCCATTTCCTCATCTATGATAGCCCATAACAGTGGGCTATTTATAAAGATTAAATGAAATAATCTCCATAAAATGCTTTTTATTGTTCCTGGCTCATAATAGATACTAATTAAATCTCAGCTATCATTTTTGTAACCAATGGAGAAAATGTTTCAACTGACAGGCCCAGAAATAGGAAAACGATTTATTGACTTATGGTACATTCATACGGTTTAAGCTACCTGAGACCAGGGACCGTGTTTTATTTCCTATTACATGATACTTAGCATCATGTTCAGTACAGAGTAGGCACTCGGGTAGTGTTTGAAGGATAGATGGCATAGAAAGTCTTTATAATGAATGAAGCTGTTCACTGTGAATTAATATGGAAAGAGTCTAGAGAATGAGTATAACATGATTACATTTCTATATGGGAGAAAAAGAGGTACCTATAAAGAGAATATGTTGGATTATGTAAGCTTAAGTAAAAGATCAGATGGGTGGCAAACTGGTGATGACTCTGAAAGAGCAAGCTAGCAATACTTCTTTTTAATTGTAAGTTACCTTGTCTTTCACTTACTTATGGGCTTATCTTTATCATCCATCTGTCAAGATCTTTGGTTGGTCTTATTTGTTTTCATTTCCCCGCTGTTTTAGTCTATTTTGTGTTGCAATAACTAAATACCTGAGGCTGGGTACTTTATAAAGTAGAGGTTTATTTGGCCTGCAATTCTGATGGCTGGATGGTCCAAATAGCATGGCATCGGCACCTTGAAAAGGGCTCCTTGGTGGTGTCACAACATGGTAGAGAAATGAAAAGGGAACAGGCTGGGTGCAGAGGGGGCTAAGCATATTAAATTGTCTCACTTTGTAGCAATCTGTTCCTACTAGAGCATTTCGCACCAGAAGATGAGCATCAGTCCCTTCCAAGGTGGTGCCCCCATGACCTAAGTACTTTCCAATAGACCTCACCTTTAAAAAGATTTGCACGGCAACACTGCCACACTGGGGCTCAAGCTTCCAGTGCAGTGTGTCGCTGGGGGACACTCCAACCCGTATCCACACCACAGCACCCACTTGCCCAGCACTTGTCCTTGAGCACCCTGGGGTGCAGTAAATCCTGCCATTGAATTGCCGACCATGGCTTCCTCTACCTGGCCCATCTACACCACCAGCTAGTACCTGTTCCAAGCATACACTTTTAAATGTTCTCCTTTTAAGTCTGTCTTTAAATAGGATACCATCAAATGTGCTCTGACTGGTCTATTACACACTCCAGACCTAATGCCCAGCAATCCTTAGGAGGTGGAAAGAAAATATCAGCTAAATGAAAGGTTTGAAAAACAAAATTGCTGCAGGAGCCCAGCACTGTTGGAAGTCTGCCTTTTCCCGCAGGGTCGCTGTTCAGAAAGACAGGAGAGAGAGAGACCAACAAATCCCTATGCCTTGGAGCCACCCATCAAGCATGTCTGTGTGGGTGAAGGAAATGGTATTAACTTGGGCAGAATTTCAATTACATGTCTCTGGAATAAACCAAATGTACTTCTTTATGCATCTCTGTCATTCAATGAAGGTTCAGCAGCCTGCCAGGACCAGCATTCCCCCAGAGATAGAAAAAATGAAGACAGGGTTCTGGCTGCAAGGAAGGAGCACCTCTGCTCTTGGTCTCTGTCACTTACACACTGGTACCTGACAGCGTCCTCTTTTTTTCCCCCTCATTCATAAAGTTTTTTTTCCTTATATTTTTTGTTGGTACATTATCTTTTTTTCAAAACATGTTTTCCATGAACAAAAAACGTGTAGCAGAACTCAACTCCAGATCATTGGATAGAACTGTCACAGGAATCCAGGTGCAGCAGTACATGCCTGTAATCCTAATGGCTCTGGAAGCTGAGACAGGAGGATCAGGAGTTCAAATCCAGCCTCGGCAAAGTCGAGGCTCTAAGCAATTCAGTGAGACCCTGTATCTGTTGTAGGGACAGACAAGGCAAGGCACCAAAGACAGCAGGAAACAGTTTTATTTGGCTGCAGCCAGATTCAGAGGGCAAAGCTTTTGCTGTAATCAATTAATCCCCTGAACCTCGAGTTCAGGTAGTTTCAGAGTTTCATTCCCAGCATGTAAGGGGAGGGGCTCAGAAGTTCACAGTCTGCAGAGGTTCACATAAAAGCAGCTTTTTCTTTCATTGTTTTGGGCAAGTTAATCCTTCAAGGACAGCACCTGAGAAGGGGAGAGCTTCTTCTCCTCTTTCTTTCCTCCCCCTGCCAGCTGTTACCATGGAGCCCAGTTGGTAACTTCTCTTATCTTAGAAATGTAGACATTTCTGTGAAGCCCAGCTCAAGGGCAGAGCCTTGTTTGCACATTTCTACAAACTACTATACTGGATATGTTTGTGAAAAACTAGTAAGGGGGTGTTCAGCACCTGGAGTGCTGATATCTTCCTGTCCAGTGGCCAAGTAAAGAGGGTGACACGAAAATAGGAAGTTTATCTACATTGAACTCTTTTGCAGAGACTCTTTTGCTGACAGTTTTAAAATCAGCCATGGTGAAGATTTCTGGAGAAGCCCAGTTAAGACTTTTCTGTGGAGAAAGGGGGGTGCCACTTCATCTCTAAATAAAATACAAAACAGGGCTGAGGATGTGGCTCAGTGGTCAAGTGTCCCTGAGTTCAATCCCTGGTACCAAAAATAAAAACAAAAACAAAAAACTGTCACAGGAGATACATGTGCTTGTCTTCTGTTTTAATGTTGTTTTTATGGACGCACACACTGTGTGCTCCAATGTGAGTGTGGTTCTCTCTGGGCTTTGGTTTCTCTTCAGGTATATGGGGTACTGACTTGTCCCCCAAACTCTCGGGGGCACTGAGGGTCACGTGACAGAAGGTGTTAAAAGAGCATGAAGTGAATGTGAATGGAGCTGGGTAAAAGGGCGGGTGTTCTGCCGTTCTACCTGTAATCAATCAATCAATCACTATAATCTAAAGAGAATCTGCACATGTCACAAAAAATAGAAATAGAAACTGTTTTGGGGAGCACCTGCTTTTTTGGGACTTTTAAAAATCAAAATTTTCAGAGCAGGATGTGACTGTAGACAAGTCATCCCTTGTCTCTAAGTCTCACTTTATTCTCCTATGAAGCAAGCCAAAGGACTAGGTCAGTGATTTTCAAATCACACTCCAGAAAACTGCCTGGGGAAGAGATTCTTTCCACCCCACCTCTACAAGCAGAGCAGCTGTAATATTTACCCCCTTCATTAGATTAATTTAAAAAGTATATATACACTGCAACTAAAACAAAATCAAAAGCCAGACACTGGGAATAACCTGTCAGGCCATCTTGCTCTGTTCTTTGTGTTGACACACCGAGCACCCGTGTGCATGTGCTCCGTGTGTGTGCTCTTTGCCTGTGTGTGTCCTGCAGGCACAGGGCCTCTAGGTGCAGAATTCCTTTGAAGGGGGGTTGGCAGAGTCTGCAGCCTGCTTGACTGTGTGCACTCAGATGCCCATTTTTCATAGCAGAATCCCTGAGTCTGAACAACCTTTGGCCACTGAAGGCTAAGAAAAAAAATTCACCAACCAGTCCAGGGGGAAAACCTCTTCTTCCTAAGGCTGGAATATTTTTGTTTGGCAGCAGATTAAATGTGTCTGGGAGTGGGGTCAGGGTGGGTTGGGGAGGGTGGAGGGCTATGGGAACAGCGCCACCTTGTGGTTTCTGAGATCACGTTCCAGAGCACGCCCAGCGGGCTCGGAGCTAAGGGAGGGTTCCTAGAGGGCTGTGCTCTTGGGACCGTGTCTGGATGGGGAAGGAGAGTGCAAAGCCAAGGAGGAGACTGGACAAACTTGACAGCAGACACGTGCTGAGGCCAGGTTAGAAAGGTGGTGAACCAGGAAGTCCTCAGAGAGAGGGCCCTACGATGGCAGGTCTCTACCAGGGTACATGCAAGGAAGAGAAGACCCCCCCCCCTTACTCTAACCTGAGGGCGCACCGTAAACCTTCCTGCTGAGAGCTGTCGGGTCTTCTCCCACCCACACAGGTTCACGCGGAAGGTAAGATGTCAGAGACTAAGCATTGAGCTTGGCACCCAGAAATCCTCAGAGGCTTCTGTGTCTGTCCCCTCCCCTACTCTGTCCTACTCTGTTGGTTTGACACTGTTGAACTCACAGCCCCCCCACCCCACCCTGTGCAGGTGTGTCCAGTACCAAGATCATGTGGCAGCCGGAGGCTGGGGTTGTGGCTCAGTGGTAGAGCGCTTACCTAGCACGTGCGAAGCCCTGGTTTCGATCCTCAGCACCACATAAAAATATAATAAAGCTGTTGTGTCCAACTGCAACTAAAAAATAAATATTAAAAAAATCATGTGTGCTGTGGATATGAGTCACTCACATGATTTTTAATTTTCTAGTGTCCACTTTCAAAGAAGAAAGATGAAATTAATTTTAACAATATATTTTATTTCACCCAATATATCCAATATCTTGGCATGTTAACATATAATTAAAATAAAATTCAGTAATTAGATATTTTACCCAGTGTTCTTCTTTATATATATATATTTTTTTTTCTTTGATATTCCGTGTTTATTTTATACTTATGACACATTTTTATTTGGACTTCCTACATTTCAAGTGCTCGATAGCTAAGTGCTCAATATCTGCACAATCTATGAGCTAAGAATATTTTTCACATTTTAAAATCGTTAAAAAAATCAAAAGAATAATATTTCTTGACACATGAAAATTGTAGGATATTCAGATTTCACTGTGCATAAATAGTGCTGTTGGCACACGGCATTCCTTTGTGCTGTAGAGAAATGGTGTGGGGCTGAAGTCTGATTCAGAGTCTGCCCCACCCCCCAATAAGCCTCCGGTCTAGCCACACGTCTAACCCTCTATGGGGCCCTGCACCACTGAAAACCCCAGACTCTGTCAGCAGAAGAAACCCATTTAACATGTGCTTGTCACTGGAGCCTGGTGAGACAGTCTTTACCACATACCTCTGGGCGGGGAAACATTTGCCAAATGCCTCCACATCTTCTTGTTCATGAGGCCCCAAACTGGTCAAATCAGAATTGATGGAGACCATCACTCCACCACTTAACCAATGGGGAAACTGAGGCCCAAATGGAAGGAACATTGCCAGATCACAAAGCAACTCTCTCATTTCCCATCCTGGTCTCTCTTCTCCCTGTGCCCCACCAGACCATGTAACCCATGCCTTCTCCATACAGGCAGCCAGGAACTCAGAATCCCTGTAGACTTGACCTTGGGAGTCTGCTGCATAAAGCAAGACCCTGGTAAGATAGTCTCTGCATTTCTGAGCTGATTCACTCCCCCCCACCCCATCCTCCACTTTCTGGCCACTGTGAGCCACTTCACTGGGCAGCGGACCATCCTTCTGATCACCTCCAGGGCTCTGCCTGCAGGGAGGGCTATCCTCCGAACACATGGTAAATACCTTCTCCCCAACACAGCCCACCCTCCCTGCCCTCAGAGATCAGCCTGAAGGTTACATCCTTCTTCTGCTCCCACGACCACCTCTGTAACAGCCCCTACCAAGAAACATGTCTGGCTTCTCTCTGTAAATGCAGAGCCTAGCATAGTCTGCAGGTGAGCAATGAGGGGTGGGGGCTAGAGGACCTGGAATCAGGAACGTTCCCATCCAGACTCACCCAGTGCTTGGGCTGCCTCCCCTTGCCCTTCCTCAGAATTCCTGGAAAAGTGCCTTTTCCTTGTAGAGAAGGGAGTTGACCCTGCTCTGCACCCCAGCTGGGCTGGGGCAGGGGGCTTGGCAGCCCCTCTAGGCAGTGAGCAGTGAGTGGTAGGTCCTCAAGGTTTCCTGGCTGATTTGAACTCACCAGAGCTCTGCAAGGTGACCAGGAGGTGGCGCCAAAGTGCTGCCAACGAGAACGGTGTCCCTGGTGCAGTCAGATCAATGCCCTGGGTGGAGGGGGCTCCAGGTGGAGGCCCAGGGCAGGGTGGGTATGGCAGAGCCAGATGGGTCTTGATCTTCCATTTGTTCTCCTGCTTCCTGCTGTGATGAGCATCCTGCTCTCCAACAGTGGCCAGGCAGCAGGCTCCTTGGAGGTGAAGGTCAGGAAGGCTGCTTTGTGACTAGCAGCCTTCAGCCTTGGTCAGCCTTCGGATCTGCCCAGGACCAGACACTGACTTTGTGGGGAGTTGGGAAAGGATACGTGCAGAAGCTGCCTGTGCACTTCCCATGCTGGATTCTCATGATCACCTTGACCTTGGTGTTCTAGGCTCAAAGGCTGGAAGCCAACCAGGAAACCTGGCCATAGTTAAGAGCTGGCATGCCCAGATGGGTTACAAGTCTTTTGAGACTTTGAATCCTCTTCCTCTTGGGGAGGCTGCGTGAAGACAGGAAGACAGGACCCTTGAGCCAGTTGCCTCTGGCAGCAAGCAGCCTCCATATTATGCAATTACTATTATTTGTCATGTTGGCTTAACATAAACAAGGTTGGGAAGCCCTGTCGGATACGGTGGCCACTAGCTGCCTTCAACAATTTGAATTTAAATTAATTAATAAAATTAAATTTAAAATCCAGTTCCTTATTTCCATTAGTCACATTTCACGCATTCAATGACCACAGGTGGCTAGTGGCTACCATATCAGACACATTTCTGTCACTGAAAGCTCTACTGGACAGCAGGAATCTAGAGCTTACTCAGATCTCTTCTGGAGAGGATATGCTTTGGAATTTCAGAGAGTTTTTGACCCTCTAAGCACACTACCTTCCATGGGTAGTTATCGCAAGGCTGGAAGTGAAATTGGACCTTAGGATTAAGCCTTGACTTTGCCCTATCATTGTGGCCTTGAAGAAGTCATTTAAACTTGTTCCAACTCCATTCCTCATCTTTGAACTGAGGAGGATACCAGCTCCCGTGGTTATTATTTAGTGTGGCAGGGCAGATGCGTTTCTAAATGCAGTGGGTAGTCTGGTCTTATGGTCCTACCCCCACCTGGCTTGTCATCCTGCATGTGCTCAAGTTCTTGTTACCAGTCTATCTCTATCCACACCTGCGCCAGGTTCTGCAGCTCACGCCAAGGGAGCAGAAGCTTTGATTTGAGCCTGGTGGAGACTGCAATGGAGGTGGGAAGGTGAGATAAGTGCAGCCAGAAGCCACTCCTAGGCAGTGCAAGGGGCATCCGGGCATCCAGTGCTTCTGGTCCCTGGGGGAGCACTTTGTTCCTAAAGGGATTCATCTGAGCAGGCCTCACAGAGGAGGAGGTGAGAGCAGAACTGGTCATGAAGGCAGTAGAGGGTTTGGATCAGCAGAGATAATGGGGGAAAGTAGCAGTGGGGAACAGTGTTGGGCGGGGGAACGGCATGTTCCTGGGTTGGGAGGGAGGACTGAGCTAATAATGCACAGTGAAGGGAAGAGCAGCTGAGTTCTCAAGGAGGGGAGAAACTGAAAGGGAAATGTGTTTAAGGAAAGCTCTCAGGCCTAAGAAGCCAGGCTGTGTTGCTGGAGTTGGATGAGGTGGGTGGTCTTCAGGCAGATGGGAACTGTTGCTGGGAAAGAAGCAGAAGATGGTGCTGACAGCACACGCAGGAAGGCTCCTGGGGGAATCTCTGGCAGTGACAACAGCACCAGGGGCTTCCAGGGCCACACACAACACCACCCAGAGAGCAGCTAACACCTTGAGCCCGAATTGCTGGTCTGAACACACTAACCGGAAACTGACTTAATTGTCCTGTGTAAGAGTCCACATGGAATTGGGAGGTGCTGGGGCTGGGCGCAGAGAGGAAATGGGCAAAGGGCATGCATGTCATAATTTATCAACATCTGAGCCCCAGCCCCTCAATTGGTTAATGAGGATTGCAACCGAGGGCGCAGGAGGAAAGGAGGGGGCGTCTATGGAAAGGACTGAACATCCATGAAACAGGGCTGGGTGTCAAGTTCCATTCACACTTATGTGCACATCTGTGCAAATAAACACATAAAAGTACACATATATAATCTGTCCAACTTACATACTCATGCCAACCAGCTCCGGAGACCTTTACGGATGCTCACACAACTCCCATGCAAATGCACCTGCATTACGGGCACACATCAGGACACATGCGCGCATGTATGTGTTCTCCCTGCAGCCGCCCTTCCGAGGCCTGGAGCTGGGGTTGGCTTTGGGTTCGCAGAAATCAAGCCAGAAAGTGTCCTGTCCTGCGTCCATTTCTGATGCAGCCTTCTCCAGACTTTGCTTGTAAACACGATTTATTTTGGAAAGCAACTTCTCTGTTTTCAAATAAAACGTTAGGACATGCAGTATTGGATTTCCCTGATCTGACATTGACCTAGAAAAATGTGCTGGCAGGAACAGAAAATGCTATGCCCCACTGTGTTGGCAGGCACAAGTGAGTCTCACTGCTCTTGGCTTTGACTGCAAAGATTAGGATGCAAGTGAGAGGGGACGGTGCCGCCTCCCCAGGCAGCACTCCCCAGCAGAGCTGCAGCCAAGGAGACTCAGGGAAGCATACTCAATGTCTTTCCCCACTGAGCCACAGCATCCCTGGAATCCTCCAGCTGAACCTCCAACTGAACGATGTGCCTGTTCAGTCCAGGGTTTGTAATTGACTTCCTTCATGGTCTCTGGTGAGAATGAAATGAGATCAGAAATGTCAAGTGCCCCACCGGGGGCTGGGCGTCTAGTACGCTCAATAAACCTGAGATCAAATCCCAGCTTTGCCACTGACTGAGTAATTAGGGCATGCCCTGATCTCCTTGGTTATAGAACACAACAGATAATAACAAAAAGTGTCTGGGATTAAATGAGTTAATACACACCAAGCGCTTTGACCAGTGCTTGTGCTGAGTAAGCATGGGAATACTCAGTCATGATGTTAAATATTACCTCAGTGATAGAATCAAGCCATTAAATCACTCAAGCATTCCATGTGTCTTTATTTAGAGTTTATTATGTGCCAGGCACTGGGGATGCAGCAGTGAACAGGAACCTTGTGGTAGGTAGGATGGTGACCCCCCAGGCAGGCCGACGTCTCCATCCCTGAAGTCACTGTGTGTGTTATGTACATGGCTGGGGGAGCTGAGGTCGCAGGTGGAATTAAAGTTGCCCGTCACCTGGCCAGAGATGGGGAGGCGCCTTCAAGCTCATCTAGGTACGGCCAGTGTGATCACAAAGCAGAGGAGCCAGGGGAGAGGTCTGAGTGTCAGGATGATGGCTTTGAGGATGGAAGGGACCCTGAGCCATGGTCTGAGGTGGTCTTGGAGCTGGGAAAAGGCCAGGAAAAATTGTCCCCTGCAGCTTTAGAAAGAAAACAGCCCTGCCCTTCATCTTGGCCTGGTGAGAACTTCAGAACTGTAAGATGACAAATCTGTGTTGCTTTAAGCCACTAAGTTTGTGGCCATTTGTCATAGCAGTCAGAGGAAAGTAATATAAACCCTCCATGAGCATGGAGTTTCCATTCTTCTTGGGTTTGAAGGGCGGGACACAGGGGTCAGCCTGGCTAGACCTTGTTGGTCTGCCAACTCTCTAGCCACAGCCATCTCCATGCCCCATGGCCCTCTGCTCACACAGGGCTGAAGGGTGGCCCTACTCTGTCCAGGAGCTTCTGGGCTCTGGCAGGAAGGACACAGCTAAGGCTCACAGGTTCCTGGGTTGGGGAGGGGGCTGGTGTGCCACGCCTGGCCCAGGAGTGGGTATGGCTGCTGCAATGAGCAGGTTCCCAGATACCTGCTGGTGGGGAGAAGAGAAGTTGTGATTTGTCAAAGCCAAGAGAGAAGGCCGAGGTGAGCAGGCTGCCTCTGCGAGAGTCTCCCCAGGTTTCTGTGATCACAAGCTCTTGAGTGCACATAATCAGGAAAACCTTGACTCCGCCCATTCAGCCTTGGAACCCAGCACTGGGTTTGGCTCTCCTCTTGCTAGGCTGCCGGGCTGCTTAGAGAAGCCTTCTTCTTTCATCTTCTAGGCCTGTAATTGGCAGGTCTGAGCCCAGGGAGCCACCTCAGGAGAGGGCTGAGACCTGAGTTAGATGGTGCCTCCTCGGCCCCTCCCTGTCCAAGTCACTGAAGTCTCTGCTCCATCCCTGAACTGGGCCAGAGGTCTTGAGCAGCTCAGTTTACCAGCAGGTGGGGTCTGCTGCTCAAGGTGGAGCTCAGGGATCTTACAAGGATGGTGCCTTTTGGCCCATGTTCAGGAACTCAGGCTGTGCACTGCTTAAGGGCACTACATCTAAAGGGTGTTATCCTAAAGGCAGACTATTAATTTAGGTGAGGGCACACTGGATGGCAGGCACTCTGGGCTTCCAGGCAGGTGATCTGGCAGATTTCCCTTTGACCTAAATTCACAATGGCCCACAGGGCTGTGCGTGTGTGCACCCTGACCCCTGCACTTCAGAGGCCCTTTAAGGCTTGATTCCCAGGACGGCAAGACTTTGAACCTGTCACCTGCCCACGCTGGCACGGGGAGTGAGTGTACTTCTGGCCGTGAGTGTGCATCATGGTGTGCGTTCTGTGGAGTCAGGGCTGTTTACACTAACTTGACCTGGACTTTTTAACTTGAGGCAGGAACATCTTTTCCTAGTTTGCAGAAAGGCCATTTGTGTGGAGAGACCTGACCCTTGGTTTCCCTTGGTAAAGTTTCCATTCTCCAATAGCTAGAGTCCTGCTCCCAGGGTCGGCTGGACCTGATTCCTATTCATCTCTGACTCTTACCCCAGGGCTGAGCCCAGACCCGTGCCACTGCCCAGTGCCCACAATGAACTAGCGAGCTACCTGGAGCCCACTACCCTTCAGTGTCCTCCGCCAGGGCCAGGCAGGAGCGAGCTGAGGAAGTCCTCTCTGACAGCAGGCCTGGGGAGGCTGGAGGAGCAGGTAGGCCTTTCCGGGGAGCAGCTTGGAGTGCAAACGCACATCCTCGGACACAGTGACCTCCCTGGGGAATTTGTTCTTAAGAGGATCTGTGCTCAGATTTTGCTGGAAGGATGTCTGTGGCAGTGCTGGTCACGTGCACGACAGTAAAGTCAACCCCATGTCCATGAAGTGGAGGGACAGCTGACTCCCAGCAGCCCTCTGCTGTCTGTCATGGTGTGTTCCTAGAAATCTGTTCCCAAAGTCAGATGTTTGAAAATTGGACAGTAGTTTATTTTTAAAAACTGATGAGAGCTTTTAAGGTTATGAGAGATGTTTATATCTTGCCTACAAATATACAAACATGATTAAATCACTGATTGACTTTTTCCCAGGGTTTTTTTTTGAGATATAATTGACAAATAAAAATTGTCTATATCTGAGGTGGATACACCATTTTTCCATGGACATCTACATTGTGGAATGTCACCACAGTGAAGCTCATGCACACCTCCATCAACTGGTCACATAGTGTCTTTGTGTGTTCCTGGTGAGAATGTGTAAGATCTCCCAGAAAAAAATTCAAAGAATGAATATAGTACTGTTACGTATAATCATCATGTTCTAAGTAGCTCTCCAGAACTTCTTCATCCCGCAAATGGAAACTTTGTACCCTTTGATATCTCCCCATTCCTTACTCCCAACTCCTGGCAACCATCGTTCTAGTTTTTTGACTTTTTTATATTCCACGTATAAATGAGATCATGCTGTGCCTGTCTTCCTGTACCTGGCACGGTTCATTTGGCATAATGTCCTCAAG
This sequence comes from Ictidomys tridecemlineatus, assembly GCF_052094955.1. Lineage (NCBI taxonomy): Eukaryota > Metazoa > Chordata > Mammalia > Rodentia > Sciuridae > Ictidomys > Ictidomys tridecemlineatus. Next base: position 50,128,967 of record NC_135480.1, on the reverse strand, counting down.
GTTCATTTACATTTTGCAGATGACAGGGTAAAATCACTAACTGTTGGTCTCTAACGAACGAATGAAATTACTAACTATGCCCAACCTTCTTATATACAGTCTTTAACAATATATGTCTTGGTTTGCTCAAAAGTAACCCTTGTTGCAAACATTTGAATGTATGTAGTTTATGCTTGAGGTGATCCCACCCAAAATTCTGATAGGGACTGGGTGCAGTGTCAAATGTCTATGATCCCAGCAGCTCAGGAGGCTAAGGCAGGAGGATTGCAAATTTGAGGCCAGCTTCAGCAATTTAGACCCTTAGCAACTTAATGAGACCATGTCTCAAATTAAAAAAATATAAAGGACTGGGATGTAGCTCAGTGGTAAAGCGGCCCTGGTGTTCAGGTTCCAGTAAAAGAAAAGAAAAGGAAAGAAATGCAGATAGGAGATAGTGGAGATGGAGTAGGGAAAGGAGGAAAGAAAGCCAAGCTAGTGAAGAATGGCTTATCAAGCACGTTGCCACTGCAGGCAGTGGAGCTGCACTCCCCCGGGAACTCTGGGAAATAGCGCAGATACTGACATACATGCCTGTGGGGGAGGGAGCTGGGTATCTATCTACCACCTCCCATCACTCATGGAGGTGGGCTGTTCCTAAGGGGCCTGATGTCCCAGCACTTCCTGTCCTGCTTAGCAGGCTCCCTGCCCAGGAGAAGACCTGACAGCGTCCCCAGCGTGATCCTGAGGGGAAAGCTTTATAAACCGTCTGTGCTCCACACACACTCAGGGGGCAGGTTGGCTAGGAAAGTGTGTATTCAAAGCTGGCTTTGAGGGAGATAGAGGAGAACTTTCTGTCTCAAAGCTCCATCTTTGGGGGACTCAGGGGTGTAGAGAGCTATTACAAGAGACAAATAGGCCTGCCTGGGGGAACAAAAGGGGGAAAATTCACACATGTAGCTTTAGCTAGCCAGAGAGCATGTCAGACCTCATTTCCTTGGTACCAGGAGGAGGTTTTTAAAATTTTCAGTGGGAGGAAGTTCAGAAGTTAAAACAAATTGGAGCTTTTAGTTTTAAAGGGGTGTGTTTCACCAGGGGCCCTGCACCCAGCAGCCAGGACCCAGCAGTGCTGTGTGTGTTGGGGTGAGAGGGCAGGGCACTGATAGTGTAGGTCATGTGTGCCTCCGGATTGTGTGGTTTTTCTTTTCTTCTTTTTTTTTTAATTGATTTTTAAAGAAATAAATGACAGTGGAATGCATTACAATTCCTATTACACATATACGGCACAATTTTTCATATCTCTGGTTATATACAAAGTATATTCACACCGATTCGTGTCTTCATACATGTATTTTGGATAATGATGTTCATCACATTCCACCATCCTTGCTAATCCCCTGCCCCTCCTTTTCCCTCCCACCCCTCTGCCCTATCTGTTCCTCCCATGTTCCCCCTCCATACCCCACTATGAACAGCCTCCTTATATCAGAGAAAACATTTGGCATTTGTTTGGGGGTGGTTGGCTAACTTCACTTAGCATTATTTTCTCTAACACCACCCATTTACCTGCAAATGCCATGATTTTATTCTCTTTTATTGCTGAGTAAAATTCCATTATGTATATATGACACATTTTCTTTATCCATTCATCTACTGAAGGGCATCTAGGTTGGCTCCACAGTTTAGCTATTGTGAATTGTGCTGCTATAAACATTGATGTGGCTGTGTCCCTGTAGTATGCTGATTTTAAGTCCTTTGAGTATAGACCAAGGAGAGGGACAGCTGGGTCAAATGGTGGTTCCATTCCCAGATTTCCAAGGAATCTCCATACTGCTTTCCATATTGGCTGCACTAATTTGCAGTCCCACCAGCAGTGTGTGAGTGTACCTTTTCCCCCACATCCTCACCAACACTAATTGTTTTTGTCTTCATAATAGCTGCCATTCTGACTGGAGTGAGATGGTATCTTAGAGTAGTTTTGATTTGCATTTCTCTGATTGCTAGAGATGATGAACATTTTTCATATATTTGTTGATTGATTGTATATCCTCTTCTGAGAAGTGTCTGTTCAGGGCCTTGGCCCATTTATTGATTGGGTTTTTTGTGTTTTTTTTTTTGGTGCTTAGCTTTTTGAGTTCTTTATGTACCCTAGAGATTAGTGCTCTATCTGATGTGTGAGGGGTAAAAATTTTCTCCTAGGATGTAGGCTCTCTGTTTACCTCACAGATAGTTTCTCTTGCTGAGAAGAAATTTTTTAGTTTGATTCCATCCCATTGGTTTTAATTCTTGCTCTATAGGAATCTTATTAAGGAAGTTGGGGCCTAATCCCACATGATTAAGATTAGGGCCTACTTTTTCTTCTATTAGACGAAAAGTCTCTGGTTTAATTCCTAGATCCTTGATCCACTTTGAGTTTTGTGCATAGTGAGAGATGGGGTTTAATTTCATTTTGTTGCATGTGGATTTTCAGTTTTCCCAGCACCATTTGTTGAAGATGCTATCTTTTCTCCAATGCATGTTTTTGCACCTTTGTCTAATATAAGATAATTGTAATTTTGTGGGTTAGTCTCTGGGTCCTCTATTCTGTACCATTGGTCTACCAGTCTTGTTTTTTCTTTAATCTTATTCTTTTCCCGAACACTGAACCTACAGGTGGCAGACAAATTCAGAGGTGCTAAGCAACTGGGTGATACCCTGTCTCTAAATAAAATACAAAATAGGGCTGGGGACATGACTCTGTGGCTGAGTGCCCCTGAGTTTAATCTCCAGTACCCACCCACCCCCCCAAAAAAAATAGGGTAATGATTTGAGAGTGAAGGTTCCTAGCCTCTGGTGGACAGAATTTTCTCTTTGTCACAATGTAATTATCTCCAGGTATCAACATTTTTACATTTCTATTACTGCTACTTTTTATAAACAGCAGGAACCAAACGACCTTTCTATGTCAGAGCTTGGAAAAAAACAATAATAGCTAACACTTAGGAATGCTGAGATGGGCCAGGCTTACTTTATCCTAGAAGCAATGCCATGGGATACATATTGTTACTCTCCTTGCTATTTTACAATTAAAGAAATGAAGGCCCAGGGAGGTTAAGTGATTTACTTAAGAACACACAGACATTAGGTGGTATAACCTGAAGTCTATTAACTCCAGAGCTTGTGTGTGTGTGTGTGTGTGTGTGTGTGTGTGTGTGTGTAAGTGTGTAAGTAATCCTGGGTGTCGAATCCAGGGTCTCATGCATGCTAGCATGCAAGCACTGTACCTTTGAGAGAACACTACCAACCCTTGGTATTTTATTTTGCAACAGGTTATCCCTAAGTTGTCCAGGCTGGCCTTGAACTCTGGATCCTCCTACCTCAGCCTCCCAGGTCTCTACTAATGACAAGTGAGTGCCACTGTCCAGCCAGTTTCTGGTTTTAACCAGCCTGCCCTTAGAGGCCACATGACTATTCAACATGGTCTCACCACTGACTTTGAAAGCTTGAACATGGCAGATGAAAGAGAGTTTAAGGGTGTCCTTTAATAATGTACAAAAATGTCAATTTTTCAAATTTGAGTATGTCAACAATAGTACAGTATGAAGAGGTCAGTGTTGGAGCAAATACACGTTTTAATCTGTGAACTTGGTTTGGCTAGAAACCTTTTATATTTTCTCTGACCTGAAGTGAGTTCTCAAGGCACACCTGTCTGAATGAGGGGAATTCAGGCCTTGACCTTCTCCCCAGGGCTGAGAGGGGTGTTCAGTGCCAGAGGCTGAGGTCGGGGAGAGGAGGAGAGGTGGGGGAGGGGGTCCACTCTGAGGGCTTCCTTGCCTCCTATATGCTGTGTTGCCTGGCCACGCCATCTCCCTCATCCTGGCCACATGTCCTCTGTGGGCCCACAGGCTCTGCCGAGTTCCCAGAGCTCTCAGAATGTAAGAACATCACCCTAACATCCCTGGCCATGCTGAAAGCCAAGGTCCAGAGCTATGTTTTCAAAGGATCCCCAGAAAGTTTATGTGGGAAACTCAATCCCAATGCAATGGTGTTGGGGGGCAGAGTATAATGGGAGTGAAATTGGTCACCAGGGCTCCTACGTCACTGGTGGCTTAATGCCCAATATAAAAGGACTTGAGGTGCTTCAGTCCACATGCAAGACTCCATCTGGGGTGGGGTGGGGGGACAAGGTGGAACCATTCACTGAGAACAGGTCGTCTCCAGTCCAAGCCTCACTCTTCCTCTGCCCTCATCAGGGAAGTCCTTTGGTTTTTGCTTTCAATGGTGAGAAAAAGCTGTTTAGTGACTGTATACCTCCAAATCTGGTGTATGGTGCATCCCAAATTCCTTTCTGTCCCCAGTGTTCTGGCTATCTCTTATGGCATGACAAACTTTACCCTGAGACTTAGTGGTATAACACATGCATTTTATTTTGGTCTGGGGTTGCTAGATAAAACGCTGCAGATATTTACCTGTAAATACTATCATATCTTCAGATGAAAACATTTAAGCTTTTCTTTAACACAATACAGATGGAAATTTGAGTTTTCATAGTCTAAATATATCCCATGCAATATTTGGGACATACTGGGACTAAAAAAAAAAAATCATGGTGGATCTAAAATTCAAATTTAACTAGACTTTCTATTGTTTTATTGTTGAATGCAGCAACCCTCATGAGGAATTGGGGAAGGGTCTGGTGAGGGCTGAAAAATCCACTTCCAAGATGCCTGTTTGGTGCTTGGTGACCTTGGCTTTGCGTGTCACCTGAAGTGACATCCTCTAGGCTCTCTCAGCATGGCAGCCTCATGGTCATTGGCCTTCCTCCCTGGTGGTTCAGGTGCCTTTGGGAACAGGAAGTGGCAGCAGCCATTCTCTTCAGCCTGGGCCTTGGCAACATGGCCCCTATGGCTTCTGCCTTATTCTCTATTGCTCAAGCACCCGGGAGCACAGACCCCACCTCTCAGTGCAGCAGTGGCACAGTCTGTGGTCATCTTTCATCTGTCTCCACAACGGAGGAGGAGTAGACTTCCTCTCCCCCAAAGCTTGGCGGTCACCTGTTTTTCTCTTACATCATCCCTTTCCTGACTCAATGGCCCCAGCTCAGTCCAGCTGCTGTCTGATGGGGGAGGAGTCCTAGAATAAGAGGAAGTTCAGAAGGTGTCTTACCGGCAGGTTTTGCCCTGCTGACACCTTGCCTTTGGATGTCTGGCCTCCAGAATGGAAACCCTAGGTTTCTGTGGTCTTGAGCTGTTCAGACTGTGGTGGTTTGTTACAGCAGCTATGAGGAGCTAATACAGCCCTTCATTCCTTGAATCAATACCCAAGGATAGCACCACATTTTATTGCCTTACTCACTATAAAGATGGGGAAACTGAGATTCTTACCTGGGCTCCACAGCAGAGTAGAATTCAAAACCCAGATCCCTCTGTCCCCAGTGTCTGAACCCTCTCCAGGAGGCCACAGCTGCATCCTATAGCCCCAGGTTTCCAGCAATTTCTGTCAGGCCTCATGCACTGTTTCCAAAGTCAATTACTCCTTATCCTGTCTGGCAGCCTGCAGTGACAAAGAAGCCAGTCCCTAGGGCCTCTCCATGGCAGGAGCTCTCTTCCTCTTGGACCTGCCCTGCATCAGACCCTGCCCTGACCCCCATCCCTAACAGCATGTAAATGCAAGCTGGGATGAATGGAACTGGGCAGCTGGGTCCAGGTGCGTTTTCTGCCATTACGTCTGCAGCTGCTGATAAGCCACTGTGTCACTTCACTGAGCCAGGGTGTGTCCCTCACAGGGGAGCCACAGCTTCTCCTCTGGCCAGGAGAGGACTGCCTACCATCACTTTCCTTTCTTTAGATTCTTTGTTTCTGGATTTAAAATGAAACCATACTTTTTGAAATAAAAAATTAGAAAAGATAATGAAGGGCAAAGAAAAAAAACCCAGAATTTATATAGCTGATAGCAGTGTGCTATTTATATTTGCACAGAAGGGAAAAAACCAGATGCATTCAAATGCTTCTGGTTATATCATATATATAGGATTCATCCATTCATAGCACATATTGAGATATATTTAAAGATAAATATTTATATAGAAACTCATTTTACTCTTGGAGAAATCTGGCTCTAAGAATAATTTTGTACATTAATTTCTAAGCACTATCAAGGTCTTTATAAATTTCTTTGTAAATATTCCTTTCATGAATGTATACTATTTTATCAAGTGGCTTATCATTCCTTAATCATTTATTTTTTCTATTACTAAGCATTCAGGTAATTTCTAGTTTTTCATTACCACTTTGAAAATGATATAATCATTTTTGCTGATGCCCTTGACATGAATTATCGGGTTCAAGTCTACAAAGACAATTTTTTGAGAACTTCGAAGGATAATTCACATCCCATAAAAATCACACATGGTAAGCCTACAATTTGATGATTTTTGAAAAGTCTACACAACTATGCAGCTGTTCCTCAATTCAGTTTTAGAATTTTTTTTTTTTTAAATCATCCCTGAATGTTTCTTTGTGCTCATTTGTAGTCAAATTCACACCACACTAACCCCAGGCAACCACGAACCTACTTTCTGTCTCTACAGTTTTGCTTTTGGGGAGCATTTTGTATACACAGAAGCATACGATACGTATTCTGCACATGTGGCCCCAGCATGCTGGCTTTGCGGCCCAGGTGTCGTAGCGTGACGGTTCCTGTGTTCCTTTATCACTAGGGCCACCTCGTTGCCCATACGGTACCACAGTTGTTCTATTCACCTGTGAGGGACGTTCTGATTGTTTCCAGCTGTGGAGAGTGAGGCCGCTGTGCTGCCTACACGTGAGCCCTGGTGAGCACACATGTTTCCGCCCGTCTTGTTAGACACCTGGAAGTGGGTGCCATGAGGAGCCTACACGTGACGTTTTAAGAAATGGTCCCACTGGTTTCCACTTTATTTTTCCACCAGAGTCAACACTTGTCACTTTGATTTTGCTCATTCTAATAAAATACACATCAGCCTCTCTTGTGGCTTGAGTTCACCTTTTTTTCCTAATACCTAGTCACGGTGAATGTCTTTTCAGGTGCTTGTTGACCATTCATGGATCTTCTTTGGAGAAATGTCTTGAGATGTCTTTTGCTGATTTTTAAATTGGGTTGGTTGTCTGTCTCATGATTGCAAGAGTTTTTTATTTTGCAAACAAGTTTCTGATCTTTTTTCTGCAAATCTTTTATCTGGGTCTGTGGGTAATTTCTTTATACATGTGTTTTCATTTTATTTTTGAGATGGGGTCTCCCTATGTTGCTCAGGCTGGCCTCAAATTCCTGGGCTCAAGCAATCCTCTCATCTCAGTCTCCCAAATAGCTGGGGCTACAGGTGCATGGCGGTGTGCTCAGCGTCTTATTTATTTATTTATTTTTAATCAGGGATTGAATCCTGGAGCACTTAACCACTGAGCAACATCCCCACTCCTTTCAAAAATGTATTTTATTGAGAGACAGGGTCTCACTAAGTTGCTTAGGGCCTTGCTAAATTGCTGAGGCTGGTTTTGAACTTTCGATCCTCCTTCCTCTGCCTCCTGAGCCACTGGGATTACAGGTGTGTCCCACTTGCCCAGGTGTCTTCATATTTTTCATGGTGCTTTCTGAAGAGCTAAAGTTTGTAATTTTGATAAAGTCAAAAAATTTAATTATCCTTTTTGGTGACTTGTCCATGAAAGTTTTACCTAACAGAAAGTCACAGACATTTCTATTGTATGTTCCTAAAGTTGTTTTTTAAAACATAACTTGAAAATAATTGTGTTCCCTTTTACATTTTGAAAATAATCTATGGCATGATAAAAAAAGTAGAAACTATAGATGAGCAAAAGGAAGAGAATATAGATCACTTGTAACTCATTAACCAGAGATAAGCCACTATTTTTTATTTGTTCTAATTAGTAGAATGCACTATGACACATCATACATAAATGGAGTATAATTTCTCAGTCTTCTGTTGTATGTGATGTAGAATCACACCGGTTGTGTAATCATATATGCACATCTGATATTAATGTCTGATTCATTCTACTATCCTTCTTGCCCCCATACCCTCTCTTCTTCCTTCACTCCTCTCTACCAAATCCAAAGTAACTCTATTCTTCCCTAGCCTCACCACCCGCATTGTGAATTAGCATCTGCATATCAGAGAAAACATTCAGCCTTTGATATTTCCAGATTGGCTTATTTCACTTAGAATGATATTCACTGGCTCCATCCATATGCTACCAAATGCCTTAATTTCATTTTTCTTTAAGTCTGAGTAATATTCCATGATATATATATATTACATTTTCTTTATCCATTCATCTGTTGAAGGACATCTAGTTTGGTTCCATAGTTTACATATTGTGAGTTGAGCTGCTATAAACATTGATGTGGCTGCATTACTATAGCATGCTGATTTTAAATCCTTTGGGTATAGACCAAGGAGTGGGATATCTGGGTCAAATGGTGGTTCCATTCCAAGTTTTCTGAGGAATCACCATACTGCTTTCCATAATGGTTGCACCAAATGCAGTCTCACCAGCAATGCACGAATGTACCTTTTTCTCCACATTCTCACCAACATCTATTGTTACTTGTATCCTTGATATTGTCTTTCTGACTGGATTGAGATGAAATCTTAGTTTTTAAAAAATATTTATTTTTTTAGTTGTAGTTGGACACAATACCTTTATTTTACTTATTTATTCTTATGTGGTGCTGAGGATTGAACACAGGGTCTCGCATGTGCTAGGTGAGTGCTCTACCGCTGAGCCACAACCCTAGTCCTGACACCTTAGATTTGATCTGCATTCCTCTAACTGCTAGTGATGTTGAACTTATTTGTAGATAAGTTGTGTTTCTTCTGTGAAGTGTCTGTCCAATTCCTTAGTCCATTTATTGATTGGGTTATTTGTTTTTTTGGTGTTAAATTTTTTGAGTTCTTTAATATACCCTGGAGATTATTGCTCTATCTGAGGTGCATGTGGTAAAGACTTTCTCCCATTCTGTAGGCTCTTTGTTCACATTATTGATTGTTTCCATTGGTGAGAAGAAGCTTTTTAGTTTGAATCCATCCCATTTATTGATTCTTGATTCTACTCCTTGTGCTTTAGGAGTCTTGTTAAGGAAGGCAGTTCCTAAGCCAACGTGGTGAAGGATTGGGCCTACTTTTTTCTTCTATTAGGCACAGAGTCTCTGTTCTAGTGCCTAAGTTTTTGATCCACATCGAGTAGATGGTGCACGGTGAGAGATAGGGGTTTAACTTTATTTTGTTACATGTAGCTTTCCAAGCATCATTTGTCAAATAGGCTATCTTTTATCCAGTGAATGTTTTTGGTGCCTTTGCCAAAGGTATCTCCCTAGTATGAGGTAACTGTATTTATGTGGGTTTGTCTCTGTATCTTCTATTCTGTACCACTGGTCTACATGTCCATTTTGGTGCCAATACTGTGCTGTTTTTATTAGTATGGATCTGTAGTATAGTTTAAGGTCTGGTATTGTGATGCCTCCTGCTTCACTCTTCTTGCTAAGGATTGCTTTGGATAGTCTGTGTGTCTTAGTTGTCCAAATGAATCTCATGACATCTTTTTCTAGTTCTATGAAGAATGTTATTGGGATTTTAATAGGAATATCAGTCACTATTAATGTTTGCCAATATTGATTACTTTGTACTGCATAACAAATTATCCCCCAAATATAACAGCTAAAACAGCACTCATATATTATCTCAGAGTTTCTGTGGTCAAGAAACTGGGCCTGCTTTTCTGTATGGCCTTGGCTCAGGAGCACTCACAAGGTTGTGGTCAAGGTATTAGCTGAGGCAGCAGGCATCTCAAGGCCTGACCGGGAGAGAATGTGTCCCCAGGTTCACTCATGGGGCTGTTGGCTGAGTGTATCAATTCCTTGTCCTGTTGGTGTCTCTACAGGACATTCCAGGTTTCCCTGAAAGCGAGCAAGAGAAGCCATGTCACCTAGTCTCAGAGGTGATATTCTTTCAGTTTGTGCTCTATTGTATTTGTAGGAGTTGGTCCTGAGGTCCAGTCCTGTTGGTCATTGTTTTTCTTGTCAATTAGGTGTTAAGTCATTACCTGTGCATCATTACTTTCTGCCAATGCAGGGCCCCTTTTTGGATTCTAGATTCTGCTGGGTCAGGATCTTCGCAGGTGAGAACTGCAGCCCTCCATATACCTACCTTCTAGAAACTCTAGGTCTTTCTAGTGGGAGCGGGTTAAGAGTTACAAGAGGTAACTGCTCCTTATGAATGACAACTGCACAGATGGCTTAGCAGTGTGCGTACCCCTCACCCCCCAAACAGTATTCAGCACCAATATGTTCCAGCTCCTCGTTCCCAGGGTGGGGGATACCATTTTTCCCTTCTTCAGGGAGCCATGTTTAAGGGTCCCAAGTAGGCAGAGCCCCAGTCACGGGGCCTGGCTCTCATGTCCTTCCTCTTGGGTACTGCAGAGGTCTTTCCGTGGAGGGGACCCGGAGGCTGCCTGCCTGGTGCTTGCTCCAGAGCAGCCCTGACATCAATCTGTCAGTCCAGAGGCCACTTTTAGATGCAAGTCTGCTGGTGTGGGGACTTTATGAGAACAGGAATCCCTGGCTGTGAAATTGCTGGCATTTCATGATGTGAGAGAAGATTTACAAGCTCTGTGCTGAGCTGGGCTCTAAATTCAGGCCAAGCTGTTATGTAATCCAGCCTGTGAGGCTGGTGGAACCTGAAGGGGTGGCAGGTGGAAGGAAGGGGAAGCCACCATCCCACTGTGCCTGGGAACTCTGCCCTATCCAAACACCCACCGTGGGTGGATGTCTTCATCCATGTCCACCTCTGGGAGAGGTCACCTGCAGTGATTAGTGAGCCAGTGGGCAAGTTGCAACACGAGACACGGTGGACTCAGGATGGATGGGTCTCAAAGGTGGCTCTCTCCCTTTCTGCCTAGGGGCCCCTCTGCGTGGGCCCAATATTCTCCCTTCCACCCACTCCAAAGGAGATGCAAGCACACCTTTTCCATAAATCCCATAACTGTTTTGCATACATATATGCATTTTTTTGTGTGTGTGTGCTTTAGATTTTTTTTTTTTTGTAGTCTAGTCTGTCTCCTCCACTCGAATTTAAATTCCCTGAAATCAGGAACTATGCACAGCACTGGTTCACATCCACACACAGGCTGGGCTGGCCTGAAGCTTCTGAGCTCCCTGGGTCTGGGAGGATCCAAACATCGATTCATTCATGGAGTGGACCGTTCACCCTCTGTGCCTCCTCAGGTCTTCTTCCTGGTGGCCTCACCATGCTGACATCCAGCTTGATATATAATCCAGTGAATAAATGGCTATGTGCATGCTTCCAGAGGTGGGGAGCTCAGGACCTTACAGCCTAGCTCCTCTGGATGGTCTTCCTTGGACTGTGCCGCCATTACCACCATGTGGCTTCTTCCATTGTCCTCACCTGAAGTCACTCTGCCCAAACCCCCTCCTCCTCCTCTCCAGGTACTTGAAAAGAGAGCCACATGCTTTTCAGGATGAGTGTCCCCATGTCTGTTGGCTGTCTCTTCTGTGAAATAGCCACCCTCGTCACTGTCCCTCCATAAGTTGGTGACGCTTGGAGCCTCTCGGGGATTCTTGGCAGCATGCAATGAACATTTAGGTCACATTTTCACACACGGAGTTTTTGACTAGAAAAAGAGCCAGTGGATTTAACTGAGAAGCAACATTTAAAACCCGTTCTCACTCTGCTTCTTTGCCCAAATTTTCCAGTAAACAGCAGTCAAAAGAAGGAGCCCTGGATCTTGGGGGCTAAATGGGCCTATAGACCACGTCCCCTCATACCTTGGAGGGCCAGGATGAAGGGTGTGGGAGTGAAGGCAGAGTGCCTTGCAGGGTCCCACCCTACAGAGGTGAGGGAACGGGCCCTTCTCTTAGCAAGGGCAGTGCTCACTTGGCAGAGGAGGAGGAAGTGGGGGTCTCGGAGCTCTAGGGCATGGCCAGAAGGGTCTGCAATAAAGGGCATATGCTGTTTGAAAGTGGGTATGTAATATTCTTGTTCTCATAACCTACAGATTCAATGCATTTGGGGTTTTTTTGCATGGTGGGGAGAGAAAACATGGGACACAAGTGTATAAGGGTTGGGACACTGGCGTGACTACACTTGGTTCAGTCTGTTACACTTAGAGCGTCCTCACCACCCTAGGCCCAGCTTGATGTGTTGATACCGATGCCCTGCCTGACGACCATTCAAGCCTCTAGTCTCTCCGTGCCCGCTGTGGCCAGGTCCTCACGGGTTTCTTCTCCATCTTTCCCTTTCCAACAGCCTTAACTCCCCATGCTAAGGAATTTGTGGATATTTTTTAAATGTTCAACTATGATAAACTAAATGCCCAAGGAAATCCAAGCTTAAGTGTTGTTTAAAGGCTGTGAAAATGGAATGCTCTTTCATCTTCATGACAAACTTTTAAGGTACAAAAATTAGTTGTGTAGAAATGTTCACATCTCTATCAATTTCCAGTCTAATAAACTGCTCCCAAGACTTTGCTCATTGCACGTAGGTGCACTTTAGTTTCATTCTGAAAATAATCATGGCTTGGAATATTTTTAATGGAGAGTTGAGGGGGAAGGCGTTTGGGTGACAACCCCACCCCCATCTTTTTTTTTTTTCCAGTAAAGAAAAAAAGAAAAACAAAATGAATTTCATCATCCCATGGAACCCTAGTGGGCAGCTGGGATTCAGATAACTGACCATGTCACTTAGGAAAGATGAATCAAAACAATACACTGTCACAAAACAAATAATACAAACTTTAAAAGGCAGGAAGTTCAGGGGTTTACAAAGGGTTGGATCAGTCATCCAAAGGAGGAGAGGAGCCGTGTCCACAGGCGTGAATGGGCAGCTCTTCAAGCGTCTGTTTTGGCAGGAAAGCCACCCGCTTTAGGAGTAAATGAGAGCTGCTTCTATCGCCATCAACTCCTGGTGTCCAGGACACTGACCACACCATCCACTCTGCTCATCCGGTCCACATGAGGTGAAGTCAATGTTTTATTTAGAGATACTACTACTATGACTACTATTAATTAATTTAATCTCACAATTAGAACATCAGACACTAAATGGACACACCTGGAATCCACAAGGCAAGGGCCTACCAGCCCTCACCAGGCTGTGGATCGCAGCCACAGTGCAAACTTCTTGGTGCCTCAGTTTCCCCTTTCTAACATGCGGTGGTTGCGCCAGGACTGAGCGTGGGAGGCTCATAGCAGCCACTGTTGTGTAAACAATGAGAGGTTCAGAGTGTCCTGAGGGCTCTCTGTGTCATTGGGCCCGTGAAATCCGAGGACCAAAGGGCTAAAGAAGACGGCGCACCTTGTCCCCTGCCACTTGGTGCGCACGCCCTGTACCTTGGCTTTGCGGCTCCCTGAGGCGATGTGCTTGCTCTCAGCCAAAGTCGGCAGCTTCACCCGGTAACATTATAACTTTAATTGTGGTTCTGAGTACCATGGTGCCTCTGGTCTATTTCAGTCCGAGCCGAGTCAAGAGGGGATGACCTGACTGCCATGGTGTGTGCGCAGCCTGAAGGGTGCAGAGGGAGCCCTCTGAACAGGTGTCTGAGCACGTAGATGCTGGCTCTGGGCAGCATGGGCTTGCATCCCAGCTCTGCCATGAATGGCTGCTTGCTCTTCTGGCTAACTTTCCTAATGTTGTTAAGACTCAGCCCCCCACCTCTAAATGGGAGATTAAAGTCACTGCCACACACAGAAGGTGGCTGTTACAGTGGAGTTGTGTGCCAAGGACACAGTTCAGGGCTTGACCACTTCCACTAGGTTCCTTCCCGGCAAACTGGCAGAGGGGTAAGGGGGCAGGGTGCTGCCCTGGCCAGTCTGAGAGAAGCTGCTTCTTCCGCAGCCCTGGACTGCGCAGTGGGACCCCTTCTTAGACTTGCCTTGCCCTGCTTATCTTTAGGACTCCCCTTCGACTGAATCCCTGTACAAATCCCCTTCTAGAAGTTACTGCACATGGGTCCTAGTTTTCCCAGCCTCTCTTCCAATGCTCACATACACCAGTACTGGGGGTTTTAGAGTCTGTTCTATTCTGGCCAGGCACATAGTCATCTAGACCTGGGACCAGTTCATCATTTGTTTACGAGGATTATTTTGGAGAATAGGTCAAAGTTTCCAAGACCACAGGATCTTTCTGCCTGTCCTCTCCCATGATAGTTAGATATGAAGTGTCTCCCAAAAGCGCATGTGTGAGACAATTGAAGAAGGTTTAGAGGAGAAATGATTGGGTTATGAGAGCCTTAACACAATCAGTGGATTAATTTCCTGATGTCCATGATGGGATTAACTGAGTGGTGACTGTGAAGGCACGTAGGGTGTGGCTGGAGGAGGCGGGTCATCCAGGACGTGTCTTTGGTGAGTAGAGTTTCTCTCTCCCTCCCCCTCTCTTTCTCTCTCTGCTTCCGGATCATCATGTAGGCTGCTTCCCTTCGCCATACTCTTCCGCCATGATGATCTGCCTCACCTCAAGCCCTGAGAAATGGAGCTGGCTGTCTATGGACTGAGAGCTCTGAAACTGTGAGCCCCTAAATAAACTTTTCCCTCCTCTAAAATTGTTCTTGGCAGGTCTTTTAGTAACAGCAAGAAAAGAGCTGACTAAAACATCTCCCAAGCTCCCCAACACACACACACACACACACACACACACACACACACACACACGGTGTGGGCTCTCTCTCTCTCTCTCTCTCTCTCTCTCTCTCTCTCTCTCTCTCTCCCACTCTCCCTTGCTTTCTGGCTCATGAAATTCCTCACTCTAGTTGCTTGACCTCTGGGCTCATACCTTGTTGTTCTTGTTTGCCTGGTTTGGTTTCATTTTTCTTGCAGGTTTTTGGGGTAAATAGTCTTTGATCTTTCTGAAAGTTAACAATGAGTAAAGATATTTACATAGAAGTTCTTCAAAACACAAGCATTTGTTGCCCAGTTATGAAGTTTCTCTGTTGATCTCGGAACCAAAGTTTTCATGGGGACATCTGCCATTGAAGAGTTTCTAGAGTTTACGATGAGTTAAAATATACCATTTGCAGTTACTTACTTGTCTTCACCAGGAACTTCCTCAATATTAAGTAACCAGTCAATTAAAAAAAAAAAAAAACAGGCACAAATTGAAAACAGAGGACCAGCAATGGCAAGCAGGATCCCAGATCTCGGTTGTTGAGCTGGGGTGGTGTCATAAGGAAATGCTGTTCTTACTCATAAAATGTAAAACTTGTGAAATACGTTTATACGAGTTCTTTTAAAGTCCACTTTTGTAGTTGTGAATTGGTGGTGTAGATTAACCTGTCACCGGCAACCTTTAAATTTCAATTCTTAATTTAAATTTCACGTTAGAATATAATGTGGCAGGGTGACAGCTTCTGAGTCATTCAGGGACCCTGACCTCCTCCACTTTGGTCCAACTTCCTCCACGTCCTTGGAGTCCTCTTCACTCAGTGCACTGATGAGCAGCTTGAGGAGCCCATGGAAGGGTGTTAGTGTGGGCCAGGCCCCTCGGTGTGGTGCTCATCACTTCTGTCCCCACCCTATTGACAAAAACTTGATTGATGCTTGTCACACTTGACCACAAGAAAGTGTGTGCCCAGAGGAAAAGAGCAGATGGATAGTGGAGAGGAGCAGCAGTTTCTGCTGTCAGTATGTAACCTCGCCCAAGTGTGAACGCCATCAGAGAGCTTGTGGCGGGTGGAATAATGGAACCCCCAGAGATGTGCACGTCCTAATCCCAGAACCTGAGACTATGTGACCTTATGGGCAGAAGGGACTTTTCAAATGAGATAAAGAAGCTTAGGATGAGGTTTTCCTGGATGATCTCAGTGATCCACCAATCAAAAGGGTCCTCATATGTGGATGAAGAACTCAGGAGATCCAGAGACTTGAAGATGCTCTGTGAGTGGTTTTGGAGACAGAGATAGGGCCTTGAGGCAAGGAATGCAGGCACCTGCTGGGCTGGAAAAGGTGAGCAGAGGAATGCAACCCTGCTGGCACCTAGATTCTAGCCCAGGAAGCCGTATATTTGGACCTGTGGTCCCCTGTAAGGACTGTAAGACAATAAATCTGTGTTGTTTGAAGCTACTGTACTTGTGATAGTTTGTTGCAGCAGCAATGGAAAACTGATCAAGGCCTGGTTCTATCTTGCATCCCTACTGTGTGCCTGACCGTGAGAGGTTTGCATTTTCCACCTAGTCTTCAATGGGGAGCAAACACCCCTGTGAAACAGGAACTGAAGCCATTGAGTGAATTTGGGCCATGTTAAGTGACGGGAGAGGAAGACAATAGAGCTAAGGTAAAGAAGTCTGTTGGTACAGAGGAAAAACAAACTCAGGTTTTCCTATAAGACACAACAGATCAGTTCTGTGATTCCCAAATGTGTGGGGATTTCTCCCCAACTGCAAGAAAGCAACTCGTTCTGTGAATGCCAACTCATTCTGTGAATGGGTTCAACTCTGGGGACTCTCTATCTGGAGGTAGCATCAGATCCTGCATGTGGAGAACTCAGGACTGCTTCCACTTCAGATGGCGGCTGGCAGTCCAGGTCTCTGAAACTTCTAGAGGCTGGAAGTTAAGGTTCCCACAACCTCAATCTTTCAGCTTGGTAAATTTGCTAGAGAGGCTCACAGATCTCAGGGAAAAACATTTATATTTATTGGTTTGTTATAAAGGATATTTGAAGTATAAAAATAAATATCCGGTTAAAGCAACACCTAGGTGAGGTCTGAAACGTCCTGAGCCTGGGGTCATCCACTGCTGCAGAGCTGGTGGGGTGCCACCTTCCCAGAAGGGGATGAGCTCTTGCCCACCCTCTTGTAAGCCTCCAGTCCAGAAGTTTTAGAAGTTCTAGAACCTTGTCTTTTCAGGGTCTTATGGAGTCTTCACTGCATAAGCATGACAAATTTAATGCTCCTAGACTGAGTGGGGACCCTAAAAGGCCTGTCTGTCCAGATTCTTCTGGGCCTTTCACCTTTATGGTTCTGAATTTAATCTGCAGATGCTTCAGGAATCAAGGACAAAAGGCCAAATATTTAAACAAAAGATATGCTCATTATTGCAAGCATTTAGGGAACAACAAGGGAGTTATAAGTTATGGGAGTTATAAGCTAGGAACTGTGAATGAAAACCAAAATATTTGTATCTCCTAATAATACCAGGGTGGTGACCGAACTTGAGAAAAGGAGGAGTCATGGAGGGGGGTGGCCTGGAAGGAGCAGAGTCAGAAGCATGTGGTTCCTTTCCTCCTGACTCTTGGAGCCCAGCCTGTGGGGAATGGAGTGTTTTCTAAAGATGGGGTGGTGTCAGGGGATCCAAGCTTGGTTTTTGGTGAGCACATGAGAAGAAAGGGGACGTGGTCAGGAGCTCAGGGTCTAGAGTCAAACTGCCAGGGTTCAAACTAACTTGCCCCACCTCCTCTATCCCGCTGTGTAACCTCAGGTGTAATTAACCACCCCCAAATGCAATGGAAAACAGCATTTTGTTATGCTCAGACATTCTGTGGGGTGGGCAGGGGTGGGCTGGGAGAGCTTTCCTCTGATCTGTGCTAGCTGGGCCTCAGTGGGGAGCTTTGAAGTCTGGGGTGACTCCACAGCTGGGTCTAGAAGCATCTGGAATTCCTTGTGGGCTGTCAACTGGGCCCTTCACCAGAGTTTATAGAGAACATTCATATGTGGCTTCTCATGGGTCATAGGACCCCTCACCGCAGGCGACCTCCGTAATCCAACATCTTATGTGAAAGTTAGGTTTTCACAGGCAAATGCCCAGGTTCATACAGTGGAGCCTGTGGCTTCCTGTGCAGCTTACCTCAGAAGTCCCCTGGGTCACCTCTGCTCTATCCTATTAGTTCATCATCAAAACCCACCAAACTCAAGAAGGAAATTGGATTCTGCCTCCTGGCAAAAAGCATTATCAGATAGCAATATTGTTGCAGCCGTCTTTGGAAAATACAATGTGCTACGTCTGGCAATTTCTTTACTTTCTCTGAGATTCAGTTTCTTCATCAGGCAGATAGTGGGTGTGATGTTAATGCATTGGAAGCCTTTGGCCCAGCCTCTGGTGCATGATGATATCCTAAGTGTTCCTGAGACAGCAGGGACCGACGTCTGGTCTTTCCCTAGTTGCATCCACAGTGCCTCACACAGTTTCAGCATGTGTATGAATCTAAGAGGTTCATTTGTTTATCTATTGCCATGTAACAACCACAGCAAAATGTAGTGACTTAAAATGATAGTGATCTTATTTTCCCAAATTCTGTGAGTCTGCTACTGGTCTCACCTGGGATCATTCATGTGACTTTACTTACAATCTAGCAGTTGGAGAGTCTCGGTTCCCTCCATGTGGCCTTTTTATCTGGCTAGCTCAGGCCCATGTGCACCATGGTCTCAGAGTTCCAATGGCAGCCAAAAAAGGAAGTCCTAATGAGCTTATATGTCATTAGCGCATTTCTGTTGGCCATGTATCTTAGTCACTTTTGAACAGCTACAACAGAATACCAAAGACAGGGTGGTTTATAATGAAAAGTTCAAGACTGAGAAGCTGCATATGGTGAGAGCCTTCTTGCAGCATCATAATATGGCAGGAGGTATCACGTAAGCAAGAGAGAGTGAGCAAAGGGGCCAGACTTGGCTTTTGTAAAGAACTTATTCTAACAATAATGAATCCATGAGGATAATAGTATGAGGCTATTCATGGGAGGAGAACCCTTTGACCTAACCATCTCTCAACTCTGTTGCATTGGGGATTAAGTTTTCAATACATGAACTCTGGGAAGACATTCAAACCACAGCCCCAGAGCAAGTCATATGCCAAGCCTGGATTCAAGGAATGGAGAAAGAAACTCTACTTTTTCATAGGAGAAATGGCAAAGTCACATTGCAAAATTTTCAGAGATAGGAGGAATTACTATAGCTGTCTTTGCAGATAATCTAATAGAATCAATAATGGAGATAAAGGATAGCAGTTGGGAGGGGCTGGAGAAGCACAAGAGGAAGAAGTGCTGAGCATGTGTGGCACTTGGTCCACACATGTACCAATCAGAGGGTTTTGCTCCAACTTCTGGATTTTGCATAACAAAGTTCAGAGAAGGGGCAAGCTCCAGTCGACTGACAGGGCAGCTCACAAGGTCACCTGTGACCAGATTCTTTCCATTCATTTTCTGTTCTCCTGGGTGAGAACTTTGCCTTTAGACTCTTAAAAGATGACTGCAGCAAACCCCAGAGTCCCTTCTAGACACACGTAAAAGAAAAAGTGGAAACGCTTTTTCAGGATTCAGACCTGGGAGGCATAAGGAAACCAATGTATTTCCCATACTTCAGCAGGTTGGAAGTCCAAAATGAAGGTGTTGCAGTCCACGTTCCTTCTGCAACCTGTAGGGGATCCTTCCCTGCCTCTTCTTAGCTTCCAGTGGTTTTCTGGGCATCCTGGGCATTCCTTGGCTTATAGATGGGTTATCCAACCCTCCATCTTCAAATGCCATCCTCCTCCTGTGTCTTCACATAGTCTTCCCTGAGTGCATGCCTATGTCCAAATTCCCTCTTTTTATAAGGATACCAGTCAAACTAAGTCCCACCTTCATGACCTCATTTCAACTTGATTACTTTTGTGAAACAAAACAAAACAAAACAAAAACTCCTTATTTCCAAATAAGATTACATTCCAAAGTACCACAAGTTAGGATGCTGACATATCTTTCAGGTGAACACAATACAGCCCATGACACCTGCTCAGAAGACTCATCATCTGGGGCGACATCTGAGTGAGCCACAGTGACCCCGCTGCCCAGAGACAAATGAGTGTGTAAGTGAATGAAAGAACAGGGCACGGGGCCTCCCATGGAGTCCAGGGCTAGCTTTGAGGCTGGAACATAATTTTAACCCTGAAACTCTGAGGATCTTTGGGCACTCATGCCTTCGGTTTATGACAGATTGTTGATCACAGTTATGACTTATCTCCAGCTGCCTCTTTGGTCAGGAACAGAGAACAAATGCTGCTCCTCCAGGAAATCTTGACGATACACATTTTGACGTGGCTTCAAGGAATGCATCATGAGGATAAGTACAGCCTGCTTCTTTGGATGCCTGGCAAGTGAGCACCTCATACCACAAACCATCGTCACCACAGCAACCGCCGGACAGCAGCAGCTACCTAGCAACACCGCCTCCCTCTCCCGCCTTCCCTCTTCTCCTTTCTGCTGTGTGGGGCCTTCAGGCGCTGGCTTCCCTTTAAGGCAGCTGCTGTGGGTGGAACAGTGGGAGTTCACTGGGGAGAAAGAGGGCACTCCTGGAGGCCCTGCTCTCAAAGCTTCCTGGGGTTGCCTTGTCGTTTTAGCATCTGTTTATATTTTCCTCATTCCTGAATGTACTGAGCACTGAGTAGCTAAACTTGAAATTTGCACCCACCATTCGAAGTCCTGAATAAATAGGGGAAGCCAGATCAGAGGTTGCCTCACTTCAGAGCAGGCGCCGAACTGCTCACCGGAGTGCTTTGGAGGAAGTGGAGAAACGCGGTGGAGTGGGGTTTCAGAGTGCCCCTGAGAAGGTCCAGAGTTAAAAATAGAGATCTCCCCCTCCTAATTTCCTGGAGATGAACCTCAGTGTGGATCCTCTAAAAATAGGCAGTTATCTCCACAGATAACTAGTGGACCTTCACTTTTTATTGTGACTTTTGAGGACAGGTTTTATATATATATATATATATGTATATATATATATTATATAAAATTTATATATATATATATATATTTTATTTCTCTGGAGACACAGAAATCATTTTGCAGCCTGGGTACTTTGAGGGTGCAACACACACCAAAGTGGGTGTTTGAGAGGGTAACTGGTAGAGAAAAGGGCACAGATGTGGGAGGAGAAAAACTCCAGGAACCTCTACACTTCTGCCCAGAGCAGGGACACAGGGAGCCATCGGTCCTCCCCCCATAGTTAGGTTTGCCTGCTGCAAAAGAGGCACTTCTTTTTATCCAGTAGCAGCTCCTTCTCTTAGGTTTGCTCCCTCCCCTAGTTAATGGTGTCACCACTCACCCTCCCTGTCCCTCACACCTGTCAGCAGGTCATGAGTCTTTCTCTTCCTCCCCGTCTCTTTCCTTCCAACCCTCCTGGACCCACCTGCCTTCTTTCTGTCCCCCTCCCTGAGCCTCCTTCATCCTCCACACTGCCAAAAAGGTCTTGCTTGCTGAATCTCTCAGCTAATCACACCTCTCTTGCACAGGACATAGCTCTACCCTTAGCTAGCCTCGACTCTTTGTCTGGGAGGCTGGCCCACGTGGGCTATGGCAATAGTCCCCTTTGGCTTCTGGCCTCTGGCTGGGTTTGGCCAATGAGTAGTACCAGCAGAAGGTCAGGGGCAGGTGTATTTAAGCCCTGGATCCTCACTGTGGAAATACGGCTCCCCCAATGCCATGGCTCCTCTCAAGGTGACCTTCACATGACTCTCTCAGCAATGCTTCTTCTTCCTGACGTTACTTGTTCTGCAGGTGCTATTATACCCAGCAGTTTTACTGCACACTGCTCAAACCTTGGTCCCTTGTTGAACAGTCCACCAGTTATCCCAGTTGAGTGGCCATGTGTTTGTGCTGAGAGTCCCGAGTGATTCAGTTCTCTTACTCAAAACTCCCATTGATGTAAAGGTAAAGTCCAAATTGAGGACTGCAGGCAGGATCTGAGGTCCTTCATTGTCCAGCTCCACAGTGTCTCTCCGCCCTGGTGCTTGTCATGGCCTGGACTCACTCTAGAATCGAATCATCAGGAGTTATTTGCTTTTGCTTTCAGACACTTGTTCACCTGCCCACTGTTCCTTGTGTCTGCACTGCCTCTCTTCCT
The DNA here is from genome assembly GCF_052094955.1 of Ictidomys tridecemlineatus. Classification (NCBI taxonomy): domain Eukaryota; kingdom Metazoa; phylum Chordata; class Mammalia; order Rodentia; family Sciuridae; genus Ictidomys; species Ictidomys tridecemlineatus. The sequence continues at coordinate 50,107,143 of NC_135480.1, read as the reverse complement.
TTCTCAGCATCAGGAAAATGTGGCTGTATTTTAAGGCCTCACACAGGTGCTGATGACTTAGTACAGTTCTTGGGGATTGGTAAATTCTTAGTAAATCTATATGGATGATGATGATGAGTAGGTCTATGATGAATGAGAATGTTTGAGAGCCTTGCACTTTTCTTCCAGGTCTGAGGTCATGCAAAGACATGTTTATGCACATGTCGCTGGATGCTTAAGGAAAAGCATGTAAGGCTAATGTAACCCTCAGGCTCTATCCAGTTCTCTTTCCTACACTCTGGGGACCAGCAGCAAAGGGAAAGCAAGGCTTCTGAGCACAAACCAGCACAGGTTATAATAACCGCGATCAAAGCTAGGAAGGGAGCCCCAGCATCGTCCCCGGCGGGCTGTCTTTCATGATTCCTGCATGAATCACTGTTGGAAAAAATAGAGTGGAGATGTTCTAAGGCACCAGACGGGTAATCAGTGGGAAAATCCTTCCTTCAGGCCATTCTTGCTCAGCAAATGTTCCCCTGCTGTGGGCCTCTTCAGGAGTTGGTGCCTGGTGAGTGGTAGGGAGCCCACGCCCACTTGGAGGTCTCAGCGGGAGCCAGGGCAGGGAGGCCTGGATGGCTTTCATCCATTCACTGGCCCGGCTCATTCAGGTGCCACAGCCAAAACAGTAATTCCCCAATCCTCCTCTGCTCAGGGCGTGGCTACTAAAGAATGATTTTCTGGAAAGTACATAAGACAAAAAAACCTAGGGGGAAGGGGTGTAGCTCAATAGCAGGGCACTTGCTTAGCATGCTATGTGTGAGGTCCTGGGTTCAATCCTTACACACCAAAACACACGAAAACCTTAATAGATATTATTAAAAATCAATGCAGTTACTATACCTCTAGGATTTTCCAAGACAGTCATGAGTTCACATGTTCTGTCTGTTTGGCCTCATACACCACAGAAATGTCCCAGTAATTCCAATAACACCTTACTAGAAATGGTGCCAAATCTTCAATCAGACTTCAGCTCCCGATTTCTAGTACAGAAAACATACTCAAGTTTTTCTTGTCTAGGAAAAACATTCATTTTCCCCTTTCCTCTCTAGGAGTCCCCTCCTAGATGCTCAGAATAATAATAGACCAATATTTTTAGGAATCTGAGGATGTAAACATGCCTTTTAGGATGAGTCTTTCAATTCCCAAGCCTGCAAGTGTGGTTCACCAGGCACTAGGAACCCTCAGGGGTCCCCCACTCTGTTCAGACCTGGAGGATTTCCCTCTGAGTTGTCCCTAGTTATAGATCCTGCTGATGCCTGGCCTTAGCCTGTATTGCAGATTTCCATTTCTGTTCTAGAGTCTTATCTTTTCTATGTAGTTTCGTCTGACTCCTTCTTAGCAACTGCTGACTCTCCTAAAGCAGAGGCCACATAGTCGGTGAACCTGAGTCCGATGATATTATTTGAGCTTCTGGATAAAGCTTACCCTAAAGGCAGGTCTCCTTTTTTGTTTAATGTATTTGCGATGGATTTGGGGTTGTAATATAACGATCCGTAGGAGTCGGCTATGCTAAAGACCATTTAGAGTCTTCCAGTTCTCTGGGGCGAGGAATAGTCCTACTATCTCCTCCCCCTGCTTGACCCAGTCTACCATGAGGAAACACCATGCCCCATGTCCCAGACTTGGCAGTGTCACCCTGCAGCTGCCCTGCTCAAGCCCCCACTTCCTGTGTGATGTCTGGGTTCCCACTACCTTTGGACTAACCTTCAGATCAAAACTGTCCACCATGTCCTTGACCATATGTGTCTAGGATCCACAGTGAACTGAGCCTGAGATAGGAGGAACACTGGGCTCTGCCCTGGGGAGTTGCCACAGCAGAGGCTGAACAACAGGCAGGGGCTGACAGGCCCATTAGTGAGACAGAGAAGGAGCAAAGGCACACACAGATTGATTTGGCCACGGGAGTGTGACCTTCTGAAGCATCACTGTGGGATGGGCCATCCCAGACCTGGGGTCTGCCTCCCCCAGGATAGCTTCTTCAGGTCCAACAGAGAGCAAAAGGTGGCGCAACCTCGTGGCAAGCCACTTGTTGTCATCTAGATGGTCTGGCAACTCTCCTCTTAGGCATGAACCCTAGAGAAATGCTTGCATACTTGCACCAAGATATACATACCAAACATGCCTGTTGTGGCAATGTTAAAAATAACCTAGGAACACCCAAATAAATAAATCTGGCATATTTATCCAGTGAAATATTAATATAGCCATAAAAATGAAATGAATGTCCTGAGGCTATATACAACAACATGGGTGAATCTCATAAATATAAGTGAGCAAAAGAACCAAGATAAGATAGAATCCCACAATGTGATTCTATTCATATGAAACTCAAAACAGGTAAAAGTAAACAATTTTTCTCTCCAGATGCAAAGTCAGGTGGTAAAAGTAAAGGAAAAGGAAGTTTATTCCATAGAAGTATAAGAGGCAGGGAAAGGAGTGTGAGCAGAGAGATGTGTGCAAAGTGCGTGAAATGCTGGCAGGGTTTCCTTTCCTGACGTGTGTGATGAGCCCCTGGGTGTTTGCTCTATGCACTTTTCTATATATGTGTTGATTTGTTTTTGTTCCAGGGATTGAATTCAGGGGGTTCAACCACCATTTTTTATTTTGAGACAGGGTCTCGCTAACTTGCTTAGGGCAAGTTGAGTCGCTGAGGCTGGCTTTGAACTTGTGATCCTCCTGCCTCAGCCTCCTGAGTGGCTTGGATTACAGGCATGGGATACACCACCATGCCAAACTGATTCTTAAAATTAAAAGTGCAAGTGGGAGAGGATCTCATTCAAAGAGGAGCCTGGATAAGGGTGTCACACTCAGATGCTCTTGGTTTAAAAATCTTGGTTCCAAAGAGGTGCAGTCCCTGCTTGATGCTTATATCCCACCCTGCTCCTGGATCACCCATCACTTAGAAATCAGTCTCGAGGCCTCCAGCACTGACAGAAGCAAGCTCATCTTTGACAAAGCATGACTCAGCCATCCCTGATGGCGTCTTCTGGGCCTGTGCCCTCCCAAGGATGTAATTGAGTTTGCTCTGCGGGGAGACAGTCTGTAATGAATTTCCTAGAATGGAAACCAAATGGAAATAAAAATAGTTGGGCAGATTGTTGGTGTTCCTCACAGCTCAGGAGTAGCTGGGATGCCTGGGCCTGTGCTAGTGCCTGGCATACACACCTCATGCTCCATATTCTTCACATCCTCTGCTCAGAATGCTGGTGTGCATGCCAGCTTTCTGAGCAGGATAGGAAGGTGGCATTAGCTTGGGCACCTTCTTACCAAGGCCATTTCTGAGCATTTATTCCCATAGCACTTGCCAGACATCCTGTCACGGAGCCATGCTCTCTGACCAGCTGGTGGTAGCTGATCTCTCCCTGCTCTGAGTTGGGTGACTCTGAGGTAGGAACTGAGACCTCTGCCCCCAAGAAGAACCCAGAATGAGTCATCTCTCAGACCATCCGAAGCTCTGTTCAAAGAACAGATGTCCCCTGTTTTGGAGCCTGGGGAGTGGTGAGGCTAGTTTGAGGTCCTCATCTCGGTCTCTGGGATATGGGCCACCTGGTGACAAGCTGTGCAAATAGAACTTCAGACTCCCCTCCACTTTTCTCTTCTTTGTCTCCAGGAAGTTCAGGGTTAGCAAACATGCCCCCCAGTCCTTCTCTTGGGATTTGTCAAGGTTGCTCAGAGTGATCAAGGTGGCCAGGGGTTGCCAAGAAGACGCTGGTGGCCTGCTAGAGATTTCCAACAATGGATCCCTTGATGCATTTGCTGTGGTCCAGAATATGTATCCATTTCAGGCCAGAAAACCATGTGAGCAAAGGTGCAGGAAGGTGAAAGGGCACAGAGGGCTGGTTGCTGCCCGGTTGGCCATCCCCTGGCCTGAAGTCCCCTCTTTCTTCCCTCAGCCGCAGAGCTCCCTTCTCTGTGGGCCTGTGAGTACAAGAACTCAGCTCAGATCTCCTGGTCCCTTCCATCAGATGGAGCTGGTAAATTTCTAGGACCAACCACGTGTGGAGAGAAGTGAGCTTGAAGGGAGCTCAGAGCAGCCTAGGCAACCGAGGGAAAAGGGAAGGATGTACAGAGCTGGAAGGAAGGAAGAAGGCAGGAAGGGACCTTGGTCACTGAGGGCAGATGGAAGATTCAGTTTGTGGTGCAATGAAATCACCGTATATGGCTTGGGAGGAAATTTTCTGCAAGGAGCTGCATGCAAATAGGTCATCAAGTAATGGCAAAAGTATGCAGCCAGACAGAGGTGCCTCTGCAGTTTCTGTGTCTCCAAGGGATAAGCAAACTCCAGGAAGCCATGGGGCTCACAGCTTCATGCAACTGAGGATGGGGATGAGAGACTTTCCCATCTGCCTCCCTAGCCGGCCTCTTGCCTCCCCTTCCTATTTCCCCTCTGGGCTCTTCCAGACTCTGACCAGCATCCCTGTGTTCCTTGTGGCTGGGATCAGGCAGGGACGGGAGGTTGCCTAAGATGCTTGCTGGTGACTAATGCAGTACTTGAACAGGAAACAGCCTGAAAAGGGCTTAGGAAGATCTATAAATAGCTCATGTCCTAAAAAAAAAAATGTACTTGGGAAGAAATGGAATTAACACATTGGGAGGAGAACAAGGAGAACACAGCCTTCAAGCAAGCCTAGGCCTTCTCCTGGGAAATGAACTCTCCAGATGGAGTCCATCTGCCCTTGTAGGATCAGCTGCACCTGGTATGCCCTGCTTTTCCCTGAGTTGACCAGCCAGTCCAGCCTGTGCCAATATGACATCCTGAACTGTCTATGGTTCTGGGATCAAGCCTTATAGGGCCCATTGTGTGGGTGTGTATATGCATGAGATGGGAGTTTACCGAGGCTCAGGGTGCAAGGCTATGATGGGCCTTGCTCGGTAGGGAAGTGGAGAATAGAGGCGGGCAAGTGTTAGGAATATCCCTTTTGACTGCCTCAGTTTCCCTCTATCCACCAGCTACAACGATCCTTGGCCATCCTGAACCCAGTGAGGGAGGGGGAAAGAAAGGCAGGAGAACTGGCCTTGGATAGAATGGTGGGTCAACAGATGGAGTTCTAATACCAGCCAGGATGCCCAACTGTTGAGTCACTTCTAAGACATTCCTTCCCTAGAAGATTGAGATGTTGCTCTGGTCTGGTAGAGTTGTCCTTTTGGAGGCCAAACCAGACCAGTCAGCCTGCCAGCTGCTGAAGATGAACGAGCAACTAGATGAGAAGTCATAAATGGTGGCTGTACTAAGGCTTATACCTTGGGGAGTCTATTTTATTTCTCCTCCAGCTATCTATTGCTGAGTTTCAACCCAACCCAACATTTAGTGGCTTAAAATGACTTACTACGTATCCACTTCTTATGGGCTCCCATGGTCCTGTGCATCCACCAGTCTCAGCTAGGCGATGCCCACTTAGGCTTTTCCACGTGATTATAGCACATGACCACTGAGGTTTCAACTGGGCTAGGGGTCTGAGATGGCTCACTCCCGTGCCCTGCTCTTGATGTTGGCTGTAGTCATGGCTCAGCTGGGCTGCTACCTGCACATGACGTCTCCCTGTGGCATGAGCTTCTCACACATGACATCTGGGTTCCAAGAGGCAGGCAAGGAGCTGCCAGCCAGGGAGGGGTAGTGGCAGCTTGGCACAGCTACACTTCCCCCACATTCCATAGGTCAAGCATCCACAGCATCCTACCCTGTAAGGGTATAAAGAAGCAGATGTCACCTCTTGATAGGGACATTGTAAGGTTACATTGAGAAAGCACTTACAGGATGAGAGATATTGGGACCATCTTTAAGAAATAAGATCTCTGGCTCCTTACTCAATCCCACAGGGAGTAGCAAATGCTGAACATTTTGGAGATAAAGATGTGCAGGGCCTTGCTGAGCACTGTCAGCTGCTCTGGGCCCAAAGGGTAAAATGAGGTGACTGAACAGTGACAACTGCCTGCCACAGGGAGGACGTGGCCTCTGGAGTGTATTAATTTGTCCTCTTTACCTCTTGGTTTCCTCTTTTTCATTTTTTCCAAGGGCTCTTCAGTATGGGTATGAGGAAATGCAATTGTTTAATTTCAAAAGTGAACTGACAGCAGTCAACACCAGCCAAGTGCTTTGTCAATACCTTTGTAAAGGAAACATCAGACTATCCGCGGGTTCAAGTTAAGATTTGCACCTTTGACCCGTACAGTGGGAAGGAAGGCATCCATCTCTGCTTGCCCCAGCCAGGCCCATCTTTAAGGGCTGGAGATCCTGAAACTGTGTTTAGCTTCCCCTAGGCCCATGAGCCCGTGAACCCGACCTGCTCCTGCAGTGGAAACCCCATCTGGGCGGTGAGAGAGACAGCTCTTGGTTTATCATCCTAGCTTTCCTGACAAAGCTCCCCTCCTTGGGCCTCCACAGGTTTTCTCAGCTCCAGCCTTTCCCCAGCCCAGTCTGGTGACTGAGCTTCCGCTTCAGTTCTCACAGGTTTCCCAGTGAGCAGGGAATCTCATGGTCCCCATTTGACTGAAATCCCAAGGTCTTGCTAAACTTCCCTTCTCTTTTGCCCTTAAAGGCCAGACCTTGTTCCTGAATCCAAAGCCACTTTCTGTATCAAGCTAGAAGTCCCCTCAGAAGATCCATGCTGGTGCCCACCTGAGGACAAGAATCCTTGGCAAATGCCAAAGACTCTCAAGCCCTGCCCATCTACCCAAGAGCCCCTGCCGGGCCTGAAGCCAGCCTGTTAGCTCCCATGTGGGCCTCAGGACTTAATTCTCCTGTCCTGACAGCCTTGTAGCCGAGCCCAGAGGGTTTCGACAGGAAGCTGGCGGATGCCTCCCATACTGAGTTGGTTTTTGGCTTGCTTTGGCACCAACATCCTGTCTGCCCTGTTTCCTATGGAGGGGCAAACTAGACTGGTTTTTAATTAAGCCCATACCCCTGAGAGCTTAGGGCGCATGTTGGCTTCATAGAATTCCTTCAGTAGCTATCAGAAAAGGGAGGTGGCCCAGAGAGCTGGGGATAGCAGAGAGGGAGGGGAAAGTAAAGTCAAAAGTCCACAGTGGCTCCTTCCTGGCTGAGGTAATACCGCAGCAATCTGCCTTCTATAGTCAGTTGCTCACCTGAGTGTCCAAGCTCAGGAGTGGCAGTCCCTCCCCAAAGTGGCCTCCCCAAGCCCACAGCTCCACCCTGGGCATGCATATTCTCCTTCCTATCCATCCACTGATACTGAGGAGGACCTTTGAACAATTTCCCTCAAATCAGTGCATAGGACACATGCAGATCTGAAAATACTTGAACAGAGGAAATTGTCCAGAGTTCCACCCTAGAGAGAAGTGGTATGTGTTTTCTAGGGAATTTTTAATAATTTTTTTTTATTTATGGGCAGGGCTTGAGAGTCTGGTGCTTCCTTTGGTCTTGAGTTGAATCCCTCTGCCAGGCTACAGGGATCATAGGGCTGCTGTGGTTTCTCTATCCCCATCACAAAGGGCAAGGGTCCCTTTGGAATGGGTTTCAAGAGTCTCTGTTAGTACTGTCATGTGTAGCTAATTAAAACAAATTATCAAAAATAATTTTTTTTTTTAAAAAAGATTTTCTCCTATATGCACCAGGCTTCAAAGAACTGCCCTCAGAGAGGATCCTTAATTGTGAAAATCTGCTCACCTTCTTCTCCTCTCCTTTCTCCTTCAAAGGACTCACAAGGTCTCCCTGGAAAGATCAGATCACTCTTGAGTGGGTGCTCACAGGTCCCAGGATGCAGATCCTGGGACAGGAGGTCCCCCTTTCCAGGACAAGCCTGCAGCCTCAGCTGCCACCACCCTCCTCTCTTTTTATCCTCTCTCTCTTCCCCCCTCACCTTCCTCCTTCCCATTCCTTCCTTTCATGGTCTCTCCTTGACCCTCTCTCTCCTCTCTCCCTCTCTTTTCCTCCCCTCCATATAGGTACCAATGGGCACGCTGCTGGACTCAGATTCCCCAGTCAATGGTTGACACATCCTTCCTTCCTTGATGTGCTGGATGGCCCTGACCAGATGAGTCCCTTCATCTTCCAGGACCCCACCTGCCACTGTGGCGAGAACGAGGGGATTCTAATCTTTTAAGCACTCAACCTAGGGCCACAGGTGATAGCTCCTGGGTGAGTGTTCACTGGCTCGAATCCCCGCTGGGATGTGATAAGCGTCCACTGTGTGCTGGGGGCAAAAGGCACCGAGGAGGGCGAGGCAGAGAGCCTTGAACAAACCTCTGCTGGACTCTCCGCTGGAGTATATGGTAATTATTTGTTTCCAGAAGCAGTGGAAGGAGATATAAATAGCTCCCCTGCTAAGCACTCCGGGACTGGATTTTAAAGGCTTCTGAACACTTAAACACAGAGTCTCCTGGTGGCAGGGAGGAAAAGCCAAAGCTTGATCCTGCAGCCAAGCCCTTCTCCTGTCTATTCTGCTAACAGGTTTGCCCAAAAACCCCATCCCCCTCCCACCCCGGGAAGCAATGTTTCAAATAGGAGGAAATCATGTGTCTCAAGCGCCTACCTTCTGCCTGTGGAGCAGGGTAGGCTCAGAGCCCTCCGCAGGCCTGTGTGACCCCTTGAAGTCAGCCATGTTGGCTTGTCATAGGGTCCTTATCTGCTTAGATTCAGGCTGGGTGCCTCAGTGGTCTCCTCTGGTGTGCCAGCTCTGACTGATTAGGGGAGCTGCCTGTGGAGACAGCTTGGGAAGGAAGTTGAAAGCCCCAGGGCTGGAGGAAGAGAGGACTATGGTGGACAGCAATACTTGCCCCAGTGGCATTATTAGGTCACAGCAGCGGGGCGGTCAGTACCTTCCTCATTTCTGGGACAGCCAATCTGGGCTGCCCGTTTGAGCAGCATGTCTTCCATCCCCGCCACTGCTCTGCTCTGCCCCAGCAACAGCTCTCAGTGCTCTTTCCTCCACTGGGACTCCTCTGCTCTGGGTCATGACCGAGGCCTACCTAGGAGACCTGAGCGGCTGGAGGGCTGAACCTGGCTCATGGGTGGCAAGACTCGGAACCCTAAAGATAGGACTTCCCTCAAATTACTGTAAAAACTTAAGGAATTTCCTAAATCTTTACAAGCTGATCTTAACCACCACATGGAAGAGAGAAGTACAAAGAATAACTTAAGTGATTTTGGAGAAGAACAAGGAGGAGAGACTTCCCCTGCCAGCTACTAAGACCTATTACAAAGACACTGACATTAAAGAATTAGTGCAGGAACAGACAATAGACAATGGAATAGAACAGAGAGCCCAGAAATAGGCCCACATGCATTCACATAATGTTGAGAGAAAAAAGAAATTGTAATTTCATTATATATGTGTATACACCCACCCACCCACACACCAATGCACACATATATGTAGTATGCATATATACAAAGTTAACATGTTCAAAAACATGAAAAACAGTACAAAATATTGTTTAGAATATGTGCTTTTATAGTAATAATTAAAACATTCATTTGAATAATAAAAATTCAGAAGGAGAGGGAACACATTCCTTTGGAGTAAAAGCATGCATTAACTCTAATGTTTATATCTTTAAAAAGGCAAAGAGAAAAAAATGTCAGAAGTAAATGTGGTAAATAGTAAGATTTACCATATTTACTTCTGGACAGTGGGTACATGAGTGTTTGCTGTTTCAGACTTTGTTGCCCTGTGTTTGAACTAATAAAGGAAAAATTTCCCACAATCTTGGTCTCAGGGATTCCCCAAAAACATAGTTAAGGCCTGGGAGGCCAAAGGCAGAGATAATTTTGCATATTTCTCAAATGTGATATTTAATGATGTCATGATCATTAATTCAGCACCAGTAAAGTGTTGGACACTGAGGAAACAAAAATAATTAAGGTCTGTCTTTTCCCCAAGGTAGGAGGCAGGTAAATGATCATATTGTGGTATGTGCTAAAACTGAGGTGTGCTTCAGAGTGTCAGGATGCAGCAAAGCCTTTCTCCAGTCTATTCTGCTAACAGGTTTGCCTAAAACCCCATCCCTCTCCCACCCAGGAAGCAAGGTTTCAAATAGGAGGAAATCATGTGTCTTAAGTGCCTACCTTCTGCCTGTGGAGCAGGGCAGGCTCAGAGCACAGAAGGAGGCAGCCATTCATTCTGCCAAAGGTGTGGGTACAGGGGAAGCATGGACTTGGGCCAGGAAGCACGAGTAGGAGTTTGCAAGACCTAGAGATGAAGAGATTAGAGCTCAAGTGAGCGGGAGAAAGCATGGAGGTGCCTGTCATGTTGCAGGGCTGGAGGGCAGCTTGCAGGGGGCCATATGCTTCATGGGGAGACTTCTGGCAGTTGTTCAGGGCAGGAAAAATGATTTAAGGCAAGGAGACTTAGGAAGCCCCTGAAAGTGTTTAAATGAGAGGTGTTGGAAACCTTAACTGCAATCGAGTGATTTGGGTTATACAGTGGTCCTCTGTATCTGTGAATTTGATAGAGAACAGACGAGAACAGTGAGAACATGAGGCTAAAAGCATAATTCTATAAACTTGGCCCACTGGGCTGATCCCCACATGGTTTCTTTTTTAAAGCAATTTACCTGCAGCTCTGCCTGGCTTAAGTCGACAGGATATGCTACATTCCTCAGCAAAACTACCTGTTATCTGCAAGAAGAAATGCAGGCCTGAAATGCCAATAAAAAGAACACAGGTTACCTTCAAGTGGGGGAACTTTTGTGACCCAGACCAGATCCCAGAACTCAAGGAGATAAGGATAATTCCCTCAACCATAAAATCTGTAAGAACAGCTTCCAATTAGAAGGGATCAGCATGGGCCAACGTGACCTAGAGTTGTTATGTGCCACGGGGACTTGAAAGTCTGATGTCATTCTGCTGCCAGTCAAAAGTCAAGAAGTAGACCTGGGCAAGACTCTGGAAACTTCTCTGGTCCCTGGGACTCCACTGAAACTGGAGGGAGAAGAGGTCCCCCACTGTTCTCTCTGAGAGGACCCACTCTCTCTCTTGAGAGTGTCCCCTTCCTTTTTCCTATCCCTTATAATAAGCTCATGCCTGTTACTCTGAGCAACATGCCTGAAATCTTTCTGGCATGATCATAAGAATCTGGGTGAAGAAGGGACCTCTGTGGCTGCCTCAGCTTTGTGGTAGGCCTCTACCCTGTAACAGGTTTCAACCAACCTCAGATGAAATTATTAGGAAAAAAAATTGTGCCTGTACTGAATATATGCAGGTTTTTTCCTCATGATTTCCTAAACAATACAGCATAACCATGATTTGCATAGCACTGACTTTACATCAGGTATTATAAGAATTCTAGAGATGATTTAAAGTATACCGGAGGATGTTCAGAGGTTATATGCAATGGTAACCATTTTATATAAGAGACCTGAGCATGGTTAGATTTGGGTATCTATGGATGACCTAGAATCAATCCTTAGAGATGACTGTAGTTTTCCTGCAAAATTGCAAATCAATGAAGGGAGGGACAATGGCTGAATCAAGTTTTATCTGTATTGGGGTTTGTTTATCTCCCCACAGCACCCACAGGAGCTCCCTGCCTGTGATAGGAGCTTGGTATATAGTGTTGATAGAGGGGAGGGAGGCAGGAAGGAAGCCAGCAGGCCCGAGGCCTACCCCCTTCTTTTCCAGATAAGGAAACAGCTAGAGAGAGGGAGTTATGTTTTCCAGGACATCCTTAGCTGGAAGATTGCTGTCACTCTGAAACCTCTAACTATTCTGCTGACAAATTTTTAAGCCCAAGCACTTTTGATGCAGAGACTACAGGTATAGTCTAGTACCCTGAATGAATTCTGTTGAAGTTGTGTTCTCTATAAGGAAGTACTTTCTGTTCCCTGAAGGCAGGAAAAAAAAAAAAAAAGTGTTCCTTTAAAAGAGACTGAATTCTCCATGATGAATAATACAAAACAATAAGCCCTTCACCTGGCCTCTCTCCAATGAACAGACTCTATTCAGGTGAATCTAAAGGCACCTGATTGTGCGCTGTTGGCTCTGAGGGCAGGGCAAGGCCAGCAGTACCTGAGGACTTTACAAGTCTTTTGTTCTGCCACCAAGCAGTAAATGAGTCTCCACCCCAGCAGAGTCAACTTCCAGCCACCTGAACAAAATTAACAAACTGCACACAAAGCAGAACACCTCTAAAGCGCACTCAGGTGTGAACGGAGGGGCATCCATCCTTCTGCCATTCTTCTCATCTGCTGGAGACTGACAGCCGCCTGCCCCTCCGGTCCAAGTTTCCTCTTCCTGCTGAGGCTCCAGACCACTGTCTCCTCCCATCCCCTGCAGGATCCGGCTCCATCTGTCCTCGACTCTGCTTCTCTTCTCCCCCTCACCTGACTCTCTTCCAGCATCTGAACATGCTCAAGGCCTAAAAATGAAAATACCAGAAGCCATTCTCTCTTCGGCTTCCTCCCACACTTAGTGTCCCCTTCCAACCATGTGGCATTCCGTGGAGAGCCACCTATCCTGACTGTCTCAGATCCAGTTCACCAACCCCCAAGTCAGGCTTCATATCCATCTCTGTAGGAATGAAGGAAGGGAGTTAGAGGCTGACACTTAGTGCGTGCTTTCCGCGAACCAAGAGATGTTGTAAGAATATTATATGTATTAATTGATGTTGTCCTGACGACATCACTGCCAGGTAAGAGCTGTTGTTATTTACATTTTATTGGTGGCGGGGGGGGGAAGGGAGGCAGGGAGCAGGTGAGTATTTGCTCTGGGCCATCAGGATTTGAGCAAAGGCAGCAGGCACCAGAGACTGCGCTCTTATCTTTATGTTTTCCCCTTTCTTTTTTTTTTTTTTCAATTTTTTTAATATTTATTTTTTAGTTATAGTCGGACATAATACTTTTAGTTTATTTATTTATTTTTATGTGGTGCTGAGGATTGAACTCAGGGCCTTGCACATGCTAGGCAAGTGCTCTACCGCTGAGCCACAACCCCAGCTCTTTTCCCCTTTCTTCTACCTGCATCCAGGACCACCCATCTTGAAGGGGAAAAATATGCATTCATTGCACATTTAGCAAAAGAGAGGATCCACATGACTTAAAATTCAAATGAGTGTCTTATTATTTATTTATTCATTTGTTTATTATTTTACTCTTTCTGAGGTTCTCCCAGGTGCGAGGCAAAAAGAGAGAGACATGAATCTGTCACTAAGATGCTCAGAGTTCAAAAGGGGAGCCGAGCAGCACCGAGGCATGAAAAGAGAGCTGGTAAATCAGGAGCAGGGAGTTAGTGAAGTCCAGGGGGAGTTGCTTACATTGTTTGTAGCAGTGGTTTTGCTGTGCATTGGAATCATCCTGATGTTTAAAAACTACTGACACCTGTTCTCATCCCCAGATGTTATGATGTAGTTGGCACTGGAAGTTTTTAAAACTCCCCAGGTGAGTTTAAAGTTCAGCAAAATTTGGGAAACCCCAACTGAAAAGGTGGTGCAGAGGGAGTTTGGTTTACAAGTGACACAAAGCGGAACTCTAATGAGCTTAAGAATTAAACCAAAAACAAAAAAACAGGGCGGGGGAGTGCCATATCTTGGATTATTAAAAACATAGACCAAGAGTATATCACTCTGGGTAGGGTTTGATACAGATCTCCAAAGTTGTCACTGGGATAAGCTTTCCTCTTTCCCTTATGGTGGCTCTAATCTTGGGTTCCCCTCATTTGCAAGAAACAGCAGTTCAACCTCTGTGCTTCCTTTCTTTACATCCAGTGCAAAGAAGAGGTCTGATGTCTTCAAAGCTCAAACCAAGCCCAAGAGTCAGTTGCCTCTGACTTAGTCCTGGACCAATTCCTAGGGCTGAGAGGTGGAGATGGCCGATTGGCTCACTGGGGGTCCTGGGTCCACTTATGGGGTCAGGGTGGGGCTGCACCTGGAAGCTCCTGTGGAGAGTAGAACATTTGTGACAGGTCCTGTTTGTTCCGGGAGATGAGGGAAAGGAGGTGGGCAGGGCCAGATGGAGGAGTTTAACTGTATTTTCTAGAAGGTAGAAATATTTAAATAGCAAAATGACATGCCCACTTTTATATTTTAAGATATAATTCTGAAAGTTATGGAAAGCATATCTATGAATTAAAAGAAAAGGAGGTTGTAGTGATGCCTAGAAGAGATATTGGGGATCTAAATTAAGACAGTGGCCACAGAGGTGGACAGGAGGGAAAAGATGTTTCTGAACTAGGATTTGTTATCCAGTTGATGAAGAAGGTTTCAAGAAAGAGAGGAACCACAGGTAACTGAAAATTCACATTTGGAAAATTGGGTGGATGATGGTACCATTAGTGGAATTAGGAGCATCAATCATCAGTCTGGTTTTGGGTGATTCAGTCTGGACACACTGACTTTGAGATGTCATCTTGGTCCATTTTGTATTGTCATAACATCACAAACTGAGTAATTTATAAAGAATTGATTTCACACAGTTCTGGAGGCTGGGAAATCCAATATCAAGGTGCCAGCATCTGGTGAGAGCCTTCTGGCCTTCATCCCACGGCAGAAGGTGAGAGGGTGAGCAAGAGCAAGAGCAAAAGCAACAGCAACCCGCTCTGAGGACAGCAAACCCACTGATGTGACAGTGACATCAATCCATTCATGAGGGCAGAGCCCTAGGACCTACTCACCTCTGAGGGGCCCACCTCTCAACACTGGTGCATCAGGGTTTCAATTTCCAACACATCGACTTTGCAGAGATATTTGAAACATGGCAAATGTCTTGAACACAACCAGAAAGCAATGTCCAGAGCATAGATGAACAGAAGAATTTGGGGAGAGCAGGAAGACCCTGAGGTCATTCTGACAGCAGAAGCTGGGGTGGTGGGTATGATCCCCCATGGAGAGATGGAGAAGAAGGAGTAGGAAGAGGGCAGAGGTGGACAGGTGGTGTTTGGAAACAAAGGAAGGAGAGTTTCAAGAAGGGATGGTCAAAAGCATCCTATGGGGCAAGGTCATGAAGGAGGAAAGAAGCTGAAAATCGACTATGTCTTTGACCACTAGGAGGTCCTACCACACGAAGGAGAGCCCGGGTACAGGGTTTGGGGAGGGTGAGAACAAAGATGCAGGGGAAATATGGATGGGTCACTCAAGAACCTGATGGTAAGAGGTCGGGGCAGTGCTTCATGGTGTGTCACATAATTTTTATATGCTTGCTTTGTAGCTTTTGTTATTATTTATTTCCTTTTTAAAGTTTGGTTTAATTTGTTTAAGGAGAGAAACTGGACCATGATAATAGCTACCAGGAAAAATTAAAAGAAAGAGAAAAGTTGAAGATAAAAGAAGTGACTTTCCATACAGACAGAAAGCAGATCAGCCGTTGCTAGAGACCGAGAGGAAGGGGGAAAGGGAGCGAACTGCTCAACGGGGGTGGAGTTTCCTTTGGGGAAGATAAAAATGTTGTGGAACTCGATAATGGTGATGGTTGCACAACCTTGTGAATTCACTAATTGCCACTGAATTTTACACTTTAAAACGGTAAATTTTTGTTTGCATGTGTGCCTTACCATGCACACACAAAAAATATGCTGTGCTTAGTGGGTTTTGTGTGGTTTCATTTCTTTAATATAATTTTATAACAACTTTACTACTCCCATTTTAAGTAAGAGAAAGCTAAGTTTCTGAAAGACTGTTTATCCAACTAGATTGGATACAACTAGATGGATAATTCTAACCCAAAATAATTTAACTACAAAGCCCAAACTTAACCATTTTATCATACTGCTCCCATCATGAAAAGATTTCTTAGGTACATGTACTGATAATGTGAATTGATCCACATATACCAATGTGTTAGTCAGCTTTGTATTACTGTAATGAAATATCTGAGACAATCAACTTAAAAAGAAGAAAGGGTTTTTTTGTCTCATAGTTTTGGAGATTTCAGGCCATGGTTGGTTGGCTCAGTTGCTTCTGGACCTGTAGTAGAGCCGTCCATTATGGTGGGAGTGTGTGGCAGAGGAAACTTCTCACTTCTTGGCTGCCAGAAAGCAAAGAGAGAGAGAGAAGAAGGGGAGGGATTCCCACTGTTTCCTTTGAGGGCCCACCCCCAATGACTTAGGACCTCTCACTAGGCCCCGCCTCTTAAAGGTCCCACCATTTCCTAATAGGGCCAAGCTGGGAACCAAGTGTTTATCATGTGGGCCTTTCAGAGTATTCTGGGTCCAAACTATAGCACCCAAAGTGTTAATGGTCTAAATATCTGGGTGATGAGGATATCTATGTTCTTAGATATTTTTTTCTTTTTGATTGGGAATATCATTGATTTGAAAAATGACAAAGCTTAATTTTAATGCAAGGAGGAACAAGATTTTAGAGGTAGGATGTTTCTCCGAAGGAAATGTTATAGGCATGTAAGAAGCAACTAGAGGGAATATGGAACCACACAGGGACACGGGTGAGTCTGCATGCAGAGTGTGGAGGGAGCAGGAACAGAGGTAATAAGGAAGACTTCTCAAGGTGGCAACCTCTAGGACAATCTGAAAGGGAGTGATGTTTGTCACTGGGTGGAAGTGAGGAGGGAGGCCTCCTGGGAGGGGGAACTATAGCACCCTCCTGGAGCCTGGGGAGGGGGTGGAGAGGAATAGACAGAGGCTGCACCCAGTGGGTATGCTCCATGCCATCTCTCTCTGCTCCTCTTCCAGGGCTCATTCCTTCTTCTCTGCCCAGAAACAACCATACTAAATGAATTTGCTTTGCTCCATGCTCTCCAAAGGGCAGCCACAGCCTCATTCCCAGATGCTTCCCTTGGTTCTCAAAGAAGCAGAAAACCTCGAGGGCAGACCTCTCAGCATCCTAGAAGCTGCCGGGGCTCGTGCCTTCCTGCTTTGTTCTGGGATCCTGTGACTCTTGGGCACACACCCAGAGCCCTTGTTCAATTGCTTCTTTGATTTCCTCCCAGTTAAACTGTCCGGAATTGTTGGCCAGTGGGAGGGTGCGGAGTGGTAAACTGTGCAGAGAAATGACATTGCTGTCCTCTCCTCCTTGCCTGTGTGCCAAGGGATCAGCCCCCTTTATTTGAGGCATTGCCCAAACCAGTTTGCCTAATGAGCCACTTTCCTGTGGATTGGCAGGTCTCCCATTCATTCCCTCTTATCAGTGTTTACTCTCTTTTAGGGAATGGCCTACTCTATAATTGTTGTTGTAGTTTTGCCATTTCTCCGACAAACTAATATGTCCAAGGATCTTTCCTATTTCCAATAAGCACATTTCACAGTTATAGTAATTTTATACTTAATGAGATATTGTGCTGGTCATCAGTTTTAGAGGGGCAAAGTGACCACTTCTTAGGTTCAGGAGAGAGACAGATAGCTTTGCATTCTAGTTCTGCTAAGTCTTGGTCTTTGGTTTCCCTCCATGTAAAATGAGGTTAATATTCCTGACCTGCTATGTGGGTGTCATGAAGATAAGGGTCCATAGGAGGCCTTCAAGAACGGGCAGTTTGTATTCATCTATTTTATCAGTTAAGGTTTTCAGGAGGCAGGATCATCAATATGATGTGGATTATTATGGGTCCTAGAGTTCACACAATTGTGGGAGCTGGCCAAGAGGTCTATCAGAGGCTACTGTCAAGATGTCTCCTGAGGGCTCTGAAGTTGCTTTAGGTCCACAGGCTTGGCAGATGGGCAGAAACCCAGATGTGAAGTGGAGCCAATCAAAAGCAAACTGGAATACAGACAAACTGAATCCTTGAGGCCATGGCAGAATTCTCACCACCTCCAATTTTGACAGCCTGGTGACCCTTAGAAGCAGCAAATTAGCGCATGTTCCCTGGCCCAGCCTCAGGGGAGCTGAAGGAGGAGAATCTGCAGGAATTGAGGAGCTGGAAGGCAGGCTGCCACCCCATGCCACCGACATGCATGAGCTGCAGTGGTGCCAGAGATGTTGTGCTGAACGTCTGTGCAAAGGCAGTTTCCCAGTCTCACACAAACGTCCCTGTGGTCAGTCCTAACCCAGAACCATTCTGGAAAGGGAATAATCCTGAGAAGTTCTAGCTTAGTAGTTGCTACTATACCAAACCACCACAGTGAAAAGTGGTTGGCATTTATTGAGAGCCGGAACGTCATCTGGTTTGACCTATGCTCCAATCACACAAGGAAGGGCACATTATCCCCGTTTACTAGATTGATCTGAGTCACACCCCAGCAAACGCAGAGTTTGGAACCTAGGTCACCATAGTCTGAGCTCTTTCTTCCAGAAAGTTACTAATGCAGCTGGCTTGGGCTCCCCCCGCCCCCGGCCCCAACTCCTCAACATGCTAGGCAAATGATCTACCATTGAGCTACATCCCTAGCCCCAAGTTAAGGCTTTTCTATTCAGCTCTATCAGTGTAACACTAGGAATGCCCCTGTAGGTCACTGATCTGACAAGAGCTAGGATAGCTCCTCCTGAACCACCCCCCCAGAGTTGGGGCTGTCTCAGATAGTCTGCTGCATACAGGAAAAAAGATTTTCAGAGAACAGCAGGAAGGCAGCAGGAATGTAACTATAATTAAAATGTATGTATCCACTACAAAATGCACCCAATTTAGAACAAAGTTTGGAGAGGGTGGAGGGAAGGCACGCTGAGTGGACATCAAGGGGCACATCAGGATGACATGAATTTCTGAGAGGTAAGAAGCACAAATTCCAGGAATCTAGAGGTGGCAGGGGTGGGAAGGGGGAGAGCAGGTCTAGGTGAGGGTCCAGGCCTGTTAGAGAAGCAGTAGTTGGATAGTATAAACACCTGGTGTAGTAGGTATTTTTTGTTGTTGTTTCTTTTGAATAGCTTCTGCCTTAGTCCTTCAGTAAATTTTACTGTCACTTCCCACATGCTGGGTGCTGTTTCAGCAATGTGCACTGAGGTCATGACATTGGCTACCTCACCACGGCTCCTCTCAAGGGCTTGATGAAGGGGGCTCTGATGAGCTTAGGGTGGGTGGGCCCAAAAGGAGATCCTGAGGTAAGAAATTGAATGTGAGCAGTTTATTGGAAATAATCCCAGGGAGCACCAGTGAGGACTAGGCAAGGGTGGCAGGGGAGTGACCTGAAGGAAGTCACTTTAGGCTGTGCAGATGCGCAGGGTACTGCTGTAGGCACCTATGGCCTTGTCTTGCTGGAGACATGTGAGACAGAGATAGAAGCTCAGAACACATCTCCAAGATATCCTCCCTGAGGGGTGAGAAATTTGGGGTATATGTCCCCCCACCCTTGACCATACTTGGTTGGAGGCTGCTCATCTCCAGTACTTTGGGTCAGCCCGGTGCCTTGATTGAGCCTGCTGCGGAGGCTAGAGGAAGCCCCCAGGCAGAGCCACAGGTGTTTGCATTAGAAGGCCAAGGCAAATATGGAAACCCACAGCATCTGCTTTACATCTGATAGACACTTATTTCTCTCTATCCCTTCCTAGCCACTCTTGACTTTCACCCAGGTGCCCCCCCCCTCCCATGCAGACTGTGCCTGGCAGGGGAAGCTCAGCCCACCCAGCCCTAGGAAGGGCCCCTGACTGCATGGACAATCTGCACATTCCATTCCTCAGGCCATGGCACAGGTTCAAGTGGGCCCGTAACCCAATCCAAGCAGAGGGGCTGTCAGGACTCCTGCTTGGAATGCCAGGTCAGAAAGGGTCTCTTTCGGATAAGGAGGCTGGTGGCACTGAAAACTGTTGGCACTTGCCACTGTGAGGAAAACCAGCCTGAAGAAGAAACCAGACAGACAAGCAGAGTCTGGAAGGCTGCAAAGAAAGGTAGCAGGAGTTCTACCTCCGGACTCCGCACTGACAGAGAGTCTCCCCTCCCATTGTAATCAGGTCTCCACGGTGACAAGAGGAGCATGTTTACTTGTAGCCCTAACTTCTATGCAAGGAGAGAACTCCTCTCACTGTGCATCGAGACGCTGATCCTAAAGAATTCTGCTTGGACCGTTGGAGTGACCATCTCTGAGGCTCTGTGACTAAGTAGGCCTGGGAGCTGTGCCTAGTCCCGCGTCAGAAGGGCAGGAGATGGCACTGGAATAAGGGGAAACGGAGGAGCTAGCCAATTCCCTCTCCTCACACAAACCTCAGCTACACCAGCCCCTAGATGGTTCTTGCCCTCCCCTCTAGCTTCACCTTGAGCCCACCCAGCCTCCACAGTGCAGGGAGCATGGCAGGCACTCGGTAGGTAAGCACCTGCTCTGTGAGTGGGTGGAGGAAGCCCTTGCAGTTCCTGGCTCTGCACCCCAACTCTGATCGTTCCTATTGGTCCCCACCCCGAGTGCTCGCACAGCCTGCCATCCACCTCTCATGGCTCAGTCATCTCTCACGGCTCAGCCACTTGCTCCTTCAGTCTCCAGAGAACAGGCCACTCTCTCCTTGCTGTCCCCCAGCACCCCACAGAGGTTCAGGTTTGGAAGTCACCTGGTCAGACCCACTCTGCCGTATGCTGGAGGCTGGGCCAGGCACTCTGTTTCTCCAAGGGGCTGTTCTCTCATTTCTGAGGTACAGTTGATAATGGTACCTGCCTCAAAATGTGGCTGAGAGACATAACATGAGCACAGATTTGATGCTGAGAACCGCCAGGTTTCTGACCTGGAGTTGCTTACAGAATCGAAGCCCCTTACAGAGTCAGAAACCCCTCATATAGCATTTACTATGTGCAGGGCACTGGTCTATGCATGTATCTCCCCATTACTATTACCCTATTACAGGTGAGAAAACTGCTGCATAGAGAGGTTAAGTTACTTGCCCAAGAGCACACAGGGTAATAATCTGAAGAACTGGGATTCAAACCCAAGCATCTTGGCTTCAGAATCTGTGCTATTAACTCCTAGGCTATGAGTCCTGTTGGCCTAACCAACTGTACAGTTTGTGGGATGGAAATATGATGATGGTTAGATGAATATGAGTGAGTCCCTGTTTTAGTCGGTTTTTTTTTTTTCACTGCTTTGACCAAAAGACCTGATAAGAACACTGTATCTTTAGAAGAAGATACATTTATTTGGGAGCTCATGGTTTTAGAGTTCTCTGTCCTTAGACAGCTGGCTCCATTCCCTGGAGCTCTAGGTGAGGCTGAACACCAAGGGAGGAGAGTGTGGTGGAGGGAAGCATCTCACCACTTACAAGATACAAATTATATACCCAAAGGCATGCTCCCCAATAAGTCCCCCAATGATCCACCTCCTCCTGCCACATCCTACCCGCCTTCAATTACCACTCAGTTCATCCCTATCAGGAGATTAATTCACTGATTGGGTTCAAGCTCTCCTAAGCTAATCATTTCACCTCTAAGCCTTCTTGCATTGTTTCACACGTGAACTTTGTGGGGGCACCTCACATCCAGACCATAAAGGTCCCCTCCATAGACTAGAACAGAGAAGAAGATTCCTATCCTTGCCGCTGCCCAGCTTCTGTGTGGAGGCTTTGGGAATACAAGTTGAGAGCTGTCTCCCTGGCTCCATCCAGTTACAGCAGTGTGTTCTGGCAGGGGCTATAGGTTTGCCTCAGTTGGAATCTTCCTGGGCTGCAGGTGTGGCCCAGCCCACTGAGCAGGTGCACTGGGTTTTCACTTGGTGTCTTCTATCTCTAGGGAAAAGGAATTATGCCATTGGATTTCACAGTTGACTCTGAAAATACATATCTCCCCAGTCTGTTTAGGGCTGGGCTGGACTACCTTCCTGACCCTGTTTCTTCCCCTCTCCTCTCTATGCCACTTGGTCTCTATTTGCTCTGGTCAGGGTGTCTGGTTGGGACGTCACCTCCTGCCTGTAGCTGCTGCTCTTGGCTCTCCAGCCCCCGACTTCCTCCCAATTGCTGGCAATGTGTGCACATTCCCCAAAGTGCTGTGACATCTCCGAGGACATTACCGATTTGGGCAAGTCCCAAGAGAAGGGCCATTTCTTCCCCAAACTGCCTCTGGACAATCCAGTGGAAGTGGGGTAGACCTGACAAGTTTCTAGTGGCCTTAAAAACTTCTCTCCGTCATATCCATAAACAACGGGTGCCTTCTGAGGCCTATCAGGATGATAAGGGGCTCGAACAAGGCCCTGGTAATCTTGCTTCTCATGCACCCCTGAGTCTGTTGAAGGGAGGTACCAATGTTTCTACTTCCTGGCTTAGAAAGTTTTTTCCAAAGATAGCTCCCAAGGTAGCCTGGGGCTAAGTGGCCTCTAGCTCATCTTTTGACCAGGTCAGTGGACTCCATAGATAGCAGCCTTCCTTTTCCTCTCTTGAAAGACCAAAGCCCTCTGATAGTAGCTTGGGAGGAAGCTAGTGAGTGCCACACTCACTATTTAACCCCTTGCCAGAAGGTATGGAAAGGAGGACAAGATGATGGCCAAGAATACTTGTAAAACTCTGCTCTGCCATTCAAATGACTTCAGAGGCATCCTGGCCTCTCTAAGGAAAATCTCCTGCTGGGGAATTCACCCTGCTCCACGCTGACTTTGTTCAAGCACAGTGCTAGGTTGGAAATAAAGGGAAGCCAGACCATAGGCCCCGAAGCCCTCTCAGAACACGGTCAGGTGGATGCTGATGATGACAAGGACTGCCAGCTGGAGTGCCTTCAGAGGCAGGCATGCGTGGGGCTGCGGAGGCTCATTGCTTCAGTCGGAGACGAAGATATTTTTAGGGATGAATCCGGGCCTTCCTTCTCTCCCTCCTTCTGATGCTAAGTAGCCATCTGCATCTCCCAGACAACCTCCACAGGCAGCATTCTAGAAAAGCAGGCTAGGGAAGTGGCTGAGATTATATATAGAACATAGAGCGGCTCCATCGGGAGGTTGAATTTGCCTGGTGTACCAAGAGCGAGAAAAGGCTGTGGGAGACCCGGAACCCACTCACTTCCTCTGGGACCCTCACAAGGGCCTCCTTATATCTACGCCTCCATTCATTCATTTAATCTGACAAGGGGCTAGATAATATTTCTTCTGAGGTCCACTCTTAACATTGTGTGATCTTCCCTTTGAAGAGCTGAGTTGCATAAACTTCCAGAAAATCCCAGCAGGACATTTCCTGGTGATCATTTTGCCGTATGACATCCTGAACCCACTCCTCTCCTCTTTCTGGGGGAGATGGTCAGCAAGGTTGGCTTGTATGAGGTGACAAGAGACTCTGACCCAAGAAGTCCCAAGGTGTGTCTCCCTCTATCCAGGTAGCTCCCATCAGTTCCCAGCTTGTCCTATATCCAAGGAAAAACACAGGCCCCAGGCTAGGCTAGCAAGGGTCTTTCTCAGTTGAGCTCCCTGAGATAAGGATTGGGAGTGGAGGAGAGGAGGCAGAGTTCTAGGAATGCACTGGCAACTTCTCATTTTCGAGCTGCTAGAACTTCGGTACTGAGCAATGCTATCTCTGTTAAAAACTTCATTGGCCCACAGTGTTCCTGAAATAATGACAAATTTGTTTTAATCTGAAGGGAAAACATTGTGCTATAGATAAGGCAATGGGAATTATAAAAAAATTGAACAATAAATAATACAGCTCCCATAGCATCATGTGCTTCTGATGATTTATCTGCTGCCTTATTAGTTACATGAGTACAGGAAGCACATCTAGATCTTGATAGGGTTTGTTAAATGAATAAATGACTCTGCCTACATCCCCATCCACAACTTGGGGGTCTCAGGCCCGGGCCAATAGCAACAGGTCTTGTCCAGTGAAATCAAGCTGGAGATAGAGATAAAGGGGTTTCCTAAAGCTCCTCACTGTCTTGAGTCTGCTATATCATTCTTCAAAGAAGACAGGGCCAGGTCGACAGTGTCTCCTCTTTCTTTCAGCAGACCTGAGCTCTACAGAATGCTTGAATGGACTGGCGGTGGGTCAGGCTGGAACAGTTCTTTCAGGAACAGACCTGCCCTATCTAGCGTCCCAGAGTCATGGCTATTGAGGTTTCGGACACTGTGTTTAGGCCACTAGTGGTTATGCCAATTCTGGTATCAGATAGATCTGGGCTCAAATCCATACTTACTAACCATATGACAAGATGTTTTACTCATAGTTTTCAGTTTCCACATCTGGGAAACAGGGTGATAATAGAAATGTATCTACTGTAGATTCAAGGCTCAATTGAGATCATGTGATGAGGACCATCTATCAACTGATGTCACAGACCTAGTTCCATCAGAATGGAATATTGCTCCTCTGAGTTGATTGAGCTGATTGAGCTGTGTAAACTGAGCAGGGACAGCTTTTGGGAAAAATTCATCTGTATGAAGTTGATTAAATTCTGAAGATGTTAAGAGATCTGTCAGGTGGGATAACACCTGGGAAAACCCAAAAGGCCAGGGGTAATAAAGAATAAGAGAAAAAATAGACCCCAGGTTTTGGGGACAAACTGTTCTGTTTGTACTTTCCTGGCAATGGAAAGTGGTCTCTCCTGAAGGTGGTCTTGTGCTGGGGAATTCCAGCAGCCTGGAGCCATAGTACTGTTTGCTCATTGCCCAAACCTGCCTGTTTTCCTCCCTCTGGGTCATCTGTTCCAGGAACATTTATTGATGCTTACTTTGGGTAAAGCCCCATGATGGAGCTGGGCCCCAGAGGTGAGTCAGCCATTGTATCTGCCCACGAATCTGCTCAGTTCATGATCACTACTACAGCAGTGTGTCCCAGGTGTCTTGCATGACTTACACTCTTTAAAGTGCTTCATATTTCTTCTAGGCTCTACCTCATTCACACTGTTTTCTGTCAAGGTTTTTCTTTGGAGCTGTGGTGACTCTGGGCAACAGGGAAAGGTGGGCAGAGCAGAAACTAAGGCAACACCCAAGAAAGAAGGTGTTTAGGTAATGTGACCAAATCAACACAGATGGTCCGCACCATCACCCCTCTTCCTACAAGTTTTATCCAAAGTAAGGCCAGTTCAAATGAGGGCCTATTAGCTAGCAGAGCAGTTTGCTGATGCTCAGGGTGGTCACCAACCAAACCAAGGAAAGAGACTGACAGAGTGTACACAGTACAGGAAGTGCTATACTGCTCCCTCATGTCCAAAAGGGGACAGTGAGTCGCTTTCCAGCTGCCTAGGCCAAGAACCTTGAGGCTCAGCCCTTGCCTCTCCCTTGACACTAGAATACCAACACCTGAGTTTTCATCTCACAGCATCACCACGCCCTGCTCCCGTCAGCCTTAGTTTTGGTCTCCGACCTGCGCTGGTTAGGGTGGTAGAGCCTGGCCGCTCCCTGCGCTCAGGGCCGGGCTTCGGCCCACGTGCGCCAGAGGCAGCAGTGGTGACAGCCGGCCCCATGAGGGCGGGGAGAGCGTGGGGGTGGACTCCGCGCCGCACTGCCATTGGCCGTGCTCCTCGGTTTGGAGGCGGGGCCTCGCCCCCGGATGCCCTGTCATTGGCCGCGCCGCCAATGAGGGCGTTTCCCAGTCCGGACCGCCGCACAGCGCAGAACTGCAGGCTCCCGGCCGGCTAAGCCTGCGCTGGGCGGCCTCGCTAGCTCTCAGCTCCGCAGGCGGCCGCCGGGTCTCGACCGCTGAGCCCACAGCTTGAGGCGGAGGCAGGCGCTGATCCGAGGCCAGGCTGCCCAGGAGTCTCTCGGTAAGGCGGAGGCGGCGTGAGCTTCGGGCGGGCGGGCGCGGGTGGGAACTGTGCCAGCTGTGTCTGGACTCTGAGCCCTGCCCTGCGCCCGGGAGGGTCAGGTGCGGCCGCGGCATCCCACGTCTCAAACCCACCCGGCGGAGCGCGCAGCGAGCAGATGTTATTGTCGATGGAGCCCACGGCGTCCCAGGTCAAGCCCCCGAACCAATTAGAACGTAACGAAAACCTCCTGGTGATAACCCGAGCTCTCTCTTACTCCTCTCTCAAACACCCAAACCCTGCGATTCTAATCCTAGAAAATCCCAAACGTCAGAGCGAGGTGGGCGCAACGCGCCAGCAGTGCCGCCTGTCATACAGCGGGTCCTTCCCGAACTTAGCTTCAAGGGATTTGGGTTCCGCGCCCTTTATGTCCTTTCGGCTCTTCACTGGGCGGCCCCCCTCCCCATTCTTCTCCCTCCTTAATAACAGGAAGTTAAGTTGGGCCAAATGTCAGTGGCTAGGCCGGCTGTGGGCTGGGACCCTGGCTGGGGCCGGGGCCGCAGCACTGTCCTCTCGGCATCGCATGCCCCAGCAGTGGGCTTTCACTGCAGGCCCAGGAGCACCCGGGACCGGGCGTCCACGGCGCCGTCCCTGTGGTTGTCTGGCTGCCCGTTGGGAAAGGTAGAGTCTTGCCCGCAGTCCCTGCCGCTGCTGACCCTCGGAGCAAGTGGGGTTAACTTTATCCGGGCCAGCCTCATCTGTCAGAGCTCAGAACAGCCTTTACTGGATAGGGAAGAGGCGTGTTGAAACCAGAGTAAACGTGTGTCTCCTTCCACATTGTTTATTCTGGATCCTGGGTTCTTAAAGCGGAAAGAGCTTTCATTTGTAAGCCATAGGACCTGTGGGTGTGCATCGGGTGCTGGCGCTCTTGCTGACAGTCTGGTCTGGTCTTCAGTGGTTTGGGTGAAGGATGAAGTCACTAACCAGCCCCCTTGTGGACAGGTCCTACGTGGAAAAAGCCAACAGTCAGTTGCCCTCCACATTTGCCTGCCTGGGTTCCCTGGCACTAGTGCCCTCTCTGTGCCTGTCCCTTCAGTAGGGGCAGAGGACCCAACAAGTGGGCTTTGAGTCCCCAGGACAGCCCCAGGTGATGTTCTGGAGACTTTAATTGCAGTAAGAACTGGCCTTCTTCAGGCAGAGGGAAGATGGATTTATTAAGCACCTCTTGGGCACCAGTTTCGGTCCTGGGGCATTTTTGCAACTGATTTCACTGGTTACTCTCCGAAACGTCCGAGTTTTTGCCCCACTGTCCTCATTCCATTTTAGAGATGGGGAAAGAGAAAGCGTCTGAGCCAGGTCTTGGCTCTGTCCATGCTAAGTCCAGTACCTCTTCTGCTACCCTAAGGCTGTGGAAAGTGGAATGCTATGCATGG
This sequence comes from Ictidomys tridecemlineatus, assembly GCF_052094955.1. Lineage (NCBI taxonomy): Eukaryota > Metazoa > Chordata > Mammalia > Rodentia > Sciuridae > Ictidomys > Ictidomys tridecemlineatus. The sequence goes on along the minus strand of NC_135480.1, from coordinate 50,080,276 downwards.
AACTGTGGCTTCCCTGTAGGTTGACTGAAGCCTTCTGGCCTCTGGAGGATTCTGTCCACCAGGATTTCAGGAGATGCTTCTTTAACAAAACACATGAACTGACCCAGGTTAGCCTATGTTATTCAACCTGCAAACTCATAGCTTACACTGTCCTCTGGTCAAGGGTGATGGATAGTGCTGGCCATGATATGACAGGGAGGGAGGGATTGACTGCTGGTTTGGGGGCACTGTTTTTCTTTGGGGGGGTGCTCTTTCCACCATTGACTTGGCCTCATCTTTGAGAGTTGACTTTTGCATTAGTCTGAAAAGACTATTTTAGGTGAAATAACCTTGACCTTAAAACAGATTCCAGTTTTATGGCTTTTCTTTTTCTTTCCTTCTTTCTATCTCCTTCCTTTCTTCTTTCTTTTATTTTTCTTCTTTGGAGGGAAAAGGCAGGTGCTGAGGTATACTAGTTGTGTTTGTGGTCTGATTGAAATACAGTTTGACATACCTTTATAAAAATGACATCCCTTTTTATCTCTGTCCACTTTCTTCTTTGGGCCTAGGGCTTTGATTTTCTGCTCGTCCCTTCTTCCAAAAGAAAATCACTATCAGCTAGATACTAATCAATTATACTTTAGTATAAATTAGCTTAAGGACTATGGCTGTTTGTGGCTGTGAAGTTCCATTCCCAGGAGCTACAAGGAGCATCCAGGTAATCCCCATTCCTTTTTGCTTATGATTGGGGTGTATCTTTATTCTCTCTGCCATGCTCATACCCCTGTCTGGGTTTTCTTTCCAGCCATGCACCTGCTCCCTTCTCTCCCCACTAATGAAGAGTAGATGTCCTGCCTTGTTGGTGCAGAGGCTTGGCCATAGTTAGCCCTCAGAGGACTAACAGTCTCTGTTACTTAAAGAGCCAGGGAAGAGAATACTGTTCACCATGCTGGGACATTTCATTCTTTGTATGAGAGCCCTGCATTAGCCCTCTGAAGACGTAGATGGAGCTGTTCCCATTTTACGGACCAGGAAACTGAGACTCAGAAATGTTGTAACTTGCCCCCATTAGAAAGTTAGTGAGATAAGATTGGATTCCAGCCTTGGTCTGTTGAGGGGGAGGGATAAAACATTAAGGGAAGCAGGAAAACCTTGTGCCTGTCCTCTGAACTCTAGAGCTTGGTGTGCAGAGTTCCTCTGCTGGACTGACTACTCCCTACTTTATGTTATAATTATGTGTGAACATGTCTTCTCACCCCACCATAAAATGGCTTTAAAACACTCATAAATGGGCTGGGATTGTGGCTCAGTGGTAGAACACTTGCCTACCATGTGTGAGACACTGGGTTTGATTCTCAGCATCATGTATAAATAAATAAAGCAAAGGATCACTGACAATTAAAAAGAATATTAAAAACACTCATAAACTTGGCAGATTTATTTTCTGGTTCTCTCAAGTCCTCCTTGCTCTGTATTTCCTTAGCCTTTCGCTAAGGACATCTACCATGATGTGTTACTGCCCATTATTAAAAAAATATTATGAACATTTTCAAACACTTACAACTAGAATAGTCTAATGAGACCCATATACTCCTTCCCAGCTTTATTAGCCACCAAGACTGTCAGATTATGTCTTTTTCCTTTCCCTCTGTTCTCTCTTCCTGAAGTATTTTAAAGCAAACCTCTGACGTCATGTCATTTTGTACCTATATAATCCAGTATTGATCTTTAAAAAAAAGAATCTTTTCTTGCAAAGCCACACTGTCATCACTGCACAGAATAGAATGGACAGTATTTCCTTGGTATCACCTGTCTGTATTTGGATATGCTTCATTGCCAGAAATGATCTTTACAGTAGTTTATTGGAATCAGGAGCAGTGTGCTTGCGGCACTTATCCGTTGGTCCTTTCACGCCTATTTCAATCGGGAGAAGCTCCCCTCCTCTTACTCAGCAATTACCCTCTGTTTTAAGTGCCTGTCTCTACCCTCCCAGAGCATGGCAAACCCCTTGAGACTAGAGTTCTCTTCTATGCCATGCAAGATACACAGAGTAAAGTCGTGTGTGGAGGACCTGGCAGAGACTCAGTGAGCATCTGTCCAGCGTTATGGCCAATCAAGAAATGTGTTTGGAATGGACTGAACCCTGTTGGGGGTTGTGAACTGCCATGCACATGTTTGCAAAAGAGGTTTCCCCAAAAAAAGACTTGCTCACATGTGGCTGTTTCCCCAGCAAGCATCAGTCTATAGACATCCTAAAGCAGAGCTGGCCCTCACTGACTGATTTGTGGTAGGGAACCCAGAGGGCCACATCAGTGCCCTGATAGCAACTGGCCTCTGAAGATCCCACGTGGGCTGACGTCGTTTTTGCTCAAGCTTTGAACTCCACCACAGTCATGACTATGCTATGATCCAGGTCTTTGGTGCTGGGCTTGGTGGAGAATGCCACACAACTTTTCCCTCTTTCTCTGAGCAGTGTTTTTCTTGCCTTCTAGAGCTTTCTTGAACCTGCTTCACACTTGGGTGAGTGATGGAGTGTTTCTCCAAACACCATTCATCTGCAAATGTGGAGGGGACAGGGCATGTCAGAAAATGAATATGTATGACCTGTTTGTTCTCTGAATTTTTTCTGTAGAGATCAGTGTCACCGTTGGCATCTTGCAGGAGACCAGAGGCTCGGGAGGGAGGGAAAGGATGCACCTGCCCTTCTTGACAATGCCTTTCAGACAGGCATCTCCTGCCCCATCTCCTCCTGAGTGCTGGTGCTTTGGGACATGTCTCCTTATCCCACCTCTATCCTGTAGAAGCCCCTCCTCTGAAAGAGCCCTCAAAATGAAGAGCTGAATTTTTGTTTTATTATGTTTTCTGTTGGCTTTTTTTTCTTTTTTCTTTTCTTTTTTTTTTTTTTAAACAGTCTTTTCCACTAGGAAGAGAGAGAACAAAATTTTAAGTCTCTCTCTGAATGGCAGTACCAGAGTTGATTTTTTTTCCTTTTATTGTTCACTACTTAGTATTTTTTCCAAAATTTTCAGAGTAGAAATATTTTATTTTTATAATGAAAAATTCAAATATTCAAAAAAATTTTTTTCTCTTAAAAAAGAGGACTCCAACTGATTTGGAATGAGTAGACATAATTATTCGTGTATTTGGTGTAGCTATATATGTAAAACCACAGGGCTACTGGAATTTTGCTATTTCTTAGGATCATTATTTTAAAGAACATCTTGGTCTTGTTACAAGTTAGGAAATAAAGAAAACTGGGGCTTAGGAAAGAGAAAAATATAAGATAACCATGAAATCTTGCCCTCCTCCCCATTGCGCTTCCTCCCTTTCCTTCCTGAGAATATTGTTTTGCTGTTCCCCAAATGAGATCTTTCTAATATTAGGCTCTCCATTTTGATTTTCTTATTCAAGGAGTTTGAGCCATCAGCCAAGATAAAATGATACAGTGTGTTAGCACAAAGAAGACAGGGCCGAGCTGCTGGCTCCAGGGGACCGTCTTGTTCTCTTGGGAAAATGCCTGATGGCCCAACATCCAGCTCAGCTCACTTGGGGCTTGGGTGCCCTGACCCTCCCCGCTCCAGCTTCTGTTTTCTCCCTGTACCCTCCCCCAACCTGGAAAGCATGGCTGGTCGGGGCTGATAAGGTGCCTCCTTCTAAAGCATGGATCATCTGGTCTCAGAATTCAGTGCTGGTCAGAGTGATAGGTGACAGGGGCCCTCTAGTCACAAACAAAGCCTCACTGAAGGGTTGAACCCACCGTGGGTCTGATTCTGAGCTTCTTCCTTCTCTGTCAGCTGTCCAGGAATATCCATCCCTGCATCCCAAATATAGTCTTTTGTGGTGGCCATGTGTGGTGGCCTGGTTTCTTCAGTGTGTTTGCTCTGCACCTGCCCATGCATCCAAATATGACCATAGTTATCATGGGAAAAGTTACTCCTGTCTCAGTGGGGCCTGGCAGGCAGCTGTGGGTATCAGATAGTGTTGTGTTTTTAGGGTTAGAACTAAAAATCCTAAAAAAAAAAAAAAAAAAAATGGACTAATGTTTCTCTCCCCTGAAGGTCAAGTTCATTTCCCTGCTTTCCTCTACCCCCAAGTCTCCACTTCCCTGCAGCTGTCTGGATACCTTGCAGTACCTGTATTCTTTCTAAGCCTCGCTCAGAATTCTTTTGGGGGAACAGAGGTAAGGGCAGCCCCAAGAACAGGAATTGTTTCCTGCTGGTTTGCAACTCAGGTTTCTCTCCTTCCCTGGGCAATGGGGGACATCCATTGCAAATGCCCTTTGTGATGGCAGCAAGAGGAGGGCAGCAAGGAGTTGGACAGGGGCTGTTGGTCCCTGAGCTGCTGCAACAGCAGGTTTGTGGGACGTTCATAGCCCATGCTCCTGATGCACCCTGTCCAGAAGCCCAGCTCAGGTCTGAGAATGCCCGATGCTGACCTTGCCACCATAATGTCCATATGCTGAGGTGCCTCTCAGGTCCCTGAATAGCCAATATTGGCCACTTATCAGGGTGCTAACTGTATTTGGCGATGATTTGTGAGATCTCAGAGTATTGTTGAGAGTTGGGGAAATAAGGTATAGGGGAAGATGAAGAAATGGCTGGAGAAAGAGTCAGTTAGACCTTTGGGTCACGAAGGAGAGCTGCTCCTGGAGCAGAGTGAACCCAGGGTCTATGGGGAGGTCAGTCTGCAGACCCCTGTTGGACAACTGCTCATCCCCGGAGAGCAGAATGCGAGGTGGAGGTGCTGTGTGCATGTTCTCAGCTGCCATAAAGTCAGGCTGTTGTCAGCTCCATGCATCAGAACAGCTGGGATTTGCACGATCTGATGCACAGATAAAACCAGGAGCTCCCTGCTTGGAGGAAGGAGGTGTCTGATAGCCGGTTGAAAGGGCAAATGGAAGAGAAACATAAGTAGGGGCACTAGGGAGGCCTCTTTCCGGACTCCCAAAGACAGGGTTCAGTCTCTTTTCCTTAGGAAATGTCCCGTGGGGTCTTGGGGACTCTGGATCCCATGCTGGCATAACTTCCTGGCCATCTGCCCAGGCATCAGTGTTTGGAAGGAGGGAGAAAGCACTGGATAAAATCTCAGCCTGCTTCTGGAGTCTAGGGGCACCTCAACCAGGGGACCCAGGAGTTCTTCATGACCCAGGTGTCCTTCTCCAGCTTGGGTATTATTTTGTATTTGGTATCTTAGGCTCTCTTAAGAGCAGTTTACTGCTCCTTCCCCCAACAACACTTACATAAATACTTGATACTCCCCTATACACGTACATGGCTGCAAAGTTCTCACTATCCCCCCATACATACCTCAGTGGTACTTGCCCCCACATGCACAGAGATGCTTGGTTAATATTTCATACAAAGGGAACATAATGAATAAGTAAGTGCCCCTTCTTCCCTCCCCCTTCAGCCCTCTGTTCTCTTCTCATTGGCAGTTGTCCCCAGTCTCTGGTAAATCCTCCCAGATATAGTTTAGATATATCCTTGCACCTGTTTCAACCGTGGCTTTTCCTGGGGCCTGCTGGGAAGTGACCAGCAGGTGAAGACACAGGGCCCAGAGGGCTGTGGAAACTCTGAGGGCAGCTACTGAAGTTAACCGAAGCCTAACTATTGCCCCTCCACTCTATTTTGTCACCTCTCCCCTTTAGGGATCCCTTGTGTTAGATGTGGGGATGTGAAGAAACTGGGCACTGAGAATAGACCTCAGGGGCATATTCTGAATGCAGGTAATAGAGCAAAACAAACAAAAACGAGTTCAGACAGACCTGGGTTCCAATCCTAGCCACGTGGCCTCAGGCGAGTTCTTGAGCCCTAGTATTTAGTTTATTAAAAAAAGGAGGTAATTACATCTATCTCAAGGGATTGATGTAAAGATGAAATTAAAATATCTGTGAAGTGCCTTGCCTAGGTACACATTCAGAATGTCATTCCCCCCCCCCACACACACACTTCTAAAGAGTGACCCATTTCCAAAGTGAAAGATGGGTGTGGAGTTCTCCGTATGACATTCTGAAAGTCCTGTGGGTGGGTGGTGAGCCTTGGTTTCCCTCACAGGCAGCCAGTTCTCCCTTTACTAACAAGAGCTTCCTCTGCCCAGTTGGCCCTACCATGGGGAGCCCATCTCCACCCCACTCAGCCTCTCGACCCCACCTCCTCCTGGCCCTCCACAATCCTCACCTCTGGGTCCCTCCTCCTCCCCCTGGCAGCTGGATGCTGCCTGGAGAGGGCTGCAGGCTGTTTATGTGGTATTTCTTTAGAAGCTTCTAGCAGATGTCTGTTTATTGCTGAGACTTCATCTTTATCTTCAGCTCGAGAGAAGTGAGAGGCTATTTTTAAAGACCTTTCATTGGCATGGCCACATAATACCACTTAGCTGGCCTCCAAGTTTAATTCTTCATTGCTCTCCAGCTCTACCATGATGAAACCCTTCAGATCCAGGCTGAAAGACCTTATATGTCCTGATTTCAGAGCAGCACTTAAATTTAGCTGGCAGTTGTAATCTCTTAAAAAAAGTTAGGCCAGGGAGAGAAGGCCACTGACTGACTGTCTTTCCTCCCCCCATTTCAGACAGATGGTATGAATGAGAGGAGCATTTCTGTGTCCATAGCAACCATAACTTTCCTCCACCGGTGCTCCATCCTGCCACCGGCAGGGTTGAGGCCTGCTCTCATTTGTGCCTGGGGAGATCTTTAGCACGACATTTCCCTTTGGACTCAGGTGGGGCTTGAGGGGAGGAGGGGGTGGAGGAGGGAGGGGGTTGCTTCACTGACCTCCCTGGAAAGAGGGAGGCAGACAGTAGGTCACAGAGCCTTGGGATGTTAGGTTGAAAGTGTCATCAGAGATCATCTGCCTCTCACTCTTGGCTACTCACTTAGCCTTGGAGAAACTGAGGCTCGGAAGCTTCTTGGTGCTGAGCAGAGGCCAGAGAGGTGTGTTCCTTGTTCAAGGTCATACGGCCAGGTCAGTGTCTCTTCTCACCCACTAGGGTGATCCTTGGTCAGTCTATGGCTGTTGTTTTTGCAGTTACCCTTCCTTAATGAAGGACAATATCACCTACCCTACCCCCTTTCTAACAATTCTGCTGACTTTGAATTTAAGATGTGTACCCTTGTAACACTGGCTAGCTTTGCTCTCAAGATCTTTCCTTATCAAATCACCTCCTTGGAGTCTTGGAGTTTCAAATTCTTACCTTTATTTTCAGCCCTTGTCTGCAGAGGATGTTTGTCCAAAATGCTGAATTTAACAGGGAAGGACACCATGTTGATGGAGATTGCCCTTTTTATCTCTAATTAGCTGCCTGCTGAACCTTGAGAGAAAATGGGGTGTGGGATGAGTCAGCTGGGAAGAGGAGGAGGAGGAAGGAATCCAGAAAGGAATGTAAATAGGGTACCTGGTGGGGGGCACTGGGAACCATAGGCCGGGGCTAGTTAGTGGTAATGTGCAGCTGTTGCACTGCAGGCCCTGGAGGACCAAGAGCTGAGCATCATTCTGATGCCTGGAGGTGGGTGCATTCAGCAAACTGGCTGATGGCTGCACAAGAGATAGTGTGTAGAATGCCTGAGGAGCCACTGAGCATGGGCCAGCAGGGACTTCCTGGAGGAGGCAGGACTTGTTGGAAGATGGGTGGGATTTCCACAGGCAGAGGTGGGCTGAGTAAGAGCACTGGGAGATGTGGAAAAGTAGGGGTGGGGGTGATGCTGAGGCTAGAATCAGGCACAGAGGGCCCTGAGGCTGGGGGTGGAGAGGCAGGGCCATAGATGAGTATGGTGGGAGCTAATGCTTCAGGCAGATGGGCTTAGTGGGAGGAGCTTAGGAGGCCTGTGTGCCTTCCAGGCATTGGAAGTGCACACTGACCAGATGGTCATTTGCCTGGACAGAGAAGGGAAATGGGGTAGTGGGTGGCTTAAGGCCAGGGCTCAAGTTAGGCTTGATCTTGATTTCGTCATACTCTTTGTGTGTATAGGCCTTTCTGTTTCTGAGGACTGCAGCCCATTTTGGAACTGCCTGGTTACCACATGGCTGTCCCTTTCTGCAGCTGTGCCACCATGTTTGCCTGTCTGTGCTTTGGCAGCTCATCACTCTGGGGAAACAGTAACTGTTCACTTTCTTCTCCTGGCTGCTGCCCGCCTTGTCCACTGGTCATTCCCCTCCCTCAGGGTCAGTATCAGGGTAGTGGATAGGGAATGAAGGGTGTGCACCCTTGGGGGTGGGTACCCATGGGTCAGGAGCAAGAGTTCCCTGCTTCCCCATGGTGAGGCAGTAAAGCTGGGATGGGGCAGGAACAGCCTGTGTAAGAATGACAGTGCACCATCACCTGAAAGGATGCCATTCTCTCCTGTGACCTCACTGTCCCCTGAGGCCCCACTTCAGGTGGACCCTGGCCATGAGGAGGTGGGTGAAGATTGGGCTGGTCCTCAACCTGCTCCAGTGTTGACCTGGCCTGTGGGAGTCATGGCAACCTTGTGTGTTTACAACCTTGACATTTGAGCAGGACTACTTGCACCTGTTGTCTGACATATATGTCTCAAGGACTTGCTTTATGTGATGGGATAATTTGCTCCTGCAAGCAGCAAGTCGAATAAGTTTAATACTCATGTAGCTATTGATGGGGATTCAGGGTGTACCATTGAAATTGCCTCTGTTTCTTTTATTTATTTTTTCCTATCAGTTGATTGATCAATTGATCACTGGATGTATTCATTCCGCCAATTAAGACTTTGGAAAGCATGTTGTCATAGACAGACCATGGGTTTTCAGAGTCAGGGTTCTCCGCTGTGACTTATGTCACAGGGTGCTTGTGGGATTAAAAGGGGCATTGGGCACAGCATATCTGCCACATTGCCTGCCACACAGTGAGCACACAGGTGGCCTCTTCCTTCTGGCCCATTTGTGAACTGGACCACAGGGGTCTTGGAACATAGACATAGGCAGGGTTCCTTTTTACCTGAAGCCTCATGTTCTTACAGTTTGCTAAGTGGGTTTTGGGTTTTACCCATAAGTAGTGACTTTTTTAAAGTGACTCAGAGCTGGGTGTGGTGGTACATGCCTGCAATCCCAGCAACCAAGGAGGCCAAGGCAGGAGGATCACAAGTTCAAAGCCAGCCTCAGCAGTTTAAGGAGACACTGTCTCAAAATAAAAAGGTCTGGGGATGTAGCTCAGTGGGTTCACTCCCCCCCCCCCAAAAAGACTCTATCAAAGAGCCTTCATTGCCATGAGGAAATTGGGACACCTCTCTGTTTGTGCTAAGAAGTTCTTCTCATCAAACTTGGAACTGCAAGGCTGGGAGAGCCTTATCAACCCTATCGGGTGCTTGGTTTCTCCACTGGGCTGGTCTAGCCTGAGGTTGTATGCTGGAAGTAACCTGTTTCATCTTTAGATGGCTCCTCCGGAGGGCTCCCTATAGCTTCTGGCATTTCATCTCATTTCTTTCTCCAGGAAGCCACAGTGGCTCCACCACATGACACCTCTTCAGATATTATGTTTTTGCAAGGAACAAATTAGACACCATTGATCAGTCATAAGATGGACTATTATTTTGTGTACCATTAAGAAAGAGAAAGTCCTGCCAATGAAATGTGGACACACTATCTTGCTATCACTTACACTTTATTTTTTTAAATATTTACTGAAAACATTTTTTAGACTTTAGATTTTTTTATACCACTCTTGTATATATATATAAAAAGAAAACAAAATTGGTTAAGGCATTTCTAAACTTCTTCACTTTCAGAGTCCAACTATTGTTTGTATTGTTTCACTCCAGGACATCCATGACATGTTATTATCTTCTGGTCAGGTGGGAATGTATTTCTTCATCTCTGTTGTCTTTGGAGTTTTTCCAGCTGCTAACACCCATTCTGTAAGTTTTGATGTTGTTTTCTTGATTTTACCAGAAAGTGTGGATGAAAGTTTTGTGTCAACAACCAGGACCTAAATGGCCCTTCAGTGTTTCAGCTCCTAAAATATGGAAGTTGCACATGTGCGGCTATGCCAGCAGGAATAACAGCCAGATTCCTGTCCGTGAGGCAATGATGACTGCTACGGCTGGCTCCTGAGACAATTGTTAGATGCTGGGAATTGAAAGATACATTCTGCTGTCAGACATTTTATAATTGAAGTAATTGGAAACAAGTGCATCTTCTTTTTTTTTTAATTTTTATTGTTGGTTGTTCAAAACATTACATAGTTCTTGACATATCGTGTTTCACACTTTGATTCAAGTGGGTTATGAACTCCCATTATTACCCTGTATATAGATTGCAGCATCACATCAGTTACACATCCACTGATTTACATATTGCCATACTGGTGTCTGTTGTATTCTGCTGCCTTTCCTATCCTCTACTATCCCCCCTCCCCTCCCCTCCCCTCCCCTCCCCTCCCCTCTCCTCCCCTCCCCTCTCCTCTTCTCTCTCTACCCGATCTACTGTAGTTCATTTCTCCCCCTTGTTTTTTTTTTTTTCCCTTTCCCCTCACTTCCTCAACAAGTGCATCTTCTAATAAACGAGAACCGGTATTGATAGCTCCCTTGACCACTCTTGGGTCTTCTAGATTAATGACCCAAGGGACAGGGTCAGATTTTTTTTTCATCTTCTGTATGAGTCTCCTCTGAACATGCTGCAGTGTGCCTTTATCTTTTTATTCAGTGAAGACAGTACCCAGAATTGTGTATCATATTCATGCTATGACTACAGGAGGGGAAGGGAGCATGACCTCCCTGGTTCATGACATCTGCTCTCCTTCACGCAGCCCAAGTTTGAATCAGCTTTTCTGCAGCTACCACACATAACTGACTCACTGATGCTACCACCGACCAGGTATTTTTAACATTTGCTGTCACCAAGCTAATTCTCCCCTGTCTTCAACTTGTGTGGCTTTAGAATTTAAACACAGCCTCCTGTTTTGTCCCCACCTGATTCAGAATGATCATTCCGGCTAAATCTCAACTTGAATTTGGCGTGTACCTGTTCCGCTGTGCTCTTTCAGGATTGTGTGTGTGTGCTCTGTCGCATTACCAGGTCTCTACGTTCTTACCAAGAGGAGCTCTCTGCCACATTGATAGAGATCTCCCTTCAGAGACAGCACACTTTAACCAGCTCACTTGGGGAACCCTGGTGCCAGCTGCCTCTTACCTAGTCTCGGTCCTTTGCTTCTGACCTGTGACCAGATGCCTCCTGGAAGCCCGAGATGGCATGTCTATTGCAGCTCTCCATCTATCATTAAGTGGCTCATCAGAAAAAAAAAAAAAAAAGACACAGCTGTCTTCTGAGTGACCCTCGTTCCCACAGGGCTCCAGGAACATGTCCAGGTGTTCCTGGGACCTCCCATGAAATCAGTTGCACCAATTGCAATGGATTTAGTGTCTCATCTGAAAACTCTGTGCTCTGGGATATACCAGTTCTTCCTCAGAAGACTTGGGGTCATTGAAAGTATCCAGATATCCATTAAAAACGACACCAAAACATGTGCGATCTCTCTCCTCTCAGCGTAGGCTCCTCACTCTCCTCCGCCTTCCCTCCATGCACATGGCTGCAAGTGCATTTCAGAGACTGAGTCATTTACTTCCCCAATCTCAGTCTGTTGTCTTAGAGTCTCTGGCACCAACTTCCCCTTCTTGGTCTCCCAAATCTCACAGGAAATGATTGGTTTTCCTCTGTCGTTCTTGCGTCCCTCCTGGTCACTGGCTCATTCCACCACTGCTGTGGGAACTAGGGAATGAGGTTAGTCCCTGTTTCCATGGACACTTCCTTCCTCTTCTGGAAGATGGAATTCTCAGTGAAGCCAGGCTGCGCTTTTAGCCACGGGGGCTTTCAGCAGATTTGGGGGTCAGTCTCATCCAGCTTTGCTCTTAGCTGGATGGATCCATGCCATTGGTAGCCCAGGGGCTTGGGTTCCATGGTAGCTTCATGCCTAAGTCACCCACACGTTGTCCAGGACTATTCTCTTTTTTTCCTGCGTGTTCCACAGGGAGGTACGTTGTTTTTATCACGAGATACTCTTCTATGCCTACCCTCGTCCAAGTCTATTTCTTTAAAAGATAAAAGAGGCCACTGGCAGTGTGTGTCGTCTGCTATCAGTTATGCAAAGAAAACACACACATTTCTATTTGCATGTAGAGGCAGAACACTGTCTGGAAGGAGGCAGGCTACTAGGAACCAGGTGACTGTTTTAAGAGTGGGTCACACTGGGGGAGTGGCCAGGAGAGGTGAGAAACTTCCTGTGGGCTCCTGGGCTTTTGGATTTGGGAACCCAGTGAGTCTATTTCCTATTCAAAAGTTAAAGAAAATCACAGATAATCTGGGCAATTTAGAGCTGGCGAGGCCCTGTGGAAGGAGTGTGACTCACCCGCCTGAATCAGGGCCATGGCACTTCCGGCTCACCTGGGCCTGGCTCCCCAGGTGTGGGCAGGCAGAGCTTGGCACTGGGCCAACACAGGAGGGTCTGTAGGAAGCTGCCCTCCTCCCTGCCGCCTGAGCTCAGAGGTAACTGGAGATTTGACCGCCATTGGTTATATTCTCAGTTTCCTGAGAGCCAGTGCCGAGTGGCATGCCCGAGCCTCTAGAGGTGGTTTCCTGCTATGAATTGCCTAAAACTTAAGCCGCGGCTTTTCCCTCTGATAGACTCCAGTGTCTGAGGAAATGGGAACTCACTGAACCTCTGGGTTTGCTTAGGAGGCCACGAACTTCCTTTCCCAGACCTGGAGTGTTTTATAAACCATCTGGTCTGCCCTGCCCAGGGGACGAGGTTCGAACTGAAAAGCCAGGAGGCGTGCTGGCCTCTGTCATGCTAGTGCTCCTGTCGCTCAGTTTGCAGGAACTGGGTTCAGAGCAGGCTCTAAAGAGAAAATGCAGAGGTTGGGAGAAGCTCATCCAGGTACTGATAATTAATTAAGGGAGTGACCCGATTGGGAAGCTGATTTGTTTATCTTGGGAAGGTGAGAAGCATTTATTAAACACCGACTGTTTGCACTAGGTACTGTGCTGTGGAGATGACAAGATGGATAAAGCTCAGCCTCTTCTCCTGAAGCATTCACTGTGTGCTTGGGAAAACAAGACACACAGTGTTGAAAAATTAAGTAGCAAGAGACTTTGGTAACAGTTCAACTCCGTCATAGAAGGAGTCACAAGGTGGTTCATGACTAATGACCATATGAGTGGAGGAGACAGCAGTGGGTGTGGGGAGTGTTTTCGATGGGCTGGGGAAGGTCTAGAAAGTTCCTGGAGGAGGCGGCAGCAGTGGCTATGGTGGTGGCATTGATGGCAATGGTGGTGGCATTGGCTCTGGTGACATGCATCAGTATTTGATCTAGGTCTTGAAGGGTAGGTAAAATCAGGATAGAGAGGTGGAGGGAAGACGAGGCATCTCTTTTGTGCATCAGGGCCCAGGCAAAGGTGGGTATGGGGAGTGGAGGTGGCAGGTGAGCCGTGTGGTACAGCCTTCAGCGAGAGACAGACAGATTGTGTAAATCCAGAACAGGATGGGCCATGAAGGCCTGGGGACCCACAGGGAGTACTTGGCAAAAGAGGTTTGGCTTCCAGACATTTCCATCCAGGCATCTCCAGCCTGTCCTGGGGAGGAGGGGGAGGCAGACCGGCCACACTCTCACCATTGCTCCATTGGACATTTTCTTGGATCCTGGTAATGTCTGCCCTGTGCTTGTTGAGCAGATGTCCATCGGCTCTCCCTCTCTGCCGGGCACTGTTCTTTGGTGCTGGGTTTCTAGCAGGGAAACAAAACAAAACAAAACAGGGTGACATCCTTGCCACCTGGAACTCATATTCTAGGAGGGAGGCGGTAGAGCTTATTTGTTTATTGTCCCCCCCCCCCAGAATATGTGGGGGAGGCCAGGGGATGAGAGGTGTGGCAGACAGAACTAAAGCAGGTGAGGACGGGCTGTGTGGGCGTGGAGGACACTCATCTCCCATAGTGGTCAGGGAAGGCCTGCTGATTTGCCCTGTCACTGGGGCTTGTAAACCAGCAAGTGAAAATGTCTGGGGTCATGGGAACAGAGGCAAGGCCACATCCTGCAGAGATTTTGAGGCCCCATTTTATCTTCAACCCATTGGGTTCTAGGAAGTAGGGAGCATTTGAGTGTTCTTAAGCACAGGAAATTTTTTTCCCCCATGCATGGGAAAATGTCCATTGTGACTTTGTGAAGGATGCAGTACAGGAGGTGGAGACTGAGGGCTGAGGTCCCAGGAGGAGATGACCTGAGAAAGTCTGCTCCTTTGACACTTCTCTCTCAGCAATTCAAGCTCCTCATTTGTGCAACGGATATAAAGCAGTCCTTACCTTATAGGAACACTTTTGGGAGGACAAAATGGGTTATTAAGTGTCGAACACTGACAACAGTAGTTGGTATGTGTTAAGTGCCTGGTAGATATTAGATTGATTCACTGACTTTTCTCTCTCTATATATATATGCATGAGTAAAAGTCACATGTTGGACATACCCTTTCTAGACATCCTAATGCTAAGTCCAATAAAGATATTTTTAAGGATTAAATGAAGTAACTCATGTAATGGATCCAGCAACGTGGTGGATGAACACCAGATGACCGTAAATGCAAAGTGCTGCTCTCCCCATTGGAGATAATTGTGGAGAAGATGCTTCTGAAATTGGAACACTTTGTAAAGTCTTCTGATTTGGCCATTGTTTATGGAGCCTGTGGAGCACCAGGTGCTGCACCGAACATGATTTCATCTCGTAACATCAGCTGAATAATCAGCATGAACTGAATCCTTTTTTGTGCATTATACCAAATGACGGGCCTCACTGAGGCCCATGGGCCCACGCCTATATCATGTTTTGATCCGTTTTGCTCCCTGGGACTTCCCTCTCCCCTCCCTTGCCTCCTGCTCCCCTTCTTCTGTTCTATTGATCTCCCTTCTGCTCTTGTGAATCACATCTTACAGATGAGGAAGCTGAGACTCAGAGGCGAAAACTTGCCAAGGTCACGCGATACGGGGTCTTTCCAGCATGTGGCAGAGCTGGGATAATCCTATGAGTGTTCTGTTGAGAAAAATGTAGACATCAACAAGGGTTCTTACACCTGTCCACAGGGAGCCTCAGAGAAGGCAGGGTGGGGCAAGGCAATGTTGAGAGGTGGAGAGGCCCTGGGCATGGAGGTGGGAGCTGCCTATGGGTGGGAGAGGCAGAGAGGCTGTGGATGAGCTAGTGCCTTCCCTGGGTGACTCAGTCCTGCAGGCCTTATCAGAGCTTCAGCCACATAGAGAGTTTATCTTGGTTGACTCATCCCTTCATGGGCTGATGGAGTTGAGCTGATGGGTTCAAATCCTGTCTTCACCACTTACCAGGATGGGAGTCAATTTGCTTGTGCCTCAGTTTTGCCATCTGTGAGGCTGCTCTGTAGAGCTGCTGTGAGTCCAGTGAGATGTATAAACACTCGGAACGGTGCCTGGCCTGCAGCCAGGAGGAGTTATTATGCTAATTATTATTATATTACTGTAATAGCCTCTTGGGACTTCTAAGGCCAGAATAACATGCTTGTCCTCTGCAGGATCGCTCGGATGGCACATCTTGTTTTGCCTTCTGATGCAACTGTAGGATCATAGACTGCCCAGGGGTCCCATCAGCATGTTGACTTTTGCATCTATGGAGACTCCAGCTTTGTATAGAAGGTGTTGAAGGTGTTGGCCCAAAGAAGTGGATTTCTGGGCTGGCGTTGTAGCTCAGTGGTAGAGCACTTGCCTAGCATGTGTGAGACACTGATTTTTATTCTCAGGGCCACATAAAAACAAATAAAATAAAGGTGTTGTGTCCACCTCCAACTTAAAAAAACAAAAAACCTAAAAAGTGGATTCCTTGTTCTTTTCTCTCCAACCACATCTGACCTGAAGACCCCACCTCCTAGGATTATGGAAAATGTCTGATTATCCTAAGAGCACTGTGCCATTTGCCAAGCATGTTCATATTTGTGTTTCATTTGTCCTTCATGATCATCTCTGTGTTATTGTTATCATCCTTGCTTATCAACCCTGTAGTGAGGTCATTTACTCAAAAGACTCAGCTGCTGCAAGGTGATAAATCAGGTGCTCATCCCAGGAAGCTTTGTTCTAGAGTCTCAGAATGGCCACACCCCAAAGCCATCTCATCTTCTCCCCTTTAGCCCTTTCCCTAAAGAGGGTTGGGAGGGGGCCCTGAGACTGACAGATGTCAATGCAGTTTTGCTTTCAGCCCCTCTGCCCTCCAGGCTGCTGCTTCCAGAGCAAGCACATAGTGGTGGGTTTGGGCTGAGCAGATCATCAGAGCTGCTCAAATCATCTCCAATCCCATTTCCTCTTCTCTATAGGTCTGGAGTCTGGGCTGGGACTTGGTATTCAGGGCTGGATGGAGAGTGGAGACAACATTGTAGCTTTAAGCATTTGCAGCAGTAACGAGCATATGCCCCTAAGGATGTATAATTGGAGGTGGAGGGGGCAGGTGGGAACCCGAAGCTTCACCCAGGAGGAGAGTCAGGTGCTGAGACTCAGGGGATCCAGAACCACATTTAGGGAGCAGGGAATGCTGGGGGTGCTGACGCAGAGACTACTGGGGTAGAGGAGGCACTTCTTCCCTGGAAGCAAAGAGGACTCAAGGACAGCCTTTAATCCAGACTTCTGAAACTCCATGGACATATGGAAATCCTCAGGGATCTTAGGCAGAAGAATCTTCTGTTTAATTCAGTTCAACAAAAGCCTATTGAGTGAGTGTCTACACAGCCCTGCGGGGACCTGTCAGGAGGTAGTCAGGCCCTACAGCCTTGTTACTTTGCCCCTTGGCCCCCTGGAAACGCTGGATGCCCAGGGTAGGGTGCTGTTTACATGCACGTGGTGTGGCAGCATCTTAGGTGTCTGGGACCCAGAGCAAGAGTTAGAATTTAGGCCTGACAGGTCAACAGGGCCTCGCAGACCAGGACTTGGCCACTACCCCTGCTGATGGAGTTGAATTCTCAGGCTGTAGTGGGAAGAGAGATTATTGAGACTTTACATGCATATGCTTTTTAGTGTCCCAGGATTGTGTGGGACTGAAGGAGCAGGCTCAGGGGCCTCTGGGGTGCAGGTGAAAGGCTCCAAAAGAATAGCTCAGGCAGCCCTTTCCTTATTCACCCTCCAACCTGGCAATTCTCACTCTTGTCCTCTGCCTGACCAAGGGGCTCATCCCTGCCCCAGCTCTGTGCTTGTCTCAGCTGCGTTTTCCCTCCCTCCTCCCCTCCTCTCCTCCTTCTCTTCCTCTCCTTTTCCTCCTCCTCCTCCTCTTCCTCTTCCTCCTCTTCCTCCTCCTCCTTCTCCGCTTGGAGCCAGCTCTACCTACTTCACAAAGGCTTCCTCAACTCTCTCTGCCAAAGCTCACTCTGCTTTCTCCATCTGCCTCCTGGATGCAGAGCCAACAGCCCCCGGTTCACATGTCCCAGCTTCCTGGGCATTCTTTCCTGCACCCTCTTTGCTTCCTATAGAGTGCTAGGCAGCAGGGTCAAGGCTGGGACATTGGAGCCCACCTGGGCCAGGTACATGTTGTAGCTCTGCTACTTCAGGAGCTGTGCAACTTTGGGCAGGTGCTTTAGTTTCCTCAGTCTGTTTCCATATCGAGGCTGTGATGTCTCCCTCACAAGGGAATTGGAAAAATTGCTTTGCACACAGTTCTAGGCTCACGGTAAATGGCTGCATATGGCAGTTTTGACTGTTCTTGGATGTGTAGGATCTTATTGAATGCTCACCCTAGCTTCTAAGCAGACATCCCCCAAAGGGATGCAAATGAGCTCAGAGTGGAAGTG
Source organism: Ictidomys tridecemlineatus (assembly GCF_052094955.1). Classification (NCBI taxonomy): domain Eukaryota; kingdom Metazoa; phylum Chordata; class Mammalia; order Rodentia; family Sciuridae; genus Ictidomys; species Ictidomys tridecemlineatus. The sequence continues at coordinate 50,062,523 of NC_135480.1, read as the reverse complement.
ACTTGCCCCAGGTCTCATGATGGCAGGCGCAAAGTTCAGGTGCTGAGTCCAGGTTAGCCATCATCCTTCTGCCTCTATGTCCTGAGTCTGTGGTCCCTGTTTCCCATGCTTTTTTGCATTCCCCATAGTCTCTGCCAGGCACAGAGCAAATGCTTATTGAATAATCTTTTCTGGATAGATCAAGGAAAAGCAGATTGGGTGGGGGCAGGAGAGGGGACCCCATGAGCTTTCCATTCCCTTTAAGGATTCTGGCTGGTCCAGTTGCCTGTGGAGCCCTGCAGTGTGCTATTCTAATCCCAGGAAGCACCACCCTGGGTGCCACCTCACACCTAGCCAGTGGGAGCCAACAGGGCCACACTCCAATGGGAAAGCCTGCCAGTTCCTTTTATTTTTTAAGAATCAGAGAATAAAGCTACCAAAAAGAGAAAGAAAGGATGGAAGGAAGGAAGAAAGGGAGGGAGGGAAGGAAGGAAGGGGAAGCACCTGCCTATATAATCCCTGTGGCCACTAGTCCCTGTAAGGAGCTGCTAGAAAGCAAAGAAAGGCTCTCAGCTGCCAGGGGGTGCTGGCTGGGGTGTGTCCTGTGGGGGTCAGCAGACAAGGCCCTCTCGAAATGCTTTCTGACAATCCCCACACCAACAGGCACAACCCAGGCCCTGCCAAGAGCTGCTCCTCTTGACATTATTGTGGTCAGGAGGATTTCTAGATCATTCCAGATCATGGCCTCCAGTTTAGTTCTCCTGCACATGTTGGAAGCTGGCAGCGTCCCCTTTTGAGCGAGCTGAAGCCTTGTCTGGGGAGGCCTTGCTCACAGGTTGCCTGGGCTACTGGTGCGGACGGTGGTACAGGGCTGTGTGGGGCCTGGGAGATGCTACAGCAGGGTGGGAGGTCAGTGGGGTCGGCTTCTTAGTTTTTGCTACCAGGCCAGGATTCTATTTTTTTTCTAAAACCTTTTAAAAATACATCTGAAGATGGAATTTCTTTTCCTGTCTTCTAACAAACATGAGAAGGCCTGGGTATACAGAAATAGGTTCTCTGTGGCCCTGACCTAGACGGTGGCAAGGCCATGAGATAAAGCAGAGAGAACCTTGTTTAGCACAGTGTGATGTGACAAAGACTGCAGTCCTATCTGTGAGGTCAGTGTCAGAAAAACCACACTCCCCATGGGATTCCAGTGGGCACATACTGGCTAAAACTCACCAACAGATGCTTTCTCGATAATGTCACAATGGAGCTCTTTGAGATTAAACAGAATGAGGTCCAGGGGAGGAAACCTGCCCAAGGATGTTCCTGTCCTGTCTGCCCTCAGGCAGCCCCTTCCTCTGATGGGCGGTCAGGGGTGAGGGAGCAGCAGGACATCACCATCCCCCATGACAGCAGAAATGACCACAAGAGGAGGAGACCCCAGGCTCTAGGGTCAAAGTGAAGCCAGTGCTTTGGGAAGAAGGGGCATGAGGCATTAGCAGTGTGACCTTGCCAGTTAGTTCTTTCTTTCTCTAAGCCTCAATTTCTTCACCTGGGAATGGTCTGAATGATCACCCAGGTGTGTGCATTGTGCTGAGGCTGGCTGAGACCATACAGAGGCAAGAGCCTGACCCCCAGCACCTGGGACACTGAAGCCCTCCTAAGGGCAGTTGCTCTCCCTTCCCCTTCCTCCATCTTTCCCCCCCGTAATCTCCCTCTAGAGAGAGTTGTATTCAATACATTTTCTGCACCACTTTGAAGTCAATGAAAATCAGCTCCAGCTTTTTTTCTTTTTCCTCTTCTCCTTTGCTAACATTCATGGCAAAGGAGCCCAGGTCCCCACCAGGGACCACAGGGACCACAGGACCAGGCTGCTTCTATTTGGTTTCAGCTTGAGGTGCATGCAGGGAGGGCAGGGTCCAGAGGCCCGGAGCAGCCTCCCCTGCTCCAGTTTGCAGCCACCGCACTGTACATGTTTGCTCGGCCCTGGCTGCCTGGGTCTCTCTGGGGGTGGACAGCTGGCTTTTCCCCTTGGTGGGATCTGGTGGTGACAAAGCCGTGCTGTTGTTAGTCGGGACTCCTGGTTTCAAGGGACTCCTGGTTTCAAGGTGGGGAGAACGTCAGAGAGGAAGGATCCCCTGAGCTCCCCTCCTTTGGGATTCTCGTGTTCCTTGGGACCTTGAGGTCACTTAGACTCACAGGAAGTCTTTTCAGGATCAAAACAGACCCACAAGGGACTGGAGACCTTATGCCTTTTGGCTTAGATCTGGCAGGATGGCAAGCCACGGGAGACAGGCTTTCTCCATTCTCATTGATGATGGAAGGAGGCTCTGGGTCAGGAACAAGCATGGGGTGGGCTCAGGAGAGAGTCTCAGGGCTGCTGTGGGTGGTGCTGGTGGGGACTGTGGGCCGCGCCTCAGTGTCCTCTTGTGGAATACTACACCACCTCCTGCCAGGGCTGCTGGGAGGATTCGCTGAGGCAGCACAAGGTCACCGCCCCACGAAAAGCCAGCACAGGTGACTCCCCCACAGCCTTTAACCACTAGGTGGTTCCTTAGGTGTCTCTAAAAGTCAGGGTCCATGGAATGGGGCAGCTGAAAGGGGTCCTGGGTGAGGAAGTCACCAATTATGTCCAGCTACTCATAGATAAAGAAATAGGCCCTGGGAGGTGCTGGGTGCTGGGACTGTCTGGTTTAGTGCAGTTTCAGGGGGTGCAAGCATGTTGGCTACTGGTCCATAGAGGGTGTGCGTTAGTTGGCACCTTAATGTCTGCATCAGTGTGTTCAGGCCTTTGTAGGAATCCAACCAATGGTCAGCCCTGTGACCTGGCCTGGATGTGCCCACTTCCATTCCCTCAGGAAGACCACCCAACCTTAGAGAGCTTCTTGTCTCCCAACTGGCCTCAATCATATCACTGGGTACCCAGGAACTCTGTCCCTGAGATCTAGGGAGCAGGAGGCCATCACTAGTTTCTTGAATTCTGTGTCACGGTGTCCAGCTCTGCCTCTCACAGCTCCTGGAGTCTTCCTGTGAGAAGTAGAGACAGATAAGTTAAGGCCTCCAGCCGCTCTGACTTGTGGCTTGAGACAACAGCACGGAGCCTATAGCTCATGCTGATAGAATGTGGCCAAGGCAGGCCAGCCTGTTCGTCCGCCGGCACAGGCCCCGAGGGGTGTGGGCTTGGTAATGGTGATGATGGTGGGCAGGACTGTAGCTCCTGCCCGAGTGACTGCTCTGGGAGCTCACCAGGCTCACAGTAGCAATAGCCATTCACAGCCAGGACACCTCAGCTTGGGGGCAAGGACCCTGAGCCCTGTGTCAGTCAGGCCTGGGTGCAAATCCTACCATGCTGGGTGACCTTGGCAAGGACCATCACTCCTTAGGCCTCTGTTCCTTGTCTGTGAGGAGCCACTGAGATGATGCACGCTAGACCTAGAAGTGCTCAGCAAATAGTGGGTTCTGTCCCATTAAAGGTCTGGAGGTTTGGGACTCCCACATGGCTCTGTGTGTGTGTGTGTGTGTGTGTGTGTGTGTGTGTGTGTGAATGTGTGTAGTGGACAAGCAGCCCAGCTGCTCTCTGAGCAGAGTGTGTGTGCTTCCCCAGAGTGTGGATATTGCCCCTTTTAAAGCTCAAATTTCACATCTGTATTAGGTTTTGTTCTCTTGAGTCTTCCTCTTAGACATTAGGATTTTATTTATTTTTTTAATGTGAATGTAAATCATTAGAAATATTTTGTAACTCTGGGCCTCCTTTTCCAAATAGATGTAGAGACATTTTTTGCAACAGCAGTAGGCGGTAACCAAGTAACGTGGGTAGCCCCTGTAAGCCAAAAGAATACAGTCATGATCAGATGGCCCACTTCTGTAGCTTCCTAGGTTTTGAGCATTTTGGACCTTTCCACTAGAGGCAATGTGACACTTTTCACATTGGTGACCTGTGATCAAGTTTTGCACCAGTTTTATTTACTTCCATTCTGCCTCAACCTTAGAAATCCTGGCACTCTCTGTTTTTATTTGAGCAGAGTCTTTGTTTAGACATAGGGTAAAGCCTTAGAGTGCACAGCCAACAGGCAGATGGTAGGACCTGCTTCGCAGTCTTTCTTCACACGCCAAACCTGGGGCACAGACAGAGGTTATCTGTCCATTTCCTCTTGCTGGCTAAAGTGTTGCTAAGAGGAAAAAAAATGCACAGAATAATAATTTATTAGGAGACTCAGCTATGATCAGAGCCATGTGCAAACTCTTGAAGGGGAGAAGATAGGAGGCTATGATGTCAGATCACGAGGCTGACATTAATTGTTGGGTTCTTTTTTTTTTTTTTTTAAAGGAACATGGCAACCTGTATGGGGCTTGCCCCCAAAGGAGAAGTCTTTAGCCCTTGTGATGCCTGAGAACCAAGTAAGTCACAGTGGGGTCTCTCTTACACATTGAGTCTCTCCTGGGGGATCTAGTTTCAGGCTTAGGGAAGTATGGGGCTCTCAAATTATAGTCATGTGACCCACTGAAGAAGCAGTGGTTGGTGAAACCTTGGATCCCTCCTCAGCCCTTTGTCCTGGTCCAAGACTCCAGGGCTGCACAGCCTCCCCAGCTGTCAGAGGGGGCAGGCTGAGGCTGACATTCGTTCCAGGAGGTGAGAGACCCATCTAACTGGGCAGTGCGTGGCTGGGCCTCCCGGAACCAACGCCAGCAGTGTGGCCCTTCAGACCCCAGGCTGGCTCTCGGAGGGGGCTTATCTGCCCAGGTCTGGGCAAGAGAGGCATTGGCCAGGTGGCCTCTAGGGAATGACTTTGAGCATCCTGGACCACAAGACATCCACATTCACGGCATCTTTATCCACCTGGGCTCCACTCTGAGAACAGACCTGTTTATAGCTTTCTGTGGCTTCTGGTGTCTGGAAGGGCCTTCCTGTTGCCCTCCCGGCTCCACATACTCTTCCCTCTGTGCCACACTCTGTAGTTCAGCCAGAGACGCTCTCAGAGTCACATCTGTCCATCTCTCCTGTGGCCCCCTCCAGCTGGACCTCAGGCTCACTGTTGTGCCTCATTTTCTGCCTCTCCTCTCTGTCCTGGCTCCAGTCCCACCATCCTGGAATAGCTTGCCATGTCTGGGACGTGCTGCTCCTCTGAGGAGCTTCCCTCCCTCCCCAGGCCAGGTTGGTGCCTCCTCCTCAGCACTGCCATAGTGCTTTGACCCTCAGGTATACCACTGAATTAACGTACCTTTACTTGCAGTCTTACCCACTAGCTGAAGGGGCCTCTGGGCAGGAAGCCATCCTCAACCTTCCTATCTGAGGCAGGAGCCCCTCCCCACAGGCACAGACCCACAGCACAGGGCAGGTGGTCAACAGCTATTCTGTTGACCCAAGGAGTCTGAACTGAGTTAGGTCAGGATTTTCAGCCCATGAAGCTCTATCACAGTAGCTGTCTTGACAGAGCCTTGAACCCTGGGAGAGATGGTTGCCTTAGCCTCCCTTATTTGATTGACATGTAGGATAAGCATCGAGAGGCCTGACAACTTGCCCCAGATTGTAGGCTATTGTGGACCAGGTCTCATGTCCTCCGTGTACTAGGCTAGTCTGGTTTCTATAATGCCAAACTTTATTGGAGGGGTTATTTAGAGCAAACCCCTCATTATCAAATAGGGAAACAGAGGCTTTGCCTAAACAGACTTTCTCAAGGTTGCAGAGCTACCTGGTGTCAAGTGGAGTGTCAGAATACAGGCCTGGGCTTCCAGCACCCTCCTCACTCCTCTTCTGCCTGCCTCCTGTATGCAGCCATTCCAGGGCATTTCTACATGTAGGGCAAAGTGCTTAAAGGACATTCTGAGGTACCTTAATTCAGTGGAGGCGACACAGAGATGAAGACAACTGGCCCTTGCCCCAGGAGGATCCCCCACTGTGAGCCTGGGGCAAGAGTTGTTTGGTGCAGGAGGAGGAGGAAAGACCTGAGGGCCCAATCCAAGGCTAGGGTCCTGAGGTCAGCTGGGAGCCTGTCTGTGCAGTCAGAGCTGGCTGGTGGGTGCCAAGAACCTACCTGAGGACGGGATGAAAAGGGGTTGACGGGACCCAGGGAAAGCTGCTCAGTTCTGATTCTTAGTGCCTGGGAAAGACCCAGGCAAAGAGGCCCAGATTGGCCAGTCTGCAGCAGCCTGAGAATCCCTCCCCTTCCCTGCAGAAGCAGCATGCCGGGGACGTCCACAGAGGAGGCGAGCAGTGAACAGTGAATTCCAGTGTTGTCTGAAATGTGCGTGGGGAGGACGTGTGTGCGGTTCTGGCTGGCTCACTTCTATTGTGTGCAGATGAATTTTGGGTTGTGTTTCTGATTGACCGTGTGACCGGTTGTTGTCTTTCCCCCCTTGGATCTCAACCTGGCTCATTCATTCAGTGGAGGTTTGACACAGGGCCTGGTGAGTCCTGGTGTTCACTCCAGCCCTTCTTGCAATGTCTTGGGCACACAGACTGGAGACTGGCACTGACCACCGACTCCGTCTCCGTTGGCAAGTTGAAACATACAATCTGCCCAAATTACAGAGAATGTGATGTTTGCCAAATAGGTACCTTGGCTTGTTTTCCAAAACATGACCAGATTATATACTTCTCTAGGGTAGAGAAAGTGTGTCATGTTATATCATTATTGTTTATACCTCACATTTACGCTATGCTTCACATTTTATAAAGATCATTACATCTTCATGATCAGGCAGGTGGATATACTCCCATTTTCTAGTTGAGGAATTTGTCATAGACAGGCTGGAACCCACCCAAGATAATATAGCTGTTCAAGGGCTGAGCTCAGGCCTCCTGTTGGAAAATTCCATAGTCTCTCTCCTCTACTAAACCATATGCAAGACCCTGGAGGACTGAGACATAAGAGTTGTTCACTAAGAATTTGTTGAGCGAGTGAACATTTTTTGTTGTTTGTTTTGGCCACTTAATCATAAATGGATCTTCTTTAGCAGCAAGGAGATCACTGCCCCGTGAAGTATTTGAGTTTCTCTTCATGATAAGGGACGAGTGAGCTCTGTTCTCACCCAGCCTCAACTCCTTGAACTGGGTCATGCATACTGAATAATTAATTCCTTGAGTCTTTTACTATTCCTGAGTCAGGAACTTCCTCCTCCTGATGCAGAGATGATCTGACAGCCATCAGTCTTTGACCAGATCGAGCCTGACAGGCAGATGTTGTTGTGTTAATTGTCATAAACCTTCGGATGGCCTCAGATGCACCTCAGCCTAAACAGGTCGGACTTCTAGTGGGTCGTTCAATCTTTTCCTGACACCCTTCCCCCACCAACTTTCTCTAGTCTGAGGGAGGGGCGGCTGAGGGTTATCTCACCTATTTAGAGTGCTCTAAGGATAGGGAGACCCACCTCTACCTTCTCACTGACCTCTGAACTTTCACAGACTTTGCGGCAAGGGCTGGAGAGAGAGAGAATAGAAAGACCATGTCAAGCCAGGAAGGAATTCAGCAGCTGGGGAGGCGGTCAGGATAACATCTCCTGGGCCCGCTCTTTCCCTAAGTGACATGAGGGTCATGTTTCTTAGAGTCTGCAGGGCATCTCCTGACCTCATTAGACACTTAAGGTCAACTGAGTTGAGAGGAAAAAAAGAGTGAACGGAGACCCAAAGATTGGTGTTCTAGTGTGCACTGTTCACAGCTTAATTGGGTGGCCGTAGGCAAGTCACAGACCTTCTGTGGCCCTCAGATCTCTTCGTAAGCAGATAAGGGAGGCCTGGGAGGCTGAGTAGCACACTAAAGGAGCCCTCTGGACTCCTCTGGTCCTTAGTGTGTGCTCTAAGTTTGTCCTTGTGATTGGCACTGCCTGCTCTCAGGTTCTCTTCTTGAAGAGCTTGCTTCGGTTAGCACTGTCCCCCTGGCCTTTGAAGCTCTGCAACCATGCCCCCCACCACGCACAGGTAACAACAGCCTATTGGTGACCTCGACTCCCGCCAAGCAGCACCGGAACACATCTGATTGTGTAAGAGTGTTGGAGACCTAAAGAGGAGAGCTGGATCGATCTAAAAGGCAATGGGATTATGGGGTGTTGGGATACCCAAGTTCTTGGTGCCCCAAAGTTCCTAGGCTCTATTGACCAGAGGGTAGTGAATATAGTCTTAAGAATATGGCCCCATGTGGCATGGTCAGGGGTGGCCAGAGACTCTGGAGCAATAAAGGAAGGAGCATTGGTAGAAGGCTGCTCAGTGAGAGATAGAAAGGAGAGGGGCCAGGGAAAGTGGGTCCATCACTGAGATGGACAGTTGGAGAATACTGAATCTGGAAAGAAATGATAGAGGGCCTTGTCCCGTCTTCATGTTTGTATGTTGAGCATCTGAGGTCCAGAGGAGTGATTTAAACCGACCCATAAAGCAGGCCATTTACGACTGGAGGGAGATGGAAGCCAAGTCTGATTGCCAGCATATGGCGCCTTCCCCAGGTGACACTGCCTCCTGATATCAGGTACACTGCCTTCCACTTGTCTCTCTGACCCTGAACAGGATGGCTAAGGTGTTAGCAGGGCCCACACCTTGCTGTTTATCAGGCCCAATAAAACTTGGGTGTAGCAAGTGAGGAGTCTGTACTTTGACCTTGACAGTGTTGAGTTAGCACCATCCTGTTTTATGGTATGTGGTGGGGTAAAGATCAATTAAAGACAGGGGAAGAAGGAGGTGATGGCCCAGCATCCATAATGGGACTTCCCAGTGCCAGGCCCACGGCTTGCTCCTTGGGATGCAAAAGTGAGTAAGAACCAATCCCTTGACTCCCAGGAGTTTGTGAGGACAGGGAGACCTGGTGGCCAGACAGATATTTTCTAGCCATAACTATTTAAACATTATCATAGAGAGATACCCCTTGTACTCTGGAAACACTGAGAACAGAGCAGCACACAGGGAAGGGTGCACCTAGGAGGTCCTGCAGGACCTGGGGATTAAGGATGCATAGGAGATTGCCAGGCAGAGAAGGAAGCAGAAGGTTTTGCAAGAAAAACATGTGGAGGTAAGAAAGAGCCTGATTTGGCATTTGAAAGTAAGGAGGGGTTGCATGCATGTTTTCTTCTTAGCCCGGAGTACAAGGAATGGAACATTCAGTTGAGAGATCAGGAGAGGGAAGGGGAGGGGATTTGGAGCCAGACTGTCCAAGGCGTTTGCAAAACACTTGCTACTATGGGAGTTTCACTCACAGAAGCATCAGGAGAACAGCAAAGACCCTCCAAGGTGAATTCTCCAGGCTCTAAAGCGCTACCAGCTTATATAAGACAGTTTGTGTCCATTTTCTACACTTTGTGTCACACACCAGTGAAGGTGATTCTTGGTGGGGCAAAAGGGGAGTGGGATGGGATGGGCCCTGCCGACAGTTCATATTTAAAATGTCTCAGATTCCTTTTGCCAAATAAGCTGATAGCAAACACCCTTGTGAGTTCATGTGCACACTGTCTCTCCAGGGACTGGTTTGCATTCCAGACAGGGCCACATAATAATTCTGCAGGAATCGGGGGTATGGGGTGAGAAAGCTACTTTAAAAAAAAAAGAAAGAAAGAAAGAAAGAAAAGAAAAGAAAAGAAAAAAAGGACCAGTGAAAATACATAGCTGCTTTTAAGGATGATATTTACAAAGCATCCAGGAAGCGAATTGTCCTGGGCATGTTGCCCCCACTTACCTTCCTGAGATAAACCCTAGGAGGTCTGTTTTGGAAACTGAGCTTTGAGCCTGAACTGTCCTCTGTGGAGAGGAATAGACCAATAAACTCAGGAGTGATCTGCCATCAAAGGCTTCCTGATCACGGATTAGCAGGCTACTTGGCAAGCCCCCACCCCCGGGTTTTATTTTTGAGGAAAAAGAAAATCCTTTTGGGATAGTTGCTGTTTGTTTTAGTGAATGTGGTTTCTATGTACAAACCTAAATGCCAAGCAGAGAGTCTAGAACCTTTGTTCAACCACCAGTTCATAATGGAAATGGGGAGACTGTCTCTGACCACCGGGAAAATTCCCCGATTTGCAGTCCTGTCCCCTGGGGTTGCTGGATGTTGGAGCTTGGGACTAGTGAAAAGTATTCCGACCCACTCTGTGGTTAAAGCACTTGCTGGGCCCTGAGCATCTGTCTCAGCCTCTCCAGCTCATGGGGTCATGTCTTAGAGTGCTTCCCAAGAGTTGGCCTCCTAAGACCTCTACCTCTTTTGCACAGTCTGTCTTTCTCTTGGCCACCAGCCTCATCAACATCACCAAGTAGGCAAATATTCCAGGATACTTGCACCCCAGTCCTGGAAGGTGAAATAAGCCTGTCAAGGCAATAATGTCCTCGGTACTCAGTTAAGCAGAAGAATGTGTTTTAGGGAGAATGGTTGCTACCTTATCTGATCGGAGAGTCTTTCTGCATTTATTTAATTGGCTTTCTCTATCTTTCGGGGAAACAGTTCCCAGGAGACTTCAGTTGCTCTGTACAGGAAGCGGGTGTCTTTGTCCCTCCCTCCCTTCTGCCCAGAACTCTGGAACACCTCCTGACAGCTGCATGTTTTCCCCGGGTAGAGAGCCCCATTGGCCTGGAGAAGTGAAGAAGGGCTTCCTCAGAGCTCCCTCTCCCTGTGGCTTTCTGGTCTCTTGCTCTCCTGAGGTTGTATCTGGGAACCGCTAAGCTGTGTCAGGCACATTTCCTGGCACAGAGTCATCCAAGTCTGTAAAATGAATAGATACGAAGGAATAGATAAGCAGCGAACATCTTGTCTTCCAGCAGAAGTGAAAAGGAAGTGAACGGGTCTCTGCCGAGTGGCCTGGCCTGCATGCCAGGCAGGATCCAGCATGCACTTCAGAAAAGACCCCTTTGGCCCTGGGAGCAAAGGGAGTTGCCTGATAAAGCTGTCTCCTGGGTGGGGCTGGGGGGAAGCTGACCTTTGATCCGCATCACCTCAAGATTATGAACCTTATTTTTAGGGATTAAAACAAACAAGCATCGATAGCAACTTCAGGTTACTGGGAATGCTGGCCCGGGTGGGAGCAGGGTGGAGTCCACTCCCCTGACTACCTGTGCTTGCCCAGCCCGCCCCCACCTGACTGAAGGTCCCACTCCTGGACCCGTCTCCTGGGAACCTCCTGACATGAGTCCTTGCTTTGTCAGGCTGCGTCTCTACAACATGGGGAATCTTACATTAAACCCTAGATCCTGGCCTCCCAAGTGTGTCGACCTGTCGGTAGGTTTTAAATAGCCCTTTAGTCTTTTCTGACTCAGGTAGGACTCATGTGTCCATTGCAGGTGGACACACCTGCTCATAAAGGCTGAATGCCATTTATAGGCCCTTATGTGGAGACTAGGGTGAGGGCATGGGCCACTGCCCTGTGGGCTATGTGGACAGCCCAATGGAAGGAACAGCCAAGCACTCACCTCCCGTGGTCTCGGCATGTCTACACCAAGGCCAGCCCGCTGCTGAGCCCATGAAGGTATTATTCATATTGTCCATAACATTCATGATGACATAGACAATGCTTATATAATTGCATATTAGGAAATTAATCCTGAGATTAAAGGTCTGTAATTCAAATTGAAAAACTTCAAAGTGGAAGCAGTTTCCTCCCTCCTGAGATGGATTTTTTTTTTTTTTATACTGGTAAACATTCTTTCACTCAATGAACATAGGTACCAATCACCTTCTGGGAGCAGGAACAGCACTGGCCCTGGGTTACAAAACTAAGAGTCAGTAGGCAACCCATCGGTAGCCAAAGAAGGATGCGGCACACAAAGCTGAATTATTTGAATCTTAAATATTGATTGGGGACCAACCAAATACCAAAAACTGAGGCAAGTATTCTGGGAATTAGAAAGGAAACTAAAGACCTGGGACTTTTCCTTAAGAAGTTTAGATATTTGTTGACCAGACAAGATTAATGCACAAAAGACATGATGGGTTCAGGGCTAAATAAAGTGCTGATGGCCCAGTTGATGCCCTTTGTGATCCTTGTATTATAACTGGTTTCTCTCCCAACAGGTCACAGTTTTCAGTTGTTCACCTGGTACCCACAGCCTACCAGGGGAGGCTCTGGGTATAGTACAGGTTGTCAGAGGATGAAGGAACAGAAGTGATGGAGTGTGGTTACTGTTTTCCAAACATGACTGGTCAATAGAACTGTGTGTGTGTGTGTGTGTCTGTGTGTGTGTGTGTGCGCGCGGGCGGGTGCGTGCATGCATGCATGCATATGTGAGCATGCATGTGGTGCTGGGGATTGAACCCAGGGATTCTCTACCTTTGACCTATATCCCCATCCATTTTTAAAAATTTTTTATTTTGAGACAGGATCTTCCCAAGTTGCCCAGGTTGGCCTTGAACTTGTGATCCTCCTGCCTCAGCCTCCCAGGTGGCTGGGATTACAGGTGTGCCTCACAATGCCTGGCTCCCTGGCTTTCTCTTAGACTTTAGGCTGCAGAAGTTCCGTTTGGGTGTGAGCCCAGTAAGATGGGCCCAGAGGTTTCACCTGAATTTCACCTGAATTTCATGTGATGCTCTTGATTTGATTTATCCACAAGCAGTTGTTAGTGAGCATCTAACATTGCCAGAAGCACAGGTGCAGCCTCTGACCTCAGAGAGCTCATAGTTTGATGAGGTAGATAGGCCTGTAAGTAGATCAATGTGATGGTGTGTGGGAAATCACCACACAGACCTCCAGAGATGCAGTGTGGGAAGAGGGGCTGGGGAGGACAAGTCAGGCTTCAAAGAAGCACCATTCAACTGAGAGCCCTGCCTAGCAAGGCAGCCCTGTGTTTCATCCTCAAGTAACTCAGTGGGACAGGACTATCATTATCCCCATTTTATGGATGAGAAAACTGAGGTTCAAAGAGGTTAGATAACTCATATGGGCTCACACGCCCAGTAAGTGGTAGGTCAGGGTTTGTAGCCAGTCTGCATGACTCCAGAGTCCAAATTGGGACCTGTGACAATCCCTGCCATGGTGGTTTCAGCTGTAAAGATAACTGGGGTTTCACCAGTGACCAGAGCCTGGCTGGCCTTTCTAGACATGGACCGGCACAAGACAGGTCACAGTGCACTAAGGAACCAGGGATGATTCAGTGGGTCTTGAGGACCAGGAGAGGATGGGAGGACAGGCTGGAGGGGTGGGCGGGGGCTGGACCCTGAAGGCAGTTTTTGTTTTGGTGTGCTGAGATATTTAGACTTCACCCTGCCGACTGTTGGGTGCTGCCGAAGGGTTGTAACAGGAACTGGCCTGTCTTAAGTGTGTGTTTTGATGCAAAGACATCTCTGGCTGCAGTTTGAGCACTAGGCTGGGGGGTTGGAGGAAGGGAAATCTGGAGGCAGGAAAGGCATTGGTGAGCAGGCTCTGAGAGGTCCAGAGAAAGCAGAGGGAGACCTGCACCTCCAAGGAAGCATGGGAGGCCAGTAGACAGGGCTACAGGGAAGGCAGGACTTGGTGACCAGCTGGCTCAGCAAGATGAGGGAAGGGGGTCCAACAGCTGGACTCCAAGGATGAGACAGGAGCAATGGAGCTGTCCCTGGGGGCTGGGCTGTAGGAGGAGGCACAGGAGCAGGTGAAATTGAATAGACCACACGTGAGGTCTCTGTGGGAAAGCAGGGAATGTCTGGTGACAGGTGACACCTGGCGTGGAAGGCAGCAGAGAGATGGGCACTGGAGCTACAGTTCAGAGTTGTCAGGACACTGGTTGAACCATGGAGGTGCTAACGTCCTGGGGGTTGAAGATCGGAATCTTCACTTTCAAGGGCAGGTAGAGAGTCACAAAAGAACAAACGTGCAGGGCTGGGGTTGTAGCTCAGCGGTTGAGCGCTTTCCTCGCAAGCATGAAGTACTGGGCTCGATCCTCAGCACCACATAAAAAATAAAAATAAAGATATCATGTCCATCTACAACTAAAAAAATAAAATTAAAGTTAAAAAAAGAACAAAAATGAGTGGTGACTGCATTTAGCCATGGGCTCGGTGATGACGTGGAGCATGACGCCCGGTGGGCGTGTGAGTAGAAACCAGATTGTGGCCACTGAAGGGAGAGTGGGCTGCAAAGGGGAGGAAGCAAAGTACGATGTATGATTTTGTCTCCTCCAGGAAAAGCAAACTCAGATCTCGCTGTGGTTGAAACTGTGCCCAGTTTGGGGGATGTCTTCATATCGAATTAGTTCACAAGTAAGAAAACAGCAAAGAAAATTATTGGACAATGAATCCTTTTGGGGGGTGAAAAATACAGTTTGGTGGCACAGTTCTGCAAACCAGGGGGACCTTTGGTGTCCAGTGGCTCTGGGCGGGGTCAGCTCTGTGCTCACCTTAGGTTCCTGACCCGGTGCTGTGCACACTATGAACAGGCATTGGTGAGAAACCGTGTGACGTGTACTTTGCCATGATTTCTCCTCCTCTTCCCCAGCATCCATCTCTACAGTCAGACTAATTATGAGGATTCAAGTTCCTGACACTTAATTTCAGCAAATCAGGAAGAGTAGCGCCACTCAAATACTGAGGGTCTCCTAGGGCATGACTTTATGGGGGTGCTGGCCAGAGATTCGAGGGAAAGTGTGCCTGTAGCTGTTCCTGGTCCCTGTGCCACTGACACTTACCTGCACGTCTGGGAGCCTGGAGCTGTGAGAGGCACCTCCATTTAATTTCCACAAGAACACTGTGCTGTCATGACTGGCTCAGGAGAGCTTGTGACTCAGGGAGCCACGTTCCTTCCCTCACATCACATGGCTCGCAGGACCACAGGAGCCTTCCAGAACGCTCAGGCTGGAAGGGAGAGCAAGGGAGTGAGCTAGCTTGTCTGTCCCGGTCTCCAGGGAAATAGGTTCAAGATCGGGTGTGTATGTGGAGTGCCTAAATAGAGGGGTGGGCAGGCTTGCTCCTGGGGTGCAAGGAGCTTCTCCAGGATCCCGAGGAATTCATGGAAAGCTAGACATACGATGACAGTACAGGTTGTCGCCAGAGTTGGTACAGTGGTGGTGTTCAATCGGACACTGTTGTTATAAATGGGAATGAGATGCCGATTCCGAGACCAGCCTTCCTGTTGGAGGGAATACCCTGTGACACAGGCCAAATTTGACATGCCCACCACCAAAGCCTACTGGGTTCATTAAGGTGATGTTTACTGCCTAAATAAACCCCATATTCTCACAGCTTCACAGACTTCGGATTTATTTCTCACATATGTAAAGACCAGAGTTCTGGTCATAAAGGCCTCTCCACTGAGGGGACATCCAGGGAACCCGGCTCCTCTCTCCCTGTGGCCCTGCCGTCTTTGTCCCATGGTTTCTAGCCACTGTGCTCTGGAGGAGGGGAAGAGCACAAAGGGCCTCGAGGGAGCTTCTGACAAGACAGTCCTCCAAGTGGCACAAGTCCCTCCTGCTTGTGTTCCGCGACCCTGAAGTTGGTCACCTGGACTCACACAGCTTCAGCAAAGGGCCCAGGAGGAAGGAGCAACTCGCCTGGGGTCAGCTACTCCTCTCTCTGCCAGGCTTCCCACCATGACTAGACGGTCACTTCTCAGCAGAATGTTTATTGGTGCATTAGTTATTGTCCTCATTTCATATTGCTTGATATCTCATGACTGCAGATTCTGGTATTTTAGAGTTTGATGACCAGAGACCATGATTCAGTACAACGCAGTACTTGTATGCCTTTAGTTCTATCCACCACTGTGTGCAGCGGTGTAGGAAGGAATGGTGGTTAGGAGTGTCCCTCTGGACTCTGGCTGTGGGTGGTTGAATCAAGTTGCTGACTTCTCTAATTTTTTCAACAATGAGGATGATCCTCACATCTAACAATGCCTTTGTTATAATGATCAACTGCTTCTTCCCATACAAAGCTTTAACACATTGCCTGAGACTTCACAGATGCTCACGAAATGGTCACAGTTATCTTCTCAAGATCATATGTTTATTTAGTATTTTAGCACGTGCTCTGTAGACAGGGCTTCATGCTAGAATGGCTATGATCGAGGTCAGTACAGGGTGCTATGGGAACACTGAGGAGGGATTGTGGTGGGAGGCAAGGTAGGGTTAGGGGAGGAGGCTGGAAGGTGGATTAGGAGTTCTGGGATGGAGATGTGCTCAGGTCCATGTGCCCTATGGAAGAGCAATGAGTATGGTAGCTGATGGATCGGACACTGTTATTATAAATGAGAATGTTTCCCTGCATGACAGTGGTATTTCCTGATGAATCAAAAGCTTTCATAGGTAGTGTCCTTGAAGTTGACATGAGTCAATAAAAAAATAGGCCAAGCCCCGACTTTGAGGGATGGAGCTTGTCCCATTACATAACTATCGTTTGCACTCATTCAAGTCAAAGTGAGTCCAGCAGACCAGGGCTGACCTGGACCTGTCTTCAAGGAGCTTTTGGGGAATCTGCTCTCTGTAGGAAAGAGTGCTTTCTGCATTCAGGGACTGTGATCTGCCAGCAGCACTGTACAGGGACCGTCAGCAGCCAAGGTCAGAAGTGTTCTTCCAGGAGGGGCGATATTTGGTGGGCCCCAGAAACTAAGTCTAAGGAGCTGGTACCAGAACGTCCCTGGGGCTTCCTGGAAACTAGAAGTGTGAGTTCACAGTTTTCCTGGACACCCAATGCATGCTCGAGGTGGCTTAGGGCACACGTAGAATAGTCTGCCAAGTTTCCATAGGTAGTGAAATCTTTGTTATTTTGTCTACTGGTCTATTTTATCAACCAGTAGACAAAATAGATAAACAGGTTTCCATCTTGGGGGTCACTGGTGGGGTCCTATAGGCATAGCTAAGCCTTGTGTGGGAGGTCCTTTCTTCCCCATTATACACTGGCATGGGGAGGGTATGGTTCTTTGGAAGGGGGCCTGCCACACTGGACCTGAGAGTCTTAGGCTCTGGAGAGAAGAGCTGCTGGGAGGGAACTTGCCCCTGACCTGTTAGAATTTAAGCCAATTTATTAGTTGGCTCAGTGTCAGGGCTTCAGGCAGGATGCCCCTTTCCTTGCTGAAGAAGAATAGCAAGGTTGGGGTTGGAGACCATGCAGGCCTAGGAGGCCAGTCCTGCCAGGTCTGAGTGAGTCGAGAAGTCTGCACAAAGCCTACTTTCTTTTTTTTTTTTTTTTCCGAGAGAGAATTGTTTAATATTTATTTTTCAGTTTTTGGTAGACACAACATCTTTATTTTATTTGTATGTGGTGCTGAGGATCGAACCCAGCACCCCATGCATGTCAGGTGAGCGCGTTACCGCTTGAGCCACATCCCCAGCCCACAAGGCCTACTTTGTAATGCTAGGACTAACCGTCAGGGAGAGGAGACTCCTTGACGTGAAACCTGTCTAAAGCAACAAGCTGTAAAAATTGTGCATCCTCTGGGTAGAGGAAATCTGGGAAATACAGAGAAGGACAGCCTAATCCTCTATTGTTAGGTTACCCCGTGACTTAAGAAAGTGCCCTGCAGTTGACACCTGTACTCTCCAGGCCCAGACTGCCAGAAACTATGAAACTTAACTGATACAATTCACATGGTGGCTTTAGACGGGGCTGGTCAGTTTGTTTCTGTTCCAGTTTGACAGTAGCCCTATCAGTGTCCTTAGGAGGGCATTAGGAAGGTCAGGCCAGGGCTCAAGCCCAGGTCACCTTATGCCTGGGCCAGAGTTCTTTCTTTTCTTAGAAGGTCCTAAAGAGAGGCTTTGCAGTATGGGCAGAGATGTGGAGTATGGGTAGAAATCTTGAGGAAAAATTTTAAAATGCATTCGTGTATATATATATTTCAGAAAAGAGAGATGGGCAAGTTCTGAGATCACTTTTTTTAAGACCCAGACTTTTGAGAGAGAAAATGCACATCCCAGCCCACAAGTCTGTTACAAGAACTACTTTGGGTAAGGCAGGCAAAGGGGCCTGGCTGGCAGTGGCCCTGAGATGCTGCCTTCCCTCCTTCTGGCACTGTGCCTGGTCAGCATCCAGGTGTGTCCAGGCAGTGAGACCCTAGAGGGTGGGGACTGATTCATGGGTGGTCCCAGGGCCTGGCACTGTGAATGGCTCCAAGAGGGTGTGGATGGAGGAGAGAAGTGGGGATGTCTGAGGTCCCTTGAAGCCGGGCCAGTGGAGTTCACGGACTGTTGAAGAGTGTGGGAGGCTGGAACTGGGAGGACAGGAGCAACATAAACTGGGGTCGTAAAGAGGGAGCAGCCCAGAAGGCCAGGGCCTGTAGTGCACTTGTGGTCTCTTCCAGAGCTCCTGTCGTGGGCACTGGGTGACAGGGGGCAGGGGGTTGTCTGGGCCCTTGTTACAGTCTGGGACCTTGTGGGGGCTCTCATGGTGGGTATCTGCATGCCTTCTTTTTGGCCTTTCTAGAGGGGCTCCAGCACACACGGGTTTAGCCTGTATGGAAAGGGCTTCTCTTCCGGTGGGAGATCTCAGGCCTGAGACTAAGAAGCAGAGACCTTTGGAGACAGAACTCCTCTCTCTGGGGGATGACTAAGAAGACTTCCTAAGGCCGTCTTCCGGACAGAGCAGGTGGCCTGGGAGTGGCACTCCCCACGGTGGAGGTGGTGGAGGGAAGGCCGGCAGGAGACCACAGGCAGGCCAAGGTGACCCTATCAGACTCTTCCCAACTCTGCAGTTGCTCCTGTTGGTTCCAGTTGGCTTCCTAGTGAGAGATGGAAAGCCAGAAGGGAAGATGGGGTCTTCAGGCCCCACCTGTGAATCAGACTCAAGGGTCTGCAGAGTGACAGCATGTGCAGGAGACATTTGCCATCGCCGAGTCCCCGACTGGCTCCTGCCTGCTCTTAGGTGTAGGGCTCAGGTAGGCTCAGAGCCAGATCTTCAGTCCCCAGCTCCCACCTGCTGCAAGTGCGGGGCGGACATCCCCTCCATGGCTGAGCCTTCCCATGGTCCATTTGGTGAGACAGACCCGGGAGATGGCAGGTTTGATTAGGGTAGTGCGGCAGTGTAAATGGCAAGAGGTTTTGGCTCTTAGATTGCATTGACCTTGAAACAGATCTTGTCTGGGTACCTCAAGGGATTGAGGATTGAGCTTTTCTCCTCATGGGAAAGTTCTGCCTTGTGTCCGTCCCTCTCCAGACCTCCTTGAGTTTTTATAGAACTCTATAATTTCCCCAAGGTTTGTCACACTGTTTGCTGTTGTTTGGCAGATGACTTGGCAGGGGGGGTGGGCAGAAAGTATGATCCTAAATGTGAGTGCACAGGCAAAACTGGGGTATGGAGACCTGTCACTCACTTTGAGAGGGGCTCAGGGACTCTGCAAAAAACCCTGAACTTGTCTCCAGATGCCGTAGGCTGAGCCCATCACCAGTACTGTCTCCTGTAGTTTGAGGTCATGAATCTTAATTTGTAGTGGCTAGAGGCGGGGGCAGGGAGTAGCTTTGTGACTCATGATGTCACAGAGGCAAGGGAACAGAAAAACCACAACTAAGGGACTCCAGTTGGCAAAACCCAAACTGCTTCAAACCTATTCTTGGAAACTACAGCATCACATCTTGCTTCTTCCCAGAAAATGCAGAACCTTTCATCCTTCTGGATGAAATAATTGCTTCTATTTCTAAGACACGTCAAACTCCAAAAAGGCAGCAGCTGGGTGGTGATAAACAAGACTTGTCCACCCAGAGCTAGCCACCCAGGGTCCTCTGAGCTAA
This sequence comes from Ictidomys tridecemlineatus, assembly GCF_052094955.1. Lineage (NCBI taxonomy): Eukaryota > Metazoa > Chordata > Mammalia > Rodentia > Sciuridae > Ictidomys > Ictidomys tridecemlineatus. Next base: position 50,042,980 of record NC_135480.1, on the reverse strand, counting down.
TGCACTCTTGACCTGCTTCTTCTAGGGGGGCGGGCAGGGGAAAGGTACCCACTAGAGGCAGGACACCCTTGATGCTCAGATTCCCTACTCCTCCTGAGGGCTAGGTCGACCCTTTCCAGTTCCTTAGTGGCACCACCCTGCACCCTGTGTGTTTTCATCTCCTCACCAAGATGACCCTGAGTGAGGTTCCCCACTTGACATATGAAGAACTTAAAACTCAGTTCAATGACTTGCCTGGAGCTACAGGGCGAGGAAGCAAATTTGAACACAGTTAACTAAGCTAAGTTATCAAAAATCATGTTCTCTTTTCCCCTTCCTTTTGGGTTGAGGGTGTTTGGGCCACTTGAAGAATAGTAATGAGTGCTAGGTTGTCACATAGCAGCCAGGAGCTAAAGACATCGTATACCTAATCTCCTTTATTCCTTACCACCCTAGAAAGTAAATAGTATTGTTCCCATTTTACACATGAGACAATTGAGGCTGAGGCAGGAGAGAGAACTCACCAAGGGTCACAAAGCTAGTACGTACTTGAGCCCAGATTCCTACCCAGGTTTGCCTGACTCAAAATGTTCTGTTTTCCCATGGGGAAAGCCACCCACTGTGAATGTTAGCATCATCTTTAAAGTCTCTGCCTCAAACTGGCAAGCTGATTTGAAAGGTTGAGATTTGACTCTTGAAATCGAGGGAGGCAGGTCTGAGCCTGGTACGGGCTGTGGGGTACATGTCCAAGGCTGCATTTATCTCCTGCTGTCGGCCCATCTCCATACACTTCCCCTTATCTCGCCCCAGATAAGAGCGGTTCCGGAGCTCCCACGCCCACCCAGAGCCCTCAGCACCACCTTTGGCTCTTTCTCCACCGGAGCCCTAAGATTAAGTCGTGCATTTTTCTTTGGAGGGAGGAGACGAGTTCTTCCAGTTTGTAAATTATTGTCTGGGAGTCCGATCTGCCTTGATAGTGCCAAACAGCGCATGCTTTTAGACAAGGAGGAGCTGGCAACTGGTAGCGTTTTGATTTTCAAAACTTATTTTTTCAAACTAGTGCACCCCCCAGATACAAATCTGCCTGCGTGATGGACGCAGCAGCATGAGTACATCTGCTGAGCCTCTCCCAGGGCCAGGCTCTGCCGACACCTGCATTTCTTTCTCCCTCTTCACAGCAACCGTGGAGGTGGAGACATCATCCATCTGTTGTTCAAGAAGAAACTGAGGCTCAAAGTCTCAGTGGCTTGTGTGAGGCTGTGTGGGTAGCAAAGGGCCAGGCCAAGCTCTGGACTCAGGCTCCTGAGGCCCCAGAGCCAACTGGCCATCCTTGGAAAGGACCGCAGGAGAGCAGTTGAATGCAGGCGGTCTTAGAGTTGTCAGCCAGTTACTGCGTCCTTTGTTCCTGCTGGCACAGAAGTGGTTCCAAAGATAGAGAGAGCCTGAGAATGTGAATATGCCCAGAAAAGCAAACGAGTCCTACTTCCGTTTATGCTTTCTGGGTGGCAAGTGTGGCACGTGGGGGAAAGTCAAGACACCAAAGGTGGCAGTGTTTATGTGAGTAGTGCCAAGGGAGCTCAGTGGACATGAAAGGAGCTGGGGCAGCATCCACAAAGGAATCCAGGTCTCATCTGGGCCAGGCAGAGCACCACAGAGCCAGCCCTTCCAGCCTGTGGAGCATGTTGAGTGGCATGGGCCAGGGCCCCCAGGTGGGGCCTGGAGCCTGGTTGAGGCGTGCCAGCCAGCCAGGAGCGTGTGCTGGTCTGCCTTCAGCTGAGTACAGGGCCAGGCACACTGGAAGATCCCAGGGGAGGCTGGAAGGGAGGGCAGGGTTGGTGCTCCTGGGCACTTCCTTGACCTGTCCTGGACATGCCCTCACACTCACCTTCTCTGAATTGCTGAACCCTTGAACTTGCTGTCATTTTGCAACTTTACGACTCTTTCCAGATTCGTGCCTTGTAGGGTCTCTCCTTTGCCTGGAATGTCACTCCCGAGTCTTGTAGTGAGATCCTCCCATTCATAGGACTGGAGCTTCTTGAGCCCCTTGCGACTCCTTGAGCTCTGCTAGACACCTGCTGCTCCGGCTCCGCAGTACTCTGTCCTTATTCCACAGCACTTGTCTATAGTCCTGTCATCAACTGTATGGTCCTGTCTTCTTGCCAGGCCAGGCCTGAGCCTGCATTGCTTATCTCTCCATCCCCATCCCCTAGCATGATGCCCGGCGCACACCTGCTGCGCCTCCAGCAGCTGCTGAATGAATGAGTCAGAGATCAGGGAAGGTGAGAACACTTTGCTTCACTCTTAGAATTATAAGCCAACCTATGATCCAAATGTACCCACAGAAATGTTCTGGGGGGGTGAAAAGCTCTGTTGGAGAGCTCAGTTCTGGTGAGTCCTTTTGTTTACAGACCCCACAAAAGGCAGGACCTCTTGACCACTGTCCAGCCCTGGCCCTGCCCCTCTCTACACTGGCCTCCTTGCACTAGCTTTGGATTCCAGAAAAATAGCTAGTATTTTGGAAAATCAGCTCTACTTTATTTTTGTTCCTTTGAAACTTCAGTGACTTTCCTAAGGCATGCCTGAGGGTGGAGTGGTGCAGAGAGAAGCGTCCATGCCAAAACCCTGGCGAGCTATTTTTGTGAAGTGAATGAACATCCGCTGGATTTTTCCCTTCCATCAGCCTGAGCACTTGTTCCAACCAGCTCGGCCTGGACTTACAAAGCACAGACTCCTTTTGTCCATTGGAAAGAAGAGGCCCACGTGTCTCTCTCCCGTGTTTCTGACTAAGGTAGATGGTGTACTTCTAGCAGATTCTAGAAACAGAAGGAAGTTTTGAGAAATTGCAGTGGGTAACTTGTCTGGGGGAAAACACCTGCCCTCTGGTAACTAATGAAGAAAGATTTTAAAGTTTCCTGGTCCGAGCACAGGTGGAACTATCATGAGGCCTGGTGAGGTGTGCTCTGGGGTTTTTCCCGTTCACTGATGTCATGGGCTAGGCTGCATTCATCTTAGTCAATCAAGTCGCTGCACCAAGAACAGTAGGTTTTCAGTGGTATTAAATCTAGCGCATTTTTTTTCTGTCTTTCTCCTTCACCACTCATTATTTCCAGAGCCATCTGGCTTGTAGCAAGATCGACCAGGTACCGTTGACATGAGTCAGGGTATATATAACTTTGCACAACCTGTGTTTCTTTTCAGCCAGGGAGAGGAGTGAGTGGGTGCTGGGGAGAAAGACTGGCAGTAAGGCATCCTTGCCGGGTTAGGGGGTATGATGTACACCTTCTGGGAGATGGTCTAGGTTTAACACGAAGTATAATGAATGAAGATGGGTGTTTTAGTGTCTCAAAGGAATTTCATCACTTCCTGTCGGCGCCCACCCTCCACTCTCCCCTCACTGCCCATGCACCTCACCTCTGTCTCCACCCACCTTTGCAGGTGTGACGCTTCTCCTGGTGTTTCATGGTGATCCCCTCTGTCCTGTCTGCACCCTGCTCCACGTGGCTCCTGAACCATGGGGGAGAATGAGGACGAGAAGCAGAGCCAGGCCGGGCAGGTTTTTGAGAACTTTGTCCAGGCTTCCACATGCAAAGGGACCCTGCAGGCCTTCAACATCCTCACCCAACACTTGGACCTGGACCCTCTGGACCACAGAAACTTCTACTCCAAGCTCAAGTCCAAGGTGACCACCTGGAAGGCCAAAGCCCTGTGGTACAAATTGGACAAGCGAGGCTCCCACAAAGAGTACAAGCGGGGGAAGTCGTGTATGAACACCAAGGTAAGGGGGACCGCCAGGGAGACGTGTCTCACCCTCGTGGGACAGGTGGGTTGGTATTTGGGAGTTAAGAGGCAGCTGCCCTTCTGCTATTTTGAAGCTCTGAACAGATGTGGGCGTGAATGTTGTATTGTCATGCTCGGCTGAAGGTTTCCTTGGTCTGTGTGCTTAGCTTGTCCTGGCTGGGAGTTTCCACATTATCCTGGTGGTCTCAGCCACCCTTCTGGTGTCCTTTCCAAGGGAGAGAAACCAAAGGCCAGGTGAGGGAGTGAAGCAAATCTTTGCTTTTATCTTACTTCTGCTGTTACCATGACCACAGCTAACCTCTGATACCCACTATTGATCCAGCAACTCCTGTGGGCTAGGCACTTTATATCCATGATCACACGGAACACCTGCAGGAGTTCTGTGGGCCATTTTAGAGAGGTGGAAATGGAGAAGCCAATTATACAGGTCACACAACTAGAAGGCAACTTGGGTCTGTTTGATTCCTGGGCTTCAGCCCTAAATTCCACCCAGAGGCTTAATTAAAGAGATGTGTTCCCCGGGAGCAAACCCTTAGAAAGATCCCCTGGTTTTTAATGAGTTGGCTAAGAAGTAGGTCTGTGGTCCCTACCTCCTTTTCAGCCCTCTTCTTTCCCTCCCTCCCGACACCTCTCGGTTCTCTACCTCCTTTCCTGGTCTGCATGTCTCTGCTCAGGATTGCGCTCATAGTTAATCCTCCACAAATATTTGCATCCTTTATCATTTGGCTTTAGGCTGCATCCGTGAAGGCAGGGCTGACCACAAAATCACGTCTCTGGCATCTCCAAAATGCCCACCACGCAACGGGCAGCTCAAAGTCAGACTTGCCAGCTGGCCCTGGGGGGCTCTCGGCTCTGGGCACAAATCCAAGCCTTGTGTTTAGGTTGAGATTGGATGTGCTGTATTTAGACCTCTCAGGAGGTAGCTCAGCCAGAGCCCTTGGAATTCCAGTCAGTGCCAATCCCAGGACAAGGGGATTGAACTCTCCATGGCAATCAGCACTGTTGTGTTTTTGTTTTGGTGATGGAGGAGCTGTTGAGTCCACCGTGGGATACGGCTGCTTTCCATTGCTCTGGGGAGACAGCTGTCAAGCTCCCCTGAGCCTGGGATGCACTGACCGTCCAGGGCATAGGAAGAACATTCCATCAGGCTGTGGCACCAAACAGACAGCCCAGGGCGCCTAGCCACCCAGGCAGTACCCGCCATGCTCCAGCCTCAGGCAGAGACAGGGCAGTGGTAGGGAAATAGAAGAGGAGGAGAGGTGGGACCAGTGTCCTGGCTGAACTTCCACCCAGGGTCCCCTCCCTAGTTGTAACTTCATGGTTTCTATTCAGGTGCAGCTCTTCAGGGTTAAAGGGGTGGGGGGACTTGTAGCATTCAGTGTTACCCTTCTCAGTCCTTGTATAAAGTAGCTTTCTTAAAAAAAAAAAAAGTTTTGCATTAGGTCCTCCTCCAAGATAAAATTGAACAAACCAGTAAATAAAGTCAACATCTCCCGTAGAAAGAATGGCCCAGCTGCATGGTGCAGTCTCGGGAGTTTTCAGAATCCTGTTTTATTAGGAAATATTAGCGCCCCACACACCCAGCACTCTGTGGGACTGCCTTGGAGATCTGAGGGTGGGTCCCCCCAGGGCGTCAGCCAGCAGGGGGATGAGTGGAAGGTTGGCCACCTTGAAGATGTCCTCTTCAAAAATCACCAGCCAGGTGTTGCCTGGTTTGTCTGGCCAGCCCCCGTTTTATAGGCTTCGATGGCATGAAGTGGCAGAGTCCTCACTTCTTGTGGCTGGCACCTGAGATACAAAGGGAGAGAAAAAGTCTTTGAGTTTGTGAGGTTGAGTAAGGGTGGTTCTTTTGAGGAGGAACAAAGACATTTCAAATGTGTGATAGTCTGTCTCATGAAAACCCTGGGTGCTGAGAGTGGGGGATACATTTGAAAATGCACCTCGAGGGTGGATTGTGACTGTGTGAGGTCACCTGAGCTGCACACTTCAGAAGCCCGGCTCAATCTAACCAGACAACACCGGGAAATCATTAACTCACGGGACAGGATGGCCCAGACCCAGTCATTTCCATCCTCCCTCCTTCCATCTGTGTCTCAACACTGTGCTCTGGGTTGATTCCTTTCCTCCTCCCTGGTAGACAGATTTTCCTCCTCATTGGTAGCTTCTGCTTCATATATTTTGTAGGTTCATGATCCAAAAAGACTGGAATCTTTATCTTCCAGCTCAGAGTTGAAAAAATCTCAGGGAGGATTTTGATTGTCCACCTCTGGTTTTATAATGGTCTAAGCCAGCGGAACTGGCCGTTGTGATTGGCAGACCTTTCATGAATCATGATTAAGGTGAGGGAGGAGCAGGTCCCTGAGGATGTGGGGGTACAGGTCCCAAACAATGTGGGGGTGAAGAACAGACACAGACATCCTCTACAGTGACTGCTGTTGTGGTCCAATCCCGCCATATTGGATCCATGTGTGGGTGATTAACGCTCAGCTCTCCAAGGCCAGTGCTTATCTGCCTTTTTGTGAGGCGAAACCCTAGAAGAGGGATCCTGTCTCTCTTCACATGAACAGATACATCACATTTAGGTTTCCTCTGGTGTCGTGGTGGACGCTTAGTATTAGCCACACAAGAAATGCTGGGCATTAGCATACAGTGGCTGATCATAAATGCTAAGCCAGATATTGCAGGTGTGGCAGGTGTGGGGCATAAAGCCAAGCATCTGGTTAGCCACAGGTCTTGTGGAAATAAATGCAATCCAGCCAGACCCCTACCTCCACACCCATGTGGACACCTCTCCACCATCTGGAGTGCGTCTGTGCTTCAGCAGTTCACAAGCATTTATCAGGCCCTGGCATTCACACCCACATACCTGTGCTAATAGTGGTGGTGGGAGACTGGGGACCAATATCTATTCGGAGCAGGGGGGCTCTGACGGAGGGGCCAGGAGACAAGAGAAAGACTTCGGAGGCCTCTGGAGCAATGGTGCAGGTGGCAGTTGCATAATGCAGCTGGAGATCATTGTTCATTATTGGTTTTTCTTTATGAGAGTTTCATCAGGCGCTTAATAATTCTTTCCCTGGCTTCTGTCTTCCCACATAAACAGACACTGTCTTGTTCACAACCCACATTTACGTTTCTTGGGTGTGACTCGATAAGAATGGGGTGAATCCAAGAATGAAGCCAGATTCACTCATTTAGAACAGATATTGACTCTGCCTTTGAGTCACATTTGGGTCAACTGTCACCTCCAATGGGGAACTGTTACCTGAGAAAGCAACCCAGTAGAACCTGGGATCCATCATGGGGTGTAGGATCGCCATATCACAAGAATCTCGGTTTCTTCATTTTTCATAGGAACCTTTAGTGCCAGGAGGAACTTAGGAGAATGTGCCATCTCTGCATTTGACAGGTGACAAAAGGGGGTCCCAGGAAGCTAACGCTCCTTAGCTGGAGCCAGCAAGCGACACCACTGGGGTTTGGACTTTCTTCCCTGGCTTGCTCTTAGGTTCTTTTGTTCATTCATCCAGCAGCAGGTGTGTCTAGCTCCTGATCAGACAGGAAGGATGGTTTATAAGATGCATAAGGAGCACTTCCCACATGAGCTTTCTGTAATGGAAACAGAAATGCACTTATTTCCATATTTATTCGCTGATTTAATAATTCCCGAGATGAATAATTATTCAACACTAAGTAGCTAACAGGTGCCAGGCCCTAAGTATCTAACAGCCAATTAACAGCTCTGTGGCCTCAGGCAGGTTACTTAATATCTCTGTGGCATTCTCTGAAGACAATAATGGTCCTTCTGCTTTATAGTTATGGTAAGGACTCAATCAGGTCATCTATGTAAAGTGCTCAGGAAGTTGCCTACCATATAACAAGTGATCAGCAAATATTTGGCCATTATTATTGTTAATGCTGTACGTGCTGTAAGAGGTGTGCACACTGGCATGCGGGAGTATAGAAAAACAAGTGACTAACCGTGACTGGGGTAGTTTGGGAAATGCTTCCGGGAAGAGGAGGAGTGATGTGGGGCTTGACAGACCAGTAGGATTTTGCCTTGCAGAGCTGAAGGAACACCAGCAAAGAGGTCTAGTTTAGGGAGGGTATTGCTTGTGTCAACGGGAAAGCAGGGGTGCGGGTGTGGGGAGGGGTGAGAGCCAGAGAGCAGAATGCATGGATGAGGGGGATGCCAGGGACAAAGAGCTCTTGGGTGCCAGGCTGGGAGGAGAGGTGTCCGAGTCAAAGCAAGGACCTGGAGCAAGGAGCCCCAGCCCTTCCTGGAGTGGACACTCCCACCTGTCCAGCCTGGAGCTCTTGCTACCACCTCCCACAGTATTGCTCAGTAATCACAGGTGATCTTTAGGGACCAGGAGCCATTTGTATACCAGTGCCCCGGAAATGACTCCTGGACATAATGAAGACTCCGGTGGTGTCTCTCTAGAAGAGCATGTCTGTATTTTGTGGGGTCACTCCACACCTTCTGCTCCTGAGCATGACCCTGGCCCAGCTGTGCCTCTGCAGCACCTCCTGAGTGTGGAGCCGGGCCTCTGACCAGTTCTCATGGCCCCGCTTGTCCCATGGCTCCTGAGTCACCTTTTAGCAAAGCAGGAGGCAGAGAGGTAGGGCGAGAGGGGGTTAGGGTGGAAGGGGTGAAACTAGGAGTAGAAGACAGCAGCTATCTGTCGGCCTGGATAAGCCTATCTGACATTCCTGGCCTCTGAAGTCACCCACTGAGGCTGCACTGGTCGAGGCAGGTCAAGTACCACGTTGCCTAATATGGACCATTGTAGTCCCAACCGATAAAGCAGAGGTTGGTCTCTGGGGTGTGGAATTCTGCATTCAAGGAAGAAGGGGAGATGGACTCTGGGTTTGTCCACTTACCTGACGGTGGACGGCCCATGCCACTGCATTAGGCAGGTTTGCAAGCCTGGCCCCAGACAGAGCTGGAGTCACAACTGCTCCGCCTCTGCAGCTCCGTGGGGTGTGTGGGTTGGCACAAGTGAGTGCCCTGGGCATTTTGCAGGTGCTCCGGTGAAAACTCTCATTTTTGGCTGTCTTCATAGAATGTAGCCATCCAGGTCCACTGTGGTTCATTTTGTGAATATACAACCTGCCCTCTGTGGCCATGGGTTCTACATCATGGGTACAACCAACCCTGGATCAAAAATACTTGAAAAAAATTTCATCTGTCCTAAACCTGTACACACTTTCCCCCTTGTCTTTATTCCATAAATAATACAGTGTAACAACTATTTGCATAGCATTACAGTTTTTAAGGTATCATAAATAATCACAAGGTGATTAAAATATATAGGAAATGTGCCTAGGTTATATGAAAACACTGTGCCATCTAATATTAGGGACTTGAGCATGTATGAGTTTTGGTATCTGTGGGGAAGAGAGAGGAGGGTATAGATCCCCATGGATTACAGTAATAACTGTATTTTTGAATACTGCAAGTATGTGTGTGTTACTAGAGGTTAAACCCAGGACCTGTGCATGCTACACAAGTGCTCTACCACTAAGCAATATCCTTAGCTCTTTTAAAAAAATTTTTACATTTATTTTTTTAAATTTTGAGACAGAATCTTACTAAATTGCTGAGAGTCTTGCTAAATTGCTGAGGCTGGCCTTAAACTCGCCATCCTCCTGCCTCAGCCTCCCCAGAGTTGCTGGGATTGTAGGTGTGCATCACCACTCCCCACACTGGACTACTTTTTTTGTCTTGTACACAAAAAAAAACTAATTAAAAATGAAATGCCACCTTGTGTGGTAGCATACCCCAGTAATCCCAGCGATACTTGGGGGGCCGAGGCAAGAGGATTACAAGTTCAAGGCCAGCCTCAGCAATTTAGTGAGACCCTCAGCAACTTAGCAAGACCCTGTCTCAAAATAAAAAATAAAGCCGGGCACAGTGGCACAGGCTGCAGTCCCACAGCGCAGGAGGCTGAGGCAGGAGGATCATGAGTTCAAAGCCAGCCTCAGCAATGAGGAGGTGCTAAGCAACTCAGTGAGACCCTGTCTCTAAATAAAATACAAAATAGGGCTGGGAATGTGGCTCAGTGGTCAAGTGCCCCAGAGTTCAATAGCTGCTACTTAAAAAACAAAAACAAAAACCTCCAAAATGCATAATGAGGATTAAAAGTAATTCAAGTAGAATAAGAAAATATAGAGTAAAAATAAGCCTGTTTCTCCACTCCTCACTCCACCTCGTGGCAACTACTGCACCATTTCCTGTAGCCTTCCTCCAGGTCTCTGGGTGTGTGTGTTTGTGTATGTTTATAAGTCTCCCCTTTCCACTTTGAGATGGGGTCTCACATGTTGCCCAGGCTGGTCTTGAACTGTGGGATGGGATTCAAGCCAGCCTCCTGCCTCAATCTCCTAAGCAGCTGGGACTACAAATCCCCCCACCAGGCCAGGCTTTAATGGGAAATACCTATCTAGGCTTGTTCTGCACGTTAGTTTTTTACACTCAAAAATATATTATAGAGCTTGTTTCAGTGTGTATCACTCTTATCCTTTTACTCATGGTTTTTATGGTTTTCCGTTTTATGATTCTGTCACAGTTTATTTAACTGCTTGGACTCCTTCCCATAATGCCATGGTCAACAGGGCTGCTGTCTGTCTCCTTAACCACACCTCTTCACCTACGCGTGGAAGCTCCTCTAGACACCTTGTAGGAATTCTGAGTCGGCATGGGTGCCTGTTGGGTTTTACAATTCCAGGCACTGTCGGGTTCTCCCTGGGTGGACACGCCCTCCCACTGGGCAGGGCAGTGCCAAGAGTCCTTTAAAAGGCAGGAATCACAAGGTTTCCCCTAATATCGTGCCATCTAATATTAGGGACTTGAGCATGGGTGAGTTTTGGTATCTGTGGGGAAGAGAGTGGAGGGTATCAGTCACAGTGTTGTCCTTGGCCTCGTGAGTGGAAATCAACGGACCCTCTCTGAGGCCTGGAGCCTGTGTGAGTAGCCTTGAATGGGCCACTGAGGAAACAGCAGTCCAGCAGTGGCTGGTAAGGATTGCTGCTACATCCATGACAGCAACGTGTGACTACTGTCACCACCCAAGATCTGTAAAGTGCTTTATGCTTCACAACATGGCTTGAGATGCATGCTTTCATTAAGAAGCTCACTTTATAGATGAAAGAGAATGCGTGTGTGTGTGTGTGTGTGTGTGTGTGTGTGTGTGTGTGTGTGTGTGACATTGATGCGATTATATTCTTCTTCAAAGTTCCATCAGCTAATGGGAGCTTTTAGGGCCTGGCCACGGAGCCCTGTGTGACTTGTTCTGAACAGGAGACTGGTCTGGCTCACTTGTTCTCTTTGTGACTCATCTCCAGAGAGTGTCACCTCCTCCCCCTTCTCTTGTCCCATCTCCAGCCTGGGTCTGGGGCACAGTGGGCCTGCGAGCTCCTTAGCCCTGTGGCTAGCAGCTGGTCAGTGCCCACATGGATGACTGTGACTGTCTCTTTCCCCTTGACTGTGGGTTGCCTGAGGACAGGGACCATGTCTAGCCCATGCGAGCACAGGGAGTGGCCCAGCAGGCGAGGTGCAAGAGGAATGAACTTGGTCAGTCAAGGGCTTCCTTCTGGAGCCGTCCTGGCTGAGCCCTGCTGTTCCCAGGCCGGCTAGTGGGCTTGCAGGCAATGGCACCCACCAGTCCTTGATTCCTTGCATAAGATCTGCCCAAATTTGCCCCTGAGCACCCTTCCCTGAGGGGCAGGGATGGTGACCACAGTCTCGTCTGGGCCTGGACTAGCATCTGGCAGCTTGTAGAACTTTCAAGAGGGCTGGAACGTCGGCCAGTGGCCTGTGAGGCTGGAAAGCCAGGCTTCCTTTTTCTTGGAGAAAAACAAAAACCCTCTTGCAGTTCCTGGCCCACCCAGGATTGCACAAGGCCTCTGGGAATCCCTGGCCAGGATTATCCAAATAAATGTGTGCCTCTGGGCAGGGTGAAAGGAAGCCATGAGGCAGTTTAACACTCTGCTCGCCACAGAAGGCAGACCCTGGCTTCCCTTCCCTGACCATTAGGGCCTCTCACTCTGCTGTTTTTTGATTTTTTTGTTTTCCACAATAAAATAATGTCTTGAAGACCAGCTTATTCTATGGCAGGGAGTTCTCTCACCTGGTATGAACACATCTGTCTACTTCCCCAGCTGGATGAGTTCAGCTTCTGCTGCAGAGCTGGTCCTGGGCAGTCCACCAGGCTCAACTGTCAAGTTGTTGCCCTCTGCTGCATTAGCAAGGATTGCATTCGGCTGCAAGTAACTGAAAATTTGACCTAAAACAAATAGGGACCTTTTTTTAAAAAAAATTTTTAAACCAGAAATCAGTGAGAGATGGTGGCTCTAGGTTTGGCAATTATATTCTCTAGACCAGTGCTGTCTAATAAAAATATAATATGAGCCACATAAACTATTTAAAATTTTCTAGAAGTCACATGTAAAAAATACAAAGAAATGATGTAATAAGTTTTAATTGTATATTTTATTTAACCTAACGTATCCATAATATTATAAGTTCAACATGTTGCAAATATAAAAAATAGTCACGGAGGTATGTCACATTTTTAATATTAAGTCATGAAATACAGTGTGTGATTTACAGCTCACCTCAATACAGACTAGCCAGAGTTCAAGTGCTCAATAGCTCTATGTGGCTAGTTACTGTTGAATTGGACAGCATAGCTTTTGCTCTCATGCTTGTCACTTTATGGTTACAAGGTAACTGCTGCAGCACCAGTCATCACATTTGCTTTTGAGATAGGAATAAGGTAGAAGGGACTGCTCTAGCTACATACATCTTATCATGTAGGCAAAAGTGTTTCCAGAAATTCCATTCAAATATAAGCTCCATGAGGGAAGGATTGGTTGTTTAGTACGTTCTTTGCTGATTCATCGACACCTAGGATAATGTCTGAAACCTAATAGGTATTTGTCACAGGCTGAGTTCTTCAAAAGCAGAATCTTAGAAGGTGTTTAGAGTGTAAGATCTTCATTAGCAATCAACATCTGTGAAAGGAATGGGGAGGAAGCAGAATGAGGGTTGAGGAAGAAATTGAAGGTTGAGGACCAGATGCCTGCAGGTTTGAGCACTTGGGTCTTTTCATACTTGATCTTTTAGCAAATGAGTTTTGCAAAAGTTACAGGTGGAAGGCCCTGTGATTCTCAGTTCATGTAGGATGGCCAGCTGTGAGCTCAGCTTTCTGTATAATGTGTTAATATCTACCAATCCAACATCCATAACATGTATGTAGTTCTAGAATATGTACATAGGGGAGTAAGTGTAAATATCATAGTACAGAGGATGCTCAACCCGTGAAGAGATAGCATCCCTCTGAACTCATAGCTAAGGTGAAATTATCCTAAGTGGAAAATGTATTTAATACACCCAACCTACTGAACATAGCTTAGCAACACAGTAGTGTGTGTGTGTGTGTGTGTGTGTGTGTGTGTGTGTGTGTGTGAGATCTTTCATGTATTATATATAAGGTGATGTCACAAGCCTGCTCAGAGTCCTCAACAGCAGGTACCGTATTTCAGGTAACCTGGAGTAACCCCTGCCCTTCTCCATAGTCCCACGACATGTAAATACAGGGTAGCGAGCCATCACCAAAGACCTGTCCAGAGAATTCTGCATGAAAGATTCTATTCTCAGGACTCTTTTTCTCTGAGGAAGGGTCATCTAGATCTGAGATACACACTTGGGACACCTCCTTCAGGTCCAGATATTCAGAACGAACCCAGGGGAGGGGTCCTTGTCCTTCCACCCACCCAGGGTCTATCAATCAGCTCTTTGTTAGCTTTAAAAAAATGATCGTTTGTGTTTACTATTTTTTTTTCTGCATCCCAAGTATATTTTTAAAAATTGTGGTAAAATACATATAACTTAAAATGTGCCGTCAGTAACATTAATAGCATGCATGGTATTATTCAATCAGCACCACTTTCTATTTCTAACATTTTCCATCCCTCCAAATAGAAACTCACCCTCGGCCCTTTCTGTCTCTATCAGTTGCCTATTCTGGATGTTCCGCACAAGTGGAACTGTATATTTGTCTTTTCGTGTTTGACTCATTTCAGTTAGCACAAGGTCTCCAGGGTTCGTCTCTGGGACAGTGTGGGTCAGAACTTCACTCTGTTTTTTTTCAAATTTAATAAGATATTTCATTTAGCCCAACATATCCAAAATATCATTTGAGCATGTGATAACTATAAAGTTATTTATAATCTATTTTATATTTTTGGTACGAAGTCTTCAAAATCTGATATGTGTTTTCCTCTTGCAGGGCCTCTCAGTTCAGATGCTAAATTTTAATCAGAAATACTTAGTTTGTGTTTAGATCTCATAAAAGTTACTGTTGACAAGTAGATTTCCATATTCCGCTTATTCCAATTTGAAAGTCTTTCAGTAATCGAGTTGAGTAGGAGGAATCTTTAAATTATAATAATAATATATGTATGTGACATGAAATTCATCCTTAAGTATGTGGTTTGGTGTCCTCCACTGCATCCACGTTGTTGTGTCACTGTTACGGTCATACATCCTTGGCACCTTGTTCATCTTGCCAAAATGAAACTCTGTATCATCAAACAACTCCCACTCATCCGCAGACCCCGCCCCTGACTGTCACCAATTTCCTGTGATTGACAATAAGGTCGACACCTCTCGGCACTTCCCACAAGTGGACTCCCAGTGCACATCCTCTTGCGACTGCATAGTTCACTTAATGTGATGTCTTTAAGGTTCATCCATGTTCTAGCATATGTCAGAGTCTCCTTATTTAGGGCCGAGTAATATTCTCTTGCATGTAACATCACATGTTTATCCATTCACTGATGGGCAGTTGGCTTTTCCACTGTCAGACTATAATGCAGCCGTGAACTCTGGGATACAGGTGTCAGTGTGAGCTCTCTTTTCCAGTTCTTTGGCTTATATACCTTAGAGTGGCATCACTGCGTCCTATGGTAATTCCATTTTTTTACTTTTTGAGGAAATGCCCACTATTTACATTTACTGTTATTTCTTCTTTTTACACTATGTACTCAATTGTGGTGCTGGGGATGGAACCCGTGGCCTCGTGCGTGCTAAGCAAGTGCTCTACCACTGAGCTACACCCGGGGCTTTGACTCTTATTTTTAAAATTGTCATCCCGAATTAATTTGTTATAGTTTTTAATTCACTAAAAATTATTTTGAGGTTTTGCTGCCTGCCAGGCACGGGGGATAGGAGGATATACAAAATCGCTGTCCTCTTGGGGTCTGTGTGCTCGTCAGTGAGAGGCAGACACTGACGGGCACCTGCGTGTGCGTGGCCAGCTGTGGTCGGGGCTGGGGGGAAGCTAAGTGGGAGGCAGGCGTGGGCACCCTGCAGGAGTGACTTGCTGCTCCCCATGGGGCGTCCCGGGGAGCTGTCAGCAAGGTCAAGAGCAAGTGGCTCTCGGAGGGGAGATTCTAGGCAGAGGGGCAGCAACAGGTGCAGAGAGGCCAGTAAGCAGGGCCTCTGCCTGTGAGGAGGCCAGGTGGCTGGAGGAGCCAGGCCAGAGAGGTCCCAGAGAGGGTGGGAGCCAGAGGGTGTCAGTCGGAAACCCCTGGAAGGGCTTTGGCTTTTACTGTGCACGAGAGGCAAAGCCACGGGAGGTTTTGGTCTGACTGTGAGATGCCAGGGATGAGAGATGAAGGTAGACGAGGGTCCCTCCTGTCTGCGAGTAGCGGCCGTCTCAGGCCTAAAGAATGCACTGTGTCCTGCGCCCTCTCTGGGTCCCAGGAGCTGTCAGAGGTGCTCACTCGCCACGTGCCAGCAGATTGGGGAGAGGAAGAAACCAGCCTTGCTGCCAGGTCGGGACAGGTCTGGACACTCTGATTTAAGGTCCTAAAGAAACAGCAGCACTAACCACACTCCAAGAACAGGTTCACTCCCAGGTATTGACTGCTAAGGGCCAGTTCTCCATATTAGGCACCAGAGATGAGGAGGGGACAGTGGAGAGGGCCCTTGTACCCATGAAGCTTTCCTTTTAGTCTGGAGAGAACAGAGATACAAAAGACCATTTTAATCACAATTTTGTCCCTAGGACCTGAGTGGGGTCCTTCCGAGTAGATTCTGGATGAGCTGTCAGGGAAGTCCTTTCTGGGAGGTGAGAAGCAGCAGCATCCAGGCAATGAGCTGGGTGTTCAGAGAGAACAGTAAATGCAAAGGCCCTGAGACAGGAAAGGTCCCGATCAGTTGTAGGAAGCATCAAAGTAGCCAAGAGGGGCTGGAGTGGGATGAGCAAAGGGGAGAGGGTGCAAGGTGAAGTGGGGAGGGTTGACAGGAGGCAATTCATTAAAAGTCTTTTGTTTAGTCCTCTGTCAGGAGTTGAGGTTTTATTATAGGATTTCTCACTGAATGCCAGCTCCGTGGCTTATCGACTCTGTGCTAGGTAGACCCTCTGTTTCTTTATTGATGAAATGGAGATAACAGTAGTAGTTACTATCTCATACGGCTAGAGTAGAGATTTTATATGAGAAAATGTATACAAAGCATTTGAAGTGCCCAAATCTTCTTGTTAGTCTCATTCTTCTTAAAACTATCCTATTGGCTTTGGTGACACAAAAGTGGCATGAGTACATTCATATTTTTGTGCCGCCATCATCACTGCTGTCTCCAGAACTTCTTCATCTTGTAAAACCAGAACCCTGTGCCTGTTAAACACTAGCTCTCCATTCTTCCTCCCCAGCCCCTGGCAACCCCCAGCCTACTTTCTGTCTCTATGAATTTGATAACTGTAAGCACCTCATACGAGTAGAATCATATGATATTTGTCCTTTTCTGCGATTGCCTTATTTCACTAGAATAACATCCTCAAGCTTCAGCCAGGTTGTACATATGTCAGAATTTCCTTCCTCTTTAGGGTTGAATAATGTTCCATTGTATGGACATACCACATTTTGTGAATCCATGACCCTTTTGTTACTTCCTACATTTGGCTCTTGTGAATGATGGCTAGGAATATGGCAGTGTTCACATCTTTTCAAGACCCTGATTTTGATTATTTAGGTACATATCCAGGAATGGAATTGCTGGATCATGTGTAATTTTATTTTAAAAACTTTGGAGAACTGTCATAATATTTTTCACAGTGGCTATATCACTTTACATTCCCACCAAGAGGGCTCAAGTGTTCAAATTTCTTCACATCCTCAACGATACTTACTTATTGTTTTGGTTTGGTATTCGCCATCCTAATGGATGCGAGGTCACACCTCATTGCGGTTTGGGTCTGCGTTTCCCTGATCATCGGTGACGCTGAGCGTCTTCTCATGTGCTTGCCGTCCATACAGGTGTCTTCTACGGAGAAACGTCTCTTCAAGTCTCTTACCTATTTTTGAATCTGGTTGTGTTTGTTGCTGTTGTTGACTTTGAAGAATGCTCTGTAGAGTCACCTCCTAACCTCAGATATGGTATTTGTAGATATTTTCTCTCCTTCTATGGGTTCCCATTTTTGCCTGGTGGATGGTGTGCCTGACTGCACAAAAGTTTCAAATTTCACTGTGGCCCGATTGTCCGTTTTGTCTTTTGTTGCCTAGATCTTTGGAGTCATGTCCAAGAAAACCTGATCAAATTCAATATTGTGCGGCTTTCATTCTGTGTTTTCTTCTAGATGTCTTGAGTCTCAGCTCTTGCATTGAGTTCTTTGGTCCATCGTGAGTAAATTTTTTGCACACGGTGTTAGGTAAAGGTGTGATGCCACTTTTTTAGGCCAGTTTTTAAGTCTTTGTGCTTCCTCCCTGGCCACAGTACAGCCTTTGCATCCTCCAGGGGTTTGTCTGTGACTCCCTCTTACTTCTGCTGGGCATGCTTTCTCAGGGGAAATCTCAGCCACACGGGCCTGTCACCTCCATGAAGATGACTCCCCACTCCTGACCTTAATCCCATGACGCCATCAAAGCACATTCTGCATGTTATCAGGAAGCACCCCTCTTCTTTTTTTTTCTTTTTGGTACTAGGGATTGAACCCCGGGGTGCCTAACCACTCAGCCACATCCCCAGCCCTTTTTATTTGTTTTATTTAGAGACAGGGTCTCGCTAAGTCACTTAGGGCCTTGCTCAGTTGCAGAGGCTGGCTTTGAACTTGCGATCCTCCTGCCTCCGCCTCCTGAGGGGCTGGGATTCCAGGCATGTGCCCCCACCCCCAGCTTCCTCCTGCTCTTTTTGGAACATGTCCACCATCTTCTTTCTGAAACCCACTTTTCTTCCTCTTTCTTCAAAGCCCTGCAGACTCTGAGCCCTGCAGTGCTGGTGGACCCCCAGCCCCTGTCTGCCTCCCCGTCCGTCTGGTGCTGTGGCTGCCTTTGCAGTTTCAGGCCCTCCGGGGCCCTGCTCCCAGGCTGGCTGGCCCTACTCTGGTTCAGGGGCTGAGCTCTCCTCCAGGTGATCATGGGCTGACCGCTCTTCCCAACCTTCCCCCTCCAGCCAGCCACGGTCCCTAACCCACCTCTGACTGTGACTCTTCAAATCCAGTGGCCCCAGTGCCTGTGGTTAAAGCTCCTACTCCCGCCTGGTGCCCTGTGTCCCCGAGGTCTCCAGCCTCACCCACTTGTCCCCACCCCTCCCTCTCCCAAGCCCATCTGGCTGCACTCCTCTCCTGCCCAGCCTGTCCTCCACCCCGCCCGTGGCCAGCATCGGTGGCAGCTCCAGTGTCTGACCTGCTCAACACCCGTCCTCACAGATCCACCCCCTTCATGGCTCCAGCAGCTTCTAACGCCCACTGCCACCTCCGCAGCCCCCTCCCGGGGCCACCGCTTAGAGTTTGCCACCACCCGGAAAGGCTCCACCCAACCCTCTTGTGCATCCTCCTCTCTAACCACAACCCGGGGCTGCTGCTTCTCTTTCTGCGTCACTGTCACGAAACCTGCTGCCACCCAGATCTCTCTCTGGGCCCTTCCTGCCCTTCCGGCTGTTGGCTTTAAAGGCCTCCCCTGCTGGCCCCTCTGGGTGCCTGGGTCTGCCTTGGCCATGGTGTGCTGCAGCTTCTCAGTGCCCCTGCTTCAGGCGGACCCCACCCTGGGCTGCCACGGTTCTACCACTGTGGGAGGAGGATGCAGAGCCACAGTTGGCTTCCTTCCCGGTGACCTAGTGTTGAGCATCTGAGCACTGCAGGGGCCACCTCGCAAGCCAGGCCAGCCATCTGAGGTCTGCCTGACTCCCACTGCACCTGCCCGCCCTTCCCCTACCCGCTGTCCATCCGGCCCCTTCCCTCTAAGCAGCCATCTGAAGTGTCTCCACTTCTGCTTTACCTCCAGTCCACGTCACCCATGCCGTTCCCCCACGTGCCGGAAGCAGGGCCTTTATCAGAGTCACTGGGGCCCTTGGAGCTCACAAAAACCATAGTTGCAATTTATCCTCGTCCACTTGACCTCTTTGGGACCCTGGACTTTGGGTAGTCCACCATCTCCTTGAATCCCTCTTCTCCCTAAAATGATGCCTAGGTGTACAGTGAGGGCCACTGTCCTGGAGGGAGGGAAAGGGGGCTGTGCTCCTTTGCAAAGAACAGCAGACCTGAGCGTCATCGGGGCCAGACTCCACCGGCCTCTCCTACTTGCTTGGCAGAAGGGTCTCCATGAAGAGCACCCAGGGCCCTTCATCTGGTGTTGCTGAACCCAGCCACAGGTTAGGGGGACATGGATTCCTGACCCCTCTGGTGCTGCAGGAGCCTCCTGTGTTTTGGCCCCTCAGAGCTGCTGAAGCTCCTGATCATGCCAAGGGACTTGTCACTTGTTAGAGTTTAATGACATGTCACAGAAGCACGAAGCTTTTCTATTGGCAAAGCAGTTCTGCATCCAACACTCTGTTTGATGCTCACAATAACTCTGGGAGGTAAATCAGGCTGCTTTACAGACGAGGAACTGAGGCATCATTGAGCTAAAGGACTTGCCCATGTTCAAAGCCAGCAGTCCCAGATTTTGGTATCCAGATGATCAACATTTGCTTTGGTCTCTAATGGAGGGTGACTCTCAGACAGTATGAAATAAGTGGAGGTGTTAATGATGTCCAGCTGTGATTCCAGAGACTAGGGAGGCTGAGGCAGGAGAATTCCAAGGTCAAGGCCAGCCTCAGCAACTTAGCAAGAGTGTGTCTCAGAGTTAAATAAAAAAGGACAGGGAATGGAACTCTGTGGTAGAGCACCTTTGGGTTTGATCCCCAATACCAAAAAAAGGGAAGAAATGTATTTAATTTTCATCCACACTTTTCCTTCAGTACTTAGTACTGGGCAGTGAGGATCAGAGAAGGCTCAGATGTTATTCTTGCCTTTATTTCCAAAAGAAATTCCTGCTGAAATATTTAAGATGAACTTTACTTTTATTACTTTTGAATTAACTACAACCCGGGGCTGCTGCTTCCTTTCTGCGACACTTTTGAATTAATAATTGAACGGGTGAATTTCTGATTTTAGAATTTCCCATCTGAGTGTTTGTTTAGAAGTCCTCAGTTCATGTTCACATGCTGGTACTGTATAGCTGTTTTGGTGGATTTGGATAGTTTGCAATTTGGGGTTCAGGATGGCATTTGTGCCTTTAGTTCAGCTCCAGCATCTGTATTGTGAATTCAAAATTCACACAGCTGAATGGGGAGTTTCAAGTGAAATAATCATGAACAGCTTGCTTTGCAATCTCTTTGGTTATAATAAACCAGAAATGGGTACCTGTGATAGGTGTGTCTAACTTGCTTTAAGAATTTAACTTTGATGCTGAGTGCAGTGGTGCACACTTGTAATCCCAACCACTTGGGAGACTGAGGCAGGAGGATCATGAGTTCAAAGCCAGCCTCAGCAAAAATAAGGAGCTAAGCCACTCTGTGAGACCCTGACTCTAAATCAAATACAAAATAGGGCTGGGGATATGGCTTAGTGGTCAAGTGCCCTGGATTTCAATCCCTGGCACACCGCTTCCCCCACCCCGCAAGAAAAGTATTTAACTTTGAAATCAAAATTTTCTGTTCTGCAAGGTGAAGTTGATATTACTTACAATAGTACTAAGGGGGTAATGAGCTGACTGAGCAGGGGAGGGGTCTGTAGCATGATATAGTGACAGCTATCATCTTCTGTAAGAGTCAGAAGATGATAGCTGTCACTATATCATCCTATAGGTTTAAGGAAAAGTCTGACGATTGTCCCCCATGCAGGGGGCATATAGCGGTGCTTGTCTGGGACACAGATTGTTAATCCTCAGAGGTCTATGAACTTGAATGAGGAAAAACCTTCATTTTCACTAACCTCTAACTGAAATGCAGCCCATTCCTCAGTTATGGAAGTAGGCAGCCAAGCTTTGTTAGGAGCGTCCGACTGTTCACCAAGAGCATCACAGGTATAGAGTCTTCATTTCTCCTTGCCTTTGGAAGTCCGTGTCTCCACCCATGGCTCACCCTTACTACGTCTGGAAATTACGCGAGGAGTGAGAGCTGCTGCTAGATCGTACGATCTAATGTATTATTGGGTACATGTTGACAGTATGTTTTATGCATTTAAAGTGAATATTCTGAGGTGTCTGTCACCTTCGCTAGGTTGCTGCGGTGGTCCCTGGGATCCCCACGAAGGGCCCTGGGCTGATGCAGTAGAGCTGGGAGGAAGGGCAGGAGCTCTATGAGGCCCCACTGTGTGCACAGCAGGGCCTGCTGGGAAGAGCCCACGTGGGCCTTGGGGACAGATTTCGGCTCTCCACTCAGCTCTGTGGCCCGGGGACGATCGGTCAACTCGGCTGAACCCCAGTCCACATCTGTGAAGCAGCACTGTTCAAACCTACCTCTCAGACCAGCTGTAGCCCCATGCAACCAGCCGTTCCCAGGAGTGGGAGGTCCTGAGGGACATGACTTCCTGTCCCCTTCCTGCTGATCTGCGTCTTTTGGGTGTGCTGGGAGAGGGGTGGGCCCCTGTCCTCCGAGGCCTGTCTCACATGTGCCTGTTCTGTGTGTTCTTTCACTGGGGACCTCGCACGCACGGTGTGTGGTGGTGCTGGGCGGAGCCACAGTCTGCAGGCCTCCAGGGGACAATCAGGCGTTCCTCCCCAGAACAGCAGGAGAATCAGGCTCTCCTGACCTGTCCCCTGTCCACCTGGGCCTTCCTGGCTCACCTCCAGCCTGATGTCATGAGGTGGGAACGCGCAGGCTGCTCCCTGCTCCCTGCAGCCGGGGAGAGGCCCTTGAAGTGACGTGCTCTCAGACCACCAGTCCCTACCCTGGCGTCTGGACCAGCTGATAGCGCACCTGGGAAACCCATTCATCATTGTCCTCGGTGGCCCTGCAGCCCGGGTCCACGCTGGCCGCCTCTCCATCTGTGTCAGGCCAACAGTCCTTTGATGGAAAACGGAGCCCATTGTCGTCTGGTTGAAAGGTGCTAAAGTGATGGAATGCTTTCCTCTTCCAGGATGTGGGGAGCTGGCGGGCGGGACAGCTCTGGCCTCTAGGAAACTCTATCCTGACTCCTTTTTATTGTTCTTAATTAAACTCCGAATCAGAAAAACAAAACAAAACAAAACAAAACGGCTTTGTGGTCCCTGGGTTCAGAGGACATGTATCGTGGCTTTGTCTTTTGGTCATTTAGCTGTCCTGGCCTTTGAGACCTTGATCTCTTTCAGCTTGATTTTCGGAGTCTGTCAACCCATCAGGGAAGCCCCGATGACTACTGACCACTGCTCCATTCCTTAAAAGGAGGACTTAGGTCTCAGCCTGGTGGGTGTCCCCCTCCCTGGGCCAGCCTAGTCCCCAGGCTTCCCTCCAGCTCCAAGCCCAGAGCCCAGCTTCTGTGCTTCTTGCTCCTCGGGGGGCTTGCGGGAGAGGGAAGCATGAATGGCAGATGCGTCTGGACTGGGTTGAGCCCGGGGAGGTTGCTGGTGTGTCTTGTCTTGTAAGCGTCACTGGCAGGATGCTGGCTGGGGACTGATGAGGTGACAGGGGACCTTCCACCCTAGGACATAGGAGAGGGAGGTGGGCCAAGGGCTCCGTTTAGTAGAATGTTCTTGAAGCTTTCACTTCTCAGTGCCAGAAAGGGAAGTAGTGGAGTGGATATGGGACTATGCCAGACAGCGTGGGCTTTAGGGTGGGACCAGCTTGGGTTTAGATCTCACATATACCTTAGGCATGTTACTTAACGTCTCCGTTCCTGAATTATAAAATGGGGATAATAATAGTAGCACCCATCTCAGAGAGGGATTTTGAGGACTAGATAAATTAATAGGTGTAAAATATTGGACTCGATGCCCAGCACAAGGTAAGCTTATTACCTTTGTTGTTGTTATTGTCTGGGGGTAGGAGGAATATGAGCAGTGGGGCTCTATTTCTTGCCTTTCCCCACCTTCCCTGCAAGCAGCTCCTTGATGCCCATTCCCCTGGGGGTTAAGAGTGGGTGTCTGTGCTCAGGGGAGGTCTCCACTGTGGACCCTGCATGTGGCTGTTCTTGCCCACGGAGGCTACAGAGCTGAGGTTGACCGCTTCTCTGAAGTTCTGGCCCAGTAGAGGTAACAGGAAGACCCAGGCTCACTTTCTGCAGAATGCTTCCTTCCCAAGCATCCCAAGCCATCCTCGGCACCCTGAGAATGTCCGAAGCTCAGGTTTGTGATAAAATGGTCTGGGCTCCTATAAGAGGTTTCATAAATAGATTCTCGACACTTGTATTCAACCAAGCCTGCCCCTGGGCCTTTGCATATTTTTGCCTCAATGCGATGAGCTGGGGAATCCATGGCTTCAGTCTTCTGGGTGAGGCAGTTTGGCGGTAAAGAGCTGCAGCTGCTCACCATACTGGCCTCACCGTTTCTGACTTCCATCAAGCCCAGGTGAGCTGTCCCTAGCACACAGTTGTTGAAGGAACTCTCAGCTCAAGCTCTTGGTGCCCCATGTCTCTCTAGTTCTATCTGCCTGAGGGGTTTGCACCGTGGGGGGGGGGGGTTAGAGTAACCACTTCCATTCAACAAATATGGATGGCAGAAGGAAAGAAGGAAGGTGGCAGGAGAATCATCATCATCATCACCCTATTCCAGACATGGCTGACAAAGTAGTACTCTCAGTGACTGAATGACATAGAGCCATGACGATGACTCAGTGCTGGAGGACGTGTCCATGGGCCACTCTGGAGTGCCTTCCCACACAGAGGAGCATCTGCTTGCCTCCTTTCTTCTTGATCCAAGCTGCTAGGGCTTCCTTCTCACCCACTGGCCAGCCTGGTCTTCTCCAGCCATCACCAGCTGGACTGTCAGGGGCAGGGCCCCCCGTCCCCTAGAAGCTCGCTGATGTGGACAGGGGCTACCGTGAGCATCACGGAGAAGACTGAGGCCTCGGGAGACCAGGTGCCTGATTGGAGGAGTCCACCGGCTTTGAGTTCTTAGTTCTCTGTTCAGCTCTAGTTCTTGGGTTTCTCTGCACAGTGCTCCCTGCTCAGCCGTCCATGGCAGGCAGCAAAGATGTCCAAGCCGTCAGGGGTCTCGAGTGGGAACTGAGTTTACACCGTTACACTCAGTTTCACTTCCTGTCAACTGCTTCCAGGTGAACCTCAACCCCAACCCGAAGTTGTGTTTCCAAAATACTGCCCCCAACTTTGAGATTCTATACCTTCTTCTCCATATATCACGTCTCCCAGGCACAGAGTTGGGGCTCAGCAAAGAAGTCCTAGAACAGAAGGTTGGTCCAGTTGCTCTCACTGGGGTCCCAGGCCCTGGCCGTGAGCTTTCTCTTCCATCCACCGAGGCTGGAGATGGAAGCCTGCAGGCAGCTCTAGGAGTGAATTTTCTTTCTGGGATTAGCAGGAGCCTGCACTGTTCCTGGAACTCCTTGGGAAGGGGTTGAGAGCCCTCCCAGGCTTAAGAAGTGGGTTTCCAAAAACAAACCAGGCCTTGCCTACACGTGGGATGAAGCAGAGGTTAGATGTGGTTTGGGGAACTTTTTTTTTTTCTTTTTGTTTTGTTGAAAATAGAGGAGAAGGAAATTTCTTAGTGGGCCTTTATCCCCATGGAAGTAGCACGTTGAGTAGAAAGCTTGTTCAGAGAACAATGAGTTCTCTGTGTGAAGAGTAAATTTATTAACAGTTCTCGTTGGTGGACGGCATTATAATCTACAAAGCCCTTTTCACATGCATTGTGAGCATGTAAGTATTATATGTAAATTTCCCCCTTCAGGTTATTGTGTTTAAAAAATAAAAAGACTCAATCTGCCTGTACTAGAGTAGAAAGGACAAAGGGAGGCTGGGCCTCAGTTTACCCATCTGCAAATGAGGAGGATGGAGAGGTATAGGGAGAGGGCTTCGGAGGCCCCCGGTGACCAGTGGAGCGTTGAAGTCATTGCTGAGCTGCCTCTGAAGGCCTTGGGATGCCAGTCGAGGGCGGTTCCCTTCAGGAGTAGGGGGCTCAGAAGTGGGGAGGTCCAGCTCCCAGAGGCGGGTGGGGAGGTGCAGGCCCCCAGCAAGGCCAAGCTCCTGAGGAGAAGCACTGCCCACCGTTCAGAGCGCCAAGAACTTGGGTGGTCCCTCTCACAGCTTCTGCCTGACTCAAGCCAGGGAGGCCCTGTCCCTGCTGGGCCCCCTTCTCTTCCCCCGTGGGGTCTGCCTCTGCCCCTTCTCTTTCCGTTTGTCCTCCTCAGTCCTCTTCCTGCCCCCATTTGTTATTCCTTTATCTTCTTCCCACTTCTCTTTAATTCCTCGGAGCTCTTTGGCATTTAATTTTCCAGGTTTCCTGTTTCTTGCTCTCTATGTAAAACATTGATTCATTAAATGATTTCATAATCAAGAAAACATCTCCATGATTATTTCATTTTTAAATTCTGAGCTTCAGCTAAGTATTTATTTTTTTTTCCTTAAAATACCTAGTGAAGCACCCTGGCCCAGGCACTTCTAGGGGTGTGGCCCTGTGCTTCCCTCTGCACGCGAATGTAGAAACCACCTCCTGGCAGCAGCAAGGCCCCCACCCTTCCACTGAGTGACCCTGAGGACAAGCCGGTGTATGGTGGAGTGATCTCAGGGTCTTGAGTCTTCTGGAACTGGCTGGAGACTGACTCAGACCCTGTGGTTTTGAAGGCTTGGTTTCTGTGGTCCTTGGGCTGTCGCAGGGCTGGTCCAGGGGACTGGTGGGTGTTTCCCCAGCCTGGATGAGTCGCCTCCATCTTTCTGACTCCTGATTCTCTGCAGTCTGGGGGATACTTTCCTGAAAGTCCTCAGTGACCCCTTGTTGTCCAGGTGGGCTTCCCTGACTCCCTCCCCAGGGCTCTCCCAAGTCCCCCTCTACCTGTCTTTATCCCCTAATTATACCCCCATCCCATGGGGTGGAGGGTTCACCCATGGGATGGGGGTACAACCACATCTGTTGGTTGGTGTGGTCCTTGGACACACAAATCCCTTCTTCTCCCTCCAGCTCTTCACTGTCCAGTGGGGGACCCACTAACTATATGATGAGGCACTTGAAACATGGCTGGTCTGCATTGAGCTGTGCTCTGTGCAAAATATTACCAGATTTCAAACACTCAATATGAAAAAAAAAAAAGCTGGTAAAATGTATCACTGATGCTCTTATATTAAGTACATGTTGAAATGATAACATTTTGGATATGCAGGATTCAATAAAATATTAAAATTAATTTTACCTGTTGCTTTTACTTTTTTAGGAAAAAAAATGTGGCTACTAACAAATTTTAAATGGCATGTTTGCCTCCTGGTATATATTTCTACTGCAGTGAATCTTGACCAGTTGTAGTTTTGCCTTTAGGGACATTTCACAATACTGGGAGATATTGTTGATCATCATGCCAGGGGAGAGAGGGTTCTAACGGGTGGAGACCAGGGATGCCGCTAAACGTCCTCCAATGCACAGGGTAGCCCTCCACAACCAATGGCATGTCCCAGACTGTCGACAATGCGAAGGTCGAGAAACCTGATCCTGAGGCCAGCTATTGCTAATCTTCTTTTGTTGGCAGTGGCTGCTCTGGAGGTCTTAGGGGACAGGAGAAAAAACGTGATGGATAAGGTCAGACAGATGTACCCATGGGCAGGTTATTGAACATTTCTGAGCCTCCACTTCCTCATCTATGAAATGGGCATAATGATACCTACTATTAGAATTAGGATTCTAATTAGGAGTCAATGAGAATGACCTGTAGGGTACCTGATGCATAGTGAACCCCTCTAGGCAGACTTGGAAATCTGTATTATTGTTAAAAACTGTGTTGGACTCTCTTGGCTCTCTGGGTGGACCGTTGGGATTTCTATGTGCCGCCCAGATTTTCTATGAGTACCTTGACTCTCAACAAATTGAAAGCCAGATTTATAATATCACACTTCCTCTCGCTTCCCACTCTCTTCATTTATCCTTCCTTCCGACTTTCAGTCTTGGTTCACAGTACTAACATCCTCCCACTCTGAGACTCTGAGTCAGCTTTCCTTCTTCCTTCCACCCCCTCACCCATCGTTTGAGCTCTCAATCTCTGTAGTCCACATGTCTCACCCAGCCCCTCCTTTCCAGTCCCGCCTAGTGGGACCCCCTTCACCTGCTCCTTCCCAGTGCCTCTGTGGGTGAGGGGCCCTGCATCCTGCTCAGGAACCTTTAGCATCTTCATTTGCTGAAGCGTGGGTACCTGTGGGCAGGAAAGGTGACGTGTCCATCTCTATTTCCCTAGCACCCCACAGGAGACCCAGAAGAAAGCTAGTCACTGAATGTTTTCAAAATGAATGAATGAATGCAATCCCTTCCACCTTGTCTCATGGAGATGAACCAGGCATTGCAAGAGCTCAGGGTAGTAGATCCAAAAGCCTTATTTTCCTTCAGTAGTTCAGCAGACATAGTTAAAACATGCCCTTCCTGCCTTATCCCCCCCTACCCCCACCACCCCCACTGCCTCTCTGAGTTTGAGCGGGAAGGCAGTTTGTTCTTCCTGGGGGGTTACAGTGATGACACAATAGACCTGGCTCCCGGAAGTCCCGCCTCCCGCAAGTGGACTTCCTCAGCCAGTTTCAGGGTGATGCCAAAGCCATGGCTCATGCTCTGCTGGTCCAGGCCTGCCTCTAGAGAGCAGGTGCTCTGAATGCCCAGGCATGCCTTCCTCTCAGTGGCACAAAGAGCTCCCAAACAGCTCCCAGCAGGCTGCAAGGAGAGGCTTTCCAGAAATGTGCCCTTTAAGATGCTCTGACAAAGAGAACATCATGTGTTCTTTGGCAGGTTGAAGGCATCTATCACATGGTAGTGGTGGGTGGGCAGGGCGATGTCGGATTGGAGTCTCCTGATGTCTAGACACTGTGGTGTAGTCACAGTTTTTAAAACATTTTAATTATAAGCCATTTTATGGTGTAAGGTGACCCACTTAGAGTTATTAAGAAATTCTGAGTAAGTTTGTTCACTTTTTTTTTTTTTTTTTTTTTGTGGAGGCCGCAAGTCGAGTTCAAAACTACATTCCACTGGTAATTCTCCGGTTTGTAGAGCTCACGTGAGATGCTGTGGGGCCTTGCCTTCCTCCTGTCCGCTGCAAGGCCTGCTGGCTCCTTGTCTGGGACAGGCCTCTGCAGACATGTTGGGGTTAATCTCCTGGAGCATCAGGTGTCCCCATTTCTTCTGTGGGTTGCATACCTGATGCATATCCCAGCCCCCAAAGATGGATCAAGGTGTAATTGACCAAATGACTTTATTCTTGGGAAATTTGAGGATTTGTGTCACCTTTAATTGGCTTTGTGACATCTTGTTTCTCTCTCTGAGCTGAAGTGTTTCATTGGTAAACTGTGAGAAAATATCCATCATCTTTGCAACTTTATTTCTCTCCTTCCCTTCTAAACCTGTGCTTTGAAGCAAATTGTTTAACAAATGGGTTTGTATAACAGTATCTTTCTTTCTTTTTTTTTTGCAAAGTCTAGAGACACAGTACTGCTGATGATCATTTCTAATCAGCCATGGGTAATCTGCATTCACACAAAATTAACAAAATTCCAAGTAAAATTCAATAAGATCAGTGGTTAACAGGTTGGGCCCAGAATTTGACAGATCTGGATTTAAAAAAAAAAAAAAAAAAGAAAGGAGGCAGGAGAAGAGTTCGCTGCTATCATTTATTGACTGCTTGCCATTGCTAGTCCAGGCTCTTTAATGAATGATTCTGCAGATTTTTTGTCTTCATCTCCAAAAGAACCCTAGTTGGTAGGTATGACACTTATTCAGAAATCTGACATCCATGCACATGGGCTTCCTAGGTCACTCCTCCACCTTGCCTGCTGTTTCTGGGGCTGTTCAGTCCAGGCCAGGTTAGTCTCATCCTGTCTATATGCCTGAATTATATCTGCAGAGACCCCTGAGCCATGTTTGTTCAGCACCTGCCCATGGGGCGGGAAGCTTTAGGGAAGGGGAGCATGAGGGAAGATGGCATGTTCTTCCAGTGAGTTCTTATAGCATGTTCTTTCCTGCTGCCTCCTTCTCAGGAATCTACTAAGGCTGTTGGTAGGTGGTTGGCTGTGGACATAAGTACTGCTCCAGATCTGGCTGTGAAATGGCAGGGCTGGCCTTGTTCTCCTTGGCCCCAACATGAATTGCTGCTGTCCTCAGTCTCTCCTTTGTTGACCTCAGAGAAATAGGAGTTGATGGCATTTGAAGGAATGCTGTCCTTGTTCCATGCAAAGCTATGAGCAGGCTACAAGGTGGTCCTTCTTCAGCGGCCAACCTTGTCTACAGAGAGGGGCCAGCCTTGCTGGTGGTTACAGGTAGTCCTGGGATGAGGTGATGTCAGTGGAGGGTTCAAGTCCCTGCTAGGGAGAAGAAAGGGACCAGCAAGGAAAAGCATGACATAACACTTTGGAGAAAGGTGACAGCCAGGACAATATAGAGGAAAGAGCCAGATGCCAACATCAGAAGGCCATTGTGGTGACTCCCTACTCTGCATGATCTGAGGCAAGCACGACTTGGTGGAGGGGAGTTGTGTTTGGAGCTGGACCGCCTGGGTCCAAATGTCAGCTCCTCCATGATCCACTGTGTGATGAGACCTTGGCTTGATGCTTGGCCATCGCGTGCCTTGGTTTCCTAATTGGGTCGTGAGGTATGAGTGCATTGACATGGGACACTTAGAACTGCTTGACACGGAGCAGAGTTCAACACATGCTAGCCATGTTAAGTCATTTCACCTCTGAGCCCTGGTTTCTGACTTATAAAAAGGGGAACCATGATCCCACCTTCACAGTGATTCCTGAAAGGACCAACTGAGCGAGTCCACCCAGGCAGGTTTGGCCGCAGAGAATTGATGCACTCAGAGATGCCTGCGTTGACCTCAAGTGGCCCCCGGCTGCAGCACCTGTTGAGTGGAAATGTGTGCCATCAGGCAGATTGACAGCTGCTGGTCTTCCCTGGCTGGAGTTCTCTGGACTGGGCAAGAGCCGGGTGTGGATGCTCAGCCTGTGTTCTGCCTTTAACACTGGATTAAGTGACCCATGTTGTTGGCTCCGTAGGAGAGCTACTGAGTTTTCCTTCAGGCACCTGCCAGGGTCTGCTGCTCTCCCAGCCACCAAGCCAGACTGTCCCCAGCAGTGCTGGTGCACCAGGGCCTCCTGAGCACTCCCCCTTTCTCCTTTTCTCCCTCTTCATTATGATTATAGTTGTCCTTGTCATAGTCATGGTCTTGTCATTGTCCTCGCCTTCCTCCTCTTTTTTTCCTCCCTCTATTTTAGCATTATTTACTAAAATGTTGATATTTATAAATCCTATCACCTAATAATCCTGTGTCAAATGTGTTCAGCAGAAATACTGCAGCGCAAAAACAAGTAGCGATAGATATTCAATGCAGTATTATAATATACGGAGGGGCGGGGGCGCGGATCAAGGTTGGGGTGGGGTCAAGATAAGAAGGCCATAGAAAAGCCTGAGGAATTCAGGACCCTGGTTCTAGCAGTTACTGGTTCCTCGTCTGCTCCTGCCTCTCCCTGCTCTCCCTGGAAGTCTCTGTGTATGGTGGTTAGATGGCTTGGTGTGCATCCTGGCCCCAACAGCTGTGAAACACTGATGATGGACGTACACAGTGAACATGGAACATGAGCCTCCAACGTGCTTCCAAGTTCAGCTCTGGTCGGTGTAATATGGGAACACCTATATGACAGAATTGAGGGGTTTTAAGAGTTACTAAGCAAAAAGACAAGGAGAAAATGATAAAAATGAACTGGTCTATTTCTGGATGCCAGCCTGTTTATGTATTTTAGCTCTTTTTCCCCCCCACATGTGGATTCTAACTGGCCCTAAATATTTTAGCTTTGACTCAACCCATCTCAGAAGGTTGTGAGATTCTTGTGACATCCATTTTAGGGTCCTGGAAGAACCCATCCGTGACTTCTACTCTCCTGAGAGGAGGGAAGGCAGCATCCTGCCCAAGCCAGAGTTCATAGGAGGAAAAACCATTGATGGCAAGAAAACCTATGTTATCAGAAGCAAAATGTCATAATTTATCATAGCGTGATGTATTTAAGATAGGTACATTTCATTCTGTGTAAGTTTTACCTTAAAAAATCCGATCAGAAGAAATAAAATGGTTTAGAAAGAAAGAAGGAAAGAAAGAAAAGAAACTGAATACATATTTCTCTCTAGTCAATGAAATGCATCCTAAAAAACTTGGGAGGAAATGTACTAATTCTGCAATTTAGTTGAAATGTACCAGAAAAAGTATTAAAATATAATAAATTGACTAATTAATGGACAGAGGGATGACTGGAAGAGCAGAAATGTGATGAAGCAAGGAGGGTAAAATCTAATTCTAGAATCTAGGTGGCAAGTATTTTTAGTGTTTGCTAAAATCCTTGAAATTTTTCTGGGTGTTCAAAAACGTTTACTATAAAACATTGCAGGAAATATTGTAAAGCTACTAGCACAAAAAATATGGGAAAATGTCTGGAAAATGAAAAAGTACGTGCTGGAAATATTCACAAACATTTTAAATGCTCTTTGAGTACAGGGATGTTGAGATGAAGAAGAGCAAAACTAGGCCAGCATTTTTTCCTGAAATAGATTCCTTTTTAAAAAAAAATCTTAGAAATTGCATGGATTGATTTTAGAGGAAGAATGTACCAGGCTAGGGTGAAGCAGGTGGAAAGGTCCTGCCTGCTCAGTGAAGCCTTTACACCTGTGGTCAGAGAGGAAGGGGTGTGGCGGGCACTGCAGGCAGATGGAAATGAGGTCAAGGTCATATGGGGTCTGGAGGCCATGGGGAGGTCTTCTGGTCTTGAGCTCTGAGTGCCACAGGAAAGCACCAGAGGTCCCCAGCTGGGCTTCAGAAGCACTGATGTGGCTGCTATCTGTGGAGCCTGGAAGGCCCAAGGTTGGAATGGAGGCAGGGAGGCCAAGAGGGAGCACTGACAGCAGGTGGGGCAGGGATGTTGTGACCTAGTAAGCTGGCAGTGTGGAGGAATTGAAAACTGACTGGATGCTGGGTCTGTTCTGCAGGGGGAGTCAAAAGGATTTACTGGAGGGTGACTATAAGGTGAAAGAGGAGAGAACTAGATTTTTTTAAATCTAAACAGCTAGAAAAGTAGATATGCATTTACCAGGACACTGAGAGTGGGGGAGGCAGAGGGAAGGGTGGGTGCGAGAGCTTGACTGCAGACCTGCTACTGTGAGATGCTTATTAGACCAGCTGGAGTGTCAGGTTATGGGATGCTGGTGTCCAGGGGAGCTTCAGGGTCAGGCGTGATTTTGAGCATCATCAGCATGTAAGTGGTATGTAAAGACATCTAAGTAGATGGTGTCAAGGTCAAGAAAAAAAGAGGAACAAGATTGAACCCTAGTGTTCCCCAGTGTAGAGTCAGGAGGATGAGGGAGGTAGTGGTTGCCTGAGCACCCCTGAGGAGTCAAGAACGTGGTCCTGCTGTTTCAAACACTGCTGTCATCCAGGCACAGTGGCGTGCCCCTGTAACCCCAGCCACTCAGTAGGCTGAAACAGAAGGATTGCAAGTTTGAGGCCAGCCTCAGTGACTTAGCAAGACCCTGCCTCAAAATGGAAAATCAAAAGGGCTGGGGGTGTGATTCAGAGGTTGAGCGCCCCTGGAAAATGAGAAAACTGAAGTGCTGGAAGATTCAATGATTTGACCTTGGTATTATATATATGAGATAAACAGGCAATAAGCAGTAGCTCCATTTTTATTTATTATTTACTCATTTATTTTGCTATCATCAATACTATCATTACTTTTGCTCTTCTCAATAGGGATACGCAAGCTTCAGCCAAGTTGGGATTGAGTTGGCGCTCTGAGATCTCTTTGCTGGCAGGGGCTGGGCTGGGACAGTGCTCACACCCTGCCTGGGAATGCAGACTTTAATTGGGACATGCTGTGAGGTGCAAACAGCACCCAGAGACAGTACAGGCCTTGAGGACTGTGCTCAGAACTTCCAGACCAGGCATCTAGTATGAGCATGCTCATGAGGCCGAGGGGCAGAATGTTTACAAATGAAATTGTCCCCACATCTAGACCCTGTGGTCCCAATTTGCAGTTGCTCATAAGAGGCAGAGAGTACCAGCTCAGGCTAGAAGGGAGGGATGAAGTGGAATGAAATATTTCTCAAAGAAATTAGAGGTTTTTTCCTTGAGAGGAAGCATGGAGCATAAGATATCTTTTTCCATTTCCTGTCTATAAACTTCTGAGGTTAGGAAGTGTGTGTAACCATTACTCAGGAACAACTAGATGTGATCAAGATACAGGTCAGGGTGGGGACCTGGGCAGGGTCATATCCATCGATGAGATTTAGCTCCCTGAGCACAGAAGTTCATGAAGATCCCTGCCTAGCCAGCCCCCTCTCAGAGACTCCTCTTGGGTCAAAGTCTTAGTTGGCCATATCTCTCTGAGTCCCCCTTAGCACTGTCCTGCAGGGTAAGGCTGTTCCACCAGGCCCCACCATAAGCCTCCTACTCTGGAGGTACGTGGGTTGCAACTTGGATTTGAGAGCTCTCTACCCTACAATTCTGAGCAAGCTGCTTTGCTCATGGTAACCCAGTAACAGTCAGTGGCTTCCTGCCTGGGTTTAGGAAAGTAGCTCAACCTGAGAACCAGGGAGGTTGCAGAGCCATTCAGGGAGTTCAGTGGCATGGTCCTGGCACCAGAGCACTTCCCCAGGGAGCCGGCCTGTGGGTTAGCATGCCAGGAGGGCTGCTGCTACCAGGGAGACAGCACCATGCCTGACACCCCCATGCACAGCTCGCTGCCAGGCCACAACTCAACACGGAAGATTTGCATGATCTGAGCCCAACTCAGCTGCAGTGGCACCTGCCAGTGTGGCTTCTCAGAGCTTGCATAAGCTCAAGCTCCATCCGGCGAGTGAACTTCCACCTTGGGGAAGCTCAGGAAGCTCGGCCCAGGCACAACTCTGTCTTTCCGTGCAGAGGCCCTGTGAACTCAGTCTGAACTCTGGCTCCATTCAGAAGGCCACCATGTGCTTCAAGGAGGGAAAGAGTGAAATCCCCTCACTTCATCCTCACTACCTCCTGTAAGCCCAGGCTTTACTCTTAGATAAGCTGTTAATGCAGCGTAGATGTCCTAATCACTCCTTTCAGATGAGGGACAGGGCAGAGCAAAGTGAGATGGTGAATGACAAGCCCCATCTGCAGGCCACCTCTGCTTGCTGGCTTCCTGCACACCACCTCTCTGTAGATCTGCACACAGTGTCCAAGGAGAGCAGAGGCAGAATCCAGAAGCAGAAATGCAGGCTGCAAACTAAAGAGCCCTGACCACTCTTTGGGACTGAATGTGTTATACATTCAGGCCTGACCCTTGTACACCCACTCACTCATGGGCTGGAAAGAGGGGCAGTTGGAAGGTGTGCCAGGTCACCAGGAAGTAATTTGTGTTTGCCAGGCCCCTCTGAAGTGGAGCAAGAGTCCTGTGTGAGCTGTGGCCTCTGCAGCCCTTGTGACCTAACTAGGCGAGATGCCCATCATCTCCATCCCACCCCTTGATAAATAAAGAGCTGGTGTTTGTCTCTCCTCTTCACTAACATGGAGGCCTAAACTCTGCTGAGCTTATCTATACAATGGATTTCCTGCTGGTGTTGGATCCTCCCCTAGCCCCAGTGAGTAATAATTTATATCGCCTGAGCACACAGACATGCTGACGTCCATGATGCTGGTGGCCTTGGCAGACCCCGATTCCCTCAGTCTGGGTGGGGATCTACAGACATTAACCCCAGCTGAGCTGACCCACACAGAACATCCCAGTTAGTGAGAGGGAGCAAGAATGGAGAGTCCTGAGAGGTTCTGCAAAGTGCAGGCACCCACCAGCCACGCATTGAGGCCTCCTGTGCACCAGGCTGGGTGC
This sequence comes from Ictidomys tridecemlineatus, assembly GCF_052094955.1. NCBI lineage: Eukaryota > Metazoa > Chordata > Mammalia > Rodentia > Sciuridae > Ictidomys > Ictidomys tridecemlineatus. The sequence continues at coordinate 50,007,947 of NC_135480.1, read as the reverse complement.
TGGGTGTTCAGAAATGCAGACACACAGAGTGGAGGAGCATTCCAACCCGCTCTGGATCAGACTTGGGTAATTCCGACCCAGAGCTTAGTTCTGGGGCAGCATTCAGAACAGAGCTGGCGGAGTGTTGAGGAGGGGTAGATAGTAGAGGACGCTTGAGGAAAGCATCAGTTCCTTTCCTGGAAGTTGGTCCTCAGCACTGAGGGCCTGGAGGTGTCGGGAAAGGGAAGTGCCCTTTGGGTTGAGTTAGCACCACCCTGTGCCTCTGTAGTCAGTTTGGGCCGTCAGCCGGGGTACTCCAAGGAGGCCCTCTTCTCGGCTGCTCCTCTGCCCAGGCATGCGGGTATTCAGCCTCTTGTCAGAATACCAAGGCCCTGTGCTGGTCATAGCAAGCATGTTTGAAGGGAAACTGGCCTGGCTCCTGCCAACAACCCCTCTTCCTGACCTTGATAACATCTGGGTGGAATTTTTTCCCCTTTATATAGCTAGGCCCATTGGTATTTGCTTTGACTTTGGATCACGGTATGATTGGCATCTCTGAAATTTCAGGCCCAAAATGTGTGCTGGAGCCTAGAACTGTGGGAAAGCTGGACTTCTGCTAATGGGATTTCGGGTGTGTCCAGGTGGAGCAGAAACAGTGCACTGGTAACTGTTTGCACACAAAATGCAGAGAGCAGCCCCAGCTGGCGGGGAGGGGTCTTCTGCCAGGGGGCAGTGATGGGTCAGGCCTGGTGGGAGGAAGCCTGCGGTGGAGTTGGAGGAGGCCTCCTCCCCTTCCTGCCCTTCCTCACCCCACATCCTTCATCACCCTCCCTCCACGTTCCTGGCCCTGGAGTGACCAAACTCGCAAACAGGAAAAGATGTACTAACTGCAAAGAAATGCAATGGGTCCAGACTTAACCCCAAAGCAAACCTCACAAGTGTGGGGTTTGGAGCATGCTTTAAAATGACCGTCATTGTCTGGCTATGTGCAGCGAGGAGCTGCCTGGGGTGTGAGATCAGGATGGAGCTGGGCTTGGGGAGTGGGTCCTCTCCAGGTGCCTCCAACTGGAGAGGAAGCCCGTGCCCCACACACCGGCTCACTCCCTGACTTCTCTGGGGTCTCTGGGGTGAGTCCTAGCTCATCGGGTGACTTCATTTCCCCTCGTTGGGTGTTCACAACTCTCTGGAAGGTTCCAACCAGTCAACCACACTGATTGTGGTGTGGGAGCTTCTGACATGCTTGATTGCACTTTCCCTTCGGGACCTTGGCGGCCCAGCTGAGTGATAGCTGGAGAGTGGAGGATTGTGTTCTTTTAAGATAAGGTTTGTTCATAAGCAGGAGGAAGTTTCCAGATGCCTCTGTGAAACTCTGAAGGCGTGAGGGTGGGTACGGGCCTTGCAGTTGCCCTTCTGGGCAGCCTCCAGCGCCAAGACCCCTTGCTCAGGAAGTGTCCCATGTTTCCCTGGTTTAGACACCTCTGGTGTACCACAAAACCTGGTTTGGATGGAAGGACTTTAGCCCCATACAGCTCTCCAGGTGGTCACATATCTTCCCTTCTGTCCTAACAGGCTTCTTCCCTGGAGAAGACATATTAACACACAGTGTCTTTCGAGGACCTAGTGTGGGATTTGCACAGAGCCCTATTTGCCATCTTTGCCCATGTGGCCCTGGTCCCCACAGGACCAAGGCCATACTCCTTCCCTTGGGATTTAAATCTTCAGCGTCTGGCTCCAGACTAACTCTCCTCTTTTTTTTTTTTTTAATCTCCTTTCCTTCTCTCCTCCCACCCTGAACTTCTCTTTCTCTTAGAACAGTCTGTCCCTTGGCTGAAATGTTCCTCTAATTATTATTCCTGGCAAGCTAGAAGCAGGACAGCATATGGGCTCTGGAATGAGACAACCCGGGTTCAAATCCTGGTGCTGTTCCTTTCAATCTGTGAAACCCTGGACCAGTCACCTAGCTGTGTTGTGCCTTGCTTTCCCCATCTGTGAAATGGGCCTAGTAATAGTTCCTTCCTGTGAGCAATAACAGGTCCTTAGAGTTGTCATGAGGATGAAAGCTCAGGCACTTGAAATATCTGACACGTAGTAAGAATTCGACATATGGAGGCTGCAATAAAAACTCTTAAAGAGCCTTCTCTGTGAAGTCATTTCCAAAAAAACTAGGCAGGATGAGCTTTTCCCTTTCTGGGCTCCCAAACTAACCCCATGAGGTTCCAGTTATTTATTTCCAAGTCTGAATTTACCTCTGGCCTGAGATTTCCTAGAATACAGGGACTAGATTTCAGCAATAGCAACATTTACATCAGTATGTGCCGGGCTCTCTACCGTAGGCTTTTTTCTCATGCAATTTTTTATCAAGACATAAACATTCACCCAATTAAACTATACAAGCCAGTGGTTTTCTTATATTCACAAAGTTGTGCAGACATTTTAAGAAGAAGCTCTGCATCCAGTAGCAGTCAGCCCCGGCAACCACAGATCTGCTCTCTGTCTCTGTGGATTTGCCTATTCTGGATATTTTGTAGAAGTAGAAATATATAGTACACACCCATTTGCCTCAAATTTCTTTTACTTAAGCCCAGTGTTTTGAGATTCATTAGGCATTCAAACCTATTCCTTTTGAAAGCTGAATAATATTCTATTGTAAGGACACATCACCTTTTGTAAATTCATCAACTAATGGACATTTGCATTGTTCCACTTTGGGGCTCTTGTGACCAATGCTGCCATGATCATCCATGCTCTGGTTTTCGTGTGGACATGTGTTTTCATTTCTCTTGGGTACATACATAGGGGTTGAATTGCCGGCCCACATGGTCACCCTAAATTTGACTATTCACATCAGCATTTGCATTCCTTTCAGTGATGAATGAGGATTCAAATCTCTCCATTTCCTCACGAATACTTTATTCTCTTTTTTTTATTATCGCCATCTTAGTATGGAGTATGAAGCGACATCTCATTGTGGCTTTGGTTCACATTCCCCTGGTGGCTAATGGTATTGGGCATCTTTTCATGTACTTACCAACCATTTGTACGTGTTCTTTGGAGAAATATCTATCCAAATTCCTTGTCTCCTCTTTAATTAGGCTGTTTGTATTTTTGTTGTTGAATTGTAAAAATTCTTTGCATATTTTGGATACAAGTCTCTCATCAGATATATATAATTGACACATAGTTTCTCTCACCTGGAGGGATGTCTTTTCATTTTTTTGACAGTATCCTTAGAAGCACCAAAGTTTTAAATTTTGACAAAGTATCAATTTTTTTCTTCTGTTGCTTGTGACCTTGGTGTTATATCAAATAAACTATTGCTTAATTCAAAATCACAAAGATGTACTTTATACTTTTAAAAAGTTTTCTTTTTTGTAGTGAAAAATTGGGCTCCATTTGTGTACAGTAAATCAAAGAGCATTCTGCTGTCATGTATAACTGATTAGAATTGAAAAAATAAAATAAAATAAAGTTATCTTATTGACGATAACCCCGAAAGGAAAAATGACTCTTTGCAGACCCACTTTACAGATAAGGAAACCCAAGGGCCAAATGCCAGATCTGGGATTTGAACTTGGTTTCAGTTTCACTCTAAACCTCATGCACATCTTGCTGTGCCTTCTCCCCAAGTCTCTGTACCTCTGCGTCCCCACAGGGCTTGCTCAGTGACTGGTGCACTGTCGGCCCACAGGTCATGTGCACTGGATGGAGGAATGGTCTGCCCTGGTCGGTGTGCACGTGCCTCGCAGGCTGGCTTAGGTGGGTTGGGGCTTGCTCCTCAGTTACACCACTGACGAGATGCAAGAGGTCACCCGGCATCTCTCCTCTACTCTGCAGTGTCTCATCGTTGGGGGAGGACCATGTGGCTTGCGCACTGCCATCGAGCTTGCCTACCTGGGAGCCAAAGTGGTCGTGGTGGAGAAGAGGGACACCTTCTCCCGGAACAATGTGCTGCACCTCTGGCCTTTCACCATCCACGACCTAAGGGGCCTGGGAGCCAAGAAGTTCTACGGGAAGTTCTGCGCCGGCTCCATCGACCACATCAGTGAGTAGACTATGGGTGGTGCTCCAGGAAGGTCAAGATCCTCCCTGGGTTTGTCTCTGCATCTAGAAGGCCCAGATAGTTCCCTCTGGGAAATCACTGGAGGATCCATGCTTCCAACTGGTGTATTTGGTGTAGGCCTGCTTTGGACCTACTATGCTGACACATAGTAGGTATTCAGGAAACGCTTTGCGTCCAGCATGTACAGTGAGAAAGAGGCAGCCACGGTCCCCAGATTTGGGACTCCAGAGCTGCCTTCCCTGACTTTCCCCTGCTTTCTGTGGGGATGGGTGTGGGGAAGGGGAGCAGAGTTCGGGTGAGAATGACGAGAGGGAAATATCCGCCACACAGGGCGTGATCTGTTTGGACACAGGAGAGTTCGCCAGCAGTGGCCTCAGAGTTTATTCCCTCTTTGGGATGTGAAAATTCCGATAGTCCAGTGGAAAGAAATTTGGATTTGCCCAGAAAGCTGCAGCGTCAGCGGTCAGGATGTTCTGCCCCACCCTTGGAAGAATGTGTGGTGTCCATTACCCACGTAGAGCAAGGACACTGAACACCACTTCTTATCAGGCCCTCCTGGGAAGCAGCACAGCCCAGCAGGCTTGGTGGGCCCCGGGGCTGTGGACTGGGCTTCCCAGCAGGGAGCCCCTCCTGCCCTCACCCACAGGCTCTATCTCACCCCTAGACCTTGGAAAGAAGTGCCAGAAAGGCTCTGGGAATGAGAGTGAAACATTCAGAACCATTTCTGTGGAGGGGAGCTCTGGTCCCTGTGAAGACTGGCAGGGGAAATTTATTGAGCATCTACTGTGTGCTGGAACCAGAGAGAGACCAGGAACCTTGGCCCTGTGAGGAGAGGCCAGGCCTCCCCTGAAGGAGTTTTGTGGCCAGAGGTGGTTGGGGCTTTTCCTAGCCCACCGACTGGCTTCTGTTCGGACCATCCCTGCTGTCTCCAGCCCCAGCTGAATCCTGTGCTTGGCCTTGCTCAGCAGTTCTTGGCAGGTCCTGTGTTGGCAACCTCCTCCACTTCCCACTGAGGTGGTTCCCACCCTCACCCCAGCCTCTTGCTCTTAGCAGAGGGTCCCTCTCCTGCACTCTGGGGAAGAGCGGCCACTGATGCCACACCCTGCTCTAGCCCCTGTGCCTCCTCCTGCCTGCTCACCTGTTCCTTGCTTGCACCTGCAGTCAGAGGTAGACCTGGATATCTCCTCTCAGACCGCAACCCCGCCTTGGCTCCCTCCCCTCCTTTTACCTGCTCCTCCCACAGGCCTTCCTGCTCCTCATGTCTCACTGAGCCTCCAGGCCTCTGTGTGTGCCCCAGGACCATCTTGACCTCAGAATGTCCATTCTGGAAAGAGGAGGTGTGGGCTCTTGCACCCTTCATTCCCACCTTCCCCCATGACAGCCCGATCTCTCCCCACCACCCAAGTCTGCAGAAGCCTCCTGCCCCCAACTTCCCTGACCTCCTGTGAGATTTGATATTCTTGGTTCCACCTCTCTTAGCTTCCAGGACCCCAGCTCAGGCCCTGTTCTCCACCACCACCCCCTACAACCACCGTGCCCAGCTCCATTCTTCTTACCTGTGTTTCCCCCATGAGAGAGTGTGTCCCCACCTCCCATGCTGAGCCTGGCACCTGACGCATGGTAGATGCTCAGCAAATATTAAATGAGCTCAACCTGTGACATACAGAGAGGCCCGTGGAGAGTTTAGAACTGCTCACTCTGTGGAAGAATACCTGGAGGGATGCCCATCTGAACAGAATGGTGGGAGTCAAAATAGGGAAATGAGGTTCTACTCATTGGGAGAATTTTGAGAGTAAACAGGAAGTGGAGAACCTGACCCTTACTTACCCTTGGAGGGCAAAGAGCTGGGGCACAGCCTCCCCACCATGAGCCGCTGGATCACTGTCCTCCCTGGTTGCTCTTCGCTCTCTGTGGGCTCCTCTTTCCATCTTTACCTTACCAAGCCCAGAGCCCAGCTCAGGAAGGAGGCAGGAGAGACGAACCCCGCTCCCTAGGACGTCACCCAGCGCTAGAGCAGGAACTTTGAATCCTGACAGATCCAGGCCCACCTTCTAGTTCTGCTCCTGTGTGACCTCAAGCAAGTCACTTAACCTCAGTTTCTCATAGATAAAAATGAGAATAATGATTGTACTAAAGGGCTGCTGTAAAATACAGAGTGTCTGTCGCCAAAATCAGTGCTCGGGGATGATCATGGTGGGTGTATTGCCACACCCTGATCCCTGAGCAGTGATTGTGCAGTGTTCTGCACACAGGAGGTGCTAATGACGGTTCTTCTCCGCCTCTGTCTTCCTCACAGGTATTCGTCAACTGCAGCTCATCCTATTCAAGGTGGCCCTGATGCTGGGAGTTGAAATCCATGTGAACGTGGAGTTCGTGAAGGTTCTGGAGCCTCCTGAAGATCAGGAAAATCAAAGTACAGTGCAGTTTTCCTTTTCCGTCTCCAAGTCAGATATTGCAAACCAGAAGCGACACTTGCAGCTGTCAGAGGGTGCTTCTGTGAGAGTTATTTTTATTGAGAGCTGTCTGGCACACTTCCAGCCAGGGATAGTTTACCTTTTTTGACCATCGCTATTGCTCCTACCCTCCAGGGAGGAGGAGGGTAGGATTATTATTAAGCCATCAAACCTATAATTTGGTGGCCTTGTCCTTAGGAGATGCTATTTTGACAAATTGAGTCCAGTCGATAGCAAGAAAGAAGACATAGATTTGGTGGTTGGTGAAGTTCATTCACATGCACTCCAAGTTATGCATGAGAGTTCACACCAAGTTATGCATGAGAGTTCACACGTAGGTGTGTGGATGCACCTGTTGGACCCACAAGGTATTTCAAAATCTAGTACAGAAAGTGAGGCTTCTAGAACAACTATGAGATAAAGGTTCAGTGTATTTCTCAGTCAATTTTTTTAGTTATACATGGACACAGCACCTTTTTTTTTTAAATTTACTTTTATGTGGTGCTGAGGATTGAACCCAGTGCTTCACACATTCTACTGCTCAGCCATACTCCAGCCGCCATCAATAATATTTTTAATCATATTGAGGTTTAACTTATAAGCCATTAAATTCACCCATATAGATATACCCTATTTAGTAACATTTCTCTTGCTCCTTTTAGTATGCTTATTTAAGTTCAGATCCCTTAGACTCACTGAGGTCAGAGAGGTTGTTCATGAAGCCTCTGCATCTTTCTTACTGTCAACATCTTCTACTGCCCAGGAGGGGCTAAGAGTTCTGAGCCAGGTGCTGTTGGAAACCTCCAGTTTCCTGCTTGGGGTATACCTCGTTTCTCCTTCCCTCTGCCCAGCATTTGTGAGAATTTAAGGGGGCCCTTTGTTGGCTTTTCTAGCGGGACACTATTTATTACCTGGCACTCAGGGATGTGTGCTCCTGACTGGCATCTCTACTAGACACACAGGCTGTCCCTGAAAATGTTTTTTTTTCCCAAGGCAGCGAACTCCACAACAGAACATTTTGAGCATGAAGTAGAAATGCAAATTGTTTTTGTTCTCATTCTTTTGGGTCCGTTGAGCATTAAGAAGGTACTGAGTAATGTGAGGGAATGTGAAGAGAACACAGCAGAATCTAGTGAGAAAAATACTGTGCACGGGGGACTAGTTTGGGAATCATTTGGGATAAACTTCCAGTGAAGGCCAGTGAAACTAGGCATGGAGCTGCGTTGCTGGTTTACTTTGTCCCGGGCTGCACTGACACTAAAGCCAGCAGATGCCAAGTAGAACGTGACCGTGGGCTGCCTTGTCCCTTCCCCTGAAGGCTCTGCCTGGGCAGCATGGTCCATTTCTCATGGCCAACACACAGAGCTGTCATCACCTTCCTCCCACTGCTCCCTGTCGCTCATCTCCCCTTTGTGTCCTGCAGAAATTGGCTGGCGGGCAGAATTCCTGCCTGCAGACCACGCCCTGTCGGAGTTCGAATTTGACGTCATCATTGGTGCTGATGGCCGTAGGAACACCCTGGAAGGTGAAGGCTCTTCCTCTTGGGATGGGGGTGGGGAGAGTGGGAGGGATTGGAGACAGTGGGTGAATGGCAGGTGCCAAAGCTGGGGGAGCTTCTCAGAGGGCAGGTGTCCCATCCTGCCTGAGGTAGGTGGGCAGGGCTCCAAGAGGCTGGGAGTGAGAGGGCAACCATTTCATGCTCTCTGGACCTTGGTTTTCCCAGCTCTAAACTGAGGGTAGCAGAACCCATTCAGAGCACTGTGCTGAGGATTGGAGACTCACCTATTCTGCGATTATTCTGCGATTCCCAGACTCACTGATATGTAAAAATGCGTTATAAAGGTTAAGTGCTGTGGGAAAAATCAACTTGCATTTATTGAGCACCTCCTGATGTGCAAGCCAGGGTGCCGAGCACTTTAATAAGTACTTCATCTGGGACAAACACTTCATGCGGTTAATGGTGTTTGTTCACATTCAAGTGCTCTGCTAACGGAAGGAGGTAGAGAAAGAGTCTCCCCCTCCTCTTTCCACAACACTTAAGCACACCCACTGCTGGGTAGTTAGATAAGGTCTGCCAAACTGTCACCGTACAAAACCGTTCTTCGCTGGGTCCTAGAGTTGGATGTACAGTGTGCTTTCCTGGGGTGAGATCCAGTTTGGGTGAGAGAGAAACCCTAATAGTAGGAGATGCAGCAGTCACGTCCATCCCAGACCCCGAATCAATTAGGCTACTGGGTGTCCTGATTTATAGTAGCAGTACTGATTGAAAACCACAGGTCATAACGAATACGGCCCCCCATGGCATCTCTTAGACTAGGGACAACACTGCTTTTTGAGCTTGCCCCCCTTGAGGGCCACAAGTTGCCAGTGTCTGATGGGGAGGGCACCCCCTGAGCACAGGACACATATTTCAGAATGTCTAGTCCTTCTGGTTCAGGCCCTTCCCTGGGTGATCTTGACCACCACCGCCACCTTCTGATGTCACTTCTGTTCCCTCACAGTCACTACCCAATATCTGACAGGACATCTTAGGCAATTCTAGCTCCCAATCTGGATGTGGTACTCTGGATTTCCTATGTTTCCTGTAACTTTGACAAAGGTCTAATGAGGAACAACTTGAAGGAGAGGTTCCAAGTAGAAACCCAAGGTTTCTGTCAGAGGAATTTTGGGCAGAGGGTTGGGCACCAGCATGAGGCCGGAGTACATGGTGAGAGGATGTGCAGGGAATTCCCAAGGTGATGCTGGGGCAGGTCTGTGTCTGTGTGACTAGGGTCTTAGTCTGTTTTCTGGTGCTATTATAGAATATATGAGTCTGGGAAATTTATTAAACATAGAGGTTTATTTAGCTCATGATTCTGGAAGCTGAAAGACCAAGAGCCTGGCACCAGAGTCTGGCAAGGGCTCTCGTGCCACATCCTAACATGACAGGGGGCATCCCATGGCAAGACAGAACCAGCTGACCAAGAGAGCTCCCAGGATGGCCTGTCAATGCACAAATTCTTGCACAAATGAATCCAATCTTGAAGGCAGAGCCTTTTGACACAATCGCTTCCCTAAGGCCCCTCTCCAGCTACTGTGACATATAAATGGGGGGATTCAGCTTCCAACACAGGAATGCAGGGGACACATTCAAACCATAGCTACTGGGCCCTGGAATCAAGCAGCTAAGCAGCCTATCTGGGGTGGGAGTGGGAGGATTCAGGACTACAGGAAAACTAGACAGAAAAGGAAGAGGAGGAGAAGGTTCCACACCACCTGCTGTGATCCCACATTACCACCTTTCAACACAAGTTTTCCTGTAAACCATTGAGAACCAAGACCCCTAAGGATGTAGTCCTATGTAGTCCTACACAGTCAATGTACTATACATTTCAAGAGAGCTACAAGAGTGAATGTTGAATGGCCTCCGCCTAAAGAAATAATGAAGGTTTGAGGAGATGAGCTAATTACCCTGATTTGATTATTGCTTATTACATATATATGTATCAAGTATCACATTGTATGCCATAAGCATGCACAATTATCTTGTGTCAATTTAAACAAGAAATAAAAATTTAAGAAGAACCATAAGGAATTAGAGTACTAAGTTAATTTGTGTTCATAATATATTTATTGGATGTGTACTAAGTGCCTGTCACCGGGAATTAGTATATTAGTTTCCCACGGCTGCTCTAAGGAAGTGCCACAAACTGACCTAGTTCTGGAGGCTGGAAGTCCACAACCAAGTTGCCCTCAGGGTTAATTCCTTTTGAGGGCTGTGGGAAGAATGGGTCCCCTGCCCCTCTCCTGGCTGCTGGTGTTTGCTGCAGTCTTGGTATCCCTTGGGTTATGATCTTTATCTTCACAGGATGGTCTGTCTCCCCCTGGGCACCTGTGTGTCCTTCTTTCCCCTGTCTATGAGAACGTCAATCATATTGGAGTAGGGGGCTCTTCTGTAGAAGGGTGAGCTCTGGGAATAGTTCCCTGCTGGGGAAGATCATTTGGGCCATTGCCAAGCCTAAGGTGTTGGTTTAGGGAAGGACAGAGTCCCACTGACTTTGCAAGCCTCTCATGACATGTTGTTTCCTCTTGGGAGCAAACCTGCCATTTCTGCGGGCTCCTGTCCTCCAGAGGCCTAGAGGCCTGGTTTCGCTGGCCCATGGGCACTGAGGAGGACTCTCTCCGTGATGGTTTTCAGTGTTCGTGCCCAACCCAGAAGACTGACTCCGCTGTCTCCTTCCCCTCCCAGGGTTCAGGAGAAAGGAGTTCCGGGGGAAGCTGGCTATTGCCATCACTGCCAACTTCATAAACAGAAACAGCACAGCGGAGGCCAAGGTGGAAGAGATCAGCGGCGTGGCCTTCATCTTCAACCAGAAATTTTTTCAGGACCTGAAAGAAGAAACAGGTGAGACCTTCTCCTCTGTCCCAGCTAGCTCTTGTCCATATTTTCTAGGGTATCTAGAGGGGCACGGTGGCTTCACGGGCTCCAGGGACTGGGAGACTCAAACTGAGAGTGTGAAAGCAGAGATTTCTCCTTATGGTAATAAGTGGGCAGCGTTCCTTCAAGGGGTTCTTGATGGAACATTCTGGATGTTTTACCTGAAAATGGATAACAAAGCACTAACTCTGTCGACATTTACCGAGTGCCTGCAGTGTGCCAGTGCTCCGTATTGTAGAGCAAGGTCAAAGTCGGCATGATCCTCCCCCACCCCGACATAGACCATCAAGGATCCACATAAAATGCCCTAATGCAAGATGGTCAGCGCTGCACCCGGGCCAGTGTGAGACTCAGGGGTGCTCTGGGAGCCAGGAACCTGCAGGTAGTACCTAAAGAAGCACATGTGCTGCACGCCAGCTGTCACACTCCAAGGGATGTCCAGGGATGCCACTCACTGGCAGCATTTGACATCCAGCCACGGGCCTGGAGAACAGAGGCGCTGATTCACTCACTCAGTGGCCGCTACGTGCCAGATACTGCTTTGGGGCCTGAGTTAGACCAATGAAGGAGACCAAATCCCTCCCTCCCAGGACCTATATTCGTGCTATGGAGGGAGATAATCAATAAACAGATAAAGTGACAGGTCGGGCAGCCGTAAGGATGGTGGAGAAAACAAAGTGAGGGGAAAGCAAGGGATGAACCACCTGTTCCCAATTAAATAAATTCCAGATTTTTTCTTTTTTTGGGGGCGGGTGGTAAGTACTAGGGATTGAACCCAGGGATGCTTAGCCACTGAGCCACATCCCCAGTCATTCATATATATATATATATATATATATATATTTTTTTTTTTTTCTTCAGACAGGGACTTGCTAAATTACTTGGGGCCTCACTAAGTTGCTGAGGCTGTTTTTGAACTTGCAGGTCCTCCTGCCTCAGCCTCCTGAGTCACTGAGGTTACAGGTGTGTGCTACCACATCCAGCTTTCTTTCTTTCTTTTTTTTTTTTTTTGAGAGAGAGAGAGAGAGAGAGAGAGAGAGAGAGAGAGAGAGAATTTTTTAATATTTATCTATTTTCTTTAGCTTTTAGCAGACACAACACCTTTTTTTGTATGTGGTGCTGAGGATCGAACCCAGCGCTGCGTGCATGCCAGGCAAGCACGCTACCGCTTGAGCCACATCTTGCTTTTTTTTTAAGTTGACTAACAATGTGTATTTTCCCTTCAAAAGGCAGTGTGATAACAATGTTAAATACTATCTTCTGCTGGAGGTAAACCATGTGCTTTTTGACCCCCGGTACAGCACCTTCACTGCTTTTCTGCTTTTCTCACTCAGAGTCACATTTAAGATATCGCCCATATTTCTCATTCAATGTCACATTTTCAACATAGTCCTCCTGACGGTCAGTTTTGAGGGCAGTGGAACATCTCACCAAGGAGGTGTCACTGCTTTTAAGCCCCAGATTAGCAAACCATGGCTGGCCACATGTTTTTATATTGTCTTTGAGCAAAGAACGACTTTGTATTTTGAAAGTTGCTAAAGAAAAAAAATCACAAGTATACTATTTTTTGATGCATGAAAATTACATGAAATTTAAGTTTTGATGTCCCTAAGTAAAAGTTGGTGACAACACAACCGTGCCTGTTCCATGAGTTCTTACAACAGGGACCATATGGATCACACAGTCAAAAATGTTTACCATTGGGCCCTTTGAAAAATATTTGCTGACCTCTGATTTAAACCTTTCACGATTTACTGTTGCAGATAAGACTGTTTCTGTTGAATCTATCTTTAAACTTATTTTCTAGGAATGAGATTAATTTTGGAACCAGACTGCCTTTCACTGTTCACAATGAAATGCATCCAGTGACTCTTTGAGTTTCCCCACCGTTGCATAACTTTATTGAGTTTTAATATTTCCTTCCAGCATTTGCATCCTTTTGGGTTATTTAACAATTCTCCAACACTTCCTTTCCCTCAAAGCCAAGAAAACAGATATTTAAACCACCAAGTAATAAATTCTGACGGGACATTGAATGTTTCAATGTGCTTCCTTTAAACTTTGCTGAGGTTCTCGCCTTGGGCCGTTGTTTCACAAAGTGCCCTCACACAGTGACAGGGACACTTCCTCTGGTTCTTTTGGGGGTCCTCTGCATTCATGGCTGTTCCCTACTGCACTGTAGCAAAGGTCCCTGCAGTTGCCCAGCCCAACTCCCTTGTGTGGCATGCTGATGGGTCTCCAGGTGTCTGTTCCTTCCTCTCCCTTTAAATAAACTAGTGCAGTGGTTCTCCCACTCAAGTATGCATCAGAATCACCCCGACAGCTTGTTAAAACCCTGGGTGCTGGCCCAATCCCCAGAGTTTCTGATGCAGTAGGTCATGGATAATCTGCTGATAAACTGTGTTTTTAGGGACCACACTTTGAGAACAACTGACTAAGCTCTCATTTCTCAATGTGGTTTTTGCAGAAACCCAAAGTGCAAAAAAAATATACACCAGGCCTCTAATCTGAGTTGTTCCTACTGCCACACCTGGGTTTTCACTTACAAGGAAGGAAATGGTAGGAGCATCCCTTAGTGTAGCCTGAGGAGAATTTCCACAGCTCTGGCCACATGGAGGGCACAGTGGATAGTGCTCAGAGCCATACAGGCTCGGATTCAAATCATTGCTGTTTAGCTTCCATGGCCAGGTCCACCAGTTTCTGTAACATCTTACTCAGCTCCACCCTAGAAATACTGGCTCACAACCCGTGTGCATATTGTGAATTAAAACAACAACAACAACAATGTCCTTCTGTGATTATAAATGCTAGCTGTAAAACTCAGGTAACTTTGGGTTCTCTCTTATCTTCTCAGCCTTGTGTCTTAAACTCAGTCTTGCACGAAGATTCTGCAGATAAATAATGAGCCCTGCCATAAATTGCTGTGAACATACTTTATATCCAGAGATGCAAAAAAAAATTGTGCTCTATATGTGTAATAAGGATTGTAATCCATTCCACTGTGTCGTGTATTTAAAAAAATAATAAAATCAATTAAAAAATACACCTGCACAGGGTAAAGGCCATCCTTGGTGGCCATGGCAAATTAAGGATGGGTATCAGTAGAAACCAACCCTGAGATCTCTTAAGTCTAGGATCTTGGACTTATAGCCTTAGAATGGTATGAAAATAAATTTTCTTGTTTACATAAAAAATAATAATAATAATAATGAGACCTGCAATGAGGCAAAACACAGTTCCCGGCACTCAGCCGGCTTTGGGGAAGTAACCTGGGTCTGAACACTTCTCTTTTCAGGGATCGATCTTGAGAACATTGTTTACTACAAGGACAGCACCCACTATTTTGTCATGACTGCCAAGAAGCAGAGCCTGCTGGACAAAGGTGTCATCATTAATGTATGTACCTTGGCTCATTTCTCACCTGCCTTTCCCTTTGTGACCTGGGCTGGCAGCACCAGCAGGTGTGGGAGAAGACATTCTCCTGCCAGGAACTGAGCACAGGGAGGAGACAGAAGGGGCCTCCCACTTCCCCCATTCCTCGCCCTTCTCCTTGTATGAGTGCTGGGTAAAGGAGCCATGCCCAGGCCTGGAGAGAGGCTTCTGCAGAGCTGTGTGCTGGTGTTAGTGTGGATCAGCCAAGTCTTCACTAGAAGGTCACATGGAGACAGATGGGGGCTGATTGTCCTGGTAGAACACAGAGATGCTTTCACTTGAAAATTTCATGCTGTGTCCCCTTGTTGTGGAACGGGGGAAAGCTCACTATTTGCCACATACTAACTCATAATCAACTGTTCATTTTTTATTTTCTGAAACTCAGTCATCCTGTCTACAAAATAGGAATGATTTCTATCGGAAAGGGTTCTTGAGTGGAGTGTGTGTGTGTTTCAATGTATACATTCATACGTGTACACATACATACGCACACACATGGAGCGCCTGGCATGTGATGGGTTTGCAGATTCCCTCCATAACTTCTCAAACTTGTTTGGACACCCACTTTTTTTGTCCTGCTGGCTTCCTGGCTTCTGCTTTGTGGCTTTGCATCTTCAAGGAACAAGGTTGGAGGGAAGAGGCATATGGAGTGGTGGGCCCTGGACTTGTAGCTCCTCTGGTCAGGTTTTAGCCTTCCCAGAGCCCCTGTTCTCACCTGCACCGCCACCACTGCATGCTCAAGATAAGCATCGTGCAGCCCCAGGTCAGCCTGCTCCCCGATGCTGGCCTACAGCCCAAGCAGCATGGTGACTATTCATTGCTGCTTGTCAGAGAAGAATGTGCCTCTCTTCTCGCCAGCCTGTGCTGGCAGCCGGCCGGGTGGCATTTGTAACCCAGCCCTCCCCTGGGTCTCCTCCACATTGGCTCAGGCCTTTGCTGAGAGCCTGGGTTGTGGATGGAGGCTGCAGATGGGGGCTGCCGGGTGAGGCTGGCTGAGCACACCCTCAGAGGTGCGAGCGCTGGGCTTCAACAGCTGGTGTCCATTGCCCAGGGGTCGTTCTAGGGGTCGTTCTGCTGCCCTACAGCTGGCCCTCCTGAGGTTGCCCCCTGAGTGTCTGGCACTGGCTGTCAGAAGCAGTGCAGGGCAGGGCCAGCGTGTGGGGTGCAGGTGCAGTAGGCACCTTTGCCGGAGTGTGACTGGGGTATTGCGTTTCACTGTCCGAGTGCCCCACACTCCTGGGATGCTAAGGTCACCTTCAGGTCATCCCAGGGCATGTGTCCAGGCAATGACATGTTGCTCAAGGTGGCTAGATTCCTTGGCAGTCATCACAGCCCTTCCATGTTCCCATCTTGGGCTCTGTTTCATGGTGCAGGTTCCAGAGTATGATCTGCTCTGCTTGCACGGTGGCTTTGGGGAGCTGGGAGTGGATCCCAGGCCTGTGATGACCTCTCCAAGGCCTCTCCTCCCCCCGAGGACTCCTCAACCTCCTGAGATGGTGCCAAGGGCCTCAAGGGCCACAGCACAAACTCACATCTAGAAATCGGAGGCCATAGGCTGGACCTGGGAGAACAGGACTCTGCTTGGGATTGGGAGCTCTGGCCTGAGTTTCCGGTGTCTGGCCAACTCTACGGCGTGAGTGTGGCCCACCTACCCAGCCGCTCACGTTGGCATTCTTCTCTTGCCCCCAGAGAAGGGACAAGTCCTCCTCATTATCCTCTCCCTATGTAGGTCAGCATTGTCCTACAGGTGCCCCAGGTGCTGCATAAGTGTCTGTTGAATGACTGACTGCCCTCTGGACAAGAGATCTCCCTTACCTGGGTCCCTGTCTATTCCAGCTGATCCCTGGGCTTCCCTTCATGGTTCTTAAAGGGAGAGTAAAATTTCTCCTCTAGAAACCCTGCCTCTGGGCTCCCAGCTGTGTTGAGCTTTCTCTTACCCCAAGGAGTACACCCATCCCAGAGCCTCCCCGGGCCCCTCTTCCCTGGCCCATGCCCACTCAGGCTGTGGTCACCACAGGCAATTCTCACTACAGTGTGGCATGGGTCCCCATCTGGGCTGTCTCTGTGCTGCACCCTGCCTCCTGTGAAGGTTTGGGTGGGCCTTCCCCCCTTCTCTTCCATCCAGCTCAGCAATGGGGCAACTCTGCTTCCTATTGGATGCCTCACCCTTCACTCATTTTTGTGGCTTCCCTCCCCCACTGTCCCATCTCTCTAATTTAGCATCCAGTCTCCCTTCAGTCTTTCCTACAGGCCATGGAAAATCAGGCCCAAATGTGTCCTCCTGCCCCACTTTTACTGTATTTTAGAACAACCACCCCAGGCCTGCCCACTTCATCTAAAATCCTGTTCCCTGCCCTTCTGCCCTGATTTTCCTATTGTCCTTGTTCTTACCTCCTCTTGAGGGTTCTGCCTCCAACTCCCTTGCCCAGGACTCCCCTCAGCAGCATCAGGCAGTGGGGGCTCTGATTCAGGTCCAAGCCCAGGTCTGCACCCTCTGTCACGTCCCCACATTCCTGCTTGGGGTCTGCACCAGGCAGTATCTTCACTGTAGTGTGGCACCACGTGTAGCTCATGGTCCCCCTGAGGGGGCCCGGGCATGTTCTGAGGGGAAGTGTGCGTGTGCCCCCTCCATGCCATCCTCCTGCATCTCATCATCACTCCCTCCAGGGAGGCCAGTGAGCATGGGACCAGGAATAGGTGTCAAAAAAAAAAACAAAAAACACCCAACTAACTGCAACTCCATCTCAACACCAGGACCGACAAAGGACTCTCGGACCAGTGCTAGAAGCAATTGGGGAATGGTGGGGTATGAGTGTGGACATATTAGAAGTTCAACAAGGTGTTTGAAATGATGGCTCTTCTGAAAACGAAGACAGGAGGTCACTGTGGGTGCAGGTGAGGCTGAGCCTCTTGGGACCTGCAAAAGCTTGTGCCAGCACCTTGGGCAGGTAGAGGTTGTACCTCACCACATGCCACTTTTCGTGTCCCCATGAATTACTGGGGACAGGCATTCCCATCCATTTCCATCCACTTCTCACATACCTGGAGATTTCACATACTTAGTCTCATTCAGTCTTCATGTGGCTCCGTGTGGTAGATTCCATTACTCCCATTTTAGAATGAGAAAACAGAGGCTCAGCACCAAGTTAAACGACTTGCCCAATATAGTTAATGAACACAGAGGTGAAATTTGTCCCATTGCCCTTGCTGACTGCAAAGCCTGTGTCCATCCTATGGGCCACTTCTTCACCCTATGAGGCATATGAGATTTTTTTTTTCTTTTTCCTTTTTTTTTGCAGGGTGGGGGCCGGTACTCAGGATTGAACCCAGGGGCACTTAACCATTGAGCCATACCTCTAGAGCTTTTTTTTATATTTTACTTAGAGAGAGGGTCTCTGAGTTGCTTAGGGCCTCACTAAGTTGCTGAGGCTGGCTTTGAACTTGTAATCCTCCTGCCTCAGCCTCCCAAGCCACTGGGATTACAGGTGTGTTCCACCATGCCCGGCCATGTTTTCTGTGTCATCTTTGGAACGTGGCCTTTTAGTTTGCCACCTGATGGGCAGATTAGTCTCTGGGTCTGGTCTACACTGCTTTCTTCCTTCTCTGACGTCCTGTGGTGCACCACCAGGATGGTTGGACCTCCTCGTCCTCTAAGCTCAGGGTGCTCCACCCCACGCAGGGAAGTAGAATAATGAACACCCTAAGAGCAAAGCCAAGCCATGAGCAGCCCTCAGCCTCTCAGGAAAGGAGTATCTGATTCTGGAAAGAAAGTTTGAGTGTTATGCTGAGCACCCCCCCACCCCACCCCCGCTGTCTTTTTTGACTACTCAATGCAACGTATCTGGATCACATTAGCTTAGCGGAGTCCACTATTAAATCACACTTACTGACTTGCTCCTTTGTCTTTTAATTGTGTTAGAAGTTATCGCAAGAACCAGTCATGAGGAATGTGTTTCTTATTTGCTGTAAGACCATTATCAAGTACACTGCTCATTACATACAACTCTCGGTGCTGGCTGTCAAAATTCCTACGTGAGACAGATCTTTTAGAATTTAGTGCCAGGAAAAAATGACCTCCCCCGAGAAATAGCTATGCTTCCTTCTTTCTGATAAGGAAAGCCCTGTAACATATCACATTTCCCTTTTGCCTTGGATGCCAGGAAGCTCCAAGCCAAATTTGATGCTTAATCACAACCGTGTTAACCCTCACAGCTGGCTGATTGGCTTCCTCCCTATTCCCTCGGCCCTGGTTGTCTATTTCTGTTTTGATTAGCCTCACTGTGTAGGCCTAGGCCAAGTCCTTTTGCCTAGAGAGGATGTGACTCCTACCCTGCAGAGGGGCAGGCTGCTGCACTGTTCTGGTCTTCCCTAGGACTACATCGACACAGAGATGCTGCTGTGTGCTGAGAACGTGAACCAGGAAAACCTGCTCTCCTACGCCAGGGAAGCTGCAGACTTTGCCACCAACTACCAGCTGCCGTCCTTAGACTTTGCCATGAACCACTATGGGCAGCCCGATGTGGCCATGTTCGACTTCACCTCCATGTACGCATCCGAGAATGCAGCCTTGGTGCGTGAACGTCAGTCGCACCAGCTGCTGGTGGCCCTCGTGGGTGACAGCTTGCTCGAGGTAACGCTTGTGTGTGGAGCCCCTCATTCCTGCAAAGAGACAGATCCCTGCATTTAACTCCAGCTGGTAGCATCTGCTGTTGCACAGCTTTGGGAAGGACAGGCTCAGCCAGTGTCAGGACTCTGCCAGGGCCACCTGGCCCCAGGCCTGCCCTTTCACTGAATCCCAAAGAACCCTCCTGCCTACATGTGGGTGGGAGCACTTTCTCTCCCATCTCCAGATTTTTTTTTTTTTTTTTTTGGTTCTGGGAATTGAACCCAAGGGCAGTAACCACAGAGCCACATCCCCAGCCCTTTTATATTTTATTTAGACACAGGGTCTCACTAAGTTGCTTAGGGCCTCACTAAATTGCTGAGGCTGGCCTTGAACTCATGATCCTCCTGCCTCAGCCTCCCAAGCTGCTGGGATTAAAGGCATGCACCACCACGCCCAGCTAGGCTGACTTCTTTGTTGAAGTACAAAATTAGGCAGCCTGGTCTGGACCATTGGGCTGTCCTCAGAGCATGTGTATCGTGAGCCAGGCAAAGACTCCTCACTCATGTGGGTGGCCCTTTGTGACCTTTCAATGTGGAGATCTTTTTAGGGTGCAAGAGAAGCCTGGGAGCCCCAGTGTGGTTTCCCAGCCATGACTTCCCTGCTCAAACCTGCCAGTATCAGAATCCTTAGCTTGAATGGATGTTTTCAGAAGGGATCAAATTTTATCTTCATGTAAGCACGGATCAAACCACGTTTATGTGTTGATCCCAGGTACAGAGTCAGAGTCGGAACCATGCTTTAGGTGCTCATGACAAGTGCGCTGGGCTCAGCTTGGCTGAACTGGTCCTCACTCACCATTGTGCGTGGACACTCTCCTTGGCTCTGTATTTGAGCATCCAACACCCACCGTCCCAATGTCTCTCCCAGCCTTCCTTCCTGCCGTGCTCTGTGCTACACCCAAATCAGATGGGCTCTTCCTCCATCAGCCCCTGAGTTTTGTCCACACTGTTTCCAGAGGGATCATGATCAGACTCACTGCGTACGTGCAGCCCTTCCATGACGTGTCCTTCTCCCCGAGCCCTTGAGCAGTTTTGCTGGCTCATGTCCTAGCGCCCTTTGCAGTTGAGTTTGCGCTACCGCTCTCTGTAATTAGGGCGGCCTTGTACAGTCAGCAGGGCTGCTGCTCTGTCTCTCACTGTCCCACCATTGCCTTTCTCAGGCTGACAGTGGGATGGAAGCTGGCAGTCGTGAGAGTCAACCGGAATCTTGCATGTGTTCTCTTGCAGCCATTTTGGCCCATGGGCACAGGCTGCGCCCGTGGCTTCCTGGCAGCCTTTGACACAGCATGGATGGTGAAGAGCTGGGACCAGGGCACCCCTCCCCTGGAGCTGCTGGCAGAAAGGTGAGGTTTAGAGCAGAACTCCTAGCAGGGGGGTCAGGGGGTCAGAGGATCAGGCAGGAGACGGAGCAAGATTGGCTGTACCTGGGAACTCCGTCTCGTGTTCATTTGCCTTCCCATGTGTGGCCTGATTTAATCATCAAGGTCCCCAAGGACACTTTATCCATCATCATCTACCTCCTTCAGTGACTTTTCCTGGTGGCCAAGGTCTTAGGTCCTGGATGCCAAAGAAAAACCTTCATCTAGGGCAACCATAAACTTGGGGCTCTCTGACGTTGCTCATTCACCCAACACCCAGAGAGATTTACTTACAGGGCATCTTCCAGAACAGTGTTGGGGTTCTCTGACCTCCCTCTCCCACGGCTGAGATATTGGGCTTCCTCCCAGACCCTGGTGCTGGCCACGTGGCTGTGACAGCTGGTGAACTGGGAGAAGGCAGGGCTGGCAGGAAGACAGGCTGCTGGTGGTCTTGGGTGTGGACGTCTGTGGCCTTGGGGAACAGGCCACCACCGCAGGCAGCAGGGCTAAGTGGTGGTCACAGCTAAACCACAGGTCGCTGTGCATCCAGCCCTGAGTCCCAGCCTTCTCAGGGAGGAGGCCAGCATTCCTGCCACCCACACATCCCTTCCTCTTGGCCCCTTTGGCCCTCCTATGTGGCAGATCTCAAAACTGGGAGTGCCAGGCATTTCAGGGAAGAGTTACACACTCTCATCTGGAAGCCCTGGGAGAGGGGGATGGGAGAGGTGGGAGAAGGTGGGGACAAGTGCCTGAGGGGGCCAGAGTGATCCCTGACCTCTGGGTTCTGCCTGTCTTCAGAGAAAGTCTGTACCGGCTATTACCTCAAACCACCCCAGAGAACATCAACAAGAACTTTGAGCAGTACACATTGGACCCAGGGACTCGGTACCCAAACCTCAACTCCCACTGTGTCAGGCCCCATCAGGTAAGTCCATTCCTGGTCCCCGTCTGGGTCAGTCTGGGGAAGGGAGGAGAGGGTCTCATAAAAATCTTAGCACATTCCTGGGACTGAGGCCAATAAGGCCTCTTGGCCCAAGGGTGGAACCAGTTCTTCTCCCCACGGAGACACAGGAGAGCAATATAGACAGCATTTTTTTTCAAACCCACAGAAGAGAACTGGAAAAATGTACTGTGTGTATGCAAATTTATTCATGTATGTGCATATATTTACATGTGTTAATTTGTCACTGTGCACATGCAATACTGATCATGATTTTCTCAAATCATCTACCAGGCCAAATATCTTCTCTTCCTCACCACCCGGGATTCTGGAGTCCACTGTTCCCCCATTGATTCAGAGCCACACAACCCCCAACCTTTTCAGTCAATAGGACTAAGAATGGTGTGGATTTTTTAAATCAGCCAATTAGCCATGTTCACCTACCCCCCACCATTTGGGAGATAACTGAGGTCCCTGTCTAGGACTCAGGTGGCCTGGGTTCCCTTGCTAAAAATCCTGCCATTCATCAATGGAGGGAAGCAAGGGTGGGCAGGAAGTGAGCAGGGCTGGGCTGTGTGCAGAGGCCCCGAGATGGGGACTTGGGGGAGATGGTGGGCAAGCGTGCCGCCTCTTTTGCTCATAGGTGAAGCATCTGTACATCACCAAGGAGCTGGACAGCTACCCTCTCAAGAGAGCGGACTCAGTGAGGAGGTCCATCAGCCTCTCCAGGCGGGGTAAGCAGCCCTGACCAGGTCACCAGGATGGGCTTTGGGGGGAGGAGGAGACCTGCTCAGTGTCTATGGTGACAAACTGTGCCTCTGTCACCTGTGCTTGTGAGACCTTGGGCAGCTTCTTCATCAGGTGGACCAAGAGCAGGAGGGGCAGGACCATTGGAGAGTTAGGGTTCATGGGCATGGAACCCTTAGCACAGGAAGATGGCCTGGGGGATCATTTCATTTATTTTTCTTCCCTCAGTTCCAGCGTGGGGTCTTATCTCCCTAAGTGTCAAGCGCTTCATAGTTCTGATCTTCCCGGGCCTGACACAGTGCAGGGGCAGGTGCTTAATGCCAGGGGAAGGGTGATTCAGTGAGGAGCTTCCCCAGCATCCAGCTTCCCTCAGGTCCCTCCTGCCTAGAGACACTCGGCGGCCTCTGCCTGTCCAGCCTTGCTGCCTCTCCTTCACTAGGCAAACCCAGCCCTCCACAGACCCTGCGCCCTGCTGCCAATAGACTGTTGACTCTAATAAACTCTTTTACTGTTCCACAAATACAGCAGGGTTTTCCAGGTTCTTTGCCATGACAGGGTCCCGTTTTCTTAAAATGACTTCTTCTGTCCGATGAATTCCTAGACATTCTCCAGGACCCAGCTCAAATGCATATCCCTGGACCCTTTCTTTGCAGAGTTCTCCTTGCTGGGCCACCACGGGGCCCACCCCCTCACATGTTCCCACACCCCCACGCATCTCCCTCTATTGTAGCACCACGTCATCATCCCCTAGAAGATGACTGTGTTGTTGACAGGATCTGCATTCCAGCCGCCAGTCTGGGACCTGGCAACAGTGGGCCTTAGGGACTTTACTGGGAAACAACTTCCTGTCCCAGGATCTTGCCCTCCAGCTATCCTCTTGATCAGGCCCCCAAGCAGCAGCCCACGGGGAATTGCACCCACATCCAGCCCCTTCCCTTTCTGCAGCTCTTCCTGCTTCCTAGCCCTGGTGCAAGCTCCTGAGGTCACCCCAGGTCTCACTGCCTGTGCTCCCCTCCCTGCAGAGTCAGACATCCGGCCCAGCAAGCTCTTAACCTGGTGCCAGCAGCAAACCGAGGGTTACCGGCACGTCAATGTCACCAACCTGACCACATCCTGGCGCAGTGGCCTGGCCCTGTGTGCCATCATCCACCGATTCCGGCCAGATCTGATGTGAGTCTGGGGCTCAAGCTGGACCATGGAGAGGAGGGACACTAAGGTGGCTTGGCTGAATGCAGACACCCCACACCTGGATCAATAGTTCTCTGCATGTTTTCTATTTGAGTTTTTTCCTTAAACTTGTGATTTTTCCCTTTGCATGGACTGTTTCATCGGTAATGGGTTTGATCTGTGACCCTAATACATAAGGACAAAAATTGGCTCAGGCTCAATGATTGCCTTCTCCCCCTGCCCTCATCCCAGTTGGCACACACTGGCAATGTGAACAATCAGAGCTCTATCCCCAAGAGAAGAAGTAGGGCAAGACCTAAATCTGGGCACCAGTATGAGGGGCTTACAGTCAAAAGACGTGTGCTGGACACCCAGATCCATTAGCAGAGTGTAGATGGGCAGCCACTTTGTTTCTGGGAGCTCTAGATTTCTCGTCTATAAGGGCAGAATGATGGCAAAGTCATTGGGAAGACAAGATTACATTGCGGAAACACTTTGTGATATCCAAAGCAGGACATGTTTATATTGACAGCAGAATAGCCTCACAACCCATGCAAATCCATCTGAAGAGGCTGATGGAAATTACCGAATAGCATTGATCCACACCTTTAGGAATAAAGATTGCCATGAGGGGGAAATGGGAATCCCACTTTTTAATTTATGTGGTGTATATAACTTGGTTTCTAAAAAAAAAAAAAAAAAAACCCTAAATGCTTTTTTAATTAAAAAGTAGAAACAGAAGGGAAATGATCATAAGTAGCTCATTAATTTCCCATTTTCTTAGGGTAGCAGCTCAGGCTCAATGCATGATCATGGCGCCTGTCTGATTTGGTTCCTCCCAGACTGAGAAGGGTGGGGCCAGCCTCTTCAGGTCTGGAGTGGTGGTTGGGGCTCTGGGACGCGGGCTGGGGTCTCTGGAACCTGGCAGAGCGTCAGCCCACAGTGCTCCTCACAGGTTAGACATCTTCTCACCTCTCCCTGAACTTCTTCACCTTGTAATGATTCTCCAGCAATTTTGACTCTCTGAATGAAGATGACGCTGTAGACAACAACCAGCTGGCATTTGACGTGGCCGAACGTGAATTTGGGATCCCTCCAGTGACCACCGGAAAAGAGATGGCATCAGCCCAGGAGCCAGACAAGCTGAGCATGGTCATGTACCTTTCCAAGTTCTATGAGCTCTTCCAGGGCTCCCCGCTGAGGCCCATGGGTAAGCACCTGCACGGGATGTGGCCCAGCCCCTTGGGCCACCTCTACCCTGGAGCCCAAGTCTGCCTTCTCCTAACACTTCTGTCTTCTGCTCCAGAGCTGCCTGCTGCCTTCCCTTTGACTCTGAGGCCAGCAGGGGCGACCTCAGTTTGGGGACTCTGTGTGTATCAGGGAATCTGCATAATAGGCACCATTTCCATTATGGGAGGTCACGATAGGAACCACAACAGCCCCCTTCTCAGACTTTAGTCCAGGGTGAGGTAACTCTTTTAGAGGACCTTGATATGACCACACCCCCTGGTTATATTACCTCCTGGGCCCAGGCTCCAAATCTCAGTTTTGCTTGTATTTCCCAACAGAATCTTGGCGCAAAAACTATGGAGAAAATACAGACCTCAGCTTGACCAAATGCTCCATTTCGAATAACTATCTCAACCTCACATTTCCAAGGAAGAGGACTCCACGGGTAAGTTCTGGCCTGGTTTTTATTTTATTTCTCATGGCACATGGGTGAGGTTAAGAGGATGGAGAATTTCAGGCCCTTGGTCTATTTGTGCTAACAAATTGTGCCGATTAAGCACTCACAGAAGATGTGCATAAAACTCAGTTGGATAAGAGAGTGTTTCTGGAAGTTCTTCCTGCCAACCCGTTTCATGGACTTAGTAGTTACAGGAGGGGGTTGGTGGGCAGCAGAGAGGACATGTTGGTGAAGAGTTTTGTTTTGTTTGCTTTGGACAGTGGTGGCATGGAACCTAGGGGTGCTCTACCACTGAGCTACATCCCTAGCCTTTTTCTTAGTTTGAGACAAGGTCTCCCTAAGTTGCCCAGGCTGGCTTGGAACTTGTGATCCGCCTGCCTCAGTTCCTGAGATTACAGGTGTGCACTGCTCTGCCAGGCTTTGGTGAATATTTTTTAAAGTAAACCAGATTAATGACTCGGGCATCTTCTAGGGGTGGAAGTGAGGTGATTTCTCACTTTGTCCATCAGGGACCTGATGGTAGAAGTGCGGCAGGGATGCTACAGGTACACGACATTTCCGTTCATTTTATTTTGTTCATCCATTCAACAAACATTCAACTCTACTAGATGCCTACCACCGTGGGTAGTTTTTAGTCTTTCAAAAGAAATTCTAATAGTTCTGCTTATATGGTGAGTCCAGGTAAATCAGAGTATTTTACAAGAGGTCTGACAGGTATCATCGTGTTTCTCTAGAAAATTTAAAATATCCTGTGGCTCCTCTGTGAGTTCACTGTGGTGTCACAGGTGCCTTGGTATACAGTCTGAGAACCACAGACCTAATGGGCAGTTGCCATGTTAATTGAACGATAGCATCTCCATGGGAGACAGAATACAAGTTTTCTTGCTTAATGTGCTCATTTTACAGATACAAATAAGGTCCGGTGCCCTGACAAAGGTCACACACTGCTTAGCTGTACTTCATTGCTTTGCCCCTGTGCCACGTGTCCTTTGCCACTCATTAGCTCATTCATTAAGAGACATTTATCATGTATCCAGTGGTAGGGCATGCAGAAGTGATGTGATGCTTGACCTTAGAGTCCAGCTGGGGAGTTCAGGAGAAGTCCAAGACCAAGGTTAGAACCTCCGGGAGCAAGAGTATTTAAGGGACTGGGAAAGGGGTCAGGAAGCCCAGGGAGGAGACTGTTTCTACAAAAGAGGCCCCAGAAGACAGTGTCTGGACAGAGAAGCCAGGCAATGTGAGGACAGAGGGCAGGCGACAGAATCTGGACGTGTTGGGGCAAAAGGCATATGTCAGAGGACTAGGACTGGATTGTGAAGTTTATGGGATGGCTGTGGAAAGAGATGAGCCATGGGGAATGGGCCAGAGGGAGGCCCCTGGCTGGGGCAGGGGTGCTGGGGCAGTGCGGTTGAAAGCTCCGCGCCCAGAGCTCACCATCTCTCTAGCAGGATGCAGGCCTCCACATGTCTCCCTGCTCTCCAGGTCCATCTGCCTCCTCCTGCCAGCCCGTGCCCAGGGTACAGTGGGGCTGCCCAGCCTTTCTTTCTCTGTTATGTGAGTAGTGGTCACTTTCCCACTGAGACCTGTCTCCTGCTCCCTGGAATGCTGCAGTAACTATTTTGGATGACCTGAGGAGCAGGAGGCTTCATGCTCTGCCCCTGGCTCTGGGGAAGGACAGGCCAGTGAGGCCAGGGCTGCTGAAGGGAGGATTGAGGCATTGAGGATTCCGGAGGGGGGGGGGATGATGAGCTGCACCAGCTGCTCTCTGCCCACTGCCTGCGCTGCCCTGACTCACAGCTCTCTGTGAGTGCTGTGCTGCCACCCCCACCCCCATGTGTCCCACTGAGCCAGCACAGTGCCCCGCTCTGAAAATCCACTCAGCCCAAGGACCTCTGCTTCAGGCCGCTCTGTTCCCAGCAAGCCAGGGTGATCTTCCTGAAAACTCTCAAACCTTTCAGTCACCACACCTTTGTTTGCAGAGTGACACAATTGAACAGCCGGCCTGGCGCTGGCTCAGGGGTTGGGGGTGGTCACAAGGCAACCAGCCAAGCCCTGGATGGCTGTTGGAACCTCATTCCACCTCCTTCTGACTCTGCTCGGAATCCCTGGGGAAGCAGGGGGGCTCTGCCCAGCCCAGCCCTGGCTCATTGAGGACTGTGTCCACCTGCAGGGTGTGTCCTTTGGCTGCCCAGCTTGAGAAGGGTCAAGCCCCACATGTCTGATCCCACGGCCACATTTAATGTCTGAAACTTGCCCCACTTTTTGGATAGTTGAGAAATTTGGCTATTGAAGTAAGTGCTGGCCTGGGCTTTATCTGTTCCCTCTCAGATCAGTAGACTGCTAACTAGGTGACTGGGTGGATTGGCAAGTCTCCCAGGTCACACTGTGCCTGGGTCACCACTGAAACACCCTAACATGTTTTCCACACACTGAAGAAGCACCTTCTCCCTGTCCTACCAGGTGTTGTCTTCGTGTATCTGGATACATTTCTGGTAGGGGAACCTGTTTACATTGATCTTTGGCCTTAACATTTGCCACAAGAGAAGATGCTGAGTCTACCCCAGAATGATCCTGAACAGGCAGAGCTATGTCAGCACACGTGCACACTCTGAAATCCACACGTGCATCTGCGTCTGTGAGTCGGTGCTCCAAGCTGTTGGTGTAGTTAGACATGCAGAGCACATGCCTTAGTGGAATAGAAACGTAGAATAGGTCACGTCTGCGTGATTCTGTGCCATTAGTCCCCTCCACCCCACCATAGTACATAAAAGTACATCTTTGTTTAGCCACCCTCCCTGTCCTTCTCACCACCCTGCAGAGGAACACCCCGACATGGGAACTGAGCAGCGTGTACACATCTATTTACCATGTGGCGTCTTATTCTGAAGAGGATTCACTGTTGCCTGCTGAGCCAGTCTTAAGACTCTCTCTCCCTCCTGATTTTCACAATTTATATTAAATTCTTCTTTCTTCCCTAATCTTATCTTCCTGATAATATCCAAATCCCAGCAAGACTTACCAACTTCATAAATAAGAGATTTTCTCCATTAAGGATCTTGTTACATTTAGGGGAGTGACTTCTCCATCCCAGGGCAAGTGGTACCCATGGGGTTGACTGGTTCTGAAGACTGGCTGGCCACAGCTGGGAAAAGGAGAGGATCTTGGGGATTTATTCTGGGGGTTTATTCTGCTCCGTCAGGTCTTCTTTCTCCAGCACTGGCCCCCTGTACAGAGAAGTTCATGCAGCACGATTCTCTCATATATCCACATCTGGTCTGCGTGATCCTGTTGCCCTTCCCAGCCCTCCTCTTCTTGACCCTCCTGCACTGGTACTTTTGAAAGAACCAAAGATGTTATTTAAGAAAGTACCTCTTCTCTCCATCCATCTGTCCACTCAGAGCACCTGAGTTCTCTTCTCTGCCCTAGAGATAGAACAAGACGAGCCTAGGATCCTGCCCTAGGGAGCTTATCTTCTAGTGGGACTTGAAATGTCATCAATCCCCTTCCCCCAATTCTCCCACAAAGTCCACCCACCCTCCCACCCAGCAGCCAGAACCCCTACTAGGTTTCTAGTCCTTCTTGTTTCAGACGTTTGAAAGCTTGTGCATGTCAGGACACCAGCGTCCAGGCTGCTTTCCTCTGCACCCTGGCAACCTGGGGTTCTGAGCTGATTTACAGATTGAGAATGCAATTTGAAGCCAGGCAGGCAAACACATATTTAGACATTCTGAGGACTCAGCCAGTATTCCAACTTCTCAACAAGTTCCCATGTGTATCTGCAAAGTGAGATAATAATAGAGACATCATGGCATTGCTGCAAAGATGCTGTGAGCAAGTGCGTACGCAGGTCCAGCCTAGGGAAGCGGCTCCGTCAATGACATTTCCCCTCCTTTAGGGATCCTGGTTAGATAAAGATGCTTATTTTCCGAAAAATAAAAAACTGTTTGGACTGAACCCTTGGTTCTCTACTGCAACCCTTGACAGCAGACAAGCATTTTCATATGTATCTCCTTTGCTCCTCGTGTGAGTTTTCAAGGAAAGCTGGGATTATATTCTCATCCCAATTTTATAGGTGGGGAAACTTGGACTTTCGGGAGAATAAATTTTAATAAATCATATAGGTTGTAAATGTCAAGGCCAGAACTAGAATTCAGATGTTGAAAATCCTTCTACTAAAACTAAACTGCACTAACACCAGTCTAAGACCAGTGTTCTGTTTTGTGATACTGGGGATAGAACCCAGGTCCTCACACATGCTAGGCAGGAGCTCTATCACTGAGCTACATCCAAAGCTGCACTCTGTAGTTTAAGAATTATTTTACATCTGTGACTCATTCATCCTCATAATAGTTTATGTGCTAGATACTATAAGATTCCTTCTTATTAGAGTAGTTAGGTGATTTTTCTAAGATCACGCAGCCAGGAAGCAATGAGTACCAAAACTCAAAAGAGCTCTCTTGCTAATGCTACTGCCCACCTTTGTAAGCATCATAACTGTTGCCCGACTCCACCAGGCCATAGTCTGCAATGGCCAATCTCTATTCCTTTGATCCAGATCTAACTTTCTCCATGTTTAGCCTACACTAGCTAACTAAATATATAGTTTGCTTGCTTTAAGCTAAAATCACATTCACACAGGCAGTATGAGAACGTGGCTATCTCATGCTAATCAAACAAATGATCAGATTGGCAAATATATGCCCTTAATTTTTTTTAAAAGAGGGAAAGCAATTAGTTTAATAAATGCCTTTTGGCATATAGACTCTTTTGAATCCTTGGGAAACCATGATAAGAAAATGTTCTTAGAGTGAGAGGTCTGGACAAATTAATAAGAAAAAAAAAGTAGGCTGTTAGTTTATTCTCACACTCTCTGACTGGCATGATAAGTGTTCACTTCCTCCTGGTACTTCCAGTACTTTGTAGAATGTGACTTTCCAAATTAGATAGGTAAGAACAAAATTAGATAAATCTCTGGGTTTTATTTTCTTAACCTTTTTATGTTTTAACTTAGGCCTTAGTTGAAAATCCATGCTTCAATGATAAATCCATTATGGAAACTAGGCACCCTTCGGGCATGAGTGTTGCTAAGCTTTCCATGTAAACTCATTTTATTGTCCTAAGATCAGGATGGATAGGTCTAAAGAAGTAGAGGCTGCCGCTTTCCACTCCCACCCCCCACACACACCCTAGAAGAATTTAGGGTCTTCCTGGAGCTGCTGGCTGGGCATTCTCTTCCAGGAATGCCTTTGGTGAGCCTGTAGATAACAAAGTTGGATCAGATCTTCACAAGGTTCTGATAGATGGAACAATCCCACCCTGGGCTGTTGAGTATAAAGGAAGCCAGCTTTTCATTTAAGGCACGGGGCGCGGGGGGGTGCAGAAATTCTCAAGATTATAAAGGGTTCTTGTTGGAGAACGTTCTGTACTTTCAGGGACTCCAATGTCAGGCCAGAGTGACTTTTGCAGGCTATGGAGCTGGCGACCCAGCCAGCCTGTTCCTCTAAGACCCAACACTGTTGCAAATAAGGTCATCTGTTTCTCTTGGTGTTCACCCAAAGGTTTGGGTTGAAATTATTTCCATTCACAGAATAATGATTTATGAGAAGCTGAGCAAAATGTTGAAGGGAAGGCAGAGCTCTTTGATCTGTTATTTTATGCTGCCTGGGTCAAATTTTTGAACTAATATCAACTACTAAACTGTGGTTGATCTTTTCTTTCTAAAAGAAAAAAAATGATGTATACAAGAGGAGGGGAGGGGCAGAGGGGAATGTTTGTTGGAAGCCAGTGGGTATATAGTGCCTGGGTGCTAGTTATTACTCTTTTAGGGCTGGCTGGGCATGCACCTGGATTCAAGGTGAGCAGGTGGCCTACAGCTAGCCCTTCCTCCTACATCTGTCGTGGTGCGAAGACTAGGATGTGATCTGGGCCTACAATGAAGGACTCTGCAAAAGTGTAGGGGACTTCCTGCAGAAAGGGACATTCAGTCACTGGGGCATAGCTCTGTGGTCCTGAGGGAGCTAGCCACTGAGAGATGGCTCCAGAGACTGGAGAGGCAGGGTGGAGAGGTCCAGACACAGGAGGCCCCGTGTGGAAGATGGGCTTCCCAGCCAGATGCTCAGGAGATGCTGCCCTCAACCTCTCCACCCAGCCGGCCCTCACCCTGTGTGATCCTCCTCATTCCCTCAGCAGACAGCTGATAGTGCTGTGCCTTTGGGTGGCCTTGCAGGGTCAGTAAACACGGTTTTGCAGATTTAAAGGTTTAGATTCAGGCAGCAGTTGCGAGGGGTTCTCAGTTGGGCAACCATGCACTGTATCTTGCAATCCAGGGATTCTTGTGAGAGTGAAGAGGCTCCATTAACAATTATGCTGAAGAGGGGAAGCAAATTACAACTGTCCCAGGAAAACGGGGCTACATAGCCACTCTAATCCTCAGGCTGTATCTAATGCTTATTTGAAATTTAAAAATATCATGTTAGAGACTGAATTGCAGGCTTAATTTGCTACCAAATCCATGGACAGTTCATTTGAGTCCTGAGAATAATCCCAACAAGGCAAACCAGTGTCGCCTTCTTGTAGGAGAAGGTCCTAAGGAGCAGAAAATTACCCTGGGCTGTCTCCATAAGGCAGCACACTGAGGCCCAAGGGCTGTGACCCCAAGGTCACATTGCAATAGGAACAGTCCCTGCACTATCTGTCACAAGGATTCTGTTTGCCTCAGGATGTTTCATCATGAGCCTTTATAAGGTAATTCCCAGCCCTTCTGAGCAAACCTGCCTCCCTAGGTGGGAGTGGGGGGGTGGGTAATGCTCCCTCCATCATGCCTGAACATACCTCTGTGACAGCACTTGTTATAGTTCAAGGTCACTTATTGCTGTGTCTGCTGTCAGGCAGGGATGCTTCCATGTGTGCTTTTAGTTCAAGGCCAGCACATGGCCTCACGGATATGAGTGGAACCCAAACCCTTGACAGCCCTGAGCTCACTGTGCTTTCTTGGCCTTTGCAGGTAGATGGCCAAACCGAAGAGAATGACATGAACAAGCGGAGGCGGAGAGGCTTCAATAACCTGGAAGAGGTTTGTGTGTGCAGGGTTAGTTTAAACAAAGGCCTGTTTCCTGACAACCAGTGGCTCAGGCCTGACCCACTGTGACAGCAGCCCTGGCCTTTTTTCTTTGTCATGAACCACTGGGTTCCAGGCTTGGCTTGATGGAATAACATCTGGGGTTCTGCTCCTCGATTTTCCCTTACTGGCTCCGTAACTTTGAGAAACATAACTTCCCAGGGTGTGGGTCCTGTCTGTAAAATGTGATGATACATCTGAAATGTATGAAGCTTTGTGGTATTTTTAAAGACTATTAAGAGGTATAGATAGATCTGAACATGTATCTGACCCATATGTTAACCAATATTCAATCACTATGAATAAGTAGGAAGGAGGCACCAGCAGGCTTAATTTAGCTCTCAGTCTTTGTCTTCTTTTGTTTTTTGCACTTTTAAGCTTACATACAAAAGTCCTGGAGCCCACTAGTGTCACCTTCTGGTGAAAGGGAAAATTGCAGGCCATTTTTAAAAGAATCTCTTAATTTCTCACCTGCTTCTGAAAAATGGGCCAATGGGAAGAGTACCAGTTCCTGCTCCTCAGGCAGCAACTTAAAGAGAGCTGAGCTCTAAGACTTTGTTTTTTAGAAGGTCATTCTTATTCCAGGAAAGCAAGCATGCAAATGTCAGCGAAGTGTAGGGTGCCAGCATTAGCAAGCCTATTTACTGGCCAATGTCAAAGCCATGGCTAGAGGCACGGGGGATAATTTGAATAATACATTGATACCTGATTTATAGGACTTAGAGAGACTTTTTTTAAATGGTGAAGAGTTTTTGTTGCTGTATTTTTTAGGACATTGTTGTTCATGTCTGTGATTTGCCCCATCTCAGGACAGGGAGCTCTCTATAACGAATAGAGCCAGGAGGCTTATCTCCGGGGAGTGCAGCTGCCTGCTACTCCACCCATTTTCTCACCAAAAAAAGCCTGGTGTTCAGTTCCCATCTGAAAGATCTGTCCACAGATGTTCAAATCACCTCTGTCTGAAGCCTTTCCAGGGCTTCTCCGGGCTGTGGCTTCCCACTCTCAGCTGCAGTATGACTGAGAAGCCAGCCAGTAGGGAGGTAACCAGGAGGAGGAGCTGAGCTGTTCACGGGGCTAAGGTGCACTCCTCCCAGATCGCAGGTGGCTCTCCACCTTCCTGTACGTGCTGCTGGCCCTTTCCTGCTCCCCAGAAGCCTCCCAGGTTCACTTTGTCTTCAGGAGTCTTTTCCTGCCTTTCACTCTTGACCTCTTGAGGGGCTGTTTACACTGCTTCTGCTACTGGCAGCAAAATTTCTGGAGTGGGAAGAAATCTGCTTTGCATCTCTCCCTCTGAGACGGCTCTGGTCTGTTTTCAGAGGCAGCTGTTTTGTTTTAAGTCAGTTTTATCAAATCAATAATTCTCTCTAAATTCTTCCTACTCAAAGTGTGGTCCCAAGATCCAGCAGCAGCAGCATCTCTTGGGAGCTTGTTAGAAAGGCAGGCTCTGGGGCACAACCCAGACCTGGAATCATATCTGCTTTTGAAGGTCCATCTTGGGTCATTTGTTGAGTACTGATGTCTGAAAGTGCTGGCCTGTGTCCACTGTGTTGGCTGACTTTGATCTTCTACAAATAATGATCTCCCAGTAAACACCCTTCTTCCCTGCTCCAGCTTATACTGATGTGTAGGGTCACATTTCACAATTTGAAGTGGGCCGTGCCCACATGGTTTCCCATGGGGCTGTCCCTCCTAGGGATCCTTCTAAAAAGCAATTGAGCCTAGCTTACTTCTTCCTATGAATTTCTTCTAAATGAACACATCTTCATTTTTCATGAGAATGCTACTGCTATGGGGAAGACCCATTGTCTCCTTGAGAAAGCTCACGCACTGCCCGCTGGCATGGCAGTGCATTTATGTTTCCTGGGTGTGTGGGACGGGATCCTTCAGGAAGGGGGAGCAGCTGGTAATTTTCCAATTTTTATTGGTAAGAGATGACCTTACATGGAACTCTATGTTACAAAAGAGCTTAACTAAGCAGTTGAGGGCTACATCATCATTTGTGAGTCACACACTCCAAAAGGATAGGATAAGGACAGCCCTGTGGATGCCACAGAGGCATCCTTCCCCTAAAACCCATAGCCCCAGTCTAACCACCAGAAAACATCAGACCAACTCGATTGAGGAGCTTTCTATAAATAGCTGCCCAATACCCTTCAAAAGTATGAAGGCCGTGAACGATCAGGAAAGATGAAGAAGTTATCACAGCTCGGAGGAGACTAAGGAGACGTGATGACCACATACAGCGTGGGATCCTGGATTGAAGCCTGGAACAGAAAAACAGACATTAATGGAAAAACTGATGCGATCCAAATAACGCCTACGGTTTCATTAACAGTATCATGCCCATGTTAATTTCTTAGTTTTGATAACAGTACTGTGATTGTTCCAGATGTTGCTTTAAAGGCGGCTGGGTGATGGGTACCGAGGATCAAGCTGTGTGGTCTGTGCAACTTTTATGTAAACCTAAAATCATTTCTAAATTAAACGTTTTTTAAAGACCGCAAACACTGAGCAGTCCTGGTTGAAGTGGGGAAGCAGGTACAGAAAAGAGAGGAGAAAGAAGCTGTGCTTAGCCACACTGACACCCCCTCTTGCTTCCTTCATCCCCACTACTCTTCACCTCTTCTCTGCCACAGAGTGTATTTTTGAAAATTATCTTATGTGGTACTTCTTCGTTATAACTGATTTTTGCGGTCACTGCTTGAATTGAGTTATCCCTCCCATTTTATAGATGAGGAAACTTCAGAGAGGTTAAGTAGATTGCCAAGGTCATGGGATGGGGAAGTCAGAATTCAAACCCTAACTTTCTAACTCCAAGCATGGCTGCCCCTTTCTTCTCAAGGAAGATGTGTTCATTCAGAGGAAATTCCCATGAGAGTTGTCTCTGAGGTTTGCCATCTGCCTCTGCCTTGCTTCCTCACCATGAAGCAGGCTCTGCTTTGGGAAACCAGTAGCCTGTCCTGAGTCCCCAGGCACAGATACCAAGGTTCCAGGATCCAACCTCCAATATGCTCTTTTGACTTTTACAGCCATCAACCTTCTCCAGCCGTAGATTGGGCTCCAATCAAGAGTGCAGCAGCACTAAGGAAGGTGGAAATCAGAACAAAGTCAAGTCCATGGCAAATCAGCTGCTGGCCAAGTTTGAGGAGAGCACTCGGAACCCCTCGGTCCTCAAGCAGGTGAGTCATGGCACTAGACCTGCCTTCCTGGTAACCATTAACCTGCTGGGAAGCCAGCCGCAATGTTCAGGCTAGGGATGGACTGAGCTATGCCAGCCTGGCCTGGTGCAAAGGAATCATGAGCTGCCCAGTCAACCGGCCACAGACTTTTTCATGAGGCCAACTGTTTTCCACTTTGAAGATCATGCTATCCCATTGCAGTGATGCAGCTCTGCCACTGCAGCATGAAACTCCTACACAGGATGCCTAAACAAATGAGCATGACCATGTTTCCATAAAACTTTATTTACAAAAACAGACAACTAGCCAGATTTAGCCTATGGGCCATAGTTTGCCGATACCCGTTTTGCATTAAAGAAATCCATTCCCTAATTTGGTGTCGCTTTAAAACCGTGACTTGATTCGCAGCCAGTTTTGAGATGGTACAGCTTGAGGGAGCTTTGGAGATAGATGCTGGTGTGTGGGAGAGTGTTGTCTAAGTCCATGGTGAGACAGTTCGTCCAAACCAAAGGAAGCTGACTCAGACACCTGCAGGGATCTGAGCCAGCCTCGAAGTGTTTCCTCTCCCAGCCAGCCGGGCAGGGCCACTGCATCTGTCCAGGATTAGTCTGCGACTAGAGCAGGTTGAAAGCTGTGGGTCAGACTGCAGGCCTCCTTGTGACTCTAGCTCCAGGTCTTTGCTCATGGTTCAGTCCACCACCCACCCCCGCCCCCACCGCCAAATTTGACTAGGGATGTTGTCACATTTCCAAAACTTTGAGGAAGGAGCTTCAGTTGTCTATGGAGAAGACTTGTGCCATGACAGAATGGCTCCTTTCGGGAGGACAGACTCTTGGCTAATTAGAATTAGAGGCAATCAGCCTCTTGGCCTTGGTGTGGACCATGCCCCTCCTAGACTAACCAACCCTCCCCAGAACAGACGTTATTATAAGGGGGCATTTCTCTGAGACCTCTAATTCTCTACAACTGCTCTTGATCACCCCTGCTGGGGGCTTGGCCTCCTAGAGTCCCCAGGTGTTGATGAATGCTTGATTCCTCCAGAAGGACTGGAGTGTCCCTATCCCGGAAAGGGCGGGAAGCTTTCCCGTCTCCAGGACCCCGGGACTGACTTTGGCCTGATGTGGGCTCTGGCGGTACAGGACCAGAGCCCAGGGTCTGAGCCAGAAGCAAGGCCTGTGGGATTCACACATTGTCCAAGAGGAGGGGACTCTAGGCTCGGTGTTCATGTGGACAGAGAGCCAGGCCTCCAGTTTCCCAGCCAGGCCTGGCTTGTAGGAGCCTGGCTTGTTGTCTCTCTGCCCTTGCAAACTGCACCTGCCTGCTCACCTTCTCTTCTCCCTCCAAGTGTCTCATTCTGATTCACCTTTTCCTCCATGTCTCCTGTGGCTGTTTTTTCGGACTCACCTTATTCCTCCCAGGAACGCCGTGTTTCAGGGATAGGTAAGCCTGTCCCATGCTCTTCCTCCGACCCTCCTGTTAACTCCCGCTGCCCCAAGCCAGAGGAGCCCCCTCACAGCCCATCACCTCCGATGAAAAGGCAGGTAGGGCTCCTTCCTGCAGATGCTATTTTGCTGAAGCCAAGGGAGACTTTGGGGGTGGGATCAGTGGCTCCCTCCATCCCCCACATAGGGCCGATCGTAGATTCTCTGGCCAAGCCGACACAGCTTGAGGTGACCACCCTGATCTATAAGATTAACTATGAATGCAGCCCTTGAAATAGATGTCGTTGATTCCTCAGTCAGTCAAGGGTATTGACTGACCAACTCTTGGTGTTGCCGCTTAAAAGAAAACGAACAGCACCATGTGAGCATTTTATGGATGCCCAGTGGCACTGAGCTGTCTGCTCAGCCTGACCCAGCGAACAGGCGATTTCCACATCAATGAGTCATGGTTGGAATGGGCTGGGGTGGCCATGCGGCTACACCCATTGAAGGGATGAGGCTGGAGCGTGGTGAGGCCCTTCTCCGTGCAGGACCTCTGTTAGTGATGGAACAGAACCACTATGAGTGACCACAGATTCCAAAGACATCTGGTCAGCGTTAGGCATTTTATGTTGCTTCTGGTGGTAGATTTGGAGTGGAGCAGGTGTGAATCTGACTCTACAATTTTACATCTGTGCCGTAAGATCCACCTGGGGAGCTTTTATTTAAAAAAAAAAAAATACCGACGCTCACTCAGAACAATCACTAGGCATCTCTGGGCACTGGGTAATTAGCATCAGAGGCAATCAGCTTCTTGGTCTTGGTGTGGACCATGACCCTCCTGGAGTAACCAACCTACCGCAGATTTGGGTATTTTTTAAAAGTACCCTAGATGATTCCAATGTACAGCTAGGGCTAAGAACCAGGTTTGGCTCTGGGGTCTAGGGTGAGGTGCAGGATGTGTTTATTCATGAGGGCATCAGGTAATGCTGATGCAGGTGGCAACTGAGCCACCCCAAGACCAGTTGGGGATCTTTCTTAGGGTGTGCCTGGAGTGTCCTGTCTCTGGTACTCATGGGGTTCCTTGCAGCAGGGTCTGTAGAAAGGTGACAGGAGGGAAGGGAGCTTCATCTTCCCTCTCTCCCAGTTCTTCTCTGTACTTTCGACGGGGCAGGTGCTCAGAGAGCTCAAGCAAGTGCCTGCTGGTGGGGAGTATCCTAGCAGGCCATGGAGGGCCAGGGCCAAGTCTGACCTGGAGCTGGGCGGGCCAGAAAATCTCGGCACCCTGCCTCCTACCTGCCAGGGAGCGCTGGCCCTTTCCGGGGTGCTGCGGCGGCTACAACAAGTGGAAGAAAAGATTCTTCAGGTGAAAGATCACTCCTCTCTGCCTGTGTCCCTCCCTGTCTGTTGACTTCCTGTGCTCCCTCCACCCTGTCCTGATCACTCCCTGTCTCCTATCCTGCCTAGTGTGGAGAGTCTCCCTCACCTCTCCCCAGATGGTCACCCTCAAAGTCTCCGTCACTCTCTCTTTTCTCTCTCCTTTCCCACCTTGACTGCAGAAGAGGGCTCAGAACTTGGCCAACAGAGAGTTTCACAAAAAGAACATTAAGGAGAAGGCCGCTCACCTCGCCTCCATGTTTGGACACGAGGAGGATTCCTCACAGGTAAACCCAGGGCTTGCAGGAACCCAGGTGCTGGACATCCAGCCAGGCGAAAATGAACCAGACTCTAGAGCTTGCTATCCTCCTTTCTCTTTCTGGTAGCACAGTGACTATTCTTTTTTCAAGCTACTAAAGTGTCTGACCTGGCATCTAAAAAAGACCCAAATGCAAAGATTCAAAATAAGTCAATACATCATGTCAAGGAGAAAGTCACGGCAGGAAAGTAAGCCCAAGTCCAAGGAAAATGTTACCAAGCAGGAACACAGACTGATACACCCTAGAGAGTTTTGAAATGGGCTGTGGGTTTCCTAAGGGCCACTGCAAAAAGAGAATGCTGTTCAGTTGCAAGACTCACAGTGCCTTTAAGGTGAAAGCAAACCAGGTGCTCCTTCTGTTTGAGGGCCCTGATCAGGGAGGCACTGAATGATAAGGCCACAGACATGCCATGACCTGGGGTCTCCTTTGCAAAGGGCAACATCAAGCTAGAATGGAAATCCCTGCATTACATAGGATTACACAGCCCCCTCCAAGCCAGTTACTTATTTGGAAAAGAAGGGAGCTAAAAGAGCCGGTAATGAGGCCCGTGGTGGATACAAGGGTGATAATCAGCCTGTCTGTAGAATGTTTCTCCTCTGCCACTTTCACTCATTCTCCTCACCTCTGCTACTTAGGATAGATCCTTCACATGTGGTTCATTTTTAGGGTTCCACGTGGCTGCCGGGAGGCCAGCACAGTTGTCTGCCCACAGCTGCAGAGGTCCCGCTGTGTCCATCTGCCCCAGAGAGGGCCAGGGTTCCCCTTTCCTAAGCTTGCAGCTGCTCCTTTACACCAAGCTCCAGGGTGAGGGCTTCAGGAATTAGCTGGCCTCTGGAGCAGATGTAGGCAGGCACCGAACGAATCTGCTTGAGCTATTTTAATGTGAAAAACGAGCTGGAGTAGTTGCAGCTGAATGCAGTGTAAACCAGGAGCCACATAATCCTGCTTGGCTCCAAAGACAAGTTTCTGTTTAGTCTTGAGAGACTCGAGAGACAGGCCCAACATCTCCCCCACAGGAGGCACAGATAGGGCTGTCTGGTCAAGGCCTACAGGGCTGTGCACGCCCCTGGATAATCCTAGTTTCCTCTATCTCTGTTCTGTGCAGAACAAACTGCTCTCTAAAGGCCTGTCTCATACTCATCCTCCGTCTTCTCCCTCTTGCCTTCCGTCTCCTGATCCAACTGCTACTTCCTCTCCACCGACTGTTGACTCTGCTTCTCCTGCCAGAAAGGTAGTTGTCCTGAACCATGTGCTGCCCACCCCCCTTGCATGCTCTCATGCTCTGCTTGGCCGGCACAGAAAAACATCTGGAGCTTGGCTTGGCTGCCATGAAAACTTGTAGGCTGTTTTGCTAGAGTCCTGGATTAGGTTTTGGTTTTGTGTTAGAGCATGCAACACTGAGTACAGTCAGTGTGCCGAGCACCTGCCAAACAGGGCTCGCTCCTCCAGGACTTAGCCAGGGACCCATCAGATGCCAAGCACTATGTCAGATGCTAAGAAAACAGAAAAGGGGGAGGTCTAGTTCCCTGACTAGTTTGGATGAAAATAGCACATTATCATAGAAATCAGTCATTATCTTTCCTTTTCCCTTTTTTCTGCTTTTGCAGTGCTGGAGATTGAACCCAGGGCCTTGTGCCTGCTGGGTATGGGTTCTACCACTGAGCTGCATCCCTAGCCCAGAAGTCACATTTTACTACATACAATTGCTAATATTTGGTTGGTTTAACCTAACGAAATGACAGTTCCCAGTGGTAAACCTTTTACTATTAATTCTGTAAGAGGTATAAAGGGCAAGATTGTGGAAACAGAGAGAAGCCTTGGAAAGATTCACAGAGAACATACTATGGGAACTGGGTGCTAAAGGTCACACAGGAGGATTTTGCTCGAGAAAAGTGTAGGTCTAGGGTGTTTTAGCATGGAGCGAGCCTGTGCAAAGGCAGGCAGGCAGGCAGCACTGGCAAGAAGTGGAAAAGACAGAATGTTTGATGTGGTCTGAATTTGGGACTGAACATATTTGGGGGGCTGTGGGGAGCAAGGAGGAAGATGAGCATGCTCTGTGTTAAGGAATCTCATCTTCCCCCCCTGGGTTACACTCAGCCATGGAAGGATCTGCTTTGTGTTCTAAAAGGATGAGTTAGGTAGTCACGCACCGGTTGGCTTGGAGGAAGGCAGGAGGCACAGAGCTGACTTTGGTTAAGTATGTAATGGAACCCATCATCTGTGAGCAATGATTTGGGTCTGAGACACTATTTCACCTCTGGGATGATGTGTCCTCAGCTGGACTATGCTCCTCCGAACACACCCAAGCTGTCCAGTTCCCACAGAGGCTCAACGTGCAGCACCGAATGTCCCCTTGCCCTGGGTACTGCTGGTTTACTTCTGTTCTGTCAGGCACAAGCCAATTTGTGCTAGTGCATAAAGGAAAATTGAGAGGCCACCTCTATGTGTGTAGCTGGGGGGTTCCACCCCAGTGACCCCTGCTCTGTGGAGAGAAGGTAGGGTCCCCAAGAAAGGGGAAAGAGTGTGACTTGCTACACTAGCTGAAAGGTCCCCAGTGTGAGTGTGAAGCACCCCCGAGGAGAACAGTAGGAGGTGACAAGGAGAAGAAACACAAACACTTCCCGTCTTAGTAGCCATGGTCGAGATGCCCAGCAGCCTATTCCAGGGTAGCCCCGGGTCAGCTGTGTGGCTCTAAGTCTCCCTCCATTTCTCCTCAATATAAGAGTGGTCCTGACTGTCATGATGGTGAGCTATCTGGATGGAGACAGGCCTTTCTGTTATCACCAGCAAGGTTTCAGGACAGCCTTATTTGTCCAGCTAGGGAGAGGAGTGTGACCCAGGGAATACTTCCTACTATAGGAGAGGTCATTGGCACCGTTGACAATATGGGACAGGTGAGCACACCTGGCCACACGCTGGGGCGTGGCTTGTTCTCCCAGCTGCTCAGCCAGCCCACACCTTTCTTCTCCCTGGCTCCGTCCCTCTGGCTGCCTGGGCCCTTCTGAGCAGAGCCTGTCTAGGGCCGCTCTCACCCCTGCCTTTCTCCCCACCCCCCAGGAAGGCCTGGCTTGGTCCTTCACAGCTGATGGCAGATGTGAGCAAGAGCAGCCCCCTCTCTTCTCAAGCTCCTGCCTTGGTTCCCAGTGGCACTGGCTTCTCTAAGTGGTGGCAGGAGGCAGCCTGCTGGGAACGTGAGGAGCAGCAGATACTTGCTGTATCTGAATAAGCTTATCTCCCAACACATCCTGGTCAAGCCCTGCCAAGGCCTTCCCCAGGGAGCTCTGGAGACGGCTCTAAACCAGCGTCACTCCTTAAGCCAATGAGGGGACGTTTACCCATCCAACAACCATTTATCAAATGGCAACATAGTGTGGGGGACTTGGGCTCTTGGGAGAGGTACTCATGAACCAGAGTTAATTTCTGCCCCGATGAGGCTTTCATTCTAGTAGGGGGAAGTAAGCAATCAAAAATCATATGACATATAAGCAAATTCTGTAATAATACGTCAGAAGATAAGACAAGACTTTCTATGGTAATGTGAGAGCCAGTAGCAGGGGCCCAGAGCTCTGGGGGAAAGGTCCACTTTGAAATGGGGTGGGCAGCAGGGATCTTCCTGTGCCCTGAGGACTGAACAGGAGAAGATAACAAAGGCTCAGGGATGATACCAGGACCCAGTGCTGCGATCCCTCTGATCCACAGGGCCAAGTGTGAATGGAGGCCTTGTTAGAGGGACCAGCCCCATACTGTGTCCATATGAAGCCCTCTACCCTGGGGCAGGGAAGGTACCAATGGGACTCCCTTTGGGGTGTCCAACCCCAGATCCTCTGGCCCCCATCTCTCAGTTTTGTTCCTTGTGTCTCCCAGGTTATAGGAATTATCCCCTCTTTTTTCTTATCCTATCTCCCAACCCAACCTTGGCCGTCAGATGATGGTACAATTAGGCTATTTTGACAGCTCCCACCTTATTAATTAGAAGCTGATGTACCTTTCAAGTGTGGCAAGGAGTGATCAGGGACTCAGAAGGGGCCCCTCTAGGACACAGGGCGAGTCACAGAACCTCTCCGTGCCTTAGTTTCTCCAAGGGCCCACACTCACGGTCCCTGCAGGTCTCACTGCAGGTCCATGGTAGGCAGCCAGGGATGGA
Source organism: Ictidomys tridecemlineatus (assembly GCF_052094955.1). Lineage (NCBI taxonomy): Eukaryota > Metazoa > Chordata > Mammalia > Rodentia > Sciuridae > Ictidomys > Ictidomys tridecemlineatus. Next base: position 49,965,484 of record NC_135480.1, on the reverse strand, counting down.
GTAGGAATCTTCAGTGGCAAGCAGTCTTGGGAAGGGTCTTGCCAGCACCCCCACCACCATGTCCACACTTTATTTTCTGCCTCTCCCAACCCTCCTTCAACATTGATTCAACACTGGGCTTTGCACAGGCAGAGTGTGGCAGAATCCAACCCCCTCTGAGGAGAGAACCAGCTGCCCCTTAAAGTAGACAAGACTTAATGACAAACATCTTTATTTCATCTTGATGGAGCTCAGGGCATCTCTCCCCAGGAGAGGGCCTGGAGTCTTCATGCTTCCTCCAAAGAGACCACAGTGATTGCCCAGTAACCCTAGGCTGCCTCGATTCCGGAAAGCCCAAAGACGAAAAATGTACTTGAAGCTGATGCTTAGTCCCTGGCAACCTCCTGGCAGGCAGTGTGTTGTGTTTCTGCCTTGGAGCCCACATCCCAGCTCTGAGAATCCAGGACTAATCCCTCCTTGGGATTAGTGGGCGCAGACTTGGCCAAACCTACCATGAGGAACAGGTGTTCCCCAGGGATGTGAACTCGAGCCACCAGCTCCAGGAGAGCCAGCCAGGGTCTGCCTGCAGACTGCACTTGCACTCTCAGCTGATGCTCTGCTTTAAAACTCAGAGTGGTCCTTTTGGTTTTCTGGCTCAAACAACCACAGGGAGTCCCGAGGCCCTCTCGTGTAGGACCCAGACCTTTTCTAGAACCTGACTTTCAAAGCCTTGGGCTATGGGCCATGTCCAGTCTTATGTCCCCAGCATCATTTTTCTCACCCATCCATCAAACCAGCTTCCTCTAGTGGTCTCCACTCTCTACCAACCATTCATTTCTTTCTTAGAGAAGAGACTGTGCTGACTTAACCTGCTGCATGCTGCTGCCATTTGCCCAAGGCTGCTGAGCTCTTGCAAAAATAAGTTAGTAGCCAAGCATTTGCACAGCTGAGCAGGGGACCTCTTCAATGAGCTAGAAACTGTGGTTCAGTCCTCTTATGTCAGAAGATCAATGAGCATTGCAGAAAGAGTTTTCTCTACCTTAAGGATGTTTGTTTTCCAACTGGATTTGCAAGGTTTACTCTAGAGATTTGCATACTAGAGGGAAGCGGAATTGCTGGGCCAGTCTGACATTATTGCATCGGGTGCAGGGATAAATCAAAGCTGCCTTCAACTTCACTGTCTCTCCATCCTGGGCACAGAGCTAGGCAACTTTTGGAGATCTTCAGTGTGCATCCCAGCCTGGGGGATGAATTTGAATTTGCTGAGTACCTGGTATATGTCCAGGAGGGACACATATGAGTTTGGAATCAGCTTGAGCTTAAAGTACCAGTTACTCAACTGTGTGACTTTGGACGAGGCAATGTTCCTCTCTGAGCCTTAGTTCCCGAACGCATAAAGTGGAGACATTGACAGTTACTCCAGAGGGTGATTTTTGGAATACTTCAGTGACCTGACGTATAAAATGCCAGAAGTAATGTTCTCTCTTCTAGAAGAAACTTCTAGAAGAAAGCTCATTTATTTGAATTGTAGGCCAATTCCTCCTTTCTAAAGGTTTCCATTTCTGGTTTCCATTTCTATGCCAGCCACTTAAGAGCAGTGCCACCTTAGGTGATTTAGCCTCCCTGAGCCTCAGCTGCCTCCCCATCAAAGGCTAGGAGAGCTCAATGCATATGACCAGCAGCACTGTGCCTGGCACCAGGGATGAAAGTGGCAGAGGTGGGCTCCCACTGGGAGATCATGGCCCCAAAGGCTGTAATTTCTAAACCCCTCAAAAAAAGACAGTTTTGGTTTCTTGCTCTCCCCCTCCCCTGCCCTTGGTCAGATAGCAGAGGAATCGGGTCCAGCAGCCTGCCCTCAGATGTTTTCTCTTCCAATGACCCCTCAGTGAGGATGTCCTTGCCCAGTGGCCCAGGAGCCCTCTTCTGGCCCTACCTGTGGACTCCTCTCCTTCCCACAAGCTCTCAGCTCCTGGGCCCTGACAGCTCTACCCGCATCCCTGCCTGACCCGGGTGGGCTTGCCTGGTGCGCACAACACCCACACAGCCACAGGGAGTCAACTCTGTGGGGAGGCAGCCTGGACACCTGGTATTCTTGGCTGAGTTCCTGGCCCAAGGAGGAAAGTTGCCATTATTTGGACACAAAGGACCCAGGAGCCTGCTTCCTCCCTCTTACCGAGTAGCTCCCCTGTGCCAGGAGTGTAGAAATGAACAAGGCAGCGCTGCCAACATCAGGGAGTGCAGACTGGGGGAGAGAAGGGCCTGCTGGGACAGTGTGAGAAGTGTCCCGACATCCTTGCTGGTGTGCTCTGAACTAGAGTCACAGGGTTGCCTCAAGGTGAAGGTCCAGCCTTCTTCTGCAGCCTCTGGCACTGGCACATGTGACACGGTTATGTCACCATAAGTTAATCCAGTTTGGCTCAAAAGGAAGGCAGCTGGCTCGACCTCGCTGGGCACATCATTCTTGTTTGTGCAGAGGAGAATCTTTTAGGGAAAAGAAAGGAGTCCCAGGTTATAGAAATGCAAAGCTGCACAATCGCAGAGCTTTGGGCTCCCAGAGACCAAGGGCCTCTGGCACCCAGCAGCATGCGAGGCACAGACCCTTTTGCCACCCTGTGGGGTTGGTGGTGCTCTCCCCATTTTACAGATGAGGAAGCTTGGGCTTGCAGAAGGGAAATGGCATATGTGAGTCTAATCTAATATTATATGAGACGAGGGCCTGCATGAAATGTCTGATCATTCTAGCTTTTTCTGATTAATCGGCTGAAAAAATAATTTGAATTGAAAAGGGGAAAAAAGTGACAAAAAAAATTCAAATCCTCATATATTGCAAAAGCAGTCCCATGAGACTTTAAAATTGCTAATTCTTAAGAAAAAAAAAACTAGTGATTGGAAGAAGGTCATTTTTTAGCTAAATCATCAGATTGCCCAATTTCACATTTAGAAATTGTTCCCAGGCAAATTTAAGTTCGCCCTGACCAGCCCTCCGTGAGAACATATGTGGCTCTCCACTCAATGTGGTAATTTCCTTGCTGAGAACACGTGACTCTTACTCTGAGGTCAACACCAGGACGAGTTCTCTAGAAGTTTCTCTGCCAGTTAAGCATTTCTTTATGTCTCGGAAAACAGACAACCTGGCAATCCCCCAGTCGACCAGAGCAGGACTACTCAAAGTGTGGTCCATAGGCAGAGACCGGTCTGTGATAGAGCAACTTGACCTTGCCACATATGCAAATGTATGATCATACTTCTAGTAATTTATTTTTATGGTAACCAGAAGGATCTAACCACAATGAATCAGAGATTTAAAAAAAAAAAACTGGTGAGCATGTACAAATAGTTTGAGGAGCACTGAGCTAGCAGAAGCCAGAGAGCTGTATCCCCACCCCCATGGAACCAAGAAAGACATCCAGGAAGAAGACAGCTCTCGGTCCTTGGGGCAAAGTCCACCTTCACAGTAGTCTTGGGTTGGGCTTCTTGAGCCCCTGTCATCCCTTGAGACAAGTTCTCTAACAACTGGTTTCCTTGTGACCACTCCTAGGCTACATCTTGGTGATTCTGATATGGGTTCCAGCAGGGTGGGAAGGACAAATGGGAGACCCAATGCCAATTTCCCAAAGGATGCGTTCCTGTGCACTCTTTTTATAATGTCCCTCTCAGAGTGCATGTATGTGGATGCCACTGGGAGAAAGAAGCCATTTGGCCCTCGATAAAAGGAAGGACTGGGTGTGGCCTTCACTCTGGATCCCCTTGGCAGGGATCTGGACAGTGTGCTGGTAGAACAACTGAGCAGACTGGGATTGCAAAAGCACATTTTGGTGACACCCCCAGCAACCTCCCAGCCCCCTGCACGCTTTGGTAATTGCTCCCTAAGTCAGGATTGCTCAGAAGCTCAGTGATACAAAGTGCTTATTAGCTAAGTAGTTAATAAGGTCTCATTAGGGATTTGTATTTAAAGCCTTAGAAAGTATAGTCTCAACCTCTGCCACATGGTGGGTGGGGGGTGTGATCGGGGTGCGTGGGTGTCTTGGCATCGCCTGGTGCCTTTCTGGGACAGAACCCTGGAGCAGTTCACACACTGGACCAGTGGAGACAGCTACCCATGGGGCTGGGTGGCAAGGCTGAATGGGACCCCCTCTGCCTTCCCTCTTTATTTTGATCAGGGCTGTTTTCTCAGCCTTTATCTGAGTGGCAGAGTTGGGGGCCCCATCTGGGGATCCAACATCAGGCCAACAATGGCTTATTGTCCTGAGCCAACACACCTGAACTTTCCTGGAAGCAAGAGTCAAGTAGCTTGGCATTTTTAGCCTTCTGAAAATGGCAGAAAGCATGCTTCCAGCAAAATCCTAATCTCCCTCAGGCCAGACCGGCATGATGGGGGCAGGGCTGGGATGGCCTGGCAGCTGCTGCTCCTGAGAAGTAGCAGGCTTTGTAAGTCTGATGAGACCCCATCTGCCAAAGCCTGAGGGATCAGATACCCCTCCCCACCCCTCCCCCAGGCCCGAAGCCACTTCTCGGCAGTTCCCAAGAGCTGCACATATGCATCATGGAGTGACTGCTCCAAAGTTGCTCTTAGCGTTGACTCCCTTAATATGTCAGGAGAAAAGTCTCCTGGGCCTTGTCCTTCTCGCCAACTGCTTGGCATCCCTCTCCTGTTTATCCTGAGAGCACCTCTGCTTTTGCTTGAATCCAAAGAGTTAGCCTGAGATGCAGAGGGGACTCCTCAGCCAGGAACTGGGGAGCTGTGCAGACCCCTGTCCTTTGCTTCTCTGATCCTAGACCCTCATGCTTTGTATTCGAGGCTTCCTATTATGAGATTAGATATGGCCTCCCAAGAGCAGTCTGGGGTTTATATGGAGGGCATCATTTCACCCACATTGTGGTCCTCAAATGTATCAACCTTTGCCCAGAGGTGCTGCAGCCTGTGGTGCTGCTTGACCTGGCCTTTCCTCCTAGAAGCTGGATTTGGAGACTAAGCAGGGTCTGGACCCCCTCTTCCTCCAGAGTCCTATGCTCAGAAAGAAAATCACAGGTTTTGCATGCTTGACTCCCCTAAGCAGAGGGCAGCGTTCTGCTGCGTCCTCTTCCTGGAGAGGGAGAACAAGTTGGGGTTTGCTGAGGGCTGGATGCGTGATAGTGCCTGGTCCTGCTCCAGCTGCCAGCCTCGCCCCTTCCCCAGCTCCTCAACACACTGGTGGGATCCAGACGTTTGTAGGTTCAGGAGCACGACACTCAGATGAGGGGTGTTCCAGACCCATGTGGAGCTGCTGCCTCTCCCACTCTGGGCTGGCTTTGCCCAGCACCAGCTCTGGGACCCATGTGGCACTGCCATTGAGCCCTCCACTGTGCTCTCCAAACAGCCCAGAGTAGCCCAGCCACCCCTTCACTCCAGCCACTGCTTGTTGGCAAAGTGTTCCATGGTCCTGCCCGGAGGGACTCAGACATGGGTGCAGCTCTGTGGGTACCCAAGAGTGGAGGACTGAATCCAGAGAAGGGAGGAGTCAAGCTTACCTTGGCCCAGCCCTACCATGCACCATGCACTCAGTCCTTCTCACAAATCCATGGGGTAGGTGCAACTGCCCTCATTTTACTAAATGAGAAAATAGCTCAGAACCTGTCAGAGGTGAAGTTGGGCCCTGCCTGTCCCCATGGCCACTCAGCTGCAGCCACAGCCCTCCCAGGTGATGGGATCTCTGGAGAAGGAGGACTGCAGATTTTCCTTCTGTCTATGAGAGAGTGGCTCCTGGTTTCCTTTTCTCCTTAGCTTGGCTTCTCTGTCTTACAAACTTTTGCACAGACTTTTGCACACACAGGTGCAACACAGGCCTGTGGGTAATTATTAGCCCCAAAGAGTTCAATTCCCCCTGCCCCTAATGAGACAGGCTTGACGGCCAGAGCTGGGGTCGGGAGTCCTGAGAATAGTTCTGAACCTTGCACTTATATGGTAAATGATCTCAAGGAGATCCCTTCCCCTCTCTGGAATCCATTTTGTTTAATAATTGACATTATTCCTTTTGAGATGATTTGACAATGTCAAAAGATGGGAAAATATAATTAATATGTTGAAGGCACATTGATTTGAGAGTCTTTAAAGTTATGCATGACAGTGGAATCCATTTTGATATAATTGTACAAGCATGGAATATAGCTTCTAATTAGGACCACTTTCTTGTGGATGACACAATGGTGAAATTCATTGTGGTGTATTCATAAAGGTTCATAGAAAAATTATTTCAGGTTCATTCTGCTGTCTTTCCTTTTCTATTCCCATTTCCTTCCTTTTATTTCCCTTTGTCTAATCTACTGAACTTCTATTCTGGCCCTCCCCACCCTTATTATGGGTTAGCTTCCACATATCACTGAAAATATCCAACCTTTTGCTTTTGGATATTTTCACTTAGCCTGATCGTCTCCATATCCATCCATTTACTTGCAAATATTATAAAGTCATTTTTCTTTATGGCTGACTAATATTCCACTTTGTGTGTGTGTGTGTGTGTGTGTGTGTGTGTGTATGTATGTGTGACGTTTTCTTTATCCATTCATCAGTTGAAGAGCACCTAGGTTGGCTCCATAACTTAGCTATTGTAAATGGAGCTGCTATAAACATTGATGTGGCTGTGTCACATATTACATGCTGATTTTAAATCCTTTGGATATATACCAAGGAGTGGGATAGCTGGGTCAAATAGTGGTTCCATTCCTAGTTTTGCAAGGTATTTCCATAATTCTTTCCAGAGTGTTTGCACCAGTTTGCAGTCCCACCAGCAATGCGTGAGTATATTTCCCCCACCATACATCCTTGCCAACATGCATTGTTACTTATATTCTTGATAAGTGCCATTCTAACTAGAGTGAGATGAAATAAGAAAGGATAGCCTCTTCAACAAATGGTGCTGGGAAAAGTGGAAATCCATGTGTAGTAGAATAATATTTAACCCCATCTCTCATCCTTAATCAACTCAAAGTGGATCAAAGACCTAGGAATTAGATCAGAAACCTTGCACATACTGGGAGAACATCTAGGCCCAATATTACAACATATGGGCTCAGAAACGAACTTTCTTAACAAGACTCCTAAAGCGCAAGAAGTAAAATCAAAAATCAATAAATGGGATGACATCAAACTAAAAAGCTTCTTCACAGCAAAGGAAATAATCAAGAATATGAAGAGCTGAGCTTGGTGTTGCATGCCTGTGATCCCAGCGACTTGGGAGGCTGAGGCAAGAGGATCACCAGTACAAACCCAGCCTTAGCAACTTAGTGAGGCCTAAGAAATTCAGTGACACCCTGTCTCTAAATAAAATATTTTAAAAGGGCTGGAGGTGTGTCTCAGCAGTTTAATCCCCTGGGTTTAATCCCTGGTACAAAAAAAAAAAAAAAAGAATGTTAAGAGAGAGTCTACAGAATGGGAGAAAATCTTTGCCACCTGCAACTCAGGGCATTCATTTCCAAGATATTCAAAGAACTCAAAAAAACTTAACACTAAAAAAACAAACAAACAAACCCAATCAATAAACGGGCAAAGGTACTAAACAAATACTTCTTAAAAGAATAAATACGAATGGTCAATAAATACATGAATAAATGGTCAACATCTCTAGCAATTAGAAAAATGCAAATTAAAACTACTCTTGAGATTCATTTGCCCCATTTGGGCAGAGGCTCAGTGAATCCCTGAAGGCCTGGCACCCCCAGTGGATGTGGTTCTGCCAGTCACTTGGCTCACCCAGGGTTGTGGGGAGGTTTTTCTTAATATTTTTTCCAATTTTTTATTGTGTTAAAATACACTTAGCATAAAGCCATCTTAACCATTTTTCATTATACACTTCAGTGATACTAAGTAACTTATAATGTTGTGTAACCATCATGACCATCCATCTCCAGAACTCTGTTGATCTTATAAAACTAAAACTGCACCCGTAAAAAAAATGTGTCCCCTGGGGGCTGGGGTTGTGGCTCAGTGGTGGAGCATTTGCCTAGCATGTGTGAGGCACTGGGTTTCATTCTCAGCACCACATATAAATAAATAAAAGTCCAACACAACTAAAAAATAATTATTAAAAAAAAAAAAAGTTTCCCCTGGCAACCACTATTCTGTCTCTGTGATTTTGATGACTCCAAGTACCTCAGAGAGGTGGAGTCTGTGTGTGTGTGTGAGTGTGTGTGTGTGTGTGTGTGTGTCTTCTTTCCTCTCTCCATCTCCAGATGCTCACCTCCTCCTCCTGGGTGGCTTGCCTCTCTGGGACATTGGGTGCTGTTGGCATGTGGGTTCGGAGCGCTGTCACCTCCAGCCTTGCTGCATTTTCCTTCTGGGTGCTAACTGGCCTCTCTTTTGTCTCTGTCCCCTCCGACTCTGCTACTGGTTAGCTGACGGTAGGGAAAGTGTCCAGCGGAATAGGGGCTGCAGCTGAAGTCCTGGTCAATCTGTACTTGAATGATCACAGACGTAAGGCCCAGGCCACCTCTCCAGACCTGGTAAGGACATGCGCTCTCAGCCTTCACCTGCAGACACCGGCCCTGGCCTCCTAGGGGGGAGCATGGGCGGTGGAGAGGACGGCCCAGCCCCCTGAAAGCTCCCCTTCTCTGGGAACAAGAGAAACGGATGGGCCTGAGCAGAGGCGCGAGGGAAGCCGTGCCGCATTTCCTTAAAAACGAACTTCACTCAGGTCCTCTGTGGGACTGTCTGTGGCTCTGGAGAAGGAGGGTCTATGTTGCCAGTGTTTGGTGCCGACCTGAATGGCCCTGTGTGTTGGATGGGGAACCGAGTAGTGGAGAGAACACGAGAGTTTCCCCCTCGTTCTCCCTCCTCACACGAGGCTGCTCGCTGCCACCACCAGCCACGTGCATTGACAGTTTGTCTCCCCTTGGCACATTGTCTTGGAACTGCCCAGGGCTGGGCTGTCCTGGCCCACATCTCCCCTCTACCTTTGCCTGTGATGGTTTGTCAGACTCAAGTTCTCCCTTACTGACACTCTCTTGAGCAGACTCGAGGCCACCAGCTTTCCTTGTCTGACCTAGTCACTGCAGAGAGCAAAGACATGTAGAACATCCTCAGTAGGGTCGTGTCAGTAACCCCCTCTGGAGCCAGTGATGTTTTTCTCCCATAGAGAACATCACTGGGCAGACATGCTTGTGCATGGCATCATGACACCTGCTCCATCGGACCCTCTCACCCAGAGCCACAGCAGCCAGTCTGGGGGAGAAGCCCAGTCTCTCCCCAGGGACAGATATCAGGAACCTCTACCTTTGCAGCAAAGATGCGAGCGGCAAACCAGAGTCCAAGATGTCCCCGTAGTTGAGTTTGGAGTTTCTCAGCACCCAGGCCTGGCCCCTAAAGACTCTCTGGACCTCACGCACTGTTCCTCTGTTCCGCCCCAGGAGTCCGTACGGAAGGTGTTCCCACTGAACCTGGGTGGCAGCGACACCTGCTATTTCTGTAAGAAGCGAGTGTACGTGATGGAGCGGCTGAGCGCCGAGGGCCACTTCTTCCATCGCGAGTGCTTCCGCTGCAGCGTCTGTGCCACCACCCTGCACCTGGCCGCCTACACCTTCGACTGTGATGAAGGTAAACCCCCCCACAGCCAGGAGGGCACTGGCTCTGGCCTCAGCTGTGACCCTCCCAGCCCTGAGGAGGTTCTGGGACACCCAACCCTTCCCAGCGGGGAGTGTGAGTTGTCAAGAAAGCTGTTTAGAGAACCTGGGAGCTCTGTCTGCAGAGGCCACCTGTGTTGTGAGGGACTGGGAAGCCATGGCCACCACCACAGTATGCCGGGCTCTGGTGGCACCCAGGTTCTGAGGGCTCTATATAAATCTTCTCATTTAGCCACACCACCTTCCATGATCCCTGAGTACCCAGGAAAATCAACCCTGATAACAGGGTGTACTACATGATGGTCTGTTGGTAGTATTTATAAAATATGAGTTATTTAAAAATGACCTTTAATAATAATATCTCCTCTGATAAGTGGCCTACCAGAGGTCATCAAGGAAGGAGCTCTGCTCAGTGCAGCGGTGATGGGTTTGTAATTTCCAGCACTTTCCATTGCACCATCGAGTGTAGCCTAGTGCTTGGGATGACATATCCTCCAACTCACATGCCAGTTTCCAATTCAGATTACACCTCCTACCCCTATAACCTGGGCCTGTGATTCAACCTCTTGGTCTCTCAGTTTCCTTGTCTGTAAAGTAAGGATGATAATAGTACTTAGCTCAGGAGATTGTTGTGAGTTATTTATGTGAAGCGTTTAGACTGGCGCCTGACGCACAGGAAGTCCCACACCAAGTTCTTCACTATTGTTCTTGTTGCCATCACTGTTTTTACTATCGTAGCAGAGAGCAGGAAAACTTTTTCTGGAAGGTACCCAGTGGTCCTGGGCAGTGGCCAGTTACCCAGCATGTCCCCCGTCGGCATCTTTTCTTGCCTGACACAGCTTTCCCTTGTTCTCAGCCTTCCCCACCCCCGAGGGATTCCAGAAAGAAGAACCAAGAGTGCTGATACTCAGAGCTACCATTTTGCTCCCTGGGAGCCCCCATTGCTGGAGCTTTCTCTAAAGCAAACAAAGAGTGCAGCTGTCTCATCTCAGGGCCACATTTTTTAGGGCAGGTGACAGATGCCATTTCTCAAGTTTGAGTGGATCCGGGCTAATTTTTATTAATGATGTATTCTAAGTTGGATAGCCATGGAACCTTGGCTTATGTCTACTGTGGCTGTTTTACAGGGGGAAAAAATTGTGTGTGTGTATGTGTGTCTCTTTGTCTTTTTACAGGAAAATTTTACTGCAAGCCTCATTTCAGTCACTATAAAACCAATAGCAAACAACGGAAGAGGCGGGCAGAGCTGAAGCAGCAAAGAGAGGTATGTTCTATCTTGAGTGTTGGTGGGACAGGGAAACGCCTTAAGAGGAGGAGGTCAAGCATTCCTCAATGTTAGACCAACTTTTATGGCCCTGGGGGGACAAAAACTACCCTCAGATAAAAAAGAGAGCCTCCACGTCCTGGTGTGGGTGGTTCCTGTGCGTGGTCTGTTGAACCAGCCTCTGGGGTTTGCCCCATTCCAGATGCCAGTTCCCAGGCAAGTGGTTGGCTGGCTTCTCCTGAAGCCAAGGACAGTATTTGCTCAGCCACATAAAAGCCACATGGTCACTCTGTGCCTGGGGCCCACCTGGCCACAAGGTGCTGTTTGCAGGAGGAATACCTGATATAATAAGGTCAGCTTTTCATCCTTCCTGATCCTTCCCCAGGCCCTTCAATGTCAGCGTAAAGACCAGCCCACTGAGTTTATAGATGAGGCAGCGCCCCCTCTGGCAGCTCTGAGCAAATACCTTTTCTCTGGATTGATGAATCACCCACCACCATAAAACCCCACAACCTAAAACTTTTTTCTAATAATACAAGTAATGTAGGCTCAATGTAAAAAAAAAAGTGGGGGGTGGATTTTAAAACATATAAAGAAGAAAAGTTAATCACCGTACTCTGAAAAAACTACCCCGTCCAGACTTTTTTCCTAGGTGAGTGTATCTTAACCCAGTTAGAATCCTATCTTTCTCCACAGTTTCATTTCCTTCTTTTCCTTTTTTCTTTTTTTAACCAACAGTGTATCAATAACAGTTTTCCATGATGTTAAAAATTCTTTGGGATTCTAATTTTTAATGCCTATAACAGATCCTATTTTATGCATGATCAATAACCTATTTCACTGGCCCCGCGTTTGGACTTAATCTTTGGTATTTTTATCTTACAAATGTTTTTTTTTTTTACAATGAATGTCTTTGTATGCAAATCTTCACCTGTGTTTCAAAATATTATCTTAGTATAAATCACTACAAGTTGGGTTGCTGGTCAAAGGGCAACCATTTATTTTGAAGCCTCATGAACTACTGTATGGTCAGCTTATCTCCCCAAAAGTTGTGCCCATATTTAGCATCATGAGTGGGGCCTGAGACTATTTGGGGGGGTGAACCCACAGTTTGCCAAGTTAGAGTTTCTCTGGCCCTCTCAGTCTGCTTTGTTGGAGGAGTTCTCTGTGAGAGTCGTGGACTAAATGCCCTCATTTTGGTCTCTTTCTCAGAAGGAGGGGACGTGGCAGGAGCAAGAAGTCCCTCAGCGAGACACTCCCACGGAAAGTTCTTGTGCAGTGGCTGCCATTGGCACACCAGAAGGTAGCCCCCCAGGTATCTCCACCTCCTTCTTTAGGAGATCCCTGAGCTGGCCTCTCAGGCTTCAGAGGGACCTGCTCTGCCTCCCCTGGGGCCTGCTTAACTGGATGCAGGGACTCCTGCAAGCTGCCGGCCTCCATTTCAGGGACAATGCTTACAACTACTGCTACATGTACGAGCTTCTGAGCCTTGGGCTGCCACTTCTCTGGGCCTTCGCTGAGGTCCTGGCAACCATGTACCGGGAGTCTGAGGACTCCCTGGAGAGCATTCGAAGCTGGGTGCTCAGGTGCATCCCCATCAAGCTCCAGTGAAGCCCCTGGCTGTCCCAGAGTGCCTTAACATTTCCCTAGTTTAGATGGCGGTGTGTTCGTAGTTTGCAAAGGCTCTGGCCAGGAAGTCTAGTGTCTGTAACCAATTAGCTCCAAGCCAAAGAGTTTCACATTGGCCACCTATGACTGGCCTTGACAGGATGAACATCTAGCCATGGTGCTAGGGCCAGGGATGACATGAAGGATGTGTTTTATAACTGTGTACTGTTTTTTATACCAAAGCGAGCCATATTTCTGGGTTTACATTTCAATTTTTTAACTTTTACTAAGCCAAGAAAAAACATTTTTTTTTCTAAAGTGTCAGTTTTTCTAAACATGGGTTTGAAGTTTATCATCGGTTGTCCAAGCCCCTTCCACATTCTAGTGAGTTGTAATCATCGCTACCTGCAAAGTTAACAGTCTGGGATTTATATACACAAAAGTGAATGTGCAATCTCCTGACAAGTGCCTTTCAACTTTTGTAACTGGATGCCCCTTGTCAACAGTGGGCATGTTTTTTTGGTATGGGTTTTTTTTTTTCAATATGAAAGCATAATGATTTTGGAAGAAAAGAATAATAGAATGAATGTGTTTCTACAGAAGTACATAGCAATGTGTAGTTGACTCTGTCCTCCAGAGGGAGAACCATTTTTCTCTTTTGTTTTGATCTAAAAGAAACTCAAGGGCTTTTTACCCACACCAAATCATAAGCCAGTGTTGCAGAACCACAGGGTTTCAGAGTGTTGCAAACCTACATTTTTCCTTCCCACTAATGGGCACTGCAGGGAAAGCCCAATGGCACTTGACCCCGGAGATCCATCAAGCTGATGCCATGCTGAGGACAAGCTATTTCAGCTGGTGGCATCTGGGCCTCTAAAAGATAAGGCCGTTCAGGGAGAGGAAGAAGTCACCCCCTCCCTTGGTGTTAGCTGAGCCTGAGGGTGCTTGTGAGCGTGGCCTTGGGAAGCATGGCCTGCCTAGTGGTCCTTGTCTATAGGTGCCCAGCCACATGGTCCTAACGTTTAGGGTCTAGGTTCATGTGACCCTAGCAAAAAGGCTGTTTGCACTCCAGGGGGATCTCTGCAGCATCTTGACCGGCAGAGAGGGCTAGGAATGGACCAGTTCAATGAAATGGGTCCTTTAGAGCAAAAAAAAATGAGTAAGAGGCCCACCTGCATGTTTTACTCAGGGTGTCTGGCAGAGCCCCCAGCTGTCCCCACCCCGACTCTGCCTGGACATGCACAGCTGCAGGATCTGGTTGAGCCACTGAGGAGCTGATAGAGAAAGGCCCTCTAAGGGGTTCAGTGTCCCCACAGTCTCTAGGCTCAAGAGGCCTCTGAGTAAATACTACCTCTAGAGATTCCTCTAGATCCAGGGCTGGAACCTGGTGCATGTGAGGAGCCAGAGTTCTCGAGAGCATGAGATGACAAGTTTCTATGGGGGGCGGGGGAGGAAAGAGGGGTTGCATTTTTTGACAATCACTTCCCCGAAATCCTTGGGGGACAACAGCAACACGACTGTGGCCAAGTCTGTGGGAACCGGCTCCTGTGACTCGCATTGTATTTTTCTCATGTGTTGCTGGGGTTTCAATGTTCTGCACGATGGAGGAGCCCTTGGTTCCTTTGATGTTTGATTTAAATTCTTGAGGTCATGATGTGGACAGCCGTGTTACTGGGATCGCCACCAGCTCAGGGTGGGCTGATCCCCTTTGTGAAGCCGGGGTTTCTGGTCCTAAGGAGACTGGTTTGAATTACTGTGGTAGAGGGGGTGTGCCTGTCACAAGCCTGAGATATTTGTATGTTCTGAGACCGTGAACCTTCCTGGTGAGCAGCACCGAGACATGGGTGGATCCTGGGATGGGGGCAGACACCTCGAGGCCTCTGCTACGTATTCAAGGATAAATATAAGGCACCAGAGTAGAAGGGGGACAAAGAGAATATGGAGGTGGGAGGTCTCTCGGTCGGGTAGAGCAGAGCATGGACAATATGCAGACCACATGTGTCCACTCCTGTCAATCAGCAGCTGGTCACCACCAGAAAGGTTCATCTCTCCTAATTGAGATGACTTGTTGGGAGAAGTTTTCCTTTTTTTCTTTAACGGTTTCCTTCGGTGCCTTTTCCTGTTGTCATCCATTTCTTCTTTGCCCGCCCGCTAAGATCTCTTTTCTGTCTTTCTCTTTCCAACCTTACACTGTGGCCGTCAGTTCATTTCAGCCTTCCAGTGCTACACCCACTTCTTGGCTGACACACTTCTGCTCTAAGGTGACTGATTTTCTTGGCAATTTTCAGAGAGTGGTGCTAACCCCTAACCTGCTTTCCGTACCCCGTCCTCCTCCCCGCCCGCAGTACTGGTTGCGCTAACTGTGAGTGTCTTGCATACTAACGGACTCATTTGGTGGCATGGACGGTTATCGGCGTGGGGTGGTGTTCAGCTCAAAAGCCGTGTTCTAATTTCACTTCCCCTGGAGCCAGCAGCCTGTTCCACACCAAGTGCATGCCCCACCTCTCCTCCGTTCCCTGGGCCAGTTTGAGTGTATGTTTTCCATTGGTACCTGCAAAGCCACTTGC
Organism: Ictidomys tridecemlineatus; assembly: GCF_052094955.1. NCBI lineage: Eukaryota > Metazoa > Chordata > Mammalia > Rodentia > Sciuridae > Ictidomys > Ictidomys tridecemlineatus. The sequence goes on along the minus strand of NC_135480.1, from coordinate 49,950,475 downwards.
CTTCTTGGGAGGGTTAACCCTGAGACAGTACCATATAGGGAGGGCTCTGTCACCCTTGAAAAGAATGCTTTTGTCTAACAACCTCTGAAAACTGTCCTGCACAGTAGCGTATTTTTATTTTGGTTCTAACATAATTACTAAATGCCATTGACCCAAATTACAGGTGATCCATTTTGTAGGGATTTTTAAAAATATTCGCTCTCAGGCTTCATCACAAGTTTGACCCTTGCTCTGTATGGTGAACATGTCATCACAACTATTCTAGCAAATCCTTCCTCTAGTGGCATCCTGCACCATAGATTCAAGGGGTTGGCGGGGGCTCTTCTTATCCCCCATGGCTCTTAAAGCCCCAGTAATTCAGGAGCTTTAAACAAGGTAGTCACTGTCACAGGAGAGAAATGGCTTTGAGAAATAACCGAGGTCAACCCTAAGCCTGGAGCACCAAGTTTAAATGCTCCTGTGACTCGTCTTAAAGCACATATTCCTGCAGCCTCATTGACCTGGAGCAGCAGGACAATCAAAGTGCTCCTCAAAGAACCAGCATATCATATGCCACAGAGCTGTTGAGGCCAGGCCTCGCAGTCTCAGGCTGCAGTTGGTGTCTGTCCTGCATGGAGCCAGAACCACCCTGACCTCTGAGCCTCTGCCCAGCCCTGCATGCCGCATCCCTCGCTGCATTGGTGTAGAGCTTGGCCAGTACGAAGTCGTTGCTCTTGTCTTATCTTCTCTTGCAGAGTCTCCCTCCCTTTCTAGAATGTCTACCAAAGAGAGCCTTCCTCCCTCTCAGCCTCTCTTTAGCTAGCCTCCCTCTCTCATTGCAAGGCATGTCTGTGACCTTTGGTGATCATTTACAGTGCCACGTGGAACCCTGTATTTTGCACACAGCAAACAATGTTTAGCTTTATTTATGGTATTTGATGCTGTAAATGAAAATAAATATGGTTCTTTATAAAGCTCATTGTTTCCTCTCTTCTTTGCCATGGAAACTCCTAAAAACTCAAATACAGGGAGTCTGTCTTCCCTAAACCGCTGGTGGGACTTGCACTTGTGGTGACACGGGACTCTCTGGGGCTGCGCTGGGACACTCCAAAATATTACCCAGGGGTAATATTTGGAAAATGTCACCAACACTCTGGGGCCAAGCTTTGGGATCTCTTCCTTGAAAACTCATGGTACTCTGCTATTCTAGATGCTGGGCAGAGTAGGTGAGGGTCAGTGTGACTTCTGCTCTTAGGAACAGACTGTAGACTGCTCCCTGCACCCATTTCCCCCACACATCCCAGCCAGAGCCCTGATGAGCTTTGCCAATGAACTTTCAGGATTTAGGCCCCTAGAGAGCAAAGGCTGGGTCTTGAACATTTCACACAGCTCCAGCTGAGTGGTGGATGGAAGGTAAGGAGGAAAGAGGGATACCTGTCAGGATGGCAGTGAACACAGCAGGTGTGCTCTCATCACATGGAAAGCCGTTCATCATCCCCTACCCACAAAAGTTCCAATCATTCAGCACCTTCTGAGTCCAGCTCCCAGGACAGGCTCCACCCAACTGCAAGCTGTGTTCAGGGGAAGGATTTGGAGCCTCACTCTGTTAGGCTACATAGTGGGCAGAGACCTGCCATCGCCAGACCTGATGTAGCTGGATTTCTGACACTGGTATGACAAGCCACCTGTGAACTTCAATGAGGGCTCCTGCACCTCCAAAGGGACAGATTTGGGGCCCTGGTCTCCAGCTTAGCTGCTGGTGCCTGGATCTGCCTTCAGAGCCAACTCAGGTCATGACCTAGGATCTTGTACTCCTTCCCTTCCATCCAAGGAAAGACGTGAGGGACCGGAAGCCAGCTAGCAGGTTTGACAAGTGTCTCATTCCTTTACTTACCTATCCTAGCCATTACTCTAGATTCTGGGGATACAGCAGGGGACGACCCCAAAATCCCTATATCTCCCTGCATTTTAGAGATATGTGTCTCAGAACTGCTGTCCTAGATCTGATTCATCTTATTTGTTTACCTGTGTTTGTTCTATTACTCAACTAATCATTACTGAGCCTCTACCGTGTGCTGGGAATACAGCAGGGAATGAAACAGACAAGAATCTTCCACTCTGTAGAGCTCAGGGTTTGGTTTTGATTTTTCTCCAGAGTTGGATTAAAGCAACATTCTTCCAAGTGTGATGCCCCAAGAGTTGCTTCACAAATAGAGCTCCATAGTCACAAAGTTTGAGAGATGTTTTATACTGATCTTGCCAATCCTTCTGAATCTTGAGGATGCACAAGATTCATTAGCATGTTGAAGGTCTCCCTAGGAGTCCTCTGGTGAACATGCTTAATTAACTGTTCATATTGGCTTCCCATTCTTACTTGGAAATTTTGTTGTTGGTTTGGTTTGGATTTTACAATCTTCAGAAATTGCATTTGGTAGAATATTCTTTATCCACACTAAATTAAAGACTTACATTCTAAAAGTGAAATAATATAATTAAATATTAAATTATAATTTCCCACAACCACAGACTCAGTATACACACATCTATGTATTTGTGTATGTGCGTATATATGTGTGTAGGTTTATGTATACATACAATAGAATTAAGTATTAGCTCATGGAGTGACAATTCTCTAAATTTTAATATCTGTAAAAGAAAAAAAAATAGGTAGACAAAACATGAGACAAATCTGACTATGCGTTTTTTGAAAACAGCATATAATAGTAAAATTTAAAATCTTTTAGGCATACTGAGAAAAAATCTGAATTAAATGGAATAACAAAGAAGTCAAATGCCATGGTATTTAAAGAGTTCCTTGACTGCTGGCCTTCTCAGGGCTCTCCCCCAGTGGAAGTGATCCATTCGTATTTATTTATGACCAGAAGATAAATGCACAAAGGCTGCAAACAAATAATTTCACTTAAGCAGATTAAAAAGCTAAACACTAAGAAGAAAAAAGAAAGCATTTACAAAAAGTTCTTTCTTGGCTTCCAAAGGAATGTAAATTACTTATGCTGTACCACCAACTTAGCAAAAGAAAAAAGTAAAGTAGATTGCAAGAGAAAAAGTATTGAGTTAAACATACTCTGGGACAGTCTTTTACTGAAAAGAAATATGGCAATTATTATTAAGATCCAGAAGCTGGGCTCAGTGGTAGACACCTGTAATCCCAGCAACTCTGGAGGCTGAGGCAGGAGGATCGCAGGTTCAAGGCTAGCCTCAGCAACTTAACGAGTCCCTGTCTCTAAATAAAATATTTTTAAAAGGGCTGGAGATGTGGCTCAGTGGTCAAGCACCCCTGGGTTCAATCTCCAATACCCCCCCCCAAAAAAATAGATTCAGAAAAGGACTATGACCTCTCAGCCCAATAATCCTACCCCAGGGAATGTATCCTAAAGAAATAACCCAACAGAAGGAATAAATCTGTGCTGCTTGAATACTAAGTAGAGTAAGTAGGTCAACCAGAGTGGGGGAGCTGCTCTCCTTTATTTCTGTAAACTCATTCATTTTTATAACTTTTGTTTTCAATTCCTTAAATAAGTAAAAGAAAGTTTCTGCCTCCTCCACTGGCCCAGCTATTACACGGCGAGCACTTTCTCTGTGTAGCACTGGGCCAAGGACTTAATACACAGCTGCTCATTAGCACTTCACCTCCTGGTGAAAACCTTGAGGTCAGCACTAATGGTAAGAAGACCCTATTAAAGTAGCTCACTGGTACCAGAGAGGCAAGTCCATAGCGACCTCTTCAACTGTGAAGGCTCAGAGAGGCCACCAGGGCCCCGGCTCAGAGCCAGGCGCCTGTCCTAAGGGTCCTTGGTGTATGGTAAGGGCCCTGGACTTGGCCAAGGCCCTGGCTTTGACTCCTGGCATTTTGTTCTGATTTGGGGACATTGGCCAAGCTCCCTCTGCAAACTGGGATCAAACAAAACCTCAGCATAGCATTTCGTGAAGGTGAAACCCATGAGCTGAGCACTCGGCCCAAGCCACAGCACTCTGCTGAGTCCTGGATAACACTTGGTAATGAGCCCAGGAAGACTTTCTGCAGACCTCTAGATCAGCTGGGGCTTCGAACACCTGCAGGACATCTTCAGGCTGAGGACTAGGCAGAGCCCCAGTGCTCACTGGGCAACCCCATCTATTTCTTTCTAGTTCTCTAGCTTCCCCAGCCACCCACCTACCGACCCCCAGACCTCAGTTCTAGAGCCCCCTTCCCTCCCTCCACTGCCAACAGGACTTGAGTTTGGTTTAGAGAGTGCCCAAGTCACAGTAAGAGGGAGCACAGTCCTGGCTCTGTTTCCAGCCATTGACCCACCACCTCCCTATCACACCTCCACCTGCACTCTACCAGGGCGTCCAGCTCAGACCACCTCCAATCCTGATTTCCCCTGAAATGGGCTCCGTCCTTGGCTGCCTCCATTGCTGCAAACAGCAATTCCCCTCTTCCTGTTGCTCATCCTCCAATGCTGAGGGCCATTCTTGATTCTGCTTTCTCTTGGCCCCACATCCAACCCATCAGCAAATCCCAACAACAGCAGAATATGTCGCCTCCTCGCCACCTTCACACTAGCTGGCCTCAGCCACTGTCGTTCCTTCCTGGATTATGGAAGTGGCCTCCTAGGAGGCTCCCCTACTTCTCCCTCCACCCCTCAATCTATTTTCAACACACATATGGAGGGATCCTCTAAGTCAGGTCTCCTGCTCAGAGATCCTCCCCACCCCCAGCTCCCCAGTTCCTGCCTTGTAAACTGGGCTTGTAAAAAGGCAGACATTGGTTCAAGAGTCTCTCTCCAGCCTGGCCTTGCACTCTGACCTATTCCTCTCCTTCACACACACTATTCCAGACACACTGACCTCCTACACCTGGTGCATTCTGCCTTAAAGCCTTGGCACTGGCTATTCCCTCTGCCAAGAATACCCTTCCCAGTATCCATATGGCTGCTCCTTGCTCACCTTACCTACTAGGGTTTTTTCCCATAGTATTTATCACCTTCAGCTCTGCCGTGCAACTCAGTCATTGAGTTGTGTATTGTTTATGTTTTGCTCTGTGCTAGGGCATAAGCTCCCTAAGTCTGGGATCTCTGGTTATTCTGAGTACTTACGTAACCCCAACAGGTAGAACACACAGGGGCCCTCAGGAAATGCTCGGGATTATAGGCTCTCTGGTCTGGGCCTCAGGCTGGGAGCCTGTTGGAGCCAGGGAAGTTCTTGCTGGCATCCTTCGCAGCTCAGGAGGGAGGCCTGGAGGAGGAGCTTCCTGCTGCCTCTGCAGACCCTTTGATTTTGACAGGAGCTTTGGTTTTGCCTTCTGAGGGGAAGCATCCCCACATGATTCTCTTGGCAAAGTTGGGTCCATACAGTGACAGGTGGGCTTGGGTGGCTTCTGGCAGGGCTAGGCTAGAGGTTGGCGGTAGAGAGCAGTTCCATTGGGAACTGGAACAGCATGTTCCACTTTGGGACATGATAGCCCATGACACCAGGCCATACACATCCTCCCACCTCCTTGCTGTCCCCTGCTCTAGGGTCCTGACACAGAAATCCAGATGACAGGATAAAAACAAGGGGGGATGATGCTACCAGCACCTGGGCCAGGGTGGAGCGAAACCTGCCACTAGAGCCCCTACACCAAGACATGTGGGTGGCTCAACTTGGTTTTGATCTTATAAACCTAGTTGTCCTGTACATGTAACCAAGGCCAAGGGAGGCTGCTGTCCACTAGCAACTCCTCAAGTTATGTGCGTGTGTGTGTGTGGGGGGGGGGGTGCCTAGAGCACCAGAAGATCAGCTGTGCCCTAAACCTGCTGCTGTTGGCCAAACAATCCAGGTCCCTTGCTGCTCTGCAGCCTACAGAGCCATGGGAAAGACACACATGAACTCCCAACTCTTGCACCAAAGGAGGGTGGTTCAGGGGGAGCCTCCTCTGAAGGCTGGGGCCTATTGTAGGCCCTCCTATGGCTGCCGTTTCCCCAGTGCTTGGCCCAGTGTCCAGGATGAGGGTTCTCAGGTAGGAGCTGGTCACCCCTGGGTTTCCAGGGAAGGACCTGGCGTCAGCCCCTTCCGCCAATCAAATTTTGTGGCTTCCTCCTGTTTGCATTTAGTCTAATGTATGGGTCTCTGCACAGAGGCCGTTGCTAAGGCTAGGCAGGGCCCTCCGAGTAACACTACTTGCCCTGGCTTCAGGACAATGGAGGGTGTGCCTGTGTGTCAACAACCAGGCCCACTCATTGGACCTTGTGAGAGTACAGGAAAGCCCAGTAGCCAAGTCCCAGAGTCAGGGGAGGGCCCAGAGGCCCAGCACTACAGTCAACTGATTCTTTCCTGAAGCTCCATAGGTGCTCCCTGAGTATGCCCAGAGGAGTCATGCTCCAAAGACCCCAGGATGGCAGCAGCCGTCTTTGGACATATGCACCTTTATCTTAGAGGACCCCACACTGCACAGGATATTAGTGCTGCTGTGGGCGAATCTTCCTCCCAGAGCACTTGTGGCATCCCCTGAGGTGGACAGAGGGACTGCCAGCTCAGACCCCTTCCCATGGCCCTCCCCATTCTGCTGGGATCTTTTCGGTGTCCCCTCAGCCATCATGGTCCACCTTACAAGTACCTTGTGCCTAGTGTCCCAGCCATCTGCCTATTCATGCTCAGAGACACTGTAGCAGCCCCTGCCCCTGCTCTGCTCTGTATTGGAGAGGCACAGCCTCCACACAGTACGTCTTCCAGTGTTTCTTGCAACTGACCTCCTGTTAGGTTTGACTGCTGGATGCACTGGTGGGAGGCTGAGGGCAAGATCAAGGGAGAACCAGGGTGCTCTTCCTGCCTCTCTGCCTTGAAGCTGTGGCTGTGGTCCCTGGGCTTTGGTAGGCCCAGCCTTTCCCCCACCCCACTCTCTGGTGGCTTCCCACTGTTCTCATCTCTGAGTTCCTGCACTGTCCCCATCTGGCCATTCAGCTGCTCTAACACCTTTGACTCCTTTCCTTTCCTCTGTTGAACTCCCTGGTTTCAGCTCCATTTTCCTGATTATACCACTTTATTCCTCCATTTTTATCTTCCAAGAGAACAGGGGACACAGCAACAGGGGAGGTTCCGCCAAGCCTAGAGCCAGAAATGACTGGCCATTAGGACCATGGCTCTGTAGTGGCCCTGGACAACTCCTCTGAACCTCAGTTTTCTTTCCTGGAAAATGGAGTTCATAACAATCATGGGGATCGTGTGTTGTTCTGTTATCTTCCTGGGTCCTGGGGTGAGTGGAAGAGTCTCAAGACGGGGAAAAACAGGAGAGCCTTCCACTGCAGAGCCAGGGCAGCCCAGGACCCTGTGCCAGGCCCAGGCAGGAAAGGGCCTTGGGACTTGGCTCCTGCTGGGGGGGTATGTGAGGTCAGACATTCCTGGGATGTTGATGATAATACCTTCCCCAAGAACTAGAATTCCTGAGTCGCCTCTGTCACTAGGAGCAGGAATCTGGTCCGAGTGCTGAGAGGAGCATGAGATGCTTGGTTCTGAGCTGACCTGCTTCCCGCCAGGAGGCCCAGCAGGCTGCTGCTCTGGGAGGTGCAGATCCTTCTCCCCCAACCCACTCCCCACCTGCCATCCTGGTCCCCCGGTACCACACCCATCCCCTTATAGTCCTAGATTCTCCCTGAGCTAAGAGGACTTCAGGCAGCATCTAAGGTGAAGAGCAGTCTGCCTAGGGGAGGGAGTGAGGGGCTGGCCTCATGCACAAGTGGCCTCACCTGGGCAGGCTGCAGACATAGCTGCCTGGTGAGTGGCAGGCCATCGGCTGCAGCAGCTCCGACACTGTGCACTCCTGTGCTGCCCGGGTGAGGTGCTCTCTGGGTTCTGCTTTCCTCCACTCTTCCACTGGTGCAATGATGGTACCCTCCTCTTAGGCCTGTCGGGATGTCAGAGACGGTAGACACAGAGTGCCGAACAAGCATGGGTGCTAGACAATGAGTTGTGTGGCCTCAGGATGGTTACCCCCACCACTGACACCAGTTCAACCAGTCCTTCCATGATCCCTAGGTTTGTGAGGACAGGAACCCAAGGTCTCTGGAAGCAAAAATCCTGGCATGGAAATGAGCCCCAGAGCCCAAAGTACCTGTGGCTGGATAGAAACAGGAGGGGCATGTCCTCCTTTGGGGTGTGCCTTAGCTAGCTGGTGGGGGGTGAGAAGGAAACACTATCTTTTTGTCTGCAGTCTCTGCATCCCAGTGCCCACCCGGGGCCTCTTCACTAATCACCAGGCTCCACTATGAGACACACTGGCCCTGGCCCTGCAGTACTGAGGCACCATTGGTCAGCCATGCCCTCCACCCCTCCAGGTCTTCAGGGAGCCAGGAGCAACTATTCTACTCCTGAGTCCTGCTGGCAAAGCCAAAACTCTCTGGGAGGAAGAAAGAAAAGCAGAACCCAGAGTATCCCTGCAGTTTGGGTCTGGTGCCACCGCAGCCTGACTCAGCTGCCTGCTGCCACCTCATGCTGCCAGGTCACCACCACCTCTCTGAGTCTCCTCCCCTCTGTGGGTCCCCAAGTCCACCTTCCACTCTGACATAGAGTGGTCTTTCTATGCCACTAATCTGATGATCCCAGTCCCCAGCTTATGATTCTGCAGTGGAGGTGCTTGCAGTAAAATCCACCCTGAACCTGCCACTCAAGCCCTTTCATGGTTAGATGTCAAAGGACTCATTTCTGGCTTTCTTTTTTTTTTTTTTTTTTAACATGCCCTCATGTCCTCCAGCCACATGGACTTATTTTCCACTCCCATGCAGATGGCAGCTCTTTCCCACCTTGCTCTTGCTCCAGAGGCCCCTAGAAGTACCTTCTGTTGGTCAACTCTTGCTCATCCCATGCTCCAGCCCAGTTAAAATAGCATCTTTGACCTAGTGTCTGCTGCATGGAAATCAGACCTCCCACACCTTCCACCTGTTCACTGCCCGCCTCTTAGACAGTTTGCCTTATAATGCAGATATCTATGAACGTGTCTCTTCTTCTCTGGGACAAGAGGAGGTCATTGAAGGCAGGGACCATGGTGACTGATTCATTTCCTAATCCCTAGCGTAGGCCCTACTCAGAGGAGGGTACAGTAGCACCTGTTAGGTGCATGAGTATTGGGCATGTGGTTCACAGGCACACAAACACACTTGTTCTCAGATATAGTCAGGTATAGAGCTGGATCTCAGCCACAATAATTCTGTATAACAAACCTTCCATATCTTAGTGGCCTACAGCCTCTACTTTCTTGCTTGTGAGCCTGTGGGTTGGCTGGACCCTGCAGGTTTAAGGTGGGCTGGGCTCCAGGCTATAGGTTGGCTCCAAGTATATTCCATGTGCCCTCAACCAGGGATTCAGGCTGAAGGGGCAGCACCATCTGAAATAAGTTCCTTTCATGGCAATCTAGCATGAGTGACAGGCCAAACCTGCAAGTCCACCTGAACCCTCTGCTCACAACACAGCCAAGAGTTTCCACTGGTCCAAGCAAGTCTCACAGCCAAACCTCCATCAATGGGACAGGCAGGGGTGCCCCACGTACTCTGGTGAGAAGGACTATAAACACACAGTCCCCTGTCACAGAGAGCAAGTGAAGAACTATGGGCATATTCCGAGTCCAAATTTGCAGAATAAAAGCCACAAGCCTTTATATCTATCTGGGGATCTGTTGTGCTCATGGACACACAGATTGGTCCCCATCCTCTGATGCAATGTGTGGCCACGTGCTTGCAACCTAATCTCTCTAGCCTTCAGTTTTCTCCTCAGAAAAATGGGGCCAATAATACTGCTTGGCTCAGAGGATCATGTGAGCTTAACAGGCTTAGCACATGGAGAATGCTCAAGTGCCAAATGATTTGTGGTTTATATTGAGCACCCCCCAAAATAGCGCTAGAATACTGGATGGCCGAGATGGAACAGGTGGAGGGGCAGGGAGAAAAAGTGTCCTTTGGAGTAGTGAGGACCCCAAAGCCCTGTGAGTTGGATTTCACAATAGTGGGGCTCCCACTGTTGGAGACTTTGCTGGGGGCAGTTTGGGGTGGGGCATAAGCAGGATGAAATGGGATTGATGGGAAGTGTAGAACATGAGTGCAGCCAAGTCTTCCAAGAAGACAGGCTAGAAAGGAGGAAGAAGAGAGAAAGGGTTGCCGGGTGGGGTCTGAGGTTAAAAAGTGGTTTCCTAAAACTGGAGCCTTCAGTGTATATAAAATCCCGGTAGAAAAAAAATCCAGTAGGCAAAAAAAAGTTAAGAGCCTGGGAAAGAAAAGACAATGGCTCCTATTTGGGGACAATGGGTGAGATCCAGCCAAGATCAGTTTAGGTCTTTCCCTTGGAAAGGAAAAAGGACAAGTTCTCCACGGTGACCAGAGAAGGGTTACCCAGCGGATCAGGAACCAAGAGGGATTTGTCCACTCATTCAATAGGAGCCACTGAGCACCCACTGTTAGGTAAACTCCAGCCACAAACAACATGGGCAAAGATCACCGCTTAGATTCTAGTCCTGGGAGAGACCATACACAAAATAAGAAAATTGTATAGTTGGTTGGGAGTTGAGATGTGTGGCGAGTGAAACTTCAGGGCACCATCAACAGGATGGCTGGTGCAGGATCTCTGAGAAGGTGGCGAAGGAGCCAGCCCTGCATGCAAGTGTCCCCGGGAAGAGCATCTTCTAGCCGAAGTGAGAGTAGTGCAAGGGGCCTGGTGTGGGCTACGGCCCAGGGTGCTGGGGAACACCAAGGAGGTCAGAGCCAAGCAAATCAAGGGGCAGTAGAGGTGCAAGGACACAGGGGCCACTGGGGGCCACAGTAGGTAAGACTCTTCAGCTTTATTTCCCTGTGAAAAGAGGAGCCCATGGGATTTGAGCAGAGAATGGCAATGTCTGACTTGTGCTTCTGCAGGGACACTCTGGCTGCTGGGAAAGGCTGAGGGGGTGGGGCTTGGCAGGGGGAGCTGGGAGCCCAGGTTGACCTGTTTCTGTCATCCAGGCCAGAGGTGATGAGGCAGGGACCGGGTGGTGGAGAGCAGGGCTGCATCCCTGATGGATTTTAAAGGGACAGCCACCACGACTGGCTGATGGCTTGAGTGAAGGATGAGAGGAAGAGAGAAGTCGGGGTAGCTACCTGACCACCGGGGGGCTGATGCTGCCACCTGCCAAGATGGCGACGGCTGTGGGTGCGGCAGGTTGGTGGCCCGAGTGAAGCATTCAGTTTGGAGAGGTTGAGTTTGATGCGCATGTTAAACGTCCGCGTGGAAGTGCCGAGTAAGCGCAGTATGTGTGTCAAGATTCAGGGAGACACCCAGGCTGGAGAGTAAGCCTGGGAGCCACTGTTGTCTAGGGTTATTTAAAACCATGAGATCTGCAGAGACATGAGGGTAGACAACGAGGTTGAGAGCCTGAGCCCTGTGGCCCTTCACATTCTGACACCAAGGAGAGAAGGTGGGACCAGCAAAGGAGACCAGAAAGGAGATACCGGGGGCTGAGAGGAGGGCTGTGTCTGAAGGGGAGCTTGATGGGCTGGGTCAGATGCTGCCCGTGTGTCAATGAGAAGTGAGACGTCACCCCTGGGTTTAGCAATAGGCTGGGCCTTGTGATTTGGACACCAGCAGCCAGAGGCTGGTGAGCTTGAGGTGGACCCTCTGAACATGTTGGGATCCTCCCTACCATGAAATGGGATGAGGAATATGTCCGTGCCCTGCACACAGGAGGTGTGCCCGAAATGCTGTGCATCTGCTGGGCAGAGGGATGGGCTCCAGCAAAGGCAGAGCCGCTCTCAGAGGTGGGTCTCAGAGCCCCTGTGTAGACGGAGGCCTGCACCCTTCCAGAATCCCGCCCAGACCCCTGAGGACCGGGTGCCCTTCTAGAGTCACCATGCCACCATCTCTCTAGAGCCTGTTCTCTCAGCAGATGAGCCCATCTCCCCCAAGAAGCCGAAGAGTGTCCCTGAGCCAGAGCCCGGTGATACGGAAGGTGGAGCCACCTCTCCCCTGCCCTCCGAGTGGACCTCTGTGAGGATCAGCCCTGGGGAGGACGGGGTTGGGCAGGACGTGTTGGCCGTGCGTGTCCTGGTCACCAGCGAGGACAGCAGGTATGTCCAGGCAGCTCCAGGATGGGGGCCACACCGGGGTTGGAGGAGGAGCAACATTTGGGATCTGGCCTCTCCTCTCACTTGCAGAAGGACGTCTCTGGGCGTCAGTTTCCTCATCAGTCAAATGGGGACAATCGTAGCGCCTGTCTCAGAAGGAGCTGTAAGGATCAAAACATTAGCATGTGGAAGTGTGTGGAACAAGGCTCAGGGTGTGATAAACCCTGAAAATGTCAGCAATTATTTTCTCGGGGAAGGGAAAGGCCCTGGCATCACTGTTATCTCCCGGGAGGTGACTGTCACATGGTCTGCAGCAAGGGCTGCAGATGGGCATTACCTGTCACAGGGAGGGGCTCCTAGGGCCCTCCCACCCTGAGAGCACAGTGCATGGTGATGGGGAAGCCAGCAGGGGAAATGGAGCCTGGTGACTCCGTGACTGTTTCTGAGGGCGTCATCTCACCTCCTGCATCAGATCCCCACCCAGAGTGGTGATGAGAAGGGCAGACTCCAGGCCTGGCCCCCAGACACACCCCCAGACACGCCCACATCATTCAGGAGCTCAAACAACAAGAAGTACCTGTCATCTACTAGACCGAGCACAGGGCAGTGACCAATTCGACGCAAACTCCTTGCTCTCACCTCCTTTCTTCAGGTTGGGCAGCCAGCCAGCAAACAAGGAAGCATTCACGGGAAAAATAAAACATGCACCAGGTAGAAAAGCAAAGTAGGGGCACATGGTAGAGAGCCACGAGTCAGCTCTTAGATTGGGCGGCCAGATAAGGCCTCTGTGTCCTTACTGACTGCCAAAATCATGCTTGGTAACAAGCCAGCACCGAGTGAGTGACTTAACCCCGTTGATTACATCCTCGACTGCAGGGGCCAGCAGCTCAGCAGGCCCGGGGGGCAGCCCTGGCCTTGGTGGTCTGGCCCAGCAGAGTTCTTCTGCAGTAGAGTTGGCTGTCAGCTGTGGTGACAGAAAGTCACTGTGTCCTGCGTCTTCATCCTCCATCCAACAAGTGAGGCTAGCTCAAGAGGAGAGCAGCACAAGGTTTCTGGAGACCCAGGTTTGGCCCAGTACTGTTCCCATGGCATCTGATTGGCTACCGCAAGTCACATGGTCATCCCAGATGCAAGGAGCCAGGAAGTAGGTTCCACCCTTTATGAGAAGAGCTGTGAAGTCCTATGGCAGAGGAGTGTGGCTCCAAAGAGAAGGATGGCAGCCATTTTTGCAGAGCACCTACCATGGCCCGCCTGAGGAGGTGACATTGAAGCTGAGAAGGGGTTACCAGGAAGGAACGGTCAAGGAAGAAGAAGGCAGTCCAGCCATGACGACAGCTAGTGCAGGGCCCTGGGTGGGAGTGAGCCTGTTGGAGGAGAGGTCTCGGAAGGAAGGCAGGAGTGGGGCCCAGGGAGCCTGGGAAGGGCTTGTATTCTAAGCCAGAGATCATTGAAAGAGAATGTTCAAGTTGAAGAGTGACATCTCAGTCACAAGTCTTGAAAATCGGCAGGCCCTGGTGCAGGGAGAGGATGGGTCTGGTGGAGCAGAGCAAGGGCAGGGAGATCAGGCAGGGAGATCAGGGACTGTGGAACAGCGGGGATGGGTTTGCTGATTGAAGAGTTCAAGGGCAACTCCCAGGTTTTGACTCCATCACTGAACGGGTAGTATGATCATTTCCTGAGGGGAGAAGGATTTCAGGGGATATAGGTCATGGGGAAAACCAAGAGTTCAATCCTGGACCCCTAGGGTTTGAGTTGCCCACATCTTTGTGCAGACATCAAGTTAGCAGTCCAACATGCAAGTCTGACATCGGAACTTTCAGGGAAACAGGACTGAAGATGGTGAGTTCAGAACCCACTAAACCAAAGGACTTGAGGGGTCCTGAAGGGAGTAAGATGATCCTCCTGTTGATAAAGGGGAGCTGGGCCTGGAATAGAGCCCCAGGGCATTTGCACATTCAGAAAGCAAGCAGGGAAAGAGCGAGCAAAGCCCACTGGAGAGGAGGAAAACCCAGATGGGGGAGTTAAGGAGTGCGAGAGGAGAGAGTGTTTCAAAAAGGGATCTGAGGACAAGGGTGGCTCAGTGGCAGAGCACGGGCCCTGAAGGACGACGAGGTTTGCTACCTTGGGAAGCTGTGGAGTCCAGTCAACAGCATAAACAGAGAAGGGAGTTTGGGGCTTTCCAACAGGAGAGTCCTCATTAACGTCCACGACGTGGTCTCCATGGAGTCAGTGGGCAGAGGCCTAATTGAAGAACGTGTGGGGACAACAGGAAGGAAAAAATGGAGGCAATGGTCACGGACATCTAACTTATTAAGTCTTGATCATTTAGACCCTGGAAAGGGGCCTGGGAACCACGCTTCAGCAAGCGTCACAGGTGCTTCTGATGTGCACATCTGCGTGAGAACCACTCCCCGAGAGTGCCCTTAGTAGTCACTAAGATAGAAAATCAGGGCCCAGAGGAGGGAAGGCGCCTACCCAAGCAAGGTCACACAGCCTTCTAGTCCTCTAGGCTCACTTAGATCCACCCCCTTGGTAAGAGGCAGACACCCAGTTCAAGGCAGCTTTGGTAACAAAGGCAGACGTCTTGGCTGGTGGGGGCCAGGAAGTCCAAGGGTGGTCCTCATTTCAGGCCACCTTGAGGAGGTGATGTTGAAGCCAGAGACTCACAAGCAGCTGTCCCTTGCTGCCTCTGCACAGGTCAGCCCTGCAGCAATCCACAGAGAGGCTGTCCCCACCTGTGCAGCCCTCACTACAGAGGGCTTCAGCCCATATCCATAATAATGTCACAGAACGGAGCCAGGGAAGCTTGGTGTTACCCAGGTCATATACCCACCTCTGGGGCTGACCAGTGCACAGGATGGGGTGCCAGGCCTGAGCAGGCCTGGGCATTAGGAAGGGTCCACTAGGCACATAGGTAGACAAGGGGCAGTGACCTAGTGGAAGAACCATGCTGGGTGGATGGACGATAGATAGATTCATAGAGATCCATAGATAGAGAGGAAGGATATTTAGCTTCACTAAAATGTCTCATGCCCTCTCCACCTCTGCCCACAACACTCTGCCTCCACTTCTCTGCCACTTAAACTCCTGCCACGTTAAACACCACGTCCCCAAATGCCAGAAAGGCTTTTCTACTCCCCACCACCACCCCATTCTGGGGGAAGGAAAGCAGCACCTCAGGGCCTAAAGTTTTAGGATCAAGTTCCTGTAGACTAGCTCAGGAGCTGTGCTCAGGGCTGGGAGACGGTGAGACACCCCCTACTTTATGTGAGTTGTTGGTCAGACATTTGCTTGGGAGCTTTCTCTTGCTCTGATCCAAGCTTATATCCGTCAACTTTGTGTCACAAAGTACCACAGCCCAGGTGACTTAAGCAATAGGAACTTCCCTTCTCACAGTTCTGGGGGATGGAGGTCTGAGATCAAGGCGCTGGCAGGGTTGGCTCTAGCTAGGGCTGGAGGGACGCAACTGCTCCAGGCCTCTCTCTCCTGGGCTTGTAGATGGCCGTCTCCTGATCACACGGTGGCGTTTTCCTACTGCGCACACGTTCTATGCCCAAATTCCCTGTTCTTATGAGGCCACCAGTCATATAGGATGGGGGTCTACCTAATAACCCCATTTTAATTTAGTTTACCTCTTTGATGACCCTGTCTCTAAATGCAGTCACATTCTGAGGTTCTGGAGGTTAAGAATTCAACAGAGGAATTGGGGGTTTCAGACCTCAGACTATGGTGCAGTCCAAGGCTGGGGACTGGGCACAGGTGAACTGAACCCCTGACTGATTCCAAGGTCTGCAGGAGGCAGGGATGGGAAGGGCGCCGTGTGGGTGTGTGCAGCGGGTGGGTTCCAAGGCTTCCAGCTCACCCACTCCCTCCTTCCTCCTTCCAGCTCCGATGCAGAATCTGACTATGGCAGCAGCGAGGCCTCCAGGGCGAAGCCCTGTGAAGCGAGAGCCTGGCAGCCAGAATCCCCGCCTCTACCGAAGCCCCTCACCCGGCACATCTCCTTGAGGGAGCCTCTGACCAGGGCAGACTCTCCACAGTGCCTGGAGGAGCTGCAAGCTGCACATGGTGAGCAGAGGGTGCACCGTGCTTCATTCTGGAACCCTGGGAGGGAGCAGGGACCCTCACGGCCTGCCTTTCCTCCTGGAGGCCAGGGGACAGTAGCACTCTCAGGGTGGGAGCTTTGAGGAGGGAGGTTCAAGTGAGGCTGGGGGCTCTGCACCAGGGCTAGCATGCTTCTCCAGCTCTGAAGTCCCAAGTGGGAAAACATCAGAGGGGCCTGGTCCCCTGTTGGATGTCACCGGCTGGCAGAGATAAGGGGGACCCAGTTCCCTCTTACCTGGAACAGCTTCTCCACTGTGACCTGTGTGGATATTGCCTCAGAGGTTCCTCCAACAACCTTTAACCCCTAAAGGAAAGGACGTGGGATCTGCTGCTGCGGGACACCATGCAGCCCTGGGCAGCACAGGGGCCATTCCTGGGGGCATGGGGCTCATGAAATTCACCCAAACTGTGCCTACACAATAATAATCTTGAGTGAGCACCTGGAATTTTCCTACCCATGGCCCCATTTTATCCTAGGTGGACCCTGTATGTAGGTAAATAATATAAATCCCAGTTTTCAGGTGAGAAAAAGACCATGAACTCTCCCCTGGTCTCCCCTCCAGAGGATTGAGAACAGGTGATGGGGGCCCACCCTCCACATTCTGGCCTACTTAGAACAAGTTGTCTTTAGCAACCCAGTTTGTTTTAATTCATAAAGGTGACCCAGAATTGAGTGTTTTGATTCAGTCAACATCAACCTGTGACCAAGTCATCTGACTTGCAGGAAGGAGAGCCAGGGAAGAAACAGGCCAACAAACTTGCCTCCTTCCTTTAGGACCAATAAACAGCCTTTTCTGCTGGACACCAAACTTGTCCTGCACCGCCCTCTGGTGGTCAAGAGTAAAATTTCCACCTGGTCCTCAGAAGCCCTGGTTTCCCAGGAAGAAGGATTGGAGCCAAAGAGAATAGATGCAGATATTTTTAACTTTGAACTTCCCCTTCCATGTGGATCTCTTTTTTTTTTTTTTTAAGAAAAATGGATGTTGTCACCAAAATACATTTTTAAAGTGCCATTTGTAGTATGAAAAGCTGAGCACAGGCATTGAACTGAGTACTGTCCTGTACCCAGAGCGTCCTGCCTTGCCTCTGGTTACCGCTAACTCCCCACCCCTTCCGTCTCCCTGAGCTCCAGCCTCCCACTTGCAGATCCAGAGCCTGCCTGTCTTTCATTTTTTTTTCCTTTCGTTTCTCCTCTCTCCTAAACTGTCATGGGATTTTAGGCCACTTATGAGAAAGACGTAATACGAAGTTATGACTCTACACATGACAAACGAAGCCTCAGAGTCGAGCATAACAAAGCCAATTTAGGAAGTAAAATGTTCCAGAGAGAGAGAACATAGTTCTAAACAGACAGTATTAAAAAGGGAACCACACAATTGTTCTCCTTGTCCAAGAGAAAAATATATACTGGTTTACATAGTTATCAAGAGTAGATGCAACTTTTCTTAATGCTGAACTCTATAGAAAGTTTCTGCTCATGTCAAATAGATGATATCAAGAACTGTTTTAGCTCATATCTTAATGAGTCCTCAGAAAATTTAGCCATAGTTTTCTTAAGGTTGTTTCTCATAGTGCCCCCTGCTGGCAGGCTAGGGTAAGACAGCGAGTCATGGACTTGGGTTTAAGAGACTAAGGTAGTTGGCCAAAGCATTTTGTTTCTGACAGTCTAACTTAACTCTAGAATAAAATACCAAGAACATAGAGGGGTGGATAGAGGAATGTTAGACAATCCTTTGTTGACTTCGTTTTCATCAATTATGGTTTCGATCACTGATAGGCCGGACTCAATGGTTAAGGTTAGCATCTCTAACGTTACTCTCAATGCTGAGATAAGAAGCTCAACACTTTCCCAGATAATGCAGGGTTGACATCATGAGTGGATGTTATTGAACTCACCTGGATTCTCCCCTGGATAAATGCCTTTAAGGCGGATTCAGAGAAGACCAGACAAGACCAGGATATTGCTTTTGAAAGATTCCTGGTGTGTGCACTCATACTCAAAGCCAAAGGGGAGAAACAAACCAAGAGCCATCTCCAGATGAATGGATAAACAAAACACAGCACATCCATTCAAAGCGATGTTATTCAACCTGAAAAGGGAACAAAAATCTGATATATAGTACAGTATGGATAAACCCTGAGGACATACACTAAGTGCAGTAAGCCAGTCATAAAAAAGGGTTTGTTTGGGGTGAGAGAAAAGTTTTGGAAATGGATAGTGGTGATGGTTGTTTGGAATGTAGATGTACTTAATGCCACTGAATTATATGCTATCAATTTTTTTTTAACTAAACAGCAAAACAGCTAGGAAGAGCTTTGGGATTGATGAACAAATAGAGGTCCTGGGAGAGTGGTGGGCCTGAGGGGGCATGTAAGCCTCATACCCCTTCCCCATCCCTTTGTTGAAGTATCACTTCCATTTGGTTGTTCCTGAGTTGTACAACACATTAGTAAACGTTTAAGAAATGGTATTTTTTATGTTATGTACATTTTGCCGCCACTTAACAAGAGATTTCCAGGATCACCTCAGCTAGTCAAGGAAGCGCTCATACCCACCAAGTTCTTTTACAGAGCCTGCCCAAGGAGATGGCGTGAAATACAACTTACATACACCCTGTGTTATGAAAACCATAGAAAACATTCCCCTAAGACATCTGTGGTATTAATCTGATTTCCATTGCTGTGACAAAATACCTGAGATAAACAACTTATAAAGAGAAAAGATTGATTTTGGCTCATGGTTTCTGAGGTGACTTGTTGCTTGGCCCTGTTGCTTTTGGTCCCGTGGTAAGGCAGAACATCATGGCGAGAACACATGGCAGAGGAAAATGCTCACCTAGTGGCAACTGGGAAGCAAAATGAAAAAGAGGAAGAAGCCTCAGTCCCAATATCTCCTTCGAGGGCACACTCCCCAGTAACCTGACCTCCTTCCATTAGGCACCATCTCCTAAACATTCCACCACCTCCCAATAGCACCACAGCCTGGGGACCAAGCCTTAAGCATATTGGACTTGGGGGGGCCATTTAAAATCCAAACTATAATAATTTAGTCCGGTGATTCATATACATTTTGTCTAGAAGGCATATATCTGGATCTTCACCATCAGAAAATCAAATTCCATGGGTCTAAAATGGGACAGTATCTGCATTTGGTGTAAGCAACCCAGGTACATGGATGCAGGTGGGCCTGACCCAGACTTTGGGAATCACAGAAAAGCGGCTTCCGGGGAGTCCACCTGGATAAATTAATTGGGAAATGCGTGCCCAAGCAACTCAACGGATGGATCTAGTGCATTGGATTTTTGGACAGAAACCAAGTTGATTTAGGAGGGCAATCTGCCCCCAAATTATTTTGGCAGAGGAAAATTGGTATTTATCCATTTTTTTCCCCTGGCAATAATTTGATATCAGGATGGTCCAATGGCATATGGAGGACACCACTAGTTTGTAACAATAAAATGAGATCATCAGCACCATATGGCAAAATTCTCACCCTCTTACTCCTTTTGCAGATCATACACTGAAATCCCCCACATTAAAGTGCTCCTCTAAAATAAGGACTATAGGCAAACATTAAACACACATAGAACATAAGCTAAAAAGAAGAGAACCAGCCATTCTTTATGCTGCTGAGAGCTACTAGAACTAATCATTGCCATCCACACTCATTGTTTCCATTGTGGTAAAAAATATGTGCATGTGTGTCTCATAAATAGTCGTGTTGGGAAATCTCTCATTAATCTTATCCCTTTCCTTTTTTATTATTTTTTTCCTTTTTAGTATTCAGTGCTAGGGATTGAACTCAAGACAATTGCTAGACAATTGCTCTACCACTGAGCGACATCCCCTGATTTTAGTCATCTCCAGTAGGTTCCATTCCACAATGTTAACAGTGGAAGAGAAGCAGTCAGAGCTTTCAGTGGTGGCTGGGAAGGTCCCCCAACAGCTCATGTGTTGAAGGAATTGCAGCAAGGTGCACAAGTGGGGCTTTAGGTAATGATGGGATCGTGATGGTTTTAACCTCATTGGTGGATTAATCCACTTGAAGACTTAATAATCCGAATGGACTGCTAGATAGGAACTGGAAGCAGATGGGGTATGTTTGGAGGAGGTAAGTCACAGGGGGTGTGCCCTTGACCTCTTTCTCTCTTTCCTGGTTGCCATGAACTGAGCAGCTTTCTTCACCGTGCCCTTCCGCCATTATGTTGCTGCTTTGCCGCCAGTTGATTATGGACTGAAACATTTGAAATCATGAGCCAAAATAAATCTCTCCTCCAAGCTGTTCTTGACAGGAAGTTTGGTCATATCAATGAAGGGCTAACCTAAGAAGTCTTATATTTTTCTTGGGTGGTCTCTTGGTTAGGGGTCTGCGGGATGCAACTGTGCTGAACTTGCTTGCTCCTCATGTAAAACATCCAATCTGGCAAACAAAAGTGGCTGCACTTTGAGTACCATCTGGTAATGGGGTGTG
Organism: Ictidomys tridecemlineatus; assembly: GCF_052094955.1. Lineage (NCBI taxonomy): Eukaryota > Metazoa > Chordata > Mammalia > Rodentia > Sciuridae > Ictidomys > Ictidomys tridecemlineatus. The sequence goes on along the minus strand of NC_135480.1, from coordinate 49,929,862 downwards.
GGGGTTATTCACCATCCATCCACACTGGCTCCACCTCAGATCCATGGACTTGATTTTGAGGGCAAGCCCGTGGGATTGGAATCCTACTAGAGAGAGGAGACACAAAGCATTTCCAAATGGGGAAAGGGAGGGAGAGGAGCCAAGGGTCTAAGGAGCCCAAGGAACTTGACCTGAGAAAAGGAAGCCCCAAGGTAGTGGCTCACACCTGTGTTCCACAGCCTGGCTAGTAGGAAAGCACTGAGGTACAACCTGTAACTGGCAGGGAATAGAATGTCTAAGACTGGAGAGATGATGCCTGTCCATCAGCACCTGAGCAGCGATGGGCTCCAAGCTTGTTGGAACATGAATAAGGAAACTGAGGCCCACAGGTGTTATATGATTTGATTCTGTGCATGGGAGTTGTCAGTTTTTTGACTCCAGGCAATTGTGGGCAAAGCACACACATGCCCACACGCTGGCTGGGCCTTGGATCCGGGAAGGTCTATATTCAAACTTTCCCTGCCGCCGCCATCTTCCCATCCCCAAATCCTTTCCACCCCCTTCCTTTCCTCTCATGCCCACGGACCAGCTTTGTGAGTCTCTGGATGGGCATGGAGCCCATTCTTTCTCTTTGGCTGTGATGGAAATACCTGAGACGGAATCTGGGGGGTCCTCTGTGGGAACTGGGTCCACTTAGATCCCTTCTGCCCACTTTCATGCCCCAAATGTTCCAAGACCCCTTTCCTTCTGAATTCAGTGTTCATTTTTCTCAGCTGGTTCTCAAGGCCCAGCTAGGCAGTGGGTGTCCAGTGGGAAGGACACCGTGTACCGCAGACGTGTTTCCATGGGAACCATGCCACAAGAAGGGGGTCAAGGGGTCACAGCCATGGCTTGCCCAGAGGTTCTGTTAAAACTGGTTTCCTGGATCTGGGGGGCTCGGGGAGGAAAGGGAAGGCAGGGGCTAGAACTTTCTGCAGCTTCCTGGTTCCAGAGGAGCTCCAGGGTCCTCTTACATCTACGGAACATTGACCCGAGGCCTCAGCTGTAAAGGCCGGCTCTGATAGAAATGAATGAATGTAGGCGTGCTCATCCACACACGGGGAGGCATGTTTTCGTGTATGTGTTTCTACACATGCATGAAGGAGGGCCTATTAACCATCAGTGACACAGAATGATGGCTCATCCTTGGAGGCCTGCTCTGACAGGGGGCAGTGCCTGCCCTGAAGCCAGTTCTCAATGAATATTTAATGAGTGGATGAATGACAAATGGGCTGTGGGGGCAGGGAAGTGTGGTGTGGGGAAAGGAAAGTTCCCGTCAGTTAGAGCCACCTGTCTGCTAATTTGGGGTCAATGGGCTAGAGGAATATCACCTCTACACATCTGATGGACTCTTGCTCTCTTTTTCTTTCTCACCACAGCTTTGCAACGGGCCAATAGCTTCCAGGCTCCAACTCCAAGCAAACACCAGAACTGGAGAAGAAGATTCCAGTCCAGTGAGTCATATCGAAAGCTCTCTGTGGGTTGAGTGGGCTGGACTGGGCTGGGCAGGAGCTGATTCCCAGGCAGCAGCTCTCTCATTCCTTACATGGTGCCTGTCTTCTGTGCCGCGGCCTCCAGGATGTGAGGGGCAAAAAAACAACATGCAGTTGACCTGATTTCCACTGTGATCTAAAGGAAGAATTCTCCAAGGGATTCGGGACTGGCCCCTACTCTAGAATCATGGAGACTTGAGATTCCAGAATTTTACCCAGAAGTAGCCTTAGCCGTGATAGACTCCAAGCTTTTTGGAACATGAATAAGGAAACCGAGGCCCATGGATGTTATATGATTTGATTCTGTGCATGGGAGTTGTCAGCATTTTGACTCCAGGCAATTGTGGGCAGAGCAAGAAAGGAAGCAACACACACACACACACACACACACACACACACACAGTCCTACTCCTTTTTCTGTGCATCTTGGTCCCAGAGAAGAGCAGAGTTGGATGAAGGCGAGGGACCCCAGCAGGGGGCGCAGTGGCCACACACACAGTTGCATCCCAAGCTGGCCCACAATCCCAGCCACAGCAGGGACAAAGCAGGAACTCCCTTCAGAGGCCCTCAGCAAGAGGCTGGGACTCATCCATTCCATTGCTGCCTTCCTCTCCCCCTGTACCACATTCCCTCTCCAGGCTCGCCCAGGAGAGGAGGTGCAGGAAGGCCTTGGGTCTGGCAGGGTTATGAAGCATCGTACTTGGAAGGAAGCCCTAGCTCCTTCCTTCTGAGTCAATACTGACTCCTAGCCAGTGAGTCACTCTCCAGCAACCCCAAGACCCACCAGCCCTCACTGGGTCAGGCTGGGACAGGGGCCACCTTTGGAGCTAGACCAGGACTACACATTTGTGCAAGCTGCTTCATCTGGGGACAATCTAAAATGATGCTTGAATTACTGACAGTGCCCAAGGCAGTGAGAGCAAGAGGGTGGAGGGAATTAAAGCCTTCCACATGTCCTCCTCTCATTCCTGGCCCCAACCCCTCGCAGGGCACTGGGATCCCTCTCTTGGGCAGGTCTTCATGGGTGTAGAGTCCATTCCAATGCTTCTGAGTGCCACCACTAAGAGGGGCTCAGTTGTGCCCTCAGGGAGTTCCCAGCCTGGGTGAGAGCCAGGGGACTCCTGGAGGCACTCACAACAGTGTCAAGGTGCTGGAGGAGGCACAGGACAGAGAAAGGACTGATACACAGCAGCGAGGTGCCTGGCATGGACCTGGAGACTCGGTCTTCAGTAACTGAAGAGTATCAAGTGCTGGTTTTCATGTACAGAAAAGCTGGTTTGAGGGAAGCACTTGAGTTGGAATTATGAGGTGGGCGAATATATATTATATGGTCTGACCCAGAGGAGGTACCTGTTCCTTGTTTTCTCAGTGAATGGATTTTTTTTGCATGTGAAAGACTCTGGGGATAGAATCCAGGGCCTTGCACATGCTAGATAAGCACCCCACCACTGAGCCATGCCCTCAGCCCTGCTGAATGAATGAATGAACCATGGAGCTGGTGAGACTCAGTGCAAAGCACAGGGCTTCAGGTTTTCGGGCTGCAGCCCCTAGAGGGCGCTCCCAGACTTTGAGAGGAATTTGAGGCATTCATAGCCTCCAAATTCTCGGAAGCTGCACCCTGAAATCTCAGTCCTCACAAAAAAAATCCCAAGCTGAAAGCCACTAGAGCCATCTTTTTGGTAGTAGGAAAGGAACATAGGACAGTCTCCCCAGAAGAGCATCATGCCAGAATGTCCTCTAGGATTCAGAACAAAAGGTCACTCTGGTCAGAGGGCTCAAGAGGAGGTAACGTGGCTTTGGATGTCAGAAGCTGTGATTCAGGCTCTGGCTTGCTCAACGACTCCTTTTGCACAAAGGAACCCTAAGGGGCAGTAGCACCCAGGACCAAGAATCTTGCAGAGGACAAAGAAGCCAAGATTCCAGGAAAGAACCAGAGAGGAGGGTCTGAATTGGCAAATGAGGAAACGTGAAGAGTGGAGAAATCGTGGCTGGGATGGGTGCATGGCTCCCTCTGGAACGGGCCAGGGCTTCAGCCATGTCTTTACTAGACACCGTCTGAGGCATGAGAGGAGGGGACGGGGATGGAACTCATATGTAGCTAACATGAAGCATTTGTGTCCTGTACTGCTGGGCACTTTTTTGTGTCCCATTTATTCCCTCAACCATCCCCTGAAGCAGTGCTAGACCTGAGGAAGCTGAGGGTCTGGTAACCTGCTCAGTGTCCAGCAGCTGCTATGAGTGTGAAGGGGTGAGGTCCCAGACTCCTCTTGACCATGTTCTGAGTGAACTCCAAGGCACAACCAGCCTCCAGCAGGTGACATTTCCCATCGTCACTCAGCTTGGCTCTGGCTCCACTTGCCCCTTCCCAGACCGTGTCCCTCCCAGGCTGTGGCTTGAATGGCAGCCCAGGGACCAGGGCTTGGCCTACTCGGGAGCCCTGCTCCCCAACTCCTCAAGCCCTCCCCATGCTCTGTCTCTAAGACAGGGTGTGAGGACCATGAATGGAGAGAGACCCCACTGGCCAGGTGGGCTGGGAATTAGAGAAAGGAGGGGGGAGCAGCTTCCAGGTCACGACCTTGTGAACCCCAAGGCTTTTCCGCTGGGCTCATGTCCCCAGGTGTCCCTGACTGTGTGTCATAACGTCCCCTGAGACTCCATGGAGGAACAAAAAGGCAGCGTGTGGAGCCAAGACAACTTTTGAAACAAATTAAGGAGTTGGATTCAGAAGATGGCAGGGAGAGGAGAATGAGGGGGCGAGGGAGAGGGGGAGAAGGAATTTGGCAGGAATTTGGCAAGCTGAGGACAGGAAGCAAGGCAACAACTGACTCACGACTTTTGCCTTTTTAGGCTCGAACCGTCTCGTTGTGGGCTGAGGTGGGGGTGCCGGTGAAGGGAGGCAGGCCAGCCGTCTCCCCTGCACCAGCTCCTGGCAGCCCGTGGCCTGTCTCCCAACAGCTCCTTCTTGCCCACCCTCACATCAGCTCTCTCCCCTGGGGTTACCTGTTCCCTTGGAAGCTTTTTGGAAGCCTCCCCTTTGGGGGCTTGTCAACCATGTGTGTGGGGTAGCCATCTTTTCAGAACCCAAATCTGGGATACGCCATCTGACATGCTTGCGTTCGTGTGTGAGAAAGAAGGGCAGAACACTGAACGTCCAGCCCCGTGGCCACTTCCGCTGTAACAATGGGACTGGCTGGAACTCTTGGGGATGGTTAGGTATGTGTGGGTCCCTGAGGAGGAGCTTCTCATCCAGAGCTTTGAGGAAACTGGGCCTTGTATTGAGCTAAGAAGGGAGCTAAAATCCAAAGCCTGGACACCTCAGAGGGAAATCTCAATGGGTCATCTGAGCAGCCATAAGCAGGCAGCGAGACACGGGGGTGACCAGTAGGCAGCAGTCCTGGAGGGTGTCTGGGGGACACCCATATGTGCTCCCTCGGTTCATGGGAGAGCTGGGTGTGTAAGATCCCAGTACTGAGGGGCACATCGGCAGACTGCGTGGCATTCAGAAACGATTTGAGTGCAGCTTGTCTGAAATAGTTCAATACGGAGATAAAATACTTGAGATTTCAGATTTAAGACTACTATCCTCAAGGGGGAAGCGGGGGAGAGAAGCACATGTGAGCGTGCAAGAACTTGTAGGCCACAACTGTCACAATCTGCTCTCCTGAGACCAGATGATGTCAGCTGTCCACAGTGGGAATTAAGCTCCTCCCTGGGCCCAGCCATGCTCCTTTCTCACGCATCTCTGAGCAGATACACTGCTTTCCTGTTTGTTGCCTGACCAACAGAAGCTTGGCAGAGATCTCACTCTGTGTGCTTCAGATGATCTGATATGGCTGTAAACTCCCTCCCTTGTGTTCCCTTGATGGCGCAGCCTGGCCACCTGTCGGAGAGCCCCTTGGGTGCTCGTGAGAGGAAGAGCCATTTCATTAGTCGTGAACGTCTACCCTGTGTGTGCCACGGCTAATGCTTCAGCACCTCGTGGGCAGAAACCTCAGATGGTTTATTGATGAATGACTTAATGTAGCCCCAGCTCTTAACCATCAGAGCTTTAGGGAAACTTAAGGGTAGATGTCTATTTCCAATCAGCACTCTGAAAAGTCTGGGTCACCTGCCTCGGGAACAACCTCAGGAGTTTGAAACACGGTGGTCCTTTAACTTTTCATCTTGGGGTTCCCTTTGCCCCCCAGGGCTCCTCTGCCTTTCTGGGTCCCATTCCTCCAATTCCCAAGATGTGGCCACCAGGAACCTCTGAGTCAGTCTCCAACCTTTCCTCTTCTTGGCTCTGCCTGTAGAACAGGAGCCTCCCTGCAAGCCTTGTCTTTTTGCAAGCTCTTTCACAACAGCTCTGTAACAGAGAATGTTCTTTCCTCGGTAGATTTGCTGCCAGTGAACAAAAGAACCCCGTCATCTCCAAAGGAGCCTTCTCCTCTTCCTCTTTCTTCCTGGTCTTCTCCTTCATCTTCCCCACCATCTTCTTCTTCTTCAGCCAGTGTCCCTGGGCATACCCCAGATGACTCCTCCCCATCTCAGGTGAGTACAGCCGAGGGCCCCCCCCCCCCCCCCCGCACAGGCCTAGGAAGGTGAGCTCCTCCCACCTTCCACTCTTGACTCTGGATGCTGTGTGCTCTTAAGTGCCCCCTAGTGCAAGGCCAGGGCCAGAGAGAAACTTGACAAGGGTCCACTCCAGTCCTTCTCCACAAGTGCCTTTCATGAAAGCTCGTCCACTCCCAGGACACAGACTTTGTACTTTGTACCAAGTATTGTACCATGGGATGCAGAGATGCTGGGACAGGTGCTCTGCCCTTGGGGAACTCACAGTGGGTATTAAGGAGCTCACAACTGAAGGAACAGACACAGAGGGAACCTTTGCTAGCATCCAAGGACCTTGGAAGCAACATCTTTCTTGTATAGGAAATGTCATTTTTGACAAGCATGGCTGGACTCTTTCTTTCCATAGGCAATTGTCAAGCCTCTGTGCCTGCCAGCCCTGTTGTAGGTTCTGGGGAGTCAAGTGCACAAGACAGAAATAATGAATGCTCTTGTGAAGGCCCCAGTTCTCTGACCTGCAGGGCACAGCCACTCGTTGCAGAGTCTACTTAGATTCTCCCTTTGCCAAGGGCCAAGTTCCCCCATGCTGGAAGTGGCTACTTTTCTCAGTGGTACAAGGTGTGAAATTTAGAAGGGTCATTGGAAAATCCTAAAGGTCACACTTTCGCCACCACAGCAGAAAGGTAACTGTCACTTTCTCACCTCAAAAGCCTCCAACAAAGAAATCTTGGTCTTGTGATTGTTAGAGAAACATACCTGTGTAAAGGAGGCCATTCGGTAGGACCATGCTTGGGCAAGCCATTGGGGATCTTGCCTTCTGCCATGAGCCTGGCCATCCTTGGGGGCCAACCATCCCTGTGCTCACTGGCCCAGAAGCTCATCAAGGGCAGCAGACACACGTTGGTCTTCCCTTCTGGCTTCCTACCCACCCAATCTAGGACCCAGAATGACCTTTAATCGGTGTGGATTTAGGGCCTCCAGGTAGATCTCAACAGGTTCCAAGAACCCTCTTAGAACAAAGAGCAGCCCCGTGAAATCCTCTGAGGCAAAACCACTTTTGACTTTGGTATCTGAGATCTGGAGAAAAGAAGGAAGTAGAGTGTGGGTTGGGATTTGCCTCCTCCATATAAACGAATGCTGTAAATTATTAGCTAACTGCCATTTCTGCCCATCCCCTCTAGGTGGCAGCTTACAGTCCCCATTCACAGGCCTCCAGAGGTCCCTCCAGTCCATCTACCCCAATCTTTCTGAGACGAGCCAGAGCCCAAGGAACACCCATGGAAACTCCCCTCTATCTGCCTCATGGTGCCGTGCTGGAGCGGGCAGAATACTGCCTGGTGAGCCCCGGAGGAGACAGTGTCACAAGCCCTGTGGAGATGGCTTCTGAGGACTGTGAGGAAGCAGAGGCCCCTCTTGGAGGTACCAAGAGCCTCCACAAAGACCCATACCCCATTGGGCAGAAGGACAGGTGCCTCACACATCAAGAGCAATCTCTCGTGGATGGAAACGAACCAAGAGAGGAGAGTATCAGACCCAGGAGGCAGCAGGAGGGCAGGTCAGAGCTGGCAGAGGAGAGGAAGTCGGGCTTGAAGAAGTTAGTCCTCACTCAGGAACAGAAGACCATGCTGCTGGATTGGAATGACTCCATTCCTGAGAGTGTGCACCTCAGGGCTGAGGAACCACTTTCCCAGGACAGTCCTGGGGGTGGTAGACCAGGCCGTGTGCTGAAGCCAGTCCACCCCTTGACCCTCCCTCGGGCATGGAAACAGACGCTGCCAGCCCAAAGAGAGGCCCAGGAGGAGACACGGGCCCCAGCTGTACGGACTCCAGCAGAGCAAGGTGCCCCACCTAAGTCGCCCCTGCGGCTCATAGCCAATGCCCTCCGAAAGTCCCTGGGAAACTTCTTTCCCAACTCCGAAGGTGGAAAGAAGGCCTGGGCCAAGTCAGAATCCAAAACTTTGCCCACAGATCAGCCACACACCTGTACTCGCTCATTCAGCCTTCGGAAAACCAGTTCCAACAAGGAGGGGGACCAGCAGTCCAGTGGGACACATGTGGCAAGCAGGGCCTCTGCTTTCTTGTCCCTGGGTTCCCAGGCTGCTCAGTTCTCGAGGCTTAGCCCTTCGGACCCTGCCCTCCGCGCCCACAGTTTGCCCAATCGGCCATCTAAGAGATTTCCTGCACTAGCGTCCCCACCCTGCAGCAAGATGGAAGATGTCCCCATACTCCTGGAGAAAGTGAGTTTGCAAGAGACCTTACCAGATGCTGCTAGGGTTCCAAAGAAAGGAGCCTCACTTTTTTCCTCCCTCAAATTCAAAGACAAATCTTTTGAAAGTTTCCTTCAAGAATCTAAACAGAGGAAGGACATCAGGGACCTCTTTAGCAGCCCTGATGGGAAGGTGCTGCGCAGGGACAATGTCCTCTCCCTGGAGAAGCTGGCACAGCCTTTCAGAAGCACCTCCCTGGAACAGGTGGCCCGTCTTCCTTCTCCAGGAGGAGATGCAAGTAAGTGGCTCTTTCCGTGTAGAAGTCCACAGTTCCTGATGGTTGGTTAGTTATCCTTGCTTGGGTTAGCAAACAGGCATCGTCACTCTGATTTGTTTCTCAAATCAAATTCTAAATTGGCTTCTCAAACACAAAAATAGAGAAACTTGAAGTTGAAATTTTTGAAAAAATTAAAATTTTGAAATTAGGACATTGAAAGTGTTGAGTTAATTAGAATTCCATCCCTTTCTTGCTCATTGACTGTTTTTTACTAAGTTGAACATAAAATATAACTTTTTAAAAATTAGCATCATGCCATAGATATTATGCCCATTACCGTCTGATTTACATAAATGTAATTTAATAGACTAGAATGTTTTGTGGATACCTTATCATTTAATGAATTATTTTCTTTTGTTTATAGGTATACATGAATATATAAATTATAGGTGAATATATTTATATTTCATGTATGGTGTTGAATGAATTTTTATGTATAGAGCTTTTTCTTTCTTTTGAATTACTAGGTTAAACACTTTTCTATATATTTGGTTACCAATGGAAAGGTACACTTTTTATGTTTAAATCTGATTTTTTAAAATTATAAATTAATATATCAAGGACAGTAATCAAACAACATGGAAATATCTAATAAAAAGCTATATTTATCATCTCATCACTTCTGTATTGCCAAAGACTTAGTATATTCCCTTAGCAACAATTTAGTTGTTGGTTGATTGCTTGAAACAAATGGTGATCTTACTATTTCTATTGTCAAGTGACTGTTTTTCTTTATTCTTTTTTTTCACTTTTTATTTTCTTACATAATTTTTATTTTGGAACTTTAGTTTTCAAGTAAAAACAAAATTACTTATCTTCTTTTGTTTCCCAATCAAATATCTATAATATTAACAGAGGCTTTATTTGAAGCCAAGTTTGGGATAAGCATAGACCAGGTTAGAGTATCACTCTGTCCTTTACATCATCTATCAAAAGTTCATGTGTCACAAAATAATATATTCATATGGTTTAAAATCAAAGGGTACAAAAGGCACAAGGTGAAAGTCCTCCCTCCCGTCCTTGTCGGTAAGGCAGCCAGACTCTATCTTGATGATAGATATTATTATCAGTTTCTTGGCCATTCTTCCAGGCAGAGTTTATGCATTAAGAGAAAATTTACATGTGCTTTCTTTTTCTTACACAAGTAGTAGCATGGTAGCATGCTGCACACACATTTCTTTTTTCTTTTTGTACTTTAATTTTATCTTGGAGATCATTCTACATTAGTATATAAAGAACTTTCTCTTCCTGATTACACCTGTAATCAGGAAGCTGAGGCAAGATGACTGCTGGTTTGAGGCCAGCCTTGGCAACTGAGACCTTGTCTGAAAATGAAAAATAAATAAATAAAAAGGTCTGGAGATGTAGTTCAGTGTCTGGGGATATAGTTCGGTGATAGTTACCCTGGAGTCAATCCTCAGTATTGAGGGCTGGGGGGAAGGAACTTTCTCCTTTGTTTTATTGCTGCCCTGTATTCCAGGGTACCTTAATTTATGCAGCCAGTCCCCAAGGATGCAAGATTTGTTATTTCACATCTTGTTATCACCAGCAGTGCTACATTGATTAACTGAGAACTTAATCCATTTGGCATATGCGTGAATTTATCTGTAGGATAATAAATTCCTAGAAGTGGAAATGCCTGAGAAAAGGATGTGTAAATTGGGAACTTTCGTATTGATTGCCCGGTTGTCCCCCATCCTGGTGTTCAGATCACATTCCCAACAGCCAAGGTGGAGTAACCAATGTGTTCCCCGCCTTCCTAATATTAACCTTTCCCAATCCAATAAACTCAGAAAAGTTGAAATTTCAATGAAGTAATTGAGCCTCTTTTCATATGTTAAAGAGACGTTCATGTTTCTTTTCCTTGTACTGTTGGTTCTGTCCTTTGTCCAGTTTTTTGTTGGTTTGTTAGTATTTTCTTAATGACAGGTAGAAACTCTATTTAAAAGGAAAGAACATTTCTTATGTTGTTACAAATATGTTTTTTCCAAGTTCTTGTTTGTGTTTAAATTTCTTTATGGGTTTTTTTTTGGGGGGGGGGTTGCCACAAATTAAATTCAGGGGCACTCAACCACTGAGCCACATCCCCATCCCTATTTTGTATTTTATTTACTCAGGGTCTCACTGAGTTGCTTAGCATCTTGCTGTTGCTGAATCTGGCTTTGAACTCCCCATCCTCCTCCCTAGCTGCTGGGATTACAGGCATGCACCACCACACCCAGTGTTTATGGTGGGTTTTGTTGCATTCAATTTTTATTTTTATATAGTGATTATAACTTTTTATTTTATGGAAGAAGAAAGAGCTTCTTTAAAGTTTATAGAATTCTCTTACAGTTTCATTGAGTCTTTTTGTTTGATCTTTTTTATATTTTTGCATTTAAATATTTACATCAAGAAATTATACTACTATAAAATTTTAATTATGGTTCCAACCTTATTTTTTTTAGATATCTCCCTACTTATCCTAAATAATTTAGTGAATAACCCATATTTTCCTCTCTTATATAAGGCAAGAAGATTGCAGGTTTGAGACCAGCCTCAGCAACTATTTATCAAATATTGGATTCCCACACTTGTTTTTATTTTCATCCTACTATATTCCATTGAGTTGTCTGTCATGTATCAATACCCTACTATTTTAATTATCTCATTATCTCACTTTATTTATTTGTGTGTGTGCTTAAATTTTTTTTTACATATTTTCTATTAGTAGGGAGAGTATTCTGATCTTTTTCTACAGTGTCCTGACTTTTCATGCTTGTCTGATAGTCTCTATGAATTTAACTTCAGCTTGTCTATGTATCAGAAAAACAATCTGTGAGTGCTTTTATATGATTGAGCTGAATTCATAAACTACTTACTTTAAGAAGAAATCACAAACTTATGATATGAATTGTCTTTTCATATGTTCATTCTTTTTCATGACCCTCAGGAACATTTTAATCTTTATATCAAATAAATCTTGCATATTTATTAAGTTTACTATTAGGTACTTTTGTTCTTGCTATTACTGTAAAGAATATCTTTCCAATTTATATTCCTACTTCTTGTGTATGTAAAAATTATTGATTTCTGTATAGTAATTTCGTACTCATTCATCTTACTACATTCTCTTTTCTTGTGTCAAGATTTCTCTAGGTTATTTCTATATCTACACTCAACATAAGCAAATAACCATTTTACCTCCTGCTTTTAAATTATGTGTCTCTTATTTTGTGCCCCTAGTTTCTTTTGTTACAGAATCTCCAGAACAATATTAAATAAAAATATTAATAATGATAATCTTAAGCTGGGGACATAGCTCAGTTGGTAGAGTGCTTGCCTCACATGCACAAGGCCCTGGGTTCAATCCCCAGCACCAAAAAACAAACCAAACAATTTTGCCAATGATAATCTTATTACATTTCTAAACTCAATGAGAATGCTGCTAGTGTTTTCCCATTTAAACATGATACTGGCTTCTGGGTTGACTGAGATATATCTTATCCTTTTATGGACATAACCTTCCTATTCTAATAAAAGTATTTTCAGTCATACATAAATGGTAAATTTTATCAAATGTCTTTTCAGCACCTTTTAAGATGTTTGCATGATTTTTTTTCTCCTTAGTTTGATATTATAAATTATATAATAGATTTATGGCTATTGAACTATCCTTGCATTGGTGAACCATTTTATCTTAAGTTCTTAATTTAATATACTTTCCAAGTCTGTTTAGTAATGTTTTATTCTTAAATAAAACATTGAATTTTATGGAATTTTATGTGACTTCTATATGTATTTATTACAATAAGTTGGGTAATGTATTTTCCTGATTTTCATGGAAAGATGTGTTCATGTATATTCAATGTGAAATAGTGTGATTTCCTTGGCTTAGAACAGAATGGGAGTGTAGAGAAGGGAATTAGATCTGGGCTGGCCAGCTCTGCAAATAGTGCGTGGGCCTCTCTCTTACAAGAGCCTTGTGTTTCTTAAAGGTGTTTCAAGACTATATGCTAAGGATATAAAGATTTTATCAATCCTACTAAATTAGGCCCATCAGTCTTTTATTTCTTGCCCATTTCAGCAAATGCATACAGTGACACTGCTGTCTCTATATTTATCTTGTGAGCACACAAATTCTGTGCAAAGGAGGAAGAGTCAGATTAAAGTTTGATTTTTTTTATATTTTTACAAGAAAACGTTCTAAGTAAATTAAAGATACATGTAAATTTATCAGGATATTTAAATGGCTTAGGGGCATAAACTAATTTCAAGTAGTTACCAATGCTCATCTTACACAATTTTAATGCTAGCTATCATTCTTTTGTATAATTAAAGAAAGCCTCCTGAAAACCTTTTTATGTTTATATAAACTTATTGCAGTATAACATCTGTAAAGTCCTTAAATATTATGTCTACAACTGATGAGTTTTTACAAAGTGCACCACTGTGTTTTTGTCTCTGAGGTTAAACTACAGAACATTTGCAGAACACAGATGCCTCCTCATTCTTTCCTCCCTCTATATACCCCACCCAACAAAGGGATTGCCACCTGACTCCTATCAGCTTAGATTATTTTTGCAGCATTTTTGTTTTTTCACTTTAAAAAATAAAATAACTTGATATTGTAGTAGGAAGAATTATGCATAATCTTGTCCCCTAGAGTATGGTGGGAACATTTCAGTCCATCCTGTGATTAGGTTAGGGGATTTTTAAGGACATAATTAAGTCCCAAAACAATCAACTTGGAGTTAATCAAAAGGGAGATCATCCTGGTCAGGGCTAACTTAATCAGGCAATCCCTTAACAAGGACTTTCCAAGGTCAGAGACTGGATTCTAAGCCTAAGAGACATGATTTTGCTGGCCTAGAAGAAGGTAAACTGTCACGTTGTGAGAAGGCCATGAACAGATGGCCTTTAGGAGTTAAGATTGACAGCCACAGAGAAAAAGGACCATGTGCCCACAACCAATAGGAACTGAATTTTGACAATAGACTGAATGAGCTTGAAAGAGGACATTGAGCTACAGATGAGAACTGCAGTCTAGCTGACACCTTGATGTCAGCCTTGTAAGACTCTGGGCAGAATATTGGTGGAGTCAGGCCTGGACATCTGACCTACTAAGTCTTAAATAATAAAAACTAGGTAATTGTAAAGCTAGGTAATTGTGCAGTAGGAAGCCAGACAAGTATGTACTCTTTTGTGCCTGGCTATCTTCATTGAACATTATGGGGGTGGTGGATTTACCCATGTTGTTATGTGCAGAATTGGTTTATTCTTTTTAGTTTCTGTATTTCATCCCATTGTATGAATATTTCACAATTTATTTGTGCATTCTGTTTCTGGGCATTGAGGCTGTTTTCAGTTGTTTTTATTATGAATGATGCTGATTCAAGCAAGCTTATACATACCTTTGGTGCATGCATGTGCTCATTTCTGTTAGATATTGCCAAAGATAAATTAAGCTAGACACTAAAGTAGTAAGGACAAATTTTAATCAGTAATATACTATTGCAATAGGAAGAAGTTCCAGTATGATATGAAATCAACTTTGATTGCTATAGAAGTCAATGGGGTGCCTTGCAGGGAGAATGAGGTAGGGTGGAAGGAGCTCAGTAGAGTCAAGGAAGTAAAAATTTACAAGGGCTAATCTGTATAAAGACAGACTAAGCTAGCTGTGTCTATTAACTGGCAGTTAAAGAATCTGTCTTCCAACAGAGACTGGGAGACAGTGACCCTATCCTTTGTGGTGATTATACTTTAAGGGAATGGCTTTCATGTCCTTGAGAAAGATGCTCTTGAGTTGAAGGAGACACATAGACATCTCAGAGGGACAGAGAAAGGATTTACATTTAGGAACGCTTTTTAGTAAGTAGTCTAAGAACAGGGCAGGGGATATCATTGGGTGTTGGCTAAAATAAACAGGAAAGTCTTTTGGCAACTGAGCTTTCTCGGGTACTCTAAGGGTCATCCCTAAGGGTGTGATCTTGAGCTGTCAGAAACTACATTAGTATATAAGTATTTTAATATGTATGTGGTTGGGGGAGTAGGATGTGAATGATCATTTGTGTTGAGAGTCTGTAACATTTTATAGGCTGAGATTGAAGACCAACGGAGAAGAGGGTTCAGAGAATCCTGGTCAGAGTTCAGCCAAGGAGAGAATCTTTGTGAGCATCCACCTAGCAGTGGAATTGCTAGATCATGGAGTAGGTGGAAGAGTTGATTTAATTGATGCAGTATAGTCAGTTTCTCCAAGTGGTTGTTACAATCTGTAGGCCCTCCAGCAGACAGGAGACCTCCCCTCGCTCCACATACTTAGTAATCTCAGTTTTGTTTTGTTTTTCTGTTGATATTGCTGTATTTGTAGGTGTGTGGTAGCATCTCATTACTTTGATTTGCACTTACCTGATAATGGTGTTGCCTATTTTTCATAGGTTTATTTAAGTATTCTCTTGTATGAAGTCTTTAAATCTTTGGCTCATATTCTTATTGTGTTGTCAATCTTTTCTTTATTGATTCATAATCTGTGTTGATTCTGGTTAATCAGTCCTTTGTCAGATATCTGTATTGCAAATATCTTCTCTCATTTTTTGATTCACTTTTTTATGTTGTGTTGAGGATCAAACCCAGTGCCTCACATTTGCTAGGCAAGCACTCTGCCATTAAGCTACAATCCCAGCCGCTAAATGTATTTTTTGATAAACTGGAAGTACCTACTTTAATAAAGTGAAATTTATAGTATCTTCCTTTATTATTAATTTTTGCATTTTTGTTTATGAAATCTTTCCCTACTCCAAGGTCATGTTAATGTTCTACATCACCTTCTAGAAATGTACTAAATGAATATAACAATCCCTATTTCACAATTGAGACATGGCTAGAGTGAGTGAGGAAGTGTATTTTTAAGTTTTTTAATTTTAATGAATTTTTTAAAAAATGGAAGTGGTGTATAATGCTTTTCTGTTAAATATGCCTTTAGTTTTGATAGGATTGTATTTCATATTAGCCATTAAAAACTTAGCACCTGAACTTCGATATGCTATAGATATGTAAAATATTCATCGACTCTTGAAGATTTAGTATGAAAGAAGTAATGTAAAATAACTTATTCATAGTTTTTGCATAAATTGAAAATTGAAATGTTAATATTTTTGAAATTTGGGGTAAAATTATGTTCATCTATTTCTTTTTACATTTTTAATGCATAAATTACATACACGGCTTGTATTTCTACTGGACAAGACACTTAGAGGAGCATTATTAGTTTATCTTTCACAATTAATTCTGTTAATTGTTTTCTTACTTTTATGTACTTGAGTTCAATTCATGGCTCTTTTTAGCTTCTTGAGATGGATCTTAGAGCATTCAGTCTCAAATTTTTGTCTACATGATGTATGCCTTCTTAAAAGCCCTGAATTTTCCTTTAATCACTGCTTTATCTGAATCAGAGTTGTTTTATTATGACTTGCTTTTATCATCAATTTTAGTGAAATAATATTGTTTAATTTCTACATCATTTTATGATTTCTAGCTTAATTTCACAATTGTCATAATACATACTACATATGGATTAATCTTTTGAGATTTGTTGATACTTGCTTTATGACTTGGCTTATCAAGTCAACTAGGTAAATGTTCTGCATGTGCTTGGGAAAAAAATGTATATTCTCTACTTTTTGGATGTAATGTTCTCTATACTTAGAAATTAGGTCAAATTTATGGTAGTGTTTGCTCCTATCTTGTATATCCTTACTGATATTTGGGTCTGATTTTTCTATCACCTGATCAGAGAGCTATGTTTAAAATATCTGAAAATGATTGAGGTTTTGATTATTTTCTAGTTTTAGTTCAATAGATTTTTGCTTTATATATTTTGAGGCTATTCTATTAGCTGCATCTATATTTTACTGCTTTAGTGTACTTTTACATTGACACTGGGATCATCATCTCTTATTTTTGCAATATTTTTCGGCCTTGATATCTTTGTCTGATTTTTAATGTACCTATGCTAGCTTTCTTGTAGTTTTTTTTTTTACATGATATCTTTTTCTCTCATTGTAAACTTACTTTGTTCTGAAAATGCCTTTCTTATAAGCAGCATGTAGTTTAAGTTTTTTAAAATCTGATTTGATAGTCTTTGCCTTTTATTTGGTTATTTAGTCCACTTGCAGTTAACATAATTATGATATATGTGGATTTAAATCTCAGCTTACTATTTGGTTTTCATTAGTTTGATCTCATATTTTCTTGCTTCTTTTGCTTTTCTTTGCATTTTTAAATGCAGTTTCTTTTTTTATTTAATAGTTATGGTAATCATAATATATAGTACATATAATTATGCATAGTTTGTTCGTTAATATTTTGGTGGTTACCTAGAGGTTATAATGTTAATTGATGACTAAAATGAATCTATGTTAAATTAATTTTCTTATCTGTTCCTGAATAGCCTAAGAACTTTAGAAAACTTTAAACTCCATTTATCTTCTTCCAACTTTTATGATGTTGCTGTCACATTTTTTAATTTTATACCTATTTTAAGGCCATGGAGATTATAATTAAATTTTAAACAATCAGTGTTCCTATTTTCTCTTTGGGAAGGAGATCTCTCTCTCTCTCTCTCTCTCTCTCTCTCTCTCTCTCTCTCTCTCTCTCTCACACACACACACACACACACACACACACACAGTGAATTTTTTTTTCTTAAAATAACCCCTTTTAGCTGGGTGCAGTGATGCATGCCTGTAATCCCAGTGGATTGGAAGGCTTAGGCAGGAGGATCTCAAGTTCAAAGCCAGCCTCAGCAATGGTGAGGCACTAAGCAACTCAGTGAGACCCTGTTTGTAAATCCCCAGTACCCAGCCCTGCCACCCAAAAGACCCCTTTTAGGATTTCTTTTAGTGTGAAGAGAAATACTCTTAGGTTTCATTTCTCTGAACTTTTGCCTTTATTTCTAAAGGATATTTCTTCAGAATAAAGATTACAACTTGGAAGTTAGTATCTTTTTTGGGGGGGAAGTTAGAATCTTTCATTATTTAATACTATCATTCCATTGTTTATATGGAAAGCCAGTTT
Source organism: Ictidomys tridecemlineatus (assembly GCF_052094955.1). Taxonomy (NCBI): domain Eukaryota; kingdom Metazoa; phylum Chordata; class Mammalia; order Rodentia; family Sciuridae; genus Ictidomys; species Ictidomys tridecemlineatus. The sequence continues at coordinate 49,912,205 of NC_135480.1, read as the reverse complement.
TATAATCATCTGTCCTCCTTTGAACGTAAGGTGTGTATTTTCTATGTGAATTTTTATTTGAATAGATACAGAGAAATGTATGCAAAAACAAGTGCTGGTACAACAGTGTGGTTATTTCAGGGGTGAGAACAAATGGGGGGTTTGTATGCATGCTCATTATTAATATTTTCTTTTACAAATTTGGGCAGTATACCTGTTATAACAAATTATCGTGCTCTAAAATTTTCAAATTATCAAAGTCAAATATTAAATAATATTAAAAATCAAATATTACTAATGATTTATAATGAAACCTGAGATCCTGCTCTCATTCTCCTCACTGGCCCAACCATCCTCTACAGGTACTCGCTTTTAATTATTTCAGCTGTCTCTTCCAGTTATTATTTCTATATTTGTAAATAATATTCTTGTGTTAGTCAGCCTTCCATTACTGTAAAAAAATACCTGAGATAATCAAGTTACAAAGAGACAAGGTTTATTTTGGCTCAAGTTTTTAAGGTTTCAGTCCATGATTGACTGATCTCATTGCTTTTGGCCCTACAGCACAGCAGCATATCATGGTGACGGTTCAGGGAGATAACTGCTCATCATGAGACCAGGGAACAAAAGAGTTGAGGAAGGGACTGGGGTCCTGCTATCTCCCTTCAAGGGCATGCTATGTTTACCTAAAGACCTTTCACTAGGTTTTTAGGGAACATTGTCATATTTTCCAACTTTTTTTTTTTTTTTTTTTTTTTTTGGTACTGAGGATTGAACTCAGGGGCACTCAACCACTGAGCCACATCACCAGCCTTATTTTTGTATTTTATTTAGAGACAGGGTCTTCCTGAGTTGCTAAGTGTCTTGCCAATGCTGAGGTTGGCTTTCAACTCACAATCCTCCTGACTCAGCCTCCAGAGCCACTTATAACATAAGTTTGTCATTGAATTTCAGCCTTTCTTTTCTTTTAATACAAATATTTAAAGTCATACATTTCCCTCTAAGCACATCTTTAGCTGCACCCTACAAATTTTGATATTTTTGTTTACTTCAAATTGCTCTTAATTTTCCTTGTGATTTTTTTCTTTGATCTATGAGTTAATTTTAAAAGTGTTCTCTAATTTAAAAATACTTAGGGATTTTCCCAGGTATCTGTTAATTATTGATTTCTAACTTTTTGTTTGGTTTGGTTTTGTGTTTCTTCTCTATATTCAGTATGATACCTCATTCTCACACTTAATTTGTTGATTCCTTAGTGCTGAAGTGTCTGTTCCTGTGTTGTTCTGGGATATGGCCCACTCATGGCAATTCTACTCTGTAAGCACCCCTACTTCCACTTTGCTCAACCCATATCTATCCTCTCTCCATTTTCCAAATTTTACAATAAATCTTATCAACTGTTGTCTTCACTCCTTTTCTCTCTGTTCCTTCTTTTTTGTTTCTGTGTTTTACTTTTTAAAATCCCCACCCTCATTCTAGTTAGGTTAGGGTGGCGATGTTGATACAGACGTGTGTTTGATTTTCAGTGTTCCATTAATCTCCCTTGACCTCTGTGGTAGGCCATGGTAAGTCTGGTATAGGCCGGATGATGCTCTTAGGAAGTATGTAATTGCAGTCCAGCAAGAATTTCTCATATATTAAATTGGTGGATTCATGGGTGATCTAATTTCTAATTTAATTCCTTTGTGGTCGAGAGAATTTTTCGTGATTTCAATTTCCTTCATCGAGATGGTGTGATAGCTCAACATAGGTCTGTCTTAGGGAATGTCTCATGTACATTTGTAAAGAATCTGCTGCTGTTTGGTGTAGTGTTCCACAATATGAAGTAGGTTAAGTTGTTCAGTAGTGCTCCCAAGCCATGTACTCTAATGTTACTTACGCTATCAATTACTGAGAGGAGAGTTAATACTCCCAACTTAATTTTGGAATTATATATTTATCCTTTCAGTACAATCAAGTTTTGCTTCATATATTCTGAAGCTCTGTAATTTAGTGCATCCACATTTAATATCTTATCTTTTTGATATATTTACATTTTTATTATGGAATATTATTTCTGTTCTTATTTCTTGTCTTAAAACTACTTTGATATAACCACATGCGCTTTGTTATGATTAGTGTTTTCATACTACAGTTTTTCTATCTTTTGTCTTTTAGCTTCTCCTTATATTTAAGAAAGATTTACTGTAAGTAGCACATAATAAGTTCTTGCTTTATTAAAATCTAATCTGATAATCTCTACTTTTAAAATAATAAAGCTTAGACCATCTACATTTAGGGAATATCTAATATAGTTGATTTTCAATCTACTATTTTGCTATTTGTTCTTATTTGTGTCATCTAATTTTATTTCCTTTCCTTTCCTTCTTTTGGTTCAATCGAGATTTCTAACATATTATTTTGCTTCTGATACTGGCTTATTAGTTATGTCTATATATGCTTAAGGGAGGTATATGTGTATTTATAGTAGGTAGTTTATGGTTTATAATTTAAATTACTGATTTATCATAGCCTACCTAAAATAATACTATGCCACTGCAGGTATAGTATACGTCAACTGTATAGTTTTTCTTTCAACATTTTTGTTGTTTTTTAATATTTTTTAGTTGTAGATAGACACAATACCTTTATTTTATTTTTATGTGGTGCTAAGGATTGAACTCAGTGCTCTCCATATGCAAGGCAAGCACTCTACCACTGAGCTGTGACCCCAGTCCCATTTTTATTATTTTTGTATTACATTTTGCTTCAATACATGTTTAAAAAGGAGCTTCTTTCTTTCTTTTTTCTTCCTTTCTTTCTTATTATCTATTTTCCATCTAAGTTACCTGAAATAGTAAAAAAAAAAAAAAAAAAAAGAGAGAGAGAGAGAAAGAGAAAAAACTTTTATGATTACTATTTCTGGAATTATTCAGTTCATATAACATCTAGAATTTTTCCACATTTTATATGCATATCTGCTAACAACAAATCCCAGCTTTTGTCTTCAAAAACAAAATAAGATTTTTTGAAACCCTTAACTTTGCCTTCATTGATAGGTTCTGCACCCCCGCCCTCTTCTTTCAGCTCTTTAATGACATTGTTGTATTGTCTTTCAACCTGTTTAGGTCCTGATGGGATGTTTGTGAACATCCTTATCCTTGTTTCTCTGTGTGCAATGTATCATTTTTCTTTGTGTGCTCTTAAGAATTTCTCTGTCTCTGATTTTCAGTAATTTTATTATCATGAACCTTACTGTGATTTTCTTTCTGTTTATCCTGATTGTGGTTTATTGAGCTTCTTGGAACTGTAGATTCATAATTTTCATTGAGTTTGGATGGTTTTCAACAATATTGCATCAACTATCTTTTTGGTTCCCATTTCTCCCATTTCCTGGCATTGTAAACATGTATTTTAGACTACTCGATTTTGTCACTGAAGTTCTTGGTCATCTTTTTAGTTCATTTTGTTAATTTTCTCCCTTGTGCTTCATTTTGAATAGTTTTTGTTGCTGTTGTTAATTCCACTGATTTTTTTTCTTTGCAATGCTTAATCTTCTGTGAAAATGATCCAGTGAAATTTTCATTTCAGTTTTGTATTTTTCATTTTAAAGGTTCTGTTTGGTTCTTTTTTATACATTCAACTTCTGTTCTCATTGAATTCATTTGCTACATTTAAATTCTTTTAAAAAATTAATTAGTTGATTATTATAATTTTGGGGGAGGGTGGTATTGGGGATTGAATTCAGGGGTAATCAACCACTGAGCCACATGTCTCTAAATAAATGCAAAATAATTATTTTGCATTTATTTAGAGACATGTTCTCACTGAGTTGCTTAGCGCCTCACTCTTTCTGAGGCTGGCTTTGAACTGGAAATCCTCCAGCCTCAGCCTCCTGAGCCACTGGGATTACAGGCATGTGCCACCATGCCCAGCTTAACTGATTATTTTAATAAAAATAATTTTTTAATAAGAATGGGCAAAAATTGTATAGATTTGTCCAGTATAGCATGATGCTTTACAATGCACACATTATGGAATGACTTGATAGAACTAATTAATGTATGAATTATCTCACATGCTTATAATATTTTGTGAGAATACTTTAAATCTATTCTTTTAGCAATTTTCAGGAATATAAAACATTATTATTAACTATTATCACTGATTTGGATGATAGTTCTCTTAAAATTATTCAGTTTAACTGAAAATTTAAATCCTTTGACCAATATCTTCTATTCCCTATCTCCTAGTATGTGTTCACCATTCTACTCTCTGCTTCTACAATTCCTTTTTCAGATAGTTTGATGTTAATATATTTTAAATATTCATAGATTTTCATATGTAAATTTTGTATCCTACAATTTTAATAAATTGATTTATTAGCTTTTGGGGGGGGGGTAGAATTATGTTTTTAATTCTTGAGCACTTTCCTAATAGCTATTTTATCATAATAGTTTCTGATTCCAGCAGACCTGTCATTTCTGGGTCTGCTTTTATTGATTGATTTTTCTCTTATCTGACTTACCCTGCTTTTTTACATACCTAGTAATTATTTACCAGCTGCTAAACATTATGAATATTGCTTTGTAGAGTGTCTAGATTTTTTTTTTTTTAGTTAAAGAATATTAAATAGGGAGTAAAGAATGTGTGGTGGGCAGTAAAGTAACTTGCAGATCACTTTTTTCCCTCCAAGACTTGTTTTTAAGATTTACTCAAGTGAGTCTACAATAACATTTACTTTAGGCTAATTTATTTCTATTAATAATTGTGACTTCTGTGGTCTCTAAATGTCTCAAAGATCTGTGCAACCTTGGCTAGTTAGAACTTGAACATGTTTCTCCTATAAAAGCTCCAGAGACTGTTTAGCCTACAAAGTTCTAGCAGTTATTTGCCCAAACTCATGCAGTTTCTCTCTATGCATCTATAGTTCACTATTAAGCAATCCATGCAAAGGGACATCTGTGCTTATTGCTGAAGTCTTTTTTTTTTTCTCTTGTCTCTCTCTTTCTAGTGCTCTGTCCTGTACATTCCAGCTGCCTCAATCTGTCCAGACTCTGATTTCTGTCTTTTCAACTCATTAAGTCTATGAGTTTAGGCTCTTCCTATCTGCACTGTAATTTGGAAAGGACCTTTAGGCAGAAAGCTGCTGTGATAGCAGGGCTTTCCTCATTTGCATCTGTCCTTGCCTTTAACATAATTCTGCACTACTTGTTGTCCAATTTTTGGAAACAGATGCTTCATGTATTTTGTCCTGATTTCTAGTGCTTTGTGGTGAGAAATCAATTCCAGAGTCGCTTACTCTAACACAGCCAGAGTGGAACAATGCTGCAAAGATTTTAAAACTCTGCAAATGATAAGTGAACTCCTGAATGCCTCCTTCTACAATGGATGGAGGGGGTGAAGAGGGAGACTTGTAGACAACTCTATAGCTTCTTTCTTGCTAGAGTTTAAGAAATGCATTTTATTTGGAAGTATTTTTGCCTCCGTTTCAAAATGGAATTTAGTGGAAATATTTATTTTTTGCAAGTTAGAAAAAGTTCCAACTTTAAATTTATGCTCTTCCCATAAATGACGATTAATTAGGCAGTTTTGCAAATACCGAAGTATTGTTAATTTGGATCAGTGATGATGAAGGGGCAGCTGCTGCTGCTCATGATACTGACTACATTAACTTAAGCACCTCCAGTCAGTACCAGGCACTGTGTTAGGGCACTTTGCATTGATTAATTTTACTCTTCCACAACAATCCTGCAAGTTAGAAATCAGGATCCTGAGAAACTCAAGGAAGTTAAGTTAGTTCCTCAAGTTCACACGCTAAGAACTAAATGCCCAGTGACTGAATTACTCCATGGTAATTTAGTGGCTGGAACTGGGAAACAATCTCTGCTCACCGATAACAATGCCTCCTTCGTATCATGCTGCTCTCTGATTCTATCTTTACCTGAGCTTTCCCATCTGGCAAATTAAAGTGGAAAACAGTGAACTCCCTCCCCAGAGAGGCTGTGTTATTATATACATGTTTTGCATTATTTTGCTCTGAATAACAGCATATGTAAATGTGCTCCTGGAGATTAAAATTACCCTTATTTTGTAAAACTTGGCCTCTTCCACTAGGGTGAATAGTTGAAAATTATGGGGAGGAGAAGGCAAGCTGGAGAGAATGTTAACTGGCTTGGAATTGCTTTTCCTCCTTTCTGCCCACCCATACATAAGGGTGTTCAAACACAAGCTGCCATTAGCAGAGTGAAGAGAAGTTTCCCATCGTGGAGTACTAGCCGACTCTGATGTTTGGTGTCCAAAGCAGGTTAATCCAAATTTTAATGCCTGGGTCCCAGGTTGATACGTAGGGGCAGATGTTCTTGCTGAGAAGAATGAAAGCTTCCTGTCGCACCTGGAAGCCCTTATCACACCTGGTGCCCAGCAGGGTCACAAAGAGATTCTGGTTAACACTGGCACATGGTGGCTGCCAACCTCTTGTGTGGAGGCTGGCATGGCCCCGTGGCTTAGGCTGTCCGTGGGCCCTGTGTTGTTGAGCCATCCCTATCTTGAACTGCCTTTCCTGGCATCTGAATCATCACTTCGATGATGTGATAATATCTGCAAGTTGGGAAAATAAAAGTGGCATTTGTTTAGCTATAATTAATGAAATATTTATGTTGCATGAGACTATGTGATAAAACCTTAGGCTTAGAGTCCTTGTGCTTCTGATTACATTTGGGATTTTTTTTTTCTGTGACCAGACATTCTGACGCCAGCTCTTTTACACTGAGCAGATGTCATGTAGTAAAAATGGGTGCCAGATGCTGTGAGCCGCAGAAGGGCGATTTGTTTAAGAGCTGGCTCCGACTTTTTTGCATTCAATTACTCTGTAGAAAGAACCTTACACAAGTGTTTAGGTAACTCAGCTAACTTCAGACATGCATTTTAATAATAGATCTCATCTCTGAATGCATTGTAAGCAGCATACCATATAAATGGTGTTTAAGGAATTAATTGATTTCTGCATAATACCTTGCTTTTTGGTTTTCTTGGCTTTTTTTTTTTTTTTTTTTTAATATGAGAAGAGAGCTGCAAAGCTCTTGGCAGGGATCCAGAAATGTAATTAACGTAGAGGGCCAAATTTTCAGTTGCCCTTAGGTACTGCTTCCTCAAGCTCCTGGCAGGTGCAGCTCGGGGAAGGCAGGGAGGGAGGACATGGGGAAGTGCAAGGAGGAAGAGGCAGCTTTGGTGCACAGAGCAAAAAAAAAAAAAAAAAAAAAAAGAAGAAGAAGCTAACAGTTCAGTAAGTTCTTCTCTTCCCATTTCAGGCTCCAAGCACATCCCTGTTGGAGCCCAGGTGACAGAGGCTGCCTCTCCATCTTCCTCGGCCACCTCCTCCTCTTCAGCAGATGAAGAATTCGATTCCCCTTTTTCCTGGAGGTCAAAGGTAACTTCATTTGGAAAACCAAACAAGGTGTTGGTCAGCCTCAGGTTTCAGACTCAGTGTGGGCTCTTAGCAGCAGTGAATCCATTAGGAGGACCATGGTGCTTGGCCTCCGAAGCAGCCCTTCTTTTTACTTGGAATACCCCCAAAATTACCTCCATTAAAAAAAAAAAAAAAAAAAAAAAAAAAAAAAACTTTCTCAGGGACTCTAATTGGGAAAGGGAAAAAAAAGAGGCATATTTACTTGAAACCATTTGGTAACTGCAGCTCTTAAAAGCTGGTTTAATATGTGGTCCAACAAGCAAACCATTGAAAAAATTACACCAAGCAGATGCATATTTCCCTGAGGGAAGCACAACTTCATTTAAGAAGCACTAGAGGCAGATTGCATGGAAAATGTGATGTTTATTCTAATCAGAACTATGAAATGCATCTAGACACGGACACTCTGAGGATCCTACAACAGAAGGGGCTAGCCATGTGCCTGCGGGGGAGGCAGCAATCTTCTTCATTTAGGGATCATTAATACTTCTAGAGAATACTTTAAACAACTCTCGTGCCCATAGAGAAAGAACACATCCGTGTGGCTGTAGATGTTTCTGTCTGTCACAGACTCAGGGACAAGCATCCAAAACCAAAGTCCACTGGTGCTTTCTTTATCCACTGGGGCTGGAGCCTTTCCACTGGGACCAGGGAGGGGTGATAAATATCTGGACCTAAAATGTTTCCCGGGTGGACAGAGAAGCAGTTCACTGCTCTGGTGGTGTTTATTTTTTTGGAGCAGTGTTGGGGAGGGAGGGAGAGACCCAAATTTATTTACTGAGACTCAACTTTTCCATATCTGGCATTGGGAGCTTTGGCATCACCTCAAGTCACTCGGGGGTTCCAATTCCCCATGGTTTAGCTTGGAACAGTCAGAAGGGGGCTGGGACAAGAGAGAAAGAGAGAGCGGGGGGTGGGGCGGGGAGATGGAGAGAGAGTGTGTATGGATTTCTCATTTTTAAACGTGCGGCTTCTCTGATTAGCTTAATGCTCAACACAATGGATTGTGTGTTGTGATTCTGGAGTCTCCTTTCTGCTCCTGATCCCCTTGAGGGACCCTAAGTTAATTCTGTGTTCAAATGAGACAGAAATCCCAGCTTTGACGCCTTCCACACTCAAGGAGAATAAAAGATTGGAGTGGCCAAAACACATGGAAGTAGCAAGATGATGTTTTTAAGGGCCAGCCTCACAAATAGATCCTTGTCCTCCTGCTGGCCCAGCACAGAGCTAGTTGTCACTTATGCTGGCCGGGTGGCAAAAGCATGCCTGCTTTGCCTGGCTTCTGAGGCATCCTGCTCTTACTGGAAGGGAAACTGGCAGCAGGATCCCTTACTCATAAGGACTCACTCACACTGAAGGAACAAGGGGAAGTGTTTGTCTTCTAGTTTCCTCATTTCTTCTGTCCTGGGTTGGTGTGTCCCCAGCCAGGTGGTATAAAGCCCAGGCAGCTCAAATGACCCCTCTGTACAGGAAACTGTACAGATATGTCCCCTCTGCCTCTTCCTTTTGCTCCGACCTGCCCCACCTTTGCCTTTCCGCCCAAACCCACACCTGGATCGGAGACAGACAGGAAACCATGTGGTTCGGCCAGTTTTCTTCCTTTTCCCCTACTGTCTCTTTCCTTCCCCAGCCCTCAGCCTCTCCCCTCGCCGCTCTGCATTGTCACTCTATTGAGAATATATGAACTGAGACTGGCATATAATAAAGTCATCTGAATGCTTGTTATTAAAGCAGACTTCCTTTCTACATCAACATCTTTTTTTTTTTTTGATACCAGGAATTGAACCCAGGAGTGCTTAACCACTGAGCCACATCCCCATCCCAATTTTGTATTTTATTTAGAGACAGGGTCTCACCCAGTTGCTTAGTGCCTTGCTAAGTTGCTGAGGCTGGCTTTGAACTCGCAATCCTCCTGCCTCAGACTCCCGAGCCGCTGAGATTACAGGCATGCGCCACTGAGCCTGGCTCAACATCTTTTTAGTAAGAGATAATCACTAACTATTTCCTCTCCCAGGTTCTGTTTGGTGACTCTCGATAAAGCAGTCAGGGCTTGATGTTTTGCTGCTGGGAAGCACTAAGGCCACACCCCCATCCCCACTGCCCTGCCGTTGACCAGGAGTTAGATTAAAGGGTCTCCCTTTAAAGGGAAATGTTGGCACTTAATTTCTATAAGATCCACCATAGATCAGGGGTCCTTGATGTGCCCCAACAGTATATGGCAAGAGGAAAGGCAATGTAGACTGGATGGAAATGAAGATATTGGATTCAGCCTGTCTAGGCTTAACTCCTACCTCTCCCCATTACTAATTGTTCAGTTTGGGCAAATTATTTAACCGCTCTGATTTTTTATTTCTACATTTACAGAATAAATACAATCTGAGGAATAAATGAGATATACATGTGAAGTAATAAGTTCAGTATGGCATGTAGCACTCAATACCTGTTAGGATTTATCATGTTGGTCAGTAGGATGGCCACTCCAGAGATACTTGTTAAGTCAATGCATTGATTCTCCATACAGGTTGAGTTGGTCTTCTCTGGATAGCAGCTTGTTGATCCCTACCACCTCTCTCCCTGCACCAGCCTCTCCTCAAAGATCCTAGCTACCAAATGAAGGGTTCCCCATGCAAAAGGCCTGAGACCCCTCTTCAGGCTGATGGATACTCATCTGGAGGGATTCCCAAAGAAACAAAGATGATGTAATATGAGAAAAAAAATGGGTTCTGAGAGCCAAAAATTTTTCCAAGCATGAATAGCTTCAGGACTTAGGTCCTAAGGAGAATTCAAGAAAATCAAATCTCATTTTTAAAAATGAATGCTTCCACTGATAATGGGCAAAGCTTCCGAAGACTTCAAACTGGATGCTCGTGATGGTTTCGCCATCTGTAGCCACAGGAGGTGACAGAGAGAACCACAAGGCCCTGAAGCATAAGTGCTTTCAAAGTATAATCTCTGACCTCTGGTTTGGACCCAGATTGCCCTGGCAGCAGGTCTTTAAATTCCCCACTTATGGATTGACAATCATTGAAGGAGAAAATAATCATCACAGTCTTCGAGTGCCCAGATATGAAGCTAGATGCAGCAATTTTTAAATTCCCTATTTGTTTTCTGAGGTAATAGATATGCCAGTTCCCCTGATATGGTCATTGCACATTTTATAAATGCATTAAAGTATCTCACTAGACCCCATAAATATGTATAGTCAGTCACTACATGTCAATTAAAATATAAAAAATAAGTTCCATATTTGTTTCTTCCAGTATTAAAAAGTAATGTCTAGCATGCTCTAATCCTCACTCTAATATGTACAAAGTTGATGTGTTTGTTCAGAGAAGGTAGACTCACAGTAAAACTAGCCCAATTTGAACATTTATCTTAACTATACTGGGTGTGTGTGTGTGTATGTGTGTGTGTGTGTGTGTGTGTGTATGTGTGGTTTAAAACATACTCCTACACCCAAAAAGTAATAGATTTTAGTAGAACGTAATCATGCTGATTTATAATACAAAATGATATGCTGGTGGTGAAAATCATGTTATTGATTATAGTCCGATCTCTTTTTCTGAGCCTTCTGCAAAGCGCTTGCCCACATCATCTTGCTTTGCCTTGAGGTGGGCATTGAATCCCCCTCATCACTCGGAAGAGGACTCTGGCATTCAGAAAGCTGGGGAACCTTCTGAAGTTCACACAGCTCCTTAGGAATTGATGGCAGCTTTTCTTGGCCCAGGTCTGGGCCATTGTTCTGCTGCTTCTCTGATCGGGAAAATCTCTGAACTCTCCAATTGGTAGAAGCGGCCACACCACCACTTCTTCTTTCCTTGGTATCTCAAACCGTGGGAGTGGCACTACCGAGAGCCAGACATCTGTTTTACATGGATCAATTCTGGATATTCTTTTTTCCCCCCTCTTTCTGTCTTTGAACAAGTCCAGGCACTCACAAAACCCATGATGATAACGCTGTATTTGTACAAGCAAAGTGAGGTACGGATGGGAAGCAACCTTATGCCAAGTGTTTCAAAGCCAAGAAACACTTTATTTTGAATTATGTAGATACATTCTCCTGTTTATAAGTTTATGTATATACTGTAGACCCAACTTAATTACTGTTTAAAGTTTTCAACTGGTGTTCATGGTGTGTGTGTGTGTGTGTGTGTGTGTGTGTGTGTGTGTGTGTGTGTCTGTCTGTCTGTCTGTATGCCTGCCTGCCTGCCTGGGGCCATCATCCCTGGGCAGGGTGGAAGCACCCATATAAGTCTAATTATTCTATTATTCCATTCTTCAACTGAGCTGAACCTAGTCAGTACTTGATTAAAGCCTCTCCCTCCTATCCTCCCCCCCCACACACACACACTTACATTCTGACACCCATTAGCCATGTGTGGCCACTTAGATTCATTAAAATTAAATTTAAAATTCAATTTCTTCTCCACATTCATCTCCTCTCCAGTGTCTGATAGGCACAGAGGGCCGGTGGGCCCGTATTTTATACAGCACAGACACGGCTTATTTCCATCTCTGCCGGAAGTGATAGAGGATACCATCATCCTAGAAGCTAAGCCAATGGCTGGGAGCCTGTGGAAGGGCGGAAGACTGTGAAGACAATGTGTAAATTTCAGTCCTGTTTTTAGCAGTCTTATTTTTCCTTCTCTATTGTTTTCCTTAGGAAGAGAAGATACTCAGAAGAAGGAGGAAACTGGAAAAAGCCACAAGGCAATTGGTTAAGCAAGAAGAGTTGAAAAGACTTTATAAAGCTCAGGTCAGAAAATAGACATGAGATGAGCAAGTGGGCCTGGGCCTGCGTGGGAAGGCCCCTCGGGGTCTGTGCTGTGTTGGGGAGGTGGGCTTTCTGGGAAAGGCCAGTCTCTTCTCTGAGGGACCAGGTGTGTGGCTTTCTAAAGGCCTTGGCCCAGTCCCTAGTGGGACTTTGGGCCAGGTGCTGAGCTGGCCCACTCCCAGCCACTTTTCCATCTGCAGACGTGTTCTGCAAAGCAAAGCTGAGACAAGAATCTGCATATGGCCTTGGGAATCACCCTGAACCCTGACTGCCTTGTAACAGTGACCTTGGCTTTGTCCTCTGAGGACACATATCTTCCATCAACTCCCTGACTGTCTTTTCTAAGATGACAGGTAATGGGAGCTGTCTCTACTTTAGGATTTGTTGAAAACATCTGTATCCAGCACTCCAATATAGATTTCCTGGCCTAATGGTTTACTCCAAACATTTCTGCCCAAGATCATTTACCGAGAGGCAAAATAAAGCAGAAAGTCTAGGCATCCTCCATCTCCCTGAGGACCCCAGCCATGTGTTGAAGAATAGCTGTATTTGAGGATACAAGGACTTAGAATGACCATTCATGTTAATTCATGTACCTTTCCCTCACTTTTTCCTTTTATCTAGTCATGTAACCCTGTGTGTTAGTCAGCTTCCCATTACTGTAACAACATACCTGAGATAATCAACAGAAAAAGAGAAAGGGTTTATTTTGGCTCATAGTTTCAGAGAGCCTAGTCCGTGATTAGTGGTCCTGTTCCTTTGAGCCTGTGGTGACACAGCCGTCATGGTGGGAATGTGTACTGGAGCCACCTGCTCACCTCATGGTGGTTGGGAAGCAAAGAGAGAGAGACAGAAGAGGAGCTGGAATTCCAATATCCCCTTCAAGGGCACATCCCAGTGATACAACTTCCTTCTAGTAGGCCCCACCTCCTAGAGGTTTCACCACTTCCAAATAGCACCATGGGCTGGGGACCGAGCCTTTCATATGTAGGCCTTTGGGGAACATTATAGATCCAAACTACAGCATCCTTAAATAGCTCCTGCCAAGAATGAGGTCCTTTTACCAGCTTCCATGATCTTTTCCAGTAACCGACTTGGGGCCACTTCCACATCCTGGACAGGAATGACTCTGTAAACTCCCCCCTTTCCACGCTCAACTTCTAAAACAGGTTTCCTTAAAAATGTTTCCACTTGTCCTTCTAAGAGCAAGACACGTCTGTATGGCACTGATTGGCAAGTCTTGCAACTTCTCACTTGAGGCAGTAAGAAGAATCACAATGGCCTTTTGAGTCCTAACCTGCTAGCACCACCCGTGGTAGCCCTCTTTGATCTCTGATTTCACCCTCCGTTTCTCAAGACTCACCACTGCACAGGTCTGCTTGGGCTGCCATCACCCAATGCCACAGGCTGGGGGGCTTAAACAACAGACATGGGTCTTCCCACCCTTCTGGAGGCTGCAGGTCCAACATCAAGGTGCCATTCAGCTTGGAGAGTGGTGAAGCCTCTTCCTGGCTGGCAGGCAGCTGCCCTGGCTGGGTCCACACATGGTCTGCTGCATGTGCACATGTGGGGAGAGAGACCTCTGTTGTCTCTTCCTCTTCTTATAAGGACAGACCTATCCAATCAGGGCCCCATCCTTGTGACCTCATGGGATCGTTACTGGCTTCTTCTAGACCCTGTCTTCAAATACAGCCCCACTGGGACTTAGGGCCTCAACCATGAATTTGGGGAAAACAGAATTTAGTCCCTAACAGTCTTATAGCTGTACTGCACAGGCATCAGTAATAAAGTCATTTAAAAGCTTCCCTTCTTAGTAATTCCACAGCACACTTGCAAGGGACAGATTTATAAAGGTACAATAATGTCATTCAAGGACAGAAAGGAAGAGGGCATGAAATCATAAGTAATTATAAATAGAATTTCTGTCTATTTCAGACTTTAGGTTTTGAACTTGAATACTCGTAGCTGGGACAAGAGAGCCAGGTGGAACCCACCTCAGAACCCACCCCTGCTGGGGTCACTTCACGGGATCGGAGGTGCTTTGGCTACTGTGCCTGTGATTCCAGGGGGGAAGGAAAAGCATGTGGGTTAAGGAGGAAGGGATGAGACAGTGCAGAAGTCCAATAGAAAAAGAAGGCAGGTGTCCTGCCTGCCCAGACAGCTGACAGTTCCTTCAATGTTCCTCTTCTGACAAGTGCAAATCCGTTTTGCCAAAGGATGTCCCTTTGGGCAGCATGGGTCTGGTGTGAGAAAGCAGAGAAAATTGATGAGGATCAAGAAAATTATATAGGAAAGGCTTTCCCTAGCTCTCCTTCCCAACAGACTTCAAGGAATCATAGCTAGCAGGGAAAAGAAATGTATTAATGCAAGTCCAGTCGTGACCCCAGACCTTAATAGGTGCTATGGAGAGTCTAAGGAGAGTCTGAGTTGTCCCTTAATGTGTTAAATAAACATCATGTGTCTTGTCTTAATAACTTGCTTGTCACAAAGCTACAGTACACTTCTACAGTGACAGAACCCTGGGCATCAGCCTGCGCTGCAAGAAAAGCGTAGGTGTCATTGGTGGCTAAGGACAGTAGCAGGATAATCCTAAAAAGAAACATATACACCCCAGAAGCTGAGCAGGTCTCCTGCCCATATCACATTCTGGAGAAGTGTCTGCTGGCTCTCCTTGAGAAAATAGAACATGGACATACTTATCTGGGCTCGTATTCTGCAGCCCTGGTCATGATGCTGTGGCCATAGTCAGAGGCTGTGGGCTCCAAGGAACCCAGGAACCACGGGGACCACCTACACTCCCTGCAGTCCCATCCTGGAGGACTTCGGTGTGCCTGACCTTGTCAGGGGACCGTTTTGATAATGGACTTGGCAGCAGATGGAAAACACAGGGAACATTAAGGTCTGGCGGTTTGGGAATTCCGAGGCCCTTGGCCAGGATGTGAAGGCGGTAAGTCACCAGCGACAGCGCCTCTTCCTCCTGGAGAGCCAGCGGCACAATCGGCCCCCGTGATGTGTGTCCAGTGCTCCCTGGTGATGTGTGATCCTGGTGTTGCAGGCCATCCAGAGGCAGCTGGAGGAGGTGGAGGAGCGGCAGAGGGCTTCCGAGATCCAGGGCGTGAGGCTGGAGAAGGCCCTGCGAGGAGAAGCAGGTACGGCACCCACGCAACAAGGTGCGGGTCTGCACCTACCATTTGAGATCGGT
The DNA here is from genome assembly GCF_052094955.1 of Ictidomys tridecemlineatus. Classification (NCBI taxonomy): domain Eukaryota; kingdom Metazoa; phylum Chordata; class Mammalia; order Rodentia; family Sciuridae; genus Ictidomys; species Ictidomys tridecemlineatus. Next base: position 49,896,803 of record NC_135480.1, on the reverse strand, counting down.
GCTGGTCCTACCCTAGGGGCAAAAAAAGAAAACATGTTCCATCCCCCCAGAGATCTGTTAACGTGGACAAGTACTACTGAGTCCACAACTGCTTCACACTTTTTTTTTTTAAGATTTTAAAAAAAATAACTTATTTTTATTTGTATGCATGACAGAAGAACACATTCTGACAATTTTACACACATGAAGCATAACTTCCGTTCTTGTGGTTGTACATGGTATGGAGTTACACTGGTCGTGTATGCATATAGGGACATGGAAAATTTATGTCTGATTCATTCATTCTACTGTCTTTCCTATACTCATCCCCCCTCCCTTCACTTCATTTCCCTTTGTCTAAACCAATGAACTTCTATTCTTCCCTCTTTCTCTTATTGTGTGTTTGCATCCAAATATCAGAGAGAACACTTAGCCTTTGGTTTTTGGGGATTGGTTTATTTTACATAGCATGATAATCTCCAGTTCCATCCATTTACTGTTAAATGCCATAATTTCATTTCTTCTTTATAGCTGAGTAATATTCCATTGTGCATATATACCACATTTATTTTAATCCATTCCTCTGTTGAAGGGCACCTAGGTTGATTCTATAGCTTAGCTATTGTGAATTGAGCTGCTATCAACATTCATGTGGCTGTGTCACTAGGGAATGCTGGAAATCATCACATTTTACACTAATGTTTTTCCTTTGCATGCCTTACTAGAAAATAGAAAACAAAAGGCTAAATTTGTTTCTCTTACTAACACCTAAAGGTATATATCATTTACACTGACTTCCCTCCTTTTTTCTAGTTTTTCTATATCCTAAGTTCACATTTCTGCTTCACACTTTAAAAATCCCGTAGTGGCTGTGCTCAGTGGTGTGTGCCTATAACCCCAGCAACTTGGCAGGAAGATTCCAAATTTGAGGACAGTCTCAACAACTTAGTGAGATGCTAAGAAACTTAGCAAGACCGTTTCAAAATAAAAAAAAGAAAGCAAGCACGGGATGCGGGTTGGGGGGAGAAAAACCTAGCTGGTGGTTCAATATGAAGTTCCTCTGGGCATTGATCAGCTGGTAGACCTTGTCACTGCTCTTTAAGACACTCAGCCTCTATTCTGGCTAGCATGAATGTCCTTTGCAATTCAGGGTTTAAGATACATGCAGGGGAAATATTTGGGAATTTGAGCAATTTTTGGAAGTGATTCCAAGCTCAGTTAAAGTCCTGGTTTCTCTCTTTTCCTTCTGTATCATCTGGGGCTAGTCACGTTATAAACCTTTTTTAAACTTTCATTTTTCTCATCGAAAACTGACATACAAGTGCTTTTCTACCTTTATAAACTGAAATAATGATTAAAGGAGAAATTACACATGATGCTGAATTGAATTAGCCCATTGCCTGGACTTAGGTAAAAGCAATAAATGGGAATGACCCACGGAGCTTCAGACTCCTACATTCAGATCAAGCCCATCCCTGAACTCCTGCCACAGGCTGGACATGAAGGCACATACCCATCACACTACGGTGATGGGTATGACAACGTTTCTGCCTTGAGAAGTTTATAGTCCATTTGTCCACTGAGGGACAGAGACAGGTGAACAGGTGGCGTACAGTACAGTATGAGAGCTATAATAGCATGAGAGGGCCTTGCCGGTGAACCAAGATCTTAGAGGGAGAGCGTGTTCAGGCCAGGCTCCCTGGGAAAGGTGGTGTGCAAGATGAGAATCGGGAGAAAGAATGGGAATTCACCAGTGAGGGCTCAGTTTCCTTAAGTGGGAGTGATGATCAGACTTGCTTCTTGAGCTTGCACCAAGGATTAGCTAAAACAGCTCACACAAAACCCCTCGCTCAGTGCCTGGCATCCAGTGAATGATTAATCAAGTTTTTTTTTCCTTTTCTTACTAATTTACACTGGATTTCCTTGTAAAGAGAACCCCCCCCCCATCAGTACTTATCTGTAGGAATCTCTTGGTTGCAGCAAAAAGCCTGGGAAATGAAAAGGACACACCAGCAGAGCTGGGGCCTGTGTCAGTTTGCCATTGGGAACACAGGTCAACATGCGACATGGTTCTGCTCCCATTAGGCTGGGCAGTCTGGGGAAAATTGCTTAATGTCTCTGGCCCCAGATTCCTATTCTGAAAGATGGAGATGATAATTCCCATATTGTAAAGTCATTTTGAGAATTAAGAAGTTGATGGGCCAACATCTACCAGAGTGTCTACTATAGTGTTGGCATCCAACAATCACTACCTAATCTTATTTTGCAAAATATTAAGTCTCCACACACATAGACATTTAAAGAACTGTCTTTCTCATCTTGACTGTTTGAAATTTAAATCATCGATACCAAATTTCTAAAGCTTCTTTTGAAAATTTCCCTCATAGCAGATATTTTTAAAAAAGAAAGAAAGAAAAAGAAAAAGAAAAGCTAGCTAGCTAGCTATTTTGAATTTCACCTAAAGAAATCCGGCCAGTGGATAGTGGATAGTGTTTTCAAAGGCGTGCCAAGCCCGTCAGAAGATGGATTCCATTCATTCCCTCTATGTCCCTGTTAATTTAATTCCCCCGTTAAGTTTATGGGCCTTTTTGTCCTTGAATATCCTGGTGGGGGTGACAGATACAGATCAACAAGAGGTGGGGGTGGAGACAAAAAAAGAGTCAAGTCCTGGAGCGTGGCCTCCCTGGAGACCCACAGGAAGAGTTGTGAGCCAGGCCATCAGAATTAATCCACTGTAACTCATAATAACATTTGTGAAATAATAATATTCCTTGGCAGTTCAATATTCTATCCAGTCCCTTTAAGAGATTGCCCTGTTGCTTAATGAATGACCAATGCTTATTAGGTTAAGTTGTATTTGAGCTGGCCTCTGCGGCTCCGGTTCAAGTGATTTAATGGGAATTATTTAATAGGTATTATTAGGATAATTAGAAAATGATCACAGTTAGGCAATAATATTGAGCTGTAAAGGTTGTGAATAACCAAATTTAGAGACAGGCCTGAAAACAGGCGTAGCCTACGACAGTCAGGCCAGGCTCCTCCAATAATTATGTGCGGCAGCCTGAAAGGGCCTTTTGTTCCTGGGAGTTATTCATGAGGGGGGCGTTGAATCAGAGGACCGTGCGTGAGGGGGTGCAGGACAAGGGCCATGAGGGCTGATGAGCAAAACGAGGCTTTGATGAGCTCCTAATTGTCCTGACAACAATTCCTGCTTTCTTCTTCCCCATCAGTCAGAAATGAGCTCCTCTGCCCCCCGTCCCCCCCCCACCATGGATTTTTCCCCATTTTGTAGAGAAAAGGAAAACAAAGAAAAACAGAAATCTGACCCATCCACCCCAGACGACAAATCATGAGGATTCGCAGGACATGTCTGTGTCTGTCTGTCTTTGACAAAGGTGATGGCATCCCCCCATGGTCCTGTCTGCACAGGTGGTGGACAGGACAAGGGGTGCCCTCGGTGGGAAGACCACCCTGACACGGCCGGCCACTAAGCCCCTTCTCGGTGGAGGCACTGTTTGCTACCCACTGGTTTGTTGGTGGCCAACATGGTGGTCAGTGTTGCCCACAGGGGCCCTGGGATACCCCCATTTATCAAGAGACCACCCTTCCAACCTAGGTGGCCCGGGATGTCTGAATCTGAGCTTTCTCTCCATATCTGTAAAGAGGTGAAATCTGAGGAAAACTGAGCAGCTTCAAAGGAGAAAGGATTTATCTGCAGGGAAAGTGGACAATTTATTCCTCCCTTATTGTTTTACTCACTTTATCAGCTAGTTGTCTGCATTCGGCTTCTGGCCTTTTTTGGATGGTTTTCAGATGGTTTCTCCTTCATTAAGGGGTTCACAAAGACAAGTATGATGAGTGAGGCTGCCAGCAGGTGGCAGCAGGAGCACACATTATAAGGAGAAACTTCAAGGACAATCTAGACAGGAAGAGGGAAGTAGTTTGGTTTATACTCTGTGGTTTTCATCTTGACTACAGCTGAGGAAAAGAAGGAATAATATTTTCCTAAATAATGTAAACATGAGTCCTGAGGGGGGAAAAAAAACAAAACAGGTATTAGACGCTCCCGAGTTTGAATCTTGGTGTCGCCATTATAAAGCAAATACCTCTCTGACAAATTTTCTCCTCTGTAAAATGGGACTAATAATATCCACCTACTGGGGTTGAATAAAGAAAAGGTTAAATAATATGATGCTGGTAAATCATCTGAAAAGGAGCCTGGCATATAATGGGTGTTCCAAAAAGATTCATTCCTTCTCCTTCCTTTTATATCCCCATCACTTGAAAATGCAGTTTTCTCAAATTATGTTCATTTGCTTATTTATTCACTCTATTCACTTATAACTAAATTCCCTAGAAGAGATTTAAGCTGGTTTCTATAAATACAAAAAAAAATACATGCAGTTCACATGTTTTGTCCAAGTGAGAATCTCATTGCAGATTCATTGTTGTGCCCCAACAAAACACCACTGATTCATCCATAAAAGCAGTTCAACAATGAAAGCAGAACACTGTGGTTCTAAAGCCTGCCTCTCTGATAGCCAGCTATCACTTGGGAATGGATCTGGGGACCGGATATCGTTTAGGAAACCTTCCAGAACTATTTGTTCTCTAAATGTACCCAAAGGTGGTCAATTCAAGGTTATACGCATGGCCGGTTACTAGGCTTTTAAAGGTCAGCAGAACAGGGGAAGGGTTGGGGACCCTCCATGTTCAAAGAGTCTGACTGTTTGAATACAGGTAACCATAAAAATGGAACCACAAATAATATTTCACCAAAGAATAAAATAGGATATGGTCCGAGAAAGGACTCAAACTTTATTGAGAATGGCAAGAGTAACAAGAATCCAGAGTTAATGAAGCCAGGAATTTGAGTTGGTTTGCCTGAGCTTGATAGATTCTGGATACTTCCAGTGAAATTTAGTGAATCACAGGAAGGGAGTTTATTATTCATAGCACAATGTACAGCAGGAGCATCAGCATGGTGGCACAAGTGGCCTGTCCCCAAGTCCCAGGGTGTGACACAACAGGCCTGGATGGCACTTGTGCACACCAAGGTGTGTACCACAGCTAAGGATCCCAGGGTGAAGAACTCAGCGGCTCTGGAGCCAATGCCAAGTGGGCCTGTAGCCCTTTTCCAGGAAGCAGGTCATTGTGCAGTGGTCATGCTAGGGTCTGCCGACCTACTTCTCACGACTATCTACCTGGCCAGTTTCAGGAATGGCTCAGGGTCAGAGGCTGGCTAGACCTTGCAGTTTGACACACTCAGCGAAGATGTGCAAGGATGTTCACAGTCCATGGAAGACTGCCCTGCTCGGCAAATATCCACAATCCATCTATTGGAGTGTTCACCTCCCTGGGCCCTGGAAAAAGTCAGTGTCCTCGTTATAGGCCAAAAGTTGACTCCAAAGACCAAAGGCAACCCTCTTAAACTGATTTTTTAAAATAATTGACAGAAATAAAGAACAAAAAGGACAGACTAGACCAAAGATACAGTAAAAAAAATTCAAAGAGACAAAAGAATCCCGTGAACACTAATCCCATTAATTTTAAATTCTGGCAATCTAAGTGCAACTTGACAGTCTCCATATTTAAAGATTAAAGAGAAAAGCTGTATGAGCTTTTCAATACAATAAGGAAAATCATATGACAAAATTGAACATCTATTTGGGATACAAAATAAAAAATAACTTTTGGCAAAAGAAGCAATAGAACTTTCTTAATTTGAAGAGTCTCTTCCAATCCCCTGCAGCAACATTGTTGAATAGAAGCATTCTTTTCAAAATCGGTAATAGATGAGGTTGCCTACCATGACATCTTCTGTTCAGCTTGGTACATGATTTTCTAGCCAGTTCAGTAAGGCAAGGGGTGGGGGGTGGGGGCAACATAAAGTTTGGAAAGGAAGAGACACATTTTTATTGTTTTCAGATGATAGGATTGCCCACATGGAAAACCCAAATGGGCATACTCAAGAAATTATTAAAAATAATAAGATCCAATATCATAGTCAGTAGATATAAGATCAAACTGGCAAGATCAATTGCATTTCTATATCTCCTCATCAAGCACCTAAAAAAAAATGAAATAACAAAGATGAGATCAATTACAGTAACATCAAAAACAATAAGGTACTTGGGAATAAATCCAACAAAAAATGTGTACCACCTTTATGGGGCCAATTTTAATGCTTTACTGAAAGTCACCAAAGGAACCAAACATAATCCCACATACATAAAAACTTGATATAAACCAGCAGTGGGGTTGGACATTACAAGAAATAAATGATTCTAAGACAATTGGTTTTCCATATAGGAAAAAATTGAAATGATGTCTTATATCATATATGCATATCAATTCCATATAGATTATAACTTTAATTTGAAAATAAAATTTGAGAAGTTAAGAAAAATCTCTTTGACCTCACACTGGTAGTTAATAGACACTATAAAGGCAATGAAAGAAAAAACACTAATGCGGAAAATATGTTTGCAGCCAAACATATTTAAACCAAAGGGAAAAAAATTAGTATTCTGGAGTATTCTTGTTATGGTTTGCATAGGAGGTATCCCCCAATAACCTCACATGAGAGACCATAAAGTGATGTTCAGAGGTGAAATGATTGGATTATGAGAGCTGCAACCTAATCAGTGGGTTAATCCATTTGATGGATCAATCATTTGAATGGCTCACTGAGTAGTAACTCTAGGCAGATGGGGTGTGGCTGAAGGAAGTAGGTCACTGTTGAGGGGGTGTGCCTTTGGGAATTATATTTTGTCCCTGCTCTTTGCATGTGTGTGTGCTTGCCTGCTCTCTCTCTCTCTCTCTCTCTCTCTCTCTCTCTCTCTCTCTCTCTCTCTCTCTCTCTCAGTGAAGAACCTAGCAACTCTGGAGCAAATGCTAAGTGAGCCTGTAGCCTGTAGGAAGCTGAGGCTGAGACAGGAGGATTGTGAGTTCAAAACCAGCCTCATCGATGGTGAGGTGTTAATGGCATGGTGTCTCTCTCTCTCTCTCTCTCTCTCTCTCTCTCTCTCTCTCTCTCTCTCCTGGCTGCCATGAGCTGAGCAGCTTTGATCCTCCACACCCTTTCACTATCATGTCTTCCCCACCTCAGGGCCAGAGCAATGGAGTCAGCCGACCTCTGAAACCATGAGCCAAAATTAACTTTTCCTTTTCTAAGTTATTTTTCTTGTCAGGTATTTTGGTCATAGTGACAAAAAGTTAGCTAACACAATTCTCAAATTCTTGCATATCAATAAGAAATAGGCACACAACCCAACATGAAAATAGACAAATGATATAAATATACATTTCACAACAATAAACACAAGAAAAAGACACAGATATTATAAGTATTTAGGAAAATATAAATTCAGTCTACAATAAACTATTTTAAACTAATAAAGTATCCAACTTAAAAAAATCTGATAATATTGAAATTAGAAAAAGATGAGGCATAAAGATGATTTTATTCAATGTCAGCATAAATTGTCACACTTTGGAAGATGAGTCAGCTTTGTGCTGTTAAGCTGAACATGTGCAAACCCTACAATTCCAGAACTTCATTCCTAAGTGCATCTTCCAAAGAACCTCTTGCCACATGGACCAGAAGATATGTACAAATGCTCATAGTGACATCATTCCTAGGAGCAGAAGTCTAAGGGCAACCTACATTTCTATTAACAGGGAAATGGATCATTTGTGGCATTGCGTGAACAGTATACACACAGGAATAAAAATGAATGAACAACATGGGTGCATTTGTGCAAAGTAATATTGAATTTAAAATGAGCAAATTGGCCAGCAGTGGTGGTGATGGCACACACCTATAATCGCAGCAGCTCTTGAGGCTGAGACAGGAGGATTTCGAGTTCAAAACCAGTCTCAGCAATGGCGAGGCATTAAACAACTCAGTGAGACCCTGTCTCTAAATAAAATACAAAATAGGGCTAGGGATGTGGCTCTGTGGCTGAGTGCCCCTGAGTTCAGTTCCCAAAAAAGAGAGAAAAAAATGGGCAAGGTAGAGAAGAGTACATATAGTGTGGTACCATTTCAATCATGATTAGTAGTAAGAAAAACTAAATTTTAAAATGATAAATTGAAATATAGTTTAAAGATTTTTTTTAAAAAAGCCCTCAAAAGTAGTTTAAGGAGGGAGGATTAGAATTGTTTTTCACTGAAAGCCTCCAGCCCCAAGAGTGGAATCATGAGCTAGGTAGTAGCTTCTTGGGTTTGTCAACACTGAATCAGACCACACCCTCAACCTGGCTTCCTGGGTTATCATCATATGTAAGGAGCCTGCAGGGCAGATGTTCCAGAGCTCTGGGTCCTGAAGTCTATTGCAGATTTCAATAAAATAAGCCCCCAGATGAGCTAAGAGTTGACCAAAAGGCAGGGGCTGAACCCCAGCTAAGCTCGGGGAAATGCCCTGATCAGGTGACTGAGGGTCCTGGCTACTATGACTCTAGTGTACCCTGCCTCCCACTTCCTGCTTCCCATCTTCAGTAAGAATGCCAGGTGCATTATATCAAAATTGCAGTAAACACTGAATTAGAACTTCTCATAGATGCTAAGGAGGTAGACAAATCACATCCAAAGAATTTGAGAGTTTCAAACCAGACAGAAAACAAGATTCAATTTGGAAAACCACACACCAACACCCAATCAGAGAAATACTCAGCAATACCTATGAAAGAAAATAGTTTTAAAAAATCATGACTTTAAAGACTAGATTGCCCATCTGTTCTGGTATTCTTCATTCAGGAAAAAAGTTATTGATCATTCATGCCAATCACCTAAGGTAAACAGGGACTGAGAAGTACCAGGCTTGGTGATTTAACTTGATTGTGGAGAGTTATTGGAGAAATTTTTCAGTAAGGAGTGACATGATTTGCTTTGCATTTTTAAGAGCACTCTTGGGCAAAAGTGGATCAATCTAAATGACTCTACTAATAATAAAAAATGGTTTTGTGTTGAGTTTTGATTATTTTGCCATACCAAATGGAATACTGACATTTTGTCCAGGAAGAGGCATGATATGAGGGCCCAGGAGCAAATGAACAGCAGGTGGACAGTTAGCATCACCCTGCACTGGAGATCAGAGGGCAAGAGGAAGGGTTGGATCCCTGGGCCATCTTATTCTTAGCCAGAGGCCACTTGCCTTCTGGTGACACTGTTAGAGCTGCAACCTGATTCCTTTATGAAGGAGTCATAGTCCTGCTCAGAAAGGACTCTCAAGGCCACAACAGCAGCCATGGGATCAGTTGGAAATATGGGTGAGAAAGGAATCTTCATGGGCACAGGGGACTGAAGCCTTGTCAAGCAATGTTGATGGTCCACTCAGTTATGTGACCTTTTCATTTACATGAGGCCAAAAACATCATTGTTATCATCATCATCATCATCATTATTTGGGTACTAGAGATCGAACCCTGCATGCTTTACCACTGAGCTACATCCCCAGGCCTTTTTATTTTTTATTTTGAGACAGGGTCTCATTATGTTGCTGAGGTTCTTACTGGGTTGCTAAGGCTGCCTCAATCTTGCAATCCTCCTGCCTCAGCCTCCTGAGTCACTGGGATTATAGGCATGCACCACTGTCCCAGCTTATTATTTAAGATTTTTTTTTTTTTGTTAACCTCAAGTTGTCACAGACAAGGTTTAGCCATATATAACCAAATAAAGGACTGCCTTCTAGCTGAGTTTTAAAGGTGAACAGAAAGTAATTTTTATGGAACTACAAAACTGGAAGAAATAACAACGTGGTAATAACAATGGCACAATTGCCTGAAGGTTTACTATGTGCCAAGCAGCACTATGCTAAACATTTTGCATATATTATGTCATTTAATACTCCTAACCAAAGTATGAGATAGTACTATCAATATGCTCATTTTCCACCTGGGGAGACCAAGGCCAAGAGGCATGAGGTTCTTTGCCAATGTCACACATTCCTAAGTGGCAGGACCAGGCCTGACTGATCTCAAAGCCCATTGGCCTCCTCACTCTACTGTATCTCTAGCAAGAGGCAATGCTATCTAGACTTCATCAGGACTCACTGTTAGGGTCTGTAAACAAGTCAAGATGGCGCCTGGCATTTTGCCAGAGGGAGTGGTTTGTAAAGTAATGCCAGCGAGCCTTTAAGTGTGGAGATTTCTTATTGGTTGACTGCTGTATCTAGTTTATGTTAATTAAGTTAAGCTGTGTGAAATGAATATATACCCCTCCTGTCCTACAATAAATGGCTCCCACTCCTGCTGTATCAATGCACACAAGTTGTTTGTAACCCCCCGGTTAGTTTGCTGCAGCTGGACTGCGGCAACTCACAAGGACGGACAGAACCCGATGGGTGACAATGAGTTGAAGGAAATCATGGAGGGATAGTTCTGTGCTTTGTTGGAATTAAGAGCAAGACCCTCTCATAGCCAGTGATTTGGGAAGGCAGATTCCCTGGAGACCTGCACAGGATTCCATGTCCAAAGATCTCTCGGTGATTTTGACTACTGAAGAAAGGAAAACGCTAAAAAAATGAAGTACAGCCAATAAAATTGCAAACTATTCTATTGATAAAGGAAAATTAATTTGAGCAATTCAACTCAACTTGGGTTTGTTTAGTACAGTGTCAATGGAAGTCGGTGAGCAGTACAGGGCACTTTCTAATGCACCAGATTTTAGAAGGATGCATAGGATTGAAAAAGGGCTTGTGTAATCCAGGATAAAAAGTCTGGCTAGAACTGGTGGGTATAATGCTGCAAAGAGGCTGAATGTGAAAAATAACAACAAAAAGTACTCTAAAGATGGTAAAATAGTCCTTTAAAGCTGTTTCTTTTGGATTGAGCATAAGGAAAAGTATAGGCCCAGGCTTGTGGCAGATGGTATCATGTTAGACGATGAGAAAAGGCAGAATTTTCACTTCTCAGCTTTTCTGTTTTCTCTGTCAAAGAAAATGGTTCTTAATCTAGAAACATTAAACAAATATCTAGAAGAAGGAATTGAATCTGGATAGATGATGAAACCGGAGACCTGTGAATTTGGGTCCCCAAGCCCAGGTAAATGGTGGTTCATGTAGACAAGTGTCTAGATGTAGTATTGTTCAATTAGAATTTTCTGGATAAAACAAGTTTAGCTCCTGCTATGGAAATAAATTACAGATGTAGCCTAAGATTTTCAAACTTATAGAGAATCCCAAAACCAAAAGACTAGAGATAAGTACATTTTCCACTTTTCATGTCAAAAAAATTGAACTCTGTTCCTTATCAAAATTCTAGAAAAGATCATTAAAGAAATTTGTGAGGCTTTAGAAAAAATTTAGAGATTATTTGGAACCATGGTAATTTACAGAGAAGCTGTGAGAAGCAAATGTCATTTCATTTTCTATGTAGAATTTTTTTAAAAAATGAAGGTATTCCCAATAAATAAATAAATGAATAAAATGAAGGTCCATCAACAACTAAAATACACACACACACACACACACACACACACACACACACACACATACACACGTTTAAAAGATATATCCTGCAAAATTAGAAGGAAAATTATGTGGGCTATCCTCAAATGACAAAATAATAATCCAGAGGTACCAGCTATGAAACAAAGCCAACTTCAGTGAATTGTGAAACCTGTGTTCAAATAACTGAAGGTCTTTCATGTAAAATATGTAGTTATGTGTCTGTACAGTTCTCCAAATGGAAAAACTGGTATCAGTAACTAGGAGCCAACCCATTAAAGGCCAGTGGAAGGAAGCTTTCAGTACTCACCTACATAGTCATGCAGTGAGCTCCCTGAATAGCCTGGAACTCCTTCGTTATACGGAGAACCATAGTAGACAATGAAGTGATCACCTTCCAGGAAGTGGGTAGAAGGAAATAGATATCGGCTCCATGGCTGGACCACCTGAACCTGAGGGTTTTACTATGTGCATTTTATGATTGAATAATTTCTGTTGCCATTTATTGAGCTTATTGTACATGCCAGGAATGGGTCAAGGGCTTTGTGTGCATAATCCTGCTGCAGCTTCACAAACTGAGACTCAGGGAGGCTATAATAATTACTCAAGTCCACACAGTGGTAGGTAGGAGAATAAAAGTTTGACCCCACATCTGAGTCTAAAAGTATATGCTCTTAACTTTTAGGTTATATATGATCTCTGCTTTGTGCACTTCATTCTTTGATTGACACTGCCCTTGAATGCCCTGTTCTCCACCTTCTTCTTTCTCTGGTAAATTCTTACTCATTTAGACTGAGCCTACTGGCTATGTCCTCTCTGAAGCCTTCTCTCACTTCTTCCATACAAGACACCACTTCCCTCTGTGTTCCCATAGCAAGGAGCAGGTGACATCTACTTGGATATGTAGTGTTAGTTTTCTCCATGAACTGAAAGCTCTCCATTTTCCAAAGAGCTGGATCCAATATTTATTCATTCTTATCTCTAAGCACCACAATTATTGCCCAGGAGATATTGGTATTCAGTATGTGTCTAATTTTGTTCATTCACTCAAGATACTTAAGAAAGAATAACATCGTATTTCCCTCCCTCCTCTCTCTTTCTCCCCTTCAATCCTTCCTGGATAAAGCTCCACACAGCATTCTTTTACTCCACCACCTTCAGTGTACCTTGGTGTACTATAGACCACCATAAAACTGTCTTACCCTCCCCAATCCACATCTCCACCATCTTCTTTCCTTTCCCTCTTGTCTTTCCCCATGCTGTTCCCTCTTCTTGAAAATGTTCTCTTCCATCCTCATTATTTCCTCCCCAAAGTAATGCCAGTTGATACCCCAGCTCATCCCCTGACTAGGATGGCCCTGCCTATATGTTGTGACTGTTTCCTAATATTCTACTTTATTCTAGTTCTTTGAGGTCATCTGATCCAAAAGATTGTCTAACAAGTATTTTTTGGTTGGCATTATGCCTTAGTGGCTCCAAACTTCTTGTGACATGTAGCATATCACTGAATCCCCAGTCCTCAAGACAGAACCTGACATATAGAAGATACCTGACAAACAGGTGTAGATGGATGGAGGGGTGGGTGGATGGATGGATGGATGGATGGATGGATGGATGGACAGATCAGAAATCAAGTTTTGAATCCTAGCTCCAGTTTGTCCATAAAATGAATATTTTGGGGCTTTGCATATGGCATATAAAATCTCTTGGGGCCCCAGTGTCCTTATCAGTAAGAATGTGGTCAAAAAGATAAGGAGAAAAGAGAACTATTTTTCATGAATTGCTTGCTGGGGGCAGGGCAGTGTGCTAGGGGCACATGACTTCGGGGGATGGAGTCAGGGACATACATAGCAGTGAAAAGCCTGAGCTTAGGTTAAGATTCATTGGTGTACAAGACCTAGCTCTGTCACCTACTGACTATGAACTTGGGCAACTCGCCTGAGTCGTCTGAATCTCTGTTTCTTTGGCTATCCAAACGGTGATGCTGAGAGTCTCCACTGCTGAGTTCATCATGAGGGTTGAATGAGATGCTGGCAGTAAGGTGGCCATTCTCGCTACAGGATAAATAGCAGCTCATTATTATTAAATTGCACGTGCATCTTATTATTCCAGTTTAGCTAAGGGAGAAGCAGAGGCTCCAAGATGTGAAACAACACGCCCAAACCCTCCATCTGCATTGTTTTCCCCTCAGCCGATGGGACCCTCCATTATAAATCCTAGAATAGCCATGAGTTTTGCCACACAGTGTGTGTCGTCATTTCAGGGAGCAAGATTAAAAAGCTACTTCTCAACCCTGGTCCGCTTCTAACACTGCAATATCTCAAGATTTAGTATCCAACATTGAGAGTCTAAGAAGCAATGCTAACCTAATTATTCTTCTGTTGAAGGAAGGTCATAGGTCATAGCCTAAGTGGCCAGAATGTATGGATCTAATTTTCTCCATATAAGAATCAAAATTAATATTTTTTTCATCATTAGCTTTTCTTCGGACAAAAAAAAAAATCAAAATGCCAATCACCACTCCAACAATCAACCGTGATGTGAGTTTCCCTGCCTCGTGAAGGGAGCCACACACCACCTGGGCACTCAGAAGGCAGCTGATTTGGGGGAAGAAGAGAAGAGGAGACAGCAACCGGCACTAGGGGTCTCTAGTGGAGGTGTGATGCACACACATACATCAGTTTTAGGGAGTACGGGAGAGTAGGCAGGAGAAGTGTCCTTTGCGGTAAGACCTTATCAAGAACATGACCTTGGAAGCTGAAGTGGCATGCCCTAGATGTTCAAGACAACCTCCCCCCAGAGCCTGCCCTAGTGGGTTTTATTTGTTATGCCCATGACCTCGAGGCATCAACAGGGTGCCAGGGAGCTTGCTACCTGCAGAGCCCTTCTTGCTACAAACATGGCCCACTAAAGTGGCTCCAAAGCAGTTTGCTCATGGGGAGAGAAACGCCAATCTAACCCATTTGCCATTGATTTCTTAAGCAGATTCAGGGACACAGGATGAAGCACAGCTTTTGCAGGAATGGTTTAAGCTGGTTCTGGAGAAGAATAAATTAATGCGATATGAGTCGGAGCTGCTGATCATGTAAGTAAGGCAACATTGATAACAGAGAGTCCGAAAAGCAGAGGGCTGGGGGGTGGCTCACCCTCCTCGGTGGAAGTCCCGGGATTTTTTCCTCTTTGTGCATAAAGAGTAGTGATTGAGGCAAATTGATATTTTATGTCTTGCATATCATGCTGGCATTAGTGTAAAGAATCTTCTGTGGTCTGTTCTCCCTGTGGCGTCCTATGGCTGAAATAGATTTCTTCCTCCAGTAAGGAGCTGGAGGCCATTCCCTCCATCCCTGTCGCCCATGCCTCGGTTAAAAGAGCTGTCACACACCTGTGCTGGAGCACCGCAAGTGGCATAGGAGCTTTCATCTGTGCCATCTGGTTTCATTTTTACTTCTACCCTGAGAGGTCACCAGGGGGACTTTTTGGGGGGGCCTAATAAACACTACCACTCTTCCCTGCCTGAGTTCTGAACCAGGTGAGAAATAAACAATAGAGTCAATGGATGGAACATCAACATATCACCTTCTATCAATGGCTAGTGTGGCCAAGTATGAGAGCCCAGATGAGTTTATTTTAGGGCCACAGTAGTAAATTCTCACAAAGCAGAGGGCTGACAACAATAGAAACTTATTTTCTCACAGTTCTGGAAGCCAGAAGTCCAAATGGAGGCATTGATGGGGCCATGTTCCCTCCAAAGCCTCCAGGAGAGAACTCTTCCTTGCCTTTTTCACCTCTTGCAGCTCCAGGCATTCCTAGCCTGTGGCTACACCTCCACACTATCTGTTTCTGTCTTTACAAGGCCTTCTTGGTGTGTCTGGGTCTTCTCTTCAGCCTCTTGTAAGAAGACTTGTTCTTGGGTTTGGGACTCACTGGGATAATCCAGAGGGTACTCATTTTAAGTACATCTGCAAAGACCGTGTGTCACACAAGTGCACATTCAGAGCTTCCAGGGTTCAGGATATGAATACATCTTTGCGTGGGGGGGGGTCCCCCATTCAACCCATTATACAAACCAAACCCCAGCATTAGACATATTTATCTACCTGATCAAAAAAGGCAGTGGACTTGTTTACTCCTTAGGGAGAAAGCTTTTATCCTTGACCCTGGGATCTCAACCCGGGGTGATATAGCTCCAGAGGCAATGTCTAGACACATTTTTTGGTTGTCACTGCTGGGGGTTGTTACTGATACCGTGTGAGTAGAAGACAAGGATGCTAAACACCCCACAAGGCACAAGACAGCCTATCCCCCTACCAATAAAGAATTATCCATCCTACAATGTCAATAGTGTCAAGGTGGAGAAAGTTGCAAGGCTCAGAGAAACTGAGAACCCATGTTTGCTGAACAGGCTGAGCTTAAAAGAGAACTGAGAACCCTCAATTCTTCTTTCTCTATAGTCTCTAGGGATTACATGACTTCCACTAGGATCTGTTAGCATTGCCACATCTGTCTGGGTCCTCAATTTTCCTGAGAGCTCTAGAGCAGCCTCTCTCATATGTAGGGACCTTCACAACCACTCTGCTATCAGTAGGGTGATCCCAGGCACTGAAAAATCCCAACTGGCTTCACCAAGACACCGCTTCTGGGTTTTGCTGTTGTTGCAGTGGAGAGACTGAGTTCCCAGCACTCTAGCATGGCCACTCCAAAGTCTCGCTGACTCTTCTTTAGCTGCCTAAGTTTGATCTCCTCCACCTGGACCCAATATCTCACTGCTTACTTCTTTTGGTTTGCTTGTTGACCACAGTCAGAGACTTGAAAGTTGTTGGAGGTGATTCTTGAAACCATATTACACCCAAAGAAGACAAAGAGTTCCCAATAGTCATCGCTCCTCCCCTGGACTCTTCTAGGCACTGTTTCACTGTTCTGTCTCCTGTCCTTCCTACAGGGTGGACTGATGGCCTTCCAAGAGCATCCTGAGAATATATCACAACTTTCAGCTACTCCCTGTGTCTCTTGGGTCCAGCATATCTCTAAACCCTTCTGAACACCTCTGGTGATCCCAGCAGCAGCCAGAATTCCAATTCTGAGATATTCAAAGACCCCCATTTTAATCAGGTTAATTGTAGTAGCTGTTGTCAACGAGTGTTTTAGTCAGTGTTTCTACACAAATTCCCTGCCTTTACTACCTGAACATTTTTTTTCATACCTACCCAGGGCCCAAGAACTGGAATTAGAAGATCACCAAAGCAGACTGGAGCAGAAACTAAGAGAGAAAATGTTCAAGGAGGGTGAGTATGGTGATATGTTTTGGGCCCTGATTAAAGACATTTTGTCCCTTGAAGGACATCAAGTACACCAAGAACACTTCAATCCCCAGAGTAGAGTGCTTTCCCTGTCCTGCACGACCATGCAGCCTGAGAGGCAGAGGAGAGTGTAAAGCCAGCCCCACCTTGTGTCCACCCCACACCCCCCAGAGCAAGTCCCCATTGGGCTTCATCCAGCTAGGCTGAGAAGGAGGCATTTCCCCATGCCACATGCCTATAGGAACAAAGTCATTCATTCACCTCTTTGTTCACGTGTCCACCCACCCACTTAGCAAACATGTACTGAGAACCTTGTGTGGACCTGGCACATGGTGAGAGCAACCCCCATACTCTAGGAGTTTGTGAGCTCACTGGGGAGGCCAATGTCCAGACCAGTCACTACAGTGCAGGATAACGCAGAAGGAGCCACAGCAGGTGCTTTGGGAGCACAGAGGAAGGTGGGTCTTGTCCTGCCAGGCTAAGGCATTAGCATGGGCCAGACTAAGGCATTGCCTGTGAGGAAACCATTCTACCCTGAAGGAGGGGGAGTTGAAATAAACTCAATTGACATGATACACTGCAAGGGCTCAGATATGTCCAAGACAAGCCTCAGCTGAGAGGAATTATTTTATTTTTCTATGTTGTTTCTTAAATAAGGAATATCAACACATGAAATACTAAGTCAACATGCCAGAGTGAATCTGACTTATACATCTGCTAAAATTTTTTGATTTTTCTGTTTCAGGCTAGTAAAACAAATACTGCCAAAGGCTCATTAGCCACCTTTGATACCTTTTTCTTTATCTTACTAAGAAATGAAGGTCAGAGGGGGCTGGGGTTGTGGCTCAGTTGGCAGAGCGCTCACCTAGCACATGTGAGGTACTAGGTTCAATCCTCAGCACCACATAAAAATCAATAAAATAAAGGCATTGTGTCCAACTATAACTAAAAAAAATTTTTTTAAAAAGAAAAGAAATGAAGGTCATAATCCCCACGACTCAGGAGGAGAAGCAAGAGGATGGCAAATCTGAGCCAGCCTCAGAAACTTAGTGAGACCCTCCCTCAAAATAAAACATTTTAAAAAAGAAGTGAAATTCAGGCATTTTCTCACTCCTCTGATATTTAGTTATACCCCCCAAAAAGTAGACTCTTGATTTTGTCCATAGCTGACTCATCTTCCACAAAAGAAATGAAATGAGAGCTCTTATCCCTCTCTGATAAACTAGGTCTGATGCAGTCTTTAAACGATCCTTGTAGGAAATGCTCAGTCTCTCTGGGACGAAATGCCAAGTCTGCCCATGGCTTCCCCTTCCTCCTGGGTTTCTCTGCAGGGTCAGTGCTGTCATTAAGGGAGAGGCAGCTTTGTGCCCTGGTGTCATAAGCATCTGTGTGGGGTGCTCTAAGTCCTCACAGAGCTGTGTCCTGTCATCAGGTGCCACTCTCTTGCTGGCACTTGCAGTTAAGCTATAGGGGTGTTGTCACTCACAGCCTGGCCATTCTCTGGGTATGCTCTGGAATTTGGTGGCGATCCCTGGCTCACTGGGCCTCACCTGGGCATATCCTCCATCCAGTGTGGTCAGACAGCCTCCCATAGTCTCTATTGTCAAGTCACTTTTCTCTCTGCTGGGGGAACCTGTGGCAGACACACTGGCCAGCTACCTTGGGCCACTTTAGGGGACGCAGTTGCTTCTCTGCTCCACCACTCCGCTTACACCACACATAGCAGGTGGAGATCTGGGAGCCACACTCAGACACTTCCTGTGCCCTGTGTTTATCCACAGTGGCACCTCCTGAGCAGAGTGGACCGAGGGGCAGGACAAGAGTCCTTCCACCCCAGTGTTCCAGCAAAAGACATTCCCTGCCCCCCGTGGGGCTTCCAGGTCCCAGAATGGAGAGATGGGGACACAGAGCTCTCACCTTCTGCCCTTTCTGTCTCTTCTCCTTCCCATAGAACATGAGGCACAAGGGAATACTACTTCTCTACTTCCCTCTCATTGCATCTGCCTGCTCCCTGACCCAGCACTAAGCCCCATGAGAGACAGTGGCACTTTCTCTACCTGGGATGGGACGCCTCCTCGTCCTGAGTGCATAAGTGGGAAGGGCTGAAGGAATTTAGAAAGGCTTCTCCCTTGGCAATAATCTAGTTGGCAAGTTTTAAATCTGGCTTTAAAATCCTCTGTTGAGTGTCAGAAAGTCATTACCACCTGCTTCTTAACTTGCTCTCTTCTCTAACAATCCTATCTCCCCTGGGGATTGGATGCTTCGTGCCAATTAGGGACAAGGTTGTCACTCGGAAAGGCTGCAGGAGAGAGCAGAGTCCATCTGGAAACCTGATCCTAGGACAGTCAGGACAGTCAAATCTTACTTGGCTTCTGTGTGGTGTCTGCTCAAAAGGCTGCAACTTGTCATTAAGTGCAAAGGACAAAAGGATTGTCATCTCTGAAAGAAACAGCAGACACTGACACACACTGTTCATGAAGAGACTTCTCTCACAGATCTCCTTGCTGTGGCTCAGATATGTTTATGAAAAACAGACCTGTCATTGTTTTGTTGGTCTCTTTTTTAGGCAGGAGAGGAAGTTTGGGGACTTGATGGGGCAAGGCACATTAACTGCTTTTTTTTTTCACAAAAGGGCCACGAACATACCCTCAAGATGAAATCTGAGCTGGCTACATTGCACAAAGCACCGGTCTTTCTAATCTGTGGCTTTAAGGGCAGTTTTTTGGTATTAAATTTGTTTCCTTGTTTTCTCCATCATTGAAATGAAAAGGGTAGAACAAGTCTATAACAATCGAGAATGTTCATGCCAAGAGCTCTCCAGAGTCCAATCTTACCTGAGGCCTGACGGTTTTCTTTTTTTCTGCAGAGAGCCAGAAAGATGAGAATGATCGCAATGAGGAACAAAAAATACTCACCGAGATGATGCAAGTGATTGAGCAAAGGGACAAACTCGTGGACTCCTTAGAGGAACAGCGTGTCAAAGAGAAGGCGGAAGACCAGCACTTTGAAAGCTTCATCTCCTCCAGGGGCTGTCTGCTGAGCAGGACATGAGGCACCGAACCTCTCCCTAAAGCCAGCCCAGACCACCACACTTTCTCATCCTGGATTCAAAGTTAAACTCTACTACGGTTTTTTTTTTCTTTTAATTAAAATTCTCTCATATGAACTACAGCTTCCCAAGGCTTTTCCAGAGACGATAATGGAAAACAAAACAAAATAGACTTTTGAAACTGGCAGTCAACGTCAGCCAGGCTCTGATTGGAGGTATTCTTGGCGGATGACCAGTATTGTTTTCCCTAAAAAGTGACACAAAGACCTGAGTTTCTAGCTGCTTTTATCATTTTTCTCCCAATTCATTGAGTTACATGTTTTAAGACTTTTAAGAAGCTGCCCTTCATTAATACGTCCATATTTGCCCTTTCTTGCATGGATGACCGGTTTCCAAATGTCAGAAAGAAGCAGCAGCAGTTTAAAGATTAGGTTAATATTTAAATTGTGTTTCCAGAGAAGGAGAAGAAACCTTGAGATTACTGATTACAAAAAGCAAATAACTCATATAGCAGGTGTTAATTCAATCCAGGGCGAATTTAATTTACCAGGTATATTTATAAGCCTTAATATAATATACATAAGCAATGAGAGTTTAATAGAACATTTGAGCTTTAATTTTATTTTTTTATAAAAGGAAATAGAACTTTAACTTCATGCCAGCAGGATTGTTAGTTTTCACCAAATCCTGTTGGCTTAGGAAAGCTTTTCGTTCCCCCAGTCCTCTCTGCTCATGGCCCCTGGGACATAATGATAAGCACTTTTAGGAAATGGGTGATTTTTGAAGTGCCTTTTAAATAAGGATTGGTAATGGCAAACAGGAGAACCCGTTTGCTTATAAAACATGGGTGAAGTTGGTACTGCTACTAAATATATACTAGTAGTGGTAGCAGGATAGGCATACTTCTCAATGGGGGCTGTCTTGGGCCCAAACAGTGGAGTGTTTCTGATTCTCTCAGGGATTGCCCAAGAGCTCTTCCAGATACTTCCAGGTAGAGCTGAGGGCAGTGACTTCATTTATCCAATCCCAAATTGGGTCACGGATATATATATATATATATATATATATATATATATATAACATTTTCAATATGCAAAAAAAGCTGGTAGGTGGTTTATGCACCACCATGCTGGGATTCCTGGAGCATTTTGACAGTACATATGGGAACCAAAGAAGAGGAGGTTTAAAATGGTAATGTGTCATGAGATATTTGGTTGTTTTCCCCTCAATGGAACTCTTTCAAGATTTAGACTGTTATTGACAAGACAGAGTCTGAGAAACTGTTATATTTCTAGCCACTGGCTTCTGGAGTGTTTAAGGTGTCACTAGACGCAAGGTGCTTTGCAATAGTTGGCTCTGACTCGAGACCAGATTCTTCTCAACATAAGCTGACCCTCGAACCACTTCTGTCTGAGTTGCTGTCTGTGCATACCAATCTGGCCAGCTGACAACCATAAATGAAATGTGTACAGACTTCCTGAGTCATCCAACATTTTGGGTGGTATTTAAATGCAATTTTTCCATGATATACCAAATTCCAAATGCTGTAGTTCTTTCTTCTTCTTTCCTTCCTTTCTTTTTCTATTTTCTTTTTTTCTTTCTTTTCTTTTCTTTTTCTTTTTTTTTTTTTAAGAATCAGGTCTTCTAGTGTATTGGATTCTATCATTAGGAAATATGTGGAGGTATCTTTCTATACTATTCCTATCAAAACTATATTACCTCTGGCTATTTATCTATTGTATTTATTTATATATTTAGTTAAAACATAATATAACTTCATAATTATGGTTTTCTTGTGTTATAATTTGGAGAAGACCTATTAGTATATAAGCTACTTAATATACAAATAACCCAGATATTTGGGGCAATGAGTTATATAGTATTAAAGGCATGAGGAGATCATCACAATAATATTTTCAACCATTAGGCATTTAGAGATAAGAATATGGATGCACAGGAATGTTTACTCATTTTAAGAAAAATACTTTCTGTTTTCATTCTAGAATGTGCAGAAATACTCAAATACCGTATTTTCTGCCAGTTAGATGAAAAATGTACAATTTGATGCTTGCATACATGTAACAGAGAACACCCAAATGTGTTGTTATGCAAAAGAATTAAGTATTTTAATTTGCTATAGTTCCATCTTAAAGCAAGATTCTCCCAAGAGGGCTAGGAAAGGTGGTTCCTGGTCCAATCATGGAAACACAAGTTGTTCACTTTTTTCCACAGACTCCCACGTTCTGTGATTTATGGCTTAATCTTATCTGGCCCAGTTTAAAACACAAAACTCATAGCAAACAGTTTTCTACTTAGGCTGCCTCTCTCCATTCCAATTCCATTTCCAAAAGGACACAACTATTGTGGCTGTTGAACTATTTAAAGTGATTCCATTCCTTACTCACAACAGAGAATGTTCTAAGACCCTAAAAATGTAAAGTGTTGGACATTGTGAAGGCAGTGTCTTTAATGTAACATGAACAGGGTCATTTTGAAAATGCACAGAACTCACTGCCCTATAAAAGAGCACTGGTGGAGATGTGAAGGCTGAACAGTCAAGTCCCAAGCCTTAGGATATATTTCAGTCAATCTCCCACAGCTTCTAAATTAAGCCAAAGACTCTACAATAGTTATAAGCTCAGAATTTTATGTAAGTTGGATCAAGAATACAGTTTTTAGTTATACTCTTCCAAAACACTCATTTATTTATTTTTAATTTTAAAAAATTCTTTGTGGTGCTAGGAATCAAACCCAAGGCCAGACACATACTAGCCTAGTGCTCTATGACTGAGCTGCACCTTGGACTCCCAAACCATTCATTTATTGACTGACTTATTTAACATTCTCTGAAAGAATGCCCGTGGGGTTCTGCAGCCCTGTGCTAAATGCAGAGATACAAAAAGAATATTAATCCCCCTCTCTACCTCCAAATAAATACAAAGATCAGGAAATATCTACCACCCCCAAATACAAAGAACTATTTTTTTAATAAGCATCAATCTATTCTACACACATTTATCTAAAAAAAAAAAAAAAAAAAAAAGGGTTTACGTCCTCCACCATTGTAGTGATTCTTTGGCAATAAAAATAAGCTCTTGTTTCTAAAACTGTGAAAAATAATATCAGGTTGTACTGTTTCATTTAAACCTTGACTTTGGCAGTGTTAGGCTGCTTGGAATCAATCAATGCCGAGATGCAGCACGTTAATTGCAACCGAGACAGGAAGTGGCAGGTGTTTCCAACTCTGATGAGCTACAATGAAATTGATGTTTTCTGCATTCTGGAGGCAAATGACAATTCAGCAATGTCTCTCTCTTCCCAGGAAGCAGATTTACAGGCTTTTCCTTCCAAACTGAAAATGGCAGCATGCCCCACCCAGGTGGTTGTTCAGAGAACGACCTTCGCAGGGCAGAGATGGCAGGGGGCAGCTGGGGCCGCCACATGAACAGAGAAAGTGGCCGTCCCTGGATGTGGAGAGCTCAAATGGAGGGGTTGATTGTCAACAGTAGGTTCACGTACAGGGGAAAGTGTACAATTTCACCTACTGTTTATCTTCTTACCTCACTGCTGAGTGGCTTGTAGAAGATTAATTTGCTCCAACAATCGGGAACTATTCATGTGGATGAAAATGTGTTATATGTGCGCTGCTTTAAATACTGAAGTGAACCAAAAATAAATGATTTTTGTGTCTCAGGAATCAAAACATGTTCATGTAGCCTGGGACTGGCCCCTCTGCGGGCAGCATCCATTTCATCTCTTTCTTTTCTCAGTGAAAGAACCTGGACAAAGCTTTGAGCCCGAGTGGGAGTCTATGAATTAAGGTTGGACGTTTGATGACACTGGGGCACCTGGAAGGACTTAACCTGAGTCCCTTCCCATTGGGAGGAGGAGCAATGTGGCTCGCAGGTACATTCTCTCAACAAAGAAAGCTATTCTGCGGGCTGGGACCTGTCCTCACTAGCCTCCCTGTCCCTCTCATCTCCTTACCTGGTAGGGCCTGGTTTTAAATTCCACTCACTCATCAGGAACATTCCCTTCTGCAGGGCTGGCCCCAACCTTCAACTCCTACTCTTTCAGGACCAAGTTTGTTTGGTTTTCTTCGTTTTTTGTTTTTTTTCTTTTCTTAATCCCAGCACGTTTATAGAGGATGTGCAGATAATGCACCGGAATCACTACATCAGTCCCTCAAGGGGTTAGTCCCCGGAGCTCCCTTGCCATTCCACGCTGAGCTCCCCTCCACTGCTTGCAAGCTTTTTGATTAAATATTGGATGGGATTCTCTTTTCCATTGAATATCAATCGGAAATGTACACAGTCGCTCTTGTTTTGTAAACACTGACCTCTTATCACCTTTTTTTTTAAAAAAAAAAAAGAGAGTGAGAGAGAAAGAGAAGTTTTAATATTTATTTTTTAGTTCTCGGCGGACACAACATCTTTGTTGGTATGTGGTGCTGAGGATCGAACCCGGGCCGCACGCATGCCAGGAGAGTGCACTACGGCTTGAGCCACATCCCCAGCCCCTCTTATCACCTTTGATGGAACTTTATAAGTTTTCCTTGGGGCTCATCTGCCCTCTTTCTGCTCAGAAACTACAGAGGCTCGGATTTCTACAGCTGAAGCAGCAGCTGACCACCCCTGAGCCTGTCGGACATGCTGGGTAATTTCATGCTCATACCTTTTCCAGCTCACGTCTAGAAATGAAGAAAAATAGGCATGAATGAGGCACTGGGTTCCGTTCCAGAAACTGGCAGTAAAGAAAGAAGGGAGGGAGGAAGGGAAGGAAGGGAAGGAGGGAAGGAAGAAAAGTAAAACCAGTGGCATGTCCAGGCATGGACTCAAGCCTGTAATTCCAGCGAAACAAGAGGCTGAGGCGGGAGGATTGCAAGTTCAAAGCCAGCCTCAGCAACTTTTCGAGGCCCTAATTAACTCAGCAAGATCCTGTCTCTAAGTAAAAATACGCTACATGGTAGAGCCTTCCTTATGTGTGTATGGGGGGGGTGTGTGGGTTTGGGGATATGCTGAATGGCTAAGCTTCCCTGGGTTCAATCCCTGGTACCCCCCCAAAAAAAACAAAAACAAAAACAGTGGCATCACGGCTCCTCCAGGAAGCCCCTGGATCTTGATCATAGCAATAGCTACAGAGAATTCGGCTCTTCTTGCCTATGGGTGCTGTAATAAATTCTGCAAGTGCATTTATCCCATCTAATCCTGAAAGCAAAATCTTTAAGATAGGCATTATCCCTGTTGTTTTTTTTTTTTTTTTTTTAGAGGATAAGACTGAGACACAAAGATGTCCAGGCATTTATGTAAGGTAGTCAGACTCCAAAGTGGTGACTGGAACCAGCTGTCAGCCTCTGGAGCCTGAACCCTTGTCCACCAGGCTGCACGGTTTTGCTGTGTCCCCACCTAGACTCAATGCCTTGTGCTTACCTGCTCCTTCCCTTTCTGTCTTAGGTTCCCATCACCACTCCACCCCCACCCCCCACCCCCTCCAGCATACTAGTGCCCGGTCTACTCAGGGTAAATATGGGAATAGAAGCCAAACCTGTTATTTCATGTGGTATTTTGTTTTACCTTCTATGCCATATTTATATACTCTTGAACATGGAAATAATCACTCAAAACATAAAGTTACCTAACTCTGCCAACTCTAAAAAAAAAAAAAATCTTTCAATAAACACCATATTCCAGGGAGATGCCTCTTAGGTGATCAAGTACTCTGGGCCCAGTCATGAGCCTTGGGGATACATCAGGCTAAAATTAAGACACAGACCCAAGTCCCAAGGCCAAGAACATAGGGCCAAGGGTGGGAGAGAGGAAAGATGTGAAGGGAGAGTTTGGGGCATCAGCTGAGAGTGAGGTGAGGTGGTTCTGCAGGACTTTAAGGGACTATGCAGAGGGGGAAGAGGAGCCTGGAGGGTCAGGGCAGGGCAGCAGTCATTGGGAAACAGCCCTCCAGATCTGCTGTGACCCTAGAGCAAACAGCCTGATACTGGGCATCTGTTCCCCAACACCAGTGGCATAAGACTTTGATTCCCTTCCCATCCCCAGAATACAGAATGAGTCCATAATAATTTGGGGAAGTAAATGTAAACAAAATAAGTGTGTAGTTTGAAAATAAATCAATAGCTCCAGGGGAAAAAGATCAACAAGTATGCTCATTCTAAACAGTAACCCTGGCTAATCATGTTAATAACCCAGGGCTCTCGGTGCAGCTGGGCAACCGCTCCCTGGGTGGCACTGGACATCTCAACACTCAGTGGAGCTTCAGAGTCTTTAGCTGTGAAAGGGGGATGGTCCTGCCCTCCTCCCACAGTCCTGCCCTTGCTCAAGGGTTCCTCAAGAGAGACAGTCTGCTGTATGTTGGCTCCAATTTTAAAATGGGAATGGCTAGAGCTGTAATTGGAATAGCTGTGGTGAGTCAACTCCCAACAGCAGAATCAGAAAATGACACTTCCAGGTCAGAATGGGCAGTTTCTACTGGAGGAGATCTAAGTGGTAAGCCAGGCCAACAGGTGCCACTTCTTCAGTGCTGTGTTCTCTATGATGTCACCCAATGCACCAATCTGCACGTGAATCTCTCTGGGGACCGTCTCTCTGGACTGGCCTCTGTTGACCAGGTGTCCAGTCTCTTGCATGCCCACTGACCAAGAGTGTTTCAAGTCTTCAAGTCTTGGTTCCACTTCATTGCTAGAGGTCATACTTGTAACTTTCTTCTCTTAAAGAAACCATCTGAGGTCTGAATAGCTTTAGTATCTGCCCCAGCAAAGATGGGAGTGTAGAATCTTGCTGGTCACATAAGTCTGGAGAGGAAGGTAGATAGGATAAGCCGATAAGAAGACCTGGCTCCCAGATCACATTGACCTGGGAAGGCTCAGGGGAGAGGACAATCAAGACCTCAGGGGTGACCTCAGTGGCCAGTGGCAGGAACCACACACCAATAGAATCACTGGGGCTCCAGGGGTTCCTCTGTGCGTGCCTGGCTGGGTCTGAAGTGAGTCACACATGCATCCTTCTGTCC
The DNA here is from genome assembly GCF_052094955.1 of Ictidomys tridecemlineatus. Taxonomy (NCBI): domain Eukaryota; kingdom Metazoa; phylum Chordata; class Mammalia; order Rodentia; family Sciuridae; genus Ictidomys; species Ictidomys tridecemlineatus. The sequence goes on along the minus strand of NC_135480.1, from coordinate 49,870,009 downwards.
CTAAAATCTCAGCCAGCTGGGCAACTGCTCCCTGGGTGGCACTGTTGCTGTTCCCTGGTGTGTTCTCCGTTTCTCTGCTAGATGATACTCAGGTATTGATCTGGAGGCTTTGCCTCTATGGCTGGTACTCAGCTGTCATACTCACAGGAAGGAATCCTACTGACTGTTCTTAGGAGACTTTAAAGGGTAGGTAAGCAGGTCATCGGTTTCAAAGTATTTGGGACGCATCCCTTCATGGCTGGATCAAAGGCTGTCTTGCATCATCCTGTGTGACCCTCAAACACATCCCCCTCCAAAAATATAAAAAATAAAATCCCACTCTCCGTCCACTGTGCTGCCAATAAACTAAAGTCTTCTGATTTCCTCCTGCCCCATGCCTTCCTTGCCCACCAAGAGAAGTCCTGGCTCTTCTACCCCAACCTCACCATCCAGGCTGCCTTCGCCCAGGCAAGTAGGACTCCTGTAGGGCATGCTCACTGACCGCCCTTCAAAGGCCACTACTAATATTCCAGAGTCCCCAAGGGGAATGTGCCATGAGGCTTCTCACTGAAGACCCCTCCAGTCCAGGGCCTTTCATTTCTCACACTGCTTTCATCCTGAGAGCACACCTTGCTTTCAGGTGATCAAAGAGGTCCCCAGGAGGCTCCGCCAGGCTTCCCTCTCCCCTTCCTGCTTTGATGTGGTCCAACAACCTCTGATTATTGATTGGGATCTAGAGCTTTTGTAAAACCCTCATAATGTAGGGATCCCATCTTGTCCCTCAGATGGTGTGTTAGTTTCCTATGGCTGCTGTAACAAAGGACACAAACTAGGTGTCTTCAAACAGCAGAAATTAATTTTCTTACAGTTCTGGAGGCTAGAAGTCCAGAACCCAGGTGTCTACTGAGCAGTATTTCCTCAAGACTCCAGGAAAGGAGCCTACCCTGCCCCTTCCAAGCATTTCCTTGGCTTGTGGCTACATAACTCCAGTGGCCATCTCCTTCCTGTATGGTTTCCCGTTATCTTCCCTCTGTGCATGTCTGTGTCCAAATTTTCTGCTCCTAAGAACACCAGTCTTATTGGGTCCAGTGTTCACCATATTTCGGTATGACCTGACTTGTTATTGTATTGAGTAATTACACCTTCAAAGATACTGTTTCTGAATAAGGTTATACTCTGAGGTACAGGAGTTAGGACTTAACTCATTCTTTTTAGGGGACACAATTTAACTCATAACAGAAGTATTCAAATTCAGAAAAGATACTTTTTCTAAAGTGAAAGCCTCTTTCAGTTTGAGTTGTACCTTAATTTGTTTTGAGAGAATTGTTTTGCCTCTCTCCTTAGCTTTTAACTACGCCACAACAACATCAAAATCACAGTCAAATAAAAACAGAATGCCAAAGAAAAGTTGACAGATACATGACAAATAGCAACTACATACACATTATGAAACCTGCCTAAATGGAGCAACTACATGCCAATTTTCTCTCCATTATCTTGGTACTGTCTTTTACTACTCCTTTAATGGTTACCCTAGAGATTGCAGCACGATTCTTGATTTATCAAAGTCCAATATTAATTGTTCTTTCGTGTCTTCCCAGACAATGCCTGGACCTTAAAACACTTAATTCCATTACTCATTTATTTGAATGCTTCTGTTTTTGTGTATTTTAATTTGATTTATGTATTTTAAAACCTAATAAGACTTTATTTTTGTTATTTCACATAGTTACTATGCTTTTAGATTTGCCCATGTGTTACCCTCTTATTTGTTTTCTACTCTTGCCTGTGTCACCAAGCTTCCACCTGCGATGATTTTCCTTCTGTCATATGCTTTAGTGTTTCCTTTTGTTTAGGTCAGCTGTTAACGATTTTTATCAGTATTTTTTTTTAACTGAAAATTTCCTAATTTTCCCTTCATCTACACTCTTTTTTTTTTAAGAGGCCCAAAGCAAAGTGAGAGGGAGCTTCCTGGGAGTCTCTTCAGCTTGGCAGTACCTGAAGTTTTGCCTATTTGGTGAGAGTGGCAGCTGCCCTGCTCAACCTCTCGGTTTCTCTCCTTAAATAGGTAGATGGTCCTGGGGAAACTGTCCCCATATGATGGGTTCATATCTCCAGGGTTCCCCCTTGGCCCTGAACATTTTATTGCTTTCCAATGCTCTCAAGTTGATTTGTTTTACATGTTGTTCAGCTTTTCCAGTTATTCTCAGTGGGTCGGTTGGTCTGTGTAACAGTCTGATAATACAGAAGTTGAATATCCATTTCCCATCCATCTGTTTAGGACTATCTCTGGAAGCTGCCATGCAACACTTTTTGCTTACATCCTATTGGTAAGAAGGTGGTCATGTGACTAAACCTAGCTGGAAAACATAGTCTTTAGTCTAATACAATAGGAGACTAGCATCTTAATTAAAATTTGTGGATTGTATGGCTATTTGGGAGGGCACATCCTAGGGGCCATAGTATTAGTATTTCAGTTATTGGCTATGTGTGACCTCTCACAAGTTATTTAAACTCTCCAAGTTTCAGATTACTTGTCCATAAAAATGGAGATGATGATAGTATCACTTATGAGTCTTAAGTGAGATACTTGTGACCAGTATCTATTGAGCTCAGATTTACCTGTTAGGCATTGAGCTAAGTAATTTATGTATACTAAATCTCTTGGTCCACCCAACAACCTTATGAGGTAAATATTCATTTTATGATTAGAAAACCGAGCTACAAAGAGGTTAAGGAATTTGCAGAAGTGTATATAGATATTCAGCTGCAGAATGAACCCATATCCATTACCACCACATGATCTTGCCTTATGAGTCACAAAGCCTGGCTGTTGGAATTATTGAGGGAAGATGTCAGGGCCAGGACGGAAACATTGCTTGGTGGCTGAAGGCAGCAAAAGCTAGCTAGAAACATGATCTCCTAAAGGAAGAACTGGTGACAGGACTGGTCTAGGTTAAGACCTGTGGACTTTTGAGTGACAGAAAGTTAGAAAAGGGAGTTTAGTAGGGATCTTAGGGGGCATATCATCCGGGGCTTCATTTTTTAATATTGTTTTGTGGTAAATTAGTAAATTTTTATTAAATTACAATATGCATGCAGAAATTTGCCCAAATTATCAAATGTGTACCCATTAATTTTCGAATTAATATATCCCTGCAGCCAATAGTCAGACCAAGAAACAGAACATGAGCTCCCATAGCCCCCCTTGTGCCCTGCACCCCATCACTATCTCAACTTCCAACGTAAATTTGTTTTGCCCATTTAAGAATTTATGAATAAAATGATAGTTTGTGTTCTTTTGGGTCAGTTTTTTTTCCACTCAACATTATATTGTAAGATACACTCTATTGCTGCAAATTATTCATTCTCATTACTGTGACTATCACCGTCATTCAGCTGTTAGTAGGCATTTGAATGGTGTTACTATGAACTTTCTAAAACACGTATCTGGATTCATTAATAGACTCATTTTTATGTCTATAACCTAGGATTGAAATTGTTGCTCACAAGGAATGTGTGATGTTCAGATTTACATTTTGTATGTGTGTTCGCACGTGTGCATGCGCTGGGAATCCAACCCACAGCAGGGCATATGCAAGACAATTGTTCTACTGCTGGGCTACATGCCTAGGCCCCTAATGTTCAGCTTTAGCAGTTACTGCCTTGGTTTCCTCTTACCAATGATGGAAAGAAAAGTGCAGAAAGGGAAGAGGTATATTCCAGATCTCCTAGTTATTGAACTAGGATCAGAACCTGGGATTATTCTTACCCAGTGCAATTTATCTAGGCCTAGGCTTCAAGAAGAGGTTGGCCTTTGAGATTCAGAAGAACTTCACAGCATCACACATTTAATGTATAAGCTATCCTTGTAATTTTATCTAACCCTCGGATGGGATGAAACCAACAACCAGCTGACTGGTGGGGCCATAATTGGAAACACTTATTTAGATGAAGGGAACCCGTGCAAGTTCTCCTCTGCATCTTATGGAAGAACAATGTGTGCTATGTGTCTCTAATTAAGCAAGATTTAGATTTGGTACCAGGCCCTGGGTAAGGCACTTTGCCATGGATTACTTCACTTTATCTTCTGCACAAAACCCACATCAAGTCATATCCATAAAGATTCTAAAAGCATATGTCCAAAGAGAGTATAAGAACTCTAAGCAAACAGGAGCAACATAGAACAGTGCATGTCAAAGGATGTATGGTAAAGGTCCAATCTGGCAAAAACAAATATTTTTGTAAAATGCCATAAAAAAAGGATTATTAGAAAATGAAATGAAGATTTTCAGAATGTAAGCTTCCAGTTTTAAATTCTTAGATTAAACAGACATAGAATTGCATTGTTAAGTTGCTCTCAAAGTTTCTAAAACCACAATTTCTGTATTTATATATTTGCAGACCAATAACAGGATCTGGATCAACATTGGTTTATAGACTGCACTTCAAGTAAAACAGATTTACAATTCACCATCCATTCCCCATTAGCCTTTCAAGAGATTAATAATTATCTTAGAGGCAGAAATGTTTTAGAAAGCAAGATATATGCATAATATTGAGACCTGGGAAACCACTAAAATTCGTGGAGTTTACTGCCTACATTTATAGACTTTATCATTCCTTTGACTTTATTCCAAAAACCTCTTGACCAGAGAAATAAAATTTGCAAATAATTTGATTGTTCAAGAACTTCCCCCCAGTTCTCACTGAAATCAACATAAAACCCATAAACTTTTCAATGGATACCATTAAAACGACTGTTTACTCTCTGAGATTCTTTGAAAGCTTCACCTTGTGTCCACTGACCCTAAACAAACTTATCATGATCCTTGGCCAAACCCATTGCAAGGCCAGTTTTGAAACCTGATGCATATCCCAATTTGTCTTCCTTTCCTGTTGCTGTGTAGTCTGCCAAGGAGGGTCTCCCCTTATCACTGTGCACAGGAAGTACAGCTCAGCCTTCTCCACAGCTTGTTTTACAGGTGTTTTCTGGGAGCCAGGTTTCAACAGCCAACACTCTGTTCTTCCTTTCAGTTTTTCTCTGGGGTTTTCAAAGTTTAGTGAAAATCATAACAATTAGCCAGGAAAGTCGTATACATAAGAGCACTGGTGAGCAACTTAAGGGATCTCCATGGATAATCTTGATTATGCCATATTTAGGACCTAAGCCCTACATGCAGATATCAGCAATCTGTGAAAGAGAACCATAGAATGTTAGAACCAGAAGTATCCCAGCTGCGCTGAAATCACCCCCTGTGATCTACTTTTTAAAATACTTATCCTTTGATTTATCCTCAGATTTATTGAATCAGAATTTCTGGAGATGGACTTTTTAATTTTTTTTTTTTTTTAGAGAGAGAGAGAGAGAGAGAGAGAGAGAGAGAAAGAATTTTTTAATATTTATTTTTTTTAGTTTTCGGCGGACACAACATCTTTGTTTGTATGTGGTGCTGAGGATCGAACCCGGGCCGCACGCATGCCAGGCGAGCGCGCTACCGCTTGAGCCACATCCCCAGCCCCGACTTTTTAATGTTCATAGTAAACTCCCAGAGCATTGTGAGTCCCAGTCAGGGGATAGAGATCAGATTTTGAAGATGTCCTTATGTTTCTGATAATCTGGACAAAAACGATTAACGATGTAATCAAAATATAATTTCATTGCAGCTTCCCACCATCTCTAAAATTGTAAGGAGGGGATGTAGACATTTTCCCAGGTCAGCAGACATCCTGACTCTGTTGCTTTCTGCTAGGTAAGAGGTACCAATTAAAGTGTAATTTTTAAAAAAGGTAAAATTATGACTCTCAAACAAAAATAAAATGAACCTATACTCTGCTGAGGCTCTACTGACCATCTTGTTTGTTAGATATTTGTTCTACTCAGGAATTGCTGCTTGTCACTTTGCTGATTAGGCCAGGTTAAATGGGTATGCTATTAGAAAGCTTCACTAAGCCTCTTGAGAAGGAAAAAAACTGCTGGATCTGCAGGGACTGCAAGTGGGGGCTGGGGAGAGATTTAGGTCCAGGTAGTCACTCCCACTCAAGGGCCTCAGGAACACTTTTCTTTGCTCCCTTCATTCTGTCCACTCATTAGCATGCCAGTGGCTAAAAACCTGCACCCCACTTTAGACTGCAGGATCACCTGCCAATTTTCAATTTCTGACAATAGTTGATCCAGTTTAGAGTCTTGATTCAGTTTATTCAGCCTAGAGCTCTTGGTGAGATGGCCCAGGTTTAATCAACCGTAGCTTGAGGGCTGGGGAGGAAACACAGCTGCCAAGTGTGTTTTTGAGAGGCAAAAACAAGAGCTCAAATGAGAACTTAAGGTGGGCAAATGCAATACAGTGTGCCTTTGGATCATTTCCAGTATGAGTTCTTGAAACATGTTTTGTGTGACTACAACCCTGTTATTCCAAGTGAGCATGGTGGTCACCCTACCACTTTTACTTTGGCAGGATAAGTTGCCCTAAGGGAGATGGTGTCTGAGGAGCCCATGGTTTGCACTTTCCCCATGCAGGTTCCCACCAACATTTAAGATCCTCCTTTGTACAAGCCATTGAGCTGCTAGAAACATGGTTGTCCTGCAAGAATAAGCCTGGGCCCTACCTTCATGTACTTCCAACTTCTCTTGGATGGGAGAAGAGAAGGATGATGGCCCTGGATAAATCCAGATAACACTGGTGATGCCCAGTTTGATGGGACCTAAACACATTTTGGTCCACTCCAGTTATTTCTTCCAGGACCTGGCTCGCTTTGTTACATTAAGTCAATACTTGGGCTAATTTTATAAGAAGCAATTCAGGAGAAGAACAAGCGCCTCCAAGCAGCTGGGAGACAGAGTAACAGAGTTGGTTTGGTTCAGATCCTGATTTGTGCTAGGATGTGTGCTGGGTGCAGTCTTCCAGGTTCCAGCACTTCCAGCCAGGAGAGTTATACATACACCCAAACTGATAAGGCCACAAGTCCTGCGGCATGGGGCAGATTCGGGGGATCCTCCCTGCTCGGGCCAGCCTAGGGGCGCAGGCCGGGCCGGGGTGCGGGCCCCAGCGCACAGCTCCTTCCAGGGCGGAGGGCGGCGCGAGGGAGGGAGCGAGGGAAGGGAAAGGCGAGCGTGAGCTGCCTCAAATGCTTGGAATAATTCCGCTTCCGTTTGGAAAGCCGCAGCCTCAGTCCCGCCGCCGCCCGCCGCGTCCGCCCAGCTCCAGCTCGGCGTCCCGCTCGGCCCGCGGCTGCCCGCTCCGCCGCCATGGCTACCTCCCCGCAGAAGTCGCCCTCGGTCCCCAAGTCCCCCACTCCCAAGTCGCCCCCGTCCCGCAAGAAAGATGACTCCTTCTTGGGGAAACTCGGAGGGACCCTGGCCCGGAGGAAGAAAGCCAAGGAAGGTAAGTGCGGCGGAGCCCGACGGCCTGCAGGGGCCGGGGGCCTGGGGGCCGGGGCGCCGGGGCTGGGCGGGAGCGCGCGGCGGGTGCCCGGCGCGGTTGGGCGCGCAGCGAGGCGTGCGCGCGCTGCCTGGAAGTCGGCGGGAGCTAGACGCACCCCGCACTGCGGCCCTGCGCGGGTGGGTCTCGGAGGCCCCTCTTCCCGCCGCCTCCCGGATGCTGCTCTCCAGGGCTTGGGGCCAGGCGGACGCCTCCGCTGGGCCGAGGGCGGGCGCCGCGTGGCCTCGGGAGGCGACAGGACCCAGAGCTCGGGCCGGACCCAGCCCCATCCCGTAGGCAGCGTCCTCCAGTGGGCCCGTGTCCCCGCCCTCCCAGCGCCCGAGGGCTGGCATTGACCAAGTTTCTACTGAAACTTTCCGGGCGCCGTCATTCTCTCTCTTTGCCTTCATTGGTCTTTAAAATCAGGTCGTTTGGACTTGCTGAAGTCCTCTTGTAGCAGCGAAGCAGCGTTGGCCTCTTTGGCTGTTTTCTACACCCCCAGGGCTCTGTTAATGGAGTTGATCAATATCAAATGTTTGTTGAATGAATGAGTGAAGAACTGGCTGTCCTAGCGGTACCGCGGGGGTAGTAAATGATAAACTTGAAACTCTGACTCGAGAATACCCGGGTTAGATACGAACTTGGCATCATGAGCCGTGACCCTGCTGTGAACTCAGACATTCAGGGACTTTACAAACCACATTTTCTTTTTTTCCCCACCGTGGTGAAATTAAGGCGATCTTCCCCCCGCCCTCCTCCCCAGGATATAAGATAATTTTATCCTGTGGGTAGAATTTGCATCCTGGGTTTTGATTTGGAAAATGAGGCCGCATTTCTTAAGAAGCATTCTAGTGATTGACAGATGCGTGGGTAGAGGTTGCCGGGTTAAAAAGTTTTGAATACATTGCTCAGTGGACTGGAAATAACCTTTCTGAAAGCTGTGACGTTGAGATGTAAATGAGTTATGTTCTTAACTTTTTTTAAAGCATAAAAACCAATTTCAGTGTTGAGAATTAGCTGGACCCAAAAACTAGACCTCTGTTCCCTAGGTAAACGTAAGCAGCAGCAAAGCACATGCCCACAATTTTCCTCAATTTTATCATGTTCTCCCTTATCCACAGGTGGTATGTTCCAAGACCCCCAGTAGATGCCTGAAATCATTGATAGTACCAAACTCTATATCAACTGGTCTTTCATATATATATATCTTGACAAAGTTTAATCTATAGGCTAGGCACAGTAAGATGTTAACAATAATGACTAAAATAGAACAGTTATTTATATTGTAATACAAGTTATATGAATGTGGCCTTTCTCAAAAAGTCTTATTGTATTTACCTGCCCTTCTTATGATGGTGTGAGAAGATACACTGTCCATGTGATGAGATGAAGTGAGACCAGTCACATAGGCATCGTGATTTAGTTAGACTACTAGGTGGGGGTTAATTTAATACAGGTCTTGCAATACTGTGACAGTGGATCTAACAATTGAGCCAGTAACCAAGGTGACCACTAAGTGACGAGTGGTGGGTAGCATATGCAGTGTGGATACGTTGGACAAAGGGATGATTCATGTCCCAGGCAGGAGGGGGAGGGGTCAGGCACTAGATGTCATCATGCTATTTGGAATGGTGTACAGTTTCAAACGTATGAGTTGTGTAGTTGGAATTTTCCACTCATGGTGTGCAATTTAAAATTTATGAACTATTTCTGGAATTTTCCGTTTAACAGTTTCTAACTGAAGTGGACCACAGGTAACTAAAACCACAGAAAGTGAAACTAAGGATCAGCAGGGAATGCTGTGTTTTGGCAGACCTTTTGTTAGTGTACAGTTGGTGGCAAGTCATAAAATCTTGGCTTGGAAAGCCCTTTTCTAGGCTGCATTTCTAATGTTTTCTTACAGGGTTCCTAATAGGGGCTCATCTAGCTTCAGACTGGGCAACTCAGAATTACTGAGGACTCACCCTATCTTTAGCAACTATGGGAAAAGTTTCCATTTAGCCAAAACGTGTTTTTTTTTCTGTACCTGCTACTCTCTGTGGACCAGGAGAGTAAGTTTGACAGTGTCCAGTTAACCTTCTCAAAGAGACTGTGCTTTCTGGAGTCTTCCCTTGGCCAGGCCAAGCATCCCCTCCCTATTGGAGCTGTTCTGCATAGACATGACCTTAAGGCTTTCTGGCATCCTGTCCCTTCAGTTGCATTCAGAGTCCCTGCAGGAAACAGAAGGCCAACTTAGTTGGGATTTTGAAAATAATTAGTGAAGGGATTATTTATAGAGCTGTGGGAAGGTTAAAGGAAGCAAAAGGGATGCTGAGATGCTGAGGGGCTAGCAATAGGAGGAAGCTGTTACCACCTCAAGGCCTGAAGGGACGAGGGAAGCAAACTGGAAACTGTGAGAAGCTGGAGCTGTGGAAGAGAGGTTGTTCACTAGGACTGTCATAGCAAAAGGACATAGCTACTGCCAGAAAGAGGGAGAGAATGGTACACAAAAGGCATGTTTTCTTTCTTCTTGCCCTTGAATCTATTCAACGCTGAACCTAGTAGGAAGCTGCCCGGGCAAGGGAATTTGGGTACAGCAATTTGTAGGGGCCAGCTCCTGCATATTCTTAAGCAAAGATTAGACCACAGAGGGAAGTGGAGGGAGATGGTGAATACCTAGCAGACGCTGTCAGAGTGAGCTGCCCAGAAGTCTACATAGTACAGTAGTCAAAGCCACCCGGCTCCGAATGGAACAGGGCTGTCGCCTCCCTTATTCTAACATAGACAATATTCTATTAATGCAGCCAAGGGTGCTTTTTCTTTACTCTGGGAACTATATCACACAATCTCTTATCGAACTTGTTATCAGCTTAGTCAAAGGGATTTTTATATTTGTTGCTTCTTATCCATGCCCTTCCCTATCATGGATTCACTCTATTAGGTTTTTGAAACCAAGTGCAAAGTCTTTGTTTTGTCCCTATTATACTTTTTTTTTCCATTTTGTTGTTTTGTTTTACTTTTTAATATTGAAGGTTGAACTCGGGGTCTTGTGCATGCTAGACAAGTGCTCTACCACTGAGCCACATCTCCAGTCCAATAATTCCTATTTCTTGGTGTTGTTCCTTGTTATACTTAACTATAATGTCCTGATTCTGTCATTCAGCCTTTTAGGTGATACAGAGGCCTTACATGGACGAATGGGAGAGCTCACGGCTTCTAGTGGGGCTGGCCACCACCCAGCTGTAGCTGCTTGCTGCTGCCTGGGGGTGGGTCTATGAGTCAGTCCAAGAAATTAGTGGGGCTGGTGGGAAATGACTGTTCTTAGTGTGGGCTGGGTCTCTGTGAGCAGGGCTGCCCCTATCAAGGGCCCACTAACATCACTGCAATAACAGTAAGGCTGGCTCTTGCTCGGCATCCTGCATAAGCTCACAGTTCTGTGCTTTGATGACTATGCCTTCTTCCACTTTCCCCATAGTGTTCTAGAACCTCTCATTCTTCATGATTCCTCAAGATCACTGATATCCGTACGTCTGCAAGTTATCCCAGTGCTTTGACATAGGATTCTCCTGGGCCCAACAACTCCCTTTCACTCATTGATGCCTGCTGTGTTCCCTCAGTATAAGAAACAAAGAGTGGAAAGACATAATACATGTTAGGCACTTTAGGTCCATAATTTCATGTAAAATATGTGTTTCTATAGATATTTAATACATATATCATAAAGTAATTATGCCTCATAAGAATACATTATTTCTCTATTTTTATTTTTAATTTGTTTATTTTTTGCAGGGTTGGGAATGGAACCCAGGGCCTTGCCCGTGCTAGGCAAGCACTTTATCACTGAGCTACATCCCCAACCTTCATATAAAAATACCTTAAACAAATACTGATTCTTGCATTTTAGTAAGAAAAAGTAGTGTTAGGCAAGAAAGAATTGGTAATTCAAGGCATAGTCTTTAAGATCAGACGTGTTCGGGTTGATTTCTGCTCTAGCCTCTTATTGATTGCTGTAACTTAGGACAAGTTCCATCAAATCTCTAAACTTCTGTTTCTTCACCTGTGACATGAAAATAAAAATTGCATCTTTACATGGAAGTTGTTTGGGCTAGAATGAGATAAGAACATGTAATGTACATTGCATGGCACAAATAATGGTAGCTTATAAAATTGAGAACTCAATTTTAAAGAGTCCTTGGAATTTGAAATAGTCTTTTTATTATAGACTGCAGAAAGGTTTATAAATTCTATAAATAGCCAAGTAGCCCGAGACTGTGAGGAACCTGTGTGGCACTATTTGGTCCCTTTAGAGACAAAGGGGCCTTTTATTTTTTTGCAAATCAGATCCTCCCCTTAGCCAAGGTGTCACATTCTGGCATTTCAGAGGATCCAGGCCCACTCTCCTGAGTTGTAGGAGGTGGCTTTAGTTTTTCTTCTATGGATCTTCTCCTTTGGGTTTCCAGTCTCCATCTGTTGGTGCCTGGACTGATCACTTGGACTCAACTTGCCAGAGGGTCACTTTTCATCTTTCTTGCTCCTAATACTTGCTCTTTCAGGACATCATCTTGACTTAAGTGCCAGCTGAATGTGTCCCAAATTAGGTCAGGAGCTGTGGGCACTGTCTTTACCCATTTAGTATGTTCTTAAGAGTTTTGCATTTTGCTCAGGACCTAATGAGGGCTTTAATGTCATTATAATAATGATAATCATAAATTTTATTTCAGTTCTGGGATCAAACCTAGACCTCACATGTACTAGGCAAGCCCTGAACCACACCTCCAGCCTTAAAGTCTTAATTCTTTTAACAATACTAGCATCTACCCCTGGATTCTGACTGGCTGGCCAGCGTTGCTGAGGAAACTCCCTGATCCGTGCAATGGATGTTTGGTCTGTAGAACGAGCAAGTCCCCAGCACTGCACAGCAGTCTGTGCTTCTTTCCTGCTCAGTTTCACTCTCATTTTCCAAAGTGCCTTCTCCAGAGCCTTGTCACTCCAGTCCTTCCCTGGACTTTGAGACAGAATATTGAGGGTCAGGTTTGAGTGACTTCATGTTCCCTTCACTCTGTCCAGTGCTACCCAGATCTACAGCTCTGCTTTCATGCTTTCTTCCTGTCCCAGACCCTTCTGAGGAGGTCCCTTCTCCTTTCCTTTTAGCCTCCTCCCAGACTGGGGATAACCAGATGCCCTATTTCTCATATCCCCAGTCTTTTTCTTGTTGCTCTCCCTAACATTTGATTTTGTTAACTTGCTTTCCCATTCAGAGAAAACCTTATGTTGGCTTCCTCTTCAAGTAAACCTCAGAGATCTCTAAAGGGTTGTCTGTTCTTGCTTCTCCTTTCTCATCTCCTAATCCCTTTTCAATCCAGTATTCCCATTTTTTCCCCCTCCAGTTACTTCTGCCAGGCACTGTGTTGGGTGCGAAAAGGAAAACGGACACAAATGCCTGCTGTGGAGCTTATGTTCTAATGGAAAAGTCATGGTAACAAGTTGGTAGGGCTGGGGTTGTGGCTCAGAGGTAGAGTACTTGCCTAGCACGTGTGATGCATTGAGTTCGGTCCTCAGCACTACATAAAAAAATAAATAAAATAATGTTGTTAAAAAAAAAAAGCAATAAGTTGTTAAAGTGTACGTATTTTGTCAGAGTGGCGATTGGTGTTCTAGAACAAAATAAGGCAGGAAAAAGGAAATATTGCTGTGGGAAGAGGGGTGGTTGGGGGTTTGAAATAGGATGGCTTGCAAGGGCCTCCCTGGGAGTGGTGTGCCTGAGTCAAGTCCTGCAGGATTGAGGGAGAGTCTTTGCATTGTGGATATGAACCTTGCAGTTGGAAAGAGTGGCAGATTCAAAAGACCCTGAGCCAGGAGTGGCCCTGGTGTGTTATCAAGGACCAGCAAGGAGGTCCCCGTGACTAGAGGAGAGAGAAAGCACACTTGTGGAAGGGAGAGAGGTTCCCAGCGAATGAGAGTGAGATTGGGCAGGGCTCTGGAAGCCAGCGTAAGGTGTGGGCCCCTGCTCAGAGGGAAATGGGAAGGCTTGGGAGAGTTCACACAGTAGAAACATGGCCTCGCTTCTATTTCAATAGGCGCTCACTGATAGTGTTCAGTGACTGAAAGCAAGCAGGTGTGGAAGCAGGGAGACGAGTCAGGGGGCTCAAAAGTGGTGGTCTAGAGCAGGGTGGTAGCTGTGGAAGGGGTGAGCATTGAATTCTGGAAGTAGTTTGAAGATTCTGAAGATAGGAGTTACTGAAAGATTTGGGTGGAAAATGAGAGAGTGGAATCAAAATGATTCCAGGGGTTTGAGTTTGAACACCCAGAAGGATGGAATTAATTTTAACTGGGATGGAGAATCCTGCCGGACAGGCTGGTTTGGGGAGGAAGAGATGGAGCTGGATTTTAGATCTATCTGGTTAGGGGCCTGTTGTGCTTCCAAGCAGAGGTGATGAGTTTGCAGTTGGTCCTGCAAATCAGGGGAGGGTCTGGAGATATAGGTGTGCAGAGCTGTATTTAAACCCCCAACACCGGGACCATTGAGCATGAATAGAAAATAGAAGAGGTTTTTGCAGGGTGCGGTTGTGCATGCCTGTAATCCCAGCTGCTGGGGAGATCAAGGCAGGAGTTCTAGGCCAACCTCAGCAACCTGGAGAGACCTGGTCTCAAAGTTTAAAAAACAGAATAAAAATAAAAGGAAATGGAGGTGTAGTTCAGTGATAGAGTGTCCCTGGGTGCCATCCCCAGTGAGGGGCGGGGGAATAGAAGGTGTCTAAGGAGTGAACCAGGTAACTTTTCTCTATTTAAAAGCTGATAGATGAGCAGGAACTAATGAGAGAGATCGAGGAGGACAGGAGTCAGAGTGACAGGAGGGGAATGGGAAGAATGTGGAGTGTGGAAGGCAACTGGAGAAGCGATTCAGTGCCACTGTTGAAGTGACTTCTGGTTGAGGTCTCCAAAATCCTGTCTCCTTTTCAACCCGGATTCTACTTGGGCTCATGAAGGCATTTGGCATCCTCCTCTTTTCCTTAAAAGCATCTTTAGCAATTAAAAAAAAAAAAAAAGAAGAATATCTCCTCTCTCGACTTTTTCCACCATGAATTTGTTCCCTGTATCCCCCTCTTTTCTCCTATTTGCCGCTTGGCTGTATTTCCTGGCCTTCTGCCTATCCTGCCTGCCCTCCCTCTGGTTTTCTCCCTGGGCTGTCCCACCTGCTCCCACAGCCTCACCACAACCTTCCCATTGATGGTTCCCAAAACCTCGCCTCAGATCTTGACCTTTCACCCACTGCCCTAGGATGTCTTCCCACAGTCTCAGATGTGTCACGGGATTCTAAACTCAGCATGCCTTCAGTGGAATGATAATTTGTCCCACTTGCCCAAATCCGCTCCAGCTCTTCCGCTGTCAGCCTAAGGTGGACATCTTCTATTTCAGAGGTCACAGACTTTCTTAATGTCCTCAGTTACGGCCATCCAGTGCTGCCTTGTCACCCTGGATGACAGACACACCAACCAAATGTAATTATGGACACTTAAATTTGAATTTCACATAATTTTCATGTGTCTCCTTTGATTTTTTTTTCCAGCCATTTAGAAACTGGGAAAGCCATCCTCGTGCTGGGGCTGTGTAGAGCGGACAGCAGGCTGGACGTGGCCCCGGGGCAGGGGTTAGCTCCACTTCATCTCCCACATCCGGCCATCTCTCGTGAAGTCTTGCTGACTCTGCCTTCTACATATCGCTGTTTCAATTCAGGCCTCATAAGTGCCCTTTGTCTTCTTTTAGATTACTCGTTTATTTTTAAAATTCTACCCTCTTCATTTTCTACCTGAAGTATTGCAGTATCCACCCTCCTGGTTTCCCTGTCTCTGGCCCATTGGTGTTCAACCTGGCCCTTCAGCCTTTTGCCAATATGTTGTTTTTTAAAACAAAGTTAACATCTCCCCAAGATGGGCTTCTTGGCATAGCATTCAAGGCCTTCACAACTACTCTTTTACATTGTGTGTCCTGTCCCCTCTGTTTTCCTTCTACAAAAGTCTCCATGTTCACCAGCAAATCACCATGTATCCCCCAAACATCCTATTCTTCCCCATTGCTAGACCTTCTTCCTTTCTCTGTTAAACAAACTCTGTTATTTCATTAAGACTCAACCCAGATCTCCCCTTCTGCATACCATCTTCTATAGAGTCCCCAGGAAGGGTGGGATGCTTCCTTCTCTGTAACCCACAGCACCTTGTGCCTACTCTGTGGTGGCACTGGCCACATTGCAATACAGTCACTTGTCACTGTACATGTCACATGCCGTGGGGATACTTCTGGACCCCTTCTGCCTACCATGATATTTCACACACACACACACACACACACACACACACACACATACACACACAGAGAGAAATTTCTATGGGGTGCATTTCCCATATTTGTCTTGGTGGAAATAGTGCACATAATTTTAGACAAGTCTCTTCCCCTTTCTGCTATTATTTACCCATTTCTAATATTAGGGGATTAGGTTAAATAACCTCTTGGGGCCCTTGCAGCCCTGCTCTTCTATGATTTCTGAGCTCTTGTTTCACCAGGCTTCTCTCAAATTTAGTTTTATTGTCCATGTAGGGTGGTCTGGGAATTACATCATCACAAAGACCTCTTTCTTTCCTCCACTAATGAAGGCACCTCTGTGTCGGGTGGAGGAGATGGATACCAGGATAAGTGGGCCCTGGCCCAAGGACACCTCCATATTAGGAATTGGTCTCCTTGTCTCGTGGAATATCTCTATTTGGTTAACAAGCACAGTTCATAATTATGTTTTAGCCATTAGGCAGGAGGAGAGATGAAATCCTCATGTAAACATTTGTAAGCATCTAAGATCTCCACTCACTCTCTTGGAAAAAAAGCAACATTTGGGGAAAGCCCTATAACAATTCCAACAATAAAATACTTTAAGAAATAAAAGTAAAATACTTTAAAAGTAGATATAAAGTTTTCACTATTGACAGCCTGAAATCAATAGGAAATCTAAATGAGGGCTTTGCTTAAAGATAAGTGTCCTTGGATGGTGCCCTGAACCTCAGCCTTCCCTTTCATTTCCCCTATAGATGCTGTGGGGGCAGGAGTTGTGTTTACTGTGCCCACATTTGTATCCCACATGCCTAGTTTAGAGCCTGGTACTTAACAAATACTCTGTAAAATGTTTCTTGACTGACTGCCTGGATCATCCATAGGTGTCTTATTCTCATTGAGGGAATCCCCAGGTTACTCCAAACTCTGTTCTAATTTCAGGTGGCTCTTCTGGTCATTGGCCTCCATTTGGGTCTCAACTGTTGCCAACCTCCCCTGAGTGTGTGTGTGTGTGTGTGTGTGTGTGTGTGTGTGTGTGTGTGTGTTTTATATAACTTATAAGAATGCCTCCTCCTACCATCCAGGAATCTCTTTTCTTCATATGGAAAGACATCATCAGCCAGGCATTAATTTGGCTAACACACAAGGGCCACTGGGACAAGAGATTTGGGTTTGAGAATCTGTGGATGCTGATTGAGTAGCAATGGCAGTGAATCTGCAAGGGGGCCTCTGGTCTGGGTGGGGATGAGATGGTATATAGAGGCCAGAAAGCTTTCTTTGCAGAAATGGCTTCGCACAAATTCATGATGGACAGCTTAAATAAAGAAGGTTGAAGATGAAACAACTCATTGTCAAGAGACATGTGCAGACCAACACTCTACTAGAGAGATTCAGAATTCCTTGAAACCGCCTGAATCCTGCCTAATTCCCCTACCCTCCTCGCCCTGCTCATCTCACCTTGTGTCCTCAAGTGCACAACTAAGGCCACTGAAAGTCAGCCAGAAGCAGGACCAGACATCACTGTTTAGCAAGAAAGCCCCTCCTGCCCCAAACACAGAAAACAAAAGACAAAACAAAAACAACCCCCCCCCCCAAAAAAAAGGAAACTAACTAAAAGGAGAGACTGGCTCAATACCACCCTTCCCGTGAGCTTCCCCTTGAATTTGTTAATTGCAGCTGTGTAATTTTCATTTGGGCCTCGGATAAATGTTTGCATAAAGTGTCTGTCGCTCACTGTGGAACTCACCTAAAATCTAGTTCTGTTGGCATTTACTAAGTGGTAATTCTATATGCTTGAACTGGCCAGGCTGCCAAAGCCTTGGTAAACCAACTCAGTGACCAATGGCATTGCACTTTATACCAGCCCTTGGAAAATGTTACATCGTGGGTGGAACAAACTGTGAACTTTATCAGTTTGCACAGAAATATTCTTAGTTATTGCACATTCTCTTGGAAGAAAGAAAAAATAAACCAAATCCCTTAGCATCTGATTTCTTTACTTAAAGTTTGTTCTTCCTCATTATAAAATTAAAGCATGGTTATGGCATTTATGGAAAAGTAGACAAAATAATCATACCAAGTTCTGATCCCAAAGGCAAGCACTAGTAGATTTTGACTTCTTTCTTTTTTTTCTTTATTCTAACTTTCCTCCTATTTAAAGTTGTTGACTATTCTATATATGTTTTATAGATACAAATTCTTTATCGTTGTTTTTCTTTTATTATTATAATTTAATTTTTTGTTATCATAAATCTTATTGAAATTGTTAGAGGCACCTAATATTCCATGAAGTGACTGGCTTATTAACCATTTCTTTTGGTCCTCTCTCTCTTTTTTTTCCTTCCTAGAAATAATGCTGCCTAAAACGTTTTTTAAAAAATTCAGAGTAATCTCCTTTGGATAGAGCTCCAGGGTTGCAATTGGAAGGCCCAGGGATTACAGTTGGCTTGTTGACGTCAATAGTTAGAACTGATCGTCAGGAGAAATTACTGCTGTTGGGTCTGGCGATGTCTGTGGTGGGTTTAGGCTGACCTTTGTTTCCAATTGGCTGGCAGGACCAAGTCACCGGAGATGAGGTGGGAGGGTGACAGGTCAGGGGACAGGTAATATCCAGCCTGGCCAGGAACATGCTCAGCGTAGGGCTCCAGTACAGGCAGCGCTGAAGTTTAGAACCTTCTCCTATGGCCATCCTTCCGTTTGTTTGTGGCCCTAGGTATTGCCCTGGTGTCCACTCCCTTCTGACAGAGCCCAGGGTGTGGCTGCCTTGGGAAGAGGCAACCAGAAGGCTACCCTGGGAGCTGCAGCCACGTGCCCTGTCCTGTGAGTTCTGGCCATTCCCATGTGGGCTATGCCCACGTGAGATTTGGTCTAAGGCCCTCTTCCTCTTGCTTACTTCCTCTCCATCTCCCCACACCAGAACTGTTGGCCTTCTCACCCTGGTAACTGCAGTGACATGGGGGGTCATCCCAGGACAGTCCACCAGTCTGCTGTAGAAAAGGTGATCTTATCGTATTTAGGGCCATGCTGGGGCGAAACCCACAGGCAAACTGGTGCTTTAGGCTGGGTCCTGAAGCCAGAGGAGGGCCCCCTCTGGACCCCGGGAACACAAGGGATAGGACAGGCTTAGGAAGAGAGCCTGCTGGGTTGCAGTTGGCTTTTGACAGAAGAGGTCGGGCTGGTGCCTCAGGGCTCAGTTTCTTCTACCCGCAGCCCCAGTCAGTCATCAGGTTGTCTCGGTTCCTGGCAGGATGGAGTTGAGCCAGCTGGAGTCCTCCCTGCCACACCCAACTCCTCTTGGTCTGCTTCCCTGGAGCCACTCAGAGGCAGACATTCTCCCTGGGAGGGATGTGTCTGAGAGGAGGGTGTCTGTTCCATCTGTGAATCATTCCATCCTTCACTCATTCCCTTATCTTTTTTAAGATCCAGGGGCAACTCCCTTCTTCTCTGCTGTGGAAAACAGCCTGACTCCCAGGAGACCTGGATGAAGAAGCTCTGCAGGAAATCGAAGCTTAGTTCTTGAGGGCAATGGTGTTCGGCTATGAAGGGTCAAGTCTGTTGCCTCTTTCTGCTACCACAGTGACAAGAGCCAGGGTTACAGCACTCCCAGTAACTCCAAGGAGCTCAGACTTTCTAGAATACATTCCTTATAGAATAATTAATCTGCCATTGTAGCAGTATTACATTGACTTTTCAATTCAAAACAATTATTCCACATGAGGTTTTTGTCTTGGCCAGCATGGCGTTGGCTATAAGGCCTACTGGGAGCTCTGGTAGGGAGGGGGAAGGAGAGAGGAGTCCAAGAGGAGTCTGTAGTCCCACTCCCAAATTTAGGGAGTAGTGTACATCAGGTTCGTTGAGGTAGGCACCAAGTTGCCAAGGTACAGAGATTCTGGATAGAGAATTATTGGCATCTGTTGTGCCTGAGTCCCGAATCAGGGGTACTTATCTTTGTCCAGGGTGGGGTCTCAGGTTGAATTGTGGGGACAGAAGTTAGTAGGCAGGTTAGGACTCTCACTGAGTAGGTGAGGAGCAGGGCAGCTGCAGTCTCACTGTGGAATCAGGACTCTCTGGCTGCACAGAGTAGAGGTGGGTGGGGAGGTTGATGCTAATGGAGGGACCCTGGTTCTGGACCTTCTCACCCCATTTTTCTGTATTTCCAACTTGGAAATAAACGTAGCTCTCTCTTAGGAAGAATTTTCCCAATTACCCATAAGGCCTATCTATCCCTGCTTCCAACCCTGGTAGGGCAGATCGGCAGATGACAGGTAGTTAATAATGACATGTAAGAAGCCTGGGCAACAGGAACTGACAGTTTTGATGCTGTTTGCATAACACAGGAGGAGAGTAACACAATTCCATTTTAAAACAACTCTCAGAATACAGGCGAGTCCTGAAATCTCCCCTTGCAAGGAGTTATAGCTGCCTCTTGGCTGAGGATTGTCAGGTCTGTCTTACTGGGCCCCGTAGCACTTTTAGCACAAGCCCAAAGTCCCGTGGAATGGAATGATACTGCCCCTGCATTTCCTCCATGGCTGTCATTGTGGCAAATTGCAAGGCTCCCATGATGACTATGGAGAGGCAGATTGATTTGTTCCTTCTGATTGTTGCTGTGCTGAACATGGCTGGGGTGATGGGCACCCAGATTTCACACCTTGTAATGGCCCTGTCAGGGGTGGATGTTAGCACAATTGGGACCTGACACTTCAATAAATCTGAGACATTCTGCCACGGAGATCAAAGTTCAGAATTGCTTAAATTGGTGTTAGAGCAGGTGGGAAACAGGAGTCCAGGGCCATGAATTGCATGGATGGCAATTGCCATTCAGTTTGTAAGGCCTGAATGTCAGCTTTTCAAATGCTGTGACATCAATTTAAGTAATTCGGGCTCCTAACTACCCGGCCCTTTCAGCATTACTAGTTCTGGGAAATATGATTCATGGTCTAACGTATGCTCCTGTGTGGGGGAAAAAAAAAAAACAGCCCTGGTTGGATGCCTGGGACTGGAAGACTGCTTATGCAGGATTGGTATCAGTGGGTTATCAGTTTTCAAGGGAGCCTACCTGGTGCACTGATAGCTCATGGGTGCACCTCAGCCCTGACCTCTTGCTTTGACTTCAGACTCATTAGCATATGTGGGTCTTGGCATTGTCACTTGTACTCAGAGATGGATCCAGATTTTAACAGGGCATGTAGTTCACAAGGGCTTTTGATGAGATGGGATTGTGCTCTGGTTTCTGATGGAAGCTTAAGACCAGAGGGAAAGGTGATCTGATCCATACGGAGGAGTGGGCACTTTTTTTTTTTTTTTAATGTAGTAGCTTTATTGAGATATAATCCATCTATTTAAATGGCATAATTTAGTGATATTTAATATGTTCACAGTGTGCAAACATTACCATAATCAATTTTGGAACATTTTTGTAATCCAACAGAAAGAAACCACGTATCCATTAACTTCCCTTTCCCTACCCATTCTCTACTCCTAAATAACCATTAATCTACTTTCAGTCTCTATGGATTTGCCTATTCTAGACATTTTGTACAAATGGAATCTCATAATATATGGGATCTTCTGTATATCTGGCCTCTTTCACTTAGCATAATACTTTCAAGGTTCATCCAGGTTGTAGCATGTGTCAGTACTTATGTCTTTTTATGGCTGAGAAATATTCTGTTAGATAGATATTTGGCTTATCCATTCATTCGTTTATGGGCATTTAGATTATTAGTAATTAGCTATTACTAATAAGCACTATGAATTTTCATGTGTGTTTTTGTGTGCACATGTGTTTTCATTTCTCATGTGTAAAGATATCTAGGAGTGACCATACAGGGCCATGTGGCAAGTCTATGTTTGACATTCTGAGGAGCTGTCACACTATGTTCTAAAGCAGCTGCACCAGTCTACATGCTCACCAGCAATGCACAATGGGTCCAATTTCTTCACATCTTTACCAACACTTGTTATTGCCTGCCTGTCTGATAATAGCCATCCTAGTGTGGGTTACGTATATCTCATTTTGCTTCTTATTGTATTTCTCTGATGGCCAACCTTGAGCATCTTTTCAAGTGCCTTTTGGCCATTTGGAATCTAACCATAGGGTTCAGTGCACATCTGTATCCTGATTTTTATGTCTCTTGGACTATTAACCCAGAAAGATGCATATTGAGGGTATCTCTTCCTTTTATTTTTTTGTAAAGTCCTCATATACCACTGGAAATTGCCTAGAATACAATTTGTTGCCCCAAATTATTAAAAAGAAAAAAGTATAAAAAAGAAAAAAGTAAAAAAAAAAAGGCAAAAAAGTCATACTAGGAAAATACCAAAGCTTAAAATTTGTGACATGTGGAAAATTGTGATAATGTACTTTGATACTCTGTTAATTTCCTGTTACTCTAACAAAATACCTGACCTGATACATTTATTTTTTTAAAAGTTTATTTTTTTCTCATAGTTTTGAGGGTTCATGTCTAAGATGGGTAGGCCCACTGCTTTGGGCTGTTGGTGGGGGTACCAGATGGCAATGGTGCGGAGCAGGTGACAGAACAAATAGCCTGGAAGCAAAATAACACAAATGTGTCCAGTGTAAGCATGTATACAGTGGTGTTATGAGCCAGGAGCTGTATATGTGCCTTACGTACATTAACTTATTCAATTTTCCTGATAACCCCATGAAAAATGTATTATTCCCTCTACAGATGAAGAAACTAAAGTACAGAGAGGTCAGGTAACTTACCAAGGTCAAGGCAATACCACCTGCTGTTAACAGATAAGCCCTCAACTCCAAAGCTTAATGTAATAAAAGTTTAATTCTTATTTCCAGCAGAACCAATGGCATTGTTCTTGATTGAATTGCCCTCCACATGGTTATTCTGGGACCCAGCACTCTTTCATCTTATGGCTCTCCCACCTTCTAGATTCTTTTCAGTGCTCTCCACTCAGCCAGTGGATGAAAAAGGGATCAAGGACTGCAGGGCAAGGTTTTGGGAGCCAGCCCTGGGTGTGGTGCATATCACTTTTGCCCCTTACCACTGGCCAGAACTCAACTATGTGACTACCCTTCAGGGCTAGAGAGGCTGAGAAAGGTAATTCCTATGTGCGTCTATTTGCCCGTGTTGGCAAGTGGAACAGATGGGATTTGAACCCAGGCAGCCTGGCCCCAGACTTGCTGTTAACCAGCATACTCTTCTACCTCACTGTGATGAATGGCTCAAAAGAATATAGAGAGAGGGGCATAGGGTTCTCCTGAGTTTTCTTTCCACATGTAACTGTATTTGGTTGCCTGGATGCCACTGAAGTCACTGAGTTTCAAAAAGAAAATAGCAATAAGAACTACTATTAATTGAATGTTTGCCAGGCACTGTTCTGAGCGTTTTTACATGTTCTATTTCATTTAATCCTCACGGTACCTCCATATAGTAATAGTTGACTATCCCTTATTTGAACTGCGTGGAACCAGCAAATGTCTCAGGTTTGGGAGTATTGTAGATTTTGAAATATCTGCAAGGATTTCATTCTGAAATCTGAAATTCTTCAAAATCTGAAACCTTTTGAGTGCCCATTGTTTATTTTCAGGAGAGGAAGCTAAGGCAGAGAGTTTTGTTCCATGTCCAAAATCACATTATTAAGTGGTGTCACTGGTTTAGACATAGGATTGAAAGAAGAGGCAGAAGACAAGAAAGCCAGAGTCACTGTGGTTGCAATCCAAAATGTAGCCTGAACCTTGTTTGGGTCCCCTTCAAACAAATCCAGGTCTACAAGGAATTTATGAGACAGTCAGGAAAATGTAAAGACTCGCGGGAGATCTGATGATATGAAAGGACCCTTGTTAATTTGCGGCATGAAATGATGCAGTGGTTATATTAAAAAATTCCTTTCCTGTGAAGATTTTTAGTTTGATACCATCCCGTTTATTGATTCTTGATCTTATTTCTTACGTATTAGGAGTTTTATTGCGGAAGTCAGTTCCTAAACTGACATAGAGGAATGTTGGGCCTACTTTTTCTTCTAGTAGGCACAGAGTCTGTGGTCTAATGCATAAGTCCTTGATCCGTTTTGGGTTGAATTTTGTGTGAGGTGAGAAATAGAGGTTCAATTTCATTCTACTACATATCGATTTCCAGTTTTCCCAGCACCATTTATTGAAGAGGCTATCTTTTCTCCAATGTATGTGTATGGCACCTTTGTCTAGTATGAGAAAACTGTATTTATGTGGGTTTGAATCTGTATCTTCTAATCTCCTCCATTAGTATTCATGTCTGTTTTGTATAAGCAACAATAAAAATATTAGCCAAGGATGTGGGGAAAGAGGTTCACTTATACATTGCTGGTACAGCCACTCTGGAAAGCAGTATGGAAATTCCTTAGAAAACTTGGAATGGAACTGTCCTGTTATCCCACTCCTCAATTTATATCCAAAGGACTTAAAATCAGCATACTACAGTGATGCAGCTACATTGATGTTTATAGCATTTCAATTCACAATAGCCAAGCTATGGAACCAACCTAGGTGCCCTTCAACAGATGAAAGGATAAAGAAAATGTGGGGTGTGTGTGTGTGTGTGTGTGTCTCACACACACACACAATAGAATATTACTCAGTCATAAAGAAGAATGAAATTATGGCATTTGCCAGCAAATGGATGGAACTTGAGGCCATCATGCTAAGTGAAATAAGCCAATCCCCCAAAACCAAATGCTGAATATTCTCTCTGATATGTGGATGATAACCCACAACAAAAGAGGGGAAGATTAGAAGATCATTGGACTAGACAAAGGGGAATGAAGGGAAGGGAGGTGGGACAGTAATTGCAAAGAGAGCAGAATGAATTGGATATAACTTTTCTATCCTCGTACATAAATACACGACCCATGTAACTCCACATCATGTACAACCACAATAATGGGATTCTAACTGGAACAAATTATGCTTATTCTGTGTGTGTATAACATTTCAAAATAAAGTCTACAGTCATGTAAAAGAATAATAAAAAATGAAAAAAAAAAGAAAGAAAATTCCTTATCTTTTTGAGACACTTACCGAAATGTTTGTGGATGTCATAATAAAATATCTAGGATTTGCTTCAAACAGTGCAGAGTAGGGGGGTTGGGGCCTACATGGCAGAGGGAGTGGTGGTTGTAGAGAGGAGTGGCGTGTGGAGGGTGGTTGTGCTGTTCTTTCTTTGGGATACATTTGAAATTTTCCATTTTAATTATGATAAAAAAAGAAGACTTTAGTGAATGATGAGGGCAGACTTTTGTGTGGCTCCTGTAATAAACGAAGTGATGGGAGGCTCAGGGCACTGAGCACTGAGGGTCAGCAGCTTTGTACAGCAGGTCTTCGGGGACTCTGTGTGTGCCACTGGCCACTTTTTGAATTCCGATTCTGAGATCCTCCAGGAGGAAGCGCTTAGTGCCTGGAGAATTAGGCTCCTAAAGGTGAGCCCTGGAGCCTCCCAGAGGTAGAAGCACGGGCTTCCTTGGCAAAGGGGGAGACCAGCCAAAGTCAAGGCTCTGCTCTGGCCATGTGGCCTTAGCAAGGCTAGTTGCGCAACCTGTGACAAATATCTTGCTGAAAGGTACAGCGAGGCCCCAGGCTCCAGCTGCACTTTAATTAAGCAGTGAAATCCATTGGAGTTAGCCCCTCCGAGGGCCAGTTCTCCTGAGTCCCAGGTGAAGCCAGCTCACAACTGGCTGAGGGCCAGGAAGAAGGTGGGCCGCTGGCCCTCTCTAGTCTCTGATGAAAATCCACAGCGGCGCTCAGCAGCCTGGCTTCCGACCCGATGCAAATGAAGCCTGGCATTTGGAGATGGTATTAAATGTTTTAAATCAATATTCTAGAGGCAGGATCAGAACAATTAAAACCCTGCTTTCCCACCCAGATCATTGGAATATGTGGGAATGTAAGTTTTTCAGTTCACTTTTAACATACAGCAGGTGCAAAATGGAGGGGTCTGCCTGGTCACATTCTGGGTGTAGTTTGCTCCATCCCCAGCATCTTTTGCCTTCTGTGCACATGTTCAGCATGTGTTAATCACCTCAGGGTTTTCCTATACAATGTCACATTTAATCCCCCCAGGAACCCTGGGAGGTCCTGTCATCCTCATTTAAGGAAACTGAGGCTCAGAGGGTTGAAGTGAATTTGCCCAAGGCCTCTTTGCTATTAAATGGTAGAACAAGGACCTCAGTTTCTTCACTGAAACTGAAGTCGAACTCTTTGCCCACTATGACATCACTGGCCTTTCTGATTAGCATGTGTTCATTCATCAATAATAATGAGCAATGGTAAATCAATAGTAACTATTAAATAATTTACAGTCTTTAAAAGTGTTGGCAGTTTTTATAGTTTGTTCATTTGGTCAACAAATGGGTATTGAGAAACGAGCCTGGGAGGGATGTTTCTGGTCCCAGGAAAGAGTGGCTCTGCAACCTGGGGCAAGTTCATCATCTTATCTCTGCTTCAATCTCTCATCTGCAGCATGGGGCCTCCCTAGCACCCACCTCCCAAGGTTGTCTTGAAAGGAACTGGTCCCTGCCCAGTGCTGGCCCTCGGGGGCATTTCAGCAATACTTACCTCTGCTCCACCCACCCAGGTGCTGTGTCTGGTCTTGTGGAACTTTCCTCTTATTCATAGCACCTTTGGCTGGTCAATAGTATTACTTATATGGTGATTAAGCTAGCTAAAACTATTCATGGTTAAAAAGAAAAAAATGCTAAGAGGCCAGAAATATAAACCGAAAAGTCAGGAGTCTTTAGGCTGCCTCATTCCCAGGCTTAGAAACAAGAGTACCCTGTGTCAGAAAAGCTCTGCATTGCAAGTGTATATACTTGGATTTTTTTTGGGGGGGGGAGTTGGAAGGGGTATCGGGGATTGAACTGAGAAGCACTCAACCACTGAGCTACATCCCCAGCCCTATTTTGTATTTTTTATTTAGAGACAGGATCTCACTGAGTTGCATAGTGCCTCTCTGTTGCTGAGGCTGGCTTTGAACTTGTGATCCTCCTGCCTCAGCCTCCTGAGCTGCTGGGATTACAGGCATGCGCTTCACCTAGCTTGCCTTCTTTATAAAGCTGCTTTCTGCATTGCATGGATGTACCACTCTGTATAAGGGTGTTTAGCCAGTTCCCGTTCCAGGAACATTTACGTTTTTTGAAATGTTTGGCTACTCCAAACAATGCTGCATCAATCATACGTTCAGCCAAGCAAAAACATTCTGACCCATTTCATCTGTACAATAAATTCTTAGAGGCAGAATTACTGAGTCAAAAATTTATTAGGTCTGAACTTTGCTGGGTATTACCGAATTGGTCTCCAAAAAGGAAATTCAAGGGAAGAAAAGGCCCAATTCAAATTTTTAAACACTTATTTCTTGTTAAGAATTCAGGCTTGAGCAAATTTGTAAACACCTATTTCTTGTTAAGATTGCAGGCTTGGTACATGCCTGTAATCCCAGTAGCTCAGGAGGCTGAGGCTGGAGGGTCACAAGTTTCAGATCAGTCTCCACAATTTAGTGAGACCCTGTCTCAAAATGAAAATAAAAAGTGCTGGGGATGTAGCTCAGTGGTAAAGCAATCCTGGGTTCAATCCCCGCCCCCACCAAAAAAAGAATTCAGTCTTAAAGTGGGCTGGAAACTCAAAGTTATCCTGATCTCTAATTTTGTAGGAAGTGCTGCTTCTCCTCAACTTCACATTTTAAGCCAAGAAATTTGTAGGCTCCTGCCTTTCACACTTGGTGCCATCAGAATGTGCAGGAATTCAAGGCAAAATCCCATGTATTCTTCACCATCTGTCCTCTCCCAGGCCCCCTGTTTCCATTTTCCGGGGGAAGGCATTTTATTTTCCTCCTTCAACTTTCAGGATAAATATTTAGAAACTTCACACTCTGCTGGAGGGCTCGCTCTTTGATGCAGAAGGCCCAGATCTCTACTGGGAGGAGGAGGTCACAGAAGAGCGTCTCTAAGCGGAGGTCTGCTCAGTGTTCAGTGGCCCAGTATAGGCCTCCCTGCCCCGTGGGCCCCTCCAGGCCAGGAGGCAGCTGGGCCCTTGCCAGTGTCCCTCCTCAGGCCTCCAGGTCACTTGGCAGGGAGAGATGGGACTTGCTAACGCACTAATTTCCTTTTAGGGATGATTGTTTCACCAGCTCCCAGCCAACCAGGAGCAGAAATCCCAGTGACAAAGATAATACATTACATGCAGAGCTGTGGCAAGGGGTGGGGGAACCATGACTCATGAGCCCCAGCATCCTCCCCTACATTCCAAGGGTTGCTTCCCTGCTGGCTGATATAACTCCCCTGCCACGCCCCTGCCAGAAGGTCAGCTGCTGTTTGTTGGCCAGGGCAAGGGGACCAGGTGAGGTAGGTCCCTGGCTAAAACAAGTCCTGGACTTTGCTTTTGGCCTGGTCTTTTGAATAGCCTGGGAACCTTGGCTCCCCCTGGAATGAGATGCAGGGCATTTCTGCTCTTAAGAGGCTTGCAGTCTATCCTCTAGAGACCCCTGACTCAGTTTCTTAGAGGAAGACAGATCAAATAGTCTGGTGACTCTGGGCTCATCACTTCATTTCTCTGAATCTTGGTTTTTCCATCTGTAGAATGGGGATAAAAAGAACTTAGTACTCTTCTCTATTGTTGCTAATAATTAAGGTTCATGTCTAGTGCTTATCATGGAACCTGGCATACATAAAGCACTTAATATTACTTGTTATCATTACTATACTTATACCACTCCTCTTAGCCCATTTTGCAAATGAAAACACTGGGAAATGTGTTTGAAGAGGGCTCTACCCCTTCACATAACTGGTAATAATAGAACTTAATTATACAGAGGAGTGTGTTCTAAGATATCATATATATGTTTGAATGTATGTGTGTATATGTGTGTGTGCCTCTGCATAAATAGCTATAGGTTCTACTTTTATCCTCTTTTTATATAAGAATAAACTGAGGCACAGAAAGATTGAACAACCAACCCATAGTTAGTAGGTGTTGGAGCCAGGATTCAAACCAAAATTACTGGTTCCAGAATCTACTTTCCTGACCATTATATCATTCTGCCTCTCAGTCTTTATTTGGACATTTCTATACAAAACTTTTTTTTTTGAATTTTTAATATTTATTTTTTAGTTCTCGGCGGATACAACATCTTTGTTGGTATGTGGTGCTGAGGATCGAACCTGGGCCTCACCCATGCCAGGCGAGCGCGCTACCGCTTGAGCCACATCCCCAGCCCCTACAAAACTTTTTAAAAGGCACAAGATAAAGCAGTCAAGGATAGTTACTTTTTTCTTTTTTCTTGCCTTAAAAAAAAAAAAATGTCAGACTTTCTTTTAGGAGCCATGTAGGACCATGACAAATTGGAGATGTATTGAAGAAGAGTATGAACGTCTTTCCCAGGGCAGTTCTTTCCAGATCAAATAGCCTGGTGATTCTGGGCCCATCACTTCCTTTCTCTGCATCTTGGTTCCTTTCTCTGCCCCTTTGTGGGCCTGGGTGCCCTGTGTGTGACTACCACATAGCTGTGGATCTTGGAGCTTTCCACTTGAATCTGACAATAGTCAAGCTGGTCTGTACTCTCTTCAGCTAGATGACTCCCTGGTATAGGCGCGTGGGTGTCAAGCAGTGTCAAATTGCTGGAAGTTTCTAGCTGCTTACTATAGTACACTTGCCTTCTCTTGTCACGAACACATACCCCCCATTCACAGGCTGGTGCTGGTGTGCACGTCATACCCGGAGTCACGCTGACTTGATAAGTTACCATTTCAGCTGACTTCTTTCCAGTATTTTTTCCTGTGTATTTGTTTTTGTCATTTTTATCTGTGTACACATTTCTTTTTCCTCACCACATTTCTTATTACAATGTTACTATGAATGATTCTTGAGTATATTTTTACTGAGTAGGATAGAATAATGCTATTCCAGCTGGAAGATGTACCATAGATTACCAACCATTCCCTTAATAGAGAGGCTGAGAGATGTTCCAATTATTTGCCATTTTAAAAATAAAGTGGTGGGCTGGGGTTATGGCTCAATGGTAGACCCCTTGCCTAGCATGTGTGAGGCACTGGGTTCGATTCTCAGCACTGCATATAAATAAATAAAATAAAAGTTTGTCAACAACTAATAAAAATATTTTAAACAATAAAGTGGTATTATTTTTATAGGAATATTTTTTCATATTTAAATTGATTTTGATAGGGTAGATTTCATAGAATGGAATCACTGGATTAAATATTATGAAGCCTTTTAAATTTCTTAATAGATATTACCAAATTATTTTCTAAAAGGAAGGATATTTCCCTAGTAGTCTACCCCAGTGCCTCTTTAACAAGAGCCCTTTCTGCATTTATTCTTTAAAAATCTATCTATCTATTTCTCTCTCTCTCTCTCTCTCTCTCTATATATATATATATATATTTACATATGCATATATATTAATTATAGGTAGACACAATATATTTTATGTGGCTGAAGATCAAACCCAGTGTCTCATGCATGCTAGGTAAGTGCTCTACCACTAAACCATAACCCCAGCCCTGCATTTATTCTTATAGATTGTTTAATGGGAACAACCTTAAAAAGTTTTTATTTGAATTTCTTTGATCAGTGAGGTCAAACATTTTCTGAGCATGGGACCATTTTTATCTTCTGCTTCAAACTCAGTTGAGTGCCAGAATAAAAATTTATTATTTGAACCAATTTCAAACTGCTTCAGATTGTAGACCAAGTAAATCTGCCCAGAAGGTCCGTGCATATTGATGCATGTTACCTCCACTCTCTAGGTCCTTCCCCTTTTCTCTGCTGCCAGAATCAGGACCTACTCTAAAATGATCTCAATGGTCTTCTCCTTTTGAAAACCCCATCTGAATTCACACCAGATCCTGGCTATCCACAGTGTGGCAAGGTCTAGGACTTTGCTTGAGTATTTCTAGTGATTTCTCCAGCCATATATTTTTTTTCTCTCTTTTTTTTCTTTCCCTCTCTTTTATGTGATTTGGGCTTGTTTTATAAGAATTACTTGCCAGTTTGAATGGATTAAATTTTGCAATTACTTACCCATTCACATTTCGGAAATAGTTTTGTCAATTTGGGGAATGGTTGGCTGCAGCCATGCAGCTTTGGAAATGCAACTCTTCTCTCTGTGCAATTGCCCAGCACCATCTTTAGGGGGCATTCAGGTTGGGAAACCATGATTACAGGTCAGTCTTTAACGGCACTTAAAATAGTTTTTCCTTTAGCTACAATACAACATCAAGACAGCTCTGTGAGCCGAGACATTCCACACAGCCATGTCCAGGGACAACACCACACACTGGCGCCTTTCTCATTTTGTAATTCAAAGTTGTTGAATCTCCTTCCTGGACCTCAGCTCAGTCCTCAAAACTCAAATATGTTTTTTTCTGACCCTGTGGTAATTTCTCTGTAACATATTTGGCACAGCTGGACGTTGTTTGCAGTTTCTTTCTATAACCCTGGTCAGCTCTGCCCATTAAACTTTTAGCTAAAGCACAGATCATCAACCCCGCTAGCATATACCTCAGCTGCCTGCCTCCACAGAGGCCAGCTTGGGGCTGCTCTGAGGTCCACTTTTCTTCTTCCAAGGCCTTGTTGGAAGGCCCCTGCTCTACTCTGCCTTCTATTTCACCCAGTTCTGTCCACCTCCATTCACCATTTCTATTTGCCATAACAGTAGGAGGAGAGGGAGAGCCTCTTGCTTTTCTGGTTTTGCCATGAGCAGACTGGAATCCTTGGATTCAAGTTTATGAGGATGGCAAGCAGGGGTCTTGGTTAGTCCCCTGGTGGGCAGTGGGAACCTAAATGACCATCTGGGGAGCTGATTCTCAGAGGATTCTGCACAATGACAGTCAGATCCCCCCCAGACCTCCCTGTGTCCAGCCAGGGCCCTGAGCACCTCTACTGTGCAATTGGGTTCTGATGCAGTGGGACCCAGAGAGTATACGGCCAAATACTTGAGGTGTGTGTTCCATATTTATCGATGGGAAGAAACTGCTACTTATATTAACTGGACTAGTAAGCCTGGTTCTTCAGGATAACGTGTGTTTATTTCATGTGATTTTTCTACAGTAAGCAACATCTTAGGAAATATAGTAGAGGGGTTAGAATTTAGCTACTCTAATATATCACTTGTTCTCAGTAAACAGTTCTGCTGTCTAGGGTTAGTTTGGTTGCAAAACGTCAGCTGACTCAGACCTGTTGATTTCAAATGCAGCCGACTGGTTTCTCAGTTGGTGGTGAGACCTCTAGTTATATCTTAACAACTTGAGCATTTGGCAGTGTAAACACATTCATCTGAAATAGCTTTCAAAGAGGACTTAGCCTCCTCTCCCCTCTCACCAAGTAGACTATCTTCTGCAGCAAAAGTGGGACCAATTTATAGACATTTTATTAGTTATGAAAGAAGCAGTATGTGGAAACCTGAGTTAACTGGTGCCATGTTTCCGGTTTTTTCCCATGGGTGTTTTAGCGTTTCTTATAAACATGCACCCCACGCAGCTACCCTGCTCGCTCACCATTTAATATGGCCCCTGTTTTATCATCAGGAATTGGTTGGAGAGGGAGCTTGCCAGCACCTCGTCGTGTGCCTGGAGTGTCTTGTGGCCTATTCATTCATTCACAAATAGCGGATATTACTGCGGCCTGCATTACTATTGGGTTTCAGGGTGGCAGGTTCCAACAGGATGCTCCAGGGGGCTTGAGAGTAAAGGGCTCATGATTTGGGGGAGATCACCCCATTTGTTGCAAGAATGCTGGTTCAAAGGGGCCCAGGTCCCTGAGAGTACGAAGGAGAGTACCAAGGTCTCAGGAAAGGGATCTAGTCCTATAAGGGACTCAAGAGTATACACCTCAGTCTGGGACGGCCAGGAAGAGGGAAGAGGGAAAGCCCTTGGTGCTTGAGCCAATCCAGTGTTCACAGAGGCAGAATTTGAAGTGACCAGCACTGGGCATTGCTTTCTTTAGCAATGAGGCTGTCCTTCGTGGGCATGGGGTGGCAGCGAGCCAGGGCCTTGTGCCAATACTTAGGTAGGGACTGGAGAGGCTGAGAGTGGAAAGAGCGTTGAGTTGGGCCCCACTTGTGGCAGTGTGGGTGGCCTTGCTCACTTCCAGCTGTGGAGCTTGAGTCATCAGGAGCCTGGGCCAGTATGCTTTGGACACGTGGCACAGCCCTGAGTGTCTTTGGACCTGGCACCTGATTCCAACCGTCCTCATCCTTCCTGGAGCTTAATGACCCGCAGTCTGCAGTCTCTGAAGGCGGCTGTGGAAGGCTGGGGAGAAGACCCTGTAATGTAATTGACATGGTTCTCCCACGGTCCATATGGGGACAGTAATGAAAATCACATGTGTCTAGTGTTACAGTTTACAAAGAAAGGAATTTGGACTATGTCAACTACCAGCTGGGGATCTCGGTGCTGTTCTCTTAAACCTCAGTAGCCTCAGTTTCCTCATTTATAAAACAGGGATAATAAAAGTTGCTGCCTTGCCCATCTAACTGTTTTTTTGTTTTGTTTTGTTTCTTAATTTGAGAGAAGAGGCTTTTTCTTTTGGGCAAGAGGGAAGAGGCAGGGGGTAGAAAGGGAGGAAAAAGAAAGCAGAGCTGGGACACATCTGGAGGAAAGACCAAGAATAAGATTTCTGAGTTGGGTAGCAGGTGAGATGGTAAAGAAGGGGATTCTCCTCTCCAGGTTGCCTAAAATCATACAAAATGCCTTTGAATGGACCTTGAAGTTGCTTCACTGAATGCAAATCACATTGTAAGTATGTTTTCCCTGATTATAAAAGTCATACACTCTTCTTGGGAAAATTTAGAAAAACTCTTAAATACACAGACAAATTTTAAAATCAGACATAATCTTATACTGTTAATATTTGGATATTTCCTTCCCCTTCATTGTTCATACGTGTAATATTTTAAGAACAAAATTAGTCATACCGAGTATTCAGTTATAGGACTCAAGCTTTTTCAATGTTATTTATACTCTAATTTTGTATTTTGATTTTTTAAAAAATTTTTCATGTCATGAACATTTTCCCCACAGGACCAAACATTCTAAGAGAGCTTGATACTTAAAGGACTATACTGTATCACTAAATGGCTTTACCATGACTTACTTAGAAATTTCCATGTTGTTAGATATGGAGGGTGTATCTGGTCTTTACTGTAGATGTAATATGTTACAAGTATCTTTGTAGGCCTCTTCTTTTTATGCATTCCTTATTGGCACCTAGAATTTATTCATTAGCATGGAATTGTTGGGTCAAAAAGTATGAAGAGCTGATGATTTTAAGCTTTTGGCACACATTGCTGAATTCTCTCTGGGACGTTGCTTCTCAAAGTGTGACCCTTACACCGATACCATCAATTGTACCTGTGTTGTGGGAAATGCAGAATCTTCACTGAATCAGAGTCTGCATTTTAGCAAGATCCCCAGGTGACTTGTAAATATGTTGAAGTTTGAGGTACTGGCCAAGAAAATTCTCACCAATTTATAGCTTTATTCAAAGTAAAGACAGACTTATCCCACTACGTTCTCATCAGAACTGGGCATTAGTTTGCTTTTCATCTTTGCTAACTTGATAGCCAAGCCATGATAGTCTGTTGTTTGTTTGATTTTTATTTTATAGTATATGTATCGAATAGGTTGACTTCTATAGATGTTCAGTTGGGGAAAGCTTTAGTTTTTCTTTTCCCAGCACAATTTAAAACATCTGTGACCTCTTAGGCAGGTCTTGCGACTTTCCAGTCCCCTCCAGCAAGAAGAACTGCCTTGTTTAGGTCATTATAACTCACTTATAGGAAAAAAGGTTCAGTCCAGTCTGAAATCAAAACTTTTCCACCCAATTTGTGATCTTGCCTGCTCCCAGCTCAGCCTGCCCACGTCTGAGGCACCTGCAGTGGGGTGGCGCTTGGACAGTGGCCTGATGTGCGCTTTTACTCCTTCTCTGCTTTCCTCTCCTGCATCTTAGTCTGTTCTGGCTACTATAACAAAAATGCCGTAAACTGGGTGGTTTATAAACACCAGAAATTATTTTTTTTTTTATGTTTTAAGGGGCTGGGTGATCCAAGATCAAGATCTCAGCAGCCTTTGTGTTTGATAAGGGGTCATGTCCTCAGATGGTGCCATCTAGCTGTGTCCTTGCTTGGAGTGAGGCGGGAAGGATCTCTCGTGAGTCTCTTGTGAGGGCAATAATCCCACTCATGAGGGCTCCACCCTCATGACCTAGACACCCCTCTATGTGCCACCACCGCGGAGGTGAGGTTTTAACAATGAATTGTAAGGGGTGGGCATGGACATTCGGATCACACGTCTTGTTTCTCTCACCTGCAGCAGAGGCTGGAAGGAATATGGTGATAAGGGGCAAAGCCTTCCCGGGTTGTTCCTTGTCATCGTTGCCTCCTGCTTGCTGCTGGCATTCTGGCTCTTTGCCGATGCTCCATATTTGGTGCTTCAGAGGCCCTGTGGGGAACATTTGGAGAGTTCTTCCATGTGGTTAGCCTGGTTGGGCTTTCAGTCTCTGGAATCCATGATGCAACGGCCTCAGTCACACATTAAAATAATGGCCCTGCAGCGTTTGCCTGGAGAAAAACAGGACAGCATCTTTTCAATTTCCCCACAGAGGCAAAGTGGACCCCAAAATTCTGATGTTTGAAACGTGTATATCTGATGACTAGAATATGGAAAGATAGATTCCTTAGGAGGCTGGAACCCTCTTCTTTTTTAAAATGCTCATTTCTGAAGTCTCAGTTCTACCTTGGATGTCGTCGGGAAAAATGTAAAAACATGATTTTCTACTGCAGGTATCAAATGCAGATTGGGTGCTCCGGAGAGGCCATAGGACTAGACATTGTTATTTTTTGGGAGTTGTAGCAGAGAGAAGATAAACCATGGTGGGATGTTTTAAAATATTTCATTTAAAACATGCTCAGTAAAGAAATTCTTTCCAGCCAACTTTGCAAGCTGTTTTCTGAGGCCAGGAAACTGTAAACACTGACTTGGGGGGCAGGGAGGAGGGGGTTGTGCTGGCTCCAGTTACATGTCACAATCCCATATTTTCTCCTCTTGGTCTCTTCTTACACTCTCCCAGGTGTCCCCAGCTGCTCAAGTGATCCCCAGCACAGAGGGAAGCAGCCTGGTGCACTGGGGGCCGGGAAGGGTCTGATTCCCCCTGCAGAGTCCTGGGGATGGGTGGGATGGGCGCAGCCCTCCTGAGGACTTAGCACAAAGGCAGTGCTTAGCCCAAGGAAGTAGAGGCCTGACAGATGGCTTTGGGGTGCGAAGGCATTTTGAGGTTGGAGGCCTTTTTGGCACCTACTCTGCCTGATAAAGAAGAGATCTTCCTGCCATCCAGTCTGTGTTGTTTCCTAAAACACAGGCTTTTCTCCTGCTCTAGAACCTACCATGACTCCCCATCCTTTTAAAGTTAATGTATAAATTCCTCAGCTTCCAGACCCTGGCCCTACCTTGACTTTGCTTTCCTCTGCTTCCTAATATGCGCCCTTTGCTGTTTGCTTGTCACATACTTCCCGCCAATGCTAGGGTCTGCACCTCTGCTTGGACATTTTCCTGTTGTCACCATACGCCACCCCTCTCACCCCGCCCAGCCCTAATTATTGAATGATACTACTGTGGCTCTCATTGTGCCCACTGTGCAGCCCTTCCTGTCACAGAGTGAACCCTGGGCCATTGGCCTCTGGTGTCCATGTTTTGGATGGGTTTCCCCACCTTGGTTACCAATGCCAAGTCTGCAGTGGCCGTGCCCTCTCTGTTCTCCCAGTCCTCCTGGTGGAGCATGCTGACCCTACTGAGTGGTCCTGCTGATTGATTGGGGCCTGCTCTGTCACTCCACTAAACAAGGGACTGATGGGAAGGCCGGACCGAGGCTTACATCCCTCATCTCTCAGCCATATTCTTTGATGAAGAGGTCAGGGTGTAGAGTCCCTCTGGTGTTGGAATCCCTGTGGATTAACGCTACAGATATGACCATATCACTTCATTTCCTCATTTACACAGTTTATATTTGTTCATTTAAGAAATAAATTCATTGAGTGCCTGCTATACACTAAGCCCTATTTTTAGGAGTTGGGGATATACCCTTGAGTAGGATGGACTGGGTCTCTGGTCTCATGGGTGAGGTGGGCAGTGTAAAACAAATTATTAGGGTTTTAGCTAGCAGTGGCCTGGTGGGGAGGGAGATGGTGACTTCAGATGAGATGGCTAAGGGAGGCCTCCCTGAGGTTGGGACACTTGAACTGAGATCTGAATAATGAGGTGGGACCAGCTATATGAAGATCTTAGAGATGAATGTCCCAGAGCAGAGGTTAGCAGGCACAGACAGGAAAGTTCAGGAACCCCAAGGAGGCCCACATGGCTGAAGCATGGAGGTCCATGGGGAGAGGCTGGTGGGAGATCTGCTGGGAGTTGGGCCAAGACTGGATACTATAGGGACTTTCAGGAATTTTCCCAAGGACCCGTGGAAGGCTGTTAGGGGATTTTTGTAGATGAATGACATGATCTGGTCTGTTAATAGTGCTTGCCTCATTGGTATTGACTATATTAGATAGGATAATGTATATACAGTACGTACGGATGATGCATGGCAGGTGCTTGGCCAGAGATAATTATTTCTTTCATATTTTGGAGACAGAATGGTTACCTGGTTACAGATGTGTTTGTTGTAGGCTGAATAATGGCCCCTGATATGTCCATGTCCTAAGGCCTGGAGCTTAAGAATATGTTACCTTCCATGGCAAAGGGGAACTAAATGTGCAAATAGACTTAAGGTTGCTGATGGTCTGACCATAAATAAGGAAATGATCCTGAATTACCTAGGAAGACCCGTGCACTCACAGGGTCCTTAAAAAGGGAAGAGAGGGCAGAAGAAAGAGCCCGAGGGAGATAGAACCATGGAAGAAAGTTCAAGTGACAGGCTTTGAAGATAGGGGAAGGGGCCACCAACCAAGCAATGCAGGTGGCCACTAGCAGCTAGAAAAGACAAGGGAAGGAACTGTCTTGTAGAAGGGAACACGTCTGCCAACATCTTGATTTTAGCCTGGTCAGACCCATTTTGACTTCTGACCTCCAGAATTGTGAAATAATAATAAGTGCGTGTTGTTTTAAGCCACTAAGTATGTGGTAATTTATTACAGCAGCGATAGGAAACGAAAACAAGGTTTCTGCACCAGACATTCTAAACTCTAGTTCAGTACATTCCAGTACATTCCAGGGTGGCCTGTGACCCATGAATTTTTCAGCCTTTCTAGTTCACTGTCCATTGCACAGGGTCTCCTGGGTGCTAGGCTATGTAAGATGGCATAGTTGTTTTGGGGGACTTGCTGGTGTTTTCCATAGTCCTAAGGGTGCCACATTCTAAATGTGCCTCCAGGTAACACACCACAGCCTGTCAATCACACTGGTGAAATGTGTTCTGCTTCTAACTGGCCTGGGAAGTCAGAGGAGGCTACAGAGCTTGTGAGAGATCGGGCTATCAAGCTGGATGGACCCTCTGGCTGGGTGGCCCACACACAGGGACTCCCGGGTAGGAGTGGGATGTGCCTCTTGATGGCTGGGACTCTGCCTAAAGTCCCTCTGTCTGCCCTGTTTCAGTCTTCAGGGAATAACCCCCAGGCCTCCTCTGCGAAGCACCCCTGCTCACCCCAGCCCACAGGAAGCACCCCTCTGAGAGCTGCCTTTCTAGGTGGGGGGCGGTGGGTTCTGGAGAGCTACTCTGTCTTGCGCTGCCATTACTTTCCCTTTACTAAGTGCCAGGTCCTGTCCATGGAGGCTATTCCAGGTGCACGTTTGGGGCCAGCAATGCCTGTGTTGTGGTTGGTGGAGGCTGGATCTGATGGGGTCTGCGCAAGGGCTTTTGCTTTATCCTTTTAGGGAAGTTCATCCTCTCTGGTTGCTTCTCCTCCTCCCTTTGGACACATCTAGAAAATCTCAGCAGCAGGGCCGAGTGCCCTGCCCACACTAGTCCTTGGTTCACACTGCAGTTGCCAGAATACTCACTCCCAAGCCCGTCCCTCTCTGCTGGAAACTGCCAAGGACCAGCCCCCCCACCCCACCCCACCCCAACCCATCTATGGCTGTGGCTTCAAATGTTAAAACAAATAAAATCAAATCAGCATAAAACCTCCTTTTTTGATGCACTTTTACATGGAACCTTAGCATGTAAAACAGAAAGTCAGGAGGCAATAAAAGTGGATCCTAATTGGAACAAGTTATACTTATTCTATGTATGTATAATATTTCAAAATATTTTATACTGTCATGTAAAAATTTCAAAAAAAAATTAAAATAAAAAAGTGCAGAGTGATCTTTAAGCATCTGAACTCGGCATCTCACAGACCAAGGCACTCAAATCCAGCTCTGCCCCTTCCTTTTATGACCTCAGATAAATGGACTAACAAATGGTTGGGGTTCCTAGTCCATGAGCCACAAAGTAAATGTGGTAAGTAACATGAAGGGCTGGGCAGAGGCCTAGCCTTGCAGAGCTGCCCAGCCAATGGTGGCTAATGTTACCAGGGGATACATGAATTTTCTAAGTTCTAGTGTTTATAACATTTAATTATCTCAAAGCCTACGAGTGATAAGAGTTTGGCTATGTGGATTAAACAAAGAAAAATTTAAAGTGACTCTGTTTTTAGAACAATTTAAGATTTACAGAAAAAATGTAGCAATAGTACAAAGTTCCCATACACCAGGCACTCAGTTCCCCTGGTTATTAATACCATACACTGCTAGGGCACACTTGTTATAATTAAGGTCTCAACACTGCTACCTAAGCTTCACTGAAGCCCACACTTTATTCAGATTTGCTTAGTTTTTACCTTAGAGGTCCTTTTCTCTGCTCCAGGATCCCATCCAGAGTACTACTGTACCTGAGGTCATCACATCTTCTTAGTCTTCTCTGGGCTGTGACTGACCTTCAGACTTTCCTTATTTTTGATGACTTTGATGGTTTTTATAAGGATCAGTCAGGTACTTCTTGGAATTTGTTGTTCTTTCGCGGGTAGTCTACAGTGGAACACTGAAATTTGAAGTCAGTGGATTATGCATGGCCTGCCACAGTCTTCTCTTAGCCTCAGAATTCATGAAGTTAGAATCACAGATACACAGGAAGCCTAAGGTATGGTTTGCAAAATCTCCAGTGGAGAAGATCAAGTCCACGATCCCTGGTATGGCCTACAAGGTCCTCCATCCAGCCCCTGTGGTGTCACCAGCCCCCTCTCTCCTGCTTGCCTACCGTGAGCTCCCCCAGCTCCCTGTCCTTCCCCTAATAAGTCTAGTTTGGAGCATATTGATTTCTCTCCCTGGGATGTCTCCCTTTCTTTCTCTGCCTGGCTCGCTTCAAGTCTCAAGGAGAAGTCCAAGATCCAGTTGAACCTTTACCTCCTCCCTGATTTCTTTCCCACTGTCCCTGAGCTGACTGGTAGTGTCCCCGGGGCTCCCTCGGCACATCTCTTCTCTGTCTCCTGTATGCTGCCTCCTGTATGCTGGAAGCTTCTAGAGAACAGAAGCGGAATCATATTCCTCTCTTTCTTGTGCCACGGGCGCCTGGCACAGAGTAGGCACTTGAGGGATGTGTGGTCAATGGCCAGTCTCAGCACAGACCACACTGTTTTCATCCTTGAAGCCTAGGGTATACAGTGGTTCAGGATGCTGAGTGGGTTGTTCAAGGTTGTTTTCTCCCTGCCCCAAAGGGTATGAGAACATGATGCGATTATGGGAGGGGCCACCAGGGGGCTCCAGGAGGCAGTTCACCAGCTGGCCCAGGAGGCAGGCTCAGGGTGGCCTCAAGTAGCAAGTCTTGGTCCAGCAGAATCCTCAAAAGAAAGTGTGTCAAAAGAGAGGTCTGTTTTGCCACTGATGAGCTAGGCTCTGTAGCAAGGACAGGATGTACCAGCCTGTTCTGCAAACATGTGTGGGCCCCAAATGTCCTTTACCCCAAAGGTCTCTGCCTACAGAGAAAAGGACAAAAGATACAGAGAGCCAAGAAATAATATTTGTAGGAGCGAATGACCTCCTTGTACGTGTGAGCAGACCTTTACTTCATTTGGACTTCCTGGTTTCCCTCTACTTCAGGTTTAATAGTTCTCCTTGGATCAGAAACCCTTAATGGATATTCCTAAAGCCAAGATTACCACTGAGAAGTCGGAGTCAAAATCTCAGGGCTTTTTCTATGAAGAGGGAAAAATAGCTGAGCCAATTTGAAATAGTGGAGTGTGAATTAGGAATTGCTCTCTGGAGTCCATAGCACTTATTGTTTTGTTTTTGTCATTGATATTATTAGTTGCAATAATAACAATAGCTCTCGTGTACTGGATGCCTACTCTTTGCCAGGCATTGAGATGGAGGCATCTGCATGTGCCAGGCATTTGCCTTTGGGCATACAAGGGCAATTAGACCGGCATAATCCCTGCCTGTTCTCCTCCAAAGATATCATCTACCTTTCATAGAGAAGAAACTGAGGCTGACCTGACTTGTCAAGGCCACAAATCTGATTCTGGCTTTAGGACTTGAACTCTTTCCAGTCACCCAAACATACTATAAAAAGAATATGATTTAGCTAGGCATGGTGGCACACACCTGTAATCTCAGTAATTTGAGAAGCTGAGGCAAGAGGATCACAAGTTCAAGGCCAGCCTCAGCAATGTAGTGAGATTCTGTCTCAAAAAACAAAAAGGGCTGAGGATGTAGCTCAGTGGTAAAGTAACCCTGGATTCCATCCTTAGTACTAAAAAAATAAAATAAAATAAAAAGGATATAACATAGTCACCAGTCATAAAACATACCCATGCCAGGGGAAGGGAAATGAATAAGCATGATAAGTAAACCTGGTTTTTTTTCATAATAATATCTTACCTTTTCAGGGCCATGAGCTTCCTAGCATTTATGATTCACAAATTAGAATGCAGAGGGATAGCACTAGAATTTTGTGATCAATAAAAGCAAAGTTAGGATAGCCTCAAAACCTACACATTTAAAGGGGTAGACTCTTCCTTCCAAGGGTTTCAACCCAGCCTCATGTAATCTTGCCCACTCCTCTAGCAGGTCCCAATGCTCAGAGGCAATGTGGTCAGGTGAGGTGCCCCACGTAGGCTCCAGAAGGCTGGCATCGTGGCTCTCTGCCCGGAGGGATGTCTTGCAACGGTTTTTTAGCATGAGAATTCTAAACAGAGGAGCCCAGATCCAAACTTGGAGAACACTCACCCCCAGCTGAAAGACATTAATCGCCCCTGGACAGCTTTCTTAAATAGGAGAAAGTTTACAACCAAAACACAAAGCAATTTCTGCACAAATTGGTGACTTGAGAAGGGTGTTCAAAAACCTCTTGGACTCTGTCCTGCACAATAGCCTGAGTCCATCTCGAAGCAATGGTGGACCTCAGAGCCAGCCATGCACCCTGCCCTTGGCCAGGCCCCGGGATCCGAGGGCCAGACGGTGGCCAAGCCTGGCACGTTCTCAAGGTCACTTAGCCGAGCTGGAGGCTCACCCAGTGCCAACATGCAGCTATTAATTATTTTTCTTTGTCAAACCTTTGTCAGCAACTTCATCCCAAAAGAAGTGGTTTATTTTCCCTTCGGCAGTATTTGTGACTCTAGTAAATAAGAGATAATTACCCTCCAGTTTTTAAATTAAAACAAAAAAAGCTAGAGATGCCAGTGAGGAAGTATTTACATTTTACCACAGCCCACTTTGCTAGTCAAAGATTCAACACAATTTGCTTTGTTTCATGCATGCTTTGAGCAGTTTGAGTGGTTATAATATGAAATTTCTTTCTAGCGGCCCCAAAGTCCTTCTCTTTTGCTCCAAGTTAGTATTAAATAATGCTTTAAATTCTTTTGTCTTTTAGCACCACTGGAAGAATTTAAGGCTCTGAAACTACAATTAAAATGCAAGCATTAAAGAATTGTAAGAGTAAATGAAAGATTGGATCAGAACACATTTGGAGATTTCTTTTTTCTTTTTGCATACTGTTTCTATGAATATCACTTGGCAAGGGGAGAAAGACATTCTTGCAGCCGCCGAAATTTCACTTCTTTTTTTTTTAATTTCTCAGTTTGTACTCGGAAACTGAAGATATATTCAAATGAGCTCTTATAAATATTTGCTTTTGTTGTCCTTAGAAGTGAAAAGGATTATGAAAAGTAATTCTTCAAATGGAATTCGATCTTTATACCGATTCTCTTGTGAGGACATCTGCAGGGGTCTGTAGGCAAGGAATCCTGGACTGTGGCTGCCCCAGGTCAATGTTAATTAACATCTGATTGGTGGCCTGGTGAGAGTTGGGAAGCCCTGTGCACAGAGGATTTGGGGATGAGAAGACATTTTCCTTCCAAGGAAGGAAGTAGTGCCACAGAGTAGGGGACAGCTATTGCAAAAGCTGGCAGGAGCTGGGTGGGGCAGGCAGGCTTAGCCCTGGCTTCCCACCCCCATGCCCCCTCCCTTCCGAACACCTTGATGGAGTGATGTGTTGAAGGTAGAAAGGGCAGTGTAGAGGATTTCAGGACTTAGTCCACATTGGGCAAGTCAGCTGCCAGCTGTACCTACAGAGACGGACATGGAAAGATGGAAAGTAAAAAATCTGTGAATTACACCCCCCACCCCCGCCCCAACATTGTAGGACTCACAGGAGCAAGGTGGAAGGAGAAACTTGAAACTAGGACTCTAGCTTGGCGGTGGAGGGGAAGGGGTATGCAGAGGAACAAGTTTTGTGTGCCATGTGCTAAGTCTCCTACAGGCCTTTCTTTATTGTAAATCACAGGAGGAAGCTGTGTTTTGACAGCTCTGCCTCAAAGATACACCAACCACTTGGCCTGTTGAGTGGCATTGCCTTGCCGCCCCCCTCTGCCCCCACCCCCAGATGTGCTTTGATAACCAGGCAGCACTCCCTAATGTCATCAATACTCAGATTTATTTGGAGAGGACCAGGAGATCTTTAGCCGATGAGAAACAACAGCCAGTGTGTATTCTCAGGGGGAATCAGCTTTTACATCATCTGAATCCAAGACATTCTCTGGACTGCAATATATATTATCACAGATCTTAATTTGAGGTATAGATGTTAGAATAATTTCATTTTGAAATATGATGGCTGTAAAATTCAGCATTAACATGAGCAGTCAATAACTCAAATTTTATTTGCTCTGATATCAAAGAGATATCTTTCTGCTTCTACCAGCCAGAAAAAAAAGAAAGAGAGATTTAGCGTTTTGCTGATAACAGTACTTTTTCAGCCCAATTTATTTTTATTTTTTTCTTAAAGAAGAAGACTTGTAATGGATTTGTTTGGTCTCTGAAACCCACAAGGTCCTCCCTGGATCTTTTAAAAAGGCACAGTACCTGTCCACTCCGATGCTGGTGCTAATCTTTGTTTGCCTTATTAAAGGTAAGAAGTTGGAAAACTTTGGAAAACTG
Source organism: Ictidomys tridecemlineatus (assembly GCF_052094955.1). Classification (NCBI taxonomy): domain Eukaryota; kingdom Metazoa; phylum Chordata; class Mammalia; order Rodentia; family Sciuridae; genus Ictidomys; species Ictidomys tridecemlineatus. The sequence continues at coordinate 49,825,886 of NC_135480.1, read as the reverse complement.
TTTATAATTTCCATTGGTTTTCCCTTTCAATATCTTAATGCCATGGTGAACTGACTGTTTTGGCAAAGAGGTCTTAAGTGGAATGATTGAGGGGGAATTTTCCCCCTTGGTGAAACTGATTGACTAGCCTGTGTGACTAGCTTTAGAAAAATTTTCATCTGTAGAATAATAGTGGCCATTATGAACATAAATGGCTTTGTCACCCCGTAGCAGGCAGACGGAGCATGTGTTTCACATTATTAATTCAAGGCCGCACTAGGGCTGGTCACAGCAACTTTTAAGAAAGCAGAATCCACCCGTCCTCATCTCACTCCAGTTCCACTGCCAGAGGCCGTGTCCAGACTACCCAGGGTCCAGCAGAGCTCCTCTGGTGGAAACTCGAGTGACATGAACCTCACCAAACACGGATGGATCCTTTACAGGATCCTTAAAGAGGAGGATGAGTCAGGAGCCTTGAAATCAAACCCATTTCTGCAGAACCTAAGGCCAAAGATGGAAGGCTCCACAGGCAGCCCACACGCCCTTTGCAGCTGGAGTCTTCACCCAGCTCAGACACTGTCTGCCCTGAGGCAGGGTCTCCATTGCTTCAGGAAGAGGCCAGGAGGAAGGAAGGAGGGAAGAAAGAAAGGGGAGGACATGGAGAAGAAAGAAGTGATTTTTAGAAGAAAAAAAGGCTGGTATCTTGGTGCACCACTGTGGTCCCAGCTACTCAGGAGGCTGAGGGGGAAGATCACTTGAACCCAGCAGGTCAAGGCCAGACTGGGCAACAGGGAAACCCCTCTCAAAAGAAAAGAAAAAAAAGAGGGGGAAAGAAAGGAAAGATGGAAGGAAGGAGGGCAGAGGGCAGAAAAATAAAAATAGAAGATGAGGGACATTCAGAAAGTGGGGAGTTAAATCTAATCTTGTACAAATTTCGCATGGCAATTGTCCTTCCCGGTACATCTGTCATGTGAGTCTCTGTTTAGCAGATTACTAAAGTCAAAACAAATTGTGTAGCTTTTAAATGCCACTGTGAGTCATTTATGAGCTCATAGACAAGGAGCTTAAGGAGTTTTTTTTTTTTTTAACTACTTATGATGGAGAACTGCATTAAAAAAAAAAAGAAAAGAAAAAAAGCCAAGGATTGCTTCAGATTATAAGTACAATACCAAGACCTGTCTCTTTAAGGAAGCTTGTATATCAGTGAAGTAGGTTGATTAGGGAGATTGATGCCTATTATAAAAACATAATTCACCCATTTCACATTTGGGAGTTCATTCTTAAGAAATATTTGGACAAGGATGTTAACCCTGTGTAGATAACAGCATTGTTCACATTTGTGAAAACCTTGAAATAAAGTATGTCTAATAAGAAGAAACTGGTCAAATAAATTATGGTACATCATAATATACTATCATGTCATTAAAAATACAGTGGAGTTTTATATTATTGATGTGCAATGGTTTAATAGTATATCACCTGAAACTGTTTTTTTTTTTTTTTAAATTTCAGTTGTCAGTAGACTTTATTGATTTAAATATGGTTCTGAGAATCGAACCCAGTGCCTCACGCATGCTAGGCAAGCGCTCTACCACTGAGCCACACCCCGAGCCCCCTGAAACTTTTTTTCAAAGAGTACTTATATATTTTACGTGTGTACATATGTTAAAATATATATTTATGTTTGCATTAACCAGAGTCTGGAAATGTATACCTAAAACATGAGGGGAGTAATTAAATCTGGAAGGTAGGATTTGAGTGATTCTAACTTTTCTGTCTGCATTTTCCTAACTTATTTTCTCCTGTGAGTATATATAACTTGCTTAATATTAAAAAGCAATCAGTAGGAAAGGAGACTTTTTACTCTGAGAGAGGTTTTATTTAAGCTTTTTCCACAGAAAAGAGCCCAAGTTCAATTTGGGTTTACAGTGCCCCACCCAAGTTTAGGAGAAAAAGCTTTGCCTAAATGTCAAAAGTCTGTTTCTGGATCATTCTTGTCCCAGGACCCCTGGTGCCACCAAGCCTTTGGTCTTGCTTATGGCCTGAACTGGGTATTCTAGAGCATGCAGATGGCCTTTCAGGGAGCAGCTCCCAGGGCAAGGCACCTGTGGGCAGATGGCAGCCCTTGCAGGGCACCCTTTCCTCTGGACTAAACCCCAACCTCTGTCACCTTCTGAAAGGAAGTGACCATGGCCCCTTGAGGCCAGTATGGGTATTTTAAACAATTTGGAGGGATATAGGTAGGAGAAATCATTTATTGCAAAGAAAATAAGCCAAACTGCCAGTCAGGGCTGGCATTTCCTCCGGCCCTAAGGAGAATGAGAACCAAAGTCCAAATCAGCAGGGGCCAGTGTCCCAGTGAAAGTCCAAGGTGGGAGCTGGTAATTGGAGCTCAGGCCACCTACCTGGGTTTTTGTTCTCCATGACAGATGCCCTGCCCACAGGCCGCTGCCATCTCCTCTGTCAGCCTTGCTGTCCCATCTTCTCCTGGCGGTGGTGACCTCTGGATAGAGCTCTCAGCTGGTGTTCTCTTTGTTGGATCCAGCTGGTCCTGTCCCTGAGGCAGGATGGGTGTGGGAGGAGGAGGAAGACAGTTGGGATTCTTTAGCTGGTGGGTTGTTGGCCTGGAGCAGAGCCGAGCTTCTCAGCCATCCCTACCACAGCCTCCCCCTCCCCCAGTTCATGGTGGGGACACGAGATCCAGTTCTGACTCCATCTGGGGTCCGTGTGATGATTTCATGCTTCTTTATCAGGCAATTGCACATCACTGAAGCCAAATCTAATCTTTATCCTGCCACCCACTGACTTTGTGACCCCAGACTCTCTGAGCTTCTGTTTCCTCGTCTGTAAAATTTCAGCTTTCTAGAGAGCAGAGGTGGGGATCAGAGACGGTTTGCCTCTACACAGGAAGTCTTTCTGATGGTGCCATGCACACTGCCAGTCCTAATCCTTATCTCTCTGATAACTAACCTACTGATGATTGTGCCAGGCAGTCTTAGAAACGCTTTGCATGTGTTCATTCCCTTAATCTCCACAGTGGCTTTTGAGGGAGGTACTAGTTTCATTTACAGATGAGGAAATTGAACCATGGAGAGATGAAACAACTTGCCCAATGTATTAAGTGGTTGAATTTGTGAAGTTACCAGGTTGTGACCAAGGGGTTCTTAAAAAAAAAAAAAAAGAAAGAAAGAAAGAATGAAAAAGAAAAATAGCTATAAAATACACATATTTTAAAATTTACCATCGTAATCATTTTTAACCATAGTTAAAATGGAGCTCAGTAGTTTTAAGTGCGTTCAGATTGTCGTGGAGCCAGCCTCCGGAACTCTTTTCATCTTGCAAAACAGAAACTCCATACCCATTAAACAACAGCTCCCGTTCCTCCTGCCCACAACCCCTGGCAACTAATGTTCCTACTTTCTGTCTCTGTGAATCTGAGCACTATAGATACCTTATGTAAGTGGAACCATATAGTATTTGTCTTTTTATGATGGGTTTGTTTCTGTAGCATGCACCAGAACTTCCTGTTTTAGAAAAATAAAGCTGAATAATATTTCGTTGTTCATATTTACCACATTTTGTTTATCCACTCATCTGCAGATGGGCACTTGGGTCACGTCCACCTTCGGGCTATGATTAGTAATGCTGCTGTGAACAGGGACATACAAAATCTCTGCGTCCCTGCTTTCATCCTTTTGAGTGTGTACCTCCCCTTGCCGGATGACGTGGGTGATTCTAGGTTTAATTTTTTTTTTTGAGAAATGGCCATACTGTTTTTCCATAGCAGTTGCCTCATTTTACTTTCCCATACCAGGGCAGAAGGCTTCCAATTCCTCCACATCCTCCCCAGTACTTATTTTTTCTTTTTTGATAGTTGCCATTTCTGCTGAACATGAGGTGAGGTGGGGTCTCATTGTGGTCTTGACTCGTATCACCCTAATGACCTGTGAATGGAGCGTCTTTTCATGTACTAATTGTTATCAATTGGTCATTTGGGTATCTTATATGGAAAAAAAAGTGTCTATTCAAGTCCTTTGCCCTGTTTAAAATTGGGTTGCTTTTTTTTATGGTTGAGTTGTAAGAATTCTTTCCATATTCCAATATTAACTCCTTATCTAATATGTGATTTGCAAATACAAATTTTCTTCCCTCTCAGGCTTATCTTTTCATTCTGTTGATTGGGTCCTTTGATGTACCGAGATTTTTAATTTTGATGGTGTTCCGTCCACCTGTTTGTGTGTTTGTTGCCTGGGTTTTGTTGATCTCTCTGACCGAGGAGATTTTTCAAGGTGATTTATAATAGAAGAAAATGAGGAAAGTAGCGAATTTTTATCCATTTTGTTTGGAAAAGTAAGATATGAAGACAGAAGCCAGTGCTGGGCAGTTCAGAAAGACTTAATAATAATAATAAAAAAAAAAAAGTAAGAAAGTGTAACTGAGGGAAGGCAATTTGAGATTGGATCCCAGCCCAAAACTGAGAGAAAAAGCCTGAGAAGACCGTATTACTAGACATCATGTGAGGCAGACAAAGAAAGGTTCTGAAGGGCTGAGAGCCAGAGAGTCCAAATAATAAAAAATGAGAAGATGGGAAAGATGAGCCCTGGACCGTCCAAGGGGGAAGAGGTGGCATGTGTTAGGGGAAGGAATTATTTGGTCGAAATTTGACGGGTGAGGTTGACCAATTCTCCCAGCTGGGGAAAAGGGAGATTCTACTGACTGGGATAAAATAGATTTTGCAATGTATAGAAGAAAGGGCCTGAAGGGAGGAAGCTGAGGCTGTTAATTAAGAGAGAGGGAGGGCTTTTCAGAAACCCAAGGAAATGACTGCAGAGCTAAATTTTTAGTCCCTTTCATCCATCCCTGTCAGGGGGTCCAGGAACAATGAATCCCCACAGCCAGAGCAGAGGAAGGAAACCCAGGAGAGGGATGTGAGGAACAAGGGAAGAAATCTCTGTTATTTTCTTAAAAAAATGGAGAGAACTGCAGCTTGGTAGGAAAGACCCTGGCCGGTTGTTGCTACAAACTCCCCGAAAGGCAGGGGAAGTCGAGTGTCTGAGGCAAGCAAACCTCAACAGCAGCAGCCTTGCCTGGGGATCATCCAAGCAGCCACAGGCCACCACAGCCTGGCTGTGCTGGAAGCTGCTCTGCCTATAGGGCTCCCCACATCCTCATCTAGCAACAAAGCCCACACCTCATTGATGCGAGTTTCAGAGAGGCAGAGTCTTATTCAGATGATTCAAGGAGTGGGGGTCTGTTTTAAGAATGAATTTAGGGGCTGGGATTGTGGCTCCATGGTTGAGTGCCTGCCTAGCAGATGTGAGGCAGTGGGTTTGATCCTCAGCACCACATATAAATAAATAAATAAATAAATAAATAAATAAATAAATAAATTTTTATTGTGTCCATGTACAACTAAAAACGAAAAATATTTTTTAAAAAATGAACTTAGGCAATAACTGAAAAAGTAGAATGGTCAGACCAAGGATTGGGTAGCTACCACAGGAGAACTAGATCTTAATGAGGAAGGGGCTGGAAGGAGGCTCATGATTCAAGGCAGCAGGAGGGGCCTCCTGGAGGTGGGAGTTTGTGCATTTTCAGTCTGATGTGCCACCACTGAAGTGGCTCTGCCCTGTTGTTTGGCTTCTGGACGATGTCCTCAGCTTCTGCTCCATCTTTTTTTTTCCAACTCTGCTTCTGCCTTTTGGACATTTCTGCCTTCATCTTGCACATCAAGGCCTCTCCCCGTACCCATCGGCCTCCAGACATTTCAGCAGTAACTCCCATTGCCCACCACCTCATTGTCTTGATATTTTTCTAAGTCAGAATCCTAGGAGAAATTATCTGATTGCCTCTGCTCATCTTTAAGGGCCACGCCTCGTGATCAGCTACAGGCAAGCCTGTTGCTTGGCAATCTTATCTGGACAGCAGAGTGTGGGGCTGTGTGGTACAAAACAAGGCCACCCAAGGTTTCCATCCTCAGCAGAGCTGGAATTGAGACTCTGCCAGCAATATAATCAACCTTGGTCGTAGAATTTTGTAGGGTCTCTGTTTCTAACCGTCAGTGATTGGATAGTTTTGGTGACAAAGGAGAGTAAAGAATAAAAACTATAAGAATTTTCTTTTTTTTTTAATTCTTATTTTGGGGAGAGGTGTACTGGGGATTGAACTCAGGGGCACTCCACCACTGAGCCACATCCTCAGCCCTATTTTGTATTTTATTTAGAGACAGGGTCTGACTTGAGTTGCTCAGTGCCTCACTTTTGCTGAGGCTGGCTTTGAACTTGGGACTCTCCTGCCTGAGCCCCACCCAAGCTTCTGGGATCACAAGGCGTGCGCCACCGTGCTCAGCTCTTTTTTTTTTTTTTTTTTTAATTCTTAAAATCCTACCATCCTAACTTGCAGAACATAGACCATGCATTTCTTTAGAGAGAAGGATGGAGATGTTACCATGAGTTTAACTGATAGCCACAGAGCTTACCAATTTTTCTGATTAGACCAGGAAACTGGCTGAGGGTCTTTCTTTCCCGAGATTGTGTGTACCTGTGATTACTCTGGGGAGGGAGAAGCCGGGGTGAACCTTACCAAGGGCAGAGTTCCTGGCCCAGCACCAGTGGGGCTAGTGAGATGAGGAGAAAATCTACCCTTAGGGGGGAAAGTGACAGCCTGCATTCTGGAACTCAATCTGAGCCAGCTGAGGGATTGGGGAAGAAAACAGGTCTTTTGGAGGAAATTTCTTTTAACTATTTTAGATACCCTGCTTTCAGTGCAGGAAAAGGTTCTATTAGAAGCGATCTTACCTGGCCATCATGATATGAATGTGAATCTGAGGTTGAGAGAAGGGCAGTGCTTTTACCTAAGGCCACCTTATCATAGGTCTCTTAAGAGTGGAGGCTAGCGCTGCTGCGAGGTCAAGGTGAATTCTTCTTAGGTTATTTCCATGGGGAATATGGCAATACCTAGGTAAATGCTGGCAGACCTACTTCTAAGGTTCACAGTCACTGCTGTTCAGAATGTCTCCCATCATTATAGGGAAAGATACATCTTGGGAGGGGGGCAAATGTTAATTCCAGGATATTATTATTTTTACAATTGCATACATTAGTTAGATGTTCCAAATACCTATGGAGCTAGTTTACAAAATGCATTTCTTGAAGTCTTTGAGTTTCCACTAATAAAGAAAACTAAGGGAAGCAGGCATCCATGGGTCTAGGCAGGAATGAGCACTTTATTCCTGGGAGTAAAAGGATAAGTTTTGGGAGACTCTTCTAATGTTGACTCATTAAAAATAACTAAAAATCTTGGGGTGCAGTTCAGTGGTAGAGTACTTGCCTAGTGTGTGAGAGACCCTGGGCTTCATCTCCAGTACTGCTCCCTTTCAAAAAAAAAAAAAGTTAAAAATGACTAATAAACTTTTATAGATCATTCACTCTCTTTTTGGAGACCCTGGTTCCACAAATCCACAACTGACAGTATGGATTTGAAGTATTTTGAAAAAACACCGATTTTTTTATGTGTCTAATTTGAATGGCAACTTCATAAATGAGATGTCTCCTAGGTATACCAAACAGGAGCAAGGAAGCTTAAGTTTGAGCCCTTTGTTCTATTTGGAGGTGTAGACAGTGCATTCAAATTATTAAATTGGAAAAAAAATTAGAGCTAGGAATGGTGATGCACACCTGTAATCCCATTGGCTTGGGAGGCTGAGGTAGGAGGGTTGCACATTCAAGGTCAGCCACAGCAACTTAGTGAGGGCCTAAGCAACTCAGTGAAACCTTGTCTTAAAATAAAAAATAAAAAGGACTGGGGATGCTAGGCACAATGGCACATGCCTGTAATCTCAGCAATTTGGGAGCTGAGGCAGGAGGATTATGAGTTCAAAGCTAGTCTCAGCAGATTAGTGAGGCACTTAGCAACTCAGTGAAACCCTGTCTCTAATTAAAATATAACAAAGGGCTGGGGATGTGGCTCAGTGGTTAAGTGCCCCTGGGTTTAATCCTCAGTATCAGAAAAGAAAGGAAGGAAGAAAATATCTAGAGCTGTGGGGTAATATGTCTTGAGATATTGATATTCTGAGGAAACCCAAGTGAAGACATGCGACTCAACTTTAGGTTGGTGGTGCCAAAAGGAGTTGGTGGTCATTAAAGCCACAGGAATTAATGGAGAGTTTACAAGGTGATGACCTCAATCCCATTTTTCAATTTTTTTCTCTGGGACACTAAATTCCAGAAGAATCCCTGCAAAATATTGTTTTTCTCTTTTAATCTGCCTCTTAAAAATGTTGTAGCTTAGCCAGATGCAATGATGCATGCCTATAATCCCAGCGTCTTGGGAGGCTGAAGCAGGAGGATCATGAGTTCAAAGCTAGCCTCAGCAACATTGAGGTGCTAAGCAACTCAGTGAGGCCCTGTCTCTAAATAAAATACAAAATAGGGCTGGGGATGAGGTACAGTGGTTGAGTGCTCCTAAGTTCAATTCCTGATACACCTCACCCCTGGAAAAATGGTCATAGCTTAGCCAGGTATGTGGTACACACTTATAATTCTAACTACACAGAACACTTAGGAGGAACGCAAGCTCCAGGCCCTGCTTCACAGTAAAAAGGGCTGAGGAGGTATCTCCGTGATAGAATGCTTGCCTAGCATGTACAAGACTCTGCGTTCAATTGCCAATACTGCAAATTTTTTTTTTTTACAAAATTAATTCATTATCTACTGCCAAAATATTTTAATTCATGATCACACCTTGGTGGTAATTGCGGAGCACAGTGTTGCTGAAATGGATCTCACATGGTCTTAGGATGTCCAGCAGGGCATGTAGCCACTGCCTACCTGGTGTCTCATAACTGCCCAGGCCATGCTCAGTGGTCAGATTGGTGATCCTTACAAGGGCTGCCCACAAACCAGACTCACTGGCAGCGTTCCAGTTGTACTTTTAGTCGTTTATGTGTTTCACTGGGAAACAATGGCTTAGAGTCTTGAGCTGAAATTGCAGATGTTTGTACACTCCATTCCTTAATCCACACAATGAAAGGAAAAACCAAAAGGATGTATTCAAAAAATACTGAGGCTAATCCTATCTTGTTCTGATTATGTTTTTCTGGAATTAAATGATCTGAGCTCTAGAAATACCAGAATAGATAAAGTCTGGAGCATTCTTGATTGGTCAGTTTGAGATCTACTGGAAGAATTTAAAACCTCAGCCCGTGTCTGTGCCAGTTTCTGATGCTTTAACTTGACTTCTCCCCACATTTGGGAGGATGTCACCAGGAATGGGCCTTGACTCATGATTGTCATCTTCTATGTTTCATTTGATCTGTTTTGCAGCGCTCTCCTTGTTTTGGGGGGTGGGAGGTGGGGTTTGTTGTATTTAAAATTGTTTCATATTCATATATCTATTCACATGATCATTTGCAGTTTTTAATAACTTCACTGAATCCCATTGAATTGTACCGGATTCACTTAACCCTTTCTGCTGTGGTTGGACATTTAGACTGATTGAATTCTAGTTCTTATTTAGATTCAGTTAGAAACTAATAACATTACCTGCTTTTCTGTCTGTCTGTCTCTCTGTTGAGTGTTTCCTTGGGATATAGTCTCCAAAGGGGGAATTGAAGATCAAAAGATCAGGATGGTTTTATAGAGCTATGGCTTATTGTCACGTAGCCAGCAGGCAGTGGCCCTCGCAGGACAGAGCCCAGCAGCGGTGGAGGAGGTGTGTTCTCCAGCCACTCTGCTCAGTGCTGTTCTGTCATTGAGCCTCTTACTGTTTAAAAATAGGTAAACAGTTACAGATGCTTCTGGGGTGATGGTGAGGTTATGTCTCCATCTTCCCAATTGAACTGAAAGCGGAGTAAGTTGAAGGGCATGATGAATACCCTAACTCAGAACATCCTAGCTGGGCAGCGCAGTATGCTGTGGAGCGTGGCTTGTTTGCTGCTGCCCAGCATCGCTGGAGAATATCAGTCATAGTATACATCACTTGCCTGGGAAGGGATCAAGATTCAAAATTCCAAATACGGTTTTGGCACCAAGGCAATGTCAAAAAAAAAAAAAAAAAAAAAAAAGCCTAGGTTGAGGACTGTCTGTCCTTTGGTTCATGCTTCTTCAGTTATTTAGTGCGACTAAACTCCTCGTGTTGGCTTTTCAGGGACCTTTCCCAGTATGCATGATGCGTAGGTGAAGTGCTGCTGCAGGGTTACCACTTGGCTGTGTCCTTCTCCTTCCTGCTTTTCTCCCTTCACTCCTGAGCTGTTTGTTAAATGGGGTCATGTGACCAATGATGACACATGTATGTGTCATAATACAAGATTTTATTGCTATTTTGGATTATAACTGTCCATTATATTTGTCATAATTTTAAAATGTTATTTTATTCCCTTTGTATTTGTTTTGTTACTTTTTATTAAGGAGGCTTTAAATATTCTTTAAAATATTTAAATCCACCTACCATGACCCTTATGATACTATTCCATTTTTAATAGTCATGAATTTATCTCTTTGCTACAGCTGGGATAAATATACTGTCCTTTCTTTTTTTATTGCTTTTTGTGTTTAATTAGTTCATTGACCAATTTGGAAAGGATTATCATACTAGGTGAGTTATGGACATAATATACTTTTCTTTATATTGATATCAGGTTGTTCTACCAGCATTTATTAAGTTCTAATTCCTCCATCCATTACTGTGAACCTTAGTTGTGTTTTGTTTGCTATATCCTAAGGACTTATAAGTGTTTAAATCTATCTCTGGAATCACTATTTTATTAGAGTCTTTGTCCTGGCCTTGATCCAGCAAAATTCAGTTTTGATGAAGATCACTTTATAATATGTCTTAAAATTTGATTATTACATCCTCCTCCAATCTTCTTTGGTATTATTGTGTATTTATTTTTCCTTATTAATTTTGCTAGTGATTTATCACATCCTAGAGTATCCTAGCAGGAATGTAATTGTTATTATGTTAATCTATTTTTGCTTTATGGACTAATGTTACTGACATTACCGTGAATTTTCTAAATTAGGAGCAATGGATATAACTTTGTTTACTTAGGGGTTCTTTTATTTTTTTCCATTTTATATGTATATTTTATATCAGGGACTGACCCCAGGGATGCTTAACCATTGAGCTACATCCCCAGCCCTTTTCTTTTTTTTTTATGTTTTTCAAACTTCTGTTTTGAGAAAGGATCTTGCTAAGTTGCTTAGGGCCTTGTTAAGTTGTTGAGGCTGGCTTTGAACTTGCATTTCTCCCGCCTCAGCCTCTTGGGATGCTGAGATTTCAGACATAGCCACCATGCCCGGCTCCAATTATAATTTTTTATCTTACTAAATATCTTATTTAGCTATATAAATTCTCAATTTTTTTCCCCTCAGAATTGAGAAAAGCACCATTTATTGCCTTTTCTGACTTTATATCATGGGCATACATTGGGTTGACTTTTCATTTTCTGTTTACCTAACTGGATCATTTAAACAAAAGTGAAGTTCTATTACTGCCTTTCTTTCTTTCTTTCTTTCTTTCTTTCTTTCTTTCTTTCTTTCTTTCTTTCTTTCTTTCTTTCTTTCTTTCTTTTTTGAGAGAGAAAGAGAGAGAGAATTTTTTAATATTTATTTTTTAGTTTTCAGTGGACCCAACATCTTTATTTTATTTTTTATGTGGTGCTGAGGATTGAACCCAGCGCCCCGTGCACGCCAGGCGAGCGTGCTACCACCGCTTGAGCCACATCCCCAGCCCCTATTACTGCCTTTCTTATATTTATTGTCCCTTTCTTTTTCGTCTTATCCTGAAGTATTTTCTATTGCAAAGTGAAACACTGAGATTAGGCTGTCTACCAAGGTAACTAATAGCCACTTGTGATTTATTGAAATTTTGTCCAGTTGTACAAAAATAATTATTTCCATTATTATAAAAAGTCCCAACGGTTAGCCCTGCTCTAGAACTTCTTATGAAATGTTTGCTACAGCCCCCCAAATTCATATGATGTAAATGTTAAGCCCAAACTCTTAAGACTGGGGAGACTCTGAAATCAAGTGTTTATTGAACTGTTTCAGATTGTAGCCAGGAAGGGACCAGGTCCTGGGACAAGGTCTCACAACTATCACCAGCAGCGGCAGGGCTCGAGAGCCCCTGAGCTGAGAGTGTTTTCACAGTGAAAATCTGGAGAAGGAAAGCCTACATTGTTTACATTGAGTGGGCTGTAGATAAGAAGGGTGGGATAATGTGAAGCAGGGCCGGCTTTGGGATTGGTTGGGGTTAATAGTCCAGAAAGTTTCAAGAGGACAGGATGGTGCCTGGTGGTCACCATGATGGAATGTAAGTCAGCATTTCAACACACGTTCAAGGAATGTGACACAGTGTTTTGCTGGTTTGCCTGGAAGCTGTTAGCTAGTTAACTTTTCTCCTCTCTCTTCCTCGCCATCCACTGGCCCTTGTAATTTAGTTCATCTCAGAATTTTTTCTTTCCCATCAGAAACTTACTCTCCAAATCATCTGTTGATGGTATTTGGAGGTGGTTATTTGGACATAATTAGGATTAGATGGTGCCCCCCCCCCAATGATGTGAGTAGTAGTTTTGTAATAAGAGGAAGTACAGCCGAGTACCCACACACCTACCCTCCTGCCATATGAAACACTCCTCCATGTTCTGATTCAGCAAGAGGGCCCTCACCAGATGTCAGCACCTTCATCCTGGATTTCCCAGCCTCCAGAACTATAGGAAGAAATTTCTTTTCTTTATAAAGTACTCAGTCTACCATGTTCTGTTATAGCAACAGAAAATGGACCCAGACATACATTAAGAATAATATTAAAGCTCAAATTTAAATCTGTAATTTTCTTTATCTTATAGAATAGTCTCCTTTCTGGTTTTGAAACATTCTTATAAAGAATTAATGTTGACTTCCAACACTGCAACAACAAAAGATTTAATGTTGAAATGTTATTGATAGCCTTCTCAGTATCCACCAAAATAATTCTTTTTGTTGGGAGGGCAGTTACCAGGCATTGAACCCAGGGACATTTAACCACTGAGCCACATCCCCAGCCCAATTTTATATTTTATTTAGAGACAGGGTCTCACTGAGTTACTTAGTGCCTCACTGTTGCTGAGGCTGGCTTTGAACTCTCGATCCTCCTGCCTCAGCCTCCCAAGTTGCTGGGATTATAGGCGTGTGCCACCACGCTTGGCTAATAATTCTTATATTTAAAAAATATTTTTTTTTTCTGTCAAAGTTTTGAACTACCCTGATGATTTCCCTCTGTGGAGCTAGCACTATCTGTTTAGGATCACTATTTTCAAAATAGTTCCCTTTCCTTTATAAACAATTTTATTTATGATTTTTAAACTATATTTTTTTAATAAGACAAGCCTACAATTTACACTCTCTCTCCTTTGGTGTTTCCTCGTGAGGTGTTTTAGATCAAGATCTTATTTGCTTCCTATTTATAATCCAGCGTAACGTATAATCTTCCCGACATCTTACAGCCATTTATGTAACTAGTATTTGAAAATTCGGAGAATCCATTAGGGACTTTCTTTAGAAGTATTTGGAGGGGATAGAATTTTTCTCTAACAGTTCCTTTGACATGAGCCTACTCATGGTTTAAATTTTTTACCAACTTATTTAGTTCAACAAGCACTATTGAATAGAAACCATCTATAAAACATTAGGCCAAGTGCTGAATGTCAGGAAGAATACAATATTGGCCATCAGAGGATGGGAATTCTTATAGCCCCCTTTTCTTGGATTCTTCAAGGCTGCCTCTCTACCTTTTGGTTTTCCCCACTGTGTTTCCCAACATGAGTCCTAGCAGATCAGCCCTGTCACTCAGCACTTTGTAGAGGATGCCCCTTTTTTCTACACCATTCACTCATCCCAAGGACCCACCCAGCATTTCTGTCTTTATGATTCTCCCCCAGTGAGGTCTCCCTGCTTGCCTTTTTATATTCTCCTTAAGTGTGTCTTTCATTTTGGCCAATAATTATCATAGCCTTATCATATTACCTAATTACCTCCTATGTCATTATGTGCATCTCATGTGTCTGACATCCCCCTAGGGGTGGGGCCGGGGGAGTTTCAGGTCTTCTATTTGTTTTGTTCAGCAAGCACCATCCACTATACAGTGCAAAGTATGTGGCAGACATTAAAAAAATACTTATTAAATAAATATGTTGGCAGATTAATCATTCTCAGTTCATTTCTAGGCAAAATCAGGAGACTCTGTGGCCAGAGTCCGTTTTTATTATCTTTAATAAACCAGTGTAAGCTGTTTGGAGAAAAAGGCAGAGGGTTTCCCCAGGGGACCACACTCATCTTCCAGGCTGGTTGCTTCAGCCGTCCATCCCCATTCTTTCCGCAGATGGTGTACTCGAGTGCCTCACCTGTGCTAGGTGTGGGCGGTAGGGGGCTGAACAAAGTCAACTTCTTCCCTGGCTCCATGGTGTTCACAGTCTAACAGGGAGACTGGACTCAAACAAGTAGATGAACAAATATATAATTACAGAATGTGCCAAGTGCTGCAAAGGAAAGAGAATATCATGCATAACTAACGTTAACCTGGACTTTGAACAGGACCTCTGTCAGATTAGGGAGTGACATTTAAGCTGAGAACTGAAGAATGGGTCATTAATGAAGCAAAGCTAAGAATCCAGTCAGGAAACTACACATGCAAAGGTCCTGAGGTGTGAAATTGCTTAGTGGCTTTGAGAAACCACCAAACGCTAGTGTGTGACTGGGGCCTGGTGAGTAAGCAGGCAGTGGTCTGGGATGAGGCAGGTCCTGATCCAAGGACCCTTATGGTCCAGGGCTGGGCATTTGGGTTTTAAGCAATCGGATATATAGTTTTTAAGGTTTTTCTAAGTTGGCTTATGTGCTTAGTTATGGTCCAAGCAATAAACATCTACTATCTCCTTTCATACACAGATCATCTGTATGCCTTAAGTACTATTAATATGCCCATTTCCCAGTTGAGGAAATCAAGGCTGAGAGATGATTAGAAGCTAATCTGGGGTCACACAGTGTGTTTGTGAAGGGCCCAGGATGTATCCAGGTTGTCTTGAACCTCCTGAGTCTGCACTCTGGCCACTGCCTGGCCTTATCACAAGATCCTGTGGCCCCTGTGTAGTTGGTGGGGCTGGGCATTTGTAGGAATCGGCAGACAAGCTAGGAGGCTATATCAGCAGCCCAGGTAACAGGTGAGAGGTCACAGCTTGGACCAGGGCTGCTGATTGGAGAGAAGTGGATATTCTGAGGCAGCCAGGGGTCAGAGAAATATATGTGGGAATGAATATGTGTGGTCCATTTAATCTAAAATAAAAGGCTTCAAAATTGCATTTTAAAGAATTTAGAAAAGAAAATAATAAGCTAAAGCACAGCATGCAAAGGGAAATAAAAGCAGGATCAGAAATAAAGAAGCCAACTAATACGATAAGCTTTTTCATTTTAATTAATACAGTAGAAAAAAACTGAATGAGAAAGGAAATATAATTATTATTAAAAATTTTGTCATTTGTATGGAACATTATTTATAGCTCCTCGCTGCATTAGCTAAGCAAGCTGGAACAGATACTCAGATAGCATGAGATAATGAAATTGGTCAACAATTTATTGCCATTAAATCTGATGTGAGATCTACTGCCCTCTGTGTGGCCTACTCTTTAGCTTTCCTCCCTGCCTGTTCAAGTCTGATCACTCTTCATGACCCTGCTCAAATCCCTTCCTGAAACAGAAAAATAAAACCATCAACGTGAATACATCATTATTTTGGCTCAAACCAGCAGTTACCAGCAGTGAAGATGGCCTTGCAGGAGTTGTGGCAAAGGGTTGGTTATGCTCAGTTTTCCTTGCTGATGAAGACAAGAATGGGCTCAACCTATTTTAGACTCATTTTTTAAAGTGAGTTTGGGCTAAAAGCATAAAAATTTGGTTGTCTAGAAAAATTTGTCAGGTGGCTCATCAACAGGATGAGATAAAGTTGAAACAAACCATTTGTTGGCAGATATAGGCCCTTAGGTTAAAACTTCCAGTATGGCTACCATGTTACTCACTTCTGTTCTCTTGAGAAAGGTGAAGGATTGGTGGTTAGAAGTGAATTGCCATCAGGGTCTCAGGAGGGAAGCTGTGCCCAGTTTGCAGGGCATGCACCTGGAAATTTGTACAGTGACATGGGCAGAAGAACTGCAGAACTGGAAAAGCAGATCCACCACCTCACCCCAAACCACCCCATGTCCCTCTTCTCCAAGACTCCCTTATTCTAGAATTCTTGCCACATGTGGAAAGTTTAACAGTTAAGACAGGGTTCCCTGCCAGCCGGTGGGACAGCCCTTTTAAATGTTCTCTAGGAGGACAGGGCAGTTTCCAGAGCAATGGCCAAAGGCAGGTAGAGAAGTAGGGTCTAGGTGGAGTCTTCACTATGTGCATTGGCACCACCAGAGTGGACATCTTAGGAAAGCATTCTTGCTTTTTTTTTTTTTTTTTTTTTTTTTTGGTACTGGGGATTGCACTTGGGCATTCAACCACTGAGCTACATCCCCAGCCCTATTTTGTATTTTATTTAGAGACAGAGTCTCACTGAGTTGTTTAGCTCCTTGCCATTGCTGAAGCTGGCTTTGAACTTGTGATCCTCCTGCCTCAGCCTCCCAAGCCACTGGGATTACAGGCATGTGCCGCTGCGCCCTGCTAGCGTTCTTACTTTTATATACCATGTGCAAGCTACTCCATTTTCCTTTTTCTTATAGAATTTCTCATACAAAAGAAAGGAAGGAAAGTAGTTGGGAAGTTGGAGAAGAGACAGAGAAGGAATATCTAAATGCTCAGCCTGTTTGGTGCCTCTTGCATGCACACCTGGGTGCATCACCATTACTGAGCCAGGTCAAGCCGGGTCCAAGGCACAGTCTCAGGGTTCCTTCTTTGGACAGGCAGTCTCACATTCACAGATGCTGGTGTGTCTTTGTATCATGTATCAGTGATGCAGTGTCCCTGGCATAACATCTGGCACGTATTTGGAACTCAGCAATTCCTGGCCTTCACATGACTATCACTGGCATCATTATGAGATGTCCGTGCATCTTGGTTGGCACAGGGTCTAACTCAGAGGACAGTCTCTGGATGCAAGTTGACCAATTGGCTAAATGAATCTTTGAGTGCCTAGTCTACTCAAGGCACCTTTAAAAGTTTTAGAGAAAGCTTCTGCTACGACCTCTGTCTAAACCAAGACAGGGCATCAGTAAAAACTATTGTAAATTGAAAATCCCACATGGGTATTATTTGCTAAGTGAATTAAAATGGGAGAAGCTCCAGGGATTTGAGGAAAAGGTAAATCTGGTGGGTTGGTAGGGTAAGCACGTTGTATATTAATCTAGTATCTGATCAGGTTCAGAGTTTTAAAAATACCTTTGAAAGAACAAACCTCTGCCAGAGGCATGCGTTTGCTCGCACCCTCATTCATGAACATGTTAAATTCATGTTTAACCACTTCTTCAAAAAAAGTATGTATGGAATGCATATGTGAATCTGTTATCATTTTACTGGTATAAAAGATGTGTAGCACATAATTCACAAATAATAATAAATGATCCAATACTCTTTATTGTCATTTCTATGTGGAAAGTTGATTCTCACAGTGTTTTTGTTGATTCCTGTTGAGCTCTTGCTCCCATAGCTAACCTATGGTTGCCCTTTAGCCACGACCTGACAAGGGGAGTTTCATCCCAGTCTACAAACTCTTTCCCAAGACATTGTCATTAAATCTGATATGTGATCCTCTCAGCTCCTTTTCACCTTTGTGCACATGATATGTATTAAACTAAAACCTCCTTCCGCTTCAGCCCTGACTATGGTTAGAGCGTCACCTATTCACCTGAGCTTGAGCACCTTCCATGTTTTCAAATACTGGAGGAGTCGTTTCCTTTTCTTTAAATGTTATTCACAATGTAGTGGCTACAGACATGACTCACTTTTAAGTTTAATCTGACCTGACATTTCCTCTTCACTTTCTTAAGACTAGGTAATCAACCCAGCAAGAAATCAAGTCCTGATGTTGCAGTGTGTGCCAATTTCTAAGGTGTAAATACTTCCACTGTTGTCCATTTTGTGGTCTCTCTGGATGTACAATGGGAAGAGGTGTACAGTAACAAGCCACTATGTGATCCTTCTCCCATGTAGATACAGTAATATACTCTCACAATCACAGTTGATAATAAAAGTAGTGTAAGTGATGAGTTTTGAGTATCTATTACATTTTTGTTTTAAGTATACAGTAGTGTCCCCCCCCCCCCCGCCTTCACAATTTTTCTTTCCACTCTTTCAGGTACTTACTGTTAACCATGAAATATTAAGTGGAAAATTCCCAAAATAAACAATTCCTGAAAGTTTTCAATAAACAATTCATGCCATTTTGCATAGCATGATGAAATTAGTGCCATCTTGCTCTGCCCTGCCTAGGATATGAATCATCCCTTTGTCCACAATATCCATGATGTATACATTACCCCCTCATTAGGCACTTAGTAAATGTCTTGGTTATCAGACTGACTGTCACAGGATATTGTGCTTGCTTACAGAGTTTAGTACTCTCTGTGGTTTTAGGCATCCTCTGGAGGTCTTAGAATATAAACATATCCTTTATGGATTGGAGCTACGTACTTTAAGTTATTTACTTGCAAGTCAATATTTTAAGTATTAATAATGGCTGTGTTTTAAAACTGGCTTACTGAATTTCTGAACATTTGATATGTGAGCTTCTGGGAGCCAGCTTTGATTCACCCATTGCCCTTATTACTCATGAAGGTAAAGTGTCCTCTTTGGGTGAAGAACACTGTACCTCTACTCCCCTTGCCACTCCCACTCCTGCACCTGCAGGTCTTAGCTGCTGGCACTGCCTGCATACACAGAGGCTCACT
Organism: Ictidomys tridecemlineatus; assembly: GCF_052094955.1. Taxonomy (NCBI): domain Eukaryota; kingdom Metazoa; phylum Chordata; class Mammalia; order Rodentia; family Sciuridae; genus Ictidomys; species Ictidomys tridecemlineatus. Next base: position 49,807,009 of record NC_135480.1, on the reverse strand, counting down.
TCTTTCCTGAATCTGATACGGAGCAAGCTGGCGGGGAAGGTGGGTTTGGCATGGATCTTGCCTAAACTTCATTACTTACCCTAATTATTTAATGTATTCACTAATAACTACAGTTCATTCTTATTTCCTTATATCTTTCTTTGCCGAAACAAAGAAGGGTCCTGTATGGCTGCAATGGAGGCTATTTATGAGTAGATCTCTGAGGCAGCAGTCCACTGAATTACCCTAAGTGTTCTTCAAAAGCTCCCTCCTGACCTCACCTAAAAGAAATCCAAACCTGTCGGACAGGTTGGAGAAGTTTGCAACCCCTTTTTCCCTTCAATCATGCCACAGGAACAAAGAGGCACACTTCCTAATCGCAAATGCACACACTTTTATCAGCAGAACAAATATTTATTGAGAAATTTGACCAAAACAAGCTCCTCCTGGCCCCACCCTCAGCCTTATTTTCCTTTCTTAGGCAATATCCCTTTCACACAGATGTGGAAAAACCGTCAGCTGGGAGGGGGAGTAGCTGGTCTGTCCAGCTCCCAGGGCTGACTCACAGCAGTCTATTTTTGTACTGGTTGATAAATAATCAATTCCCAGTGCCCCTGCCAGAGCCCCTCTATGGGCAGCCTGCCCCTCCCAGAGCCCTACTGGGTACCCCCCCAAATCAGGCATAGGCAGGTGCTTCTAGACCCTGCTCTGGTATCTGACTGGCCAAAATTTCTGTCACCTCTGCTCATATCCTCCAGCCATGGGCTTGGGCCACCGACCCTCACTGAGCCCTCACTCCAGACTAAGCCAGAAGCTCAGGCCCCCTCGCAGCTGAGGGAACCATCTTGTTTTTAATAGAGAATAGGCACCGGTCTCCAGAATCCCAGGCCCCTCCACTGATGTGTCTCCCTGCATCTCCAGTCCTCCACCCATGCCCAGGTGGCTTCAGTCACACCCACATCCCAGTTGGTTTAAACAGGTCTCTGTGCTCTCACCCACCCTGGCAGGCCACCTGTCCCATACTAGGCTATTACCATCTGTTGGGCCTTCTAGAAGCTTACTCTCTGCCCAGTCAGGCTTCCTGTCTGTGTCCAGGTGCCTCTGAGATGGGTGCCACCTTGAGGCCCACCCTGATACCCATTGCTCTTCCCAGTTTGCTCCTCCCTGAGACACCTTCAGAGCTCAGCTACTGTGGTTTCTCGCTCTTTGGGACTGTTTCCCATCTTCTGCCATTGGTTCGAAATCTCATCAATCACACCAACATGGCAGCTGTTGGACATTCCCCACTTTCCCTGCTCGGGCTATAGCCTTGGTCCTCATAGAGATGGGAACACTAGTTTTCATCTGGGTTACCCTGTCCATTTGATGCAAATCATAAAAGAAATGGAACCTCCTTCTGCAAAGGGAAGGGGCTCTGGGAAAGGGGCTGTAATGCTATCAATATCCAATCATAGGATCATAATAAAATCACATTTCCAATCAGCATGAAATTTCACCTACTTTGTTTTAGGTTGTGAAACTACTACTGCAGTTGAATAATTGAGTCTTTCCCCCCCCCTCATTATTTTTTTCTTGTCTGTCTCTAAAAATATTGCTCACAGATGTTTCAGAATTTATAGTAAAAGTAAATTCCAATAAAAGACCTACTAATTAAATTATTTAGCCTGGTTAACCCTTTTAAAAAAAGGGATGTGACTATTTAGGTCAGGCATATCTCCCAGTTATCATTCCATGAGATAAATATGTTGGGAAATGAAGAGAATACACATAGACGTGAATATCTTTTTATCTAATTGAAGATGAATGCTGAATTTGGGGAGCTGAAGTAGAATGAGTCCAACTCGCTTTGAAAGAGATTTATGATCATGGCCTATGATGTCTCCCAAGGGCTCTGCTGGTGACCATTAACTCCTTCAACTCCACACTCCTCCTCCTTGTGCATCCAGAAGAGACAACTTGCAGGGTGGATAGAAGGAAGGCTGTTGAAGCTTATTTGGCAAGTCAACAAAAGAAAACCAAAAAAGCAACTGCTCATCTGGACCTCTGGAGTTTAAACTAGTTTGACAAACTAAGAGCCACATCCTACATTCTATTACGTGTATCTTGAGCCAGCCGGTCTTCCATTAGGCTTTCATGCTGTCTTTCTCTGTTTAGATCATCAGGGTTTTCTAGAATCTCTTTAAAAGGGGATACTTAGTCCAAGTTCTAGCACAGTTGAATTTAGACAGCCTTGTTTGGAAGCCAGAAACAGCCATTGTATTTGAGCTTCTTTTCTACCATGACCTCTGAAAACCCATTCCCAGAATGCTGACGCTTATATTCGCCCTGTGGTTTCAAAGGAAATCATGGCTAAAAATGAGGGCTCTGTTATAGATGTGACACTGGAAGATGCCTGGTTTTAAAAATTACAAGGTGTATTAATTTGAAAAGTTTTGATGGTTTTAATCCCCGCACAGGGAGCTGGGGAGAGCTAGAGTTCTTAATGGCTAACTTGAAGAATAAACTACACTTGAACTTCCAGGTCAAATGCTGAATTCCATCTGCAGGTGGGAATGCTGCACCTCTGAGAAAGGCCACGTTCCATTTGGAACCATTTGGGGAACCTTACCCATCTGAAACTTTCCCGGAATCTCTTATCATTAGCTCCCCACCCAAAGGATGAAAAACACCATCTGATTTGCAATACTCCCAATCTCTTATTTGAGTTTGCAACTTTCTTGGATAACAGATGGCCCGAAAATGTGTAAGCCCAAATAGAAGCAAGCATGGGCTTTGCTGCTTCTTCCACTGGTGCCAGTTGCTTTTGGGAATGAAAATTATGTAAATGATCCCTTGGCTTGAAGTGGGAGAATCAGAAACGAAGGAAACAACCCTAGCCCTTGAGAGTATTTTAGTTTGGGTTGTGTATAGGATTTTTTTTTTTAAGCTTTTAATGTTTCCTTTTAAAGAGAAAGAAGAGAACAGGCATTTAGTAAAAACATTTAAAAAGTTGCTCATTCACAAAGCTTGCCGAGTTTCACCAGCAGCCAGCCTAGAATCAGACAGAACTTGAGATTGCCAGAGACCTCAGAGGCACTAGTCTAATCGACTTGAAGAGGGAGGAAAGGATTCTTAAGTCAGAGACCAGAGAAGGGCCTGGGCTTCTCTAGGTTTGGCATCTTTCTTACCTCAAGGAGTTAAAAGTCTGGGCCTGGGCGTGATCAGCCAGATGGTCTTTAACAGTAACAGGGTTCATATTGTTTAGATTATCCTGTTGCAAGTACCGTGCCTCGTTTACCTTTTATGGAATAAAGTGTGGAAAATTGACCACAGATGTAAGTAACCAAGAATGACGAGGAAGCTGTTGTTACCAGGCCTATCCTTTTCTCTCCAACACGCCTGATCCCGCAGATAAAAACAAAGAGCAAAATGTGAAGCAGGCCGAGAACTAGCTCGCCTTAAACTCCAGAGCTCAGCTCTGAGCACCCTTCACGTGCCATTCTATGCGTGCATCCATCCGAGGCTGGCCCTGAGACTTGTGAGCAGCCTGCTCTCAAATTCTGAGTTTCCAAGTGCCCTCGAGTTAAAACATCAGACCACATCAGCAGTTTTTCCATCTGGGCTTGAAAGGCAGGGGGGCGGCAAGGCCCGTGTCCATGGGGCAGTTTTGTGGCCTTGCATTCTCTAACAAAAGAAGGGAGTAACATTTTGGAGTCTGAAGAGCATGGATCAATTCTGCATTCCTGTTGCTTTGATTGCTATCTCAGCTGCAGGGCTGGCCAGATTCATTAGAACTAGGCCCTTGTTATATTTCTGAGCTTTACAAAAGCAACAACCACCCAGACCTGGGTAGCCTGGGAAGGAGCGTGTGGAGACAGGCCTGCGAGCTCCTTTACAGCAGGCTTTTTAGGATTAGGAAGGCATTAAGGCCTTCTTAAACCCTCAGAGGACAGTGATAACCTAGGCTTTATAAAGTCCCTTTGTCTTCTCTCACTTCCGTTTCTCCTCCCTCTACAGCTCTGTGCTCTATTGACAGGTCAGGGAGTTTTGCCTCCCGCCCTTCTTGGTGGCACTGGCTGCCTCTGCCAGTAACCACAGCCAGGGGATTGCTTCCTGCTCTCAGGTCTGCGGCAGGCAGTGAGGGTCAGAGGTACCCACTGAAACAGCAGTGGGCTCTCCTGGACAGTGGACGCTGTTTCTTGGGGCAGGCTACTGGCTTGCCTTCTCTCTTTGTGGCACCCAGCGTGAGATGGGATTCCTCCCCTGATCGCATATAGTTTCTGTCTTCTCATCCAACTCAGCTCCCCTCCTGCCAAACCCCCTACTAATCTGTATCACCAGGCACTCTCTCTGGAGTTCTGGATCCACTGCCAAAAAAAAACCTCCCTAACATCCAGCATCTGTAACCCACTCCTGTTCAAAGCCTGGACCTGACCCGGGATGCCACCGTCTCCCCAGGTTTCCCCGCCTTTCCATGCACACTCCAGCTGACGGCTCCCCATGCCCTTTGAAGCTACTCTTCCTTGAAGCTGAGGTGCCTGGTGCACCCACACCTGCCTGCCAGGGTCCCCAAATGCTCTTGGTGCTCATTGAGGACTTGAGCACTGGGTCTCCATCTAACACTCCTCTTTCCTTCCTTGTGAATTCAACAGCCACCCTGTTGACTTAGCCACCAGCCACACACTCCCTGGCCTTCACAGCCACTGCACCAGTGGCTTTGCTCCCATGGCTCACATCTGGGTCTCGCTGCCTCTGAACACGTGTCCTCCCTGACCACCGCCTTCCACTCCACTGTTTCTCCTACTCTGCAGTTCTCCACAAGCCTTGCTCTTCAGCCTCTAGTGCCTCACTCCCTGTCCTCCCAGACCCTCAGTCCCCTCCCAATCCAGCTGGGTCACCTGTTGGTTCTCCTAGCTAGAGTAGCACCCTAGGTTTCCCCCCACCACCTGCAACCCCTTTTGTCCCTTCACTTCTGGCACTGAGCAGTTGCCACCGGGAGTAACTCAGCAGGCTTTCTTCCTGAGCCTACTCCCTGTCTGCCAAATGCCACCCCTGCACCTAACATCACCCACCTGCAGTGTCTCCATCTCTCCCCAGTCCCTTCTTAGCTCCCTCCCACCCCTCCCCACCCCCCACCCCCATATGTTTCGAAAACTCATCTGTAGCCATTGGTGTTTTGCTGCCAATCATACAGCCTCTCTGACTCCCACTCCCATTGAAATTGCTCTGGCCAAGATTACCTGTGTGACCCCTAATTTCCAGATTTTCTTCCTTTCTTTCTTACTTAACCTCTATTCTGTCTTTTTCTTGAAGCTCTCCTCTTCTGCAGTTGTGACAGGCATTTCTTAGGGTTTCCCTCCCCCGGCTTGTACTATTTTCCCTAATGCTTTCTCTCTCTCTCTCTCTCTTTTTTTTTTTTTTTGCAAGTTATTGCTCCCTTAATTTTCACTCTCTGCCCTCTTTCTTCTCCCTCCAGTCAAGATCCTGGTCTGTGATATGGGGACAGTGCAGAGGGTTGTCCATTCCAAAGGCGACTTCTGAACACATCCTCCTTGTTCAACACACATGAGAAGCGAAACACCCCAGGCAACTGATAGTATTCAACAGTGCTTCTGAGGTCATGGGCCTGAGTCCCAGGACTGAAAAGTATTCATGTTGGTGATGATAGCAAGGGTCAGTGTCCCTGGCTCTGAGTAGCAAGCTGTGGGATTAGAGGAGGGTTTGAGCTGCTGTGTTGGATGTTCAAATTCTCCCAGGCCACTGGGGATGCCAGGTGGGCGGTTCCAGAAGCCTGGAAAGGAGCTGTCATTTCAAAAGCTGGCTTTGCTGTAGAAACAGCCTGGGGTCTGGAGTCACTCATTGTATTCCAAGCCCACTCTTCTCCCAACACCGGGTGGCTTCTCCTGACATGCCTCTGTTTTTCTTTGCAAAATAGATAACAGTATCTTTGTTTCGTGAGGATTAGAGATAATGTACTTATTGGGAAGACAGAGACATAATTTAGTCGGAGAGTGGAGCTGGTATGGCGATATTGTCTTAAACCCGACAACCCTGCCAACTCATCAAAAATTATTTATGAGCCTTTTCTCATGCCTGCATGCACTAGTATCAGAGTTGAGAAAGAATTGCCAAAACTCAGCACCATTGAAACCACATACGACAATCTGAGCCCATCCAGTAACAAGTCTCTCATCAAGGTCTCAGTGACATTGGACAATAAGAATTTTGGAAGCCAGGTGTGGTGGCATATGCCTGTAATCCCAGCAGCTTGGGAAGCTGAGACAGGAGGATCACGAGTTCAAAGCCAGCCTCAGCAAATTAGCGAGGCTCTAATTGTGTCTTAAAATTAAAAAGACTGGGATGTGGCTCAGTGCTTAAACATCCCTGGGTTCATTCCTGATACAAAAAAAAAAAATTTAGAGATGGAGGGATGGGTATAGTTCAGGGTGAATAGGACAAATGGTGTGGATGACTTTTGGCTGCCTGGAATAGAAATGGCACCTTTGTATAAAGGGAGTACTAAATGATACAGGCTTCTGTGAAAGTTAGGTAGAGAAGCTAAAATTGATACCAGAGGCCCCATGGAGCCACTGAACATATTTGAGTGAGAATATAATGAGATGGCATTTCAGGAAGATAGGAAGGCAAGGATACAAATGCAAACTATTTCAAAAGAAAAAAAAATTCAAGATAGTGGTGAAGAATTTAATATTGGAGATGAAAACAAGAAAAATGACTTTAAAATGACTCTAGGATTTCTACTGGTAGGTCTCTAAATGAAAGGGAAACTTTTTTGAGTATGGGGTAAAATGTACGTAAGACTTTTTCATCTTAGCCTTTGCATTTTCATTTTAATCTTGTGCTCAGTTCAGGGCTTTGGCATGTTCACAAGGTTGCAGAACCGTCATTACCAGGGGAAAAACTTTCCAGCAACTTGACATTGCTGCAATATCTAAGCGTGTGACCACTTTGCTTGTATTTTATGGGCTGTAATAGTTCAGGATTTTCTAATAGGTTATTTGGTTTTGCAATGTGTCAATCTGCAATGATTTAGAAATAAGAAACAGAGACTGGTTCTTTACTTCAACTAGCTTGGGAAACACTTCCTGGAAGGATAAGAAAGGCACAGGTGGCACAGCTTTTCTGAGAAAGGAGAGGTGAGACATGGAAGAAAGATGTGCTCTCCCTGCCCCACCAGGCAGCTCCTGTCCATTCTGCAGAGCTCACCTCCTGTGGCCCTCCTTTGGAAAAGCCTCTCTCCCTTCCTTCGCCCCCACCTCCTGTGCCTTACCAGAGATAAATCAGCATTCCCGTGGCTGCTGTGCTCTGGACATATCCCCACTGCCACCAGTGTGTCAACTGGCCATCTCCATGCTCACTCCCAAAGTTCTGAGCTCTGGGAGTGGAGGCTATAGCCATGTCATTTCTGTCTCCCGTTGCCTTGTACACCATAGGTGCACAGTAAAGCCTTGCTGAATTGAATGGAAAGAGCAGACTTGGAGAGTGGATGTAGAGAGGATGGTATGTGGGGGTGAAGATAAAGAAAATGGAGGCTGGGCTTGGCATCCAGATCTCCTTCAAGAAAGAGGAGGCATTCTCCTGCCGTGAGTCAGAGCTGTGGGGAAGATGTGGGGGCCTAAGTGCCTCCTGTGTGGGGAGTGTGCAGGGGAGGCGAGAGAGAGGAAGAGAAGAGAGGGCCGCCTGGACTCTGCTTCTGTTGACCTTGTCTCCGCTGCTGATGTTTTCATCCTAGTTTTCCATCAGTATCCATCCACCAAATACACTTCAAAGCTGATGATGCATTAAGTTATTCAACAAAAATTCACTGAGGATGTACCTCCTGCTAGAGACTTGACTTACATTACCCCCTAAATACCCTCTATGGAAGGAATTATTGTGTCCATTTCATGGCTGAGGCTCAGGAAGGTCCAAATATGTCCAAATTAAGGCAACCAGTCAGTGGCAGAATTAGGCTTTGAACCCAGGGCTTGAATCCCCCCTGCCTTGCACAGCGCCATGAAGCTGGTGCTCAAAAAATGTTTGATGGATCAATTCTAGGAAATTTTGGATATCAGCAAGCAAAAAAAAAAAAAAAATAGGAGGGAAGAGATGGTTTAGGGTTAGAGATTGGCCCAGCTGGTTCAGAGGAAGAATGGGGTTAGAGTAGGTACTGAGGAACTGAGGATGACTCATGTCTTCAGGGGGATCTGATGACCTCAGAAAGAGAGAGTGCATGAATAAGACTGTCTGGGATGGAGAGTGGGCAGGTTTGGAGATAGGGCAGAGGAGACCACCTGTTCTGACGCTTAATGAACCAGTGGTTCTGCTCATTCTTCCCCAAGGCTACATGGCAGGAGAGATGGAAAGAGGTCCCAGCTATTTCTAGGAAGGAGCCTCTGGGAAAGACACATGCTGTTTCCCAGTGGCCTTCCATTATGACTCATGGATTTCTCCCTTCTTGGTTCAGCCCTCAGCTTCCATACTAGAGGTCATTGAGATGAAGACGAGTTAACCCAAGTTGGTCTTGGCTACAGTGGGGGGTATACAGTGATGATGCCCAGTGGCTCAGCTGAAGAGACCATGTTTTAGACCTTGTTTGGATGTCTGACTGAACACCAGCAAATACTCACAGCCGTCAACTCCCTAAAGGTTTCTAAAGTCGCACGGTGGCCTGTAGGCCCTATTATTTTGGCTCCCTCCCCCGCTCCCCCTGGCACCTCTCTCCCCTCTTTCCCTATCATTCTCTGGCTTCCTCTGCTCCAGCCCCACAGCCTCCTTGCTGTTCCCTTCACCTGCCCAGTACATTTCCACTCCAAAGCCTTTGCTCCTTCTGCTTCCTCTTCTTGAATGTTCCTACCCTGTATATCTTCATAGCTGGCTCCTTGGCTTCGCTCAAATCTCTGCTCCAGTTCTTTTCTCCTTGCAGCCCCACCCCTGCCTACAGAGGCCTGCAACCACCTATTTAAAAATAGCACTTCCTGTTTCCTTGTATTCCCTTGGCCTGCTCTGTTTTCCTTTCGAACCTGTCACTGCTGGCATAATATATGTATTTGTTTGTGTTTTCATTGTCTCTCGCCTGCACTAGAATATAAACTTCCTATGACAAACTTTTTCTTGTTCATTCTGTGTCCCCAGCACCTGGAACAATTCTTAGCACATTATATGCGCTCAGTTAATATTTATTGGATGGATGAATGACCGGCAGCCAGCTTCTCTCTCAGCAATTTGAACTAAGGGTGCAGTAACTTTTTGGTTAATGATAATTACTGGCCCTGTGAGGTTGGTACAGGACCAGCAACTATGTGTGGGCACATGGAAGCATAGGAAGCTGGTCAAGATGGAAAGAGAAGCTGGGGGAAAAGAGTCCAGGTGTGTCCTGAGAGACAGAGAGAAAGTTTTGCTTCCTGGGGGCTTCTGTCCTTCCTCCTGGGGCCTGACCGTATTTGGATTCCTATGCCCATGAACTTGTCTGGGTGTGTCTGTATTCAGTTTGTTTCTGTAGCTGCATAAGAAATGGTCACAGACTTGGCAACTTAAAACAACGTCCACTTATTATTTCTTGTGAGGGCTGGAAGTCCAGGTGGGCTCAGCGGTCCCCTCAGGGTGGAAGCCCAGTGTTGGAGGCTCAGGGCTCTCCTCTGGAGGTGCTGGGGAAGAAGCTGCTTCTAAGCTCATTCAGGTGATTGGCATGGTTCTGTTCCTGGCAGTTGTAGGACTGGGTCCCCTGTTATTTTGCTGGCTTTTGGCCAGGGGCCACTCTTTCTGATCAGAGGCCACTCCCAGCCCCTTGTCCCGCAGCCTTCTCCATGTCAGCCACAGGACATCAGCACAGGGACTGGGTCTCACCTGAGCCTGTGGGGCTCCCTCTTCTGTTGCCAGCAGGAGAAGGCTCCACTCTTAAGGGCTCCTGTGATTAGGTTAAGCTTAACTGGATAATCTCCTCTGAGTAACTCCAAATCAAAACTGGCACCCCAAATGACCTCTGCAAAATCCTTTCACCAGGTAACCAACCTAACATAGCCAGGACATGGCATCCCATCACTGTCACGGACCTGGGATTAGAGCAGGGAATCTTAAGAGGCCATTTTAGGATTCTGCCTGCCATAGTCTGTCTTTTTTTTTTTTTTTTAATCTTCTTTATTTAATTAGCTCAGGGGAGGGGAGTTCTATTGCTTACAACCAAAGAGTAATGGCTTGACTCTCACAGAGGCCCCAGCCTTGGCAGGGTGGAGGGAGGACTGAAGTTATAAACTTGGCCTTCCTGACCTCTACTAAATTGTGGTTCTTTATTTTTCTTCTGGAATAGAGTTCAGAATAGAGAGATGTGAAAGATTAGACCATCTGCCAGGCTTCATATGCCAAAAATAATGAAAATAGCCCCTTGCCTCTAAACTCTCTGGTCGAAAACTTAAAAAAAAAAAAATGCTTTTCCTTAAGGAACACTCTCCAAGTGAGATCATTGGTGATCCTGAGCCTTTCCCATGACTTAACTGCCGAACAGACGGCCCAGCTAAATCTCACAGAATACACCCGGGGTGACTGGCTAACAGCCGTCAGGCCCTGGGCTGAAATGAGTGGTTTGGGTTAATCCGCACCATGAAGCCGAAAAGCTATTATGTACGTATATTTTCATCCTGAGGTATTATCAAGAAATTCCATATAGAAAGGAATAAACTATGGTTTGGGGATGAAAAAAAAAAAAACCTAAAAGAAAAATGCAAAACAGAGTAAACTCTGTTTCCTACAGATGTAAATCAGAGCAAGTTTTGAAGGCTTTTCATGACTCAGAGAGAGGTCACCGACCAAATCTGCTGAGGGAGGCAAGATGAAACAAAAATGACCACATTTTTATGATTTTTCCCCCCCTCCTGCTGCCATTCGTTCTTTCATTTGCCTGATGTAACACAATTTTCCACAGCACTACAGGAAATCGGAGATGCGGAATTACTATCAAGTTCACTGCCTCACTTCAAAAAATGTCTAGTAACCGTTGAGTATCAGGGAATAGCTTGTGGTAAGCTGGGGGAAGTTGAGGGGATGAAGCTTGCTTTGTGGAGAGTTGCCTGCAGGTTGAAGGATTGTAAGATGAGAGAACCAGAGTTAAAAGGGCACCCCACACACACCAGACACCTCCAACCGTTAGGTGATGAGTAGACCAGTCAGTAGCATAGAGACAGAGGCCATCACCTCTGTTTGGTCACGCTCCTGAGAGCCAGTGAGAAGAAATAAGGAGGCGGTGACTGGGACTGAGGATAAAGGGTCCTGGGTCTTGCATGGTGCCCATGTTGTTGCTATAGAACCAGTTTCTTAACTCTTTGGAGCCTCAGGGTCCAATGGAGATCCTGATACCTACTTAGCAGGGTTGTTACAGAAATAAATAAGATCCATGTGCAAGCTACAGCAACCCTGAAGCAAATGTAAGTTACTGTATTGCATTCATCCTCCTAATAGTATGGAATTGAGACTCTGACCCAGGATGGTGGGTGATTAGTGTCTGACACAAAGGTATGTGAAGCCCAAGAGAGAGATTAAAAACACTGAGAGAGGGGGCTGGGGTTGTGGCTCAATGGTAGAGTGCTTGCCTCACATGTGTGAGGCACTAGGTTCGATTCTCAGCATTGCATATAAATGAATGATTAAAATAAAGGTCCATCAACAACTAAAATAAAAATAAAATACAGAGAGACACTTTTCAAAGTCAGTAAAGTGTAACCCTAGGAGCTTGAGATTACTTCTAAAGGGGGGTGGGAGGGGGAGCCACTATGTAGGGTAGAAGCCTTAGACCCAAGACAGAAAGCCCGTCTGCTTAGATATACACAGGCATACTGTCACACTCACAGGGACAGAGCCCTCATGAACTGTGCACCAGGCTCACCAAGAAACCAGGGGCCAAGCTCAAGTTTGAGGACCTGGGGGATGGGGAAAGAACCTGCCCCTGAAGCTTCAGGAGGATAGAAGGCAGAAGTGAAAATAAAGGCGAGTTCCAAAAGCCATGGGGTAACTTAGGAAGCTGCATCCAGGTGTTTAGGAATGCTTGTATAATTGATTTCTTAAAAGCAACCACCTTAGAGTGCTTTCTCCACAAATGTAGCTTCAAAGGTAGAAGACTGAATTTTTGGTTCTTGGTAACAAGAGGGTGAAGTGTATCCATTTATTTTTGTATTTGACAAGTATTTACTGATGCTTGCTCTAGGCCCTGGGGATTCAGAAATGCAGCCTTGTGGATAAGGGACAGGAACACACAGGGGCTTGGATGGAAGCAGGCGAAGCACCATATTTGTTTTTCCTATCAATGATTTGATGTAATCTCCACTGCCCATTCCCAGCCCTGAGCCTTGCTTCTGGACTTTTTCCTTCTCTTCAACCTTCAAGGTCTAAGTGGTACCCTGTGTCTTCTCCAAAGCCTTACCAGCCCTCTCACCACTTGCTTGTTGTCTGTGTGCCCTTTTTCCTACCTTAGCCTCTACTGAGTCTGGCTCTGTGAGCTGAATGAACTTTGGGGTCCTCTGTGTGTCCCAAACCTGCTTCAGAGGCAGGATTGGATTTCCTTCTCCCTGGTATCTCCTGGCTTGTGATTTCCTCATAAAGAGGGCACATCAGTGTTGCCTGAGTGGTAAGGAGTTGGCAAAAGTAGAATCCAAGTTGTTTATGGGAACATGCAGAAGGACATCAAGCAGGACTGCGAGGCATAGGTCAGTCAGCAGAGAGAAGAAGCACTGCACACTTCCAAAGAGCACCACGAGTCAGCACCATGAAGAAATGGGCAGCCACTAAGGATGGGTGTGGAGGACCAGGAACAGGAGGCCCAGATGATTTGCACCCAGTGCTTATGAAGACTGAACCAGTCTCCATGGATGACAATAGCCTGCTGTGTGTCTCTTCCCACTGAGATGAACCCCAGTCCTGGCCTAGGAAACAGAGCAGCTGGAATGGGGGTAGAACCAGGAGAGGAAATTCAGAATTTCAAAGTGGTAGAGCAGCTGGCCCACAGTGCTGAAGGTCTACCCAGAGTGTAGCAATTCTGCAGTCAGAGGGTGGAGTTGAGCAGTCCCATCCTCCAAAGAAGGGGCTGGCAATGTTGTCAAGCGGGCTGTGGGCTAGGGGGAGGGCTTTATTTCTAGAAGAAACTAGGCTTTTAACCATCACTTGCCCAGAACCAGCTTGGTGATACCGTTTGGGTTTGACAGCATGATTGCATACATGCTGTTCACTGAGGCAGCCTGGACACGGGATGTGTCACTCAATGCACACCTTGAATACAGTTTAATGCAGGGCTTGTTATGAAGGAGTGGACTGAATACTCCATGTTGGGGCTGGGGACCAATGGGGAGTTGTGACCATTCTTAGGCTAGAAGGGGCGAGGCCGGGAATGGTACCCAATTCCAGAGATAAAGAAAAGTGGTAATGGGAGCACCTCCCCAAAGTCAGGACCAATGGCCTTTACTCATGATGACCCCATTACAAAGGGATTTGGAAGTAAATACCCAGCTGCCTGCCCCTCTCTCTCCCGGATTTCTTGGGCTACTTTCTCTTGATCTACTTTCTCTGAAGGCAGAGCACACGTGTGCCCATTGATGCCACCATTCCTGAGCAGGGAGGGCAAAGCAGAGATGGGTTTGGAGGGCCAACACTAAGCTTCCTGCAGATTAACTATTTCTGGATCCTACCGTCTCATGGAACTGACCCTACTGACATCCCACCTGCCCTAGTGAGATTGGTCTCGGGATACGGGTGAGACTGGGACTTAGGCTGAAAACCTCTGTTGCCTAAAGTTGACAGGAGCTGAGAAAAGCAGGGCCTGGCACTGTACCTTTAAAATAACAGCTTGCTCCATACATATGGGGGCCATATGTCCTCAATTTTCCAGCACAGTCTCAATTTCAAATATTCTGTCCCACTTCACCCATAAGAACACTGGCATTTGTTAGATCACATGTTCCAATTTTTGATTCAGAAAATATGGTCACTGTATCCCTATACCACAACAAATGCCAGATGGTTTAAAGAGCTAATTTTTTTAATGGTATACTTATCCCAATTGTTGAGGAAAGACAATTTTCTGACTATTGAAGCAATTGAAGAAATTATCAGTGACAAGTTTGATGGGTTCGATTACTTTTATTAAAAAAAAAAAAACAACTTTTAGGGGTACAAAGAAAATCAAAAAAATGGGAAAAGAGAGGCAATGAATTGGGAAAACAGTTGCAATCAACCTGACAGCTAAAATCTTGATATCCAAATACTTTGGGGGAGTTTTATAAAAATCTAAAAGGGCACAATTAAGATTTTATTGGACAGATGGTCAAAAGATATGAGTAGACCATTCATACAAGAGAAATATTCACTGTAAACAAATCCTGAGGAGGTAAGTTAATAAATTCAAGTTAAGTCAACTGTAGGTTGCCATATCACACCTATTATGTTATCAGTTATAAATAAAAGTTATAAAAGCTAACATGGGAAGAGTTTTGTGGAAACAGATACATTCGTAATTGAAGAAGGCACTAGAAATTATGTTTTTATTTTTCCTCCTAGACAACAGTCTAATGGTATGCAAAAAGATTACAAAAATAATCTTGTACTCTAACTCAACAATAACACTTTTGGGAGTATATCCCAAGGAAATAGCATTTAAGATATATGTACATAGATAAATATTTAATTTTACCTACGTGAGACAGCTCAAATGACCAACAGTTGTACGATGGTGTAAATGTGGGTTGGGATAAATGAGTATTTTATTTATAAAATATCCAATCGGTTCACTTTGTAAAAATGTGGAAGAATACATTTTTTTTTTTTAGTTGTTGATAGACCTTTTATTTTTTATTTATTTGTATGTGGTGCTGAGAATCGAACCCAGTGCCTCACACATTTCAGGCAAGTGCTCTACTGCTGAGCCACAACCCCAGTCCCTGGAAGGATACATTTTAAATGGCAAGAGACAAGAATGCCATGAGAGTGTATAGCAGTAATGGTTATGGTATTGTGAAATCTAGCCTTGTCCAATTGTATGAATCAGGTAGGAATCTAAATTCTGCAGTAGATTGGTTTCCTAGGGTCAAGTTCTGTGTCTGTGGTCTGTGTTCTGTGGTCTCTGGCCCATTGTTTCATTATTGTTGGTTTCAGACATTCAAACTAGAGCAAAGTTTTCTGTAAAACTAGAGATATATAAGAATATGACCCTGACACCTATGGATCTATAGAATAAGTATCAGGTGAATTCTGTCTGCTTCTGTAGACAGGTCCCCTGATGGAGAGCTGCTTCCAGCACCATGTTGTTTGGTTGTCCCTGTGCCTCTGCTCTGTCTTAGAGGTGACACAGGAATACTCAGGCACCTGGCTATAATAGATGATGAGGTTCCGTCTACTAAACCTAATAATATTATATAGCTGTTTATACTTGACTATAAAATTGTTTCAGGTCCATCTGTGTAAAGATCAATCTAATGACACCCCTCACTGCAGGGAAAAGCATATACAATCTCTAATGTATAGTTTTTGTGGTATTTTAAAAGCCTTAAATACTTATCTGCTAAAAATAAAAGTGGAGGTGGGTGGAGACAGTTCTTTATGCAAATGTGAACTTTGCAAATACCTACCCCATGTCCCTCTTACAAACACGCACGCAGCCAGGGAGGGCTGGCGTGCAGCCCACTGTGGGCCATCTCTGGCATGCCTGGTGTCCTCTGCAGGGAGCGGAAGGCGGTGGTGCCTCAGAACACAATGCCGAGCCCCAAGCCCTGCAGACAGCGTGCCAGTCTATTTGAGGCATTGACTTCCTTCCGGAAAATCCAAGTCCCACTGGTATCTTGCTCCCTGGGACAGAAGTTCCTGTGAAGTTGTACTTATTTGTATTCAGATCCCTTGAGGGAGTTTGTAGAATTCCACATTTTATCTTGTATGACCTGAGTTCTCATAGTAGGAAAAAAAACAGGGAGGGAAGGCTGAGGATGGTTTTTATGAGCACTCCAAGTGCAGTCAGTGGCTCTGGAAGTAGATAACATGCGTATGCTCAAAATTTATAAAAGGAAAAATAGAAGGAAGGAACAAAAGATAAAAACACTCTAGCATTGCAGTTAGCCATCAAAAAACCCTCTCCAGTGCAGGAAGTGGACGTAAGTTTGAAGCGGTGGGACCACTGTTCATTGCCTACCTGATGTTCTGCTGGCTCTTTGGACTTGGTCTCTTGATATGAAAAATGTGAATGATGATACCTCCCTCTTGGAAATGTTGTGAGTTAAAGTTAAATAATCATGTGAAGCACAGAAAGTAATATTGAGCTCAAATGAAGCCTTTAGTAAGCATCAGTTCTCTCCTGCACTCACCTACCAGAGCATCTTGCATAGGGGAGGTGTCAGTTTAAAATGTAGATATATTATGATTGAGTCACATGCGAAGCGCTACAGTCTGACTTAACTACCACACAATAGAGATAACCAAAACTCAGAGCCTGGCATCTGCAGTGTTCACGTTCCAGCATGGCCAGTTACTCACAAGGAAGGAAGGGACGTGGGTCAGACTTCCTCCAGGATAGGAGTACACTAAGATGGCTGGCCCATGTGTCCATGGTGAAGAAGCAGCCTTGTTGGCATGGGGCACCACAGTGTCTGATCACGGTGCAAAAATTCAACAGCAGCAAGGAACAGCCCCAAAGTGGTAGGATGTGCCCATGGGCAGACAGAATGGAGCAGCAGGAACTGAGGGTGGGATGGTAGGCACACAGCAGCCTCAGACACAGGGCAGAGGATCTTGCACAGAGCTCTGGGCTGCCACATCCAGCAGGTTCATCCACAGGGGCCATGGCAGGAGCTCCACAAGAAGAGACTGGGTAATGGACAGGGCTGGGCATCTGTCTGCTTTTGGAATGAGGCACTATTGTAGTCAGACACTGCTGCTGCTGAGCCTAACATAGCCTCAGACCAAGATGGGTCTTGGAAAGTGAGGCAGGACTAAGTTACTGCTGGGGATCAGGTGGCCCCTGTTGTGGGGAGGGGAAGGCATGGGTCACAACAGCTGGAAGCCAGGGTGAGCCAGAACCTGAGTGTTTTGAAGGCAGACTCTCTTGCCACTTAGGTAACAGTTGGACTCATCTCTACAGATGTCAGTGGATACTTCTCTGATGTTCTTTAGGGGTAATCCAGGGGTTCCCTTTCCCTGCTCCCTTCTTTTTTTTTTTTTTTTAATCTATCTCCTTCCCAGCCTATCTAAATGATTGTGAGTTGACATTGAGCTAAAAAGCTTTACTGGAATTTTGGTGAGAGGAACGGTACATAACTGAAAACTATATTCCACGCTTTATAGTTGCTTTGAGTTTAGTCCTGATGTTTAGTTTGTTTTGATTGCAAATCTCAATAAAGAGAGGTTTAGATTTGAAATGGTCATGGAGTGCCATTGAAGTCTCTCTTCTAAGTCACTTGCCCTGGCTTTCTGGCACCTATCTGCCTTCACCCACTTACTGTTGCTCTGTTGCTCAAGACCACAGATTCTAGCTCTCCTTTTTTGTTCTTCCTCTTGGAACTTCCAACTTGCCGGCCAGATTTGCAGTTCTCTGTGGGACCATTTTGTTGCCCACAGGGCAGGGTCTGGAGACTTTTTTTGGTTGTCAGGACTGGAAGAAGAAGGGGTTGCTACAAGCATTTAGTGAGTAGATACCAGGGATGCTATGAAACATCCTACAATGTACAGGACACCTCCTTGCGCCAAAGAATCGCCCAGGCTCAAAGTCAGTAGTGCCTCTGTGGAGAAGCTCTGAGCTAGACTGGAAGTGCATTGTGAGCTGACGTGATGTCTAAATAGTCTACTCTCCAGATTTTTGAAAAATAATAATCACCACTAGCAACTAACATTATCAAGCACTTACTGTGTGCCGGGCAGTGTTCCAAACCCTTTCTGCATATTTACTTAGTTAATCTTTTTCATTAGGGAGTATTGTTATCTCATTTTACTAAAACTGATCAGTATGGGAAAACTTGGACATGAGAAAACTGAGACATGAGAAAGTTAAGTAACTTGCCCAACGTCACACAAACTGGGGAAGTCGTTCCTTAGTAATTGAAATAGGGCTAGTAGTCACAGAATTTTCATTGATTTTTGAAGTTACATTGAGAGCTTTACAAGTGTCACTCATTTCATCTTTGCCATGACCTCATGGAAGAGGTGTTCTCAGATACGCAGAAACTAGGATGCATGCAGTGGAACTTGGCTTACATTTATGAATTTGTATAATTTTAAATTAATGTTTGTCTCCCCTGCATTGTAATTCCAAGAATGCAAGGACGTTGCTGCTTTCTTGAACCTCGTAGTGGCCCTACTATTTAGTTCTTAGTTACTCTATAATTAAAGGAAAAGAGATGCGAGTGTCCGGATGTTGGGTGCCCATGAATGAACCAGTGGGACTTGGCTATGGCTTGACCAATATGCTACATTTTCTTTTCCCTATTGCTTTCGTGTGGTTCCTTTAACCTACTGGGCCTCAAAGCTATCCCATGAGAAGATCTGGCTCTTATCCCCATTCAGAACCCCCAAACCGATGGGGACTCACTGAGAATTCTCTGACAGCTCCTGAGGCATCTCAAGCCAAGCAAGGCATCTGCTGTCTAGTAGCTAAAAACTCAGGACCATGTTAAACCCCAGATTCTCAGGCATGTTTGAAAGTCTTTATAATCTGCTCCCAGAGGAGGGATGGATGTTCATGTCCCTACTTAATAAAATTTGATGACACAGGAGGCTAGGTAGAGGTACTTTTTTTCTTGTCTGATATCTGGACATTTTCAGAACCTAGATAATTTTATGCTATTTACATCAAACATGCAGGTAACTCTAGACTTTTATATCTGTATTATTTCTGGGGAAGTATAATATGATTAGGAATGACAGTAATTGACATTACATGCTTTAATTAAATTTCCTTTGCTGTGAATCAGAACCTTTTAGTTCAGTCCTACAGTGCTATTTCTAGATTCCTCTTTTACATACTCTAATGCATTAGGCAGTAGGTATGACATAAATTCATTTTTGTAAGTTCTGTGTCCATAGATTAAATGAGATAATGTTTGTGAAGGGCTCAACTTAATGCCAGTCATCTAATAATTGTAAATCAAAAAATGTTAGCAGAATTTGTATACTTTGGGCCTTGTAGCTATTGACTGTTGTGAAGAATATTGTGCTCCTTAGATAATCATGAAGTTATGAAACGAGTCCCCTTTTCAAGTGATCATAGCTAGCATAGTAATTACATTCCAGGATTTCTCCTTCTAGGGGTCTTTTTTTGGGGGGGGGGATCTCTGGGGCTTGGAGTTTTCTTTTTTGAAAAGGAAAAAGTACCCCAGATAGCACTGATGCTACCAACCTCCTCCCCACAACTCTGACAAAGCAAATTCCCTCATCCATCATGTGAAGCCACTGACCAACTAGAGAGGACTAGAGAGGGTGGTCATCAGTTCCAACCCATCCTACAAGGGCACAGAAGTCCTCACCTTAGAAATGCACCTGGATTCTAGAGCGCCTTTGAGCACAGCTGTAGCACTGTCTTCTAGTATCATCCACTATTGACTTTAGTCAGATGGAGCAGGAGGTAAGAATCCCCTGCTGGCTCCTTCTGTCCATACTTTTCCTAGGACTGACTCTCAGCAAGACCATTTTTGTCCCCTTGCTCGTTCTCTCTCCGTTCCTAGACCAGGTGACTTTGGTGTAGGATCCTGGAGCACAGACCGCATCCCTAAGAGCCAGCATCTTGGTAACCAGTCCTCAGTCCCCCAGAGATACTCTATCAGAGTGCAAATGAACTGATCCCAGCGTCTGAATGATCCACTTAGTCCAGTGCCAGTGCTGGGTCATCTCCTCGCTTCATCTGCAAGTGGAAACAGGCAGACAAGTACCAGAGCCTGCCTCCCCAGCAGGGCTTTGCATTAAACCAAGCAGCCAGCAAAGCCCACAGGTCACAGTGGTAAATATTCAAAAACAAGATTTTTATTCTTTTCCTTAGCTCATATCTAAGATTACAAACTTGTGCTTACAAATGTACACGTAGCCATGCTCATCTTTATTATCTGTTAGGACAGGTTACCTACAAAAATTAAGGAAAGGCTTTGAGGGCACAACACAGCCACTCTGTGCCCAGAGCTGCTTGGGTTCACGAAGCCATACCCACATTGTGACCTCTGCCTGAGTAGATGCTCATGACCCCATGAGTCTTTGAGTGGGCTAAGAAATTCCAGAGGTCCCTAGATGAGAGTCATTTCTTAGTGGCTCCCAGCATTTGACCCCTTGAAAGTGCCCAGCCCAACCCCACCCCTGCCTGCTCTGCCAGGTCACTTGAGGTATATTCCCCGACTGGGCAGAAGCAAACAAGCTCACCAGATTTCAGGTTGCCAGGAGGCACAAGGCAGAATCCTGCTTGCTCTGCAGCAGGTCTGTGAGTCTCAAGTGGCATCATATTAAATTATATAGGCAGCCACTTGTTCTCAACTGATGCTCGGAGCTGAGAGTCATACTGAGCAGGCAGCAGTCTCCTCAGGAAACGGTGGAAAAGATCCTGTAGCTTCACAGACCTTCGGACCTCTGAAGATTGTCCTGAAAGCAGAGAGGTGTGGGCTCCCACAGGCAGACACCAGCTGTGGGCAGAAGAGACCATGACTGTGGCTACAGTCATAGACCATGGGCTGCGGGGCACTTTGCCCTAAAGGTAGGTCAGAGCCTGGACGGAGCTGAGCGTGCCTGGCACCCTGGCTGACTGCTAGCTCATCCCTGGGGTTAAATTTTTGAGGTGGTGCCTCTGGCCCCTTGCCTTAGAAGGTTGTTTAGAGTCACCTGACCTGCATTCGCCTGGCTGTGTTGTGAGACGTGGTTGTGGAGGGACATGTGTGTAGGATGCTAGGGTACGGGACAGGGGAGATGAACAAAGAAAGGGGTGAAAGACTTGGGAAGGAAAGGTTCTAATTTCATTGCTTGCCATCCTCTGCTCCTACATAACAGTGAATGTAAGCAAGGTCTCTGAATCTGCACAAAGAAACATTTGGCCTTTGTGAGCCGTTGCCTGCTAAATGCTTTTCCTAAGACCTAACCGTCAGCTCTCCTCCACAGCAGGGACAGAGAAGGTGTCCAGCATTACCACCGGTGGCAGGAATATGGAAAGGACAAATATCTCACTTTAAGGGCTCATAATCTTAATGCTTAATCAGCTCTTCCCATTCTCCCGCCTAGTTTGAAACAGATTAACACGGGAACTGTGACGAGTTTGATTGATGTACATCCTAGCCCTTGACAACACTTCCCTCTTTGTTTCTACCCACTGTTTAAACACAGTTTGAAAATCCACCTCTGCACGTGAGGCTGGGCTGAAAAGCCTCCTGGGACTTAAGACAGGGTAAAAGTTACATCAATCAGAGCCCCTGATCCAGGTTCTGAAAAGACTCAGTAAATAAAGGAATGAAAAGGGAGCTATGAGCCATGTCAGTCACCTGGAGCCTGAGGGACATTCACCATGGGGGAGTCTGGGTTTCCTTGAAAATGTGTAGAGACTTGGCTTCCCTGGGGGTCTCTGCGCTTTCATTGCAGATAAGCATCCTCTACCCCAGAAATTCCCCCACTTGCCCCTTCCAGGAAGGCATTGAAGGTCCCTGAGAAGATGGCAACTCAGGGAAAACGGAGACTTTGGGGGATCCAGAGGTTACAACTAAGCCCTGGAAGCACCTGATCAGAGCCAGTGTTTGCCTTAGGTTGGGGGGCCCAGTGCAGCAGACTCCCAGAGAAGGCAGGTGGTGGGCCACCATGTGGAGGAGCATCGAGTGCCATTTCATCACGTTTCACACACATTTATGTGAAGACTGATAGAGACGGATATTTCCTACTTATATTATAATTTTTCTTATAAAAATTCTACTTTAAGTAACTTTTCTTAATAAAGGAAATTGATAGACTAAGGCATTGATAGATATTTATTATGAATTTTGATAATGAAGTCATTATATGTAAGAATATTCACTGATGCCTGGTACGGTACTTTTGAGTTTTATTTTTTTTAATTTAGCCTGACATTATTCTTAGTCTGAAAAGTTACCTGCCCTGATCTGCCTCCTTATTTTACAAAACAAGGCTATGGTTTACATAATGCTCCTGACATCCAGAATCCATTTCGAATGTGCCACTAAAAAAAAAAAAAAAAAAAAAAAAAAATCAAGAACTTCTGACTATGGAAAATTTTGATGTATACAAAGGTAGAAAAAATAAACTGTAACACATCCCCAAGGAACCAATCAGCCCCTTCAAAAGTGATCACTCCATGGCTGATCTTGTTTAATTGACACCTCTGATTCAACCCTCTCTTCTAGAAGATAATTTTAAAGTAAATCTAAAATCATTTTTATATGTATATTTAGTTATAACTCTTAAAATAAGGATTTCTTAAAAACACAACTCTATTACATGTAGAAAATAATACTTTCTTAACAATTTCAGTTATTCAGTCTAATAATTTTGAAGGTTTGCTTTTTATTATTTTTACAGTTTCTTGGAATCAGTATCAAAGGCCTGTATGTTGTAATTGATAGATAATCACTCGTCTCTCTGTTATATTCCTTAAAATATGTTCACTAAAGAAACCTGTAGAATTTCTGACAGTCTAGATTCTGCTAATTGTATGTTTATGGTGTCATTTAACATGTTCCTCTGTCCTTTTGTTTCCCAGAAATCACTGGGTGGATCTAGGATTGAAGCAGTTTGTCTTTTGGGCAAGATTGTACTTGCAATTCTCTTTTTGTGAAATTAGGAGCCTTTGATTATCAGTGCCTAAATGACTAATTTGTTAGGAATTTCCAAATGGTGATATTCTTGTTCATTAGTTGAAATGCATTATAAACTTTCCCTCATTAAGGATGTGGTAAGCCAGAAGTTTCCACCTGAATGGGTTTGCTAATGTCTGCCAAAGGTGACCACAGAGGTGTATTTTATTTTCCTGGTGCCATTACTAAATCATGGATTTAAATATATTTGATGTGTTCCATTCAATGTTTCAGTCCATTGCTGTTATTATCTTTATTGATCCTTAAAGTTTTCCCTCTTTGGCCAGGGGAAACCTCTTTTGATACTGTCCTACTTGGTAGAAGTGCATATTTGTTTGATTTCTGGCAATAAGAAGATCTAGGCTCATATGTTCTCGGCTCTGTATAATTTCAGATCTAGAATCAGCCTTGATTCCTTTTTGTCGGAAATAGCATTTCTATTTAGAGACCACATCCAGGAGCTGTGGGTATGGAGCATGATTTCTTTCCCATCTTGGTCCACCTCGGAAAATGCTTGCAAACCATAGCCCCCCTATCAGCGGCACCTCGGCCCAAGAGAACCACACAGCCATCCATCCCCCCATGGCCCTCACCTTCCAGGCTCTGTGACTCCCATAAATGTTCCCCTCCAACCTGCTCAAGAACTTTCATCCTGACACTTGTTCCAAAATGTCCCTGTGCCTTTAGAGCCTCATGGGGGCTGTTTCTATTCCTTCTTTCCCCATCCTGTCACTTTTCATCCATTTGAAACCCAAGACAAGGGGATTGATAATTTCTTAAAATCTCCAATTTTGTTTTTGAGCTTGGCTGGTTTGCCAAGTCACTCTTCCTCCATGAGACCATCTCTGAACAACCCCTCTATCTCTCCTGGCTCGCATCCCTTCTACCTTGAGAGAAGGTGGTGAAAGGGTAAACAGTTGCCAAGTGCTTGCTGAGATATGCACCCCCATGCTGGGCATTTTATATATGTGTTGTCATGGAAGCTTCATTACAGACCTGTGAGTACATGGTAGGATTCTTATTTTACAGGGAGGGGGAAGGAAGAGATGGAACTGGGGTTCATTCGAGGTCTACCTTCCTCTCGAGCCCAGGCTAACCTGCCTTATCATGATAATACTTGTCCATGAAGTCTTCTGCCTGAATGGATCCATTAGGGAACCTTTTCACAGCCATCCTACAAAACTTGAAAAACCCTGCTTTCCTTATCCTGTGGTTCCCAGTCGCTTTAGGGATTAACCCCATACTTTTTATGTTCTGGCTTGGGGGACCTTGGTTTAACTCTGGCCACAGTGTAAATGTAACTATGGGATGCTTTCACTATCTTCTTGTAAATAGGTCCTGTTCTGGTGTCCCTCCAGCCTTTTTGTGTGTCTTGCTCTCCCTTCACCTGGTGAACCCCACTCCACCTTAAGAGGCAACTGAAGGACCTCCTCCTTAGAGAAGTCCTCCCTGATTTCCACATCCAGATGAGCTAAGTGAGACTGGGCTCCCACAGAATGCTCTGCGATAGGCCAGCACTCGTTCTTATTCATCCCCTGGACCCCAGACCAAGCATAGTGCCTGGCCCACAAAGCTCAGCAATCTGTGAAGCACATATTGAGATGCATATGTGGTGCCAGCTATCCCACTCTTGCTCACGCAGGTAAAATGTTCTTTGAAATGGTCTTTACAGTTTCCTGGGCCTTCATCCCACTGTGCTCCTGTTGTACATGTTTATTTTTGTCTATAAGCTAAATTATGCCCTAGGCCTGGAAGATGCAATTGGAATGAGGCTCCCGACACATTGCCGTGCACGCAGTCAAGACTCGATAATTATGCACTGAATTGAATCAGATGGAAGGCCGCACAAAACAAAGGTGCGGTGGAGGTGTCAGGCAGGCAATCAGCAGAATGCCAGACAGCAGTTAACGTGTCTCTGATTTACTACAATTTCTTTTAATAGGCTCTCTGTACAGATTTGCTGTCAACATGGATTGTTGGTTAAAGAAAAAAAAAAACAAGGAGTAGTAAGGGCTCTTGGGCAGCCTTTTGCCATTTCCAGTGTGACAATCCATGAATTTCCAGGTTTGGACAGGACTGATTAGTACTGAGAAAGTCTAAATGATGATCAAACATGCTTCAACCCAGATGTCCTGAACGCCCACACTCTGCACCAGCACCTGCTTGCCCTCTCTGTTCTCTCCATTGCTGCCTCTATTCCTCATCCTCCCCCTCCTGGCTTCCCTTCTTACAGCCCCGGCCACCAGCCATTGAGGATGTGGCTCTGAGGTAGAAGATGGAGCTGATGGTTTGGCTGAGCGACTCTGCTGGAAGGGAGGACAGCTCAGGGCCTGCGTTGCCATCCTGTTCACTCACTCAGTAAATACGTATTAAGCACTTATTGTGTGTCCGGTGCTGGCAGACGGGATGGGCCAGGCCTTGGTCCTCTTGGATCCCTGAGAATAATGGGGGAGACAGGTGTTTTTCAGATATGCCCACAGATGTATAATCACACACCATGGAGGGCGAGATGGAGAAAAGAACAGAGCTCTGCCCACAAAAAGCTCTGGCAACACTTGTGCCACGAGCCCTCTCTGGTCCCTCCTGGAGGTGCCGGGCTCCCATGGTGCTCTTTCACTACCTGGAGCTATGCCAGGGTCCCCCCCGGCCCTCCTAGACGTGACCTTGAGCTCCCAGAAATGGTGTGTGGCATGCATCAAGTGCACATTTGTTGCTTAAAGGTGGGAAGGAGGAGGGAGCGAACGTTTCAAGTCCCTATTCCAACTTCCCTCCACACTGTGACATGACAGTGGGATGAGCTAATCATGAAATTTCAGCTCTGTTCCCGGGAAGGTGGTGTCCCTTCCCCAGAGGGTTGTAAAGGGGGAAGCAATGCTCAGAAAGCCTAGCATGGGACCTCAGCACAGGTTAGAGCCCTTCCCCTGCCTCCAGGAGCTTTCTCGGAACTTGCTAGGCTCTGAGAGCCAGCTGCTTGCCCAGTGCTACCCAAAATTGCCCTACAGGACAGGCCTTAGATCCTGAGCTCCTCAGAATCTGTAGCTTCAGAGTGCTTCAGGGAGCCAGGGCCAAGGAAATGTAACTTTTTGAGTGGCACCAGTGTGATGTCATGTTACAAGGAACAGGATTCTGCAGCTAATCTGTTCCCTGTTGCTTTCTTCTTTTCTTAGAGGAAAAGATCATATTTCTTCCCCATATTTGTTCCTAAAAAATACTCTCTTAACTTCCACCCAGTTGCCCATGGCTTTCCTTCTGGGGAGAGAGCCCCTGAGCCCCTGGATGGCATAGCAGATACTTTTGCACCCCATGGCCTACCCTGGCCACCTGTATCCGCCCAGCTGTGATAGACAGGGCTGGGCACCCAGCAGGGTCCCACCTTAATCATACACCTCCACTTTTCTGCCCAGGGGGCTTTAACTTCTGAAACCCCCTCACCCTGTGCCCAGGGCACCTTGGAAGTACAGAGAGGAAGCTACCTAGGGGCAGCCTCAACCAATGGAGAGGTCTCTTCACTTTCTGCAGATCCTCCAAGAGGCCTCCATAGAGACTGAGCCCAGATACCCCTAGGAGACCAGCTCAGTGAGATCTCTGACTCATTCTCTTTGCTCCTCACCCCTCTCTTGGGATTTCTTCCCTGATGTCAAGTGAAATCAAACCAGGACATACGGGAAAGAAGATGGCCAGCACAGTCCTCTTGGGACCTTTGAGAGAAGGTATGGAACTCTTCCCAACCTTTAGCTTCCTTCTTCATTAGAGAGAAAGAATGGGGCATGTGTCCTGACTGACACAGGGTTATGCACATAGGTCCCCAGAGGCCCCACATTCCTACACTTGCTAGTCTGCCGGCATGAGTGCTTACTCGCCCTTCCCAACTGGCCAGTTCCAGACTTGGCCACCTCCCTGCAAGTCTGGAAACTACCTAAGTGTCCAACAGCTGAGGAATGAGTTAGTCATGTGCATCTTCAGCAGAGAGCGAGGCCACACTCAGTGGTATTTTGGTGGCATAAGGATATGTGATGAGATTATGTGGTGTGAAAAAAGCAGGCTGTAGAACTGTGTGTGCCCAGTATGTTTAAAAGAGAAGTGTGTGTGTGTGTGTGTGTGTGTGTGTGTGTGTGTGTACAACATAGAAAAACGTGTGAGAAAACATAACATGTTAGTGGCGTTTATCTCTAAGCAGTAGGATTATTTTCACTCAGTTTTTTTTAGGTTTCCAAAGTTCTCTGAGATGAGCACACTTTTCTATGAAGGTGGGAAATAAATTAACCAATTATATTTAGTACAAGCAAAAGTGCTACTCAAACGTCACTTCCTCTTTAACCTGACCTCACAAAGGCCAGCCACCCCCCAACTCCCATCGCGCAAGGGCAACTAGATAACCCCTCAAGCTTAGCTATGCAGGATTATTCCTCATTAAACTTTCTCTTAGCTTTATGTGGAAATGTAGAAGTAACATGTTCCTAGAGCTTCACAGAAAATGTGGTCTGCAAAAATGGTGTGATGTGTATTTTTAGGCCTGGTTTAGAGGTACAGATTGTGTTCAAGGAGCATTTCATCTACCTCACCAAGTGAACTGTATGTTTTTATATAAAAATGAAAAGTGTTCTATAAAACTAGGGAGCACAGTATAGTGTTAAGGATAGGAACTGTCGTGCCAGCTGGCCTGGGATCCAGTTTCAGCTCTACTTTCTAACTGTGTAGCCTCTATCAGGTTTTATGACTTCTCTGGGCCTTATTTTTCTCCTCCGTAAAATAGGGATAATTGTACATTCTTATGGAATTGTTATGAAGATTAAATGTGTGTGTGTGTGTGTGTGTGTGTGTGTATGTGTGTGTGTGTGTGTGTACATGACATCTACATGCCCGATCCAATGGAAATAACCTTTGGTGCTCTCTGACTACCACCGTCTTTATTCACACAAGAGTTTCCAAAAAAGAGTGCTCCTTCAGGATAAGCCACTGACTGATGTTTAGACAAATCCAGAATTAGCCCACCTGCAAACTGACCCAATCAGAACCCAACTGTGCCATGTTTGCTTACCAGCACTCTCAGAGCTATTGATTCCCACGGAGGGTATCACTTGGGAATTCAAGTGGACTTGTAGTTAATGTGGTGCTTTTTAAGTAGCATGGAGCCACTGCAAAGATAAAGGACTGGCTATTCAGGATTAATAATAAGAAGGACATGGATGTGGTCAAAGAGCCTCAGAGAATGAGATAAGAAAGAAAACTTACTCAGGCGGTACCCAAAGATAAAGGCCCGAGGTGGAGCACCTGCTCCAGTGTCTCTTGTGCCCTGTGACATCTTGTCCCCCTAGACTATGTGCCTGGGTAGTGTTTAAACATAACTCCCATGGCTTGCTGGAGACCTCAACTAACATTTCCGTTCAGATTATTGTAACTGCCTGGAGCCAGCCAATGGTGCGTCCATCTTTCTCCACGCTTACTAGCTATTGGAGGGCAGCTGTAACATGTGCTTGGCTGAACAGTGAATTAGCCCAGGGGCCGTTTGCTTGGCAAACATCCACTCTGCAGAGACTATAAAACCATCTAAAGTACAGACTCTGATGGAAGCTCTAGGACTCTGAGTATAGATCCTCCTGTCAGTTCCCATTCACAACACCAGCCTCTCCTTTTCCTTTTTTTTTAAATATATGTATATATTTTGGCTGCGTTCCAAAGGCTGGGGTGACACCCTGGTGCCTGAACAGCTGTGTCAGGTACAGCAGAATGTGGCAAGACACTGGAAGTTTGCTGAGGCTGTGCAGGACTGGCTCCCAAGCCATCAATTATGGCTGCTGAAGCAAGTATCTATTTCATTAAAAGCAATAAAACGTCCTTGTTTCGGGGACCGAGCCGGTGGGGTTGGGATCTGCGTTTTCTTTTGGCCATCTCACATGGAGGAAAAGTGAAGCCACATGTTGTAGAGAAGGGTGTTAAGAACAGAACCTGTGCCCTCAACGGAAAAAGCTATTGTTGGCAGCATAATGCCCTCCCCCCCCCCAAGATATCCACGTCCTAAACCCTAGAACCTGTGAATGCTACCTTATACGTCCAAGGGGAGTAAGGGTTGCAGGCAGAATTCTTGTTGCTAAGCAGCTGACCCTAGAATAGGGAGGTGATCCTGGGCTATCCACGTGGGCCTAGTGAGATCAGAGGGGACTTGAAGGTGAGGCGGGAGGCAGAAGGGAGAACGAGTGAGAAGGACTCGACACCTTCCCCCTGATGCTGGCTTGGAAGATGGTGGAAGGGAACCGCAAGCCAAGAAATGTGGGTGACCTGTAGAAGCCAGAAAAGGAAAGAACATGAATTCTCCCCTAAAGCCTGCAGAGAGGAACACAGCCCTGCTGACACCTCGACTTTAGCCTGGTGAGACCCATATCGCACTTCTGACCTCTAGATCCATAAGGATAATCGTGTCTGTATCATTTTAAGCCATCAGAGTTCTGACAGCCGGCTTCTACAGCAATACAAAACCAATTCAAAAGCCCCTGGCATAGAGACCCCCATCAGGGACCATGGGTATAGAGAACTCCCAGAGGAAACCATCGGAGAGACCACCGAACCTTCAGGGATGGTTTTTCCTAGTGGGGTCAGACCCCCCCTCTAAGAAAATAGAAAGGATCCTGCCAAGCATCTTTAAGTTAGGAGGAAGCTCTCTCTTCTCCTTTCAGCTCTGGAAGCAATTTTTCAAAGAGACAACTGTGTACTTTCTTCCTGGAAAAGCTGGGTTCTCATTTGGGAATGAGTACAGCTAGCACTGCTGGGCTTTGCAAAGCTCTCTGTGTTTTGTTTCCCATCCAAGTGCTCCTACAGCATCAGCTAGTGATGGGTAAACTACCATGGTCTCCCCGGTGATGGGGGGAAGCCTGTGTCCCATAAAATCACATGTTTCCCTCTACCTAATCCCTCCATTGTGAACACTATATATTTTTTGCCAAAGAGCAAATTCAAGTTGATTTTTTTTTAAAGAACGCTAGTTTTACCATATGGTTTTAGACTTAAGAAAAATGGCAAAGACAGTACAGTTTCCATAGAACCTACACCCAGTTTCCCCACTTGTTAACATCTTAGAGTGGTATAGTATGTCCATTACAATTAATGACCATGAAGATAGATATATTACCGTGTTCGGTGTAGGGTGCACAAAGGTTTATATATGTTGGAAAGAATAGATACATGATTACTAACCAAAGCCCATAACTGATTCAGGTGTTTTTAGTTTTTACCTAATGTGGTCTTCCTGCTCTAGGATCCCACATTCTATTTTGCCATCATATCTTCTTAGGTGTCCCTTGGCGGCCTGTGGCAGTTTCTCAGACTTATTCTTGATAACCTTGAGAGTCTTGCAAAATGTAGGTCAAGAACCTTTTAGGGTCCTCTCCTGCTGGGATTTGTCTGTTTTTCTCGTGATTAGGCTTTCGGGAAGGAAGACCACTGAGGTAAAGTGCCATTTTCATCACATCCTCTGACGGGTACACAAGGTCAGCACGCTGAATGACCGTGGACCTTGATCACCTGGCCGAGGTAGTGTTTGTCAAGTTTCTCCACCATGAAGTCATGCTGTTTTCCCTCCTTTTCACGCATTATTCTGAAAAGGAAGTCATCACGCACTGCCTGTTCCTTTCTTATTGGTGCATTATAATAACACACAGTAGTGGGATTTATTATGATATATGTGAACATGCACGTAGCATAAATTCATCATGTTGCTAGAGATGTTGAACATTTTTTTTCATATATTTCATTCCTTTCCAGATCCCCTTCTTCTACTTTATGGGTCTTGCTTCTATCTTCATGAGATCCCCCTCCCCTTTTCCCCTTCATTGTGTGTATGAGAGAAAACATACAGCCCTGGATGCTCTTAGCCTGATTATCTCACTTAGTATGATGTTCTCTAGTTCCATCCATTTTCCTGCAAACCACAAACTTCATTCTTCTTTATGATTGAATAAAACCCCATTATGTCTATATACCACATTTTTCTCTCCCTTTTGGTCATTTAAGAAATTTTTAAAATTTTTTTAATTGTTCATTTTAGATACACATGACAGTAGAATGTATTTTGACATATTATTCATAGATGGAGTATAACTTACTCTAATTAGAGCCCATTCTTGAGGTTGAATGTGATATGGAGTTTTACTGGTTGTGTATTCATATATGGACATAGTAAAGTTATGTCCAATTCCTGTTCCTGTCTCCCTCCTTTCCCTTTATTCCATTTTGTTTAATACAATGAACTTCTATTCTCCCCACCCACCTGCCTTATTGTGTGTTAGCTTCCGTATATCAGAAAGAACATTTGGCCTTTGGTTTTCAGGAATTGGCTTATTTTACTTAGCATTATAGTTTCCACTTCCATCTACTTACTGGCAAGTGCCATAATTTCATTCTTCTTTATGGCTGAGTAATATCCCATTGTGTTTATGTACCACATTTTCTTCATACATTCTTCTACTGAAGAGTACCTAGGAAAATGGTTCCATAGCTTAGCTATTGTGAATTGAGCTGCTTAGGAACATTGATATGGCTGTGTCACTGTAGTGTGATGATTTTAAGTCCTTTGGGTATATACTGGGGATTGTGATAACTGGGTCAAATGATGATTCCATTCCAAGTTTTCTGAGGAATCTCCATACTGCTTTCCAGAATGGTTGCACCAATTTGCATCCTACCAGCAACATATGAGTATATCTTTTTCCTCACATTCTCACCAACATTTATTGTTACTTGTATTCTTGATAATTGCCATTCTGACTGGAACATCTCTAGCAATCTCTAATTGCTAGAGATGTTGAACATTTTTTTCATGTATTTATTGACCATTCCGTATTTCTTCTTCTGTGAAGTGTCTGTTCAGTTCCTTTGCCCATTTATTGATTGGGTTATTTGTTTTTATGATGTTAAGTTTTTGAGGTTTTTTATGTATTTTGGAGATTAATGCTGTATCTAAGGTGCAGGTGGCAAAGATTTTCTCCCATTCTGTAGGTTCTCTCTTCACGTTCTTGATTGTTTCCTTTGCTGTGAAGAAGAATTTTAGTTTGATACTATCACATTTATTGATTCTTGATTTTACTTCTTTCACTTTAGGAGTCTTATCGAGGAATTTGGTTTTCAAGCTGACATTATGGAGAGTTGGGCCAACATTTTCTTCTAGTAGATACAAGGTCTCTGGTTTAATATCTAGGTTTGTGATCTACTTTGAGTTGAGTTTTGTGCAGGTGAAAGATAGGGGTTAAATTTCTGCTACATATAGATTTCCAGTTTCCTCAGCACCATTTGTTGAAGAGGCTATCTTTTCTCCAATGTATGTTTATGGTGCCTTTGTCTAGTACTGTAAGGTACTAGGTACTGTACTAAGTAACTGTATTTATGTGGGTTTGTCTCCATGTCTTCTATTTTGTTCCATTGGTCTTTATGTCTGTTTTGATGCCAACATCATGCTGCTTTTGTTACTATAGCTCTGTAGTATAATTTAAGGTCTCGTGTTGTAGCACATTTTCTTTATCTGCTCATCTGTTGATGGACAGCTGGGGTGGTTCCATAACTTGGCTATTGTGAATGCAGAACCCACTCTCAAGGAGTGGGGAGTTTCATTCCCCTTTTGAGTGCAGAGTATCTACATAAATTTTCTAGAATCCTTCGCAAAATATTGGTCTCTTCTCCATTGTGTATTCATTTATTCATTCATTTATGGATTCATGGATATTTACCTTATAATATGAACTGTAATCCGACACGACTTTGTTTTGTTGCTCAAATTGATCCAAATTTCACTGTCTCTTTCAGTCAACTCTTATGTCCCTTTGACATCCCTCTTTCTTTTTCTTTCTGTACATCTGACTGGCTCCAGGCTCATCTTGTACATTTCCAGTCTTAGAATTAGCCATTTACCCAAAGAGAATGTCTCCTTTTGTTGGAGAATAAGACTAGAAACCAAGATCTGGGCTCCAGTTTTGTTCAATGCTAGTAGGTGTCATTTCTTTTAGGTCCTCTCCACCAACACAGCCAGAGCATACAAGAAGAATCATGTGTATTGGGCTGGGGATGTGGCTCAAGCGGTAGCGCACTCGCCTGGCATGCATGCGGCCCGGGTTCGATCCTCAGCACCACATACAAACAAAGATGTTGTGTTCACTGAAAACTAAAAAATATATATTAAAATTCTCTTTCTCTCTCTCAAAAAAAAAAAAAAGAATCATGTGTATCTATATTAGACTAGACTTGAGTTCTTACTGATGTCTCCAACTCTAATCCATTCTCACATGGATCATCCCAGCCTTCCCCACTGTAACTTCTCACTCTAACTCTCAGAAACCTGACTCCTGCAATCCACCATCCATTTATTTAGCTGTTCAATTCCAGTGTACATGGGAAATGACTTTATCAATTGGAGGTCAGTGTTTAGGTGCAGGTCCTTTTGCCTTTAGGCTTTATAGATTCTACTCATTTATTTCAAAGAGGTCAGCACAATTCCCTCACCCTCTACAGAGAGGCAGTCACATACATTTGTCAGATAGTTAAATTTTATTACCACAATCTGATTTCCATCTTTGCATCCCTCAGCCTTCTGAATGAGTTTTAAATTTGCTCACATTTAGGTTTGTTCCTTGTGCTATGAAGTTCATTGGGATAACAGATGCATAATCTCAGGTATTCACCACACAGAATCATTCTGGACAGTTTTGCCACCATAAAAAAAAAAATTTCTATACTTTGCCTATTCAACTTTTCTCCCAATTCCCTGGAAACCATGAACCTTTTTACTTTTTTTCCAGAATGCCATATGATTGAATCATACATTACATAATCTTTCCCGACCAACCTTTGTGACATAGGAATATGCAGTTAAGTTTCTTCCATGTCTCTTCATAGATTTATAGATCATTTCTTTTCATCAACTGAATATTTCATCAGGTGAATATACTACAGTTTATCCATTCATCTATTGAAAGATATCTTGGTTGCTTCCAATTTTGGTGATTATGAATAAAGCTGCTATAAGTATTCACTTGCAGGGCTTTGTGTGAAAATATTTTCAAATCAGTCAGATAAATACCTAGAAGCACAATTGCTGGCTTAGATGGTAAGATTAAAGCTTTGCAAGAAAGTACCAAACTGTATTCTGGAGCAACTGTTTTATATTCTCACCAGCAATAGCTGAGAGTTTCTATTGTTTCATTTCCTCGTCAGCATTTAGTATGGTCAGTTTTTTATTTTAACCATTCTAATAGGTGTGTGGTGATATCTCTTTTTTGTTTTGTCATTACCTAATGACAGATGATGATGAGAGAATGGACATGCATATTTGCCAACTGGACATCATCTTGGGTGACATGTATGTTTAGATCTTTTGCCCATTTTTTGGTTTGGTTGTTCTTTTCTTACTCAGTTCTAAGAGTTCTTTGTATATTTTGTGTCCAAGTTGAACCAGATAGGTGTCTTGCAAATATTTTCTCTCAGTCCTTCTCTCTGTGCCTTTCACAAAGTAGAAAGTTTTAATAAAGTCTGATTTATCAATATTTCTTTTATAGATTTTCCTTTTTGTATCTAAAGACTCATTGCCAAGCCCTAGGTCATATAGGTTCTTTCCTTATTTTTTATTTATTTATTTTTTTAGGGATTTTATAGTGTTGTGTTTTATACTTAGGTCTAAAGTTTCAGGAAAGGCATATGGTCTGACAAAGTGTCTAGGTTGATTTCTGCCTATGGACATCTAGTTGTTCCAGCACCCTTTATTGAAAATACTGTCACTTCTGCATTGAACTGCCTTTGTGCCTTTGTCAAAGATGAGTTAACTGTGTGTGTGTGTGTGTGCGGTGGATCTGTTTCTGAGTTTTCTCCCACAATCCATTGACTTATCTGTCTCTTCTTACATCCATACCATGCTGCTTTGATTCATCATGGATCTGTAGTAGCCTTGAAGCCTGGTAGTATCAATTCTCCAACTTTGTTACCTTTTAAGAATGTGTTGGCAACTTTGTGTGGCTTTTCCTTGTAAACTTTAGAATCAGCTTGTGGATATCCACAAAATAGCTTACTATTAGATGTTTAACTAAAATTGCATCAGATCTGCACATGAAGTTTAAAAGAATTCACTTCTTAATAATATTTAAGTCTTCTAATTCACGGCCATTGAATATCTTTCCACTTATCTAGATCTTCCTTGATCTTTCACCAGGGTTTTCTTATCCTTTGCGAATCAATTCTGTACATATTTTATTAGATTTATACCTAAGAATTACATTTTTTTCCTACTACAAATAATCTGCTTTTAACTTTCAATTCCAATCACTCATTATTAATAAATAGGGAGTAGATGACTTTTGTATATTAACCTTATATCCTGCAACCTTGCTATAATTACATATTATTTCTAGTTTTTGAGCATTGTTTTATTTTCTTATCATGATTGAATTCAAGATCTTAACTCTGAATCCTCCCTGCGATCTGCCCCTCAATCCTTCCCCTTCCCCCACCCACGCCCTAGATCCCCTGTGCTCAAATGTACTCACCACACTCTCAGCACCTGCCTGTTTTCCCATGTCTTGCTCTTTTTACACAGAGGTGCCTTTCATGGTGCACCTGTGTTGGATGAAAATTTACATGTTTTAAGGTCCAACTCAAAATGTTGCCCTTTCTGGGAATCCCTCCCAGTCTTCCTTATCCAAAATTAGCCTCATTCCATCTGAGCTACCCCGGCCCTCTAGCTTCCCTCTGTCCCCTCCAAGTGCAGCATGCACTCACGTGTGCACAGGCCTGCCTCTCCCACCACCTGTGAGCAGATGGAGGCAGGATCACGGCCAGCGTTCCAGCTGCATCCCCATGCTGGGGAGGCATGGGGTCTGCCTCAGCACTATTTATTGGTTGAATGAATGAACTTGCAGGGTTTGTATAAATGGACTTTTTTATTTTTTTTTAACCTTTAGAAGCCTTTGTCCATTCTTTCATCCACCCTTTTTTTTCCTCCTGGTGTTGAATCTTTGGACATAGTCTGGAATACAAGAAATCCTATAGTACTCTGTTCCTCCTGGGAAAAATAAAGGACAGGGGACTACTTTTAATTGCCAGCTTATTCTGTTTACCCGTCAACTTCATAACCCTTGTGTCCTCATGTAGCAGTTAGGGCGGTTGGGCTTCAAGCCTCAGAAAACACCTACTTTTCTGGGTTAAACAATAAAGGAATTTATTTTACCTCTGATAACAAGACATACAGAACTGGGGTGACTCAAGAGTATCTGCAAGTACATAGGAATAGACCTCTTCCTCCTTCCTTTATCCTCTGCCAACTTCAGCATATTAGCTTTCTCCTCGACCTAACTTACCTCGTGGTACAAAATAGCTGCATCAAATCCAGTCATAACTTCCTGATGTAGAGGGGAATGATGCCTTCTCTTCCTTGGGCCTCTCTTTACTATAGAGGAACATTACTCCTAAGAGCTCCTAGAAATCCCCACCACTTATTAACAGGAATTGTTTCATATGACAAGGCTGGAGCCAGTCACTTCCACATGGATTGAGATGACCACCATTACTTTAAAGCAGTCAGGATCTCACCGTGGAGCATAGGATGGAGGGGTGCATGCGGAACAAATGAGATTTCTTTCAATAGAGGAAAATAAAGATTGAGGAGGAAACCAGCTATTCTTTTGTTATAGAGGGAATTGATTTATACTGAATTTCAGGGGGCCTGGGGATGTGGCTCAAGTGGTAGCGCGCTCGCCTGGCATGCACGGGGAGCTGGGTTCGATCCTCAGCACCCCATAAAAATAAAATAAAGATGTTGTGTCCACCAAAAACTAAAAAATAAATATTAAAAAAAATTCTTTCTCTGAATTTCAGGGAGGTAAAGCCACATAGGTCCTGGGGCTGATAAAAACAGAAGCAGGATTTGAATACAGCTCTTTCAGACTCCAAAACCTATCCATGTACTTTGTGATGGGCAGCTGGACCGCTCATCAGGCTGCACTTCCCAGAAAATAAAAGCCCTGTTTCTCAGGGCGACCACTTTGGGGGTTGAGGCAATCTCCCTGCCTTCCCGAGCCCGACCTTGAGCTGAGCATTTAAGCTGTTTATTAAGTTATGACTAATGGTGCTGCGAGACCCTGAAGGCTGAGCATTCAGACCTAGTTTTAGATTGTTAGAGGAGGTTCAGGGGGTAAACATCATATTTGTATTCTGTGCCGAGAAAATTCAATCGCGGCTCTTTGTTTTCCGAGTGCAGGGATTGGCACGGGGCTTCTGCTGGGCCCTGCTCTGGTTTAATAGAAACGAAACCTCCAAAGCAGGCAGGCTGTTTTGGCAAAGTGGCCACTAATAGGGCCCCATGAGGCGGGGACCAGGCCTGAACTGGGCAGTTTGCATATTCACTTTTACAAACAGTTGGCTCCGAGTCAGCAGTTAATGGAATGGGAATGATGTTCTTGTACCAAATCATTTCCTGAAAAAAAAAAAAAACATTTCCAATTGCAAACATATCTCAGCCTTTCTTCTTGGGTTTGCTGTGTCTGTGAGACTGAATTAAAGAGGCAGGGCGAGGCGGGGCTCTGGCTATGATTTTTCATCTGAAGACATTCTTAATAATGATCTTCATGTAAAAGGAGATCCCGTTAGACCCACCTTTAGGAGACCTGGCTGTGAATATTGCTTTTCTAGACACATTTTCGAGATGTTTAATACCTGCATGTTTACAGACCGACTCTGGCTGCAAAACAGTCTTGGGACAGATGCAGCTTTTCTTCCTTTGCAAAATGTAAGCTGGAAATGCTGCCCAGAAATATACACCCATACGTGCACACGAACACAGTGTAGGCTGAAATCTAGAAGTGACTTTTTTTTCCTGGGGAAAGGGTGAAATCCTTCCCACCCCATAAACTACTTTGGTAAATTCTGCCAGTGCAGGTGAAGGGTGGGTGGTCTTGACACTTTTGATTATTTACCCAGCAAATATTTCTTGAGTACCTACTATGCTTGAGTCATTATTTTAAGTAATAATAACAGCAGCATGTGTTTACATGGCTCTTACCAGGCACTCTTCTGAGTACATGTTAACTCATTTAATCTTCCCAGCAACCCAACAAGGTGGACAGTATTATTCTCCCTCCCATTTTGCAGATGAGGAAAGCAAGGCACAAGAGGCTGATGAACTTGGCCAAAGTCATAGAGCTAGTAAGGGGAAGGTCCTGGATTTGAATCTTGCCTGGCTCCTAACCATTTTGTGACCTCTTTGGAAATCTAATAGTGAACACAAGAGGAAAAGTGCCAGTCCTTGCCCGACTCACATTCTGCTGTGGGAAAAGTAGGTGACAGACGTGTCCATAATAATAATTTCAGACTGTAATGGGTTCTGTGAAGAAAATGAGACATGAGAGGGCAGGCGAGGGCTGATGAGGGGGTCTTGTAAGTCTTGGTAAAGAGTTGGGATTTATTCTGAGTATGATGAAAAGCCACAGAAAAGTTCTCAGCAGGAGAAGGACACAGTTCTATTTACATTTTTAGAGAACATTCTGGCAGCTCTGTGACGAGTAGATGGGGATGGGGAGATGCAAGAGGAAAGTAACGGGCTGGTAGAAGGTGGTTCTGGTGATCCAGATGGAATATAACTATGGCTTGAACCAGGAGGGTGGTGGGGGAGATGGTGAGGAATGGCTGGAACCAGGTCCCGGTTGGAAGGTGGAGCCTGGAAAACCTGCCAATGTATTAGAGGCAACAGGTGAGCAACAAGGAGAAGGTAAACAACAATGTCTTGGCTCCAGCCATTGTGTAAACCGTGGTGCCATCTACCAAAGAGTATTAAGTAGGGGAGGAACAGGCTGTTTATGTGCTATATGGTGGTGTAAGGATGTTGAAAATTGCTAGTTTGGACGTGGATGTCTAAATTTGAGATCTCTGTTGAGACTAAGAAGAGACATGGAGTGAGCAATTAGGTTCCTAAGCCATGAGGGGGTCAGGCCTGGACTGGAGAAATAAATATGGACATCCTCATCATTGCATAAAATGATCCCCTAGGACCTCACCATCCTGTTGAACTTCCTGTGATATTGTA
Organism: Ictidomys tridecemlineatus; assembly: GCF_052094955.1. Classification (NCBI taxonomy): domain Eukaryota; kingdom Metazoa; phylum Chordata; class Mammalia; order Rodentia; family Sciuridae; genus Ictidomys; species Ictidomys tridecemlineatus. Next base: position 49,768,225 of record NC_135480.1, on the reverse strand, counting down.
AACGTTCTCATCTATGCTGTCCAGGAGAGTAGCACCAACCATGTGTGGACTGTTGAGCACTTAAAATGGGGTGGGTACAGCTGGATGTGGTGGCACACACCTGTAATCCCAGTGACTTGGGAGACTAAGGCAGGAAGATTGTGAGTTCAAAGCCAGCCTCAGCAACTTAGGCCCTAAGCAATTCAGTGAGATCCTGTATCTAAATAAATATTTTAAAAAGGGCTCGGATATGGTTGAGCACCCTTGGGTTTAATCCCTGGTACCAAAAAAAAAAAAAAAAACAAAGGGGGATGGTACAGCTAAGAAACTGAATATAAAAATAGAATAATCTGGGGATGTGGCTCAGTGGTAAAGTGTTTGGCTAGCATGCACAAGGCCCTGTGTTTCATCCTCAGCAATGCAAAAAAGAAAAGGAAAAGAACCTTAAGTAGCACAGGTGGTTAGTGAGTGTACTATGTAAGATAGTGAAGACCGAGGGGAGAGGGTAGCTAGAGGAGAGAAGGTCCAGAGCAGCCTCAGGTTCCTTCGCAGCCAGCCCTTGCCGCTATATTTAAACATGACTTTACTGCCACTGCCCGTCACATGCCTGGCAATGCCTGTCCAGTGATGAAAGCTGTGCTTCTCTGTGAGAAACAGCCTGGAGAAGAGCACAAACTGCTAGATCTAGAGGTGTTAGAAGAAATTAGAGACGGAAGCAGTTGTACTTAGCCAAAAAACAAATGAAATCCTATATTTCTAGAATCATGGAAGCTTTAATACAGGTGTCACCTGTATTTTTTATGCCGGGTATTGAGGAGGAGGATTCTGGAATGATGAGAGTCTAGAACTTGGAGAGTCAAAGACAGTGACCGGGGAAAGTCCCATGTCAACCTCAAGGGCCCACGTTGAGGGGCTAAACACCAGCTTCCTAATGTGAGTGTCCCTTTAAGGTAGGGTCTGTTTTACTCTATTTGCTGGGGGCTCATTCCCGGTCCAGCGGCAGCCATCAGTGAGTTTGCTGATGGGAAAGAACTCTTTGTAAAGGGCTGCCTTGTGCTTAAGCATTCTTACAAGTCTATGCTGGCAATCAGGGAGGCCAGAGTCAATAAAAAAAAATAAAATGGAAAGATGGGCTGTGGCTTTCATTAAAGTTGATGGCAGCGGCCGAATCAGCTCCTTAAGAACCTCTTGGTGCCCAAAGCCTTCGGAGAAAATGGTCTTTCTGTGCTTAATTGGCACAAAGTAAGGGATGTAAGTCACAGCGTTTGAGGGGGAGAGGGTAACCAAGGTCAGCACTCAGCAAATGCTCATTGCACAATGGGTTTGGTGGTGGGAATTGGGTTTTTTACCCAGGCTCCATGGTGTGTCGTTAGTGGTCACGGACCCTTGTGAATGTCTCTTGAAGGAAATGGAATTGTAGATTTCTAGGATTGGAAGTCTAAAAAGATCTTCCTGGTGAGTGTGGCACTCTTCTTTCCTAGCTGAGGAGACAGGGTTAGACAAATGGGGTGTCCCACCACTCCCCAGTGCTGACAGCCAGAGCCCAGGGAGGAGGCTGGAACTGGGACCATCCTGCTCAGCCTGTGGGTTTGGTGCCAGGTATGAGCAGAAGAATGTCCTAGGGAACCCAGGCCAGGAGAGAGGCCCCGAGGGTGGAACTGAAGATGGAAAGGCTCACTATATAAATGTAGCCTGAAATTGGTGACCTCGGTCACCAGCCAGCAGTTCCTAGCTCTCACTATGCCCCTGACAGCAAGCCCTGGAGAGAGGGCAGGAAGCAAAAGGCAGAGACCTAAGAAGAACCTGTTTCTCCTGAAATCTTTTCTGAGAGGTAGGGAGACCTTCTTAGGTCTCAGGAAAGCGAAGGAGGTGACAGACAGAAGAAGGGAGAATAAGAGGATAATTAGGTTCTTTTAGCCGGGAGCCACCATGATGGCTCACAGGCTGAGTGACAGCTGCCATCTAAACTTAGTGGGTTTTTCCCCTCAGTATCAACATCACACATGAATTGCAGAGATCGACCCATCCTCCCACCCCCAACCATCAGCTGGAATGTGACCAGGCTCTTTTTTTTGTCTTCCAGTGTCGGAGCTTCAGGAGGAGGGAATGAACGCCATCAACCTGCCTCTCAGCCCCATTCCCTTCGAACTGGACCCTGAGGACACCATGCTGGGTAACCTGCCTCTCTCTTGTCTCTTTGGAGGAGCTCCGTGCCCTCAACTGTAGCCACCCCCACTCAATTCCTTTTCTTTTTATAGAGGAGAACGAAGTGAGGACAATGGTGGATCCAAACTCACGCAGTGACCCCAAACTTCAGGAACTGATGAAGGTAAGAAAAAATTAGGAGAGCTTTAGGGGCCTCCCAGACTCAACTGGTATCTTCACACCACCAGTTCTGTGCAGGGACCATAGGTCACTGCAGAGAGAAGGCTCGGTCACAGCTCCCTGCCCTCAGGGAGTCTAGAACTTGGAGAGGCAAAGACAGGGACTGGGGAAAGTCCCATGTCAACCTCAAGGGCCCACATTGCGGGGCCAGTAGGTGGACATCTAAGCTGGTAAGACTGGGTCATGGCAAGTGTTTTAGCTAGCTTTTTTGCTGCTGCAATTAAAGACCCGACCAGCACAATTGTAGAGAAGGAAAAGTTTATTTAAGGGTTCAAGAGGTCTCAATCCATAGAGAGCTGGCCTTATTCCTCAGGTCTCCGGGTGAGGCAGAACGAAGCAGCTCACAGGGTGACTAGGAAGCAGAGAGAGAGAGAGACTCCACTCTCAGATACAAAATGTATACCCCATAGCCACGCCCCCCAATGAGCCACTTCCTCCAGCTATACCCCACCTGCCCCCAGTCACCACTCAGTTAATTCACTGATTGGGTCAAGTCTATCACCCAATCATTTCTCCTCCAAGCCTTCCTGCATTGTCTCATATGTGAGCTCATGGTGGACACTTCATATCCAAACCATAACAGGGAGTGATGGTGTTGGTCCCAGGCACCAGAGGAATTAAAATAAGTGAGCTCACAGTGGCCAGGATCTGAGGATTCACAAAGTCCTTCCACTGCTTCCCTAAAGGCCCCTCCAAATCACCCTGACTAAGGCTGTAGCTCAATGGTAGAGCACTTGCCTATTTTGCATAAGGCCCTGGATTCAAGCCCCTAGCACTGAAATAAATAAATAAATCACCCTCTGAGTTAGGAATTAGTTTCCTCACTGGAACATGGGGGTGATGCTAAATCTCAGAAAAACCAAGTGGTTGGTTTGTGGTTCTAGCAGAAATGAATGAGAGTAAATGACATACTGTGCACTACGTACCTAGCATGGTGGCCATCATGTGGTCATCCCTTTCAAACCATTTCTTCCCCGTCCTAATTCGCTGCCCTGTGCCCTCTCTTCAACTTCCCCACGCGGCCCTAAGACAGAAAGACAAGTGAGTCATTCGTTGTCTTTTCCCTGCTCAGAACCTGTCTAGAGTTTCCCATGGACTGTGGGGTGAAGCCCACTCTCCTGCAAGTGGGATTTCCGGTCCATGCTCTAGCTGGCTCTTCAGCCTCAGATCATCCCTGCTTGGCCAACACAGGGACACCAGACCATTCTTGCTTTCAGCACTTCCATCTCCAGGCCTCCGTTTGTGCAGCTCCCTCTACCTGGATGCCTCTAACTGCTCTTCATTTGAAAGTCAAAGCGTAGCCACTTCCTCCAGAAGCCTCCTCTGAATGCCAGTGCTAAGGCTCAGCCTCTGTATGCTGCAGTGGCCCCCATGCTAATTCCATCCTAGTCTCCACACCATAGTACAGTTGCTTGGGCACTTCTCTCTCTCCTTCACCCAATGGTGAGGTTCTTGGGGTTAAAGACTCCATTTTTTCCCTATCATTGTACCCCGAGGATTTAGCACAGAATGTCGCATACAGCAGTATTTAATAAGCACTGGATGGATGGAAGGGATCTCTAAAGTAGCCAGGCTGTTCAGAAATAGAGTCAGGAATGTTATTCCCATGGTTGTGGCTTCATTCGTGGAACAAGACCACATGAGATTTGGGTCATGTCATGAGATACTGGAGGACTAAGGACAATGTTTTCAAGGGAGATATAAAAATATCTCTTCTGTCTGTTTCTTACCTAAGTCTGTGCCTTACCCCAGAGTCCAGGGAATTAACAGAAATAAGGTAGCCTGGGCTGGGCCCACACAACCCCTTACATCTTGGGCTGTAATCAGCCCCATGGGTGGCCTGGATGTGAATGTTGGGTGTCTGACCCTTTCTTGCTAGCATCTGTACTGCACCCATGGATGGCTACCCAGTAGGACCTGGAACCCTTGTGCTGTGCAGAGAAAAGGTGGAACAGCTGCAGTTTGAGGTTTTGCCTGTCACTGAGCTTCTCCAAGGTGCTGGACCTGTGTGGGCAAAGGTCCTGGAGAATGTCTGGCTCTGATCTGTTTCTGCCAGAGGCTACTGACCATGCTGGCACGGGCAAAGCTGCTGCTTGCCCTGGAGACCTCCAAGAGGGCAGATATGGTCAGAATGGGCTCTGAATGGTTCAGGCTTCAGCACTGATCCCAGACCTGGATCTGGGCTCAGTTTGAGGGAGAGGAAGATTGGAGATGCATGTTGCTGCACATAAGACCTGAATCAGGGGGTGCTGTACTGTTGACCTGGGGCACCTTCTTGCTTCCAGGAAGAGGTTTGATTTTCCTAGATCTAGACACTTTGCTCGCCTTAAAATTCTAGTTTTCTTTTAAGAATGTCCTCAAACACCAGCCTTTCTAGATGCCTCCTCCCATTCCTGCTTCTATCCCCAGCCCACTCATCGATAGCACCACAGATCTGGGATCACAGCCTTTTATGTTATAATCATTTGGTTGACTGGTTCCCTGCTCTCATGACCCCTCTCTTGAACAGATTAGGTTTTATGGTATTGGATATAGGTCCATATGAGGTGCTCAGTAATTACCATCATCCTTCCTTGAGACAAAATGATGCACTATGAAGCTACCAAGCTCCATCACAGCACTTAGGCTAATAGAACTGTTCTTCATCTTGATTATAGTGGGGGGTCACTCAACTGTGTACAATGACCAAAATTTATCCCTATATCCTTAAAACTGGTTAATTTCATTATGTATGATCCTGTCTCCACCCCATGAGCTCTGTGACCTGGGCAAATCTGCTTCCTTCCATGCTGATTAAGCCTCCTGGGCACAGAGATGAAGGAATTGCCTCACCCACTGTCGTTGGGAGAGTGCCTATACATTAGTAAGATCTGCTTTTCATCAAGTATTCAACTCTTGTCATAAGTCATTGTTTTCTACCACCTGACCTACAAGATTCTTTCATCCTCAGTTTTAGAGATAGAGAATCAGAGGCTCAGAGAATACCACCAGCTTGCTACAGATTCATAGATCGATCATGCAGATGCACATACAAGTTCCCAGATGACGATGTGCACCTGCGTCATAGTTCATGAAGGAGCAGATACCTGTGCACATGTTCACCAATGTCAGAGGAACACAATCCTGTACACAAACACACACCTGTAGATGACAGTGGTACCCAAGCCAGTTAGTGGGTAGAGCTGGGGTTTGCGTAACTCCAGAGCCCATTTTTGTGCCTGGCATGAAGCCCCTACTGTGAGAGTGTTGCTGGCCTTTACAGAAGGAAGAAGAGATCAGCAGGGACATTGGCGCTGTCATCCCCAGAAAGCTGACACGGGAAAAACCCCAGGGGCTCCCACCCACACCTGCCTGTCTGCACAGGTGGATACTTCTGCTTTTAAAATCTGAAGTTCATTTAGATTTTAATTGCCCAGGATAAGAAAGCTGATCTACAAGAAAATACCCCATGACTTTTTCTCTTATTCTTGCTCTTTCTCTGTAGGTATTAATTGACTGGATTAATGATGTGTTGGTTGGAGAAAGAATCATTGTGAAAGACCTGGCTGAAGATTTGTATGATGGACAAGTCCTGCAGAAGCTCTTTGGTAGGAGGAGAGCTGAGTGTTGCTGTGGGTGACTGTGGAGTCGAGGAGATGGGCTTTGAATGCGTAGAGCAAAATGAGGGCTTTAGATGTTCTCTTGGGTGTTTGTGATTTTAGACCTTTGTCATCCATAGACCCACACTTTTGTGTGTCCCTCTGTCATCTACAGAAGTGTGCATGCATGTCCCCCTGTTGTCTGTGAACCTATATGGGGGGGGGTTCTCTTTGTCATCTATAGACAGGAGCGTATCCCTCTGTCGTCTAGAATAGTACGCATGTGTGGTTGTCTATGCACCTGTGTGTTTGCATTTCTCTGTGTGTCCCTCTCTGGGCTGGGTACCAGTGTGTGACTGTGAGTCCCTGTGCTGTTTGGGCCTACATGTGTTGTCCTCTGTCACCTCATGGCTATTGATATGAAAATCTAAGACCAAAGGGGAAGGAAAGAGGAATCCAGGGAGATCTTAGGGTAGAAAGGACAAATTCAACTTGAATGGAGGTGGGTCCCCCTCACCATTCCTCCCTTTACCTCCAGCCCAAACCTTCCCTCTCCAGTTCTACACTTCAGTACTTAGCTGCCCTCTAGCCCTTTGCACCTTAAGCTGAGTCCATCCGCTTTCCCAAAGATGCTTCTTCCTCTCTAAGTGAGAATTCCTCCTTCCCAGTCTTCCCCCATGTACAAGAATCGCCAGGGCCATTTCTTCTTGCTCAAAAGCCTCCTGAATCCATCTTCTCACCGTTTCTACACGGTTGATTTGCTCTGAACTATTGAAAAAGCTTCTAGACTCATGTCTTCACCTCCCAGCTCACCTCCTCCAGGTCCTTGCCCACGCAGCTAGCCGAGAGCCCTTCCTAGATCACAGCTCTGATCTCACTGAGAACTCTCAGTGCCTCTCTCTCCTGCCAGAATACGTCCAGACCCCCTCACCCCACGCTCAGAACCTATCATGCCCCAGCCATCTTTGCAGCCTCACTTCTGGCCAATCCCACACATATAACTCCCGCAACGTGGCAATTTGCGTAAAGTTCTCAGAAGAATGCCTGACACCTAGCAAGTGCCCGATGAGCGCCTGTCACCATTGTTGGTTTTACTGTTTCTGTGTTCATCCTTGCTTCATTATCACGCATGTCATGCATAGTCACACTCTGATACATTTTCCCATGCTCTTCTTTGTGCCTGAGGCCCTTCTTCTTCCTTTATTTACCAGCAAACCACCATTGCTCATCCTTCTTATCTCATGTACCTCCCTTTTACGACCTGTATAATATGGTCACATCTAAGAGAAATAGTCGTGTACTTTTTCTGTGTTCATCCCCCACATGTACAGGAAGGAATGTATAAATACATATACATGTGTATTTATGTACATGTGTATATACTGCAGGTTGAGCATCCTCAATCCAAAAATTGAAATGCTCCAAAATCTAAAAATTTTTGAGTACCAGCACAAGTGGGAAATTCCATGCTTGACCCCATGTGATAAGTCATGGTCAAAATATAGGTGCACTAAAATATGGTATAAAACTACCCTTCAGGTTTTGTATAAGCACCACAAATGTATATGAACCATAAATGAATTTTATGTTTAGACTTGAGTCCCATCCCCATCTCCTTATGCAAATATTCCAAAACCTGCAAAATATCTCAAATCTGAAACACTTCTGGTCCCAGGTCTTTTGGATAAGGGATACTGAACTTGTATAAATATGTATCTGTATGTGCACACGTGTTTGCGTATATAGACTGTGTATATCCATGCCTTGTTATAAGACTTCCCACATTGTCTGTAGCCATTGGTAGAAATGTATATGGGCCTCTTAAGGCCATTTCTTCTTTATTTATTCAGGCTTCTCCAGCACTCTCAGGTTGCCTAGCACTTAATCAGTGTAATTCAATGTGTATTGAATGAATGAATGAATGGCTAATATAAAATCTAGTAATTTCTAGGAAGCTAAACAGATTTGGTACTCAAACATCAATATTAATGAGTGTTAATATCTAAGGATTGTAAACTCCTGCTGAATGCAGAATAGAAATGAAAAAGCTTTGGCACATGTAGACATGGGGAAGCTGGGAGCCTCACTGAACATCTCTCCCAGTGACTGCAGCTGCTAACCCCTCCAGCAAGTTTCTAATCAGGATCTGAAACTGGCTTGAAATGTTCTGTGCTAGGCTTTCAAAGCAAGGATGCAGCATGGCCACAGAGTAATGGGACGTCATCTTGAGTAATCTTGCCTCCAGGAAGGGTTACAGAGCAGTCCAGCGTCACGTCCGTGCAGCCCCAAGTCAGGGATCACATCCAGATTGGATCCAGATTCCAACTCTTGTGTCAAGAAGGGGGGTGGCTACAGTGGTCATTCTTCTGTAAACTTTAGTTTAGACTACATGGGTCTAAGTCTGGACATACACATTCCAAACCTCACATCCTGGTGGAGAGAACCAGTTCACAGTAAGAAAGTATGTATCAGGAGCTGATCAGGAATTGATCTGAAGACAGAGTTGTCAGGGGCCCTTATGCCCTCACACCCTCATGGTTCTTGTCTACCTCCGATACTTTCTTTACCATCTTCACGTGCTCTTCCTTGTTAGTCATGGTTGGTTTCTTGGTCTTCCATCTTGGCACTTTTTTTCTTTCATATCCACTTTCTGGGCGATTCCATCCACTCTCATAGTTGCCATCATCACCTCTACCATAATTACTCTCAGGTCTGTATCTCCAGAACAGTATTCTCCTTGAAGCTGTTGAGGTCAATTTCTGTCTTCTAGACATCCCCACCCGGATGCCCCACAGCTAGCTTGCAATCAGCCTGCCCCAAACCAAGCTGCTTGTCTTCCTCCTCCCCACCAAATCCATTCTGTTTTCCACTTTGATGAATGGTATTACCGCCGCACAGCCAGTTGCTCAAATGGGAAACTTAGGAATCATCCTGGATTGCTCCTTCCCCTGTGTCCCTGACAACTGTATTCCCACATACAGTGCATCAAGCCCATCCCTTGTCTCAGTTTGTATGCAGAGCCCTTAGGAAAGTGTCTGGCATGCTAGGTAGTTAGTTCTCACTTATTCTCCAGCCCCACTCTGGCTATCTTAGAGCAGAACTTCTCATTTTTCTTAGCTTCTTTGGTTGCAGATCCTTTTTGTGTATCACGCTGTTTCCTCCCTTTGTAACTCTATCTTCCAAATCTTACTTATATTTCACAAATTGTCTTAATACTTAAATTCATAGGACACTTGTCACTTTGTTTAGTTCAAAATCTGACGAAAACAATTTTGGGCCTAGATTTGCAAATGTAGTAAAGAATTCCCATATGCTCTTCTCCCAAGTTCCCCTAATGTTCATGTCCCATCCTACTAATATCAAAATTAAGAAATAAACCTTAGAACCATACTCGACTAAATTACAGACTCCACCAGTTTTTTCCTGTGAGATCCTTTTAGTTCTAGGATTAAATCCAGATTCCCACATTGTTGTAAGTGTCAAATCTCCTTCGTTCCCTTCAGTCCACGACAGTTTCTCAGTCTCCCATGTCTTTCATGACTTTGGCACTTTCAAAGAGTACTGGTCAGTTACTTTGTAGAATGGCACCCAATTTAGATTTGTCTGATACCCAGAGCCTCATGTGTGCTAGGCAAGAGCTCTACCGAGCCACATCCCCAGCTCTCGTCTGATATTTTCTCATGATTAGATTGACATTATGCATTTGGGGAGGAATGCCACAGAATGAAGAGCCTTCTTAGTGCATCATGTCAGGGAGAACGTGATGTGGATATATATGACTTATCACAATGTTCAATCACCTGGTTACGGTGTTATCTGCCACAGTTCATCAGTATAAAGTTACTGTTTTAAATAATTAATTCATTTGAGGAGAGATACTTTGAGATCATGCAGTATAACCTGTTTCTCCTTAAACTTCTCCCACTAATCTGAGCATCCTTGGGTGCAGCGTATGTGCTGCAGTTATCACATGGTGTTTTAATGGTGATTTCTTTCTTTTCCTTGTTTCTTCCAAATTTATTAATTGGAATTCTTCTCTAAGAAATAAATAAAGTCCATTTATTTACTTTTTTAGCTACTTAATTATATCAAGATAGACATAAAGATATTTTATACCTTGGGTTATAATTTAATACTATCATTATTTACTTTTTCGGGGGCAGGGAGGTATCAGGGATTGAACCCAGGGTGGCCTAACCTTGGAGCCACATCCTCAGCCCTTTATTATTTGTTTATTTATTCTTGAGATAGGGTCTTGCTAAATTACTTTGGGCCTTGGCAAGTTGTTGAGGCTGTCTTTTTCTCTTGCCTCAGCCCCCCAAGTTGCTGAGAGCAACATAGTAAGATCTTGTCACAAATATAAAAGGGGCTGAGGGCATGGCTCAGTGGTAAAGTGTACCTCATTACCATTAAAAAAAAAAAAAAGAAGAAGGAGAGGAAGGAATTCAGTTTCCAATGTCCTGGGGCTTGAGTGTCCTCTATACCAAGTTGGTTGGGCATGAAAACTAGGAGGGACTAGAGTGTGAGACTATTAAACTATGAAACACCAGCCCTTGGAAGATAATGGGAGTGGCCTAGGGGCTGGGGTAGTCCGGGAGCACATACTCCTCAGACATTAGGACAGGGGTAGGTGGTTCGGGAAGCCATATTGGTGACATCATGGAGTGAAGGCTTGGGACCTAAAATTGAGCAGGGGGCTGAGAGTGCTCGGTGTGTTGGTAAAGTCTGGACAGGCTTGCGCCCTGGAGACGGTGCCTGAACTCTGCTGACCAGGATTAGCTGGGTGTGCTTTGGTCAGGAGCCCTGTGGGAAGCAGCATCAGATCTGCTGGACCTTTGTGTGGCCAGAGGCTCCTTGCTCAGCAGCAGTGTCTGGACTGCTTATAGGAAAACAGCCCTCTCAGAGCCCCAGGCATTTCTGGTAGGTTCCCTGGGAATAACCTCTCCTCAGTCCTTCTTTCCTAGCTACCGGATCTAGCTTCCCCATTAATGCTTATGTTTTCTGGGTCTACTCACTTTCCTTGACAACAGATCTTCATTTAGGTTTTCCAAAAGCAGATGCTGAGACAAGGACCTGGTGGAGGAAGTTTCATGGAAAGGGATCTTAGAAAGGACAGATAACTAGGGATCAGGGATCGGGGATGTAGCTCAGTGGTAGAGATCATGCCCGGCATGCATGAGACCCTGGGTTCAGTCCTCAGCTCTACACAAATAAAGTACAGATTACTAAGTAAGTAATAAGAAGGGGAGAGAGAAATGCCCGTTAAGAGTGCATTAACAAGCTGGGCACAGTGGTGCATGCCTGTACTCCCAGCAGCTCAGGAAGCTGAGACAGGAGGATTCCAAGTTCAAAGCCAGCCTCAGCAACTTAGTGAAGCCTTAAGCAATTCAGTGAGACCTTGTCTCTAAATAAAATACAAAATAGGGCTGGGGATGTGGCACAGTGGTTGAATGCCTGAGTTCAATCCCCAGTATCCAAAAAAAAAAAAGAATGCCTGAGTAGAGTTGGCAGCTCTGTTTGCAACTCGGGCCCCCTGAGGAACCAGGTAACATTACACCTTAAAAGCATCCTTCCCAGGACAGGGAGCTAAGAGCATTCATCCATGGCTCCCATCATCCTGAGACTGAGGGTTACCCGTGCAGGAACTAAAACCTCCAGGCTGCACTCATATCATGGCAGAAGAGCAAACCTTGGGCTAGAGGTGGAACCCTGCAATGTGTAAAAGCTGTCTGCAGCTGCAGGTAAACACGGATAAGGCCAGAGAGTTCTGGAAAGGGGTATCGACATTGTTCAGAGGGTACAACTTCCCCCACTGTGAAGGTTGTTCCTCCTGACGTGAGCCATCTGTTTGTACTTTCCATGTTACTGAGAAGACATCAGCTGCGAGCCGAGCGGGTAGCCTCTTCAGGATGCACACTCCATCCTTCTACAGGTTGAGCTATAGCCCTTTGCATCCCTCAGAACAAGAGCTTCCAACCCCTAAGTGTGGAGGAAGTGCCTCCCTCCACTATGCCAAAGATTATCTCATTCTTGTCTCCGGATTACAGGCTTTGGGGATGATTGACAGAGGCAATCATCTGTTTCCACAGAGGCTCTTCTTTGCCCATGAGAGAAGAAAGTCACAGAATCATTCAAAGTTGGGACATTTCCCAGTATCTCAGTTACACAGTCCTGACCATGGTTACTTCATATTTGTATCACCAACATGTAGGCGACACATGAAGTAAGAGAGACAGGAAATAAGCAATTCCAGGATATGCCTACACAACCTAATTAAATAGTTCATTTGAACATGAGCCACAGCCTGCTCCTTATTGAGGTTTCCTGAGTTGGGTGGCCACGTGAGTTTCTTTATGGTGTTTTTTCCCACTGATCCTAATCTTTGAATATGTGCATCTGCTGAGAACGGACAAGACCTGTTTTGAGGGATGAGAGTCCTAAGGTGACAAGGTTCTTCCTTCTGGTTTTCACAATAGCATATGACTAAAATAGGACATCTTTGGGTGTGAGACCAAGAAGGCCCTTAGGCATAAAATTTCTATAGGAGGAATTTTTGTTGTGTTTATGTGTGGGGTTTTTTTTTCCCCCTGATATACCCATTTTTCTTAACCTAGTCAAGTAATATTCACTGAGCAAACTCCATTTGCCTTGCCTCATGCTCACTGCTGAGTTTAGGGATATAAAAGTGCATATGACATAGTGCTGTCTTGAGGTAACTCACAACCCGGTTGCCCCCAGGGCTATGAGAAATCCAGTAGGTGTCTGGGAAAGGCTTCCTGGAAGAGGCCTGTTTTGAATAAAGCCTTACAGAAGGAGAACTTCAACAGATCAGGAAGGAGAAGAACATTCTAGCCAGTATCACAAGAGTTGCCGGGTAGCCCCAGCTGCACTGTGGGGAGAGGGAGGATGTTGAAGAGACAAGGGGCAAGTGGGCAGGGGCCCATCAGGGTCAGCGGAGTGGAATGGATGTCTCACAACCAAGATGAGATTCAGCACCTAGATCTTGGTTGCTAACACCATCCTCCCATAACAGGAATGAGGGCTTCTTCAAATGGCTCATCTCAAGGCCGGGCAGGGACTGCAGAAGATGAGCCTGGAGTATTTGAAGTGCCCAAAGGAAGTGCTAAGAAATAAATAAATAAAACATACGTCTATGGGGCTACTATTTGAAAATGTCCAAGACCCATGTGCAAGAGTTCCCAAAGGCCAGAGTTGGAATGAGCTGGGGAGCAGGAATCACAATAGAATTATAACCCAAAGTCTAAAATAAATACCCTTGATCTATACTGCTGTAAGTAAATAAGTAAATAAATGGGAGCAAAAGACAACTCTTCCTTCCAAGAACATTCTAAGTAATTCCTGTAGAAATGACCCCTTCAAAGAGATAGAGATAACTCCCTTCCCTTGAGTGACTGGCTGTCAATGATTAGAGTGGGGAAGTAGTGGGACTGGGAAGGGTATGACAAAAGGGACGTCACCTCTGTGGTTTTTCTTCCCCAAACCCACAGTTCCAGTCTACCCATGATAAAAAAAAAAAAAAAAAAAAAAAGACAAGGGAAGTCTGAAAAGCTCACAGACTAGAAGACCCTAAGGAGACATGAAGAACAGTGGCATGCTGGACCATTTCCTGGGACAGGAAGAGGAAAGACACTGGGAAAAAAACTAGTGAGATCCAAAAAAAAAAAAAGTGTGGAATTTAGTTAATTGTTACATGCACAGTGTTACCCAGGACCAAATGCACTATATAATGGAAGCCATTAGCAGTAAATCTAAAAACCATTTAAAAACTTATTTAAAATAACAATGACTCCCACCTAACAGAGGACAAGAAACTAGGAGTTGTGGACTGTTGACTGAGCAGTGGTAACTCCTAATGGCTTGTGAGCAAAGGGACATGGTGAGGAACGGGGCAAAAGGGACGTCACCTCTGTGGTTTTTCTTAGGGAGATAACCTGGGAGCAGCAGGAAGGCTATATAGAGGCGCTGGAGGAAACACCAGCAAAGCATTCCCCTGTGAGGCAGGAGTGATGCTGGACTAGAGGAGACGCAGTGTGGATGGGGAGAGGCTTAAGAAGCCTAGCGACATAGGGCATGAGCAGCTAGAGAAAAACCAGGCTGACTCCATGTGGAGGTGTTGAGTGGCACTGACTCCACAAAACCCAAGAGGCACAGCTTCTTGAAGAATTTGATCTCACTGGCTTTGAGGGTTGCTTCCCATGCCCAAAAGTACTTGGGCTGAAGGAGCTAAAATGGAGACAGGAATGAAGAGGCAGACAGGACATCTGAGTTCCCAGTCTTGGTTCCACTACTAGCACGTACCTCTGCAGCTCAGATCATTTGTGTGTGAAACCAGGAGGACGACTTATAAGCCTCTGTGGCCAAGCTGTTCAGTACGATAACCCTAGCCACGTGTAGCTGTTGAAAGTAATTAAAATTAATAATCCATTTCCTCCATCACACTGGCTACATTTCAGGTTCTCAGTAACCAAATGTGGCGAGTGGCTGCCATATTGGACAGTGAAGAAATGCACGTTTCCATCACAGCCAGAGTTCTGTTGCGTGGCACTGCCCTAAGGTGGTCCTGTTGTAATTCTCATCGGTTCTACAGTTGTCGAAGATAATAGATATTGCTGCGCTTAGACTTTAGGAGGGGTTTTCTTGTCCCCCCAAAACTCAAAAGCCAGATGAAAGCTTATTATTATTCTCCTTTCATCAGTAAATTGTAAAGAAGTTCCTTATTTTATTTCAGTTAATCACGACATTCCCAGCCCTTTTTATTTTTTTATTTTGAGACAGAGTCTTGCTAAGTTGCTTAGGGCCTCACCAAATTGCTGAGGCTGGCCTTGAACTTGGAATCTTCTTGCCTCAGTCTCCCAAGCCCCTGGGATTATTGGCATGTACGATTACACCCAGCTTAAAATATCTAAGTTTGTTTAACAAAAGAAAAAAAAGAAGAAACATGGCACAGAACCACTTGTGTAATGTCCCTCTGTGTATGTGTATATGTAAGGGACCTATTTCATACTTACATGTGTGTATGTGTAGACTATCTCTGGTAATTCTCTCTATGGAATGGGACCAGGGGATGTGGGGGCTGCAATGAAATGAATAAACAATCTTCAGGGCTTGGATTTTTTAAAAATATTTTTAGTTGTAGATGGACACAATACATTTATTTTGTCTCTTTAGTTTTTTTTTTTTTTTTTTAATGTAGTTCTGGGGATTGAACCCAGTGCCTCATGTATGCTAGGCAAACACTCTACCACTGAGCCACAGCCTCAGCCCAATAGCTTGGATTTTTTCCATGCTCATAAAAAGTACTTGAGGGCAAGTATATTTTAGAGTGAAACTGAATTAATCTGTCAGTTGATATTAAATAATATTTGATACATTTCAATAGCAGCTATCCCAAATAAAATAGGAAAGAAAGGAAACTACTAGATATGGTAAAGACCATTAAACAAAACCCAACAGTGAGCATATTAATTAAATAGTGGCATATCAAACACATGCCATTAGGAACGAGTCAGAAATAAGGACTGATACCATCTTAGAGATCCCAGTTATTGTAATAAGAGATGAAAGCAGATTTCTATTTTCAACACTACGATGACTAGATGTTCAGACAAATCTAAGTAGAGCACACTTTAAAAAGCCAGATAAGCCTTTAAAAACATTTTCATGTGCCATGACTAAACTGGTTTGAAAGGGGAAGAAATTCCTCTGGTTTCAAAAGCAACAAGGAAGTGTAAATCCAGTGGAATAAGTGCTAATTCCTAATAGTTTGCAGCCTGAGGTGTAATGGGTTATACATCCATGTCAGGAGACAAAGCCTGAGTCAAGTCCAAGCAGGAAAGGGGATTGGATCAGAGACCAGTGAATAAAGCCAGTCTTTGAAGGAAAGCGCTTTCAGTTGGGGAGACTAGAAAATCATGTCTTAAAGAGAGAGGCAATAAGGATAAATGTTTATCTCAGCCTTGGGGTGTAAATGAAACAAAAAAGAAAGAGTGGAAAGAAGGGGAAAAAAGGAGAATCTGCCCCTGATAATTCTCTATCCAAGTCTGTATTCACATGGATTTAGGGATAGGACTTACACTGCAAATGTGGCATTAAAAGTCCAGAGCTAGATACTCTTCCAACAGGAGATTACTATCCAGAATATATAAAGAACTCAAAAAAATCTAATTAAAAAAATAGGCAAATTAATTAAATAGGCATTTCTCAAAAGAAGAAATGCAAATGGCCAATAAATATATGAAAATATGTTCAACATCGTTAGTAATTAGGAAAATGCAAATCAAAAGTACACTAGGATTTTATCTCAGTCCAGTTAGAATAGAAATCATCAAGAATACAAATAACAATGAATGCTGGGGAGGTTATGGGGGAAAGATACTCACATTGTTGATGGGACTACAAATTAGTATAACCACTTTGGAAAGTAGTATTCAGATTCCTCAAAAGACTATGAATGAAACCATCATATGACCAGCTATCTCCTCCTTGGTATTTATCCAAAAGGACTAAAATCTGCATGCTGTAGTGATGAATGCATACCACTGTCTATTGCAACACAATTCATAATAGCCAAGTTATGGAACCAGATTAGGTGTCCCTCAGTGGAAGAATAAAGAAAATGTGAGACACACACACACACAATGAAATTTTATTTTGTGTAAAGAAGAATGAAATTATGTCATTTGCTTAGAACTGGAGAACATCTTGCTAAGTGAAATAAGCCAGACTAAGAAAGTCAAGGACTGAGTGTTTTCTCTCATGCAGAGAGAAGTAAGGAATTTTAAAAGGGTGATCTTGTGAAAACAGAAGGGAATACAGTGGAATAGAGGAAAAGATTTGAGGGGGAGAGATGGGAAAGGGCAGGAACTGCAGAATGAAATTTACTAGACTACTCTATGTACATGTATAATACAGCACAATAAATTTCACTTTCATTTATAACTGTAATACACCAATTAAAAAATTAATAGAGGACCAATAGAGTAGAGAAAGGGAATTGGGGGAGGGAGAAAGGGAGGATAGGGTTAGTACTGGGGATTGAAATGGAGCTAATTATCTTATATGCATTTATGAATATTGTCAAAATGAACCCCGTGAATATGTATAACTATAATGCACAGTAAAAATATTGTAATGAAAAAAAGAGGGTTTTTTTTTAAAGTCCTAAGCTGGAAATAGAGTTAAAAGTCATCCCAGGTCACCAGTGGTCCAAGCCAAAAGGAAATATATTTCCTTCCTTTAAAGACAAATGAGCTCTAAACCCAAAACCCAGGCAACAAAGAACTCCCAAGGAATTTCTCTAAGGAAAATGAACTCAAAATTAGGAATCACCAAAGACATGAGTAGAAAGCCACAATGAGCAATGGCAACAGAAATGCTGAACTATAGTTACCCCACAAATACTATATTAGAAGTTCTTCAATAATAGAATACACAATAAGCAAGTTCAACTTGTTTTAAGAACCTATTAAAAGGATAGCAAAAGAAGAAGAAACTTTCAAAACTGAACAGGTAATGTGAAAATGAATAAAATATAATTTCTAGAAATGGAAAAACATGTAATAATGAATTAGAAACCTCAGTGGATTAGACACAGCCAAAGAAAGAATTAATGAGCTGGAAGAAATCATCCGGAATGCAGTATATAGCAAGCTACAGAGTAAAAAATGAGAAAGAAAAATTAAAACATAGACCTCATTCTAACAGTCTCCAACCTATTACCAATTGGAATTCTACAAGGAGAAGAGAGAGCAAATGGAGTGTGGTAAATATTTAAAGACATAATGAATGGGAATTTTCTAGTATTAATGAAAGAATTACGTAGATCTGAGCACAGTGGCTTATGCCTATAATCACAACAATGTAGGAGGCTGAGGCAGGAGGATCTCAAGTTCAAGGCCAGCCCCAGCAACTTAGTGAGTCCCTAAGAAACTTAATGAGACCCTGTCTCAAGAAAGGCTGGGGATGTAGCTCAGTGTAAAGCACCCTTGAGTTCAATCCCCACTACCAAAAAAGAAAAAAAAAAAAGGAGGTATAGTAAGAGGAAGAAAAATGAGCCCAAAAGAAAGATGTGACATGCAATTAGGAAAAAAAAAACAGCAAGGAAAGATCACTTTGGTGGGTAGATAAAAGCCATAACTGAACAAACATAAAATAATCACAATAATGTCTGATTTGTTAACTTTAAAAGATGAAAATAGAATTCCATATGACTATAGTGTATAAGTGAGGAAACATGATTAGAGTCAGCATGAGCTGAGGGGGTTGTGTGATTCAACATATAAGTAAAGATTCTAATTAAGCCTTTAACTATGCATAAATTTTTTTTTGTAGCCAGTAAAATGATAGGAAGAATGTATAGCCTCCTTGCCACCTTGAGGGAGAGAAAGGAATAAGGACTAAAAACCTTAATCCAAAAGAAGGCAAGGATGGCAAAGGGAGAAAGAACTGGAAAAGCCAAATAACTAGAAAGTTCAAAACAAGCTAGTAGAGTTGAATCTGCAATTAAAACCATTGACTTTATCCACTTAAAGGACAAAGATGATCAGACTAAATAGCACAACAAGGTATTGCTGATTTCTAAATATAAGAGACAGTTTTAATAAATGAAAACACAAAAAGAAAGAAAAAGGGTGGAAATAATGATCCATGCTAGACTAATACTAACTAAAAGAATGCAAAATTGCCTTTCAGACAAAAAGTATCTTACTACAGAGTAGATTGATAAACAATTAAAATTAATAGAAAAATACAGAAAATTTAAACTTCAGTGCACCTCTGTGTATCAAATATATTAAAATTTAAAAAACCATGAACTAATACCAACCCTCCTCAAATTATTCCATGAAGTAGAAATGGCAACACCCCCAAATTCATTCTGTGAAGCCGGAATCACCTGATACCAAGACCAGATAAGGACACATCCAAAGAAAAAAAGTATAAACCAATATCCCTGATGCACAGAGATGCAAAATTTATTAATAAAACTTTAGGAATCCACATTTTAAAAACACATTAAGAAGTTTGTAAACCATGATCAAGTAGATTTCATTCCAGGAATATAAGGTTAGTTCAGTATTCATGAATCAATAAATGTAGCTCATCACATAAATAGGATAAAATTTACATAATCAACTCAACAGATGTAGAAAAAGCAACAAAATTCAGCACCCATTCATGTTAATAGCTCTGAAAATACAAGGGATAGAAGGAACTTAGCTCAACATCACAAGAGCTACATATGGCAAACCCAAAGCCAACATCCTACTGAATGGGGAAAAACTAAAAGTATTCCTTCTAAAATCAGAAATAAGACAAAGATGTTCATACTTAGCACTCCTATTCATTATAATTCTTGAAATTTTAGAGAAATTAGATAAGATCAGGAAATTAAAGGGATACAAACAGGAAAAGAAGTCAAATTATTGTTGTTTGCCAATGATATGATTCTATACTTAGAAGACTCAAAAAAGCTCCATCATAAGACTTTGAGAGTTGATAAATTCGGTAAAGTAGCAGATCAGCATACAAAAATCAATAACTTTCCTATACACCAATATCAAAAAAAAAAGACCACCTGGAAATAACTCTAATCAATGAGGTGAAAGACCTCTATAATGAAAATTATAAAACACTGAAGAAAGACATTGATGAAGATATTAGAAGTTGGAAAACACTTCCACGTTCTTGGATAGGCTGAGTTAATATTGTTAAAATGGTCATACTACCATAAGCAATATACAGATTCAGTGCATTCCCCATCAAAATTCCAATGATATTCTTCCCAGAACTATAGAAAATAGTCCCTACAGTTCATCTGAAGAATAGAATACCCAGAATAGCTAAAGCAATCCCGAGCAACAAGAACAAGGCTAAAGGCATCATAATACCCAACCTCAAATTACATCAGAGGGCTAGAGTAACAAAACCAGCACTGTACTGGCATAAAAACAGATATGAAGACCAGTGGAGTAGACCAGAAGATGAGACAAACCCACACGTATATGGTCATCTCATCTTTGCAAGGGTGATAAAAGTGAAGTGAAGACAATCTTCTTAACAAACGGTGCTGGGGAAATGGGATAACAATTTGTAGGATGAAACTATACCTCTATCTGCCACCCTGCCCAAAAGCCAACTCAAAGTGAATGACAACCCAGGAATTAGACCAGTAACTATACAACTGCGAGAAGAAAACAGGGTCAACACTCCAACCTGTTGGCACAGGCATGAACTTAACAAGAACCTTAAAGCACAAGAAATAAAACTAAGAATCAATAAATGGGATGGCATCAAGTTTAAAAGCTTCCCGTGCAGCAAAGGAAACAAGAACATGAAGAAAGAGTCGACTGAATGGAAGAAAATCTTTGCCAGTTACTCTTCCTATCCCAGAATACATACAGAACTTAAAAAAAAAAAACAAAAAAAAAAAAACTTAACACCAAGAGAACAAATACCCCAATCAATAAATGTGCAAATAAACTAAACAGACATTTCTCAAAATAAGAAATGAAATGGCCAAAAAACATATGGAAAAATGTTCAGTATCCTTAGTAGTCAGGGAAATTAAAATCAAAACTACACTGAGATTTTGTTTCATTCCAGTTAGCATGGCAACCATCAGGAATACAAATAATAATAAATGCTGTTGAGGATATGGCAAGAAAGGAACACTTGCTTATACATTGCTAGCGGGTCTACAAATTAGCACAACTGTGAAAATCAGTATGGAGATTCCTCAAAAGACTAGGAATGTGGATCTACCATATGGCCCAGTTATTTCACTCCTCGGTAATTACCAAGAAGAACTGAAATCAGCACTAGAGAGATGTGTGCTTTCCAATATGTAATGCAGTACAATTCACAATAGCCAAGGTATGGAACTATACGTCAACAGATGAATGGATAAAGAAAATGTGGTACATATACACAATGGCAGCCTTAAATAAGAATGAAATTACATCAGGAAAATTGATGAAACTGGAGAACATCATGCTAAATGAAATAAGCCAGTCTCAAACATCTCCCCTCATGTGCAGAAATTAGAGAGAAAAAAAGGAATTTTTTTTTTAAGTGATATCTCACAACAACAGAAGGGAGAGAAGTAGGAGACCAAGGGAGGAAGGGAGGTACAGGAAAACAACTATGGAATAAAATTGACCCAAATCATCCTATACGCAAGTGTGAATATGCCAAAATAAATCCGATTTTTATGTATAATTATAATGCACCAAGGGAAAAAAATACATAAAAATAAATAGAAAAAGTAGAGAAAGAGGGAAAGGGAAGTAGGAGGAAAGGGAAAGCACTGGAGAATTAGAGGAAATTATGCTATGTGCATATATGAATATATCACAATGAATTCCACTATTGTGTATAATTATAAGGTACTTATAAAAACCAAAAAATCCAATCATTATTTCAATAAGAACTTGACAAATCCATTATCACAGTGGTAGATCTTTAATACATTTCTCCTAATATGTTAAGAAAAAGTTCATAAAGATAGAGAAAGTTTGGACAATGTAATTAACCAAATCTGGCCTGCATATAGTACAGAACACACCTACAAACCAGAGTGGGAAAAGAAATACCAGAGTGTGTATTTCTTTTCAACTGCACATGGAACTCATACAGAATCTAACTATGTCCATGAAGCAAATTTCAACAAATTAGTCAGCAGTCCAAATTCTCTGATGCAATTTAAATTTTCTAACCAAATGTTCCCCGTTTTTAAGCAAAAAAAAAAAAAAATCGAAATTCAGGAGTCACTCATACTGGAAAGAGTATTATTTTACATATTCTAATTCTTTGAAGGGTGATTACATTAGTACAGTGTTATTAAGACAACTGAAATAGTCACAGAATAATCTGAGAAAAATTATTAAATCGTTTCCTATTTTGAAATAATACCTACTACTTTGTAAGAAGCTAAAACTAATTATGAGCAATTTGCAAAACTGTGAAAACATGCAAGAATGGTTTCCTAGAAGAATAAAACTCCAGCCATAGAAAATTCAAAAAGCTAGTTAATATTAGCCTAAAAGAACAAAAGAGGGAAACTAGGAGTCTTGAAAAAGAAATTATCTTTAAATCCTTGGTAGCATTAAATAAAATTGCTATTTAACTATAGAAGTATTTGAGCGGGCCTCTTAAAGTTTGAGGTTTAAATATTTTAAAGAAAGAGATAGGAATATCACAAGAGCTTCTCAAATATTTTATTTTGAAATGTCACTTTGAAATAGGTGACATAGCTTGCAAAATAGAGGTAACTGTTTTGTCTTTTGTGCATATCCAGAAAATGCTGAAGACTCTAAAAGATCTAATGAGAGGATTTGGTAAGACGACTAGATATGAGAAGAAAATCTGTAAAGAAATAGTTTCTATTTTTATCAACAATAAACAGCAATAAATAAAGGATGTTTATTGCAATTTTACTGCAAATAGAGGAAGAATGGGATATAACTTGGCTATACCTCTACAAGGGAACAGTTGAATATGTAATAAACCCTATGACATAGTAAGCAGTTTTTTTAAAAGAATGAATATATACATGTGTATTGACCTAGAAATATACTCATGATACATTTATGTGGGGAAAAGTCAGTAATGAAAATATGTACACAGTATAATCTCATTTTTTTATTTGGTTCTTTTTTGTTACACATGACAGTAGAGTTCATTTTGATATAATTATATAAGCATGGAATATCTTACTCTAATTAGGACCCCAGTCTTACGAATGTACACGAAAAGTTTTACTGTATTCATATATATATATATATATATATATATATATATATATATAAATAAATTACATATTACATATTCATTCCACTGTCTTTTCTTTTCCAATCCCCCTCCCTTCCCTCATTTTCCTTTTTCTAATCCACTAAACTTTTATTCTTCTTCTCCCCCTCTTTTTGTGGGTTAGCTTCCGTGTATCAGCAAAAACATTTGATCTTTGGTTTGAGGGGGATTGCCTTATTTCACTTAACATGACAGTCTCCAGATACATCCATTTATTGGCAAATATCATAAAGTCATTCTTTATGGCTGAATAATACTCCATTGCTTATATATACCACATTTCCATTCATCTGTTGAAGGGCACTTAGGTTGACTCCATACCTTAGTTATTGTGAATTGTGCTGCTATAAACATTGATGTGGCTACATCACTTATTATGCTGATTTTAAATCCATTGGACATATAATGTGGAGTGGGAATCTCCTTCTTTAAAAAAGGGAGATGAAGAACTCTTCTATATGTTTGTTAATAAAGATTACTTTGAGATATATTCTCTGTGAAAATCCACTTAATACCAATATCAATGTCTAAGATAAAATGTCCAACGAAAACTAAGAGCAAAAAGATAAACTCAAAATATAATGACTAAAGTAGAAAAAAAAGCAGGATAAAATTGTTTTAAATCTTTATAATGCAAAAGAAAAAAGCATAGCCTTAAAAACTCTTCTCCTAAATAAGCAACGGCAGATGCTAAAAATGGAATTCTAGGAAGAATGCATTACAATTTTAGTTATTTAGACTATCATAGTTTCGTTAAAAATAAAAAATTGGTACAAAGAGAAAAACAGTGCATGCTCTAGTAGGTAAGGAGTAAAGTTGAAACTAAGAAATCCCAATTGATTTCTCTATGCTTGCAACACTTCTGACACCAAATGAGTGGGTTTTCCACACCAAGCAATTCTCTGAGGACTCAATTTAATTCTGACACTAAGTACCCTAAAGGAGTATAGCCCTCCACTGGTTAAAGTGCTCAGTCCCTCACCTCCTATGGCAATCACATGTCTGGGCTGGGCCTCCCATACTTCTGACCAACTGGCTCTAGACCAGAGCTCCCCGTTATCCCTCCTCTGATTCAATAATTTGCTAAAGTGGCTCACAGAATCCAGGAAGGTAGCTAAGGGTACCAGTTTATTACTAAAGGTAAAACTCAGGAACAGCTGAATGAAAGGAATGCCCAGGGTACAGTACGACAGAGGTGCCAGGGAGCCTCTATCCCTGTCTGGGTGCACCACCCTCCAGCACCTTGGTGTGTTCACCAACCCAGAAGCTTTGGCCACTGGAGATTGACTCAGTCTCCTGCTCTCCCACCCCCAGATGTAGGTAGACTGAAAGTACCAATGCTTGAATCACATGGTTGGTTCCCCTGGCAACCTTCATCACTCCAGAGCTCTTTCAGGAACTGGGGGACAAAAACAAAACAACAACCACAACAAAACAGAAGATGCTTCCATCAGCCTTCCATCCAGGAAGTCACAGGGCTCTTAGAATCTCTGTGGCAGGAAGTGGGTGGGTGAGAAGACCAAATGTATACTTCTCACTATGGCACACCAATGTTTAAAGAGTAAGAATGAAATGGGCGACAGTGCAAGAAAAAAATGGTTGACCTAGAAAACAGAACCCTAAGCCTTTCACTCTTAAGTCCAATGCCAACAGCAGCTTATGAGTATGAAAACTCATAGACAACAATGTAATACAGCCAAGCCAGCAAATAAGTGGCTCTCATGCCACTCCTTCCCTCCCCGCCTACCCGGCCCACTCTCAAGACAGTCATCCCTAATCTGTCCCAGCAGTCTTCTCCTCCAAGCCAATAAAGGGCTTCTCAAGTTTCTCAGCCCAGTGTTTGGACAGCTTCTCCCCAGTGCTGGTAGTTACAGTGTACAAAGAAAACAACTGGCTTCTATCTATCAGACAGTCACATCATCTAAAAATAATGGGGAGGGGGACGGGGAACAGCTTACTGTTTCTTTAGTAGGAGGGGATCCAAAATAAGAATTCAGCCTGAAAATGAGAAAGGCAGCCAGGTTCTCTTCAAGATATACCAGTCAAGAGAGACATTTAGATCTATGCTTGTTAAATCCCTGGAACTTCAGGAATGAAGAAGGATGACTTGAACAAAGGAAGAGAAAGAGAATTGTTCAGGCATCATAGAGGGGAACCACCTGAAATGGTTCTATTGGGAAGCTGAAAAGGATTGATAAATCACAGAACCACAGACATTCCCCAGTGGGCAACCTCATCTTCAAAGAATTACTCAAGGGGCACTTGGTTTGTTTAAGCTACAGCTGCTCAAAATAAATACAGTAAGGACTAAAGGGACCACTGATGTCAAGTTTAATTTGTTTGTATGGCAGCCCTCAAAACTACAGAGGAAAGCCATTTAAACTCATTTCAGAGTGTCAGTTCTGTCAATCCTGAATGAGTTGTGGAGAATGAATTAGGTGACTCTAGAAGTAGGTGATGTATTTCAAGAGCTATGGCCAAGTTCACCTGTGTGGAGGCAGTAATAACTCTCATGTCTTCCACCTGGCTGGCTGAAGCTGTAGGATGCCTTCGCTTTTAAGATACAACCTGATTTTAGGGATGTTATAACGTGAAAAGTGTGTGCCTTAGAACTGATGAAATATGGCATGTCAAATAAGTTACCTTCCAGGTGGGCCTTAAAGGAAAAGATGCTCAAATCCGATAGACATGATCAAATGTGTGCACCGTGTACAGGAATAGACAGAATGTCTTGAATAAGGACCCGACTGATTCTGTCCAGGGGAAGCAGAGAGGCTGTCCAGTTGGCACAGGGATACCCTTGGAAAAGACGGAATTGAAAAGAAGGGAGACACCCAAGAATGATGGACCAGAGTTCACATATGACAAAATAGGTTAAGTGCCCCACTTCTGTGGTCCTGGGTGTTCAAGACCCAGTCAAAAGGCTTTACAGTAATGCTGCCACTAGTGCAACATCAGATGAGCAGTAGTGTCCCTCCCCTGGTAGGCGCTAGTACAGTCAGCCCTCTGTATCTGTGCATTCCACACCTGCAGGTTCAACTTGGTGTGGATCCAAAATATTCAACAAAAATTACGTCGATGCTGGACATGTACAGGTGTTTTTTCTTGTTAATCCCCAAATGGCACAGCATAACAGCATATAGCATTTACATTTTATTAGGTAATATAAGTAGCTTAGAGATGATTGAAATGTATGAAAGGATGTACACAGGTTATATGCAAATATTATACCATTTTATATAGGGGACTGAGCACTGCAAGATTTAGTACATGTAGGGGGATCCCAGAACCAATTCCCTACAGATACTGGGGGCCCCTGTTTTGGTGAGTGGGTGTGTGAATGAGTGAATAAGTGCATGAATTAGGGTTGTCTGCAGCCCAGGATAACAGCTGCTCTCTTTTCCCTTCTTACCCAGAGAAACTTGAGAGCGAGAAGCTAAATGTCGCTGAGGTTACCCAGTCAGAGATTGCGCAGAAGCAAAAGCTACAGACCGTCTTGGAGAAGATCAACGAAACCCTGAAGCTTCCTCCCAGAAGCATCAAGTGGAATGTGGACTGTGAGTGGAACAAAGAAATGAGACCTGTTGGAGCTGGGGTTGTGACTTAGTGGTACAATGCTCTCCTGACACGTATAAGGCACCGGGTTCCATCCTCAGCACTACATAAAAATAAATAAATGAAATATAGTTATCGTGACCATTTACAACTAAAAACAACATATTTTTTAAAAAAAGGAAAAAAGAAAAAGAAAAGGACCTGTTATATAACACTGTGGTCTCTACCAGGAAGCCATCCCTAAACTGGCAGGCCCTGAGTGTGAACCCATCCATCTTTAAATGCGATGTTCTTTTCCTTAGAGAATCTGTCAAAATTACCTCTGGTGGAATGTGGGAAGGATGTCAAAATGCAGTGTCCCTTTGGTATAAAAGGCTTTTCTATATAAACCTCACGTGAGATTGGAAGAAGGAAACAAACTTGGTGAGCCACATCTGAGACCTAGCACAGCCTCTTGAAAAATCTATCTTCTCCAGTGTCAGAGTCTCTGGGACTCTGGGGTCTGCACATCCGTGCAGCCGATGAGCAGTGAACAAGGACTCAGCCATGTCTGTCCACAGTCCATGCCCAGCCACACCCCCTTCAAAGTTACAGCTGAGGGGCCAAGGTGGCAGGACCTGGAACAGGAGTTGTAAATTCAGCCTTTCACAGGCAGCATAGCTCAAGGATCTCAGAAAGTGTCAATCATTAATTCCTTGGCTGCCTTAAGGGCCTGCTATCTAACATAGACATGATGAGCCCATATCTGAATCCACATTGAATCTAGCAGATCGCAGAGTCTAGCAATGACAACTTATTTCCTATGAGGGAGTCCAAAGTTGCTTTGTTCTCCCTAAAAGTAGAATTTAGATTAATAAAATTATTTGACTGTATTTTCCCTTTGTTTTAAGTATTGGCACTATACTTGGTTATATCTGACTGGCACAACTTAAAATGGAGATCTCGTTTAAAAAACAAACAATAGGTGGGGCTGAATTTTGTTTGCTGGTATCTCCACTCAGGATGGTGAAGGTTATTAGGATGGGCTGGTTGGTCTTTGGGGCAGAGTTCCTGGTTTGGAGAAGTATCTGTGTTTTAGAAATCCTCAGTAGAGACAAACATTAAAGAAGTCCTGGAAGAAAGAACCACTTAGCTTTGCTTAATCCTGTTTACCACTCCCTTTCCTATGGTCATCTATCTGTCTGTCCCCCTGTAACAAAATAAACACTTCTAATTTATCATGGCACCCAATTTAGGAAAGACTGAGATAAAAGGATGGAATTTTTTTAAAAGCCACATTAAGAACTGACTTCAGTGACTATGAATGTTTTGGTTTGTGCTTACTTTAATTTCTTATGAGGAAGTGTGTACAAGAAAAATAATTATTCATATTACCACCCTGTTTTAGCTACTTTTGTTTTTCCCCCGACTACTGGCCACATCAATGTATATTTTTACTTGGTTAAGTCATGGCACCACTGTGTGGTTGTTTTTTCTTAATGTTTTATCATACATATATTTTTTGTGTCCTTGTGGTCTTCCCAGTTATAATTTTGACAATGCTTTTTATCTGCTGGGGTAGATCTACAGTTAAGTAATCCCCAAGTTGCTGTTGATCAGAGGGTTTTCCAACCTATTGCTAAAAATCAGATAGTGCCAAGTTCAATGTCTGAGCTTGTGTCTCTGTTTGCTTTTCCTAAGTTATCCCCATAGGTCGGTCTCTGGAACAGAGACAAACTACTAGGTCAGAGGGAATGACCAGCTCAGGGGCTAGCTACTTCTGGCGCCTCAGGGCTTCCACAAGACAAGGGATGGTGGTTGGTTCATTCCATAAGGAACATGCAGGCTCGAGGAGAGAAAGGCTCCAGCCCTCCTCACTGTAACCAGCACTAGCTGTGTATCTGGGGACGTCATGTTGTCACTGTGCTCAGGACAAAGGTGGCAGAAAGGGGCTGCTAGGTTACCACGCTCTTTGATCTAAGTGTTTAGGGATTTCTTTTCTTCTACTTATAACAGTAGTGTTCTTTCTTTCTTTTTTTCCCCTCATCACTCACATATTTTATAAATATACAGAGAAAGAGACAATCTTTCTAAGTCCCAGTCTCCAAAGCATAATTCTAAAAAAGCAAGAGAAACAGGATACCACCGCTGGAAAAATACAAGAACATCAGTCCTTTACTTCAAACATTAAATTGTTTAAGCAGTCGACTTGCTCTGTAGTTTTCATTAGTGAAAATTTAGAAAACACAGGTCATTTGGAAAAAAGTTAAATATTAACATCTACTATATGCTATGGTGCTCATTTTGTTCCTCGTGCTTTTCTAAATACTTTGCCTTGTTATCCTTGTAATACTCCTCTCTCAATCCTCTGAAGTAAGAACTTATTACCCCTATTTCACAGATGGGGAAAGCAAGGCATAGAGAGGTTAAGACATTATGAATATGAGCTTCATGAGGACAGGGGGGTTTTGTTTCTTCCTCCTCTATCCCTGGAACCAAGAAGAATGACTGCATATATTAAATACAATAATAATTGCTAAAGGAGTGTAGCTAACCAGGGTCACACGGGTGATGAATAATGGAGCCAGGAGTCAGACCCAGAAAGTCCACTGCAGACCCTGGGTACCAAGCCTGCACATCTAGCCCCATTAGCTGTCCACCCAGGGTTAGGCACTGTGAACACTGTAGTGTTCCTTCAAGTAGTGTGTGTATCTGTGCAGAAAGTAATTTGTGTGTACAATATTTTATTTGTGTGTGTATATAATATACATATAATGTATATAATATATACACAATAACATACACACACACACACACACACACACATCAAAATAATAGCACTCCCTTATCCAAGAAGGATATCTTCCAAGACCCCCACTGGATGCCTAAAACCACAGATAGTACTAAACCTTATATGTGTGTTTTTTCCTATAAATGCACAAATTTAATGCCTTTTCCATGTTAACTAAGCATTTGTCATACACTGTTGCCATACCTTTTGTGGTTTGAGGTGCCCAGGAAAACTTACAAGAATTTCTTTTCCTTTTTCACAATTTCACAGAAAGAACATTCACTCTTACCATAGATCTAAGCAACCTCAGCATATACTTGAGAACTTTTACCTTTTCACTTAAAGGAAACACTTCATATCTTCTCTTTGCCGTATCTGAATTGCCAGCGTCACTATTCTTACACTTTGGGGCCATCATTAAGTACACTAACACAAGCACTGTGATGCCAAGACAGTCAATCTTATAACTGAGATAGCTACAAGTGACTAATGGGTGAGTAGCATATACAGTGTGGACACACTGGACAAGGGTTGATTCACATCTTGGGCAGGACAGAGAAGCATAGCTCAAGATTCATCACACAACTCAGAATGACATGCAATGTTATACTGATTGTTTATTTCTGGAATTTGTTTTTTAAGTACTTTTGGACCACAGTTGACTGTGGGTAACTGAAACCACAGAAATTAAAACCATTCTCTTGTACTGGATATAAATGTCTTTCAGAGTTGTGTTTTTAATGATACATTACACAGTAGTGAACATCTTTGTCTACATTGTGTATGTGTGTGTGCGCGCGCACAAGAGACAGAAAGACACAGATTCTTTCTTTTGAAAAAAAAATTCCCAGGAGAGCAGAGCATTCATTGAAAGGGTCTGATGCTTTCGATATTGCTCTGTCACTCACCAAGACAGTCTAGATGACATATAATATTACAGGCGATAAGAACAACTTCTTCACCCACAACTTTTCCAGCTTCATGTTTTGTCATTAAAAGCACATAGGCAAATATGCTTACAACCCTCAGGGTCAAGCCTGTAGGTGGCATGAGTTATGACCAGAAGTGCAAACCCTGTCTCTGTCCCTCAGTGACCATACTATGTCTGGGTCCTCAGTGACCATGTCATACCAATGGGTCAGCCCCCATACAGCCATAAATCCTGGCTTTATTTTTTTGTCTCTTGCAGTGCTGGGGATTGAACCCAGAGTCTCTTGCACACTAGGCAAGCACTCTACCACTGAGTTACATTCCCAGACAGTAGCCTTCTTTGAGGTTTTAACTCTAGGTAAAACTTGGTAGTCAATGCCCAGCACGGAATCCTTCTGGAGGGCTGGGAGTCTGGAGCCATTGTCTACTGTTTGGTAGTAAATGTGGAGCTGCCACTCAGAGTCAGCAGAAAGCCTTCTTTGAAATAGCAGTGATGACCAGAAACTCTAATGAATGCCAAAGGGATGTCTGAATCATTTCCTTTCTTGGTAATTTCTCAAAACTGCTGTTAAAGCAGACTTATTGCTCTTAAGGAAGACAGAAGGACCCCGAATAATGCCTCAGTGCATGCTAAGTGCACAAAATGGGCACTTTGGGTTCTTCCCTTCAATGTTCTCTGTAATGAGGAGCCACGAATCTGGTAGGACCATGAAGACTGGTAAAGTATCTGGCGAGTCCTCCTTTTATGAGAAAGGTGGGGGAGAAAGCTCACATGTTTTAATTGCCGAGGTGCCGGGTACTTTCACATAAGTTATAATAAAAACATACCTGTCATTCCTGGGTACCTGCTGTGTTCCAGGAGCTTTGTTTATCTTTGGAAATCCTTACAACTTGTGTATCCACATAAGTACTCTCCACCCCAAGGTCGGTTGCCAGTAGATAAATGGTAGAATTAATGAAGTCAGAATTTAAGGTGCAGGCAGCCTGACCCTATAGGCACCTCATC
The DNA here is from genome assembly GCF_052094955.1 of Ictidomys tridecemlineatus. Classification (NCBI taxonomy): domain Eukaryota; kingdom Metazoa; phylum Chordata; class Mammalia; order Rodentia; family Sciuridae; genus Ictidomys; species Ictidomys tridecemlineatus. The sequence goes on along the minus strand of NC_135480.1, from coordinate 49,737,195 downwards.
GAGTCAGTCCTTTTCTTCTCCTTTACCGAGAAAACTATAACCCAACAGGGCCAGGCTTCCCTGGTAGAAATGGCTTATCATTCAGCCCCTGGCTCAGCAGGTCTGGACGCCTCCTGGGTCATGGACATCCCTCCCAGCTGCTCCCCCAGGGCATTGCCTACACTGAGAGAGCAGCCACAGCCTCAGGATAGCCCTCATGTCTTCCTCTAGGGATCTTCAAAGTCCTGAACAAAGGAGGGGTTCCTGACTTAGTGTCCATCTGTTGAGGGTCTGATTCATGTTTAGCCTAGGGGCAGAGATAGTGGTGATAATCCAGAGTTTAGAGTCACATGGGAAGGGAGAGGGTGCAGAGCAGACATGCTCATGGTTATCCAAATGGAGTAAACAGGGACATGGGGCTGCGGGGACGGATCTGAGCTCAGAACTCAGCAGTTGTCAGGGTCCTGATGGGAACCTGGGATTAGAGTATAGGTGACACATTGGACATGCAGCAATAATACAATCCAAGACGACCAAAAACTGAGGGTTCTAGGGTGAGGCATATGATGACCAAGGGTGTCCCTTCACCTTTAGGGTTAAGGGAGCATTGGATAGGGTGCTGCTGCATTTTGAATCTCTGCACCTGAGACTCCTAATTTCTAAATCCTCTTCCATTTCAGCTGTTCACGCCAAGAGCCTGGTGGCCATCTTGCATCTGCTGGTTGCTCTGTCTCAGTATTTCCGAGCACCAATCCGACTCCCAGACCATGTTTCTATCCAAGTGGTCGTGGTCCAGGTAAGATGGACACCACCACCACAAGCATCTGTGCCACTAAAGAGTTTTAGAGACTGAGTTCCTGTGACAGTGAAGACATGCTGGGTAGATTGGTGGAAGTACAGCTGGATGGATGCAAGTGTGTTAAGAGGCACCCAGGGGAGCTTTCCCAGTGCAAGCTGCACTATCCCTAACAAGTGTGCAAAGGACAGGGGGAAATGTGCTTGTGTGCAGTATAGTGTTGTGGGAGGTGTGTGCCTGGGATATACGTGTTTTGTAGAGGAACGGTTTGTGCCATGTGCAGCTAAGAGTGTGTGTTGTGTATGTTTGCGTAGTGTATGTAGTAAGGTCAGAAGGATGCATGCCTGTGTGCACATGCTACATGTGCATTTGTGTACAGGAGTGTGCAGAGTCCCCTACATGTCACAGAGTGTGTGTGTGTGTGTGTGTGTGTGTGTGTATTTAAGTTAAACAAATGATAAACAGGTATTGGGAGAGGCAGGTGTGGTGCACGTAAGGGAGTGTGTAAGAGACCCCAATTGGCAGGTCAGTCCTGGAGGCACTGCTGCTTCTCAGCCGCCCAGTGAAGCACAGCTGGGACTTCAAGTCATCTTTTCCAGATTGTTGGATGGAATTTCCATTCACATATGGCTGTGTAATTTCCACGATGAGGGTGTGCTGCTCCCCAGGACTATCTCCCTCTGCTTCTAACCCTGTTAAGTATTCAAATGCAATTTTATTTTCCAGCTTTATGCCCATTTAGCAAAAGGTCATCATTTTGTTTGCTCATTTCTGTTCTTTTCCAAATAAACATGCTACAAGGGAGAGCTCCCCATACAAGCAGCTCACTGGACGTCCAGGACTAGCCAGGGTTCCTGGAATAGAGAACAAGATGGCAGCTCTGCCTTCCCTCAGTGAGGGAGAGACTTGAGGGCTGGTAAACTTTGTCAGACCAGTTTCCAGGACAAAAGGACTTTGAGCTGAACTCTCGGGGATCAAATGTTGGCAGGAGGGAAGGACACCACTGTGCTCCTAAGCAATTGATCAGTCAGGCCGTAAGGGAAAAGCATTTCTTCCACATCTTCTGGACTTAACAAGCAAACAAGCAAGACTCCACATTGGCATCAAGAGAGCATAATAGAAATATATCACCTTGGCCCGGCCTGCAGTGGGTAGACCACAGATAGGAAGCAGACAGGGCTGTCAGCAGCCAGCAGAAAGCTGCGTGGCTCAGACCAGAAGTGCAGCTGACCACCAGGTACTGTCTTTGTTTGGGGAGCTCCCCGCCAGTGTCAGGCCTCGTGCTTGACATTTTATGTACGCTGTCTGGGGAGCTAGTATACTACCCCAACCAAGGTAGAGGGGACCTACCTCCTGAGTGTTACGGGGATCTTATATACGCTGCGAGTGTCCTGGGACAGGCTTCCTCCTAGAGAACCAGGCCATCTCCATTGTGTTATCCTAACCCATCTCATTCTGCTTTTAAAAGCTACCACTGGGGAAGAAGGGATGAAGAGGTTGAGCAGGGCGGCACCAAGGTGAACCCCAACATAAAGAATGGACTGTGGATGAGATGGGTGTTAGGGGTACAGGCTCCTCATTTTGAACAGTATCCCACTGTTCTGCAAGTTGTTCATAGTGGACAAGATAGGACTCCATGAGGGGGCAGAGGAAAGATGGGCAGTTCCTGCACCTTCCTCTCCATTTCACTGTGAACCTACAATTGCTCTAAAAATAAAACCAGTCTGTTTTTTTTTTTTTAAATCAGGCTGCCTGGAGTAATTCATAAAAGAGTACCTTGGTGACTAGATATCATTAACATTGAGAAAAATATTTCTCACAACTAAGCATACTGCCATTCTGTTCATGCAGAGGTCTTCCATGGCGAGTGGAGATAAATACTTTTATGCCAACTGGCCTTTTACTGCATTTTGTGACAGTCCGTCCCCATTCTCTATCCATTAATGTATCGAACATCTTAGTATTTTTCTTACCAGCTTGAATAAACAGACCTCTAACAGAAATAATGAAATCTGCCAGTTGGGATTACAAAAAAAAAAAAAAAACACCCAAGAACAATTGAAGATTTGAGCAGGGAGAGGGGCTCCTATTTTGAAAGAGTGCTCTCTGCAGGCCCCACTGCTCATGCCTTACTTTGATCTCAGTTATGGGCCACCAGAAGGCTGCTGTTGGTTTCTTTTCTCCTGTGGGCAGTTTTGTTAGCAGGAGGACATGGGGGTGAGGGGACTCATACGTAAAGTAGCATCGGTGCTTGCCAGGTTTTATGGGGTGTTTTGCTTTATCAGGAGAACAGGCACACAAGCAAGACTCCACATTGGCAGAAAGTCGCTGCTGAACTGCAGGGAGAGCTCTCTGGGGGACAAGTGTGATGCCACTGAGCCAGGGTGCCGCAAGAGGGGCTGTTGAACCCACGGTTTTCTTCTCCGTTTGCGTTTAATTCCGCATGAACCTGAAGATGAGGTTCTGTGTCTGTGAATGATCCCATAAGATACAGCACTCCATTAGATCTGTGCAAAAATTGGATATTGTAAAGCTGAATTTGGATAAAGTCCTGATTTATTTTCACCTGGTTCCCTTTAAATACCTTTTTTTCTTTCTTAACTTCCTATTTGCTTTGATAGTCCATTCTTCTTCATCTAATTCGGATGGATGCTTGCTTTACCCAGCCCTGCCTTTCCCTAAGTAACAGTGTTCTGCAAGGGTCCTTGTGTCTGTGGCTACTGAGAACTCAAGGGAAGTTTTGGCAGGAGGCTCAAGAAGGCAGCTGAGCGCCCTTCTCCCCCAGGCCCAGAGGCCCCTTCTTAACACTCAGCCTTTGGGAAGATAATTTGCTGTCAATCCCAGGCCAGGTCCAGGTCCTTGGAGTATCCTGCTGGCTGTGTTAGGGACCCAGGAGAGTGACTCTCCCTCCTGATGCCCCTTCATTGGTTCCTTGTGCACAGGATGAGGGCTAAACTCTCCAAACAGGTACTCCAAGCTACCCATCGACTAACCCCGCCCCCGCCTCCAGTCAGTCTCTGGAACACATTGGTGCTGTCCTAACTCTGTCTTTTGGCTGGGGTCATTCTTGCCACTGGAATGAACTCTCCTCAGTGTCCAGCCAAATCCCATCTTCCCTCAAAGTTCTTGCTTCAGGACACTCTCCCCTCGCAAGATTTCCCTGACCCTCTGACCTGAAAATGCTTGCTCCAGCCCTTTCTCTCTGCATAGAGTGACCACATCGTTTATTAACACTTTGGAGAATAGAAGAGACCCCATCCACAGGGCATGAACCAGGCCCATTGAGGGGGACCATCCTCACCTGCCTCCTCCCCACCCCCATTTTACTCCAAGTTTCTTAAGGCCTAAAATCACATTATATGCTCCACTGTATTTACTGTGCCTCCAGCACAGGGCCTCATATCTAGAAGGCACTGTTCAGTAGGTAAAGAGGAGGATGAATTGATGGGAGAGGGGCGGACAGGTGATGGATGGAGTGGAGTCTCCAGGGTGCTTAACCTTTTCTCAAAGAGTGAACCTGATACTTAGGTGAGGATCCAACGACTTACTTAAAAGCTTCCCTATTCATCAGTTTAAAAAATCAAACAAACAAACCCGCTGCCTCTGTGTGAATTCTGGAGTTGGCCTGGGTTCCCCCTCCCAGCCCTGCAGTGAAGTGTGTTTCTCAGCTTCCCCGCGTGGCCTCAGCTGGAGGGCAGACACACCCTGGCCTTTATTTCCATTTGGTTTACTGTGTACTCCAGGAGGCAGTTTGCTTCCAGCAGAACGTCTTCCAATAAAGAAAAGGAAAGCCTCCTCATCCAAGAAACAGCCTACTTGTTTGGACTACACACTAATGCACTCACATCCTAATGGTACAGTCCAGTCCCCCCGAAATCAGGACCTTCTTTTCGCTTCCAGCGTTATTGCTTCTCTGGGTGTGTTTCTTAAAGAGCAGTAACTTTCTCAGTGTCAGGAATGCTAATCAGTTTTTCTGTATTTTTCTAAAGTCCTTTTTTTTTTCTCTCTCTCTCTCTCCTCTTCCCAACCCCTCTCCCCACCCCCATTTCAGAAACGAGAAGGAATCCTCCAGTCTCGGCAAATCCAAGAGGAAATAACTGGTAACACAGAGTATGTCAACACCATTGTTGCCAGCGAGTCTGTAATGGAACACAGATGTTTCTCCGAAATTCATCCATTTGCTGATATTTAGTTTTCATTTATTGGGATTGCAGGAGGGATTAGCCTGCAGCCAATGATTATAGTTTAGCCTTTTCCGTGCATTCAAAACATGCCTCTTGATGCTTAAGGTACAAACTTGGGTGGGGAAGTGGGGAGAGGGGAATTAGCAGTGATTGAAAAATTCTAATTTTGTGGCACTCCAGGAAAAAGTGTACCCAAAAAAGCCAACCAGCATGAAATCGTCATGCCATAAACACGGGGTGGAATTTAAATTGTTAACCTTCAAAAGGACGTTTTTCTTCCTCTTCTGAATCTGATTTATTTGGTCACATGCCATGACCCAGAAAGTCCCTCTCTACCTTAGCACTGTCTTTTGGGTTTTTGTTATTTGTTTTTCAGTTTACTTTTAGAAATTAGAAATATTAGGACATTTAAAAGGATTGCAATTTGGAACTAGAGCTTTGTTCTTAAGCAGGAAAAGCAGGTTGTTATATGGGGTGGGTTGGGATCATTGGACAGCACCTGAGCAGAGCTGGGCAAAGTCGGTCTCCAGCCGTCCCTGATACCCAGCTTTTCTCTCTGTTCCCTTTGAACTGGAGCAGCAGAGAGAAAAGAACTGAGCCCTCTAAGCCAGCCTGACTTGAGCCCCTGAACCTCCTTGAGCTCAATTTCTTCATCTCTTAGTGGGGAGCACTTCCTAACCCAGAGGCATAGTGAGGTTCAGTGTGTTGGCAGTTATGCACCCCCTGCCCAGAAAGCAGCTGACCACACCTCCCAAGCTCCCTCCCACTCCAGTCATGGCTGGAGGCTCTGCACGTCTAAACATGTGTGTGTGTGTGTGTGTGTGTGTGTGTGTCTTTTTAAAAAGCCTGGGGTGCATTTCAGGCCAAGGGTAGAGGCAGAGATGTAGAGTGGCCCTTCCCTAGAGACCCAGTCTATGGTTCACAGAGAGGTGCTCCAAGGGCCAGTGGTGGTAGTGAAGCCTCACATGAAAGCCAGCCTTGGTTCTGAGGCAGAGCTTCTAGGGGTTAAGCCTGCTGGGAAGGAGATCCTCACTGTCCTACCTCCCTGCCTGGCTGGGTTTGTTTCTGTCACTGTGTTACTTTCAGGAAAAGAGAAAGACAAACCAGAGAGAAGCATGGCCTGCAGAAAGAATTCCTGAGTCAGGGAGTGTGATGTTTCAGATTCCAGAACCATCTCTCAGCGGCATGTTGTGCTTCCTCTGGCCTCTCCCTCTCTCTGCCACACCTTCCACAATACATAAATACGGCACAACTCCCAGTAATGAGAACACAGTGCAACTCTTAAAGCCCTTTGGTACCTACTGATGTTCATAATAGGACCTGGGAAGCAATGATTGTATGCCCAAAGGCCCACAGCCCAAGGGTGATGAAGGAAATTGTATCATTGATCTTTCCAGCAGTTATCCAAATTCATTATTCTTTCCCAGACACTACACACAAATTGTCATTTAGTGGGTGATAGATGCACAGGTGGATAAGCCAATATCATAAGAATCCTAATGAAAACCAAAAGTGTATTTTTAAAAATGTTTTGAGCATTTCCTGTACACTAAGAATTATGTACAATATCCCACTGAGATATTTACCTTTATTCTTATTTTAGAGATAAGAGACTTGAAGCCCAGAGAAGTTTAGTAGCTTGCTCCATCAAGATCACACAGCAAAACAAAATGGCTTGGCGGGGGGCACTTAAACCAGTCTTCTATCTCTAATGATTATGCTCTTAAAACTTTGCTGCTTCTCTGCTATAAGTGCTTCTAGTTGCTGGCCTGTTGAGAGAAACTTATCCTGCATCAATGGCAGGTGCAACTTGGGGACATGACAGGAGAGACAAGGTTGACCTCCCCAACCAGTTGCCCACAGCAACTTGGGCAGTGACCCTCCACATCAGAGGTGGATCTCTGTTCCTAAGAATCCTTAGATTCCCTCATTGGGAATCTTCTGCATGAGTCCAGTGTTTTTCGTAATTGCAGGCAGTCACGTGATTTTAGTTAAAACAAGAAATGGTCCTTTAAGCAGCATCCTGCCAGTAGGTCAGTGTAGCAGGGGAATGAGGTGGTAACAAGAGTGAAGCCTCAGGAAGCAGAGACAATGCAGTATAAAATGCAGCGGAAGGAGGCTATTTGAAGTCCTCAACCATGAACAGGCAGGGAGGGTCTGGATCCTCTCATAGGATTAGCCTCTCCTAAGGGGTCAAGAGAATTGTCACCCTGCTTTCTTTCTCTTTTTCCTCCAGGGCTCTTTCCGGAAGGCATGGTGAGTTGCACGAGACTGGACGTGTGTCTGTCAGCAGCAGACTGGTTGAGGGGGGGTGGGGGGGGTGCAGCTATCTGGTGAGAAGAACAACTGCTGGCCACATCTGCGCAGCCCTTGCACCTTCAGGCAGTCTTGCTGTGTGGTGGTGAGGAAGTATGGGAAGAGGTATACAAACACCTTAGGGACTGTCCCCTCTCCCTGCTTCTACCTTCCCTTTGTCCCAGAACCTTGGGTTTGTTTGTTGATTTGGTGAACATCAGAGATCGCCTTTGTAGCCGTCTCAGTTTGACCCTTTGGTGGTGAGTGGGGGAAAAAGGCAGGCCTCGGGCCACAAGACCCCTCAGCCCCAAATTTGTCTTAGAGACTCTTCCCGGTACCTGCCTCAGATGCCCTCCCATCATTTCACCCCTGGGTTTTGAGAAAACCCGTGTTCTATTATCCTGATGGCTGCTCTGGGTTCTACTCTGTAATGTTTCAATCACGCTAAAAACAACGCACTGTTGTGCATGGGTGGAACATGTTGGAGTTTCTAGGGCACTTCTGTCCTCACGACAACTAGGGGAGGTTCATTTTAAAGATGACATTTTACAGAAGAGGAAACTGAGGCAGAGAATTAGCATGACCTACATCCCTCAGGAGGAAGCACTCATGTTCCACCCTGGAGCTCCCTGGGTGCCTGTCCTTGTCTGTGACCTCTGCCAGGATGCTTGTGTGACTGTCCTGCTTTTGAAACTTGGAGGGTGGGATGATTTGATATGTGGATAACATTCTACCTCAGATAGCTGCAGAAATGCTTCATAACTATGACTACATCATGATATGACTAGTCCCAGGTCACAGCCTGCCAGAGCCCCACACCCAGCTCAGCCCTGTACACCAGGGTAGACGCACACAGGAAAGGCCCTGAGGGTAACAATCAACCCAGCTCAGCCACAGGCCCAACGTTCCCAGAACAGCCTGAACCCGGAGCCTTCCTGATGGTAGCCCTCAAAGGCTCATGGCTCTGGAACCTGGGTGGGCCTTCCTGCTAAGAAGCCACCGTGAGCTCAACATTACGGTTCCCTCTTACAGAACGCGATGCCTTCGACACCTTGTTCGACCATGCGCCCGACAAACTCAACGTGGTGAAAAAGGTGGGAATGAGGTGCCTTGGGGGAGGTGGGATGCCCACGACATTAGGAAAACCCACTCCTGTGGTGGCAGTGCTGTGGCTGTCCCCAACGTCTTTCACCTGCTGTCCTCACTAGTGCCTCATCCAGGCCCTTTCTTCCATCGCATGCCCTCCCTGTCTTCCCCCTGCACTGAGCCCAGCCTCCCTGCTCCCTCTGCACACTCCCTGTCTCCCTGGGCATAGGCAGCTGCCACAAAGAAGAGGCCAGAGGAAGGACCCAGCAGGACCATTTGCCTCTGGCCCCTTCCCAACTCCCCTTGCTCCCCCTGCCCCCAGGCTCAGACACCCACCTGTCGTCCTTCCTCTTGGCACCTAGCAGTTCTTCTCAGCCCTGCATCATGTGGGAGCCGTGCAGGGACTTGCACCTCTCCCTGCTGGCCTGGGGCCTTTGCACAGGTTGCCCATCCTCATGGGAAGTCCCAGGGTGGCCTCGCATCTCAGTGTCCCTGCACTTTTCTTTTAGACACTCATCACTTTTGTGAACAAGCATCTGAATAAACTGAACCTGGAGGTCACAGAATTGGAAACCCAGGTGGGTGACAGCCCAGGTGTGGGTGGGGAAAGGGCCCTGATTGCCAGGCAGTGCTCTGAGTACCCCTCCCCTGGGCCAGGAGGGTTTTCCAGGCTGAGATGGGGTGGGGGTCAGGGAACCTGTGCTGAACTGGATGGATTGCTCTGTGGATTCGGGGTTTTTTCCAGCTTTGTATTTTGAGAAGTTGCAAGAACAAATACCTGTATGCTCTTCACCTGGACACACCTATTGTTAATATTTGGTCACATCTTTTTCTCTCTTTCCACCCCTAAATATTTCACATACATCTCTTAAAAACAAATTCTCTTAGGTGACCACAGTACCATTATCAGATGAAGGTAACTATAGGATACCCCTTGATTGTTCTTCTCGTGATGAGATTCAGGGTGTGTTTTCTGTACCAGTACCCGCTAAGTGATGCTATGCGCCTCCTGGTGCCTCCAGAGATGGCACCTGTGTCCATTAGCCCCACCAGATTCCCCAACTAGAACCTACTAGAGAGTTCTTTCTCTACTGTCTATACTCATATTTAAGGATTGTACCCTGACTCCCCACATCCTCTCCTTCCAGGTGAACTTCTGTAGAACAGCTTCCTCTTGCTGCCACCTCTCATTATCTGTAAAGGCCATTGCTGAGTCTGAGTTCTCCATGTGGAATGAACTTAGTGTACTCTTTTAGGAAATAAGGAACACTTTAGAAAAATGAAGCTTCCTCAAGGGGGCTAGAGCAAGTTTCTGGAACTTTCACCTGCTTTGCAGGGCAGGGAGCCACAGCCCAGAGCTCTGGGGTCTGTTGTAGGTTTCACCCACTGTTCCCACCTATGAGGCAGAACCAGATCCCAGATGGGGAGCAGTCTGTGTAGGAGCTGCCCTTCCCCTAACCCAGGGTCCCTCCTGGGTTCACAGATTGAATTTTCTTTTACCCTCAACCTATTCCAGCCACAGCAAGGATGAGGCCCAGTTGACTGGCTTCCAGCCAGAGGGCATGGATTTTGACAGAGATTCTGAGATCTGCTCTCCTGTCCACCATGGGTACTATAAGATGAGCCACACTCAGACCCTACCCACCTCAGGTGGCAGGTAGGAGCAGGGAGGCACCAACTTAGGTCAGGACCAGGCTCATGTTCTCTAGCCCTCAGTGGAGGCTGAGCAGAGGCCCAGGCTGGCCACCCTGCAGAGCTCAGTGGGCATATGCACTGGCCTGGCCCACACCTCAGTCTTCCTACAGTGATCCCAAGAAATTAGGCCTCTTGCAAACCCAGAAACTGTTGTTGGCACCCATGAGCATGTGCTGGCCCAGCCCACTTTGAAAGGTTCTAGATTATCAGATGTGCCCCAGACCTCTTTCTCAAGACAGCTCCACCTAAAATACCAAATCCTTCTTAAGCCTGCTCCCCCACTGCCCTCTCTGCCACCTTCAGTAGGAGGATGGCCTTTCTCAGTCTCTCAGAGCAGCTGCCACACAGCCTCCACAGCAGTCTCCCATGGGACTGTGACCTTCTGAAGGGCGGGAGCCACACCTGATGGACTCCAGGCCCCACACCCAAATCAGGAGGGGTATGCTGTTAGTGCTCTGTAAATGCCAGTCAACTAAGATGGGGATCTGTGCCTGTGGCTCCTGTATTGGACCAGCCAGTGTGGGGAAAGGCCATTACAGAGCAGACTGCCCGCCTTGAGCCACCACCCTCACCCTCACCCGCAGTCTGCATGGGGAGGTTGCCTTTGGGTGAGAAAACTTGGCAGCTGGTAAGCCCCCTGGATGGGGCTTGGTGGGCAGACTTGGGCCAGCACTATCACCTGACTCTCTCCTTCACCTGGCTCTTTCCCTCACCTGGCTCTCTACCTCCAGTTTGCAGATGGAGTGTACCTGGTGCTTCTCATGGGGCTCCTAGAGGGCTACTTTGTGCCCCTGCACAGCTTCTTCCTGACCCCAGATAGCTTTGAACAGAAGGTAAGTGGGAGGGGCATCAAGGGAAGGCCATAGCCCACATCCAGCTGATCTGCCCTCCTCTTCACTGGGCTGTTGGGTCTTCAATGGTTGAGCTGCTGAGCTGGGAAGGATCCACATGTAGAGCCTGAGCATCCCAAACAGACCTTCCCTTCCTCTAGCCCCGAGCCTCTGCCAAGGGCACGTCCAGCGGCATCACTCTCCAGAGGTGACAGGGGAGGTGGCCGTGAGGCCAGCCAGACCTGAGGCCCATGCCCAGCCTGGCTAAGACAGCCTCTTATGACCTGCCACATCCAGCCTTCTAGATAAGAGGCATTTGGTCCAGAGATCCTTCTCTGCCTTTTCAACCTGTCTTGCCATCTGACCCTTCCCAATATGTGCAGTGACATCACCAAGCTTGAAGTGCTGGCAGTTGACACAGGAGCACAGTAGGAAAGGAAGAGCGCTCCTCCACCAGCAGGCGGGATCAGCCGCCCAGGCTCCACGTGGCCTGCCCCTTCTGTAGGCATGTTGCTGCTTGAGATTAGCTCACCCTCTGCCCCTCCAGCTACAGTGCCGAGCTCCTTCACTTCCCAGGAGCAGGTCTCGGGGTCCCCAGGGTCTAGGATGAGTATGCGATGACACGTACTGAGACATACCCTGTGTACCCTGCCTCTCTCTCTCCAGGTCTTGAATGTCTCCTTTGCCTTTGAGCTTATGCAAGATGGAGGTTTAGAGAAGCCAAAACCACGGCCAGAAGGTAACGTGCTCTTCTCTGGGTTTGTGACCACAGGGTGCAACCATCTCCCTGCACACGAGTATTCAGGACTCGGGGAGAGGCTCAGATTTTGTAGCAGGGGGGAAGAGTCTCTTTTCTGAAGGCTTCTCTGGTGCTGTTTGCTGGGAAGGCAGGACTGGGTATAGCCACTCAGCCTTGGAGACACTGTGAGCCGCAAGTCACCAGGCCACGGGAAGAAAGAATCTGAAATCCACAACTGGGATCAGGGCCCAGGTAGTGCTGCTGCAGGAACTACCCTGTGCCAAATTTCCAGATTTTTCTATCCCTGCAGAGTGCTGACCTGCTGGTACAGTGGGGATGAAGGAAGAGCTTAGACAGCTCTGTGCTGACCCTTGTTGCCTCCCTGTCCCAACAGATGGGGAGCTTTGCCAGCTCCAACTGTGCCCCAGGATAAGGCTTAATTTGGGGGGGGGGGGGTTGGATTGCAAATAGAGTAGTCCCCTAGTATCTCTGGAGGATAGGTAGCAAGACTCCCCAAGAATACCAAACCTGGAGGCTGCTCATGTCCTTCACATTATATCATCTCTAAATTACTTATACTACTACCTAACAGTTGCATACAGTATTATTTAGGGAATAATGGCAAAGAAAATAAAAAACTCCATACACGTTTGGTATAGATGCAACCTTTGAGGATTTTTGAGCCATAGTTGGTTGAATCCTCTGAAGTAGAACCTATGGATACAGAGGGCTGGCTGGTTGAGACTTGGCGGGGGGGGGGGGGGGTGCAAAAGGAACAGATGCTCCCACAGCTCCCGTGTGCTCACGTGTGGCCGTGTGTGTGTGTGTGTGTGTGTGTGTGTGTGTGTGTGTGTAAGGCACATTTCTCTCAGCAGTCTTCTTGGTACAGGTGTTTATTTTCCTGCCCTTACTGACTGCAGTGTTTTACCAGGCTGCATCACAGATAATGTCTGATTATGTCCAGTTAGAACCCTGAGAAGGCCGGTCCTGGGCCCTTGTGCTTGCACTTTCCTGGCCACTTAAAGCAAGGAGACAGTAGAGGTTGTGTGCTCATATCCTGTTGCTGCCTTTGCTCCAAGTTCGTCCCCCAAAACTCCACACAGAGGGTTTGGGCTCTGGCTTAGTGGGGCCAGAGACCCTGCCTAACATGATAGTCAAGAGGGTTAAGACCGTCCCTGACCTCAAGGCTTTTATAGACAACCAGAGAAAAGATGCACCTGGTCACCCAAATAAAATGACAGCCATATTTATCTGCCAGGGAAGAAGTATAGCTAAGGCTGTGAGGATTGAGGCCACGGGACCACTTTGGTTGGGTACAGTGAGGAATGTAGGATGGAGATGGTGACAGCTGGGCTAGATGAAAAGGTTTGGGGAGGGTTCTGATGTGTGGGAATTAGGATAGAAGAATGATCCAAAGCCAGACCTGGGGACAGACCTTGGTAATGATCAGCTCCAACCAACCAAGGTCAGCCCTTGTTCTTGTTCATTCCCACCTGGTCCTAAGCCTCTGTTCACCTCGAGGGGAGGAGCTCTAGCATGGTTTGTGACCCCTGGGTTCTGCCCCTAGCAAGGCCACTCAACATCCTAACACCTTTAGGAAGATTCGCAGCATCTTGTGAGCAGACCTTGAATACCCTGCTTCTGAGTAGGAGAGACAGAGCAGAAGAGTGCTGACCATTCCTTCTGCCGCCATGTTCTTGAACTGCTTAATATGAAACTTCTCAATTACAGATTGGAAACACTTTTTCTGGTATTTGGGTGTTCAGGCATTTGTTTCCCTCAGGACAGATGATGTTCCCTGTGTCAGTCAATCTATAAGAATATTTCAGCATATAGATGACATATCTTGTGCACTACTTAATATGAAACTTCCTGAACAATGCAAATGGAAAAAAACATCTGTTTTATTTGTTGTTACACTGGGCATGGTGCCCAGGCTGAGAATTTGCAGCACATAAAGGGGAATTGAAATGGTGTTTTATAAAGTTGTACTTTGTGAGAACTGTCTCCCGGCATTCTCTCTAGTTTCTGGGATTCTCCCTGGAGAGTGAGATTTCGAGGTAAAAGCTGCAGACTTTGCAGAAGTTACCAGTGTGGGCGATTGTTCACGGATGTCTCAGGATCCTACTGGCTGTGCTGGAGCTCTGTTTCATGCAAAATGTGTGTAAGGTCAGGAAAGTGCATTCTCTACCATGTTGTTGGACCTTGAACTCCCCTGGAAGCATTGGGTCTGCATGTCCAATGATTCCCACTGCCCAGGCTTCACAACCGTTTAGTTATCTAATGACCTTAAGCCAAGGCAAGCACCAAGTTCATCACGGGCAGAGCAGCTGAAATACTGGGATGAAGCTGGTGCCTTTTAATTTAGGGATGCATCTGTTTTCAAACACATAGCCATCCTCTACTCTCACCACTCAGGGAGACTTGTCATATGATTAAAACCCAGCTTGACAGGATGGTGAGGACCCAGAAGACATCTAGCGCCAGGCAGGATTGAAGTCTATAGCACAGCCAGTCGCCAATGGAATATTTACAATTTAAGGAGTGTGGGAGCTGGAAACAGACTGGCAAAGGATGCTAAAAACCGGGCATGTGGTGGTAGCCCAGTTCCAGGCGGTCATATCACTCGGGGAGGACTTGGTCGCTGGCTGGTAGTGTAGAAACCATTCACCCCCCTTCCCAGTCTCTCTGAAAGGCAGTGTACGGAAGCCAATGGTGGCAGAAATTTTAAACTGTCATCATACCAAGTGTTGGCAAAGATGTGGAGCCACAGTCACTGCTGAATCCAAATCAATGCAACCATTTTGGAAAACTCTGTCTCTTTATCTAGTGTAGATGGAGATTTATAATACCCTGTTTGGTAGACAAAATAATACACACACACACACACACACACACACACACACACACACCAAAGGGAAAAAAAATCCAAAAAACTACCTCCTAACCTTGGAATTTGTTCATAAGTTCCCTTACGTGGCAAAGGGAAGTTTGCAGATATTAAATCCTGAGATGAGGAGAATGTCCCAGATGATCTAAGTCGTCTCAGTGTAATTGCAAGAGTGCTTGTAAGCGGAAGAGAGAGGCAAGGGTCAGAGTGACATGGCCTGCGAAAGGCTTGCCCACGAGCGCTGGCTTTGAAGATGGAAGAGGGCTGCGAGTCAAAGAACGCAGGCTGCCCCTGAACGCTGGGAGGAGTGACTTTGCAGGAGTCTCCACTAGAGCCTTCCAAAGGAACCAGCCATGGTGACACTTTTGAGTGCCTCCCGGAGACCAGTCTTGGACTGTGGATCCCTAAAACTGAGAAAATAAATCAGTGTCATTTTAAGACACCGATTTTTGGTAGTGATTGCAGCAGTAATAGGAAGTTAGTGTGCCCATGGGCTGCCACTCCATTCACGGGTGAGTGGGTCCACACAGCAGAAGACCCATGAGAGCACTCTTAGACGCTGTTGATGGGAATGTAAATTGGTACAGCCACCTGGAATACAGTACTGGAGGGTCCTCAGAAAATGAAACAGAGAACTGCCGTGAGAGCCAGCAGTCCACTCCTAGGTGTATGCCTAAAGGAAATGAAATTGGTATGATGAAGAGATGTCCACACTCCCAGTCACAATAGCCAAGAAACGGAAATATCCTACACATCCATCAGTGGAAGAATAAAGAACATGTACTACACGTACATCATGGAATACTGTTAGCAAGGATGACATCCTGTTACTTGTGGCAACGTGGATGGACCTGGAGATCATTATGTTACGTGAAATAAGCCAGGCACAAAAAAGGTAAATACTGCACGATTTCACACAACCTTAAAACGTTGATCTTGTACAAATTCAGAGTAGATTGGTAGCTACCAGAGTCTGGGGGAGTAGGGGGAAGACAGGCTGGAGAGAGGCTGGCCATCGGATACAAAGTTACTGTTCAATAGGAGTCAGTTCTGATACTCCCTTGCACAGTACAGTGAAGACAGTTAAGAATGCATGTACATTTCAAAATAGCTCCAAGAGAGGATTTGTAATGTTCTCACCACAAAGAAACGATGAATATTTAAGGTGATGAGTCCACTAGTTTCCCTGATTTGATCATTGCACAATATATACCTGAATGAAAGCATCACACTATACCCAATAATGACATACAATTATTATGTGCCAATCAAAAATAAAAGAACTTTTTTTTTAAGGAAGAAAAGAAATACCCATAATACCATGAACATGGACAATTCTCAGTTAAAAGAGTCACTTATGCCAATGGGTGCCAGAGTTGTTGGCCAGAGGCTGTTCTGTCCTTGAGCTGCCTTGGGCCTGATTTGTCTCTTTGTTCCAACCAGCCAGACAGCCGCTGGTGGCTCTGAAAGGAGCCCACCATCCTTTCTGCTCTTAGAGAGGGGCCCAGGCCAGCACAGAGGCAATCAGCAGTTGCTAACCAGACAACTGATTAGGCCAAAGTTTATCAGGCTGTTTATATACTGTGGAGTCAGAATACAGTCCTAGGAACCCTTCTTCCAGATAAGAGCTCAGTCTCATACTCCTTTACTAGTCAGCCTGGGACTGGGTGGAAGGCCAGCTATTGGCTTTCTTGAGAAGAATAGATAGCAACATCTCTGACTGAAGACTCCCCTTTACCCAGCCCACCTGGTGGTGAAGGTGATGATGGTGAAGAATCAAACTCGGATTTCCTAAGAAGCAGGGCATAGTCCACGTGAATGGTGACCCCTGGAGTTGTGCAGTGCACACAATGTTCACTGTACATAAGAGCTCCATTCATGAGCAAAAATGGGAAAGCAGGAAATTGCTATTTAAAGGACCCTTAATATGTTCCAGGTGTTTTTCATAAAGTTTTTACCCAGTTTTACCAGTGAGAAAACTGATTTAGATTACCAGGGTCACACAGAGGTAATGGAATTGTATATCCAAACCTTAACAGTCATTGATATTAAATAAAATGGCCAGTTTGAAATGTTCTCCCATTTGGATATTTCTTTCTCAAGCAGCCTCAGAACTCACCTGTCTTTTAAAAGGCAAAACAAGCTAAGGATGTGGCTAAGTGGTAGAGGGCTTGCCTGGCCCGTATAAGGCCCTGGGTTCAATTCCCAGCAATATTTTTGTTGTTGTTGTTGTTATTTTTTTTCTTTTTTAAGAGAGAGAGAGAATTCTAATATTTATTTTTTAGTTTTTGGTGGACACAACATCTTTGTTTGTATGTGGTGCTGAGGATCGAACCTGGGCCACACGCATGCCAGGCAAGTGCACTACAGCTTGAGCCATGTCCCCAGCCTTACAGCAACATTTTTTTAAAAAAAATTTTTAAAGGGTTTAAGGAAAACAAATCCTCCAGCCTCCATCTATCTTTCCTCAGGCCCCAAACTTCTCCACTGTTTTTTATTTTCTTCTGTCCCTTTTGCCTGCTGGTTCTCTGCTAATGCTTTATCTTTACCTGTTCATGGCCTTGCTCTCTCCCAAGCCAACTTCTAGGGCCATGACCCTGAGAACCCACCCCAGTCCTAGTCTTCCTCTTGGTAGCATGTGGCCCTGTTGCTCACACCCTCCTGGAATTTTCTTCCTTGGCTCCCAAGACACTGGGCAGATGTCCGTTCATGAGTCTATGAGCATCCTTGCAGGGTCTGTTCCTGCCACACATCAGGCCAGGCATGCCAGCAAATGAGGAAGGCTCTCTCTGCTCAAGGAGTTCACAGTCCAGGCCTGCGGCAGAGGCAGATGCTCAAATATGCACACAAGTCACGGACTGAGAACCAGAAGGAGCACTAGAAAGGAAGCCCATGGGAATCTAAAAATATGAAACAAGGAGCCATCCCTGGCAGTGTTTGGAGAAGGCTTCCCTGAAGCACTGGTGCTTGGAGCCAAGGTTTGCAGGAAGATCAGCAGCCAACTCATGTGGAAGAATAACCTAGATATTGCAACCACATGGGCAGAGACTGAGCACAGTTCAAGGGGAGGCAGAGAATAGAAGCCAGTGTAACAGCAGTGCATAGTAAATGGGGAGGGGTGTGGCAGAAAATGAGCTGGAAAGCTAGACCAGGTCAGGTTGTACCTGCAAAGCCATGGTTGCAGATTTTGGACCTCAAGGAAATGGCTGTGGGCTGCACGACTCCAAGGGACACCCTTTATGCCACAGTCTGTAGGAGAGCCCTGGGTTATGAAGCATTCACACTGCACAGCTTGATGGTCAGGGTGCACTGGATGAAATTAAATGGAGAGGGTCAGAGGAGCCTGGCCAGGAGCTTGCTGCAGGGACTCTGATGCACGTCTGCTTTCTCCTTCACACTCCTCTGCTGAGCTCACTGATGCCCCCCTGCCTTTCCAGCAATTTCCCCCACCCCCAGAGTCACTTCCTAATGTTTGACTTGAATAAAATTTAAGAAGTGTACTGTAAAGGACAATGTAAGAAGTGATATCAGGAGAAAACACGGGAAGTGAAAGATCACTTCAATAAACAGAGAGAGATTCTGAAAAAATATTGAACAGAAATCCTTGAGATGAAGGAATCAATAAACCAAATTTTAAAATTCAGTGAAAATCACCACCAACAGATTAGACCACTTGGAAGACAGAGTTTCAGTCAATGAAGACAAAACATATAATCTTGAAAATAAAATTGACCATGGAGAAATGTTAAGTGACCATGAATAGAACTTCCAAGAAACATGGGATAACCTGAAAAGACCAAATTTAAGATTTGTTGAGATAGATGAAGGCTCAAGATGCAAACCAAAGGAATGCACAATCTTTTCAATGAAATAATATCAAAAAATTTCCCAAACATAAAGAATGAAATGGAAATTCAGATACAGGAGGCTTACAGGACCCCAAGTATACAAAATTACAACAGACCTACACCAAGGCATATTATTATGAAAATGTCTAACACAGAGAATAAGGGTAGAATTTTAAAGGCTGACAGAGAAAAACAAGTCACATTTAGAGGGAAACCAATCTGGATCTCAGCTGATTTCTCCACCCAGACCCTCAAAGCTAGGAGGTCTTGGAATAATGTATTCCAAGTTCTGAAAGAAAATGGATGCCAGCCAAGAATACTTTCTATACCCAGCAAAATTAAGCTTCAGAATTGATGATGAAATAAAAACCTTCCATGATGAACAAAAGCTAAAAGAATTCACAACTGGAAAGCCTGCACTACAGAATATTCCCAACAAAATATTTCATGAAGAATAAATGTAAAATAGAAATGAAAACTAGCAACGGGAGGAAATATTCAATCAAAGAAGAAAGTAATTCAAATTAAAAACCAGAAGTAAATCAAAATGACAGGGCATAAAAATCATATCTCAATAATAACATTGAATGTAAATAGTCTAAACTCAGACTGGTAGATTGGATTAAAAAACAAGACTCAACAATATGCTGTGTCCAAGAGACTCACCTCATAAGCAAAGACATCCACAGACTGAAGGTAAAATGGGAAAAAAATGATCACTCACATGGATCTCATAAACAAGCAGGGGTTTCTATCCTCATATCAGATAAAGTGGACTTCAAGCCAAAGTTAAATCAGAAAGGACAAAGAAGGACATTTCATACTGCTTAAGGGAATCATACATCAACAAGACATACAGTTGTAAATATTTATGCCCCAAACAATGGAGCATTTATGTATATTAAGATGCAAACTCTTCTTAACTTTAAGAATCAAATAGAAAATTAAAAAAGAATCAAATAGACCACAACACAATAATACTGCATGACTGTAACACACCTGTCACCACTGGATAGATTCTCCAAACAAAAACTTAAAAAAGAAGCTGTAGGGGGCTGGGGATGTGGCTCAAGTGGTAGTGTGCTCACCTGGCATGCGTGCGGCCCGGGTTCGATCCTCAGCACCATATACAAAGATGCTGTGTCCGCCGATAACTAAAAAATAAATATTAAAACTTCTCTCTCTCTCCCCCTCTCTCTCTCACTTTCTCTTTAAAAAAAAAAAAGAAGCTGTAAAACTAAAAAATACAATTAATAATTTAGACTTAATGGACATATATAGAATATTTTATCCATCAATGAGTGAATACACTTTCTTCTCAGCAGCACATGGATCCCTCTCTAAAGTAGATAATACCTTAGGCCACAAAGCAATTCTGAGCAAATACACAATAAGAAATAATACCTTGCATTCTATCAGATCATAATGGAATGAAATTAGAAGTCAAGGATAAAATAAAAAATAGAAGCTAATCTAACACCTGGAGACTAAATAATATGCTATTGAATGGATAGCAGGAGAAATCAGGAATGAGATAAAAATTACTTAGAGGTAAATGAGAATAACGATACAACATATCAAAATCTCTGGGACACTATGAAGGCAATGCTAAAAGGAAAGTTCATTGCATTGAGCTCACTCATGAAAAGCATAGAAAGTCAACAAATAAATAACATTACATCTCAAAGCCCTAGAAAAAGAACAAATCAACACCAAAAGCAGTATAAGACAGGAAATAATTTAAATGAGACCTAAAATCATTGAAATTGAAACAAAAGAAACAATCCAAAAAATTGACAAAAAAAGTGAAAAAATATATAAAATTCATAAACTCTTAGCTGAGCTAAGGAAGAGAAAGAGAAAATTCAAAATACTAATTCATGATGAAAAGGGAAATATCATAATGGACACTATTGAAATACAGATGATAATCCAAAAATATTTTGAAAATTTATACTCTACTAAAATAGAAAATCTTGAAGACATTGACAAATTTCTAGAGGCATATGATCTACCAAATTGAATCAGGAGAACATAGAAAATTTAAACAGATCAATTTTAAGCCCTGAAATTGAAGGTACCATCAAAAGCCTACCAAGAAAGAAAAGCCCAGAAGCAGACAGATTCTCGGCCAAGTTCTACCAGACCTTCAAAGGAGAGCTAACTCCAATCCTCCTAGAAGTTATTACATGAAATAGAAAAGGAGGGGACTCTTCCAAATTCATTTTATGAAGCTACTATCATCCTGATACCAAAACCAGACAAAAACACATCAAGGAAATAAAATTTCAGATAAATATCCTTGGTGAACATAGATACAAAAATTCTTGATAAAATACTGGCAAATTGCATACAAAAACATATTAAAAGATAGTGCACCACGATCAAGTAAAATTCATCCCAGGAATGCAAGGTTGGTTCAACATATGGAAATGAATAAACATAATTCTTCACATCAATAGAATTAAAGGCAAGAATCACATGATTATTTCAATAGATGAAGGAAAAGCATTTGACAAAATACAGCATCCATTCACATTCAAAACACTAGAAAAACTAGAGGTTGTAGGAAGATGCTTCAACATTGTAAAAGCTATGTATGCTAAACTCAAAGCCAACATCATTCTAAATGGAGAAAAATTCAAAACATTCCCTCTAAATGCCTTCTTTTACCACTTTTATTCAACATCATCCTTGAAACTCTAGCCCGAGCAATTAGACAAAGGAAAGAAAGAAAAAGGGATACAAATAGGAAAAGAAGAACTATTAAACTATCACCATTTGATGATGACATGATTCTATATTTAGAAGACCCAAAAAACTCCACTAGAAAACTTCTAGAACTCATAAATGAGTTCAGCAAAGTAGTGATATATAAAATTAACACTATGTTCTCATATATCAGTGGTGAATCTACTGAAAAAGAAATTAGGAAGATTATCCATTCATAATTGCCTCCAAAAAAATATTTGGGAATCAATCCAACAAAAGAGGTGAAAGACATCTACAATGAAAAATACAGAACTCTAAAGGAAGAAATTGAAGAATACCTTAGAAGATGGAAAGTTCTCCCCTGTTCTTGGATAGGCAGAATTAATATTGTCAGAATGGCCATTCTACCAAAAATACTATACACATTTAATGCAATTCCTATTAAGGTTCCAAGGATATTCTTCATAGGAATAGAAAAAGCAGTCATGAAATTTCTTTGTAGAAATAAGGGCCAAAGGAATCTTCCGTGGGATCTGTCACACAGTTATTATGTTCTTTTGGAGATGTCAGGAGGTATCACAATATCAGAACTTCAATTAACCACAGAGCTATAGTATCAAAAATGGCCTGGTATTGACACCAAAACAGACATGAAGACCATGGTACAGAATAGAAGACACAGAGACAAACCCACATAAATACAGTTACCTCATACTAGTCAAAGGCACCATAAGCATATAATCTCCAGGATATATAAAGAACTCAAAAAACTTAATACAAAAAAAAAAAATAACCCAATTAACAAATGAGCAAAGGAACTGAACAGACACTTCACAGAAGAAGAAATATGAACGGTCAACAAATATATTAAAAAATGTTCAACATCACTAGCAATTAGAGAAATGTAAATTAAAACTACACTGAAATTTGATCTCACTCCAGTCAGAATGGCAATTATCAAGAATACAAGTAACAACATATGTTGGTAAAGGGTGTAGAGAAAGAGGTACACTCATACCTTGCTGGTGGGACTGCAAATTGGTATAACCACTCTGGAAAGCACTATGGGGATTCCTCAATAAACTAGGTATGGAACCATTACTTGGCCCAGTTATCTCACTCCTCAGTATATACCCAGAGGACTTAGCAAACTATAGTGACGCAGCCACATCAATGTTCATAACAATTTAATTCACAATAGCTAAGCTATGGAACCAACCTAGGTGCCCTTCAACAGATGAATGGATAAAGAAAATACGGTATATATATACAATGGAATATAACTAAGCCATAAAGAAGAATGAAATTATGGCAATTACCAGTAAATGACTAGAAGTGGAGACTATCATGCTAAGTGAAATAAGCTAATCCCCCTCCAAAAAAAAACAAGGCTGAAGGTTCTAATATGCAAATACTACTTACAGTAGGAGGAGGGTGGGGAGGAGGGAGAAGGGAAAGTTCACCAGATTGGACAGGGCAGAGTGTGGGGAAGGGAGCGGGAATGGGAATGGGAAAGACAGTAGAAAGAATCGGACATAACTTTCCTGTGTTCATATATGCATACACGACCAGTGTAACGCCACATCATGTACAACCACAAGAATGGGAAGTTATACTCCATGTACGTATGACATGTCAAAATACACTCTACTGTCAAGTGTAACTAAAAAGAACACATAAAAAAAATTTTTAATTCAAGAAATACCAACACCAAGCAATCAGGGGAGAATAGGAATCAGCCCAGTGGTCAAGGGATTCCCCTTGGTAGCCGGTGGGGCTGCAGGTGGAGGCTCAGACCAGTGGATGAAGGAGCATGAGAGCCAACAGGGAAACTGTGAACCCCGGGGCCTCTCGGGAGGTTCCTGGGCACCTGTGGCCTCTCAACAAGAGAACTTGGCATAAGTTTGGGCTCAGCTGGGACAGAGCAGGGTTGGTGTATAAGCAGGATCTGGCCTGGGTGGGAACAGGCAGGAGGGGGCTCTGAGGTGAGAGGAGCCTAAGGAGGTTCTATACATTCCTAATAGAGTTCCTTTTCTATATATTTACTTTAATTCTTTACAGCATGACCCTCTAAGGGAATGCAGAGGGAGGACAGTGGAGGAACCTGTCAGAGGGAAGGACAGGGGAGGAATGAACAGGGGTTAGAGGAGCAGCCAAAGAAGATGGAGATGGATGGATGGATGGATGGATGGATGGATGGATGGATGGATGGATGGATGGATGGATGGGTGGATGAATGGGTGGATGGGTGGATGAGTGGGTGGGTGTGTGAGTGGATGGATGAGTAGATGGGTGGGTGAGTGGGTGGATGAGTAGATGGATGGGTGGGTAGGGGAGAAACTTTACAAAACACGTCAGTGAGTCATGTCCAGCCTGGCAGCTGCCTGTCTCCAATCTCTAGCTTCCAAAATCATTCAGCGCCACAGTGTGTAATTGGAAACCTCTCAGGATGCAGCCCTCACACCCACCTCTCCAGCCAAACTCACCTATTTGCAGCTTTCCAGAGCAGCCCCAGGTTTAGCAAGACCCAGTAACAGCTCCCCCCTGCCCCCCCCCCAGCTCTTGGCCAGATTCTTTACCTGGCAAGTTCCTGCAGCTTTATGTCATCATTCAAGTATGGCCTTCTGTCCCAGAAAGGAAGGAAAGAGGTGGTTACCTAGAAGCTCAGGAACTCCTGATGGAGCTCTCCTGAAAGGACATTCCAACTCCAGCTGCCCTCCAGTGCCTCAAACCCATCTGTGGGACTGCCTGCCTGCATCCTCCCTGCCGGGGCCTCCCTGGCCAAGGAAGAGGCAGCCTGGGGCCTGACTCCCCACCTCCTTCCCACTGTCTCCTTCTTCTCACACCAAGTAGGCACAGTAGTGAATGCCAGGGGCAGAGGGAGAAGGGCCTCAGGGACAGGGACACTCGGGGGACATGGCCAGCAGCCCTCCTGTCTAGAGATGTTTCCAGGGTGAAGCCTGTGTGCTCTGGGGCTGCTTTATTTTAGTGAGAGGTGAGACCCTTGTGCCCCATCCCTGTCCCTCGCTGTCCCCTGCCTTGAATTCTCACTGCACCCTCTGAACCTCCTTCCACACCCACAGGCCCCAGGGTCCACCCCATACTGGGCAGATGGGGACAAGTGATGGCTGAAAGAGGACAGTGAATGCCACCTTAGAGCATGTCCCCCACTGAGGCAGCTGCCGTTTTCTGTTTTCTCCATAGACATCGTCAACTGTGACCTGAAGTCCACGCTGCGAGTGCTGTACAACCTCTTCACCAAGTACCGGAACGTGGAGTGAAGGCCTGGGCCTCCGCCGCCCAGCAGCTCCTGCTGCCGGCAGGCTGGACCAGCCTCGGAACCGCCTTACCCTGCTTGTCCCTGTGCCCTGCTGTGTGCTCTCCACCAGCCCAGCGACTGCCCAGAGAGAGTGAGAATGGACATCAGGAAGGAAATGACCAATATCTTAGTGGGCTAAGCCACACCTCCCAGGCCCTGGGGACTACCCAGCAGTGAGCTGGGGGAGTGGACCTGGCCAGGTGCCAGGCCCACATGTCCCTGTGTGTGCTTCAGGAGTCAGCTCAGGCATGGTCCCCAGAAGGTGCACAGATCACAGTCCCTGTTCATGGGTGTAAACTGTGCCAGGCCCACGCTAAGTCCTCTCCCGTGTTCCAGTTCATTAGCCCTCACAACTCCACTGGGGGAGATGTTATGATCCCCCTTTACAGATGAGGAGACTGAAGCTTGGAGGTTGAGTGACTCACCACAAGTTGGCATTTGTTTTTCCTCTCTGAACAACATGTCTGTTAATAACTCCTCAATTACATCACATTCTTTGGGCATGCACCCCCACCGAGAATTCTAAAGCGTATGTGCACACGCATGCGCCCGCGCACACCTGAGTCCTCAGAGAAGACAGGAAGCACTGATCTCACCACTGGGGCAGGCTGGGTCAGGGCTTGGTGATTCACACTGAAATTGACAAATTGAATTTAACCCAATTAATGGTGTGTGTGTGTGTGGCAGGAGTCGTGTCCCTCAAATCCTTTGTACAAATGAAAATTAGTCTTAATTCCTTCAGATTTATAATAACCCCATACTCTGGTTTCACAGTGACATTTGGGAAGGATTCTGTTTAGAATTAATGGAGTGGCACATTTTGCAGCCTTTTTGCTTGATTGCATGTAATGGAAATGCCCTATATTTTCCTGCAAAATAAGTACTCAATTCATTATCGTTAGGCAAATGTACAATATAGTCAGGCCCTGCAGAGAGCTGGGCGCAAGCCCGAGTAAGCAGCGCTTGGGAAGTAGGGCTCTTCAGCGGGGACCCTTGAACTTTAAAGAAAGGAACTCCTTTTTGCCTTCTAATTGATCATTTAGACCATTCTGGCTAAGTCTGCCCACATGTAATTACCGGCTAATTCAGGCGAGGAAAAATGTAAGTCATTTAGACCAAAGCAGAGCTGTTTCCTTGCGTGGGTGACTCAAGGGCTTGTGGTTACTTGTATCTCCTCTATGTGAACCGGACTGAATTATAGAGCTCTGCTCATGCTAGGCTGCTGCTAGGTCCTGTCAGAAAAGGAAAGGGGCCAGAGCGGGGCAGGAGGGCAGGAGCAAGGGGAACACGAAGCGGGGGGAGATGCTTGCACACGTAGCGTATAGGGAAATACCTTCAGAGACAGAGACGTGTGCTTTATGGTACTTAACACTTGTGCCCTTAAATTGACAGAGGCCTTGCAGTAATCACCTGTGCTGATATTACATCGTCATTATACAATTTTCATAAATGCATCTGATAGACACCAGCCTATGTGGCCTCCTCCAGAAGCCTGTGACTGCCTTGTCATGCTTTACACCACCACACAAGCCCACGTGGGGTTTGAGGAGTTCACTGTGATCTCTTTGTCCACCACCCCAAGTCAGGACCCCACTTGTCCCAAGATATTCCTGCAACCTTTCTCCTTGTAGCTTTACTCCACTGCCCATCTGCAGGAACTCAACCCGGAGATTTAGTCACACTGTGTATTTTCTTGGATATTTCGCTCTAAGAAAGAATTGTTACTCGGCATAATGAGCATTCAAGATGTAAAGGCAGTGTACTGTCCTGTGTCAATTTATGTACAAGAATACAGTTCTTTTTTTACTTAACTAGTGAGATAGCGTATTTTTCATTAGGAAGCACTAAATAGCATAATGTTTCTGTCGCTCTCTTTTAAAGTCCAGGTAGCAAATCAAGATAAATAATTGCCTTGTCTCCCTGTGCAGTACTAAAGCGGGATGAAACGAGAGGAATGCATTCATGTAAACATGCTTTGCTGTACAAATTTTGTCTCCTCTTTGGTCATTTTCCCCTTCTATTCAAGTTGCAAATGTCAAGTGCCCTTAGTAATTGCACTTCATTTTTTGTGTTTTAGATACATACAATATGAAAACACATGGGAACAATTGCAACATTTTTAAATAATAGGCATTACATCAGAAAACTGTGTTTCAGGGCAGATCTTCCACTCAGCCCAGAATCCCAGGACTTGGGTCTGGTTTTCTCACCCTGACATCTCACTTAGATGTGTTCCTTTAGATTCTGGATTCTCCTACTTAAGACATGACCATAGTTTTGACATGGAAAAGAAGCATCAGAAAATAAATAAGGCAGGGATTGGAGCTGGAGCTCAGTGGTAGAACACGTGCTTAGCATGCACAGGGCCCTGGGTTCAATCCCCAGGACTTAAAAAAAAAAGAAAAGAAATAAGCCAAACTTAACCTTCGTCTCTTAGAAAACAAAAAAGAAACTGAGAGTGGGGTATAGCTCAGTGGTAGAGCACTTGCCTAGCATATGCAAGGCCCTGGGTTCCATGAGAGAAAAAAAATCATCGGTTCTCTGTAGGCTGAGTAGCTTTTCACCTTTTTTCTGAATTTAAATTCATTATTTTTAATAGTTAATACATAAATATAAAATCATGATCGGTTATCTAACAAAAAGCCCAAGTCTCCATTCTCTTCTTTCCTAGCAGCTATGGTCCTCCATGGACACAACTGTTTTGAACCATTTTTCATGCATGCTTCAGACATGATCCATGTACGTGGAGCATGCACATACTAAAAATCTTTGGGTTCTTTAAAAATATAAATAGCCTCTTAGACATACTGTCATACACATTGCTTTTTTTCACTTCATATTCTATCTTAGAGATTGTTTTACATTGGGCATTAAAAGAAATCGCCCTATAATCCCAGCAACTTGGGAAGCTGAGGCAGGAAGATCATAAAATTCAAAGCCAGCCTTAGCAACTCCACGAGATCCTGTCTCAAAATAAATAGATAGAGACAGATAGATAAATAACAAAAGTACTGGAGATGTAGCTCAGTGGTTAAACTTCCCTGGGTTCAATCCCTGTTACCGTAAATAAATAAATAAGATCCTCTTGCATTTTTTTTTCCTCTTGAATTTTAAAATGACAATCTGAGCACTTTGTATATCTAAATGCACATCTAGTCCATTTCAGTTAGTAATGAAAAACCCTACCCAAAGGAGGAGAAGGCCTTGAACTGAATCAGTGTTGTTTTCTAAAGTCCTATTTGGGCACATTATGGCAAATTGTGCACAACTCTTTTCTGGGTGTGGGAAATGCTGGGGATCAAACTCAGGCCTTAGTCAAGCTAAGCCCATGATCAACCACTGAGCTACACCTCCAGCCCCATTGTGTGCAATTTGATTAAAACACATGGGAACACTTGCAAAGTTTTTAATGTGTTTTTGCACATTACCAACCCTTGCTGTGATGTCCAGCCGCCAGCCCTGCAGTGCTTATCTGCTCCCAAAAAAGGCTCCAATTTCACATGTGCAGCTATAGAGTTGACATTTCCAAAACCTGGGAGAAGGTTTCTTTATCAGCACATCAGCAACGTGGCCTTGAGTTAGTTGCAAGTTTCAGCTGCTGCCATCAGAGCTTTTTAATTATGAATGACTGTTAGCTTAGCTTATCATTATCAGTTTATTTTGTTGTGGGTCCTTGGTTAACCCTCTAGAATATATTGAAGCTTATTTGCATCAACAGTATTCTAGGGCTATAATTTTCCAATAAGTAGATTCTACGACATGTATACATTGTGGTTCCAATAGGAATCATTCTACTCCAGTGCTAAAGCAAATGCATACATAATCCACTCCCCCCAAATTAGCACTAATTTATTTTTCCACCGGAAAATAAGACTAGATGGAGTCAGTAGGTCAGTTTTGCCCCAAGGAAGGGAGGTGATTAAAAATAATTTGAGATCCACTACCTTTAATACTGCCTCACTATTGGAATCCTACCTTTATAGCATGTCCTAGTCATGCAAGGGGGACATACCCTAAAATTTCTACTAATTCCAATATTACAGAAAATTTCCTCCATAAAAGTCACTTAGGTCTATTGAAAAATTCAAAAGAGTTGCTGCAAATACTAACAAGAGAACTGCATTGAGATGCAGTGCTGATCAGTAGGTTGTCTTGCTCACCCTGAAGGATTCTATTTCCACACACCCACATCCCAAATACTTACAGATTCAATCTTAGCAAAAGATGGGTTGCTATGAGTTGTGCGCTGTCGTAATTGCAAAGGTTATATGCAGGGTTTCTACTGTTTTTTTATTTCCTTATCCCAAATATAAGCCTAGCTCTAAAATTTGCCAACGCCCTGGCCTTCCTGCCATAGTAGTGAAACATCTGACTATGTGCATGTGTGTTCAGGACAGCCATGCAGCTGTGAAGATGCTGCATGCAGAAGGAGCCACCCCAGAACCACACCTGACCGTCTTGAGAATTTGTAGTTTCCCAGGTAGGAAGCGGCCAGTGCAACATCTCCTAAAGTACATTCTGCAGGATATCAATAGACATTAGGTGAAAGTGTCACACTCAGCAAGTTTGGGAACATAAAGCTAAGAAAATTAAACTAGCTTAGACTTTTTTGTTGTTTCTAACTGGAGCCCATTTCAGGGTTTCCTACACTAGTGAATGTCAGCACTCCTAACAGAAGGCAGACTACACTAGGACCCAAACTTGTTTGACCATGAAACCCATTGGCCCCTGAGAAATTTCTAAGATGAGTGCTCTGTAGCACTCACCCATTCCACCAGTTAGCCATATATCCAGCAAGTATGTATTGAATGAGAGCTCACAGTCTAGAGGAGGAGACACACACACACACACACACACACACACACACACACACACATCAGTGTTAGTTACAAATTGTAATTACCCCTATGGAGGAGAACAGTCTGCCCTCTATCCATGGGTTCCATATCCACAGACTCAACCAAGCATGAATTGAAAAAAATTAAAAAAAAATTTTAATGGGATCTGTACTGATCTCATCCAGACTATTTCATCCATTCCCTAAAATATATAGCATAACTACTATTCACATATCATCTAGATTATATTAGGTATTATAAGAAAGCTAGAGATGATTTTAAGAATAGGGGAGGAGCATACAGGTAATATGCAAATACCACACTGTTTTATATGAGGGACTTGAGCATCTGCAGATTTAGATGTCTTGCTTGTGGTCCTGGAACCAGTCCCCAGTGGATACAAAGGGACCACTGTACTCAAAACTATAAAAAGCAGTCTAATTTAGATTTTGAGATCAAGAGAGATCTCTGGCAAACTGACATTATAAAAATAACATGTGATAGCTGGAGCCTCACAATGGAAGAGCCCTCCATATGAAGGCACAGCCTGAGGGAGTGTCCCAAGACAGGAGAAGGCGGCTTGGTTCCCTGGAAGAAACAGCGGATCGAGTACCCGGGAAGAAGGGCTATCAGATCACAATTCCAAGAATTACAGATTTTTATAATAATAAAAATGGGGAAAAGTTACACTTAAAACCTTCCCACTGTGTCGGGACCTTAAGGAAGTCCATGTGAATAGTCTGGGACTGTCCTTCTCCAGACCATGGTCATGGCTGAACAGCAAAGGAGACCAGGAGAGATGAAGCTTCTGCCCCGCCCACAGCCCCAACCTGGTCTCAGTGACACACTCCATCTTCCCTGAGGCTACAGAGATGGCAACAGATTCCAGGCCATCCCTGACCCCCTGTCCCCAAAATATTGTCCTCTGAGAAGAGCTAAGGGAAACCGAGAGATTGAGCATGTGAAATAAAGGAAAGAAGAAGATCATCAGGACAGAACTCCATCCACGGGGACCAGTGCTTCCAACCTCCTCAGTGTAACGGAGGATGTCTGCTCCATCCCCACGTGGAGCCCATGGCCGGCTAATGTGTAGGATAAAGCACAGCGGTCCCTGGGGATCCTCAGGGAGTTGGCTCCAGGACCACCTTCAGGTACCAAAATCTGCAAAGGCTCAAGTTCCTGATATAAAAACGGCCTAATATTTGCATATAACCTTACATACATCCTCCCTATGTTTTAAATCATTTCTAGATTACTTATAATGTAAACATTATACAAATGTAAACATTATACAAATAATTGTTATGTTCTATTGTTTAGGGAATGACAAGGAAAAAAGTCTCAACATGTGCAATGTGGATGCAATTTTTTTTCCTCTGAATATTTTCAACCAGCCGTTGGCTGAATCTATGGGTCCAGAACCCCACGGACAGAGATGGCTGACTGTATAAGCCTCCCGGATAGGGAACAATAGTTTCATTTTCCAAGTTCATGCTAATGACTAATCAGCATTATTTATAATCTTTAGAATGCCTACCACATTATATAAAGCCTACCAAATGGGGGGGGGGTCACTACCCTTCAGAGTACCTTGTGCAGTGTCTTTCATGGGTAGATTTTTTATTTTTACTGGGAGTTTTGAATACCCTTGGAAATCCCTACTTGAGAACTCCTTGGCTGGAAACCAGTTCAGTGGGTGCCTGTCCCGGAGGATGCATCTCCTTGGTGGCCCCCACAGCCTGAGCAGGCTGTATTCTTGCCTCAGTGCCCCTAAATCTTAGCCACATGCTCATGGGCACTGGCTTTGATGCTGGCATTTGAAGCAGCACTTTGGATATTCTGAGAGGCCCCGGTGATTAAGATAAATAACATTTGTCAATGAAACGGACTTTTCATTTCTTTGTATCGATTTTCATGTTTTCACATCTTCAGATGAGATTGGTTGGCCTAGGGCGGCATTCCAAGACACACAAACGTCATTAAGGCAATCGCTTTAAGAGTGTGATGTTTTATTGAGGCGGACAGGACGATAGATAAATATTTAATCTCTTGCACGTTTACTCGGTACGGGAGCCAGGGTTGGGGCTGCACAACTCTCCCCGGCTGTTCTAAGTCTTCCTGGAAACCTTGACAATGGCCTTGCCACCCACCTGCAGAAACACAGTGTCTGCCCTTGACAAATATTTGTCAGCGTTTCTGAAAGCGGCTCCTGGAAGCCTTTCTTTGCTCAGCCTACAGAGGTTACCGCATCTGCCCATGTTTGTTTTGGTATTGGAGAATATAAATGCGCACCGAGCTTGGGGACATTTGGATTAAAATAATGAACAGTGAGGAAGTGGCAAGTAACGGTGCCCTAAGCCTGGTTACTGGTGGCCATGGACTCTCTTCCCTCCTTCTCCCTTCTCTGTGCTGAGCTCTCTGATCAGTGCCGGGGGCTGGTGGGCAGTTGTGTTCTCTGAGCTTCATCCGAGTGGATGCTTGGTGTGTCGCTGCTTCTCCCAACTAACTCCCACAACGCCCTACTGTCCTGCATCGGAACTGTACACTGTCCAGAACCAGGACCAAGGCTGTCATCGCTGGTGAGAAACCAAGCTCGGGGGTCTTCCAAATAGCATTGGTCTGTACAGTTCAGCATCCTCATGTCTTCATTGGCAGATCAAAGGACTCTCTGGCCTGCAGACTTTCAGTGTGATTTATCAATAGGGCAGCTTTCTTTCCTGATCCATCTGTGATGATGCCAGTTGCCACACGAAATGTTCTCACTCATGGCACCACAGGCCCACCTTGCACTAATGAAGTGGGACTCCATACACCCTGGGAGGAGAATTCTAGTCCACTCCCTGGGCTCACCACCATCAGAAAGCCCCTGAGCAAGTCGTGCAATCACATCAGAATAATTACGGAATGCCTGCTCCACATTCAACCCCTTTCTATGCATAAAAAAATAGGAACAGAAAATACAGAGCCCCTTCCCAAATAATTCCGCCATCCTAATGACAATGACAGACGCAGCTCATTTGAGACAACCGATGATGCGTTGACACCAGATATCATGGAGGGTGCCAGCTACTTGGCTGTCAGAAAGTAGCCCGGCCACCACGTCCTCTTTAGGGACACCTCTCTCCAGGACCAGTAACTTCATGCTTCATACATATTTGCCACTACAAAAACCACACCACTCACCCTAAAACCAAATGGAGATTTGAACATCATGTTTTGAAATCTCATCTGTGGCTGGAAAATCCTTGTCTTTATGGCACAGACTCCACACAGCCACCAAAGACCCAAAGTCCACCCTGGACTCAACTGCCAGCTATTCTAACTTTGTCCTCACTCTCAGAACTTTATTTTGCCTCCCTAAACTCACTTCTTGGTCCCCCCCCCCCCACTCCTTCTAAGTGTTTCGACTTTTACTCCCCAGTTCAGCATCGCTGCCAAAAACCCCAGAGTGGACGCGGGCTGGCCGGCTTCGTGGTCATCCTGCCATTGCCGTGGAGTGAGGACCAGCTGACTCCGGAGAGCTTTCCTTCATTCTCGTGGTTCACCTTCATCTCCCCAAAGACCTCTTTCCTTCCTGCTTCCTGTGCCCATCTTCTCACCCCCTCCCCCTTATTCTGCACCTCTTCCTTCGCCAAGAAAATCAGAACTGCAAGTTCCATGTTCTTCCCAGGGCACCTCACGTGGCTTCTCACTGCCTCACTCCAGGCCACCCCCTCCTCCACCTGCCCGCTGCAGGACGATCCTTCCTCCAACTCCCTCCTCCTCCAGTCTTTTCTGAAAACACTGGCAGATACCAGGTTCCACTTTCCCCTGGAAGCCTTCGGATCCCTGGGGCTTCCATTTCCTCCCTTTCCCCTCTCTTTTCGGTCCCCTGCAAGCTGTCTCTACTTTGAAAGAAGCTACAATTGCTTTCTAAGGGGTCAGCTCCAAATTCCGGGGGCTGGTCCTGGGCTGGTGGGGGACAGGAGGATTTCTACCTTCCACCAGTAAAGCTGAGCCACAGACAGCAATGTCGCAGAGCAGGGAGGTGGCCCCTGTGGCCTGTCTGCAGCATCTGGCCTTACTGGATGGCTCTCTTCTTCTTTCTCTAGGAACTTGGCTGCCGTGGTTTCAGAGACACTAATGACAAGCATCTGCTATATGTGCATGCGCTCCCCTCCCATCTCTCCTGGTCCCACTCCTTGCTCTCCCTCCAGCCCCAGCCCCACCCCACGCCCAAGTGAGCATTTCCAGCCTCTCAGCATCCTCTAAGCAGGCTTCCATAGGTCCCTGCTGACACACCCCACACTGAGTTTTGATCCTCCCTATCCTACCTCTCTTTGTGACATCCCCTTCTTAGACCCACAAAGAAGTTCATTTTTTAAAATCGCTTCTTTTTACTTATTCAAGACAGCAGAGTCCATTTTGATAAAATGCCACAGGCATGGAGTAGATCTTCCCCTGATTAAGGACAGTAGAATCCACTTTGATATAAGTTTGTAGCATGGACTAGATCTTATTCTAATTAGGACCCCATTCTCCCACAAGGAAGTTCTGAATTTTCTGCTCCGCTCCGTGCCCCGAGCCTATTGTGTGCTTTCTCAGGAGCTGCCTGCTCTGTACCGAGTCCCTCCTCCTCAGACCCTCAGGCCTTCCCCTGTTTCCGGCCTCACCCTCTCGTGCCTGGACATTGCACTGGCCTCTGGACTCTCCTCTTTGGCTGGTCCACATGCACATGCTCCCAGATCTGAACTTCCTGAAGCACAGCCCGGGTCATACCTCGCCCCTTCCTAACAACACCCACAGCGATGCCTCCTTAGTATTCACAGGGCCCTAGACACAGATAACCTCAGGTAGTCCTTGCAACAGTCCTATGAGGGAGGTACTATCATTCCCATTTTGTAGATTTTTTTAAAAAGGCACAGGGAGATTTAGTGACTGGATCCAGGTCACATGCTTCTTAAGTGACAGAGGTGGGCTCTGAGTCCTGGCACTGTGGCTCCTGAGTTCAGGTTCTAACCATTTGAACACTTACAGCTTTCTTTTAACTTTTTTACAATTTTTTTCATTTGCTCTAATTATTTATTCATGACAGTAGAATGCATTTTGATACAACATAAATAAATGGAGCATAACTTCTCTTTCTTCTGGTTGTACATGATGCAGAGCTACATAGATTGTGTAATTGTACATGCACACAGGGTAATAATGTCTGACTCCTACCTTCATGCCTCCTCTTCTCCCCTTCCTTCCCTTCTCTCCCACCCTCCCGTCTAATCCAAAGTACCTCTATTCTTCACTAGCCCCTGCCCCACTACTGTAAATAAACATCCCCATATCAGAGAAGACACTTAGCCTTTGGGTTGGGGGAGATTGATGTAAGTATGATATTACTTAGCATAATAGTCTCTAGTTTCATCCATTTACCAGCAAATGCCAAAATTTCATTCTTCTTCATGGCTAAGTAATATTCCATTGTGTATATGTAACAGAGTTTCTTTGTCTGTTCATCTGTTGAAAGGCATCTAAGTTGGTTCTATAGTTCAGCTATTTTGAATTGAGCTGCTTAACATTGAAGTGGCTGCATCACTGTAGTATTCTTATTTTAAGTCCTTTAAGTATAAACTGAGGAGTGGGATAACTGGGTCAAATGGTTATCGTACTTTTCTGAGGAATCTCCATACTGCTTTCCAGAGTGGTACACATACAGCTTTCTTAGGACGCTTATGGCCTTCTACATCCACAGACCAGAATCCCCAGGCCGCTCACAGCCTCCAGAATCCAGGTCCAGCCCCCCTGACCCGTCACTCACTCTTCCTATCCAGATGGACCTTTCTGTTTGCTGGAGAACCTTCACCTCCTGCCAGCATCTGTTCCCTCTGCCTTGCTTTCCAAACGAATTCCTGGAGTGGCCAGGCTCTGAACTGATTAGGTTGTCATTGATTCATTTATTCATCATTATTCAATAAATATGCAGAGCAAGCAAGACAGATGTGCTGCCAGCCAGATGCCATGGCCTGTAATCACAGTGATTTGGGAGGCTGAGGCAGGAGAATCTCAAGTTTGAGGCCAGCCTGAGCAATTTAGCAAGACTCTGTTCTCAAAATTTAAAAAAAAAAAATTAACTGGAGGTGTAGCTCAGTGGTGAAGTGCCCCTGGACTCAAGCCCCAGTACCAAAAATAAGAGAGAGATGCTCACAACCCCATGTGCTCAAGCACTGGCGACCTCAAGCCTTGCTAGGTTCTTGTAACCTTCCCAGTTCAACTCCACATGGAACTGTCCGTATTGCCTCCTGAACTTTTGTAGGGTGTTGACCCTCTGAAACCATAATCCCTGCTAGGACGTGCTAATCCCCCTGTGGCAGTATTGTCCTGAAACCAGATGTTATAAGAAGAGAGAGAGGAATGACACTCCCTCCTGCGAATGATAACCCCCAGCCCCTTTCTGCTCAGGAAGTAGTGATTCAGTGATGACAGCCAGCAGTAAAGGGAAGACTTTGAACTCCAACCCGCTGCCAGGCAAGTGCCTCTTATGGACATCATGACAACCTATCGGGTAGATACTAACCTGTCAGGTAGATGCTATGGTTATTCCTACTTTATAGAAGAGGAAACAGAGGTTCCCAGAGGTTCCCAGGTAGGACTCAAACTCAACTCTGACTCTGATGTATTCATTCTCTCCACCCACAACACCCTGCAATATTCATGTTCCTTTAACTCTCTCTCCCCCAGGCCACACAGGCTGGAGGGAGGTTAAGACCAGTGTCAGCGAATCCGTGTTCTTTTTAACACCACCACTATTGTTTCCAAAAAAATTAAAAGCTGGAAGTATGTTTCCCCTTGAATTTATGTATCCTGTATTTCTTAGTACATGCCAAGCAGAGGGGAGGTGTGGGGAGGCTATTCTTCCCTGGCTGTCAGAAACTCTGAAATTGAATTTCCAAAATGTAACAAAACTCCAAAAGGCTCCCAGGGTGCACTCTGGGTCTTTTCTGGCCAAACTAACCTGGCTATCTGGGGAATGCTGAGAAGAGGCATGGCCTCCCCTCCCCCACAGAGGTAGCCGCCATCGCCCTGGGGCTCAGGCCTCCCTTGCACAGAGAGCAGGAGGCAGGCTGTGCAGAGCTTCTGGGCTGGAGCTGGTGGGGAAGGAAGGGCCCAGCAGTGACGCCATGGACCAGTGCTGGGCCCAGGAAAGAGGCCTGGCTCACTGGTGTCTCACAGCAGGCCGGACACAGTTCAGGAAGGTGTAGGAGGGGTGGGTGGGAAGGAGGAGAAGCCCAGCAGGTGGGGCCACAGGTAGCAAGCAAAGCTGGAGAGCAGGAAAGTGGCACCTTTCACATGGGGGTCTGGCCTGCTCTGGGACCTCAGAAAGGGGACCGGCCAGAATCAGGGCCTTCGGAGCCCACTGGGGAAGTGCCATGCAGGCTACGTCCAGGCAGGAGTCCAGGTCCCTGAGCTGGACAAGAGTACCAGGGAAGAAGGTGCGGCCATCAGCCACGCTCTGAATCTCTAATAACAGGACCGTCCCTGGCCTGCCCAGCTAGCCCATCCGGGGACTGGCTCCCGAGTCTGCAGCTGAGCACACGGTTGAAGCCAGCAATGGGGAACTGGAAAATAAGAGGACAATAATCCTGACATGGTCCCTGCGGGCCCCGAGCTCTGCCTAGGGACACACAGCTCCTTGGCAGACCCCTGTGTCACCGAGGGTCTCTGTTGCCACCAGCCTCTGGGTAAGTGAAAAGCTAAGGATGAGGCATCTGTGCATGTCCCCAGCAGCCCTCTGAGATCACATTTCAAAATGGAGTCCTAAGGGCAAAAATAAAGCGATTCGCACGCAACCACCACCTTCCCCTCTGACTTCCCAGCGTGGAAACTGGGGGTGAGTCGGGCAGCTGGACGCTGGACTCCGGAGAAGCCCCGGGAAGAGAGTAAGAAAGACTTTAGAGGCACAGCCACACCCTGGCACCTCTCACTGAGAAGCAGGGGCCCTGGGCTCCAGCCCTGGCACTGGCCACTGTGCGACAGAGGACAAGCTGCCTTCTCGGAGCCTCGCTCTATCCACAGTGAGGACGGGAGGGGGCGCGTCACATGGTGAGCACGGGGCTGCTGGGTCTGAAGGTGTCCCGCCCTCATCTCATCCCCCTGAAGCTGTGCCCCGACTACAGTAACAACCACCCCAGGCAGGAGGACCATCCTCCAACCCAGTGGCCCTCAAGGGGACCAAGTAAGGACGTCAGCACCAAGGGTGAACCCCAAAGCTCTATTGCACACTTGAGCTCACGCAGTTCCCGTTACTCCTGCACATGTCAGACCAGGCTGGCAGACAGAACCCTTCCCACTGCCCTCACACACCTGTGGCAGACACTACTAATCCATCCAGCACTCCTTCCCCGCAGATCGACTAGTGATGTCTGCAGGGAGTGGGAGGGAGGTGGGATACTCCAGGAAAGCTACTTGCCATTGTGATTGGGTACAAATTGTCTATCTTAGGACATCCATAATAAAAGACTCCAAAAAAAAAGTGCTGGATGCCCACCCCGGGAACAATTAGTCATGCCTGGGATGGGAAAGGAGGTGCAATCTATAAGAAGGTCCTAGCTACCATTCAGACTACATATTGAGAGAGAAGGAAACATCTAGTAGAATGTTGATCTGCCCAGGGGAGCCCCTTCCCCGAGTTCTGACGGCAGCACCACACCCCTGTTAGACGTGAGCCAGCAAAACCAGACAGGTTGAGTGGGGGGGCCACGGTGACCCAGCTCCCCTGCTTCTTACTTTGCGGCTTAGAGGCAAAGACACCAAACACATACACACACACATACACTGCCCAGCCAACCTCACAGAGGTGGCGGGGGACTGGACCCAAGCAGTATGACCCCTGCAGCCAGAGAATAGCTCTGAAGAGTGGGCCCAGGGAGCACTTGGCGGGGTTCTAAGAGCGGAGGAGCAACCACAATGAAATCCAGAAGGCGCTTTGGAGAAGCCTGCCGTTTGGGATCTGCTAAGTCATAAATGCTTTGAATTCCTCAGCTTTTGCCTTCCAAATTTCTGGCAGCCCCAGGCAGTAGACAAGTATTCATGGACACATTCTGAATTCTCCTGCACTGGGAAAGGCCAGGTCAGGCCAGGCTCAAAACCCAGAAGCCAACAGACAGAGGCTGGACTCCAGAAAGGTCTAGAGGCGGAAAGGGCTGCTGCACTGCCCTCAAATCCTGCCCAGGGCCAGGCCTCTCTAACTCCCTCTCTCCTCTTCTCCCACAGCTGCCTCCCACTTCGTCCTGGGCCTCTGCTAAAATCAGCCACCAGCCTAGTAACAAGTCACACATCCTCCCTGGGACCCAACGGCTGGCCTGTCTTACCCTCGTGTCACATTAGTCTCTCTGTGTCATTCAGACACAGTGGCTGTGACGGGTGCCCCCAACGGGTGTCTGCAGCACCCTGACAGGTGTTCCCACGCTCACCTCCCCATAACCTCCTGCTGGCAGACTCCATCTCAGAGCCTGTTTTCTGGAGACCCTACCCAAGGCTGCTTGTGAAGTAAAGGGAACGAAGATTCCTGGGGGCTGCCTGCCCAGAGCGCTTGGGCACCATCGATCCAGCCCCACACGGCTCAGGGGGACCCAGCTCACCCCAGGTGGCAGAGCTGATTAGTGACAGGCTGGCATCAGGGGCCTCTGACCCCCTTGTCTCCTCCTTTGTGGAGTGACGATAGCACTGCTGGCCTGGTGAAAGGCCGTCCGCTCCCTGCTGTCCACAACCGCGCCGTGAGGTAGGTCTGACCTCATTTCTTACAGGCTCTAAGGGGTCATAAAGGAGCTGCCCGAGGTCACACAGCTTGGCAGCAGCGGGTAAAAGCCAGCCCACATCCGTGCGAGCCCCGAGCGCATGTCCTTCCAGAAGCCACAGAGCCTCTGGCCCTTTTGGTCTGTTTATGATCCATGCTAGACCTGCT
Source organism: Ictidomys tridecemlineatus (assembly GCF_052094955.1). NCBI lineage: Eukaryota > Metazoa > Chordata > Mammalia > Rodentia > Sciuridae > Ictidomys > Ictidomys tridecemlineatus. The sequence continues at coordinate 49,698,050 of NC_135480.1, read as the reverse complement.
TGGGTCGGGTCCCCTGAACCTCTGTACATGTAGGAACCCCCGGGGAGGGCCTCTGGGGAGGGTGACACACCACACTCCCAGGTCTCTTCAGACCCTGCCCCAAGAGTGTCCTGTGTGAGCTGCTCTTCAGCAGGTCAAGTTCCCACCTCTTCCTGGGGGCAGCCCGAAGCCAGCACCCAGGCATCCAGAGGCATAGAGACCCAGAGGTGGTAGAGATGGGACTGAAACCCAATGCCCTGCCACTCCCAGGTACGTGCCCAGGGATGACAGGAATGTGTCACATTCATGTTCTCTACACAACTCAGAACTGGGATGGTCTAAGATGTGGCACATTGAGGAGGCACTAGGAACCTTCCAGAACAATGCCCAGGAGGAGACATGAGCATAAGGACAGTGTGGGGACCCATACAGTTCACAATACATTGTGTTTTTATGAATAATCAGGAGGGAGGGGCTCAGGGCTCCGAACACCAAGTCATGATCAAGAACACGGAGATGGAAACATTAGTTACCCTGACTTGATCCATATCTAGTGTGTATGTGGATTGAAATAGCACCATATCCCCAGCACCACACAAAAAAAATAGAAATATCACTCTGTATCTCATTTCTATATATATATAATGATGCCGTGTTAAATCAAAACTTTTAAAAAATGCTTAAGAAACGTTAACTTCCCTGATTTGCTCATTTACACATGGTATTCATGTATTGAATCATCACACTGTCGCCCATAAACATGTACGGTTAAAACACTAATATGAAAATTAATGTAACATAAAAGTTTTCTGTACACCAGCCAGGAGACAAGAGAAAGGAAGTGGGCAGCAAGGAGGAGGAGAGACCTGCCCGTCCCCACAACCCTGCACCACCTGGGCATCTCTAATAATGGCAGCAAGTTCTCTGCGCTGCCGTTCCTGAGTCCATAGGAACCTGCAGGGACCACAGCACCCAGTGCCGTTGTTATCAAGCCTGGTGGCTGAGGCCTGAGAGGCCGTGGACCCAGCAGCAGCCTCTCTTCCTCCCAACTCCCTGGAGCTGCTGCCTCCTTGGTCCTGCCTGGATCTCCTGTTCCCCAAAGGACCTGTTGCTAGCCATGGGTCTGGACTTCTCCACTGAGGCTCTGACCCCAAACTCAGCTCTCGGCTTCCTCCTCCAAAGGACTAGGCATGGGGATGTCGGTATTTATGCTCCAGAATCCGACCACTGGTGGTGGATGGAGATCCCAGCATTCTGCCACTGTCATTGGCATCAGAGGTCTGGGACCAGTGCCCCAGCCACAGAGGATGGTACGAGGGGAGCGGTGCCACAGGGCTTCTGAAGCCCAGACAAGGTTTTCATGGAGTGGGCCTGGTAAGAAATAATCCTGGAGGCAGACGGGGTACCCAACATCAGACAGAAAGTAGGGGTTCTGACCACCTGCTACCTGTGGACAAGGAGTTCAGCTGATCTGAAGCTGCAGAGATGTCCCCAGGGTTCAGGGCTGAGCCCCAGGCAGAAAAGGCCTCAAGGGTCTAACCCCTAAGCCGAAGGACTGACCTGCTTCAGGGCCAGCAGTAGTAGCTCTGGGGAAGGTGGAGCCAGCCAAGGCAAGTAATGAGGGGTGTTGTGACACTCAGTGATGTGTGCCTGGGAAGAGCCAAAGAGTCATTGGTCCCCAGAAAAGTAATCCGGGTGGGCAATGGCACACCCCCAAGAATGTTGCAAGAGACAATTTACAAAGGTGCTCAGCCTGGGAGAGGATTGAGGACAGACGGACAAAAGATCTGGGCAAAAGTGTTCAGGCTGGAGACTGGGGCTGGTCCCAGGTAGCACTCCAAGGTGATCACTGGAAAAGGAGTCCTGAGATTTGTGTTCAAGAGCCAGCTCCCAGGTTCTGGGGGACCTTGGGCAGGTCACTTCACCTCTGTCTTAGTCCAATCCCTGCAGGAAATGGACAGACCACTAAAACAGGAGGAGAAAAATGAACAATGAGACTGTTAATGCAACGGAAGGGCTATTTTCAAAGCAGGGACAGGGTTAAGGGACTTCGTGCAAAGAGATGATATGGCCCCAGGGGATCACAGCCATGGGCAGCTGGTACCCTGCCAGAGGCAGAAGACTGTGATTAAGTCCAAGATCAGTAGCTACAAGAAAGGGCCAGAGGACAGGAGCTGTGACTATGTGGAGGAATCTACTCTCTGCTGCTAGTCGGAGAGGGAGCAGGATCAGAAACACCCCTGACCCTCTCCAACCCTCCATTTCCTGTCAGTCCCTTCAGGGGAAAGCCAGAGGCCGGGGCACCCAGCTATTGCTGTCCATAGGTCAGCCTCCTGAGACACCGGAGGAGTTGAGAAAGTCTGCAAGTGGAACTGCAGAGCCAAACACCCCTCTGCAAACATTTCTCCATCCAAAAAGAAAGAGGACCCAGTGTCTGTCAGGCTCACCTCCCCAAAGGCTCTAAGAATCTGCAGGAGGTTCAAGCCCCAGGAGCAGGGGAACGGTCTGAAGTCCCTTTGGGATTCTCAGTAAGTAAAACACTGGAAAGAAGGACCAAGCAGGATTCTGCATGTTGGGGGAGCCCAACAGACCCAGCCTAGAGATGCAGCAGAGCTCAGTGTGAACTGGAGCATGAGAAGTCACCACAATTGGAACCAACTTCCTTAGGGGACATCTCCTCAGGAGAGGGGCAATCATGAAGCCAGGCCCCCTAGAAGAGCACCACGGAAGGGCTGAAAGAACACCAGAAGGGCTGAAGACAGGGACCACGAGACTAACGTGACCTGATGTCACCGTACAGAGATGGCCCTGACTCTGTTCCAAAGCACATCCCAGACAAAACCCCAGGTCCCCATGGCAGCTAATCTACCATGTCTGGGCAAGCAGGAGCCCTGGTGGTTGGGACAGGTGAAGAAGGAAGCCCCTGAGCATGTGCTGTGCCCTGGGTGAGGTCCGGCTCCTCACTAGCTGACTGAAGGACATGAACTGGGCGCTGAGGAAAGCCCCGGATGCAGAGCCAGCAGTTCCAGACTGGTTTCCAGCCCTGACCTGGGTGCAGCCTCTGCTTGAGTCTCCTTTGAGAGTACAGCATAGGAAGGATGATGTCTCCACTTCACAGAATCACCATGAAGACTCAGCAGGAGCACGGGCAGCAGGTAAGAGGGTGGCGTGGTCAGACAGCAATGCCAGGCGTTGCCCACCCCGAGGCTGCTGCAGCACAGTGGAGAAGCCACAGTGGAGAAAAGACTCTCTCCATCAAAGACAGGGAAGAGCTCATCCATCCCAACCCTGGAGCAGGAGGGGACTCACACCAATTGACATCCAGACCTCAAAACTCTGGGGCCAGGGTCACAGGGAGAAAAGTTCTTGGAGGGTCTTGAGGTAGGGCAGGTGGATTAGACAGATGTGACCTCCATGGTAATTAACTCACCAGGACTACTCAGCAAACTGTGCCACTGCAGAGACTGAAAATCCCCTGCATATCCACAGAGGGAGCTGCCCAGGGACACTTGAGCCATGCATGAGAGGCTGGGGACAACAGGAGCTGAAGGAGAGGAATCCTGCCTGAGCCAGGAGGACAAGACTCCCTTTGCAATTCTCAGGTCTCCTCCTACCTCCCCACCCCCACCAGTGTGCGGGGATGCAGGGTGGTCTGGGTCCTTTATTTATGACTAAGGATACACACTATAAAGCTCTTCAACGGTTTTTTCCTTTGATCTTTCTCCTAAGGCAGGGACTGCTTTTATCCCCATTTTGCAGATAAGCTCCCTGCAGAGCTGGGATCAGTCACTCCCAGCACATCCTTCTCTTAGCCCTATAGGCGCTCTCCAGGTACTGGCAATAAGGGGAACCAACCCAGGAAGACCCTCACCATCAACTTAATGAGCCTGGTTCTCAGTATAAGCCAATCCACCAAGCTGCTCCCTTCCTACCCTTTGTCTGCAAAGATGGTGTCATGGAGACTTGCCCCTCTCTGGATACCAGGCCCAGGCAATTTCTCTAAGCCCAGAATTGATGAGGTCAGGTGTGACCATGCAAAGAGAGGAGAAGAGACCCTGCAGGCTCCCACAGCTCCTGGGGCCCCCAGGCAGCAATCCTCCACACCAGAGTCTGCCCACAGGCTCAGAGCCCAGCTGCCAGCCGCGGGTCAGTGCTCTCCAGCACAGTTCACCCACGTGGTCCCCTTACTCTTCTTTCTGGCATGATCAAGAGACTTAAGTGACCTTGTTGGAGGTCCCAAAGGCACCCAGATTTCAGGATGGAATGCAAACGTCAGGACACTAATCCTGGACCCAGGCTGATTGCGTCCCAACCCCCAATGCCCGTGAGCTGGGTTCTGTTTCTGCACAACGGCTTTGCTCGCTGTGGCAAGGGTGCAGTGAGATAATGTGTGTCAAGGCCACTTGTGTGGCCTGAAGATCCAGAAAGAGGTCAGCTAATGCTCACTGACCGTGAACCTGACCAGCAGTTCAGGTTTGGGTCTCGGGAGGAGGCAGCTCAGCAGGCCCAGCCCAGCAGGCCAACAAAACCCTGAACAGGCAGAGGCCCGCCAGGGTTCTGCAGACCCTATCAGGCAGTGCTGTGACCCCTCTGCCGGCCCCGGGGTGGGAGGAACTGGAGCTCCACTCCAAGGATTTGCAGGCTATTAATAGTGGGTAGCAGCAGGTCACTGTCCAAGGGACTCCGCGGCCTCTCCCCTCTGTTCTCAGCTGCTATTCTGTAGGACGACCTAGAAAGAGCCGTGCTGTTTGGCAGAGCTGACCAGGAGAGAGGTCATGAAATGCCCCCTAGAAAGGACCTCCGCTGCCCCAAATTGCGTTCCAACAAATATCCGTGTATTTTATCTCTTGTTTCCAGCAAGATACACAAAAAGCTTACTTTCCTGCTCTTGTTTAGCTTCATGGGTTTTCTTTAGAGTAATTATTTATGACTAGGGGTACACACTATAAAGCACTTCAACGTTTTTTCCTTTGATCCTTCTCCTAAAGCAGGGACTGCTTTTATCCCCATTTTGCAGATAAGAAGCTTGAAACCACGGGAGGCCGTGTGTTTGGGGGAAAGCTGCAAGACTGGAAAGGAATTGCCAGGACCAAACTCAGGATTTCTGTCTCCGCATCCTTCACTATTTCCAGTTCTCCACGCTGTCGGGCCTTCCCCTAAGGAGCTCCCTCCAATGGAGCTGCTCTGTGAATAACTCAGAACAGAAAACACCAAAGTTTGAAAGGATCTACTGCATTTCCCACAGGTGGTGTATTAGTCAGTCCTTCACCACTATAACAAAATACCCGAGACAGGCTATTGATCAAGTGAAGAGAAGTTTATTTTGGCTCATGGTTATGAAAGTTCAAGTAGCAGACCAGCTGTCACTGATCCCAGAAGCGTCTCTTTTCTCCATTTTATGGGTGGAGAAACCAAGGCTCAGAAGTGCTAATTGACTTGGATTCTTATCTGTTGCACTTACTGGTTTCTCATCTGCTTCTCTAACACCAGGAGTATCTGAAACAATTATTTACACACATGCTGTGCTCAGCAAACCACAGCCTAATGCAACAAACATTAAGGGGTGACCTACTATGTGCTGAGAAGTTTTCAGGGTGCTGGGGTCACCAAGATGAAAAAAATCCAATATCCCTACAACCTGGTACCTTCTGGCTATCACTATTTTTACATTATCTATTTTTTTTTCTATATTTTCTTGTCACTATTCACTAACACTTACTTAGCCCACTAAGGCACTAGGAATTTTGAAAAATATGTGATGTTTGTGTCAAGATTCAAGATAATTACTTGCATTCCATTGTCAGACAAGAAAGTGACATGCGGGGAGAAGTAACTTGCCCACAGTCACAGAGCTCATTAGTGTCACACCAAAAGCAAATTCAGGTCCTTGTAACCCAGAGCCACCGTTCCCCTGCGAATCACGTTCTGAGTGTCCCTCACCCTGCCGGCTGTCCCAGACCATAAATAAAGTCCAACACGAAGCCAGTATGTGGATATGTAGGTCTCCAAAGTTACTGTCCACTCCGCTCAGCGGAGACTTTCCTACTAAGAGAGTCAAACTCGGGCAGCTGCCTCTTTTTCTGCTGCTCTGGACTATCCGAATGCTGTGTGTTAAGTTTCCAATGAAATAATTCAATGATGAAAGTGTCTCCCGTCCCTTGAAGGGAGCCTTCTTCCAGGAAGAGCCCAGGGTCATGGGAGCAGGTGTGCGATGCTTCTTCTCTCTCTCTCGGCATTCTTCATAATGGATTTTTCAGGTCAGGATCACTGGTGAGTCCTTCCCAGAATCCAGCATTTCCACCCTGGTAAGTGCGAGGCCTCTGTTTCTGCCTCTAGGCCTTCTGGAGTTGCCTCGGGGTGAGCCACAGGCAAAACCCAAAGACATTGGTTGGCCAGCTCTGCTCAGAAGTGTCCCTCTGGCCATGCCGTGGGGATCGGGTACTGGAGGCTGCTGAGACTGACTCTGCTCAGAGTCCATCGCCCCACTCTGGGTTGAGGCTTTGTGCCCTAAAAACATCCTTCTGTCAATTTTTTGGCACCTCACAGTCACAGTGGGTTGGGAGGGATAAGCACGGAGGCCCCCTCCATCCCAGGATAGATGTTAAGGCATTACAAAAACATAATAAACCTCTCTCCCTAAACCCCAGGGAGTCACACTGCGGGTTTCTCCTTGCCCTGGGACACAGTACCCAGAAACCCGAACCCCAAGAGAGCATAAGTACTTCCTTGTTGAATGTACCCAGGAAGGTTTCTTCTGACCCTTGAGGTTAAAACACAAAAACTTCAAGTCAGATAGAGTGGTGCACACCTGTAATCCCAGTTGTTCAGGAGGCTGAGGCAGGAGGATCACAAGTTAGAGGCCAGCCTGTGCAACTTAAAAAAAAAAACAAAAAGGCCTGCAGATATAGTTCAGTGGTAAAGTGCTCCTGGGTTCAATTCCTGGTACAAAAAAAATAATTTAAAAAAATCAGAGGCTTAGAAGTCAAGGAGGGACTGAGCTAAGAGGCAATGAAGGAAGCAGGATGCTTGAACCCACACTGCCTTTGGCTCAGCCCAGAATTGAGGGCAACCTGGAATCACCAATTCCCCCACAGCAGCTGGTCCCAACTAGACCTGCCAGAACCGCTTAGGGGCCAGATCTGGATTGCAGTGATAGCTGGGGCCTGCTGAGAGGCAAGGAGAAACTATTTATCTGACATTTTTTCAACCTCAACCATGAATTTTCTTTGGCTCCAAACGATGTTGAGACCGGTTTTCATTTGCACGGAGCTCATTTGAGGATCTGTGCCTCTGACAGTAGAAACTTCTTAGAAAGACTTCTACTCCCCTGCCTCCTTTCCACGTGTGCCTTGCTCGTGATTCAGGAATAATTATTCATCCGGGAAAGCTAATCCTCGGGTCTTATTTGTGTTTGGATGGCACCGGAATCTCACGTATAAGTTCCCCCTAACAGCCCCGTGAACAGCCTGAGCAGGCTCGTGCTTCAGCAAAGACAGCCACCAAGGGCCATCTGCCCTCCTTCCAAATTGGCAACCTTCATCTAATTGAACCCATGTTAACCGATGTGGCACATTTTAATACATTTCACTGTTTCAAGCTGTGGCAGCAAATTAGAGTGTGAATCTTCTTAACAGATGCTTCTAGAGTGGCTGTCTGGAATCTCTGCATCCTTGACTCTTTGCTGCCAAACACACACACACACACACACACACACACACACGTGTCCATTTATTCTACATTAGAAGGGTTTCAAGACAGCTATGCCTGGACTCTAATGCCACCATTTTTATAATATTGTTACATAGACTTTGCACCTTTCAAATAGGTAGCTTCTGAGGGTGACATAAGTAGCCTAGCAGGAGAATAGGGAGAAGCTTTTTGAGAAGACATCTAGGATGCAGCCAATCACATCAGCAATTTTTCAGTTTCCAAGCAGTCACCTTATTCCAACAACATTTCCAGGAACAGCTACAAAGAGCCTATTGTATTTCTTGGGTTTGCTATTTTTCTTGGACAGGAAGTAGTCGAAGATAAGCACAAGAAAGGTCTCTATCATGGTTTGGATTTGCACGGTCCCCCAGAGGCTCACGTGTTGAAGGCCTGATCCGTGGTACAGCAGTGTCCAGAGGTGGGACCTTGGGAGGTGATTGGAGCATAAGGGCTTTGACCTCATGAATGGATTCATCCACTGCTAGGTTCACAGCTGAGCATGTTTGCGGGGAGGGGTTTTGTTGTAAAAGCACCCTCTGTCCAGGCCTCCTGGCCACTACTACGAGCTGAGCAACTTTGCTCCGTCCTGTACTCTGTACTATGACGTTCTACCTCACCACAGGCCCAGAAACAACAGGTCACGTAACCATGGACTGCTACCTCTGAAATCATGAGCCAAAATAAATCTTTCCTCACCTAAGTTGACTTTCTCAGATATTCTGTCACAGTAACGCAAAGCTGACTAATATAGTCCTTGCCACATTGTTATCATGGCCAGTGATTAGACATAATCACTGGCCATGATAATAATGTGACATATATATATATACACACACATATATATACATGTATATATATAGTATAAAAACAAAAAAGTTCTAGAATAAAACCTAGGGAGAAAATTCCTTGACAATGGTCTTGGCAATGACTTTTTTTGAATACAACACCAAAAGAACAAGCAACAAATATGAAAATATACAGGTACAACTACATCAAACTAAAATGCTTCTGCAGAGCAAGGAGACCATCACCAAAATTAAAAGACAACCTACAGGAACGGGAAAACATATTTTCAAACTATATATCTGATGAGGAGCAAATATCCAAAATATGTAAGGAGCTCATACCATTCGATGTCCAAAAGTGCCCAGATAATATGATCCTAAAGTGCAAAGGTACCAAGAGAGATTTTTAAAGTCTACAAATGGCCAACAGGTGCATTTTTTAAAAGATGCTCAATATCACTAATCATCAGAGAAATACAAACCAAAAAACAATGAGGTACCACCTCACGTTTGTCAGGATGGTTACTATGAAAAAGACAGGCAGTGTTGGTGAGAAAGGGTGTGGAGAAAAGGTTTCTCCTTGCACACTGTTGGTGGAATGCAAATTAGTACCACCATCATGGAAAACAGTATAGAGGTTCCTTGAAAAATTAAAAAGGTTTCATTGTCATCTAATTTCTTAACACCTTCAGTCTCATACTTAGTGTCACCCATACACACAATAAAGCAATGATTTTTCAGAATCTAATCTGGAAAATAAAAAAAAGAGTCAAACAAGCTATATAACTGGAATGATTATAATCCTAAGAGCTCTCACGTGCTGGGCATTTATCTGGATCCACCTCTGGTGAAGGCTACCAACTACATATTTCATCTGATTTTTCTCCTCAAAGCCATCCTAGGAAGTTGATTTTACCATCTCCCAGTCTAGAAACAAGGACCCTGTGAGTCAGAGAGTCTAGGAAACTTGCCTGAGGTTACACAATCCACATCAGGCTGCGCTGAGATTCAAACCCAGGTGGGGCTCACTTTTCCCACTGGCCCCCGGGAAGCCCCATGATCAAACCCTCGATGCTTTATCCTCAGGGACCATCAGAGTGCTTGGCACGCGGGAGGGGGAGGTGCCGAAGATATGCTCAATGAATGATAAACAGAGAGAAAACAATGAGCAACCGGCCAGTGATTCCCTTAAAGGAATCTCACGGGCGTTGGGGCATCTTGGATGGCCGGGCAGGAGCCCAGTGAGATGACTTGGAAGCCACCACCTTCCTTTGGATGGCTACATTATGACGTGCTCACTTGGAGGGAAAAAAAAAAATAGTCACATTGCTTTTAGTCACACCTCACAAAGCCTCTTTACTTCAAAACACCCTTCTCCTAGAGGAGGATTTCATAACAAACCAAAGAATGTAGTTGTCGTTAGGCTACCTTTAAAATGGTTGTTTTTTTCAGATGAGATCCCAGGAATAAATAAATATTTCTGCTTTGTTTCACCTTCCTTTACCTTTTACTTTGTGTTTATGGAAAAAGTCCAAGAAGACTTTGGGACCCAAAGAGTTAAGCAACCAGCCAACTTGGCTTTCCCCTGCCTCCCAGCCAAGGAGATGAATGGAATGCACATGAGGTCGCTTGGCAGGCGTCCACATTCCTATGGGAACATTGCAGCAATGAGAGCTTTGGGACATTAAGAAGCAAATGTGTGGGAGTTATGGGGCAAACTGCAAATGATCCAAAGTCCTGGAAAAATGCATGGAGCCTCTTTGGCCCAACGATGCTCCGCAGAGGGCCAGCTCAAATCCAGGATGGGACAGGACCCAGCACTTTCTTACAGATGGCCAGGCCTTGAACTATACGGGCCACCATAGGACACTGGCTGGGAGTCCACCAAAAGCCTCTCCCAGAGGAATCTCCTCCTCCAACTCACCTTCCCACTCTTTCCTTTAGATCTCATACTCAAGAAAATGACAGGAATTTGCCTAGCCCCTCTTCCTTTCACCTTCCCTCCCCAGCGCTCTCTGTCATTCCCTGTGAAAGTGTCCTCCAGCATTTCTCATTTTCCTCAAGTACTTCCTCTTACAGTTTCAAAGGTGCTTTGGAAACCAGGTGAGCGCATTAGGATTCTGCATTACAACGCTCTTCAGCTTTTAGGAAAGGCAAGGGTGGATGGCGAGGATGGTGACAGGGGTGAATTTTCAGGTTAAAATTAGAAACCATGATCTTTGCCCATCTTTCCCCTAAGAGCTCATATAAGTTTTTTTTTTGTAACCACTTTTAAAAAGCAGTTTAAGCTGGGGGTGTAACTGAGTGTGGGGGTGCTCACCCAGCATGCACAAGGCCCTGGGTTCATCCTCAGCACCTCAAAAAGGAAGGAAGGAAAAAGGGAAAGAGGGAAGGGAAAGGAAAAGAAAAGAAGCTTGAGCCTAGAGTTTTCTAGCCACTCAGACCTGGGGCTGGGGCGAGGAATGGGGTGGGGGCAAGACACCTCCTATGCCAGTCATCCTGAGAGTGCTCCCCACTTTGCAACCCCTTGTTCTGATTCACCTTCCCACTAGGTGGCAATGGCACCTGGGAATTGTAAACTTTTTAGACAACTGTCTCTGCAACTCTGGTTAAGACTGTTTTATCTGGTGCCATTACGCTGAGGCCATTTGGAGCTGGGGAGTTTATTTTTCTATTTCAAATCTTATCCTCAGGTGTTTGCAAAAAGACACATTTCCATTCTATCTCCAAAGACGGAGAGAGGAGCCACTAGGTTGTTGACTTGGTTTGAGAAGTTGTGCCTAATTAATGTCCTTGACAGCAAAACTAGTTAAATCCTCCAAGCCTAGCAAGGCAGTCTGAGAAACCTATGCGGGGGGACCATTTGGGGGACAAACAGTCATTTCTTAGGGTGGGAAGGGGCATCCTGCTTTTGTTGATACCCCAGGACATCAAAAGCCTAGACAGCTATAGGCCTTGAACAGAAAGGACAGAGGGGATTAGGTGACACGGAGCTGTCTCCTTCACCTGTAACCCCAGCTACTCCACAGGCTGAGGCACGAGGATCACAAATTTGAGACCAGCCCAAGCAATTTATGGAGACCCTACCTGAAAAGAAAAAAGAAAAAGAGCCATGGATAAACAGCACCCCTGGATTCAATCCCCAGTACCCTCCTCCCAAAAAAAAAAATCAGCCAATTGATCAGGAGTGGACACCTGACCCAGACAGAATGAGTCAGATTCTCTCTCCCCAGAGCACAGATTTGGGATTCAGAGATGTTAGTTGTCCCTGTTGTTCCCCTGAACTAAACAGATATGACTTGGTCACAGTGGGTGGCCATCTTCTATCCTAAAATTGAGAAGCCTGAAGTCCCTCTAGCGAGGGAGAAGAAGGAACTGAGCAGGTAAACAGAAACAAAATGAGAGAGAAAAGGACCATGAGGCACCAGACGTGCCCCAGAGCCCCTCGCCTTGGCTCCTGAGGGCATGCTTACACCAGTCAGCCACACGTACATTCTCATAGCAAAGTTTCAAACAACATAAAAATATATAGAATAAACATGGAAGGGTCTCATCATACCTACCTAATCATACATCCTCCCTCCAAGCTAACCTTGCCAGTGAATGCCACATTTTGTCCAACATGAAACACCATTGATGGTAAGATACAGCCCAATCTCAGTGTCAAGAGAAATTAGACACAGTGGGTATTGGGTCCCTTGCCAAATATTTTTCTTGACATGCCACATGCCCATGATTTTTGGTATGGCCGTTAGTTTTCATCAGTAACAGACTCATTCTATGCACATTGTTTTGCAACTGCCTTCTTAATATTTCTTGGAACGTTTTCCTTTCCAGTAAGATTCCTTTCTATCTACCGCTGCATCTCCAGCACTGAGACAAAGCCTGACATGGAGGAGGAACTTAATAAAGTTTCTAAGCTAAATAAATTAATTGATGAATGACACGATTCTCAAAAATACATGACTATATGGTCTTCAATAGTATTTATTTAAACTTACCCCACTAAAGCAATGATTTGGGTTACTGCCCATAATTTTTTTTGACCTTTACAAACAATGCTATAGTGAACACTCTAGCTGCGTTGTGTTGGCATAACGGTTACCATCAGTGCACACTCTGATACAGATGCAGATCTAAGCACTCTGTTCGTTTTAACTTACTTCATACATCAGCTATCAGAAATGGATGTTTTCAGATGACAGAACTGCAAAAGAGTGAGCTTACATGATCTGGAGCAGAGAATGACAGGAAAGCAACCCTGCTCCAAACGCCAGTTTCATCTCCCTGTGCTCCTATGTTTGAATGAGTGTCTTGAAATTGAACTGTGATGTCAGAAGGAAAGACCATTTCACTCCAAAAAATACGACATCAATTTAATTCACCCTGTCAGTGTTGGGGAGTACCTGTTTCTCAAGACCTTGGCCAATAATGGTTATTACCAGGCATTAAAACATAGGTTTAAAAAGTGTCATCATTTATTTATTTGAAATTATTTTATTGTTCGTTTGTATCTTCCGCTTAAGGGAAATATTGGGCTTCTTTCCATTGATCACTAGCCATTTGTATTTTTCCTATGAATTTCCTGTTCATTTTCTTCGCCCATTTTTTTTCCTACTGGGCTCTTTGTTTTTTTAGTCATTGATTATTTACTTTATAAATGTGGCAAAAAGCCTCTTTGATTTCACCATTGGAAAAAAATTTAATGTGATCAAAGTCATCCTTTCTACATATGGTTAATGAGTTTTGTGGCCTTTCCAGTCCACAATATTCCATTTCCCCCCCCACTAAATGTTTTACTTTTATGTTTAATTGTATATTCTATCTGGAATCTATTTGGGGGTAGGTACAACTTGGGCTCTCATGGAAACCCAGTGTTCCCATCACTATTCTGTGATGGGCTGCTTCTCATATATTAAATTTCCATAAATACAAGAGTCTATTTCTAGGTTTTCCATCTTGCTTCATGGTCCTGTTCATCTATTCCTGTGTGCCACAACACGTACATGAAGCACAGGGCTCAGTCAGCACATAATTAACGTCGGCTATCTCCCTCATCTCGTTTCAGTCTTTCTAGATGCTTCCCACCGTTTCAACCTACAGAATTATGCAGATGTTATTTTTTACCTTTTATAACCCCTCACCCTAAATTCTAGGGTACACATCTGACTACTCTCATGTCTAATGAAATGAGATGATGAGGTCACTTAACTAAATCATTTCTAAAGCTATATGGCAGAGTGTGTGTGTGTGTGTGTGTGTGTGTGTGTGTGTGTGTGAGAGAGAGAGAGAGAGAGACTTCCTTCCAATCCTATTAAACTAGCCACTCTTTGTTGATTGGACTTAACAGAGTTGAATTTTTTCAAGTTGTGTCTTAGCATTCCTGAAGATGAAATCATGTCCAAAGCTGCTTGTCAATCATGATGCTATCAACAGAGACCTGTGGTTTTGGGAAAGGACCAGAGAGAAGATTCCCCATTGTGGCCATGCATGCCACCTGTGCCTTTTCTCTCGGTTAGGTCAGGATGGCATCATTCAGTGTCTCCCATGGCCATGTGGTCTACCATCCTTGTCCCTTCTCAGGGACTGTTCCCTTTTTAAATAAAGTGCCTCTTCTGTTACTATATTCAAGTCCAGTTCTAGTCTCCACAGTGCCAATGACACAATTAGATCCTTCTCAAATAATAAATAAATAATCTCATATTTTTTCCCTACAAGTTACCCATTTTGATATTTTAATATTTGGGGCTATAGTACTCCATTTTTCCCCTATCCCAGTTGTCTTTCATATAACACATGTGGTCGAGAGCATGTCATTTGCAGCAATATGGATGGAATTGGAGGACATCATGTTAAGAGAAATAGATCAGGCACAGAACGACAAACACGGCATGCCTTCACTTACAGGTAAAAGCTAACATGTTGAACACACTGTTTAACTAGAATTAAACAGTGGTTCACCAGAGCCTGGGAAGGGTGTAGGGGAGGGAGGGAAGGAGAGAGGATGGTTAATGGGTTGATGAGGATACAGTTGGATGGGAGGAATAATTCCTAGTGTTCTGTAGCACAGTGCAATAATTGCAGTTGACAACAATTAACTGAATATTTCAAAATAGTAGAGAGGATTTTGAACATTGCCAAAACAAAGAAGTCATAAATGCTTGAAGTGATGAATATGCAAATTATCCAGAGCAGATGATTGTACATCGTATACATGTATTGAAATGTCACACTGTACCCCACAAATATGAACAACACCGTGTGTCAATTAGAATTGAAGATTTATATATATATATATGTCTATGTGTGTCTTTGTATATTTATAATCATATGAATATAAAGAGCCTGGCCCTGAAGCCAATCTGCTGTGTCTGAATCCCGGCTCCTCTCCCAACTCCAAAGAAACCAGCTGTGTAACCTCAGGTCACCGGTATCTCAGTTTCCTCATTTGTAACATGGGGGTGACAGTGATGACATACCTATCTCATGGGGTTGTTGTGAGACTAAATGAACTAATATAATAACTTAAAACTACTTCAAAACAGTGCCTGACACAGTGCAATGCTGGAAGCATTAGTTAAAATAAATGAAACAACCCGTCAAGCCTTTCCTGTGTTCTCATTAATCTCCCTGTCATTCCCTCAGTTCCACATAACAACTGGTTTGTTCATGTTTCTCCCTTCTTAAATTTTCATGCGAAAATATGCTCTAATTAACTAGGCTCAGAACATACATGCTTTCCCCCCTTCCTCTGTACAGCCCTGTAGAGTTCAATGAGTCTCACAGAAATAATAGTTTAAGTGATGATATTACTAAAGGAATTTCCAAGTCCTATAGGAAGAAATTTTAAACCCTCCTGAAGGACCCAAAAGAAGATTTGACTGAGTAGAAAGACAAACCACAGTCATGAGTGGAAAACCTCATGTCATAAAAATGTCAATTAGCCCTCCGTTAATTAGTAAATTAACTCAAGAAAAATACCAAGGAGGGGGCTGGGGATGTGGCTCAAGCGGTAGCGCGCTCGCCTAGCATGCGTGCGGCCCGGGTTCGATCCTCAGCAGCACCACATACCAACAAAGATGTTGTGTCCGCCGAGAACTAAGAAAAAATAAATGAATGTTAAAATTCTCTCTCTCTCTCTCTGTCCCCCTCTCTCTCTCACTCTCTCTTTAAAAAAAAAAAAAAATACCAAGGAGTTTTTCAGAACAAGACAAGGTGATTCTGAAGTTTATATGGGAAATCATAACAGAAATATCCAGGGGAAACTTTTTAAACTAAAAGACACGGGCAAGGAACTGAACTCAGCAGATTTTTAATTTTTTTATAAAGACTCAGTAATTAAAGCGCTGTAGTCTCTGTGCATGAATTCACACACTGGTCAGTGGAATGGAGCAAGAAGGAAGCCCGTAGGGTAGGATGGAGGTGACATGTCCCATCAGTGGGGAAAATGGGCTATCTCAGTGATTGTATCAAGGAAGCTACCTTAGGAAAACGTAGTCTGCTCTCATGAACAGTTTTTCTCAAATACAGAATTAGTGGATGCTGAACTGTGGCTGCTAGGAAAAGGCAGGGCTAGGTTTCTCTGAGCCTCTGGTCACAACAGTGTCATCAACTGATCAACGCAGAACCTTGTTTTGGGTGTGTTCAAAGAGGTTGCACAGCTGGTTTCTTTGGAGTGTGTTCTTATTTAATATGTACTGTTGATTCATTCACATCAAACTCTTGCCAACCTCTCTAGAACTTGTGCCTGAACAAAGTTTACTATTACGTTTTTCTGTAAGGCACACCAAGCCTGCTTATAGTTAAGAATACAAGATAGCAATCCAGCACTAGGCTTGGGCATCAATGAACAGCATGAAGATGTGAAATATGTGGTACTAAATGCACTGTGAAAAGGACACTTGCTTAAAGAACAAAAGCTGAAACACAACTATGGAGCCCGGCTCAGCTTCAGCTGGTAACCTAGACAACAGGCACGTCAAATTCCTCTGTCACTCCTCATCCATCTGAGAGCGCCTGCAAAGGTGCCACCGGTATTGAATTGGGGTGATAAATAAATTTTAGCAAATAGGTAATTTTGTAAATACAGAATCTGTGAATGGTGATGATAGACTATAGTTAGAACTGTTCCCCATTTGGTATACTGGAATGGATTCCAAAGGCTCAAATCTGGAAATATAAAAGAGTCGAGCAAATAGTAGAGTTTTTTCGTGTGTGTGTGACCCCAGAACAGATGAGACTTTTAATTGAAACAAAATCCAAAAACCACAAATGAAAGTTGTTAAATTTGACTTCAGTGAAAAAACAAAATTAATTCTTCAAGGCAAAAAGAACTATTATAACTAAAGTCCAATTGAATTTATTAAGTAATCAAAATAGCAAAAGATAAACAACAAATCAAGAAAATATTTTCAATTTATATAAGAGCAGAGGTATAATCTTCCTAGGATATGAAATGCTCTAGACATGGATAAGAAAAGCCTAAAACTCCAGTAGAAAAACCAAAGAAAAGATATAAAGAAGGCACAGAAAAAAATGAACAACTCATACAACATATGATAAGATGCCCAACTTTATTTGTAAGAAGAGTAATACAGGGCTGGTATATAACTCAGTTGGTAGAGTGCTTGTCTCGCATGCACAAGGCCCTGGATTTGATCCCCAGCACCACACATGCACACACAAAAATTGAGTAATACAAATTAAAGCTCTAGTTAGATATTATTTCTCACTCATCAGACTGGCAAAATCCCTCCCAAATTTTGGAAAAGTGTGAGGCTTCCATGAGAAAACATGTCCTTTCACCCATTTCTATCAGAGGTTTTAATTGTTGCAATCTCTAGCCATAATTACCAGAATTCAAATGGGCATAAACTTTGACCCAGAAATTCACTCCTTGAGATTCATTATGTAGTTGGGCACATGCAAAGTGACCAATGGACAGAGTTGTTTATTGCAAAATTATTGTCAGTAGCCAAAAATTAGAATGACTGTCAATAAAATCAGGATTAAATAAAACATGGCTATTCATACAAGGGAAAACCTCAGTTGGAAAAACACATGAAAAAGCTCCATGGATTGACATGAAAAGATTACCATGATATATACTTAAGTGAAAAGCAAGATGCAAAAAAAAAAAAAAAGGCTTTCTGTGTCCTATGTATAAATGAGAGAGGAAAAACATTATATGCCCTTGACTGCATATGCATAGAAATCCAAAGAAAGGATTATTAAGAAAATAATAACCACAGTCACCTATTGTAGGAATTGATCAAACTCAGGAATGAGGCTGAAAGAACACTTAGCAGCTAGCTAAGTCCCACATCAGACAGAAATGATAGCACAGATAGCCCGGATCCTCATCACTGAAAGCCCCTTTGGACTGTGTGTATACACATATACATGTATATATGTATGAACAGCATCATACTGCTACCAAATAACAGGAAATTCAAGAACAAAAATTTCATTCAAAAACACTATAATCATCTCACCCTCACACTTTTTTCTCACAAGAATCATATGTGGTTTGTACACCTAAATTGACCATTGGGAATGTATTACATATTGAAAAAAATTAAATAGAAAATTTTATTTTAAAATGGAAGCTGGATAGATTTGATTATAAAGTAAAAGCACATTACCCTTTTATCAACACAGAAACAGAAAGGCAATTAGGAACTCCAGAAAGAGAAAGGGAGAAAAAGCTATATGAGAAAGTCCTGGTCCAAACGGAAAGCAAACCAAAGTCCATCATTTCTGTAAATAGCATGCTATACACAAATATAATCCACTTAACTGGACACTTCGGAAGGTGTTATTCAAGACCCATCTGTTTATTCTTTGAGTCCCAGATTCCTGAGTAGACCAGTCAGATCAAAGGGTCCCCCAAAATATTCAGCACAGCTTGTTATGTCCTTGCTGAAACTAAGATCAATGGCCTTCCAAAGGGAACATAGTCACTAGAGAGTGCCTCTATCACCCAGCCACCTTGTCCTTCTATTTCTCAACTATTAAAGTTACAACTAAACCTAACCATTAATGTTTTTTTTCTTTAAAGCGTGTATACTTTTCAATTTGACATGTGATAATTCCAAAACCCAATCTCATTTGGCGGATTCTACCAGCCCTACTAGATTCTAGGAAGACAAGGCTGTTTCAGTCAGTGGAATGTCCAATGGAAAGCTCCTTGTCCAAGACCAACATGGCAGAGCTTCTCTTTGCAGTCCAACCGTGATAAGAGGAGGTGTGTGCTGGAGAGTCCATCTCATGTCCTCTACTCTTCTGGAGTTGAATGAATCTACGGGGCAGGTAGATTCATCAAAAAGAAATAATCACTTTTGAATTGAGGAGATGTAGCTTAGAGTCTGGGAGACCAAGGCAGCTAGCATTTGCAGGACAGAGTACCAAAGAGCGTATCACGGAAAGAACTGCAGGATCTGCAGCGGGGAAACTTGAGAATCTAGCTGGGTATGATTCAGACAGCAGTCAAGTGTTCTATGTATACAAAGGAAGACTTCGCTTATGGAGATGCTCATGTGACAATGGCATTTTATGAAGGAATGGACCCAAGAGCAGAGGTCAGCAAACTACAGCCCTGGGGCCAAATCCGTTTTTGTAAATAAAATTTGAATAGAACCAAGTCACACCAATTCACCTACATATTGCTTATGGTTGTTTTTATACAACAGCAGAATTGAATAATTGCAACAGAGACCACATGGCCTACAAAGTCAAAAATATATACTACTCTTCCCTTTACAGAAAAAATTTGCTTTACAGAAAAAGTCTGTTCAGGAGTGCCCTGTCCCGGCAGCTAGCTAAGTCCCACATCAGACAGATATGATAGCACATATAGCCTGGATCCTCATAACTGAAAGCCCCTTTGGACTGTGTGTGTGTGTACACATACACATGTATATATGTATAAACAGCATTATACTGCTACAAAATAACAGGAAATTCAAGAATAAGAAGTTCAGGGCTGGGGATGTGGCTCAAGTGGTAGCGCGCTCACCTGGCATGCGTGTGGCCCTGGGTTCGATCCTCAGCACCACGTACAAATAAAGATGTTGTGTATGCAAAAAAAACTAAATAAATAAATAAATATTTTTTTTTAAAAAAAGAAGTTCATTCAAAATCACAATAATAATCTCACCCTCACACTTCTTTCTCACAAGAATCATATGTGGTTTGTACACCTAAAGGAGGCAGCATACAACCCTGAACAAGTCATTTTAATAAATACAAATGTATGTGTATATATAATAAATATAAAAATGTATAAAATATAGTTTATGCTATATATTTTATCTATTTTGTAAATATATATAATCTTTCAATATCTACTTTTTCTGTATCTATTTCTTTATGTAAAATTATTTATACATAAATTATATATGCATCTATCTACATACATATACACTTTTAAATTAACTAGTTAATACAATAAGAAACAAGGAGACATTTCCATGTCTTAGAAATGAAGGACAATCTGAAAATCAGAATAATAAATATGGAAACTGATTCTGAATTTCTACAGTAAGGGAAGAAACACAAGTTTCAATAAGCTAGGGATTCAGATTTCCACTCCCACGTGAGGACAGAAAAGCCACATGCAGTGCTGGGAGCTGAACCTGAGGCCTGGCACCTTCCCAGGTAGGACAGGGATCAGTGCACAAGATTAGGAGGAAGGTTGTCTGTTGTTTCTTAGGTTCTGGGGTTGAAAAAAAGGAAAAGCCTCTTTTGGTAATTTGAACACATGGACCATCACCACCTGTAGGTTGGGACTTACACCCTCCATGTTATCTGAGGACATCAAAGATGTCCAGTGTCTGAAACATTCTGTCATATATTTTGTGACTCTTCGTTAATGGGTTTTACCTATGGGAATTCAGTGCAGTTGAGAAATTAACATGATCTGTTGGATGGAAAAACCAAACTACTCCAGAGAGACACACCCTCAACGCAGACCATGCAAGATTCTGATAGAAAACAAAAATCACAGATGAAGAGCTAACAATAAAAAATAACTAAAGCTAGGGCTGGGGATGTGGCTCAAGCGGTAGCGCGCTCGCCTGGCATGCGTGCGGCCTGGGTTCGATCCTCAGCACCACATACCAACAAAGATGTTGTGTCCGCCGAAGACTAAAAAATAAATATTAAAAAATTCTCTCTCTCTCTCTCTCTCTCTCTCTCTCTCTCTAAAAAAATAAAATAACTAAAGCTAAACATGGCAAATTCATTCACCATGAGTGAAAACTAATATGCACCATGATATAATCAGTGAGAATCTCTGATGTAGTCAGCATCCATAAAATAGAAACTTCAGCCATTAAAGATGAGGACTTCTGGCAGGTGCAGTGGCACATGCCTGTTATCCCAGCGGCTCAGAAGTCTGAGTCAGGAGGATCTCGAGTTCAAAGCCAGCCTCAGCAATGGCGAGGCACTAAGCAACTCAGTGAGACTCTGTCTCTAAATAAAATAGGGCTGGGGATGTGGCTCTTTGGTTGAGTGCCCCTAAGTTCAAGCCCCAGTACCAAAAGGAAAAAAAAAAAAGAAAAAAAAGATAAGAACTTCTTTGGGCCAGTGGAAAATAACAGAGATAGGGCTTGACTTCTCAACTCAAACAACCAACATACATTTAAAAAAATGGTTTTCAGATACTGGACATCAGGCAGTTCTCGATAGTGACAATTGAGAGAGGGGAAACAAAAGTTTAGCCCAATAAGGTCACTACACGGGAAGAGAGAATCCAGGCAGAGGCTGCTGTCTCCTTGAGTAGGGGAGAGAGAGCTGGAAAACCTCAAATGGCAAAGTACCAGAGGAGCAATGGTTGGACCAAGAGAGCTCCAGACACCTTCAAAACTCTCGAGTCTTCAGCAGAGTAGATCAAAGCATATGAACAAGGATAGAGAAAGCAGCCCTCAAAAAAAGCATGAGGAGCAATGCCCCCAACTCACACAGAGCCAGAAACAGTTTAACCCCCACCCACCTAGCCAGCATGGAAACCCTCCTAACTTAAAAGGTATAATCTCATCAGTGATACCAAGATTTAGAACAAAGTAAAGAGGCACACGTAATATTACTAGTACTATTACTAAAAAAAAAAGGGGGGCGGGGCAGGTAGATTCATCAAAAAGAAATAATCACTTTTGAATTGAGGAGATGTAGCTTAGAGTCTGGGAGACCAAGGCAGCTAGCATTTGCAGGACAGAGTACCAAAGAGCGTATCACGGAAAGAACTGCAGGATCTGCAGCGGGGAAACTTGAGAATCTAGCTGGGTATGATAAGCACGTGGGTATGAGAAAACTAGCAAAGGTTAGGGAAAGAACTGCCTGGAAGATTTAGAAGTAACACTGCTTCATCTCACACACAGTGAGGTATGGTTCCTGTTCCTAACAGACTGAAATGCCTTGATTCTAAGACTTGTCTCAATAGTGGAGTCTTAACCTCAATAGTGGAGAATATTTAATTAGTTTACTGTTGAGGACTGTTCTAGCTTTGCCTAATATAACTTTTTTTTTTTTGGTAGTGGGGATTTAATCCAGGGACGCTCTACCACTGAGCTGCAGTCCCAGTTCTTTTTATTTTTATTTTGAGACAGGGTTTCCCAGGCTGGCCTTGAACTTGGAATCCTCCTGCCTCTGCCTCCTGAGTAGCTGGAATTACAGACAGATTCCACCACACCTGGCTTGCTTAAAAAATCTTAAAGCAAAACCTGAAAAGACCAAACTGTTTTAACTAAGTGGACTGTATTCCAGAATGAGGGGTAGGAACATTTTATAGGAACACAAAAATATTCAGCATCATTAAAGAAAAATTCACAATGTCTGGCATCTGACCAAAACTTTCCAAATACCAAAATGAGATAAATACAATCTGTAATAATACAAAATAAGTAAATTGAAACCAAACCATAACTGACAATATAGCAAGCAGAATCATTAAACCAGTTACTGTAACTGTATGCCACATGTCTTTAAAAAGCTAGAGATGTGGAGGCTATAAAGAAATAACCAAATAAAACTTCCAAAGGGAAAAAAAAATCTATGATGGGTGGGACAATACATTGGAGAGCACTAATGGCAAATTAGATCATTTTTAAATATTTATTTTTTAGTTATAGATGGACACAATATCTTTTATTTTTATGTGGTGTTGAGGATTGAACCAGTGCCTCACACATACTAGGTGAGCACTCTACCTCTGAGCCACAACCCCAGCCTAGTATATTAGATTTTGAAGAAGAAAAAAGAATTAATGAACCTGAAGGCATAATAATCATCTTTTTTTGAAAAGGGAAAAAGAACTTCTTCAAATGCAAGTCATGAGAAAAATTCAAGTGGCCTAAAATCCTCGTAATGAAATCTATGAAGAAAAAACACAGAAGCAGAAGAAACATTTGAAAAAATAGTGGCTATAATTTTTTTCTGAATTTCTCAGTTGGATCTAATTTCCACAGATCCAAGAATCTTAACAAATTCTAAGCACCAAAAACAGGAAGAATATCATACCAGGGCCCGTGGTTGTCAAATTGTCCAAAGCCAATGATAAAGAAAAAATTTAGGAGTAGCCAAATTAAAAAAAAAAAAAACACTCAGATCTGGAACAAAAGGGGGAACAAAGATAACTCACCAGAAACAACCCTGGAGAAGGAGGGTTCTGGCAGTAAACCTGTTCAATTCAAACTGTGCATTCAGCTTCATCTCCTCAGACTGTGCCTCTCATGTCCACTGAATTTTTAAAGACTTTGCTGTGCTCTGTTGTGCTTGCTCCATGCCTGTTCCACTCTCTTATATTAATCCAGAACCTGGGCTGTGGATTACACTGTAGTTCAAATCCCATGCTCTCCTTCTTTGGGTCCCTCTGAGGGATGACATGGGCTGGGTAACTAGCAGATGCTCTTCCCCACTTCCTCCTCTACCCTTTCTAGGAGCCAAGATCCTACCTTTCTTTGTTTCTTCGACCAGAAATACAAGTTTCTCTCTTTTAACCTCCTGAGTTTTCATGCAGTTTTACATGACTGGGGCCACACCCGGAATGAAAAGATGAGAGAAAATGGAGGAAGTTTGTGCCTCTCCTAGACCCCCGGAAACTTCTTCCAGGTCAGAGAGAGAGACCTTTCCTCTCCAGGTTTTAAGTATCTGTGCCACCACTGCTACAGCAGAGCGGCTTTGTAAGTGGGACTATCCTTGGGGAGGAACCAGGAGGAGGAAAGAGACGGAAAAGGAAGAACCCCGGACCCTCCCCTGGCTTGCCAAGATCTCCTCTTTAGACTTGAAGTCACAAGGAATAGATTGTCTCTGTGTTTTTGCTCTCTGTAACTGTTATCGTCCTGCAGCTGGGGCTACCCTTGGGTTAAAACTGGGAGATAAAGAGAGAAACAAAACCAGGAAATTCATTCTTATTCAGGTTGTTCTGCAAGATTTGACTTACCTCCCAACCCGACTACTATTAGCATCTTCAGGTGATTTGTGTGTTTCCAAATTCCATCCAGAACTACCAGTAGAACTCTGTGAGAAAGACAGACAACTATGGACTTCGTTCTTCTTGGCCAGCACCAGAAGTCACAAATAAATTGTTAAGGCTGGCAAAGGTTGTAAGTATATGTTGAATAATGACAGAAAAACATAATGTCTGATCGACTCCTGAAGATGCTTTGACCTTCACTTATAATCAGGGAAATGGAAATAAATGTAATACAATTTATATACAGCAACATGGCAAATCTTTTATCATTGGATAGCATCAAGAGTAGAAGATGATGCAAAGAAACAAATTCCATTATATTTTAGGCAGAACTATAAATTTCTTAATCAATCTTAACCAAACTAATAAAGAGTAAAAGAATTAAGAGAATCACATCCTACTCTATAGCCACAAATGGTAAAACCTACAGAAAATAATTTCCTAACAAGATTAAAATTACTGACATTAACCTAAGAAGCAGTAAGGTTGAATAAACCAATTATTAAAACCATTGAAAAATAACAAGAAATCTACCACTGAAAATTGCAAGGGTTCAAGTGGGTTTAGAAATGAGCTTTAGCTAAGCTATCAGATGAATTCTTATAATGCTATTGACATTATTCCATGATGCATTAAGTCTAGAAACTTCAACTAATTTTAATAAGCATTTTAATAACCAAACTAGTTGAAGATGTACAAAACAAAAAAAAAGACCATGTTAGGTGGTACATATTTAGAAAGAAAAATTTAAAACAAAATATTAGCAAAAAATTCAGCAGTATAAAAAACAGCAGTAAAATATGGCCAAATGGGGCTTATTTCAGAGATTCGAGGATGGCATGATAACAAGAGATTGATCGACATGATCCATTATATAAAGAAGTCAAAGGACAAAAACTGTGTCATCATTAGGCATTATTTGTCAAGATGTTCACAATTAAGAAGCACAGTCAAAGGAGAGACCTCCTAATTCTCTTTTTAAGTTCCTGAATTCTAGTTAAGTATGTTAACTCTTCATTTGTTCTTTTGAGTTATATCAACCAACACAATTTTTTTTCTCCGAAGCTAGTTTGAGATGGAATGCTGTCACTTTCAATAAGAGCATATAACTAATGTGAACATCAACAGAATAACAATTAGGTAGTAAAACAGTGTATACCATAAACAAGTTATCTACAAAACAAATGTTTTTAAGTCCATGGAGAACCTTCACGAGTTGCTGATGGGAAAGTAAAAATTGAATAACCATTTGGAATCCAGTATGGCAGTTTCTCTAAAAGTTAAATATAAAAACTGCCATACAACCTAACAATTCTATTTCTAAGTAGCTACCCAAGAGAAATGAGAACATATCCACACAGACTTCATATGAATGTTCATGGTAACAATAACCATCATAGTTCAAAAACTGAAAACAGTCTAAATATCCATCCTCCATGAATGGAGAGACAAAATTCGATATAACCACATGTTGAATACTATTATTCAGCAGTAAAAGTAATACTAACACATGCCACGTCACAGATGAACCTTGAAAGACATGCTAAAGAAAGCGAGACACTGAGACTACACATTGTAAGACTCCATTTACATGAATTGTTCAGAAAATCTATACAGAATGTAGATTGCCATTGACCTGGGAAGAAGAATGGGAACTGGGATTAACTGCAGAGAGGTATGAAAGATCTTATCAGATAATGAAAAAATATTCTAAAACTAATATGTGGGATAGTTGTACCATTTAGCCATGTTACTAAAAATCACTGAATTATACTTTTGAAGTGGGTACAATACTATAAATATAACTCCGTTAAATTTTTTAAATTAAAAATAAAGCAATAGATTCGTGGTAGACAAACAATAGCCAAGGAAAATAAAGATAGAAGAAAGCATTTCATTCAGAACCATAGAGAGTCCTAAGTTATATGGAAATAATATAACAAGAAATACTTGGTACTTATAGGAAACTATAAAAATTCTATCAATAAATATTAAATCTTGAATAAATATTTATTTCACTCATGTAAATTTTTCCAAATTTAAACCGTAAAGTCAATGTTTTCATAATTGAAATCCCAGTAGGATTTTTTTTAGAAGAAACATGAAATGATTCTTAACTTCATGTCAAATCAAAAATGTGAAAAAGGCCAAGAAAATCCTCTACAGAAGAAGAGAAACGAGAAATGGAAACACTTCCCTTAATGCTTTATTATCATAAAGCTACGATGCTTACGACAGTACAATAGAATTTATAGATATATCAACAGAACAGAAAAGTTCATAAATTAGTGAATAAGTATGTAAACTTAATGCATTATAAATCAAATTTCAAAGCAAAAAGAAAAAAAATATGAAATATTCAATACGTGGTGTTTGGACCGGTGTCAAATCATTTGGAAAAACATAAAGCATGATTCTGACCTCACTTCTTATACCCAAATAAAATCCAGATGGATTCTATTTTTATAATAGCTGAGTGGGGAAGACTTTTTTAAGCATTTCACAAAGATCAGTGTCTACTGGAAAAAAAAAAAAGATTATAAATTGAATTGCCTTTCAGCTAATAGCATCTGAGAGCTTGCTCCATATGGGGTACTTCTCTAAGCCTCTTGTTTAAGTACAAGTATTTACTTGACAGCACAACCCCCAGGAGGTCAGTCCTGTGGGGAGCCTCGTGAGCTGACCTCCCTTGTACACCTCCTCAGGTCCTCTCAGCCCCACTTGCAGCCATTGGCTTGGCCTCACTTACCACCTCAACCAAAGGGCAGCAGCCACCTCAAGTCTCTGCTCCCTCCATGATCTCCACTCACAGGTGAAACACCCCTCCACAGGGTATAGGACTGACTACCAGCCACTGCCCACCACACTCCAGAGCTGGGGGAACCTTAACTCCCATTGGGGCCAATGCTGACCAGCGACAGACAAAACCCAGGGAAACCCAAATCTCTCTCCTGCCACTGACAGTGCTGAGACCCAGAGGATCCTGCTGTCTCTGGGGAGACTTTGTGGATGAATGACTCACCTGCTGAGCAGCTGGTTATGGCTATGTAGCTAATCCAAGACAGCTGTCGGGGCCAGCACAGTCAGGCTCATCCCTGCATCCCTCCCACAACTCCCTGTCTTCCTTTCCTTTTTCACTCATTCCTGTTGGCCTAGGCTTGCACCTCTCAGCACTTAGAAAACATCAGCACTGAATCTTAGTCCCAGTTGTCTTTTTATTATAGAATCTAAAGTAGGACATTCCTTCAGGGGCACTTCTCTAAGCATCTTGTTTAAGTACAAGATGAGAACACTAATGAGCAGAGAGGTAAAGAAACTTACTAAAGATCAACCAGGTAGTTAGTTATTCATGAAGTTAGGGGTTGAAACATAAAGAAATCATCAATCTTACAGAATGTAATATGGAGACAAAAACTAATAGCAAACATTATACTTGTGATTGAACTAGGGAACATTACTTTGGGGATTGAGAGTGTATTAGACAGCTTTTCATCGCTATAACAAAATATCCAAGACATGTAACTTATAAAGAAAAATTTTTTTATTTTGTCTTGTGCTTCTGGAGATTCCAGTTTAACAAAAAATAGCCTCAAGTCATTGGGCCTCTGATGATGGTGGCACATCATGATGGGGGTAACACAGCAAACTTCTCACCTCATGAGCCAAGAAGCAGAGAGGAAGAAGAGACTGGGGTCCCATAATCTCCTTCAAAGCCATGCTCCCAAGAACATCCCACAATGGCACACCTTCACCACTTCCCATTAACACCACCCTGCGGACCACGCCTTTGAACACATGGGTCTTTAGGGGACACTCAATCTAACCATAGCAGGGAGTAAGAAAAGACTGCCCATTATTATCACCTCTATTATACTAGAAATCCTAGACTATGGATAATGACAAACAAAAGCAAAACTGATATTACTCAGATTTTATGATTGTGTGTATAGAAAAATTTTGAAACCTACAGATAAATTAGAAATAATATGCTTGAATTAATAAAATGTTGCTGATTGCAAGAGCAGTCAACAAACCTCAATTGTATTTTTACTTATAGGCAACAAATCACAAAAATACAATTTTTTTTCTCCCCTTTTAGTACCAGGTATTGAACACAGAGACACTCTACCACAGAGCTACAAGCCCAGCCCTTTTTATTTTTAGGGTCTTGCTAAGTTGCCCAGTCTGGCCTTAAACTTGTGATCCTCATGCCTCAGCCTCCTAAGGATCAGGATTACAGAACTGTGTCAATGCACCTGGTTCAAATGCTACTACTAAAAGCATAAAAAATATCCAGAAATGGATCTTACAGTAAGACACTTAGAAAAAACTATACAAGAAAAATGAATAAGGATTCCAAAATCAAAATACAGCTTCCATTAATGGACTATGAGACTTGACACACAATGATGTCATTTCTCCTCACACTGGTCTATAGATGCAATGCCACCCTAATCAAAGTTCAAGCAATGTCTTTGGAAGGGAATTTTTTTGGGGGGGATAAATGTGTATAAAGGGCCAAGAATAATCACAATGGCCTTAAAGAAAAGAGGGGAGGACTTACTATAACAGTTTCTTAGCCTGGGTAGAGATTGCACCAACGTTCACTTAATTATAACTTATTAAAATGTACACCTCCATATATAACACCTTCTGAATTTTCACATCATACCATTTTTAAACAGTGAAAAAGGCAGGTTGAGAGCAATATAATCTCATTTAATTTTCATATTTGTATATGTTAAGTGCATATCAGTAGAAAAATTCTGGAACCTTACATAAACTTTTATTTATGGGGTGCTACTTCCGGGATTTCGAGCTCTTGAGTCTATAAGATATTCATAGCCTATGTTATGAGAGTTTTTACAATAAGCACATATTACTTTGTAATTCGTTAAAATAAGTAACACTTTTAAACAACCAGAAAAGCTATACCAGGAAAAAAAATGCACTAGGTATCCAGGCTAGCCAGCTTCATCCAAATGATTCAAACTGAACGACTCCATAAAGTTTCATACTCTTCGCCATATTTCCTGAGTTGCTGAGAATCAGATTTCAAAAGCCAGCTAAAGTTCTTGAGGAAAACCTTCCATACAAGCACAGCCAAAATTCTGGTGTTGACAGTGACTGACTATAATCCCACTATCACATCCCATTCACAGTTAGCTTTTTACCTCTTGTGAATAATTCTCAACTTCTGTAGACAACATCCCAGACCCTCTTCCAAATAAAGCAAAAAGCCATAAACCTTCCAAAATTTTCACAAACATCTTAAGAGTTTTCCATAGCCCAGGACAAAGTAGTAACAAATTGAGAGCAGGAGGGGCAAGTGTCAAATGGATAAACATCAATCAAACCTCACATATCACCTCCAAGTTCAGTTAGATCAAAAAGAAAAAAATAGTCCCATAATCTCATCTGTAACAACTTAATATACTAATAAAATCACTAGTCCCTAATACAATTTGATGGTTTTTGTTACTGTTGTTTTCAGTGCTGGGGATTGAACTCAGGTGTTCGCACCTGCTGGGGAAGTGCTGTGCCTCTGAGCTGCATCCCCAGCCCTTCCTTGTTCCTTAAAAAATTTTACCAATTAAATTTATGTTAATAATATACAATTTCAACTTTATGACTACATTCTCATTAGCATCTTTTAAGATTTCAGGCAATTTTTTTCTAAAATTTTTATACCTTTATTTTATTGATTTATTTTTATGTGGTGCTGAGGATAGAACCCAGCACCTCATACATATGAGGCAAGTGCTCTACCCCTGAGCCACAATCCCAGCCCATCAGCATCTTTTTTGAACCAAAGGATACCTATGCCAATTTTTTTTTACTATGAAAAAATTAATTTAACAAAGTTTAACATGAAAATGTATATGACTGAATGTTTACATCATAGTAAACAGGCCCTTTGGAGAGGAGCCACAGATTTCCTACCAAGCAGCCATTAGTTACGCTCGTTCCAGAGCTTCTAACATGATCATTCTCTTCCTCTTACTACCACCATTCCAATGTTGTTCTGTTGCCATTGCCGCACACATTCATCTGTCACAGGATTCACAAGGGGTCAAATCCCCATGATATTCTTTAGACATATCTGTCACCTTTTGACTTCAATGATAACCTTTTGTCCATAAATTTTTTTTCATCTCAGGAGGGTGAGCTTTGCTCATGCTGTCTACTTGGCAGGCTCAGAGCTACTTTCAAATGTTTCGATTTGTAATATATCAAACCCTATTCTTCAACCTCCTGACGGCTAGCTGTCCCAAATAACAGAGGAAAACAACCACAGGCCACTGATATTTTAATCTGGCCTTTGACATACCAGTCTGAACTTGGCCCTTTTCCCAGGGATTAAACCAGTGGTGTGCTGATGGTAACCATCAGCTTTCAGGAGGGTGGGGGCCATCCACAACCCCTGCCCATTTCCATGGTGCAAACACTACACAATAGACGATTTCAAGCTGCCTATGTGTCATTCCTGGGAAACAAGGCACAGTGGCTTACCACTGTAGAGAATTTTCACCATTCGGTTTCAGCAGACATAAACAACTCAAGAGCATAGAGAAGAGTGAAATATAATAAAATAATCAGGAAGTTACATGTTTGGGGTGCTTGTCACCTTTGCTTTAAACATAAAATTTTGATTTTAAGTTTTTAAGACTGCATCTGGGGCTGGGGATGTAGGAGAGTACTGGAAGAGGTATGTGTGAGGTCCTGGGTTCAATTCTCAGCCCCACAAAAAATAATAATGATAATAATGACTCGAATCTAATCATCAATTTACAAATCTCCTGAGAATTTACCTGTCAGCTCTTGTGAGCTGGCACAGCCCTGGATTCTACCTCCCAAACTTTCTTATGACTCATATTCACATTTAACTTCCCACAAAGACCTCTCTCGGGTCCTTGCAGCTAGGGGATACCCACGCTCCACGCTGGGCCTCCCAGGGGCTGCCCTACCCTTGGACCCCTGCTTAACTTACCTTCCACCTAGGCAAGAACATTCCCTGGAGATTTTCTGATATTTACAACTTAGGTCTTCTCTCTCTTCTTCCTGTGAGTTAGAAAAGGGGAAAAATACATTACACTTGAAATTAGTTTTGTATAAATACAAGTTAGTTACTTGATTGACACACACAGAAAACCATGGGTCTTCATCTTTGCTTTACTGCATTATGAGTTATAGGTCATCATTCAACTGCGCTGAGTTTCAGGTCCTCATTAGTAAAATGGGAATAACGACCATCTCTTAGGTGGTTGTGAAGATGAAATAAAACAACGTCTATAAAACAGCACAGTGCTTGGCAGGGGGTAAGTGTTCAACAAAGGGTACCTGTCATTATCTGTTTCACAAGGCCACTTTTATGTGGTTCCATGTATGATGCAGCTTGCAAAAGTTGAGAATAATATCAACCTGATTGACCAGCTCATTACCAGAGCAGAGTACCTTCCATTATGTCAAAATGCCAAATCCCATTATCTTGATATTCACAAGCATGAAAATCAGGAATATGTTCATTAACCACCAAAACTACTCAACCTGCTTTTTCATACTAATGAGTTGGAAAGGTGCATGCGTTTACTAATCTAGTTTTCCAGGCATGGGAAATACAGCATCTAATGAAGTACACGTTGATTTTTACCCTCATGGAATTTATGGTCTAGTGGGGACAAAGACATAGAGCATTATTACATTAATATATAATTTCATTTAGCGATCAGTGCCAGAAAGACCAAGGAAACGGTGTCGTGAGAAATTATTTTAGGTAGCTCTTCTGTAGCCTGGAGTCTTAGGGGAGATTTCTGTTAATAAATTAATGCTAAGCTCTAAATGATAAGCAGGAGTTGACCAGCCACAGAGATGGGGGGAAGCATCTATGAAAAGGCTCAGCCTTTGCTAAGGCCTTGAAGGGAGAGATCTTGGTATGTTCTAGAAACTGAAAGATAGGAGCTACCTAGTGAAGTAGCACTTTAAAAAAAAACCTATGTTTGTTATTAATGTAAACTGTACTTGTATTTCTCCCTCACTCATCCACTCACTCCACACATCGGGCACTTGCTGAGAGGGTGGGTCCTCGACTTAGATAGCCCTCTGGAATTCGTTTGGCTGCACAAATTTAGAGGGAGACATTGTGATCAAGCTTCATGGCTCAGCATATTAATGCAATGAGGTGTTTAAGGGTGACCCAGAGAAAGAATAATATCAACCTGATTGACCAGCTCATTACCAGAGGAAGCAGGTAGCCAGTGAGACTGGGGGAAAAAAAGAGGAAGAAATAGAGTAGTAGGAAAAACTTGAAAATCAGAGGCTAGAAGGGAGGAGAAGCCAAGGATTTCCCTCCTACAACAACTATATTTCCTCTGTGATTGCAGATCCTGGCAGACAGGCCCCTGGCCCCCCACCTCAGCCACGCTCCTATCAGAAAGCCCTGGGCCCAGGACTAGCTAGCACCCCCTGCCCTGAAACAGCTTCTTCCCACCTTCCGTCAGTCCTAAGGGAAGTTTTGGCTTCCTTCTATTGCTAATCTCTGGTTTTCCTAACTTCTTCTACCTCCCATCTATCCAAAATACAGTTCAGGGACCATTGCACAGACTTTCTCTGGGAACACTGAATCTCACCAGGTGGTGCACACCTGTAATCCAGCAACTCGAAAGCTGAGGTGGGAGAATCACAACTTCAAAGCCAGCCTCAGCAACTCAGCAAGGCCCTAAGCAATTTAGGGAGACCATGTCTCAAAATATAAAAAGGGTTGGGGATGTAGCTCAGTGGTTAAGTGAACCTCTGGGTTCCATCCCTGATACCAAAAAATTAAAAAAATTTAAAAAATGCTGAATCTCAGGCCCTACACCCAAACTACCAAATTTGAGTCTGTATTTAAAAATAAAAAAAAATAATCCCACGTGGGTGGGGGAGTAGCTCAGTGGTAAAGTATTGGCTAGCATGCATATGGGTTTAATCCCCATATTAAACCTGGGTTTAATCCCTAGCACCACAAGTAAAAATATCCCACGTGATTTGAATACACATTAAAGTTTGAAAATCAACGCCTGCTTTGTGTCTTCAGGAAGACCATGCCCCTAAGTAACGTGGCTTGGGTTAAGTTCCCTCTGTTTATCTGCGATTTCTTTTTCCCAGCAGAAGGCTGAGTTAATGTTCATGCCTTCACCTGTTTTTCGGTGCTTATCACCTATTCAACTGTGTTACAGTTTAACATTCCTGAATTTCAATTCCCCTCTCACTTGATTTCTTGGATCACATTTTTTTTTCCTTCAAAACTACAGATGTGTTGCTCTATTTTCTTAAATTCTTCACGATTACCAAAAAGATTTCTGATTTTTGTTCCTTTGTTGAGAATATGTTGGGTTTTTTTTTGTTTTTTTTGTTTTTTTTTTTTTTGTCCTGTGGTTTATTGCATGGATTTTTACAAAAACTTCGTTGTCCTCAAAAATTTAAAACTGTCACTTGGAATAAATACTAATGTCACCTGGAACATACCAAACCATATTAATCTCCAAATACTATCCTTTTCTCTCATAAGTTTTAATAAACTTACGTATTTATCTTTATTCTGTTTTAATTTTGCCTACAGAACACTTCCATTTTATAAGATCACGGTGCACATCCATGTGAATGTGAGTCCTGCTCTAGGTGTTGGCTCTGGGCTCCTCTTCCTCTCTCGCCATTTTAGGTGAATCCTTTTTCAGGAAGACCATGACATCTTTTTTAAACAGCAATTTTTAAAATTTTGTTTTAGTTGTACATGACAGTAGCTTGGCATATTATACATATATGGAATATCACTTCCCATTATTGTGATTGTACATGTTGTTGAGTTACCCCAGTCATGTATTCATATATGAACTTAGGAAAGTCATGTCCAATTAGTCTTTCTCATTCTCATCTCCCCTCCCTTCCCCAATTCACACCTGTCCAATCCAGTGAACCTCCACGCTCCCCATGCCTATTGTGAGTTCAGCATACGCATATCAGAACATTCAGCCTTTGATTTTGGGGGGACTGGCTTATTTCATTTAGCATAAGTGCCTCCAGTTTCATCCTCTGCCAGCAAATACATTATTTTATTCTTCTTTATGGCTGAGTAATATCCCATTATGTATATGTACCACATTTTCTTTATCCATTCATCTGTTGAAGGGCACTTAGGTTGGTTCCATAGTTTAGCTATTGTGAGTTGAGCTGTTCTGAACATTGATGTGGCTGTGTCACATCACACATCCTTTGAGTATGTGCTGAAGAGATGGGTAACTGGGTCAAATGGTGGTTCCAAGTTTTCTGAGGCATCTCCATAATGCTTTCCAGAATGGTTGCACCAATTTGCAGTCCCGCCAGCAACGTATGTGTGTGCCTTTTCCCCCCATCCTCACCAACATTTGTTACTTGTATTATTGATAATTGCCATTCTGACTGGAGTGAGATGAAACCTCAGTGTAGTTTTAATTTGCATTTCTCTAATTGCTAGTGATGTTGAACATTTTTCATGTATTTGTTGACCATTCGTATTTCATCTTCAGTGAAGTGTCTGTTCAGTTTCTTTGTCCATTTGTTGATTGGGTTACTTGGGTTTTTTGTTTGTTTGTTTTTGGTGTTAAGTTTTTTGAGTTTTTATATAACCTGGAGATTAATGCTTTATCTGAGATGCAGGTGGCAAAGATTTTCTCCCATTCTGTAGACTCTTCATGATCTTTTTCCCTTGCTGTGAAGTTTTTTAGTTTGATACCATCTCATTTATTGATTTTACTTTTTGTGCTTTCAGAGTCTTGTTGAGGAATTTGGTTCCTAAGCCGACATGATGGAGAATTGGGCCTACTTTTTCTTCTAGTATGCTCAGGATCTCTGATCTATGACTATGTCCTTGATCCACTGATTTTTTTTAATAGTTGTAGACTGACACAACACCTTTGCTTATTTTTATGTGGTGCCCGGGATTGAACCCAGTGCCTCATGCATGTTAGGCAAGCGCTCTACCACTGAGCCAAAACCCCAGCCCCCTTGATCCACTTTTGAGCTGAGTTTTGTGCAGGGTGAGAGAGAGGGATCTAATTTAATTTTATTACATATAGATTTCTGGCTTTCCCAGCACCAATTTGTTGAAAAGGCCATCTTTTCTCCAATGTATGTTTATGGTGCCTTTGTCTAGTATGAGATAACTGTATTTATGTGGGTTTGTCTCTGTGTCTTCTATTCTGAAGAATGGTCTTCAGGTCTGTTTTGGGTGCCAGTACCATTTCATTTTTTTTTTTTTTTTACTATAGCTCTGTAGTATAATTTAAGGTCTGATGCTGTGATGCCTCCTGCTACAATTTTGTTGCTTTGGCTATTCTGGGCCTCTTATTATTCCAAATGAATTTCATGGCTGCTTTTTGTATTTCTATGAAGATCATCATCAGAGCCTTAATAGGAATTGCATTACATCTATAGAGTGATTTTGGTAGTATTGCCATTTTGACAATATTAATTCTGCCTAGCCAAGAACATGGGAGATCTTTCCATCTTCTAAGGATCTTTCCATCTTCTAAGGATCTTTCCATCTTCTAGATTTCATTGTAGAAGTCTTTCACCTCTTTTGTTAAATTGATTCCCCAATATTTTATTTTCTTGAGGCTATTTCTCAATGGGGTAGTTTTCCTAATTTTTTTCTTTCAGTTGATTCATCACCTATGTATAGGAATGCAATGCATTTATGAGTGTTAATTTTATATCCTGCTACTTTGTTGAATTCATTTATGAGTTCTAGAAGTTTTTTTGGCAGTTTCTTACTGAAAACAACAAGCAAATGTCTTCAAAAGAGTTTGACTTTGTAGTGAGTATTTTTGAGAGTTACATTTTTCCCTGAGCCTAGACAATAATTTCCCATCTCTTTATGCCACAGTAATTTTTTATAGGGCACTCATTTACTGTTGACTTATCTTTGAACAGAACCCAATTTATGCCAATAAATAGAGGCCATGGGATCTCCTTGGTTTCTCTCCCTGCCCCCTTGGGTGCTAAAGTATTCTTTAAATTTTTGATTTATAGTTGGAGTGGATCTGTTCAGTCTAGGCCTGGGCTGGGCAGACAATCATCTCAGTTGACTGCACTGGGTTCCAGTTAACCTCCTCTTGCTATGTTTGGGTCAGATGCATTTAGTTCTCTTGTCTGATGGAGCATAAAAAGACTACATCCTTTACTCCTGCCTTTTCCTCCATCAATGCCCCTATCTGTTGTGCTTTCCTTGGAAACCTACTGTTTCTACCAGGATATCTTTCCTTAGCTAGCTACTCACTTCAGGATGTAATGCATCACATATCCTGAAAACTGCAGTTTCTGATTGTGTGCAAAGTAGAATTTATGAAAGTGAAAGGTGAAGACCACTTCTATCAAGCTCCAAAGATGTTCCCCTCCCATGCATGTAGGGATGTAGTTATATGATGTTTGTGGATATTTCTGATCAGTTTAAAGCCCTACTTTCCAAAAAGGGGTTGCATGCTTTCTAAAGAAGAATGTTACTGTTTAGTGAGCTCTTCTGCTGCTGGGACCAAAAGACCAGACAGTAAGAATTTTAGAGAAGGAAATGTTTATTTGGTGCTCATGGCTTCAGAAGCCTCTTTCCATAGACTTCTGACTCCATTGCTCTGGGCCCAAGGTGAGGCAGATCTGATATCATGGAGGAGAGGTGGGGAGGATAGCAGCTCAGGACATGGCAATCAGGAAGCAGAGAGAGTGTTACGTTCATCAGAGACAAAATGTATACCTGAAAGGCATGTCACCACCCTACTTGCCTACAGTTAATCCCCATCAGTAATGCACTGATTAGGCTAAGGTTCTCATATAATTAGGCTAAGGTTCTCAATAATTTCACCTCTGAACATTCGTGCATTGTCCCACACATACACTTTTGGGGAACACCGCATGTCTAAACCATAGTAGTCACCTAAAATGAGTAGATCTATGGAAGGGCCGGAAGAAATTCCCTGAAGTCTTTGGCATAGGATCTTCTCTCTAGCCTTCAGTGTGTGTATTTCTTTTTATTTAATTATTTTCAATTTTTAGTTGTAACTGGACACAATATCTTTATTTATTTTATTTTTAGGTGGTGCTGAGGATCGAACCCAGAGCCTCACGCACGCTAAGCGAGTGCTCTATGGCTGAGCCACCATCCCATCCCCTCCAGTGTGTGTATTTCATGGCTTCAAGGCTATGTTGATGAGAGGACCTCCAACAACACATAGGGTCCTGCTAATTATTGCCAGGGAGTATTTACTATGAACAGGCCCTGTGCATTAGTACTATGCCTATGTCACCTCATGTTGAATCCTCACAAATCTTTGCTGTAGGTGTTAGAAGCAACTTCCTGCCCTTAGGTTTCATGGGTCCATGTGGAATGAAGGCTCTCCATTGGAGTAAAGCTCTTAGTTTTTTGCTTACCTTCTCATTCTCCCTGGGAAGAGTCCCTCATCCCATTGGTTCCTTGGGAAGAGGAAACCAGCCGCACTTGGCTCAGCCACCTCTTGGACCATCCCTTGAGCTACCTGCCTAGAGAAAGAATGTGCTCTGGTCTGCTCACTAGGCTCCGTCAGACTTAGTTCCGAGAGCCCTACAGTTTCCACTTCTGCCTGTCCCTCCTGGGGATGGTTAATGCTGGGTGCATGATCAGGAAGCCCGTCATTTCTAAGCATGAAAGTTTTCTCTACTGTTTTAGTCATACTTAAGCTGACATTTTCATACCTATCAAACTTCTGCCCTCTCAATTAGTTCCAAACTAAATGGGAAGACGGCAAATTAAATGTTGATCCCTGAAAATCTTCAAAATAGAGTGAAGGTGAGCACTGAGATAACTCACTCAAGATCCCTCAGCTCCTGGGCAACACAGCATGGATTCTCACGAAGTTCTAACTAGAGAATGAGCATGTGACTGGGGGTGGAGGTCACGGTAACTTCACTTCCCACAACTGAGCTCACAAAGCCTCATCACATCTCTGAGAGCTGGAGCTGACACCATCAGAGGAAAGTCTGACCTTACCCTTCAAGAGGTTTCTGTGGGACCTCTTCCAGTTCTTCCGGCAGAGTTAGTGGCTCTGTCCTCAGTGCTCTTTTGTGCAGAGCGAAGATCTGTGTCCATGATTGATTTATGTGTTTATCTCTCTCATGTTTGCATCCAGCACAACATGGGTGGCAGTTCAATTTTCTTAAGTTATTATTCACTGGAATGCATAAATGAATACCAAACTCTCCAAAGCAACCACTTCAAGCAATGACATCTCTACTGATTCCAGGATAGAGACTGATGCTCTCCAGCAATGTTTAAATGAAAGAGCCTGTTTTTGTTCCATTTAGGTTTGGGGTTTGGGGATTTTTTTTTTCTTTTTGTCTTCCCTCAACCTGCTACCAGGGATTGAACCCCGTGATGCTTAATCCCTGAGCCACACAGCTCTTTTTATATTTTATTTAGAGAAAGGGTCTTGCTAAGTTTCTTAGGACCTCACTAAGTTGCTGAGGCTGGTTTTGAACTCACAAATCCTCCTGCCTTAGCCTCCCAAGTTTCTGAGATTACAGGTGTGTGCCACCACGCCCATGTAGGTATATTTTTGTGTGTGTTTTTGTTTTGTAAATAAATCCCTCCTACCCTTGTTTTTGGGGCTTGATGTAAGGTGTGCCCCAAAAGCTCATGTGTGAGACAACGCAAAAAGTTTTACAGAAGAAATGATTGGGTTATGGGAGCCTTAACCCAAGCAGTGAATTAATCACCTGATGGAATTAATTGAGTGGTAATTGAAGACAGGTGGGGTGTGGCTAGAGGAAGTGGGGCTTTGAGGCATAGCTTTGGGGTATATATTTGTACCTGGCAAGTGGAAATCTCTGTCTCTGCTATCTGATCGTCACGTGAGCCACTTCCCGTCACCACCATGTCCAGCCTCACCTTGAGCCCCGAGGAATGGAGTCTGCTGTCTATGGACTGAGACCTCTGAAACTGTGAGCCCTCAAATAACCTTTTCCTCCTCTAAAATTGTTCTGGTCAGCTTTTACTCACGGCAGTGAAAAGCTGACTAAAACACCTTGCTTTCAGAAGATGCCATCCTGGAAAGCATTTGATTGGCGACATACAAGTTGTCCATCCGCATTATTTGACTGCACTACTACACCTCATCTAACCTTACCCTAAAATGCTGCAGGACCCCCCCCCAAATAATTACAATGTTAATAAACATGGAAACAATAACAACCCGATGCCTACCATGTATCAAGCACCTGCCCTGTGCCAGACATGGTGATCAATGCTTTTACCCAGAAGAGAGGTAAACATCACCATTCCCCCTTTTCCAAATGAGAAAACCAAGGCTTGGTGAGCTGAAGACATTCACCCACCACCACCCACCAGTAAGTGACAGAGCAGGAGCTGAATCGGTGCTGCCTGGCTCCAGAGCTGGCTCTCTTTCCTTTATTCAGTGCCCTCTGGAACACATCACAGCTGTTGTGACGATTAGAAAAGATAATGGGTAGGAAAGTGCTTGGAAAACTCCACTGAGAACCAAGCATGTAAGAGATTATGAAGACTTGTGGAGAGCTTTGGCAGGGGCACTGTGATAATAGCCCTGGGGAGGGGGAACAAATTGATCTGGCTGGGGTTTAGGGATACTTCCTATTATGTAAGTGCTCTGAATTCAGTATTTCTGAAGTAGAGAAGTTGCAGCCCCTTTTTTCTTTGTGAAGTCAAGGCTGCATCTCTGGGAACAAAGACAGGAGAGGTTAGTTTGGCTTAAACCATTTTTGTTGTTGTTATTCTTTCAAGACAAACGAAAGAGTGAAGGATGAGTGGCAGTGTTATCCACTTGCTGTTGGGTCCTAGACATTGATTGATTCCGGACCCCACTCTGAGTAAGAGCAGTAACTTACAACACATGCTGAATATTTTCCCATTTAAGAAGCATTTTAAAAACACAATAGGCCTGCATGTTTATTCCCCGAAATATAGCACAACAGCATGCACAGATTGTTGCATATGTTCTGAATTTTTCACCAGACTCCAGGGGCAGAGGAAAGCCTTTGTACTCTCATTCGCCTAGCAAACAGTTATTGAATGATTTCTAAGTGGGAGGCATTGTACTAGGCACCAAGGAACAAGACCTGGTTCCTCTTGTTGAAAAACTAAGACTGCCATAGCAAAGACAGACCTATGAGCTAGTTTTTAAAAATATTATGATGTAACATAGTTGCAACAATAGCAATACACACAAGGCCAAGAAAATGGAATGAATGATAGTCGAAACAGAATGTGTCTCTAGCTGTAGACTCTCCTTCCAAGAAGAGATGTCTGAGCTAGTTTTTGGTGATCAATTAGAAATATTAAACCCAATTCATCTTAGGTACGCTGTTCTTTGCATATATAAATCTGGTGCTTGAAAACACACTAAAATGTTGTTTATTATTTTAATACCTAGAAACTAGAGAACACCATGTTGGTATTTGTACAGCACAAATAATAATAATAAGGTGTAGTTCTATTTAAGTTATCTAAACAGACTATATTTGAGAAAACAGGACATGCTCCAAAATAATAAATAAGTGAAT
Source organism: Ictidomys tridecemlineatus (assembly GCF_052094955.1). Classification (NCBI taxonomy): domain Eukaryota; kingdom Metazoa; phylum Chordata; class Mammalia; order Rodentia; family Sciuridae; genus Ictidomys; species Ictidomys tridecemlineatus. Next base: position 49,657,529 of record NC_135480.1, on the reverse strand, counting down.
AATGGGGAAAGCATTTAACCTTACACTGGCTATCAAAGTTGAAGCAGGCAAAATGTAAATCTGAATCAAATAGCACAGCATGGAGTCAATTACCTAAGCGTCCACTTAAGAATCTAGAAAAAAGGAGAACAAATTAGGTCCAAAATGTGTAGAAGGAAAGAAATAGTGTAACTATGAGCAGAAAACAATAACAATAAATATTAAGTAGAACAATAGGCAAAAATCACTGAAAGCAAAACCTACTTCTTTAAAATGATCAATAAAATTAATAAAACTCTAGCTAGACTTCTCAAAAATAAAAATGTAGACCAATTGGTAATATCAGGAATTAAAGAGGGAACATCACTATAGATACTTCAGCTATTAAAAGGATAATAAGGAAATATGAAAAACAATGTCAACAGCTGAGAAAACTTAGATAAAATGGAGAAGTTCCCTAAAAGAACATAACTTACCAAACTGACTCAAGAAGAAATAGAAACTCCGAATAGACCAATTTCCTATTAAATAAATTGAATTTATAATTAAACATCTTCACACAAAGATATTTCAGGGGTCAGTTGGATTCCCTGGTGGATTCCACATTCAATGTTCAAAATTTCAAGAAGATATAATACAAAACCTACCCAAGTTCTCTCAGAAAATAGAAGGTGAAGTCAGTATTCCCTGATAACAAAATCTTCCAATGACATTACAAGAAAACAAAACTATAGACCACTGTCCTTTATGAACATAGATACAAAATCCTTCAAAATCAAGTAGCAAATTTTATCCACAACTTTTTTAAAAGGAGAGTAAATCATAATCAAGTGGGGCTTATTTCTAGAATACAAGTTTGGCTTTCTATTGGTAAATCTATTGATTAATTTATTAGCAGGATATGGTACACTTCTGTAGATGTAGGAAAAGTATGACAATACTTAAACTCCATTTATGATTAAAAAGTGCTAAGTGAAGTCAGCCAATCCCCACAAAAACAAATGCCGAATGTTTTCTCTGATATAAGGAGGCTGACTCACAGTGGGGTAGGGAGGAGGAGCATAGGAGGAATAGACAAACTCTAGATAGGGCAGAGGGGTGGGAGGGAAAGGAAGGGGGCAGGGGATTAGCCAGGATGGTGGAATGTGATGGACATCATTATCCAAATACATGTATGAAGACAGGAATTGGGTATCACCATACTTTATATACAACTAGAGATATGAAAAATTGTGGCATATATATGTAATAAGAATTGTAATGCATTCTGCTGTCGTGTATTTAAAAAAAATAAAATCAATTAAAAAAACTCTCAGCAAATTAGGAGAAGGAACTTCTTTCATATGAAGGAGGAGGAGGAAAAGAGGAAGAGGAGGAAGGAGAAGGAGAAAAACAACATATTTAATGGTGAAAAACTGAATATGGGGGCTGGGGATGTGGCTCAAGGGGGCTGGGGATGTGGCTCAAGCGGTAGCACGCTTGCCTGGCATGCGTATGGCCCGGGTTCGATCCTCAGCACCACATACCAACAAAGATGTTGTGTCCGCCGAGAACTAAAAAATAAATATTATATTAAAATTCTCTCTCTCTTAAAAAAAAAAAAAAGAACAAATAAGTCAGGTTAACATGAATGCAGGACACAAGACCCCAACATACAAAAATCAATTATATTTGTATATATTAGCAATAAATATTTAGAAAAGGAACTAAAATATCATTTATAAAAATATTCAAAAGAGGAACTACTTAAGAATAAATTTAATATTGTTACTCTTCCCAAATTAATTTATATTTTTACTCAATCTCTTTCCAAATCTCAGACATTATTTTGGGTATGGATGTGCTTATTCCAAAATTAACAAAAGAACATAGGAGAGTCAAAGAAATTTGGAAAATAACTATGTTTGAGGACTTAGACTACCTGGTTTTAAGATTTTCTGTTAAGCACTGGTCTCAGTGGCACAAGCTTGTGATCCTACTCCTTGGGAGGCTCAGGCAAGAGGATTCTAAATTCATGGCCAACCTGGACAAGTTAGTAAAACCCTGTCTCAAATAAAACTAAAAGGACTGGGGATGTGGCTCAGTGGTAGAACATGCGTCTAACATGTTCCCAAGCATCAGAACAACTGCATATTCCCTTGGAAATCTATGACCTCAGCCCTTACCTCAAACATACACAAAAATTAACTCCAAAATTGTCAGGGCTGTAACAAAGAGGTTAAAAATGATTAAACTTCTAGACACGAGAAAAATCTTTGCAAACTTGGAATCATCAACGTCTTTGATGATCCTCTCCTTCCCCCACAAAAGATATTAAGCACAAAAGAATAAAATTAATAAAATGCACTTACTCAAAACTAGAAACCTCTGCTCTTTAAAAGACATGGTTCTTAAACAGGAAGGCAAATTTCAAATGTGTATAATGTACAGATGCACAAGTATTCGTGTGCATATACATTTAGATATATCTATGTAGAATTTTTATACACAGACACATACACATTCATCTGACAAGGAATAGAAAAAACTCCTAAAAATCATTCAGAAAAAAATTTAAATGGCCCACTTTTTTTAAAGGAGTAAAATAGTCACTTCACAAAAAGAAGATATACGTGTAGCCAATAAACACGTGAAAATCATGCTCGACATCACTAATGTTCAGGGGAACACAAAGTAAGATCAGAGTGAGAAATCACTACATATAAACTAAAACTTATGTGTTAAGGCTAAAGCTTAAAACACCAATGATACTAAGTGTTGTCAAGGATGTAGAGCAACTGCAAGTCCACCAGCACCAGTAGGAATACAGGATAGTATCACTTAGAAAAACAATGGAGCACAGGGTTGGGGTTTGGCTCCGTGGTAGAGCGCTCACCTAGCATGCATGAGGCACTGGGTTCGAGCCTCAGCACCTCATAAAAATAAAATATATTGTGTCCACCTGAAACTAAAAAATAAATATTAAAAAAAATGAGTGGGGCAGTTTCTCAAAATGTTACACTTTGCATAAAAAAATACAGATTCTATTATAGAATATAAAAACATTTAAAAGATAAATAAAAGCATATGTGTAAACAAAGTATACAAAAACGTTCACAACAGGATTTTTCACAACAGTTCAAAACTGGAAACCACAAAAATGTCCTCCCAAAGGAGTAATGAAAGAATAAGCAAATTATTGGGGCTGGGGATGTGGCTCAAGCGGTAGCGCGCTCGCCTGGCATGCATGTGGCCCGGGTTCGATCCTCAGCACCACATACAAACGAAGATGTTGTGTTCGCCGAAAACTAAAAAAATAAATAAATATTAAAAAATTCTCTCTCTCTCTCTCTCTCTCTCTCTCTCTCTCAAAAAAAAGGATAAGCAAATTATTGTATATGGACATGAAGGAATACTACTGAGAAATAAGAAGGAACAAACCCACGGACATATGCATCAATGTGGACAAATTGCAAAAGATCATACCAAAGAGCCTAGGCTCAAAGTGTACATGTGGTATTATTTCATTTATATGAAATTCTAGAAAAGCGAAAATTAAATAATGAAAAGCAGGTCAGCAGTTACCTGATTTGGGGGGTTGGAGGAATGTGGGGAAGTGACCACCCAGAGGCACAAGGGGAATTTTTAGGGTAATGGAAATATTTTGTATTTTGATTTCAGTACTGATGGCAAGAATCTAAATTCACACGGCACACTTAAAATGGGTACCTTTTACTGTAAGTTAGTATTATGTAACCATAAATGACTTAAAAAGAAAGACTGAAAACGAGGAGAAAGGATAATCACAGGAAGTAGATGATAGATGCGCAGTCAGACACACCAGGTTCAAATCTCAGCTCTCCTATCTCAGCAATGCAACCTCCGTCAGATCACTTCATCTCCCAGATCCTTAGTTTTCCCTTCTGTATACTAAGAATTTGCCTACCTTGGAATGAACTTATATATATACATATATATGTATGTATGTGTGTGTACACACACACACACACACACACACACACAAACACACTCAGAATATGATACTTAGTTTGGCTCCAGTAATGTCACTTCTCTCTATTTAACTTCATCAAAGAGATGAAAGACACAGAATGTTGTGGTACTTCTTGGAGATGGGTAGCCAGTCCTTTGGACCCAAACAGTCCAGAAGTAATTATGGCCCCGAGTTACAGATCAGCCCAGCAGACACTACTTTCTTCCCTGGATAATAAGACAAAACACAGGAAGCTGTGGCTTGGCAGTGGTTCTCAGATAAAAGGCAGGCTTGTAGAACAAACCATAAAGAAAGAGGCAGGGAGGGACAGAGGGAGACGGGTAAGAATTAGGGAAAGGAGATACAAGCAGAATTGTGGACCATGAGGCCTTTGCCTTCTGCTGTGACTCCAAGCTTTCTCTTCGGTTCTGTGATTGAAGGTGTCTGTAGGTAACAAACAGTTGCTGTGTTCAGTCCGGGGTAGCCTGGTGGAAAGAAAACAGGCTTTGAAGTTCTCAGAAGTAGGGAGCTTCCATGCCAGCGTGCATGTGATCCTTGGCAGGAGAGGCAGGATCTCTGAATTACAGTCTCCTTATCCCTCAGACAGGGAAAATGAAAGAATCTAGCTCACAGGGTGTACTGGCTCTTACAGGGCATACGCGTCCTCTGACATCTATTAGGGACAGGGTTCTGAAAGACTGGCATCTGGGTGACCAACATAGGTACAGGCTGCACAGAGCTCAGGAGCAGTCTCCAGGGACAGGTCCAGATGGGACAAGAATGTTCTCAGTCAAGTCGGATAAGTACTGTGGCACTATGACCCACCCCCAAAGGGGATGCGGGTGAGCTACTTCACACTGAGCAGGGTCCTTAAAGGCCTTGACTTCTGCCCTGTTCCTTAAGCCATTTTCCTCCTGGAAGGCCTCAGCTCTGTCCCCTACCCGTTTATCCTCTTGGCCCCAGAATCTCCCAGAGCAGAATGAGTGCGTTCTCCCCCTGGGGAAGGATTGCGTCAGAATCTGGGTACATTCTGTGAAGTGTTTGTTCTGCTTGGGCTTAGTCAATACAAACAGCTGCCACCCCGTGTCTTGACCCCTCTTCCCCATGGGCACCAAGGCTTCCTGTCCCAGTTGGCACCGGGTGCCTTTCCCCAGTAGCCACTAGGGGGAGCCTGGGCAGGAAGCTCTGGGAAACCAGGTGGCTGTGGTAGGAAATCCAGACATGGAGTTAGGTCAATGCCTGTGAGGATCTTGTTCTAAATAGACCAGGACTGAGAGACTGTTTGAGAAAGGAAAATCATCCAACCCCGAAGGAAAAAGGAAGATCACATCTCCGCTTTACCTTCATTGGGCCTGCTGTGAATGTCCTCTGAACAGTCGAGGCTGTGTAGTGTCATGAGACACTCAGAAGTCCTGAGTTCAAGACTGTTCTAGACTTCTCTGGTCGTGTGAATTTGGGACATGCCTGAATGAATGAGCAAAGGCTCAGGAAAATAACATCTGTTACCACTGTCTCTTATCATGCGTCATGCTGCACCAGATGAGCACATTTAATCCTCACGACAACTATAGGAAGTGCTTGTTATGCCCATTTTATAGATTCAAAAACTGAGGCATGAGAAATAACTTCCTGAGAGATTTAATCTAGTACAGTTGTTGAGATCTTTCTGACTCTGGATCATGCTGAGACCCTCTTCCCTCTCCAGGAGACTGTCTCCCTTTCCAAATGAACCTTAATAATAGCAGGGCTTTAATTTGGAAAGCAGTATGGAGATTCCTGGGAAAGCTGGGAATGAAACCACCATTTGACCCTGCTATCGCCCTTCTCGGACTATTCCCTGAAGACCTTAAAAGAGCATGCTACAGGGATACTGCCACATCGATGTTCATAGCAGCACAATTCACAATAGCAAGACTGTGGAACCAACCCAGATGCCCTTCAATAGATGAATGGATAAAAAAATGTGGCATTTATACACAATGGAGTATTACTCAGCACGAAAAAATGACAAAATCATGGCATTTGCAGGGAAATGGATGGCACTAGAGCAGACTATGCTTAGTGAAGCTAGCCAATCCCTAAAAAACAAATACCAAATGTCTTCTTTGATATAATGAGAGCAACTATGAACAGAGCAGGGAGGAAGAGCAGGAAGAAAAGATTAACATTAAACAGAGACATGAGATGGGAGGGAAAGGGAGAGAAAAGGGAAATTGCATGGAAATGAAGGGAGAACCTCATTGCTATACAAAATTACATATAAGAGGTTGTGAGGGGAATGGGAAAATAAACAAGGAGAGAAATGAATTACAGTAGATGGGGTAGAGAGAAAAGATGTGAGGGAAGGGGAGGGGGGATAGTAGGGGATAGGAAAGGTAGCAGAATACAACAGTTACTAATAGGGCATTATGTAAAATTGTGGATGTGTAACTGACGTGATTCTGCAATCTGCATTTGGGGTAAAATTGGGAGTTCATAACCCACTTCAATCTAATGTATGAAATATGATATGTCAAGAGCTTTGTAATGTTGTGAACAACCAATAAAAAAATAATAGCAGGGCTTTATTTGAGGGTTTTATATTCAAACTTTCTTGCTATGTGTGTTTCAGGGTCCACCATGGACTGAATATTGGCATCCCACCAAAATTCATATGTTCAAATCCTAATTCTACTGTGATGACATGCGGAAGTAGAGTTTCGGGGAGGTGATGAGGTCATGAGTATGGGTGTCCTCAAGAAGAGAATTTGTGCCCTGATAAAAGGGACCTCAGAGAGCGTTGTCACCTTCTTCCATGTAAGGATTCAACAGGACAACAGCAGCCTGCAACCCATAAGGGACCTCACCATGCTGAGAATTCCAGCCTCCAAAACTGTGAGTGATAAATGTCTGGCGTTTGTAAGTTGCCCAGTCTATGGTACTTTGTTATAATAGCCCAAACTAAGACAGGATCCACAGGTCACCTTTGCAGAGGGCTGAGATATGGTACATAAGAAAGAGACACCAGGAGAGGGCTTGAGGCCAGACCACGATCCTGAGCATCACAAGAGAACATCCTGGGAGCACCCAGGCAGGGCAGCTGCTCACTCTTCTGCCTCTCTGCTTTCTCCTGTCACCTGACACTAGCACCGGGATATATGGGACATCCCCTATGTCCTTGGCGGCCATTCTTCTACCCTGGAGCAGAGGTTCCCAGTTCTTCAAATACAGAGTTCCTGAAACAGTCTGCTCACCTGGGCTCAGCCATACAGGCTCCAAGTAGCCCCCGGATGGATTTGTTCTTTGGAAATCCGCTGCTGCTCCCCAACAGCTGGCCCTCCCATCTACTCATCCTCTTCCTCTGTTCCCCTCATCTCCACCCACCCCAGGTGATGTATGGATGAAAGCAGAAACTTGAAACAACTGAAATGTCCGTCCACGGAGGAACTGATTCAGTAAGTCATGCTCTATCCTCGAGATGTTAGATAGCCACCTAAAATTCCACTTCAGTTGAAATGCGTATTACTCAAAATACCTACAGCCAAAATATGGGATCATTGGTTCATGTGAGTGAATGTTCCAAGAATATACACCTTCAGGTCCAGGAAGATCCAGGTTTCAAACAATGTTTTTAGGATCCTGCCTTTTGTCATCTTATGTATCTACTTTCTTTGTATCAACTTAATTCTCAGGCAGCAAAGATGGATGTCATGTTTGGATGTGTTTTTTTCCACAAAGTTTCATGTGTTGGGAACTAGGGTCCCAGAGTGATGGTATTGAGAGGTATTCAGGACCTTTAGGAAATGGGTATAGTGGGAGATTCTTAGGTCATTGGGCTTGTACCCTTGGAAGCAACTGTAGGACTCCAATCTTAGTGGCTTCCTGTTTGGAGATGTGATTTCCTCCTCACGCATGTTTCCACCAGTGCCATCTGCCATAAGGTGATGTGGCCAAGGGGGGATGCTTTCCAGATCCTGAGTCATGCTGCTTGGACTTTCAATCTCCCAAACTGTGAGCTATATAAATCTCTTTTATTTATAAAGTTAACCTGCCTCGGTTATTTTGTTATAGTAACGAGGAAAGGACTAAAACAGTAGCCATTTACATCTCTGGGCTTTAATCTCATAAAATTTACCACTCCCCAGAATCCTGTGAGTGCCCATTTTTGGACCAATCTCTGTGACTCAAATCAAGCCCTATTTTAATCAAGGAACTAATATAACTCAAAGTCTTGACCACTACACTGCTAAGAGAAAACATGAGAATGTCGTCAGAGCCTTAGGATAGGCAGAACTCTCTTATCTAAGACACACAAAAAAGCACTAATCATAAGAGGAAAAAAATTATAAATTGGGCTTAAAGTTAAAAACTATTCAATAGACCACTTATAAATGAAAAGAGGAGACCTACAGAGAAAACAAAAGACATCTCTCACACTATAAAATAGTTCTTCCACTGTTTTAAAAAAATGACACGAGTCTATGTATACCAATATGAAAAAATTTTTAGAGAGAAGAATTTACTTCTGTTTTATTCTCTACTATCTAAAATAATGCCCTTGCCATGTGGGGTGGTGCACACCTGTAATCCCAGCAACTGAGAGGCTCAGACAGGAGGATTGTGGATCCAAGGCCAGCCTGGGCAACTTAGCAAGACCCTGTCTCAAAATAAAAACTGAAAAGGACAGGGATGTAGCTCAGTGGTAAATCATGCCTAGGTTCAATCCACAGTACTGCTAAATAACTTAAATAGTGCACCACAAATATTTACTGAATCATAAATATATAATTGAATTTAGAAGTATAGACATTTTATATGATTAGTATTACATTTTATATAAATATTATACAAATTATATGTATCATAATTTACATATATACATAATTTTTTGTGGACAGTGCTAGGGATTAAACCTAGAGCCTCACAAATACTAGTCAAGTGCTGTAACACTGGGGGTATAGTTATACCCTCAAACCTTCAAAATATATTATTAAAAAGAATGCTATAAGACTGGGGATGTGGCTCAAGCAGCAGCGTGCTCGCCTGGCATGCGTGCGACCTGGGTTCGATCCTCAGCACCACATACAAACAAAGATGTTGTGTCCTCCAAGAACTAAAAAATAAATAGATAAATAAAGATATTTTTTAAAAATTAAAAAATAAAAAAAGAATGCTATATACAGATTTTTTTTAAGTAAAAGGCTTTTGTACACAAGTATAAAGTAAAAATCCATCTTTTGAGAAAGATGGACTTTTACTTTATACTCCTTATATTTACGTAGAAACTGAATTTTATACTAAAATAAATTTAAAATATAAAAATAATCAAAATCGGGCTGGGGTGGTGGCTCAGTGGTAGAGCATTTTCCTGGCATGTGTAAGGCACTGGGTTCGATTCTCAGCACCACATATAAATAAATGAATAAAATAAATGTCCATCAATGTCTAAAAATATTAAAAAAAATAATAATAATCAGAATCATCAGGATATCTGAAGCCCTCAGACCACACCATGGGTGGCATAGAGTAGCCACATCTAGAGGTTCTAGGAATTTCTCCAGACCCTGCCTCCTAACCCCCTTCAACATTCACTCACGATTGATTTTTAAAATTTTAGTCCAATGTGTGCACAACTGAGCTGCTTTAATGTGACAAATTGACGACCTCACTTTAAAGTGGCCTTTCCCGCCAAGATGCTGTATCACTGGTCATTCCTCACTCCACCATTCCATCTCCTGAATAGATGATGCTCCAACCTGCCATGGATCTAGCTCCCTGGACATTATCTCCCACTACAGGAAGGTCTCCAGCAGACCAAGTGCAAAATTAACCTGACCCTCCCGCCGGGCTGAAAGCTTGCAAGATGCCTTGAAATCACTGGGATTGTGAGAGATATAAGAGCAGGAGGAAAACTACCATGTGTTGAACATTTTGCTGTTATGACCAAGTATGAATACAGAAGACTCCTTCATTATTCCCATTTGAAATAAAGAAAAGAAATGGAACCACCAAGTTTGAATAACACATCACATGGCTAGTGAGTGGATCGGGCAAGTCTCTATGATTACAAAGTTCACTCTGTCTGGTTTCACTACACAAAGCTCCCCTCAGGAGCAGATAAAAGGATCTTAGTTATTCCCAAATGTCTCAGGTAAATTTGGAACTAATAGAATCCTTCAAAAATGAAGAAAGTCTCTACTCTGATCTTGTTCCTGGGTACCATATAGATGATGATGCTTTGAGAAGTCTCAGTTATTAATCATCCCTGAGCAAAATGGACATCCCATCATCTGAACTGTGTGCCAAGTTGGCCTTCTGAAAACTTTTAAGTTCCTCAAGATAAACTGATTACTTCCCCACTCACCCAAATCAAGAGGAGTGGGGTTCTCTGGAAATATAAAGATGTCAGAACTTTCAAAAGTGCTTCAAGTGCCAGGCGTGGTGGTACACATCTGTAATCCCAGCAGGTTGGGAGGCTGAGACAGGAGGATTGCAGGTTCAAAGCCAGCCTTAGCAATGGCGAGGCACTAAGCAACTCAAGGAGACCCTGTCTCTAAATCAAGTACAAAATAGGGCTGGGGATGTGCCTCAGTGGTTGAGTATCCTTGTGTTCAATCCCCAGTAGGCCCCCACCTCCTGCAAAAAATAGTACTTCAAGTAAAACAATTAAGAAGTAAGGGTGTGCCTTATGAAGACCATGTCCATAATTTCTTCCCATGCAATATTCTCTTGGAAAAATATATGCACCTCAGAGCAAAAGTGTCACCTCTAAATACCCTGTGACTAGGTTCCCTAATCACAGTTAATTGGACCAGAGATGGTCACCAGAAATTGAGCTGATCAACTCTGACCCCTACTTGAGATGATGTAAATTCAGGGAGCAACTCAAGGTCAAACATTGGCCTCAATATTGAAGAAAAAAGAGACAAGTTATCACCCTGAATAGTGAGTTCTCCCAGGACACTGGCAGCTAAGAGAATAATCCTGCTCAAGAGAAAATAACTGCATATACTGACATTTTGATATTCCTCCTCCCTAGAAAATATCAAAGTTAGTCCTGATCAGTGAAACCACTAACAACTTCTTCTCTCACCCCTCTTCCCTACACACACACACACACACACACACACACACACACACACACACATACACACACACAGGGTTTAACAGACATTTGAAGAAAGACTTTTAGCAACAGAGTAATACCCAAAAAAATGAAGAAAAAGAACAGAAACAGAGAGAGAAGAGAAAGAGGGGAAATAAATTAGAAACAATTCAAGAAATGAACAAGCTTAAAATTTATAATACACACAAGAAAATTCCAGATAAGGTCACTGAATAATACAGGACTCAATAATGCAACAATTTTTCTACTGAAAACACCTACAAAGTTTGAATTTTTTAAAAAAGTTTTAAAATTGACTTAAGAGTGATGGAGAGCCCAAAAATCAGTTAAGAATTGGTGGTCCAACATACATAAAAAGATAGAAGTAGCATGAAATTTGGAATCCTATTTAATTCAAGACAATTAACAATTCCAGAAGAAGTTTAGTGGCCTTTTGGTAAGCCTAGGGACAAAAAGGGATGTCCAGGGCCTGTTAAGAGACAAGCTGATCCACTTCCTATTCATTAAGTTAGGATTCTAAAGAACTACAATCTAGAAGTACAGATAAATCAGAAGGCAATTCAACTGCAAAAATGAAAGTCAAGCTTCACATCATCTCATATGCTGAATTCGACTAAGGTTATCCCAGATTGCCAGTGGCTCTATAAATTTTGCAGAAGAAAGCAAAACTCCTCTCTAGAGGAAAAAAACAATTATCATATCCTCACAAAAATTTAAACATAATTTTTAAACAAAGTCTGACACAAAATTTAAGACAATTATGCATGCCATGAGGTAAGGCAACATAAATAAGAAACCCAAAATAAACTACGTAGAAAAAGACTCACAGAGATCACATATTTAGACAGCCTTTCAAATAATTTGGATTCACAATACACAAGATTAAGATTGAAGTAAAAATATAAACCATGGTAGGACTGTAGGATTTTGACTGCATTTATGAGGAACTCTTTTTTATCAAACCAACCTTTTGCCAAAACACCTAGGAAATATGGTGCTTTAAATTTTTCAAAACATTGTTGAAGACAATGGAGAGCTCCCAACTTGGCCAAGATGTGAAGAGATATGAGCCAAAAACAGTTAATTGTATAATTGGTCATGCATTTTCCCTTTGAATTTGCTGATGGATAAATAGATGCAACAACACAAAGCAGAAAACACTGGATTAAGGAGTATGAGATTAAGTAGAGCCTTTTGCTATCCCAAATACTAAAACAAATTATATTTTAACATTTGCCAGATTGTCAACAATTTTTTAATAAGTACTTCTAAGAAACTATACCTTAGAAATAAGAGCAAATCAGGAATACACAAATCCTCAAAAGTTTAAGACATATCTTGAAATAAGCTCAATTCCCAAATTAAAGATTAGAGGCATCTGAAAAAAGGATTGGTGAACTGGAAGCTAGGTCAGTAAAATTCACACTAATACAAGAAGAGAAAAGAAAGGGCCAAATAATATGGAAAAATATGAGATTAATAGAGTACCAAAAAAAAGTTTAATGTATGCATAATTAGAACTCCAGAAAGAGAGGGAATGAAGAAAGACTCTTACCAGTGCATTTTGCTGATCTGAAAATATAATTGAGTATAATTTGTTTCCATAAATTTTTTGCTCTTCTATAACTTGGATGTGAAATACAATGTTATGAAATGTTAATTATTTTATTGAGGTCAAGAAGTGTTTCCTTAAAACAACAGTTGTAATGTTTAACATACATTGATACTTTTTCTCCTAGTATAGTTAATAAAATCATAGATTAAAAATATATTAGAACTAAACATAAAATTATGATTTTTAAAAAGTAAATATTAAGTCTTCAAAATTGACAAAAAAAGAGGGAATGGAGGAAAAGTAATACTACAGAAAACAATAGCTATAATTTTTTATTTTTTGTAAAACTGACTAAAAAAATTACAAGATCAATAAGTATCATGAATACTAAGAGAGGATAAAGGGGGAAAAAGTAAAATCCACACATATTACATTAAAAGTACTGAACGACAAAATCATAAAGAAGAATTTGAAAGCAATCAGGGTCAGAAAAGTGAGAAGACCTGATCCAATAAAACCCTGCAACAAATTAGACTTACAGCTGACTTCTCAGTTGAAGTTATGAAAGCAAAAAGTCAATGGAATGACATGTTCAAAGTGTCAAAGAAAATTAAGTTTCCGTAGAAATAGAAAACGAGAGAATTCTTGTCAGCAAAATAATGTAAATCAATATTGCTAAAAACAATAGGGAAAAAAGTAATGAAGTCAAAAGCTGATTAATCCAAAGGTCTCAATATAATTGATAAGTCTCTGGCCAGACTCATCAAGAAAAAAATGAGGATACATTTCATGCTTGCATAATTATGTCAAAATGGATTCGACTGTCATGTATAACTAAAAAGAACCAATAAAAAAATGAGAAACATAGTGGGATGTGGATATGACTACAGATCCTTCAGACTTAACAGGATAATAAGAATACTATAAACAACTTTATGCTGATATATTTGATAATATAGATAAAATAAGTTCCTGAAAATTGTGAACTGTCCCAATAATACAAGAAATAAATGACACAAAAATCCTATATCTATCAAAGATATTGACTATGTAGTTTAAAAAAAAATAGAGCCCCATAAAGAAAACTCCAGTCCTGAGAGCATTACTAGTGAATAATATTTTAGGAAGAAGTAATAATATCAATTCTGCACAAAATATTACAGAATATAGAAGAGGAGGGATACTTTACAACTCATGCTGTAAAGCCAGAATTTTTCCTGATTCTGGAACAAGAAAAACATATACAAGAAAATTGTACTGCAATTTCCCTCATGAATATAGACACAAAAATTTTCAACAAAATAATCATTCTCTAAAGGCAACATATTGTATAATTTCATTTATGGACATCTAGAAAAGGCAAACCCTAGAGGAATAAATCAAATCAGTAATCCCTGGGTACTAGGTAGGAGAAGAGGATTAATTTAAAAAGGGCCCAGAGAACTTATGATGATGAAAAAGTTATCTATATTACAGTAGAATTTACATGACTATATATTTGTCATATATTGTTGAACTGTACCCCTAAAAAGGGGAGATTTTTAAAGCAGCACTTAAAAAACTTTAAAATATATACCAGTTAGAAGTATCACTCAAATTGGTCATTTTTCACTCACTTCCCCCTACTTTCTAGAGAGCTACATCCACTGCAGTGAGGGCTTTTGTTGATAATGAATGGAGAAAGTATTTAAGAAAAATGTATTGACTTTAATAACCTTGTTCTGTTTGTAAATTTTAAAATTACAAGCACTGCATATCAAAACTTTGACTTTTGCACATGTCCATTAGTGATTTTGGGAAATGATAAGTGAGCACATACTAAATTTAGTGGACACTGGATAAGTCAGTTTTCTCTGAAGGCTTTTGTCTCATCTGTGATCTGCAGAGCATGACAGTATAACTAGTTCTACTCTTTGGCTGATGTCCAGGATGTAGCTGGCTCACTCAGTGATTCCCTCAAGTGAGGTGTGTATTTTTTTTTAAAGAGAGAGAGAGAGAGAGATAGAATTTTAATATTTATTTTTTAGTTTTCGGTGGACACAAATCTTTGTTTGTATGTGGTCCTGAGGATCAAACCCGGGCCGCACGTGTGACAGGCGAGCGCGATACCGCTTGAACCACATCCCCAGCTCAATGAGGTGTGTATTTAACATCACTATCTCTATCTACACAAATGGCCTTGGGACCTCACTCTATTGTGATTTAGCAAACAATACAGCCAGCAATCTGAAACAGTTGCCTATATAAGTAATAATGCCACTGGACTGCATCTTTCTATGTGACACCTAAAATTAGTACTTCTTTCTGTTATGATTAAAATAAATAAGTAATCTTTATTGATTGCAAGAAGAAGTGCCTGACATTAATACATGATTACTTTCAAACTAAATTGAATACAGTATTATCCAGAATTGATTATTCTATTAAAGTGACTTTAGTCCATGAGATAGAAAGAAATACTGTCATAGACAATATCCAATAAACCAATAACCAAACTGTACTAATGCATTAAACATAACTAGCCTTGATTATTTTTCAAATGTATTTAAAGGCAAGGCTAACTCATCACCTGGGAAGATGCTGCTGTGATTGCTAAGAGCAGCTCTAAGTCACCCTGTATATGAGGCAGACAGAAGCCCAAAATGAAACACACTGTTCAAGAACAAGGCTGAGGTAGTGATCATCTTCTTGTTTGTTCCGTTTCCACTCGTTCAGGTCTTTGTCACCAAACATAGATTCCTTCTTCTAGGCTGTGCCTCCAGCCATCTGTGCTACATGCCACAAACAAAACTAGATCCATCCTTTACCAACCTGAAATTCCTTGCCTCGGGATGGGTTAGATTAGGTTGAGGCAGCAAATATCTCCAGGTCTTAGTGGCTTAACATAAAAAAAAAAAAAAAGAAAAAACGATTTCTTGTTTATGCTATATGTTCAATTCTGGTTACCACTGAGGCTGTATTATTTGTAAGTACTCAGACCTGGATGGAGAAAGGCTTTAATGGGTCATGGTCCCCACAACCAAAAGAAGGAACAGGGCAAACCCACAATGAAATTTTAATCTGCCTAAAAATGCCCTCCATGGTGGCTACACACGATGCTTGGGCCAGGGCAGATCACATGGCCGTTCCCAACTTCCTACCACGTGCCTACAGAGAGAAACGGGATATTTGTGGACAGTTCAAATAGCTCTTACCTCTATAATAGAATTCATCTTCCTTATTATTGTTCTGTTTTGCAGTACTGGGGAGCAAACCCAGGGCTGCACACACGCTAGGCAAGTGCTCTACCACTAAGCCACACCCCCAATATATAGTAGGAGAATTTAAATAGAAGAGATATTTAACCTTATGAGGACTTAATATTTTTAAACTTTCGATTAAAATAAATTAATTCAGCACATCAATTTTTTTTTTTTTTTGGTTTGGTTGCGAAACAGGGTCTCACTCTAATGCCAGGCTGGCCTTGAACTTGCAATCTTCTTGCCTCATAACCGAAATTATAGGCATATACCACCATACATGGATTCCTTAGTTTTTTAAATATATTAATTTGGCAAGGAGTCTATACAAGTAATTTTCTGTCATTTTGATTTTCCCTATGGAAAATTTAAAATTTCTCTTTTTAGTAGTTTTTGCATTAGCCATATATTCCTTTTGCTTAGTAGTAAATATCATGTATGTGAAAGGGTTTTTTTTTCCTATTAATTGTATTCCACTAAATGTCTTATTTTATTCTTAACTTCTTGTGATGACAAAAAAGTATGTATTTTCAAATATGTTCACAGTACAAAATTATATACATAATTTCATCTTTAATAACTCAAATTATATATAGAAGATAGTAGAGAGAGTAGAGAAATAGTTAGAGTGTTATGCCTTTTAATTCACATTTCTGCACCTTTAAAAATTTCCATCAGCCTCCCATTCAGATCCAAACCCTAATCTTGGGAAAAGATGACTAGCTATTTACCAAAATTTTAGAAACTTCCCCTTCCTGCTTCCATAGTGTGGAGTTGTCACTGGGAAACAGCTGCAGTATGAAGCCCATACTACCTGCCAGGTAGAGGTGAGTGGTTGACAAATATGAACGTTATCTAGTGGGCTTACCAATGCTGTAGTTAAGTTCTATTATTGCCTACGTTTTACAGATGGGGAAACCCAGTGTCAGAGCAGCGGAATAATAAAGAGGAACAAAGCAAATAAGTGGCAGAGATGGGATTCCTGCCCAGAAAGTCTAATTTCATGTTCTAAACTCTTAGTTTATGTTATGCTTCTTCTTGGGCCAGGGCACTAGAAAATGGGGGCAGGGAGGGTCTCCACACTCTTGTATCTACTCTGTGGCCCCAGGGAACAGCAGAGCCTCACAAGTATAAGAGATTGGGTTTGTGATGAGAGGTAGAGAAGCAAGCTGTCCACTGGCTATGAAATCTCACATGGAACTGCCACAAGAATGAAATGTAACTTCTGTTGAGCCAGGCACTGAAGTGTGGGGGTTGTTTGTTACAGCATCTAGTGTTTCTCCCTGCTAATGCCCATGGTACCCAAGACCCACCATAATTTTTCTTGGTCTAGGGTCAGTCCTGGATTCTAGCCACTCTGAAATCTATGACTTATTTGCTAACCTTAAGCAAGCACTTCCTCCCTCGAGGCTCAGGTAGAACGTGAGGGGTTAGATGAGACGGACAATTTGTGACCTGAATCCCTCAGGTCACTCTTATCTTGAATGTGTTGAACCTTCTTAAAAATCAAAACTCCATGGACAAAGAAAGTGGGGAAATTCTAGATGATACATCTTGCTTTGGAGACTCATAATGCATGTTCATTTAACAAATGCTTCCATGAGAACTTTAACAGTGTTCACCAGATGAATTTGACCACAGGACCACTTTTCATATTTAATTGGAGTTTTCCTCAATCTGATAGAGGACATTTGTGAAAACCCCACAGCCAACATCATACTTAATAGTGAAAAAGAGCTCTGCCCCCAAGGTCAAGAATAAGAACAGGATATCCATCTCACCACTCTTATCAGCACTGTAGTGAAGAATCTAGTGAAGGCAGCAGGTAGGAAAAAGTGATGAAAGTCATCAGACTGAAGAGAACAAAGTAAAATTATCTGTATTTGTAAATGGAATACTTAGGAATAAATTTTTAAAAAGAATGGAACCAACTTAGGTGTCCCTCAATAGATGAATGGATAAAGAAAATATGGTATATATATACTCAATGGAATATTACTCAAAAGAAGAGTGAAATTATGGCATTTTCCAGTAAATAGTTGGAGTTGGGGAATATCATGCTAAGTGAAATCAGCCAATCCCACAAAACCAAAAGACGAATGTTTTCTCTAATATGCGGACGCTAATTCACAATAAGGCAGGGGACACTAGGGAAGAATAGCGTTACCTTAGATTAGGTAGAAGGAAGTGATGGGAGGGAAGGGAGGGAATGTGGGGATAGGAAAGATAGTAGAATGAAACAGACATTATTACTGTATGTATATATGTGATTACATGACCAATTAGATTCTGCAACATGTACACTCAGAAAAATGAAATTATATCCCATCTATGTATGATATATCAAAGGGCATAAATGCATACTACTGTCATAAGTAATTAAAACAAATCTTAAAAAAATTTAAATCCCCCCCGCAAATAAAAAGAAGACTTGTACACTGAAAAACTACAAAACATAATTGAAGAAAATAAAAGAGGAGATAAAGAAACTCCATGTTCATGGATATGAAAATACAATATTTTAAGATGGCAACATTATCCAAAATGCTTTACAGTTTCAATACAAGCATTATCAAAATCTCAGTTGGTATTTTTAAAAAATTAATAAACTGATCTTAAAATATAGGAATGCAAACAGTCTTGAAAAATAACCAAATATTCTTGAAAAATAAAGAAAAGAAGAGGACTAATACTTCAGAACTAACCATAATAATTAAAACAATGTGTTAGTGGTATAAATATAGACAATTAGACCAATGGATGAGATTTAAAGTCCAGATAAACCCATATATCTATGGTCAATAGATTTTGGAGAAGGTGCCAAGACTAGTCAATGTGAAATAAAGAGTTTCTTCAACAATGGTCCTGGATATTCACAGCTTCTTCCCTCATACCATACACAAAACATTAACTCCAGATGAATTAAAAACCCAAATGAAACAGCTAAAATTGTGAAACAATTTGAAGAAAACAAAGGGTTAAATCTTCAAAACCTTGGATTTGACAACAGATTATTAAATATGACACCAAAAACATAAGTAACAACAGGAAAATACACCAGTCTTCACCAAAATTTTAAAAATTGGTGCATCAGAAGACACTATCAAGAAAGTAAATGGACCATCCAAAGAATGGGAGAAAATACTGCAAATTATATGTATGATTAATACCTAGTATTTAGAATACATAAAAAAATTTACATCTCAATAACAAAAAGTAACTCAATTTTAAAATGGGTAAGACATTTCTCCAAAAAAATACATACATATGGCCAGCAATCACATGGAACTGTGTTCAAAAGTTGTCATTTTTCTTTAAGATATTACAAATCAAAACCACAGTGAGATACCACTTCACATCCACTGAAATAACTACCATGAAAAAGATAACTGATTTTATCAGTAAATGTGGAGAAAATGGAACTCTCATATATTGCATTCGGAATGTAAAAATGGTAAAGTCACTTTGGAAAACATTTTGGTAGTTCCCCCCAAAGTTAACCATCATATTATCATATGAATAAACAACTCCACTGCTAGGTATGCCCAAGAGAATTGAAAACATATATCCACACTGAAACAGGTTCATGAACCTTTAGAACAACTGTACTCACAACAGCCAAAAAAGCAGGAACAACCCAAACTTCCATCAACTGATGAATGGATACTATATCAACATGATGGGCTATCATTGATCCATACAATGGATGAAATACTGATGTATGCTGCAACATGAATCCTGAAACATTATGCCACATGAAAGAATCCAGACACAGAAGGCCACATATTATATCATCTGATTTATATGAAATGTGCAGAAAAGGCAAACCCATAGAAACATAGAGCAGATTAATGGTTGCCAGGGACTGAAAGGGGACAATGGAGAATAACTACTAATGAGTATAGGGATCCTCTGGGGTGCTGAAAATATTCTGGAATTGGTTACATAGAAGTGATGGCTGTACTTCTTTGTGACTATACTAAAAACCAATTAATCATCTACTTCAAAAGGTGAATTTTTTAGTATATGAGTAAAATAAAAAATAATAAAAACACAGAAGATGTACCCACTGCTTGGAGAGAATCCCAGCAACTTGTCAGAGTGCAGGGTAAGCCTTTCAGAGCATGCTTTCCTCATTTGCCAATCAGACACAACACCATCAGCCCACTTACAGTACTGCCCAAAAGCTAGCCTCACCATCAGATATGTTTTGGGTTCTGTGGTTTGGTGTGGTGTTCTTTGTTTTTGTTTGTTTGTTTGTTTTTGTGTTGTTGTTTGTTTGTTTTTTAAATAGGGCCTCTGTTTCTGAAAATCCTGGGCATGGAGAGTAAGTCACAAGTAGTGAAGATCTGTCTTCTGGCCTAAAATACCATATTTAATCTAGACCTTCCTACAATGCCATACCCTAAATATCTTCATTTCTACTTTACAGGGAAGGAAACTGAATCCTGATTTTTAAAAATTCCCTTGAAGTCCTACTGTTAAAGAGTATGGATATTGGATTTAGATGAGCCCAAGTTCAAATTTCATGAAGTCTCCAAAACGTTTCCCCAAGCTTCTGCATTTCAGTTCCTTGTCTACAAAGTGAGCATAATAGGAGACAAAGTGGAATTATGGAATGGTTTTGAAAATTTAAGCAGCCAGGCATGGTAATGCACTCCTATAATCCCAGCAGCTCAGGAGGCTGAGGCAGGAGGATAGGGAGTTCAAAGCCAGCCTCAAGGAAATTAGGCCCTTAGCAACTCAGCGACACCTTATTTCTAAATAACATATAAAAAAGAGCTGGGGATATGTCTCAGTGGTTAAGTGCCTCTGGGTTTAATCCCTGGTACCAAAAAAAAAAAAAAAGAATTAAATGATATAGAGTATGACTTTGCACCCTAAATACTGCATATAATGCTCGACAAACATTAGCCAATATCACTCTTACATGGAGCCAACTGGTAGCTGAAATGTAGGTTAGAAACTAGATTTCTGATGTTTGAAGCCTTCTCTCCCACTTCCTTGTGCTGCCTCTTTCCTCTCTTCTCTGTACCTGTCCAAGCCACTCACCTTATCAACAAGAAAGTATGTGTGAAAATGTAAGTCATCAGGGAGAACTGTGGGGCAAATTATTAGTAGACATGTGCATCTGGTGTCCCTAAAACTTCAGGTTCTTCAGGGATGCTTACCAAGCTCACACACACAGGCACACGCATGCACATCTACACACACAACACATACACACATACACACACACACACACACACACACACCACACGGTTTTCTTGACATTCCTCAATAACCAACACTGATAGCTTCTTGGAAAAAACGAATGCAAGCTTGATCCAGAGTTCCATGGAACATCCCCCCAAAGTCTCACTTCCTTGGTCTTTCACAAAAGCTCCAGAACATGTTTTAAAAGCTTGCCCAAGCCTCTCCACTCCCTCCATGTGTCCTCGTAAACCCTGGCTTCTGGCCTCTCCTTAGCTACATCAGGCCTGGATGGAATGTGCTTATCAACCCGACTCTGGAGAATGAGGCCAAACTGCCTGGGACCCTGGTAGCTAAGGAGGCTTGTACAAGCTTGTGACATGTCATCCACAAGTGGGCTGACACAGGATTTCAACTTCTTATCTCCTGGTAACTTCCATCAGACTCAGAACACCTCCCCACGTGCACCCACCCTTCCTGACTTGGTGGCCTCTATTTTCCCAGTCTTACTTTCTTTTCTGATCAGTCTATCAGCATTAACAGAGTATTAACTCTCACGTGATCATTATGGACTGTCAATATGACAGCCCACAGTAAGCAGTGACCCAGCTGGGCTCCCTGTATAACTCGGCCATAGAATTTGCCATTCCCTGGGGCAACAGCTTGAAATAGGGGTGGGTTTGGGTGTTGGACAGGCCTGGCTTCCCTCTGTCAGAACTTGGATAAGGTGCTTCTCTGCTCTGAACCTGTTTTTCTCATTTGTAAAGGCAGCTATTTATACCCACCTCGCCAAGTTATAGGTGGAAATTAAATGAGGCAATATAATAGTCACCATGGTAGTTATTAACATTGTGATTATGGTCATTGTTATTGCTCTTGGCTGCCAAGAACTACATGATCGGAATCCAGTTCAAATCATACTCTTTTGAAATGTACTACTTTGTTGATAGATAATTAACTGTGGGATGTGGTAATCTTAAGAGTATACACACTCAAGCTGGGCATGTGTCTTATGTGTCATCCCAGCTACTCGGAGGCAGGAGGATTGCGAGTTGGAGGCCAGCCCTGGGTAATACAGAGAAACCCTCATCTCAAAAAAAAAAAAAAATCAATCACACTCTTTCTACCCAAACTCTCAACTCATGGGACCACATCCAAGTGTATAGAAAAATATAGACGAATAAATAAGAAAATAACCAAAGTAGCTAGTCTCACTGTACTTTTTCTGTTGTATTTTCTAAGTTTTTATGATGAAAATATTAAGGAAAAAACAGTAAAGGTTTTTAGTAGCTTTCAAAGGAGCAAAACATACAGAAAAATCACACAAATTCTTGAGCAGCGTGATTAAATTTTGATAGTGACCTGATGACTAATCACACAGGTGTGTTCACAAGATAATTCACCAGCACCCAGAAGCCAGTCTTTTGTCCAGTACTAGTCACCACCCACTCCTAAAAATATCACCTCCTCTGATTTCTAACTTTTTTGGGGGGAAGGGCAGTGTACTGAGGTTTGAACCTAGAAACACTTGACCACTGAGCCACATCCCCAGCTCTGTTTTGTATTTTATTTAGAGACAGGGTCTCATTGAGTCGCTTAGTGCCTCACTTTTGCTGAGACTGGCTTTGAACTTGTGATCCTCCTGCCTCAGCCTCCTGATCTGATTTCTAACTTTTTAAAATTTATTTATTTATTTATTGTCATTAGTTATTTGCAGCATAACTTTTCATTTCTCTGGTTGTACTCGATGTATCGTCACTCCGTATGTGTAGTCATACATGTATCTAGGGTAATAACGTCCATCTTGATTTCTAATTTTTTTAAAAAATTAAAATATATTTTTAGCTGTTGCTAGGCCTTTATTTTATTCTTTTATTTGTATGTGTTGTTAAAAATTAAACCCAGTACCTCACACATGCTAGGAAAATGCTCTACCAACGAGCCACAACCCCAGCTTCAATTTCTAACTTTGTAGATCTTTTAGTACTTTAAATATGGAGCCATCCCCTATGTTTTGTGCCTCTTTTCTTTCATTCACCATTGCCAGCGACAGTCATCCATGCTGTGGCATGTAACTAGAGTTCATTGTCATTCTCTATATCATGAACATACAATTTATTCATTCTTCTATAATTGTACATTTACATTATTATTTCTTTTTGATATTATGAATATTACGAGGAACATTTTCTAGACAGTCTTTTGATGAAATGTCTGGCTATAGAAATCTTAGGATTTCTATACTTACTGTCAGTTTTCCAAAATAGTTGTTCTAATATACATTTCTAACAGAGTGTGAGAATTCCTGATGTTTGTCAACACTTGATATTGTCTGGTGTTTTTATTTTAGCCATTTTAGTGGCATCACATTAAAGTTTTAATTTATATTTCTCAAATAACTAGTGGAGTTTAACACCTTTTCAAACATTTATGGGCTATTCAGATATGTTTTTGTGAAGCACCTTTTCAAGATCTTCTATTGGGTTATCTGCTTTATAAGAATCTGGCATGGCAAGGGCTGGGGATGTGGCTCAAGCGGTAGCACGCTCGCCTGGCATGCGTGTGGCCCAGGTTCGATCCTCAGCACCACATACCAACAAAGATGTTGTGTCCACGGAAAACTAAAAAGTAAATATTAAAATTCTCTCTCTCTCTCTTAAAAAAAATAAAGGTGTTGTGTTTACAACTAAAAAAAATTTTTTAAAAAAGAATCTGGCATGGAAGAATTTAGAATTCATATGTTCTGTACACATCATATTGGATGCATGTATTGCAAATGTCTTTTTTTCATTATGTCAAGTATTTGGGGAGAGACTACTGAGGATTGAATATAGGGGTACTCAACCACTGAGCCACATCCCCAGCCCTATTTTCTTTCTTTCTTTTTTTTTTTAGACACAGGGTCTCACTGAGTTGCTTAGCACCTCACTTTTGCTGAGGCTAGCTTTGAACTCACAATCCTCCTGCCTCAGCTTCCTGAGCCACTGGGATTACAGGCATGTGCCACCGCGCCTGACAACTATATTTTAATCCCTTAATAGCATTTTCTGATGAAAGAGGTGTAAATGTTAATGCTCTATGGTTCATTCAAGCTCTTTCTGTGCCCCCTTGGCAAGAGTAAGCTCCTGATCATATCATTTGCCACACCATACAGAGGCAGGAAAGGCAAACTCATGCTCAGAATAGGTATTTATTCCTATGAGGACCAAGGTGAAAAAGGGCCAGTCATGCTACGACCCCATTAACAATACTACTTCTATTCGTCTGAGTCCTTGAGAACAATGCCAAGATGGTGCAAATATTTTATGGGAGAAAATGGGGAAGGAGTTCGAAATTCTGGAAGAGCTATCAGACCACAAGTGTTGGAGATGTCCAGGCATTGGAGTTAAAGGGGAAAGATTGGGTGAAAGCCTCCTAGACTGTCATATGGTGTGTGACAGATTCCACAAGGTCATCAGGAAGTCCTTGAGCCAAAGTCCATATTTCCCAGTATCGACTCTGCCTCGGTATCTTTGCCAAGCTGAGGCATTACTGGGAGCAAGCAGCCCTGGGAAACATGGTCTCGGCAGCCAGTGATGCATTTCAGAGCACAAAACCTGGATAACTACATCCCTTGCAGTTGGAGTTCTGCTAGGTACACTCTCAGAGCTACAGCACGAATATAGAAAATATGGGAAGAGGAGGAGGAGGAGGAGGAGGAATAGGGGTGAATTGGGGAAGGTGACTGCTGTGTTCACCCCAGGGACAAATCTTTTTCTCTTAGATATTGCACAACCAGCCAAATATACAAGCCCAGAATTCAGCAAGGGGAATTGCTTTGCTCAGGAAGGACATGAAGGAGTGACCCCTATAGGGAGCTTATGAGAAAAGGAGTCTAAAATATCTCCTTAAACGGGACATGACAGTATTCAGGGTCCCCAGAGACTTCAGTGACTTCCTGCTCTTTCTGCCCAAAGAACTTAGTGGAAGAGGGGGAGAGCAGAGAAAAAGGTAAAACAAAGAGGTCCCGCATGGTAGATCATAGGGCCTTTCCCAGACTTAGGCCCCTCATTACCAAAACTCTTCCCCAGGGGCCAGATGGTATAGCTCAGTGGTAGAGCCCTTGGCGAGCAGTCTGAGGCCCTGGTTTCCATCTCCAGCACCACAAACACTTCCCCAAAACATGGCAGCCAAGGCTGGCTGACACATTCCAACTATATTTGTCTCACCAGAGAAAATTGGCTTTTTCCACCTTAAACCTGAATGTAGCCAAAAGTAATTTGTATCCGTATTTCAATAAGAATTTTAGAGGAAGCCAATGTGCATTCATTATACACATGAGTAAACTTGCATGAGTGCTTCTACAAACACACACACACACACACACACACACACACACACACGGCCAAGGATGTGAGCAGTCAGATGTGTCAATCACAGAATCTCTGCTCCCCAACCTGGGAGAGAGCACGTGGGGCCATGAATCGGGATTAAACACCATAGCGACCAAGTCGCTGAAGCTTGCCGGAATCAGGCAGCAATTTCTGCTTAATAGAGCCCTTAGGTCTCAATAATTACTTTGAAATCCACACACATCAGCATGCCGTTCTCATACCTAGAGAAGACAGAAACCCAAGAGTCAGACCTGAACTGACAGTGGCTCTTATATACAAGTGAGGTGCGGGAAAGGTTCATGGGTCTGCCTCCTACCCAGTGAAGGTCCATCTGAGACTATCTTTTTGGTACTGTCCAATCCCCTCTGCTCACCTGCAGGAGTTTCATGGCAGACAGGGATGGTTTGTGGACAAGAAAAAAAGATATTGGTCCTAAATTATAATTCTATATTTTCTTATAGCTGCTACTGACTCATATAACCAACCTGAACAAGGTCCCCTTACTGGAAGACACTTTTCTTCCATTTTGTTAAAACCATTTGCAACTATCTTTACAGAAAATTTGTAATCATGTGAAAATTAATGTCTGTTTTATGAATGATACTCTCCTAGAGGTAGCAGTATACAACCTAGATAACGGTACATGGTATCTTTCTCAGCAGTACACACTAACCACTCCAGTATCCAGGTATGTCCTTCCTCTGCCCTTTGTTTTCACATTATTAAATTTAAGACTATATGGTGCTCCACTATCCACTTTTGAAGGAAAATAGCTATTCCAAAGAGCCAGGGTCTTGTGCCAGGAACTTCGAAGCTGAAGGCATTTATGGTCTATGTGGAGTAGCAGGCAAAGCCCTGGAGAG
This sequence comes from Ictidomys tridecemlineatus, assembly GCF_052094955.1. NCBI lineage: Eukaryota > Metazoa > Chordata > Mammalia > Rodentia > Sciuridae > Ictidomys > Ictidomys tridecemlineatus. The sequence continues at coordinate 49,631,252 of NC_135480.1, read as the reverse complement.
AGAGGAGGCAAAGACTTCTTGCAATGGAGACACTCAAGAAACCTCAAGCAACCTAGGAAAAGTGTTCAAGTACCCTAGAGCAACTGTTCCCCAAACATCTGCAGCCTAAAGCCTGCTCTGTGCTGGGCTTCCCTCCCCCGCCTCCATGTTTCTGGCTACTCCCAAAACTCCCACTCTTCTTCTCCTCACTCTGGGTTCCTCTGCTGCAGCAACCAATGTGGCTGTTTCAACAGGCTGAGGTCTTTGTTGAAAAGCAGTGCCAACTGCAGAGAGAGCACTCGCCCCTGCTCTCCATGCCAGTGGATATGGCACCGTGGGGCTGAGCCTACCTTGGCCAGAGTGTCTGGGATAGGTTCTCCTCACTGTGCAGGAGCTTGAAATCCTTTTATTTATTTTTCATGTTTATAAGTAGTGAAGGGCTGGGGATAAGGAATAGGACTCAGGAGCAGGGTGCTTGCCTAGCACATGCAAGGCCCTGGGTTCCATCCCAAGTGCTGCAAAAAATAAATAAATAAATAAAAATAATATAAAATTATTATGGGGATTGGGGTTGTGGCTTCGTGGTAGAGCACTTTCCTAGCACGTGAGAGGCCCTGGGTTTGATCCTCAGAACCACATAAAAATAAATTAATCAATTAAAGATATTGTGTCCAACTACAATTTTAAAAAATTTTATATATATAAGAAACTATTATGGAAAAATACCAAAAAGAATGGAGAAGACAATACGTTTTCTTTAATCTTATTAACTAAAATTAAGCTGCCTGGTTCTTGTTCGGACTATAGAAATATATATAATAGAGTTGCAGAAAATCTGCAAGACAAAAATATAATGGGAAAAAACTTATCAATCATTCAGTGTCACTTTGGTGTGTTTTCAGTCCTTTTTGCAATGTACATTGCTTTTAATAAAAATGAGATTATGCTATAAATATGGTTCACTATGGTATCTTTCCATCTATTTTTATACCATGAGCATTGTCCCAGTAATTTTTAAATGTATTTGTTTTGTTTTTTGTTGTTGTTCTTTTTCTTCTTGAGGCAGCGTCTCGCCCTGTTGTCCAGAATGACTTCAAGCTCCTCACCTCAAGCGGTTCTCCTGCCTCGGTCTCCCAAGTAGCTGGGACCACAGGCTAATGCTACCTTGCCTGACCTCTACCTCTTTTTCTTTACTTTTAAAATCAATTTTTTAAAATCAATTAAGAATAGATGACATGTTTACCTGATACAAAATTGTAGAAATACAAAAATAAAAAATAAAAAGAATAATACATTTTCCCTTCGTTTCTACTCCCCAAAGGGACTATGAGTGTTAACAGCTTTTTATATGTCCGTCCTGGGATAGTCTATAAATTTGCACACACCACAAACTATTTAACATATTTAGGGCTCAGTTCCACAACAATACACAAGCTGAGTGAATGATCTCAAACCTTAACAAGCTGCCAAGATGGTCCCAGGAAGCCCCACCTGGTTTACATCCCTCAATCTCCTTCCCACATGGAATCAGAACTGGTCTATGTGACCCACAGGGGGTAGTGGAGATGACTATAACCTCTGAGGCTAGACCATAAAAGGCATCCTGGCTGCCATCTGTCTCCCAGATAGCTCAGGAGAAAGCCAGTCCCCATGTCATGACAACACATGTCACAAGAAAACCCTGGGGAAGGCCCCCAAGGGGAGAAATGAAGATCTTCTGCCAGCAACCAGATCGACCCACCAGCCCCATGTGCGGGCTGTGGTAGAGAGCAGTGCCCACCTTCAGTCAAGCTGTTAGGTGAGTGCCATCTTATGGGTCACTCTCATAGATGGCTGGAAAGATCCAGTCATGCTGCTCCAAAATGAGGGACCTACAGCAAATTGAGAGAAAGCAAATGTTTGTTGTTGGGGTTTTTTTTTTGGAAGGGAGGTTTGAGGGATTGAACTCAGGGGTACTCAATCATTGAGCCACATCCCCAGCTTGATTTTATATTTCATTTAGAGACAGGGTCTCACTGAGTTGCTTAGTGCCTCGACATTGCTGAGGCTGACTTTGAACTTGCAATAATCCTGCGTCAGCCTTCTGAGCTGCCAGGCTTACAGACGTGCACCACTGTGCCTAGCTGTTGTTGTTTTAAGCCACTATATTTAAGAATAAGTTGGTTAACTGCAAAGAATAGAGTGCATGAAAGTTCCCATTTTTCTCTTTTTCAACAACAGTTTTCAAGCCTTTTAGTATTTCACTAGTGATTATGGCTCCTCGTGTTTTCATTTGCATTTCTCTTACTGAGGATGAACACCTTTTCATGTATTTAAGATTAGTATTTTTTGTGAATTTTCTATTGTCATTTCCCCCCAGAGGCATAAGATTCTACTGTGTGAATTTAACACAGCTTATTTAACCATTTACTTATTGGACACTTATGTAAATATCCATGTTCTGATATTAACTACACTGGGACAAACATCCTCAATCTTTGTCCCTAATACCTGGTCATTTCTTTTTCTTTTTCTTTTTTTTTTTAAGACCTCTTTTTAAAAAAAAGAGGTCTTTAAAAGACCTACTTACTTTTTATTTATTTTTTAGGTATAGATGGACACAACACAATGCCTTTATTTTTATGCAGTGCTGAGGATCGAACCCAGGTCCCACCCGTGCTAGTCGAGTGCTCTACCGCAGAGCCACAATCCCAGCCCCCCCTGGTCATTTCTTGAAGAGAAATTACTCTAAAGGGGAATCACTGAGCCTAAGTACATTATGATACAAAATATGTATAGTTAGAACTATCTCAAAATCTAATTTTATGATTCTTCAAACTAATGAACTTCTTTATATAAGTTTTATTATGTATATTCTTACTTGCGACATTCATCTCTCTTTCTTCACCAAAGTGAATATCATTATTTAAAAAATTTAAAAAAAAAAGATATTGCTAGTGTCAAAAACAAAGCAGCCTCATCCTACCAACACTGCATTTGGAAGGATCCTCAGCAATAACCCTAGAAGAACTTGGGGTTGCACCAAGGCATGACTAGTAGAAGTCTTTAGGGCCCCTGGCATCATCACAGATTTCCACTGTCACCTGCCTGTCACCCCAGACAAACCTAGCTTGGATAATAATGGTAAGAAGCAGCAGCCACTGGGCTTGATAGGTCCAGAGAAGCTGGAGTCCTACTGCTCAGAGCTTTGACCACAATGGATGCCAGGTTTCTGGGATAGCTCTGATTATATATATTCTGATCATAATTCCAGAAGCACCCAAAACCTGCTCATTAGACCTTGTGTCCCCAGACAGAGTGTGGAAAATGTGGGTGCATATCTCATTACACATGCATTTCCTTGGCCCACAGTCCCCAACCTAGAAACACCAGGGCAGACCATGGTTGGGAATCAGAACATTCCTACAATGGAAAGGTGGTTCTAGCCCAAGGTCTTGTCTACCAGTCCAGGAGCAAACAGCTCCTGGTAGAGGATCCCGGGCCCCCAGGGCTGTGAATTTCCCCTTCCCGGAGGTTCAGAATTCTCCATGCTGTTTGATTAAAATCTTACACCCATGGGATGTTATTTATGCTTCAGGCTCCCTTCCTGTCCGGTCCCACTCCTGTGCTGCTGTTCCCTCAGGATGCTGCCCTCTTATCTGACATTTCCTTTCAACCCCACCCTGAACAGTCTCACAGGCTCACAGCAGCCTGTTTTCAGCATGTGACAGCCCCAGTCACTCTGCCTGCCTTCCTCACTGGGAAGCATGGATCACAGACTTTCCATAGGACCTTGGGATAGAACAGAAGGAGGAAAACAGCCTGCTTCCCACACCTCTGATTAATCCAGGCACCTTAGCAAAGGCTCCACTCTCCGGAGACAGTGGCTGGGAGGCAGAGTGACCACATTATCTAAACAAACCAATCAGGACATCTAATAAAATTGGGCTACCTCTGATTGTGCTACTTCAGAAAATTCTCAGAAAGATAAGAAATGGTTTAGGAGGCTGCTTTTAGGTGGGAAAGATCACTTAGGAATAAGGGAGGAAAGGATCTCAAAATATTGTTGTCTTTCTTTCCTTCCTGGAACTTCCTGACCTTTTACCTAGCAAACCAGGTCATCCGTTGTCTGGAGAAGCAGGGAAGCCCTGGAGGGGATGGTTCAGGAGCTTGAGATTCTAGCCCAGAAAAAGGAGGGTGCTAAGGCTGGTTCTGCTGCAATCCCCTCCCCCATTCCACCCCAATAAATGCCGGCAGTTGCCCCAGCTACTCCACACAAACGTACAATTTAAGTTACAATTGAACTAGGGGTGAAAACTCAGCTTCTAGATCATTTTCTCTGCCCCCTTCCATCTTCCCAACAAGATTGCCCCTTCTATACAAATCCCTTCCTGCCACAGGTGCCTACCCTACCCCAAAACAGCCAGCAGGACTATAATGATTGAACATCCAATGGTCAAACATGGCACATGGCAGGCACTCTGTTAGCTGGACCTTTGTGTGCTGGTCCAACTTCTGCCTTGTTCTGCTTCATAGAACTTTTGAGCCTTAAAAACAAACAAACAATTGACTTTCAAACACTTAACGAAATTACTGAATTATTTCTCGAAATATTCTCTAGTCTAAAATTTCTAACCCTTCAGCTCTACTGTATGTGATAGTCACTCATACATTCATTCAATTGCCTACTCTGGGTCAAGCACCGTGGCAACGCGACAATCAAATAACACCTTGTGAAATACATGGTGACAGTGAACAAGACTCACTACTGCAGAGATAGTGTCTACATCTCATTAAATTAAATAATTTTAAATGGAAATAGAAGCCAGATTTGATGGGCACACACTTGTAATCCCAACGACTCAGGAAGCTGAGGCAGGAAGTGCAAGTTCAAGGTCAGCCTCCAAAATTTAGCAAGGTGAGACTCTGTCAAATGTACACAGAGAGAGAGAGAGAGAGAGAGAGAGAGAGAGAGAGAGAGAGAGAGAGAGACTGACTAGAGATGTGGCTTAGTGGTTAAGAGCCCCTGGGTTTATTCCTGATACCAAAAAAAAAAAGTAACTCAGCACCTCCAAACTACTCCTATCTGGTGTGTTGTGTAGGTAATTCTGAAATCCACAGGTAGGTATGATGCACTTTAAGATCTGCTTGTTAAACAGAATTTACTTTGTCCATAGGCAGAAAAAAATGGCACATGTGGAGGTGGCTCTTCCTACCGCCTAGAAATCAGTGAAGGAAGAAATCCATACTGAATCCAACATGCTAGACATTTGCCACTGAATTCAGCTACCAGGCATTCTGTGGCCACACTTGCGGTTATTATACCAAACAGGAAAGCAACAACACTCAATAAGGAAATGTTTACTTATTTTGCAAGTCCTCAAGGATAAGCAAGTATTGTTCATTCATTCTTTCAAAAATAATTTATTGGATTTATTAAGACAAGAAAAAATTTAGCTGGCAACATTGGCAGAGATTCTGAAAGGAATTGCCGGCCACTCTCAAGGCCTTCAGAGTTCTGCTGCCTCTTTAAATGACATGTGGTTTCCCTGCTCAAATCACCATTCTCTTTTCCTTGACACAGCTATACTACGACAATATTTCAATAGTGAAGGGTGCATGGCCATTTGGGGAGCCGTAAGACAAACAGAACCAAGATTGTGATTGAGAAATTGACCAATGATAACTAGGCAAGAGTTTTATACAATGGAAGGAAGTTGAAGAGTCCACTCATGTGACTGAGATTATTAACTAGGTACTGGAAAAGAATTGGAGAGGGATTTGTTGATTTCAGGCATCATTTATTCACCTGTGCCAATAAATAAGACAAACATATTTTCATCATTCTATAGGAATCAGAGGAGGTGATGGGGAGAGGGGGGAGCCAGGCTCTTTTCAGGCCTGGTCTCACAGGTTCCTGTCAACGAGAAGGCCTCATTTGATTTCAGGAAGGGATCTGGGGAAGGAACAAAGAGCAGCCTTCCCTGTTTGTGATGGCGGGACTTGAGGTGTGCTACCACTGTGCTGCCTAACCCAGGCACCCAAACAGCATGCAGCCCCAAACATGGATGTAAAGGAGTCTCCATGCCTTGATCAAAATCAGCTGCCTTAGAAGAGCTGCAGAAATTGTGAGATGAAACATATAAAATAAGTTACATACATGAAACTGTTGTATTCTCCCCCCACCCCGCCCTGTGTTATACACTAACCCTGCACAGTTCACCACGCATTGGGGCACTGCCGAGGATCTGTCTATGTATTGGTCAAGTCTTTGCTGGGCACCGTGGAAATAGAAAGGATAGAAATCCCTCAGGGAGATTACGATCAAGAAGAAAATAAATTATTACATAATAGATCAAATTATTCTGGCTGTGGAAGGGAAGGTCAAAGTTCCAATGGGGCACTGGACCTACACAAGTCAGGAGACAGAGTGGACCTTGCTGAAGAGTGACACTTAGACGAGTTCTGGATGATGAATAGAAAGGAGCCAGGCAAAGAAAGGATGAAATCTTTCCAAGCACCTGAAAGAGGCGCAGGAAGGTGATGAGGCAGAAGAGAGCCTGGTATTTTAGGGGACCTGGGGGAGAGACCCATGGCCAGTGGGAGAAGAATAATAAATAATTGGCTCCAAATGAGGCTAGAGGGGTAAGCTAGATTGCACACATTGACCAGGTGAAGAATTTTAAATTCTAATCTAAAAGCAATGGGGAATCATTAAATGGCTTTATCCCATTAAGTCTCAAGTTTTCAATTGTGCAGATTTTCAATGAAATTGACACAGGTGCATTAATTGACACAGGTTGAAAATCATAATCTACAGCTTGTATACTGTACTAATTAATATTAATTATCCTGCTATAATTATATAATTTTATTATTGTCTTTTAATTATGTTGTTACATAATTATTCTACATAATTATATATTATATATTATATTTAAGTTTTTATAGGTGTTCCACATCTGGGACAATGGGATAAAATGGTTAAGTTAGACAGTAGGAAAAGCTTCAGGGGAGAAAATTCATTGTTGGGTTTCCATTTTAAAAGATCATCTTAGGTGCAGGAGTTCCAAAATGGCAGAGTAAAGAACTCAGTGACCCCCCATTCCCAAAAAAAACAAAAATTTAGTTGGTGAAAATTATTTTAAGAAAATGACAATTTGAAGTCTCTGGAAATTGTCTTAAGGATATATAGCAAAACAGAGAAATATTCATTCAAGAAAATCTACTCAATCTTGATGAGTCCTCACCTACTCTTTTACCCACCCCTAACACCATGGTTCTCTGGTCCAGGTGCAAATAGCTGTCAAGAAGCAATCAAGTCAGGCATGATGGCACATGCCTATAATCCCAGAGATTCAGAAGACTGAGGCAGGAGGATTGCAAGGTCAAGGCCACCTCAGTAACTTGGTAAGATCGTGTCTCAAGAAATAAAGGGGCTAGAGGTATGGTTCAGTATAGAAGTCCTCTGGGTTCAATCCCCAATACAAAAAGAAAAAAAAAAAGAATAAGAAATCAAGTCAGGTGTGGAGGCACGGGCTTGTAATCCCAGCTACTCAAGAGAAAAGTAAATAGCAAGTTGGAGGCCAGGCTTTAGCAAGATGCCATTTCAAAATTAAAAATTAAAAAAAAAAAAAAAAACCAAGCTGGGGATGTAGCTCAATGCTACAGTAGTTGCCTACCATGTGTGAATCCCTGGGTGAGATACCTGGCACGGGGTGTTTGTGTGTATGTGTGTATATGTGTGTGTGTGGGGGGGGGGGTGCGTTATCCAGACAGTGAGCTTCCTTTTCCCTCATCTCCCTGCCAAAGATTATGGGATCTACCCGGGAGAGTCAGGCTGCTAGGACTTCTCATCCACCATTCTCCACTACCACTCAGCCTTGCACTGCAGAAGTTCTCTTCCAGGCAGACATGGCCAACAGGACCAGGGCTCTCTTCCCCCTAGTCCTTACTCGTAGGGCAGAAACAACTCCAGGCACGGTAAGTTGCAAATTCTAGTGGACCAATTTCCTCCTGTTCCTACTCTGTGTTCTCATAGGGAATAATTTCCATATCAGGAGGGTTCAGCAGGAAAATAAGGGAGTGCCACCCTCTTATCCCACCCTGCTTGTGTTCAGAGAGCAGAGGCTGATAAAAGTGGGTCTCCACCACAGTAATGGTACCAATAGCTCAAGAATCCTGCCCTGCCCGGAGGGAGAGGTAGGCCATGAGATGAACAGCTCTGCATCTCTGCCAGAGAGGACCAGCTATTTGGAACAGAAGTGAGAACTCCTGCTCAACAATGTTGACCTCATGAAGATGAGATGGAGAACAGTTAAGAGGAGGATGTTAGCTACATATCTGAACAAAATAGCAGAACAGACAAGTCTAATAGAACCTGGGGAAAAGATGGCCAAGAAGAAGCATTGTAGGATCACAGTCAGCTCTGGGGTGAGGAAGGTTGTGAGCATGCTGCCCCGCCACATACACCCAGGAGAAATCAGAGCGGATATGGGGGTGACTTGAAAGCATTCCCTAAGCTGTACATGGACTCTCAATACCAGCTGAAGTTTCACTGGAACAAGGAGCCTCTGACCACATGCTCACTGAACAGTGAGCTACTCTGCCCCGCAGGCAAAGCCTAAGTAGTCAAGCTTGAAAATAAAGTCACACTCATCCCTGGCATCTGGAAGACGGTGTGTGCACACAAGATTGTACCCTCTCGGGAGCAATCAGAGAGGAGATTTCCAAGTTATAAATCCCTGGTGAAATATGGAGCAAAATCTGTAAACTTCCTGAGCTGGGCTGGTGGACTGCAACCCACCCACATACCCAACGATGGAAGGTAACAGCTAACGGGAAATTTCTGGTCTGGCATGTAAGAAGCATGGAAGTCATTACTCTGTCTAACAATAATAAAAAGCTGAACTAAAAAAAAAAATCCATACTGTTTCCTATATCTAGTAGGGGAGGGAGGTCACAGTGCAAACCTCTGGCCCCCAAATTAGAGAGACTGAAGGGTTAAGACATAAAATCACAACTTATCAGAGCAGAAGCACAACATTCTCAGAACCAGTGTCAGGGCTGGGAAGAACCAAACCATAGCTGACCCAATGCTGGCAGCTCTGAGTGGGCCCTTCTTAGAGTTGGAAACTCCAGGAGACCCACTCACTGGGCTCCCTCACTTCTGTGAGTTTTACCTCCCTGAGCTCTAATAGGTTCTCACAGTGAACATCACAGAAAAATCCCCTTGTGCTCCTGGCAGAGAGAGAGGGTGAAGGATCCTTTTTGAAAAACACCAGTGCATTCCATTCTTCTTAACAAGTTCTGCCCTCAGGAGAAACTATTTAACTAAAACATAACCAGCTGGAGCTTTATCAGAGCCGAGTTAATCAGGCGAAAGGGAAACACCCAACCTCAGCTTGTTCTAGCCTTTCAGATAGAGGAAGAAAAATGCCTACCTCCAGTCCCTTCTAACTTCCACATGGGGGGAGAGAAACCCCCACTCCAGCCCACTCTACTCATCCTGCCCACCCAGGCTGGTGGCCCAGAGGAGCACAGGTTTAAGTTCACAGGCTCACTCTACAACTGGTAGCCTGTTATGGACCTAGAGGATGCTCTCCCACCCCCAAAACTTACTACCACCTTATTGGAGGTCTATTTGGGATAGTTCCTTGTACCCAGTTATCAAGAAAAAATTACAAGGCAAACTAAAAGTCAAAGAACACAGTTTGAAGAAACAGAAAGCATGGGAACCAAATCCGAAGATGGCAAAGATATTGGAATTATCAGAAAGGGAATTTAAAACAACTGTGACTAATGTGCTGCAGGCACTAAGGCCTAAAGTAGACATCAAGCAATCACAGGTGAGCAATTAAACTGAGAGCTAGAAATTCCAAGAAATAGCAAAAGGAAATCTACAGACTAAAAAAACTGCAAGAGGACTGGGAGGTAGCTCTGTGGTAGAGTGCTTGCCAAGCACATGTGAGGCCCTGGGTTCAACCTCCAGTGTGCAAAACAAACACTTTATGTATAAAGATACATATAGATTAGATGGAAATGGATAGAGAAAGATATTCTGTACTAAAAGTAATCAAAAGAGAGCTGAGGTAGCTATATTATTTTCAGACAAAGTAGACTTCAGAGCAAGAAAAGGTATTAGGGAAAATTCAGGGCATTGCATAATGATAAAAGTATGAATTCCTCAAGAATCTATAAAATTCCTTAACATGTATGCGACTAACAACAGCATCAAATCACATAAGCAAAAACTAGATCAGCAAGGAGAAAAAGATGAATCTATTATTAAAATTGGAGTCTTTAGTATCCCTAAATTTGAAGTGGACAGAACCAGTACACAGAAAATCACTGAGAACTTAGACAAACTTAACATCATCAATCAGCTGATTACAACAGACATATAAAAACTGCTTTATATCACAACAGCAGACTATACATTCTTCTCAAGATCACATGGAAATTCACCAAAACAGAATATATTATGGGCCATAAAACACACCTTAACCAATTCAAAACAATAGAAATCATACAATGTCTGCTCTCAAATCACCTCAAAAATCAACTAGAACTCAATAACAGAAAGACAGATTTAAAAATCCCAAGATGTTTGAAGATTAAATGACACACTTTTAAATAATACCGAGTAAATGAAGAAATCTGAAGAGATATTTAAAAATATTTCAACTAAATGGAAATTAACACATCTCTTCAAAATGGATGGAATGCAGAAAAAGTAGTGCTTAGAGAGAAATTTGCAGCACTGAGTGCATATGTTAGAAAAGAAAATATCTACACCTGGCATGCCTATAATCCCAGTGACACAGGAGGATTACAAATTCAAGGTCAGCCTTAATAAGGTTCTAAGCAATTTATCAAGACCCTGTCTCATAAGGCACAGTGGCACAGGCCTGTAATCCCAGTGGCTCAGGAGGCTGAGACAGGAGAATCGAGGGTTCAAAGCCAGCCTCAGCAAAGGTGAGGTGCTAAGCAAATCAGTGAGACCTTGTCTCTAAATAAAATATAAAATAGGGCTGAGGATGTGGTTCAGTGGTTCAGTGTCCCGGGATTCAATTCCTACTGCAAAAAAAAAAAAAAAAAAAAAAAAGAAAGATCTAAAATTAGTCTCCTAAATTTTCTCCTTAGGAAACTAGAAAGAGAATAATAAATTAATTCCAAATTAAGCAGAAGAAAGAAAAAACAAAAAGTATAGCAGTGGGGCTGGAGATGTAGCTCAGCGGTAGACCACTGCCTAGCATGTATGGAGTCCTGTGTTCCCAGCACCACATTTACACACACACAAATGATAGTGGAAATCAATAAAATTGAAAACAGGAAATCAATAGAGAAAAATCAATGAAACCAGAACTTGTTCTTTGAAGAGATGAACAAAATCAGCAAGGCTTTATCTAGCCAGGTGAACTAAGAAAAAGACAGGACATAAATTCCTACTATCAGAAATGAACGGGAACATCATCACAAACAATAAAAAAAAATAATAAACACTATGAACAATTTTATCCACACATATTTATAACCTAGAGAGAATAGACCAATTCTTCAAAAGATAATTGTCAAAACTCATAGAGAAGAAATTAACAACCTGAAGAGACCTATGTCTATTAAATAAATTGAACAAATAATCAATTTCCAAAGCATCTGGTCCAGACAAGTTCTGCCAATTCTGCCAATTCAAGGAAACTCTGCCAATTCTCTATAATCTCATTCATAAGATAGAAGCATCTATGCACTTCTTACGTACATAGATGTAAAAATCCTCAACAAAATATTAGCATATTGAATCCAATAAGGTATAAAAAGAATTACATGTCATAACCAAATGGGATTTATCCCAGGTGTGCAAGACTGTTTCAACATTTAAAAATCAATTAATATGGTCCATCATATCATCAGATTTAAGAGGAAAAACTATATGCTCATAGCAAAAGATACAGAAAAAAACATTATACACAGACCAGCATCCATTCATAAAATTTTTAATAATTAAGAATAGAGAGTGGGGGCTAGAATCATGGCTCAGTAATAGAGCGCTTACCTGGCATGTGTGAGGCCCTGGGTTCAATTCACAGCACTGCATATGAATAAATAAAAGATTCATTGACAACTAAAAAATGTTAAAAATATAAAAATGGGGCGGGGCTGGGGTTGTGGCTCAGTAGTAGAGTGCTTGCTTGCCTGGCACGTGTGAGGCACTGGGTTCAATCCTCTGCACCACATTAAAATAAGATAAATGGGCTGGGGCTGCAGCTAAGTGGAAAAGCATTTGCATCTCTTGTGAGACATACTGGGTTCCATCCTCAGCACCGGGTTCGATCCTTAGCGCCACATAAATAAAATAAAGATATTGTGTGTTCATCTACAACTAATAAAATAAAATAAATAATATAAAGGTATTGTGTCCATCTGCAGCTTAAAAATATTTTTAAATATTTATTTATCTACTTTAGTTTTAGGTGGACACAATATCTTCATTTTATTTTTAGGTGGTGCCGAGAATCGAACCCAGTGCCTCACGCATGCTAGGCAAGTGCGCTACCTCTGAGCCACAACCACAGCCCTACAGCTTAAAAATATTAAAAAAAAAAAAAATAGAGGGCAGTGCCAGGTGTGGCAGCATATGCTTGTGATCCCAGGCATGGAAGCTGAAGCAGAAGGATTGTGAGTTCAAAGCCAGCCTCAACAACTGAGGTGCTAAGCAACCAAGTGAGACTCTGTCTCTAAATACAATACAAAACAAGGGGCCTGGGGATGTGGCTCAGTGGTTAAGTGCCCCTGAGTGCCTTGGTTCCAAAAAGAAAAAAGAATAGAGGGGAAGGGCTGGGGTTGTGGCCTAACATGTGTGAGGCACTGGGTTCGATCCTCAGCCATATAAAAATAAATAAAAGTCCATCCACTAAAAAATATTTTTTAAAAAGTATAGAGGGAACTTCCTCAACTTGACAAAGAACATCTGCAAAACAATTATCTCTAAACGTAAGTAACTTGAAATTTTATGACTAGGATCAAGACCTTGGCAAGAATGTCCCCTCTCACCATTGTTATCTTGTTCATTTTGTTTGTGATACTGGATATTGAACCCATGAGTATTCTGCCACTAAGCCACATAACCATCCTTTCTTATTTTTTGTTTTGAGACCGTGTCTCTTTAAATTGTCAGAGTGCAATCCTCCTCTCTCACCCTCCAGAGGAGCTGGGATTGCAGGCATGCACCTACCCTGCCCCGCTCATCATTATTTTACTGGAAGTCTTAGCTAACACAAGAAAAGGTGATGGGAGTTTCATAGATTAGGAAGGAAGAAATAAAACTCTGTTCACAGATGACATGATCTTCTATGTAGGAAATCCAAAATAATTGACAAAAAAAATCCTGAAATTAATGAATGAGGATATCAGTGTAATAGATACAGGGTTAACATTCAAAAGTCAATCCGTCAATATGCCACAAGTAGAATTACCATATGAACCAGTAAAATTTGAAATTAAGAATGCAATGCTATCTACCTTAGCACATGAAATACTGAGGCGTAAATCAAACAAAATATGTGCAAAATCTATATGAGAAAAGCTTAAGGAACTCTGATCAATGAAATGAGAGAACTAAATAAATGGAGACACATTCATGTTTTATGAATAGGATGATTTAACGTTATCAAGATGCTTGCTCCTCCTAACTTGATCTACAGATACAAAGCAATTTCAACCAAAATCCCAGCAAGTTATCTTGTGAGTATCAATAAACTGATAAACATTTATGTGGAGAGGCAAAAAAGACTCACAATAGCCAACACAGTATTGAAGGAAAAGCAAGAAGTTGGTGAATTGACTTTAAGATCGACTCTAAAGCTATAGTAATCAATCAAGACAACATGGAATTGTCAAAATAATAAGAAAAAGATCCCAGAAACAAATCCACGTGAATATGGTCAACTGATGTTTGACAAAGGTGCAAAAGCAATACAGGGGAGAAAATAAAATCTTTCAACAAATGGTGTTAAGACAGTTGGACAAACAATAATAATAATAATAATTAAAAACAGTTGGACATCCACATACAGAAGAATGAATCTAGACATGAACATGCACCCTTCACAAAATCAAATCACAATAGATCACAGCCCTGAATGCAAAACACAAAATTATAAAATTTCTAGGAGATAACACAGGAGGAAACTTAGATGAACTTGGGCTTGACAAAGACTTTTCAGATATGCTATTGTCAATATCCAGGAAAGAAAGAACAGGTAAGATGGATTTAATTAAAATTAAAATGTTATACAAATCAAAAGACAATCTAAAGAGAATGAAAAGATAAGCCACAGACTGTGAGAGAGTATTTTCAGACACACATCTGATGAAAGACTTATCAAAACAAAAACCTCTTAAAACCCCCAACTGAGAAAATAAACAATCTAAATAAAAATGCATCAGAGCACTAACAGGCATCTCACCACAAAAGAGGAACAGGTGGGGCTGGGGCTGTAGCTCAGTGGTAGAGCACTTGCCTTGCATGTGTGAGGTACTAGGTTCGATCCTCAGTACCACATAAAAATAAATAAATCAAGATATATTGTACAGGGCTGGGGATGTGGCTCAAGCGGTAGCACACTCGCTGGGCGTGCGTGCAGCCTGGGTTCGATCCTCAGCACCACATACAAAGATGTTGTGTCCGCCGAAAACTAAAAAATAAATATTAAAGTTCTCTCTGTCTCTCACTCTTCTCTCTCTCACTCTCTCTTTAAAAAAAAAAAAAAAATATATATATATATATATATATATATATATATATATATATTGTACAGGGGCTGGGGAGGTGGCTCAAACAGTAGTGCGCTCGCCTGGCATGCGTGCGGCCCAGGTTTGATCCTCAGCACCACATACAAACAAAGATGTTGTGTCCGCCGAAAACTAAAAAAATAAATATTAAAAAAAAAAAGATATATTGCACACACATGTCATCAGGGAAATGCAAGTTCAATCAACAATGAGATACTACAACTTGGTTACTGTGTGTAGTGTGAATGGCTGACTATTGGATGAATGGTCAAAATACAAAACACTGACAACACCAAATGCTAGGTAAGATGTGAAGCCACAGAAACTCTCATTCATTTGTGGTGGGAATGCAAAATAGAACTAATACTAATTTGGAAATTTCTTAGAAAACTAAGCATACTCTTATCCTATGACCCCGAACCATTACTCCTTGGTATTTATCCAAAAGAGCTGAGCACTTATGTCTGTACATCTGTTATCAAAACTTGGAAGCAACTTTGGTCAATATGTGATTATCCAATCTTCAACGAGTGAATGGAGAAATAGGTGATGGCATATCCAGACAATAAAATATTATTCAACACCCCAAAATAAATGAGTTATCAAGTCACAGAAAGACATGGAGGGAACTTAAATGCTTACAAACTGAAAGAATGGTGTGAAAAGTTTGCATGCTATAAGATTCTAAGCATGTAACATTTAGGAAAAAGCAAATGTATGGATACACTAATCCGGCTGAAAGATAAAAGACAAGGCAGGGAAAACCAGAGCAGATACATTAGAGGCTGTACACTATAGAGGAAATACAATTCACATAATAAACTCAGCAAAGTCATGAAAGAAATATGCAAATGACCAAACAAAGAAATTAAACAACAAGTACCTGGGAACTAGACCATAAGCACCCAAGTTGCAACAATAAGATATCTACAATGTCCAATGTTCAACAAAAAATTATGAGGATGTGAAAAAACAGAAAAATGTGACCTATATACAGGAAAGAAAACATGCAATAAAAATTACTGTCCCCGCGACCCAGATGGTGGGAAGAAACAGAAAGACTTCAAAGTAATTATGGAAAATATGTCCAAAGAACTAATGGAAACCATGCTTAAAGGATTAAAGAAAGGTGTGGTGCTGTCTCTTCGAATAGAGGATATCAATAAAGAGGTAGAACATTTTGAAGAACCATGGGAAAACAATGACTGAGTTTAGGAAAAATTATGAAAGATGGAAGATAATGGAATATCTTCAAAATGGTGAGATTTTAAAGACATCTGCCAACTTAAAATTTCATGCTTCAAAATTAAGGTAAAGACTTTTCAGGCAAACAAAAACTCAGAAAAGATGTGACCCGAATATTTGCACCAAGGGAATTCTTCAGACTGAATTGAAATGAGCCCAGTCAGAAAAATGGAACTGAAAGAAGAAATAAAGACCCCCATCGGAAAGGATAAATATGTCTAAATAATAATAATGCCATGTAAGGATCAAAACATATGGATCAAAACATACGGATTAATAAATTGTGTGACAACATAAATTATGAGGTGATAAATGGATAGACTGTTGTAACTATCTTGCCTGGTTCAGGAAGTAGCAAAAGTATTCCTTTAAAGTAGACTTTGATAGACCAAGGATCGTTTGGTCTATCTATTGTCATTTACTTGGTAAATGCTGAATGAAGAATAAGAGGATTTGTTGTTCAAAGGCCAATAAAGAATAAAACATAATAATAAAAATATTTTATTGATCCAAATACAAATGAGAAAAGAGCAAGGAAGAAAACAAGGTAATGGAATGCATAGATAGAAAATAAATAAGCTAATAGATTTTAAATTCAAATACAGAAACAAAAAGAGAAGAGCGACTGGCATTCCAGTATCTCCTTCATGGGCACACCCCCAGCCACCCAACTTTTCTCCAGGAGGCCCCACATCCTAAAGGCACCAACACCTCCCAATAGCACCACAATATAGTCACCAAGCCCAAGCACATAGGCCTTTGGGGAATACTTATCCAAACCATAGCACTTAGTGCATTTTTGTCTGGTTGTTCTATCATTTCCTGAAAGAGACTTTCTATTTCCAACTATAACTGGGAGTTTGTGTAGTTTTTCTTGTAGTCCAAGGATCTTGACTTCATATATTTTGATAATACATTATTAAGTCCATGTGCATGTCAACATGAATCTGTATTTAGGTGGATATGTGTTTTTCCATAACTATATTAAAAACAAAATGAGAAGACTCTAAGGAAATAACAAATATTACTAAAGTTAAAGAGAAAATTTAGTATATAAAAAGATAAACAGGAAGATTAAAAAACTTTTAAACAGGGAAACATTAACAAATATCAGGAAAGGTAAAACACATAGACAAAAACTCACTAACAATCTAAAGTATTTGAAAGTTTGATTAACAAACTGGATAGATGTTTATAGAACAGCACATCCACATCCAATTCTGCTCAATGCACATTCTCACATTTCACTGAATCACTGTCACAGATTTTATGCAAAAAAACATGGGACACAACAATTATGTAAAGCTTGTTTTCTTTTTTTAAATTATGCCAGTATTGCTTTAAAATCATTTACCACTAAACTGTCTTTAGTGCAAGATTATGACGCACAGAATTCTTGCATGTATACATTAATGTAGTAATGAAAATTATGTGGTAAAATATGGTTATTTTCAAGTACACATAGATTTAAACTAAATAAAATTTAAACTAAATAAAATTTTATAAACAATTACTAGATAATCCTTAGAAACCTTTAAATTATGTACTCATTTTCTAAATAGCCCAGGCATCAGAGAGGTAATCATGACAGATGCTGGAAAATATTGCATACTGAATAAAGAGGAAAAGAAATGCTACATATAAAAACTTTTAGGAAACAACGTGGTACCTAGAGAGGAATTTACAATGCTCTATGTATGTATTTAGGTAGAAGGAAGAATAGGTTGAAAATAATTCATAAAAGCCTTCAACTTATGAGGCCATAAAAAGAGCAAGAATTCTACCTAAATAAAGTAGGATAGGTAAGAGAAAAACAAAACAAAACAATAAGACAGGAAGCAAGGACTAGGGTTATTGCTCAGTGGGAGAGCACTCGCCTCTCATGTGCAAGGGCCTGGGTTCTATCCTCAGCACCACATAAAAATAAATAAATAAAATAAAGTTATTGTGTCCAACTACAAAAAAATAAATGTCCTAAAGAAATCAGGCAGGAAGCAAATATTGAATGGAGAAAGTTGATAAAGCCTAAGGTTGCTCTTGGAAAAGATTATTAAAACCGTTAAGTACATAAAAATATTGGTGAGAGAGTAAAATTATAAATTTTCAAGAATTCTATGAATCCTATAGATGTAAAGATAAAAATAATATTATGAAATTCTTACAGAAATGAACTTGACGATAAGGATAAAATGGATGTTATTGTACACCAAAATTTAACAAAATTGAAATAAGAAGAAATAGAAATTTTGAATAGTCTCACATCTACTAAAAAATGGTATTTGCCATTTATAAACTAGATTCAGAGAAAGCCCCAGGTTTAAATATTTTCATTTATGAATACTTCTAAGTATATAAGAAAGAAACATTGCTATCTTTATAAAAACTCTCAGGGATGATGAAAATATGATACTTCCAAACTCCTTTTATGAACTGGTATAATCTTGAGACCAAAACTTGAAAAAGACACTAGGAGAAGGGAAAATTATAGCGCACTGTTTTTTTATGAACTTTAACACAATATATTTTAGATAATAACAAATTTAAATAAGGAATATGAAAAAATGCATAGCTAGGCAGAGTTGTGCATGCCTGTAATCCCATAGACTTTGGAAGCCGAGGCAGGAGAATGACAAATTCTAGGCCAGCCTGGGCAACTTAACAAGACCCTATCTCAAAATAAAAATAAATAAATAAATAAAAAAGACTGGGGATATTGCTCGGTGGTTAAATGCCTCTGGGTTCAAACCTTGGTACCAACAAATAAAATAAAACAAAGAATAATACAAAAGGACCAACTGTATTTATTCCAGGAAGGCAAGTGTATCAGTTACCTTTGTGTTGCTGTAACAAAATACCTGAAATGAACAACTTAAGAGGAAGAAATAATTGGGCTCATGGTTTCAAAGATTTTTGTCCATAGCCAATTGGCCACATCACTTTGGACCTGTGGTGAGGCAGAACATCTGGCAGGAACACATAGTGGAGCAAATTTGTTTATCTTATAGCAGCCAGAAAGCAAAAAAAGAGTGGATGGGGTCAGGTTCAATAACCTAACTCTATTCCACTAGGACCCACCTCCTGAAATTTTCAACATCTCCCAATAAACCATCAGCTGGTGACCAGGTTTGTAAGATATGGCCTTTGGGGAACATTTCAGATCCAAACATAATAGCAAGGGAATTAGTTATTGATGACTGCACAATAGATTGCCTCAATTCTTAATGGTTTAAAGCAAAAAAAAAAATTTATGATGTCATAGTTGTTTTATTGTTATTTTCTGAATTAGTGGGGATTGAACCCAGGAGTGCATTGCCACTGAACTACCTTTTTATGTTTTATTTTGAGTGTTGCTCTGGCTATGTTGCTGCGGCTGGCCTCAAACTTGTGATCCTCCTATCTCAGCCTCCCCAGTTGCTGGATTGCGGTTGTGCACCACCACACCCAACTTGATGTAATAGTTTTTGTGGGACAGACATTTGGGATTTGCTCAAACAGGTAGATTTGGCTGTCAGAGTCTCTCACGAGACTGCTGTGTCAGTATGTGAACTGTGTAAGTGTTGAAGGGACAAGACAATTTTCTTCCAAGATGGAATATGCATAGTTAATGGCGGGAAGCTCAGTTCCTTGATGTGGGACACAAAATTTATGATTTTCATTCATATACAATTTCTAGAAATGACCTGATTATACAGATAGAAAACTAGGCCTGCAAAAGTAATAGTGTTGAAATCAAAAGAACAAGTTTTGAGGTGATAACTTGTAATAACAGTAACAGTATAAATTGATAAAAACTCATTAAACTGTATTTATAAAATGGGTAAATTTAAAATAAATGATGAACCAATAAATTCATTAAAACATCCATCAGTAAAATTCACTTACTTAGAAAATATGTGAGAATTACTCAAGTGTCTAAATAAATGTAGAAAAAGGTGATAAAAATGAACTCCCTTGAATGATAAAGTCCCACAGCAGATTAGGAATAGAAGGGTACTTCCTTAGTCTAAGAGAAAGGTTATTAAAGGGAAAGGAAGGAAGGAAGAAAAGCTAAAATGCAAAAACACTAACAACAAATGTTGTGGAGGATATGGGACATTTGGTACTCATATATGACTAGCAGTAATAGAAAACAGCACTATTCCTATAATAAACTGCTTTAAAGTATTTTATAAAGTTAAACACAGACTTAATCTGTGACCCAACATTTTCCATCTTAGGTATTAGCTTGAAGAAATTAAAATTTAGGTTTCTAGAAGGACTCATGTGGAAATATTTATAACAGTTTTATTTCTTATAGAAAAAAAACCACTAGAAAACAGAAAATTTTTCCTATTTTTTTCATCAAATAGAAAAATAAACAAAAATTTGTTATGTTAAAAAGATTTTGTTGAGCAAATAAACCCAAACACAAAAGAATGTATGCTCTATGATTCCTGGTATGTGGGATTTTAGAATGGACAGACTGAATTAATGACAGAAATCAGAATGATGGTTGCCTGATGGGCATGAGCAGTGGCTAAATGCAAGGAGGGAAAATAAAAATGGGGGAAGATATAAAAAAAATTCTATATCTTGATGGCTACAGGGGCATATTAAAATTCATAAAATTTGTGGGGTTTTTATGTATGTAAATCTTACTTTAATCAATTTAAAGCACATTAAAATTTTAATTTAAATATTCGCTGCATTCTCACTCATAGTCAGTGGTGTATGACTGTAATCCAAGCAGCTCAAGAACTGAGGCAGGAGGATCATGAGTTCAAAGCCGACCTCAGCAACTTAGTGAGGCCCTAGGTGAGACCCTGTCTCCAAATAAAATACAAAAAAGGGCTGCGGACGTGACTCAGTGATTAACTGCCTTTGAGTTCCATCCAATCTACCAAAAAAAAAAAAAAAAGTAAATTACAGAACTGGGGATGTAGCTCAGTGATAGAGCACCTGCCTAGCCTGTTTGAGGCCCTGGGTTCAATTCCCAGTACCATAAAAGAAAAATACATTATACTGCTTATTCTCTGTGAGTTATATTTTATAACTAGCCTTTGAGGTTACAAGGGCAGATCTTGATAGGTTATGTGGGGGACTGAAGCATATTTCAAAACATTGATTCTGATTGTTACACATGGAGAAAAACAAAAATCTAGGTCAAAACCTATTGAGAGGTACAATATCGATCATTTTTTCACATTATTATAAAAAATAATATAAGGATGTCTACCATTTCCACTTTTACTGAGTTTGCACTGGATATCCTCGTCAGTGTAACAAAGCAAGAAAAATAAATGAAAACTGAGAGTGGTGGTGCATACCTGTAATCACAGTGAGTCAGCAGGCTGCGTGCGGCAGGAGGATGGCCAGTTTGAGGCCAGCCTCAGCAACTTAGCAAGGCCTTAAGCCTTCTGAGACCTTGTCTCAACATAAAAAAATAAAAAGGGGACCAAGGTTGTGGCTCAGTGGTAGAGTGCTTGCCTAGCACACGTGAGGAACTGGGTTTGATCCTCAGTGCCACATAAAGATTAATAAATAAAAATAAATAAAATAAAAATGGCTAGGAATGTAGCTTAGTGGTAAAGTGCCTTAGGTTCCATCACCAGTACCAAATAAATAAATAAATAACAAGAAAGAACTAAAGCTATTATTATTTGTAGAAGTATGATTGAGTACATAGGAAAGAAAAAAGAATCTATATAAAAACCATCAAAATTATTAAATAAATTTAACAAGTTTGCTAGATAGAAAGCTAATAGGTAAATTAATTTATTTTTAAATACTAATAACAAACATTTAAAAATAAAATTAAAGAAACAATTTCATTTACAAATAAAGCCTCAAATACATAGGTATGGGTCTCATCGAAGATCTTTAGGTCATGGTGGCACATGTTTATAATCCCAGCAATTTGGGAGGCTGAAGCAGCAGGGTCTCAAGTTCAAGACCAGCCTCAGCAGCTTAGTGAGACTCTGTCTCAAAAATAAAATAAAATAAAATAAAAAGGGCTGCAGATATAGCTCGGTGGTACAGTACCCCTGAGTTTAGTACCAAATAAGCGAATGGATAAATGTTTAAGATCATCATATTAATGACCCAATAAAGAAAAACCACATGATCATATCACTTGAAACACACATACAAAAAAAAAGAGCACTTGACAAAATTTATTTCCTGTTCATGACAAAAACACTCAGCAAAGTAGAATAAAGGGGACCATCTCATTTTGATGAAGAACTTGCACAAAAAGATAGAAAGCCATGCAGCTAATATTGTGCTAAGTGATGAAAAACTGAAGGCTTTTCTTCTAAATTCCAGATGTTAATTTTCACCATTCTTTTTTCAGTACCAGGAATTGAACGCAGTGATGCCCAACCACTGAGCTACTTTTTTATTTTCACTTTGAGACAGAGCCTTGCCAAGTTGCTGAGGCTAGTCTTGAGCTTGCAATCCTCCTAGTTCAGCCTCCCTTACAGATAGGATGACGAGCATGTGCCTGCACACCCAACACTCTCACCACTTCCTTCACGAGAGTTCTAGAAGCATTGGCCATGCATAAAAGGAAATAAAAGGCAGACAAACTAGAAAAAGAAAAAGACAACGATTTTAGTGATAATTCCAGTTGCTGTTGTCTTAGATGAAAGAAGTTTACCTAAACTGAAATCGACAAAAGCAGCAACAAAAAACTAAGAACTACAACGATTGTGGAAAAGTCACTGAAAAAAGAAAACTTGGCATTATGATCAGTAAGACACTAGTGTGCTGGCCATCATTTTCACATTACTGTAACAAACACCTGACACAATGAAGTTATAGAGAAAAGATGTATTTGGGCTCATGGTGTCAGAGATTCTAGTCCATGTTCAGATGTCCCTGACAAGACAGCACCTCATGGGGTGAATGCATGTCTGAGCAAAATCACTCACCTCATAGCCCCGAAGAAAAAGAAAGAAAGAAGAAGAGGTCAGGTTCCCACTCCCCTCTTAAGAGCATCCCCCATTAATCTCAGAACCCCCCACTAGGCCCTACCTCCTTTCAGCAGCCCCACACTGGGGGCTCAGCCTTAATACATGAGGCTTTGGGGGATACTAGAGACCCAAATTATAACACTAAGTGTATGAAAATCTGGGACATCGCAATATTATTAGTGATTTTGCTGAAATGGAGGTAAGGAAAGAAAATGCTGTGGAAAATATCTAATTATGCATAAATTACACATATTTTAGTTCATTTTTCACATACTTTATTGGTACATTATAGTTATACGTAATGATGGGATGTGCTGTTACATATTCATACAGGCACAGAGTATAACAATATAATTTAGTCAGTATCATTCTCCAGTATCTCCCTCTTCCTTATCTACAAGTAAAAATTTAAAACAAAAATTTTGTCTAAAAAATTAAATTAAAATAAAATGAAATATTACAAACCTAACCACAAAATTCTCACACATATGTAATAATAATTACAATTCGATCATCTCTCTTATTTATTAACTATTTAGTCTTAAAAAATATTGCTTTATGCTTTTCTGTGACAATATGTTTGCTGATATAGGAAGATAGAATGTAACAGACTCCTCTCTGACCTTAAAAAATTAGTCATAAAACATGTGGGCCTTTATTTATAATCTACAGCAGGCTCTGAAAATGAAAGCAAGAGTCTGCAAGTAAATATGACAAAATGTTAGCAATTTTCAGTTTTGAGATGTGGAAGCACACCTATTTGTTATAGTAATCTATTTGTTGTGTTCTATGGATGGTTTAAATTTTTAATTTAATTAATTTATTTTTTCAGTTGTAATTGGATATGATACCTTTATTTTACTTATTTTTTTAAAAAATTTTTTCAGTTGTTGATGGATCTTTATTTATTTATTAATTTGTATGTGGAGCTAAGAACTGAACCCAGTGCCTCACACATGCTAGGCAAGTGCTCTACCACTGAGATACAACCCCAGCCCCAAGTTTAAATTTTCGTTTGGATTATTGAATGGTTACTTTTAGGATATGCAGTGGGTGACACTTAGTTTCTTCTTTATACTTTTCTCAATTTTCTAAATTTTAATTTGATTACCATGTCTCCTCTTCCTCATCATCCTCTTCCTTCTCCTCCTTCTTTAAAAAAGAAAAAGGAAAAGCATTCTAAAATTACAAAGAACTATGCGGGGTTAGGTATAGCTCAGTGGTAGAGTGCTTCTCCAGGGTTTAATTTCCAGCACTGCAAAACAAAACAAAACAAAACAGAAACAAAAATAATACAAGAAAGAGAGGAGGAGGAGAGGGAGAAGGAGGGGAGGGCAAGGAGGGGATCTCAAGGAGGAGGACTATAGAACTGTGTTGGAATGAGGAGGATTTTAAGAATCCCATCCTTGTGTGGACCTGTTAGACTTTTTAATATTTAAAGAAAGATATGACCAAACATGTCATGTCAGTCTTTCACAGATATCTACTGTAGCAACTAAGATGGAATGGGGCAGGGGCATGGGTTTGGTATGGAGAATTTAAAGGGAGACATCCGGTCAGATCAATGCAAAAACAAATTGCAGCACAGCCCTGTAGGGATGGATGATGGAAAAGTGTGTTGGCTGTTGGGCGGCAGAAATCAAGGGGGACCCAGCGCAGGGGGATCCAGCACCCAACTTGTATAATATGATTGCACAGTATTTTAATTCTATCCAGTGTGCCTCCACAAATCAATCTTTGTTTTTAAATTTTTTCTGTTGGTTTAGAGTTAGTGACATGTTTACAAATATCTTTGTTCACGCCCTCAGATTTCCATGCAAGTTTATTTTCCTTTGGACCAAAGTACTTCTTTTACAATTTCCTTCAGTGGAGGTCTGTGGTTTATTCAGTCGCTCATATTTTTATCTGAGATTTTAAATTTCTAATCCATTCTTGAAATTCTTTGAACTTCTACACCGTGGGTACATAGTTTACCTGGAATGGTGTTGCCTGCCTGTTATCCCAGCAATTTGGGAAGCTGAGGAAGAAGGATTGCAAGTTCAAGAGCAGCCTCAGCAACTTAGTGAGACCCTGTCTTTAATAATAAAAGGGGCTGGGAGTGTAGCTCAGTAGTAAAATGCCCTTGAGCTCAGTCCTTAGTACCAAACAAACAACAAAACTAAGCAACAAGGAGAAAAGAAAATAGAAAAAGAAAAATGAAAAGAATTACTGTCTGTTTTCTCTCAGCACATCGAAGATAACTATTCTACATCTAGTTACCATGTTTGCTGTTGAGAAGTCAGACAGCAACCAACAGACCTCTATTAGGTAATGTTGTTTGTTTCTGGATACTTTTAAAATCTTTGGTGTTCTTCAGTTACCCAATAAACTGTATAGATTTCAGTTTTGTTTTTATTTATCTTGTTGGGATTTATTAGAATTTTTGCATTTAAAGATGTGTGTTTTTAAGAGTTCTGGGACATTACCAGTCATTATGAGTTCAAATATTAACTCTTCCCTATTTTCTCTATCATTTTTTAAAATATATGTTTTTACTTGTCAGTGGACCTTTATTTTACTTAGTTATATGTGGTGCTGAGAATCAAACCCAGTGCCCCACACATGCTAGATAAGCACTGTACCCCTGAGCTACCACCCCAAGCCCTCTCTATCATCTTTGAATATCAGTTTTACTGATATATAATTTATATACCACAAAGTTCACTGGTTAAAAGCCTCAATGATTTTTAGTATACATGACCAAAATCTAATTTTATATTTAAAATTTATAACTTTTACTTTAACTGATACATTAAATCTAATTTTAGAACACTTTCATCATTTCAAAAACAATTCTGGAAGCTATTAAAGGTCACTCCACATCTCTATCCCATCTTCTCTCACTTATCCTTGAAAAACATCAGTCTTATCTGTTTTTCTATGCCTTTGCTTATTTTGAATATTTCCTAGATTTGCTTACTCTGGAAATTTTGTATAGATAGAATCCTAGAGTATGTGATCTTTTGTGATGGTCTTCTCCCAGTTACCATAATGATTTTGAGAGTCATTCATGTTTTAGGATAAATTCATACTTTATTCCCTTTATTGACCAAAAATACCTTATTGTATGGACATGCCATATTTTGTTTATTCATCATTTCACTTGTTTCTACTTTTTGTCTTTTGTGAAGATGTTGCAATGAATATTTGTGTCTAAGTTTTTTGTATGGATTATATTTTCATTTCTTTTGTATAAATACCTAGAGGTGAAATCTCCATATGTTCACGCTATATTTAACATTTTGAGGACGGGCCAAACTGTTTTTCAAAGTGGCTGCATAATTTTACATTCCAAACAGCAATGTATGAGGATTCCAATTTTTCCTTCCCCATTATTTTCAAAATATAACTAAACACATGTTAAGCATTCTCATGATACCCATCATTTCTCATATTCCCTCATATTTTCCATCACTTTATATTCCCCATAAATCCATTCGATCTGTCATCCAGTTCACTGATTCTCTCTCCAAGAGTGTAATCTGACTTTTTTTCAACAATTTTTTTGCTTTTAACCAGTCTGGATTGCATTCTCCCAGAGAGGATTTACAGTCAGTCAACTAGGGGCCTAACAATAAGAGACCTCTTTAAATAATGTCATCAGTTTGCATATTTCTTTTTAGAAAACACTGTAAACTCATATGATGGTCTGTGTGTGGCAACAGATTTTCAGATGATTTCTTTTCCTCTAATATCCAACACCAGTCAGGACATGGATGCAAGGTTTTTTGTTTGTTGGTTGATTGGGTTTGTTGTTGTTGTTGTTGTTGTTGTTTTGTTTTGCTTTTTTCTATCTCCTTTCTTTGATGTGAGGTTATTTTACTCACTATTATCACTATACCCTGAAGGTCTCACATTGGATTCTTCACATTTGGTGGCCTTCAGCTTTGCTTTCAATGGCCGCCCCCCGACATACACACATATTACATGGTTATTAAGATAGTATCTCCAAGCAGGGCATGCTGGTGCGCACCTGTAATTCCAGAAATTCTGGAGATCCTGAGGCAGGAGGATCACAAGTTTGATGCCAGCTCAGCAACTGAGTGAGACCTTGTCTCAAAATTAAAAGGGCTGGGGTGTAGCTCAGTGGCCCCTTTCTCCAGTGTTTTTCTCTGGTCTCTCAGTGTTCCTTCTCTATCACTTAGTGTTTTGTGAATTCTTTATGTGTTTACCTAGCTCAGAGAAATGGTTTTAAGGGGCACAGTGGTGTGCCTGAGCCCTGGCTTCTGGTAGGTGAGGCTAGAGAATGGCTTGAGCCCAGGAGTTCAAGATCAGTGAGACCCCTCAAAGAGAGAAAAAAAAATGGTGAAAGTGTGTTTTCAAATAGCATTTACCAGGGCTGAGGATGTAGCTCAGTGGGAGAGTATATGTCTAGCTTGCACAATGCCCTGGGTTTTATCCCCAGTACTACAAAAACAAAATTAAAAAATAAAACAGGGGGCTGGGGATGTGGCTCAAGCGGTAGCGCGCTCGCCTGGCATGCGTGCGGCCCGGGTTCGATCCTCAGCACCACATACCAACAAAGATGTTGTGTCCAGCCGAGAACTTAAAAAAATAAATATTAAAAATTTTCTCTCTATCTCTCTCTCTCTCTCCTCTCTCACTCTCTCTTTAAAAAATAAATAAATAAATAAATAAAACAGTATTTACCAATTCAGTTGGAAAAGTATGGCTAGTTATCACAGTAATGGCCCCTGGGAAATTATGCCCTGTGCTGTGCCAGTTCTGGCCATCAATAGGTAAGGGCAATATTTGCACTCCTTGAATTCATACTGCTTGAGTTCACCTCTGTTACTTGCTTTGTTGTTATTTTAAATTTTTAAAAATTTTTTTTAAATTTTTTTTACCCTTATTTTATTTATTTATTTTTATGTGGTGCTGAGGATGTAACCTAGTGCCTCACACGGGCTAGGCAAACGTTCTACCACTGTTGTTATTTCCTATTAATTATTATTTTAATTAGACAAATTTGGTGGTTGACATTTCTATCTCCTTAAATATTTTTAAAACTTTTAACACATTGTACATATTTCTTTTTAAAAATATTTATTTATGTACGTATTTTTTTTTTAGTTTTAGGTAGACACATTATTTTGTTTTTATATGGTGCTGAGGATTGCCTCATGTATGCTAGGTGAGCACTTTACCACGGAGCCACAACCCCAGCCCACATTGTACATATTTATGAGATATAGTGTAGTTTTTTAATCCACATATGCAATGGGTACTGATAAAATTAGGGCAATTATTGTGTCCATCTTCTTTTTACTTTGTGTTTGAAATTTTTGAGCTCTTCCCTTCTCGTTATTCATAAAACATATAATAGGTTATTGTGAACTATAATCATCCACTGCTATGGCTTGCTTTGACCAGTAGAATACAGTATAAGTGATATCATGTGACTTAAGAGAGATTTTGGCTTTGAGGCTTTTACTTTCTTTAACATGTACAAATTTTTATATTATTGGGGTTCTGTGTGACATTTCAGTACATGCATACAGCATGCCCTGATCAAATCCAACTCCCTTTGTCCACTCTCCAGCCCTGCCTTTCCACTATTCTACATTCTGGTCAATGTTTTGTTTGTTTGTTTGTTTGTTTGTCTGTTTTATCAATATTGGGGGTGGAGCCCAGGGGCATCGAGCTACATCCCAGTCCTTTTTATTATTTTATTTTGAGACAGGGTCTTGCTAAGTTGTCCAGGCTGGCCTTAAACTTGTAATATTCCTGCCTCAGACCCCAAGTCTCTAGGATACCAGGTGTGCACCACTGCAACTGGCTTCAGCTTAAAAAACACAAACAACAAAACTTCTACATGTGAAAGAGAATATGACATATGCAGTATTTGCCTTTGTGTATCCTTTCACTTAATATAATATTCTGCAGTTCTATTCAACTTGGTTCAAATGACAGGATTTCATTCTTCTTTATGGCATATATATATTCTCTAAATTTTATGGACCCCCTGATATATCTATCAGCCATATATCATATCCATTCATCTGTTGATGGTCACCTAGGCTGATTCCATCTTAGTCATTGCGAAGTATTGCAATGATAGGGGCATGCAGATATGTCTTTTGTATGTTTGACTTTGGGTTTTGCTTTCCTGGAACACTTCCAGTGTCATGTGAAGAAGTTTTAGATGAAATACATGAGGCGAGAGGCTGATCCATCCCCACCATCTACTTGTGGCCCATTGATGGAATGCAACTTCTTTAGTTAGCTCAGGTGGCACAAGCAGGACCTCTCAGCCAACCCCAAAATTATGAGAAATAATAAGCCATTGTTGTTTTAAGATGCTAAATTATGGTAGTTCATTACACATCACTTGGGATATCTAATTCACCATGTTGCTGGAAAATGTCTCTGGAGTGGAGCATCAGAATCTAAGAGGGGAGAGGAAGGCATCCATGTGGAGAGCAGGGGAGTGGTAAGTGGTGGGGAAAAATTGGTTACGATAAGGAGACTAAGTAAATAATATATTTAAAGTGACAAAAGCCAGTTTTCTCACTGTTGGTGAAAAGAATGAATCCAAGGTGGTTTCAGTGGAATTGGAGATACCAGAATAAATTCATGATTGTGTGTGTGTGTGTGTGTGTGTGTACATACACTATACACATAGTACCTAACTATCCAGTACTTAGATAAATAAGTATCATCCCAAGAGCAATGAGTATAACTTGCACTGGATCTTGTCTTCAAAACTTTTCACCTATAAAAGGGATAATAAAAGAAATGGCTGATTTGGGGATAGCTGAGGAAAACAGTAGATATGTTTGGAACATGTTTGATGCCCAAAGTTGCAAAGTACTCTAAAAATGATGGAGAAATTTCAAAAGGACACAGAAGCTTATTGAGGGACTCTGATGGGCCAGATAGGACAGGATGTGATTATCAAAATCAATAGTTATAGTAATGAATTATAACTCATTGAATAAAATAGGAGTCCAAGCATCTATAGATACATAAAAAAAAATTAGTGAACACAGATGAGATACAGTACAGTTGCATAGTATCACAGTAAATCTACCCACAAATGATATATTATACACATGAACATAGAGGAACTTTACAGTGGAGGAGCATGGCAGCTATCACTTTAATGAAGTGGTTGAGCTTAACATCCCCAATAAAACTAAAGGTTGAGATTGTGCAGCACCCGATGGGGTGCCATGAGAACACCACCACTACCTGCCGAGCCTGGCAAAGATGGTACCTTGATGATGAGGCAGAAAAACCTGTAAGCTGGCTATCGCTGTGCATAAAATTACCTCCAAATTTTATGGATTAAAACAACAGATCTTTCAGTGTCTGTGGGTCAAGAATTTGGGACCTTGGCTTAGGGTCTTTCTCAAGGTTGCTGAAGAATCCACTTCCGCAGTAGTTGACTTGCACAGCAAGCAGGTTGGTGCTGGCAGCTGATGAGGGCCCTGACTTGTCACCATGTGGGCTTCTCTGGGCTGTTTGGTTGTCCCCGTGATGCAATGGCCAGTTTCCTCAGAGCTCTGCCTTGGTCTCTATGGAAAGATACTCATATCTGTATTTTTTTAAAAAAAACTCAGATATGTTTCTTAGCTGATCTTCTCTATAAAACTCACCATACTTTAAACTTGAAAAACACAGAAAAAGTCAAAGAAAACTATTTCAAAATCACCTATGATCTAACAACTTGTCGATATTTTAGCATGTAACCATCTGGTCCTTTTTCTATGCATACATATGTATCTATATATTTTTAAAATTACAAATATGATAGCACACCATTTATATTTTTTATTTTAATGTCCCATAAACATTTGCTTAGACTGACAACTTTTTACAATATAGAAAGAGATCACTTATGGGCTGTCAAACATCAAGTAAGCAATGATGCTGAGGTTCAACCAAGTTTGTCTGGCTCTAAATCCTGTATTTTTTTTTCTCCCTGCTTCCTTTTCTACCTCGAAGCATGAAAACCAATACAGATTTTTCCCCTACTCATCAAAATGTATCAAAAAGAGCAAGGATGCTTGTCATCTGAGCACTTCTTTGCAGTTCCCAGCACCCCTTCATATTGGTCATCCCAATAATCTTCCAAGAGGTGATTCTTTTTTAATGAATTACCTTCATCCATGGGAAATTTACATAGCATATAGTTGTGACATTCTCTATTTCATGATATTCTTTTCAAGAGGTATATTTAAAATAGTGCTGCGTAGTTTGCATTGGCTCTTTTTGAGGTGATGTTGGGATATGTCAGTGTATTAGTCAACGAATATTTGAACAGCCACTGTGCATAAAATCCTGCACCTGAAAACTCTTGGGAGTGCAAAGATGTGAATACTAAGTCCTTGCCAGGAAGCACTCTGAAATTCAAGCTGGGTGGAGGAGACATACATATTTACAGAAATACACAGTACCATTAGGCAAGTCAGTGTTGCCAGAGGAACAGAGGGAATAAGAAGATTTGATTTATCCTTAGAAAGACTTCTATAAGCTGGGCACAGGGGCACATACCTGTAATCTCAGGAGCTGGGGAGGCTGAGGGAGGAGGATCATGAGTTCAAAGCCAGCCTCAGCAATGGCAAGGCGCTAACCAACTTAGTGAGCCTTGGTCTCTAAATAAAATACAAATGAGGGCTGGGGGATGTGGCTCTAGTAGTTGAGTGCCCCTGAGTTCAATCCTCCCATACCACCCCCACCCCCAAAAAAGAAAGACTTCTTTAAGATGTAGGAACTTGAGCCAGGTGTGGAAGCACAGCAACACGGGAGGCTGAGGTAGGAGGATCATATATTCAAGGCCCTACACAACATAGCCAGACCCTGTCTCAAAATAAAGAAAGGCTAAGGATGTAGCTCAATGATAAAATGCCTTTGAGTTCAATCTCTAGTATCAAAAAAAAAAAAATGTTTGGGGAGACTTGGAGCCGAACCTCCAATAATGGGTGGCATGTATAAGAAACAAGTATTTCTGGCAAAAGAAATGATCTTAATCAATATACCAGGACAGGGCTGTTTTAGACATGTGAGGTGGAGAGTGACAAGGTGCATGTGATTAGAAGGTAATGAAAAGAAAAATGGATAAGTAGTTAGACCAGGGACCACTCATGGAGAACTTTCAATGCATAACCGGAAGAGATTTTATCAAGTGAGAAGTAACTGAGTCATTGAGAGCCAGTCTTCAGCAGGAGGATGAGTACATAGAGCATGTACAGTCATTTTGTAGTCAACTCCCTAGAGCCAATCTGGAAATAGGGGAAAGAAGGGGAAGATAGAGGTGACTCTAAAAGGACAACTAAAGTTATTAACAATGTCAGGGAAATTGTGCATCCTTGAAAGCAGAAGGGACAGAGCTAGTGGAAAGGGAAAGATGGAAGATGAGAGAGTGAAGCAAGTTCTCCAATGAGGTGAGGGGCAGAGAAGTCAGAGCACATACATGGATGGAAATGTAGGGGGAAGAGTTATTTTTGAGTAGAGAAATCACATACTCTGAGACAGAAGGGATGGAGACCGGTTGAATTGTTGAGATGAATAGTTTGAAGCATAGAGGAGAATAAAAGATGTCCTGGGTTAAGCCTAGGGTCAGTGGGTTCAGGGTAGCAGAACATGAATAATCTGGCTTATATAAAGTGAGATCAGTAGTTCAGATGGAAAAGAGGCAGAAATGCTGGTGAGAATACACAGACCTGCCGAGGAGAATCTATGCCTAAGGCCACTTGATTAGAGACCATTCCCACAGTGGAGTTGGTGCTCTGTCTGGAGTGGATAAGTCCTTTCCATTTCATGGGGAGGGCTGCTTCCATAACTTAAGTTCTCTGGCAACTGTGTATAGTAGAATTTTCTATAATGTCACATTTTAAGCCCTTGAAAATGTGGCTCTGGTGATCTAGGAACTGATTTTAAGTTTTATTTAATTTTAATTAACTTAAAATTTTAAAACAACAAGTGACTAGTAGCCACATTCGTTAGGCGTACTATTGAATGATCCCAACAAGAGACCAGATGAAGGACTCACTGTTGAAAGGCACTCATTTTCCTAATGACCGCACTGACTGTGCCAAGAGTGGGTTTGTAGTTTGACAAACTCCACATTCTTGTCTCTTTGCTCATGATGAGCAAACTCACAAAGATCAATCATTTTGGGAAACTTGTTTTTTTTCTTTCTACTAGATTCTGAGTATTCTCTCACATTAGGGATGGTCCTGTCTTTAAAATCATGTACCTGTTTTTTTTTTTTTTGTTTGTTGTTTGGAGGGGGGGGGGAGTACCAGGGATTGAACTCAGGGACACCAAACCACTCAGCCATATCCCCAGCCCTATTTTGTATTTTATTTGGAGACAGGGTCTCACTGAGTTGCTTAGTGCCTCACCATTGCTGAGGCTGGCTTTGAACTTGCAATTCTCCTGCCTCAGCCTCCAGAGCTGCTGGGATTACAGGTATGCACCACCACACCCAGCCTCCCAAAGATTCTTTTTAAGGAAATGTGGAAACAAAGAAGACCATTTCACTAAGGGCAAAGCAGCTTCTGTTCCTCTTTTGTGGTCACAGGGAGGAAGTCTGGAGTCCTAGAAATAGTCCTGGCTTAGATGTGACAGATCTGGATTCAAATTTTGATGCTAAAATAAATTACCCAACCATTTGGACTTTCCACTTGATATCTGAAAAATGGAAAGAAAAATGCCAACCTAAAAGTGCTGTTGTAGATGTTGCATATAATTAATAATGTTTGTATTTATTCTTTTCTGATGTGCCAGGTCATATATTAGGTTAGGAATAATATGGTGGACAAAGCAAATAAGATTCTTGTTCCAAAAGAGTTCATGTTGTAGTATTGAGAGACATTACTCAAATAATCACACAAGTATATCCTATATCTTTATATTATAATTTGTTATATAAAATTACAGACTTCCATAAGTCCAGGATGGAAGAGCAGAGGTGAGGTGATCTTTAAAATATGCCTGTAGATTTTTTGACACTCTCCTTCTAAAAGGTAGATTCTAATCCCCCTTTAATTGAATGTGAGCCAATCTAAGTGATTCATTTCTAAGAAGTAGAATATGTTAGAAATAACACTCTCTGGCTTCTGAGTCTAGTTTTTTAAAAAGAATACACCTTCTTTCTGTGTTCTCTCTCTCTCTCTCCCCTCCCCCTCCCCCTCCCCTCTCAATCCTTGTCTCTGAGATCAAGTCAACGGGATCTGAGGAAGCCCAGGAAAATGGAGAGGTCTGTGAAGAAAATAACTGAAACATCTTACCAACAGCCAACACCAACTTACCAGCCGAATGAATGAGCAATCTTTTTTTGTTTGTTTTGGAACCAGGGATTTATCTCAGGGGCACTTTACAACTGAGCTACATCCCCAACCCTTTTATTTTTTTATTTTGAGACAAGATCTTGCTAATTTGCTAAGGACCTCACTAAATTGCTGAGTCTTGGCAATTTAGTAAAACCCTTTCTCAGATTAAAAAATAAAAAGAAGAGGCAGTGGCTAAGTGTAAAGTATCCACGGGTTCAATCCTCAGTACTGGAGGGGAAAAAAGTTATTCAGTGTGGAACAAACACAATTGAGAGATGCAAGATGCTTGAAAGGGAATGGGGAAGCATTCTCAATTATTCTCAATGTGTCTTGAAGGGTATTCACCAGGTAGGGATGTATCAAGTCTGATATCAATCTAGATTTCAGGTGCTTCTTCCAGAGGTGGAATGCCTAAGTTTAACATTTTTTGTTGTTGTTTTAATATTTTTAGTTGTAGATGGACACAATGCCTTTCTTTCTTTCTTTCTTTCTTTCTTTCTTTCTTTCTTTCTTTCTTTCTTTCTCTCTTTCTTTCTTATAAAACTGGAACAAGACTGGAGTACCCTCTTTTACCAATTCTATTTAACATAGTTCTTGAAACTCTAGCCAGAGCAATTAGACAGATGAAAGAAATTAAAGGGATATGGATAGGAAAAGAACTCTATCACTATTTGCCCATGATATGATTCTATACCTAGAAGATCCAGAAAACTTCTAGAACTAATAAATGAATTCAGCAAAGTAGCAGGATAGAAAATCAACACCCATAAATCAAAGGCATTTCTGTACATCAGTTGACAAATCCTCTGAAAGAGAAACTAGGAAAACTACCCCATTTACAGTAGCCTCAAATAAATAAATAAAATACTTGGGAATCAACTTAGTGAATGAGGTGAAAGACCTCTATAATGAAAATCGCAGATTGCTAAAGAAAGAAATTAAAGAAGACCTTAGAAAATAGAAAGATCTCCCTGTTCTTGGATAAGCAGAACTAATATTGTCAAAATGACTGTACTACCAAAAGCACTATACAGATTTAATGCAATTCCAATCAAAATCCCAATGACATTCCTCATAGAAATAGAAAAAGCAGTCTCGAAATTCATCTGGAAAAATAAGAGACCCAGAATAGCCAAAGCCATCTTTAGCAAGAAGAGTGAAGCAGGTGGCATCACTATACCAGATCTTAAACTATACAACAGAGTAATAGCAACAAAAACAGCATGGTTTTGGCACTAAAATAGATGGTGGAATGATATGAACATCATTACTCCAAGTACATGTATGAAGACAAGAGTGGTGTGATTCTACTTTGTGTTCAACCGGAGACATGAAAAATCGTGCCCTATATGTGTACTACAAATTGAAATGCATTTTGCTATCATATATAACAAATTAGAACAAACAAACAAACAAACAAACAAACAACACCCATGATCCTCAAAAGGTTACACAGGAAGTTGCCACATGATCCAGAAATTTCATACTTAAATTTATGCCCAAGAGAAATGACAATATATGTCCACACAAAACTTGTATGAGTGTTCATAATAGCCCATATATATATGAAATTCCAAGAGAGTTATGGATTGCTTGTGCCTGTTTAGAAGACAACAGTAAATGGCCATTGAAACCAACTTTTAGTGAAATATCTTAGCTGGAAGCAGGCTACAAAGTGAGAATAGAAGAAAGCCCATAATCCACAAGTACAAAATTTAATAGCTGGCCAGAGAAGACTGGATCAGAAAAGGATAAAGAGAGCAGCCAGAGAAGCTAGAAGAAACAGAAGAAATTGTTTCAGGGAAATGATGGTTAGTACTGTCAAACGTTCAAATAAGATGAGGTGGATGAAAGACCTACACTAGCTACACTGCACCATGAAGGTTAGAAGGACAGCTGTTTTGATGGAGTAAGAGATGAGTACAGAAGCCCAGTTGGAGTGGAATGGATTGGAGGTGAAGACAGGTAGGCAATGAGGTCAGACGATTCCTTTCAGTAAGTTTAGCTGTGAAAGAGAAGGAAGAGGACAGTAGCTGGGGATGATGTTAGAAAAATGGAAGGTCATTTGTTGTTGTTGTTGTTGTTGTTTTAAAATGGGAGACAGACTTGTACATGTTTAAATGTTCATGGAAAGGATCCCATGTAAAGTGAAGTAGATGGTCTGGAAGAGAGAGGGAATGATAGATATAGAAAGAATTAGGAAAATGTGAGGGAAGAATGGGGGTTAGAACCAAATGAAGTCTCTGGTACATGGGAAGAATTGGAAACTTGGCATGCATATTTAACTTTAAAAAATGTGAAATAAAACAGATATATAGAAAAGAGTACTCAAAACAAATACATAGCATAATGAATCATTGCAGAGAATATCCATGTAGCTAGACAAAAATAGAACATTGCCAGCACTCCAAAAACTTCATTCCCATTTTCCCTTCCCCATCATATTACCCTACCCCTACTGATAGCCACAACCCAGATTTACTGGTAATTACTTCCTGGTTTTCAATCTAATTTCCCCCTTCTTTTTTGTTTTACTTACTTAAATACAGTCTAAGCAATGCTATTAAATATTGCTTATTTTAGCATTATATAAACACAATTGTACAGTGTGTATTATTTTATTTCATACTTATTTTACTCTATATTCCAAGGTTTCATTCAAATTGTTGCAAATAATTTTTGTCCTTGTGTAGTAATCCATGGTATGATTATATCACAATTCATCTGTCTAAGTATTAGTGGACATTTGGGTTGTTTCTTATTTGGGGTTATTGCAAAAATGCTCAGTAAGTATTCTTGTACACATGTCCTGGTATACATGTGCCAGGTTCTCTTGGGTATATTCCAAAGAGTGAAACTTCTGGGTCATTGAGTATGCATGTTTTCACTAGCCAATATCAAACTTTTTCAAAATGCTCAAGCCAATTCTCACACCTATAAGGAAAGGTGCTCAATTTAATTAGAAATGAGCCAAACTGCACTATTATTAATAGGCTTTTACTTGCCTTTGAAAGCAATGCCTTCCTGATCCAGGTACTTCCTCAGATAAGTTCTAACTGGCTGGTTCTTTTCTGGCTTCAGGCAGACTGAGTTTCTTTCTCATCATAATTTGTTACCATTAAGCAGATCACTGTTTCTCTTGTATGTTACAAGTTAGCTTTTTCCTTGGTAAGCTTGGGGGTGGGGCTGCTGCAAATTCTCTTGTATAGTAGAGATACACATGATTGTTACATTATATTTTAGGATAAATCTTGGGTTGAGTCACTCCTGCAGATGATGGATCTGTCTGACATGTAGTGCTGCATTTGGGCATCTCGGCACATGGCTAGGAGCAGATATGACCTCTGGAGCTGGACTGGCTATACTTACTGGTTAAATGACCCTGACCAAGTTATTTCACTTCTCAGGTCCTCAGTTTGCTAATCTATAAAGTGAGAGTAATAAAGTTCTGGCTCATAAGCTGGCTATGGGCATCAAATGAGGCAATATAAGGAGAGTATTTTGAATAGTGCCTGCCATTCTACTAGGGTTTTGATTTATATCTGTTTCAGCTTTAGTGGCAATAGATGAAGGGTTATGAACATAGGTCAAATATATAGGTCAGAAGGAATTCAGGTCCTGGCTGTATTCTCCCCTGGTTCTGTGACCAAAAACAAGATGTGCAACCTCTTTGCATCTCAGTTACTTTTCTGTGTAAACTGAGGTAATAATTTCTACTTTACACAGGTGCTATGAGGTGAGGATTAATTGAGATAGCAAATGCAAAATTCCCAGTGTTAAGTATGGGCCCAAATACATGGTAGCCACTGTTATTTTAGCAGGAGGCAGCTACTGTTCCTGCCTTCAAATGCTGGCATGGAACAGCTCATGGACCCTAAACCTATAGGTCTTATGCATTGACCAATGTGAGGCTAAGGAAATGAAAATGTATGGAACAGTAGGGTAGAGAGATGACATTGAGTCATTTCACACATGTGAAGAGGTCTTAAACAAGACCCAGCCACTTTCTAGGAGCTAATAAAGGTATCATTGGTGATAGGCAAAAACCAAGTAGTATATATGGAAAAATGACTTCAAGGTTGTAGGAAGGAAGTATATAGTTGAGCAGACTTTCCAGAGGAAAAGGTTTTAAGATGAATATCAAAAAATGTGTGTGTACATGGGAGAAAGTGGAGTGCTGGTCATGAAGTTAGACCATGTCACGAAGAGCTTTGAATCTAGGCCAAGGAATTTTTCCTTAATTCAATAAGGAATGAAGAGACATTATACTGCCACAGGGCTGTAAGTCAGGAATTAATATCTGAAGGGTGCAAGGGTATGCCAGTCCAGACAAATAGTGGATCAGAAATCCTATTCACAGGGCTGGGGATATAGCTCAGTTGGTAGAGTGCTAGTCTTGCATGCACAAGGCTCTGGATTCCATCCCCAGCACCAAAACCAAAACAAACAAACAAAAAGAAATCCTATTTACTAGCTGACTGGTACTGCCATCAGATTTTACTGATGCTTTTAAAAGCTAATATTTAGAGACAGATATGTCTAATACAGTTTTAATGTCAAATCAATTATGTGTTTTCTAACACATTTCCAAAAACTAGTTCCAAGGTGGCTGGGTCAATATTGTGACCCTCATGATATCACCCATTATTGTATATAAACTGGAGATAAAATGTGCATGGATTGACTGTGGTGAGCAAATTGTAAGGAACAAAACAGAAGCACACAAAAATGAGAACAGGCAAACTGGACAGATCTGAATAAGATTGGTGGGTGTTGTATAATGTCAAATCCTGCTTGTGATATTATAGTTTTGGAAGACATGAGGTTGGGGAGAACTGGGCATAATGAAAAGAAGGATTTCTTTGTACCTTTTCTTTCTTTTTTTTTGGGGGGGGGTACTGGGAGTTTGAACCCAGGGCCTCACCCTTGTTGGGCAACATTTTAATAATTTAATAATAAATTATTAAAAATTATTTTAATAATTTGTATTATCTTTTACAACTGCATGTGACTCTTCAATTACTTTGACATAAGTTAAAATTAAAAATGCATAAAATTTACATTTTGTAGAAAATGTGCTGCAGTGAGTAACATTCGGATTCCTTACTGATCCATATTTAGGGGTTCCTGAGGCACAAAACAAGCACAATTACTTATCCTGAAGCCCCAACTGGAAAAGAAAGCCAAGTGTCTAGAAGGAACGAGGTCTACAATGTAGGAATTTATATTGAAATTGCAGATTTCATCTCCCCCAAACTTTAGACAGTTCAGTCCACCTTAAGTCAACTTTACCCATTTCTGTTTTATCAAACCAGCGTCACTATTGCCAGAAGCCATGTTAAAATAACTTTTATTATTGAAATTAACTTTCTTCACAAAGAATGGGATGCCGGGGATGCATGAAATTGCCATGACGCCATGAAGTTGCCAGATGAAGCATACGACACAGTTTAGGATTTTTTTTTCCCCCTGGACCCAATATTCTGAAAAGTACAACCCACATGGATAAGTGAAACATAACTTCTTGAGTGA
The DNA here is from genome assembly GCF_052094955.1 of Ictidomys tridecemlineatus. Classification (NCBI taxonomy): domain Eukaryota; kingdom Metazoa; phylum Chordata; class Mammalia; order Rodentia; family Sciuridae; genus Ictidomys; species Ictidomys tridecemlineatus. The sequence continues at coordinate 49,591,450 of NC_135480.1, read as the reverse complement.
CTTGAAGACCATGTTAGCACAGGGATCATTATGAACTCTGTAATTATCCTTCTCTGCTACGCCAAAGATTCCCCTTCCCGACAGCAGGGCAGTCTTTGACCTGCGCTAGAGCCGAGAACTTTTATAAAGCGAAAGGGCGAGCCGAGGAAAATGGCAGGCTGGGAATACCGCCCGGGGTAGGCGTCCCCCGCGCTCCACAGCAACAAGCTCAATTTCCAGAAAAGAACTTCTCTACACTTGCAGTCTTCCGTGAGTCCTGGATCGCTCAGCCCGAGAGCCAGAGCTTCTGCACCCGGAATGAGGGAAACTAAGGCACAAAAGGTACCGCGCGCGCAGCCGGGGCCTCGGCGCCCGCTTTCCGGAGGGAACCCCGGCTGCTGGAGCTCGGTGCGCGACGACCAGCACCTCCAAGCCGTCCTGCTCCCTCCGCCCCGCCCCAGCCCGGGACAAAGCCCGGAGTCCGCCCCGGGAGGGGGAGGGCGGCTCCCGCGCGCGCCCCGTTTCCCGGTGGGCGCGAGACTCCGCCCTGCTGTCCCTCCGGGGGGAGCCCGCGCCCCAACGGCAGGGCGGCCCCGCCGGGCCCGCCCCGAATCCCCATGACGTCACCGGCGGCGGCAGGCCCCGCCTCCGGCCCCGGGCGGCAGGCCGCATGACGTCACCGAGGCCCCACCCCTCCGGAGCGAGTTCGGTCCTGGCGTTCATTTCATTCCTGTCCTCATTCCGAACATTCTTAGCATCGCTCGCGCTGCGCCGCGCCGCCCGAGCCGAGCCGAGCCTCTGCAGCCGCCGCCGCGGCCCCGCCGCCCGCCGCGGGCGCCCACCAAGCACTTTGCAGACTCGCTTCCACCCTGCGGGCCAGTCCGCGCGGCGGGGCCCGGGCCCGGGGCGGCCGGTTCCGGGGACAGGCCATGCAGTGACGCCCCCCCCACCCCCCGTCCACCTTTGCCCGGAGCGCGGGCAGCAGCCAAGCGCACCCAGCCGGCCCCGGGGCAGGAGCGGTGCTAGGCAGGGGTGGGGTGGCCCGGCTCGGGGATCGGGAGCCAGGGAGGGAGCACCGAGCGGAGGACGGGGGAAGCGGCGCCGAAGTTTGCTTTGGACTCCCCGGGCGCTGCGGCGGCTCCAGTGTTCGAGGTAAGTTGGCGCGCGGGGCGGATGCAGGGGTGCGGGGCGCGCGGGGCGCCGGGTGGCGGGGGCTGGTGGCTCGTCCCGCGCGAGCGGCTCTTTCTCTGCGGGCTGTGCTTTGTGTGAACCCGCGGCGAGCCGCCGCCGGTCTCCGCACCCGCCTCCCCGCGCCCCCTCCTAGGTGAGCCGCCGGGCGCCGCTGGGCGAGTTGCCGGGACGCCAACTTGGGCCGCGCGCTGGGAGCCCGCGCGGCAACAGGCGGCCCCCGGCGGCGGCCCCGGAGGCTCCCGGCCGGCGGCGTCGCGCCCCCCACGTCCCCTCTCCAGCCGCCGGCACGCGCACACGCACACACCCTCGGGCTCTTTTCACGGTGTTCGCCGAGAAGCCAGAAGTTCGGAGCGAGCGCGGGCGGGGAGAACTGCCGTCGCCTCGGAGCCGGCCTGAGACCCCCGTGCCACCTCCAGACCGCCCCCACTGCGCCGCGGCCCTCTGAGGCCCGTCTGGGGACCGCGACGACGAGTGCTGCGGCTGGGGGCTTCGTTCCTTCTTCCCAAAGATGAAAGAGGGCACGGTCGTCTTTACCGCCTCTCCAGGACTGTTGCTGCCGCCGCCGCTGCCGCCGCCGCTTCATTGCACATTCAAGTGGAAAATTTTCAGGAGTCAGCAGAAACATTGTGTCCAAAAAAGACTGAGTCGCTGTTACCACCAAACCCAGGAGGAGACTCTCCCTGGAAAACTTCCCTTTGGTAGGAAATACTGGGGGATTTGTTTGTTTATTGGAAGAGAAATAATCCCCAGGAGGGAAAGAAAATCAGGGTACACTTTTAGCCTTTGTTCGTAGCAGCAACACTTGTTTTCAAAAGTCCAGAGGCCCGCTTTAAAGAAAGTTCAACTTCTGTGAGTGTCCTTTTTTTTTTTTTTTTAACAGTATATTTTTTTAAGAAAAAAACCCGAGCAACATTTTTAAGGAGTCTAAAACAATGAGGGGTTTATATCTCCCTTGTCTTCCTACCACGAAAATAAAACCCAGATCAGAATTTTCTTCGCTCTTTAATTGTCCTTCTTTTTAAAGATTTATTTAAAGTTGAATGGTGTCACTGTATAAAAATATTTATGAAACAATGAAATACCAGCCACCGGCGTTTCTCAGGAGGCTTGTTAACTTCTTAGAAGCAAGTGGCTGCCTGTGATTTGCAGAAATGAAAATTGACCTCAGCGAGCACTGGAAACAGACAGATGATGTTCCAGGAACTGGGAATGTAAAAGGCCGGGTTTAAAAACAGTGCCTGGGAGGGGAGCCCAGGTCCTGAGACATAAAGGTCTGTAAAGCCTATCAAATTTCAAAATAGTGAGAATTTTTTTTTTTTTTTTAAATTGCTACAGATTCAGCAAAGGGGCAGACTGTCCAGGACAACCACTTATTTCTCCCCACTTACCACCTTGATTGTTTTTGGAAGTTTGGGGTCTGATTGGGGTTTGCTCAGTGCCTGCAGGTGGTTACTAGCAAGGACAAATCCTTTTCTTTAAAGTACCAGTATCATCAACTGCATTGTCAAAGCTGGGAGTGGGCTCCTTTCTCTGCAGCCTATCCTGATGGTCTCTTCAGAAGGGGGCTTCTCTGCCAGGGTACTGTGAGGCAATGGTTGGGAAATAGTCTTCAAGTTGTGCTGGGTGGTTTATCCTGTCACTGTTGGATTTGGGTCCAAGCACTACTGAATGCTTTATAAGGGCCAGACTTAGGTTCAACTTTAGTAAGAATCTTTCCTCTTTAGAAGGAAGTAGTAGAACTAATTACAAAGTGACTCCAGAAAGACAAATGGGTTTTGTTGAACCTTTGTCAACAGTAAGGTTTTGAATTTTTGATTATTTTGGGGAGAAAGGCTTATTTTTCTAATCTCACTATTTCCATAAATGGTCACAGATATTTTTGTTTAGTATTTCTTTGTGTGTGCAACTCTGTGTTGAGCTCTTAGGTTTCAGGTTTTTAACAGAGTTTACAATTCTTTTATTTGTTGTTGGTATTAAAAAATGAACTGATAAGCTGTATCCATTACTGGTTTTTGCTGATGTGCCAAGGTAGACCATTTTACATTTACTTTAATGACAAGTATTATTTGATCTGCAGTTTTAGGGAAATACTAGAATACTTTTTACTTTTTAAAATGAGTTTGAACAAAACTGACATGACACTTTGATTTGGAAAAAAGAGTAAAAAAAAATTATAGGAAAGAATCTGGGTAGATTCCTTTTCTGTGTGATCCTTTATAAGTAAACTTTAGGGGATATGTCAGAGATTATTAGTTTTTTTTTTTTTTTAATTTCCCTCCCAAAACCCCAGGACTCACCGAAGATGTATAGATAATAAAATTTAATTTGAAGGAGAACATCCTAGCTTATTTGCGCCAGACTGAAATGCATCTCTCACTGAGAAGCTCTGCCTTGCACTATGGGACAGTGTGTGCCTAGGTCCCAGCAGCAAACTAATTACACATGAGAGTGGGCTTGGGAGGGTAGACTGGGGAGGCAGCTTTCTCCTCCTCTCCTCATTTCCTCCCGCCATTTGCTGAATACAGCAGGAATTATATATCCATATACTTAGTTTGGAAGCTGGTGTCCCCTTCTATTTAAGAAGACACATAAGCCATGAAGAAAAAATGTTTTAAGTTTTTTTCTGTCTGAGCTCCAGCAATTTACAAACAGTTTTGAGTTTGTTGTTTCTGACTACAGAGCAGCAAGTAGAAGAGGGTTTTGTTTTTTTTTTTTTTTTAAATGGGAAAAATTGGGAGACATATACTTGTAGTGAATCATTTGGGTCTAGATCAATCATACTTGCTGTCATATTTTCAGTAGAAAAGTGTGTAACATGAACAGTTAAGAGAATGTAGATCCAAAATATTAGATGGGCCTTTGAAGAAATGAGCTGTGTCATTAACAGCATTAGCAGGTTGCTTCCTTAAGAAATGGATTGGTCTCTCATATATGGCGGTCATACAAGAGCCTGTACATTTGTAAGATTAGTTTTCTCTCTAATCTCATGTGTTGTTATGTGTTAATTGTGAGCATAATTATACTACTTGCAAATGGAAATTGTGATGCCTTATCACTCATACAAATAACTGTATGACCTGGTGAACTTAAAAAAAAAATGGTCATATTCATGCATAGATTGTAGGTTGATAACACTATTAAGCTTTTATATTGGCATTTTATTTTGTTCCGAATAAAGAAATTAGGAAAAAAGAAAAAAAATAGATATGTATATGTGTGTATTTCTGAGCTAAAACTGTGTGTGTAATCTGTTTTGTGATAAAACTTTTAGGGTCTGTTTTCTCCAAAGGATTGAAAATACTGGCTAAAGCAAGTGTCCAGCTTTCTCTGAAAAAAAAAAAATCAGTCATTCTTTCTGTTAATGCAGGCATTACAGTTTGCCTTTGGAGTTCAGTGACTGGAACTGCAGCCTGTTAATGTCCTACTTCTGAACTCAGCAAGAAAAATATATTGTAAGCTTATCCCCCTTTGACAAACTTGGGCTCTGCTGTTGGGCTGCTTGGGGACTGATGGCTGGCATAATCTTTTAAAGCTGCATAGTGCATTTTCCTTGTGGTATTTAAATAAGATTCTAAATCGTGTTTGAACAGTACCTGTGATATATTTTATTCTTTCATATTCATCAAGGTGATAAAATCAAGCATTTCAGGTCTATCCTAGCCCTGAATGTTTCGGGGTTGGGTTTTTGGACAGATACCTAATTTAGACCCTGTTGAATTGCAATCACTGTATACATCTGAAACTAGGAAACTTTATGGGCCTTCTCTCTTTTGGGATGGTTTGTGTAATGCTAGAACATTTGGGTCTAAAATTTTGGAGTATTTTTGTGTGGATTTTTAAAATCTTATTTAAAAACTGTCAACTATTGCTAGTCCTCAATCTGTAAGATTCTCTTTACAAACTTCCTTGACTTTATACCATACTTGAGTTTGGGATTGACATTCAACCATTCAAAAAGAAATCCTTTATTTTTTTTTTTCCAGAAATGTTCAGGTTTTGTTGCAGGAAATATATGAAATATGTATTTTAACGAGTTCAAACAAATGGGGTTCTCTGTTGAAGGGGGTGCATGGTTTCAGGACAGGTTTCCTACGGGGTGGGTTACTCTCAGCTCTTAAGTTCTTTTGTCTACTGGCTTTTGAAATAGTTGGGAGGATTCTTAAAAAATGGTTTCCAGTCTGGGAGTCCTGGGGGATGGAAGTGCACTGGTCTATCTTCTGAATTGGACAGTAGTGATGGGGTTCCTCCCAAGAGACTCTGTTTTTTCTATTTTTGTGACAGGCCAAGGGAAGGCTGGGATCCATGCCCCCCCTCCCCACTCCATTTAAAACCATTTTTATTATCCTGATATGATGGTTTTCACCATTTTTTTTCATGATTCATATTAGTTTTAAAGGTTCTATCCGAGTATTTCATTAGCGTTTTTAAAATGGGTAGGAATAGGGCCCTGGAAAATGAGTTTCAAAGAAAAAGCTGATGAACAGATTAAGCATCTGTTATCTCCAGTGGGAAATTCTGCTTGCTTTTAGGCATCTGACAGGTTTAGATGTGTGGGTAAGGTGACTGCCACACTATTGACTAGGGGTATACAAGTATAATGAGTACTGTTGTTTTTACTGATACATAAACTGAAAAACTGCTGCTAATGGTGGGAAATGTTAATTATGTGAGAACATATTGAACTTATATACTCTGGCATGAACTTAAAAAAAAAAGCATCAACCGTGCTTTTGTTTTTTTTTTTTTTTCTTTTTCTTTTTTTTATAGGCACAGCTTTCTAATTATCATAATTCAGTTCAGCTCTGTTCTTGGATGGAGTTCAAGTGCAATCTCAATTTAACTTGAAAGGATATATATATATATATATATATATATATATATATATATACTGAGAATGTTTAAGAAAATTTGAAAAGTTCATCCAAGAATGTTGTCTGCTTAGGTGTGGATAACTTGGGCAAAATGAAATGAGTGTCTTGTACTGTAATAGTTCTGGAGCTCTGAATATTAAGAAACTGTTTGCCTCTTTTTGATTTGCATTTTATCCAAATCTGCATTTTTTTACATAACCTGATGCTACAGCTGCTCAGTTCTCTTTAAAAGCCAGTGTCTTTCTCTAATAGTGAATAGATAAATGAACATTTTATCAGTATTTGCAAAGATAAGCCTTTAAGAGAATTGAGAGAAAGAAGTGCAGAATTCTTATAAATTCATTTGACCAAAAAAAAAAAAAAATCACCGTCAATCTTTTACACTAACCAAGCCTGTGGAAGGTGATAAATAGCCTTATCTGTTCTTTACACTGTGACTTGATGGCATTTCATGAAGGGAGTTGTTTTTGACAGCATTCCTTCCAGTGCCAGATGATCCTTTACTTTTTCTATGATCTGAACCTCTTTTCAAAGAAAAAAAAAAAAAGTTGATGAAACCTAAGTGCCAAATCCTCTGGGAAATCAATTTTAATTGTAAGAAAGAACAACTGAGATGGACCCTCCGACTTTCAGCCAGTCTGACTCCTGCTGCCGAAATGCAAAGAGAGCCCGCGGAAGCCAAATGACTTCATTTGCTCTGGCACTTAAGAACCGAATTCACTTCCATGGTGGTGAAATAAAAGGAGCCAAGTGTTTTAAATAGCCACTCCCCGAGGCCCGCCCGCCTGAGTGTTTTGAGAAAAGCGCATTGTCTGCTTGCTGCTCTAGCTGGGTGAATGCCTGGCTCGCCCTCCCCCACCGGGCAGCTCCATTTCTGAAGTTGACATCTGGTTTTCTCTCTGTTCACCTGATCTGTCCCCACACATGTGCACACACGCAGTGGGCGCACACTCATTACGCAGGTAATGCAGATTTTTGACACTGAATGTGTGTATGTGTGTTTCTAGCCCCTACCAGGACAGGGGGAAGCATGAAGCTTAATGGCACAAAATAAAATGTAAACACAGTGGCTGCCCCACATGCCGCCGCTGCTGGGTTTCTGTCCGATGGTGCTTTCTGTGTAGGCGTGCCTATTGTTGTGGCAGCAACAGGCAGCAGAAGTTGGGGCACCATATGGCGGATGTGGGCCTCTGATAAGCTGTCTGGTAATTTAGCTTATCAATAGCATTTTGATATGCTTCGTCTTCAGATCACCCAACACAGGGGATGGGGGTGTCTTGGGGGTTACTGATTCTGAAAACCATTGTGAGCGGATGCTTCCTTTGGAGGAATCTCTTTCAGTCCTTTTCTTCTTCGCTGCCTTTTCATCTCCAAAGCCTTTGGGAGACAATGCTAGTTAGAGTCAAAAAGAGAGCCCTATCAGCCGAAGAGACCATCAGCCCCTCCCTTCCTGAAATAGTCCTCAGGTATTGCTTCTGAGAGGAAAAACAGAAAATAGGCTACTGAATTTCATATTGGCCGAAGTAAGGAATTCCCTGAATTCAAAGTTGGCTTTTGTTTTAAATATCAAAGAAGAAAAGTCAGTGTATTGTACTTTTGTATTCTGATAAAAAGTTTCAATTTTTTTTTAAGAATTCAGAATGTCTTCCTAATTCCCTTTCATCTTTAAATTTTACCCTTAATCATAGAATGCAAACGTGATCAACCTCTTTATGTAACTTGAAAATCTATGCCATCTGTGATTTGGAGGCAAGGAACAGCTTCTTTGAATGACCAGAAATTGTTGAGTGGGAGAACACCTCTAGCACACCACCCTCGTGTCCAGTAATGCAGAACCCAAATCATAATCCCTCTCACCGATGAAAGGGGAATCTCGATGAAGCTGAAACCAGCTCTGGGATCCTGTGCACCAAAGGTGGTGATACTCATGACCATGTGCTGATCAGCCAAGTAAATCTCCTTCATCAAATACTTGTGACCTGGAAATGTGCCAGGAAGCTGGGATGAGACTCTATGTCCCTCTCCCAGCACTTCCCTGCCTGCGTGCTCTCACTTGGCTTCCCAGGTGTCTCACCTGTTCTCACATTTTGACATTTGGGTTTGTAATTCACTCTCCATAGATTTGTTTACATAGTGAATTCAGGATGGTTCAGCTTCAGACCCAGGTGACCCTCTTTCTACTCCTGTCACCTACAGCCTGGATACCTCTACCAGTGGAGACTTAGGAGGGGTTAGGTGGGTGCACTGTTAGTATATTCCAAAAAAAAAAAAAAATCCCCATGATAGCATCTGCTCTTGGTAGAGATCCACTGTTCTAGGTAATCATTCTAATTTTTATGCTGTGTTTAGCCACTATTCCTAGGCGGACATGAGTTTTCAGTTAGTTGTGAGGTGGTGACGTAGCAAGTTATACTGTATCTTTGTGGAAGTCACTAAGATTCTTGGATGGTTTCAAAAGTAAGGCTGCACAAGAATAAAGTCTCACCTTTCCATGCAGGAAAAGCAATAAAATGAACCCAAACCACCTTCTCTGGGCCTGGCACTCACCTGTTACTCTTGGGAGTGCAACAGTTGTTTCCAGATGTGATTACAGCTGTGTGGGTCGGACCTCCAGGTGAGGGGTTTGAGAACCAAGCTCTGTTCTGGCTGCACACCACCCCCATAGTGGGTTTTGAGTAGTGGGGATTCTCCTAGAGCTCCGCCCCGCCCTCCCCGCCACGTGGCATCCCTGGACATTGGGGAGTGAAGGGAAAAGAAGAGTGATCCTAATACCCATATCAACACACCTGTGGATAAAAGAGTTTACTTCTCTCTTCCTTTTACTCTGGGCACTTCGGAATCTAGCTTATCTGATTTCATGAAGCTACTACTTGCCACTGGACCGGTTAAACATTTTCTGATGCTACTTTTTGCTAGGGATTTGGTGATCAGGAGAAGGTAGCCAACGAATGGTTATCTGTAAAACACTTCTGCCCCTGCAGAGTTTATAGATCAGCAAGGAAATAGACATGCAAAGTGGTAATCATGATTTAGTGGGGGAATTACGTACATCTTACTTCATGAGGGTTTTGGATGTTTTGGATATTTTTGGTACTGGTGATGGAACCTAGGGCCTTGCACATGCTAAGCACATATTCTTAACACTGAGCCACATCCCCAGCCAAGGGGCACGTTTTTTACGTACTTGAACATTTTTGAAATTGGTCGTGTTGAGCCATCATGACTGGCCAGGTGGTCATGACCTTTGATGTGATTATCCAAGCCTGTAGAATGAGTGCTATCCAACCTGTAGAATGAGTGCTTCCAGAGGAAGAAAACCCCAGAGTCAGTACCGGGGACACTCATGTCACTGAAGGTGATGTTGTGTGAGAAAGCGTGGATGTTCATCACTGAGTGAAATTGTTTTGGGTATATCCGACTCAATTTATTTAGCTTACAATTTCCTTTTTATATATGCACAAAGACAGACATAGGGTAAAAGTTTCAGTATGTATAAAGTACTATTTTAAATTGTAAGGAAGCAATCTGGCAGCATTTTTTTTTTTTCCCCAACTGTATGTCTTAGAAGTAAAATCAAGCTGCATTTTAAGTCGAGTGGTGTCTTAGGGTTGGTCAAGTGCTGATGAAACGCATTTGTGTCTCTAGCCAAAAAGGACCTGGGAGATTATACGCTATGATAATGGTTGCTTTGATGGAGTGGAATGGTGTAGGCTTTCATTTTTTTACATGTTTGTACTTTTTAGAAGCATGCATATCTTTTTGTAATATCGTCATAAAGGGGTTAAAGCTCAGTGGGGCAAGTGCTCATGATATATCAAAAGAACTGTGTTGCCCAGGGGTAGGACTAAGGAAAGCTTTGCAGAGGAAGTGATGTTGGAACTTTGAAAGAAGAGGTTTCATCTATCTATCTATCTATCTATCTATCTATCTATCTATCTATCTATCTGATGCCATTTTGGGAGTGGAGTGAGACTCAGTTGTTAAAAAAAACAAACCAACCCCAGTAAAATATTCTGAGTAATAAACTCAGTCCTTAGATGTCGATAAAGAAGGTTATTGCCCCAAACAGGCTAATATAGATTTGAAACTTGGCTGTGCGCAATTAATTGAAAAGCAATTAATTAAAAGGATGGAGGGAATGGTTGACATGAAGGGTGGGATGTGTCCTGATTTTGGTTTGGACAAAGTAGGCAGGATAGTATGGGTTTGCCAACAGATTTGCAATTGGCTATGCTTTGGGCTCATTCTGGGCTCAGCCACTTGCTAGTATGACCTTGGATAGATTGCTTCCTTTCTTCAGCTTCAGTGTTCCCATCTATATTCATTCAATCAATCAATCAATCAATCAATCACCCAATCTTTCTCTTTTTTTTTCTTCCCCTCCCCCTTTCTCTTTTTTTCTTTTTTCCTCCCCCCCTCCTTTGTACTGGCTATTGGTTTTACCACTGATCTACATCCCCACCCTTTTAATAATTTATTTTAAGACAAGGTCTCACTAAGTTGCTGAGGCACTCACTGAGTAGCTGAGGCTAGCCTTAAACTTGGAATCCTCCTGCCTCAGCCTCCAGAGTTGCTGGGATTATAGATTTCAGTAGAGTGCTTACTGTACATTGGATATATGGTGTAAGTGGAAAGTAACTGCATACCAGATCTTTAAGGATTTCCTGCCGAGTCAGCCAGGACTGTGACTCTGGAGGAACAATCAAAGACTGAGGCGTTTGTAGAAGAGCCTGGCTTCTGGTCTCAGGCAAATGGATTGAAATCCAGGAAAGGTTGAGGCAATCCCAAAAGTCCCTTGACCATTCATTGCTTTGAACCATACCTCCCTCATGCAGTAAGTGGAGGAAATCTATCAGCAAATACACAATAGTTGAGGTTATTCCTTGCCAAATGGTAGTAATGAATTAAATGGAAATGCTTCAAAAAAGTAGGTAGCATGGTACAGCTTTATCTGTCCAGTAGAAGACCCTTTTATCTGGTTCTGTGTGTTCTTTTCTATGTCGATGGCTGGGACTCAGACATTGCTGAGGGCATTGTTCGCCCACTTCAGGTGACCGAAAGGAAAGTGCCACCCTCCTGCCTTTGCTGCCCTCATGGCACCTGAGCTCCTGCTAAAAGGCAGCCTGCTGAGGGAGCCCGCATGCCTTTGGTTTCCTAATCCAGAAAGTGGGGATGACGTTGTGGACTTTGGGGAGTTGCAGTCAAGTTTAGATAAGTGCTAGCTCTGCAGGCTGGAGCGGCCGCTGTGCCGCTGTTACAACCTAGCCGGTCCTGTTCCTCCAAGGACTCCACACTCTGTAATTAAATCTTTGTCCTTTCATAAGACTTCCTTTCTCTGGGCCTTAAATATGATTCGGATGATCATTCACCCTTGGGTGTGAGGGAATGGTAACATTTGCATATTTAAAAGGCTGTTTACTAACCCCTGTGGAGTGTGTAACTCCAGGTAAGTCCTGGGGAAGTGACCCGGATCCAAGAAAGCCGGTGGGTGGAAACTAGAATTTTCAGTCAGCTGCTCTGAGCTGGTCCTGCTTAGCCGATTCCCAGCTACACCATTTCAGGGTGTGTCCATGTCCTGTGTGTTTAGATTCTGGCCATTTCCATGACTGGTTTGAGCAGTGAAGATTGCTTTGTGTGAGCTTGGGCGAGGGACCACCCCCATTTTATTGACTTATTTTCCTGTTGCTCAAGCAGCTGCCCAGAAGGGTGGTTTACTCTGATTTCCCCCTTTTTTTTTTTTTTTTGGTACTGGGGATTGAAACCTGGGGCACCCAACCACAGAGCCACATCCCCAGCCCTTTCTGGATTTTATTTAGAGACGGGTCTCACTGAGTTTCTTAGGGCCTTTCTAAGTTGCCGAGGCTGAACTCGGGATCCTCCTGCCTCAGCCTCCCTAGCCTCTGGGATTACGGGCCTGTGCCACTGTGCCTGGCACTGATTTCCCATTCTTAAAACAAAAAATTGTGGGATGGGAGGCAGCCTGGTTGATAAGAGGTTTTAGAGGTAGCAGATTGACAGCTGACAAAACATTTAAAAACAGATTCACAGCCTGTGAACCTCCAGGAAGCCACTACATTGTGTATTTTAAAAGGGTAACTTTTATGACATGTGAATTCCAACTTATAAAAAATAAAATACTGAATCTGGTTCTCACCCCATGCTACCTTTCACTGTGCCTGCCATGGTAACCCCGCCTTCCCCATGCCTGGGTCTTTTTAAAAAAAAAAATTTTGGTAGCCAGGTGATTAAGATTGATATGCAGACCTAATGAGAAGAGCTTGCGTTTCTGTTAGTTTGCTGGGTTTAGTGAGGACATAGGGAAGCACATAGTTCCTTTCAAAGATACCCTTAGAAGTGTTTAAAATTGAAGAATCTTTTCCCAAGTTTCAGTGAAGTGGAGTGATTGGCTTCCAAATGATGAACACCTGTGGCACCGGAGACCACAAATAAGTTGTTGCATCTGAATTGTAAATTGATTTAAGATGGAGAAAGGAACCCCTGAATCAGGTAAATTTATACCTGGAATTTCAGGCTCTCTTCTGTCCAGCTTTTTCTTTCTTTGTTAATAATAATAATAATAATAATAATAATAATAATAATAATAATAATAATTATTATTATTATTATTATTATTATTTGGTACCGGGGATTGAACCCAGGGTTGCTTAACCACTGAGCCACATCCCCAGCCCTTTTTGTATCTTATTTTGAGACAGGGTCTCACTAGGTTGCTTAGGGCTTCCCTAAGTTCCTAAGGCTGGCTTTGAACTTACCATCCTCCTGCCTCAGCCTCCTTATCCCCTGTGATTATAGGAGTGTTAGGAGTGGGCCACTGTGTCTGGCTTCAGTGTTTTTATTTTGGTACCAAGGATTAAATCCCCAGCCCTTTTTAAAATATGTTATTTAGAGACAGTGTCTTCTGAGTTGCTTAGGGCCTTGCTAAATTGCTGAGACTGATTTTGAACTTTCGATCCTCCTGCCTCAGCCTCCCAAGCCGCTGGGATTACAGGTATGTGCCATTGTGCCTGGCCAGTTTTTTCTTAATATGAACTTGGTCTTTCTTGTGTCGTCCTGCCAGATCCTGACTGCCTTCCTGTAATAGCCATTTGTGTCTGCTTTGTCCATTTGTATTTCCTGAAGGTTGTCCTTTATCCTTCCTCCTACCTGTGTGCTGGTTACAGCCCTGGTTTATGCTGCTTGTCTTGGCAGAATCCTTTATTGCACCCTCTTTTACTTTCCAAATGCTGCAGTTTGGATGATCCATTATATGGTCATTCTAATGGGAAATTGGCCGACTCCCTTTCATTAAGCAGAGTAGAGAGAAAATTCGGGGCAGGAGGTATTTGTGGGCATCCTGGTATTGAGCTCGGGACAGTATGATTCTTGAAGGATTGTCCCAGGCTCTTTCTGAGCCAGAACTACAATAGAGGGGAAATTTAGAAAACATTGTTTCCTACAGACGGTGTGAGTTTCAGCCAAATGGCTTCAAATCCTGTGCTAGGCTGTGGATCAATTCATAAGGATTTAAATAAAAGAAAAGTTTCTCATCATTCATCGGGGTGATTCAGCCTTGGTTCATTTCCTTTTAGACCAACATGGTTTAATTTAGGAGTTTCTTTTTTTTTTTTTTCCTCCCAGTTGAGTTCAGAAAGGTTTGTACTTTGCAGAGGGCGTGTGGTGGTGGGGGTGGAGTGTTCCTAGATTTCAAACTCGCCTTCCTCTGTTCCTTTGGAGTTGGTGTCCTGATGTCCTAAGGTGAACTTAGAGTAGGGAAGATCAGGTGGAAAGTTGGAAATTACGAAAGACACTTTTAGTTCTTTGCTCCACACCAAAAGTAATTGGGGTGACACTGCTCAATTCCTGGCGGTCCTTTTGACAGCACTATTTGGTTATTTAATCTTGTGCTTCAGACAACAACTTTGGGCAGGAGCAGAGGTGTTCCGTCCAGTAGAGTAGCTCTCAAGTCCTGCTGACCCAGCAGCTTTGAGATAGCCTTTGAGAGCTCCCGCAAGGGCATCCTTGTTGAGGCTGTGTCAGGAGAGGGAATTGAGGCCATCCCGATGCCCCTCCTACAGCTGGTGTGCTAGGAAGGCTTGGGTGGGGCCCTTGATTCCCCTGATCTTGGGCAAGTGTGATTTTTTTTTTTTTTTTTTTTTTTTTGGTGGAGCTGGGGATGGAACTCACGACCTCACATGTGCTCGGCAAGTACTCTTCCACTGAGCCACATCCCCAGCCTGGTGGGCAAGTGTCCTAAAACATTTTGTTTCCTTTCTGGGAAGGTGTTGCTGGGCTCCAGCTGCCAACAGAGTACCTCACAAAGGTGATGCTCGGCTGGGCTCTAGCTGCGTTTGTGCTGTGCTTTTGGATAAAATGTGTGAGCCTAGAAGCCCTTGGGCAGAAAGGTCCTGGAGAACTCTGCTATTAGATTTGTGTCATTCCTTCCATAAACCCCCAGGTTTCCCTCCCAAAGCATTTGTGGAGGAGGAGCAGCACTGCTGAATTACACTCTGTAACTCTGTTTTTAGTTGGGCTAATTCCTGGCCTCCAATGGGAGAATTTGGATAGAAAAGGAAAGTTGACAGGCTAGGTTCTTTCTTATGCAAATTCTTCCGCATGGATTCATTTAAGCTAAATAACTCCCATTTTGTAATTGAGGAAAGCAAAGCTCAGAGAGGCTTAGTAAACGGACAGAGATCACACCGCTAGTTTATGACAGTCAGAATTTGAAACATCTTCCTATGTCTCTGGCTTCATAGCCATCAGACTAACAAAGGACGGCACATTAAGTCACCTATCAGGTTTCATTGTGGCATTTGAATGAGTTAAAGGTAGATTACGGTGTTGAAACAAATCCTCTGGGTGGATTTTCCCAGGAAGAGGGGAGTGTTATCTGGGCAGCCCATTTTACTCTATCTTCAATAAAAACACGTGGCTAAGATAGTAAAAAGTTGGGTGTGACCCTGTTGAACCTTTCTTTTGTCTTGTAGGGAAAGGGCAGAGGTCAACTCTCCCTTTTGGTTTCAGTTCTGTGGGGGACCCAGTGCCCCTCACTCCCTGACAGGTTACACCAGCCTTTGGAAATGAGAGGGTGGGATGTTGGGGGCTGGCTAGATGCAGACCGCTGCACAGGCGTGCGCATGCATGTGGGTACGTGTGTTGGGGGGTGGGGGCTGCTGTGGTCTTGTCTGGGAAGCTGGAAGCAGGCCTGCCGGTCCATCTGGTTTTGCTTCGGAATGTGCTTTGTTGGCAGTCAGTCAGGAGAAGTGAGCCCCCTTCACCACCTGAAGGCCCAGTGTGGAAATGGCTTGAGCTGGGGCTGGGGGGCAGATGATAATGGGAGTGTTTAGGAAGGAATCTTTGAGATGGGTGGGTGTGCCTCCTCCCCACCCAGATGATTGCTGGAATATTTATCTTAACCTGTAATATGTGATACTAGTGGGCAGGAGGCAGTAAACAGGCCTCTGAAAAGACAGGGGCTTTGGAAATGGCGTCGGCAATAGGGTTGACACCCTTCTTTGGCATCTTGGTTGATTTATGATGGAAGGGCTCTCTTTTTCTCCTGGCCCCTTTGTTCTGGTTTCTGTGGGCCAGAAATTGTTGGGGTTCCCTCATTGACATTTCCTTCACCTTCTTGGTTATCTCTCTTGAATTTCCATATATTTTTTGGGGTTACTAGAGATTGAACTCAGGGACACTCAACCTTTAAGCTACTTTTTTTTTTTTTTTTTTTTTTTTTTAGAGACAGGGTCTCACTGAGTTGCTTAGGGCCTTGCTCTTGCTGAGACTGGCTTTGAATCCGCCATCCTCCTGCCTCACTCAGCCTTCCAAGCCTCGGGGATTACAGGCGTGTGCCACCTTGCCGGCCCTCCATATTCCTTTTAGGTGCTTCCCTTCTTGACTGGTTCGTTTTTGCCCTTTTGAGGTCTCTTTCGTGATGAATGTATTTAGCAAAGTGGTCTAAAATCGTAGCTTTGCCTTCAGATATTGTGGTTTGAACATCGTTCTGCTTGTTAGCTGTGATCCTTCCTGGGTAAGGCAGATGCTCTCTCTAGGCCTCAATTTCCTCATTGGCAAAGGGGAAAAATCAGTAGGACCCATCTGGGTGTGTGTTTCAGTGATGCCTCGTGGCTGGCCCACAGAGAGCCTCTGTCTCCAGCCCATTCAGAAGGCGGCTCCCACCACTTCTAGCTCAGGGAGCAAGCAGTGTGCAGATGTGCTTCTCCTTTGGCTCTGATTCTAAGCATTTCCCAGCTTCTTCTCGGGCTGGAATTCCTGCTTTGTTGTTTTTCTCTCTCTCTTCAGGCAGTTTCTCTTTTGCTTTCATATTTTCTGTTGTCTTTCCTCCCCCACCCCAAACACACACACACACACACACACACACACACACACACCCTGGCCCTCTGTTTCAAGCCCTCTCTTTTCTCCCTTTTAGATCTTAGGGACTCTGCTCCTGCAGTTTTACCCTAGGTTTCACCAAAAATGGTCATCAGAAAAGCACCACTTCTCCATTCTGTTCTCTCTCAATGCTGGATGGAAGCTTTTGACTTAACGGAGTTTCTGGCACTCTGAACAGAGTTTTACTATTTTGAGAAGTCATAACTCATTCTGATTCTCATTGAGCTCATGGACCTGTGGAATTACATTTCCTTCATTTGACTTATATCGGGACCTTGGCAACCTCATTAGTACCTGTAAAATGGACATAAGTGTTGCCTTCCTTGCGGCTCTAGTGAGATTGAATGAGGGTGAGTATGATACTTGGTTGAGAAGCCAGTGTCTCATGAATGTCAGCTGCTGATTGTGATTAGGGTTGTGATTACTGTCACCCAGTAGCTGAGGACAGGAGCAGGCAGATACCTCTTCATTGCATTGTTCTCTTTGAAGGAGGGGGACAAGAATAGTCTTTTGAAAGAGAAGAAAGTTCAGAGGCTGAGGCTCAGGGGTAGAGCGCTTGCCTAGTACATGTGAGACACTGGGTTCAGTCCTCAGCACTACATAAATATAAACAAATAAAATAAAGGTATTAAAAAATACAGTAACATTAAAAAAAGAAAGCTCAGAGCTTAATTCAACTAGTATTTACTGAAACAGATGTGGTGAAAATGGCCCCAGTACTGAATCAACAATATAAAGATTTTCAGTTTTTGTAATGGGAAAATTTATAGTCGAGATTAATCGACCCCCAGGGACCATGACCACCCAGCAGCACACCAGCTCCTGGCCATGCTGGTGCTTCCAGAACCCCCGCTTCTTTCCCACCAGATTGTTTTGAGATGTCACAGTGCTTTAGCTTCCAGTACGTCTTTCAGATTTGTGGCTGATTTAAAAAAAAAAAAAAAAATCAACTACAATTTCATTGTCATACCAGCACTTCAGTTCCTTGATATCAGAGATCTAGTAACTGTTTTGATTTCCTTGATTGTCTCATAAATATTTTCTCATAATTGGTTTGTTCAAAGGAGGGTCCAGACGAGATCAACAGGTTATGCTTGGTTGCTGTGTTTCTTAAAACTCTCTACAGATATTCTCCCTTGTAATTGATTGCTTGCCTTGTTTTCGGAAGTGTCCCTTCATTCTGAACTGGCCCCTGCCAGCCTCGGCGCTGCGTGCCCTTCATTCTGGATTTTGCAGGTGCATCCCCATGGTGCCGTTTCTCGTGTTGTTATCTACGGCAGGTCCAGTAGATGGGAATTTAGATCTGGAAGCTTCATCTAATTCAGGCTTATGTATTTACTTTTTTCAGGAGGCACAAAGTGTCCATTGTGTCTCTCTTTGTGAAGGAGTTTGATGCCCTGTTTGATGAACTCTGCCCCTGTGTATTGTATCATATAGGCTTTGCAAATTGATGGTATTATAGTTCTTGTATTTGGTGAGCCTGACATAGAATTTGTACACGAAAGGCAGTTTTTTTTTTTTTTCCCCTTTTGGATCTACCATTATGCAATTATGGATTTTAAATGGTTGGATATGTTTTGAGTCATTCTAGTTCCTCCTCCCATTGATGCTCTGGTGGTCTCATTTTGGCCAATAAAAGTTTCTCCTGTGTCCTTTGGATGTGACCCTTTTGTCTTTGATGATTTTTTTTTTTTTATGTTCAGTCTCTTGTTTATTCTGAGGCTGAGAAGGAACACTTTTGGAGAGTTTTGGTTCCTTTTAGTGGGAAATTATATTTGCATGCTACATTGTGTATGATAGGATCCCTGCTCACCACCCGCCGCCCTGAAGAAGCCTCTGTTTCTCATTGGAAATGGGTCCTTACCTACTGCTGCCACTCTGATCCCTGGTACAAGCTTTTCTTGTTCACTTGTCTCATGCCTGGCCCCTTTGGCTCCCATTTACCACTTCCACGCCTGTGCTGGTCACTTTGTCCTGTCCTTGGTTTGACTCTGCTAAACCTAACATTAATTTAGGCTTCATGGAAGCCCTTAGTGATTGCCTTCACTCATGTCTACCTGACAGTTTGTTCCTCCTCTTGTGAAGGAGGTGAAAGATTCCTTTTCTTATTACCACTCTGAGCCATTCAGACTGCAGGCTTTACTTTTGTTGATATAGTACTAGGGCCATTTACACACATCTGTTTCAGTAAATACTTTCTTGTCTTTCAATGTGTTTAAAATAGAATATATTTAATGTTCCAGTCATTTAAAGAATTTATCACTAATCCATTATTTTTATAAGCTTAAAAAAAACGTTAACGCTTTGTAGTTTTAGGCAGATTTATGCATTGGAGTCCTAGGGAACTCTGCTATTGTTTTGCTGCTGTGGGAATATGATAGTAAGCCTGTGAGACTAAAATGAGTGTTTTTTGTTTAACAAGTCTGCTATTAAACTTATTTTTAGTAATTCCTGCCTTTGCTTCTTGGAAATTATTTCATGCCCATGTTGGAGTATCATAGAATATGCACTTAGGCAAAGGGAAAAAAAAAAAAAAGGCTCGTTTTAAAGACAAGCCATAATGCTCTCTTTAGAGGTTCCCTTCTGGCCGGGAGTTTCAGCTTGTAGTAGTACTTTTTTGTTCTATGGGTGAGACAAAGCCATTCGCATTCACCCTCTAGCCAACACAACCTCAGAACAGCATGAGTGAATGGTCCTGAAATTATCATCATTCCTGACACAGCTGAGAAATTAACCAGTATCCTGGCCTGTGAAATTTTTAATACATGTTGAATGCCCCCACCCCCACCTTGGCTTTTTTTTTTCTCTCTCTCTCTCTTTAAAGGCATCAAGCTTCATTTAATGGTTCCTCTGTGTTAAGGAGAGTACAGTATTGTAGGGGTTGGTCCCCTCCCCTTTCCTCAGGGGCACCCAGAGAAGGGTGAAGAGTCCTGTAATTCACAAGGCAGGCCTCTGTGCCCCGAGGTAAACTTGGTTTCACAAAGGGAATTTTCATTATGGTCCTGTGGCTCCCTAACAGTGGAGACTTCAGGAGGCAAGTGGTAAAAGCTACCAAAGAAAAATCTGGACTGGAGCCACTGACGTCATGTCAGTAAATCTGTTGGAGGAGCCCAGCCGTGCAGCGCCTGCCAGCCAGCCCCTGCACTTTGGCCTCCCTGGTCACTGTTCTGACTGCTTCCTCCACCCCCGCCCCCCAGGCCAGCCTGTATTCTTGTTTTCTTTTTTCTTCTTTCTCTCTGTGCAACTGGGCTTGTGTTGAAACCTGAAAACTACCCCTGCAACCTGCCCAGTGCTCTTTGCCCTGTATTGGGGGCGGGCTAAGGAGGCTTGAGAACCTTTCCCCAGGGGGTTTTCTCCTTGATGAGTACATCCCTGGCCACCAGGAGGGGAACAGCCAAGAGGTGCTAGATCCCGACACTGTACCTGTAGAGAGCTGTGCTCTTCAGTGCAGGACTGTGTGTGTGTGCATCTGTGTGTGCCAGCGTGCATGCCCGTGTGTTCTTGTGCATGTGTGTGCGTGCATGCCTACGGAGGGAGAAAGTGGAGGCTAGTCAGAGCATGAGTGGAAATATAGAGTTGCAGTCTTGCTGCGGAGGATGATTGAAGAGAATAAGTTCCAGGGAGTCCTTTATTGCTCATTACCCATTGGTCAGCTAACCCTGCACTCTCCCTCATTTGCAACTGGAAGAGTTAAATCTGGAGCCACATGCTTCTGTACATCTTAGTTATTTGGAGTCACAACCCCAGATGGTCCTGAATTAAAATATTGCCGGTGCTGAATCTATTTTTATGTCTAAGTGAATGACATCTAAAAATAAACCCTATCCCACCTGTTATCCACTTTTGGAAAGTTTGGATGCTATCAAGTCCTAGCCCAGGGATTAAGCTTTGATCACAGCTCCCCATGTGATACCCACATTCCACATTCCCCACGGTTGGCATGATGTTTTCATTGTTGAAGTAACTGTTGTCCTCGTTTATTTTGCTGTGAATATTCAGTGTGAAAAAGAGTGGAGCATAGGTTCAGATTGGTTTTGAAGTTCCTGAGTCTTCGGGTCAGAAACATATTAAAAGCAGTATCTTATCCATGAATCATGGGATGAGTCAGTTCCTGAAACCACTACAAGCCTCATAGTTCTTGGCTACAAGCAAAAGCAGGAAATCCAGGCTTCAATAACTTCCTTTCCCAGTCCTGGCTGTAGCCGCGGTGGTGGTTAGGTTCTGCTGCCTGCTTTGTAAAGCGGTAGGAAGATGTATGTCTGAGGAACAAAGGCTCTCGAGTCCATTTACTGAAACTGTTTATAATTTGTGGTCTTGATCTGAACGTCAGGCTGTGTTGGCACACCCTGTCTGCTGAGCAGCCCTGCACAACCCGGCCAGGAGAAGCGGCAGGCTCAGTCCAGGAGTTGCCACCGTGCGCGCACACGGCCCGTGAGGTGTCGGTGTGCCAGCGAGTCCTAAAACTTGGGGTCTTGCAAGGGAATGGGAGGCAAGGGACGCCCTGAATTCCATATGCAGAGTTGCCCTGTGGACTTCTTTTGTTTGTCCATCCAGTTGGGAGTGGGAGATGGAGAGAGGGAGAGAGTGAACCAAAGACCCTGCTTGCCAGCCGCTGCCTGCCCGGGCTCTGGCCTGCCTCTCGCTTTTACTTGAATCTACTTCCTTGTACACAGAGTCTTTTTGTTGGTGGTGTCCCTCTTGGAGTGCTTCAGCCAGCCTTCCTGACTGCAGACTCACTTTGATAACTGTTCCATGGTGTTTTAAAGAGTAAAGGAGAAACATCAAGTGGTCGGTGGCCTCCTGGTGTCAGGGGTGGGGTGGGGGGGGGTGGGAGTGGTGGTGGGGGGTGGGGGCGTGTCAGGGGTCGTTGGTCTGCTGGGACTTTTCTCCTTTTGGAGCAGCTTTGTATTTGCCAGGGCAGACCTGGGTGGGTGCTTCTGTCTGTGTGGGGATGGTCCTCACTGTTGCTTTAGGCTTTAATTGTGAATTTATGGACCTTTTTCAATCTTGGAAAAAAGTCAAAATTGAGTGGCGAGTTTTTGTTTATTGACTCTTGTGTTTTCCTATGCTAGTGAGTGTTAGCTATGGGATTTTAAGAAAATGGGACTGAAAGGAGACCACCCCTCCTTTTCCTACCAGAGGATTTTATAGAGTCATTGGAAGTTCTGATAGAGTTCTAAAAATAGAGTGGGTAGACAAGCCTGTGAAAAGCCACTGAGAAATACGGGGAAAAATTGAGATGATGAGCAGTTATATACTGATGCTGTCTTTTAAACGGAGCTTGTTTCCAATTCATGGCTGGCAATTGCTTAGAAAGGTCAAATACTATTTCAGCCTTTGTGAAGAATAAAAGAAAAGCAAATGAAAAAGTTTGCCTGGCTTTTTAATGAAGCATGGCCAATTCAGCTCACAGCCAGGCTGTGGGCCGCTCTGCTCCTACCTGTCGTTTGGATTTTGCATGTGGGTAATTTTCTGTTCAACTTCAGTCCAGATTAAAAGGTTCTGATAAATTGTTGAGAAAGACAGGCTCACCTGGATTTTAGAGGTTTGCCTGATAATCATAATTTCTGGTAGCAGCTTTCCAGATTGCAGACCGGTTCAAAAACCCCTGAGTCTCATGTGAGTTTGTAAATCACTGTGAAAATACGTTCCTTTTATCAATGAGTGAAGAGTTACTTCCTAAACTTGGAAGAGATTTTTTTTTTCCTTACGTTGCAAGAGGCACAAATCCAATTATTTTTATTTGTCTTGCATTGATCTGAGAGTTAATATCTTTTGAATGTAGATTTCAGACTGGGATTAGAAACTGAATCTTGAATTACTCACCCTCTCTGAACCAGTTGTGGGGGGCAGGGATTGATTCGTTAATTAAAATCAATGTAAATGGATTTGTAAGCCTCCTGTAACAGATTATCTTATTAGCAGCCACACCGAGCAGCCCATGATCTGTGAGGAATGTACTTGCTGCCTTAGGTGGAATGGACCTGGACTGGTGGACTCTTTTCATAAAGCAGCCCACTGCCTTTGTGATCTTTACTTAATCTTTACATGGAACAGATTTTTTTTCTATGAATGGAAAATTATTTTCCAAGTCTGCCCTAGAATGCTTGGGTTCCCTGTGTGTTGTGTGCGTGTCTTCACCGTGCATCTGCCTTCCCTCCACCTGTGCCTTCATGCTTTTAGGATCTTTTCATGTATTAGCCAGCTTCTGCCCTTTCCCTAGCAAGATTTCTTCTGAGAACCCTCCTCTAAAGAGAAAAAGAGGAACCAGGAATAAATTCCTATTTGATAACAGCAAAACGCTTTTTTTCTCTGATCCAAGCAACCAACAAGCAAGCTACAAAGAAGATGTTTATCTGTTATTTGAGGGTCTGGCTGTACAGCTGTGCTTCCTTGGAGTGATGATAAGAAGACAGGATGATACCTTTTGCAAAACCCTGTGGCTTTAAGAAAGGTCAGAGTTCATTCAGCTGCTGTCAGTTATATTATTTTTTTGTAATTGTGTGGGACAGGTAGATACTGTCAATAGTAAGGCCAGCTCACCCACCTTTTCTCTGATGTTTGGATCAAAGGGGGACTTCTGACCCAAGCCAAGTTAAACTCTGCCTCCTGAGCATTTTGGGATTAAGGCAGTTATCCCGGTGTCTTTGATGGTCATGGCTGCAGCTCAGGGAGACGCTAACTGGGGAGGTGATGTTTGACCCGTGGATGTGGAGACACACTGGTGAAGCTGCTTGGCAGAGGGGCAGACACAAAGCAGTTGTGCTGAGGAGGAGAGGAGACCTTGGGAATGACTTTCATTTGCCAATGGGTTTCTATTTACTGGTTTTCCTCTCGTAGGAGGACTGGTTACAGTTCCTGATTCAGTGGTCTAGTCGACCCCTTGGCCTTATAATAAACCCATATTCCCTTTCCTTTTTCTTCCTTAGGTTAGTGGGAGTGACTTTCTGTTAATTGGAGTCTAATGGTCTCTGGCCAACTAACTTGTAGGGAAATAAGTGCCGCCTGATGTTCTGGAGAGGCCTGTTCAGGCAGGGCAGCACTATCAGGTAGCACACAGCTTCTGCTTAGACTGTCCTGTGGCGTTGCTCCCTCAAGCATCTAAGGCTGTCCTGGACCCTGTTTTCCAGTAGATGTTGGTCTAGGGAACATCAGTTTGGTCTCTGGACTGCTTACCTAGCTGGGGAATAGCAAGAGGGACTAACCCCCACCCAGTGTCTTAGACTGGACCATTTCAGCATCTACATCCTTTCTGCTCCCTGGGTGGGTTTTAGATTGTGTGCTAGGTTTGAGTGTGTGTGGCAAGTGAAGAATTTCCCGTCAAGCCTGGGGCCTCTAGAGAGTTCTAGTTGACTGAGCACCTGGAAAGAGGCAAGCCAGGTGTGTCATTAGACCTGAGTGTCCTGCCTGGTGGCCCCACCTCCCATTTCCTCCCCTCCCATTTCTGAGCAATGTGGAAGGCATGTGCTCTGTGGCCTTTGGCAAGTGCATCCTGATGATAAATCTGATTAATATATAGTGCACAGGCTGAAGCCTCCTCTGTCAGGGAATCTTGGACATTCAGTGGAAGTTATTAGCAATTGGATTTAATAGCAAATGCCTCTTTCAAGGACACCAATAAACATGGTGCCCACGGGGACAGTGCTAGAAACAAAATGCCTGTTTCCTTCGCTGTTCCCCGGATTGGGGAGGTGGTGGTGGTGACAGTGTATGAGGAGAATTCAGAGGAGACTTTAAAATTTTGAAATAACAGAGTAAGATTTTTCAGAGGACAGATTTTATTTATTTTTTTTTGAAAACTCTACATTCACCTTATTTGTTGGCATCTTTTGCAAATTTGAAACCTTTTTTAGTTTAGTCTTTATGACATCATGGTTTTACCTGTTGTGCTCATGAAGTTTAGCTTGCATACATGGAAAGTGGAAATAATAAAGTTCTTTTTTTTTCTTTCATTGAGTTGAGAAGGACACAGGAAAGGGGAAGGACATGGAAAGTTCATGGGAGGTAAATGTGAGGGGTTCAGACTTTGTTGTGTGTTTCCAGCCATCACATAATCCACTATAGAGTGGCTGATATCCATGTGATGTTTGCAACGTGCCTGGCTTTTTCTGTAGGTTGACTCATTTCTCCCTCACAGTGGCTTGGTTTTTGTAAGTAAGTAGAGTCTGAAAGTTCAGGAGGCTTGCCTAGGTCCACGCAGCCAGCAGAGCTTAGCTGGAGTTTAGCTTAGCTTTCTCCCCTTTACATGGCCTATGTTGTGGGGAAAGGTGACTTGGGGTGGGAGACAGGCAGTGGGATCTGACAACATTTCAGTCTGAGTTGGGCTAAATAATTCATATCTGTCTCTCAGGGAGTCTTTTTAAAAAGCATCAATTCCTACTATTCATCATGGATCTTCTAAACGGAATCTCCAGTGAAGTTGGAGACTTGTGTGGTCTGCGATCTGATACCAGGTGATTCTGAGGTGGTGTCTGAGTCCCACTCATTTCTAACCCTGTGCCCCATTACCTAGGAAAGTTGCATAGGATTTAGCTACTTGATGTTTCCTGGGAGCTTGTTAGAGCTCATGTGGTGTTATATCCTGCCCCAGGCCTGCTGAATTAGAATCTGCATTTTAACAACAAGACTCCAGACTCCAGGTGATTGGTATGCACCTTAAAATTTGAGAGCAGTATTATAAAGATAACTCGGGGGAAATGTCAGGGAACACGGGGTGGAGGGATTAGGTAATTGCACGTATTCTTCTCAGGTATGTCAT
The DNA here is from genome assembly GCF_052094955.1 of Ictidomys tridecemlineatus. Classification (NCBI taxonomy): domain Eukaryota; kingdom Metazoa; phylum Chordata; class Mammalia; order Rodentia; family Sciuridae; genus Ictidomys; species Ictidomys tridecemlineatus. Next base: position 49,566,256 of record NC_135480.1, on the reverse strand, counting down.
TTGTCTTTCAAATAACATATCCATGCAGAAATTATTCTAAGTCAGATTTATCATTTCTTCCTTTATGGTTTCTAAGACTACTTAAAGACTTCTGTACTACGAAATTGGAAAAATGTCTTCCACTTAAAAATAGGCAATCATAATATACTTCATCTTTTGGATATGTTTAGAATTTGTTTGGGACTGTATGAGAAGTGAGGTAGGGATCCAGACTGAAAGGCTGATGGCACTTATCCTATTCTTTTTTTTCCTTACACTGACTTCTATTTTTATCTGCACACTAACTTCATGTATATTCCAGTTATCCACCTGTGCGTTAATTACTCTAACTCTTTAATGTGTTCCAGCATCTCCTAGAGCTACTCATTTCTCATTACTCTTTTAAAGATCCCCCACCCCTGCCTTTTCTCATCCATTTATTTATTTAATGAACTTTAGAAACAGCTTATCTGGTTAAGAGATTTCAAAAGCTGTTTTTATTGGGCTTGCATTAAGTTGTAGATTAGCCTTACTCTTTTTTTTTGTACACAATATCTCTATTTTGTTTATTTATTTTTATGTGGTGCTGAGGATCGAACCCAGGGCCTCACAGGTGCTAGGCAAGTGCTCTACCACTGAGCTACAACCCCAGCTCCTTACTCTACTTTTTAGTATTTTTGTCTTTTCTAAATTATATGCAGTAGTGCTTCAGAACATTTTCCAGTAATAGTCACATCAACCCTTGGAATAGATATTTTGGAAGTTATATCTTCTGTAGGGTTTCAGATTAGATAGCTTTCCACTTGCTGTTCTGTATCATTGCACCCTCTTTATTTCTTTCAGTAAAATTAGTCTGTTATCTGATGTACCATTTAGATTGTAAGCCTCACAAGGGAAGGTTCTGTGTCTGTTATTTACCAATGTAATTGCTCAGTATCTACAAAATCTCTGTCATGTGAATGCTTCATGCATATTTTTAAATGGGTTAGACAAAATAGAACCTCATAAACCAGAGCCTCTGGCCTTCTAGGTGAAGATCTGTGACATGTAGAATTGTGTAGACTTAGATTCAGTTGCCTTCAGGCTTGAACCCAGGGGTGCTTAACTCCTGAGCCACATTCCTAGCCCTTTTTATATTTTATTAGAGACAGAGTCTCTGTGAGTTGCTTAGGACTTCTCTAAGTTGATAAGGCTAGCTTTGAACTTGGAGATCCTCTTTCCTCAGCCTCCCAAGCCCCTGTGATAACACTGTGCCCAGTGGGAATGTTTTGAACTATGAAACCTGATTAAGTGAAGTGAATTCATTGTGCAGAGTGGTGATTGATGACCCAACACAGGCCTGACCACCTGCAGGTCCTTGGAGAATAATGCTAGGAATCGCATCCTGCCACTTTGGGTTTAGAAACATCTCCCCGTTTTTAGATTGTTCTTGTGTTGTTCCTATTATTATTATTTTTTTTAATTAGGGAAAATAAATAGTTTTGTAAAAAAAACTTTTTTTTTTTTGGTAAGTTGATATCCCTTAGAGAAATCAGCATCTCCTGTTAAAATCCTTTCATTTTAGGTACAAAGTCCCAACTTGAGCTCCTTGTGGACTGGAATGGAATCTTCATTTGTTTTTATAATCAACATACAGGTGCTCAAAGATAAATTGCTCCAGTAGTGAGAGAAACCAAATTATAAATATATAGTGCATTTGAAGTTTTAAACAGAAAATGTACCATTATATCTGCAAGGTAAAGGGGAAATAAGTTTTGCATATATTTTAGTTTCTGCTAGCCTTCCTTTTTCAGGTAGGGGGGAGGTGGTTTACTGGGGATTGAACCCAGGTGTGCTTAACCATTGAGTCATATCCCCAGCCCTTTTTATTTTATCTTTTAATTTGGAATCAGGTCTCACTAAATTGCTGAGGCTGGCCTTGAACTTGGCAATTCTCCTGCCTCAATTTACCAAGTCACTGAAATTATGAGTTGGTGCGGTAAGGCTCTGCTAGCATTTTTTCAAGCCATGTGATCTTAGAAACCTTTCCTCTTATATTGGGAGAATTTTTAGAAATTGTCCTTCTTACCTCTCATTTTTCTTTCCCTTACCCTGGGACGAGAAGTATAGGATATTTGGATGGAGTTGGTCAGTTATTTTACAGTACTATTGCTTTTTTCTTCTTAGTTTACAATTACTGTTGCTTTTCCTTCTTAGTTTACAATTTCAGCTCTGTATGTGGAATGAAATGAAACTCTAGTAGTATTTGAGGCCTTTGATTTATAAGGTGCCAAGGACTTTGGTTTGGAAGATTATAAGTAGTTCAGTTGATTATTTTTTTTTTTTCAGTAAAAATCATTTTAAGGTCAATCATAGTAGCTCCACTGCAGGATTTTGTAGGCATCTTGCTCCATTTGAGGTTCCACAGGAGAAAGGACCTTGGACAAGACAAAGTGGGAGTCTCTTAGGCTCTAGCACAGGGCTGCCTTTAGTTCAGCTTTTGAGTAAAGATAATGGTGGCCCCTCCTGGGGACCCTGTTGTTCCACCCTTTCTGATTCTTCATGTGTACAGTGTACAGTGTTTGAAGAGTGTTTGTAAGGCTGTTATGTTTTCTTTAATAAAAGTGCATTTATCCTTGTGTGGACAGATTGTGTTCTTAGAGCCTAAATTCGTTGAGAACAGTGGGAACTGTTGACTTAGATTTTTTTCTCCCCTTTTCTTTAAATACAGCCTTCTTCCTCCATTTTATCAGCTTTAAAACTATTGAAAGTCAGCCAAAAAAGTTGGTTGAAGGAGAAGGCAGGATTCTGGAGTGTTTTGAATTTTAGTATCTGTATTCGGAGAATGGTAAGTGTTCTTAACTTTTCCAGAAAGTTTAGCAAACAAAACAAAAATCAAGAAGTCAAACCTAAAGTAGGCCTTTTCTTTTTATCAAGTAGGAGTTTTGGAAAATCAAACAGGGCAGTCTTGAACAAATGAGGGGCTGCTGTGTTGAAAATCTCTTCTTAGGGAGTAGTTGGGGCTGGGGGTGGGTGGGGGCGGGGAGGTGTCATGCCCGAGGGTTCTCACCCACTGTCTTTAGTTCTATAAGGTGGTGTTAAGTTTCAGTCCATTGTGCTGTGTGGTGGGGGTTCAGAGAAGATTTAGAACTCCAGGCATCCATGGTAAAGGGAGTTGTGTCAGAAGGGGACCATTCCAGTCCACAGTGGTGAGTGATGTGACTGGGAGCAGTGTAGCCTGCCAGACTTGGGCTGGGGGTCTTGAATTCCTACTGAAGCTAAAATAAATAAAATCGCATGGGGAATGTGAGCTTCTGGTGGCCTCCCGGGCTACATGAACTACACTCGACATAAAAAAGATGAATTTCTATAAGAAAACGATTTCCAGCGTGTGACAAGATAATGCAGGAAATGTAAACAGACGTTTGGTTACAGCACACTGCTGGAGGGCTGCCTGCCACGGCACTGGTAGACTCGCTGTCTCATCCCCAGCTCCCTCTGGCTGGCTCCAGAACCCTTCTTTTGATCTGCTCACAGACACTTTATAACTTTATGACTGCAGAGCTGGAGCAGATAGAGCCAATGGTGTACTTCCTTAATCCCTGGTGTGCCCTGTGGTGGTGCATTCTGTTGCTGGCGGTTGGGGTTGCCTCTTGAACACACCCTTTGTATGTTCTCCCCACGGTGCCATGGCAAGCTCAGGTGCCAGTGGTTCTAGGTAGTGCAGGGAGAGGATGTGGGAAATGGATCCTGTATGTTACTGTCTGCAACATCACGGACAAGGTTAATTGGAGTTTCTCTTTCTCCATGGGCTCATTCCACAGATTAGTAGTACCTTACTATAACTCCCCCCCTCCTTTTTTTAAAAAAAAATATTTGTTTTAGTTACAGGTGGACACAATAACCTTTATTTTATTTTTATCTGGTGCTGGGGATCCAACCTAGTGCCTCACACGTGCTAGGCAAGTGCTCTTCCGCTGAGCCACCACCCCAGCCCAACTCCCTATTTTGCATTATGTTTTTCATCTCTAGAGTGCTTTATGTCTTGAACCTACTTTGCTGGGCTGAGGGTGTAGCTCTGACTTAGCACATACAAGGCTGGGCTCAATACCTAGTCTCTCTCTTTCTCTCTCTCTCTCTCTCTCTCACACACACAAACACACACACACACACACTAAAGATTAAAAAAAAAAGCACTATGGCCAAGTTCTTCTACTTGAGCTTCATAACTGAGCTGGGCAAGTATTATTAGTTGCATTTTGGAGATGGAGGATAGAAGCACAGAGAAATGCACCTGGATATGTAGAGTCCAGCAGAGACTGTTGAGTCTTTATTGAGTGCTTTTGTGGCCAGGGGCTCCTGCAGCAGCATTACTTTTCTCCCAGGCTGCAGTCCTGGGTGAGACTCTTCCCCATGCACGTTCTCAGGTGTCAAATCAGTTGCTTCTTTGCATTCCGCCTGAAGCTACGCTATCCTCCACTGGTCTGTGTTCCTCCAGTTGCTTCTCAGATAATCTCCTGGCTCCGTGTATCCATCATCTCTCATCTGGTTAATTAAATTGCTGCATCATCCTCACCATCATTATCTCATGATACTTATTTAGCCATTCTTGTGGACTGGCACTTTTCTTATTGCTTTGTAGTTCATTTAATTTTCGTAATTATTTGCTGCAAAGTAGGTAGTATTATCCTCCTCATTCAATAGAGAAAGAAGAGGAGTTATGGAGAATTTCTGCATTTCTGCATTGTTCTAAGTTACACAGCTATTAGTGATTGGAGCTGGGATTCAAACCCAGGCCAACTGGCTCTAGCTCTCTGCCACTCCACCTTAACCCAGGACTGCCATTCTCCAAAGATTCCTGTGTTTCTGCTCTATCATCCAACCAGTGGGTGCATTCTCAGGGTAGTCTCTGTATACCTTTCTAACTTGGTATTGCACAAGCCATCTTTCCCACACAACAGGCTCTTAGCACTTCCCAAATGTGTACCCTGCTCTTGACATTTCCTTCAGCAGGACAGTTTCCCTCAGTAGAGAACAGGGCTTTGATTCTCAGCTCTGCCACCATGCTGGTGACCAATATGTGATATGCCTGGACTTGGACAAGACACTCAAGCTCACTGAGCTGGGCTTCCCTATCCAATTTGTGGGGATGTTGGCACTTAGCAGGCTGGTTTGCTGTGAGATTTGAGTGATGCAAGTCATCAGAAAAAGACTACTGGGCTGTGGCTGTGGCTGTGGCTCAGTGCTAGAGCGTTTGCCTAGCACATGTGAGGCACTGGGTTCGATCCTGGGCACCACATGAATATGAAAATAAATAAAATAAAATAAAGCTATTTAAAAGTGTGTGTGTGTGTGTGTGTGTGTGTGTGTGTGTGTGTGTGTGTTTTTCTGTCAAAACCTCTCTATAGTTTCCTTAAAGCATCTTCCTCCAGGAAGTCTTCTCAGGTCCTTCCCTTCTTCACCAGAAGGGGTCTTTACTACCTTTGGTCCAAAAGTGTAACAGTGGTACTTTTACCATCCAGAGTACTTTACTATCTTTTATCTTCCTGCTTCGTCGTCCTAAACTACAAGCTCTTCCAGGGTGGGGTGTGTGGCATGTACATCTTTATATTCCCCACAGAGCTTTGCATATAATAGACATTCAGAATATCTATCTATATGAATATATGAATATATAAACATACAAAAATACATAGATACATGTATATCTTCATGGAGTGGGTACATTAGAAACCATGAGATTCAGTTATTTGCTCCCTTAAAGAGCTCTGTGAGTGATGCCCAGCCTGAGTTGACCTGAAAGAGCAGCCATGGGTTCTGGGTTCTGCTTTTTTTAAATTTTCTATTCTAGCTGGAGATTGACCCCTGCCTACTTAAAATCCAGGTTTACAGGGTAGTGCAAATTTGCCAACCATCTTCTAAGCAGATTGCCTAAAAACTAAATCCCTTGTAAGCACAGTGGCCCTGGATGTGTTATTTAAAAAAAAAAAAGGCATGGATTTCAGAACATGGATAAAGTTATGTTGGAAGAACTTGACTTCTGCCAAGTTAGAGACATGTATTATATTTATCTTCTTTTTTATGGCTGAGTCAGCATTGTGGTTGGCATGTTTGGGAGATTCTTTCTAGGTACCTAGAGTAGAGTAAGATGACAAGTCTCCTGCTCAGGACAGGGAGAATCTGTTGAAACTATCCAGTTTAGTATGTAGAATTTGCTGGAGGAGTCATTTTTTTCTGAGGAGTTGCAGACAGTCTAAGTGTATGAGATGAAGTGGCCTGCCTCGCATTAACCATGCAGATGGGAAGGTCTCAGTTCTCTCCTGCAGCCTCTTGGTCACCCACGCCTCCATCACACCACACACAGTTCCTTCCACCTTGAGAAGTGTCTCTAAATAAAATAGGGCTAGGGATGTAGCTCAGTGGTCCAGTGCCCCTGAGTTCAAGATTCCCAATACCAAAAAAAAAAAAAAAAAAAAGAGCAAAAAGGTGAGTTTGCTTCCATATATGTATCCTTATGGGATACCCCTCCTAACATTCCCCAATGATTGACTAGCTCTTGCTTCTCTCCAGATATATATGATTTAGAAAAGTATGCCCCGCTCCAGCAGCATGGTACAACAAACCTTCCTCCCAGTCCCTCAGTTCTCCTTACTGTTCTTTGCATTAGCACTTCACTCTGTGTTCTGTGTGCTGGATTTACCACACTCTCTCCCTCTGAGCCCCTTGAGGGCAGGAACTGGATCTTATCTTTGTATACTGCCTGGTACATAGGAGCTCTAAAGCATGCTTGCACAAGTCAAAGAATTTAGACATGATAATAGTGTACATTTACCTAGTGCTGTGCTGTTTTATTAACAGAAATGAGTTCTAGTTCTGGTATTGCTCACTCATCTTTGGTTATCTTCAAGTTGCCTTTGTGGCCAGTCTCCCAAGAAGAACATGCAATTGAGTCCATGGATGCCCTGTGTTGGCCCTGTTCTTTGCCTTGTGTAGTAGATGTCCGGGGGAGATCTGTGGAATGTCTGAAGGAGTGAGTGGATAGATGGAAAGAGCCTCCATCCCCTGGGAAAGAAAGAGGTGGACTGGGCTAGACATCCCTGTAGCTTTTGAAGCTGAACTTGATTAGCTTAAAGGAGGGATGAAGCAAGGGCGAAGCTGACAGACACTCTGGGAATCCACCTTTCTTTTTAGTCATTTCTGTTTTGGAAAATCAACAAATTTTCTGAACCGTCCTGCATTTTCCTAGATCACAAGGTTTTACCCTGTTCTTCAGAATCCTTGAATTCTGCCACTAAGTTTCAGTCTAAAATGGTCTTGTGGCGTCAAACGTTTCCCTTCAAAATCTGCTTATAAAAATAGTTGGTGTCTTTGTGAAGTGATGCATTGTAGAAAAGAACCCCAAATACTTAACCTGGAGAATGAAAACCCAGATGATAGATTAGCAAATATGAGAAAGAACAATCCTTTCAAAAACTTGACACATACAGAAATGAAGAAAATCTATCCATTACCGAAATAGTGATAGAAAGGATCGCAGAAACCATGGTTTGTGTACCCGCTAACAAAAGTTGTGTGATACACATACAAATTCTGTTTATGATGTAGCTAGCCTTTTGAGAATGGAGGCATGCATACAGTATACAAAGTATGCATTATATGAAGATGTGTTCCTTGTTTTGCTTTGTATGCTCTTTTTGTGTGGTTAATAATTCTTATGCTCTTACTTTTTCATACCACAGTTTGTTGACCACTCAAGGAAAAGTTAAACTACAAATATTTCAAATGAGGTGATAAATCTCCCCACCCCTCAATGACTCATAAAGAAACTTTATTCTTCTAAACCTCTCAAATATGACATTGCTTTCACTTGTGTGTCTTGTGGAATTTTAAAAAATTAATTGAGTGAGTTTCATTAGGTAATACAGGCTGTTCTTACCATGCTTACGAAGGCTGATAGAGTATCAATGATGAAATTGAAACTTAGTCAGCGATGAAATTGAAACCTAGTTTGACCTTAATGTGTGAAACAAAATAAATTTGGATCTTTTGACATTTTGTATGGGTGTCTGTTGGAGCCTGGCATCAAATGTCTGGGGATGTTTAGAGCTGATTTCCTTGGACATTGAATTATAAGATACATTTTAACAGTATTTTTCTCCAGAAGTAAAAAGTTTACATTGGTAGAGGAAACCACTCTTCAACTCCCTCTTAGTTGAACATTTCCTAATAAAAAATACTATTCAACTAAAATTTCCTGTTGCTCTGCCTTTGAGAAGGGTTTAGGTTAGTTTAATTGAATGGATTCCTGAAGCTACAAGTAAAAGGTTAAATTGATACCATTTGCAACTTGTAATCTGTACATCAGGGTTTTCTGTACAGTATTAAGTAGACAAAATAGAATTATTAGAAGTTTGATTTGTGGTTTAAGCTATGTTCATGAGAAGAGTCTCTTATTGTATTTGTAATAAATACTGTTTTGTACACTGGGGTTTATGTGTAAGATTTCCTCTGACAGGGTGATCTGCTTAAATTGTTTGAAAGCTATCATCCTCAATATTCTCAGTGCAGTGGAGCGCTGGGCTGCAGCCTGCTGTGGGTGAATTGGAACCTTGTCATTGAGTGCCTCTGACCTGGCTCCTTGTGGAACTCTCAGGATCCTCTGGTGTGCTGGACATGTCCTGCTGGCATTGGTGAGCTTCCCATGCTTGAATGGGAGGGCCACCAGGCAGTGTGGTAATGGGAGTCTCCCCCTCCATAATGGTCTTCCTGGAGAGGGACAGGTGTTATCCCCATTTTACATTGATGGGAAAAGCCAGCCAGAGAAAGGCCACATAGTGGGCCCAAGGGCATCTCTTGACCTTGATGCTAGCACTCTTTGCAACGTGCTGTGTTACACTTGTGTATTAAATTGCCGGACTAGGAAGAGATCTCTGATTTGTAAACTTTCTCTAAGTTGATGAGCATTTGAGATTTTTCCAGAAAGATCAAGCAAGGAAAGAGCTACTTGTGGCCCTTGTTTTTAGTGGAACCCTCAACCAGCAGAAGACTTGCTTGCTCATGTGGCTGGTGTTTAGCTCTTTTTCCGTGGAGGAATGCAGTTGGTGTGTTCCTGTAAACACTCTGAGCTGAGACCTGGGATTCCCCCTTCCACTCCTCCTCGTGCTTTTTGCTTTGGCGGTCGGCCAGCTGCTTGCTTCTATGCCTCAAAAACATCTCTCCACCCAAGGACATGGTGGAGCTGTCGAAGCCATTTTAAGGTACAGGTTCAGATTTAATGAGGGTATCGGAATTACTTTTCACAAAATCTGTGCACCAGAACTCTACTATTGCACTCACAGGCCTCCTTCTAAAACTCAGCCACCTCACATGTAGGTGATTCTTGCCAGACACTACCAATGTATTTTAATGCATTTGCACTTCTAACCTGCTTAATTTCTGCTTTTTAAAACACAAATGCCTAGAAAGTAGAGGGGGGTGTTTGCTGGAGAAAGACAGGGTGATACATGATGAGGTAGGCACATTTAGAAAGCACATTAAACTGGGTTCCTTAGTCCTAATGCTCTCTTTGGATCAGAAGGTCAGTGCTGTCATCTAGCACAGCAGGACACTGGTTATTCACATTGTGACTTTTGATCTTTAAGGAGCATCGTATGTGTCTAGTGAACTCTTTTTAAAGAAGAGTTCTCCTTGAACTCTTAAGAACTGTTGAAAGAATTAAAAGTTCTTATGTTCAAAGCATTGATTAGTATTCACACTGGAGGACAGTTTTTCTGGAAGGTTACCAGCAGCATGGATTCTCATGCTACATGCTGGATAGCAGTGGTTTTTATTTTAAAGAATTATTGAAATCTGTGCTCTTGGCCCCAGCTCTGTGCTAGCAGTTCCCAGAGTCCCTTAGAGGATGATGAGTGAGGATACAAATCTCAGCTCTGGCAGCTGCTCCCTCCTAGGTGTCTGTTTGGGGAAGCCTTTGTGGGTGTCAGCCTTGTGGCTTCTCATGCTGAGGATCAGTGCTACCTGTGATCAGCTGGCCTTGTGGTCAGAGCCCGGAGCTCCAGCCCTCTCCGTGGAAAAGGCATCTTCAACTGGGGTCTGAGCAGTTGTGTGCACCTCTTATGGATTTCAGATTTTACTCTGGTGAAGCACTTGAACCCTGAGTGAGAACCTAACATGCCTGCTATTTGTTAAGAGACGGGATTGGTGAGGGGAATAGGGATTAGTGCCAAGGACAGTTTTGTGGGTCAGAGACTCTATCCTGCTGAAGGAATTAACTCCAGTGATCGAAAACAGCTTTGATTGGGGTGGGGGGTGGAGGAGATTTTCATACGCTGTTGGCAGGAGTCTAGGTTGTACAGCTTTTCTGGAGGGCATTCTGACAATAGGGATTAATGTGTCAGATGTGCATATTCTGTGACCTGACAGTTCCACTCCACAGAATTTATCCTAAGGAAAGAAGTGTGCGAGTATGTGCAAGGATGTTCCCCACCACACTTTTTATTGTAGTGAACAATAGGAACTTTATTAATAGAGCAATAGTTAAGTAACTTCCAGTAAAACCATACAAAGGAAGATTATAAAACTGGTGAAAAGATGAGGCCAACTGATAGGTGTTGTGGAATGAAAGTGAAGCAATTATGTAAGTTATATAGGTCCATGTGTCTAATGTGACCCTATTTCTAATATGTGTGCATGTCTAAGGTGAGTACATATATAATGTTTAATGTGCATTCATTTTAGGAAGGGAAGTGGGCACATGAAATGCTAATAGTGACCATCTATTCAGGATTTAGTATTATGTGAAGACTCATTATTTAGTTTCTACATCTCTGTATTGTTTACACTCTTTATAAATGTAAAACTTGAAAAAAAAGTTTTTTCTTTCTGTTGGTTTGAACACATAGGCACTCTGTCACCAAGCTGTATCTGAGAACTTTAAATTTTATTTTGAGATGGGATCTTTCTTGCTAGATTGCCGAAGCTGGCCTTGAACTTTTGATTTCTTTTACCTTGGCCTCCTGAGTGGCTGGGATTTTAGATTTTTGCCACCATACCTGGTAGAAGAATTGATAGAAGCCAGTCGTCCCAAGACCCTTTTTAAGATCTTCTAGTTTGGGGGCTTCCTGTCATCTTTCTGATTTCTCCTTTTTAAAAAGAAGCCTCTTTGACCTTTTTAAAAGCAATGAGCATACCTACCCCACCCCAAATAGTAATGAACAAAGAAATAATAAAATATTAATAATTAAAGAAAAAAAGAAATTGTGTGCATGTCCCTTATGAAAATAATGTGGCAGATACCATTGGACATCTTTGTATATCAGCTTTTTGGGGTTTAAGGATGAGTAAGACACAGCTTCTGTTCCCCAAAGGGTTCATAGTGGTGTTGCGAGTGTAGTTATACTGGTAAAGGATCCAACTTGGATATGGGTGCTCATCCAGTGAAAGGGGAGCTACATCTCCAGGATAAGGAGGGAGCACGTTACCTAACCCAGCACTGTTGGAGGTACTGGTACAGCAGTGAACAGGTATGTAGGGTCCTTTTCTCAGGGAGCTTCCAAGTGAAATAGACACATCAAGAAGAGCATGCTCAGCCGGTGATGGAGAGGAAAGCTAATGACAGCTGAGGGGGATATGGCACATGAGTTAGAGAACAGCACCCCTGAGAGAGGAGAGGGCAGGTGCAGGAGAGGGCAGGTGCAGGAGAGGGCAGATGTTAGTACCAAGGAAAGTTGCAGAAGTGATGGAGATGACATTCTAAGCAGGTTCAGCTGGTGCAGAGACTTACAAATGGGAAATGGCTGGAAAGCCCAGTCATTGTGGTGAACAGCAGGACCAAAATGGGGTTTCCAGGCTTTACTTGCCAAAGCCATGTTTGGGATTCAGGATTGTGTCTCTTGGTGATTGGCTGACCTGCCGGACTTTATACTGGAAGGAGACACAGTTATGTCAGTGGGTTAAGTTGCCATTGACTTTTGAGTCTGGGTGGTCACTGGGGGGCCGCTGCAATGGCTCAGGAAGGAGGTGGTCAGGTGTGGCAGAGAGGGTAAAATAAAGAAAGCAGAACATGCAGGACTAGGTGATTGTAAGATGGAGGTAGTGAGTTCATATTTGTTTATTTGAATCCAAGTTTGTCCCATATATCTTGAAGATATTCTCATAAAAGTCACCAATGAGGTCTGAGGAAATATCTCAGGGGTAGAGTGGTTGCCTAGTGTGCGGGAGGCCCAGGGTTTGATTCCCAGCTCCACAGAGATCACCAATAACCATCGAAGGCCAAACCCTGGGCTTTTCTCAGCTCACCTTCACCCTGTGGCCTGGGATCTTGCCTACCTTGAACCTCCCCAGGAACTGCAGAGACGCTTTCCTGGGGGTCTGTGACTGGTGTGGCCGAGGCCTGGAGGCCGCACCAAGTCTTCTCTTTATTGCTGCCCACAGCCATTTCAGTCTTTCATTGCCCCTTTCAACCTGTCTGGGGGCGCAGTAAGGCACAATTTCCCATCTTCCCCCTTACTTGTCCCCTAAAGCCTAGCAAACAGACCCTTTACCCTCTGAGAATCCCTGAGAGGAAACTGATAAAGAAGAAAAGGTAACAGAGTAACAAAGGTAAAGTAGCAAAGACAGCAGGGTTACAAATTAACAGCAGAAACAATGAAACAAGCAAGGCTCCCTCATTATTAGGTTCTCCTTCTCTTACAAAGTCATTATCCCTGACTCCTGTTTAGGTCCTATCAGGATTCCTAATCTTATCTGTTATTCCCCAGGGTTTATTGTGCTAAACTCTCCTCCACTCCCCTTCTCCAGCTCCTTCTTACCTCTGTCACCTCATTGGTGACTTTTATGAGGACATCTTGAGGAGATATCAGACAAACCCTGATTCAAATAAACAAATATGAACTCGCTACCTTCATCTTACAATCACCTAGTCCTGCATGTTCCGCTCTTTATTCTACCCTCTCTGTGTCCATGAAAGTTCCTCAGCTCAGTGCCTGGTGTAAAGGTGTAATGAGACACTCAGGGATAAACTGAAATTTCCATTTCTGGGCCCACTTGGATAGTGTGCATCTTTAAAAAAATATATATATATATATTATATAAAATTTATTTATTTATTTATTTATTAGTAAAAAAATAAATATTTGTAGATTTATTTATTTTTTAGTAAAAAAATAAATATTTGTAGTTGAACACAATACCTTTGTTTTTATTTATTTTTATGTGGTGCCTCGCACATGCTACGAGAACACTCTACTGCTGAGCCACAACCCCAGCCCTAGTGTGCATCTTTTGAGTGACATTCTCCATAGTGGTTCCCAGGGGTAGCCTTTCTCGCCTTCCCTCCCATCCATCCATCCATCCATCCATCCATCCATCCATCCATCCATCCATCCATCCAGTAATTTGAGCTCCTTATTGGAACAAGTCACTGTTCTTAGCACTCAGGATGTAAAAGTACTTTCATGTTCCCTCCTTCCACCGCTATTTTGTCCCTGGAAACTTGACCCCCTCAGCCTCTCCCTGTGAGACCCATTGACAACGACTTCTTCTTTTTAATAGAGGATTTTTTTTTATGCTTTTATTTTATTTATTTTTATGTGGTGCTCAGGATTGAACCCAGTGCCTCACACATGTGAGGCTAGCGCTCTGCCATTGAGCTACAACTCCAGCCCCCTGCCCGCATTGACTTCTTACCTGAATCAGGGCTTCACTTGGCATCTCTGTGCCATGACTGCTATCCCAGCTCTGCTATTTGCAGGCAAGTTGTTCAGACTCTGTCCTCTGTTGGTAAAATGGGAATAATAATGTACTTATCTAAAAGGTTGTTTTGAAGATGATGTTAATAATTCATGTAGTGTATTTGGCATACTTGCTGGAACAGATTAACTGCTAAAGTGTTATTACCATCACCACCATCATTAGTATTTCTGCTATCAACACCACCAGTTGATTGGGACATACATCAATCATGTGGGAGTATGAGGAAAATAATTATTGGTGTGAAAATAAATCAAATCCACTATTCTTGGGATCAATTTGCAAGCATTATGGGCAATTTCAGATTGTCTCTCAGAGAAGAATTAATGGGAAGAGGTGAGCCTTAGATCTCACTGGACTTGAATTAACCAAGAGTGGCATCAGGCTTGGACTCACACTAGATTTGGGAAGGTCTTTAGCCTTCTGTCCAGGTGGAGGGTTCTTTAGTTGGGTGCGTGGTGTTTCTCAGGGGTGGCAGAAGCTATGCAGTGAAAGTTCTGAAACCCAGGTTTATACCAGGCATTGGCTGCAGGCTCATTTAATGTGGTATGTGTTGTCTATGGTTATATCTGAGTTTTAGAGTTTTTAGATGTGCCCAGATGTATAAAATAAAAATATACTTGATGATGTTGCTAAAAGTCCTACTAGATTCTTTCTTAGTCATTGGATCCTAAAAGTAGCACTGCTGTTTGCTGTTTGATGGGTGGTCTGTTTTGTTGTTAAAAGTAGTTCTCAAGCTAGAAAAAGTTTTTTTTTTAATGTTTTTTAGTTGTAGATGGATACAATACCTTTTATTGATTGATTGATTGATTGGTTGGTTGGTTGGTGCTAGGCAAGTCACAATCACAGCCCCATGGAACTGTAGATTTTTGTCTAATAAAATTGGAGAGCTAACCCTGGCAATATTTTAATGCAGGCAGTATAACTAGAGGGCACAGCCTGACTCAAAATAGCTTTGTAAGAAGTACATCTTATGTCTCGTAGGACAGAAATTCCAAAGGTCTGGTGCTCTGAGAGTTGGGTAAGCCAACAGCTCAGTGGCCTCACCTAAGACCTGGTTCTTCCCATGTTTTTCTTTGCCATGCTTCACGCTCTTGGCATGCTGACTCCCTCCTCTCATGACTGGCAAATGGCGGCAGCAGCTCCAGGTATCACATCCCTACACTAAGTCCTAGAAATATTTATTCCCTACCTGTCTTTTTCTCAGTAAGAGAAGTTGCTGGTCAGCCTTCAAACTTCCATTCATGCTTCATTGGGTACTAAGGACTAGACAAAGTACTCATTTCCTAGACAAAACAAGGGCCCAGTGAGTGAATTTACTATACCCAGGCAGGGTCATGGATCCTGTTGGAAGACAGAGTACATAGACTGGGATTAGGTCTCTGCCAGCAAGAAAGGTGGGGTGTGAGGTTAGGACAGGCAGTAATGTGTGTAGCAGGTGAGAACCTGGGAAGCTGTCAGGCCAGCACAGGGTGATAGATGATAAGAACTCTTCCAAACAGTCACTTTTAGGGATTATTCTCCAGTCACTCTGGTTGGACCAAAAAAACAAAAACAAAAACAAAAAAAACAAAAACGAAAACCCAAAACCCAAGTAGACCCCCAGCAGGACCCAGGGAGCAATGGAAGGTGGGAGGGTATAAGGGTGTGGGTGGTTATAGCACTGAATCCATAGCTCTGTTCCCAATAGCTCTGGGCCTGGTCTACCTCCAGATGATGCTCTGGGGAAAATTATAACCATTTCTCTTGGATTTATTTATTTATTTTTAGGTACTGGGGTTTGAGCCTAAAGGTGCTTTTACCACTGAGCTATATCCCCAGCCTTTTTTAATTTTTATATTGAGACAGGGTCTTGCTAAGTTGTGGCAGGTCTTGCCAGGTTTCTAAGGCTGGCCTCGAACTTGCAATCCTCACGCCCCAGCCCTCTGAGTCGCTGGGATTACAGGCGTGCCGTACTGTGTCCAGCTTCTTTTGGCCTTGTGATTGAGCACCCGCCATGTACTGGCACAGGCCTAGAAGGTGTGGAATGGACAGGCATGGACTCATCCTTCCTTCTTTCATTTGTTTGTTTGTTCATTCCTACAGTGGTTTCCCAGGGCTGCCATAACAAAACACCACAGACTGGAGGCTTCAACAACAGACATTTATTTTCTTGTAGTTCTGGAGGCTGAAAATCCAAGATCAAAGTGAAGTCTGTCTCTGTGGCTTTTTGCTGTGTCCTCACATGGCCTCCTATTTTCGTGTGTGCTATTGATATTTCTTCAGGTGTCCAAATGTGCTCTTAGTGGGACACCAGTCTGTTGGGTGAGAACCCACCTCGTAACCTTATTTTAACTTTGTCGCCTCTTTAAGGGTCATGTCTTAAGGTATTGGCAGTTAGGGTGTCAAGTTTTTTTTTTTTTTTTTTTTTTTTTAAGTTCTTGGAGGGGTGATACAATTCAGTGCAGAACCACCCCTCAGGTATCTGTTGAGTGTCAGTCTGTACTAGGCAAATGGGTTGTAGCTGTGATTAAAGCAGTCCAACACCCTCACCTTATGAAGCTGACCAGGGAATGGAGGTCACTTCCCCCTTTCCAAGCTCCTTAAATTACGTGCTCTGGGCTCATTTCTATACAAGAGACAAACCCCAGGGATGGAAACACCTTTGAGATCTTGGTTAACCAATAGAAATCAGGGAGAGGAGATCCTGAAGGGGGGTTTCCTGAGGGATCAGAGGATGGAGTGGGGACCAGGGCTAGGTGTGTCTTGGCATGGGCAGGAAAAGGGAAGAATAGTTTTCTTTTGTCAAGGGCTGGTTGTGCTCCCACCAACTGGGTACTGGAAACAGGTGCTGTGCTCCAGGAAAAGCAATCTTCTGGAAGCAACAGAAGATGGGCGCCCCCGGGAGGTACAAGTCTGCTGAAGGCAGGACCACCAGCAGGGAGACCCCTCCTGCAGGGGTCTTGCCAGCAGGGGCTGGACTCCACGAGTCACTCTGAATGATTTGCCTTCTTAAATAAGGTTGCCAAATAAGTACAGATGCCCAATTAGATTTGCATATCAGATATACAACAAGTACTTCTTCGCTGAGTGTCCCATGGTTTGAATTTTGGAGAAACAATAGTTGGGACAAATTTTTACTATAAAATCAATTTTATCTGGCATTCAATTTCATTCTGTATTTTCATGTACTAAATTTGGCAAGCTCAACTCCGTGGGTTCCCAGATCAATAGAGGTGGTGAGGAAGATGGAAAAAGGAGAAGATAAAGCAGTTTTAAAGATAATTCTAAATCTTTAAAACAAAAAATAAAAAGTTGGCAAAAAAGTTGGCCAGCATTTCCTTCATCACCTTACCCACCTGCCCCCAAACTAAGGCTGTCATTAGCCTCTTTTTCACCAAGAAATCTCACAAAGTGGTTGGCCACTAGGGTGGGCTTCCTGTCTTTCTCTGGTTCTTTGTCTGTCTGCTTCCCACTGGAGGCCAAAAGGAAGGGCAGTCTGAACTCTGGCGAAAACCTCTTATTCTCCCTACCCTGCCCTCACTTTTGATGGCACTGGGGCCTCAGGATAAGCTGAGAAACACTAGGTTCCCATCCAACTTACCCTGCTTTTAGAAAAGGCAGGTGGCCAATGGGGTGGTGGGAGCTACTGGAGAGCTCCACTGGGAATGCACAGAGGTTCCTGCAGCCCTCACAGTGACTGTTTCCCGCTGATACCTCTTGCTTTCCTCCTGGGATGTGGAGGCAGGTGGTCTGGCCATCACTGCTTCTGGATCCCTGGACCTGAGTCATCCATTGGCAAGTAACCGTTTGTATTTCCCTCCTGGACTCCTTTTTGATTTTGTCAAGGTCTTATTCCCAGTGGTGCTCTGGCACTCACTTTTAAGTCAGGGGTCAGCAAACTTGGTAAAAGCCAGATAGTAAATATTTTCTCCTTCGCAGCCATATGGTCTCTGCCACCGCTATCCGGCTCTGCTGAAGCTGGAAGCACTCGTGGACGACATGCAAACCCATGGCCGTGGCTGTGTCCCAACAAGAATGTATTATAAACACTGAAATGTGAAATTTGTGTAATTTATTATTCTTTTGATTACTTTTCAATCATTTAAAAATGTTAAAATCATTCTTTCTTCCTGGGCCATACAAAAAACAGATGGTGGACCAGATTTGGCCTGTGAGCCATAGTTTGCTAACCTCTTCTAAGTCATCAGCAGAGGACATTACAGATGGGAAGTGTGGCTCTCAGTTCCCCACTTGGACTAAGTGGTGTCTCACCCTGAGGTCACAGCTTCTGCTCTTAGCAGGTGACCAACCCGGCCAGGGTGCAGGTACGTAGAAGCCCACATCCCGTAGTTTGGTGTACAAAAAACGCTCCTTTGTGGATCTGCAAATCTTAATAGAGAATGATCAATTAACTGTCAAGTCTGGCCAAAGAATCAGTATTATAATGAATGTAGTTTAAAATGGTTGCGACTACAATATCCAGAGTAATTTTGGGCTAATAAATAAGTAACCAGCAGAAGTGAATATGGACCAGTTTTGTGTCCCTGCTGCAATACTGCTTTCTACATCCATGCTTGGTATCACACGTGTGTTTAAGTGAAAAGATCAGATTAGATTGGATTTCCTTTAACCAGTTGGGTCTAGCTGCACCTGAAATAGAAGAGGAGGCTAAGCCTTTCATTCCTGAGTATCATAACGGATGGAGGCTTTCTACCTTATGGATAGAGGATGTGCTGGGTGCCATGCACAATGGAATTACACCTCCACAGAAATCACTCCTGGACTGAGAATCAAGTTTGCATGTGTGCCCTGTAGCATTCATTCTTGCAGAATGCTGGGAGACGAGTGGTTATTAGGTTATGTCAAAGTAGTGTTTGCCTTAATACACGATCCTCTTGCAGTAACCCAATAATGGAAAGGAGATGGATGGAGGGAAGGAGACTGGAGGAGGGAAGGTGGTGACCTTATTTCTGAAAGAGGGAAGTATCTAGAAGTCCAGGTGTGTGGTGTTAACAGTAGTGTCTTAGGGTTCTGTACCCCATCTCACACCCCAGGGTCTGGCAACTGTGAATCCACTGACACTGGGACCTTCAAGGAGGCAGTATAGCTCAGTGGTCAAAAGAACTACATCTGGCCCCACTGCCTGGCACTCAGACTACCGACTCTCCGTCTTTGGACAAATTACTCAACCTCAGTATTCACTGAATTGTCCAGGGTGGGTATAAAGTGTCTGAAGTGCTCAGACCTGAGATAGCATACTTTATTGCAGTGGTGGTGGTGGAGGAGGAGGAAGCAATGGCTCCCTTTCCCCCAACACCTTGCTGTGAGGTAGGGTGAGTTCCCCTCTGGTAGCGATGCAGAGTATGCTCATGGTTCATCCCCTCTTCCCACCATTTCCCACAGACTCACCTGACGAGCGTGGGGAAATGTCCTAGATACCCTTTGAGTAGTAGTCATGGAGATTGCTTGGCCCTCCCTGATCTGAGGTTCCCAGGCGAGGCCTTTTTTTTTGGATGAACTTATTGACATTATTAAAGTATGAAGTTTAGTAAGGAGAGTGTTTTGATTTTGTGTCAGGGAGTTACTTCTGAGTCCTATTCTTTCCATTGCTTTTTTCTTTAAACTGCATTCTTTTTTTTTTTTTTTAATCCCTGTACAGTTCTCAGGTACAGTCCAAGTTCAGTCTGTGTTCAATGACGTTTTTGTTTCTTATGTTTTCTGTGACCCCAGAGCAGAAATTTTGTTGAATCCCATCCATCTCCATCCTGGTGTGATCTCACACGAATGTCTCCTCTGCCCTGACTGGGGGCGGTAGTATGGACGTCACTCCTTTACATCTGTCATTGCACCTTCTTTTATTAAAGAGCGGGAAAACTTTGCTGGTGGGGGAGTGATTATTTTGGGGGGATGTTCCGTGTATTTTCTGAAGAACCACTTTTGAAATGTGGTTCTTTCTGGGAAAGGACTTAGGGCTTAGGAAGCTGTTTCTTTTTGACATTTCCAGGAATCGGGACAGGACTGTGTCACTTCTGTGGCCTGTGTCACCCCTGAGTTCTTTTCTCAGCATTTCACCAAGAACAGTAACCCCCGTTGGGCTCACCCTGACAAGTCAAACAAAAGCAATGTTCAGAGGTGAGAGCAATGTTGGGAGGTTGTAGAAGGTGCCTAGGGACCTTCTACTGTGACAAGAGGATGCGGGACTGTGGTGGCGTGGCCTATGGAGGAAAGTCCTTTTCTTGCAGTGGGAGGTAGAAAAGGTGCCTCCCAAACACTTACCTTAATGAGGGTGAGATAGCCCCTCCCCCAGCCTCCAGAGAAGGAGATCCTCATTCTTGCCTGTCGCAGGCAGCAGACCCCATCCACAGCATGTCCTCAACCTCCTTGGCGCTCTGCTACTCGACTGATTTCAGTACACCTCCATCTCTTCCCCTTTTTCCTTCTAGTTTTTAATGGTCAAGAAGCCAGACTAGAGACAGGATTGTTTTGCAATGAAAAAAGACAAGTCCTGCTGAGATAAATCTTAGCAACCTTTTTAGAATTTGATCTGGGAGAATCTGTGAATTGAGGAAAGGGTGGGTGGATTATTTCAAACTGCTAAGAGCTTGGTGCTCTGTGACTTGAAAATTATGCTTGGGGACATAGCCTCCCAAAAGAGCGGGTGGAGGACAGAGTGAGAGGGAGAAGAATAGCAGGTAGCATGGTCTATAATGAACATTCAACCCCTTCCTCTTCACCGTAGGGTGTCTCCCCGGGATGGACAAGCTTCACTTTGCCTTCTCTGTTAACGTGAGGATATGACTGGGTCTTTGCCCTCCAGAGCCTGCTGCTATGCAAATCATTACTGGAGTGACTTGAGAATTTTTTTTTTTCTTAGACTGTAAAGGATCTTTGAAATCTAACTTCCTCATTTTGTGGGGTACCCTAAACATGCTGTGACCTTCAGGTCTTATAGCCAGTAATTGACCCAAGTGGTGCTCCAGCCTTGAGCTCCTCCTGGTGTGGGCATAGCTCCTTGAATCATGTTGCTCTTCTAATTAAATCATGGATAATGTCTATGGCAAACTTCATTTCTAATTAGGCTACTTTATGGATCAATTTGCACTTAATGTTAAATCTAACATGGAAATCATTAAAAAGCTAGATACCTAGGGAGAGGAATAGGTGCTTATTCTGTGCCTATTAAAAATAACAAGTCTATGCCCAGTGTTAATATATGATACTGTTTATGAGGAATGAGGAAAAAATTAGTAGAGAATGCAGAACATATAGGTGAATCAGGAGAACTTCCAGTGTTCAGATGAGTTTTCACAATGCTTGTACATCTGTCATTGCACCTTCTTTTATTAAAGAGCGTGAAAACTTTGTTGCAGTAAGTCTCATTTGCTGTGATTTTATTGTGTGCCAGGCCCTGTAGTAAGTCCTTTAAATGCATTAATTTAATTCTTATTATTTAATTCTCAGAAACTTCCATGAAGTGAGCATGATGACCCGCTTTATAGATGAGGAAACTGAAGCTTGGGAATGAAGGTGTCTCAGTGAGCAATGTGAAGGCAGGATGTTTGGACTGTGGGGTGCTCCTGTGGGTGCCCACCAATTGTAACCAACAGAACACTACAAGTGGTCTGAGCTTAAGTGTGTTTGATTCTGAGGTGTTTGCTGCTGCTGATTTGGGAATGACATCAATTCTACCAATATTGTTTTAAGGAGGAGGTACGGGCCCTGAAGTGACAACCTCAGGCTCTCTCCTAGCTTACATTGGCCAAGGGACACTCCTTAGGACGTGTGTCCCTGTTCAGGATTTGTCTGAGGTCAGCTCAGGCACCTCTCTGGGAAGTTTCTCCAAGTGAACCCATCTGGTACCTGGCATCTTGTGTGTACTGGGGGTTTTCTTTGGGTCATGTGCCCTTCACAGGCCAGGCTTAAATTTCTTTTATATTCTTTATTTTTCACAGTTTACTACTCTGTATTTGGGTATAATGTGGTTTTGAGTCCAGGTCCCCTCATGGATTGCCTGTGTCCTATGTAATCCTGGTTGTCAACTTGTCTCCCCCTTGGTGTAGTTGTGAGGTTTCCTTGAAGGAGGTAAGAGTGGAAGTGTTAGGGCCAGTGCGAGGTATGCTTTAGGAAAAGAACTTTGTTTTTGCTCTTCTGTAGGAATGTGAGCCTTGTGTTGACCAGTCTGGTAGCACCCTCATTTTTCCTGGTTCTTGGTAGTGCCTATCATGCATTTATTCAAAGTTCCCAAGGGCGGACGGAATATCTCAGCCCTGCTCTATCAGCTGCAGACATTGTGTAGAATTGGAAGGAGAATCTGCATGCACCCTACCCCTATGACATGGAGCCCACCCCATGGTGGGGGAGACAGACAACTCTGCAGACAAGAGCCAAATACAGTTTCCTGCAGATGCTGCCTCCAGCACACCCCGTCGCTCATTCTCTCGCCCATTCTTCCAACAAGCTTTTCTGAACACGTGTTAGGTTTCCAGTGCTGTACTGAGCAGGGGGCATGTGGAACTGAACGATGTTTGTTAGCCCAGGAATTGTTTCAGCAGAAAAAAAAAGGAGTTAAGAAACAGACCATCCTCTTGTGTTCTTCCATTTTAAACCTTTTTTAGCTCATTTGAGGAAGTAGAAGCCTCTCCATACCTCCCCGCCTTGCCTGGCCAGCCAGTATTTTCGTGTGAGTAGGGAGATGGACATGAGAGTTTGGGTGTTTGGCTTTGGGAACTGGTTGCATGATTCTTCGACCAGTGTTTCTCAAGTGTCCCAGTGTGTAGGAATTGTGCTTGTATTTGAAGCTGGTGCTTTGCTTTCAGATACTCTGATTCATCAAGTCTGGGCTGGGGCCAGTCATCAGGGCTTTAATCTGAAGCATAGGTGAGTTGGATGCAGATGGTCAGTGAACCAAATCCGAATGCGAATGAACAGGGTCAGAGTCACACAATGCTGGAACAAAGTTTAATCTCTTCCTTTGTTGAGGAGAAAGCAATTTTCTGGAGAGGGGAGAAGTCTTAGAATTAGGGGCTACTGTGGACAGGATGGACTAGGGATTTGGACTGGAAGAGATCTGGGGCTTCATCCCGTTTCTGCCATTCCATAGCCTCATGCAGGCAGCCTCAGATAGGTCACCCAGCTTCTGTGAGCCACCCCTTCCTCCTTAGCTTCCTTGAGGTGAACAATGTGAATGCAGGGACCCAGGCGAAGATAGGATAGAGTCTCTCTGGTAGGTATCGGTGTATGCCAAAAAACAGCATATTGATATCCCAAACCCTGACTTATGCTTTGAATACTTGTTGAACAGCTGTAAACACACCCTGTGATTTCTCTGTATTTCATGAGAAATACTATAACTGCAATAAAGGAAATCAACCGAGAAGGAAGGAAACTAAGAACCTACACCTACAAGCTCAGCACCCTAACACAGCTGTGTTCCTGTCAACTTCTAGCCTTTGTCTGTGTGCAGGCATTTTTCTATAAAGCTGTAATCATGTGTAGACTCAATTTTGTATTCTGTACTTTTCAGTAAACCTTAAGTAAGTGTTTTCCAAATGGTTACATAGTCTTCAAGATTATTTTTAATGGTCTTACAATCTATCATCCCACAGGCTGAATTTATTGAACCATTCATCTCTTATTGGACATTTGGATTTTTTTCCCCTGTAGTTTGTGCTATTATAAATAATACTTTGAGATACGATTTCATCCTTATTGTAGATGGTTATTTCTTTAGGGTGAATTCCCAGAAGCAGGATTTCTGGGTTAAAGGATACATTTTTTTTTTCTTGGTGGCTATTGCTAAATTGTTCTACTAAAGGGTTGTTGCACACTTTACAGTACCCCCAGCAGTGCATGAAGGTCTGATTTCAACATCTTGGCCTGCATTAGACATTGTAATTCTTCACAAAGGTATGGCTAAATGGTGCATCATTGTGCATTTGGTCTTTCTTGGATTATGAGAAGTTGCATATAGCTTTATTATTCTTTTTTTAAATGACTTTTTGCTTAATTTCTTTGCTTTCTTAACAGGCAAGTCCTGCTGGTTGATGTCAGATTATCTCTGTAGAATTTTTCAGATTCTTCGATTTTACAGTTTTAAAAAGCAAACCAACTAAACTAACAAACCAAACCCAGAGCCCATCTGTATAATAAATACTTTGAGCATATCTTATGATTGGATTAGCTGTTTGTGATCTCAACTTCCTTGTAGGTCACAAGTTAATAGAGTGCTATCTGGAAGTAGAGGGTCTCCTGTTTAAATTCCTCTTTGTTCTTCCCATAGGCCCCCTCCCCTATTTCCTGTCTCCCTCCTTCCCTGTAAGCACTGTTTTTCTCTCTTTGGAGATAAAACATGAAAGGATCAGCTCTTAGTCATGTTCCTTCAACTATATGCAGGTTTCCTAAATTACGTCTTGGGGAACAAGGATAAAGGAGATCACAGCATTGTAAAAAATTGCCTGTGCCTGCATCTCGAGCACAAACGTCTCCCACAAAATCTTAGAAAGGTGTGTTTGAGGGTGTCATGTTAGCTGGTTGGTGCAGGGGAGTCCAACTTGTTTTTCAAGTTGGTCTTGAATAACTTTGTTCTTTCTGGAATGCTCACCATCCTCAGTAAGGCAGAGACTGCTTGATGGCAAACTCTCTCACTGCTGCACTTACAGTGGCCACTGAACTGGTTTGTTTCTTTGCCCGGGGCAAACAATTGAACACCCTTTCCTGTACAGCAGCACCCAGCATTTGATGGGTGACTCTTGTCCCCCAGTCCCCATGATGGCAAGGCCAAACCCAGGTCTGGCCTTCCAGGGGCCCCTGAGGTCACACCTCACCCTTCCCCCATCAGGATACTCCCTTGGGCATGAGACAGTGTTTCTGTCTTCTGGGTTCTCTCCTTGGGTGATGCTGCCCTAAAGGGTGCCAGGGAGGAGAATCTCGAGTTGGCAGAGTAGCTGGGTCTCTGTACAGAAGGCAGCGGCCGTGGCTCTGTTTCAGTTTAATTTGTTAATGAAACAAGACGGAGCGCATTTTCCCCTCCCGCACACCTCTCGGGCTGTTTGAGATGAGGCACAATTAATTTATTTGTGCTGTCTGTGGAGGCGTATGCCCGCTAATGCAGTGCAAGAGCTTTTATCTTTACGTTTGTAATGAAGAGGGGCAGGCTGCTGGCAAATTGACAGGGATTACTGATGACTCATTCTCCGACTGCGAATGCTTTCTTCCGAAATAATAAAATGTGCGCACACACGCGCACACGCAAGCCCAGTTCCTGTTTGAGACGGACAGAACCAGTTTGGGAAAGTGCAGGCACCTCTGAACCATGCAGGAGAAAGAAAGGAAGAAAAGGCGCGAAGCGAAGCTCCTCCTTGGGCTCCGCTGCTGGGGCCTGCCCTTTGGGGCTGGAATGCCCAGCTCGCCTCCCCCTCTTCTTGCAAAGCTGGCTTCTTTGTGCTCTTCCTTTGTGCTCCTGCAGACAGCCTCCCCCACAACCACCTCCCTTGGGGTCAGGCGCCAAAGCTGCTCACCTGGCCAGGCCCTCCTCCTGCGGCTCCCTGGGCAGTGCCCTGCGTGCCTGGCCCAGTGAGGCCCTGTGTTCTGGGGCTGTTTGGTGCCAGTTGCTAGTGTGCATGGGGTTCCCAGGCCTACGAGCTCTGCAGACCTGGGCCTCAGTGAAGAGTGTCTTGGTTGTGGGTTGTGCTGCATCACTCCACTTGGACATTGCCTCAGAAGTAGTTCACAAAGTAACTGACATTGGCCTTTTCTAGAATTCTGGCATTAAAATCATCATGTGAATTGGATACATTATTTCCCTATCCTCATTAGGGATAAGGAAATAGAGGTTAAGTGACATGTCCATGATCACATGGACAGGAAAGGGTGATCAAGACCCAGACTTTGAAGTCTTAAACCCAACCTTAAACTCTTTTCATGACATTCATTCATTAAGGACAAAATGAAACATTTTCCCTGTGAGAGATACATACAGAGCTGGCCAGATAAGCTTTTCAAGAATTAGAATAGCAGGAAGTTCACAGGGTACTTTTTGGAACTTAAAAGCAAAAAGCACTGGTCCAGAGAAATAAACTCTAAAGTGTAGGCTAAGTAGAGTTTCTTTCCTGGGTTGGATCCTGGGTAGAGCTGGTTGTGTAGGAGGCTAAGTGGAAGTGTCCGGTCCTTCCTGTGTCACTTGGTACAAGCACAAACCTCCGTGCATGGCCTTGCGTACTCTCAGAGCCTCGGAAGGAATTGTGGACATTTTGCCATGAGGAAATGATGGCCTTGTGAGAGGCGGTTTCTGTTAGGAGGAATTCTGTCAGTTTATCTAATATATATCGGACAAATAGTTATCGAGACAGAGTTTGGGCTGTGAATGAAACACACACAGGCCTGTCTTCAAGAAGCAGGAGAAACAGGGGCCAGTGACACTGCTGAGCAGGGCAGCCTGTTAAGGGCAGTCATAGTTGAAGGCAGGGTCCCTGGGGCACGTCACTGTGGGTACCTACTTTAGGAAGCAGTACCTACTGTGAAACTTGAGGGATGTCGCTGAAAATCACTTAAAAATGGAAAAACCTTTTGACTGAAAACTGAGACCTCAATTCTCTCAAGTTCAAGTGAAGTTGGTGCCACCAGAAAGGCCCCGGGAGCTTGGAAACAGCCGGTGTATTAGGATCTGTGAGACAGAAGCGTGTGTGAACAGTTGCTCGCTCCTGGCCCCACTGTACGGGAGCCTTCAGCCCTGAGCGCTGCTCAGCCTGGGAAGGTGGCTCGTCCAGGCCGAGGTGTAAGTACGCAGTGGCCTGGTGTTGAAGACTTCACCCCTGGGGTGGAAAAGGAGGCCAAGGACCTCACTAACACTTTTGTTTATATTGATCACAGGTTGAAATGGCAAGTGTTGGACATGCTGGGCTCATAAAAGTTACCGAAGTTAACTTCCCCTGTTTCTTGTACCTTTTAAAATAAGGCTACTGGGAAATTGTGATATCGAATGTATTTCTGGGACTGGTAAAGCTAGATGGAGAGTGAGCCAGGAGAGGGGGCGGGATTGGTGGGGACAGAGACAGTGTTTTAGGGTGAAGAGGTGTGAACTGGCCTAGGGGCACAGTCTGTGGAGGCATGAGGCTCCAACCTGACACCCGCCGTGCAGCCTGGTTGAGAGTCAAGTTAGAATGCCTGTGAAAAGTGCTTCAGAAAAAAATATGAGGTCGAATGCACTTCCCATTGAAAGTAATTATTCTCTTTGTAATAAAACAGTGAGGATTAACAATATATATACTACACTGTGTGCTGATATTTCCAAAGTCAGACAAGAAATTTGGTCAGTTACAGAATAAAAATCTGGTGTGTGGGGGAAACATCTTCAGTGCACAGTGAATTACAGGGTAAATCTGTGCACGATGCTGTGGCTAAGAAAATTCCTTTTCTGTTGCATTTGGCTTGCTTCTGCTCCAGGAACTCCCTCACCTCTTACAGCAAAGTTCGGACCAGACTTTCATAGTTCTTGTTCCTTGTTTAGTCTCCAGAGACAAAATCTCTCCCAGACTCCTGCTTTCTTTCTGCAGTATTTAATTATTTGGTTTCTGTCTTTAAGTAGTTCAGATGGTATTCTTAAAACACATGAGATGTCTGATGAGCGAATTGTCATTCTGCTGTTATTTCCTGAAAACCTTGTATGGGTCAGTGATCTACTGGGCTGCAGGGCTTTGTGGAGAGCAGGACACACAGCCCCTGCCCTCACGGTGCTCTCTGTTGGGAATACAATGTGACCAGGCCAGCACAGAGGTGAGCCAGAGCACTGCGGGGGAGACATGGAGAGTGTTCCTAATTGCTAAATCCTGTGACTCAAAGGATGACTTGATCAAAGACAGCAAAGGCCGGAGCTAAGGGACGTTGTGGCTGCCTGGAGTACACTTCTTGTCATTTCCTCTTGGATAGTGAGACGGAGGACCTGTGTTTACCGAGTACCCTACCAGCCCGTGGGGTTTCCTGCACCGTGGCTGTTCAGTGTTCATGTTGCACCTGTACGTTAATTACACTTTTCACTGCCAGTTTACCTACCTCAGAGGTGGAGCCAACAGATGGTTCTTCCTGGTAGGGAGTGACTTGGGCTGGCTAGAAGGCTTTCACAAGACCAGGGGCAGAGACAGCTTGGCAGGGCTGAGCAGGGAGTGCTTGAGGGGCGTGAGGTAGCTGTGACCTGGTCTGGAGTTGGCAGGCAGGGAGGCAGGCAGTCATGGGAGATAGCATCTGATACTCATCCCGTTGGGCTAGTCTTGTAATAGTGGCAGATAAATAAGCTGCCTCTAGTGTGTTCCCAGAATATCTCTGTCTGCAAAATATCTTTGAGGAGATGTTTGACTTGCAAGCATGTGGTTGATAAAATAAATACATTTTAAAAATGTAAACCTCTCTGTGAGAGGTTTTAGTCTTCTCTCCCCAGGGAAAAATAAGGCTCTTCCTTAACCTCTTTGCTTCCCTTCCTATAGAATTCTTGTCATGCTTTGTAAGGAGAAGCATTTTTGGAATGTAGCACCTGCAGAAATAGAAAGGGGCTCTGACCAAACCACTGGGCTCGGCTCTTGTGTGGGTGGTGTCTTAGCTGCTTTATGAAGAGGTGTCAGCCGTGACACCTGCAAAGCATTTGTGGAGCTGGAATTCAGAGGCCCTGTGTGGCTTGCAATGAGGCAGCCAGTTTAACTGTGCATTACCCATGGCCACTGGGTCCAACATCTGGACCACAACTTCCCTTCCATTTTATTAAGACACACTGGCAAACCCGTAGTTGGAAGTTCATCACATGGAGTCAAAATCATGCTCATTCATCACTGATAAAGTGTTAATTAAGTCGCCACTGTGTACCAGTCGTTACAGAGGGCTACACACAGGAATAAATCATCGTCCCTTGCACTTGATTGTTGACAGAGCACTGCCCGAGAGAGGTTTTCTCTTGAGGTGTGTGTGTGGAACCTCGGAGAGTCGTGTAAGTTTTAGTGCCAGTCACAGTTGAGGAAACTGAGGCTCCTAGAGACTAAGTCACTTTTCCAAGGCTGTATTCCTTCCAGGAGTACTACTGGGATTTGAAACTTTAAATTTTCAGTTGAGTTTTCTTTTAACTCTCCTCCATTTGGCCCTGACTTGGTGAGAGAGCAGAGAGGTAGATCTTAAAATCTTGACTGAGGATTTGAACTTATATGACAGAAAGGAGGTATGGTAGGTTCTGGAGCAGGGGTGGCCCAAGCTGTAGAAAGGCCCGGGAGTGTATGGATTAGGGGAACCTTCCAGGCCCTTTGGAGACGCTACCCCTATAGTGCTGACTCCATGGAGGCCTCTCCGCCAGTGTGTTCCTAAGTAGTTTTCATGCAGCCCAGAAGCACAGCTCACTGCAACACAGGGCCGTTTATTTCCTGTGTGGACTTCTCCTGTTGAGATCAGAGGGGGTCTTCTAGACTCTGCCTGTTAATCCTCTTGCCTCTTCTCTACTGGAGCCATACAACACAAACCTAATTACTCTTATCACATGCTAGCCTATTTAGGGTTTTTCTTTTGAAAAACCTAAAATATTTTTTCTAGCCGGATTAGTAATAGATGTCCATTATCAGCCATTGAAAAAAACATGGAGAAGCAAAAGTGAAAGTTTAGAACTTTAGTTCCAGGACAATTTTAATGCAGCTTTTGAAGTGGCTACATATAATTGCTGTTATTTTTTTTTATAAACAAAATGGATCATATTATTTTCATAATATTTTATAATTTCAGGAAAACATAATTTTATTAATATCTTTCACATCAGTGAATATAATGTTGCAACTAGTAACAGTTTTATAACCATATGCAATTCATTCCCTTTTGTCAGCTATTTTACCTTTTTCTATTTTGGGGGACGCAGGAATAAATTATGCTGTAATTAGTATCCTGTATTGTAATATATAAGTATAGTAAGTATGTCTGTATTGTAGCTTAGACAAACTGTATTTCTGTTATTGAGCTCCGGATGTGGAATAGTTAAGCCCAGGACTCTAGTTGGGGGCTCTCATGGGCATCTAAGTTATTTATTCTCCAGCATCACTGTCCTCATTCCTCTGTAAGTGGCTTCACCCGTGTTCCTGTTCATTCTCTTAAATATGCTCACTTGTGACCATGCATCCCTCTGCAATCTCTGGGACCCAGATTCAAGTGACTTTCTATACTCTAAGGTTGCATTTCTGATCGGGACAGTCTGATGCTGCATTGGTGTTTATTGCAGCCTCATTACACTGAGTCATTGAGCTTGTGGGCAATCCAATCCCTTCAGACTTTTTTGTATGATCTTCTCCATCCAATGCTTGTGAGTTGATTTTTTTTTTGGACGTAAGTGCATGACTTGACATTTATCCTTATTAAATTTCCACCTTGTTAAAGTCAGCCGGTCATTATATCCTTTGATATAGTATCAGGAATAGACTCTTATCATCCTTCCTAATCGCCATCTCTTCCAACTCACAGGCACTGGCAAATTCCAGTATCAAATGATTCAGCAAATCCCAGCAATCATTTATATCTCTGTCTTCCTTACTAGATTGTAAATTATTTGAGGATCCAAACCATATCCTATTAGTTCTCTTTAAAACCCTGTCCCTATTTTTATTTTATCACACGTGACCTCTTAAGTACCCAGGAAATGTTGCCACATGGATATTAGTTTTAATTTAACTTTAGGGATGAAATATTGGTGACAGTGGTGACAAATTTAGAGAAGGCTAGGCCTGGGTGGCTGGGTGAGGAGCTTACAGTGAGGACAGGGCAACAAAATGCCTGTCTGTCCCTGTGGTGTAAATCGGAATTCAAGGCCTCTTGTGATGGTACTTGGGGTCGTTTGGGCTTGAGCTAATTCTTGAGATGGAGCTTGGTGTTTTTAAGGATAGGCAGTAGAGGGACTCCTCAGGGAACATGGGTGCATGAATGTTCAAGGCAGTAAACAATTGAGGTGAGACCAGGGGAATGGCAGGGGAGATGGTGTCTGCTGGGAGAGTGGATGACCAGAAACCAGCCACCCAGCCTTGGAGAAAGATGTGATCCCACGGAACGGTCTCATCTGCCTGTTCTCTGAGATGTAGAACCATGTCACTGTGTCTTTTTCTTTTTTACATTCATTGAGCTTAAGACTTGCAAAGACCTACTCATCCTTTGTCACCCTTAGATCAGGGGTTGGACTGGAACTGAATCATGGATGCAGATTCTTCTCGCCCGGCTGCCCAGTCAAGGTGTGAGGGCAGGGCCTCTTTGGGGCCAGCCTTGGGCCCCTGGTATTTCTTAAGTCTTGGGTTCATCACCTGGAAGAAGAGGAGTTCCACCCTGCATCTCTTTTGGGTTTATGGAACATGATTAAGATGGTGTTAGGAGGAGTCAGCTCTAAGCCCCGGTTTTCAGACACACCCGGTTCTAAGTAAGTGGCCCTGACCTTGGCAGGGTTTCCTAGCCTGAGACATTGAGTGACTGGAGCCTGAGAGTTCCAGCTCCCCTGGTGTGGCTGTGGCCTTTTCCAGACCTGCAGGTGGCTCTAGGCCCCTTTTCCCACCCCTCAGCAGTTTTCTGCTCTCCTGGTTAGCTGAAAGGGAATATTCCCCTGAGGCAGGCTTGCAGTTCCTTTTTGGTTCATTTACTCTGAGTCTTTTCTGAGTCAGTTCTGGAGAAGGGGTTACTGTTAGAAGAATTAGAAAAGGAAGAGGAAGAAACAGAAAAAGGAATACTCCCATGGTTCTCATTCATTTTGGTCCCTGCTCTGGGCAGAAAGTAGAATCTTCCAGGAGTAGGGGTTGGAGTGGGCACCTTGGCATACACAGTATTCTGGGCACGTCTTCTCATCACACCCTGGGCGTAGTACCTGAGAACGTTGAGGCATGCAGGTGTTCCATGCATTGCCCTGGAGCTTATCCGCAAAGGGGTGGCATGTGCAGTCACTCTCAGGTCTCTGTGTTAGGGCCACACTACCTACCAGTCTCCAGAGTGCTTGGCAGATCTCTACCTCCCTTCCCGTCTTCCTTTGGTGCTTTTTTCTCTGCTGCTGCGTCTTCCTCTTCTCCTCCCATCCCCCCTACTATGTGTTGTGCATGTTCTGGATTCTAGGATCACAGCTGTGACCAAGGCCCATACATGTTTGACCCATGTTGACAAGCCTGCATCCTCTGCAGCTCCACTTGCTCCTGACATTCTCAGTATATCTTCCAGTCATTGCATTTACTGGGATTCATGATCGTATTCTGTTGATGCCTCTGTCTCTGAGCTCTTTGAGGGAAGAGCCTGCTTGTTACCTACCTTCATCTCTTTAGCACAGAACTTGGCCTGAAGTTGGCTGCATGCCTGTTGAAGCCTCATTGAATGGATACTTGCTTGTGTTTGGTGACACCCAGCTGAGTTATGAGCAACCTGGGTCTCTGCCTATTCTGGGTCTCCATCTGCCCTATACAACTGGTACACAGGAGACCACATTAGATCCTTCAGTTAGACTTCTGTTGAAGATGAGTAAGGCAGCAGTCAGTTCCTCGGACTTCATCATTGTATATGAATGAAGAGAACAAAAATATTAATATGATTGCAGTGATTGTTTACTCTGGCAAGTAGTTTGTCTCTGAGATTCCTCTCTATGAATCAGCATGTAGTACCCTGAAATTCCAAATGCATACTTTTCTCTTCCTCTCTGCTACTGTTTCACTCAAAAATTTTGGAATATGTGGCTGTTTATAGCCTTTTCATACCCAGGCTGGCTTCTTCCCTTCCTTCCATCCATCCATTCAACCATCCATCCTTAATTCCTTCCTTTCTTCCTTGCCATTGTCCTACCTAAAACAAGCTGTTCAGGTAGATAACTTTGCTTGGTGGCAGTGTGTCTATTATGGTTTAGATGTGGTGTCCCCAAAAAGCTCATGTGTGAGACAAAGCAAGAAGATTTGGAGGAGAAATGATTGGGTCAGAGCCTTAACCTAGTCAGTGAATTAATTCCTGATGGAGTTAACTGAATGGTAACTGGAGGCAGGTGGGGTGTGGTTCAGTGGGAGCGTGGCTATAGGGTATGTATTTGTACTGGTGAGTAGAGTTGCTCTCTCTGCTTCCTGATCATCATGGGAGCTATTTCCTTCTGCCACGCTCTTCCGCCATGATCTTCTGCCTTAGTTTGAGCCTCGAGGAATGGAGTCTGCTGTCTATGGATTGAGACCTCTGAAACTGTGAACCCCTAAGTAAACCTTTCCTCCTCTACAGTTGTTCTGGTTGGGCTTTTAGTTGCAGCAGCGAAAACATTTACTAAGAACAGTGTCTTAAAATAAAAATGAATTAACACTGAGTGCAGTGACTCACTCTTGTAATCTCAGCTACTCAAGAAGCTGAGGCAGGAGAATGGCAAATTTGAGGCCAGCCTGGTCTACTTGGCAAAACCCTGTCTCAAAATAGAAAGGTCTGGGATGTAGCTCAGTGGTAGAGTGCTTGCTTGGTACACATGAGGCCCTGGGTCCTATCTCCACGTCTACTTGTTTTGGTGGAGAGGTAAAGGGGTGAGAAATAAAATTGAGAGCTACCTAAAAGTTGTGTTTCAGTTCTCTTGTTTGTAGATGAGGAAACGAAGGATAAGGCTGGAAAAAAGGAATTGCTCAAAGTTGTATTACTGTTGCATTTTGTGTTACTCAGCAAAAGTTAAGCTTCTCAGAGTCAAATTGTGTTTGGACATCTGTCTCCACAATTCACAAAGAATGGTTTCACTAAATAAATGAAAAATAGCAAAAAAAAAAAAAAAAAAAAAAAAAGAAAAAGAAAAGAAAAGAAAAGTGATCATTATCTACATTGAAAATGCACTTTGAATCCTAGCTCCTCTATCTCAAATCTTCCGATATCCTTTACCAATTTGAATAAGACTCAAGACCTAAGGTTTGTGCAAGGCCTTTGCTTAATAATTGAGGATGCCCTGACAATGCACAAGCAGGTGTGTGCCTTTCATTCACTGTTGTCACCTGTCACCCCAGGGTTACCTGTTTGGAGCTGCTGCACATCAGTTTGCCTTAAGTCATGCTGGAAGCCCCTGGAACTTTTCAGTTGTGGCTTTCTCCCCTGGCAGCCTGCTGCACTGTGGGGTTCAAGTCTGGATGAGTTTATTTTATGCATGCCTTTTAGCATCACTCTTATGGTTTGTTCAGTAACCGGAGGGAAAATTATTATTATTATTTGGCTCAGAAGCAAATTAAAAAATTTGTTTCTCTTATGTGAAAGAAGAGTCAACTTGGAGGTGTATATAGTGGAAGACTTTTAGGGATGATTAAGTAATTTATGTAGCAGAAACCTGTAGAAGAAGAAATAGTATACATGTACCAGCTTCTGACAGAATGGAAAATGGAATTAGTGAAGAAAGGCAATTACCACCCAGTACCTTCAGAGCTGACCTCTTAGTATCAATAAAGGGTAGGAGCTGAAAAGAATGTTTTCTAATCTTAGCCCAAAGAATAGATGCCCGACAATGGATCAAACTGCAATTTAAACTTCTGTTGCTGCAAAAGAGGAAAATACTCCCTTGACCTCATGAGAATTGGAAGAGGTGATGTGTTTAAACCCCTGCATGGAGCCTGGTACCGGAGTGTTGCCCTGGGGCTGTCAGAAGATGACCGGGAGCTTTAACTCCATGCGTGTGCAAATTCTGGAAATCACCTTGCTCACAAATTGCTCTTTCCCTCCTAAAGGAGATGTCAGGAATCTGTCTGGGACTTCTCTGCAGTTGGATCCTTTCCCTTTCAGTTTCAGGTTAGACAATTTTTGCATTTTAACTACTCCTGAAGACAGCCCGGCATAGGACCTCTGATAATCAGGGCAGTACTCAGCCCTTCCCTTTCAGCAGTTATTTCGTGGATTATGTATTTATTAAAGGTGCTAGGTGTGGAGCCAGGTCATGAGGACACACCCTCTCAGCGACAAAGGTGCTGCCTTCATGGAGCTCCACGCTGGCAGGACAGACTTGTTGATAGCCAATTCCCAAGGCATGAGATGTGCAAGGCCATGAAGCCTCAGGAGCATGCAGAGGGCTTTCCAGGCTGACTTGGACATCCAGACTCCACGGAGGAGGGAATGTCTCTGGGACCTGAAGATGCTTGGAAGGATACAGGCAACAACTGTGTGTGTGTGTGGCGGGGGGCGGGGGGGATCATCTGTTAGCTACTGTGTTCTTCACCACCGAGTTACATTTGGATTCCACTGTAGGTATAATTCAGTTTCATCTGATTTATCAATCTGTCTTTTAAATTGTAAACTCTCTGGACAAAACTCTTCTCATTTGCAAAATTGAAACTTTCCACTTACAAGGCTGAAGCTCCTGGCAACCACTATTGTACTCTCTGTCTGTATGAGTTTGACTATTCTAGTACCTCATCTGAGTGCCGTATTTGTCCTCTTACCACTGACTTATTTCTCTGAGCATTGTCTCTTCAACCTCTTCAAGGTTGCCGTGTGTGTCACAATCATCTTCCTTTTCAAGGCTGAATAATATTCAAGCTCCCATTTTATTTTAACCCCAAGCATGTGTGAAATATTCACCAACCAGTGATGAGCTCTTGAATCCCTTTACTGAGAAGTCACTCATTTGTCCCCCTCTCCCTCTCCTCGATTACATATTTTAAAAATATTTTTTTAGTTGTGGATGGACACAGTATCTTTATTTATTTTTAATGTGGTGCTGACGATCAAACCCAGGCCTCACGTGTGCGAGGCAAGCGCTCTACCAATGAGCTACAACCCCAGCCCTCCTTGATTACGTATTAGTTCCCAGATATCAGTGCAGTCACAGGGGTGGTGGTGGTGGTGGGGGGAATACAGAGGGCACCTGTGCCTACTCCCCACCCCAGACTGGACTGTCAGGAAGATCGACACTGTCGATTACTGCACAACACCCGTGTCAGCATCAGTGTGTATTAAGTCCTGTGGGACTTCAGAGGATCCAGACAGATGCTACATGCAGAGCTAAGGAGGGTGTTACCACAGAGGTGGCAATTGGCCAAGGGGGAGGAAAGGCGTTTCAGGCCAGAGGAGCAGCGTGGCAGGGGCTGGGAGTCCGTGTGTCCATACGTGCGGTCTAGTTTGAGAGCTACCAATTTAGACTCGAGTCAGGCCGTGTGTTCAAATCCTGGCTCTGCCTCCTATCTAAGCGATGTGGGGCGATTCATTCTCTCATCTCCAAAACGGGAATAACTGTAGTACTTTTTTCAGAGGATTGATGTGGAGATTACATGAGTTCAGACACATAAAGTGCTTAGAACAGGCCCAGGTACAGAATGTACACTACCGAAGTATTAGCTGCTGGTACTGTTGCCACTGTAATGTTTGAGGGAACAGCAGGCTGTCATCTGTGTGTTTGCCAGTTGTAACTACACAAAGTTAGAGATGGGCCGGGCAGATCTCGAGAGGAGAAGGATTCAAATATCCACTTACTTCTGACCTCCGAGCTTTCTTCTTGTATTCAGGTGCTCAGACATTTCAACTTAGGTCTGACATTTACTTAAATTTTCTTTAAAAAGAAAGAAGTTGGAATTATTTCTTAGAAGTTGCAAAAACAATAGAATGAGAAAAAGTCTGATACAAAACCCCGTAATGTTACTGTTCTTACGTGGTAGCCATTTCCTTTTCCTTTTCAATTCAGGTAGCTCCTTCCATAAAAGTAAAGTTATGATCACTGTAGATACATACTTTTGTTTTGCTTTGGGATTTATTTATTTATTTAGTGGTACTAAGGATTGAACCCAGGGCCTCATATATACTATGTAAGTACTCTCTTTCTGAGCTACATCCCCGGTCCTTTTTTAATTCTTATTTTGAGACAGATTCTTGCTAAATTGCCCAGACTGGCCTGCAACTTGGTGTCCTCCTGCCTCAGCTTTCTGAGTAGCTGGGAATACAGGCATGTGCCACCATGCCTGGGTGCCCTTTCTACCCCCGCTTCCTTTCTCCCTCTCTCCCTCTCCCTCCCTCCCTCCCTGCCCATCTCTCTCTCTCTCTCTCTCTCTCTCTCTCTCTCTCTCTCTCTCTCTCTCTGTGTTTTTGGTGTTGATGGTTGAACCCAGGGCCTCATGGCTGCTAAACATGTGATCTACCTTGAGCTATATCCTCACCCCCTGTTTTGCTTATTAAAATGGGATATTGGTTGAGAAACTTTCCCTCCTGTTTCAGCCTATTCTTTATTCTTGTAAGTGAATGTCCAATTTTCTTTTACATTGATATATGGTGACTTTCCTAGTCATTTTCTTATTCATAGTATTATATAGATGGTCCTATAATTTACAACTTTTGCTCACAATTTTTTTTTCTCCCATGTAATTTTCCCTTTTTGATGAACTTCTGGGGTCAGGATTAGTAGGTCAAAGGATTCGAGCCTTTTGAGGCTCTTAGTGTAGCTAACTGGCTCTTCCCATCATATCCGGGCTAGCACACTCCCCACATCTCATCACTACTGGGGATGTGATTATTGTCTTTAAAGGCTTGCTCGTTAGTCAGTATGAAATAACACCTTACATTGTTTGAATTTGCCATCTTTCTCCCTCCTACTGAAGATGCCTATTTAGCCATATGGCTGGTCTCTGTGTGAATTGGTCATTTTTCTCCTTTTCAGAAGTTTTGCAATGCAGAGGTGAGTCATTTAGGGTTAGTTTTGCACTGGAGAACCGTTCACATGCAGGGAGTTAAAAAGAACAGGCACTCCTTCCCTGCCCTGTAGTAGCAGGCTCTGGTTCTGGCCACAGCTTTCTGAAGAAGCAGAAAGTAGCATCAGCTTTTGCCATGTGCCAGCTCTGCAGGGGTCACAGCGGCCAGAGTCCACTAGGCAGCTGCCTTTTTTGGTAAACAGAAAAACAGTGTGCCTGTTCCTGAGCTTGGCTCTAGCATGTGCTCACTTCATTCATAGGGTCTCTCCTCCTCCTTACATCCCATGGGCACCTAATGCAGGGTCAGCCCACAGTGGGTAATTTTTCCTCCCATCAAATATCAGAGGGTGGAATGAAACTTCCCTGAGGTCTGTCTTCCCCTTCTGAGTCTGTGCATCATTCCTGTTAAGATCTTGTAGCCATTCTTTGATTACTTCTAGTGGTGGGAGGGAGGTTCATTATGTCACAAAACTGACCCTTGGGCTCAAGGTGATGTGGACCTGGGTTTGAATTGCAGTTTGAGCACTAACTAGTAGTATGATTTTAGACAAATAATGTTTTAAAACTTTATTTTATTTTTCTGATAAGGGAGATAGTATTACACCTCTACCTCATATTGTTGTGATGAGGATTGAATAAAACAATGAAAGCAAAGTTCTAGAATATTAAAGAGTCAAACTTATAAAGTGGGGAGTAGGATGGTGGTGGGGGGACAGGCATGTGGGGGAAGGGTACAAAGTTTCAGGTAGGAGGAATAAATTCTGGGGATACCTTACATGATTTGGTGACTACAGTTATTAATAATGTTTATTTCAACATAATTAAAAGAGGATTTAAATTCTTCTCACCACAAAGAAATGATTTAATATTTGAGGCAATGCACATGTTAATTAGCTTGATTTGTTCATTCCACAATACACGCATATGTTGGAACTCAGATTGTACCACACATACACAGTTATTAAAAAATAAAACTTAAAAAAAAGTGAAGCCCTAGGCCCCATGCCTCACATACAGTGTTGAATCAGTGTTAGCTGTGAGTATTAATTTCATGGACGGCTGCAAGGTATTTTTCTTAAACTTTGGCCGCTATGTTTGTTTTCATGAGCCCAACGGGTCTTTCGATCTATCAATTAGGATCTTGCTCATTTGGCACAGAAGTTGTAGTTCAGCCTCTAGCTCCCTTAGTGGCTTGGGTCTCTTCCCTAGCAGAGATGTGGGTGGGTATTACCTTTGTACTTGTTCCAGCTTGGGCCACGACCCAGCTGCTGGGCTGGGCAGGGCTCTAATGTGTCCAGGCTAGCACCTTCTCCACTTTCAAAGACTGATTGTACAGGCCCCATGTTTGTCTCCTTCCCCTGTCTTGGCTGTTTTTATTTTATTTTTTTCCTGCTTTGGCTTCCCTAGTACAGGATGGACAAAACATTTACAGGAAATGAGACGGTATCTACTTACTAGTTATCTGTGCCTTTCC
The DNA here is from genome assembly GCF_052094955.1 of Ictidomys tridecemlineatus. Taxonomy (NCBI): domain Eukaryota; kingdom Metazoa; phylum Chordata; class Mammalia; order Rodentia; family Sciuridae; genus Ictidomys; species Ictidomys tridecemlineatus. The sequence goes on along the minus strand of NC_135480.1, from coordinate 49,527,466 downwards.
ACCGAAAATAATTTTGTTCAGCAAAAAACAAATGGCAGAGATTGTACTTCTGGGTGTGTAGCAATACACTCAGCCCGCTGACCGCACTCAGTCAGTACCACTTCCACTGGCTTTGCAGGTAAGCCAGGAGGAGAGGGGTCCAGGGACCAGGGAGGCTCCAGCTCTGACACTTCAGAATTCATCCCTAGATTTTTTTTTTTTTTTTTTTTTTTTTTTAGCATTTCATTATTTTTGCTTTAGCTTGCTGAGAATATAGTTGCTGATCTGAGAGTGCCTCAAAGCCTCCTGTGATTTAAGCAGATAGCTTTTATCCTTGGGGTACTAGCACCACTGATATTAGTTCTATCTTCATGATTCTTACTATAAAGTTCATATTTGTGTCTAATCCAACTTACCGTGCTTTGTAGAGAATAACTTAGGTGAAATGGCCCCCGCTAGGCGCCTTTGTAACTGCTTCCTAATAACTGTCAATTTTGGTTTTAAAAATAAAATATTAGGAGCCAGGCACAGAGGCACAAGCCTGTAATCTCAGCTGTTCAGAAGGCAGAGGCAAGAGGATTACAAGTTCAAGGCCAATCTTAGCAACCATGTGAGATCCTGTCTCAAAATATAAAAAGGGTTGGAGATGGAGCTCAGTGGTAGAGCACCCCTGGGTTCAATCCCCAATATTGCCCCCTCTCCCAAATAAGGAATTCAGTGAGTTGAAGAAACAATGTTGAAATGATGGTAAATAAGATTTTAAAAGGTGGTCTTTGAGGGATTGGTTCATTTGGAGATTAACACTGCTGTGATATTTTAAATATTTAACAACCAATCTGGAAGGGCAATGAGACAACGGAAATCTCTGGAAGCTCCAGGTTTGCCGAGCGTTCACCCTGAACCATAAGACGACCGCAGAGTACTGGGAGAAAGGTGGGGCATTCGGGACGCTTGGGACATTGACTAGACTCTTCCAGCTCTTAAAATTGTTTCAATATTTTAAACAACCACTTTGGGTCTCTTGGTGGGGTCCTGTGGGGTGGATGGGGAGAGCACTGAGTTGCCTTTGGCAGGTGGCCAGAGGTGCTGATGGATCTGACGTTTGCCTTCTCTTCAACTCACTGCTGAGGGGACTTTTGTTGTGCCGGACCTGATTATCTTCCAACAGGTGCTTGGAAAGTGTCACCTTGTAATTTAGGGCTGTCTGTTTGGAAGCACTAGACATGCCTCCTTGTTCAGAAAGCACTTCATATGTACACTGTGTGAGAGGCACACTGTCCCTGTCTTCTTGGGGTCCCCATTCTGCACTACTGGCTTTTAAATTGTTCTTGTATTTGGACTTTAGGATTTGTCCTTAGGATGTTCGACACAACAGGGAGAAGTTGTGCCAAATCCAAATGTCCAGCTATGGAGAAATGGAGAAATAAATAATATTCTGGTGTCTCTGACCCAGGATAATATAATCTCTTAAAATTATCAATACAATGAATTTCTTGGGACTAAGGAAAATGCTGAATGTGAAATCCCCAAAATTATAATGAAGAAAAACAGCAAGTTATTAGTGCAAGAAAACACATCAAAATGCATGGTTAGCACGGATTATTATTTGGTGGTAGAATGTGGGTATCTTTTGTCGTCATCTTTGTGTGTTTCTCTGTTTCCGCGTGTTTTTGTCATCTGTGGGCATTAACCTTATGAGAAGTGCCCTAGAAATAGTCCATCTTAAAAATCCAATTAAAGTTTTTTAAAATGATTGTACAGTTCGTGGACGAATCTGTTGAGTTTAAACCTGGAGAAGCACAACTTGCAGGTTGTGTTTTTTGCCTATAAAGGAAGGTGCTGACTAGGTGGGATAAAAATAAGAGCCTAGGTCAGCCCCTTGCTGCTGCTGCTGCCACCGCGGTCCAGCTCCCCCAGGCTTCCAGACGGCCAGGCTTCCAAGAGGCCCTAATGGGCTTGTTGAAAGGCTCCACTTGGCTTCTTATTAATGTCCCTCTCTGAGCGGGCGCTCTGCTCTGCTGGCTAACCTTGTCAGAAGGTTATCCCGGCTCTCCAGGGCTCGGCTAATTTTAAACCTGGTCAGCCAGTGTGGTGGCATCACACTGCAGAGACACGAACAGCTCCCTGGGAGACATGGCTGGGAAAGGATGAGTTGAGTCCACCGTGTTTTCCTCCTCCTCCTCCTCCTCGTGTAAGTGACCAGGCCCGCTGAACAAGCAAAGAGAGCTGGGATAATAATGAGAGTGTTTATGGTAAAAACCAGGATTATTAGAGATCTTTTAGCAATGTCAATACTGGTTGGTAATTGCTTGGTGTGATGTGCCCGCATGCAGTGTGTTAATTCCGACCACACAGGGAGCAACAAGGTGAATGAGATGCTGTCTTCCGGGGAGTTAGACTTTGGCTGTTTTTAAAGACAGGATGAAAGCAGTGAATTTCACTATTTATATAGTATTCTTTTAAATTTATAGGACTCCCAAACTCTACTGGTGATAGTCCTTTGTGGAAGCTTTTGATTGATTTGACTGGGAGAAGGCTCTTTCTTAAAAGTTACAATAAATAAATAAATAAATAAAAAGGAAAAAAAAAAGACAACTACACGGTTTCTGCCTTTCTGTGTGTCTGCTGCTGGTCTCTCAGCCACTAAAATTGTCATTGAAAGCTTTTTGAGCACTTGCAATAGGCAGATTCTTGTTCAGAATATTGCTGCATCTTAGAACGCTTGTCATCCTGATATTTTAAAATGAAATATGAATCAGTAACTACAAAATAACATGGCATCGGGGAACCTTTCCCTAATCAAATTAACTTAAAATAAAAAAAATCCTGAGTTTATTTTATTTTTTTTTCCTTCTCCCCCAATTACCTACCTACCTTTCAGCATCTTTGGGCTGGGAATCAAATGTGCCATGAGAGGTATTCCAGAAACATTAGATAGGTCTTCCTTGGCCAAACCATTCACAGCTTCTCTCACACCCACAGGTTGTAGTGGGAAACTTTCCTGGTCTTGGGATTTACCTTCCTGGCCTGAAGGAGGGCATCTTTTCTTGTAGCTGGGTCTGTACCCACCCACTTATAAAACAGTTGGTAGGAGCAAATTAAAGAGGCCCTGTTCATGGAGTAAACCAAGATGAAAGAACAGTGGATGGAGAATCAATAACATACTAACCCCCTACAGTGATTGAAGTGAACTTTATTTGAAATATCTAGGCTGCTCCCGACCACATCAAGTCAGCAGCGTTCCTGCACGAGGGTAGCCCAGGAGTGGACTTTGATTTCATTTTAGGGGGGAAAAAAAGAACAATGAATACATGTTTTTTATTAGCCTTTTCTTTCTTGAAGGTCTGCTTCTCCTGGAGTAGACCTAATTAGCTCTGTCATGTTTGGCTTTAGTTTGGAGAAAATTAAAGATGAGTAATATCAGGAATTTGTAGAGTGGGGATACTTGTTAAAATTTTCTTTGACCCAAATCTGACTTTTATACATAGTATTATGTAAGCAGGCTAAAGAATACCCAATTTCCAGCTTGCCCTAAGACAATGTTTTTAAAAGCACGTCCAAAGTGGTTAAGTATAATGTAAATAAATACATTACTCTGTTTGTCTGCCAAGTGAATGAGTTATTGCAGGGACTATCTTGGTGATGCTAAGAACATGGTGATGAATTTAAACTACATTTCTTAAAACTCTGCTCATGCCAGGCTTGGTATTGCACACCTGTAATCCCAGCTACCCTGGAGGCTAAGGCGGGAGTATCCCAAGTTCAAGGCCAACTTCAACACTTTAGTGAGACCCTATCTTAAAATACAAAATAAGTTCAAAGGGCTGGGAATGTAGCTCAGTGGTAAAGCATCCTTGGGGACAATCCCCAGTAAGGGGGAGAGGTGAGGGAAGAAATCCAGGCTATCTTTGACTGCAGTTCCAATGTCTTCCGTTTTTCTTCCCAGGGCTTGTCTTTCTCACCTCCTGGACACTACTCTTCTGCTCTTGGCTGGATACAGGCAGGCCCACTGTTATTTTTGTGGTAACTTGATACTTGAGCTGAGCACAGCCCCCAGGTTCCTGGGGGTGAACTAGCCCATAGCTGAGCCACAGTTCCCCAGGCTGAGCAGCTGCTGAGGCAGGGCTGGGGACCTGGACAGGCTGAAGTGGTGTTGGGGATTGGGGTGACTAGTGAAGGCCTCAGATTGTGGCTTAGCAGGTGGCAGGACCTTTCCTGGTTGGGGGCCAGCCTGAGATTCAAGAAAAACACAGTTGGTTATTAAGGCTAGAGGCCAGCTAGTTAGGGTTTTTTTGGAAACAGAAGGAATATTTTGAAGCCAGTGAATTTTTTATTTTGCTCTGTGGGTTTAGTTTAGGGTATGCCTGAGGCAACACTTGTACTTGCTTAAATAAGGTTTCTTAAGAGTCACCAGCATTGTATTTCTTTTTATGTTCAAATAAATTGAATGTGCTAGGGTTGGTGTGCAAAAATGGATAGCAGGATAGCACAGAGTTCTCACCTTCTGAAAATCAGTGGTATAATAGGGAAGGAGACATATTTAAGCAGTAATTATTAATTATAATTATATGCATTTGTTCAATAATTACTTGAGAGTCTGCAATGTGTCAGGCACGGTTTTAAGATATGTGCCTGCCCACACATTAATCTGTAAACATTCAGCTAAGATAATGTTTATAGTGACTGTCAGGGAAACATCCTGTTAATACTTTACCTTGGTCATCTCCTTTAATCTTTATAGCAGGTAGACAAAGTTATTCATTCCAATTTTGAAAACTTAGAGAATTAAAATCCAAACTCTTTGGAATTAAAAAGCCTTATGTATTCCTGATGGGCTTACTGTGCCATATGGGTTTATTAGATGCACGTATGATCCTTGCAACCATAGGGATGCTGACCCAGGACAGCATTTAGCAAATATTTTGAGAGTTGAAGCAATCCATCGGGTACTGGGAAATATTATGGGAAGAAATGCCCAGAGCTTACTGATGACCAGGGAGACAATATCTTAAGAGAAGTTAGAATGAAATGTACCAGCTGTGGTGTTGGAAGTGTGCTTGAGGTGCTTTGGGAACACAGAAGTGATCTCTCTGAGAGAAGCCAGCTAAGGCTTCTCACATGATGAGTTGGTGGCTTTAGTCTTGAAAAAGATCAATAGACATTCAGTAGACAGGCTGCCAGAGGGAGGAGAAGCATTTGAGCAGGGGATACTGGACACCTGAGGGGTGAAGAGGCAGCCTGAGTGTCCAGGCACCCTGGAATTGTGTGTGTGGCTGGAATGCAGGGCTCCTGGACAGATGGCTGAGGAGCAGGCTGAGATAAGGACCATGGGTGCCATATTGTGCAGTGGAGTAGAAAAGGCATAGGGATCCGTTGAAAGATTTTTAAATGAGTGTATGATCAAAGTCTTTTTCGCATTTTAGGAAAACCTGTGTGGTTGCAGGATAGGATAGGAGAGAAGCTTGCAAAAATACATCTCCTGGGAATTCCAATTCAGTACTGATGGCACCACAGAATCTATATTTTCAGGAAATTACCTATATCACCTTCACATGCAACCAGCCTTAGGAGCCTGGCAGAACCAGTTGCTGGCAGTGGGAATGGTGGAAGGAGGCAGAGCCTGGTTAGGGAGAGAAGGTGAGGTCCTCTCCTGAGACAGGAGCAAGGGTAGAGGGGTAGAGGGGTGGAGAGGAACAGAGGGGATATATCTGGGAAATGGAGAAGGGGAAGCAGAAGCCTGGGCTGCAGACCCTCCCTGGGTGTTATTTCACCCAGGTTCTTGAAGAAGCAGCATCTCCGAGAGGGTCTGTGGGATTGGGTTCCCTCTCCCTGGACCCAGGAAATCTTTTTTAAAAATTTTCATGGATACTTTTACAGATAGACTCTTAATTAGAGAAGTGACTTTGGAAGTATCAGTGCCCTGGGTGCCAGATCAGTGTTTAGGTGATGGTTTCCTTTTGATCTCTCAAGTCCCATCATATGTGTGGAGTCACTATTAGGCAGTTGGCCCTAGAGGGAGTCAGCTCTGGCAGATGTCCTTGGGAGGGAGGACTTTAGTGGCCTTTTGTAGGTATAATTGGAAATGGATTACATTTTAATTCAATGGAAGAGATTGAAGGTTTATCTTCCTAGTTCCTTTACCAGAATTAGCAGAATCTACAGGAGGAAATGGTCCTGGAAAGAAATATAAGCTCCCCACCCCTTCCTCAAAGACTCCTGTGTGTGTGCCCAGGGGGGGCTGCAAAAATATGGATTGAATTAAGATGTGGCCTTTGCATTTTTCCCTTGGTATAACTGCCTCATTTGTTTCAGGGGGAGGTGGTGTCAAAGGTGAGGAGCAAGGAGTCTGATGGATGGACACTGTCTCCTAAAAAGCACCTTGGGCCCCTGGGAGGTGAAGGCAGGAGCAGTTGGGTACCTTGATGAGTGAGTCCTTCAGTCTTTGTTGGGCTGGGGTCTTGCCCCACTGCATGCCCTTAGAGTTGGTGCCTATGGTCTGCAAAATGGATTTGATTTAGAAGTTTGGGTTCCAGAGCTGGTCTGTACACATGCTGGTTGCTCATGGAAATTGGTTTACTTGAGTGAATGGCTAATTGCTGATGTGGGAACAGCAGTTATTCAGGTATGCTGCCTCATCCAATCTCCAACCAAACCAAGGTTGTTTCTCCTGCTGAATTTGAACTCGGTATAAACCAAGGACTAGGTTTACATTTAGAGGACAGGGATTGGCTTGAGAGTAGAGCTTTAATTGGCCCCAAATGTGCATCCCTCTCAATGTGAGACCTGTTTTACAGCTGCTCCATCACTGTGTCATTAGTAAATTGCAGATTGTATTTTTCATTTGAAGGGTGGGGACTTGGTTGTATCAGTGGTCATTGGGAACCCATGGGCATTTGTAAATAAGCAATGCTGTATCTTTTTGGTTAGTTTTCACATCAGCTTTTGTTGGCATTAGAGGCCTTTGCTGGCTGTGTGTGTGCCTGTGTGTGTCTATAGGCACAGCAGCTGGGTCCCATGCTGGGCTGAACATGACCATGCTGTCAGCTCATAGCCTCTTTTCAGGGGCCAAGGAAATATGTTGAATGTTTGAAGACAAAGTGCAATGAGCATTTATCAGAAGAGCTGAGTGACTGGGTATTGAGCACAGTTAATCCCATGACTCTGAGCTGTTTAAGCAAGCACACCTGTATAAACTGTCACTGTCTCATGAATTGTCACTGTCATGCCTTTATAAATTTGGAGCACTTAAGGGATGTGCCACATTGTGATACTTGAATTTATCTAGAGAACTATTCTGGCCTCAGACCACCCTGAAAATGGATTTGATTTAAAAGTTTGGATTCCAAGTTGAAAAAAAGTCTATTCTTCATCCTTTATGTACCTAAATATGCACGCATAACAATGTGCATGCTCCTGCATGTGCACACACCTTCAGGAGTTATGCACATAGTCCTGGTGTTCCTGTCTATTCTGTGCAACAGTCCAGACCTTGGTCATGGCCTTCAAGTCCCCTTGTGACCTGGCCCAGCTTAATCGTTCAGCCTTTTTCACCATAGCTTGGTCCTTCCAAGGCTTTGTGCTTGGCCCTGTCCTTGCCTCATTTGCTCCACTAAGGCTCTTCTCTGAACGAACCTTCCCATGTTCTTCTGGTTATCAGACTGGTAAGGCCTGCTCAGCCTTCAAAACCATCTTAAAGGCTGTCCCAAAAAATCTGTCATTGACCTGAGGGACAGAATAAACACCTGGTTCTGTGCCCAGCAGTATTTCAAGTATTCCTCCATTGCAGCATGTGACATCTTGTAGTCATGTATTCATTCCTGTATTCACCTATTGACTCATTAAGTGTCTATTCTGTTATCATTTGTGGGGCAGCAGTTAGCATGTGGTAGGCATTCTGTTGGATTTCTAAGGAATGTGGAGTCACTAAAGGTATGGACTGAACCATTACAGGTCTCAGAAACCTGTGAGGGTGACACACACATAGACAAATTATTCTGTGTGGTGAGTGAGTTTATGTGCACTGGCCAGCTAAGGTGCTGTCTGTGGGGACACAGAGGAGGCAAGGAGGGATCAGGCCAAGCTTCCCAGCATGGCAGGCGGTGGTTTGGGGTCTTGAAGAATAATTAGTGTCTCCTGTGAGATATAGGATGTCTGCTGAGGGCAGGGGGAGAACATTTTCACTTATGTCCATTTCTGGGGTCTGGCACATGGGTGGGGAAACACAGCAGGTGTGTGTGGGGTTTCAGTAAATGCTGTATCACATTAAATTGAAACAAGTCACTAGGAAACTGAATTTCCCTTCACATTTTATTTCAGAATGAATTTAAGGCAGCTTGCAAGATTATAAAATAGCATACATTAAAGAAAGAAGGAAACCATGGAATAAAATTTAGGGAACTCAGTAAGGAAATCAGATTTGCAGATCCAAATGGCCCAAGTCTTCTCCAAGGGGCTTGCCTATAAATTTAGGCTGATCTGTTGACCACAAGGTAAAAACAACAACAACAACAACAACAACAAAAAACTTGGTTTTGTTGTTATAGAACTTTCCTTTGGGATCTTTGTAAAGAGCAATCCCTGTGATGTGATGAATGACATCCTCAACACTTTTAGAGTAAGTCAGGTAACCAATCTCAAAGAATATTTCTTCTAATCCTTGGTGTGCCGGCAGCAGCACATAAAAGTATAATTCACTAAAAGCAAGTTAATTCAGAGGCCCTGGAATGAGTTTCCTCTGAGGTCACTATAGATTCAGAAAGGTGCTAAAACAAACAGGTCAGCTTTTTTTCGTTGGATTTTTCCAATTTCACTGAAGTACAACTGACATACAGAAAACTGCATGGGCCATCAGTGGTGAGTGCCTGTATTTTTCCGCTGTGAGCACATTTGCATCTAGAACTGTTGATCTGTATCAACACGACCAACACCTCAGAAGCCTTCCTGTGCTGCCTTCTGTCAGTACTCTGAACTCCCAAAGGGGCATCTTCATTCCTGACTTCCAATAATATAGATTAGTTTTGTCGGTGTCTGTGCTTGGTATGAGTGGATGTTGAGTATGTGTTCCTCTAACAGTTTATTTCTCTCAACCTTACCTTGGTAGGATTCATCCATGTTGCTACTTATAAAGGCAACCCATTTGTTCTTATTGCTGTGTTAACAGCAGTGTCCCCTAGGAACCTTATGATGGAAAGGCTTTCTGCCTGTGCTGTGCCATACAGGAGCCACTAGCCACATGTGGCTGCTGAGCTTGTGAAATGTGGCTAATGTGACTGAGAGGCTGAGTGTTTTGTGTTTTTTTTTTTTTTTTTTAGCCTTTCTTAGTAATTTGTGTTTAAATTTGCCTGTGACTCTTGCCTATGGTATTGGATAGTGAAATTGTGTAACGTTCTATTTTGCGAATTTGATATATATCCTATTGTTACTGTATCTGTCTTGGTGAAGATAAGCATGTGTCTCTTTGGGTTTTATATATATATATAGGATTTGGAATTGCTGAGTCAGAGGGTATACACATGGTCAGTTTTTGTATGTAGATACTACTAAAGAGTTTTCCACAATGTGTCTACCAGTTCCCCCTCCTATCAGCTGGCTTGAGAGTTCTAGATGTTCTACCTCCTTGGAGACACTGGTATTATTAGTTGTTAATTTTAGCAATTGTAGTGGCTAAGTAGCGGTATCACATGATTTTAATTTGCATCTGTTTGGTAAGTAGGTTTGTTGAGCAAACCTTCATTGGCCATTTGATTATCTTTTATAAAATATTTGTAACTTTTTTCCTGTTGTGTGATTTCTTATTTTTGTAGGAATTCTTTAGTATTAAGATTGAGTCTCTAGAATACACGAGTTGCAAAGATCTTCATTTTGTGGCTTGCTTTTTATTTTCTTAATGGTTCATTCGATGGAAGGAAGTAAAAAAAATTTTAATGTCTATTTTTACTTTTTTCTTTTTTTTTTTTTTGAGACGGGGTTTGAGGATGGTCTTACAATGTTGCCTAGACTAGTCTTGAACTTTTTTAAAAATTTATTTTATTGTCTTTATCAATTGCTACTTAACGCAGACTTCTTAAATTTGTTAGCAAGATCAGTCATTTAAAATACACATGAGTGATCTGATACCATGGACCGATATTTCTTTTTCGGAATGAACATGCTTTTCTGACAAGCTAACAATAAAACCTCTGTTCAGTGTTCCAAATATATAAAATGACACATGTTCGAAACTATTTATGATAACTATAATAACCAAGTGAGTCTTGAATTTTTAATTTTAAGACTATCCTCTTGCCTCAGTCCCCTAGGTAGCTAGAATTATAGGCACACGTTAACCATGTCCAGTTACATTCTGTTCTTTCAAAGTAATATTTGCATTCTTTAATGTCATATAGATAAATTTGCTGGATTTTCTAATGCATTCTTTATTGTTTTGCTTTTTACATTCAAATTTAAAATCCATTTTTGATTGGTTGTATGGTATGGTGTGAGGTGGGGGTCAAGTTTATTTTTTCCTTGTCATTTATTCAAAGCAGTGCAGTGTTAACCTTTATCACAAATTAAGTGAATGTGTATGTATGTTTGTTTTTGTTGCAATCCATTGGTTTATTTTGTATATCTTTGCTCCAATACCATCCTATATTCCTGAGTATACTTTATGATGAGTCTTAATTTGAGCCACTAAAAGTCATTCAGCTTTAGTGTTTTTCTTTATGATTGCATAAGAACTGGATTTATTCTAATAGGTCAGTTTTACCTGTCTCCCCCCTCACCCCCATCTCATTTTTATACAGTGTCCTAATGTTATGTGACATTGTCCTAGGTCCTTGAGATCACACAGGTGCTGTTCCTGTTCCCTAGGAGTTAAATTTATGATCATGTTTTAGAATTCAAAAAATATCCATGTATAATTTGGGTGGATAATCAGGATATGTACGCTTAGATCCTGAGAAATGGGTAGGCTAGCCCAGTACCCATGTGAGAAAGGTAATAGTTGAATGGGTGGGAAGGGGAAAAAAAAGCATCACGATGAATCAACCATATGATGATGACCTGGGGCTGAGAGGAAATAGGAGTTTTTTCCTTGTGGACATGCAGGAGCCTAGATATTGGATCTTGAGGCAAGTGCTGCTGAGATCCATGGGGGTCCATTGGACCTTCATTTTATTTTTTTAAATGGGAATGGAGGTTGCATACACATCGTGCTCTGGTAGGAATCACAGTATATTTATTTATTTATTCATGTGGTGCTGAGGATTGAACTCGGTGCCTCACGCCTGTGAGGTGAGCGCTTTACCACTGAGCTATAGCCTCAGCCTCACCACTGGACCTTCAGAGGACATTTGAATGCCAGCGACTATGGAAGAGGAACCAAAGAGCTGCTTCTTTACAACTCAGTCCCTGAGAGTGCTCTCTTGATTTAAGTTTTTCTTGTTGATTGGCTTATGCCCAATGAGACTCCATTCAGCATCCCTGTCTAAATATCCAGGATAGATGGAGGCCTGACAAGAGAGACAAGTATTCTAAGTCTTGGATCCTGAAGGAGGCAGGGGGCCATTTTTGCACATAGAATAAGGCCATTTCTGATGCAACACAATTAGAATTCTGAATCAGCCCAGGAGCCCGCATCTGGGCAGGTCAGCTGCTGGGCCCTGGAGTGAGTCCAGAGCTAACATATCATTAAGTTAGCTGGCAACAGACTGTAACACTGGGTGGTGAGTCTCCACTGGCCTTTTGTAAGTAGGGGTGACTCCCTAGCACTTACCCATAGACTTGCCACCCAGGGAGTGCACCCTCTGGAAAAGGTTGTTATAGGGTTTGCCTAAACACAGTGCGTATATTTATATGGCGTGTTGTTGTCTTTTAAAATACGAGCTTTCTACATTTAATTTTTAATTTATAGCCATTGTCATTAAAAATGCTAACATATCCTGATAATCTGATGGTGAACCTTACTGAGAAAGTGATATTATGCATAGGTTAGTGGCTAAGGAGGGTTATTTTTCCTGGTGTTTGTTTTCTTTATTTTTAGTAAGCATCATGCATGGTTGGTTGGTCCACCTGGAATGTTCGTTCACTCTGTGAACCTATTAGAATCAGGGAGCTATTCTTGGTGTTTTCTTTGACTCGTGAGACAGGGCCTACAAGTTTGCCTTTTGAATTACTGACAGCTGCTTACCATGGACGCTGGTGTTTTGAAGCTGGAAAGAAGTTTCTGTTTGTGGGTGTGCAGTGTATTTCTGGGGCTTAATTGCCCACCTCTTGGGGATCCATAACTTGGGCTGCAGGTTCATCCAGCTCAGGTTTCCCTCTAAGGCTCCCCGCCTTGACATCAGGTCTTTGCATTAGAATGGTCAGATGAGTAGATTGCCTGGCACTGAGAACAGGGCTGTGTCCTGTTGAAGGAATGCACCAATGAAGGAGGACAGTGATCGGCTTGACTGGTGGTGATGATGGGGGAAAGGAAGGAGCAGGCTTTCTATTCTCAATGGCTGGCTGGTTTGTTACAGGGAAGGGGAAGGTAGTTCCCCTAAAAGCTGATAACAAAGTGGTTCCATCAGAGCTGCATAGCATGAAATCAATTAGAGCTGTTCTTGAGCTGTCACCTGGGCAAGTACTTAGGGCTGATCAAACTGAGAATTAATCAGGGAATCTCAGGATGGTAATGTTAAGTCCTCTACTGGGTGCTCAGAATTGGAGTCTTGGTGAAGAGCTATGGGCTTGTTGATCGTATTCTGTTGATACAGAAATGATTTTTGAAAATGAGAAGGAGTAATTATCCACTCCTTCCTGCTGAAAGTAGAGGGAACCTGTTGACAATTGGAGTATATGACACTGAGATTCACTGGCTGCTCCTGGCTGCGTGGCAGATGTTGCTTCAATTCTCAGTGTCTGCATTCCCCGCGAGTTCTGCTCTCTGACAGGGACGTATGTTGTGCAGTTCCATTGATCTGGTGGTTGCTGGCATAATCTAGGCTGCTGATCCTCACCTGTCCTACTCAGGCCACTTGTTAGCAAGGTTGGCTAGCATCTGAAATGGTAGGAAAATCATTACATGCCCCACTTTACATATGCAAAAGTGATTAACCATCATTAGTGCCTGACATTCCTCCCAACTGCTCAGGGAGATGAGTCAGTATCATCACTATTCATTAGCAATTAATTAGACTGTGTTCCATGATGTCAGTCATGGACAGAGCCGAGAATTCAGCTCTGCTACCTCCCACTGTCTAGTGAGGGTGTAGTGAGTTGGAAATTCCCGCGGAATACACTTTCCATCTGGAGAAAAGGCTCCTGGGCTTGGGTTCTGTGAAGTACATGATTTGGGTGGCTTATTTAGATCTCTGGAGCCCCTAAGAAGGGGGATAACACCCCGGGGGGGGGGGGTTCCAGCAGTGATTAAATAAGATTCTGTAGCCAAAAGCTTCTGTCATTGTGCTTAAGACCTGGTTCCCTGGGAGAAGGTGGTATTTGTGTTTGAAATGCCAGGTCACATTGGGAAGCAGATCATCTTTTCCCCGAGTGTCCACACCCCTCCTCGATTTTCTTTTTTTGGGGGGCAGCTTTTCTCTTAAGAGAAAAATCTGGGCTTTCATTAAGATCACTGTGACCTTCGAGGCATCAAATGCTCGGTTGAGTTGTGTACTATAAATATCATTCCAGCCGAGTGACACTCTCTGGACCCTGGAGCGGCTCCCTCCGGGCCCACTGCTGTCGCCTCCTGATCTTCATTCCTAGCCCATCTCCCGAGTGTTTCCCACTCACCACTCACAGGTTGGCTTTGGCCAGCATTCATCCCTTTGGATTTCTCCCTTGGCCGTTTCTTTGGCTTCTGGTCTTTGCACCTTTGCCAGTTTGTGTTCCTTAGAGCTTTCCTGTGGTTGCCTTCTTCTGGTTCTTTCCTTCCCCTTGTGGTCAAAAGAAAAGGGAAATAGAGAAGGTAAGATCGTTTCCTTACAATAAGGCTTGTTCTTTGCCGAAGAGGCTTACCTCTTAGAGGACCCAAGTCTGACTCTCCCCTGCAACATAGAAGAACGTTTGCTTGTCGGAAATCACAGTCAGTTCTTAACGAGGAGCTGGCTGGCTGGTCCAGCCTCCATCTCCCCTGCGTCTTCCTCATGTGCTGATTTCTTTCAGGGCTCTTACTCTTCATGTGGAACTTTGGCCAGAGTCAGCATGAGGGATGGGAAAGTAGCCCAAACCCTTCCCCTTCTCACTTATATATAATCTGGGGGATGAGCTCAGCCCTGTCGTTCTCAAGGACTGCCCACGTCATCTGGTTGTTGGTTCATTCTTTCTTTTATTGACTACTTGTGAGCCGTGTCCTGTGTCAGCACTGGGGGGGACTGTGGTGAGCCTGGTAGTCTCAGTTCTCCAGGACACTGGGGTGCAGGTGATGGGAGCCATGGCCATCTTACCCAATTCTATTATGGGCAGAATCTGTGGGAACACAAGAGGATAAGTGACTGAGTTGTCTCCTTTGGGAGTTTACGATGGAAACTGAGGCATACAGATACTACAAGGGCCACAGGGTTCTGGGTGACTTGAGTAGACAAAGAGTCCTAAACTCCCGGGGCTGCCTTATAGGATATGAAGTAAGACACCAGCTAAAACAGGGTTTTTTGGTGACCCTCACCTTCAGTGGCATTTCGTTGAGTCTTTTAACCATCTGAAAGTGGGTGAGATTCTTAACGTTGTGGAAGACTCACAGGAATTAAGATTCAGAGGGAGCAGACCCCTCCTGTCTCACTCCTTGGCGGGTGCTCGCTGAATGAAGTTGTGTCAGGAATATAGGTATCTGAGGGTCTCCCCCCATATGCCCGCCCCCAAGAGCTCAGAACAGAATGTGTGGGTCTGAGACACATCATGCTCATTCCCCTGAATCCCTGTGACCCTTCTTGAAGGGTCTGTGGACTGTGAAGAGATTATCCATTTAGGGAACGTGGCTGGTGGGGCACTTAGATACAATTGAATCACTGGGAACAGCTGTTTTTGGAGTTTATTAGAGCGTGGCTGGGAAGAGTTTCAGGAAACAAGGAGCTTTCAGAAAAGTGTTTGAGGGAAGCTGAGTTACACTGTTATGTAATATATTTTTTTTTGGGGGGGGTCTATTTTCAACAAAAAACTTAGCACCTCCTTTCTTTTCCTTGGAGGTATGCTATGGAAAGGGTTGTTTCATTGAACCACCCCCTGTTCAGAAGAAGAGGGAAACTATTGAACCTATTTCAAAAAACAAAAGTTTGGATTTAGGTGAATCTTAGAAATTTTTCATCAATTAAAAAAATTTTAATTTTTAATTTTACTTTTATGGGTGCATTATGATTATACCTAATAGTGGCATCCATTGTGCCATATTTATACATGCACATAACATAACTTATCAGTCTCCTTCCCCAGTTTGTCATCAATTTAACTTTTCCATTTAGTCATCTGAAGACCTCGAGAAGATCCTTTGTAAGTCTACTTCCCAAAGTGAACCATGAGGAGGGGACATTCCTTTGCTTCTGCACCATCCCATTTTGAGTAGCTATTTTGGGATCATAAAGTACACCATTGTCTAAGAGAGGATGGACTTGAAAATAAGTGAGCGACCGCCTGGTTTCACAGATGACAGAGTATCTTCACTCTTCTCACTCTTTATGAGTTTAGTGAATTTTCTGTAGAAGGACTGAATTCAACTTCTAATCTCCTCCATTTTACAAGCGAGAACTTGAGCTTCTGAGAGGTGAGTTTAGTTGGGCTGTGTGGCTCATGGTTGAGTCACGTTTGGAAGTCAGATTGGTTTGAATCTTAATACCACGTCACCCCGTGCCCTTGTACCAAGTTCTTTTTTGTTGACTGAGTTGAGGGAAGGTGGATTCCCTTGCTCAAAGGATGTAGGAGGGAGGTGAAGACATCACTCCTGCAGGTATAGATATTCTGCACATAATTTACTTAATTAGATCTTAATAAGTGGAAATTTATCCTATACATTAAAAACTGAGGCAGACTGGGTGGTGGTTAACCAGGTCTGTGTATTTTTAGGATACTCTGAAAGTGTGGCTAATACTCAGAGCCAGTGGATACAAGGACAGTTTCCAGGATGAGGTGGATTTTGAGCTGAGGGATGGAATGCCAGAATGGTTATTTCGGTATCCAGCCTGGGGAGTGTTTTCTCAGCCAGTTCCAGTCTTGTGATTGGAAACTCTCTGCCCATACAGGGCCTCATCTTACAATTGGGTTGTAAAACCAAGGGCCTGAGTAACTCTGTGGATTATATATCAGGTGGTGTCTGGGGCTGTGTGCTGGCCCAAGTCCAGAGTAGGTTATTCCATCCTGCGGAACTCTAGTTGACCAAATGACAAGCGCCTGGATGCAGAATTCTTCCCTTTGAGATAAATGCATGAAAACATGGGAATGTTTAGAATGGAGTCTGGACTTCCTGCCCAGGTGGAATAATTAATGCTTGTGGGTGTAGTGTTCCCCAACCAACCAAAGACTTGGGACTGAGCCTTTGCAGGAATTTGGAGGGACTGTTTGCAGCACCCTGCTGCCTGCCTTCTGTGATAGTCCACCTCTGTATAGTTCAGCTGGCAGAAAGTCTTTCCTTTTCTTGGGAACATCCATAGACTGGGTCTTCTCCCTCTCCTGGGACTGACAGTTCTCCAGAGGTGTTTCAGTGTCTGAGGACTCTAGATGTGGGCTGAGGTGAAAAATAAAGAAATTTAATAAGCTCCGAAACCCATTGCCCAAGACATAGTACTAAAGAAACCACCCCCGAGGTGGGGGAGCTTGGAGGTTTTAGGGATCAGAAGTTCACCTCTGGGTGCCATTTATTGAGAATTGTGGACAGATTGGAATGTGCTCCTGACGGGTGGGCAGAGGATGATGGTGAGGTCTGGTCTAAAAGACAGGCATACACAATAAATAAGTGTTTTGGGAGAGATTTGCTCCCCTAAGGGATGGATGAATGTTCAAGGGTAGATTGGTAGAAGTTAGGTAATTAGATAATGGTTTTTAGTTTAATAAGTGGAAGAATTTCGGCGTGCAGGCACGATGGAGGCCGTCAGTACCGAGGCCGTCGTGGGTGGTGTTCAAGCGTAGAAAGTTGAACACAATATCTTTTATTTAATTTATTTATTTTTAATTATTATTATTATTATTATTATTATTATTATTTATGTGGTGCTAGGATCAAACCCAGTGTCTCAAGCATGCGAGGCAAGCACTCCACCGCTGAGCTACACCTCTAGCCCTGGTTCTGTATCTTTTGTTGTTTTGGTTTTTTGTTTTGTTCAGGGAGAGGTGAGGAGGGAGAAGATGGCTAGCCACTGCCAAAGAGTTCCCTCTAACTCTCTCTGTCTCCAGTAGGCTGCCCTGGTGCGGGAACAGACTCTAGGACAGTGTACAGTTCTACTCTTGTTTTATAAGACGCTTAGATCCCAACACAAAATGTAATAGCTTGAGAATTCAAAAGGCCCACGCCGTGGGCATCATAGAGTTCACCTGGGGGTCAATTGAAAACCCTTACTTATAGCATAATTTATACCTTAAGGTCTGCTCGTTTTTGAAGTCCTGTGTAAATGTACGCCGTGTGTTGGTAAGGGGTAGGAAATACTTTGCTGACATGTTCTTTGAATGATGGCTCAGTGGCAACATTTAAAGGCAGACAACCTGAGGGTGGTTCTCCCCCCCTCCCCAATCCCTTTCTTTTTAATCCAGGTGTTGCCAAATCTAGAAACTGTCAGGGTGAGAAGCCAAAAGCACCCATTAGTGAAACTATTAATCGTGTGATATTCATGTGTGCCTCAGGGTTTCTGTACCAGGGATCTGTTGAGATTTACTGGTGGCAAAGGACCGGGGCACTGGATGCAGTTTGACAAGCCACTTGCTCTCAGGTGACGGTCCTGGTGATGACCTTGGGATGTGGATTGATTGACCAGCGCTGCTTTCCTCCTGGGCGCTTCTGTTGAAATATTGCACATATTTGAGAGGGTGGGCGGGAGGGCACAAGCAGTGGTCACAGAAGCCCTCCCTATTCAGGCCCTGTGCCTCCCCCTTTACATTAATCCCCAGGAGCAATTATTCTCCCCCTTTTACAAAGGACTTTGAATTAATGATCTGATGTCTTTTCAACAAAGGAATATTG
Organism: Ictidomys tridecemlineatus; assembly: GCF_052094955.1. Classification (NCBI taxonomy): domain Eukaryota; kingdom Metazoa; phylum Chordata; class Mammalia; order Rodentia; family Sciuridae; genus Ictidomys; species Ictidomys tridecemlineatus. The sequence goes on along the minus strand of NC_135480.1, from coordinate 49,509,369 downwards.
ATATGTTAGTGTGTAGGACAGCAGGGAGTACTGGATTAGATCCTTTTCACATTGGTGTTAAGCCAGTGTGACATTTGTTTAGAAAGCTTATCCCTTTATGACCATAAGTTTCATGCATAATTCAAGGAGAATTAATTTTTGCAAAGATTTCTTTTAGTTCTCTAATCTTCAGTACTATAGAAAAATAAATGAAAGAGGGCCCCCCCCATGTGATCAGGAATCAAGAGACCAAGTGCCCCATGAAGGTGTGGAACACTTCCTCAAGTGTGCCAGGCACTTGTGGTGGGTGTTGTAGAAAGATAGATGGGGATGATGTGGTCCCTGCCATGAGGTTATCATTTCAGAGCCGAGTGTTAAAGTGACCTGACTGTACAGACTAAGAGCCCTGAAGATCAGTGCCATAGGTCCAGGTCAGCTGGCACAGCTGACTTGGTAGGATGAATAATATGCTAATAAAATAATCCTCCTCCTGCCTTCCTCGTTCCTGCCACCATCTTGCATGTGATGATCTCATGTTGGGATGCTGTACCATTTCAGTTATGATGCCAATTGATACACTGGAGCTTTTATTTTGCTTTATTTTCTTATAAACAACTTCTTGTGCTATGGAGATTTGATTATCCTTGAGCAAAGCATCTGTAGTAGACAGTGGGCCCTTGGTGAAAATTTCCTCTCATCTCTGAAGCCATCCAGCTCTTCTGCCTGGCATTGCCCTTCTGGGTAGCGAAAGCCACTGGCGTCTCAAAATTCCATATTCTGTCCTAGGAGTTATTTTCCAAGCAAAGCTGGAGCCTGAAGAACTTGCAGTAGAACCAGCAAGAGTGCCCTGTTTGTGGATACTGCGTTCTTATACTATTTTGTGATCTCTCTTTTAGGTTTATTTTCTTGAAAAGGCTCCAGGCTTCGGCTTGGAAAATCCAACCGCCAAAATTGAGCCCAGTAGCTGGAGCGGCAGCGAGAGCCCTGCCGAAAACATGGAAAGGATGAGTGACTCTGCAGATAAGCCGATCGACAACGATGCCGAAGGGGTCTGGAGCCCCGACATTGAGCAGAGCTTTCAGGAGGCCCTGGCTATCTATCCACCGTGTGGGAGGAGGAAAATCATCTTATCAGACGAAGGCAAAATGTATGGTAAGTGGCCTGGAACGTTCTTCCGAATTACTACCTGCTGTTGTGGTCGAGGAGAGATTTAACTGGCCTTTGAGTGTGATCATCCATTGTACTGGGCTGAATGATCGATCTTTATAGAATTACAGTTTGTTATCCAGGTAACTCTCACCTGAAGAGGAGTGTCAGTAGCGGACTGCAGGAGAAGCGATCCCTGGGCTTTATCTTTCTGCATGCTCAGTGGTGTTACGGTGGAAACTCCTGAGGTTTTTCCGGGTGGGGACACAGGTGTTACAGTGGAAGCTCCTGAGATCTGGGTGGGGACATAGGTAGTTGCAGTGGTCTATGTAGGCCTCTTCAGCTCACTGGCTCAATGTAATCGCAGCGCTGGCACTTATCTCGTGGTAACTGGTGCCACAGAGGCATGGGGGTCTGCTGCCACCAAATCCCTTGAAACCTGCACCCGTTTCCCATAGGAAGAGCCAATATTCAAGATGTTTATGTGAAATCTCTTCTTACAAAAGCCAACAGTTTTTTTTTTTTTAATTTTTTTTTTTTTTTTTAAAACAATGCTCTACAGGCCAGACACAAACACCTGCATGGGCCTGATCAGATCCTTGAACCACTTGTTTGCATCTCTGCTGCCACTTTGCAGTTGGATGCCAGATGAGGCATTAACCCCCAGACCGTTCTCGCCAGCCTTCCCTTCTCCTGGGGGATGCCTTGCAGTGTGTTCTGAAGGAAACTCTAGGAGTGTGAGGAAGGTGAGACTCTGTTAACCAGTTAGCTTAGGATGCTAAAAACAGCAGTAAGTACCCATCTATGAGGGTTGCTCGGCTGGGTTCGGGCACTGCCCCTCCTTCTATCAATGCTTCCAGCTGCAGATCAGTACTTTTTGGCTGCTTACCTTTGGAAAGCAGATGGAAGGTAGTTGCTTATACATTCTGCTTGTCTAATTAGGCACAGAGTTGACAGAGTTTTCTCTGTAGCCTAGTCTAAAGAGACGCAAACAAATAACCTAAAACTCACAGAGAACAAGCTCAGCAACCTATCAGAGGTTGTTAACTTATCATGGGAGTGATTTATTTCTAAATAATTTGAACTCTTTCCGGGACAGGGTGTTGTACCTTTACTCCTCTGTCAGGAGCTGTAGGAGGTGGCTGCTCTAGCCAGCACACACTGCTAGGAGAAGGCAGATGGTGGTACAGCTGCCACCAGCTGTGTCCCACCCCACTCTCCCCTCCAACTTGGATGATGTAATGGAAACAAGGACAGTTTTGCTTTCTGCAGCATTGGAGCCCCTTAGCCTGCCATGCACCGGGAGAGGGCGAGTCCAAACCTTCTGCGTTTGTTTTAAAGGCTCTCCTGATATCTTTCTTAGAGCAGCTCCTTCATGTCTAGTGACACGGAGTCGGGAAGGAACAGCTAACTCAGTTGCCGGGGGCAGAAGGTCAGGGCCTAGATGCTCTGTGGTATTTCTCTTCTGCTTTGCTTCTGCAGCCTGTTTGCTCCTGAGGGCTTGTCCTCCTACCTGAAGATGTCTTCCCCCAGGCCTCTTAGGCAGAAAAAAAAAATACTTTAGTCTTCCAGCCTTCTTTGAAGATGGCTTTATTATATACAGGGTGGCTTTGGGAGCTACCTGTACAGCTTGTTTCCCCAGAAATTGTTTTAATCTAAAATAATGGCATAAGATTGGAAGTCCTTGTTGGAATAACTACTTCACTTAATTTCTCACCAGGAATACCAAGAGAGCACTGCCCCATCTAGAAGGGGCTTCAGGGCCAAGGACACAATTCAAAGCCAAAGTTAATTTTTGTCAACTCCAGTTTTGTTTTGTTCTCTGTTGAGATTTTACTTTTTAGATAGCAGCTCTGATATTCAACCAGTTGGCTGATAACTCAATCATAAAAATATTTTTGTGTGAAAATAATTGTGTAAGGACTCTTGTTAGTAATTTAGTCTCATAGATAGTAAGCTAGGAAAGCAGTGAGAAACTTTGGACTTGTGTTGTTCTATCAGCAATGAATTTGAACAGATTAACCTTTGGTCTTGGTCTCATCCCTCCATCTCCCGCAAAGACGGTAGAGTAGATGATATCCATGGAGTCTTTGATGGACTTTTCCATTTGGGAATGCTGGGATTTCAGGACGTGTAAGTCAGCAAGGTGATCAGTTATTGCAAATGTAGTGCTGCTTGTAGGAATGTGTCTTTAGCACCCAGGGGACTCGGACTCAGCGCTTCCTTGGTGCACATATTCTTGACCTATGGGTTCTTTTTCCTTAAGTCAATGATGTATTCACAGACTTTGGCCGTAATTGGTGACCAGCTAGATTTAAAATGAAGCAGTCCTTTTGAGGGAGCTGCATTGGGAATATAACTCATTTGGTCGTGGGTTTTTCATCAGGCAGAGTATGCAGCCCGTGGCGTTTTGTTTCTGGATTGGGGTACAAGAGATGGATTTGTGGCACTGGCCCTGTAGCCACCCCCACCTCCCTGGGGAGAAAATACCTCCACTCAACTCTCTTTCTTTGGTCCACCTGGAAGAACTGGAAAGGGAAACTTTGGAAGCTGGGCTATGGCAGATGGAGATGGGACACCTTCAGAGGAGCCTGGGACTCTGAGAATGGGACAGAGTTGATTCTCCACAGCAAGCGAGGCCTGGCCACCTGGCGATGGAGTCATGCAGGGTCAGAAGCGCCGTTCTTCGGCCTCTGTCCTGTTCCCCATTGTACAGACATGAATCAGGACACAAACCAGATCAGGAAGCAGCAGTTCTTAAGGCCGTACTCTTTATGACCTTACTCTTAAGAGCATACTTTTTCTCTAAGGGTTTTAAAAATGAAAACATTGAAAGTATTTGGGATTCCGTGCAGTGAAATCAAAATAATTTAATGTCCTTTAGTGATGAAATACCGAGTATTTTTTCTTGAGCGGGGTTGGTTGTTCCAATATATCTGAGCTTTGTAGAGTGCTCTGTGATGTCACTAATCCTGAACCATTGGAGAAGCAAGGTCAAGTGATTTATTTTGGTAATGAAATTTCCTTCCTGGTTGGCAGTAGAGCAAATGCAATCTCGGAGAGAAAGAATGGAAAGTGCTGTTTATGATGAGGTTTCATCCATTGGAGGGGATGGCTTGATTCTCTCTTGTTTCCTTGGTCCGCAGGGGAGCTGGGACTTTTGTCATTGGTCTCTAGGTGGATAGATTGCTTCTGCCTTGGGCTCCCCAGTGTGTAGGCAGTTATTCTTAGATTATTAGGAGGGGTGCGACCTTCTTTGACTTTGTTCCTAAGGGCACGCACACTTGTTCCTGTGGGCTTGCTCTCTTTCTCTGCGTCTGTTTTCCTTTGGCATTTCTTATTTTTACATAGTTGTGTTTTTTCCCCCTCCCCTGGTAGAGAGTGGGAGAGGAGATAGCAGGAGGACAAGATGGGAGGGAAGTCAACAGACTTCTGTGAAATTGGATTTTGGGGGAGTAGACCATAGTTTAAAACAAGACACAACAAAGCAGTGAACCATGGGAATACCTAGACCTATTTCTTTTGTAATTGAATATACCAGTCTTGTAATGTGGCCAGATAGTCCCCAGAATCAAGCAAGGGGAAAGACAGAAACCAGCTTTTACTGATGGCCGTAGAGGCGGGCACGTGCAGTGCTTGACCGACCGTTTGGACTTTGTAATTTCTGTGAATCTTGGCCCTGCACGTCTAGGTATTAGGCTTTGTGCAAGTTGCCTTACCTCTCACTGTCCCAATTTCCTCAGCTACAAAGGAGGGTTAACTAGATCCTACTTCACGGGGATTGTCGCACGAACTAAATGAACTAATTGTGATCTGGAATCTCCCTATGATGTTTAAACAGCATCTGGCGTACAGTGAAAGCTTAAGTGTTTACAAACTGAAAACAAAGAAGTGCTCTCTGCCTCTCTGTGTGCTAACTCCTTTACATGTAATTTCCAACTGATGCTCATAATCATGCCCTGAGGTGGGTATTTTGGTCCCTACTTACTGATGAGGCAGACGGGGGTAACTGCCTTGCAGTTGGCTAGTATGGACGGTATAGCTAGAAGGTTTCAACTCTGGGTCCATTAATTCAACAAGTCAGTATTGAATACCAGCCGTACTTCAGCCCTGTGCTCTGGGTTGTCAGACACCAGTGAACCAGACAAACAGACCCTGCCCTCATGGAGCTCTCACAAGTTCATTTGCAGTAAACTGACCTGAGGTCAGGGCTGTGTGCCAAAGATTTCTGGGAAGTCTGAAGGCTCTTTGAAGATGGTCACCTTCCACTTAGCCTTTTGAAGCCTGTTCTTGGCTACCAAAGTCCAGGACACCTGGCTTGATGCTGGCAGAAGAAAAGCATCTCAAATAACATGGCAGAGAGGATTGCAGATCACAAGGCTGGCCCTGATGATGTCCAGCAAGACATCTGGAAGGTTCTAGTGCCCTACGATTGTACAAGGAGTCCCGCCGGTGGGTCAATTGCTTGTCTATATCTTTCTCCTTTTGTGAGCAAGTCCCTTAAGGGACCTTGTTCAGTACAGATCCAGAGAGGAACCCTTTCTTCCTGGGACATTAGGCCTTCTGGTCAGTCCTAGAGAACTGGGGTAGAACTGACCAGGGGCATTAATGAGAGCACTCACTAGCAAACACGAGTGTATGCTGGCTGATCAGCATGGCCAAGGAAGCTGCAGTTGTGGTCCCCAAGCTCCACCTGATCCAGGCAACACAGGACTGTCCTTTTGCAAGAGTGTACTCTCATGGTCTGTCTCTGTGTCTATGGAGCCCCGAAGGCCCTGATGTGGAAGTGGGCATCAAACCCGACCGAGCCTCTAGGGTCTCCAGGCCTTGGAAAATGCCCCTAGGGGCCTGAGCTGTTCTTCCTAGTTCTCCATCTGACTTAGTGTGCCATCTTTGCTTTGGTTACCTCTCTTCTTTCTGACTGGTTGTTTCAAGAGGATTGGTTAGAAATGGGAAGCACCAAGGGCTGTGCCCCTCAAACAGGCTGGGAAGCTCTCTGAAGAGGGCCCTGTCTATCTCCTGTAGGCTCTGTTTCAGGGCCTGGGGTGCAGTGTTTGAATATATGCACACAAGAAAGGAATTACTGGTTAAATGGAGAAAGGTGGGTGGTGAAGCCTCTGAGCTCTGAGGGCCTCTGTTGTCAGAGGCTTTGGCTAGAAAGTGGGGTAAGAAAAAGAGGAAAGTGTTTATTTTGTTGTCTTCTTAAATGAAAAGCCCCCATTTTTTTTTTTTTTTGCAATTTCATGTTGACAAAAGTTAGTTGAAGAGGTGGGAGGGATTTGTGTTCCAAGTAGGAACAGTAGGAGAGCAAGGGTTAATTCTGGAATCCTCAGAACAGATGAGTAACGGAGAATTTTGAAATAGTTTGGTTCCTGTGAAAATAGCAAGGCCAGCGTCATCGGCATTTTGATTGGGAAGCTTAATGTGTGGGGGGCATGCAGAGGTTTATGTACAAGGTGTAAGCCCTTGCGCAACCTGGGTAAAAAATAACCAATTAAGGATGGCTCAAGACTTGGCCATGAGGGAGGAAACAGGAAAAGAATGCTACATTATTACCAAGTTATACTTTTCAAAGGCTTTGAGTGGCAGTGGATGTGCCCTGGGATTCAGGAAGAGATGGATTTATAAATTCCTTCACTGAGAGCCTGCATTGTGCTTTGATTATGAGTAGGGACAACAGTTAGAAAATAATTAAAATGGATGAGAAAGGGTCTGAACCAGACCCTTTAGACTATGTTTTAGACTGCTTTAGGCTATTTTATCTTGTTTTTTTTTTCCTCATAACAGTGATAAAGGTGCTATAATTACCCCCATTTCACAGCCAAGAAGCTGAGGCCCAGCAAGGTCAAGTTACTTGCTCAAAGACAGCAAATACATTGTGGAGCTGACATTTGCAATCCATCCAGTCAATGCAACTAGCTACAATACTGATAGAAAAGGAGTAGTATATTTTGTACTTGATATGCACAGTTTAGTGATAGAGCAGCAAAAAATGTGATTGTTTATAGTTGGGGAATTCATATGTATATATATGAGAATGAATGAAGGAGCGAGAGAATCGAACAGAAATCAGACACTTGTCTGACTTTGAACTTTGGGAAAGTGGTTTTTAAACTTCCATTAAATTATAGATCCTTTTGAGACTATGCAGAAAGTTGTAAATCTCACCAGAAGAATGCACATTTGTAGTTATGGGATTATTGCATATAATTTTAGAGGATTTCTGGAGCCTTGGTTCAAATTGCCATGTTGAGGAGAAAGAGAAGGAAAGGGCATTTGGCTGAAGGAAATGGCATGGTAAAGGCACAGAGACGTGAAAAGGTGTAGCTCTGATGTGCTTAGGATGAGGGCATGTCCGAGGGGGAGCAGAACAGGAGCCTGGAAGCATGGACTGGCCCCATGTCATGGCGGGCATGCACACCACAGGAGGGTGTCTGGTGCTAATTCTGAGGGTAGAGAGAAGCCATTGCATTATTTTAAGAGAGAAGATGTGGCACCCTATATTTTGCAAAGCCGTTTCTGAAGGCCTGAAGAAAAGCTGTGTGGCTGTAGCAATAGTCCAGTGGGTGATCATGAGCCTGTGTTGAGGTGGTGGCAGTGTCAGTGGGAGGAAGAAGTTGCAGAGATGGAACCAACAGAACTGGCCAACTGGATGTGATTTGTGAAAGAAAATGAGGAGTTTGATGTCAGGGTGCCACTTTTGCGAGATAGGTTGGCGGACTATTAAATGAGAAGAGGAGTAGAGACAGGAGAAGCAGGTTTATAGAGAAGACAGGAATGAGGACCTGAATTTTGTCATGTGCTTGAGGTTTTGGGCACCCATCCAGATGGGCATGGCCTGGGAGTTGGAAATTCGTGCCTGGAGCTGAGGCAGGTGGCAGATGCAGGAGTGGTTTGGGGCTCATCATTGAAGTGATTCTGAAAGCTGTGGACATGGGTGGTGATAGCCTCACATTTTATCAAGGGCAAAACTGTTGTGGATTTTAAATGGAATGTCTGTAGCTGTGGGAACAGCGAAGAGATTGCCTTCTTCTTGGAGACAGGTCAGTGGTTCCTGTGCCCGACTGTCATCAACAGAAATACTTGAGAGGCAAAAAAAAAAAGGCCAAGACAAATGGTAACGCAGAATCTCTGAAAGGATGTGCTGGGAACCTGTATTTCCAAAAGCTCCCTGTTTAATTAGGGTGATGAACCAGGATTGAGAGTCAGAGGGCCAGGCTGCAGTCTGGGTCCACACAGATAAGACCACATTTTCAGCGTTGGTTTAAAAAAACAAAAACACACAAACAAAAAAATACAAGACAACAATAAAAACTAAACAAATGAGCAGGGAATGAGATGTAACTTTTCAAATGGTTCTTAAAAAATTGGGGAGCAGGAATTTAACTGCATTTGCTTTGTGGTTCAGTTTGTCTGCCTTCTCTTCTGAGAAGGAACATTACCACGGTCCAGTCTTTGGAGGGATTTGGTCGTGCATGGAAGGAGACATGGCATCTTTTCCTTTTTTGGAGCTAGGACTTGAGTCCAGAACCTTGCACACACTAGGCAAGCACTCTACTCTGAGCTATGTGCTCAGCCCCTAAGACATGGTATCTTTAAGGGCATAGCAAGTTAAGAAAAGACAGGAGGTGACATGGCCATTTGATTAGTTGCGGAGAAAGTTTGTAGGTTGAAGATGTGTTTGATGGAGCAAAACCCAGAATTGACTTTAAAGGAAGTTGGATTTCTTTTGCTCCAACGAATAGTGGAAGAAGATGGGAGGATGATTGAGGGAAGACCTGGTGATTGCTGTCTTCAGATGAAGATTAGGCCACGTTGGCTGAAGTGGGCTGTGGGCTTTTGAAAAGTAGAGTAGGCTCAGTATGACATTATGGGGAATGGGATCTGGATAGACAGGGTGAGCAAAGGAACTGCGGAGCCATGAAGGCCCGAGGGAAGGTGGAGACCATTACTTTTTTCCCTTTCAAATTGAAGTTTTTATTGAGATAATTGTAGATTCACAATGCAATTGTAAGAAATAATACACACAGTGATCATTATCCACAGAGATCCTTTATACACTGCTCATTTCCCCCAGTGGTTGACTTTTGCAAAACTACAGTGTGGTACCACAGCCAGAACATTGACATCTGTACAACCCCACTGATTTTTTTTTTAAATTCATATTTCCCCAGTTTTACTTGTGCACATATTAAGTTCTATGCAATGTTGTCCCCCTGTAGGTTCATGGGTCTACCGGTACCGTCAGAGCACAGAACTGTTCAGCACCACAAGGACCTGGGAGGTTGCCCCATACCCATCTCTATCCCTCTCTCTCCGACCTTATCCCTACCTAAATTTGAACATTTCAAATATGTTCTGTAAGTGGAAACATACTGTAGGTAACTTTTTGATATTGGCTTTTTTTCCATTCAGCATAATTCTCAGGAGATTCATCCAAGTTGCTGCATATATCAGTAGTTTGTCTCTTTTGATTGTCGAATAGTAATCGGTGGTCTTGTTTGTCCTATAATTTCTTTAACCATTCATCCGAGTCAGGGTTATCTGGGCTGACTCCAGGTTTTGATCATCCTAGATCTACTATGAATGTTCATATGCAGGTTTTGGTATGAACCTAAGTTTTTATTTCCATGGGATAATTTGCCAGGATTATGCATTTCCAGGTCACATAGCATTTGTATGTTTAGTTGTTATTGTTTTTAAACCACCCAGCTTTTTTCCAGAGTACCATTTTACACGCTCACCTGCAGTCTAGTTTCTCTGCTTCCTCACCAGCATTTGGTATCGTCACTCTCCTTTATTTTAGCCACTGTGAGAGGTGTGTAGCCATATCTCATGTGGCTTTAATTTGCATTTCTCTAGTGACTAATGATGTTGCATATCTTCTCATGTGCTTATTTGCCATCTGTGTGTCCTCTTCAGTGATATATGTCTGGCTATGTCTTTTGTATCAGTACAATACGTATACTTTTACTATTGAGATTTGGGAATTCTTTATTCTAGACACAAGTGCCTTGTGAGATATGGACATGGTTTATCAACATTTTCTCCTTGTCTAAAGTTTATCTTTTCATCCTCTTCACATGGGTAAGGACAAAAGCACTTCATCAGAGCACAACTTTTACCAGGGTAAAGTTTTAGTTTTCCATGAGGTTCATTTTATTGGCTTTAGTTTTATGGGTTGTGCTTTTGGTGTGAAGTCTTAAGATTTCACTGTCTAGTTCGAGGTCCTAAGGATTGTCCCCTGTGTTTTGTTTTAAAAGTTGTACAGCTTTGTTTTACATTGAAGTCTATGACCCATTCTGAATTGTGTGTGTGTGTAAATATATTATATATATATATTAGTTGTAGTTGGGCACGATACCTTTATTTTATTTATTTATTTTTATGTGGTGCTGAGGATCAAACCTAGTGCCTCACATGTGCTAAGCGAGAGGTCTACCACTGAGCCATAACTGCAGCCTCGGAATTTATTTATTTATTTTTTTAAAATAAGATGGAGAGTGTTCCTTTTGAGGGAGCCTATTGGTGTGACTGGATGACTTCTTAACTCTACTAGACTCTTACTGGGTTGATCCATAGTTTGATGCCAGCGCTTGGGCCTGGGGAGTGGGTGCATGGGTCTGCGTGGGTCTGCATGGGGAAAGGAAGAAGGTCATGGGCGTGTCGAGTTCCTGCTGAGTGTAGGAGAGGCTGTGGGACAGGAGGCTGTGGTCATGTATCGGGGAGGCAGCCTTTGAGATTAGGGATGGAGAAATTTCAAGTGATGAGTTTCGAGGTGTGGCTGCAAATGTGGTCAACTAATGTGAATGTGGGCGATGGCCACTGGAGATGAGGAAATGAAGCACTGTGAGGCTCATCAGCACTGGGTTGGTCAATCATTTTGATTTCAAGTTCACATTAGTAAATTTACAAATAAGTAACCCAGATATTGACGGAAGTGTTTTTGAGAAGGACAGGACCCTATGGATATAATGAAAAGAATATGATAGAAATGCATAGAATGGATCTAGTAAAACACAGGTGGCCAAGTGGTGGGATTAGAGGAACTCTGGGGTCAGAAGAAAATGTTCATCTTCTCTAGCCTCCTTTCCCAAACTCCTTGGCTGGTCCCAGGTTAGACTTATTTGTGATCTATTGTTGGGCCAGTTGTAGAAGCTCTTTGTGCCTTGTTGCCATCATCAGTGGAATGAGGTGAGCAAATCAATGGATTTCTCTCTACCTCTCAGCACTGTTGAGAGAAAATGCAATTATATATGAGAAAAGTGCTTTGAACTGAATTCTAAAAATAATTCTTCAAGGTGGCCAGCCTGAGTGCTCAAGGGCCTGTTGGAAAGGTAGGAAGAATATGTTGGAGCCACCTAGCAGGATTAAGCTTCCTGACTTAGAGGGTATTTAGTTAAGGGAGGAATTGAACTGCACCCTCTTTTCTCAGGGTTCCTGCCAAAGAAGGGGGTAGCTCAGGGGTCCAGAGCTCACAGATCAGAGTCACAAATGATGGCAGGGATGAGAGCCTGTTGCCAGGCAGAGGCATGTCCAGCCCCATAACAGCAGCTCTCTGAAGCATCAGAGAGAAGGAGGGGGGCAGCACTCCTGTGCTCTTAGCAGCATAGCTCTGAATTCTGACACTGCCTCTCTCTTCTTCCCTCTCTAGTGCCCACTTGTAGAACCTTGTCTCCTTGCTCCATTTCACATGAGAGGGAGTCTTTAGTTTATTACTGTTGTTATTTATTTGTGTCCCATTCCATTGATAATAAGGGGTTTAAAGTGGCCTTTTATTTATTTATTTTTTTAAGGTCCTGGGCGCGGAACCCAGAGCCTCACACATGCTGGGCAAGCACTCTACCACTGAGACGCCCATACCCCGATCTGAAATGGCTACAACTGTCATTATTATCCTACTGATCGTACTGTTCCATTGGTCTTTTTAAGTCAAGGTGCCATCTTGGAGAACTCAGTAAATTTAAATATGTAAATGGGGGTGTGGGTAGCATCATAGAAAAAAAATCCTGGAGACATTTACAACCTACTAAGTGGCTGCTGCAGGGAGACAGGATTATAGGAGACTCACTTCTATCATAGGTTTCTATATTAATGAGTTTTTTTTTTTTATGGTGAACATATGTTACTTTTGGAATCAGGAAAAGAGATAATTATATCAGGTTTATTTTTTCCCTTTGGGTAAGGAATACTCATTAAAGAAAAATGTGGAAAACAGCGAGAATGAGAAGGCAGTCGCAGTGCCCGGGTCAGCTGAGGCGTGTGTGGCGGGGGCTGAGCCATGGAGCTGGGGTGACAGAGCAGCTCTCCCTTCCCTGTGGGGGTGGCTGAGGCGCTGAGCTTGGAGGACAGGTGGTCCCAGTGGCTGTGCTGGGGTGGAGAGGCAAAACAGGGAGCTCTTATTATAGGTTTGAGGACATCGGTCTGGGAGTTCAACAGGTGCCGCGGCCACTTGGGTCTGTCAGTCAGCTGTCCAGACTCACAGTCACATTGTTCTAACCTCACGCCTGCCTTGTGGCAAACCGGTGGCACAGAGAGGGGAAAACGTCCTCCCCCATTTTTAAAGGTCCATCAGCTTTTGGCACAAAGTTGAGGAGAAGCCTTGCCAGTATTTATTGTTTTGCTTGCACCCGAGGAGTGGACCTGGTTTATTCCTGAGGGTTGGAGGCTCTCTTTTAAAAATGCCATTTTTTTTCCGACGACCATGTTATTCTTTGTAATAGATTTCTGACAAGCAGTCTCCTCTTTGTGTCGCTTTTGGGCAGATGTAGGTGGGTTCGGAGCAGGAAAACACTCTTGGGGACTTTACAGTGTGCCACAAATTCTCGTTTGACTCTAATCATCAATCATGTTTTCTCACACACGCTGCATTTCGTTGACATTTCTGTTATCCGTGCCCTGTAGATGATTTCACCCACGCACCTTCCCATTCTTCAAATGCTTTAATTCCGGTAAATAATAAAAGTCAGATTTGTTCTTTGAAGCATATATGGACCTTAATTCTTTCAGACTTCTTCCCCTGACCTCTCCCTCTTGACCTTTCGGGATAGAGTCTGCAAAAGTGAAACCTGTTGCCCAGGACATTCATTTATTTAAATTTTTTTTCATAGCTTTGCAGCCTATTTTCATAGACTATGAAATCGATCATTAGCTTAAAAATTTCTGTAGACCACTGGTTTTTTTTTTTTTTTTTTTTTTTTTTTTAAATACAAGTCAGAGGAACTTTTAGGCTACCCGCAAAGATAATGTGCTGGAGGAAATCAAACTGATCACCCACAAGTTTTGCAGCTTCTGGGGTAATATTTAACATAGGTGAATAAACAGAGCTTCTCAGAGGTCCCAGTCACTTGCTCTTGCCTGCCCTCTTCCTGGGCCTGCCTCTGTGCTGTGACTCGCTTGCTCGCTATTGTGTTGAGATGAGCTTTGGCAACTGTCTCCCAGATGAATGTTTCTATTACAATCCCAGTAGCTGCTGTGACAGCTTAGAAGAGATTGTTGTTTATTGCTGCTTTTATTGAGAGAGGTTTGGAGCACACTAATGTCCTGATAAAGACATTTGTACCTATAAAGTAGCCACAGCCTTAAACATATTTGATTGTGAAAAAAGGTATGGGGGAGGGTGACGTGCCAGATGTGAGGTATCGGATTGCGTGTTTATTCAACTGTTATTGCAGTCTCTGTACTAAGATGTGCCCTTGTACTTTCTGTCTCACAGCAACACACAAAATGCAGTGGCGATGCGATCCTGATTATGAAAGATGCTATTTAGGTTACTTGGATTGTAAACCATGCATACTAGGAAGCATTCTGTCAGTCCCCATATGTCCTTAGTAGCCACGAACATGGGGTAGGTGAGGGGAATTGTCTGGTGGGTCTAACATATGTCTTATCGCAGAGGCCTCTGGAAACGTAGGATCTCAGTGAGGCAGGTGTTGTGACAAAGTTCATAGTAATAGTAATGAGTATTTATCCAGTGCTATCAGTGTGCCAGCTATTATCCTAGACACTCAACATTAACTCACTTAAGTCTTGCAGCATCTTATGAATGGCTACTGTAATTATTTCCATATTCTAGCCGAAGAAACCACAACCCAGGAATGTTTAGTGAGTTGCCCAGGGTCACACAGTTAGTGACTGCCTGAGCCACGCTCTGAGGGGTAGTCGGTTTGGGTCCAGAGCCGGAGCTCTTGCCATACTCTGTGTTTTCTCAGAGTTCTGTGAAAAAACTGGTCCATGAAATTCTCACCTCAGTGTCTCCACTCCGCTGCCTGGTTAGTGTCGAAGAGTTTTGTTTCAGGGTAACCAGTAGAAAAGGGAGAAGGGGTCTTTCTGGGGGTTTTGAGCCCCCTTTGACCTGCTTTCTTTCTGGTAAACTCCTACCGAACCTTTAAGAGCTTGAAGAAATCCTCCCTGTTCTTGGAAACCTGAATCTCCTTCCCTCCTTGTGTTTTCATGCCACCTCACTGAACCATCCGTTGCAGCGCTTGTCAGACAAAGCCTCTTCAAGTTATAAGAACTGTCACACAGTTACAATGTCTGTGTCAGTCTCTCCATCTCTCCTGAGAACTTTTCAAGGGCAGGTGCTATGACCTTGGCATCTCTGTATTTTCAACCTCTAGCAGGAGGACCTGGCACATGTGAGATTCTCAAAAATGTTTAAATTGGTAGAAATTGTTGGTGGGATAACTCCATTTTTTTTTTAAATCTCTAGAAGGGTTTTATACAATCTTATCCCGTATGTAATGTCCTAATGAAATAAGGGAAACTTTTAATTTCATAGGTAAGAAATAGACTCAAGAGTGCAGGATATTTTCCTCTAGGTCATCTTCTCTTGAGGGAACTTCATGGTAAAACAAAACTTAGGGTAGAACGAACAGTATCCAGCCTCTATGTTGATTGTTTTTCTGTTAGAGCCACACTGACACTATGTCTGGGATGTTATGAATGAGAGCAGTTTATTAGCAGTAGTAAAACATCTCTGGACAGCAAGTCTTGGACAAGTATTTGTTTTCCTAGTATGTACCTGACATAATATATTTGTAAACGTGCACGTGTGTGTTCATGTACACACACACTATGTTTGCATGTATGCATACTACTTTGAGATTGACTCTGGGTTTAATTTTAGATGTCTCAAAATGACTTTCTACCATTGGTTCTTCTAAGATGACATGAGTTACTTAAGTTAAGCAGTGAAGCTATCAAGGCTGACAAACCATAATCCTGAATGAGTCACTTAAGTTGAGCAGTGAAGCTATCAAGGCTGACAAACCGTAATCCGGCAACGTATAAAAAAGATTATATACCATGACCAAGTGGGATTTGTGTCAGGAGTGCAAGGTTGGTTTAACATCTAAAAATCAATTAATGTAATACACTATATCTATAAATAAAGAACAGAAACCACATTATCATCTGAATAGATGAAGAAGTAGTTGAGAAATTGAGCAACCCTCCATGATATAAACAAACAGCAAACTAGAAATAGAAGGGGACTTCTCACCCGACAAAGGCCATCTGTAGGAAAACCCACAGTTAACACCATACTTGATGATGATAAAGACTGAATGTTTTTTCCTAAGATCAGGACTAAGGCAAAGATGCCTGCTTTTTCTCCTATTCAACATTATACTGAAGGTTCTTTCTAGAGCAGTTGATCAAGAAAATGAAAGAAAGTCCTCCCATATCTGAAAGAAAGAAATAAGACTGTTTCTGTTGGATGTGATATGTAGCCAAAACAAAGGACAAAGCTATTAGGACTTGTCCTTTCAGCAAGGTTTCAGGACATAAAATCACTATGTAAAAATCAAATTATATTTTTACACTTAGTAGTGAACAATCTAAAAACATAATTAAGAAAGCAGTCCCATTTATAATGGCATGGAAAAGAACAATATATGCAGGAATAAATGTAAAGGAAGGGAAAACTTTTACCCCCAAAACTATAAAATATCGATGAAAGAAATTTATAAACACCTAAATAAATTCTTTGTTCATGGAGTGGAAGAGAAGTCATTGTACAGACATCAGTAACCCCAGTTGATCTACAGATTCACTGTAATCCCTATTAAAATCCTAGGTGACTTCTGTAACAAACCAGTCCTAAACTATTTGTAGAAATTTAGTGGATCCATAATATGCCAAAACAATTTTGACAACAAAGTTTGAGGACTCAAATTTCCTATTTTCAAAACTTACCATAAAATTAGTCTGAATGAAAACAGGGTGCTGGGGTAAATTAGACACACATCCATCCATCCATCCATCCATCCATCCATCCATCCATACATCCATCCATCCATACATACATACATACACACACACATATACATACATACATACATACATTCATCATTGGAATAGAGTCTAGATTCCCGATACGAACCCTAACATTCATGGTTAGTTGATTTTCAGCAAGTCAGTGGGAGAACAGTAGTCTATTCAACAAATGGTTCTGAAATTATTGGATATTCATATGCAAAGAATGAATTAGACCCCATCTTCACATCATATTACCATAGTTAACCAAAATAGTGGGTCATAGACATCTAAAAGTGTTATACAACTGTAAATGAAAATATAGGAATATGTCTTTCTCACCTTGGATTAGGCAATACATAACATCTAAAATATAAGTAAAAATAGATCAAGTGGTACTTTATCAACATGAAAAAATTGGGGGCTTCAAATGACACCATCAAGAAAATGAAAAAAACCTGGAGAATAAGAGACACAATTTTCAATCATAAATCTGATAAGTAGTGTGTTAACTTTCCATCACTATGACTAAATACCTGAGAGAATCAACTTAAAAGGAAGAAAGGTTTATTTTGGCTCATGGTTTCAGTGGTTAAGTCCAGGGTTATTTGGCCCTGTTGCTTTGGACTTGGAGCAGCATATTATGTCATAACAGGAGTGTGGCAGAGGAAACTGTTCATTTCCTGGTATCTGGGAAGTAAAGACAGACCGGGAGGCCTGGGACCTCAAATCCCCTTCAAGGGCACATTTTTGTTTGTTTGTTTTGTTTTTAATTTTTTGTAGTAGTAGATGGACAGAATGCCTTTATTTTATTTGTTTATTTTATGTGGTGCCAAGGATCGAACCCTGTGCCTTACACATGCGAACCCTGGGCCCCACACATGGGAGGCAAGTGCGCTGCCACTGAGCTGCAGCCCCAGCCCAAGGACACATGTTAATGAGCTAACTCTCCTCCATCTCTTAAATGTTCAACCACCTCCCAGTAGCACTATGGAAGGAACTAAGCCTTACCACAGGGTCATTTGAAGGACATTTCATATCCAAAATATAGCAAGCAACTTGTATTTAAAATGTGTAAAAAGCTTCAACCACTCTAATCAAAAGGTAAGTAATCTAATTAAAATCTAATTAAAATGGCAAAAGATCTGAATAGATAATGCTTCAAAGAAGATATATGAATGGATAAAAGAAATGCAGAGATGCTCAACATCATTAGCCACCAGGGAAATGCAAATTAGAGCCACAGCTAGATGCCACTTCATATCTGCAAGGGTGGTTATAATAAAAATGGGCAGACGGCAGTAGTATTATGGGAATGTGGAGAAATTGCTCTCCTCATACATTGCTGGTGGGATATAAACTGGTACAGCCACTCTGGAAAACAGCCTGGCAGTTCTTCAAAAGGTGCAACATAGTTATGGTAAGACCTAGCAATTCTGCTGCTAGGAATATAGCAAGAGAAATGAAAACAGACATCTGTTTAAAAACTTATACATCTGTATTCGTAGCAGCGTTAGCAGCGTTAGCAGCCAACAACTGATGAATGCATATGTAGGTGTGGTCCTCACTATGGATTATTATTTGGCAACAAAAAGGAATGAAGCACTAACACATGCCACAATACGAGTGTCTTAGAAACATCGTGCTCAGAAAGAAGACAGTCACAAAAGAAAACATATTGTGTGACTTCATTGATGTGAAAGGCCCAGAACAGGATGGTCTGCTGTGACAGTGACTATGTTAGTGGTTGCCTAAGACTGGAGGATTGAGAGAAAACAGCAAGTGACTGTTAATGGTTATGCCGTTCTTTCTGGGCTGATGTTAATGGTTATGCTGTTCTTTCTGGGCTGATCAATATGTTCTAAAATTGGTTGTGTGCTTACACAGCTCTGTCATTGAATTGTTCACTTCAAACGAATGAGGTGTTTTTGTTTTTGGTGGTCCTGGTGATTGAACTTGGGGTCTCATTCATGCTTGGCAAACACTCTGCCACTGAGCTATACCTTTGGCCCTTAATGAGTGAATTGTATGGTATATGAAGTGTATCTCAGTAAGCCAGCAGAGAATGTGTGTGTGTACATGCGCGCGCACGCCCGCAAGCACACACACACACACAGAGAGGTGTAGATAGATATATCTGGCCCATTGTAAGTGGCCAATAAATGTTAGCTACCATTGTAATGATAATTCTCTTGCTTGGGATATGGAGCACTTGCCGTGTAGCCAAGCTGGTACCACAGGAGAGAGCTGAAACGGTGGGTGTCGATTCAGGTACCAGGTGAGGGAGGCTGTACCAGCCGAGGAGCTGGGTGCTGATTTGGGAGCCCTGACGTGAAGGTCCATGAAGGTGTAGGGTGTGGGGGCCTGGCAAGCAGTAGGCATCTCAAAGCTGCTCAGGAAATCTGAGTCAGGTTACCTTTAGAATGTGCTGGAACTCAGGATTGAGATGTCCCTGAACCAGGTGTTCTTCACAAGAAAGGGCTTTGTTGTCCAGGTGTCATGAAGCCAGAGCATGTGTGTTTCAGGTTCCAGAAGGAGGGCAGAGGCCAGCTTTAGCTCTGGTGGTGTGTTCCTTTTCTAGCAGTGTCTTGGGAAGCTCGGTCTCCAGCGCCAAGGTGTCCAGTCCAAGGTGGACAGCTTTGCAGAGTGCCTCTGGACCTGCGTGTTAACCCTTTAGAAGAGACGGCCTGAGCCCAGCCCTCTTTACTCTGGAAAGTGGAGCTGGTACAGACTTTGTGTCGGCCCCCAGGCTAGTTACCAGTACGTCCTCCATTAACATTTAACTGGGCAGGAAGAGGTCTCTGCGAGGGTGCATTTGCTTGTGAGCACATTTAGTTTCTTCTGAGGTTATCCCTATGGGGGTAATTGCCTATTTTAGTTTTGGGAAAATGAAATGAGTTTCTCAGATGTTTAGGCCACACACTGACACCGAAGGCCACCTGGCTAGTAAGTGTTGGAGCCAAGATTTAGAAACCGCCTGTGTCTGTCTGACTTCTAAGACAGTTTGGACTTGGTCTTAATCACTTGCTTAAACTCTCAGGGATGGACAGAGTCGAGGATGAAAAAGGGGCAGGTAGAAAGGAGTGAAAACACAGCAGCACCTGGGAGAGAGCTGGAGTGTGGGCATGTCTGGGACTGTGGACTGGACAGGCCGGAGTGGCTCGTGAGCGGGGATATGTGGAGTGAGGTGCCAGGCGATGGTGTGTCAACACCAAAGATCAGAAGTTCTCGACTCGCAGGAAGCCAGGTGGGAGCCTTTGTTTTCAGGCTGTCCCGCTATCCGGGAGAAATATACTAGAAGCTTCTGTCCCATAAGGAGGCTCTCACTGCAGTAGTCCTGGTAGGAGAAGAGGAGGGCTTGAACCAGTCCAGAGGCTGTGGGAGTGATAGGGACAGAGGGGATAGGATGGGGAAGGTATTTACATCAGCACACCGGTGATCAGAAGGCCTCTGCGGGGCTGATGACTGGGGAAAGCGGAAGGATTTTCGTCTGCACTGACAGTAGGGCCATTCAGAGTCCAGTGTGCAGCACGGAAGAGCAGGTTTAAAGGGTGGGCTTGCGGTGGCGTTTGAATTGGTAGAGTCTGCAGGGTCGAGGGGTTCTCCAGGGAGGTTCAGTGCAGGGTTCGCAGGGTTCGGAGTTGAGACCTTGGAAGTGGATTACATTGTCTGTGGGATAGAAAGGGCAGAGACGGTGTGTGGGGGAGAACCTCCTGGAAGCATGTAGAGTCATCACCTGGAGCTCCAGCTTGTCCATGTGGATGTCTTTGTAAGCACCTGCGTGTTGCGTGAACCCTTCCACAGGTGGGAGTGGGGAGCTGGATTCGTGTGATTCCACTGTACCCAGTGTGCTGTCAAGCCCCTTCTCTGCTGGGGTGCTGATGGAAGCCTTGTTTTCAGGAGGTGCTGAGTGCCTAGGTGTGTTCCTCTCTGGCTCCCTAGGGGGTGTCTTCAGGAGTCAAGACCCCATGAGCCTAATTTGGCTCCTTCCTTTTTCAAGCCAAAGCTGGTCCGGGCCCCACATGTGAGTGAGTTCCTTCCTCCTAGCCTCCCTGGGAGTTTTGCTGAGCTCTCCTCGGTCATTTTTGTTGCATGGTGTCCGCCTCGGTACTCTCCGCAGCTCCAGCAGCTGAGCAGTGCTGCCTTGCTATGTGCAGATGACAGCTCGGTGGCCTGCAGCTCCTGGCCCTGTCAGCCTTGTAAGTGAGGGGGGGAGCCTGGAGAATCGAACCCCCGCTTTCAAAGTCTGCTTCACCTTGCTCTCTTGGGGTCTGCCTGAGGGATGAGAAGACCGTGGATGAGAAAACCCAGAGATGGTAGGCATGACCTGTCAAAGGAGCAGGGTCTGCCCTCTCTCTGTGTCAGATCAAAGACCGGCTTGTCAGTCATTTGACACCCTAATGCGAGGATGTGTCTGAGCCAGGGCTGGGGCTCCTGGTGGCCTGTGCCTGGGAACTCTGGGGACGTGTGGGCCTGCATGTGCTCTGTGGGCTGGGGTGGGAGTGGAGGACAAGTACTCTGCAGCTGCTCTTAGAATTCAGAGCTGGGGGATCTGGGAGAGAGCAGCATGGCCTCCTCGGCTTTCAGATTGGAAGCTACTACCCAGAGATGCCCTTTTCCTGGTTCCAGTTCTAGGGACAAGCTGGCCTGGGTTGGTCACAGCTGCTTCTCCATGGCTGATCCCTCATGTTGCACTGGGTTCCAGGGTACAGAGGTCATTCCCAGTTTGACCTCTGCGTAGGATGATCATATCATTTAATATCCAGACTAGGGCGCTTTGGAGAATAAATGGGGCAGGGTTAGTAATGACTCCAGGAGAACAGAAAGAAACAGACCATCCCGGGTAAACCAGAAAATGTGACTTTTCTACCTGTGCTTTCCCTTTTAGCTCAATGTGTTTCCCCTGCTCCCCACCCCATCCAAGCCCTGTGACCCACATGATCCTTAGGTACCAGGGACTTAAAGATCTTTAAGATCCTTTGAGGTTTGGTCTGTGGAACAGAAACCTCAGGGCTCCTCCACACTGGAGGCCCAGGAGGTGGAGGAGCTGTGGAAAGCCACGGGAGCATAGGTCTGAAAGTCCTCCACTCTGCAGAACCTGGATCCAGAAACTTTAATTTTCAACAGGTAGTGCAGGTGTGTCACGATTAGCCCATGTTTTTAATTCTGAGCACAGGTGAAGTCTTCTCTTGTGTGAAGCACCAGGGGCCTGCTGGTCACAAATAGATCATGAGACATACACCACTCCGAGAGCCTGTGGCCCTAGAGAGGACCCAGAGATTCAGACACACACAGGTGGGATGGAGGTCTCAAGGTTTAAGGCTCCTGTAGAGAGCATGAGGGGAGCAGGGGGTGGCCACTTGTTTCTCCTGTGTCTGTGGTTTCCTTGGGCACAGAGGAGGCTGTGAGGGACATGAACAGCTGGGCCTTGTTGAGAGGAGCCAAATGGGGATTTGGGCAGAGAAGATATCTCTTTGAGAGTAGAGGAGGTAGAAAGCGCTCTGTCCGGCCGATGGCTGTACTGGTCTTTTTTTGTTTGTTTAAATCCAGATGGTGCAGAACTCCAATCACTGTGGTTCCTCAATGACAGATCTGACAAAGTCACTGGGTCTTCGGACTATGTCCTCAGACCTCTGCCTCCCCTGGAGGACCTGGGTAGCCTGGATTTGACCCTTCTCTCACTAGTGAGTTAGGAGTAGGGCTGCCAGGTTGAGCAAATAAAAATATAGATTGTCCAGATGAATTTCAATGGCAGATAAAGATTTGTTTTAAAAACATGTCACCTGCAATAGTTGTACTCTATGTGGCATCTCCAGTTAAGTAGGGACTGGCCAAGTTTGGCTTCCCTCTGGAGCATGGCGTGACCATTGACAGTGCTCCTTTCATTCCGTTCAGGTGGTATTTACTGAGTGCCAAGGACACGGCAGATGCTGTTCCAGGTGCTGAGGCTATTGCTGTGAGCAAAACCAGATGGGAGTTCCTGAACTCAGGGTGCTTGTGTTCTGTTGTGGGGGATAGAGAGGGGCAAGGTAAGTCAATAAGTTAGGCAGTCGGAGTGGTAAAAGGGAAGATGGGCAGGGAAAGGGGAGAGGAGGCAGGATCTGGAGGAGGTGAGGGATCGAGGCCCTGCTTGCCCTGGGGATTAAAGGTCATCGCCACCTGGACAGCAGCACCTTGCAGAATCTTTGGCTTCTTTTCTCCTGAGTTTCTCTCTGCTCCACTGAAGTGAGATTTTCCTGCTAAAGGAAGGGAGGGATTTGTTGCAGTTATCCAGCTACTTTTGCCAACCTTTGTGTGATGTCCCCAGTTCTGAGAACGGCGCTTTCATGTTTTTCCTGTTCAGCATTAGAGAGAGTGGTGCCTGGGTGGAACATTAAAGCTAAGGGTTCTAGGGCATTTAAAAGTGGCAGATATTTTTAAATATTGCTGGCAAGCCTGTTGACTTAGGTAGTGGATGGTAAATGGGTTTTGCTAAGCACTATTAACATGTTCACACTTCCAAATTATCCACAAAATTTATTTGAGACGTTTCAGAAATGAAACCTTTAAAAAAAAGGATAGTGTACACAATCCAGATATGGAAACGGGACTCCTGTTTCACAAAAGTTGTGAAGAAGATCTAAAGCCGCGGTATTTAAAGCGCATCCCAGCAGACTTTTCCAAGGGACCGTTTTGAGCTGCCTCGGGCCCTGGACACTGAGAATGTGGAACTGCACAGGGATCGCTGTGAAGCACATCAACCACAGGGGCAGTGTGTGATAAAATCCAGGTGTGGTGTTGTATAATTTAAAGGGAGGGCAGTAGGTTTACATAGCCTAGACTACTGCAGGCCGGTGATTTTTTTTTTTTTTTAATCTACTAAGTAGGGATTAAAATTCCATTTAAAGTGCTTCAGCATAATCGAGACACCTCACCACCATGCGTTCTGCTCACTTCAGAGTCAGAGAGATTCAGCATGGCCACCTCTGTCTGAATGACCTTGATTTCTGTAAGGCTTAGTCTCCTCTCTGTAAAGTGGGGACAATAAAACCTACCTGAGAGACTGGTTGTGCTACTTCAAAAAGAGAGTTCACATTCATTCCTCAGACAGTACCTGGCCCACAGTACGCCTCCAGTATGTGGTGGCCAAGTGCATTTTTTTTTTTTTTGGCACTACTTTTACTATTTCCTGACTGAATTATACCATTTATGTTAGCTAATGCTATCCAAGGGCACCTAAGTTCAAGGTTTGGGTGTGCTGCAAACAGCATCTTTTTAAAGGTCTTGAGAGAGAGGTAAAAGACAGGAACTCCAAATGGGTAGGAGGCGGGAGCCCAGAGCCCTGGTGGATGTGCCTTTCCACCTGACATCTCCCTCCAGATGGCCATTCAGCCAGGTTGATAATTAGCATGAACAGATGCAAGCCGAGTGTCTCCTGGATAGCTCTTTCCTGATGCGGATATGTGTCCAGAGGAGCACGTTGCATGTGGAGGCCCGAGTCTGGTTGGGTTGTGCGGCTGGGCTCAGCTGGGCTGGTGGAGGCATCGCCCTGAGATGGGCCTGCCCAGGTCTCAGCTGGTGCCCAGACATCGCCTTGCTGCCTGTGGGCCCTGCCCAGGGGGCTCAGCAGAGCAGACATGCCCCAGTGAGGGGCTGTAACCTCCAGCTGCTTTGTGATTTCTATCAGACCAGGACTGCTTGAGAGCTTGCTCTGCTATTTAGATCTGTCACTGGCTGGTGACAGCTTCTCGCCTAAGCAGAGACCATATGTGTGCTACAGGTTTCAGCTCATTACCTCTGCAGGGCTCTGTCCCTGGGCTGCTGTGTAGGGAAAGGCCAGCAGTGCAGCCGGAGGCACCAGCCTCTGACTTACATGGGCAGTTGCTCAGCCTGGGCCCAGTGTGGGTCCTGCTGTCCATTTAGTGCCTGACTCCAGCCCTTAGGGGTCCTTTTCTTTAGCAGGGCCAGAGCCTGAGGTCTTGTCTTCTCCCGGCCTTGAGGGAATAGCGATACTTTGAGTTTAGACCTCAAGATCTGGGCTCTGCCACCCAGCTTAAATGACTTGTTAATTTACCTGTTAGGAGCTATTTTCTCTCTTAACAGTGAACTTTTGGGGACTGTTAACATGTTTTCTTAATATCCATATCCATTGGACATAGTAGGTATTTGGTGAATGAAAGCTTAAAGCTGTTTTGTCCCATTGCCCCAGATGTAGAACACATTAACACTTAAATTATACTACAATTTTGTTTTTATTGTATAACAATATTAATATTAATGGACATACATATAAGTTCTGATCTCCAACCTATTTTCATACACCTGTCTCAATTTCATTAAAATATGCATAGAACTGAAAACTTGGTACTGAATAGGATAAATTTGCAAAATGTGAACAGTGGTGCTCGTATCCCTATGATGTGCTGAAGTGAGACAATTTATGTAATTCCATTAAACTGGGGCAAAGGGGAATCAGGTGAAGGGACCTCTGTAGTTACTTTCTGTGCTCCCAGTATCAGAGAAACTCAGATAAATTAAGACTTGAAAAGAAACCCATGTGTATATTCTCATTTAGTAACTTTCACTGGTTTTGCCAATGGCTCTAACTAGGCAATCAGTCCAAAGATGGTATTAAAACCACACAACAAGCTATTTAATATCACTAGCCATTAGGGACATGCATATTAAAACCACTGCAAGACACTGCTTCACAACTGCTGGGATGACTATAGTCTACAAGACAGGACAGCACCAAGTGTTGGCAAGGGACTGGAAACATTGCTGGTGGAAAAGAAAAGTGGTGCAGCCTTTTGGAAAACAGTCTTGACAGTTCCTCAAAATGTTATACACAGAGTAATGTGCACATCTTCATAGAAGTATTGTTCCATAAGTTGCCTCTAAATACTCATATTGCTGGTATGGACTGGGAATGAGGACACTCTGAAGAGGTGGCTCTTCGGTGATAGATAGCTGTTCTCCTGTGGTTTTGTGATGTGAGGTTCATAACTAGGAAATGCTAAACACTTGGCCTCCCTCATTTTTAACTTGCAAACAACAGCCTGTTTGGTCTCTGTTTTAAGCATACGGATGCATTGGTGCATACCTGTAATCCTAGTGACCTGGGAGGCTGAGGCAGGAGGATTGCAGGTTCAAGAGTAGCCTCAGCAACTTATTTAGATCCTCTCTCGAAGTGAAAAGGGCTGGAGATGCAGCCCAGTGCTTGCCCAGCACATGCAAATTCCTAGGTTCAACTCTGCATTACAGCAAAAATAAGATGCCTGCAATCATAACCAGTGAGAGGCTGTGGCAGGAGGATCAATGTTTAAGTTAGCCTGGGCAATATAGCAAGACCCCATCTCAAAATTAAACTAAAAAGAGCCAAGGGTAGCTCAGTGGTAGAACACTTGCCCAGTATAAGTGACGTCTTGGTTCCAATCCCCAGTACCAAAGAGGGAAACCCCCCAAATTTGTAGAAGCCTTTGTTCACTACAAGTATGTGGTGGCTTCCGGACTTTGGTCTTTTAACACTCCTTGCAAAGAGCATGGGAGGACCCCCTCTTCTTATGACATGAGGTGCTCTTAATGCTCGAGGCTTTTGAAGATGGAATTCCTGGTTGATGAAAGATTCTGACAGAACCAGGATATCTTTGGAAGGCACTGATAAGGGCCTTGTCAGTTTCAGGGGTGGGCGGGTCCTCCTTAGTGAAGTTTCTTATGACTAAGATACCTGATCAGCAGGCTTTTCCTGGCTCCCACCAGTGACAGTTGCAGGTGGGTGGGTGTGAGGGCAGGATGTCTTAGATGTGTCCATACAACTTAGAAGTCAGTGCATATTACCCTTGAAGATGGGGCCTCTTGATTGAGATTTGGGGCCAGTTTAAGCCAATTCTCGAATCAAATATTTTCTTCCATTTTGAGTTCTACTTATAAGGAAGTAGCGGGAATATTTCTTTTAGTAATGGCTGCAGCGAGGCAATGAAAAGCACAAGGAAGCCGCTCTGTTTATTCTTAGAACATAGGTGAAAAAAGTTAATTATATGCAAAAAGCAAGTTAAACCAAAACTTCTAAATTAACCGTAGCATAGGATTACAGAAACCTAAAAGATCAGGAGTTGCAAGATTACCAAAGGAACAAATGAACTGGACATGCATTCCAGTTTTCCCTGAAACTAAGGCTAGGTGGACACTTTGATGGGCCTCTTGGGTGGGAGGTCAAGCTGCAAGGTGATGGGCATCAGGCATGTGCTTGGAGCCCTCCTTCAAGTGCATGGAACACTTTGAGATCATCTCCTTGATTAGAAAGATGTTTGGCGAGTACAGCATAGGATGAAGATTTCCATCAAACCGTGGTAGATAAATAGTGCCCTCTCTGCTCTGGAGCATTTGCTCTGGGGGCAGCTGTCATTGACTCCTCAAATTAAGTGGAGGAGGGTAATTCCAAAGATTTTACAAGAGTAACAAGAAAGGGAAAGTAAGAGGAAAGAAGCACAAAATGTCCTTATACAATGCTGTGAAGACAGTTTGGGGCTCGACTTAAAAATATAGGCAAATCCGATCTTTAGTTTGCCTTCCTTCAGGTCAGTATATTTGCGTATGGCTCCAGATACACAGATGTGGAATTGCTGTCAGGATTCCTGCTGGGAGTCCTGATTCTAGAATACCAGGCCTGGGTATCTACAGCACCTCCACTTGGGGCTGAGCAACTCTGCACAAGGTTCCCAACCTCTCTTCAGTGTTAAAATAAGCAGTTACACTGGGCAGCTATGTGGTTCCTGCCAAGAATAAAGCAGACACATGGTTATGTGTCCAGGGTGATGCCAGGAGCATGGTGACATGCCCGGTAAATGTTAGTTCCTTTGTCTTACATGTAGATATTTCCCCTTGTGAAAATTTTAATTTATAATATCAAGATTTAAAGTACATACTCATTTATTGTTTTTCTTCTCATTATAGCATTAGGAAAAAAAATGGAAAAGCATTAAAAAATTATCAACTAGAAATTAATCAATTTAATATTTTGTTATGTATTTGGTCATTTTTCTTGTGCCTATTTATGTGGTGTATGTGGTGTATGTGTGTGTGTGTGTGTGTGTGTCTATATATATTTGAACATTGAGACCACAGCTTGGATTTTTGTACATCATTGAAAATGTATTCATTTTTTAAACATTGCCTAGAAATATATAGACTTGAATATACCTTATTCAATCAGTTGCTTATTTTTGAGAAATCAAAGTTGTTTTCCCTTCAATAGGTAACGAAAATGAACCAGTCCCAAGAAGTGAAAGGGCAGATTATTTTCTTCAACATCTTTGATCATATTGCCAAGTTAC
The DNA here is from genome assembly GCF_052094955.1 of Ictidomys tridecemlineatus. NCBI lineage: Eukaryota > Metazoa > Chordata > Mammalia > Rodentia > Sciuridae > Ictidomys > Ictidomys tridecemlineatus. The sequence goes on along the minus strand of NC_135480.1, from coordinate 49,481,674 downwards.
AAATATCCATTCCACTAAAGTAATGAGAAGGCTCATTTCTCTGGTGCACGAACAATGGTGGATATTTAGTTTTTAAAATGATTTTGTATCTTGATTTATGTTTCTGATTAAATAATTGCATGTGTTTATAATGTATTCACATTTCTTTCAAACATTATCTGCTTAGTACTTTGCTCATTTTTTCCTTTAGTTACTGTCTGTCCTGTTCATTTATAGAATGTCAGCTCTCTTTATGTGTGATAGATTTATGGAATTAGCTATTTTACTCATTCTTCAAAAGTGTTTTTAGACACCTACTGACTCGGTAAGGAATTTTATTGAGAAGAAAACATGGAGGAGATGAAACATGAATCAAAATATTGCCATTCTGATGACCTCTGTGTTGTCGAGCCCTAAGGATCAGTGAGAGCCTCTCTCAGGGCTGAATGTCCAGAGCTCACTGTGGCTTCATGCAACTCACCATTCAAAAGCCCTTCCTCTGTGGGAGAAGCCAGAGCATGGGATAGTCCTCCAATGTATGTGAAATGCAATGGAGAACCAGTTTTGAACACTGCGGAGGATCATGTGAGCAGATATTTTATTCTTGTGGTTCTGCAGGGAGTAAAATGGCCATGACCTTTGGCTTATCCACATGCATCTTGCATTTTGCTGCTTTGGACCAAAGTGATGGGGGAATAACCTGCAGGTAGTAGGAAGGAAATAGAGTCGGAACCAGCACTTCAAATCCTACCTCTCCTGTCTACTTAATAACTGTGTGACCCTGCATGGATTACTTAACGCCGCTTGTCTCAGTTTCCTCTGTTTGCTGTGATCCATTTGGCATGTCCTGAGCTCCTAGTAAATGCATGTTAACTGTTTTTTTTCTCTTCCCAACAGACCATGAATCTTTCCAGGTCTGGTCTGTGCCATGTTCATCTTTGTATTGTCACACACACAATGGTCCCTTAGTGACTTTCTGATGGCCAAGTGCAGCAATTTTAAGAGCAACTGTATTTTGAACAGTAAAATTGGATCATCAGTATTCTCTGTCTCTCTCTTTTTCTCTCTCTCACACACATGGGCAGGGAATAGTTAAAAAAAAAAAAAAGCCTTCATGGTATTGATGGCTTTTGAGTGATCAAAGTGGTCTGAATTTGGAGTGTTCTGCATATTTTGGGCTTAGAATTCTCCTGTTGGGACCTGTGACAGGCTGTCTGTAGGTGAGAGCCAGGGCTCAAACAGTGGTGCTGATTATCCTCTCCAGGAGGGCGCCTGAGCCTTGATGTCCATTCCCCCAGCCCAGGGCAGCCCATCACCTGCCTGTCAGAATCTCCCAGGCCAGAATGGGCCTATGGGCCCAGCAGGGCCTGTAATTGTTCCCACTCGTGAGGGAGCAGAGCTGTTCTGTGACCCAGTGGGAGCGCTGGAGCAGGTGTGTGTGCACATAATGGGACCAGCTGCCGTGCTGCAGCCTGTGGATGCCCTCCAAGAGGCCAGGTGCCTGGACACAACTCTGAGCAGTTGTTTTCCTTTAAGGGGGGATGCTCATTGCTCTAGGTGTTCTTCCTTAGACCTCTTGATGAGGAAATCTGTCCTGCCCTGGGTAGCAGGGTGGGCACCTTCGCCTGTAGCCTGATTCAGTCTCACAGCAGCCTGACAAAGGAGACATTAGTTTCCCATTGCATCAGTTTCCCACGGCTGCTGTGACAGAGCAGCATAGACTGGGTGACTTGGAACAATAGACATTAATTTTCTCAGTTTTGAAGGCAGGAAGTTCAAGATCAAGGTTTCTGCAGTGCCTGGTTCTTTCAAGGCCCCAGAGGATCTGTTCCTTGCCTTCCTCTTGGCTCCTGGTGTTGTCACCAGACCTTGGCTTTCCTTGTCTTGCAGCTGTGTAACACCAGTCTTGGCCTCTGTTGTCACATGCTTTTCTCTTTGTATGTGTCTTTGCATTTTCTTTTAAGGACTCCAGGATGACCCTGATCAATTACTCTGCAGTGACACTATTTCCAAGTAAGTTCAAATTAGTGCAAGACAATTATTTGGTTTTATGAATAAGATCACATTTTAAGGTACTAAGGGTTAGGACTTGAAGATATCTTTTGGAGGAAACAATTCAACTCATAACACTTATGTTATATATTATAAGAAGGTTTAAAGAGGACTATAGGGGCTGGGTAGTATATTGCCTGCCATGCAAGAGGCCCTAGGTTCAATACCCAGCACCATCCCCTCAGAAAACAAACAAACAAAAAGCAAAACAAAACAGAGGATCAGTAGTTTGAGCACTGTTACAGTTGGAAGTGTTGGGGGCCAGGATTGCAACTCAAGGCAGTCTGACCCCAAAGCCAGTTTCTTTCCTCTGAGCTTTGGTGTGATTTTGGTTAGATCACCTGGAGAACTAGTGTAAAACACTGAGGCCCAAGCTCTACTCCCTTGCTCTTCTACCTGTGGTCCACGGACTAGAAACATCAACATCACCCTGGAGCTTTTTGGAAATGCAAATTCTCAGGCTGCATCACAGAACTTAAATGCCTTAGACTTGATTTTAACAAGATCGGCAGGTGCTGACGAATGCACGCTCAGATTGATGAAGCACCTGCCTGCCTTGGTTGTGTGCTGCTCTTACCCTGCTCTCCAACCCCCCCCCTTTGCTTATTAGATTCACTTGAGAAGCTTAAAAGCAATGACTACAACGTCCTCATCCTCAGCTGGTCAAATCAGAGCTCTGCCGAGGCCATGGGCATTTGTACTTTGTCAAAGCTGCCCGAGCCATTCTGATACACAGTGCAAGTTGAGAACCGCGGGGGAGGCCTGGGGGTGCACTTGTCTGAAAGGGTATTGGACTTCTTCAGGACTGAGGTTGAGAAGTCCATCTGAATGGACTCTTCTTTTTATTTCCACCGTAGCACAGAAGCCATGCGGGTGGGTCAGGATTTATTTCAACGAAGCTGTGAAGGCTATCGGAACAAAGACGATCCCTCTGTATTTCTCTTCTGATTTTATCCCCTTCAGAGAGGGGTGCAACATACCTGTTGAGATGGGGAGTCTGGGGGAACCTGAAAGGTGGCATGGAGATAGCATATAGCTGAAAAGCCCCCCCCCCCACGCTGTGCCATCCTGCAAAGCATCAAGGTTAATTGCACTGAAGTGGGTCATTGATAATGAAGCCCTGGCAGTATGTTTGGCTAAAGGAACGGTTGTAGAACAGAGGACCACAGGAACACTCTAGGCCTTTACTAGTTCCTGATGTGTCAGCAAACACTAAAGAGTTGCTGGAAGGTTTGAGAGTGAACTTTGAGTGTCCCTTAGCACCCACAGGTGCATTTCTTGTAGGTTTTGCTTTGGTGAGGGGAGGAGTTGGTGTTCTGGAGGGTGATGTCGTAGCTTTCAGTCCTTCACCAAAACAGATTCAAAGAGGGAAGGTGACCATGTTTAGACCCTCTTGCCCAGCTCTTCCCATCAGTCTTTGGGAGATCCCAGTGTGGGGAAGAGTCCCAGTCAGCCTGGGGTCTTGATTTAGTGTGCACTCATTCCTCAGACCAGGGCTTGCAGAGATGGTTGGCACACTGGTCACTGCAATTCCAGCATCTCTTTTCTTATTCCTGGACTCCCTGACTTCTGTGCAGCGTTTTGCATCCCCGCTGTGCCACCCACCTCTATCCCCAAAGTCTCTCCTCCCTCAGACTCCATGTTGTATTGTTGTACCTTTATATCTCAGATGCTGTCATTTTTCTAAACTAACCTCCTTCCTCCTCCTGATCCCAGTAACACTAGCAATTTTTAAGGTTTTACTTTTCTCTTTCTAGGAGTTTCCTCCTCTTTGCTAAGTTTACTGTCATGTCTGTGCACAGGGCCACCTGTTCCTTCCAGGTGATGTCCTTTAAACTGCAAAGCACTCTTTATATTCAGGATGGAACCCACCAGTTTCCTCTATTTGTTTTCTGCCTGCCTCCTCCTCGTGTGTGTGTGTGTGTGTGTGTGTGTGTGTGTGTGTGTGTGTGTGTGTGTGTGTGTGGCGGCGGGGGGGGGGTATCTCCCACTTTTTACAACCCCATTGTTTTTGAAACCTCCTAGTTATCCCTGCTCAGTTTGCCCTGTGGATACAAGGTCAGTTCCTGATTCTTCCATCCTCCTTGGTGACATCTTACATATGTTCATTTTTCCCCTTACCATTCCCATCCCCAATATCCCAACTGTCTAATAACCTGGATAATCTTCCACTCAAGCTTATCTTTGCAATAGAAGTTAGAATTCCTCTTTTCGTTACATGGCCAGATGGATAGTCTTTTGCGTAACATGTCAACCCTACCGATATTCCCACTTTCCCTTCCACTGCTGTCCTGGTGGCCTCAGTTCCAGCCACCCTGTTCTTTCTGTTTTCCCCATGCTTCTCTCCCATACCCATACTTTGTGATTGGTAGATAAGCAGCTCACATGAAGGCTTGCTGACTGCTGATTGGAGGGGATGCATGCCCATCCTCTAGACAGCCCTCCTCTTCCTGCCTACCCATTGCTTTTCCTGTGTTTGGAGACTTCCAGTTCCACCTCTACCAGGGCTTTCCTGACCACTTCATCCTGCTTTGATTTTTTTTTTTTCTTCCACCCTCTCTTTCTGACTTGAAGAGTACTCATTTGGCACCTTTTTATTAACTCTGTTTTGATTTTTCTTAAATTGATTTGTAACATGTGACAGGACAGTAATGGTTTCCTAGCTCCCTGAAGTTAGACCTCAGTTGGGGTTAAACTGACTTCACCTTGTGGGATTTGATTTCCCTTTTTTTTCCTTTCCTTGCAAAACTCTGTTCTACACATAGTAGGAACTCGGTGCTTCTGGTCAAACAACTGCAAGAATTGGAACCTGTGGTGGATATTTTAATTTAAATATGAACCAGTAATGCCGTGTGCTGTATATGCAAGAACTTCTCTTCTGTGAAAGAGAAAAACACCTTTTATTTACAGTTAAGTTTGGCACAAAAGCGACACTGGTCTCTCCTACTTTGGTACAAATGTTCTAAAACCCCCGAATGCTCTGTGTCCATAAAAGGAACATGAATTTCTGTGGAGGTGGTGATTAATGTCGACTGTCTCCAGGTGATGCTGTCCCACTTACCAGGGAAGCAGCACTGACCTAGGCTCAGTTGATGAGTTGTTTTGCTTTCCCTGATCTTTCTGCCTGAGGAAAAAAAAAACCTAACAACCATGTTAGACTAGGCAGATCCTGACACTTGGAGTCTATCCATTCACTTGGGTGCAGTCTGAGATGTCCTGCTAGGCCTCTCTCACCTATGGGCCCCTAATGAATGGCTCAAAATCTGATTGAATAGATGTGGAAAAGTGAGAAATATTTCTTTTTCTGTTTGCTTGTTTATTTACTTGTCTATACACCTATTAATCAAGTTGCAAGTTTGCCAGACATTGATTTCAGTGCTTTACAAATACTCCTCATTTAAATTTCACCACAGCCCTGAAAAGTGTGTTCTGTATTCTCATCCCAATTTCACAGATAAGGAATCGTGACAGAAAGCAGCTAAGGGACATTACCCATCACATTTCTGATTTAGAACAATTAAAAAGATAACAATCACCTTTTCATATTTCTCGGACTCCAGTATTTATTCGGATGAATAAATGTCTTCTATTCCCCATTTGGATGCTCGATTCTATGACTTTTAATCCCATAAATCATTCTGATTTCTTTTTATGGTCACAGGCTGTGTTCTTATATCCCTTTAAGATGTCAACAGATGGCTCTGTGTGTTTGTGCTTCTCTGCCTGCATTTTACCACCTACTTAGGGGGCAAAGAACTCACATAGAGCTTTACAATTTACAGTTGTCTTTCCAGATATTATCTTCCTTAGTCCAACGACTCTGGTAAGAAGAGTTGCTATTTATTTCCATTTAACAAATGAAGTGGCTCAAAAGATTGAGACTGAATTGTGTCCTTAACGTGATTAATTCATTGGAATTTGAACCCGGGGCCTCCTCATCCCTTGATCTTCCACACCATTTGGATGCATGTAACTTCAGCGGTCTTTTAGTCTGTTTTTCTAACTTGAATAAAAATGACAGTTATCCTGCCCCAACATCCCACCCATATGTTGTAGAAAGTGTTCACAGGGGCATTGAGAATGCAGTTTTCTTGAAAGATTATTGGATGTTACAAGAAATGTTTTCCTTTTTTGCTAATAAAAGAGTTTAGGTTATTTTGTGCAGGGTTTTTCTTGGGGATGCCTGGCCTCAGAAGTCCCAAGAGAATAACCACATAATGGTAATAATTACATGCAGTTTCTGGTAAGGGTGTGTTCTCAGTTTTACCCGCACAGGTTTACAAACCTGGGTGAGAAAAGGCTTTAAAGAGAGACTACAGCCACAGAGCCATCTGTCAGGTAAAAACACCTTGTCTGAAGACGATCACTTCTCCCCTCCCCTCTAGCTGTCCCTTCTAGGGAGGATCTCTGCCATGAGTGAACCAGAGCCCTGGGAGTCAATCTCGTTTTATCTCTTACTTTGTGATCTTGCAGAAACTGTCAGAAATCTGTAACCCTCAATTTATTTCACTGTAGTGACCTTTAATGAGCCTGTGATCCACTTTGGTGCTATCGCAGGTGTCCCAGATTGAAATGCAAATGAACAGCGTCCTGCTCTTGGTTATTTCTCCTGTCAGTGGGAAGACTGGTCGGAAACATGGTGGTTATTCCTGTTGTGCTGCAGCTAGGCCCAGAGAGCTGATTAGGTGACAGGATGACACCTGAGTGGGCCTTGAGTCTCCTGAGTGGGCCTTGGCTTCACTCTTAGGTCTCTTGTGGTGGGACATCTCGTCTCCCATTGTTCCCGGCTCTGTTGCTTGAGCACTCTATGCTTCTCCTCGCATGATTTCCAAAGGTCTTTTTATCCCACTCTAGCCTACAGAGCCCTTGTGGAGAGGATCGGTTACACCTTGGTGTTCTCAGTGTTGGCACCATGCTTGGCACAGATGTGGTGGCTGATAAATTCTGTTAAGTGTGTGGATGGAAGGGGATTGCTAGAAGCACAGCCTGGAAGGAGCAGAGGAAAAAGAGATTGAAATGAGAAGAGGTGAGATGCCCCTGGGCAAAGGCTGATGAAATTTAACCCAGGCAGGGAGGGGCTGGGGCTGAAAGCCTTATTAAAAAGCTGCCATCTGTAAAGTTACGTTTTAACTCCTTGGTTTCACAAGGAAGGACTGAGTTTATCCCAGAAACAACCTTGATGTGACAGGCCCAGTCTTTGCAGTTTGTGCAGTATTGAAAGTCCATCAAGTCCTGTGTGGTGATCGGTACTGATGGGCCACTGTGGACGGAGGAGGGTGCTTGGTGGAGTGGAGAGAGTCACAACTTAGATTAAAAGCCCTCACCCCTTTTCATGAGATTGGCTCCAAAGGGGGAAATGAGAACCTCCAGCAGTTTACCCCATTTTAAAGAAAAGTAGCCAATAAATGGAAGCTTTAATTAATGGCTCTGATCTCTTGAGTACTTATTATAGGCTAGGATCTGTAGCGAACACTTTAATTCCCTGAATTATCTCAGTAACTCTTTGAAATAGGTATTAACATCCTAATCTTGCAGATGTCAAAACCAACACCCGCAGAAGCCAGTACTGCCCAGCTAGTGCCCCTGTTGAGTTGGAGCCTAGGTTTGACCCTAGGCATGTCAAAGCTCCAGAGCCCATGCTCTTAGGTGAATTTAGTGATGCCAGACCTTTGGATTTTTATGAAGATGTTTATGTGCATTGTTGCCACAGAGTCAACCTGAGGATCACTGTTGTGTTCTTTGAGAATAGTCAAATACTCTTTCTTAATCCAGATTCTGCCTCAGATAATGACAGCGGTTGCTCACTGACTGTATCGATCCATGATTCTTGTTCTTCTTGTTTTTTTTTTAAAGCATTTGGTTTGTTTTGGGGAAGCAGAATTTTTATCAAACAGTAACTTGGTTGAGTTTGACATTTACTTAAAAATGGTTTTATTTAATGTAACCTAAAATTGGACCGGGGACTGAAATGGGCACTCTTGGGTCGCTGTGCAGTGGAGACAGTCCTCACAAGGCCTCTTGGCCACTGGAGGTGATCTTTGCTGAGCCCTGTTCACATTTTGAGCTTCAGTTTAAATACCCGTGAGGGGAATATAGATCTGTGGTTTTAACTGGCTGTACTTCAAAGGTCAACCTTTCAGAGCAGAGCATTTTAGTGTCAGGGCACCAGCATAACCTCCAAAGATGAAACCATGTCTGAACCAATCAGGTCAGCATAGCATGAGATAGTGACGGAGGAGAGAAATCCATTGGTGATGAGTCAGATCACAATTGGATTGTTTGTTATTATTTATTGAGTGCGCATCATGTGTGGAGCTTAGAAGTATGACATGATTGTGGGTTTGTTTGTGAAAAGCATCCAGTCACTATTTTTACATAAGGAACATGAATCCTAAACAAGGGGAGATTTATCTGTTCCTTTTGAATTTATAGGGTTTTTTTTTTTTTTTTTGGTCAACTTTTTGAGGCATGTAAAATAAAACATCATTTGAAAACTAGGTTTTTATGTTGTCTTCTGCAGGTATAGCTCAGTGGTAGAGTGCATGCTTAATATGTGTAAGACCTGGGCTGGATGGATCCCAACACCCCCCAAAAGCTTCCCTCCTGACCCTTCATTCAAATAGTTCAATCTGATGAAGATCCTGTTTAGGAAAGTGTCTGGCTCCTGGTAGGTGGTGAGTTGGTGCCTGTGAATCTGCATTACTCCTGTGCCACTTTTATTCCCAGGAAGTACTAGTGGCCAGGTGCTATTAATCCAGGTCAAGATGAAGAAAATGCACTTTTGTCATTTCTCCAGGCATGTAGCAGACCCAGCCAGGTCTCAGGTATTCCAGATATGAGTGACGGTGCCGATTGCGCAAGCCTGAAGCATTGCTCATGCGGAGATATGGAGCCTGCCTGCCCCGAGCCCTTTGTTCTCCTGGTTGAAAGCAGTTAATTAGCAACTGTCTCCATAGCAACTACCTCATAGTCCAAAAACATTGTCTAGTTTTTCAGTTTAGCTTATCACACTGTTTACCTGAAGGGCTTTTCACTGCTCTGAGTCTCATTTGAGTTGGCTGCGTGCCTGTTGGGGAAGTGAATTGTCAAGAAAGAAAAAACACCATGGTAGCAAGAAGCCGCAGAGCCTTCTCCCTAGCAGGACCATCCTGGGCTCTGGGTTCTGTGAACACAAAAGTTGCACATGCCTACCATTTTCACCTGTATTTTTTTCGTTTGTTTGTTTGTTTGCCAGAAAGCTGCTGTTCTCTCCACCTGGCCCTGAATTGGAAGGATTTCCCCCCTTTTCCTGAGAGGCTTTCTGAGCCCTTTAATATTCCCTGTTTATAGTACATTTCCTTTATTAGTCATCTTGAAACCCCGGGTGTTCTCAGCTGCTGTACGTTCGAGGAAATTTCACTTCCCCGAGGGTCTTGGCATTTCTGAAGGCCCCGGGATGACGGATTATGAGCCTGCCTGCGAATTAGTCAGAGCAGCTTTGTTTTCAGTCCTAATGAGGAAGGGCTTCTCTTTCCTACCTGTGGCTTAGCTGGTTTAAGTTAATCATTGTGAGAACAAGGACAAAGCGACTTCAGGTAGCTTGTTGGTAAACTAGGAAGGGGAACTATGGCTTTTCCATAAGAAGATAATAATAATTTTCCTGGCTTTCGTTGATTGAATGCTGAGTGTGTGGCCCACCATGGGTCCCACCGTGCTGGGAATTTGAGGAGCTTTATTTCACATCCGTGAATGAAAGATGGGCGGTTGGAAAAGAAAGAAGACAATTGCGTTTCCTGCCTGCCTTCCCCAGGGCTCAGACACAGTCTTTCATGGACTGGGGCCTCCTGTCCCATTCCAGCACCCCGCACACTACAGTCTAGATTCACTGGGAAGCCAGGTCCTGAGGAGTCGTTGCCCACCTAGGGACAGGGGATTCCAATCCAGATCTGCTGGTTTACAAGGCACCAGCTCTTGCTCCAACGTCCAGTAGCATCATGGATTTGGTGGTGGCATTTAGGAGGTGTAACAGATCTCAGTGTGCTGGAGACTTTTGCCAAGGAGGTGGGTGAGAATTCAGTGGAGCACTTGCTTAATCAGATCGTTTAAGCTGCGCCTAAGGAGAATCACAAAGCCCAGCTATTTTGTGAGTTGTTTATGTCCAATGATAAGAGTGGAAATTACTTTTTAGGCCCACGTGGTAGAACTTATATACCTAAATAAATGTTGTTGTTGTTTTTTTGTTTTCAAAATACTAACTTGGAAAGACTATGCCTATGATGATTCTGTTCTTCAAATCTTTTTGAGGAACTTCTGTAGGGGAAAGTGCTTTCTGAGCTTGCCATGTATGGGTTTGAATTCAAATGGGCGGACCATTCTTGGGCAATTAATTCCCGTAAATGTGGGCTGAAGAGTCTGCCTTTTCCCTGGTGGAGATCACTTGGTTCTAGCTAGCACTTTTCACTAAGGACAGGTCCTTTTTGTTTTAAAAAATTTTTTTTTTAAAGCTTATTAAACTGAAAGCTCTAGTTAATGTAGTAGATAAACAAGGCATTTGAATGCGATTAATGATAGAGACATAGTCTGCAGGCTGAATGCAAGGATCATGACCTGAACTGCAGCTGCTTGAAGACCTAGGGTGGGAGTAGGTGATGGAATGGGAGCTTCTTTGCTGGGGTTGCTACGCTGTCTTCTGCCCTGGCTGACATTTACCTGGAGCCCTGATTGAGACAACATGAAGCCAGGAGAGAACCTGAGTCTGATTCAGAGTCCCAAAACCCCCTCTGCCCTTGCTGGAAAAATGGGTTCCTATAGGAAGGAAGGCAGTTAAGAAGAATAAAGGCCCCCAGAAATCCCAGCGTAGGACAGTAAGCACCTGACTCAGCAGTGCTGCCTGATTTTGTTGGCTGTGAGATCACAGTGAGTTCATACACCTGGCTTCTGCAGGAGCACAGGTCATCTTGGGCTGTGTAGAGAGGAAGACCCTCTATACTAGAACACCTGGAGGTGGGTGCTTCACGGTCACTTGCTCCTTCCTTCCTTCTTTCCTTCCTGTTGTGTGTCAGGTACCTTTCTTTGTGTTGGGGATGCAAGGGTGGACAAAAGAAAGCCCTGTTTAGAGCAAGTGCAGAAATTGTGAAGCTTCTTAGGCAGAGAACAGCTCAGCTATAAAGAGAACAAGAACAACAACAACAACCACCACAACAAAAAACCACCTTGTGTAAAAGCATTGGTGATATTTGGTCCAGCTTATCTGAGACCTGGCAAAGACATGAAAGATATTTTAAAATATTTGCAAAATGCTCATGGGTCAAAAAGAAGCAGATTTGCCCCATGGGCCCTAGATGTAAGGGTAACACCTTAAAAGGTAGTCACATTTTGTCTCGACTATAAAATGATTATTTCCTATTAGTCCTATAAAGGTTTTCTAGGCTTCTGCTTTAGGATACAGCAAGAAGTGTTTAAGCAAGGGGCAAATGACCATTGGTGGTTTGTTGGGCAGCTCAAATGATATCATGAATCTCCTGTAACATTTTTAGTCTTAAAAATTTTATCACCGAGGAAGGTGTGTCATCTGTGTGAGAGACAAATGCTAGTAATTAAGAAAGATAAATAGCACAACTTGCCTACTTCATATTATTTATGGATCTCTTTTGGAGGGGCAGCTGAATACAACAATTTAGAGACATTAGAATGTTTGCAAAAGTAATTTATGGGGTGGGCAGTTTTTTACTACAAGAAATCCCTTTCTCCAGAATCATAGCCCAGGTCCCATTCAATATAGTTGTTATGTCATAAATATATAGTGTGTGTATCTAATTCTTCTTTAAATTTTTTCCTTTAGTACTGGTAATTGAACCCACAGGCACTTTACTACCGAGCCATATTCCCAGCCCTTTTTATTTTTTATTATAAGATGGTCTCGCTAAGTTGCTTAGAGCCTCACTAAGTTGTTTAGGCTGGTCTTGAACTTGCAATCCTCCTGCCTCAGCTTCCCGATTGGCTGAAATTACAGGCATGCATCAAAATGTTGACTTTCCAATTCTTTTTTTTGAACCTAGAAGTAATGTAATTATGTAAAATATATTTCTAGCCATTGTAAAAACATGATTATATAAAAACTGTTATACAACTTTGTTTTTATAACAATTTATATAACACTATCTCTGTAGAACCATAAAATTGAATTATTTGGTCTTCCCATATTTGAGTTCCTCTTTTTATTTGGGATGATAGGTGGAACTTGGTCCTCAGAATACTACAAATTGCCACGAGTGATAGATATAGTCTTTTTGCTTTTGATAGCTATGTGTTACAGTTTTAAGACAACCCATAGAGATTTAGAAATTGAGACTCTATCTACAGAATCATGTGCTGTGTAATTAGATAAAGATTAGTAGGCACAGAAACTTGCTGAAGCATTGATTGATACACCTTGTACCTTCCAGAGGATTGATCTATTTAAATCAAGTTAGTTTTAAAGCTCCATTTGTTGCTTCTCTGGGTTGATTAGATGGTTTTATGAAGTTTCTTTAATTTTTTTTATTAGGGATTTTGCTGAGTGTTTTTTTTTTTAAATACCTGAATTGACAGTGTAGTTTATAAATTCTGAAGGTCTGTGTGAGCTGCTTATTTGTCTATTTACAGGGACAGTGCTTTTCATGTTTAAATGTGGCCAGACTTGCCCTTGATATTTATGGAGCCTGAGACAGGAGGATAAGAGGAAGATCATGTACTAACTGTGTGTTGAAATATTTAAAAATTAAAATTCAGGTTTGTAAACTGTTAAATATAATTTTTTAACCATTTACTCTGACAGTTGTACTTTTATAATTTAAAAGTTGGAACCCAGATTGAAATGTAGGGGTCTACCCCTTTCTCTTCCCACCCGTGGCTGCAACTCATAACGTGCACATGGATTTGTAGACTATATAAGCAAACTCCCTCCACTCCTTGCCCGCCCAAACAATAGCCCTTCTCCTGTTCCTTGCACCAAAGGGTACATGTACGAGTGATGTTAGAGGTCTACCAGAGGACAGGGTCAAGGAAGTGGCCTGCATAGTTCCTTTAAGTGGAATGGTGTCTTGGACTGGACATGGCTCCCTACCTCATAGCGGGTGAGTGTGACTGAAAGACCAGATCAGGATTCTCTGAAGTTGAGGCCTCAGGTGGGACCCTTTGGTTAAGGTCTAAGGACTCTACTGGATACGGGTGAAAACATAGCCAACTTCCAACTGCCTTTCAAGATCCGAGCTTGAAACTATAATTTTGGCAGTAACAGTAGTTGAGTTTATCCAAGTTAACTTTTGCCATTTAATCTTGTAAATAACGATAACATCACCATAGTCTGTGAATTAGGTAAAAACAGAGTGGATCGTCATCAGGTCAGGTATGCATTCCCTCATATTCTTTAGTTTGTAGACACGAGAGGTACATACACTGTAATATCCGGGCAATTGTGAGATCACCTATGAGAATTGCAGATTATACTGAGCAGTCAAATGAATTGGTAGGTTGGCTCCCATAGGCAACCTACTGAGGCTGTTTTTAAAATAAGATCCCCAAATGTGAAAGCTCTCCATTTTTGTGAAGGCATTTGGAAGCAATAACATTAGTGTGCATAGCTGAGTTGACCAGGATAAGGTGATTTTTGTCCCAGGGATTTTTTTTTTTTTTTTTTAAAGGAATGGGCAACTGGTTAACTTCCTGTGTCTTTGCTATTGGATCTAGTTCTGTTTCTGTGAGATCTAAATACCAGTCTTTGGGAATCAGATTCTCCATAAGATGTCTTCACATGTCTTTGTATAGAGTCCACAGTAGGAGGCAGTATAGTGTAACATGTGGATGGGTGGGTTCTGAGATTATAGTACTGATTTTTGCTCCTGGCTCTGCCACTTCCTGGCTACCTGTGTGACCTTTAGTAACTTCATTTTCTCATCTGTAAAAATGGGTTGAATAATGGTGCCTCTGTTATGGGGAGATGTAAAGATGAGAAAATACAGAAGGGCTTCTTAGCAAAAGTAACCCAATAAATGGAAGCTATTAATCATTGCGGACTCACTTTTGTAAAGAAGGCCTGAGGGCTTGTATGGAGGCGTCATTTTATGGTAAAAGATCCTCTCCATGTGAAGCAATGTAAGCTCACAGGCTGGCAGGGAAAATTCTGCTGTGGATGATTGCCGTCCCTCGAGTCTATGGTTAAGGTGAGGTTGGAAACACTTGGAAGTGTTTGGCGGTGGTCAGTCCTGGATGGGTGCGGCATCCCGACCTTTTGTGCTAGAGAACAGGTTGCTGTCCTCACCCATCTGCAGAGTCCCACAGCCACAGTGCTAGATGTGATTTATCGCTCATCTACCCAGTAGGATTTGAAGGCTGTTTTCCCTCTTTGAATAGAAAATGTTAAGAGGATGAAGAAAAAGCTGTAAGCTGCTTCTTTTCTAAATAAATACAGCACATGCCATCAGAAAATATAGGGAAAAGATGAGAAGGAAAATTACTTTTGTTTCTAAATGCATTATTTACCCCACTTCCCGAGTAACTTGTGATGCTCATTACTTTAAAGCGATTTATGCTTAAATCGTCTCCCTTGGGAATAATCAGCTCCTGGCCTTGGATGCAGACAGGAGGTTACAGATCATAGCAAGATCATAAAATAGGGCCTCAAGTGAACTTGGGCTTGGCCACGGAACCGGGCAGCAGACTTTCCACCAGGTGCCGCTCCCCCTTCTTCAGCACTTCCCTGATGTCTTCTCCAGCTGGGGCCCAGATGAACCACCATCTGTGACACAGTCTGACCTTCTGTGGAGCAGTACTCCCAGGTTGGTGCTAGCATCCCGCAGTGAGGGTATTTTCCTTCTCTGTCTTCTTCCTTAGGCCTCTGTTTTCTCTTTTGTAAGAAGGAAGACAACAGTGCCAGACAGGCAGGGGTGCTCTGAGCATCACCTGAGTGTCAAGGGACCGTCTAGAGTGCTGGCCGTCGTCCTGCCCTCTGGTTTGTGGAGAGGTGGACATACAACAATTACTGAGCCTTTCTTTGAAAGAGTAGAGAGACAGCAGCAAGTTAGATTGAAATAATCTAACTTGAATTTCCTGAAGAGGCACAATTTCATATTTTTTTTGCCTTTACTTGGCCCTTACTTTTTTTTAAAAAAATACACATATAGTTTTTAGTTGTAGATGGACGCAATGCCTTCCTGTATGTATGTATGTATGTATGTTGCTGAGGATCGAACCCAGTGCCTCACAAGTGCCAGACAAGTGCTCTACCCCTGAGCAACAACCCCAGAGCCTCAGCCCTTACTTTAAAGTAGTCAGCTGTGTTTTCTTTCTCATTCTTGGTGATGACAATATTAACTTCTTTCTCTCCATTTGTTAATCTGTAAAATGGGGAGAAGAACAGCTGCCACCTCATAAGGTCGCTGTGAGGATATAACAACATGGGCAGAAGACTCTGTGATAACAAATGCAGTCCCAGTAGCTCAAAGGGGAGCAAGGGACTGCAGAATCCTAATCATGAACTGAGAAATCTAAATTCTGAGCTTGTGTTAAGGAAGGAAGGAGCCCTGTCCCAAGGTAGAGACCAGAAAACTCCTTGCGGAATATGGTGTAAGCACTGATTTCATTTGGAGTGAGGATGGTCACTGTTAGAGCTCAGCCCTTCCCTCTCCTTGCAAGCCTGACCGAGTCTGTAGACCCTGAGGATGCCAGCAAGGTCAACTTCAATGGGAAATCAGTGGACCTCCGTCACAGGTCCTCTAATAGTCCAGCCCTGGTCCCACCAGGTCCTTCAGGCCAATGGACCTTTAGTTTCAGGTGTTCAGTTTCTGGGTTCTTCACTCTTCCCTTCACACAGTGGCAGACTCTCTCATTCCACTCTGCATGGAGGCACATCAAGTCTGGAAGATCCAAACCCCCCTTTCCCTCTGATTGACAGAGAGAGATTGAGAGTTAGGTGCTCTGCTTCACTCATCACTGGGCCCTGTTTCTGAAGCTGGTCCTGTACCTGGTGGGCATTCAAGAAGTGCGAGCTGAAGAACGTTACTGACGTGCTTGATGTCCTCGCCTTCACATCACCAGGTCTTTGAAGATGGTATTTCTTTCTTTTAATTCATGTGTGTGTGTGTGTGTGTGTGTGTGTGTGTGTGTGTGTGTGTGTGTGTAATTGTAGATGGACAGAATGCCTTTATTTATTTTAATGTGGTGCTGAGGATCAAACTCATTGCCTCACACATGCTAGACAAGCACTTTACCACTGAGCCACAGCCCCAGCCCCAAAGATGGTATTTCTCAATCTAGCCGCAGCGGAACCCTCCCCACCTGACCCCTGCTCCCAACAGCTTTAGATACAGCTGGGGTTTCAGGCCCAGTGTTTGTCTTTACTTTCTTTTTGGGGGGCTGGGTTTGGAATCCAGGGCCTCATGCATCCTCGAGAGGTGTTCTACCACTGAGCCAGGCCCCCAACCCCAGCTGAGCATTTCTGACCCTCTGTGATACTGCCTTTCTTTGTGGCTGGAGTAAAAGGAAAGTGCCACGACTTAAGCCTAAGGAGGGGCTGCCGAAATCGGCTTCCTGTATATCACCACTGGAGGCTGGTTGGGCCACTGCCAAGGTCTGTGAAGGCTTCTGCATGCAGGAGAGATGACCGACAACCCCCAGCCTGCTCCTGGGTCCAGTGGTATGGAGGCTCCTGAGGTGTGAAAGGTGGCCTTCTGGACCCTCCAAGTGGGGAGTGGTGGGCAGGAAAGAATAAGGAAAACTTTCCCTAATCCTCAGTAACGAGGAACAGATGAGAGCTCAATGAGGAGTGCAGGATCCTGGGAGTTCGGGTGCAGATGTGTGGTTCTCTGAGCCCTGTCTGTGGGGATCTAAGCCTGGGAAGAGGGCCAGACTGCACTTGGAGATCTCTGCCATTTTCTCAGGGGAGGATGTACTGAGAGAGCTGAGCTCCTTGCCGGCAGTCCTCGTCCCTGGCTGAGGTGTGCTTTCCTCCCTCTTGGCCTTCTGGATGTCTCTGTAGACCCGAAGGCTCTGAGCTTTCTGCTGTGGCTGGGGGCTGTATTGCACACCTGGACCTGGCAGGGTCACCAGGTGTGGGCTGGTGCTCAGCGCTAGGCTGCTCATTCTGAGGAGCACAGTAGACAGTGCTGCCATGGGGGTTCCCTTTCCTGCTGGGAAGTTCTTTCCTTGGCCTTTGGCCACAGAAGTCTCAGTCTGTGCTTCCCAAACGGCTGCTTCCTCTGGTGGCTGCCCACAGTTCCTGGTGAGAGGGCTGCTGTCATCCCGGCTGTGAGGTGGGGGTCACGTGTATGGAGGTAGCCAGAGGCCACTTCAATGCTCCGCAGCTCTGGAGGTCCATCATTAGCCGTCTCCTCAGCATCTGTCCTCTTCTTACCAGAAGCACAGGGGCTAGCCTTCTTCCTGGTCCTTTGTGTGATTTGAACGGCCTTGACCTCACTGGCGCCTCCAGAGGTGGACCATGACTGACATAAACCTCACAGCCAGGTCCATGGTGACTGATCAAGGCCTGGTGCCTGCTGCCCAGTCAGAGCCAGCAAGAGAGGAGATTTCCTTCTGAGTTTCTGGACAGGTGAATTTTTCTTTCCCTGAAGTTTTGGGAAGATATCTGTGCATCCTGTGGTTTGAGGACACAGAGCCTGTAATTGTGGCAGGAGTCTCCTTTTCTTAGGAACCTGCACACAGGTGCGGGTCTGGTCACTGATTTGAACCAGTAACTAACCTAGTAGGAGGCCTCCTGGCACTGGACTTCTTAGTTAAATGAGCCATTTAGCTGTTTCTCTTTTCCTGTCCTTTGTTTAAAAGCCAGTTTTATGATTGTTTCTTGGAACACGGAAACCTGATATGCAGACTGTTCCTATTGTGAATTTGTGGAGGACTTTGTTCAAGGTCCTCTTCAGTCTTATTGTGGCTGGTCCTCACCATCTACTCCTCCAACTGGAGCATGCTCTTACCTTGTGTCAAGGGGGCATGCCAAGCAGGAGTTGGGGTTAGAGAAGGGGGTACCTATGTTCCCTGGGAAAGACCCAGACAACCAGAGAGGAGTAGTGGGTTGGAGTAAATCAGTGTGTGTATGTGTGTGTGTGTGTGTGGGGTCTTATGGGAGAGGTTTTGCCCACAGTGGCATAGCCCTGAATTAACCAAGGATTCCAGGATAGAGATGTAGGACCTCAGTGATCTTTTTGTGTGTGTGTGTGTGTGTGTGTGTGTGTGTGTGTGTGTGTGTGTGTTAGGGATGGGGCCCACATTCCACCAGGTCTGAGGAGATTCTGGGGTATCATGGTAACTTCTTCTTAGCTGGGTCAATCACCAACAGGAAGTGGTTTTTGCCTGTTTTGCTTTGTGATCCCCTTGCCTTTCTGTTGAAAAGAGCCATCAGAACAACTGTTTGGCTGCCCATACCGACACATGCCTATGATGGGCCAGATCATCTCATGCAGAGCAGCCACACACCAGCCAGCACTCACCTCAGGGCCAGGGCCGTGTGCAGAAATCCTGTCTTTATGATACATGTGGGCTTTTGAGCTTGTGGCTTTGGGCTTGTGGTTGTGGACTGAGAAAATTGCTTCCCGGGTTTACTGGGGCAGTAAGGGAAATGACCCTCTTGCCACCACTTATTCAGCAATGACTTCCTGGGGTGGGCACTTGTGGATAGATGGGTGAAAGGCAGTATTTCAGCAGTTAATTGGAAGAGTGCATTATAACGTGTGCGGTTAATCCCTTCCTGGCTTTGTCACTAACATTCCAAAAAGGGGACTGTTAAGGTCCCAACTATTGGGTGGTCATGGGGAGATGGAAACCATGAATGTGTTTGTCTTTATCCTGCAGAAGTTCTTAGCCTTGTAGGGACAACAGATCTCAACAAGTATAACAAGGGGCAGTAGAGGAGAAGATGCATATTGGCACAAGTTTTTAAAAAACAAAGGTCTCTAGACAGAATTCTGAATTATTATCGGTATTCAGTCTTCTTCCAAATACAGTCTCTCGGGTGAAGCCTATGAAATTCATCCAGAAAAAGCTTGATCTAGGGCATGCTGGAAGTCCCCAGCTTTTCTCAAATCTCTCTATGAATCCATCACACTTAAACTAGAGGGTATCACCATGCATTTTCACTGAATTGCACCCTTTGGGGAAGAGGGGCTGAGTAGCCTTCTAGACTCAGGAATGCTGAGCTGAAGAACCACTCCTAATAGGCTTTGGTGCAGGTCACCTCTCTACCCAGTGAGATTTCAAATATAGTAAGAATTCAGCAGTTTTTATAAGGCACCTGGCCAGACTGGGAAGAAAAGGCTAACGGGTGCCTGGTACAGAGGAAAGGGCTCATGGTTAGTGACCATGATGTGCTGTTAGTGACAGGACTCCTGGTCTGTCCGAGCAGGGTAAGCATTGTGGACTGTATAGCTGGTGTGCAGTGCTCCTGGTGAAGCTTCATCCTGGGACTCTCTTGGGCAGACATACTTGGGAGGGACTGGCCAGCCAGAGAGTGGTAGCTGCTCTGGGCTGGAAGGGAGGGGTCCAGTCCTGGTGAGGGTGCTTGCTGTGCAGGGTGAAGGGGTTGCAGCAGCGTCAGGTGGTAGGGTGGGCTGCAGTCCTGGAAACACGCTCTACCACTCCTCCCAGCCAGGGAGGGCTGGTGGGGTTTCTTTTTCCTACAAAGTTAGGGAAGTGTCATCTTTCAGTCAACCACTGGGAGAGCCTCCTTTTTAAAGCTGCTTCAAGCGAGTCACAACAATAAGGGATTGGAGGAAGGGAAAAGCTGGTAAGGCAGAGGCAGCACCCTGTCTCACATTCTGCCCTCTTCACAAACTGTGTGGATTCAGTAGGATGATGTCCATGATGTGACTCAGGGTGGAGGATTGGTGTGTGTCAGCTTTTCTTACTGTCCCAGGAGGCGGCTGTGCTGAGCTGTGAGTTCCTCTGGGATCCCCAGGTTCTCTTTGGATTTAGCTGGGGCAGGTGTCCCCTCTTCCTGCAGTCCATGTCTTGAGTCACACCCAGGGTGGAGGAGGGAGGAGGGTCAGCTCAGGCCTGGCTCTCCTGGACATGGCAAGAGGTACTGACCACAAGGCTAGGATCTGCTACAAGGAGGGTGTTTCTTTCCCAACTGGCGCTTCACTAGGTCTCAACAGCTGGTCACAAACAAGCTGTTCTGGAGTCGCTTTTCATTCCCCTTCACCTCCTGCTTGCTGCCTGCCCCCCTCGCTGGTCACCAGGGCTGACATGTGGGAGGAGTGGAGAGTGGCCTTGCTGACAGTGTAGGTCATTGTTTGCTCTTGGTGGAAGGAGGACATCTGGCAGAGGCCTGAGACCACACTCTAACTGTCAGGCTGGAGTGGAGACCTCTGGGGGCCAGGGCTCCGGGGAGTACGAATGAGCTTCCGTCTTCACCTGGCGGAGTCCCGGGTCTCTGGGGCTGTGTTTGAGAGCTGGTTCCACTCCGGCTCTTAAAACAGTTTGTTCCCTTTGAAACAGATGTGGACATAGCCAGTGAGAGCCTCTGAAGGTTTAAGAGCCAGTGTAAGAGGGTGTGTATGGGGGTGGGGTGTGGTTAAAATCCTTGATGTCCCTTCAAGCCCCCTGCTGGCCTGTCTCGAGAACTTGGTATGAAGAGGACCTCTGTGGCTGGGCCAGGAGGGTACCTGTGGCTTCAGGGAGCCTGTCATGGATGTTAGCGCTCTGCCACAGGGGCATGGTGGGAAACACCAGATCAGAGGTGACTCAGAATTCAAATTAAGGAAGAACTGAACACACTGGAGAATTTTTTCACAGATTGTTTCATTGAATCCCCTGATGGCAGGAGGGTGAAGAGGGCTAGATAGGTTAGCAAAGTCACCAGATGGTAAGTGAGAGAGCCAGGAGTTCTCACCTCTAGTCCCGCCACTCTTGGATTGTCCCAGAGCACTGTGTGTGTGTGTGTGTGTGTGTGTGTGTGTGTGTGTGTGTGTGTGTGTGTGTGTCTGTGCGCACGCCTGCCCACCCCTCGGGGAATGCTACCTCTACGTGGGCAAGATGTGTTTTTTTTTTCTTCCTTTCCTCTCTGGAGAGGCAAAGAGAGCAGAACTGGGCCCCCTAATGGTTGCTGACTAAGTGCTTAATGGAGATGTTGCTGCTGATAAACCACAGCTGAGCAGGGAGAGATACAGGCAAGCTGGCCAACATCAAAGCCGGGTTTTGTTTATAGATAAGGGTAGGTTTCATTCTGCGGCTCAGAGCCCCTTTCCCCAAGTCTCAGCAAGAACAAGTTTAAACTGGAGGCTGAGTTTCTCTCTCCCAGGGGACTGGAAGGCAGGGCTGCTGGGGCTGGGGGGGTCTTCCTTCTCCTTTCCCTCTGGAGAGTGGATGGGGAGACCACTGCTCCCCTTTGGTCCTTGGAGGACAGAGGACTGCCTCCTCCAACAACGCTGTCCCTGCCCCAGGGGGTCGCCAGTTGGTTTTTTTGTTCTTCAAAATTTTTCATTCGTACTTGATTATGGAACATTTAAAATACAGAAAATATGGACATTAAGTAGAGGAATCTGGAGAAGAAAAGAGGTTCTAGAGATGGAAGGGACCCAGGCTGCACAAGGTGCACTTATGTGACTGGGAATGCCTTGACCTTCCTCCTTAATGCTGGGCACGGTGTGATGTCCTGTCCCAGTATCTGATGTTCTGGGTGAAAAGTTCGGCTAAAGGTAACCGAGTAATAAGTAGTTCCAACGATTGGGTGATGACTGAACTAAGTGCAGTCTAGACAAAAGCACAGGGATCGACAGTTGTGGAGGTTGGTCTAGGTGTGTGTGGCATGCATGTGTGCCTTGCTTCTGTGTCCTTCAGAACCTGGAAGGGGTCAAGGGAGAAGTTTCTTGTGTTTCTGGTACTGTGGTGTTGGCTTCACCTGCACATAGAAGTCGCTGCCTACCTTCCCTAACTTCCATGGACTCTTTCCTGTTGTCTCACTGGCTTGGAGGAAAGAAGGCAGCAATTTAAGATCATAAATAGGGTCCTTTTAAATTACTTATTATAGCACTTTGGTTTTGATTTGCTTCCAACTGAAGACTTTTTTGTTTTTCTAGAAGGTCGAGGGTTCTTAACGAACCCTGGACAGGATCAATTGGGTAGCACCATGGGACTGATGCCAGGTGTCACATGAGCTACCCACCTCTGCACCATGCTTGTGCTTGGGTAGTTTTTAATCAATACGATACTGTTGTATCCATGACCCACCTGGGGTTACCTAGAAAGTCAACTGTCTACTCGCCACCACCTCACCTAGGGTCTGTGTGACCACATTCCCACTAGGCCCTTTGTGAACCCCAGGAGGGTTTGATTTCCTTTTTTTTTTTTGGTACTAGGGATTGAACTCAGGGCCCCTTGACCGCTGAGCCACATCCCCAGCCCTGTTTTTAGACAGGGTCTCACTGAGTGGCTTAGTGTCTTGCCATTGCTGAGGCTGGCTTTGTACTACTGGGATTACAGGCGTGCACCCCTGCGCCTGGCTAGTGTCTCCTTTTCTTTGCATTTATTTTTCAGGAGATTTCAGAATTAGTCCAGTAGTTTAAAAGCTCCTTACCACCCATCATTTGCTATTCCTAGTGGCTTCCACACCCAAAGTAATTGAAAGCATCTGCCTGTTGACTAAGGGCATTTCCACACTGGGCCCCTCATCCTTGAGATCAGGAAGATGTCCTTTTGAGTGACACTGTTGGTAATGCTATGGACTAGTACAAAATGAGGAAGAGTTTAGTTTCTGCACACAAGCCAGGTGCGAGCCTTTCAGGGTAGGAGGGAGAATGTACCCCCTGGGGGTATTTACCACATCTGTGTGTGTCTCTGGTGCCAGGGAAAGTGATCTCATGCTGAATAAGACCCGGCTCCTGCTCTTGAGATGCCTGCAACCTAGTGGAGGAGGAAAGCTGGACACAGGTCACTCCAGTGATAGAACAGGAAGTAGACAGAGAACTAGAACTGCTGGCAGGCCCCCTCCCTGTTCTTCACAGTGCCTTCTCGAGCCACCAGGGCAACGCGATCAGAGGCCTACTGGCTTGAAATAATAGCATTTATTCCACATCTGATGAAGAGTTTCCCCAAAACCTACATGAGGTTTACGCACACCACACAATTAAAGAGAAATTTCTCTTGTGTTCACAGCTGCCGGATCAGCAGAACCCCAGGAGGGGTGTTCCTTTGGCTCCCACCAGCCAGGAAACTTGTGCTTTCAGGCCTTGTACTGAGTTATATTCTGTGCCACGCTGATATTATCTCGACTGCTTTGAAATTAAAATTTATGATAAACTATTAATGTTCGTGGAATAAAAGGATTTCAGAGCAGGGATGGTTTGACGTAATTCTTCCATGGTCAAGAAATGAGTGATTTGGGGGCTCAGTGGCAGAGCAGTTCCCTTGCACACATGTGAGGCACTAGGTTCGATCCTCAGCACCACATAAAAATATAAATGGACAGAATAAAGATATTATGTCAATCGAGAACTAAAAAAATTAAAAAAAAAAAAAAAGAAAAACGAAGTTAGCGTCTTTTACTTTTGAGGGAGGTATGGATAAACAGTGGTCTGTTGACCAGAGGGGAATGTGGCAGGCTTTGCCTGTTCTTGTTTGTGGAGAGGAGCTGGCGTGGACTTAATGCCCAACTTGTTGCTCTGAGGTACCCTGTTTGAATCTTTTTGTCAGACATAAAAGTTTTCCCTCTTTTTATTCCATCTATCTCTCTTAATGTATTCTGTGCCTGTGAGTGCGGACCTCTTCAAAACTGTCGACTTCATCATCCATGTGGCGTCCAGCAATGAGATCTTGATGCCCCCCAAATGAATTATGAAAAGCTTTTCATAGTAATATAATTGATCCACTGTTGGCCACACTTATAAAAAAAAATCAATGTATCCTGTTAATATTTCATGAGTGCCCACGTTGCCAGCTCCTCCAAATGGGACTAAACTGTAAAGAAAGAGAATTGTTTCCCAATAGCCTCGCACATGGACCGAGTGCCAGGAAAGAGAGTTTGGGGTTGACTTTAAAGTTGGAAGTGCAACGGGGCCATTGAGAAACAATCCTCTGACTCATGTCAGATTGTTATAATTATTTAATGCCCACAATGCAGCCTTGTCCCCATGGATTTATACTGGAGAGGTTTCTTACCCACACATTGTGGTTATTAGCTGCAAAGAAAGCGACATTTGTTTATAATGACATGGGGTATATCTGTATGGCAAAGAAAACACTGCAGATTCTGTCTTCTTATGAAGGAGGCAGGAATTTGGCAGACAACCTATAGGAAATTAGGAGACGTGCTCTCATTACTTCTCATACATGTGGGTGGCTGCATCTAATAACCATTAAACACCTTTTATTTTTAACCTTTGTCCCAAACTCTTGTTAGAACAAAATTGCACACTTACTTTTTATCCCTACGTTGCACAGCTGGCGTGCTCAGAGCACATATAGATTGGAACTTTTTGGATGTGTCCTGTGTTTTTGAAAACACCTCTCTAGGCTTTGCATCCCGACTCCATTAAGTGTGGGGTCACTGACATTGCCTATGGAACCATTGTGAAATTTAAAAAATATATATATTTTTTTAAATTTTAACACCCGATATGACTTGGAAAGTTCTTACATGGCCACATTTCATTAAGCTCTGGGATCTTCTCAGAGATCAAAAATAAAGTTGAGGAAGGGAGTCTTTGGAGTCCGTCTAGGGACATGTCTGGTTTGGAGATGAGTGGTGGCAGGAATGGCCGGGAGTCGAGTGTCTAGCCTCTTGGGAGGTGATGGCCCTTCATGTTGGAGAGGGTCAGTCAAGGGCAGTGTTGCAGAACTGCCCTTCTGTGGGTGCCTTCCTTGGGCACCCTGCCCGCTTCTCTCACCTGGAACTCTCATAATTGCCTTCGTTGTCGAAAGAGATTCAATATCAGTGGGTTCTCAAGCTTAGAGGGCAACTGGGAGACAGTGAACCAGAGTAGTGTGAAATTGTCCGGAGGCACTCACAAGCTGGGGTGTGCAGATGCGATTTATAATTGCACCGGAAATACTTGTAACCTTTATCATGCTTAGTGGTGGAAATGAGAAAACCTAGGTGAGTCAGCCTCGCCCCGACTTGGGACCAATTTGAAGTGACTGAATCCTCTTAGGTTTTTCAAGGGAACAGCAAGTAGAAAGCAGAAGCATAGTGTAGGCTAGAGTAGCCATGAGTGTTTTCACCCACAAAGTAGGGCTATTGCGTATTTAGTTATTTTTGGTTTTGGTTCACAGGAAGCCTGGGTGCTATATAAGAATTGGGGATACCTTAAATGGTCTATGGAGAACTCTTTGGAATGGGGATTGTCCTGGACAATCTGAAATGTATGTCAACTGAAATATAGACAGTAAGGTATTGAGGGCATTGCAGATGGCGAGCCAGTTGGGAGAAAGGTTTGCGTCTAGGTACCTTCCTCCTATGGGAGGGGCTGGGTAGCTGCATCAGTATCCCTGATGCTTCTGCAGAGGTGTGATTTAAATTTTTTTAAAAAAATTAGTTGTATATGTGAGTATTTACTTTATAATCCATTTAAACAGTACAGTTATGTCTTAGGCACTTTTTGGTGTCTATATTGTATTTCACCAGAAAATAAAAATGTTTATAAAGCAGTTTCATATGTTTTAGACTATTCCAAAGAATGAGTTCACAACATGTAATTTCACAGACAATGAAATCACTTAATGATTTTCAAATAATGAAAATGGCAGAGCCTTTGTTTTTCTTACTCTGATTGTGAACTCCTGGAGGGGAGGGCCAGCTTCTCATTCTTCCTGGGACTAGACATGGAGAAACAGAAAGAGCCAGGGGCTGCTGGGTGGACAGGGGTTTGGTGATCGGAGCTCAGGGCCTGTGCAGTGAGGGAGGAGGGTAAAAAGCACAAAGGGCATCACCTGTTGTGCCGTGGATTATGAACTCCTCTGTGGGTGCAGGGCCATGGGAGGACGGTCTGGGTGAGGATGTGGTGTGATCCCACTTGAAAAAGATGTGCCAGGGCTCTTGGCCTACAGATCCCTTCAATCCACAGGATGCTGCTGCTCTGGGGAGTGGAGAGTGGCTTTACCCTCATGGCAGCTTCATAGCTGTGTGTGTCTCCCCTGCCCCTCACCCATGGGGCTGTCCACAGCTTTGGTCTCTAATAGCACTTTGTCTCCTGAGAAGAAAGGCACAGTTGTTTTTTTCTTTCTTCTTCTTCTTCCACCCCTAAAGCCGTCTCCTTCTCACCCAAACCATGACCTCAGAGAATTACAAGTCAAACATGTCACACGAAGCCTGCTTGAGATCAGTTGTCTCATTAGTGATGAAATCAAAACACCCATGAAGAAGGCTTTGGAGGAGGAACTTGCCCAGGGTTATTGGATACGCTTGGGTTGAGAGAGGAAATGCAATTATATGAGCAAAGCAGAATACAAAGTAGTGCCTATGCTGCGGCCATGGCTACTGTTTGGGGCAAGGACCAGAAGGGAACACAGACAGATGAAGACCCTTGGAGCTGGCGGGCTGTGGGTTAAGTAACTTTTCCTAAGTTAAACTATGTGTATTATGACCATGATTCGTTCTGCTGTTGATGCACATGAACTTAAAGAAATCAAGCGGAAGTGGTTTCAGGTCACACTGGGCTTGCAGCAGGTATACTGGGTATCCCAGTCTTCCCAGACTTCAAGGAGAGACTGGCTGATGGCAGAGAAGGGGATTCAAGGCAAGGGAAGGGTTCTATCAGCCTTTGGCTGCTCTGCTCCTCGGCATACTCTGTTTAGTCTTCGTCTTGGGCTGTCAATCAGCCTGTTTGCCCTTACACTGGGAAAGGTGGGTCCAGTTGCTGGTCCGGCTTTTGGAAGCACAGCCCCTGACCTCCAGTTGGTCTGCTTCTCTATTGCTTTCCAAAGCCGGATTCTTTATATGGGTGTTTGTCGAGGGCCTGGCATGACAAGCCATTGACTGGAAGCATCTGAGGTGATGCTTAGTGGCATTTGATTCTTCCAGATCAGGGATTTACCATTCCTTATGTGAAAATAAGGAGGTCAGATTTTATAATTCTGACATAGTTACATCACTTAACCATTCTGAGCCTTAATCTTTAAAAACAAAAACAAAAACAAAAAAAACCTAAATAGAGGCTGGGGTTATGGCACCAAGTTTGATCCTCAGCACCACATAAAAATAAATAAAATAAAGGTATTGTGTCCATCTATAACTAAAAAAAATTTTAAAACCCCACCTAAATAGATCACATGAAACAATACATGTAAAAGTATTTAGAAATTGTTAAAAGCTATATCCACCTAAAAGAGAATTTTATATTTGCATCATAATGTGGACATAGAACTCTGCTAGATTTTACTTTCTCAGTCTTTTCATCTGTAGAATGGGAAGAAAGGCACAATCCAGGCCTTTGTTGGGAATTCCTTCAGCATTGCAGGTGGCAAATGAGTACCTCATCTGTGCAACTTAGGGGCAGCTAGAGTATCTTCAGGATGGAAGTAGGTTGTCTCCTGTGCACTAAGGCATGTGGGTAGTACTGGGTTCCCAACCATCACCTGCAGGGGGCAGCCTTTGGGTGGACTTGTAAGTTGTATCTCAGTTCATTCATGGCACATCTCTTTGGATTCCATGTTGCTGATGGGCTGAGGTTGTAATTGTGAAGTAGTAATCAGTTGACCCCACTGTTACTTTTCTGTGATGTATAAAAGCTGTGCCACTGAAGATACCAAGTTGGTAAATGATGTGGAAATCCTCGCAGATGAGCTGGGAGAACTGTACATAAATCTCTGTAGTCAAGGCCAAGTTAGAGTCACATGCTAGGAAATCCCTATTTCAAGGAGAGGCAGAAGTAGCACAGTGCCAGGGACACCTGAGCACCCACATCTGGTGGTGTGATGTTGACCAAGTGGGTCCACCTCTTTACAGGTAGGTTTTTCATCCTATAAGTTTACTTACTAAATAGGAAGATTAAAAGAAAATAAAAATGTAAGCCATTAATTCTCTGAGAGAGAACATACTTTAGGCTTAAGAATTTTGTTGTGTTCTGTTGTGTGCATTGAGGAAACAATATACAATTGGCCCTCCTTCTATATGGGTTATATATTCTATGGATTCAACCAACTGTGGAGAGAAAATACTCTGGGGAAAAATGTTGCATCTGTATTGAACACAGACTTTTTTCATTGTCCCCATTCCCTAAAGAGTTCTGTAGAACAAGAGCATGTACACTGCATTAGTTATTAGAAGTATTCTAGAGACGACTTACAGTATAGAGGAGGAAGCACACAGGTTATTGCAAATAGTATGCCATTTATATAAGATTGAGCATCTGCAGATTTTGGGTCTCTTGGAACCAATCTTCCTTGGAAGACCAGGTATGACTATATATAAATTCCCATAATTTAAAATATTTTTTGTAACTCTTACTTTTTATAGAACTAATTTTATTTCTCTCAGTTACCCTGGGAAATAGATACCATTTTGTTCCCAATTAATAGAGAGGGGAAATTGAGGGAAATGGAAGTTAAGTCCTAGAACTAGTGAAGCTGGGATTTGAATCCAGGCAGTCTAGCTTTAGAGTCTTTCCTCTTTGTAAGCCTCAAGTATCTGGGTGTGATGTTTCTCACTTGATGGGCTCTCATTCATTTGGCAACTTACAAAATTTCTAAATTTTGTAATTTAAACCACTAGAGGCAATGGATGTGGGGAAACTGAGTCCAGAGGTTGGCATCAAAGGGAAGAGTTCTGTGGTCAGTAGAACCTCTCAGTGCTCTGGAGAATGAACGGGGTAGCTCTCCTGAGCAGTGCCCAGGTTACACATTCAGCCTCATGGTACAGTCTTGGGGGACTCGTGCTTTCTGGAGCTTGAGGGATTGTCACTTTCTGTGCTGGGGATATCCCACACCCACAGGTCACTCTGGTTTGAGCTGATTGGGATGCATATGTTCTCCTATGAAACATGTAGACTTTGTACACTCTCCTTTCTTGTTGATTACTTCCAAATTTTGGAACCCTGAGCTATGCTGTCTTCCGGAAGATCAGGATTTTTTTTTTTTTTTTAATCTTTTGACTCCATGGTACGAGGTCCATCATAGATGCTCAAAGATCATTTTAAAAAAGAAAAACAGCTTCATAGAAAATGCTCAGATCAGTGTTCATGTTTTTTAAACTATTGATCAATGTGGGTAGAACCTGTAGCCAATTATTAATTGACTGAGCTTTGATAGGGCGTTTCAGTGAGCACATGGGTAAGCAGATTCTCTTACATACCTCCTCCTCTGTCTGTTCCTCCTCCCTTCTGTCTTCTTCTCTCTGCTTTCCTTTTTCTTTCTGTCCTTTCCTTGTCTTTTCACATTACTGGGCATTGAACCCAAGGCCTCATTCATGCTAGGCGAGATCCCCATCACTGAGCTACACCCCCAGCCCTTTTTATTTTTATTATAAGACAGGGTTTCCCCGAGTTGCCCAGGCTGTCCTCAAACTTGCTCATCCTCCTGTCTGAGCCTCTGAGTAGCTGGGATTATTGATGTGCACCAGGAATCTTAGTCCTTTCCTCTTTCTTTACCCTCCCTCTCCCTTTTCTCTATCTCCTCTCCTTAACCACTGCACCTCAATAGTGGAGAACCTAGAGATCTAATTTCTCACATTTGTCCTCTGTCCGTTGAAATATGGATCGTCTCTCTTCCACGTGCAGAATAACTGTGCTGAAGGAATCATTATGTACATGGCACACTTACCCGTCGTTGGACAGTGGCTTTGGGGAGGTGGGGTATGTGTTGTGTCCACCCTATCATGGCGGCCAGGGTGGGAGCTCAGATCATCTGTCTGAAGCCTCCCATCTCTACCTTCTGCAACAGGAGTCCAGCAGAAGGTCGTGGATGGAGGTTGTGCCTGTAGCAGCTCAACTGAGCAAAGGACAAGGCAGGCACGTATCTGGAGCTGGAGGGTGGCAATGCTTTTTCCAGTGACCTGGCCTGGGCCATGTCCCCAGACCACTCACCCAGCTGCCACAAGCTAAGGAGAAGACGGAGAGCTTTTCCCTGCCTTGGGCTTTGCTAACTGGTATGCAGTAGAGTTCTGCTAAAAGAGCTTCGGTTTCAGGAGCGCCCTCATTCTGATATCAGTGTGGTTGTACAGACAAAATTAGCATCCATATTAGTAACTCCCAACCCTGAGAACCATGCAATTATCTCATGATTTTATCTAATGACTGTGCTCTTTTCAAAGCTTATTGGGGTAATCTTCAGAGCATGTCCTGATTACATGTTGTACAGACAAGTGAACTAAAAAAGCAATTCAAATCGTAGCTCCAGTTTAATTTGTAGTTTTTACACTTCAAGACAACATTCCTAGTAAGTAATTGTCCAGTTTTTTTTTTTTTTAAACATACGTTAGTTTATTTTTTTCTTGTTTTGCAGTTTCCATTCCCCCAGCATAGATCATCTTTGCTGGAAATAGTGAAGAAAAGAGCAACTGTCCTGGTTCTTCCTCACTCTGCTAATCAGGCCATGTCTGTGAGCCTTTAGGAAATGTTTAATGATGAAAAAGACCTTGTAGGATGTGTGTGTGGCGCTCTGGGTCCTTTTCCAAATGGCAAGACAAAGGAGGGAGCCCTTGGTAGCAGCACCATTTTGGAGAAGTCACTTGACTTTTTTTGAGTTTTGCTTTCCTTGCCTGTAAGATATTCCCATTTTATAGAAGCAGGTGAGCAAGATTGCCCCAAGCCCCGTAAGGGAATTGGAGGAAAAGTGCTTGGTTGCTTGGGAAGGCTTTTGGATATTATTCCCCAGGGCATGTGAGAGACTGAGGCTTCTGTGCAAGTAATTATACTGGGGACGTTTTAGGAGACCATGGCTGCTTTACCTTTCCATCCAGGGATATTTTCTCTAGTGGGGCCATTCCAGGGGGGTTGGGGAGAGTAAGCACTTCATGACAAGGAAAATTTATTCTTTCTCCAGACCATTCTGATAGAACCAAGCTATGGGTAGGAAGAGGTGCTAGCTTGGGACAGGTGCTCGCTTGAGGTGTGATAGGGAAATATCTGGTGTCATATTTTCTTGACCAAAATACCATTAGCAGAGGGAGGAAAGAGGGAACATTTCCTTGGCCTCAGCTATGTCCCAGACACAGGAGTGACAGTTGGGGAGTGCAGAGGAGGTGAGGCTGGGGATAGGAGCTAAGGCATTATGGTCCATGAAACATGGTGTATTTTTTCATGAAGGGAAGCAAAGGGCCCTCAAGGATACCCTCACGGTGCCAGCTTTCTCTTTAGCAGATAGAGGCCCACACTGCCCACTCCCAAACAAATATTTACTCTGGTTCTTGGAGAGACTAAGTGAGTGAGGCTGCTCAGTTCTCTGAGACACTGGAAAAAAGTGAATTTTTGTAAAATTAGGGCCAGGGGCTCTAGTTCTGCCTACATCTCCAACTTTCTTCAGTTCTTTTCCTCTCTCTGGCTACATTTTTAAGTCCCTTAAGGAAACCATTCATATTTATATTCTATGAAATCCCCATTTGTACTGTCCAGTTTGACTTCTCATCCATTTGTCCTTCCATTGTCAGATTGATTGCACTACACAATAGAATATAAAAAAAAATTAAAAACATTTGTGTGTACACTGTGGGCACTGGGTTCTGCATATAGGCATTCAGCCACTGTCTGCAGACTCATGTCATCCTATAAACAGCAGGTACTATGCCACAGGCTGGGAGTTGTGTACAGGATGGAGCGAGGGGGTGTGTCAGAGCCCGCGGTTTCATCCGGCAGACAGATTCTGAACACCCAGCTGTGCCTCTTACTGGGGCATCTAAACTTTGACCTTTCAGAGAAAACAAGGTCTTTGGAACCAGTGTGTTCTTTCAAACAGTGCGGGATGCTGTCTGATTGTTTCCATCCTGGAACCAAGTTTTTAAAAAGAAGTCCGGCTGCTTTGTTAAGATAAGAGACTGTTGTGTGAAAATTGCCGAGCGAGGGCTCCCAGCAGAGGATCCTTGTTGTCCAGCCCTGCAACTTCCCTCCCAGCTGGCTCTCAGGATGGTGGGAAAAAGGCTTTGGGCCTGATACCTATAGCCCCCTTCCCACCGGTCCCCCCAGGCCTGGGCACTGGGTGAGCAGGGACTAGACATTGTTGGCGAAGATGGGCTCCTGGCCTGGTACGCCGTGCCAGCCTGCAGCCTGTTCAGGAGCCAGCAGGGAGGGCGGCTCAGCTTTTCCCAGACCGTGGCTGCCCTTGCATGCCCTCCCTTATGTCGCTTCTTCTGCACTTGGAGTCATTATTTGTGAGATGGTGACTTTTTTGTTGTTAGTAATTTTATGCTTAATCTACTAGATGGCATTTTCAGTCTTCCTTAATTTAAATGTTGATTTTCTTTTAAAAAAATTTTTAAGTATGTTTTGCATTTTTGTGTGCTAAGGGGTCATCGTGATAAGAAAATATTTATCAAAAGTTCTATTTTATAATTTCCTGGGTAGAAGACTTCTTCACCCAAATTATGAGTGCAGCCTCCTTCTGAAACCCAGGAGGGCAGTCTGGAATGTCCACTCTTGCTGATTCTATTCAGAGTTGTGCTGCAGGCTCAGAAATAAAAGTCATTGCCACTGTACAGGAAGAAGTCAAACTGCCTTCATGTGCAGACAGGTTGGCCTGCACTAGAAAATCCCAAGAAGCACACACCCCACAAACACAAACCTACCAAAAATATGTTTCTATACATGCAACTCACAATCTGTAGATAGCATTTAGAAAATGATTCCATTCATAATAGCATCAAATAATACAACTCTTAGGAGTAAGTGTAGCAAAATAACAAAAGACTTCTATACCGCACACTATAAGACATTGCTTATAGTGTTAAAAAAATTAAAGATCTAACTAAATGGAGAGATTCCATCTTCCATAGATTGCAAGACTTCATACTATTAATTCTCCCAAATTGATTTATAAATTCAGTGTGATCCTTATAAAAATCACAGCATTTGGTTTTTGGAGAAACTGAGAATTTGTTTCCTAACATTTATGCAGCAATGAAAAAGACCCAGGATGAAGACAACAATTCTGAAAAAGAAGAAATAAGAGGACTTATACATCTTGGTTTGAAAACTTACTACAAAAAACTACAGTAATCAAGATAATAGTAATAGGGTAGACAGTGGAACAGGAATGAGAGTCTAGAAATAAACTATTGCTTTATCACTAATTGGTTTTTCTACAAAGGTGCCAAAGCAATTCAGTTCAGTAGTCTTTAGCAAATAGTGCTAGAACAACTGATATCTACATGCAAAAAAAGATTAATTTAAACAACATGTACCAAATATAACTCCAAGAATCACAGACTTGGAATGAAAAATCTAGAACTAAATCTTTTAGAAGAAAACTTAGTAAAAACTTCTAAGTGACCTTGAGCTAGGGAAAGAATTCTTAGATATGCAACCAGAAGCATAGCATGCCAAATTGCTATTGGAAGGTTGGAGAGCATTAAAGATTGCCTTTTAAAAAATCTTTGCACATTCAGTTGGTGAAAAGCGAGCACATTATTGAACTCTATTTTCTTCTTCCTAATAAAGTTAAATTTTTAAAATTTATTAATGACTTAAAATCATTAACACTGTCTTGGGCTATTCTAGATCTCTGAACATCTTCTTGTAACCCATCAAACCTTTCTGGATAAAACATGAAGTTGGGGGCTTTGTACCCTGGAGGCTACTTTTCCCTACTGTGTGTTTAAGTATCCCTGGGATGAATCCATTGAATTTTTGGTTCTTCTGCAGAGAAAATTGTGTGAGCAAGTGTTTTTCAAGAAATGAACAACAGAGTGGGAAATGGACACAGACCAGACAAATATAATCATCGGGGTGTGATCAGAATTAGCATGGGACTTGAAATCAACCTGCTTAGATTCAGATCATGGCTCACAAACTCTTACCAGCTGTGCAGACTACTAACTTAATGTCATCAAGTCCTCCATTTCATCTGCAAAAGAGAGATAAGGAAATCACTTTTTTCTTAGGGTTGCTTAGAGCTTCAGATTAAAAAAAAAAAAAAGTGTTCAAAGGCTTATACTGGACCTGGCACATAGAAACCCCTTATTAGTTAATATTGCCACAGTTTGGTCTTTAGGCCTTGGGGGCTTAGCACTCAGGCCCCAGAGGTTCCCACCCTGGGTTCTCCTAGGCATTGCATGCAGTCTTATTTTGAAAATGCAGTTCAGTTGAAAGGTTGGAAACAAGTTCTTTTTGTCAGTCCAGATGTGACTTCCTTTGGGGCTGCTGTACTCCCCATGGTTTGAATTCATAGAGTCACTAAAGGGCAAGAGGGAATTCCTCTCAACTCTCTGTCTCCGAGAATACCTCTGGGTGTGGGTGAGATGCCACTCATCAATTCTATTGTTATTGTTTTTAGGGCTGTGAGCCTTCTGGATTGAACCCAGTAGATTTTCTTGAGTGCAAAAGCCTTAAAGATGGTGAGGGAAGAACATTGAGACTTATTATCTTCTATGAGCCATGCCTGATCTTAGTTTAGTGATGACTTACATATTCTGACCAGCCTATGAGTTCTTCACAGCCAGAAACTGTACCTTTTAGTTCTTTGCATCTATAATTCCTCAGGGCACCATTCTCATTGCTCAACAAACCTTTAGAAGTGAGTATTCATGAGGTGTCGGGATTGTGCCTGGCATTTTCCAAGTTTCCAAAGAGGTGAAATTATCAGATCACATTCATGTCAAATGAAGCTCAGAGGCATAGCCTCATTTTCTTCTCTCAGCAACCCTGGGGGAAGAGGGGTGTGGGGGGTATGAGATGAGAACACTTTAAGTTAATAACTAGCTAGAAATGATACAGCTCTTGAGGATGAGCAGGATTTTGAACTCAGATCAGTTGATTCTAGGTCCTGGGGTTGGGGGTGTTTGTATGTTGCTTGTATATTGTAGACTCCACGCATCAAACATCTCCAATTTTTTGGTGTTTTTTCCTAGTGGTAATTCATGCATCCTGCTCTCTTTATTTTCAGATTTATAGAACAAAGATAAGAAGGTGTTGTTGTTGTTGTTGTTGTTGCTGTTTTGACTGTTTTTTCATACTGTGTAAGTTGGAGAACGGGAAGGATCCTGGGACCACAGTGTTCACTCCTTTTCTCTCAACTCTTTTGACACACTTTTATGGACTTGATATCGCGTTGTGCATGGCCCCCTTTGTGTCAGGACAGCTCAGATGGATGCTTCTGTCACTTCCCCTTCCCCTTTGGCAAGAGTCATTGTATTCCTAGCCAAAGAAAAAAATAAACGAGGGAGAGAAAATGACATTTCCTGGTAATGGAAAGGAGCAGTCGGTGAAACTTAGAAGTGTGTGTTCCAGCGCGGCAGAAGTGGCCACACTGGAGTGAGTTGCGGCTTATCTGGCTGAAGAATGTTTGCTTGCATCCTGATTGTCAATAAAGATCTTAAAAAACCCCAGCTTGACTCTCCAGGGCCACGGGTGCCACGCTGCTGCAGCAGGATGGAGACCTCTTCCTGGAGGACACTTGATTCACAAGGACGCTAATTATTCATTCTTCTCCCTGCAGCCCACTGGAACAATTGCCCCGCTTGTTTGGTGCACAGTGTGGCGTCGGACAGTCAGGCCTTTTTATGTAACTGATGGCGCTGTATGTTCATATTGTTCTTTATGTACTTATTTTATAGCTTATGCAGCAGACATTCGAGTCAATTAGCTTCTTGTCCTGCAAACTGGGCCTGCTGGTCTCTTTTTGTGCTGTGTGGGTTGGTTTCAAGTTACAGCATTTTTATTGGCTCTTCTTTGCTGGACCTTGGTTTCAAAAGCTGGTGTTTATGAGTTGAATTTCTTAAAGGCATAGCTTTTCTTTTTTACAAAATTGCAATAAGCATTGCCCACAGCAGTGTGGTGTTCTAAAACTGAGTGAGGTGTGTGTGTGTGTGTGTGATTTCTTTTCTTTTCTTTTTAACAGTAAGTACTAACCAAAAATCTTAACTGAAAGCTGTGCTCTTTGCCAGTGTCAGCATGATTTTCTTAGTTCCAGTGTGTATTTCTTCTCAATTTGCATTTTCTGCAGTATAACTGTACTCCTGGCTCATATATATGTGTATATATTTATTTATTTAAATATCTACATTATACATACACACACACACACGTTTGCATGGGGATTCTTGATTTTTCTCTCTTTTTTTTTGGGGGGGGGGGAAACTGCCTCAAACCCTTTTGGGAATCAGTTGGAGTAGAAATAAATAAGTTAGATGTTGTTAAGTGTATCCACAGACTGTTTCTACAGATGATGATGTTTATGGAACACACACAGATTCACTGTTTTAATTTGTATTGTTTTTCAAATATCTGAAAGAAAATTTCCTGCTTCTTCTTTCTAACTTTCCATCACTGTAGCCCTCTGATTCCTTTTAGCCATCAGTTTGTTACAGCTTGTTAAAATCATGGTAATGCAGGTAGAAGCACCCACATCAGAGGAGCTCACCCACAACTGAAGAGCACCAGGAAGGAAATTTTTTTTTTTTTTTTAAATAATCTTAGAATCCAGTAGGCCCTAAGCTTCTGCACAGCAGAGTCTCAGATTTACCATTGATTTCCTGGAGCCAAGGAAGTTGTTTTGAAATCGCAGGGGAGAATGATGGGTTAGCCCTCCCACTAATTTCTACCCATATTCTATGTGAGCACCCATTTAGCTTCACCCTACCAGAGACTCTGCACCCAGCTGGTTTGGCCCTGCCCTGTACTATGGTCACATAGGGAACTATTCATGTGTCCTGGGAAATAGCTGGATTCTTCTGAGCTGTTGGTACCAACCATGATTAAAACATAAGGCATTGCTTACCCTAGTGCATGTCTTTAGAAGTAAAATCTTGAATTTGTTCTTGCTGATTTTGAACAGTGATTGGTATCTGTGGTGGAACAGTGGTCCATATATTTGTTGAGCTTCACTGTTACTGTGAGAGGTGGGACACATGAACACATGGTGTGCTTCTGTTTGCCCCTTTCTGGCTATTTGAAAGATTAGTGAACTTAAGTGCTTACAGTGAAATAAACATCAAAGCTACGAGAGTTAGCTCATAAATTAGGCACAGTGACTCAAACCTATAATCCTAGCTACTCGGGAGGGTGGGTCAGGAGGATTACAAGTTCAAGGCCAGTCTGGGCAACTTGGTGAGCACCTGTCTCAAAAAGTAAAAGGGGCTGGGGATGTAGCTCAGTGGTTGAGTGCCCCTGGGTTGAATCACCAGTACCAGAAAGAAAAGAGCATATACCGAGTGTTTGTTTTATCCTGACCACTATCCCTGGTGCCTTACTCTTACATAATGCTCAAGTCTGGAATATGTGTATTGGCATTGTTAGACACTGCTGAGGCCATCTTTTTTTCCTGCATAGCACCCAGCACAAGGCATGTAAGGACTTTTTGATGGACAGTTCGGGTGGGATAAGGGTTTGTAGCTGTCCATAGCGGAGGACATTTCTGAGAAAGTCAGAGGTTTGGTAGATGATTTTTGCCAACCTGGGCCTTGGATGGCAAGATTGAAAGCAGCCAAACACAGGGACATGGAGGCCAGGAGCCACTGGAGAAAGTACCCAGGGATGTGGGAGAGTCCTTTCTGCCATAGAGAGTGAGGAGCTTATTCTTACAAAAATTGAAGGAGAATCCAGAGAGTGATGAGGTGGTTGAGGGTGACAAAGATCAAAGGTGGGCAGAGTGTGTGGCCCTAGTTCCCAGGACCAAAGACAGAATGAGAGCATCCTCAGGACTGAGCGCTTCTTCCCCACTCCTTCCACTGGGCGGGGGAGGTCAGAAAGGCTGCCAGGCTGCCAGTGGGTAATGTAGGCATAAACCAGGGCCCAGAGCTGGGAGGAGCCCTGATGTGTTTGGGGGAGGTTAGCTTTCTCACTCTAGAATCTTGATAAATTCCAATATGCTTGGTTCTTCCAGTGAATTTCTGAGCATCTCTTCAATATCTACTATGAATTCAAAGATACTACTTTTTTTGAACCCCTTGGTGAAATCAGCACTGCTTATCTTATTTTTTGGATTTAAGATTGTTTGTCTTACAGGAAGTGGTGCAGCTCCCCTTGGTTGGCTTACTTTGTTCATGGTGCCCTGGGGCAGTTTATTGCTGTCCCCAGATCCAGTCTCACAGCCTGAGTCATGTATCCTAAGAGGATGCCAGCCATACCTGGCCACCCTTTGAGACATCCTGGGACTTGGCTTGGCCACCCTTTGAGACATCCTGGGACTTGGCCTGTTCTCTCATCTTCAGGGGTGGTCAGGGAGTGTGCCCTAGCTCCCGGGGCCTCATCTCGTCTGAGACAGTGTCAATTCCCCACAAAGCCCAGCCCAGCCCCTTTTGTTCTCCAGTGCCTGCTGCTTGTGTGATCCTAATAAACGACACCTAAAATCTGTTCATTCTTTAAAAAAAAAAAAAAAGAACAACAACAAAGAAAACCCCACCATTTGTGTATAATATATATATAACTGCACATTCTATATAATGAATATTATTAATTTTGTATTAGTGATATTTATAATTATAGTAAGCATGTTCTCTCTCACACACACTTTTTAGTTTCCTTGGCCTGTTCAACTGGGAAATCCAAGAAGCAGGTGTGGGAAGTCCCCCCTCCTCTGCCTTCCCTGGCCCTTTCTTTCTCTGAGTTTAAGGACGGGTCTTTTCAGTTCCTCCTCTTCTGTGCCAGGGTCCAGTGCTCTGCACGGAAGGAAACTGCTGGCCTCTCTGCCCCCACCTGCCACTGGTGAGAAGGCTCACCCTCTATTCAGGTCTATACGTGAAGTCTCTGGCAGAGGAAGCTCTCTCTGCCTGGTTTTCCCCTCCTTTCTTCTCTGGCTCCCAATCAGCCACTCTGGGTCCCTCCTCCAGGAAGCTTGCCTTGCCGTCTTCCCTTCCTCCTGTGCCTCCCAGCCCTGTCTAAATCTTATCCTTCTTTAGAGCTCATCTCCAGGATAGGATCTTCAGTGACTCTTTGCTGTGGAGCTTGTCCTTCCCTGCCCCTTCTGACAGCTAAGGGCGTTCTCCTCTCCCTGAATTCCCCCAGTGCCCTGAACTGATCTTACATCTGCCTCATTTACCTTTAATTGGGTACAGAGTCCCCTCAAACTCCTCGAGGGCGGATACTCCGCCTCATTATCTTTGTGTCTCAGAAACTTTGCTCTTGTATAGTCAAGAAATCCTTGTTTGAATTAGTTGTTGTTGTTGTTGTTGTTGTTTTTTGTACGTTCTGGAAAGTTTATTTTTTTAAGCAAAAAGAAAATATTGTATAGTCCTAATTTTGGTCTATAAATACTTACTTTGTCCTTAAGTTTCATATTGCACAGTTAATGCGTTTACTTATTATTTTAACTTCTTGAAATATGCCACTCTGTTTAAAATAGGGTATAAAATGGGAACCTTTGTACCTCTAATTGATATGTCAGGCAGGGGATTTACTGCTCTCAACAGGTGTGAGAGGTAGGACACCTGTCCCAGGTTTAGAGTTGGGCGATAACTGATCCTAGAACAGAGGTGAGTGAGTGGCGGATCCCAGGTTCACACCACATCTCTCTGCCTCCTAGTGATTCAGCTCATTGCCATGCACACCCAAAATGTATTAGGTTGCAGATTTAATTGTTTACAGTTGCAAGTCCTCTTCATGTGTACTGGATCTTTATAATTTTGGGTCCTCAGAATTCAAGCAAACTAACAAAACAAGGTAGAACCTTGTTAAGGATCCTTGTTTAATTAATCCAGATGTTCAGTAGGGTTATAAATACTCCGGACAGCAGGGCAATTAAAGTTTTGGTAAATTGTGCCCAAAGACACACTGTCTCTTGGTGAACAGAAAAAAACAGTAATGTTCTCAAGGCTGTGCTTAATCTATACGTTCTTGGTCAGATTTATTTTCCCCCTCTTTTCATTGAGTTTAACGTTTTCCTTCTGCTTCTTGCACTAATCGTTAATA
Organism: Ictidomys tridecemlineatus; assembly: GCF_052094955.1. NCBI lineage: Eukaryota > Metazoa > Chordata > Mammalia > Rodentia > Sciuridae > Ictidomys > Ictidomys tridecemlineatus. Next base: position 49,441,697 of record NC_135480.1, on the reverse strand, counting down.
ACTGTACTGTTGTCACAGCTCAAAACTTTCCTATTGACACTTCAATCATTTTTTAAAGATCTTGAATGTTCAACCTTTATAAAGCTAACCTTTTGCACTCTATTAAAATGTAAGAACCGCTTGGTTCTCAGTGAATGCCCCAGCTACTGGATCAGGAAAGCATTACCTCGTGCCAAGGGCATGATGCAGTACACTCATTCCTTTTTAACAAATAATAAGAAGTTTGACTTTTCATTTACACATCCTGCCAATTGCTAACAAGTTTCCATCTCGTTCAAACACCAGATTGATCCTAAGAAATTGAAAATATTGATTTAACCCTCTGTCTGATTTGTACTGCAGGCACCTGCTAGTGCAGTCTTAGCACATTACAATTGCTTGCCTGTAATTCCTCAGGGGACCACTAATAACTACCACATCTGTCTTTTCATCTTCCGAAATTATGCTAGCAGTTGTCCAAGTCAATTGTGATTCATTTGATACTGCTCTCCTTCAAGACATATTGCAACCAAATAGACTTGCTCACCAGTAATATATCTGATGACATAGTTAGTTCTCGTTAATTGACAGAATGATTCAGGCTTTTATGGATGGCATTAATTGGTCCCTTGTGTCCGTGCAATAATCGACCAGACAGAGGAGGCAGCATTAGCTTTCACCCAGTCAGGAGAGTTTTGAGATGAGGTAAATGTAGTAAGGATGACAAAATGTCTGTATTTTTAATCAAGACTTTATCAATGAAATGGGGAGAAAGAAAAGATGATTTGGGGGGAATTCAGATCATCTTAATTATGAACACTGCGTTCCAGCCTGTAGCCATGTGCTGAAATGCAGGTCTGCCTACTTCCTGGCCTTTCATGTGCTGAAATGTTTTGAACTAGGGTACAGCTGGGATCTAATGCGTGAAGAGCAGGACTGAGCTCTATACCCGAACTAAGGTTAGAAAAGGAGAGCTCTTTTCAACCTTTATCCTTAATAATCCAACACACTGGTCAGAGAAAACCTGAAAATGCACAATTTGTTCTGCCTCTTACTTGGAGAGAAAGCTAGAACATCTGGGTAAGTTGTGGAATCTTCCTGAAACTTAAGTTCATTCCTCTTATCACATCACATGGAAAACTTTGGCTCCCTTCTTCCTACATGATCACGTTTCTTGTACATAGAAGTTGTACAACCTGCCTCTGCTGTTTATTCCCCTTACCTGTGCAGTTGCATGGACTTCCTTGGTATTTCCAAGTGATAATGGTAATTTGTACTATTTTTGTACTTAGTATGCTTTTTCTCCCAATAGCCATTTTATGAATTTCCACCCATTCTTCAAGAACTCCTTAGGTTGCCTCCCGGGTTCTTCAAACCAATTCAGCTGCCCCCTCCTGTGCTTACACATTTGGTTGTCTATTTCCCCCAATAGACCTTCAGCTTGCCTTGGATAAGGGCTGTGTCTAAATACTTGACATAGGTGCATACGCAAGGACTTAATAAATGTTTTGAATTGAGTTGCAAGAGTTAACATTTTGAAGAAAGAGAATTTAAAGTCTGAATCCAAGAGACCTTGGATAAAATTAGATGTCATGTAATACCTTTCATAGCTGGTGTGAATAAGTGGCTGTCGACCAGCCCTAGGGGATAATTACAATTTGGTGTAAAACAAACCATTTGAGGTGTGGAAGATACATTACTCAGTTCACATTTAGAGAGGAGGGTGAGGTATGAATTGGGTAGAATAGATTTTTTTTCTCTTCTTTTTAAATGTGGTATTGGGGATTAAATCCAGGGGCACTCTACCATTAAGATATAATAGCCAGGGGCTGGGGTTGTGGCCCAGTGGTAGAGCACTCGCCTAGCATATGTGAGGTCCTGGGTTCGATCCTCAGCACCATATAAAAATAAAATAAAGATATTATGTCTAACTACAACTAAAAAGCAAAAATAAAAAAAAATATAATAGCCCGTCCTTTTATTATTATCTTGAGAAAGAGTTTTAATAAGTTGCAAAAGCTGCCCTTGAGATTGGAATTCTCTTGCCTCAGCCTCCTGAATCACTGGGATTGTAGGCATATACTACCATGTCTGCCAGAATACATTTTCTAGCATTTATTTACTTAGACTGTGCATCAATTTTTAGTCCTATGTCACGTGACGCAGCAGTGGCTGGAACAGATGTCCATGGATGCTTTGGACTTGTGAACATCTGATGCAACCTCTTTTTTAAGGGCAGTGCAGCCTGACAGACCTGGCTGAAATCCCAGCTCTGCTGTTGATGTGTGCTTTGAGTGAGCTCTTCCACTAGTCTTAGGTTCAGTTTCATCATCTGTAAAGTGGGAATGATAATAGTTCCTGTCTTAGATTTTTATGGAAGTGTATTGCCTAGTGGTATCTAGTAGGCACTTGGATAAGTAGTGCTTGTTACCAGTTAAAGATAAATCTTGACTTTTCCTTCTGAAAGGTCAGAAAGGTAAAAAGGAAATACAACCGTGCAGGTAAAGAAGATGGAGTGTTTTGGGTTTTACCCTGTCTCTAGTTGTGGGAGACTGCCATTGCCTCTGCATGTCACTTCCACAGGACTCAGAGCTGCTATTACAGCTTGAGGGAGTTGCAGAGAGAGGGTGGGAGCACAAGCCCCAACACTGGGGTAAGTACGTGTGATATCAAAGCTTGTTTTTGTTTTTCCAACTAGAAAGCAATGCAAATGCCATTGTGATGATAATTTGATTGACCCTGGCTTAGGATAGAGTCTGGTGATGCCAATAGTTTATTACCCAAAACAGGTCTAAAATTTATACGTACAGAGCATTTTCATGTTTGCAAGAGAATAAATTTGCTTGGCAGTGAGATTTTAAATGATGAAATTAAGCAAACAAACCCCCAGGTTTTAAGTTTATGAATGGCCTGGAACGTATTGCTTTTCTGTAACCTGCAGGTTGAGAAATAGAAGAAGATGACTTTGGTTTCAAGAGGCTGAGTCAGGGATTCTGTGTGTCTTCATGCTGCTGATTGGGGTTTTATTGTTGGGGGGAAGATGTTAGTCAAAAGGTACAAAGTGTCAAGAGGAGTAAGTTCTAGCGATCTGCTGTTCAGGGAGTGTAGTGACTGCAGTTAATAAAATGTTTTTCAAAATTGCTTTTGGAAGAGTAGGTTTTAAATGCACTCACCATAAAGAATTGGTAAGTATGTGAGGTGACAGTTTATTAGCCTGATTTAGACATTCTACAACATGCATGTATATCATAGAATCACACTGTATAAAATTATATACAAACATGTTTATATGTATTTATATAAACATATATCACAATGTATAAAATTATTTGTCAATTAAATGGCAAAAAATGTTTTAAAAAAAGAAAAAAAAAGATCTTCTTTTAAAATGTTACTCTTTCTGTAGTAGTGAAGAAAAAGGTCTCTTAGTTCAGTGTGACTTGACTTCAAATAGCATGCTTTCTCCTAGCCCCAAACCGGGATCTTGGTGTTTAGGGAATGGGAGTTTCACTTGGAGCAGAAAGGGCTTAGTCATTTTGAAACCTAGCAGACCTTTCATGCAGGGCATATGGGATCTGGGAAAAGAGGTACTAGAATTTGGGAAAGAAGTAAAACCAAGAGGAGAGGCAGAAGAAAACGGTTGCCTCTTAACTGGGTTAGGCAGAAAGTAGGCAAAGCCCCCTTCTTCCCTTCATGCTGGGGTACACAGGTGGTCATGTGAGCAGCCTTGCTCTTTTAGGTCGGGTAGGTTTTTGTGGATGGGTCTTGAATTTAGGAGGTCTTGAAAATTTTGTGGACTAGCTGGAAATCAAATTATGCACAATGTTTTTTTCAGGGGAATGGGTGCTACCTTGCCTTCCTCGATCCTCCTCCAGCCTTCCTCCCCAGCTGCCCACTTCCTGGTCTCTCTCCCTTCCTACCTCCTTCCTTTCCTTCTTTATTCTCTTCCTCCTTTCATCTTTTCTTCTCTCCCTCCCTAGCTTTATTGGGGCGTATTGATAAGTAGAAATGGTATCTATTTAAGATGTTTTGATATGTACACATTGTGAAATGCTCATGGCAATCAAGCTAGTTGGTGGATCCATCACCTTATAGTTACTCTTTTCTTGGGTGGCAGTAGTGGCAACAACACTGTAAGATCTACTGTGTTAGCCAATTTCAAGTATATTGCATGGTTTTGCAAAAACCAGATCTAGTATTGTACTTTAGGTTTCCAGAATTTATCCATCTTGACGCCACCTTTCAATTTCTGACTTCCAGTTGTGGCAAAGCAACCCATTCTGTGCTGGTACTCCGCCAGTGAGTTTCTCTACCCTAAAAGTGATTTTGATAAACATTCACTACACCATAGACATAGTGAGGTAGACAGTGGAGCATAATGATACATTTATCATGAGAAGGAAAAGTAGATTAGTTTTTCTTTGGCGAAGAATCACCTTCCAAAAGTGTTGTATTAGCGGGGTGTGGTGAGGTACACCTGTATTACCAATTATTCAGGAGGCTTAGACAGGAGGACCACAAATTTTAAGGCCAGCCTTAGCAAACTTAGCGAGACCCTGTCTCAAAATAAAAAAATGAAAAGTGCTGGGGATGAAGCTTAGGGGTACAGCACTTGCCTAGCATGCAAAAGTCCCTGGGTTTAATTCACCTCAATACAAACAAAAGAACAAAAGAAAGAAAAACCCACAACTAACTCCGCCTTGTGTGCTTTTTTTTTTTTTTTTTAATGTTTAGCAACTAAGTACAAGTTAATTAACGCAGCATCCCATAGTGACTCTTTTTCCTCAAGCCAGGCGCAGTTGCATATACCCTAGTGCATAAAGGCGAATGACTTAATTAACTTACTCTCCATCCATAATTATCTTAAAATTAACCACTTATAGTGTCCAGGAGCTTACACTACTAGCATATTTTAAAATCTGTTTAGGAGGAGCCGTGCCTGGTTACCATCTCGTCCCTCTCTCTTTCTGTTTTGCTGTCCTTCTGAGATGTGGCCGCTCCTATCAAGCTCTTGGTCTCTGTGTTTCAATTCCTTCGTTTCTACAAATGCTCAGGGCTTTCTGTTATCTTTTCACTGAGCCTTCAGGAGTAGACAGTGCACTTTTGGCTACTGCTTTCTGTGAGGTTTGTCTCTTTGGAAGCTACAGACATAGTGCTTTAGTCTGCTCCACAACCAAAGAGCACAGACTGGCTGGCTCAAGCCCAAGCAGTTATTTTCCCCGAAGGTTGTGGTGGCTAGGAGTCCAAGGTCAAGGTGTCAGCAGGTTTGGCTTCTCCTTGAGGCCCTCTCCCACTTGGCTTGTAGATAGTTGCCTTTTCAGTGTGTCCTTACATGGCCTTTCCTCTGTGCACATGCATTCCTGGTGACTCTAAGGACACCACCCCTATCAGATCATGGCCCTACCCGTACAGCCTCGTTTAGCCTTTGTTACCTCCTTCCAGGCCCCTTCTCCAAATACAGTCACATTGGGGATCAGGGCTTCACCACATGAATTCAAACTGTGATGCTTGTTAACAGTCATCGACATGGGTTGGGGTGGTTTCCCATGCATCTCTGCTTCCCCCATCATATCCACCAGAACACACTTATTGGGGACAAGGTCTGATATGGCAGTTGACATAGGAGGAGGAGTTGGCCAGCAAAGAAGGGAGGGGACAGGTATCCAGTGCTGTGTTTGAAAATCCAGAGGACATCAGAGAATGTAGTGGATAGTTGATGGTGGTTGGATTCGCAAGAGGTGCTGGATGTGAAAATCTGATGAAACGCAGTCACCTTTTTCCTGTAGGAGGCAGAGTTCTGGGTGGGAGAGGCTGCCCTCTGATGGAAGCACCTGGCTCCTCTCCCTTATGCAGCTGTGCTGCCTTGCTTGGGGTTTCTTGTCTCTGTTCCCATTCTCCTCTGCAGGTGGGTGTACAGGAGGTGAATGAGGAAGGGAGGTATGTGTGGCCATACAAAAAGTAGGAAGATAAAGAAGCGGGGAAAGCCCACCTTCACACAGAGATCACCATGGTTAGTGTTTCAATGTGTTTCTTCAGTGTGACTTTATTCTGTCAAGTCCAAGTCATCCTCTAGGTGTGTTTCAACTTGCTTTCTTGGTTTAAATCTTTCCTGTTAAATTAATGCCTGTTTAATGTTCTACTTAGAGGGAGTTTATGAAGTAGTTCTTTATCTTTCGTCCTTTAGTTTGCTTCCCACTCTTTTTTTCGGTGGTGTTGGGGATTGAACCCAGGCCCTTGCACATGCAAGCTCTCTAGCACTTAACCACCTAGCTAACCACTGAACTACCTCCCCAGCCCTTTTTTAATATATATTTTTGAATTAGAGTCTTGCTAAGTTGCCCAGACTGGCCTTGAACTTTTAAATCCTCCTGACTCAAGCAAGTTGAAGCACACATAGAGGATGACTTGGACTTGATAGGATAAAGTCATACCGACGCAACACATTAAAACACTAACCATGGTTATCTTTGTGCGAAGGTGGGCTTTTCCCCTTCAAGTAGCTGGGATCGCAGGCATTTGCCACCATCCCTGGCTTTTCCTTTTTTTTTTTTTAATATTTATTTTTTAGTTGTAGTTGGACACAATACCTTTATTTTATTTACTTATTATTATGTGGTGCTGAGGATCGAACCCAGGGCCTCACACCTCCAAGGCGAGCACTCTGCCACTGAGCCACAGCCCCCCTGGCTTTTCCTTTTATCCCACTTAGATAACTGTGTCAAACATCTGAACCTCCAGACCCCAGACTGGGTCCAGATGCCATTCCTAAATTACCCTTAGTAGCAAGTTTGTTTATTTATTTATTTTTAAGACTTTGATTTGTGTCTGTGTTTATTTTTTCCATTAAAATATCCTAGTAGTTTAGGGCTGTCAGTTGGTAGAGTGCTTGCCTTACATGCACAAGTCCCTGGGTTCAATCCCCAGCAACACACACACACACACACACACAAAAAAAAGATCCTAGCTTAATTTTTACATAAGAGTAAATCATACTGAGTGTTTTAATTCCAAAGGAAGATTTTTCCCCAACAACTTTTATTTTAAGGCTCTTCATGAATATAAGCAAATTGTTATCCAAAGAGTTAAATCAATATGTGGCCCCAAGAGCAGTGTATGGTGTTGGCATCTCAGAGCAGTGATTGTTATGGGCAGCACTGGGTATTTTATTGGTGTGCACTGCATTGATGGAGTACATGTGAAGATGAACCTTTTCTCCTTTTATCAAACCATTTGTTTCCTCTTTTTGTGAATGAGACTCCGATGTCATCTGGCCAGCCCTTTTACTCATCATGCAGTGATGCTTTGAGGAAAACAGGAGTCTTCAGGGACATGAGAGTTCTCTCTTCCTCATTTAACTGGCAGTGAGGAGTGCTGGAGACATGTGGGCCTGTTCCTGTTTGACAGAAGCAATAATTACATTAAGATCACATTTAAAACAATGTGATTGAAAAATTACAATGCTAATGAGTTGACACCTAATTTGGGAGTCAACTGATATTTACGGTGTAATCGTTGTGTGTCAGCTACTGTGTCATCTGTTGTCATAAAAGTGTCCTTTATTAATCCTGTCGATCATTCTGTAAGGGAGTTTTAAATCCTCTTCTCAGATAAGAAAACTGAGGTTTAGATAAATACAAACTGGAATTAGAATTAGATCTCCTGATCCCTAAACCAGGGCCCTTCCTTCTAAATCATCAAACCTAGCCCTTTTTTTTGGGGGGGGGTACTGGGGATTAAACTCAGGGTCACTTGACCACTGAGCCACATCCCCAGCCCTATTTTGTATTTTATTTAGAGACAGGGTCTCACTGAATTGCTTAGGGCTTCACTGTTGCTGAGGCTGGCTTTGAATTCACAATTCTCCTGCCTTAGCCTCCCAAGCCACTGGGATTTCAGGCATGCACCACCTCGGCCGACCAAACCTGCCCTTTGTGTAAGGTGCTCTGTGGACTTTGTACAAGAATCCGATGGTCACTGTGGATTGGGCCCTAGAATGTTGTGTGTAGTCTTTTGCACCTCCCGAAGGATGGGTGTAAGGAGGCCCACACTATCTTGCAGTGAAAATGACCTGGGGTGAGGATGCACTGAACACAGTTCACTCCTTCTCTCTGCAGGAAGGAAGCTGAAGGGAGATCTGGTGGAGGTTTAATACCGTAAAGGCTAAAGATAGATCTATCCAGTGCTTTCCTAAAGGCCTCAATATAGATACCACTAGAAATTATATAGAGCTATTTTTAGGACATTCAAATAATTATGTAATGTTTGTTACTTTGTACTATCTTTTTTTAATTTTTTAGGGCTGGGATTGTGGCTCAGAAGTAGTGCGCACACCTAGTACCTGTGAGGTGCTGGGTTCGATCCTTGGCACCACATAAAAATAAATAAAATAAAGTAGCTTTATTTTAGAAGAATTATGTTCTAAAATTTTTTTTAAACTAAAAAGTATTTTATATTATATACATTAAATATATAATATATGTTGTAGTTGGACAATACCTTAATTTTATTTATTTATTTTTATGTGGTGCCTAGGGGAGCCAAGGATCAAACCCCAGTCCTTGCATGTGCTAGGCAAGCGCTCTATTTGAGCCACAACCCCAGTCCACTCTGTAATATTTTGACAGCTAAAATTTAAATGGTCCACACTTATAATTTATGGATGAAGTAATGACCCACAGGGAGTTCAGAGAAGCAGCAAGCTTGGAGAGAGCTTGCCTCAGTTTCTAGGTGGAATCATAGGTGGAAGACCAGATGACCTCTCCACCACCCCAGCAGGACATTGAGGTACCTTCTTAGAGAGGCTTGGCTCCAGGGTGCTCAGGAGGTATTTGCTGTCACATCACAGATAAATGATCCTTCAGGGGTAAAGCAGGGGCTTAACATGACAATGTCTGCCACTTTTAATGTTGCACTGGGGCTCTGCACAAAATCAGTCTTTCACCTCTGTTGTATCATCAGGTTGGTTATGTGAAAAGGTATTTCATCCTCTTTTTAGGAGAATTTTTGAATATGAGATTCTGAAAATGTTGTCACTACATGACTTACAACATGCCCCTATGAGACCTGATGGCCGAAGTTCTGGGTTCTGGGTGAATGTGGTACTTCCTTTTGTGAAACATTCAGGAGGAATGTGTGAGAAGCAGAATTGCATTGCTTGGGGCATTTTGGGAACACTGTGTTGTCCTTGGGTGACACTAAATGTGGAGGATGCTACATGGCTTCCTGCAGTGTCCCTGGCCTCTGATGCTTTCAGGGAAAACCAAATTTTACTTTTCAGTTAGTACTTGTGTTTGGAGAAGGCTCAGGAACATAATTCTAAAAATTTTAAATAATCCGGAGTAGCTAGCTCTCTCTGGTTAAGAATTTGGGATTTGAATCCTGTCGAGAGCAAAGTTAAGAACATGTTTTTATCTGTTTATTAAATGCTCTTTAAAGATTAATTTTACCAGTTTAAGTAAGAAGTCCCCACAAAGCAAAGGTTCATTATAGTCCGGATGTAAAATCAGCAGTCAGTCAGATTTTGGTTCTACCCTGCTGTGAATGACCCAGCCTTGTGACCTTGGGCATGTCTTTTGAGTTCTCTTTGCGTTCATTTTCTGCAAAACTGAAATTGTTAGATGCAGTTATTCCTAACGAGCCAAATATTCCTGACTCTAATATCAAAGTCTCTAGAGAGTTCCTTTTAGTCCAGGAAGTACAGTTGCAGATATTTTTGCTGTTTGCTTGTTTGTTTTAGAGTGATTATATTCTGTAATTAGGAGACTTGGATAGATGAGAAACCACACACATGGAATTACAGGGTTTCTCAACAGAAAATCTGTGTGGCTCACACTGGGGAAATGGGCTTATAAATTTCTTTGACAGAAAACATGTCACCACACAAGCAACTCATAAAAGAACTCTGAGTATTGCTTTTCATAGACTTGGGAAAAATCTCAACATTTTTTTTCCAAAATAATAATTTCATTCCAACTTAGTTAATTTTTTTTTTTTAAATTTGAAGAGCACAGTCTTCAGAAAGAAGTACTATATGCACGTAGTTCTGGTCCATTCAGTCAGTCAAACAATTATTGATCATGTCCTGTGGGCTAGGCAGTGTCCCAGGGGATTGGGGATAAAGAAATGAGAAGTAAACTCCTTTATCATGTAGTACCTTAAAGACCAGGAGAGAGGGTGACTAGAGGGTGAGGTTCTAACAGCCAGAGGACAGAGTGTCTTCAGAGAATCACTAACTACATGTCAGGGGAGGATTGCCTTCAGCTGGTACTGATTTTGCAGCCGTTAGAGTTGGCCCTCGGGTGTAGGTACTGCAGGAAAGGAGGGAGCCGTTAAAAATAAGATGACAAGACTTATTTTGAGAAAGATCACTCTGTAGACTTACAGAGAGGTGAGAGTGGGAGGAGATGGAAGATAAATAAGGAAAGCAGTTCTGAGGATACTCCAAAGGATCAGAGAGGAAGTGGTGAGACCAAGAAGCCAGGCTGATCTTAGGATTTGTAACTTGTGGCATCTGGTGGCTCACCCCAAGTCACTGACAAGGGAATGGTTCTGGGATACTCAAAGTGACATTATTTGCTGACTATATCTCCTTTGGTGAAACTTTCAGAGCAATGGCTAGCATTAAGAAGTGGTAGCCAGCAGCATGCTGATAAATATTTTGCAACCATGTGTGTGCATGTACACACACACATCTGTATACAGACACACAGTATAGACTGATGAAAATTTCACTAACATAAAGCATTTGTGGTATACAACTTACAAATGACAAAATAGGCAATAATTTATACTATAAATTCTACGTAGGGTATTGATAGTCACAGAATATTTTCAACCCTCAAATTTTTGTACCCGTAGCTCAATAGTGATGGTACTTGACCAATGAGTGTGATCACTTGTTATCCCAGTGTTGACATAACATGTGGGCCCCATTACCTCCCCTCATTTACTCTACCAGAGGCCTTTGCTGTGCTGACACTCTGCCTGACTGTACACCTCTCAGCCAATGTTCTTGGAATTTGTTTCCATTCATTCCTCCACACTCCTAGACAGTGACCACGGTCCAAGAGTGTGGGATTATTTGAGCCACACAAATCCCAAAAGTGCTCTTGATCCTTGGAACCTCACTCGAGAACCCTTATCTCAGAAGAGAATTCACCTTAGGTCAAACTGATGAGTAGTGGATGTGAGCTGTCAATCAAGAAGGCTCAGAGGAGAAATGATTGGGTTGTGAGAGTCTTAACCCAAACAGGGATTAACCCCTGGTAGTGATTAACTACGTGGTAGGGTGTGGCTGGAGGAGGTGGGAATTGGGGGCATGGATTTGGGATATATATTTGTATCTGGTGAATGGCATCTCTCTCTGCTTTCTGATTGTCGTGTGAGCTGTTTCCCTCTGCCACACTCTTCTGCCATGATGTTCAGCCTTACCTTGGGCCCTGAGGAATGGAGCCTACTGTCTGTGGATGGAGATCTTTGAAACTGTGAGCCCCCAAATAAACTTTTCCTCCTCTACAGTTGTTCTGGTTGGGTTCTTTCAGTCACAGCAGCAATAAAGCTGACTAAAGCAAATGGCACCTTTAACCACAACTCCTTTTGCACTTGAGCATGTTCCTTAACCGCGTTTAGGAATGGTCAGTTAATGTGTCTTATAACCTAGCCTCAGCTCTTGTCCTGCAGGACTCTTCTCCAGCGCTCCCCTTTAAACTCTGTCCACCCTGGGCTTCCATGATACTATCCAAGCAGGTACATTTCTCTTTTCCATTTCCCACTCTCCACTGCTGATGCCTTTCCCTCTTTTCAAGCCTCTTTCCTCCTCAGCTCTCTTTGCCTGGGTGTGGTTTGTTCCTCCCAAGGGTTCCTCTGTCAGCAGTAGGCTCTTGACACCTAGACCCAGGTCTCCTGCTCTTCCGGACCCTCTGGGCATTTTTGAGCATTCCTTTTCCAAAGTTCATCTCATGGTACTTTCTGTGGTTTGCTGGATGCAACCTAAACTCTAGGCATGATGTCCCACTATAGGAAACTTTTCTGAGCTCATTTTCCGTTCCTCCAGGTCATACATTTTGCTTAGATTGTCCTAGGAGTGCACGAATACTAGAATAATCTAATTTGCTTCATAATTCATTTGCTTCAAGCTAAATAAATACTCCTACCTGCTCTCAATTAATCAAATTGTAGAGAAAGGTCAATCAGCATATACTGGGATGATTGTTTCTACCGAATAATCTTTCTCACTTAACTTTTATGTATTTTTATCTTTCATAAAGTAAATGACCATCTGTTGGCCCCTGATGCCCAGGTTGTAAGGGCTTCACCGGGTGCTCTTCATGAATTTGAACTGGCTGTCTCTGTTGTGAGATACCCAGTTTTCTGCAGGTCTTCTTTCAAGGATGAAGGGACCTCATTCATATCACATACCTCCCATTTTTCTCTGAGGTAGAAAAATGAGAGAGAGACTTCATATTAAAGAAATTGATATGTAAGTGGCAACTCCCTGCATGTGACCTCATATGAGTGGAATGGAATTAGATATGCAGTGGCTTTAAGAGTTCTAGTAGATATTTGATTGCTCGCCCTTGGTCGTAACGACATGGCTTTTACAGCGAGAGTTTTACTGGAAATTTACCCTCTCTGTCTTTCATCTGGTTTGTCCCTGAGCCAGACCTGTCTGAAAATTGAAATGGAATACTTTCTCTCTTCTCAAGTTATCAGCTAGAGCTGTCAGGAATTTGTTGCTGTCTGCTAAAGCCCTTTAGCCTGAAAACATGCTAAAGGCAGAGCATGTGTGGGTGTTATATGGGAGACTCCATTATTATGTGGATGCAGAGAGGTAGTTCAAGACGATTGGGGAATAGGCCATCTTCCATTGGTTTGCCTCCTTAAAACTCAGCTTCAGCCTTCAGAAGGAAATGGGTGGTGGAGAATTGAAGGATACCAGAGCTTTCTAGTTTTATTTGTATATGTTTGGAAGGAAAAGAAAGTAGCTAGAGCTCACTGCAGTGTGATAGCTTCATGTCGGTATTAGACCTTTGGAGAAAGTGAGGGTCAAAGTTATCCACTTTCCCTGAAGTCAGTGACTGTTGTTGGCAGAGTTCTTATCACTGTTCATATGGGGCAGTCTGGAAAGACCTTGTAAAATGTATCCTGACCTCACAAAGTAGAGATGTCAAGGTGATATGTATGTTAAAGAAATGTAGTCAAATTTCCTTAGGTGCCAATTGTGGTAATCGAGCGGATCTTAATCCCCAAATCACTCCTACAGAGCACAGAAAAAACGGACTACTACTAATCATGGGAGCCTATTATAATGATGCATAACTTGTCATAACACATTATAATATTACAGCAAATATATTTAACACACCAAACATTCTCAGGGGACTCTTAACTCTCTTTAAAATTGGTCTCCAGGCCTCTGCCGCAAGGTCAGCTACAGTTCTGTGATACAGCCAGGTCGATTTGGACTAAACCAAGGCTATGAGAATCCCTTTTAAAATCCCTGCACTGTTTCTCTGGGCTCTAAAAGTATGTTTGGTTTTGTCAGCACCTGCAAACAGGAAGTTGAGATTTGAGGAGAGACCTTTGGCAGTTGTACACTGAGACTGCTGGAGAGGGAGTCTCTGTTGCCATGGAAACCACACTGCTGCCTCCTGTATTAATGGCGGCTCAGTGAACTTCCCGAGGTACTCTTACCCAGTCCTGTGAATCATTCAGAGAAATGCAGGCTGACTTTTCAGATATTTCTCTGTCCTTTCTCAAGCATTCCCTCCTGGGTCTTCATGAGCTCAAGAAATTGCTTGTATGTAGTTTCAGACCCACTGATTTTCATCTGGCAAGCATATCTGAAGGCTGTCTCCTTCCTTTCATGCTTAAATCACATTGAAGCCTGCCTGCCTTGTTCCATAAGTGTGTTTTTTTGATCATGCTGGCTTTTAGAGTTCATGGGTTGAAAATGAAGGAAGAAGGGATGGAAAAACAAACCAAACGGATATACTGAAAACCTTCTGATACTCGCTTTAAGGAAGTTTTGTTTCTAAAGCTTTTCCTAACTTTTACAGTTTTAAACTTAAAAAAAAAATCCAAAATGAATAGTTTTCCCTTATTATTCCTATGAGACACTTTAAAAAAATAAAAATGCTATTATATATATGTTTTAAATACTTTTTTAGTTGTAGGTGGACACAATTCCTTTATTTTATTATTTATATGTGGTGCTGAGAATCGAACCCTGGACTTCACACGTGTTAGGCAGGCACTCTACTGCTGACCCACAATCCCAGCCCCTGTGAGACACTTTAATATAATCTGTCAAAGGTTTTTAAAGTAGTCTAATTTCACTAAACTTATTCTCCTTCTGCCAGGCAAATCAACAGCATTGGAACTTGCTTCCAGAGAGAGAGGGGGGAAAAGAGTGTGTGTATGTAGTTTATTTTATGCATATATACTTAAAAAATACATGTAGATATATATCTATACCCCCAGCTCATTATTTATCTGAGAGGATGCAAATGGTGGTTTTTAAGTCCTTTAAGTCATTCATCATGCCTGGCAGCTTCTATTGTCTCATTTTTGGGTTTGAGCCAAGCCAGACTCTTTCTATTGGTCTTGGGAGGGAGATACATAGATCTGGCTCTGCCAAACCTGTGTTCTTCGGGAGCTCGAGCCCTGCTTTGAACGAAGGGAATGTGGGCAGATTCGTGAATCCCCTCAGATTGGGAAAGATCGGGGTCCTCATTAAAGTAGGAAGTTGCACTCTATTCAAAGAAGAAGCCAAGGGACTTGTTCCCTCAGTTCTTCCAGTGTCTGAGAATTACTGTTAGCATTTAAATGCATTTTTGTGGATGTAATAAAATACCGTTTATAGTTAGCTACAAAGTAAGTAATTACAATGCAGCAAATGAAATTCAATATAGCTTTGTCGTGGTTTTTTGAATTTTAATTAAACTCGACTTAGAGTAAATTATAAATGCCACTGCTTTTGTTGTGACAAGTGACATTGACAAAATATTAATCTAATGGGTTGTTATTCACAGAAGCTAAATGTCTTCTCTAGTTTGCAGGCTCTGCATGTTTGTTTTGTTTTGTTTTAGTTTTCAGTTTATGCTTTAAAAAAATCCACAGAAAAGAATAAAGTTTTAAAACCACATGAAATAAGTACTTCATGTATGGAGTATTCCATCATTGATATTCTGCCAGCCATAATTGCATGCATCTCATTTATGGCACTGAAAACTTTTTTTTTTTTTTAAACCAGATGTCTCTGTGGTCACTTTTTTAGTATCATTAAATCTGTAACTGGGATAAATAACTAACTATTGACTACAAAGCCTAATATTAAAGGAATAATCAGTCCATGTTCCTATTAGATCACTTCCTTTTTATTTTACTTTATAAATTACCCTGTGGTTTAAAAATGACATTTTATTGGTTGTGAAAAATTCCTTTTATGGCTAAATTACTCAAGTTATTTTCTTTGGGGATTCTTTTAACTTCAATTTATATAATTACCTATAAAGAATATACATTAAACATTCAAAAACTAACTTTTCTTCCTGTCGATTTCTTGTTTTCCCTCTTGATGATTTAAAAGTTTTTCACTGTTTTAACATTTTGATGTTTAAAAAGAATGTGAATAAGTTAATTACAGATCTTTTACATTAGTACTGTAACAGCATTGAATAAAATGAATTTTAGTCCAAGGGTATAAAATCTTTACATTTGCTTATTTCTTTTTATCCTTCAAAGCTGACCAAAATCCAAAAGGCTAAGCATAAAATCAATTTTAGCTTTTGGTTTTTTTCCTTCATTGTGTTAGAAATTCCTATTTGAGTAGAGCTAGTTACTCCCTTTTCTGTGTTTTTTTTGGGGGGCGGGGGATGTTGGAAAATCACATTATTCAGCTTCCATGTACAATTATTGTATTTTTAATCCAGAGATTAAATTGTTGCCTCTTCCATCACCACCATCAGATCGTGGGGGGTCAAGGCTGGGGAAGGTGCGAGATAGTTGGCTGTAGACGTCCAAATATGACAACAGAGAAATCTCTAAAACAATATGGCAGTGGAGCATTTGCTGACTTCTGAGTACCAGATCAACCCCAATATTTTTTCAGGGATGCTAAACCTCTTGTAACTGCTAAATTGGATTTGTCGCTGAATGAAGTATCAGCTGCTGTTGGACAAGGCCATAAAAGCCAGCCGGCTGGCCCTTTGTGGGCAGGGCTTACCCAACGATTGATATGTTTTAGCACTTTTGGGATTATTGTGATTAAGAGGAAACCGTTCTGAATGAGAGAGAAAAGAGGGTAAGGACACAACCCACAGCTGGTGAGAGCATGTGTTTGCTCCAAGGAAGTCACCATTATGGCTCTCTCCCGGTTCCTGCCCTGATTGACGGGTGTGAAATCTTTATAGGAGGAAGCAGTGTCCCTACTTCCTTTACCCGTGACTCTGTACAGCGGGGCAAGAGGCATTCAGAATGTTGTGGACTTGCGAATTCTGAATGCTTTATAAAACACACCCCTGCGCATGCGCAAGCACACCCACAGTGGCTCAATGCGGTAATCTAAGCACGCGAGTTAATTGAGTTAACGTGTTAGGGATTTCAGTTGTAACAACAGAGTGTCCTCTTTCATTTCCCAGACCTGAGGCTCTGTGACATGTATTAGAAATGCACCTCCATGTAGTTTGTGCAGAGTGGGTTTGTGCAGGCTGAATTGTAAACTGCACAGGCAGTGGGTTTGTAAACTTGAGCACCTGGCTGAGGGAGGGTTTAGTAAGTATAGGAACCATCCAGTCTTTTTAGAACAGGTTTGTTTTGAAGAACCACCTGGCCCTGTGAGCAGTGGGCTTTTACACCAACCAAGAGGCAGCTTATTGAGTGGATTGGAGTTTGAAGTTTGCCCAGTACTCGCAAATGCACATGGAATTGGTCCCCTCTCTGGCTCTCTGGGGAGGGGTGGGGAGTGGAGGACCCCCGTTCCTGTTCAGTTTGCTTAGCATACCACACAGGAAAGAAGCCGGCTTGCCAGGTCCCGCAGAGTGTCTTTCCAAGCCTGTGAAAAGCCCGAATCATCCAGCATCCGAGCATGCTTGCAGCTGGCCCTCTGCTAGCTTTGATCTGCGAGTCAGGCCGCGCCATGAATGCCCTTATTGTCATGTTATGTGTACACAGTGTGCGAATTATTGAAAATAGGGAGGCCTGAGCCTCATCTGGTAGAGATTACAGTGCAGGCATGCTGGGCGAAGGTCTGTAATTGAAAATCCCCAGATGCTGTTTATTTGGCCTTTATCACATGACCTGCTGCAGGAAGATTGTCTGAACAAAATGTTGCCTGCACTGGAGAGTGGAGCCTGCCCTCCCCCAGCCCCCAGAGCCTCCCCAGGCTGAGTCTGTACACAGCTTAAACACCTGCCCAAAGGATTTTTAAAGGCTTAAAATAGATTCACTCATAGCATTTAAATAGAGGGCATCTTGCTTGTTGGTTTAAACTGCTTAAGCGGTTGTTGACTTGTGGAACCTTCTATCCACACAAGGGTTTGCTGGATAATTTCACTCCGAGATATCTTTACAAAGCAACCTTCAGGGCTAGAGCCACATATGGGTAAGTAGTTTGGGCTCTGCCTTTTAAAAAAAACAATCAAATGTGTGTCCTGAAAGAGCTTGCAGATGAAACCACACTGACCATCTATATTCCTTCTGCCTTCAGAACATATTGTATCTATCAGGAATATGGTCCTGGGATGACCCATTTGTTTGCTGTTTGTTCAGTTCAATCTTACCTATCCTACCCATGAACAAGTAGAGATTTTCTTTAAAAAAAAATCTTTTTTCCTCAATTAAATACTGAATGTTAGTCTTTATGTTGGTGGTAGATTGAGGCAGGATGCTAAATCAGAAATTAATGAAGATCACGAGAATTAAAAAGGGGGAAGCCAGGCCTGGTGATATAGGCCAGCTAAATCAGGAGTCTGAGGTCGGAGGATCACCAAAGCCCACAAGTTCAATACCCGCCTGAGCAACAAGTTGTGACCCTGTCCCCAAACAAACAACAGAAACAGGGAAGACTGAGTGAATCTTGAAGAAGGAAAGGCTGTAAGTTTTCTGGGTCCACTCCACTGGAGAAGAAAGCAGCTGCTGAGCCTGGGTTGTTTGCTCTGTCCCTGCTGATTGCGAGCTCCTCGTGTTCTGGGGGCTCAGGGTGGGAAGTCCGGGCTTCTGCTGGCATTCCACAAGCCTTCACCCAGACCAGGGGTTCCTGGAAGACAGATGCCCAGCCTTATGCCTCATTGTACCCTGTGCCTGGTCACCTGGGCTCTTTCTCTTCTCCCTCTTCATCTTCCTGCCTTTTACCACCTCCTTCATGCCATGATAATCACCTATTAATATGGTCTTTTTTCTTCCAGGAAGAGGATAAAATGAACACTTGCAACTATCAATAAATAGCATGTTCTAAATTCAGTGCCAGAGGTTGGGAGGACAGAGAACTAGGGACGTAGAATGCAACTCTTGCCTCCACCAAGCTCATAATTTGTCAAAGAAAATAGGCAAAACCACTTGTGGGCAGAGTTCAGCAGGGCAGGCACTGTACTAGGAACATGTGGGAAGAACCTGGAGCCAGAAGGTGCCGCCTCTGCAGGCGGTGGGGGTGGTGGCCTAGACACAGGGTCTTGGGAACTCAGAGATGAGTGTTGAACAGGCTTGGGCAGGGGCCGCTGCAAAGGCATTTCATGCAAAGGGAACAGCACCCCCCATGATGAGGAATAAGAATGTTTTAAGGACAGTAAGAAGTAGGGGGAGAGAAAAGGCAAAAAGTGCTCTGTTCATGCAACAGTTTTGTGGGGGAGATTTTGATCCCAGGTGCTTAGAAATCTAAAGGAGAATAAAAATGACCAGTTTCTTCTGAATCTAGAACTCAGTCAACAAAGGCAAACATTGGCTTTGTTGGCCATCATGTGAGAGGCAAGGCCTGTCACGGGCCAATGCTTTCTCCTTGGTGCCCAACCGCAGGTTTGCCTTTGGCTGCTCCTGGGTGTGAAACCACTTGGGAGTGGCCAGGGCACTTGGGTCAAATGACTCAAAGCATGACAGCCAGAGGAGGCGGGGCTCTGGACTTCGCTTGT
Organism: Ictidomys tridecemlineatus; assembly: GCF_052094955.1. NCBI lineage: Eukaryota > Metazoa > Chordata > Mammalia > Rodentia > Sciuridae > Ictidomys > Ictidomys tridecemlineatus. The sequence continues at coordinate 49,422,597 of NC_135480.1, read as the reverse complement.
CAGACTCTTCTTCAGTATATTTCCTCCTGCCTTCCTAACACTCCTTCACTACTCTGATTTGGCATCTTACCTCAGTTTCGCTTCTAGACCTTGAGCTTCTTGAGGGCAGACAGGGTGTCTTATTCTGGGGTGCATCTCCTACATAGCTGGGCACCATCCCTTCTATGTGACAAAAGTTCTGTAACCAGGAGGGGAGCATCTTGGAGCCAGATTGTGAAGACTTTGGATGCATGAAGAGCAATTGGGACTTTATCCTGTGTTATAGTTGTTGAATAGAGAACTTTTTAAATGGCGCACATAACGTTCAGTCCATTTCATGGTTGAACTCTGCCTCCTCCTAGGATTTTGTTCTCTTTGAGCACTTAGTTATGCTCTTATGAGAAGGTCAGTTACTGCAGAGGCTATTTTCAGAGTACTGGGTCTAAGGTTAAGAAATAATGAGGGCTGGGGATATAGCTCAGTTGGTAGGGTACTTATCTCAAATGCACAAGTCCCTGAGTTCGATCCCAGCACACACCACACACATGCGCGCGCGCGCGCGCGCACACACACACACACACACACACACACACACAGAAATAATAAGCATGGAAGACAAAGCTGGGTTCAGATCCTAGTTCTGGTGCTTGCTAATTTGGGAACCTAACTTCTTTGAACCTGTGTTTCAGCATTTGTAAAATGGGAATTAGTTCAGATTGAAGGTTATATGTGTGAGTATGGAAGCATAGTGCTTCACATGGTGCTGGTACATAGTAGGTATTCAGCCATTTATGGTCTGGCTTTCAGCCACTTCATACCTTTTTCTGCCTCCACACAATAGGATTTCATTTAGCTTAACCCCCAACTTTCAGTTTCTTTGAGTGCCTAAGAATTGCTGAGTATCTTAGACATTTTTCCTTAGCATGTTTTCTAAACACTAGATAATTCCAGGTGAGTGTCATTTTATTGAACTCTAAAAGACTCACCTGTGTGTATTGTTTAGCAGTTACAGGAGTTAAGTGTTAATTCTCCTGGGAAGAGTTATGTTTTTATGCGGAGAACAAAGTTCTGCAAGTCCAATGGTACTGAATGCAGTGCCTCCAGCCTACCCAGAGAGATAATTTTACACTCTGTCACAAATTTTAAGAAATATGGCCACAGTAAGTTCTGGTAAAAAAACCAATTCCTGCTATTTTATTCAGTGAATAATCCATTTCAAATTAAAAGATTACTGTACTAAGAAAGTAGCTTACATACTGACCTCGTGACGTTAATATGCCACAATAAAGTGCATCTTTTACTTGGAGACAATTTTGATGGTCATGCAATTTTGAAAATTGAGGGTGATGCAAAGATTTTGAAAATATTTTCAGTGTAACATGGAGAAGATGTTCAATTTCAACTTCTTTGAAAACAAGGAGCATTGTAGATTTATACTAGATGCCAAGTGGTATGTGTCCTAAACTTATTTTTTATTTGTAGATGGACACAATAACTTTATTTTATTTATTTATTTGTTTGTTTTTATGTGGTGCTGAGGATCGAACCCAGTGCCTCACATGTGCTAGGTAGACACTCTACCATTGCTACAAACCCAGCCCCAGAAAGCCTTTTTGGTCCTTCTTTAGGAACTTATGTATCAGTTCAAACAAGGAAAACATGCAAGCCCAGTGCAGTGACATCGCATAATAGTGATAGAATCCTTTTACAGCATCTTGAGGTTACCAGAACCTTCACGTTTGTTGTTGCTAATGTATACAGCAGCCTTTCAGAGTGAATGCTGTTATTCCCATTATATAGATAGAAAATGAGGTTCAGAGGAGTTTAGCTGCCTAACTCACTCAACTAATAAGTCACCTTTCCCCAGAAGGATCCAGGGTGACATGCATATGAGTAAAAAAAAAATACAGAAGTCTGACTTGGGGTCTTGGCTTCTGTCCCCAGCACCACGAAAACAAAACAAATCCCCCCAAACCCCCCCCCCCAATCTGCAGTATTGTTACCATTAAAGATTCTCCATTAAAGAGCAGTTGTTAGCACTTCTGATGTGTGGATTTCACACTTCTCTAAAGCCAAATCACAAATAAACAGAGTGTTCTTGGAGTTTTTCATTAACAAGACTTTCCTGGGTTAATGTTGAGTAATGTTGAGATTAGGTTTTTTTTTTCTTTTTTTTTAGACCAGGTCCCTAGTACTGTGGCAGGGGTGGGGGTGAGGCAGGAAGAAGGAAAGGGCACCTATAGGTCATGCTTGTGCCATTTTTCACACTTGTGCTGAGAGACCAGAATGAAGGTGTGGAAAATCCTGCCACCTCTCTCTGAAATCCTATTAATGAGAAGGACTTACGGACTTCAGGTGATGTTGGCGATGCTGGCCAGTTTTCATAATCTTATTTTAGATCCTGTCTTTTGATGTTCTTCATACAGAAGGGGCATGCTCATTCATTTGTTGATTATAAACATTTATCAAGGACTGGGGATGTAGCTCCATGGTAGAGCACTTGCCTAATGTGTGTGTGAGGCCCTGGGTTCCATCTTCAGCACCACCACAACAAAAACAACAACAGAAAACATTTGTTGAGCATCTGCTTAGTAGGTGCCAGATCTGGAGCCAGAGAGAACCAGATGGATGCTTTTCCTAGAGCAGTCCCTGTTCTAAGAGGGGATGAACAGTCCTAGGGATAAATAACTGCAGCCAGCCCACCAGGGGTGTGTGCTCAGGACTTGAGGGTACAGGGAAGGAACTGAGAAATTCAATTTGGGTGGCTCCCAGACTTCCCTGGGTATGTGTGGGGGTGATTCCAGCTGGGGCTTACAGGGATGAATAGGAATGCAGGTGAAGAAGAAGGGAATGATCGACAGAGGGGAAATAGCTGCAGAAGGCAGAGGTGTGGGAAAACACGATGATTTTGCAAACTCCTATGAAGCTCCTAGGCTGGAGTTGAGGAGTCCTATACAGCAGTGCACTGAGGTGTTTTTCTTATAGTGGATGAGCTCCTCCTGATGTTAGAAGGCCAAATTAGTCACAAGTGGACCCGAAAGAGATGAAGAATAAGAAATGTCGGGAAGAAACACTGCCCTGAGAGCCTGTGGATTGGGGTCCATTTAGGTCACATTTGGGGACAGCAAGTTCAGATTCCATTCAATGCCATACACACCTTGAGGTGTGGGATTCCAAGATGCTGGAGGCACTGAGCTGACTCGTGGATGCTCACAGCCTATTGCACAAGGCACTCTGGTGAGAGCCAGCTTGTAGGCAGGGTCCCGGCACAGGAGGAAGTGGAGAACTTTGCTGACTCTCATGCTCCTTCCCTAGCCTGAGCCAAGCCCTCATCCCTTTCTTTACCTACGGTATCTTTTGTTTCATTTTGCTTTATAAAATCATGGTCTCTCCCAGCCACTGGCCCATGAGGTGAGCTCCAATCACCCAGCTCCCAGACTCATACCTCCCCACTTACACTAATGTCAGGTGCATATTCCAGGCACGTTTCAGGCAGCGTTTCATGGAGGACATAACATCTGCACTGGACCTGGAAGGATGTTGATTGATTATCTTAAGGGGCACTTTTGCTGTTGAGTAAGACTGTAGGAGGGCAGCATGGGTTCAGGGAACAGGAAGCTATGTGTGTGATGTGGATAGCTGGTCTGCAGTAGGGGCCAGATGGTGAGATAACATTGGATACCACACTGAAGTAGTTTATGCCTTTAGACTATAGGAAATGGGGAGTCACTAACCTGGAGCTGTTTCAGGAAACTCTTGTTAGGTACAAAGAAGAATGGCTAAGGGCATAGTGAAAATATTACAACAAGTCAAACTATTCACCTGTTAAAAGGTGACTGTATGACATATATTTATTGCTTTGTAGCAAATGAGCCATTAGAAAACTTCGTATTTAATTTTGTTCTAGACATAGTTGCAACACAGAGAACTTCTGTCCAATGTTAGAGGTGTTGTATTCAGTATATAACCTTAGACTTTTTACTTGCTTGTCCCTTTTCAACCCTTGTAACCCAATGCTAATGTGTAGTGGGTAGGCTGGCCTGCTAAGATGGAGAACATAGTGTTTTATGGAACTGTCACTTGATAATGTTATCAGGGCCATTGACGGATACAGATTCCCTAGAAGGTGGAGCTTAAGTTATTGCCAGGCATTTTACAGGGATTCCAGACAGAAATTCAGACTGAACGAGGTTAATACAGCATTCTTCTGTATTTTTTTTTTCTTCCAGAGCTGTTCTTTATGTGCCCCTGGGCGACTGTGGAGCAGTTATCTCAGAGTTGTCACTGCTCACCTCCTGAAACCCATCCGTCCTTTCTGTAAACCTTTAGTTCTGGAACATGCAGTGCTCACCCCTGACAACCCAGAACAGGCTGCCTGCCCCTTTCTGGTGATTTTCCACTTTGGCCTGAGTTTCAGTCAATGATTTATATTGGGATTAACTGAGGCACTGGCCCCACAGCTTCCTCACGGGCGATACTCAGGACAGATTCTGTGCTCTTTTTCATGTACTTTTCCTTGCCCTCTAGCCTCACGGCCTCTCCTGCTGATTTCCACCCCTCCTTTGAGTTCTTTGGTTTAGTTAGAACCTACTGAGGATCCACTGTGTTCTCACCACCATGGCACTTTGATGAGCTGAACTCCAGCTCCACCCGAGCCCTGGGGGAGCTTCCTGTCTGGCAGCTGGGGGGTTGGGTGTTTAAACAGACCCTGGTAGCTGGGTGCTGTGAACGAGCCCTGGGCGGCTGTGAGAGCACACAGTGGGAGCACACAGTGGGAGCATCCCGCCTGTTCTTCCAGGTGAGCTCTCAAATGGCCCTTGGTGGTGGCAACTTTCTACTCCCCTAATTCTAGCATGTCACTTGCCCCCAGCCATGTACATACAATTGGTGTCTGACTGGCAGGTGGCTGGCCAGCCCTGGCAGACCTCCCTTCTTTCCCAGTGTTGCTGGGGACAAGATGCAGTGGCAGCAGTGTGAAAGAAATGGCTAATTTTTAACTCCTCACAAGTCAGTTGGTTAATAAAGATCACGTCCTGCCTGCTCAGATTGGCCCCCCACCCCCAGGTCTTCAGGAGAATGTTTGGATGGCTTCATTGAACAAACACCCGCCTCCTATAGACCTCGCCCTGGCTGGTAACACTTGGTTTGCTACCATTTACCCCACGCCTGTGAATTCTGATTGTCGCCTTTTTGTATCCTAAGATATTTTTTCTCTTCCGCCAATGAGTTGGGTCCTGTGGCTAGCAACTATTTGAACACCATCTTACTAGAAAAGTCCTCCACAGTGCTGTCTCCGTGTTTCATGCTGCTGCTGGCATGGGAGGACAGCGCCACTGGGGTGGCCGTGCCCCGTGGTCACGTCACCTTGCGGAGGCATCTGTCTTTCCTTGTGCCCATCGGGTCCTCTTTTCTCTTTGTACTTCATGATGATCCCGTGTCAGCCCAGATCATAGGGATGTGGGAGCCTCTTTTGTGCTGTGATGGAGGATGTCCTCCACAAACGGCTGCCTGGGAAGGGAGGGCCGAGAAGAGATGCATGTGGACATGTCGAGGGGAAGGGAGGCCTGGAGGACTTTTCCAGCTCAAAGACTCAAGAAGGACAAGGTAAATGGAATCCAGGTGTGCAGGACCAAGGGCATTCAGGCCATGAGAGCCATTGTCCACACAACACAGAGCTTTGAAGGCTCAAGGTGTTGATAGAGGACATCTTAGTAGCCTGATAGCCTTTGGGGCTGTGTTAGAATCTGGGGGGTGGGATGGGGTGGCAGGAGCCCACTGCAGCTGTAGCAGCGCAGTCTATTGACACAGTGTGTTCTAGCAATCCCGAGAAGCTCTTGCTTTCTCTCTGATTTTCAGTCTTTTAATATGGAAAGAAGGGGTGGGGAATCTTGGCATAGCTATCCCGGCTCATGAGGGAGGACCTCAGAGTACAGGAGCTAGAGCCCCTTCCCCAGGCTCAGGGCAGCTCAGGCCATGCAGGGGTGAATTTGCCTCAAAACTGGCTGTGGCCAGGAAAGAGGAACGTTCCTTTTGCTGCTGCTTTCTTTGTGGCTCCCTGACTCCATTCAATTACAAAGTAGCTCTTACACTGTTAAAGCTGAGTGTCTCTGGGCTACAATTTCTAGCCACAGACCCTACATTTGCTGTGCCTCAAACATGACCTTGAGGCCACATCCCATTACACTCACAGCCCACAACAACGTTAACCAGTCTTCTGTCTGGGGAAGGCAAGCCCAGTGCAGACTCCATGCCTTTCTGCCAGTCTCCCTGTCCTGCCCCTTTAGGAGGAGATTTCATGGCAACTCAGGATGCTGGAGAAGCCAGGGATGGGCTCACTTTCAGCTGTGTCCTGCTGTTTAGGAGAAAGGAAAGATCAAATCCAATTGAGGTCACATTGCCCCATGAGGGTGGTGGAACCATAGTGGCAGGCCAGGTCCTGTTGGTCTTCTGAGGAGCAAGGACGGCTGCAGAATCTGACTTGAAGAAGAATGCTGCTCCTTTGGCACTAGAAATTTCTTGCTCCAGAGAAGCTATAGAATGGTGACACCCTGTGGTGAAGTATGACATGGTCACTCAGCTCTATAAGGGATTATACTATTTGCAGAGAGGTAACGAAGGATATGAACTAGAAATACTGTGGATGTCATGATTGACCTGGAGAAATTGTGGGTGGTGGGCTAAGGAGCTTGAGTGTCAGGAGACCATAGTTGTTCTTGTTGTTGTTTACCATGCTGGCAACTTATTTTGAAATGCAGCAAACAACATCTAAATAAGATGGCTTGAGCAGAGGATTGGACAGATGGGAGGAAAGGTGACAGAGCAAGAATAGAAAAAGTGAATATAGGTTGAACACTCTCAAGCCAGATATTTGAAATGCTCCAAAATCAAAAATAAATTGTGAGTGCCAACTGATACCTTAAGTGGGAAATTCCACATCGGATCTCATACAACAGGTTGTAGATAAAACACAGGTGCACTAAAAATAATGTATAAAATTACCTTCAGGCTGTTTAAGGTGTGTATGTGAAACATAGATGAAATTCATGTTTAGACACATGTCCTGTCCTCAAGATACTCGTTATGGATATGTACTTTTTCCAAAATAAACCCCAAATTCAAAATACTTTCAGTTCCCAGCATTTCAGATGAGGGATATTCAACCTGTGGTAGAAGCTAGATGGGGAATATAGTGTTTAGTGTACATTTTTTTCTGTATGTCTAAAATATTTCATGATAAAATGTGGGAGGAAATGTAACCTGTTGTTAAGGGCCTGGGTTATGTTCCAGTACTGTGGGGAAGCCTTTCTAGATTTTTGAAATTGCTTGTGATCTGTTATCCAGGCATGTTCCAGAAACTCTTTGTAAGGCTTCCTGGATTAAGCATGTATATGCTTGTGTATGAGAGAGAGAGAGAGAGAGAGTGCTCACACACATGTTCATGTGTGCATGCACAAGAAGAATTGCAGAAGTAAGGGTTAAAATTTCTAACATCTAAAATTGGAATTGTGGCTGCAAACCAAGATCATGCTGTGCAGGCTAGAGACCCCTCCCCAGTTACTTCGGTGATGGTTGGTGTTGCTGAGCCTCTGCTCTTGGTCAGGGAATTCTGCACCTTAGTAACATGATTCAAATTCAGGGCTATATAGACCACTGCATTTAGAGAGCAGGACTGTAGAAACGCAAATAGGTCTCAGGGTGTCCAATCATAACTTAATTGATATTGCTAATATATGGGCAATCTAAGCAATGAAAAAGATATTCTAAAATTGTTTGGAACACTACACTTGTTTCTCTAATACGTAAGTATATCTTAATTCTGGGAAGATTTAGAATTAGACCCAGCAAATTTTAATAGACTCAAAGCCATACCATTGATAGCTTTTATTTAAAGGATTTTGTATATTTGCTACTTTAAGAAATTATTTAAAATAATTTGATCTTGATAACAGGCTAACTTGTACTTCCAAATTAAAATGCTCAATGAAGTTATTAATTTAGATTACGAGAGTTGAAATCTTATTAGTTTTTTAAAAGCAATATTAGAGCATTAGAGAAAATGTATTAGGTTTCTATGAGTCAAGAATGGGCTTTCTTAGTTAAAACAGGCAATTCTAATATTTAAAATAATTACCACATTTCAAGGCATGAATAGTATGAAAGAAAGAACACAAGCGATTGAAGGGTGGTCTTGCTCATCTAAAGAACAGGCTTATGAGAGTTGAGATGAGCTTTCAAGAAAATGTGGCTTCATTGACTACTCAGGGCCCGTTGTAGAAATAGTGTACTTTTTTGGGGCGGGGAGGGGTGTGTGTGCTGGAGATTGAACCCAGGACCTCTTGCATGCAAGGCAAGCACTCAACCAACTGAGCTATATCCCCAGCCCTAGAAATAGTGTTTTTTTTTTTTTTTTTACAAGTGATTTAGTTAAAGTGTGATTAAAGTATGATCTTAGTCTAACTCCAGAAGGTTCCATTAGCATAGTCTACAGGCTATACCTGGCTATCCATGATATTGATCTTATTCAACAAAATGCCATTAAAAAATGAGAATAGTTGTATAGGGTATATGTCTCTTCTATTAAGCATTTCCTGTCTGCATTCACAGAAAATAAACAAATTTGGGGCAGGAGACCTCCCCCCCAACCCCCTACCCCCGGCCCCCAGTCTGGATAAGGTTCAGATGAAATTGCATGTCATACAGAGCCCTGGATTTATTTCCTCTTGGCCACTCAGACAGCCCTGAACAGGGAGCACAGTGCAGCCTGAGCTGGAGGATGCTTGGCTTGTCTGCAGACATTGTCTTCTAGGTCTGGCTTCTGGTAATTAGGCACTCCTAGCTAGGCTTTGCTGTCAGTGAGCCTTTGAGACAAATTGCAAAATCTGTACAGCCATTTGAGAGATGGACAAGTAGACCTAATGACACTACAGGAGATATTGGTAGTTCTCAAAAGTCAGAAAGAGAGTGCTTATCAAAGCAATCCTGGAAACTGAATTTTGGAGGTCTTTACCCTTAAAGGGTACATTTAGTTACAGAATGAGACCTGAGAAGATTTTGACAGGCTGAAATGATAGACTGAATTTAACAGGATGAAATGTAGTAGAAATAAACGTAAGGTTTTGCATTTGGCTCTGAAAAATACCAGCTATGTATAAAAAGACTGGGAGCAATGGTAGGGAGGTATCTGAGGAGTAGCCCATATGAACAGGACTTAGAAGTCCCAAGTTTATCATGATCCTTAAAAATCTAACACAGTGTTAGGCTGCATTTACAGAGGTAGAATGTTTTAGGAAGAGAAGGTAATAAGCGTACTTTGCTGTCATAGCAGGATTATTATGGCAGTCCTGAATTCCAGGCTCTGAAAGGAAAGTAGACGAGAGATGATCACGGGATGGTATCTGGGAATGTCCCAAAGCCTTTCACAGTTATCAAAGGAATAGAAGTTTAGCATGTGTGTAGCTCCAGGAGGAATTGAGCAGTGATTGATATTCAAAAGGCAGCTGGGCACATGAAGGACTAGCCTTATTCTTGTTCCAAGGAATAAGAAGGACTTGAGGATGAAAGTTACAGGAAGCCCAAATAAATAAGATCATTTTATTCTTAAACATATTTCAAGATACTTCTTCAATTCACAGAAGTGCTGACTTTGGCTTATGCAGATTTGGAATTTCAGGGTGGGAGTATATGACTCATTTTCTACCTCCAAGAATCCATGATTTATTTGCCTTCTGATGGTGACCATGTCCTGCACAATCCTAACATGGACAGGAGGTGGGCAGGGAGTGCCATGATTACAGGACATTCTGGGCAGTGTTGGAGATTGGAATCTCAGACACAACGTCCATGTGCATACTGTCATGGTGATCCTCATCCGTGTCCTCCTTTGTTGACTCTGCTGGGGAGATCTGGGGACATGGTTACTCCTTCATAAGGCTGTGTTATTTCCCTTTTCAGTCTTTGTGTACTTGCAGGGTACAAGGGGGATCCTGGGGAGCAAGACACAGTTCTTGCCCTATTGGGGTGTGCAGTATAGCTGGGAAGTTAGAACACAAATGACATAGCCAGCTCTGCCATTCGGACTGTAGCCACAGAGTGGAACATGTCAGGAGGGAGAAAGGCAGGTTGTGCTGCCGTGGATTGCAGGTAGAGCAAGAAAGCCAAACCCACTTGGGTGGTTCAAGACTTCCTGAGGGGTGGACCTGGAAGGAGAACTGGACTCCAGCTTGACAGTCCCCTGGCAGGCAATAAGCATGTGAAGGAATGCTGCAGCCCAAAGGAGTTCTCATTAGGATGGAATTGATTAGTCCATCAAGACCTCTGTTTTCAATTTTGTGAGGATTCCAAGGAAATTGACCCAGGTCCATTAAAATAGTTTGGAAATAATAATCCAGAGCTTATATAATATTAATATTACTATATTATAGCAATCCTATTATACTATAATTATGTTATTATATAATTATATTACATATTATACTACATATATTTAAGTTTTATAGGTGTTCCACAACATCTGGGACAGTGGGACGAAATAGTTTACAGGCAGCCAAAAGCAGTGCTGTGAAGTGAGAGTTTTCCATTTATTGCACAGAGTATGTAAAAATATTTTCAGTTCCTAGTGCAAAAGTTGAAGTCATAAATTGGACCCTCTTGAAGGCCCCACATCTTGCAGAGTGGACTTTTATTTCACATGGGATCTTAGTAAATACATTTCTCTGCTTAGCCTCTGGGGATGTATTTTCCTATTATACTTCTTCCAAGTTAAGCTCTCTGTATGTAACTTCTCAGCCTCCTGGTCGGGTAGAGATGGCAGGTTTTTGTTTACTTTTAGGTAGGGGTGTGTGTGTGTATGCGTGTGTGTTTTAAACCCATAAAGGTTCTAAAGCTTGGAGTTTGTCGGGTTTCCACTGGCACAATCGTGTGCCATTAGTTACTGCTTTCACTCTGCTCAGCTTCTTGTCACTGTAGGGCTTCTGTGGCCACAGGGATTCATTCTCTTGTGGCAATAATGACTTTAACTGGACGTATCTACAGGGAGGAGCCCTGATGAGGGATGAGGAGGAAGATGAACCTGAAAAATAAAAGACTAAAACAGAACTGGATTTGTTTACTTCTAGACTAATCCTTTATATTTGTTACTACCCATTTAGATGTGACTACCCATTTAGATGCAAACAAAAAGGCACAGTTTACAAAGATCCATTTCTGGCCTCAACAGAGCAAAAGTTTAAAATTAAGTGCCCTTTCTCTTTATTTCCCCTAGTAGATATTTTTTCAAAGAATCCTACTGAAAAAAAAAAATTGTAGTTGTAGATGGGCAGCATGACTTTTATTTTATTTGCTTAATTTTGTATGTGGATCGAACCCAGTGCCTCACGTGTGCCAGGCAAGAACTCTGCCACTGAGCCTGAGCCCCAGCCCATACTGATTTTTTTTTTCTTCTTTCTATCATGAATAAACTCCTAGGTGTAATTTAAAAATTCTTGATGCTGATTTCTGGCTTTTAGGGGCATGCATGTGTGTTAATATGTGACCCACCTCACTGGAAATGCTTCTTTCTTTCAGGTAGGAATGAACTGATAGCCAGATACATCAAACTCAGGACAGGGAAGACGAGGACCAGAAAGCAGGTACAGTAACCACCCTGGGAGTTGTGCATGTCCGCGAATGGCCCCAGGAGGCATCTGGCTGCAGTGGCTGCTGTGCTTTGGCTCCTAGGAGCCCCAGTCCCAGTTCCCTGTAAGGACATCAGCATTGTAGGTGTTTCAAATTGGCTGTTTTCACTGTTCATCATTTCAGTGACCCTTGAGTATGTGGTCTCTCAAGTTCTTTTCATTTGATGTGGGAAAGTTTCTGTGCGAAGGACAGTGTCTCCGCTGTCCCTATGCTGTATTTCAAAGCTGGCATTTCTTTCCCAAAACATGTATCTGTCAACATTGCAAAAGCTGCAGGTGTAACTACACCTGCAAGTCATGCAATTTTGAGATTTTGTGCACTGTAATATCCTGGAGCAATTACATATTAGTCATCCTTTCAATGCAAAAATAACGCTGGCAGCCTTGAGTATCGGCCCAAGCGTGATACTGAATGATGTGCATCCAGGGCACTGTCGCTTAAGCAATGGCTTTTTGTCAGTAGCTGCCGTGACTGAAATGAAGTTACAACTTAAATACCTCTGTGCAGGGCAGGGGCAGGGATTCTCCTCTGCCCTTTGCCAGGGCTCTGCCTTCCCTGGCCCTTTCAGATGTAAAGCAGCCCAAATCACTGATGTGACCCAGTTCAGAACTGGAAATGGATGGGAAGTTAGTTAGTTAGTGTTTAACTGAAAACAGAAAGAGAGAAAGGAAAACAGAAAAAACATCTCATGGGTGAGTTATTAACAACAACAACAAAAAAATTGTTTTTTCAAGTGTTGACCTATGCTGAATGATATGGCACAACTTTATAAAATGTAGTTTGCCAGGTGTGGTGGCGCACGCCTGTAATCCCAGCAACTTGGGAGGCTGAGATGGGAGGATCGTAAGTTTGTAGCCAACCTGGGCAACTTGAATCCCGTCTTTAAAAAAAATAATAATAATCAAACAAAAAATACAAGCTAACCTGTGGTCTCACATTACCACCAAGAAACAGCCGGTTCCCTTCCCAATGAGGGGTTTTGTGAGTGTTGGTGAGGGGCTGAGGCCTTTTCCTGGGAATGCTCCGTGTACCCCCAGGGCTTGTGCTGACTCAGCACAAGGGGGTGGCTGCCTGCCAGCACAGAGGCAGGGCATTGTCTGCTTGGGGGATGTCCCCCCACGGTGGCCCTCATCAATTCAGAGAATCACAGAGGAACAAAATTCGGGTGAAAACAAATAACAGCAGGAGCCAGATGGAGGGGTGAAAAGGATGGGGGAGTCCCTGCTTCTCTGTGCTTAAAAAAAAAAAAAGTACAAAAGAAAATTGAATAATTGAAATGCAAAGACATTTAAAGATCAAAGGATCTTTTATTACCATAAATTCTGTTTTTAGAGTCACTAGAGTTTGAAATGAGTTAATCGCCCTAAAGTCTGAGCCCCTAAATTCCTAAATGGAAGGTTCTGAATTTTGGAGATGGGCAAAGCTAATCCCTTACCTGTTGAAAATGCTGGACCTGGGCTGTCTGCTGGCCGGTGAGCTCTGGTCCTTTGCCTGGTGACCCCCTTCACTGGGGGCCTCTTCTAAATTTAACCAAGTCTCATTGAAAGAGATGCAAATTTGTTTACCCAGTGGAATCATTGTGTTTCAGAAGCTGGATTTGGCTACGGTTCCACACCCCGGCATCCTGGGGATGTTTTTAGGCAGCAGTTGGTGATACCTCTCCAATGTGAATTTGTTGTTCAGCAAATCCGTGTGGTTTTCAACCCAGATTTTTAACAGGATGGCTGGCTGGCTGGCTGTATTCACACATTTCGCTTTGTAATAATATGCAAATCCACTTGGCACCCAGTCAATACCCAAAAGAGTGGAAGGATTAAAGATATTTATAAGGGCAAAGAAAAAAAAGGAAAAGAAAAAAAAAAGCTCTGCTAACTGGGTCTTTCCATTTCTCTTTGAAATCTAATTTACATGTCAGTATTATTTTAACATTTGCTACAGAATCCAGAGCTCTTAATGAGATCAGAATACAACCGACAGCTTCAGCTTTTTGATTCTGTACTATGTGCTAATTTATGGATCGTCTCCTCTAAATCGAGAAAAAGGGATTTTCCCTACTGATGCTGAGAAGCTATAAATATTTTCATTTACCACTACTCCCACCTTTTTTTTTTTAATTTTATAAAGAAAGCAATCCTACTCTCCCCCTCTCATCCCTCCCATAATAAGTTTTTCCCAATGCCCGTGATTTTTCCCGGGTAGAAAAACAGAGATGAGCCTCAACTTTGGTCCTGAATCAAGTCACTGCAGTGATGACCCAGTCTGAAAAGCTTAGAGCAGTGCTGGGGGCTTGGTGTCTGGCTGGGACTGTGTATTCCTAACTGCGGAGCTTTGTTGAGATGCAAATAACCTCCCCCCCCTCCCCACACCCCTCCCGAGGAGTAGCGATTTTATCTTTGATTTCCTTTTTTTGTTTTGTTTTGTTTTGTTTTTTTTGTTTCCCCTCATAAACCCGAACAATGTAGGTGTCTAGTCATATACAGGTCTTAGCAAGAAAGAAAGTTCGAGAAATTCAAGCCGCCATTAAGGTACGTCTGGCTTGCCCAGTTGTAGGGGGCTTTTCATCTCCATGGTTACAGGCTTTTCCTTTGTTTTCCTCCCTTCCCCTACCCTGCAGGTGTCTAGTCACATTCAGGTTCTTGCCAGAAGGAAATCTCGTGATTTTCATTCCAAGCTAAAGGTATGCGCTTTTCTGCTTTTTGGCTTGTGGTTGCTATGCATCTCACTTCCTGTTTTCCATGGTGACTGGTGAATGCCTGGTGCTGGGATTCTGGTAACCTAGTTTCCTCGCATGTGAGAGCTGTTTACATTTCTTTGTGTCTAATCTCTCTGTTTCTGTACTAGCCTCACATTAAACTCAATGTGCGGGTGAGAGAAAAAGAGAGAGAGAGTGAGTGTGTGTGTGTGTGTGTGTGTGTGTGTGTGTGTGTGTGTGTTTTCCTAATAACAATGCAAATGCAGCAGAGAGCTGGCCTTGATAACTTTTCAGCACAGAAAGACAATTTTTTTTTTTTAAACGCCTTTGAATGTCCACCAAGCAGCCCTTGGCTAGGAGAGCTTTAAAAACAAGAAGTTGGTCCAGAGATGCAGAGTTGATGGAGATGTTATTTTTAAAAAATTGATTTCCAAAGTGAAAATTTCTAACAAGTAACAAAATTACTTGTCAGAAATATTTAGAAATTATTTTTATTTGTACTTCTGATGCATTTTTGAGAATACTTATAAAAATACATCTTCTTCATGTATGTCTCTTGCAACATAGAGTATTTTTAGCCAGATTTCTTCCACATTGCTTAATGTTCTTTTAAAAGTGAATGGCTCTCTTATTAAAAGGAAATTTAAAGTGTGGCCTTAAGCAAAAAAAGATGGATCTTTGGCATGGAAAAGCTCTTGATCAAACTCATGTTTGCAGTACCAGTTAAAATTTTTTACCCATGCCTCATTTTCCAGTTTCTTAAAACACATTTCATAGCAAAAACGAAGGCATGGACAATTATGAAATAAAAAAACCCTCCCTACTTTTCCCCTTCTAAAATTCGCAATAAAACTTGCATGACCTTTGTTTTTCTCTAATGCGTTTTAGAAATGCAAAGGACTTACACTTCACATGAAGGGATTATAGTTTAGAGTAAAAAATAATTTTTAGAGCACATCATTGCTTTTCCCTCCCTCCATACATTAATTAAATTTGTGGTTTTGTTCCACACTGAAAAACAGTGTCATCTCACAGCCCACTGATGAGCACTGGGCCTCTCCCCAAGTCCTCCAACTTTTTTAATGCAGGCGAGGCTGGCTGTGGCAGAGGACTAGAGCTAGGAAGAGCATTTGGTGTGCCCTCTGCAGTGGGCAGCATGCTGGCTCGCTTGCACGTGTGGCTGATGGTGGCTGGCTTGGAGCTGCACTGGCTGAGCAGTTGAAAAACTAAGATAACTTCATAGATTCTGCTTTTTAACCAAAGGTGCGGTACTTTCTATGTGGATGTAACTACCCCAGTATTTGCTCACGTTCTGACTCTGTTTCTAGTTTCTCTGAGCTAATGAATTAATGATGTACAAAGAAGTTTACAGATACCAATTTTGTGTTTTCATCTGAGATGGTCATGCATTGCTTCTGTACTGTGTGTTTCCTCTTGACTCACAGGAGCACACAGCCTTAGGCTGTGGAAGCCCTGTTAAGAGATGAACGATGCTCTTCTGTTCATAAGAAATCGCCGTGAGATACAGGGAAATTGTTTGATGACTTTATGAATTTTATTCCATGAAAACAATTTTGCAATTGCTCTATACATGTACATACAGGCAGAAATTGGTGTAAATCCTGCTTGAGAGTTCAGGCATGGTGCTCATCTTGGTGGGCAATTAGTAACCAATACCCTAGCACAGAATTGGCTGTGCAAATGGGAATGTGAGATGTTGGGTACTGTTAATTATTCCTTTAAAACAAACAAACAAACAAACAAACAAAAACCTGACAAACTTTCTGTCAAGGGTTATGTTTTTTTCTCATCTCTGGAAGCTAGAGAAGAAAAAAAGAAAAAAAGGATGGGGGGTAGTGTCTCATGAAAATAAAAGGGAGTTCAGTGGAGCAAAGGGACCAGGGGGAGAGAGGAAGAGAGGGAGAGGGGGGAACTACTGGGGTATGATATTGGCCAAATTAAATTGTCTTGTGTGCGTGTATGAATATGTAACAATGAATCACCCCATTATGTACAGCTCTAATGACCCAATAAAAGAAAGAGAAGAAAACTTTCCCCACACTTTCCGCACTATCCCGCTCTTTGGGGCAGACACAAAGAGGAGGTAGAAGCAGGCTACAGAAAAGCAACTGATACAGCATGTAAGCTCCCAAACTACCTCTGTCTTCTTTTAGATCCTTTCCTTCTTCCCTACCACATTATTCTTGGAACTGGAGTTTTTTGTTTTTCCATCAGCTAATACGGGTTGAGGGTTCCGGGCATAGAGCTCGTCCTGATGGGAAGTCAGCAGCCAACTCCCTCTACAGTGCTGGCCATGTGAATGGGAATGTGAAACCTAGGGCACACTGGGGTTAGCATAAAGAGCCACAATGAAACGTGCAGGGAATCTTAGGGATGAGCTCACAAAGGATGTGCTTCTGAGTTTGGGAATTAAAAGACAGCAGTTTTATTTTGGTGCAGAACTTCTTACATGCTCTCTCATTTGAGCTCACTACAATGTAAGACTCGGTCACCCAGCTCGTAAGGGGCTAAGGCAGAGTCTGAATTCAAATCCTCCTGAATTCTAAACTACTTTCCTTTGCCATGGGCTTTCATCTAGTGGAGATGGGAAGATGTTCTCAAGCAGAAGGCGCCATACCAACACACTTTAGATCACGGGTTCTCCCCATGCTCCTTGGAGCTGAGTGTACAAACTTGCTACCAGCTCGCCACTGGGAGCCCATATTTTCCCTTTGAGCAGTTGGCCAGAATTTGGACTTCATTTGGGACTGACTCCATAGTGATCATCAGTAATTTAGGGGATGGTCCTGGCTGGAGAACCACTGTGTCACCAACTCAGAGGATATTGTAACAGTTGTAGGAGAGTGGTGGCTTTTACCTGCTTGATGGTAATATTGCTCCTGCCTTCCGTGGACATTTTTCATCCTTCATCGTCCTGATTAAATGGTGCAAGGATGAGCCTCCAGTCTGTTGATTCTTGGAGAGGTTGAGCTCACTGCCCCATCTGCACTCGGCTGGGTTCTGGTGAGGAGATGGGAGGAGACTCTTGGAGTTCATCTTGGGACTGAGAGCCATAGTCTTCTTGGCCTCCCATGCTAACTAAAGAAATAAACTCAAAACACGAACATGAAGTCATCCCCGAAGGCAACAAGGGTAACTTCTGGGCAAGAAGTTTGGGGTGGCAGAAGTACTCAAGATTACATGACATGCTGTACTTTGCAGAAGAAGATATTGGAGTTTTCCTGGAAAAGGTGACTGATGACTCTCCATCCCAGGGTCTGTCCTTGGTGACACTTGCTCCACTAGGCTGATTATCGCTGTTCCACATGTTCAGAAATCAGAGGGGCAGACAGGTCTGTGGTTCTCCTGAGGAGACCAAAGCCATGCTCACATTTCCCTGTCCTCCCACAGAATTTGAAAAGTTCTGTGTCCACACCTGGGCCCAGGGGCTTGTGCAGCTTCCTTGTGAATCTTCTTACTTCCAAGCCTCTCTTTACTTCCCAGGGAAGAATGTGGCACAATCCCTGAGGCTACTGGTTTGCCATTCTTTTTGAAAGGCAGCAGAACTCATTTTTCAAATTGAAATTCTACTAAAACCTTCAGTCTATGAATGAGTAAAAACTGTTCTAATTGAAGCTCACTCTCTCACATTTGTAGCCATGTCCTCTTTGGCTGTTCTATGGAATAGAGTTTGAGAAACCACCCTAGTTTAGGCAGAAGGAGAAGGAGTCGACTCTCATGCTGTGCCTATCAGCCTCTGGACAGTCCCACTGGCCAGACCCACTGAAGCTCATGCTCTAAGTTCTGTGGACTGCTCTCTGCTTTCCCCTGAAGAAAAGCCTCCTAGAGATAGTGGTCAATCTTCTGTCACGCCCACAGATGAGTCATCCTAGCTGCAAACTCTTAAAAATCTGTTAGAATACGTTCCAAAGGTCAGCTCTGCACTGCTAACTGCAGTGGTTCTCAGAGTGCTTGTTTGCAGGCCAGTTTCACCCCCAACGTGTGGACTTTCATTTTAATTTTAGCAAAAGAAAAATTACTGTCGTAAATGTGTAAGACTTTCTCATAGATTTGAACTTTAAAAGTACAGACATGATGACTGCGGCCCACAAACATTTCATGGGAACCCAGTGTATTCTAGGCCCTCATAAATATCAGGCATAGAGAGTTGAACATGCACAGCCTGTGTTTTGAGGGGACACTAACCCTTTCTCTTGGTTCTCTGGTAGACTGTCCATAGCTAGGTGCTCTGCAGGAGAAATTAAACAGGGTGATGCAGAGGCTTCCAGAGGAAGCAATGATTAATTCTGAGAGAATTGCGGAATGCCTCGTGGAGGAGATGTCCTTAGATCCAAGCATAGAGTAAAGGCAGAAGATTCCCACAGAGGTGAGGGGTTTGGGGCACCATGAAGAGCACATGGAGGTGGGCTGGGGGATCCCCATAGAGAGGCCTGCATCATCCCCCTGAGGAGGGGGCTTCACTGGTCCTTTGGGGAGTAACCCAATGTTGTTCCAGTGTGTACTTTGGAAAGATCTCTCTAGCTGTTTTTTGGAGGATAGTTAATAAGAGGGAGGTCAAATGGGAGGTAGCAAGACTTGTGGTTGAGAGAAGTGGGGGCCTCCACCAGAAACTGACCCAACTCTGTGGCCTTTACCAGTCCTCTGGTTGTCCATGGCTGCTTCAGTCCATCATGACTACCTCTTTGCTCTTTCTTGCTCATTGTTTTAAACAGTGAATTATAAGTTTTGAAGTCTGCAAAATATACCCCAGAACTTTCAGAAAACTTTTTAATACTAGTGCGTAAGACTTAGCGTATTAAAGTTGGGTCCTCAAAGTAAAAGTAATTAACTTGGAGTGGGCATCAAAATTAACTATGAAGTGGTTATTGCTAAATTTTAGATACATAGAAGTTAGGAAAGAGAAGAACATATTAAATACTCACATTTCATATGATCCAGAAATGATCATTTTCATTATGACATAATTTCTTTTGTCTCTTGATGTAACAGATCAAATGGTAAAACATTATTCTGTACTTTTTCTAACTTCCTCTACCCACCCTCCTTTCCCAGTCAAGACCAGTCCCCGCACTAGTCTTTTCTTGCCCTTTGTGTCCCTGAGGAAATCAAATCCAGTGAAAACTCTCCACCCACCCTCTTAAAATTAATCTAGAAGTTTACCCGTTGTCAGCCATGAACTTGTGCTATAGCCATTGGCACCAACACGAGATGTCGTCTCTGCAGTTTGTAGCAGACTAAGCCAAGATGGCACCTAGAAGAGGATGGCACCTAGAGCAGAGTGGTACGAGGCACCCACAAGTCACAGTTGAGAGGATGGAGAAGGGAATACAATGCATTTGTGGCCTGACCACCAGAGTTTTGGAAATTAAACATGTACAGTCAGAGTTTGGTTTTTCTGGGCCAAAGTGTGTAGGAGAGAAGCAAGAGTGCTGACTGCCAGTCTAGACGCAAGCTTGAGCTGTCCCTCAGTAACAGGAGTGCTGCAGGTGTGACTCCTGTGCAGACCGAGTCTTTTTGACTCAGTGACTTCCAGGCCTGATTCCAGTTACAGAGGAAAAATCCATGCAATTATAGTGGGCAGGCGGCTTATAAGCCTAGGGAATATGCATTTAGGAATTCCAAGGAGGAGAGTAAGGACTCTGCCTTGGATTTTTGTGCATCTACAGCAATGTCATCCGCATAGGTTTCATTTATTTTTATCCCTTTCCTCTGGTTTAGCCTCTTAACTGGCATCTCCAATTGAGTTGTGAGAAACCGCAGCATGGTGTGAGGACTAGATGGCGATGTTGGAAGTTGTTCTCCAGTTTGATAGTTTTACTCACCATTAATTCATGAAAAAGTCATCTACGCCTCCCACCCAACCCCCATATTATTATTATTATTATTTTTTGTTTGTTAAGTTCCAGGAATTTATTGTCCCAACATATAGAAAGAGTGTGGAAGTATTCTCTGTAAGCAGTCTCTCTTTCCTGTTCAGAGTGCCTGCTTGGTTTTCTGCTCTGAATCTCTTTGTAGATCAGTTGCTCTGACCTTGCCTGGAGGCCTTTTTCCTCATCAGCAGCACAGAGGTCATCCTTTATTTGCTGGTGTCAGAGGCTGTGGAAACCACAGCCCAGCTCTGCAGACACCATGGCACACCATGGACCATCTTCACCTTCAGAGAAGATGGACCAAGCCACTTCCAGTTCATGTTTTGTGTGTCTGGGGAAGTACATGACGTGGGACTACTTGGCCCTGCCCTAACCTCAGCAGGAGTATATCTTAGGAGATGTGTTTATGAGGACCCTGGGTACCACTGGAGAGGCTCCTCGTATACTGGCTGACATTGCATCCCAAACCTCTCTGATTGCCTCCAGTCATTGGTGACTAATTTACAAGCAACATGCGCTCCCCCAGGGCCATTTTCATTCTTGCCCCCCCCCCACCTTTGTGATTTGATTTCTGAACAGGCTTTTCTTTCCAATTTACTGTTCCTTCCGATAAGCAAAGAACTTAAAGTTCATGTTGCCTATTTCATTCTCTTGAGTTGAAGAACTTCCATGGGGCATCTCTCACGCCCACCCTGCTGCTTCCTGTTTGTATCTCTACTGAGTCCACCCAGGAAGGGCCTGCCACCGAGAAGATAGACCTGCTTCACTTCCCCTGCCTGTGCTTCCTCTGGGCCACTCTGTTCCCAGGGAGAAGGTGGCAGAGAGGGTCTGCCAGCCACCCAGCTACTTGGCCATCACAGGTTGGGAAGTTTTGCGGTTTTCCTGGCATTTCCCAGCCTTCGCCAAGCTCTTTTGCTTTCGTGACGTGTACCCTTTCTCCTAAAGATATTTTCAATACCTTGTTTTTAGTTTAACTGAATTAAAACTCAGAAGGGAGGCAATTTCTTGTTCTAAATATGATGCAGAACCTCTCATCAGCAGTGTGGCCTTGCACATTGGGCCTCTTGACCCGTGTGAACTGACTTGTTCTTTTTGTTTGTTTCTTTTTTGGTACTAGGCCTGAACCTGCGGTACTTTACCACTGGGGTACATCTCCACTCCTTTTTATTTTTTTATATTGAGACGGGATCTATCTAAGTTGCTTAAGACCTTGCTAAGTTGCTGAGTCTGGCCTTAAACTTGTGATCCTCCTGCTTCATTCCAGTAGCTGGAATTATAGGCTTTGCCACCATGCCCGACTTTTCTATGTGAACTGACCTAGGTCTAGATTTTCATTTAATGAGCATTAGAAACAACCTCATTTTATGTTTTTATTCCTAAATAGAGACATCTGTTGTTAATCAACTTCCATTGAAGAACCTGCAATGTAGAGAATGCCCTAGAATAATATCCAATTCCAAGATTGTGTCGTGAGGACCCAAGTTCCTGGGCATTTCAGGTTCTGAGCAGGGTGAAGGCTGGATAGCAGGTTGGTTGGTCTCAAGGGTCCTGCGTAGAGTGCTTGAGGCAGTCCTGAGCAGGACTGTTTTGACACTTGCTTCATAGAAAAAGAAGCATTAGAAAAAGAAGCATTGGATCAGTATGGCTATGTCTTGTCAAGGGCCACAAATTTTTGAACTTGATTCCAGGGCTGTCTGGGGCCAAAGCCCAGGCTCTTTGCATAGTGCCATGCTCCCTTCCCAAAGAGTGCTGGTCACGGATGGGGGTCATTTCTCTGACTTGAGATCTGGGCATCGGCTCCCCTCTGAGCCTTTCTCCTATGTCTCTGTATCTGAGGAAACAGGAGATGAGCAGTGGCAGCTAGTGCTCACTCTGGAGCTCAGCTCCAGCCAGCTGCCGGCTGGGGTTCCTCCGGCCTATGAGGGGAGCCACCTTCTGCCCCATGCTGTCACCTCCCAGAGAAGGGACAAAGGTCAGAGGGTACCTTCTCCCTAACACTCAGACCTGGTCTGAAGCAAAGCTGTCCTCCGTGGCAGGCTTCCTGGAAGGCCATAAGGTACCCCTACCAGTCTCCTCCTCTGAGGTCCTTTATGATACTAAGCCCCACATCAGAATTAAAAGAACCGCTGTTAACAGTTATAAAATACTAAATATAGTTCAGTATATTTAAAAATGAACAATGGTAAAAGCCTTGAAAATTTTTTCTTTGATGTGAATGGAGTCTTTGGCATTTGGAAATACAATAAGATGAATTAATTGCTACTCATTAGGCGGCAAGTCAGGAGAAGTATGAATGTGGCTTCTCTCCTCTGCATTAGCGGCTGCCTGACCAGAATAGCCCCCTTTTGTATTTACTCCTGCCTTCTCTAATAATAAGCAAATTAGAGATCATGGCTAGAAAAAATTCAAGTGCCCTCTGTCCTTTCTCTAAAACCATCATATAGTTTAGTGATGTTTATCTGCGCCAGGGTTATGGCTGATAATTGCAGAGGGCATGTCAATCCGCATAACACAAGGTTAGAAAAAATTACTTCTTAGGGAAATATTTTTTATCTTTTTCTGAAAAAGGTGACTTTTCAAGCAAACTTGCATCATACTTTTGTATTTGGTTTTATATTACTGTATATTCCAAATGTAGTTTTGGAATGACCTCCCACCCCCACCTGCCACCCTGTGTTGCTGGGAGTTGAACTCAGGGCGTTGTGCATGATAGGCAAGTGCTCTCCCAGTGAGCCAGATTCCCAGCCCTTGAGGCAAACATTTCACAGCTATCATAGTTTTTTTTTTTTTTTTTGTCTTTATATGTTTTTCCTGATATGTTGGTTGGCTTCCATATGAATAAATTTAATTGGAATCTTTAAACTTTGAAATGTTGGCCCACGAATAAACTGTTTGGATACGCTGGTTTAGTATGCTATTCATTAACATTCCATATATGGCAGCTGTGATATCTTGTATATGCAAGCCTGTGACCTTTTTATATTACCTTTAAAATTTGTCTATGGTTAATGCCTAAAGAGTATGAGGTAATTGATATTGCAGGATAATCAGAAGCTGGGAAGGCAGGGAGGAGAAGGGAAGATAAGACCCTCCTGATATCCAGTCTGATCCCTAAGATGTCCTGTTGTTCTGAGAGCACATGCCTGCCTGTCGTGGATCCTTGTGGGAGAGCCGTCCCCTGGGTTCCAAGCAGGCATTTCCAAACCCTGTGTCCACTGCAGTCCTGCAGAAGGAGGCTGTCGGGGAATAGGCAGAGCAGCAGCCCTGCTCTGCTTCATGAAATATGAAAGCCTGTTTACTTAGTAACAATAACAATTTGAGAAGCTTCAGGCTGAGGAGTTTCTGTCTGACCACAGCCTGCTGGACCGTGAGGCCGGGGCAGTGAGGCCATTGATGGCCCTGTGAACCAGAAATTGGATTGTGAAGAAAGAAGGGTCGGTAATGAGACACGCATCCTGGACAGAGTGCTTCATCTGCCCTCATTCTCAGGTCGCTTGGACCACTTGTGCTTAGAAGTACAGCCCACCCACTTTCCTATCAGCAGTCTAAAGATTCACAATTTCTGCCCTTAAGTGTTTCTCGTATTGCAGATCAAGGCATCAAGTTAGAGTTCATCTGGAAGATGGTGACTTGCCATTTCTTTCCTCAGTTCCCATTAATCATTTTGTGGCTTTATTCTTTGTAATCTTAAGAATAGAGGGTCTAGAAATCAGTAATGGAGGAGGCATTGTGAACTTGTCCAAGCCTTTTTCTAGCACACGGTTTTCTTCCCTTGCTCACATATGTACACACACGATACTCAAAGAGTATTTCCTGTAATCTTGGACACTGAGGATTCTAACCCTATAGTGACTTAATCGCAGATTTTCAAGATAAATACCGTGGGCTCATCCTTCACAAATCTCATCCACATCTCAGAAATGTTGGTGTGAATACATCTCAGGATAAAGTTAATTTGGGGTGCAATGTAGCACACACTTTTAGATGTTGTTAAAACCTTACTTATTGAATAGATTAATCCCTTTCCCTTTAGCAGGATGACAAGAGGAAAGGATAAAGTTGAATGTGTAAAAGGCCGGGATGTAAGACCAGAGTGACAGAGGGAAGCTATTTACTGGGGTCTGACACTTACAGTTATAAATTTTCTGAAGCCAGGCATGTGTCTCTGGCTGAAAATGACAATTGAGAGATCCATCCATTGAATCTCTTAGCCCGGCATCCTCCAAACTCCCCTTTCAGGATAAGTGGGTCTGCAGCGAGCCTCTTGGTTCTCATTTCCAGGTAGCCCTGGCTGTGCTTATTATCCATCTGCAGGGTTACTTTAGATTTTAAACAAAAAAATTAATCCTTTTAATTTTCACATCTATATCATAGATAAAGGATTGATGCTATAAAATTAAATGAACAGAGCAGATCCACTACAAAAGGTAGGAAATCACGGGCATAGACATTTTAGTCCATTTGCAGAAAATTGCCTATTCTCCAATAGGTAGGTCAAGTGCAGAAAGAACCACTACTTGAGGTGAAATTTCCATTCCACACTTGGCTTTCTCTCTATTAGGATAGGCAGCCAAGAGCTGCCTAAATGTTAACATCTCCTGTCCTCACACTAGCATTTTTTTTGTTGTTGTTGTTGTGGCTAAATGTATTTAGATGTATTTGTTTATAAGGGAATGTACCCTCTTAGGTAAACATACTTTTAGAACCATTAGAGAATAAAATGTGTCTTTTTGTTTAGTAGATGAGGAAAATCTCAGGGTGTGAAATGACTTGTCTAGGTAACCCAGCCCATTTATGTCATTTCCCCAGCAGGTGCACCCTTCATCAGAGAGCATGTGGATGTGGTCAAAGTGATTGCCCACCTGCTTTTGAACTCTTGTTTTCATTAAGTACCTGGTGCAATGCTTCGTAATAAGAGAGTCAAACTTTAAACAAAAGCAAAACATCATGTTCTGCAGCTGGGTGACACACACACACACAGCAAAGATACTTTTCTTCTTTCCCACACTGACTGATTTCCCTGGTGCAAACAAGATGAGCTTTTGTGAAAATTTTCAAGAGCTTTTCAGTAAGCCAAGCAAAGGGAACCATCTCATGGAACCCTTAATAGAGAAGGGTTACGGAGATACAGAGAACTATTTTACACTTGGACCTGGACTTTCTATTTGTAAGTTTCCTCACCCAAGTATGCCAAACATCTTGTAGTTGGGCAAGAAGAATCCCTGTCACCAGCATAAACACAGACCACGCATGTCTGTGAGAGGCCCTGGGACCTTTTTTTGGAATAGATCCAAACCCACAGCTCTTTATTTATAGCTTGTCAGTCTTCAGAATTCACGTCAGTCAGGTGGAGAGAAGTTGTCCAGGTTGCTGTTTTCCAAGCTCCCCTAGCTTGGGCCCCAGAGGAGTTGCAGGGCATGTTGTGGGCTGAGGAAGGCTCCTGTGGTCACACCTGTGCCATTACCTCAGTTTCAGAAATCACTTTGAAAGCATTTGCAACTTCTTATAAGGGCTTAAGAGGCTTGGGGGCTAGAGTCCAAAGTGACTGATCCAAAGAGAAACCAACAAGTGTGGGTTGATGTCAAGGTGTTCTTGCCTCTGAATGGAGTAGGTATGACTGGATGGGCCAGGGAGCAGGTGAAGCCACAGGACATTTAAAAGTGGATTGACAGGCACTGACATCCATTTCTGTTGGGCCCAGTTCAGCTCTAGGGCATGTGCACCCTCCTAATCAGTTTATTATAAAATTTCATCAACTTCAAGACTTCCCCCCCTCTCCCGGTATTCTCACAATGTGAGATGTTTTAGGTGTTCTTTGTTGTTGTTGTTTGTTTGTTTTAACTTAAAAAAAAAAATACTCGAGGAAGCTGGCTTCAGGTGAGAGCATTTGGCGAGTTAGCAAATGGAGCTTTACCTGGAAGGATGCCATATGATGAAAAGAGATAACAGGCAACACTCTGAGTCACCGGGGTCCATTCCCACGGGGACTAGTAATCCTGCAAGCTTCCAGGGCTGCACAGTGTCATTTAGCTACAGCAGGTGCCATTGCAGATGTTCATAATGACCATGCACACTTCCAAAATGCTGTATTTGCAGCTTTTTGGTTTTTCAGTTGTGGGCCACAGAAATATATGAAATATAAAAATTCATGCAAGTGTTAGACTTTTCTTCTTCCTCTTTCCCCCCATCCCTCCTCTTTTCCAAGGATTAATATGAGCATTTTGAAAAATTCACGTGGTGTTCTTGGTGGTTATGGGGCAGAGTTGTGTCTATACCTTGGCAGTACCTAGTGGGTCTTTCTTGGAAGCCCCTAAAGTTGTTTAATTTTTGGTTTTTGTTTATTTGGTGCTGGGAATGGAACCCAGAGCCTCATACAAGCCAGGGAGGTGCTGTACCACCAAGCTACGTTGTTTTGTAGGCTCTGATTTCTTCAGTGTCCTCTTGGCCTTGCCTTTGGCTCCGCAGTGTGTTTATTCCTCACCTCTGGTGAGATATGTAAACATGGAAGCCGCCTCTCAGCTGGCACTCAGCGTCTTAGCCTGCAGCTGCCCGGTGGACCATCCCTCACTGTGAATTCTGAACGGGCAGCTGTGGAGGGCACACCCTTGATTATGGTGTTTCCATTTTGTTTCTGCCTTAATGGCTTCTGGTACTGGTATATAGACCCTCTACCTACAGCCCGGAACCTTCACATGCTGACCTAGTGCAGCCCTGCCAGCAGCAGTGGGGGCCTGTCATACATCACGGTCTCACCATTGCTCCTTCTATCCTGGGGAAGCATAGGACCAGCATGAAGGAGTGGGGGGAAGTTTTTTGATTGTTGTTGGGCACTCTTGTTGGTGATGGATTTTCTAGAGAGCCATATAGATCATACATTTCTCCTAAGATATGGTGAGGGGTGGGAATGCCAATGCTCCTCTACGTTTTATTGTATCCAAGAATTGTGTTTGTGTACATATATATTTTTTACTGAAGAAGAAAAATAATCCTGCCTTTGTACGCAATCCTTTTAACAAATTGTTTATTGTTGTATCCAGGTAACAAGCATGGTAAGTATTTTCACCAAACTGAGTATTCTGTATTTTAGCTGTGCTTGGCAGACTTTTTTTTTTTTTTTGGCTAGCTTTGTGTTACCAGTCTTGGCTTTTCTAGAAAAACTCATTTGGGAAAAGGAGAAACCACCCACCTGTAGTGTCCCTTACCTCCTGAGCTTTTGTAAGAAGCCATGTAGCCTTAGACCCACGGCGGGGATACTCGAGAAAGCATGCGCCCCGCCAGCATGCTGCTTGGCTGGTCCCCCTTGTCCACCCCGCTGCTTCTGAACTATCCCCACCAGGTGTCTGCCAGGGCTCCCCGGCCTCGCATGACCCCAGCAGCTCCTGGGACTGTGGCCCTGTGACAGCCGGCACACACACAGGCTCTCCACGCTCTCTGGATGATCCTGCCCCCAGTTTATGGCACATTTCTTCTCTGCTCCCCTCATCTGTGTACTTAAAAGCAGGGCCTCTCCCACTGGACTCCCCTCTGTGTTAAGTAATTGGAGAAATCTCCTTCTGGAAGCTGAAAAAATAAATACATTGTCTACTCTTCTCAAAGGCTTCCCCGTTCTGTTAGAAAATGGATTCAGATTTAAAAAAAAAACACACCTCTCCATTGGGTGTTTTCCGCGAGTGTTCAGCGTCACGTTAGTGGAGCGTGTTCCAGCCTCCTGGCCGTGTTCATTTATCCATGCATGTCTGCTTTCTCGGCCTCTTTTGTGGCTCTGTATTTTAGTCCATGTGCTCATGGCTGTGGCTGTCTAACCTGCCTGGTAGCCGTGCATTCTGTATTAAAAGTCAGTGTGTCACTGTCACCTTCAAGGATCAGACCGCAAAGGACAAGGCCCTGCAGCACATGGCAGCCATGTCATCAGCCCAGATCGTCTCCGCCACTGCCATTCACAACAAGCTGGGGCTGCCTGGGATTCCACGCCCCACCTTCCCAGGGGCACCGGGGGTAAGTCAGCAGCCACGTCTGGGAAGGAGAGCTGCTCTGGACGCTGGGTGGGTGCGGGCCGGCCCCCTCCTCCTGGCACTTCTTACCAATTGGGTCAAATATAGAAAGGATAAAGACTTCCTTGTGGTGAACTGAGATGCTGGGTGTAAAGTGGTAAGAGAAAGGCAGGGAGGGAGAGCCGATAGGAAGGAGGAGTGGAGGAAGAGCAAAAGCAGGTGGGAAGCAGGAGGGGGAGAGAGGAAATCCTTAGTCCCTGCAGATGTGGAAGTAAGTATCACTTTTCTGGTGTAACCTGCCTCTTCTGCACTCTTTTTTCTGGCTCATGGTCCTGTCCCTGTGACCTCAGGGTTACTGTGTGAGCTCGTCCCAAAAGGGACAACATATTCCCTTGGTCTTTTCATTTCGACACCTACCAAGGGCTGAGAAGCATTATGTCATAATCTCGTTGTACCTTACAGTCATAAAAGCCTCTTGCTGTCATTGCCATTTTACAGATGAGAAAGCTGAGGTTGCTAAGTAGCAAGACAAGAGCTAGGTCACAGGCAGATGCACAGTTATGCCTTTTCCCTTTATCTCATGATGCCTTGGGCTGGGGAATGGCAGGTGCAGAAGGCCTCAGGGACGCCGGCAGCAAAGCAGTTGCCCTGATTCTTCTCTGAGCTCCTGGCCCTCTTGTTGCAAGCTTGATCCACTGCTCCACCGGGCCTTGAGTGCTGGAAATCATGGAGGCAGAGTAGTACACAGGGAGTGCTTCAGAGCAGAGGGAGAGGAAGATTGGGTGCATGCATGGGCAAAGTGGTCCCATCCAGTGCTCTGTTGAGTGGCACAAGAGCTCTGAAGAGCAGCCACTTGTCCCCTTCCCTCAGAAGGATTTTTCAAGACAGAGGTGCTGGGGGAGTCCTGGGTGGCAGTTGAGGGACAGTGATGACCACATATGCACTTGGGGAGGTGATGCTGCTGCTGGTGGGTGACTGAACCTGCTGCCCTTCAGCAGGGGCTGCAGTGTGTTTGCATCCTGTGAACTCGCGATCCTGAAGCCTTTGCCTTTTGTCTTCCAGTTCTGGCCTGGAATGATACAAACAGGGCAGCCAGGATCCTCCCAAGAGTAAGTTTCAAGAGGGCCACAGACAGCAGGGTTAGGGTTACCAGGGTACCTTTGGGCTTTGCAGAGAAAGGAGAGTAACTGCGATCCTTAGTCATGACCTCTCGGATTCAGAAGAAGTGTAAGCCCATCACTTCTGTGTGGAGGTCCTACAGATGGAATAGGAAGTGGGTTCCTGTCCCTTTATGGCTTTAGGAATAGGAAATGGGTCCTTGTCCCTTTGTGGCCTTGGAGGGCAGAGCATGGGCCTTCCTTGCCTGAAAGAGGGCAGCAGAGGTGATTCTGTAGCCCTTTCCACTCTGCTTGCCCAGTGGTAGTGCCTGTGTGGTGCATGTGTGTAGGGGGTGTCTGTCTAATAGAAAAATCCTGCAGATGCCTTGGGGGCAAGGGAAGCAGGCTCAGTCAACCAGAGGATAAGGGCAATTTGGGGCTAAAAGCTAGAGGCAAATCCAACCTGTGCATTAAGAGAACTTGACTGTTTGGCCTGAAGAAGGAGAGCCTGAAGCATGTCCTAAACCTTGCCTAGACACAGTGCCTGCTGACCTCTGTTTTTTTAGGGATGAAGAGAGGTTCAGAGACAGATGTCACAGTGCACAAGAGTCAGGCTGACGTCTGTCCAGCAGGTGCCACTGAACTGGCACAAGGCCTGGTGGTTGGATCCTCAGCAGGCTCCCCGCAGGCAGGGACTAGAGTTGGGGGGTCCCCATTGGGAGGCCAAGGCCAGGCCTGGGTAGGGGCCACTGCTGCTTCCATGATTTCTGATTCTTGGCACCCGTTTGTCCCCAGCGTCAAGCCCTTCGTGCAGCAGGCCTACCCCATCCAGCCAGCGGTCACGGCCCCCATTCCAGGTGAGTCTCCCCGTTCTCCCTCCTGGGGGAGTCAGTAGCCTCCACAACCAATGGCCAGGCCTGTTCTCAAGAGGGGTGATGCTCTTCTTTGTCACTGCTGTAGGTTTCCTGTCACCCGTGGAAATTTGCCTGCCCCTTGCATTCCCACCTCCTGTAGGGTAGGGGTCAGAATGGAGTTCGGGAGGGTCACAGAGGAGTCCCCGGCCTAGTCCCGAATAGCTTCAGTCATCTCCCAAGAGCACTTCAGATGGGTTTGTGAAAAACAGGAAGCCTGACCACTTTCACTGAAGATGCTAGCTCACCCTCAGGTGAGGACGTTGATGCCCGTCCCTCCTCACCACGAACTGGCTGTGTTGGGCCGTCCACATCCTCAGCACAGATAGTTTTCCTTGCCCTTTCTTAGATAACATAGATTTCAATTTCTGCTGCACTTTTTGTGAAGGAGCGCTTGCACAGAAACCAAAAGTAGTAAACAAATCTGGTTGGCCCCCTCTCTACCCCGCTGCCACCACCACCCACCACCGTGTGCACCTAGTTGAGAAGTACTTGTGGTGTGGTACAAAAATCATTGCTCAACACCATAGATGCCCCACACCAAAAATGTATCCACACATTGTCCTCTGCTCCAACACTGCGGGGCACCCCGAGGGAAGATTCTAAAGTGCTGGCCACCACAGTCTTAACAAAGAAGATGGGGGGGTGGGATTGTGGCTCAGTGGTAGAGCACTTGCATAGCACGTGTGAGGCACGGGGTTCGATCCTCAGCACCCCATTAAAGTGAGTAGATAAAGTAAAGGTATTTTGTCCATCTACAACTAAAAAAAAAAAAAAAAATTAAAAAAAAAAAGATGGGTAAACAAAAGAAGTGCACAGCACAGCCTGTCTCCCAGGATGATGTCTTTGAAAACATTCCCTTGGAATTGTCAGCCATTTTTAGCTTGGTCTCTAGCTGGGCCCCTTTATCCAGGATTTGAAGTCCTTCTGCCACAGTCCTTAACCCCTTCGCTAAATGTGGCTTCTTGTGTTATGCTTGTCCAGCTGGTCACTGTCTATGAGAGCCTCAGCCAGAATGTCACCCCTGCCCAGCTGAGTTCTGCCCCCTAGACCCGGGTGGGAGGACACTCTCGGCCTTTCCTTCTAGATCACGTTTTGTGGAGTCCTGCCCCAGTACCATCCTGAGGCCAGGGGAAGCCAATGGCCAGGTGTAAAGGTGACCATTGGTCTTTCAGGGTTTGAGCCTACGTCAGCCCCAGCTCCCTCGGTCCCTGCCTGGCAAGGGCGTTCCATTGGCACAACCAAGCTTCGCCTGGTGGAATTCTCAGCTTTTCTTGAACAACAGCGAGACCCGGACTCGGTGAGTGCGCCCCAGAGGTGTGTCTTGATCCAGGACTTACTTGCGTCTCCATCTTGTTCATCTTCTCGCTTCTCTGTCTTTTGTCCTTCTCTTTCCCTGGTACCTGTCAGATTGATGCCCTGTGTGAAGCCGACTTGGAGCAGCCCAGCCACTTCCCCTCTAGGAGAAGGGCATTCCTCCTGGCAAGTGGTAGAACTCCAGAGCTGGGTGTTTATTGCTGCTTACACCATAGTTTTCTGGGGAATACTTAAGCTGAAAGGGACAGCCCTTTATAGGCTCTTGTGCCTAGTAAAATTTAACAACAGGGGACATTTATTGAGCCCTGCCATGTGGCTAGCACCGTGCGAAGGTATTTAGGTATTTGATCACATTTTATCTTGTAGAAGCACCGTGAGGGGAGAACCGCCTGGCACATGAGGAAACAGAAAGGCTGAGCAACTTCTCCAAAGTTACCTTGTTGAATCCGTGGGTCAAAGATTCAAACTCAAGTCTTTAAAAATTTCTCAAGTCCAAGTAGTCATTCTACACTACTTTTCCAAGGCTGTGTTTTCTCAAAATAGCAAGTTGCTATCTCCTGAAGGAAAAGTCACAAAGTGGTACTTTTGAACAGCTTCACATAGAATGCAGTGCATTTTAATATTGTAAATACCAGTACCACTGGCATCTGGACTCTATTTGTCATCTTTCTCTCCCCGCCCCATCTTGTACCCATCATCCCATCGTTTCCCATACATATGTGATCCTCCCTTCCTTTCCACCCCACGAGCCCTGTACCCTTTCTCCACACCCACTCCTTGGCTGTGCTTATAAGCCTTGCATCTGTGTGTGGGTGAGTCCAAAGCAGAAATCAAAGGAATCAGGAGTTTGTCTTTGGGATCCTCACCAATTCCTTTCTGCATTCTCCCTCTCCCCCTCCCACCCATCCCGGGGGCTACCAAAAGCATGTACGTCCCGGGCTCGCTGAGTGTTGCCAATGCTGCTGTCATTCTCTCAGGAAAATATGTCATGCAAGCAGTCACAGTCCGTGCTAAATAACCAGGATCCTGAGCAATTGGAAGGGCCTTCCAGGAAAGTTTGTGTTCTAGCTAGGTGGGAAGGCTCCCATGGGTGGGTGCGTAGGGATCTGCTGTGGACCAGAGGGACTTGGCAGCCATCACCAGAGCAGGGACAGGACAAACCCATGTGTGGCCCACTGATGTCCCCATCCATGAATCCTGAACCCTAATCGTTGGTGGAAAAATAGAATTGCTTCTATGTTAGGGGAAAAATAAGGGGAAAGATGTAAAGTAGGTCATTGAGCCCATCAGGGAAGTGGGACCAGGGTCAGAAGAAGTGGTGCTGGGGGTTAAAATCCATGTACATGGGGGCTTTAAAATAAATCAAAAGAATGGTAACCCTCATGGCCTAGGCTTCCTCTTCTTGGCTCTTTGATGGAAGGCTGGGCTTTGGCCCTCTTTGACTGCTAGGACGCATGTTTGTGTGACTCCCTGGTGTTTACTTGGTGCTTCGTCTTCCATCCTTGCCTTCTGCCCTCACAGCCCCCCATGAGGTAGGTTCTGTTGGCTTCGTTTTACAGATAGAAACTGAGGCCCCAAACACAGCCTTCCTATTTAGAAAGTCTCTTAAATTTCCTGTTCAGTTCAAATATTGCCTCTCCAAGCAAATCTCTCTCTCTCTCTCTCTCTCTCTCTCTCTCTCTCTCTCTCCCTCTCCCTCCCTCCCTCCCTCTCCCTCTCCCTCCCTCCCTCCCTCTCCCTCTCCTCCTCCCCCCTCCCTCTTTCTGCATATGGTCATTTATGTTTTTTAAGGACAGTGTTCTAAGGTGCTTGGAAGTAAAAGCCCCAAGATGATTTTACCCCTGGTATCACCATCAAAAATATATATATATATATTCTTTTAATTAGAGGAGAATCTGGTAACCCCCTTCTTTTTGCTACGTTCTCCAGTTGTGGATCTTGTTTTTGTTCCTAGTTGTGATGTTGGCCTTGACATTTTTGAACCGCTGACAGATTCCTTCAGTCTATTCTATCCAAATTCACATGCATCTACAAGGAGAAGGGGCTGCAGAGAAGAGGGGCCACTACCACTCAGAGAGCCACAGCCTGTGCCCTGGTGGGCTGTAGTGCCTGGTGCGAGACAGACAGTTACATGGGAGAGCTCTGTGACATTTGGTGGCTGCTAGGAAGGCAGGGTACTAAATGCCTGAGTGAGGGACAGACCAGGCCTGCTAGAGGATGTGACCCTCAAGCTGAGAGGTGGAGGATTGGACAAGGAAAGAATAAGGCACCAGAACATTATAGAGATGATGAATCTGAAGTATTTAAAGCAATAAATGAAATTGGTGACTATTTTAATAATTCCAGAGCTCACCAAATTTCAGTGTCCAGAAATACATATTTTATGCATGTTCAGAATGACGTCTACCAATCTGAATGTTGAAACTAGATTTAGAATTTTTGTTTAGTTAAAAAAGAAAAAAGTTGGTTAGATATTTAGGTCCCCAACAAGTGATTTCAAAGGTACTTAAATAAATGGAAGGGCTGGTGTGAGTCAACACCCTTGGGCCCCTTGAGGAAATAATTATTCTATTTATGAGTTGGGAGCCAGGAGAGATTGGAGCCTTTTGAACTACTACTTGCCAACCAGTGTATCAGGCACTGGGGATCCAGCAGCGATGGAAACTAAATTCTTACTGTCTGGAGCCCACACTGTTAGAGAAGGCAAACCACCATGCAAAAAGTACATGTGTAGACCTTCATGGGGTCTGCCTCCATGGGGCATGCCAGAACCCACAGGTACTCCAGTCCCCTGTGTAAAATGGAAGAGGATATGCATATAACTGACGTGCGTCTCCTGTACTCTAAATCATCTCTAGGCCATTTATATTATCTAATACCTGTCAGTGCTATCTAAGTAGCTCTTTAATTGTTAAGGAATGATGACAAGAAAAAAAAAATTGTTCATGCCAGGACAGATATTTTATTGTTTGGGGGTTGTATTTTCAATCTGCAGTTGGTTGAATTGAGGATGTAGAACCCATGGATACAGAGAGCCAACCAAGTAATGGTGATTGCTAATATGAGATAACAGACCTTCCTTGAATTAGAAATCTTTGAAAACAGTGATACCATCTAATACATGTGTTGATATTTATGATTTGTATTATGATACTAAATTATATCAAATATTACCAATCAAAACCATCATACTACAACCTTAATCTACAGCCTTAATCTCAGTTGTGGATATCGCTTTGATGATATGAGCACTTATTTTGCAGTTGAACACAAATGAGTTAAAAGTATGCGAATGAGTACAGGACAGGTCAGAAACAGGGTATGTCTTTGGTTTTAGTGGAAATATGAGAGCCTGAAGGGGGTTCTACTGCTAGAAGAAAGTAGTGGTTGGTTGACTAATTGAAATGAGGAAGAATTATCAAAATTATTGAAAGCTTTTGACACATTCTCAGGCACCAGTCTCGCATCATATAATGCATTCTTGACTTAGCATATCTCTAGTGCTCTTACAGTAACGGCATAGTACCTCAGGACCAAGGCTGTGCTAAAATGCTGATGTGTGGATGCTTTCTTTGGCTTTGAGATTTTTTTGTGACTCCCTGGACATTCGTTTACTATATTTTTGTTCCATTAATAGGAAAATTAAAGCCATCTAAAATATTCAGCTGGTATGTTTTTTTTTTAAAGTTGGATATGCTATAGTTAAAATTTAGGAATCAATATTAAGCTATTGATTTGATAAGGAAGACAAAAAAGTGACTAATAAATGAAAGGACGCTGAACAATCTAAACTTCACTTTTGGATTCTCTAAATCCAGGCAGACACATATATACATTACACATTTCTTCTCTATTTCTTGTTGGTGGCCTAAGCTCATTGGGATCATGGAGTTACTAGGTTGTTTTGTTTTCAGTTGTGTAAGTGGAAGAAAGATTGTAGGTATTGTGGGCAACAAAGAAAGAAGCCGGGAGCAGTGAGTCTTGTAATGCTTGTCACACTCTCTGTGAGGGACTAGTTCTGTTCCCTTCTACAGAAAAGCTTGGAGAGATTGCTGTCTTGGAGCTAGTGGCAGTCAGCTCAAAGCCAGTGTCCTTTATGATCTCCAAGAGAAGACACAACTGCATACCCACGTCCTAGGTGTGAAGCAAAGCCAAGAACCTAGCTTGCTTCCTCCTCCGCCTAGGACTGCTGCCCTTGGAGCCAGCATTTCTTGAAACTCATGTCTTTGACTGATTGCATACTTCATTATTGCTATCACTAAAGACTTCACGATCCTGTTACTTCTAGCAGTGTTAATACTGGTACTGGAACCCAGGAGTGGTGTTAGCCAACAGCTTTTAAATGTTGTTTGTGTGTGCCAATGCTATGCATTATCTCATTTAATCCTTATGAATTAGCTTGCCCGGTATCAGACAGCCATCTGATAATTGGAAATGGGATTCAGATCCAGGCCTGTCTTCTGACTCCACGTCCTGAGATTGTGACTGCAAGGCTGTTTGGTCCATTTGTATCTGAGGAGTGGCCTGTTTTTGTCACCCAAGGCTATAAGAAGCTAATGGAAGAATAATCAGGGGATGCTCGCCCCCTGCTGGTTCCGTGTCGTGTGTGCACCAGAAGGCCACTGCCTCCCCAAGTTGGTGTTGTTTTTGTTGGTAGAGAACCAGCAAGTCAGTCCCTCTGTTACCTTTGGCTCCAGTAGAAGCTAAGAGAAAAACAGCAGAGGGTGAAGAAAGGAAGGAAGAGTCTAAAAAACAAGGACTATTTTAGAAGTGGTTAGTAATGCTTGAAAATATACTTTGTACATGATTTTAATGTTGCCTATCAAAGGAACGTCAAGTGCTAAGTGCGGGATCCTCCACCCAGGGGTGGGTTATTTAAAAAGGCTTGGCCTGATATCAAGGCCCAGCTCTGGAGACAGTTGGGCAGCTGCTTCTTTATACACACACAAACTCATCTTGGGAAGCTAGCTGTAAGCTGCATCCTGTATGTGTCTGGAGAGCGGTTTTGCTGATAAAGCTTAGATGATTCCTCAACCCCCACCCTCTCCCAACCCCGGGGCCTGGCGGGCTCCTTTAGCCCCTTGGTGCAGCCGCATCCTGCCCCACGGCGTGCAGCTCAGTCGGTTCACACTTTGCAGGCAATAGCCTGGATGATTGATGCCTCCTGTGGTCCGGATGCTAGAATGAACAAGAGCAGGAGCAGGAAAGGAGCACGGGAGGGGTTTGCTTAGGTAGGAGTTATGTAACAGGAGAAGGGGAAACTTTGGAAGGGAGAACAAGAGGGAAAGGTGAGGATATGCAGACTGTGAAGAAGGGAGGTTTTCTGTGATGTGGTTCAGAAAACCCTGACCAGGAAAGGCGCTCCATAGCACAGTGGGAAGCCCCTGGGTGTCTTCCAGCAGTGGAGATCACGGGCACCTGCTGAGCCGCATGGTGAGCTGGCTGCCAAGCCCTCTGCTGTGAGTACAGGAACCATGGCTCAGGAACACTAAGTAATTTTGTCAAGGACCACTGCCGGGAGTGGTGGCCATGACAGCTTTGGCTCCACTGTGTATGTACCCTTAACCACTTCACTCAGCTTTTGAAGAAACGATGACACCGTGCAAGAGTGAAACGGCTACCTCCAAGTATGAGCTCCCCTGCAGGGTTGGCTGTCACAGGCCCTTCACGTTGGAGGGAGCTGGGCTGAGCTTTCTCTGGGTTGCTTTTCCAACCTGCTAGTTTCTCGGTTTCTTCTCAAAGCCCGGGGCAAGGAGCAAGAGAAGCAAACTGTTCCCACCTGTATTCTGGAACTTCCATCATGCTGTTGTGGCATCCTCCCCTTGTAGAAGGAGAGGGCTGATGTTTGATTTGTACCAGCTATGTGGTACCTTGGGTTCCTGGGGCAAATGACTTTGCACCTTGCCTTCAATTTCCAGTCTGTGAAGTGGACATAATAGGTTCTCTCTCACTTTTTTTTTTCCTGTGGTGATTACACTTAATAACACATCTGAACACTCTTGAGTACTCCACAAATGGCTTTTGAACTTATAGTAATATATTGGGAGATCAGGCTAAAAACCTGAATGGGGAACAGGCCTGGGAACTGTGGTTACCAGATAGTTTGGAGTCTGTTGAAATTCAGGTTGGATCCAGAATTTTTTTTATATAAATAAATTTTTCGTATAGTTAAATTTACATGGTCAAAAACCTCCAAGCATAAAAGAACAGGAAACTTCCCTTTCTTCTAGTTTCTGTCCCACATCCAAGAAAATAATCATTACTACTACTTTCTTAAGAATATTTCTAGGTGCTTCTAGAATATGAATATATATTCTCCACCTACTTCCCTGTTTAAAAGAGGCTGTGATCTAGCATATGCTTCAGGAGAGGGCAGCTATAGCATTGAGAGGACGGGTTCGAGAAACAGAAGTGATGTTGCTGGTTCAGGCAATTGGTGACAAGGACCCAAAAGGCCTTGGGGATTAATGAGCTGTGAGAGATGGGAGTGGAGGACTGAGATTTTGAGGCTGAGTTTGCTGATATAAGCTGAAGAGTCATGGAATAGAGGAGGAGGCAGGATTGCTAGGAATCGCCCAGGTGATAATGCACTTTCTTCCCGAACGTGATAAAGGTGTTGAAATTGGTATTGGAAACAAACTCGGAGAGTTTATAACGTAGCCCAGGTCCCAGTTACTGCACAGCAGCGTTGGCTGTTTGAACTTTGAATCAAAAGCCAGTGGCTTACAGGAATTTTAGGGAAAGTGAAAGCAATAACCACGAAGGGAGGGCTTGTCATTCCCACGCACGGATCATCTCAGTGTGGGAAAGTGACACTGATCACCCCCCACCCCCGCACGACCACCACCACCACCTGGGGAAGTGAGGAGGCGGACTGTAAGTCTCACCGTTGAACATTTGGAGTGAGAGGAAAGTCGGGGCGCTTGATTTGGGCTCCAAGAGAGAAGTGAATTCCTGAAGGTGGCCTCGGATTGTTACAGCACCTCAGACAGGAGGCAAGGAGTTCTTTCTCCTGCCGCCTCTGGCCCCTTATCTTTATTACTAAGAGGCTGGAACAGGCCAGAAGCCTGGGGCTGCTGGGATGTGGGGGTGGGAGCCAGCAGTCCTCATGGCCGTCCTCATGGCCGAA
Organism: Ictidomys tridecemlineatus; assembly: GCF_052094955.1. Lineage (NCBI taxonomy): Eukaryota > Metazoa > Chordata > Mammalia > Rodentia > Sciuridae > Ictidomys > Ictidomys tridecemlineatus. The sequence goes on along the minus strand of NC_135480.1, from coordinate 49,383,917 downwards.
GGAACCTAGGTTCTCCCCCCGTGGGGAACTGCAGGCCTCTGGCTGAGACTGCTCTGAAGTTCTGCAGATACTTCCTGCAGATAACCTTACTCCTTCCCATAAAGCAGTCCATCAGATGATTTAATGAGCCCAAGGATGGTTTAATTCTCATATCTTTATAGCTCCTTTCGAAGGCCTATTTTACCAGGTGGACTAACATTCCTTTGTCAGGCCTCAGATCTTGACTTTGGTTTGGAAGATGTGAACCAGTGCAGCTCGATGGAAATGCAGCATCGATGAGCTCTGCACAGGGAAGCAGGGGTGGCGGTGTATGAGAATTAGGTTGGAGAAGATCAGAAGCAGGGTTTCAATTCCAGATTGCCAGGAAGAGCCCTGCCTCTTCCTGGACAGGCTGGAGAAGGGCGAGGGTCACTTGGGAAGCTTTTGAACAGTGGCTTCTTCCTGGAATGGGGGGATCTGGGCAGTTCCCATTTCTGGTCCTTGGTTTGGCAGCCTCTTTCTCTCCCTCCATTCAGTGTTTGCCTGTGGCTTTTATAAGCGTCAACAGCACCCCAGCACCTGTGCAGCTCTCCAGGGCCTGCGTGGAACTTTCACATATGTTTCACATATGTTTCACCTTATGTTGGCCCCTAGAGATGGACAGACCAGGTGCCTCCCTGTGTTGAGATGAAGAAGCCAAAGCCCAGAAAGGTTAACCAACTTGCCCCAGGCCACATAGCTCAAAAATAGCAGAGCCTGGATTCTAACTCGAGTGTCATTAATGGGTCCATCACATGCATAGAATAAATGGTCGGAAAGTACATTTGGCATTCCATGCTCCTGGAGGAAGGCTGCAGCTGGTTTCAGGGTTGGCTCAGTCGTTGGGCCTCTCCCAGGGTTTTCCTCTTATGTTCCAGCAAGCTCTGTCTTCCACTAGGACATGGGAGGTTGAGAGCCTTCCCAGGATGGAGGTGATGGTGAGGCAAGGCCTGGGCCCCTGGCCCCCGGCCCCCGGCCCCCTGCAGTGCTGAGCTGCCCTGTGAGCTCATCTGCACTCAGCGCACACACACCCTCCCGTGGCAACAGCCGAACTGCTGGGTGGTTTATTCTCAGTGTCTCTGAACAGGTCTGGGAACTTACCCTCTTTCTTCATTAGCCTTTGGGGATGAGGCAATTGAAAGCATCTGGAAATACGGGTTTTATAGACATTTGACGGAGCCCCAGCCAGGCCTCCATCTGCTTTCCTTGGCAGGTCAGTTCCCCACCCGCCTGCCTTCCCAGTGGCCGTTCCACACTCAGCCGGGAGGGCCTTCTTCCCTGCACTTCTCCCTCCTAAGAAAACAGCAGCCCCTCTGTGGATATGATGGTGGAAATGGGAAGTTGGGAAGGTGAATCACTGCGTGAGATTCTGGAAGTGTTTCCAGTGATGTTTCTCTTCTGGGAAGAGCACAGGCCAAGAGATGCACCAGCATGCGGGGTGGGGTGGCCAGGACAGGACTGATGCCCTGAGCAGTTAGCAGAGGAGAGGATGCTCACTGCAGATTCACTTCCTCCCTAGTAGGAGCAGAGTACAGCCTCTCCACCCCCATCCGGAGATGTGTGTGCAAGTCACTTTCTTGGGTTGGCTCCATGGCCATTCCTTGTTCCTGCAGGGCTGGGGGGGGCCATCAAAGTCTGCCCTGGGGATGGCCAGACCCACAGTCCAGTGGGAACGTGACAAGATGCAAATGTAAGTGATTTGTCCTTGTTCTGTTCCAACCTGTACATTAGCATCCCTTGACGTGAGTTATTTGTCTTGGTTTCTTTAAATTCTTAAGTGGATTATAATTTTTTTCTCTTGGTATTATTTGACAACAGTCATTTTTCAAGGTTTTACTACGTTCTTCGAATAGTTGGAATTTTTGGGACAAGTTTAGGAGAAGGCTGCCACCTTCAGGCCAGTACACTGCACCGGCATATTGTAAGACAGATTTGTAGGGCTCTTCTTAACTTTTCTACAAAAATGGAACTGCCTCATCAGAAGTCTCTAGAATAGATTAGCAGTACTTTAAAAAAAAAAAAAAAAAAAAAAGTACACGCGGGCACGACAGAGAGAGAGGAAGAAAATAAATCCCCAGTGACCATTTTTGTAAGATCTGTTCTGGTTTGTCTCATCTGCAGTGACGGGCAACCTCCCATCCCACTTTTGAGTAAGTTGCCGGGTGCAGCTGAGAAGGGACCTCAGTATGCAGAGATTTGGAGAAGGCACTGGGTGTCCAAGGGAGGTGCAGGGGCCAGCTCAGAGGCCTCCCCGCTCAGCCACCCTGCATTCCAGTGCTCACAGTATTATCTGAACAGTAGGAATCACCCTTTATTTCTGCTTTAAGTTTAGTATTTCCATTTTGTAGCTGTCAAAGGGACAGCACTAATTTCAAATTTTCTCATCTTAAAAAAAAATGATTTCAAGGGCAAATAACAATAGTGACAAACTATGTGTTAGGCATATTGTTACATAGGGAGCATGAAGAAAGGGACCTGAAGAATAGCTTCAGGGAAATAGGAAGGACCTTTCCTCAACTCCCAGGGAATCTAGATAACCCATTCACCGTTATCATTGTTTGCAACTGCTGTGAAGAATAACCGGAGAGATGACAGCTGTAGAAGGAGATAGTGGGCATTTCCCAAAGTCCTAATAGAAATCTGTGAGCCTAGGTGTCAGGTGCGGCCATAGTCCCAGGTGGTTTTGTTGCAGGTGGGGTTTTGCCAGTATAGCATCTGTCTTTGGGAGGCTCTACATGCACCCAGGTGCCCTAGCTCCTGCTCAGCTGCCTGGAGACCTTGAACTGTATGAAAACTGACCCAAGTTACATTGCAGTCCAGGGAACTTGTGGCCAATATAGAATAAACATCCTGAAGTCATATTTTTGTTTCCTTTTATAGTTTGTACCCTTCCTTAAAACTCCATGTTGTATCAAAATAGGTTTTGATTGATTAGTTATTTAAGAAAGTAACACCTGCACATCATGTAGAAGCCAGGTTGAACTACGGGGCCCATAAGAAAAATCAGCGGTCTGCTGCCCTGCACCTTCTACCTCCCAGTTCCACTCCTTAGGGACAGCTATGCGTGGCCTTTTCCGCCACTTCTTGGTGCATCTACGTCCACGTGTGTAAATAATATATGAGATTTTTCATGTCTCATTCCATCAATTTTAGACAACCTCTATTGATGTCTAACTGTGGAAGACTAGAATTTAGCTCTCTCATTTGGCCTGCACCACCTACTCTCCACTCTTTCCCTCCACTCTCTTTCTCACTCTCCAAAAACTTTTGACTTAATTAATATTTAGTGTTTGTTACAAACCTGTGTACATTTTGCACACAGCACTGTGATATATTAGAACCACTTTCTTAATTAGAAAGTTTTTGGTTTTTCCTAAGTAAATCATTGCCTCCTCTTATTTGTTCAGGTTTTGCATACCCACATGAATTCACCCTTAAGGTTTCTTCCAGCACTCTAATACTCTCCAGATGATGGTGTCAATCAGGGAATCTTGCAGGTCCATTCTCCTTGGTGACCTCCCTCCAGGAGCCTTACCCTGTCCACTCTAGACTTGTTGCTGGACAGGTCAGTGTCCAGCTATTGACCTGGTTAGTTCCTCAACCTTTCTTCTGGGACCAGCCCTATCTCCATCTTTTTTTTTTTTTTATTTACTTTCACATCTTTTGGCTGCATGTTTTTCTTTAGCTGCTGAGAAAAGATGCTAGGAAGGTCAGTTTTTCTGAAACCTGATACGTCCAACAGTGGATTCTGCTCTCATGTCATGGGTAATTTGATTTTTACCTTCGACTTGTGAAACTTTATTCACATTTTCTAGGTGGATTCTGCATATGTTCTTTTTAATGAATAACACTGTACTGGAGAATAAAGTCACTTTTATAAAAAAGAGCAAGTAAATTTTACTTAAGTTATGTGATTTGCAGGAGAGGTGGAGATGACTTTCTTTAATGTCTGCTGCATCTTTGTAGGAATCTGTGAGAACACAGGTTTACATAGGCACCATATCATTCTGACTATGGAAGCAATGAGCTAGTTCCATATGATCACTTTGTTGAGTCTGAAGATGAACCTTGTGGTATTAGGACATGGATTTCCTATTATATGCCAACACAGTGCCTGGCATACAATAGATATAGGTGTGCTGGTGGCTTTACTAAACTCCATCAAAGAAATATGCAGAGAGGCCAGGTGCAATAGTGCATACCTGTAATCCCAGCTGCTGGGGAGGCTGAGGAAGGAGAATCATGAGTTCAGTGCCAGCCTCAGCAATGACAAGGCACTAAGTAACTCAGATAAAATAAGGCTGGGGATGTTGCTCAGCAGCCGGGTGCCCCTGAGTTCAATCCCTGGTACCAAAAAAAGAAAGAAAGAAAGAAAGAAAAGAAAAAGAAAAATGTGCAGAAAGAGTATCATTTCTGTTGCTGTTCTTGATACATTGATGACTAATTGTGCCTCTATTGAGTGCCTTTGAGACTTTTGAACATTAAATGAGTCAAAGTAACCTGTTTGAGATATTAAGAAAATCTAATTTTGGGCTTCGCCACATGTATTTCTGCTCACATATTGCCCCAGATAATTTTCTTAGGAGAGTGTTTGTTTTCTGCCCTATGTAATTGCCCAACCCTCTTTTGTGTGCCACCTATAGTTTTGGGTAAAAGTATGATAGATGGAGGAAAAAAATGAGATTTATTTGGGAAGAATGGAAGGAAGCAAGTGAAGGATCTAGCCTAACTTGATGCGGTGGTGCACACCTGTTTGACTTAGGAGGCTAAAGAAGGAGAATCAAAGTTGGAGGCCAGCCTTGGCAATTTAGTAAGGCCCTTCACAAGTTAAACCCTGTCTCAAAATAAAAAGGGCTGTAGAGTATCCCTGGTTTCAATCCCCAGTACCCTTCATACCCCCACCCACCCTCCCAAAAAAAAGAAAAGAAAAATCTAAATCTAGCCTTTTCCCCTCATAAGGCGAACTGGCAGAATAGGGAGTAGTGACATCCTCACCAAATCATTTTTAGAATTTTAATTTCATGAAAACTTAAACTTCAGTGTATCAGGTATATGCTTCTTTTGAGGCCTCTGGATTTGGGGACAAAAGTATCCCTGCCCTACTCAGGTTGAGTTAAGGGGAGAGTGAGTTCTGTTTGTTTCAGTATTGTGGTCTCCAGGACACCTTTAGTCCTTCGTATTCTTAGAAACAAAGTCACCTCTTGGCAGGAGTAAAGCCGTTCAGATGCCAGTGGTCCGGGTTTGGTTTCGAGTCACCGGCCTTGGAGAGGCAGTGCCTGATTTCCTTTGGCAAAGACATCCTGCCCTTTCTCAGTTCCTTTCAGCCACTTGGGCACAGAGGTAATGTCCTCAAAATAGAGAGCTTTGAGGACTCTTGTCTGATGCATCTGTGAATCATTATGTTTATCCTGAGTTCTAATTTAATTTCAGAGAATTTTGGGAACACTGTTCAGTCCCCCGCTCCCCTGACACTTGCTTCTCAAATGAACTTTCAGGAAATGTTGATTGAGCAGAATTAGCAGGGCTCGGGCATTTTCTTCTGACAGACAGTGTGGTTGATATTTGCAGCAAATGCAAGGGCTGGGGCGTTTACAGATCCAAGTTTTATTCTTGACTTCGGGACTATTTCCGGCTGTGTGACCTCAGGCAGCTCAGTTAATCTCTAAGCTTATATTTCCTCATCTGTAAAATGATTTTAATAAAATCCACCTACAGCATTGATGTGAGGCGAGGATAACCTGAGATCACCCACACGAAGAGCACACCGCTCTGGCCAGCCAGGGGGCACAGGTGCCTCCCCATCCTGTAGCACAGGTGAGAGGGCCCCACCCCAGCCAGGTCACGGGAGGCCATAATCAAGGACTTGAACTGTCACGGGGCTTCGCTACTTACTTCTAACTCTTGGCTTATTTGTGTTTATTTTTCTTCACTAGGCAGGAGGGATAGCTAATGGCAGGAAAGTTCTTTTGCTTCTACCCCAGGATCTAGTTAATCTCACATGATAATAACCATAAGGATAGTAATCTTAGCAGCTCCTATTTATTGAACACTTCGTGTCTGCCAGGCCCTCCGCCAGGCCCCTTCTGTGTGTTATTTGAGTTTTACAGGCATCTTATCCCCATTGTACACGGGAGAGAACTGAGATTTCAGGATCAGGCTGGCTCCAGGCCTTTCTATTTTGTTCTCAGCACCTGGTTTTCAGCCACACCTTCATGACCCCCGTTGAAGTGTGGTATAATTGACCTCCTGCGCCGTTGTCTTTGAGTCCAAACAGAGACATCTCAATGCAGAGCAAGAAGACTTCAAGTTTTAAAGCTGTTTAGCGTCAGCCCCCATCCCTGACTCAGCCTACGGTGACTGGCAGGGCAGGAGAGCTGGGAGTGTGGAGCTCAAGTGGAGAATCAGATTCAAGTCACTGTCCCCAAGCTCTGCTGTGCTCCATTCTGTCCCATGAACTGTCCCTACAGGAGGCAGCAGAACTGGTGGAAGTGGTGTCTCCCAGAACCAGGAGGTAGGGTTGGGAGCTAGTGTAAGCAGAGGTTATCAACCAGAGTTGGATGCATACACAGGTAGCCGGGTGTCTGGATAAGGAAGAAACAAAACGCCTTTGCCATCAGCACCTGGGGCACACACTCCACATTCATCATTTCACCTCTGATTGCCTTTGCACCACTGAAATGACTGTTTTCTGTTTTTAAATCCTTTTGCTCGCTAATGAGACTACATACAGCTCCTTAGTAGCTGTAATTGTGCCTCATTCTTTCTGCAGGTTGTGTGTGTGTGTGTGTGTGTGTGTGTGTGTGTGTGTGTGTGTATGCATGCTGGGGATTGAACCCAGGGCCTTGTGCATGCCCGGCAAGCTCTGTACCAACTGAACTATATCCCCAGCCCCTCTGTAGGGTTTTGTTTGCTTATGGTTAAAAAGATGAGGCAACATTTGAGAAATTCTGTACAACAAAGACCTGCATCCCCATGATCTCACACTCCTAATGTAACAGCCTTGGCTTTCTACTTTTTAAATTTCTTCCACTGCAGGCTCACTTTGTTCTTCCGGAGTGGTCTGTAGCTTCTCATCTACCCATAGGCCACCAGGCAACCAGTCCCTGTAGAGGGTCTGTGTAAGAGTTGGGTAGGCTTTCTCTTTTTTATTTACCTGGAATCTTTTAGGGTCTTGGAAGCTTTGATAGAACACTCTAGAGTTGATAGGAGAGGGCTTGACCCTCCCCTAGAAAATACCAGCTCAATCAAACTGTCCATATGTGGGACAGTGACTTGAGATGAGATGTCTGGCTTCCTGCCTTTTAACATCATGGCCAGAGATCCATGGCATGGTAGCAGGTTAGCACTTCCTTGGGCTGTGCTTGTAGGATTTTGTGGCCAATTGAGTTTGGGAAACTTTAGGTTATACACAGTTTTAAAATGTTTCTTTATGGTGGTACTTTTAATACATTAGTACTTTAATATATATATATTTCAACTCTCTAACAACCCAATGAGAGAGAGGTCGTCACTGCCCCTGTTTTAGAGACTAGGGAGGAACTTTCTGCTATCACAGCTAATTGGCAATGAAAACAAAGTTTTGTGCTTGTGTAGACTAAGTCTGGACCCTATGTTCTTTTTTATTTTTTGTACCAGGGATTGAATCCAGGGTTCTTCTACCACTGAGCTTTATCCTAGTCCTTTTTATTTATTTATTTTTTTATTTTGAGACAGGGTCTTCTAAGTTGCTAAGGCTGACCTTGAACTTATAATCCCTCCTGCCTCAGCCTCTGCAGTCACTGAGATCACAGGTGCATACCACCACACCCAGCCAGCATTGGTGATTTTTAAGTGCTCCTTGGGGACTGGGATGTGGCCTGGGTTGAAAACAGTTACCTTGACCACAAAGAAATATATGTAAACCATCATGTCTTAAACTAAAGTAAGGGAAGAAAGGGTGACCTTTGTGTGTTAAATGATACAACAGAGTCTGAGTTTTTTGTTTGTTTATGCACAAGTGACATAGATCCTGCCTTCTTGGGACCCTGACTTTACACTGATGACCATGTATTGACCAACCCTTATGCAAAAGTTTCAGGTGGGTTACTAAGGCGACTGATGACAAAGAGGCTCAGTGCTCTTACTCCTGCTAGAGGGAGGAAGTCTCCAGGCACCATGGCTTAGATCACATCCTACACGCTACTGCTTGGAGACCGGAGGCCAGAAGTGCATTCTGGGTGATGACATCATCTAACTATACACACATGTTTTTGTTGGGCTTACATTGTAAATAAATGGCTCCAAAAAGTGTCCCTGTCATCTTCAGCTGAGTCAAGTGAAACTGGTTGGTAGAAGTATTCCTTGCTTTGGTAGTTTGGCAGTTATGGTGTTGTTCATTACTATGTCTGCAAAAAAGTCTTTTTTAGGCACTTCAGGAAATATGACCTTGTCAATAAAAGCCAATGGCTGTGTTCACAGAGAACCTAGGCCATTTCAAGGCCTCATGCCCGAATTTCAAGATTGCCTCACTGTCCAATTCAAGACGTGTGAGCCCCTGCTTAATCCAAGGGTTTGTAATGGGAATGTCTCTGTTGGTTTCTTACAGTACAACAAACACCTCTTCGTGCACATTGGGCATGCCAACCATTCTTACAGTGACCCATTGCTTGAATCCGTGGACATTCGTCAGATTTATGACAAATTTCCAGAAAAGAAAGGTGGCTTAAAGGAACTATTTGGAAAGGGCCCTCAAAATGCCTTCTTCCTCGTAAAATTCTGGGTGAGTAAAGACATTGCTGTGATTTCTGTGGTTTGTGTCTAAATGGTCGCATCTTGGGTGTGCGTGCAGCGGGGCACCGTTGGCCATCGGCTCGCACTGACTGCGCCTCTGTCTGCTTCTGCAGAATTGCCAGGGGAGCACAGACTCGCCTCTGTAGGGCTGTCCTCCTGCGGGCATCTACTTGGGTTCGCCTGGAGGCATTTTCAGTCTCTTTTGAGGGGTGAGAGCCAGGCGGCCTCTTTGGCCTTCTGAGCTTACTCACTCAGTGACTCACAGATGGCTGGAGTCACAATGGAAAACATGGAGCACTGTTGCCTTTCTGTTTCTTCTCACCCCATTAAGCTAAGTGACCTGTAAATTTCACTGGAGCCCATGACCTGGAGCTGGGATGAAAATAAAGTTATGTGTATCAAGAACTTGTATCAGAGAAGGTACACACTGGCTTTGCACAGTAAATACTTTATTCATGCTTTCAAAAGGACCTGGGTGAATTCCCTTTACTGCAGGAGCTTTGCTGGTGTTCCACAGGCTCTGAGAGCGATTTTACTGTCCCTTTTGCACTAGTCAAGCTTGGACCAGAATAGGTAGAGATATAGGAGACCAAAAACCTGCTAGCACTGATTATAGCAGTTTATAATTCTTCATTCTTCACAAAAATAAAAAGGAAATCCTTTTAAATATCTGTGCCCCTTTATATGTCACTAAAGGCCCTAAATGACTGGGTTCCAGGGAGTGGTCTTTGGGTTCTGCCTGACCCCCTTTGCCTATCTGTCCTGCACCCCACCTTGTGCATGTCTGGGTGCACTTTGCTTTTTCCTATTCCTTCCTCTGTGAACAAGCCAGCTCCTCCCTTGTTAGAGCACTGTCCTTATTTAAGCAGAACATTGATTTTTCTTTTAGTCCCATTGCATTTTGTAGTTAATCAGTTCCCATGCTGGGTCATAATTATTTGGATGTGCATCCCTCTCCCATCTGGACTCCGACTGCCCCCAGGGACCTTATTCATAGCGTAGCCTCCATTTATTGAATGCCTGCTGTGTGCTAGGAGTTGCATTAAATGCTTTACATGCATTTCATCTAGTCCTCACAGTTTAAGTGGAATTTGCCTTGTGTCCAATTAAGAAAGGCGGCTCAGAGATGACAGGGGAAAGGCTTCCTGTAGGTGGGGACTCTGGCACTTGAAATCAGATCTGTCCAACTTTCATGCCCCTGCTCTGGTTCCTGGCTTCGTAGGCCTTTGTGGACCCTGGCCACAGAGATTGTCGACTTTATTCACTATTTCTAACACCAAGCAAATGCCCAGAAAATGTGGAACAAACGGGTGACTTAAAGAAGAATTCACATTTTAAAGCCTTTGGGGGAAGTTTGCATATTAAATTTAGTTTGTTTAGTCTATCCTTCCATGGCAACTGGATTTCAGTTTTTGTATGTCCATATTGAAACTTGGATAGAGGTGGCCTTTTCCTTATAATTAATGTTTATGGAATTGGTAATTCATGTGGACAACCTGAAAAAGGAGGAGCAGTTACTTTCCTTTTCTAAATCAGTGACTGCCTTCTAGTGATTGCAGTGGTGGTTAGAAATGAGTAATATGATAATATAGCAGTTTTCACAGGTTCACTGTTCCTCAGTATCCTTTTAATGGATCTACAAGGTCAAAATTGTTTTTATTAGAATACTAAGCCATGATTTGCCTTTTCTTCTCTGCTGACATTCACCCTGATGATACAAAAGCAATGATACAAAGGTACAAAAGCAATTACAGTGGCGGACCCCTGTAATCTCAGCAACTCCGGAGGGTGAGGCAGGGAGAATTGCAAGTTGGAGCCCAGCCTCAGCAACTCAGGAAGGCCCTAGTGAGACCCTGCCTCAAAATGAAAAAGGGCTGTGGATGTTTCCAGTGGTAAATTGCCCCTGGGTTTAATCTCCAGTACCCTCCCATCCCGCCCCCCCAAAAAAAGCAATGGGATAAAAGTGCTGGCAGTTTAGTAGAAACGGAGGCATCAACTCTACAACTAAAATGTGGGCACCATTCAAAGCAAGAGCAAGTCCAGTCAAGAGTGTCCTTTATGAATTTTATTACATCATTTTAACACATTAAAAGTGATTGTGACGAGCTTGTCACATCACAGAAAACAACCGACATTATTTGTTGCTGAAGATCAAATTCAAGCTCACAAAGGAAAATTAGAATTTTGGGAAATTCGTATTCACTTGAGAGAACTTGACAGCTTCCCAATACTTTAAAAGACTCTCTGATGAGAAACATGGTTTGATATGGTGCAGGATAGGTCAGTGGATTTTAGTGTAGCAGAGATTGAGAAAATGGTTTCACGTTCCACACTGCATCTAACCTTCAAGAATTTTGATATAGTATTAAAGCAAAATGACTGCAGTCCTTGAAGAGCCTAATGCAAATTGTAAAACAGTGCTGCCTTTCCAGGTTTTGTTTTTTGTTTGTGTGTGTGTGTGTGTGTGTGTGGTGCTGGAGATAGAATGAATCCAGGACCTTGTGAATGTGAGGCAAGCACTCTACCAACGAGCTCTATCCCCAGCCCCTGCCCTTCCACTTTTGAAAAATATACGCATGCTTAAATTCTTAAAATAATGTATGTTAGCAAGTAGTGAACTTATTATTTTTTGAGCGTATTCTTTTTAAGCAACATAATAAATATTTTGAAATTTTCTCAGTTTTAATGTCCAATGCTGAAAATATAGGCACTTATAATCCTCAGTAAACAAATACTTTTCAAGGTCTATCTGGTCATCCTACTGGAGGGGTCCTTAGAGCAAAAAATTTGAGAGGCACAACTTTAAAAGATATAAAAAGAGGTTGTTTATTCAAGTTAATTAAAAACTTACTAAAAATCATCATAAGATAATGAAAAACCACGTTCAGTACTTTCAAACAATAATAGTTTTTACTGATTATAAGATTACTTATAATTAGCATTTTATTTTAATATAAATTGGTATAGTATAGAGAATATGCTTACAAAGTTTTTAAGTTTTTGCTTTCAAAATTTTTTACTCAGTGGGTGATTTTAATAATAATGATTTTAATAATGCATTTAATTAGGAATTCCCAAGTAACGCAGTCTTCATGGCAGATGTTTAGTGTGAGGCGTCCAGTGTGAGTTGTGCAAATACAGAGGTAGTTACTCTGAGATCAGAAATGCACTTATTAAATTAAGACTTACAGGATTAAAACTGAACACTTCTATGAATATTATACGAAAAAACTACTCCTTTGATATGATTGTTGGGAGTACTTAACCTTTATCAGGAAATTCAGTTGTTACCTATGTTAAAATAAAGGAGCAAAGGCAATTTAAATTAGGTTTGCAACTTGACATCTCACTGGTTTCTTCTAATGGCTCAGTGAGAATGAATGACATTTAGAACATCCGTCCTTGAACATCTGTAGGTTCCCATGGGTACTTCTTAAGTAAGTCTAATGCTTCCTTTATGCATATTAGCAACTTGCTTAGCAGATTTTCCTGTTTTTCTTTTTCTTTTTTTTTTAATTCCATAAGACCATTCTCCTTCCTTTCCTTCTTTCTCAAAATGCCTGGAGTCTCTAGGTTGTGAAATTTAAGAAGTAGACTCATAATTTGTTCATTTGATCATTTCTGAAACTCTGTTCTCAGAGCATCTGCCACCTCCAACCTGGGCTCATTTGGGCTAGACCAGGAGAGGGGTTTGCTATGGAAGAAAATTCTGATGCTCCATGAGGGACCCACACTTAAGCCCAAGGTGTGGGCACCTCGGCTCTTGACCATTTGATACTTAGATGTAAGAGGGATGCAGGGAGCCAAGTAGAAGCCAATCAGTGTTCCAAGTAGAAGATTCCAGCTGACCCCATGATGCAGATCCTAGTAACAGATGAGTGTTACAACCAGGGATGCCACCTGCCTATGCCATGCCACCTCGCAGTCTCTCAGGACTTAATGGTGTAGACACCCAGTAACCCTTTTAATGTCTGTGAATCTGGTGAGATCTTTTTTTTTTTTTAAAAGCCTCATTGTGGTATGATTTACATACCAAAAAAATTCATTTGTGCTGTGTACAATTTAATGATTTTTTAAAAACAAAATGGTTTGCAGAGTCGCAGATAATCCACACTGTAATCCACTTTTAGAATATTTCTGTCACTCGAGAAAGATCCTCTGTGCCCATTTGTAGTCAGCTCCTGATTTTCACCCCAGGCCCAGGGAAGCATTAATCTACTTGTCCAGATTTGCCTTTTCTGAACATTTCAGGTAATGGAATTATTCAATGTATGGCATTTTGCATCTGCCTTCTTTCACTTCTAAAAAAGGCTTTTGAGATACCATGAGTCAGTAGTTAGCTCCTTTTTATTACATAATAGTGTATGGATATGTCATATTTTGTCTAGATAATAGGCATGCAGATTGTTTCTACTTTGTCTATTATTAATGATGCTGCTAGGAAGTCTGTGTACAAATCTTTGGACCTATAATTTCATTTGGGAAGAGGGAGTAGATACCTAGTGGTGGAATTACTAGGTAGCTTGCTCTATATTTAACTTTTGAGAAACTACCAGATGTTTTTAACCATTTTACATTCCCATAGGAGAGATCTCAGGGGTTCACCACCTCAGCCATTATGTCTGCAAGTATTGGGGTAGGAGGGAATTCAGGGGACCTTTTAGACGAGGGGACTGGAGAGCAAAGGCACAGAGACAAGGTGCATGTGTGCTGAGTCTCAGGTGCGTTGCGGTGTTGCAGCTGGGGCCCCACCTGTATGGGTGTAGGTTTTGGAAAGAAAAGGAATCTGGGTTTGCATGTGTCAGCAGTTGGGAGTGGTCACAGGTTTTAACTCTTTTCAGCCTAGACAGTAATGGTGTTCTCGTTCCTCAGTGTTAGACTTCCTCTGCATTCTGTATATTCTCATTTAATTCTTTCCCTTTCCCTTTTCATGGCAGCTTTTTGTAAGTAGAGTATCCCTTATCCAAGAGGCTTGGGACCAGAACCGTTTCAGATTTTGGAGCTTTTGAATATTGAAATATTTGCATAGACTTTACCAGTTGAGCATCCCTAATCTGAGAATCCAAAATATTCCAGTTCCATACTTGATGAGTGTTATATTGATGCTCAAGTTTCAGATTTTGGAACATTTCAGACTTCAGATTAAGGATGCTCAGACTGTATTTGTTTTCTTTTTCTTTGTTTTTGCCTTTTTAAAGATTTACTCCTGTACCTTTTAATTCCACACCCTATTTTATTTCAAAGAGAAGAAAGATGATTTTGCAGGAGTAAGAGGGAAGGGGCCGCTCTTTTGTGTGAACCTGACTATCATTGAGAACCTTCTTTAGGCCAGGTGCTGTGTCAGGCATAAGCACTTCCTCCATATTAATTTAACCCTTGTCTGGTACTCGTGATCATTCCCACCATGCACTTGATGAAATGGAGCCATAGTGGCAAAGTGACTTCTGTTAAGTCACACAGCTGACAAATGCCAGGTCAGCTGGACTCCTAAATCCACCTCTTGCATCAAGTGTGTGGCCTCTGCCAGAGTCACCAAAAACTGTCATTAAAAACTGTGCTTACATCATTTCACTTAAATAGAAGCCAGTGGTGGTGACTGAAGTGTAGCAGCTCAATGGTTTCTTGTCCTGAAGTCCTGTCATTAGGAGAATGCTCTGGTGTGTTTGTGTGTGCGGGGGGGGGGGGGGGGGTGTTGGGGGGGTGAGAGAGTGAGAGAAGGGGGGAGGTATATTGTGATGTTTGTTAGCTTAAAAAAATAAGTAAATAAAAATCTTGGTAACTGGGAGATTCTGAGATTCTGGGCCTAGCCAGCTCTTAGAGATAGCAAAGGTCTCATTTAGGAACATGGCTTTGATACGTAGACGAGATAGTCCAAAGGCAGACCTCCTTTCTCTGTGTGGCCCAGACACCTTAGGAGGCAATATCCCACCACCTTAATCATGCCAGGGCCAGGTGCCAGCCAACTAGGGAACACCCTACAGCCCAGAGCCGGTCAGAATCATTCCAACTATGCAGTCCTAAACTGTTCGCCCTGCTCTGCCCAGCTCTGCCTCCTGAAACCCCAGTAACATCCTGGGCCCCAGCTCTCCCCTTGTCCTCTGCCTCCTGACCCACCCTGTGCCTGGATAGCCCTGCAAGCCATGCAGCACCTCCCATCCCTGGGATCTGTGAGTCTAGGTGAAGTCTGTTATTCTGAACCTCTCCTGTGCCACCTCTTGTGGCTGCAGCTGGCTGACCATCTCATAGAAGGAGACCAGACGCCAGTTGAATAAACCTCCTCTACAGGTTGAATCTCCTTTGTCTAAAACACTAGTCACCAGAAGGGTTTTAAATTTCAGAGTTTTTCAAATTACGGAATGTTTCCAGAAACTGCTGTTTAGAGTATCCCTAATTAGGAAATCCAAAATCATAAATATTCCATAATATTTTTGAGCATGTATCAGCAGGGATAAAGTCTCAGATTTCAGATTCTGATTTTCAGATTAGGGATGCTCAACCCATACCAGGAAATTTAGGTTTGACTAACTCTTACTAGAGATGTCAACAAAATTCTATTACCTGCCTTTGGCAGAGATGGGAAGAAGCATAATGTTTACATTATAATTATAAAGTCAGCATAATGGCATTTAGATGGTCTTGGGAATAGGTAATTTTTAACTCAAACCTGAATGCACCTTAAATACAATCTAATATGGTCCATGTGTATGTAGTTTCAGTGAAGGAATACATTAAACAGATACCCTGATTTCTTTGTCCACATCCTTCCATGTAGCCATATCCCTAATTATCATTTTTAAGGACTACATCATATCTGCTTTACTGGATGTATTATAATTGGACTTATTAGATTATGTGGCTCTGTGTGTCATGTGTTTGCACACGTAGATTTGTAAGTGTGGAAGTAGACAAGTTGCCTCGAAAAATACTGCAGCAGTTACTCTCCCATGCCAGGAATGAGTAGATCAGTCGTCTTAATCAGGCTTCCTAGCATAATTTAAAATAAAACAAAATGAACAACTTTCTATTGTCACTTTATTTTTTTAATTCCTCTACATCCCACAGTCACATTTTCTTCCTACTCTTTCCTTATTCTCCATGGAAATAACCATTATTATTAAGGTTACACATACCACATTCCCTCAATTCTGGGACATGCTTGTTCCCATTCCCACAGTTGTAAAAGTGGGATCAATTATGATACATCCAGTAAAGCAGATATGATGTAGTCCTTAAAAATGATAATTAGGGATATTCCCACACCTGAAACACCTTGCCCACCCTGGGCAGAGGAGTATGGTTAATATATTTAATTATTGCCTGTGTAGCCAGCATAGAAGTCATCTCGCCGTGCCCTTGTCACCTCAGTTGAGGTATTTGAACTGGTTATACCACAAACTATTGAATCTTAGCTTAAATTTGAATCCCTATTTAAGACATCTTAGAAAAATTGTATATCTGTGTAGTATTGAAATTGTGATTGATTGAAGAAGACTGTGGAGCCAGCTTTTTGGTTTTTTTTTTTAACAAGTGAGGCCAACATTTGTCATTAGCAGATAGCCATACTTCTTCCTTCCTTATAAAAACAGTAATTCATGCTGTGTGGGCACCAGAGGCTATCTGCCCCTGGTGGACGTTGGGCCTCCCTGCAGCATTCAGAGTCATGCACATGGGTTTCCAGTGACATTGCAGACAGTGCATCTGACTTAGATAAAGACAAGGCAAGGGTTGTGGGATTGATCCGAGAATTCCCAGAGCTCCAAGGCCAGAGTGTGCCTCAGCGGATGTGTGCCCTGAAGAATGAAGACCCTAGTACAGCTCGCACCTGTCGAAAGGAATTCATTTCCAGCCCCATGAAGTTTATGAAGGA
Source organism: Ictidomys tridecemlineatus (assembly GCF_052094955.1). Classification (NCBI taxonomy): domain Eukaryota; kingdom Metazoa; phylum Chordata; class Mammalia; order Rodentia; family Sciuridae; genus Ictidomys; species Ictidomys tridecemlineatus. The sequence goes on along the minus strand of NC_135480.1, from coordinate 49,367,263 downwards.
GATAAAATTATATATGGGTTTAACCAAATAAGGAATGCAGATGAAAATGAACATCCTTGGAGAGGGTTCAGGAACACTGGTTGAAAGAAAGCTGTATGTTTTTAGCCTGCTATTCATAAGCCTTACAGCTAAAAACTATTCATAATAATCTTTGGTATGGTAAAGACTTAGTCTTAAACTCTAATTGGAATAATAAAGAAGGTAGTATGAAATGGAAATTGTATAGATATGTGTCATTGTCGGGTTATGACATTTTAAAATATACATTTAATATGTTTCTTCTTCCAAATTGTTATTAGTTATATCTTAGAAATTAGGATGTATGATGTTATGCTGTAACTATTTATAATGCTTTTCTTTTTATAATTCATGGAATTATGATCATCATAAACAATTAATGATATGTTCAAAGTCACTTAATTTACTTTCTTAACCTTATTTATTTATTTTTTTAAGGAACAAAATGTAAAGTTACCTATGCTAACCACAACAGATGTGAGAAAATTACACAAAACAGGGAAAGGGGAAGGAAGATATCTGGGAAGTGGGCAGCCTTTAGAAGATGCATCTCTCTTTGTAGGAATGAGATCAGATTTGTTCAACAGAATGAATGACAGCCACTGGAAATAAAACAGCGGGGCTGTATTTGAGAAGAAACTGGGTGCACATGGGAACTGGTGGAATGGACCCACCATAAGAGGTTCAGCCTGTTTCTAATTGGATTCTACATGATTTAGGTTGGAATTGTAGACTTGAATCTGTCACTTGGAGCCGAATGTCCTGGTTACTATTCATGGAAGAGGGAGCTGGCAGTATGGAGTCATGTGCTCCCCACATGTTCTACACTGCTATCAGTAACAAAAGGCCTTTCATCTCAACTTCTCCATTTCTCCCTACTTCTGTCTCATCTCAAAGTGTGTTGAGTTCTGAAGTTCCCTGGATAGTAGTTAGTGATGAAATGACCCAAGGGAAAGAAAGATTAACCAGGCCATAGTACCACATTCAGAGGTGTCTGTGGGGCTAATGTTCAATGTTCTCCAGGCAGACTAGGGCTATATGATTGTCTTCACCCAGGCAGATCATCTCCTGACAGGCTGGCCTTCCTATTTCTTTCTTCCTTTTCTTTTTTCTTTTTTTTCTTTTTTTGGTACTGTGGATTGTACTTAGGAGCTCTCAACCACTGAGCACATCCCCAGCCCTTTTTAGTATTTTATTTAGAGACAGGGTCTCACTGACTTGCTTAGTGCTTCGCTAAGTTACTAAGGCTGGTTTTGAACTTGCGATCCTCCTGCCTCAGTCTCCTGAGCTGCAGGGATTATAGGTGTGCACCACTGTGTCTGGCGGCCCTCCTGTTTCACGCACAGGAATAGGAATCAGTGTATTTGCACATCCACTCATTTTGGTTTAATTAATATGAATAGTGCCTGGGGCTTATTAGCTTTGGCAGCTGCCTGGCATTGCTCCCATTCTGCTCCCCAATCCTGTGTCCTAAATCTCTCTGTAGGCCTTCCCAGGGAGCAGGGCCTCTATCTGTAGCCTTTGTTTGTCCAGCAGTATAACGTATGGAAGTTTGTTTTCTAATCGAATGGCTGAAAATTTATTTTATTTCATTCAGTGAACAGGCCTAGAGGAATTGTTGTACCTTGAGAGTGTGGCCACTTTGCCAGTTCATACTAATACCTGATAATGTGTTGAGGCATTTACAAAAGAAAGGGGAGACCTCATCCTGCTGTCTCAGCCTGGAGGAGATAGATAGATCTAAGAGATTCTGGCTTAAAGGCCTCGGGTCTGCGGAGGGATGGCAGACAGTGGCGCACACACACACACACACACACACACACACACACACACACAGCGGGTGAATACAGTACTGTGGGGTAGGACTGGCAATGGAAATGTGGGCAGAAGTTATTGTGGAAGCACAGAGGTGAGACCCTTTTTGCCTGAGAACATTCTGGAAGTCCTCACCAAAGACATGACATTTGAACTGAATCTTGAATGAATTTGATCAGCAGAAAAAAACATGGGAAAGAGTTTTCAGTGGGGGTTGGGGGGATACTTGTACAGAGACTGGGACTTCTATTGGAAGGTCACAAGGGGTCCTTGTAGATGCTGGAGAATGAGGAGAAACATGGGCCCAGGGGGCACTTGCTTTATAATATTATTCTTGAACCCCCTGCATAGAACTGAATGAAATCAAAGGATGGGACAATCTGGGAAATGGGTACAAAAGCTTACTCTGCTTTTTACTTTTAGACCTTGAACTCTTAGGGCATCCAGAAACAATCTCTTAAATTGAGAGTTGTCTTGACCTTACAACCCATGCTTTCTTTCCTGGGTGGGTGGTTGCTAATAGCACTTGGGTCTGGGGCCCAACCTGCATATGGCTGTTTAAACTCTGTTCCCTGCCATGATTCCAGACTGAGCCACTGTCTCCAACTGCTACTAGCCTGAGGTCCAGGAGAAAGCAGACACTGAGGTGCCAGCACTTCCCGGTACTTGCTCTCTTAGCTTCACTGTGGACCTGCTGGCATTCCACCTCAAGAAAGGCCTGTGAGGGAAAGAATTGATGTGGCACAGTCAGGGCGGCTGCTGATTTCCAGACTCAGTTTTTCAAGGAGTAGATGGATTATCTGGTTTATCAGGGATCATGCTTAGTTGTTTAAAATTGAACCTAGACCCTTGGTCATATGGGAAGTCCTCTCTCCCTGTGCTGATGGAGATTCAAGGTACATCCTCCTGCCATTCTAATTTACGTTTACATTTCAAAAACAATACAGGTGTGTTATGAGTAGCCCAAGCAGTTAAAAGAATACAGAATAAAAAGAAAGAGAGCCTCACCCACATACATGTCAGCCAGATCCCAAGATATGGAATGTGTCCTTCCAGATCTTTAAATTTATGTCTGTGAACATTGTACATACACATGGTATGTTTTTACTTGGGGGGGGATTTTTGCTCTTATTATTTTGCAACTCACCCCCCGCCCCCCCCCACACACACTCCATTTAAATTTCTTGGGTGCAGGATGTTTCTTAAAACAGTCAGAATTTGAAGGTAAGTTTTTCTTTTTTATAAAGACAACTTCTTAGTAAAGTCAGATTTGGCAAAATAAATTGCAGGCTGCCCAGTTAAATTTTAATTTCAGGTAAACAATGATTACTTTTTTGATGGCCATGCAGTATTTGGGACATGCATGTATTGTTTGGAGGCCAGGGAGTGTAGCTTACTGGGAGAGCACTTGCCTAGCATGTGGAAGGCCATGGGTTCCATCCCCAGCATCTCAGGGAAAACAAAAAACAAAAACCTAAAATATTGTGTGGTGTTTATCTGAAATGCAAATTTAACTGGGTGCTTGTATCTTATCTGCATATAATTGTTACTTAACTATAAATAATTGGTTGCTTTTGGATTGTTGCTGTTCTAAGACATTTTGTGCACAAAGACTCCAACCCAGAAAAATGTCCTGTTTCCAGGAAAAGGGGGGTCTCTAGGCCAGTGTTCACACACCTGGTGAACACAAAGCGGTCAGGGCAGGCTCAGCTGGGCGCCCAGTCCTCATTAACTGTCTCTGTTGGAAAGAACTGGCCTCAGCAGCTCTGTAGTTTGGGCTGAGACCTTGACTCTTTCATCCAGCCGCTGGTGTAGTTGCCAGTAGCCTTACCTGAAGTTGTGTGGAGGATATTAATTGAATTTTTTTAAATGAATGCTGGTATTTGTCGGAATTTGCAATGCAAACAGACAGCCTTTCAAGCAGTGCATATTGTAATTAGAGCAAGCTTTTAAGATTCTTTGAAGTACTAAATGTTTATGAAATTCAAATAGGGGTGCCAATCTGCACAATAAAGGGGCCCTTGGTGGTGTTTTTAAAAATCGTCTATTTTGTAGATGTAAATATATGCCATAATTAGTGGGAAGTAACTTGAAGCTGGGCCGGCTGAGTTTATTTCTATTATTCTTATTTAAAACAGCTGTGGCCAGAGAGCTGCATCTGCTGTCCGGTTGTGTTGGACTGGGACACAATGGCTTGAAGTGAACAAAGTGAATGTGCTCCTCTGAGCACTTCCCTGAGGGCAGCTCCTTCACTCTCCCCAAGTGCTGGCTGTCTCACTGGGGAGGTGTTCCACCACCACCCTGACTTCCCCCACCCCAGGACTCTGCATGCCAGTGGGGGTCTGGGCCATGATGCAAATGCATGCAAATGAGACGGCCGGGAGGGCTTAGGGGCTGGCAGCTTTCTCCAGACCCCCCAGCTCGGCACTGTCTCTTAGGGCCCTTCTGCCTAGCGGCTCATTGCCCAGTGCAGAGCAATTGTCCTTTGGCGCCTGTGGGAGCAGCTGCGAGGCCCGCGCGGCATGCCCTGCCTGGCCGAACCTCACCATGTGGCAGGCCTGGACAGCCGCCCACAGCAGGGCCAGCTCCCAGTGCCGCCTGCCAAGGAGCCAGATGCTGCCATTGGAAAAAATTGCTTCACAATTTGAAATCTTGGTCCTTTGATCATGGCTCAGAGAGGATGCAGAGGAGAGGTTCAAAGCGGTGGTTTGAAAACGCCCGCGTCTCCTCGCATCCATCAGTGCCTATTATATCGTCTCTTGTCAGGGACAATCCTCTTGATGTTTTCATTTTTGCAACCAAGTAATTCTTGCCCAGGCCTTCCAAGCCTTCAGGGTGGAAGGGAGAGATGGGTAGGAAGGGAGTGCCCATAGCCTGCTCCTGCCCTGGCCCCTGTTCTCCCCCTGCCTTAGGGGTTATCTCCCTTCCTTTGTTCCAGCAGGCTTTCCCCCAGTGAAGCAGGTGACAGAAGTAGTGGTCACCAGCCAAGTGCTGCTGCTATGTGGACTGCACTCCGGGACCTTCAGTAGCAGCTGGGTGTTCACTTCCTCCCACTTGTGCCCCTGCAGCCAGGTCTCCAGGGGCCAGAGGAGGTTTTCCAGGGGCAGTCACTCTGCCTCCCCCCCCAGCTCAGCCCTCTCCCAGGAATCTGGATCCCACATCCTGGATGAGGTCTCACTTTTCCTTACCCATGAAATGGGAAGTATCCTTTTTTGAAGATGGTTATATTTAAAATATTTACTAAATAAATAAAGAAAAGGCAAAAATGTGAAAATTAAACAGTGGGACACATCTTTGCATACACGTGCTTACTGAATGAGAGGTCCTAGACGAGAAACTAATCTGAACTCCTGCCAGGTGTTTCTGTTGGAGTCATGAGTCTAAGGAGAAGGATGGCTAGACAAGATTTGGGGGACTTTGTAGGGGTGTGTGTCTTGTTTCTTACTGTGTGTCACACTTCCTCTGCTTCCGCCCTGTGTTGTTTTCCAGGCCTGCAAATGGAGCTCAAAGTCTTTAATTCACTCAACACACACTTGCCAGTATTTGGCTCTTCCAGAAAGAATTCTGGAATGTCTTTAATCATCTCTTTATAGAAAAGGTGGTGATTTGGGTACCTGTTTGAACCATCATACCCAGTGTGTAAGACTTGTCATAAGACCCAAATCAGAAAATGTCCCATGTTTTCTGTTTGGAGAAAGCCACTGTTGGGTGTGTGCCACACACTGACGAATGAGGATCTGTTCTAAGACTGTCTTGACAGTCTTCTGTTCATAGATTCTGAACCACTGTCTACACTCCGGAGGTCTCGGTAGATGTGACGTGAGGCTCTGTCCTGGCCAGTATCTCAACTTGACAAGTTATTAGGAGTGATTGTTGGTCTTATTAACAGCTGCCAATGTACAGCACATTACAGTTTATAGATGAGTCTCATATGCATTATCTCCTCACCTCATCACAGTGGCCTTTTGGACACAGGTCATCTTCTCTGTGGTGAGAAAGACCTTGCTGCCAGTCAGATGTCTAACGTGAGATAGTGACAGCATTTCCAAATGACTGGAGAGGTGGAAGTCTGAAACCAGGATAAGGCTTCATAAAAATAGATGCAAAACTTGAATCATGGGAAACAGTGAGAATCCGAAGGGCCCCCATGGGTGAGGAGGGAGAGAGGAAAGGAGAGCTTAAGGGAGACATGAAAGAGAATTGCAGAAGTGTCCTTTTTTGGGTCCTTAGGTCTGCAAAGATTTGGAGGGAGGTGATTTCAGCTTAATAGGTGTGGTAGGCAGAATATGGCACTACAGAGTCATCCACATCTGTATCCATGGTGTCTGAGAATGTCACATTACAGCAAAGGGGAGGGACATCGCTGATCCACATGTGGGAGGATGCCTTGCATTATCTGAGTAAGCCCAGGGTAGTAGCAAGCTCCTTAGAAATGGAGGAGGAAAGCTGGGTGTGGAGGTGCATCCCAGTGACTGGGGAGACTGAGGCAGGAGTAAGTTCAAGGTTAGGCTTATCAACTTAGTGAGGCCCTGTCTCCAAGAAAAAAGGTCTGGGGGTTTGGCTCCGTGTTAAAGCACCCTCCCCAGCCCCCGTCAAGATTAAATCCCCAGTACCAAAAAAAAAAAAAAAGTAGATGAGAGAGAGAACAAAAAAAATTCAGAGAAATAATAGCTGGCAGTGTGGAAAGGACTTGGTGGCTTTGAGAATGAAGGTAAAGACTACCAGATGAGGAGTGTGCACCCACAAGAAGCTGGAAGAGGCAAGGATGCAGATTCTCTCCACAGCCTCCAGAAAGACACACAGCCCAGTGCATACCCAGTGAGACCTGAGCTGCACTTTTGACCTACCAAAGAGCAAGATGGGTTAGTGTTGGTTTAAGTCACTAAATGTATGTAGCAATTTGTTAACATCAGCTTTTAGAAAGCACATTTGATGGGAAGCAGGACTACCTAACAGTCAACAGTGCCCAGCAACATTACTGAAATGATAATCTTCTTGGGTCTGAAAATACTTAACAGCAGAGCAGTGTGGGACAGGATGCTGTGGAAGGACTTCCACAGTGTGGGCAGGAGAAAAATCATCCTCTGAACGCCATTCATACCGGGGTGGACTGGGAGAAGATTTCCCAGTAGGGCCCATGTCCCAGGACTTGCCTTCCCCAGCCACTTACTTACCAGCAAGTAAGTATTCTTTAACACATCAGAACCTGGCCCATGACCAACCTGTTTTGTCTAGTCCAAGGTACAGAATATAGTTTGAATTTGGCATGTATCAGGAAGGTAATTTGCTGAGTTTTAGCTGTTTCTTAGATTTTTTTTCTCTCCCAATTATATGCTTTGGAAAACATCCTGTGGTCAGATGAAAGCCGATTAGGCAGAAATAGTTTGAATCCTAAGAGCAGTACATTTTTTTCCCCTTATTTTCTTGCCTTCAGCATTACATAAAATAGGTTTGCTTTACCCCCTGAGTTTTCATTTGGGGTGAATGTGTCAGTAGGGTGGGTAATGAGCTCTGCACGGATTCCAGACTCATTAGAGTTTGCCTCCTTTGTTGTTGATTTGACGCTAACATTCTTTCTTTGATATTACCTTTGCTCCATGGGAGTTCGGTGACCACATTTCTTTCTGGAAGAGTCCTAATACCATCAGCTGACAGATAATTATCTTTCACATCAATACCTCCTCCTAGAAATTCCTGAAGAGCAGCTGCAATATGGTTGAATGGCTGCGTGATTATTTTCCATGTTCCGGGGTAATTGCAAAGCAGTTGATAGCAAATTGCTTATGACCATTAGTTGGGAAGCCTTTTACCATCTAACCTATTAAATTCACACTAATAGTTAAATATAAAGTTTTCTCGAACTGCAAAGAAAAAGCAGCAGCAAGAAAATTCAAAACGTATTTGTACCTGTTACTTAAACGAAGGATAGATGTGTATACACCTTACAACCCAGCAGTTGTAGTCCTAGGAACACCCGACAGAAACACATTTGTGTGTTCATCCAAAGCATATCCAAGAATGTTCTCAGTGACATGCTTCATTAAAAAGAAAAAAAAAAAAGTCCAATTTGGAAACATCACAAATGTCTATCAGTAGTAGAATGGATAGATCATGGCATTTTTCATCCAGTGGAATATTTAATATTGAGGAGGAACACACAGCCACATGATGGAATCTCACAAAATGCTGGGCCAACAAAACTAAACATGGGAGTGAGCACCATGAATCCACTGATTTAGAGCTCAAAAATACCCAGAACTAAGGTATGATGTTTTAGACTCATAGTCACCCTTGAAACATGGAGGTGGTTGTGACTAGAAAATAGCTCATGTCACAGACTTTGTTTCTTCATCTGCGTGCTGGTTCACTTGAAATGTAATTGAGCTGGAAAATTCTGATCCATGCACTTCTTTGAATGTGTGTGATGTTTAATTTTATGTAAAGAACTTAATTCTGACAACTTTAGAACTTAGTTGTCACCGTGGTTTCTGAGGGTGGGTTTTTATAATAGATAACTCTCAAATCATCTATTAATAATTCTCAGCATTATAACCACATTATAACCATTCATTCCTAACTAAAACTATAGCAGAATTATTTGGAGAGTTCTAAGAGATGGTGGTTAACCAAAGGTGAGGCAGGATCAGAGCAGGTGCAGGTGATGAGGACGTTGTTTGTCTCTAGGGAAGTTACAAACAATGGCAGAAGCATCACCAAATAAAAAGGCTCCCTTTTTATTCTCACCATGTACCCGCGGTTCTAAATGATGTCATGGATAAAATAGTCCTAAAAAGACTATCCCTTCTTGGTCTAAGTCATAAATAATTGGCTAAGTTGGTGTTGAGTTTTTATTTTACATATGCATTTTTACAACATACATGCTTCCAACGAGCACACACACCACTTGTCCATTATATTACTTATCCTTTAGTAATAGGGACACAGCATGGGATTCATTTGCAGAGTAAGTTCTTAACAATTCGAGTCAGTTGAACCTGCTTTGGGTTCTGCAATCACACCATGCTCTTTTTTTCATGGGCTCAGTTAAACGTGAGCAGCCACAGCACAGCAGTGAAAGCGTGGAACTGGAGTTGCTTCAGTTCTCTCATTCTTCATTTCTTCTTCATTTTTCGAGGCTTTGTGTTTAAAATTTTAAGCAGCTGAAGTAGCTGTTAAAAAAAAAAAAGGTTGAAAGAGCGAGATTTTCTAGCCCACCATTCCTGCTTAACATGAACTTCTTCCTTCACATTGTTGGAGAACATCCTAAACATTCACCAGCAGAGCATGTGTTAAATTATGGTGTGTCTGTGCTGTGGAACAGTATGCAGCCCCTAGAAACTGTTTCTTACAAAATATTAACACTAACTTTTTTTTTATCAGTAGAGAGTACTAAGATAGTTACTTTTTAAAAAGCAAGATTTCAAAGTGTGACTACAATTATGTTATTTGTGCAAAAAAAGAAAAAAGTACATATGTGGACATCTGCTAAATAGTTCTAAATGGACATTTGAGAAACACTAGTTACTCCTGTTAAGGTTGACGAGTTCATGAGTAGAAATGTAACTGCACACCATTTTTACAGTTTTTCTCTACTTAATATGCACTTAATTTGACTTTTTTAAAAGACCTGAAACTTTTTGGCCTAAATTACACCAGAGTAGTAAGAGCATAATCCTCTCTTGTGCACGCATGCAGATGCACACATGCAGAACCTCACTAATATCCCTCCACTGCAGAATGCGGGAGCTGGAAGCAGAGCAAGGCAAGAGCCTCTCTTGAAGGCCTGCTTTAATGCATGCCACTCACAGGTGCCATGTGGGAAGCTTGAGAGCTGATGCCAGTGTCCAGAGCGCCTGTGTGCCTAGGATGCTTCCCTGGCCTTTCTGTCCTGGAGGCTGGAGCACCTGCAGCCTTGGGAAGCTTAGATGCAGATCTCAGCTTGCATCAGTTCCCACCAAGCAGCTGCTCTGTGGAGCCAAATGTTAAAACCTTGGACGTAAGAAAAAATGCACCTCTGGGTATTTTATTTGTTTATGATTGATGCCTCCTATAATTCCAAAGAATAAAATGTGAGAAAGTTCACTCCCTGAATGGATAGTATAAAACTGGACCAAGGGGAAGTGAAAGCAGATTAGAAATCAGTAAAAGGAGCTGTATGGGGTTGCCAGCTACTGCAAGTACCTAGGACAAGGTAATTGCTGAACACTGGATTTGGCTTTGGATTCCTGGCTTGAAAAGTGAAGGGGGAAATGTAGAATGTATGCTTCTCTTTATTTGAAGTCAGAAAATAGGAAATGTTGCCTATGCGAATGAACATTTTCCTAATATTCAATTCAGAAAGGAAATCCAAATGTATATTTGTTGAACACATATATGACTTAGGTGTCCGTGGTGGTTGGAACCTACCCAAGTATTAAAATCAGCTGGTCACAATGTGCTAAACCTCACAAAATATAAAATCCCATTTGAGTATTGAACCTGCCCACCTCTGTCTCAACAGGTCATGGTACCGTGTGTATTACCATCTCATTCGGGGGCAGTCGTGTCCCCCTCTGTCTGCACTCACTCTTGCTTTGTCTCCCATCTTCTCCAAGCTGTGGTCGGAGGTGCCTCTTGGATCTTGGCACTGCTCCCACCCCATCTGCTCCACTCCCTGGTGCCTTTGGTCTGAGGATATAAGTCCCCAGCCCTCCCATTCTCTCCTTCGCTGTCTCTGTCCCACCCTCCCCCCCCCCTTTTTAAAAATTTTTTAAGTCCTTCTTTCTGGGTGTGTACCCTCCCAAGACCTTTTTCTCTCACCTAACCATGTCTTCTTTCTTTGGATCCCAGCTGCCTCAGAGGGTCAGAGCCTTTCTGACCCCTAGGGGACCTCTACTGTTTATTTCCATGTCCCTCGGTACCCCTCTCAGTGGGGGCTTCTCTCTGTTATGATGCCGTCCTTGCTAAATCACAAGCCCCAGGAGAGGAAGCACTAGCCCTGGCCCAGCTTTTGATCCAGGGCCTGGTGTGTAGCAGGGAGCTGGTAGGTGTTTGGTTGGAGGGACCCATTTCTCAGTGACTGCCTTGGTCTGTTCTTGGCTTGCTGCATCCTCAGATTTGGGGAGAGGAACAGGTGCAAAAGCCAACTCCTGGAGCCCCCCAACCCCTCTTTAGAGGTACTGGGGATTGAACCCAGGGCCTTGTGTATGCAAGGCAAGCATATTACCAACTGAGCTATATCCCCAACCCTCCTGAAGGCCCTTTTAGACTGCATTCATCCATTCATGAGGGCAGGATCCTAAACACCTCCCAGAAGAACCCACATTGTTGCCTTGGAGATTTAAGTACCCAACCCACAAATGTTGGGGCACACATTCAGATCATAGCAGTGGTCTGAACACTTCAGCAGCCTTTTCCAGTGCATATTTTATCCTGCTAAGATACTATTCTCTGAAGCACAGCTCTAATCTCTTTGCTTCTTGACATCAAAACTTTCCCCGGTCCCCATTTCCTACAGGATACAACCCACACTCCTTATTTAGCTCTCTATGACTGGGGCCCAAGTTACATTTCCAAATGCCTCTCCCCAAGTCCCCTTAGTCTTTACACCATAGCTGTAATGAAGCATCCTTCCCTCATCTAGCTGTCTCTTCACTAAGACTTGGCTAAAAGCAGTGCTTTTCATTGTCTGAGCTCTGAGTGCCTTTGACATGGTATTTGTTTTCTGTTTGCATGGTAACTAATTTATGTGCCCATCTTCCATGTTAGGTTGCGACCAAGTCCAATCTAGCATCCAGTATGAACCTCATACAGTAGGTACTTACTAACAGTGTGGTAAATGAATGGCAGTTATTTAGCATCTTTGTAAATCAGCCATTTGTAGGAACTGTTTCCCCTCCAGATGCCGTATTTCTTTTAAAGTTTCTGTTTAACATATATAACAAATGGCTAGTCAGCTGCAGAGTCTCCTGTTCTTTTAAATCTCTCTGAAGACTAGTGAATATAAGTCTAATTTATGTCCCACTCTCTGTACACATTTCAGAGACTGCTAATCTTATCTTTGGTTGCAAAGGCACAGTGTAATTCTGATACCGAATGCAAGAAAGCAACACAGAATGGAAACATATAGCATGGGCCTTTCCAGGGAAGATGCCCAGATTAGCACCCTCCACAAAGTGACTGCTGGGCATTGGCCTTGTTTCTAGAAGATCATCTTTTCCACGTGGCTCTCCCCTGGGCTCAGTCACTGATGGCCTTGCCTTGGCATTGCTGTCTCAGTAGTGAGACTCCTGGGATGAGAGAATAACCCCGCCCCCCATTTCCTTTCCTACAGGCCGACTTAAACTGCAATATCCAAGATGATGCCGGGGCTTTTTATGGTGTAACCAGCCAGTATGAGAGTTCTGAAAACATGACAGTCACCTGTTCCACCAAAGTGTGCTCCTTTGGGAAGCAAGTAGTAGAAAAAGTAGAGGTAAGTTGGTCTCTGGTGACCAGAAACTTCACTCAAGGGAAGCCCATTGCCTTCTTCAGTCTTTCATGGGGACAGAGAATTGTGCTTTTTTATTTTTATTTTTTTTTTTTTGTGGTGCTGGAGATCAAACCCAGGGCCTTGTACGTGCGGACCAAGCACTCTACCAACTGAGCTATATCCCCAGCCCCAAGTTGTGCTTTTTTTGATGTCTCCTCCTTTCCCTCCCACTTCTTCTCCTTTTCTCTATTACTATGAAAGGCAAAATGATTTGGGAGCAACTGAAAGCAAGTAGGAAGTCTGGTGACAGCCCTCTGTGTCTGAAGCTAGCGCTACTCACTTTGGTGTGCAGCCTCCTGGGGTCCCCGGGAATGTTGGGTTGAGCCAGGCTCTCCCAGCCCACTCCGGGCCCAGGGCACTCCCAGCATTGTGCATAACAGTCAGGTTGGCTTTTAGCTGATTGGCATGTCTCTTATAAAATCCTGACACCTGATGCTTTTACTATTTCCACTCCCTTTATTTTAATTGCTTTTACTATATTTCATTTTATATTAGGACCAAATATCCACTTACAGCTTTTATACTTCTTGCCTCACTCCCTTTAAACAAATGTTTGTTTTATCCAGGTGATCTGTTTCGCAGTTGACTTACCTTTTGAAGTTCTCCTTTCCCAGGCCTTTCACCCTCCTCAAATTGGTCCATGTTTAGTAAATAGTTTTTATTTGCAGCAGATCTGGACCTCTCAGGTCCAGGAGCCCAATCTGGCTGACAAAGACTCTGTGTTGCAGGGTGAGCAAGGATGCCTTGTCAGGATGAGAGTCAAAGGTCACTCTCACATTTTGTGCTTGCTGTTAGGTAGAGATAAGGATACAAGGTATTCAGGAGGATTTAGGGGAGGATTATAGATGCAACAGGTAAAGACTGGAAATCTCAATTGGGAATCCTGAGTATTAAGGCTAATTAGAGCTGTGGAAATGGAGAACTAGCCACCTGAAGGGAATAACAAGACATCAGGATGAGGATTAAGTTTGAGCAGCAGCAGCCAGTCCTGGGGCAAGTAGCAGGGAGGCATAAGCAGCAGAGCAGGGATCAGAGATCATAAACAGAATGAAGAGGCAGGGCAGGGGCTCAGCACGATGCCTGGGAAGCCCAAGGAGAGGGGAAGAAAGAGGCTGTATAATAAGACAGGACTGGGAGACCCGGAGGAAATGTAGTTACCCCTCACTGGAGGGTCTGTGTTAGGCAGTGTTAGTGAACAGCCACGCTGTGAGGGGTGTTCTCTGCACGTGGGCTTGTGAGAAAAGGAGAACCAGGCAGTTTATTTATTTTCCCAGTTTCAAACTATTCCTCATGGTGTCCTCAGATGGTACAGCCAAAGCTCTGCAAGTTCAGGGGACAGGGTGAGGTTGCTTTTGATTTGCAAAATCCCAGGAATTTTCATGGAGAAGATGGTCTGAGTGTGGCAGGTATGCTTCAGAGTAAAGACTTGAATTTATTCAGAATGTATGCCCGTATTTGGTGGGAAGTAATAAGCTGCTTATATTTTCTTCCAAATACATAGGCATTTGTGTCTAACCAAATGTGTTCTTTTCCAATTAAACAGATCTGTCCCCGTTAACTTGCCATATATATTGGGAGCTGCTCCTAGGCTCCATTCTACTGTATCCACTATCTTTACCATGTGAATTTAATTACAGCGGCTCAATAGTAGGTTCTGATATTGATGAAGCAAGTCAATCTCATCATTCTTTTTCATATGTTTTCTAAGCTAGTAACTGGCTTTTCTATTTCAAAACAATGAGCACTTTTTAAACAAACAAAAAAAAACTTTGAGCAATTTAATTGTAATTGCACTGGATTTAGATATTTTGGGAAAAGTTGGCATATTATTAATATTTGTAATCAAGAACCTATTTCTGCCAGGCATGGTGGGGCACACCTGTAATCCCAGCAGCTCTGGAGGTGGAGGCAGGAGGATTACAAGTTTAAAGCAAGCCTCAGCAACTCAGTGAGACCCTGTCTCTAAATAAAATACAAAATAGGGCTGGATGTGGCTTAGTGGTTGAGTGCCCCTGAGTTCAATCACTGGTACAAAAAAAAAAAAAAAAAAGACCTATTTCATATTATTTCATATTTACATTTCTATCTCAATAATGTTTTATAGCTTTATCATACTGATTTGTCCATTGTTAATGTATTTCTGAAAATTATATAATTTGTCATAATTTCTGTTTCTAGATTCTAATTACTCTGACAGAAAAGTCCTTGGATATTGCAATCTATATTTAAGATCTATATGAAGATATCTTCACTGTGGTTATCTTAAGATCTCTTAACTCTGGTGGGTTTTTCCCTAGATTCTTGGGTTTTCTGTATACATAATCTTAGTTATAGCAGAAAAACCCCTAATTTATTCTCCTCTTTGCCCATGTTTATGTCAAATTTTTTATTATTTTCTCACTTTTCATTTGCTAAAATTTCTTTGAAGTTGTATCAGGCAATATTGATGTAGGCATCTTTGTATACTTCTGATGTTAGTAGAAATAGATTTGGTGTTTTACCATTTATGATTAGGGTTACTATTGGCTTTTGTAAATGGTATTTATTACATGTGTAAGGGCTTTTAATTTCCATTTTGCTTAAGGTTTTTATTAGGAATAACTGCATTACTTTATTAAGTGCCTTTGAGCACCTCTTGCTACATGAATTTTCTCCAATTTGTTGATGTAAGTTGAGTCAGTGAGGCTTCTGGATATGAACCTCTGCAGCATTTCCTCCTATCTGCTTTTGGATATGTTGCTAGATTTTCTTTGCTGATATTTTACATCTTGCCATATTTTTCCATACTTCTTTTTTTTTTAATATAACCTATCAAGTTTCAGTATTGAATGTATACTCATTTAATAAAAGGAATTAGTATGTGTACCTTTTTTTCCTCTAACAGAATAAATAACATTGAAAATAGCTATTCTTTAAAGAGTACATAAAACCTACCTTTGAAACAAATTTTTTTTAAATATCTTTTGAGTTATCAGTGGATCTTTATTTTATTTATTTATATGTGGTACTGAGAATCGAACCCAGTGCTTCACACATACAAGGCAACTGAGCCACAGTCCCAGCCTAAAATTTGTTCTTTATCTTTTTAAACGATCTATTTTTAATTTACAAGTAAAAATTAAATGTATTTATTGTACACAATGTGAGATTTTGAATTATGTATACATTGTGGAATGGCTAAAATTGAGCTAATTAGCATATGCATTACCACTCTTTTTTGGGGGGGGTGAAAATTCTTAAAATACTTGGCAATCCTCAAGTGTACAATATATTGTTACTAACTAAAACATCACTGTAATCGATCTCTTGAACTTATTCCACCTATCTAAATTTGGCATCCTTTGCAGTCTCTGTATCTTCTCCAAGGGTAGATATTGAAGTCACTTTCTAGTCCTGGTCATTTCCAGTCATTGATCTATTGACTTTTTCCACTTCTTTTTTTGTTTGATATTAGCAATTTGAGTTTTTCTGGGAAAGTATCCCTATCCTCTAGGTCCTTTGCTATGTGAAGCAGATGTGAAATACCCTGTTGGATCTCATGGGTGCATTGTAGGGGAGGCATGCTGGGGACCAAACCGTATGTGCCTGCACATGTTCTTAAGCACTGAGCTGTGCTCCCAGCCCTTGTATGGCTTCTCATCTCTACTACAGTTGTGGTTTTGCCTCTTTCTTTTCTTCTTTTTTTTTTCCTTTAATCTCCTTTTTAAATGTGTAAAGGGCTTATTTTGTTTTGTCCTTTTAAAGAACCAATTTTTAAATTCTGTCTGCATTTTAAATTTGTTTCATTGATTTGAGCTTTTATCTTTATTAATTTCCTATTCCTGGTTTCCTTTGGTTTCTTTGTGGTTTGGATTTATTTTGTGGGGTTTGTGCTTCTTTTTTAAACATGTCTTTAGTTCTGCAATTTTTTGTCTTTTAACGGTGAAGACATTATGCGGCTGCTTCATTAAGTTTCCTTCAAGTAGAGGTTAATTGTGTCCCCTAAGTTTGGATATATTTTCCTTCTCACAGCTTATAATTTCCTTTTTAATTCCTTTTTTATCCAGGGTGATCTGGAAGTGGATTTAATTTCTGAGTACTTCCATAGGGTCTTCAAAGTGCATATATGTTAGCCCTTCCTTCCTTCCTTCCTTCCACCCATCCACATGATAAGTGTGAGGTGACCAGTTTTTCCTGAAGTAGAGAAATTAACTATATGCGTTGTTGGGGCTTTAAGACCTTATCACAGTAAAGAGGGGCTTCTCTGGGCTCTTTAAGAACTGTAACTTGCTGGGGGCTGCTCTCACATATCTCCAGGAAGAGAATCACTAAGCAGCTAGTTTGGGTTTGGGGGTTTTTTTTTGTTGCTGAAATGACCTGTCAGATTCCTCTTTGAAGGTATCATCTTTCCAGTGATCTTTTTAAAAATATTTTTTTAAAAGTCGACTACCTGAAGAGCATGGCACATAATAGACGATTCATGTTGAAAAAGCAAAATGCTTTTATAGACAGTAATACCTGTTTCTGGTATTTTGAGGTCAAAGTATAAAAATGCTCAAATCATTTTTCTTTTAACAGACGGAGTATGCAAGGTTTGAGAATGGCCGATTTGTATACCGAATAAACCGCTCCCCGATGTGTGAATATATGATCAACTTTATCCACAAGCTCAAACACTTACCAGAGAAATATATGATGAACAGTGTTTTGGAAAACTTCACCATTTTATTGGTAATTCTTTTGTTTCTTCCTTCTCTAGACAGATTCTGCCACAAGGCTTGCTTGGGATAGTAAGAAAGGTGGCTGGGGAGCCACCAAGGCCTTAGCCAAGGGAACTTGACTGTTGGATGGGGCCCCAGGTGGTCAGCTAGCAGTGGAACTCACAGCTTCCATCTAGCAAAGTTGGGCCATATTTGGGCTTGAGTTATTAGAAGAGAAGGGGTCTCATCTGGGGGTTTCTAAATTTGGCGGAACTGGAATTCAGGTGGTGTTAAAAAAGTGGTGACCCTAGGTTCTCAACTCCAGCTGCACGTTAGAAAGACCTAAAGAAATGTTTAAAATCCCAATACCCAGGCTGACCCTTGGTCCACTCATTCAGGCTCTCTGAGGGCTGGACGCAGGCATGTGTATTTTTTGAAATTCCATGGGTAATTCCAGTGTTAGCCACAGCTGAGTCTCAGCAGCTATGTAAAATGCAAATCATAAATGAGGCAGAAGCTGAGTCCATAGGTTTGCATTTCAAACATGCCTTGACTCACTTCATGAAGGATTTGCAAGGCCTTATAAGAGGTACCATATATTAAGAAAATATAAGCTCTCCTGCGAGAACTAGGGAAGAAAGTGTTCTTCACAAATTGAAAAAAATATGGCAAAACTTAAGGGGCAGCTAAAGGGAAAGGAAAAGATGAATGTGCTCAAGACCCATGACAGGAAACCTACCAGTCCCCCACACAGTGCAATACAGGGGATTTAGTGTTGTTTGACTTTAGGCCAACTCCTCCTGGGGACTTCATTTGAGAACTTTTGAAAGGTTGTGAGGCATAGCATTTTATACTTAGAAAATACACAGTAAGAGGGTTTTTTGTTTTGTTTTGTTTTAATAAGGCTTAAAAAAAATACCAAAACAAAACTTGATAGAAACAATTTCATTAAAGAGGTACCAAGATAATACTCCAGTCACACACGCAGCCCTCTGACAGCTTACTCTATTACTCTTTGTTACTAGGATTAAGAACTAGAATACTTAGAGTGGGAATTCTTTACCTGGAGTTTTGGTTCTATTTGGTCGGTGGTTCTTAATCAGTGATACACTTTCTTTGTTATTTTTAAGCACTCATTCCTAAACCTGCACCCCATTCCAAATCCTGATTTATATTTTTTCCCTATTTCCATAGTGTAAATATACCCCCCATGAGCAATTTCAAGCTACCAATTGTTGTCTAGCTCATGAAATTTCTTACTATTAACTATCACATTCATAAGCCAGTAGAATCCAGCTCCCATATACCACTGTTGAAAATAAAAAACAATCTGTTTTTAAAATTAAAGCCCTTCACGGATTAAAAAGTTTATCACGTATTAAAGAGTAAAGAGTTTATCCAGGACACTCTTTATAATCTGAGGCCTGGGCCCCACTCCAGATGAATCCCTGAGGTGGGGCCCAGCATCATGTCTTTTTGTTTAATTTTAAAGCTTTCCACGCAGTTGAAGTGAGCAACTAGGACTGAAAGCCACTGCTATAAGCAGACTGGCAAATGAGTTTCAGAGTTCACAGGGACGAGACTGGCATGCAACTGACAAACAGTTTTGCATGTAAGTGTCATATATTCTAGGGAGAGAACTTAGTGGATTCTCAAATATACCTACTTGCCTCTACACTTCAGAAGCCAGCAATCGGGAAAAAGAATTTGGAATACCTGTTCATAGTAGCTATTCGTTAGTATCTTTTCCTCTAGAGATCTTTTGGTGAAAACTGAGTGGTTCTAGTGTGGGCGCTGGCAAGGAGCAAGTACTTGTCAGAGATTTTTCTCTACTATTTAAAGAACAGGCACAGCAGCTTAGCATTCACGTGAGCAAGCTAGAATCCTGCTGTGGACTTAATAAACAGTTTCAGTTCTTGGTCAGAACTCTGAGTGGATGGCCACCACTTCTTGGAGGGCATCTTAGCTGATGCTTAAAAAACCAGCCTTGTCTGTTTCTGCACATTAAGGAAGATGTTATTCCCAGGTCCTGACTTTCTACCTCACAGTGCACAGTGGGATGAAATGGCCAGGAAATGTCCGAGTGCCTGTTTCCCACAGAGCCCAGGTAATCGTCAGGAGTGCTTTCTCAGGACATGTGGCTTGAACCACCATGGCTGTCCAGGAAACTCAGGTTCAATTAATAACTTTACAATGTGCCACTAAACAGTTAGACATTCCTTTGATATGAGGAATTGGTAACTACCAATAAGAATCTGCTGGAAATATCATAGCCTTAGAAAAACTGCAGTTAAGCCAGCACTCCTGGATTATGAAAGTCATGTCATCTAATTGATGAACAGGAGAAATTACGCTTTCCAGCTCTTCCTCAGGGACAGGCCATTATGAAATCTCCAACTGGACAAAGTTGGAGGGACTTTACTGGGTATTTTAGATACAATCCTTGTGTCATCAAGGCCAATTCCCGACCATGCTGGCTGATACAATGGGTTATCTGATTGCATCAAGTTGATTCAGAAGTTGAACTGAACCTGTCGATGTGGGGCCTAGTGACAACAGTGGCACAGAGCTGAGAAAGAAGGCAGTAGGCTGTTTTCTTTGGAGGTCACATTCAGACATAAAGGTTGATGGAAACATTTTTGTTTTCTTTTCTCTGTTGAATCTCAATCACGAAGCCTCAACGAGGTATATTCTTTCAGAGAAAATAGGATAGAGCCTCGAGGGTTCAGGCACTGTGCTAGATAGATCTTTTGCTAAGTGTTATGTTATGAAATTCTCACTACAAAACTATGGGATCATTTTTATTCCCATTTTTGTGGGTAAGGAATATTAGGCTTCCCCAGGGTCACAGATCCAATAATAAAGACTTGATAGAAAAACCACTTTGCAGGATAATTTTAGAGTCATGAAATCACTACATTATGACCTTGCACAAGGCATTTGAAGTCTTCAGACCTCAGTCTCTGCCCCATTTATAAGCAAAGGCTTAATCTGCATTCTCCACCTCAAAGGTAATGATTGAGAGTGCTTTAATTCATTCAACTAAACCACGGGATTAGATGTATTAGCTACTGAGAAGCAATGCAGATAAAGCAGAGTGCCTGTACTGTAGTAATCTATACCCTTTAGGGTGACAAAAGTAGTTAAATAGACCATTACAATACAAAGTTATGGTTGCTGGAGTACCAGGCATCATGGAAGTACATGGTGAGGTGGGGAAATTCTCAGGGCTAACATTTATGTTGCTTTGACAGATAGACATTTTTCAGATTTACCAAAAAGGGGGTTGGGTGTGTTCTATAAGTGTACACATAGATGTTGGGTGCTAGGGATGCTGTGGTGAGCTACCCAGGTAGGCAGCCATCCTGGGGTCTGACGAGGGGGAGGCAGGCATTCATCATGTTATCACTAAATGGATGGAAACTCTCCCTGGCTGGCGTCTGGCAGAGGGACTTAATGCTAAGAGACAGGATTGGACCTGGTTCAAGAGGATGGAGAAGCCTTCCTGAGGGAAAAGGAATTGAATAGGCCACCTGGAACAAGTTGAACCTTGAGCCGATTAACCCCTCAGCGCCTTCTCCAAGGGGAGTAGTAATACCACTCACTCATAGAGTTGTTGGAATGTCATATGCGACAAACTATAGAAAACATTTAATGCTTGAGTAGATGCAGAGAAGGGGGATCAATATGTGTTGGCTACTGTGTAAATTTCCATTCATTCAGCAAATATTTATTAAATGACCATGTGTGTTGTGCACTGAGCTAGTTACTGGGAAACATGGTCCCTGATCTTCAGGAATTTATAATCCACTGAATGAGATGGATATTTAAAGAAAAAAAAAAATCACACAATTCTTTAGGGAAAATCAGAAGCATTATGAGACTTTAGTCAGGGCATATTAATTTGAATGCCTCTAGGAAGCAAATGCAGGAAACAGCCTGACGCATAGGAGGAAAATAGGTCTAGGATGGGCCAGACAGGCTCTTGAATCTAGAATGTTTTCAAATACCAAAGTAATAGGAGAGGGCTGAGGCTGTAGCTCAGTGGTAGAGCACTTGCCTCATATGCATGAGGCCGTAGGTTCGATCTTCAGCACCACATAAAAATAAATAAATAAAATAAAGATATTGTATCCATCTACAAATAAAACAATATTTTTTTTTAAAAGAAAGTAACAGGAGAGTAATTGAAGTGGCTTGAGTAGGGAAGTATAGTTGGATTTGCATGTAGAAACTTCCTCTGAGGATGGCGTGGGGACTGCGACTGAGTGAGGAGAGGAGGTAGCAATGACTTGGGCCAGAAGCTGTGGCCACGGGGTGAGGAAGGAGATGGCTTCAAGAGCCATAACTGAAGAAGTAACAGATGGTGCTTCAGCATACATGTTGAAAGGTAAAGCCTGTGCCCACAGAAAGAGTGTCACTGGACATGATTCCACCTGTACCTTGTCCTTTATATGGCAAATATTTTGCTGAGTCCAGGCTCTGCTGGTGAATACAGTGATGAGCATGGCACCCACAGAGCTCCTGCCTGTCACTGGCTATTGTGAAACAAAATGTAGCATGAATTTAAGAATAAGGTAGGAGAAAGAATACATTTTAAATGTTTTCATCACAAAGAAGTATGTGAGGTGATGAATATGTTAATTAGCCAGTTAATCAATGTATACATGTACCATGATATCACTTATTATTTGACAATTTAAAATATAATTAAAATAGGGCTGGGGATAAAGCTCAGTGGTAGAGCACCTGCCCATATGCATGAGACCCTGGGTTTGATCCCCTTACGGGGTGGGGGTGGGGGGGAATAGCTGCATAAGTAAGTGTGTGTGTGTATATGTGTGTATACACAATAAAAATAATAAAGTAGGACACAATTGCTTAGGATAAATAGTTATACAGTGGGACAGAATGATAGAAAATTCCTTTAATTATAAAGAAATGGGGCCTCAGAAAATACCCAAACACATAAACCACACTGATTCTTTTGCTCTCTTCTTGAGCTTAGAAAATAGATGAGAGACCATCTATAAGGTCTTTCTTACTTATAACATCCTGCTTGGACGGGATTCAAGTTCTCGGAATATGTGTTAGATGGTGCAGAGGGAGGCCGACTGGATTCCTAACCCACTGATCTGACTTAAGACTGCTCTTCTCTAATTCAGTCATTGTCCTGGGACCCAGCGGGAGTGTGCCTTCCTCCATGAGGTGCCATATATATGTACCTTTTCTTTTCTTTTCTTTTTTAAACAGGTGGTAACGAACAGGGATACACAAGAAACTCTCCTCTGCATGGCCTGTGTATTTGAAGTTTCAAATAGTGAACATGGAGCACAACACCATATTTACAGGCTTGTAAAAGACTGAACATGATTATTTATATATATAGAATATCTGTATATACACACACCTATGTGCACACACACACTCTCCATTATTGAACGACTGACTGTAAACCTCACCACGTGGGTGGTGTCCTGGCCCCGAGGTCACCCCGACTTTTCTAAATCCTGTTTGAGTGAAGTCATTTTTTCATGTGTTCATACTATCATTGTAGCTGTGAAGTTCTGGTACAGTTGTAAAGAGAAATCGAGTTGTTTCTATGTGTTCTTCAGATCTGCAGCCCATAATTCCTCGGGAAAGGAAAACCTAAACAACCCAGGTCTCTCTCTGCAGAGACCTGTTTCTTATTGTGGTAGAAAATATTAAGACAGAGCCTTGCCCACGGGACATTTACTGCCTTTACACAAATGTATTTAGTTCTCTTTTTTTTTTTTTTCCAACATGAAATTCTTGTTTTAAGATACAAGTAAAATTAATCTTTAAATATAAATGTAAATTAGTACACAAAACTAAGAATCTTTAGACTTATCTTTGTAACTAATTAGGGTGGAAGTTATAAAAAGAATGTAATTCACTAAATTATTTTTTAAATGAAACCTTTCTTTCTTTTTGAAACCAAATGTTAAACTATAGCCTTAAGAAATGCTTGGTAGAAATATCCTAATGAGACAAATTTGTACTTCTTTCCTCAAGGTTAAAACTAATCTTCTAATCCATTAAACTCTTGAACAGGTATTACAGAGGAAGAAAACTTCACCCCTTATCCTTAACATATATAGTATATTTAAAAATGTAAAATTGTATTGTACTAATGTGATGGTTGATTATTTAATGAAAAAAGAAAAGATGGCTCTTTTTGCAATAAGTAGATAAATACTGAAAAATCTAAACTTACAATGTTTATAGTCTTGTGTGTGCAGTTATATTTTATATGGACAACCAAATTTTTTATTAAGAGTAAACATCTGAACCATTGAAATTTAATAGCAAAATTTTAAAATTGGCATGAATACTGCACTGTGAGCTGCAAAGTATAGAGAATCTTGTGGCTGGGAGAGAAATTTCAACAACCAAACAAGTAAAAGGCTCATCAGGTTTAGCAACTCTGCTCCCCAGAAAATTGTAAGTATCCCTACCAGCCTGTGGATAAATTCTTTATTTCTGGTGACCCAAGATGCGTAGGAACCTGATGTGACTATATGTGTATGAATGCCATCGCATATGTACACATATACAGACATAGTTATTCAACATTTGTAACACCTGTTTAGTGTTGCTCAGTTTGCTAGGTGCTGATACCTATGTGTATCTCAGTCTGCATCTATACTTAGATACGTTCTCTCTAAGGATATTCATTTTCTAGACATCTCTCAGTAAGATGCAATGGCCCTTGTATGACCTAGGTTTAAGAGGCCCAATGTTCGTTCTCTCTCTCTCTCTCTCTCTCTCTCTCTCTCTCTCTCTCTCTCTCTCTCTCTCTCTCTCTCTCCCCCCTTTTCAAACAGGCTCCTTCAGGAGGTTCTCTCTTTGGGAGAGATTCAACTTTCCAAACATATTCCAAAGCATTGCCCAGGCAGAGTTGGTTCCATGTGGCCGCGTGTCTTGGGTTATTTTCATAAGTGCTTCACTGGGGAGAGAAAAGGGGCTACCCCTCGACTTTTTAGAGGAAAATGATGATCTTATAACCATCAGGAATATGTGAACACAGTAGAACATAAAATAAGTTTTGTAAGGTGCAAAACATCACCAACACTAGAACATAGTTTACCACATCTGACACACCCACTTCCTCACCCCGGCATGTGCTCTGACCATGCTTATACATTGTCTCATATCTTGTGGTCATGAGTATAAGGGTTTGCCTTGGCTTATGATGAAAGGAAAACACTAGACTAACCCTCATGTCTCTCAAACACATCACTGGTCACTGGGAAGACCAGAGAACATGCAAAACTTTCCCACTTGGAATGCACATCCTTGCATAAACCAGCAGGGTGGTGCTCATCTTCCCTCCATACATAGTAAGGCCTGCCTTTGTTCCCTGGTTCCAAGCCAGCCTCTGAGGAATTGCCCTAGTTTTCTGCTCTTCTGTCTGGTCTTCAGCCCAAGCACTTACGTGTCTTTCGTGGTCATAATATTCATAATGGCTTCTGTCGGACACCCCTCTTAGGAAAGTTACTTTGGCTCCCATGTCTTGCATTTTTCCTCAAGGGAACTCCCCATACACATACACGACCCCCGCCCCCGCCCCCCCCCCCCCCCCCGACAAGGGCTGTATGAGTAGGTGCAAATGACCTCATGTGGTTTTAGAGCCAGTCCAGCCCAGAACTTCAGGGGCAGAGGTGTCTGGATTATCTTCCCACATGGAAGTGCACCTCTAATGTGCTACCAGGGGAACTCTTGGGATTCACTTTCAAAGCACAAAAATTCTAGAACCCAAGAAGATCAGCTACAGGATAAGCTCTACTAGCTGCAGAGAAGGCCATGGCTGGCCAGGTGTCTTCACGGGGTCAGACTAGGACCTCTTCTGCCTGGGTTCCCACATCTTTCTCTGAGTGTCCTTGGAGTTTAATTTGGGGGGTTTACCTAAATAACCTTGAGAATGACTCTTGATTTAAATTTGCATTTAAAACAGCTATAAGATTTTTTTAAAATTTTCCACTAAAGCTTTCATCAGGACAGATATTTTCCTTGTCTTAATTACTGGTCCAGTTACTCCAAACCCTTGGGCTTGCTTGTTTAGTCTCTACCAAATTAACCCTTTGGGTGAAACTTGTGTCGTTATACCTAATCCAAATCTCTGATGCTTCCTATATGGTTCTTCCTTCTGTCTGTGTTTTAAAAGTTTCCTAAACCATAATGAAGCCTTTGCAAAGCTAGTCCTCACCTCTCTCCCGGGTGCTCTCCCCTGGTGACCTCCAGTACCAGGTTTGCCTGAGACGTAGTGTGCTTTCACTTTGGAGCTCAGAGGCCAACTTTGCCTAGGGAGGAGCTGAAGAACAGGCCTCTGTTCTGTTTGCATTCATTTCTACCATCCTGAGAGGCCTATGCTAAAACCAGAGCCACTTCAAGACATGTCCCTGGCCAGAATCTCTGGCATGTCCAGGCTACCTGAGCTCAGCCTTGATGCTGTGGACATCTTGGACCAGATCATTCTTTGTTGTGTGGGGCTGTCCTGGGCATTATCAGAGGTTTACTAGTGATCTGGCCTCTACTTAGTAGCACCACTTTGCACAGTTGTCACAGTCAGTGTCCCATAGACATTGCCAGTGTCCCCTAGGGTACACAGTCATCCCTCATCAAGAACAACTGTCCTGCATCTTACAGGCCACATCTGTATATTGGTAATGGTTTCTCCTTGCATTTCACCTGTAGGATCTTCTCTCCTGGGAGCCTTTATCAGATCTTCAAGAGGCAGGTGGGAATATGTTGATCAAGTGACATTATGTCCATGTTTCCTCCTGCTTTAAAACTTCTCTGATTTGACCTTCAGCCCTTAGTTACCAGAGGCTTTGGGAAAAAAAAAAAAAAATCCCAGCAGTTTTTGTTATTTCTCATAAGTTCTTGGGTCTCCTCATCAAACCTTTAATCCTTCTGGTTTATTTCCTCCGGCTGCTTCTACTTTCTGCCTTATAGTCAGTGCTGTCTGTAGAACTTATTGAAACCTCTCAAACATTTTTTTTTTTTTTTTATCTTTGGGGATGGATTGGAGAAAAATCCATTCCAGAAGGGGACTTGCAGAGTTTTTCTTTCTTGAGCTAAGAGAGAGCACAACATACTACTTCCCTGCATTTTTTGAATGAAGAGGTTGAGGCCAGAGGAGAGATGAAATGACTTGCCTAAAGTCACCCAGCTGTCTGGTGACCAAGTAAGGCTGAGGACTTCTAGGGCGCTTGCCTCTCTAATCCTTGGCCTCTTCCACGCGAGGCCATTCTTCTTTGGTGCTCTATGCTTACATGATCCCTAAGAATATTTGGACAGGGTTGGTTCAGAAGAGAGGGGAGAGTCAGAATCCCCTGTGCAGAAGCACCATGTCACTCATGCTGCTTCTCCCGGGGTAGTGCTGCGCCTGACCGCGGCTGTCTGAGCAACCAGCACAGTAGGAAAGCTGATGAGCCTTTTCGCCTCCTTTGAGGACCATGCACCTGCCACAGGCTCTCAGTCAAATTTTTATTTCCTAAGCATCCCAGCAGCAAAGTCCTGCCCTCAGACCAGCCAAATAAAAAAGCAGTCTGAACACTTGGTGTTTAAAAGTCCCCAGGTGACTTTTAAACCCAAGTCTTCATTAGATTTCAATACTGTGGTGGCTTTAGCCATTGTTTTTGTACAACCGTCGATTATTTAAATCACACGAAAGTCAATTTTACAAACCAGGTACATATCATTTGTATAATTTTGTATATGCTCTGGTACACTACACCTGTCCCAACGAAGAGTAGAGCTGATTGTTTGTTGGTGTTCACACCTGTGACATTAGGGGGACATCTGCATTGCTGATTTCTCTATGTTGATGTTTCTGTGGCAAATCCCTGCACGTGTCATTTCTGAAAAGCCTTAAATCTTGGAGACGTCGCGTGTCGGGTCTGTAGTGCAAAAGGCTGCCTCGGAACCGTGAGCCCTTTTGTAAGCTGGAAGCATTTCTCTTACTACTGTTACTTTTTTAGGAAGTTTTCAATTCAGAGCTGCCAAAGCGTTCCAGTAAGCAGTGCCTTAGCAATACCTTAGTCGTACCGCCAGCCTTTTCTCGCGCCTAGACTCCCTGTCCACTTACCAATTGGCCCAGTATTTGAAACAGGACTAGCAAAAATTGTTTTTGTTTTGGTTTTGAAGCCCACCATTTTTCTTCAGTTCGGTAGGAAACTGACGACTTGGCCTGAAATCTGAAACCGGAATCCAAGTCGGTTCTTTGACCACTGCTCTCAAATGTATATACCAAAACAGAAGGTTGCAACTTTGTAGTTTACTATGAAAAGCAAATTGTACTTTTATTGTTGCCTTTTAAATTCATGACCAAATACTTAGCTATTTGTGAATCTTCTGCACTCCAGCATGAAAGTGCCTTTGGTTTGAGGTTCCAGCTTAGAAAAGGGCTGCCATAATAACGATAATTTGTAGAGAGACCAAAAATATTTTGAGATCACCGTAATGCCTTTGGTTTACCGGGATGAGTAACCAACCACAGGCCTCTATTCACAAGAGCACCACGTGGCCGCCACCTGCCTGCCAGTGGGGGCCCCACCACCACCCGCCATAGCACACCGCTGCAGGAGCGACCCAGAAACTGTTGTGTTTGTGTGTGCCGATGGCCCCGGCGTGCCGTGCCGTTTCCGCCTGTCACCCAGCCCTGCGTCCAGATGAAGGAATTTCCGCACAAACAACAGAAATCTTGGCCGGTGGACAGATATTACAGCTTTTGCCTTCTCCGTGTGTTCGTGTTCAGTCTCCGTGGAGACTCCTTTCCATTCAAATGACAGTGCGCACTTATCTGGTTTACACAATGACACCATTTCGAAAGTTGGAAGCCTCAAACTGAGATGACAGTGCAGAACAAAAATGTGTTAGGGTCATTACAATTGAAGTGTTCTTCTTAGGGCAAAAGTGTTGCCTCTGAGTGTTGTGTATGGATGTGCTATGAGAAACTTCCAAAGAGCACCATTCACAAATTTGGCATTTTCAAAGAATGTTCCAGCCTTCAAAGGGGGCGACTCCTTAAAAGTCTGTGTCGGCTTATTTCAAAACCTTGTGTAACATGGGAAAACTGATAGAGGTGAGGTTAAAAAAAAAAGGAAAAGGAAAAAGAAAACACCAGCCAAAAAGAAGCCAGGAAAAAAAAAAAAACAGTTTTTTTCTTTGCTAATATAGATGTAAAAATAACAGACAACTTTGAAAGCCTCTTAATTACATATGTTCCATGTGTCTCTACCTGGTGTCTTTAAGAAGAGCCTCTCTGAACTGATGTTTCAGGAGTGGTTTTTATCCTTCTATCCACCCCAAGTTGTGAGTATATATTTATAAAATTTCTGTGTTTAAAAAAAAAAAAAAAACACTAGCAAATGAAAAGGAAAATTATACAAGTTACAGTCAGCTGCTCAAATTCTCTGCTCCTCCCTGTCAGGACTATACCACAACTTGGAAGGAATTAGTCAAATGTGTGTTTTCCTGCTTCGCTGCTTTTCAGCTGTTACTGTGTTTCCTTTGACAATAGTTTTCTCCTAAACTCTTGGCTTTTGTCATTCAGAATGAAGGTTTTATGTTTCAAAGTTGACTACATTGCAGAGGGTAGTTTCACTGAAGTCATGCACCATTAAGTAAGATGAAATATTTGTATTTATTGCCCCACTTCCTAAGCTGTAATTGTTTACTCTGTGAATTAGTATCAAGTCACATGCATCCTTTCCAGTTTAGAGACAGCATTTCCACTCCCTCTCTTCATCATCAGATAGGGTAGATTCCGTTAGATTCCACCTCTCTCGGGTTGACTGTCTGCCTTCCACAAGGAGATTGATTCAGCTTCCCCTTTCTCTCAGAGAGGTGGACAGAATACAGGTGTCAATCAATTGGAAACCAATCCCTGGGTTTCTTTTTCTTTTCTTTTCTTTTTTTTTTTTTTTTTTTGGCATTAATCGTCTTCTGTGATTAGTTTCACTGTGTAAATTAGATATTAACTGCACTTCTTTCAAAAAAGATGTACATCTCCCTGTTACCTCCTTGAAATATTTACTTCTGTAGGCCTTTTTCAATAGGCTTCATGACTGCAAACAAGGAAAAAAAAAAAAAGTAAAAACAGTACGTGCCTGAAAAATGACAAAAAAAATTTTTTTTGTAACATTTAAAAAAGAAACCTGAATAGCCTTTACTTCTTTAATATGCTCAAATTTTATGTAAATTGGTTTTTGCCACGTGTGTTTGTTCACATTCTAAACGACTTAATGGATTCTCACAGTCTGTGTCTTCGTGTCGCGTGTGTAGGATGGGCTTGTGATGTAAGCGTTTCATCTGGTCAGTGGTTCCTTTGATATTGTACTGCTGTTGGGACTGGGCTGGGGAACCTGCCTGTGGGTAACTGGGTTCCTCTTGGGTAGATTGGAGAGGTTGGGGGTGGGGGCGGCAAATTCACACACATTTTCTCAACCTATTTGCAGAAATTTTCAAAAGGCATTTGGTTAAGCCTCTGGGCAGTACAGTATTCTTGTATTCGTTAACGTTTGTGTTTAGGTACTGGTACCTTTTTGTTTAAAAATGTCCTAAGTGTTGGCTTTAAAGTGAATTTATCTTTAGTATGATAGTTATATGAAAATTATAGGGTTGTGTGCAGAGAATTTTTTTATAAAGTGCTTTGTAAAAAAAAAATGTATTCTAGCTTTCGCGGTACATATGTGTGATAACTTTAATATCCATGACAGTCAAGTGCAATTATTTCATCACTCTAAAAATGCTATTTTTGTGTCAGTTCCTGCAGGTGTTTTCATGTCTTTGCAAAGTGACACATTTTGATGCCTTCTTGATAAAGTGGTAGACATTTTGTAGCTTTCTAGAAACTTTGTATTCATACGGTATCAATGAAAAATAAAGAAAATGAAAGTGTGGGTCACCTTTCTTATCTGCAAAAGTGTGTGTTGTTGAGAATGAAATGTGCTCTATGTGTTGTGGGGAATTATATGAAAGAGAGAGCAAAGTAACCAGGCTCAGTGGTGTGCACGCTTGTAATACCAGCAACTTGGGAGGTTGAAGCAGGAGGATCACAAGTTCAAGGCCAGCCTCAGCAACCTATCGAGACTTTGTCTCAAAAATTAAAAAGGACTGGAGATATAGCTCAGGGGTAAAGTGCCCCTGGGTTTAATTCCCCATATCTCTGTCCCACCCTCAAATATATAAAACAGAAAAGGAGGTTGAAGCCTTGATCTATTTGACATTATCATATCTAACAAAGTTTCTTAAAAACAGTCACAAGTCAGTCCGTCTGTTTGCCTGTCTGTCTCTTTTTAGTGCTTCGTTAAAATTGACAAAAACTGTGTTGGGGATATAGCTCAGTTGTAGGGTGCTTACTTAGCACATGTTCAGTGCCAACCAAACCCCAGTACCCCTGCCACACATATGCACAATTGACAGAAATTTTGCAGAACAACTTGTCTGTGGATGCCAGGCACAAACTGAGAAGCCAGATCCCATGGGCCACAGCAGGGTACAAAGGAAAAAAAAAACACACTAGCTGAAACATTGGGCATTTCTTATTAATTCAACTTGCTGGGCACACAGCAGGAACTAGCAGTTAAGCATGTGTGGGGAGCTGAGATGAGTACAGCAAGATCTCACCTGCAGCTGATTGAAGAATGTTGAGCTGTAAGCCCCTGCCTGGCCTCAGATCACCCCTGGGTTTGTGCCTCACCGGTAAAGCATACACATGCATAACAGCAGCGTCACTTAGTGTTTTCCTGAGCACTGTGCCAGTTGTGTTGGTACAATGCCCATACATTGTGTCCTTGAATTCTCATCAGAGACCCAATGGCATTGTTGCCCTGCAAACCAAGATTCAGAAATACTAGTTCATCTAAAGTCATGGCTAGTAAAGGGTGGAGCCCTAAATAAGGTCATCCTGACCCTTTAGCCTGGGCTTCTGCCTTTTGGTTAAGCCTAGGGGATAAATGTAGCTTGGGGGAAAAGAATTTTATTAAATCATAATGACCTTGAACTTCTCTGACAGTGAGACCAAGTGTACCTGGGATTCCTTCCATTTGTGAACCAGACCTCAGAGGGTCTTGCTTCTCCCTGTTTCCTTGAAATAACAGCCTGCCTGAAATCCCAAGAAGAACCGGAGGAGTGCACAGGGAAGAAATATTACTCCCTCTCATTTGCAAAAAAAAAAAAGTCTCTGCAGAGGGCTGCTGATGGTGAGGAATGCTCTTGTCCAGTGGGTTGCTGGGGCTAGGGGGAGGGGAACAGAGCATTTTGTTGAGGCTCTGTTGTATACTAGGCACCTCCCAACCCATAGACTCTAGGAGAAAGGAACCCTTTCCAGTTTTCCTGTTCCTTACAGATTTTTGATAAGGTGGGTTTTTTTTTTCTTTTTTTTTTGGTGGTGCTGGGGATTGAACCCAGGTCCTTCTGTATGCAAGGCAAGCACTCTACCAACTGAGCTATTTCCCCAGCCTCTAACGTTAAGGTCTTAAATATTTCAGTTGCAAGGATCTAGAGACAGAAGAGCCTCACTGGTGATGTGGCTCTGCTACTTCTTAAGGGGCACCTTTCCACCTCCTCTAAAACAAGGCCCTTTAATACATCAAAGGCATACTTTGTTAGAGCCTCGGGTTCCAATCACCTTGAGTTCAGCAATGACAGCGAGTGAACCAACATGGCTGAGCAAGGGGACAGAGAGCTTCAGGTCAGACCAGGGAACAAGACGTACTGGGAACCCTGACCATTTCTTGCCACGCTGCCTCTGGTTGCTAATAAGCATAGCTAGTATTTACTGAAAGCCAAATTAGCTATTGTCAAATAATCAGTGTGAGTAACTGATAGAATTCCAATGAGAATACAGTGTTGTGTGAGCTTAAGAAGCTGTAGGGTTAGTAAAACTGCTTTCAGAGACACCCTTGTTCTTTGGAATGCCCCATTTGACAGATAATGTAGGTTGTCACAACTAGAAAATACGTTGCAGACAACCTAACTGCATCTTTTCAGTAAATATTCTCCCGTTTGCTTTGGCCAGGAAGCTGAGACTTAGGATTTGTGCTCTGTGCTATTGATAAGGAAGCAACCAAAATATAAAGGCAAAGAAAAATTGAAAATAAAGAATGAAAAAATAGATGTCAGCAAACGAAACACCAAAAGAAAGCTGATGTAGCAATATTGATCTCAAATTTAGCTCAAGGCAAAAATTCCTGCCAAAGTCAATAAGATTTATTTCAAGATGATACACATTTTTATTAGCCAGGAAGAATAAAGACGTTAAATTTGCATGACCTAATAACATAGCTTCAAATATCTCAAAGCAAAATTGGACAAAATCATGACCATATTAGGAGGTTTAAAAAAAAACAAGTTATAGATAAAGCAAACCCCACAAAATGTGTAGTATACAGGACTTAAAGAGCATAATTAAATGTGTTGTTCCACTTTGCAAAATACAAAGTAATAAGCCCAATAATTGAAGACTATACATTATTTTCAAACATGCATGAGATTTTTATGAAAAAAAATTGGTCATGTGCAAAACCAGAGGTCAGGAAATCCTGGGCCAAATCTGGCTGTCTGTTTTTGTAAATTAAGTTTTATTGGAATATAGCCATTACTATATGTTACTGTCTGTAAGTGCTTTCACACTACAATAACAAAGTTGATTAGTTATAAGAGAACCTATGGCCTAGAAAACGTAAAACAGTTTTTTCTGACCTTTGGCCAAATAAATAATAACACTTGCCAATCCCCATCTTAAACCGAAAAGCGAGGTCCTATATCCAATTGTCCCAGAAAGATGGTCATGTTCCCCTTCTCTAGGTGGTAAATGGCTACAGATCTCTTTAGGACAGTGCCCCCTTCCTTGAGTCCTCAGGCCTTCCTTTTGGTCAATAGAGTGTGGCTCTGGGGACAGGTCTGGTTGGTTTATTTTTTCATTACAGCAGTTGACATCTGCTCGCCCAATCTTGATATTTTATTATTAACACAGTCAAGCCACAGACACCTCTCCTGCTGCCCATCTGTCCTCTCCTTGCCTTCCTGACCATTTCCACACACCTGTAGGGCTGACCTCTTTGCTGCCTATTGTAATTACTACTTTACCTCCAACAGGAAGTTTTCCACCTGACCTCTATTGTTCCAGAATGGAGTTGTCTCCATTTACACAAGGAAAACCAATTCCATATCAGTATGTCCTACTGTCAACCCTGGCCTGTAAGCTACCACTGAATCAGCCATGCTGGTGCTCACTCACTACTCCATTCTGCGGCTCAGCGAAGGGAACATCCCCTTGGACTTCCTTTTAAAAGGCCTGAGACAAAATTATGAAAAAGACAAAAATGCCAAAAATCAGAGTCATACATCTCTGTCAGTAATTAGTGAAATGAGAAAATTCCAAGAAATATGTAGAAATTTTGAAGTAGTGTATACATTGGCATGTGTGTGCTGTGTATGTACAGCATATCCCCAAATTGTCAAATTCATGGTTTTTTTTTTCAATCACATGTGGATGTGGACCAATATGAAAACCACATACTTCCAAATTAAGCAAGTCTAAATATATTTCAAAGGAGTGCTAGTAATACAAAATCTCTGGTCACTATTCAACTAAGATAGAATGCACTACAAAAAGGATCTTTATAAAAATTCCATATAATTCAGGATTAATAAATATGTTGAATCCATAAGAAAAAGAGGTCTTGGCAATTAAAACTCCTTCAACTTTGTTAAGGAAATGCTGTGTAGGGATATGTGGAATGTAGCTAAAGCAATAGTTAAGGAGGCATATTGAGAGGGCAGATAGACTGACATGCTTGGAAAAATGAATAGGATAAAAGAAGAGATTAAAAAAAATGGGCTGGGCTTTTAATTAGCAAAATCAATAAACACCAAAAAGAAGGGAAGAACTAATAATAAGAGCAAATGAATAAGGCAGGAAACAAACGTAATAGAGATCAACAAAGCCAAAAGTTGGCTCCTTAAAAATTCTATCAAACACTGATAAAGACTGAAAGAGGTGCTGGGGATGTGGCTCAAGTGGCAGCGCGCTCGCCTGGCATCCGTGCAGCCTGGGTTCGATCCTCAGCACCACATACAAACAAAGATGTTGTGTCCGCCGAAAACTAAAAAATAAACATTAAAAATTCTTTCTCTCTCTCTCTCTCTCTCTCTCTAAAAAAAAAAAAAAAAAAGACTGAAAGAGCCAAAATAAAAAATAATTGGAATGAAAATGGAGGCATCACTACAGATCTCAGAGATATTCATAAAGGCATAATAGATGATAGAAGTGTAGTATTATAAGCTGTATGCTAATAAATTTGTAAAAAGAGTGAGTTCTTTGAAAACTGTAACTTCAGAAAGTTTTTTCACACAGATGTTTAGAAACAAAATAGTGGTCTTAAAATTACTAAAGAAAATTAAACAGTAGTTTGACACAGAAAAACCTAGGCCCAGGTGGTTTACTAGCAATATGAAACTTTAAAGGAACAAAATCCTGCAATCTGACATACAGTGTCCTGATGCATAAAACAAAGGAGACTGCTCTGGTCTTTGCTTCCTTAGATCTTCTAGAATGCAGCATCTGAAGCTAGGATTAAGCTGCAAATACTTTTCTGGGACAAGCAAGTCCTGGATGGTGTGGATGAAAAGAAAATGGAAGTAAATTAAGGGGAATCCATTGTGTTGTGATGCATTAAAAATCTAACCACTGCTGTATGACAAGTCAAAAGAGGCATTTGGTAGAGTACACTTTATCCAAAATGTTTGGGAATGCTGGACAGGATGACACACAGCTCTAATCCCAGCAACTAGGAAGGCTGAGGCAGGAGGATTGCAAGTTCAAGATGAACTTCAGTAACTTAGCCAGCCCTGTCTCAAAAGTAAGTAAATAAATAAAGGACTGGGGATGTAGTTCAGTGGCAAAGTGCCCCTGGGTTTAATCCTCAGTACCAAAACAAAAAACAAACAAAATATACTTGGGACCAGGATATTTCAGATTTTTTTTTCAGATTTTGGATTGTTTGCATGTTCATAATGACACATGTTTGGAGATGGAACCTAAGTGTCAACATGAAACTCATTTATGTTTCATATACTCCTTATATATGTAGTCTGAAGGTAATTTTATATATTTTTAGTGCACCTGAATTTTGACTGTGTGACCCATCACATGAGGTTACATGTGGAATTTTCCACTTGTAGCTTCATGTCAGCACATAAGTTTCATAGTTTGGAGCGTTTGGGGTTGTGGAGTTTGAATTGGGATTGCTCAGCTTGTACTAGGTCACTCAGCATGAGTGTTTCTTGGCACATGGGCCTTTCTGGAAAGGTTCCAAGGAGGGAGAATATCTTGGAGTGATCGATGGGAAAAAAAATTTAAAAAGACAGTTTACCTGTCAGGTAAGTTCCCACTCCCGGTTCTTATTGAACAAACTTCACCCAATGGGGACATTGCAAGACCATCTGTGTCATAGCGTCCACCCCTTAGTAGATCCATGTCCTGTGATGTGGTTCTTCATAAAATTCTGAACACGCATGGGATTATAGATGTGTGGGATGTCAAGCAAGGGGGGAAATGGAGGAAGCAATCAAGGGAATCTGAGGGTGTGTGAAAACTTCATGGAGAAAAGTCTAAAAGTGTTATGGAAACACTTCAAAGAAGAGAAGTTAATAGAGACACAGATGCTCCTGAACTGAAAGAATCTAGAGTGTAACGCTGTCAGACCAACCAATTCAGTCTAGAAAGGAATGCAATCCAAGTAAAACTTTGATACTTTCCCTTCATGTCCCCTAACTTGATGGGAATGCAAGGAACCAAAAAAATAACCAAGAAACTCTTGAAGAATAAGAACAAGTTAAGGGACTGTGTCATTTATCAATTCATTTTCTCTGCTCTCAGCCCACCCTTCTTTGCCTTCTTTGTTCTGTTGAAGCTGTACCCTGGCAGCATTTCTTCCTTGGCAGCTGCTGCCGTGTTAAGTTTTGTCAATAGAAAGCACCGGGGTTACACTGTCAGGCAATAGTGATGGGGGGAATTTCTTACCTGGGCTTCAGTCCTTCATTATTATTCAGGACAACATTGCCCATGAGCCCTGGTGGAATGTTTCTGCTGTGGCCTGGGTCACCAGTTCCCCCAGGTGGTCACTTCTGTGCAACTCCACCAGATCACTTCCACTGCACCTTGGACTGCATTTCGGCACCTGTCTCCCCACCAAGTGGGCAATTTCTGCAGATGACTTCCATTGCACCCACGCCCTAAGGCCATGGGGGACCATTTCTCCACATAAGCTCTGGCCCGTGCTCTACGGTCAAGCTGCGTGTTCTTCGTCTCTGAAAAGCTACAAATCTTAGCTTTTGATGGAGAAGGAGTGGAATTCTCCTAAGTCTTTAGGTCCTTCATTGCTCACTGTTCCTTACCATAGAGGCAGGAGCTGTCTTCTTTTTAATCTGCTACTCCTGCACACCTTGGGGTCCTCTTTTACCCATTTAGCAGTTGACCACTTTGTACGAGGTAGCAGATCTTCATACTGGATTTCGTCTGTGGTCTCTGTGTCCTAATTATATCTTGGTTGCTGTAGGGCCCCAGCCCTGCCAACATATCAATATTTATAATATCCCTACTAAATAAGACTGCTTAGTAGTAGTGCAGGATTAGATAAATTAGCCAACAAAACAGGGAGATGATATAAATCAATTCAAAGTAAGTTGAAAATTTACATAAGAAAGGCAAAAACTATGAAGTAAACAGATTTTTTTTTGGGGGGGGGATACCAGATATTGAACCCAGGGGCACTGAGAACCCAGAACACTGAGCCTTATCCCCAGCCCTTTTTATTTTTAATTTTAAGACAGGGTTCTGGGTTCTTTCTAAGTTGCTTAGACCCTCACTGAATTGCTGAGGCTGGCTTTGAACTTGTGATCCTCCTTCTTCTGTCTCCTGAGTCACTGGGCTTACAGGCATGCACCACAACACCTGGCATATTTCCAAGACTTTTGATTAAGCAAGTAGTTCTTAAAAGAAACAAAGAAAAGCTGCATGCAATGACACTCCTGTAATCCCAACAGCTTTGGAGGCTGAGGCGGGAGAATCTCAAGTTCAAAGCCAGCCTCAGCAAAAGCAAGGTGCTAAGCAACTCAGTGAGACCCTGTCTCTAAATAAAATACAAAATAGGACTGGGGATGTGGCTCAGTGGTCGAGTGTCCCGGAGTTCAATCCCCAGTACCAAAAGGAAAAAAACAACAACAACAAAAAAAAAAGGACAAAGAAAGACCAAAGGGAAAAGTTGATAAGTTAAAATAATTATAAATAAAATATTCTGTTAAAGATACAATAAAGAGAATAAGAAAACAGCTACAAATGAAAGAATATTTGTAAAACATATGACAACAAAGAGTCATATTAACAATATGCAAATATCATCATAAATCAATACATAAAAAACTCAATTGAAAATTGAATGGGTCTGGGTGTGCTTAGTGATAGTGGTTACACTTAGAGACAACACTTGCCTAGCCCATGTGAGGCCTGGGCTTGGTCCCCAGCTGCAAAACAAAAACAACAATGGAAAAAGTCTTGAAGAGTAACTCCCCCCACAAAAGAAATCCTCATGGACAGTAAACTGTGAAAATATCCTCAACTCCATTACATCAGAAAAATGCAAGGGAAAAACTTCAACAGCATTTGTCCAGCAGATTTAAAATTGTAGAGTCTGACAGCATCAGTTATGGGTAAGGCTGAGGGCCAGCGAGGCTTTCATATGTGCTGGTGGACATGTAAATTGGTACAACCACTTTAGAAAACAATTTTGCATTAAATTAAGAAAGGTAAGTACATTCATAATCTACAACCCATCAAAAATTATACGTATGTTTAGAAGAAATGCAGTAGTGCTCAGGGAACTTGTTCGAGTGTTAGAACCCCCATTAATCCCATTGGAAAAGAGAAAACTTAGAAACATTGCAAATTTCCATCATCAGTAGAATTAAAAATAAATAAATTATGACTTATCGACATGATGAACCATGAAATGAGTAGAAAGGATACAACAATATGAGTCCATAATATGGCTGTGATTTTTTTGTTTACTTTTTAATCAGTCTTATTGAAGTAGAATTTATAATACAGCAAAAATCACTTGAAGTACATAATTTTATGAATTGGGGCAATTGTACATAGACGTTTAATCATTACCACAGTGAAGATGTAAAACATGTCTATCACCCCACAAAAGCCTGCCATGCTCCCTTACGATCAGTTCCCTCCCCTGGCTCCCAGATACACACACACACACACACACACACACACACACACACACACACTCACACACACTTCATTTTCAATTGTTCTAGCACAAATGAAAGAATATTTGTAAAACATATGACAACAAAGAGTCATTTGCTGAAAAAAAGTATCCTTTCTCCATTAAATTGGTATCTTTGTTGAAAATCAACTGATCATGTAAGTGTAGGTGTGTTTTTTAAACTTTCTTTTCTGTCCCATTGATGGATGTCTTTCTTTATGCCAATAACACAGCATTGTGATTAATGGTTGGTTTGTTTTCTCTATTGAACCCAGGATCACTCTACCACTGAGTTATTTCCCCAGCCCTTTTAATTTTTTATTTTGAGATATTTTGAGATAAAAATTTTTTATTTTGCTAAGTTGCTGAGGCTGGCCTCAAACCTAAGATCCCCCTGCCTCAGCTTCCCAAGTCACTGGAATTATGGGCATGCGTCACCATACCCACCTTTGATTAATGTTTTTTTATGATAGGTCTTGCGCTCAGGTAGTCCAAGTCCTCCAGCCTTGTCCTTCTTTCTTAAAATTATTTTGGCTATTTTAGGCCCTTTAACTTTCCATAGAAGTTTTATAATATCATTTTTTAAAAACTCAGTTTAAAAAATAAATACTTTTAATTGCCTAACATTGCTTCCCCCCCCCCCCCTGTGCTGGGGATTGAACCCAGGGCCTTATGCATACAAGGCAAGCACTCTACAACTGAGCTATATCTCCAGCCCAAGACTTTTTTTTTTTTCAATAAGTTGTGGTAAAATACACATGTCATAAAATTTCTCATCTTAACTCTTTTTGGTATACAATTCAGTCACTGTACATCAGTACATTCACATAACTGTGAAGTCTTGGCTGCCATCCATCTTCAGAAGGCCTTGTACGTTATGAATGCAAACTGAACCTGTGGAACAATAACTTCCTATCCCTCCTCCATAGCACTCAGCCACCACCAATTTGCTTTCTGTCTCTATGATTCTGTTCTGGGTCCTTCACAGAAATGGCATCATGCATTTCATGACTGGATTATTTTACTTAGCATAATGTCATTAGGTTCATTCATGTTGTGTTAGAATTGCCTTTCTTGTTTTAAACACTAAATAACATTCCATTGTGTTTTCGTAATACATTGTGTTTACCCAGTCATCTGCTGATGGACACTTGGGCTGGTTCTGTCTGTTTCCTTTTACAGACTCATACATGCTTGGAATATAATTTTCCCCACTTCAGTCCCCATTTTTTCTCCCCTCCTGCCTCCTCTTGTTCCCCTTCCTCTACTCTACTGGTTTTCCTTCTATTTGATTCTGTTTTTTTTTTAAATTGGTGCTTTATACATGTGCATAAAGGTGGAATTAACTGTGGTGCATTCACGTATGTACATAGCATAATTTTGTCAATTTCATTCCAAGAATACTCCCTGTTCCCATCCCTTCTCCTTCCCTCTCAATCCCTTTCCTCTCCCCCACTGATCTTCCCTCTATTTGTGTGAAATCCACACCTGCCCCCACTTTTCTCTAGCTTCCACATATGACCCTTGACTTTCCTGGCTTATTTCACTTAGCACAATTTCTCCAGTTGCATCCATTTACCACCAAATGTCATAATTTCATTCTTTTTTATGGCTGAATAAAACTCCATTGTGTGAATGTACACATTTTCTTGATCCATTCATCTGTTCACAGGCACCTGGGCTGGTTCCACAGCTTGGCTATTGTGAGTTGTGCTGCTATAAACACTGATGTACCTGTATCCTGTATTGCTATAGTACGTTGATTTTAGTTCTTTAGGATAAATACTAAGGAGTATGGGATAGCTGGGTCACATGTGTTGTTTTTTTTTTTTAAATATATATATTTTCTTATTTTGAGACAAATTCTCACTAAGTTGTTCAGGGCTCACCAAGTTGCTAAGGCTGACTTTGAACTTTCGATCCTGCTGCCTTAGTCTCCTGAGCAGTGGGGATTACAGGCATGTACCACGAAGCCTAGTGTCATATGGTGGTTCTATTCCTAGTCTTTTGAGGAAACTTTATACAGTTTTCTAAAGTGGTTATACTAATTTGCATTCCCACAAGGAATGTGTGAGTGTACCTTTTCCTCCACATCCTTGCCAGTATTTATTATAATTTGTATTCTTGATGGCTGCCATTCTAATTAGAGTAAGAGGAAATCTCAAGGAGTTCTGATTTGCATTTCCCTGATTATTAAGGATGTTGAACATTTTTTCATATATTTGTTGGCCATTTGTATTTCCTCATTTGAAGAATATCGGTTTAGTTCTTTTGCCCATTTATGGAT
Source organism: Ictidomys tridecemlineatus (assembly GCF_052094955.1). Classification (NCBI taxonomy): domain Eukaryota; kingdom Metazoa; phylum Chordata; class Mammalia; order Rodentia; family Sciuridae; genus Ictidomys; species Ictidomys tridecemlineatus. The sequence continues at coordinate 49,326,640 of NC_135480.1, read as the reverse complement.
TAGGTTATTTGTTTTTGGTTTGGGGTTTTGTATTTGTGTGGGTGTGTTAATTTTTTGAGTTCTTTATGTATTCTGAATATTAATCCCCTATCAGAGGAGCATCTGGCAAAGACCCTTACCCATTCTGTAGGCTCTCTCTTCATGTTCTTAATTGTTTTCTTTGCTGGGCAGAAGCTATTTAATTTGATGTCATGTCCCACTTATGTCAAAAAATTAAAAATTATTTTCAAGGATAACTATAAATGGGGTTTTTAAAAATTCCATTCTGAATGGCTCACTGTGAGTATGTAGAAATCCAGGTGACTTTTGTATGCTAGGCAAGCTCTCTACCACTGAGCTACACCCTACTAGCTTTTCTTTACAGCATTTTATGACCTTGTTATCTGCAAATTTGACAGTTTACTTCTTTCTTTCGAGCCTGCATGCCTTTTATATCTTTTTTTTTTCTGATTGAGCCAGACAGAACCTTAGTACAAAATTCACCAGAAGTTATGAAAGTGGGTATCTGTATCTTGCTTCTCATCTTAGGAGGAAAGAATCCACTCCTTGAATGTGATCTAAGCAGTAGGATTTATATCACAAGAACAGTTGTGATAGCCACTTTAAAATCCTGAGTTGATAAATTTTAACATGTGGCTCAACTGGGAGCTGGTCTTGTTGATTGTCCTTTTGTTTGACAATGGGTCCCAGTTTTCTAATTCTTCATATGTTAGATAACTTTGGATTGTATGTATTAAAAATGGCAAGTTGTGGAGGCTCTGCATTTTGATATTTTTTCTCTAACAAGTATTCTTTTTATTTCAGCAGGTGCTGCCCTTGATTGAACTGTGATCACACACTTTCTCAGGTGGCAGCCTTAATCTTTCTGAGATTCTTTGGTCTTTAGAGGAGATGCTTTGAATTTGCTCTGTACATGCAGAGTTCAGGGGTCAGCCAGAGACAAGAGTAGGTAGAATTTGAGGATCACTTTTCTGGCTCTTTTCCTTCCAGAGCTTGCTCTTCACCTTTTGGCAGCTATCATTGCTCTGAACTCAATCTTCCATTTTCATGGGCCAAAAAGATGACCAAAAAGCACCAAAATGGTTTCTACAGCACTAACTGTGGCGGTCCCCAAAACAGCAAAATTTCAGATTCCATCCTTCATGCATGGACTCCCCCAGCACCTGGCTGCTCTGCTCACACCCCAGTGCTTTTAGGAAATTGCATTTTAAGATTATATCCATTCAGTAAAATTGTACCTAGTCCTTACTGTAAGTGGAAGTTTAATTATAGTTTATTAAAGGCAAATATTAAGGGGCTGGGGATACAGCTCAGTTGGTAGAGTGCTTGTCTCATAAGCATAAGGCCCTGGGTTCAATCTCCAGCACACACACACAATAAGGCAAATATTAAGATGCTTTATTTTATGCAGTATTTAGATACTTTGTCCTTACTTTTTTTGCACGCTTGAGCTTGCAGGGGCTTCCCACTTCTGCTGTGAAATCGACATGACATCTAGTGGCTTGGTAGAGAAAGTTGAACTGGTTTTCATCAGTGCTTTTGTATTGGAGACTTTCTAGGTGTGAGGTGGGGTTGGGGTCAGTGATTACATTATGTTTTTATACAGTAGTCTCCCCTTATTTAAAGGGGATATGTCTAAGACACCCGGTGGGTGCCTGAAATTATGAGTAGTCCCAATCATTATGTATACTGTTTTTTTTTTCTCCATTATGTCCTGAAGCATTGCCACATAGTGCCAGAGTTCATTTGTCCTTCCATATTTATGCCCCTTACATTACTACTCTTATGCTTTGGGACTGTTAATAGGTAAAATTAGGCTTGCACACAATCACTGTGATATAACCATAGTCAATTTGATAACCCAGATGGTTCCTAAGTGATAAAGGGCAAGTAGTGTATGCAGTGTGGATACATTGGATAAAACATTCCAGAGGGACCGAGTGGGACAGTGTGAAATTTCATCACACTGTTCAGAACTGTGTGCAATTTAAGAGTTATAAATTGTTTATTTCTGAAAATTTCCATTTACTATTTCCCAACCCTGGTTGGCCACATGTAATAAACCTCAGGTAAGCAAAATCACTGATGGGGGTCAGGGGACTACTTTGGTTGGTTTTAAAGAAATATATATTGGAAAATAACAACAACTAACATACATAAAGACCTTGAGTTCAATCTGTACATTAGTAGGAAAGAAAGAGGGAGGGAGGGAAAGAGATTGGAAAAGAAAATTTTAAAAAAGAAGAAGAAGGAAAAAAGAAAGAAAAGTGAGGAAAGAAAAAGGAGAAAAGGCATGAAGCGAATTTTGCAGATTGGATAAGAAATAAGGGGAAGAGGACTGGGATGTAGCTGTGATGGAGTGTTCGCCTAACATGCTCAAGGCCTGCGTTCAGTCCTTAGTTCTGGGAGTCATGGGGGCAGGAGGAAAAGAAGAGATGGGGATGATGTGGGCAAAGGTATTCCAGGAAGAAGCAGCAAGACTAAGGGCCCAGAACCAGGAAGTATGGCTGATAGAGCAGTTTGAGCCTGTGAGAGGCTGTTCACATGATAAGTGGAATTTATACTTTATGCATGGGAATGGCAGCCATTTGGGTTTGTAGCCACCGAGGCAGGTGCTCTGGTCCTGGATGGTCTGTGACATGCCCATCTTTACCTTTGCCTTCCTCTGTCCTGCAGGGGAACTGGCTTTCTTCTCCAGGCTCCTATGCCAGATGCCTATGATTGTGGCCAATGGAAGATTCTAGAAAGAGACTGCGGGTGGGAGAAAAGAAGGAGCCAGGGCACTGTCCCCTCTCCCTCCATTTCAGGTGTCCTCAACAGCAGTAGCTGCATTTGCTTCATGGCCCCAGCTCCTGTTGGAAGGACCCTCAGTGGTTCCAGCTCCTCCTAGTGACCTGGTCTGGAGATCTGGGGACACCATCTTATCCTTTTGCTCCTTCATCCTAAAGGATGTGAGACCTATCCCTGCTGGGCCTTCGGTCCTCATAATCGCCACCCATGGAACCAGTTCCTGGCATCGACTCCCTTGGTTGTAACTACTTGAAGTGGTTTCTATTTTCCTAGTTAACCTATGGCTAATGCTAGGACCGGGGCAGGTCACTCCCTGCCCACTGCTGTGGTTTCCACAGAGAGAATTTTTCTCTAAACCTCCTTGTTCTGCTCCTTTCTTCTCCCATGGATGTGCGCGGAATTGTCTGCTGAGTGGGTGACAGCAATGGTCCCACGTTCTCTTCTGGGTGGAGTTCTTGTGGGATTTGGATTTTGGCTCTTCGGTCATTGACAAGGTCTGTTCTCCAATATAGCCTATGCTATAATACAGGGGGTGTTGGATGCTCCATGTAACTCCTGACACTGAACTGGTTCCAAAGGATCACAGGCAATATTTTTTTTCTCCCTTCAACTCCAACAGGAAGTGTAAAAGAGACTGGATTTGTGATCCAAATGCAGAAAGGCCAAGAGAAGCAGATCCCCCACACTGGGAGGGTCTTACTTCCATCTCCTCTTCCCAAACATATCCTGATAAATTGCAGTTCCTTCAGGAGATTATGGAGACTGTCACAGATCTAAAAGTTTAATGTCAGGAGCAGGCAAAAGTGAAGAAAAGCCAACCTTAGGGCATGAAACACATGGGGTACAAAGGACCCCATCCTCAAAGAGGGGGTTGTTCCATGTCTTGAATTTCTTAATACTTTTAAAACAAGGTGACCCACATTTTCACTGTTCATCTTGGATTATGCAGCCATTCTGGGCACTGTCCTTTCCTTGGGCACCCTTTTTGGAAGACTTGGGCAGGTTCTGCATGGTTGGATGAGTGCTGGGTGCCCAGGGAGTCCAGGAGTCAGTGCCTCCAAAATCTCCCAGGTAGTTCTCTGCATGGACAGCAGAGGGCAGCAAACCGCCATGCCAGCACCTCTGACCCATGAGCTTGGAGCCCTCTTTTCTGAAGCTTTATGGAGGGGTAAAGGCAGGAGCCAGGAATGGAGGCTGGTGTTAATTTTCTAATTTTTTCCCTTTTGTGGAGGTATACTGAGGATTGAACCCAGGGGTGCTTTACTACTGAGCTACATTGCAAGCCCTTTTTATTTTTTTTATTTTTAAATTTTTTATTGGTTGTTCAAAACATTATATATATATATATATATATATATATATATATATATATATATATATATATATATTTTAATTTTGAGACAGGGTGCTGCTCAACTGCCCAGGCTGGCCTTAAATTGGCGATCCTCCTGCCTCAGCAGCTGAGTTGCTAAGATTACAGGCATGTTCACCGTGCAGGACTGTGTTTTTAATCAGCGAAAACCAGAAACCCTCAGTTGAGGTGGTGCACGGCACTTGCTCCCCCATGAAGCCTGCCCATCCATTCGGAACCACTGCCACATGTCCCTCCCACTGCCAGCTTTAGTGCAGATCCTTCCAGGGCATCTGGCAAGAGATCTGCTGCAGATTGCCTCTAATCCTTAGAGCTTCCCAGAGAGGTCTGTATTTTCCCCTGCGTTTTCCTGATGGGAAATCAAACTAAAAAATGTAACTTGATGCCATTTATCCAAGGTTACACAGCTGCGCCAGGTGAAAATGTGGATTTGAACCCCCCTCTGCCTTGTTTCTAAAAGGGATGTTCTTTCCACAAATCCAGTTTGCCTCTTTGAGAGGAAGGAAGGAAGATACATTCTCACCTTTGCTCTGTCAGTAGACTTCTTGTTTGAAACAACCACGGTGCCCCAGCTCTTTCCAAGGCGCAGTAGACACACGCAAGCAAGATAACTGGCATCTACCAACTGCTGTGATCTGGTATGGCATCTTATCACTCAAAGGAAGGGCGTTCTTAACCTCTCTGCTGTTGGTAAAACCATCCTGCAGCCTGCTTTGCTCTCTCTGGCAGTGCTGCTGCTCTAAGGAGAAGCTCAGCAAGGATTTGTGCCTAATGAAAACTGTCTTTGCTGAACACTCTCCCATGTTGCCAGACAGCTCGTCCTGGTTCTACAGAAGTGGATTCCATTTAGAAGCTCCTTGGGGCACTTCACAGACTCCTAAGAAAGCCCCCAAACATACTAGGGTCAAAGTAAGACAGAAGTCACATTTTTCATATTCGGTGGAAATGTTGTAGTCTGAAGATTGCAAACAAAGGTGCACCAGGGTCAGCAAAACTCATCAATGAGAGAAACAGATGCGATGTAAGAAACCTTATATACTTCCCTGATGGGCTTTCACCATTAAACAACACAGCCCTGTGCTGGCTCACCCATCGAGGGCAAGATTCATTTAGCCTCTGTCTAGTTCACTTTGCCTTAGCAGCTAGGGGATGGAGAGACCTAAGTTGGGGGCGGTACCGGGAGGAGGGCTTGCAGGCTAACACGGAGGGCTCTAGAATCACCCCACCTGGGCTCAAACCCTGACTCGCCACTAGGAGGCTACTGACTCCAGTTCCCTGAGCCTCAGTTTCCTTACCTATAAAATAGTGATGACAACATGGAGTAAGAGAGTTGTGAACATGAATAGGACAAAGGATGCCAAGTGTTAAGGGGACGCACACAGGGACACTCCTGGCCTGCTCCCTTCCTTGGGGGTCAGTCTGGCGTTGGAAAAGCAAGCATCCTGGCAGAGCCTGCTCATCTATGTTCCATTCTCCTGTGTGGTGACTTATGCAACCCCTCTCCGATATTTTCAGGAGAAAATTCTAAATTGATAAACAACCCCAAAGTGATTAAAATGCCCTTACTTCATCCCCAGGGCTCTTTCTTTAGCCTTCTGGACTGAGGAAAGAGCAGATCTTACCAAGGGACCCTGGCACAGAAGCCCCCACTCCTTTCAGGGTTAGCCTTGCCTGGACTTTGTAGGGCCTCGTGGAGATAAGTTTGAACCCAATAAATGTAAACTCTGCAACTTCCCATGGTGGGGGATTCCCCAAGGAGACCCAAGGGTGGGTCTCCCACAGAAGCTTCCCAAGAATAAAGCTGAACTCTCCCCTGCTGAGCTGGGTAGCAACCAAGAGGACTTTGAGCAAAGAATTACAGTTGCAGTTCCAATCAATTGACTCTCTGCAGGGTGGGACCCAAGTTTGGCTGTGAAAGGGTCGGAGTTAGCAAGATCAAGGGCAAGGCAGGGACTCCTCCAAGGGATGGGTACCTTCCTCCTTCAATACCCCCACCCTCCTGTTCCAACCTCCCAATATCACCTTGAGCACCTAACAAAGGAAAGAATGTCAAGGAGGTCATACTTCCAAAGGTCTCAAATGCTGAATCAAAACCAAAGGATTGGCATCATACTGGGAAGGTCACATTTTGGGGACCCTAAGATGTCTCAAACTGCCCTGAAATGCAGCAGACAGGTCACTCCCAAATTGAGTTTTCTGTGGCCAAGATACTCAACAGTCTCTAGAATATCTTGGGACACTGAATACCCTGCACATATTTTAAAACTTGGAGCCAGGCTTCAGCGTTGCTTCACAATTGATTTTTAGGATTGAACTAGAAGGGTCTAGCTTTGAGGTTGCGGAGGTGTGTTTGTGAAGGGAGTGGCAAGAGGAGCTATCAAAGCAAGTTATCACCTGGCAACTCTGGAGGTGACCTCCAGTTCTTTGTGAATGAGGCTGGGTTTGAAAATCGGTAGATAAATGCACATTTGATTAAGATTTTTGTCACAAAAATGTAAATCAGTGTCAACTGGATCCTGAAAGGGGCTTTATGCAGGGAGGAAAAAAAAAACAAGTGTAGATAGGATCAGAGGGAGCAAAGGTGTGGCTTTCTAGATTTGGAGGGGAGATAGGTGAGGTGCTGGGTGGGTCTTGCTTCCCTCCCAGCTCTAGTCTCTGAGGGTGGGTGGCCTGGTGCAGGCTGGGGGGATGGGGGCCTAGGAGTCCAGCCCAGGATGGAAAAAGGAACCTGAAAGGGGCCTGAATTTCCCCTGAGGAGAGAAGGCCTGTGCTGGGAACCAGACAAGGACAACTTGAGAATTTCACCCTTGACTCTTCTCTTCCTGCTCTTTCTTCTTCAGGCTTTTCCTCCGTAGCTCCGGTTCCCCTCCTTGACGTTCCCAAGGGGTTCAAGTGGCATTCCACACCTCCCTTTTCCTCCCCAGCTCCCTGCCCTTGGGTCAGGAGCTACCCTCAAGTGGAAACTTGAAGCCCCTTTTCTCCTGCCTCTTGCCTGGGTCATTGCACACCCTCCCTCCTTTAATTTAATCTGTCTTTCTTCCTTTAATAAATATTTTCTGGATTCCTATACCCTGAGTACTCATTTAAACTTGAGACCTGTCCACAGAAGAGCCAAACCTGAGAATCTGGTGATTGGCGGGCACCAGCAGAATCCCTTTTCAGCCCATTTAATGAGGAGTTCTGACGCTCTTAAGATCCTTGTTGCCATATTACTGACCCTATTTTAGGACTCTCAAGTGGCACTTCTTACATACCTCCTGGAGGCCTGTGTGTTTTCTTAAACCACAGTAGAGCTCTGACATTTGTTGAACACTTCACTATATGAATGCTCACTCCATGCAGCCTCCCTGGAGGCTGTTATAAGAGTCCTTGTTTCTCCTGGTGCAGGACTTTATTTATTTAAAAAAAAAAAAAAGCAATCATTAAAATAGAGGTGTGAGATGGGGACATAGTTCCCCAAGTCTGGGCTCAGGCAGTCCGGTGATGGAGGCATCTGATGCTGTTGGCTGGGGATTGTGGTGTCCGTTTTGCATTTCAGCGCTCACACAATGGAGTTCCTCTGAAATGCCCTCCACCTGAAGCCTGGGCTGTGGGTGCCTCCATGCTCCACCCCACCTGATTTGATCCAACCTGGAGTGATGATCCAGAAAGTAATTTACAAGCTGACTCCCCTGACATGGGCTCCAGCAAGTCCTGGCGGGTGTCTGCTGGCTGTGCCGGGGTGGGGGGGAGCAGCCCTCCCTGGCTGGCACGGGAATGGAACACCTGCAAGCCCCAGAACTGTCCCCAGCCCTCCCTCTCCTGCAATCTCACACTGATCTCACGTTCCAGCTCAGATGCAGGAGAGGGAGATCAGACATAAAATTCCAGGGGCTGAAAATTCCACCTGCAAGGACATCCCCCTCCTCCCCTCTAATTTCCAGTGAAGCAGAAATTTTAACTCTTCGGGGCAAATTTTCAAAGCTGAGTAACTACCCATTACACACTTGTGTCCTGTTATTTGTTAACAGCATTTGAATGAGTAACTTGCTTTCACTGCTTTGAATAGGGGAGCAGGAGCCATTGGAGATGAAATGTCCCTGCGCAGCGCCTTCCGCAAACAACTTTCTTCAGGAGAGAACCCCAAGACCAGGTGACTTCCAGGGAGAGGGAACAAAGAGCTGATCGAGCTGGAGGGAGGCTGGGGGATCGCCCTGCTTGATCACTCTGTGCCTGTTGCTGGGGACCTGCCTTCTCACTACCTGTTGTAGCTGTGCACAAGCGTTTCTTTTACCCCTAGATTTTTCAGGCTGTTGGAGGAACTGACTAGGCTTTTAGGATAGTATCTATTGGAGGGAAAGTTTCCAAAAGCATCCTTAGGGGTCTTTTCCTACTTCCTCCCTCCTGTAGCAATGCCAGTAGCAATGCTTCCCCCAGAGCCAAGGTGGCTGTGGAAACCCTGGAACAAATAGATGGTTTAGATAAGCCTCGGGGTTACACATCCACGCACCCTGCATTGCTCCACCCCAGAGGGGAACTGCAAAGCTGTCAGTCCAGGAAAGGTGCTCCCTGACATCAGGGAATGGTGTCAGAGACCTGGGAGACGTTTTTTACCACAGGTTTGGGTCATGTTCCCCAAAGACACAATCCCAGATGCCATAATCTCAGTTGTCAGAATTCTGAAAGATCAAAATCCCCAAATTTTCTGGAAACATAATTTTTAAAAATTTCTTAAAAGACATTTTTTTTTTTTACTTTTCCTGGTGCTAAGGATCCAACCCAGGGTCTTGTTGCTTACGAGGCAAGTGCTCTACCACTGAGCCACACCCCCAGCCCCTTATATTTACATTTTTAAAAATATAATTTACATTTTTTTAAATTATTTACATTAAAAAAGGATTTGAGAAAGATAAAAACATGATAGACTACTTCTTGGGCCACTTCACACAATAAAATAGGCAATAATAACATACATTATTTATTTATCGGTATTGGCTATTTAGCCCAGGGGTGATTTACCACTGAGCTACAAGCTATATCCCTACCACTGCCACCCCGCCCCTTTTTTTGAGACAGGGCCTAAGTTGCTGAGGCTGGTCTTAAACTTGTGATCCTCCTGCCTCAGCCTCCCAAGCTGCTGGAATTACAGGTGTGCACCTCATGCCCAGCTAACATACATGTTTTAGCAAGCATAGTGCTCAGGTGTACACAGTCCACAGTCACACAGCTATAATAATTATGAGCAAATGAACTATATTCATGAAGAAACAGTAAAAAGCAAACTGCTTGTTGATAGTTGGTAATTGTGTCCACTCAGTTCTAGAACTGCAGCCAGCCATTTGAAATACCATGATGGACAACCTAAGTTTGGGGATAAAATCCATCAAAAGCCAGAATGAGTTGCTTGAGGTTTCACCAGCTGGAAGGAATGCCAACATAGACAAGTGACACATTTTTAAATCAAATTTTTGTCATTGTCCTATCTCATGGCCAATCCCTTCCTCAGAATTGAGCTGTGTACCCCTCTTTGGATACCTCTTTTCCCCGTGGGAACTATGGTTTTCGGGATTTCAGCATTTGGGATTTGAATCTTTTGGAACTGTGATTTTGGGGGTTGTAGACTCAAGGGATTTTGCTTTCAGGATTTCAACACTCAGGGTTCTGACACTCAAGATTGGATCTTGGGATTATGACGGACACCAGTGGCACCCCTGGGACCCCACTGGCTCCTGAGGTCAGCTCGGAGCAGGAGGTAATACAGCCCAGATCAGGGGTTCTCCAAGTTGGCTGCAGAGGAGAATCAGCTGGGGAGCTTTAAAAATTCCCAATACTCAAGCCACACACTCTCCTTCCCTACTCCCCACCTCCCCAGCTCCACACTCAGAGAAGAAGAGCATCTCTAGAGGCAGGACCCAAGCGGCAGCCACTTGCCAGCTTGGCAGTGATGTTGGGGTGCAGCCATTTCTGAGAACCAGTGAGGTCCCATAGCGGGGATGATCTGGGCCCAGCAGGGAGCAGAGGAAGACACTGCTCCTGGGTGGAAAAGGAAGTGCTCAAGTGGAGAAGGCCCCTGTCCTGTGAAAGGTGAAGTGGGAATGCTTCCCTTAGCGGGGGACTCTAAGGCTTGACCAGCTTAACTTTTTTTTTTTTTAAACTTGACTTTGGACTATTTATAAAACTTTTTAAAAACTTTAAAGAATTTCAAATATACTGGAGAAGTTTCAAAAAAATAATACACGCAACCCTTGAAGACTTTTTAAAACATATGCATTTTTATAACTTAATTTAATTGATTTACTTTTTTCTGGGGTGCTGAGGATGGAACCCAGTGCCTCATGCATGCTAGGCAAGTGCTCTGCCCCGGAGCCCCAGCCCCAGCCTCCCTGGTAGACTTTTTATCCAGAAGCACTGATTGCCATGTTTGTTCTTCCTCTTATACACACATGCACACACGCATACACATTTACACATACGCTTCTCTATACTCACACATGTGTACATATACATATGCAATCTCTCTCTATATGTATGATACATATCCATATATGGGTTGTGCCTATTTTTTTCTGAACCATGGAGGGTAAATTCCACACATCATGCTTCCCTATGTACATGTGTCTTCTAGAGTACTTCTGTGTATATTTCCTAAGACCAATGATGTGACTTTTATATAAGTGTACTGTAGCTCAGGAATTCTGCATTGATCCAATATTTATATCTAACCTATAGTTTGCATTCCAATATTGCCAATTATTTCAATAAACACCTTTTATAGACACCCCCACACACAATTTAAAGCCCAATGCAGAATCACACACAGCATTTTGTTTAGACCTTAAACTCCCTAAGAGCAGGGAGAAATTTACCTTAAAAAGTTCTTACAGTAAAATATGACAAATAACATAAGAAATAAGGCCATCTGACTTAGATATATTATTTATCAGTCCCCACAGGCCTAGGCCAATAGTTTTTTATTAAAAATTTCTTTGAAGGTTGAAAGTAAATGTTTTCCTCATGGTTCTTCAAACTGTCAGCTCTTCCAGAACTCCCTTCACTACCATGTTGCAGTCACACTGCTTTTCCTCCTGAGCATGGATGCAGCATGTTGTTCAGGGGAGACCCCCCAGGAGCTCAGTGACTTAACACAGTCTCCTTGACAATGGCTTCTTAGGCTGGGCAGGACCAGCTTGGCAGTGAGTCGGGGAAGGACTGGTCTCTTGGGTGGAAAAGACTCCTCGCCTCCACCTTCCTCCCCTTTGCTTTTCCTCTCAGCTTAGTATAATCAGAATGATCCTTGAAAAAGACGTGTCCGTGTGTCCCTGTCTACCACAGTGTCCTCTATAGCTTTCCAGCCATTGAGAGTAAGAACCAGACTCTTCCAAATTACTTACAAGGGCCGGGCCCAGGGTTGCCTACTTATAATCCCAGTGACCTGGGAGACTGAGGCAGGAGGATTCCAGGTTCAAGGCCAGCCTCAGCAAGTTAGCAAGGCCCTAAGCAACTTATTGAGACTTTGTCTAAAAATTAAAAAATAATATTAAAAAAGATCTGATGATGTGCCTTCATGGTTAAGTGCCCCTGGGTTCAGTCCCTGAACAAACAAACAAACAAACAAACAAACAAACAAAAAACCAAAAAAAGGAATGACTTACAAAGCTCTGTGTGATCTACCTGCTCTAAGATCATTCCATGCCCATTTTCCCTCCCATTCTGATCCTACTACTTCTATCACTGGCATCCTTGGGGTTCCTTGAAGGTAGTAGGCATCCTTCTGCCCCAGAGCCTTCACACTTATGGCAACTCTGTTCTTCCCCCATAGATCTAACTGCTTGTCCCTCAGGTTTTTTTTTTTATCTTTTTTTTTTCCAGGTCTTTATTAAAATTTTACTCCCACTACTCCTCTATCCCAATTCTGATCTCCAGGGGATTTCTCCTGGTGAATTTACTCTTTCTCTACCTCTGAGTGCACTCTTAAATCATTTAGGAGAAGTTGGAGTCCCCAATTTCTGATTTTCTATAGTTAATTGCTGTTTGCAAACCATCCAATACTTTGGTTTATTTTGTTGGGTTTTGTTTGTTTGTTTTGGTCCTGGGGATTGAACTCAACCATTAAGCTCCATCCCCAGCCCTATTTTGTATTTAATTTAGAGACAGGGTCTCACTGAGTTGCTTATGGCCTTGCTAAGTTGCTGAGGCTGACTTTGAACTCACGAACCTCCTGCCTCAGCCTTCCAAGCCACTGGGATAATAGGTGTGCGCCACTATGCCCGGCAATACTTTGTGAAACATATCTCTTGATTGTAATTCCTTGTCAAATGCCACCAATGGTAATAAAAACTTAACATTCTGTTTTCCCAATTCTCCTACCAGAGACCAATAAGTAAGAGCTAAGGAGCTAAATCCCAACTGCCACCTGCTTTTGCAAATAGAGTTCTGTTGGAGCGCAGCCTCACTTACTAGTTTCCGTATTGTCTATGCTGCTTTCACACTACAAGGGTAGAGATGAGTCATTGTAGAAGAGATGTTACGGGCCATAAAGCCAGGAGTCCTCACTGACTCTACAGAGCAGCTTCTGCCTCTGCCTTTGAAGTACTAACTTGGTTGGCTCATGATCTGCCTTCTAAGCTATCATAGGTCTAGCTTACTAAAATTTTTTTAATGCATATATGGGCTGCTCTCTTTCCAGTCCATCTGCTAAGCTAATGCCATGTCTCTCAGATTTTTTTTTTGTTATGGTATTATTACATGCCTGGTTTTAGTCAGGATAATTGAGAATTACATCTCAATGATTTGGCCTGGCAAGTATTTGTTTTCTGCTCTTGCAAAGTCTGAAGTCAGGTGGGCAACCTTGGTCTTGGAGCTGCATTATCTGGAGGATACAGCTTCCGACTCACTGCAGCAGATTAGCAAGGGAGAGAGGAAGGAGGCTCTTCTTAACTGCTCTGCTTTTCATTGGTTGGCACTAGTTTTAAAGCTCCATTTTAAATAAAGAGGCTGGGAAATCCAATGGAGCACTGGTCTTCACAACACTGACCCTTTCCCCCTGTCTCCGTCTGTTTTCCATGGCTGCAATAAAATACCTGAAGCTAAATAACTTACAAAGAAAAGAGGCCCTTTGCCATGTGCCGTATGGTCCTTATGTTATTTAACTCTGTGACAGGTGCTATTACTTTTATTTGAACAGATGGAACTGAGGCCCCAAGAATTTATACAACATATTTTATGCATAGTCATTGGTTTATTTGACAAATATTTGCCAAGTGTTTACTATATATCACTTGTCAAGTCAAGGAAAGTCAAGTCAAGTCAAGTTTGATGGAGTTATCACTAGCAGAATCAGCTATCCAGACCTAGAGTACATCTAATAATAATTCAGGATTATTTTGCTCACAGTTTTGAAGACTGAAAGTCTGAAGAGTATGGTGCAGGCTCTTTCAAGGACTCTTTGGCTACGTCACATCAGTACAGATGGCATCATGGCAGTTGTGTGTAGAAGGGACACAAGAAGGCACAGAGCTACTTTGGGGTCAGGCTCACCCTTTTATAACAACCCTCTCATAAGAACAAGCAGGGTATCCTGAGAACTACACCAACTCCTTCCAAGGGCAGCACGCTCAATGACCTCCCACCACCTCTTTACATCACCCCCCCCCCCCCAGGAACAAGCTTCCAGCACACAAGCCCTGGAGGGACAAACTCAATCCATATCCACATGGTAGCAACTTCCAAATGAGATTAAATCCAAGTCCATCCCCACCTGAGCCTCATGGAAGATGCCCAGGGAAGGACATTCCACGGCCCATTCCAGGGGTCCTGGAAGTCTTGGTCAATATTCAGGTAGAGTAAGGAATTTCCTTCATCCTGACAGTCCTGATGCATAAGAAGAAATTCCGGGATAAGAAGGGCAACATATAAGTGGAGGGATGGAGGGAAGGGGAGAAAAGATGTATGGGAAAGAAAGGGACACTCAAAGTCGAAAAGGGATGGCCAAGAGAGACCAAAGGTCTTGAGAAGCCTGTGAACTGCCTTGCTTTTGAGAGAGCAGCCACTATTTAAAGCCAAGCTATCATTATGACTACAAAGCCATTCACTCATTTCAATGTTGGGATTTAATACAGTGAATCAAGCATTTTATGACTTGAAGTAACTTCAAAAATAAACGTTGGTTTCCCCGTGTCATTGAAGAAGGGCTAGAGTTCATGCCTGCTTAATAGCCCAAGGTAGCAAAAGGGAATGTTGAGAGAGCTTTGGGGCAAGGGCTGGGTTTGGGGAATGAGAGACAGGAATTTGGGCTTGGTGCCCAGTTCTTTTTTCTGACCCTGATCTTGACCCTTAGAAGTCACATAAACCTTGTTGGAACCTCAGTTTCTCTCTCTAAAACAACCATTTGCTTTCCTTGGGCAAACTGGGTGATTAATAATGACACAGTGTGAACAAAATTTCTTTGAGGTCTTTGGATGAAAGACAGCCTATAAACTCTGCTGAAGATTTACTGTCTTATTAAAGGAATAGCTGCCCGTACTACTCGACTAATAAATGTCGACAAGGTAAACATTCTTCATTCATCCTGGTCAGGACAGGCTATTCATCTATTGCAAGAACAATGAGAGAGGGTGTGTTCCCAGGTCATAAAAATTTCTATTAATATTGCCCAGAATCATATTTTGGGTCTATATTGACATTGTCACCTGGAGATATTACTAATAGAATCAGCCATCCAGACCTATAGCATATCTAACAATAAGCAAAACAGGTATGTAACCTAGATTTGTCCCTTGGCTTGGAAATAAGAGGAGTCACAAGGATTGGTACCCCAAATGTTAAAACCTAAAAACTGATTAAAAAAAAAACTGTGAGGGGAACATGGGGCATTGCATGAGGACTGTCCTTGAACAGGGAGGTGAACGCTGGCCACAGAGGAAGGTTTGAGAGACTGTGGAGCTGGCTAATGCCTAGTAGCCAGATTTCTCAAAATCTCAATCTACAGAGGCTTGAATACACCCATGTCCATATTACCTGTGCATTGTAGTTGATTTCTCTATTTATTTGGAAAAAAAATAAAAGAATGTGAGTCCAAGAGACCTCTGTGGCTAACTGCGCAACCTTGAGCAAACTATTTTCTGGGCCTTGGAAGCCTTATCTGTAAAACATAGGCATTGGGCAGTTAATAACATTACCATTGTCTGAGCAGATGTTAAGCAGCAGGCCCCATATGGGCCCTATATTATTTAATCCTCTGAGACAGATGCTGTTACTTTCATTTAACAGATGCAACTGAGACCCCAAATGTTATGCACAGTCATTGGTTTATTTGATAAATATTTGCTAAGTGTTCGCTAGGTATCACATGTCAAGTCAAGGGAAGACCTTTAGTCCTCACCCTTCCTGAGCTCACAATTTAGGAGTCATGCCTGGAAGAGGGAAGACTGAGTACAGGAGCTTAGGGGACTTTTTGTGGTACTGGGGATTGCTCTGTCATGGAGCTACTTCCCGAGCTCTTTTTATTTTATTTTGAGACACAATAAGGCCTTGACCTTATGATCCTCCTGTTTCAGCCTCCCCAGTCGCTGGGATTCCAGGTGTGCGCCATTATGCCCCACTGCCCTGCGCATTTTCAGTGCGCTGGGTCAGCACCCAGACATGCGGGGTCACTCCCATCTCAAACAAATGGCTTGTCTTGACCCCACTTACCCCACCAGCTACCATGTTCTTCTTACAAGGCTCCATAGTGTGTGTCTGCACTAGAGTCTCCAATGCCTCTTCTCCTATTCTCTTTTACATTCATTCCACTGAGGCTTTTGCCCCCACCATGCCTCTGAGGTCCCATCGTGGTCACTGAGGACCTCCACATGTAAAACCCTACAGGTAGCTTTCACCTTCATCTTACTCTGCTTATCCACTGCACTTGACACCGTGGACACCCTCTTCCTTGATATGCTTTCTTTGCTTGGCCTCCAGAACTTGCCCCTTTTTCTTGGAGTTTTTCTCTTCTCCTTGCTTGTTCTGTATCAGTCCTATGTGTTGGTGTCCCCTCTTCTCTCCAGGTCCTCACTGTTGCAGACTTTGGACCTCTTCGTGCTCCCTTCCCTGGGTGATAACACCCAGTTTCAAGGCTTTTCATATCATCTTTATGCAGATGACTCCCAAATTTATATCTTGAGCCCAAACCTCTCTATCACATTTCAGACTTGGAAACTAACTGCCGCTCAGCATCTCCACGTGAATGTCTCTCAGACACCCGCCATCAGCGTGCTCGAACATGAACCCCTGATCTTTTCTCTGAAGCCTGTCCTGCCTCCAGCCTTCTCCACCTTAGATGATTGCAACTTGACCTTCCAGTTTCCTAAGCCAAAGACCTTGACTCATTCTTTACTCCTTTCTTGCTTACCTACTCCATACTCAACCCATTGGGAAATCCTTGTGGGTTCACCTTCAAAATGCATCTAGGAATTGACCCATTCTCACCAATCCACAGCTACTGGTCTTACTCAGGCGTCTTACTCTTAACTTACACAGGCCTCAACTCTGTGCTGGGATTTGTGCCAAATTCCAAGGAGGTAGGTAAATAGGATACAGCCTCTGCCCACAGAAAATACACAGTCTAGTGGGGCAGATAGAGATGCCATGTGCACTCTTCATGCATCGTGGTGGAGACGTGGATGTTTAGAGGACAGGATGTGACTCTATACCTCCTTCCTGTTCAGATGTTAAAGTCACTCACCTTAGCCCTATATCTTTAAATTAAGGTGCCCCACAATGTGCTAGACACCTGCAAGCCAGATAGAACAGCCCCAGGCCCTTTCCTTGATGCTGGACCATTCACTTGCGACACCCCAATAGCTGTCCTTTCAACTTTCACTTTCACCTCCTCATCCTAGGGTCTCACTCGCCCAGAAACTTAGATGTCGAACCCGGAGTTCTCACAAGTGACATTTGCTTGTGTCTCCCTGGATGTGGCCTATGATGATCCTCTTCCTCCTGGAAACTTTGGCAAAGTGCGCAGTGGGCCAACTCTGACCCCAAGAACTCGGCTCCAGTGGCCTGGCTGGTTTTGAGTCCATGGAAGATGACAGTGGCTTTAACCTCGATGACACCTTGAATTCCCATTGAACTGACCAGCTGAGATGCTTAATAAGAATGACTGGCCCCAGCAGCCTCCATATGCAAAGCACCTGTTTGCCCCTCCTTTTCATTTGGTTGTTACCGATTCCCTTAATCCAGGCTCTCTGCTCCCCTCCCTTCTCGCCATAGCCCATCTACCTTATCCATGTCTTTCCGCATGTGCATTCCTAAAGCACTGTCTCGGCCACATGGTCCTCCAGCCAGAAGTCTCCCCAGGCCCTTCACTGCCTGCCCAGCACACTCCAAACCCATCGGCAATGAAGGCCCCCCATTCTTGACCTCGGTCTTCTCCCATCCTCTCTCAGCATCCCACTCTGTAACCATGACCTCGGGGAGTTCATATCATGCCTGTGTCCTCCCATCTCTGTATTTCTTGTGCCTTCTCCTCTGCTAGGAATGTTCTTCTCCATGGAGGCAATGTCTTTCAGCCCAGGCTGAATCTCTCTCTCTCCTGCTCTCTTGGTCCGTGGATCTCTGCCTTCCCTGAAGTCTTAGCCCTCTGGTCATCTTCTTGTTTCCTTAATAAATCTTGCCATGTAGTTTTTATTGTTTTATTTTTCTTTTCTCATATGGCTATTGAGACTTTTATTGTCCATGTCTTCTTTCCTGGGCTCTGTCATGAGCTCTTGGTGTGGTGTAGTAGAATCTGACAGACAAAGTCACATAACACTGGGCTTCAGCTTTCTTATCTATAAAATGGGGATAGTAACTGTTGAGAGCCACAGCCGAAAGGGGCTCCAGCAAACTTCCAGCTGCCAGCTGATGATTGGCTCACAGCGCCCCAGCAAACTTCTAGCTGCCAACTGATTGGCTCCTCTGCGGTGATGCTCATTGGGTTGTTTCCCTGACCTTTCAGACCACGGAGCTGCTCATTGGGGGACCTTTTTGACTCTGCCCATGCGACCCAGCCAGTCTGCCTCAAGAGCAGGAGGAGTGGGGGAGGTTGAGAGGCTTGTGGGAAGCCGGTGGTGGCAGTTGGGCTCTGAAGGTTTTTACTGAGGAGCTGTGTGGTTTGGTGTGTGTGTTCTAAAAATAAAGTTCGTTTCTTTTTTTTTTTTTAAAAAAGAGAGAGAGAGAGAGAGAGAGAGAGAGAGAGAGAGAATTTTAATATTTATTTTCTAGTTTTCGGCGGACACAACATCTTTGTTTTGTATGTGGTGCTGAGGATCGAACCCAGGCCACATGCATGCCAGGCGAGCGCAGTACTGCTTGAGCCACATCCCCAGCCCCAAGTTTGTTTCTTTTGACAAGTGGCTCCTGAATTGTGTCCAGCCAGACTGCGGCAGTAACTATCCCATAAGACTTGTGATAATCAAACAAGATAGCATATGTAAAACTGCTCAAAGAGTGTAGTTTTTCTCTGCTTGTAGTCCAAAGGGAGCCTCACACATAGCATGTCCAGAGAAAATCTTGAGACTCTGTTGATTTAGTATTGAAACAATGTATCTCTAGTTACCTTGAATTACAAACAATTGGAAAATGGTCATAAAATAAATAGGGACACTATTTCTGCAATACACATTAGTGCTTCATAATGCCTTGAAATGATAATTAAATTCAACATACTGAATTTGCACAAGGAAAAGAAAAAGGAAGGAAATAGGGTTCAGGAATGAAGTGGACTCTGACAAAGGGAGATGCAAGGAGCAGCTGATACCTTTGCTGACCTCAGGCATGGGAGTGTCAATTTTGGGCTTCACTGCTCAGTCAAGGACAGAGTGAGCGCCTGCATAAAGGCAATACCATTTAGGAGGACATTTAGACAGATCTGCCCACCTGTAAATGGCTCTGGCTAGGAAAAAGCAATTCCTTCTGAGAAGTTGTTAGCAGCAGTCAATTATACTCAAGGGTTATACCTACAGGTAGAGGGGGTTTAAAGCTCAAGTTCATAGTACCTGAGTGTGTGGAAGGGTCTCCAAGAATTCAACATAATGGATGTCCAGAGCTGGTAGCAAGGCTGGCAGAAGTAAATGCAAAACCCTCTTTGATGGCATACACTGAACCAAGAGACACAGAAATCCTACAGTCAAACCCCATTCAACACTAGCTCCCAATCCAAAAAATTCCTTCTTATAAACATAGAAGCAACAAATAAGCAAATGAAGCAGCAGTCACAAAAGTAATAGTTCTAGACCTTTACACTAGCAACTTTTACTGCAGTGGTTACATCCAGCCCCATTTTTAAAGAACATCCAACAGGGCTGGGAAAGAATTCATTAACAGCATAGGGAAATGCAGACAAACACCATCTTAGGAATAGCTTGTGACACACAAGGTAATTTGAATATGTTATTCAAATATCAGAATGTCGTTTTCCTTGGAGGCTGAGGCAGGAAGATTGCAAGGTCAAAGCCAGACTCAGCAACTTAGTGAGGCCCTAAGCAATTTAGGGAGATCCTGTCTCTAAATTAAAAAGGGCTGAAGATGTGGCTCAGTGGTAAAGAGCCCCTGGGTTCAATCCCTGGTACCAAAAGAGAGACAGAAAGAGGGAGAGAGAGAGAGAGAGAGAAGGAAAAGAAAACCATGTTTTACTTGGTACATCAAAAAAGCTTTTTTGGAATTCACAAGTCAGTACCTCTTGACACAGGGACAGTTTCCAGCATAAATTTGTGTTCAGTAAACCTAGGCTAACTGCAAGAGCTGGCTCAAGTTTGAGTTTAAGTTTGTCTGTAAGCTTGGGTTCTTTGGAGCTGCCAGTCTTGGTAGCCCAGTCCCTCTTAGGGACCCTGGGGGAGGCAGTAGTATATTGTGGTGTCAACATATTTGTAGAAATATCCTGAACTTCAAGATCACTGCCATCACCCCATGTCTCTATGATTCCCCACACCAAGTTCCATCTCTATGTGAGGTTTAAGATTCTGCTGATCAAGGACTCATCTCAGGCTCCCTGAGAATTTCAGCATACAAAGGGAAGTTTTCCCATGTGGAACCTTTAGAAACAAAGGCGGAGTTTGAGCAGGGTGGAGGAAACAATTAAGTATTAAGCCTCACCAATAAAACCAGAGCTTGCATTCACCTTTGAGGGAGCAGACTGGGCTTCTTTCTGGAGGCTGTTGACAAAGGAACCTGAGAAAGAGAGAGAGAGAGAAAAAAAAGAGCTTTTTAAAAAGAGGAGACTCTGAAGAGCCTGTGGGGTGCCTGGACAGCCACGTGGTGGTAATCACAGTGCCCAAAGCCAGTGCCCAGCTCCCCCCTGCCCAGGGCCATTCTTACAGTGCATGGAGCCTTCCAGAACCTGCAGAAGTGATTTCTGCCTCCTCTGCAGCCTGGGAGCCCTGGGCAGGTGGGAAGCCTTAGTGCAGGCAGGAGCTCCCTGCGGGCAGAACCGATTGTCTCTAGACCTGGTCTCGAAGTCCACAGGTGTCCTTAGGGTCCTGAAAGAAAAACTCTTTCATACTTGCAAATTCATATTGTTCAGACCTCAAATTTTCTCTTTCTCCCTGTGCAGAAAAGAAGGGGATAAAAGGATTCTACTTTTCATAGAATAGGTTTTCCTCATAGATGCCAGGTTTTCTCTGACAATCAGTGCTCGTTTCTGTCAGGACTCCCCTCCCTTTCTCCCTCACACACCCTCCTTTGTGTTGAACCCACAATTTCTTCTGACAGTTTTATTCTCTATTTGTACCCCCACCCTGCTCCATCCTGCCCAGGTTCATGCTTTCAACATCTGTCACTAGTGCAATATGCCTCCAACCAATTTCCATCTCTGTGATCAGGCATCTTTTTTTTTTTTAATTAAAAAACACTTCTGGTCACTGCCCTTATTATTATTGGTCAGTAGCTCCATATTACTACAGAACAGGGTCCCAACATATTAATGTTACCGCTGTTGACTGGTGACGAGTCCTTGCTTCCCCAATGTTGAAGTATAACACCAGAGAAGCACGCCGAGGCAAGGTCAGAGTAGAAATTAGAAGTTTATTAAAGGACAGCAGAAAAGATTTCTCTGGGAGGAAGAAGGGGACCCAAGAGATGGAATCTGTGGAAGTGCGGTTGTCTCTCCATTTTATAGTTTCTTTCAGTGATGGAATGTAGGTGGGAAGACCAGAGGGCTGGGACACAGGTGGACCAAAGAAGTAATCTGGTCAGGTAGGACTTCTGAGTCAGCACCTTCATGTTTGCTGGGGGCTGTTCATTAACACTTCTTTGGGATGGGCTCTGGCCTTGGGCTTTTGCCTGGACTTCATTCACATTCCATGAGTTGACCTGTGTTTCAGGGATTCATTCTCAATATGGCCTCCATTTTAGATCTTACTCGATATTAGACCCAATTTACCTAACTACACTGACTACCTAACTTTAAATCTGGCTTCATTAACATGAACAACATCCCATAATCTGGTTCCCACCACTGGTCTTCCATTTTTTTCTCTTCTTACAGCTGAAGCATGCCATTTAAGAGCCCAAAGGAGACACATCACCCCAGTTGGGGGAGGGGCAGAGCCGCCCCGCGCCTGCAAGGTAGGCGGACCTGCTACCGACGGGCAGAAGAGGCCCAGTGGCCTGCCAGCATGGTAGGCACATTGCCCCAATTGGAGGAGGGGCAGAGCCGCTGCCCATGCCTGCGAGGGAGACTTTGCAACTATACAAGAGCAATATAAATATATAGCAGGAAAATTCAATAACACAACAGTTTCACCAAGCAGAAAGAAACGCGAACAGTATGAAAAGACAAAGAAAGAAAGGACCACAAGCAATGCAGGTCAACTCAACGATAGAAGAGGTGATAGCTGCAGCAGATGGAATGTCAGATAAAGAATTCAGGATATACATGCTTCAGATGGTCTGGAGTCTCAAGGAAGACATTAGACAGCAAAATCAGACAATGAAAGATCACTTCGACAAGGAATTACATAAACAAATCCAAGAAGCAAAAGATCAACTATACAGGGAGATAGAGGTTATAAAAAACAAACAAACAGAAATCATAGAAATGCAGGAAGCAATAAAACAACTTAAAAACTCAATTGAGAATACTACCAGCAGAGTAGAACACTTAGAAGATAGAACATCAGACAACGAAGACAAAGTATTTCAACTTGAAAAGAACATAGACAGCTCAGCAAGATTTTAAGAAACCATGAGCAGAACATCCAAGAAATATGGGATAACATAAAGAGAGCAAACTTAAGAGTCATTGGGATACAGGAAGGTATAGAGGTCCAAACCAAAGGAATGAGCAATCTATTCAATGAAATAATACAAGAAAACTTCCTAGACTTGAAGAATGAGACAGAATCCCAAATCCTAGAAGCCTACAGGAGGCCAAATGTGCAAAATCATAAGAGATCCACACCTAGACACATTATAATGAAGATGCCCAACATACAGAATAAGGAGAGAATTTTAAAAGCTACAAGAGAAAAGAAACAGATTACATTTAGGGGTAAACCAATCAGGATAACAGCTGATCTTTCAACACAGACTCTGGAAGCTAGAAGATCCTGGAATAACATATTTCAAACACTGAAAGAAAATGGGTTCCAACCAAGAATTGTGTATCCAGCGAAATTAAGCTTCAGGATGGAAGATGAAATTAAAACCTTCCACGATAAACAAAAGTTAAAAGAATTTGCAGCTAGAAAACCATCTCTCCAAAAAATCCTTGGCAAAACATTACAGGAAGAGGAAATGGAAAATAACAATGAAAACCAACAGTGGGAGGTAGTACAGTAAAAGGGGGAAGAATAATCAAAGAGGAAAACAAACCATATTTAGTAACATAAATAAACAAATATGGCTGGAAGAACAACCCATATCTCAATAATAACCCTAAATGTTAATGGCTTAAACTCATCAATTAAGAGACACAGGCTAGTAGAATGGATCACAAAACAAGATCCAACAATATGCTGCCTACAGGAGATGCATACATACATAGACTGAAGGTGAAAGGTTGGGAAAAATCATATCACTCATATGGACTTCGGAAACAAGCAGGAGTGTCCATATCATATCAAATAAAATAGATTTCAAAGCAAAGTTAATCAAAAGGGATAAAGAGGGACACTACATACTGCTCAAGGGAACCATACACCAACCAGACATAACAATCATAAATATATATGCCCCAAACAATGATGCAGCTATGTTCATCAAACAAACTCTTCTCAAGTTCAAGAGTCTAATAGACCACCATACAATAATCATGGGAGACTTCAACACACCTCTCTCACCATTGGACAGGTCTTCCAAACAAAAGTTGAATAAGAAAACTATAGAACTCAATAACACAATTAATAACCTAGACTTAATTGACATATATAGAATATACCACCCAACATCAAGCAGTTACACTTTTTTCTCAGCAGCACATGGATCCTTCTCAAAAATAGATCATATATTATGTCACAGGGCAACTCTTAGACAGTATAAAGGAGTAGAGATAATACCATGCATCTTATCTGATCATAATGGAATGAAACTGAAAATCAACGATAAAAGAAGGAAGGAAAAATCATGCATCACTTGGAGAATGAACAATAGGTTACTGAATGATCAATGGGTTATAGAAGACATCAAGGAGGAAATTAAAACTTAGAGATAAATGAAAACACAGACACAACATATGGGACACATTGAAAGCAGTTTTAAGAGAAAAATTCATTTCTTGGAGTTCATTCCTTAAAAAAAGAAAAAAACAACAAATAAATGATCTCATACCTCATCTCAAAATCCTAGAAAAAGAAGAGCAAAACAACAGCAAAAGAAGTAGAAGGCAAGAAATAATTAAAATCAGAGCTGAAATTAATGAAATTGAAACAAAAGAAACAATTGAAAAAATTGACAAAACTAAAAGTTGGTTCTTTGAAAAAATAAATAAGATCAACAGACCCTTAGCCATGCTAACGAAGAGAAGAAGAGAGAGAACTCAAATTACTAGCATACAGGATGAAAAAGGCAATATCACAACAGACACTTCAGAATTACAGAAGATAATCAGAAATTATTTTGAATCCTTATACTCCAATAAAATAGAAGATAGTGAAGGCATCATAAATTTCTTAAGTCATATGATCTGCCCAGTTTGAGTCAGGAGGATATAGACAACCTAAACAGACCAAAATCAATTGAGGAAATAGAAGAAACCATCAAAAGACTACCAACTAAGAAAAGCCCAGGACCGGATGGGTATACAGCAGAGTTTTACAAAACCTTTAAAGAGGAACTAATACCAATACTTTTCAAGCTATTTCAGGGAATAGAAAAAGAGGGAGAACTTCCAAATTCATTCTACGAGGCCAACATCACCCTGATTCCTAAACCAGACAAAGACACTTCAAAGAAAGAAAACTACAGACCAATATCTCTAATGAACCTAGATGCAAAAATCCTCAATAAAATTCTGGCGAATCGGATACAAAAACATATCAAAAAATTGTGCACCATGATCAAGTAGGATTCATCCCTGGGATGCAAGGCTGGTTCAATATACGGAAATCAATAAATGTTATTCACCACATCAATAGACTTAAAGATAAGAACCATATGATCATCTTGATAGATGCAGAAAAAGCATTCGACAAAGTACAACAGCCCTTTATGTTCAAAACCTCTAGAAAAACTAGGGATAACAGGAACATACCTCAATATTGTAAAAGCAATCTATGCTAAGCCTCAGGCTAGCATCATTCTGAATGGAGAAAAATTGAAGGCATTCCCTCTAAAACATGGAACAAGAAAGGGATGCCCTCTCTCACCACTTCTGTTCAACATAATTCTCGAAACACTGGCCAGAGCAATTAGACAGATGAAAGAAATTAAAGGCATAAAAATAGGAAAAGAAGAACTTAAATTATCACTATTTGTGGATGACATGATTCTATACCTAGAAGACCCAAAAGGGTCTACAAAGAAACTATTAGAATTAATAAATGAATTCAGCAAAGCGGCAGGATATAAAATCAACACGCATAAATCAAAGGCATTCCTGTATATCAGCGACAAAACTTCTGAAATGGAAATGAGGAAAAACACCCCATTCACAATATCCGCAAAAAAAAAATAAAATACTTGGGAATCAACCTAACAAAAGAGGTGAAAGATTTATACAATGAAAACTACAGAACCTTAAAGAGAGAAATAGAAGAAGATCTTAGAAGATGGAAAAATATACCCTGTTCATGGATAGGCAGAACTAACATCATCAAAATGGCGATATTACCCAAAGTTCTCTATAGGTTTAATGCAATGCCAATCAAAATCCCAACGGCATTTCTTGTAGAAATAGATAAAGCAAGTATGAAATTCATATGGAAAAACAAAAGACCCAGAATAGCAAAAGCAATTCTAAGCAGGAAGTGTGAGTCAGGCGGTATAGCGATACCAGATTTCTAACTATACTACAGAGCAATAGTAACAAAAACAGCATGGTACTGGTACTAAAACAGGTGGGTGGACCAATGGTACAGAATAGAGGACACAGAAACCAATCCACAAAACTACAACTATCTTATATTTGATAAAGGGGCTAAAAGCATGAAATGGAGGAAGGATAGCATCTTCAACAAATGGTGCTGGGAAAACTGGAAATCCATATGCAACAAAATGAAACTGAATCCCTTTCTCTCGCCATGCACAAAAGTTAACTCAAAATGGATCAAGGAGCTTGATATCAAATCAGAGACACGGCGTCTGATAGAAGAAAAAGTTGGCTACGATCTACATACTGTGGGGTCGGGCTCCAAATTCCTCAATAGGACACCCATAGCACAAGAGTTAATAACTAGAATCAACAAATGGGACTTACTCAAACTAAAAAGTTTTTTCTCAGCAAAAGAAACAATAAGATAGGTAAATAGGGAGCCTACATCCTGGGAACAAATCTTTACTCCTCACACTTCAGATAGAGCCCTAATATCCAGAGTACACAAAGAACTCAAAAAATTAAACGATAAGAAAACGAATAACCCAATCAACAAATGGGCCAAGGACCTGAACAGACATTTCTCAGAGGAGGACATACAATCAATCAATAAGTACACGAGAAAATGCTCACCATCTCTAGTAGTCAGAGAAATGCAAATCAAAACCACCCTAAGATACCATCTCACTCCAGTAAGATTGGCAGCCGTTATGAAGTCAAACAGCAACAAGTGCTGGCGAGGATGTGGGGAAAAGGGTACACTTGTACATTGCTGGTGGGACTGCAAATTGGTGCGGCCAATTTGGAAAGCAGTATGGAGATTTCTTGGAAAGCTGGGAATGGAACCACCATTTGACCCAGCTATTCCCCTTGTTGGTCTATTCCCTAAAGACCTAAAAAGAGCATGCTACAGGGACACTGCTACATTGATGTTCACAGCAGCACAAATCACAATAGCAAGACTGTGGAACCAATCTAGATGCCCTTCAATAGACAAATGGATAAAAAAAATGTGGCATTTATACACAATGGAGTACTACTCTGCATTAAAAAATGACAAAATCATAGAATTTTCAGGGAAATGGATGGCATTAGAACAGATTATGCTAAGTGAAGCTAGCCAATCCCTGAAAAACAAATGCCAAATGTTTTCTTTGATATAAGGAGAGTAACTAAGAACAGAGTTGGGAGGAAGAGCAT
Organism: Ictidomys tridecemlineatus; assembly: GCF_052094955.1. NCBI lineage: Eukaryota > Metazoa > Chordata > Mammalia > Rodentia > Sciuridae > Ictidomys > Ictidomys tridecemlineatus. Next base: position 49,299,812 of record NC_135480.1, on the reverse strand, counting down.
GAGAAGAAGATTAACATTAAACAGGGGTGAGAGGTGGGAGGGAAAAGGAAAGAGAAGGGAAATTGCATGGAAATGGAAGGAGACCCTCATGGTTATATAAAATTACATACAAGAGGAAGTGAGGGGAAAGGGGAAAAAAAACAAGGGGGAGAAATGAATTACAGTAGATAGGGTAGAGAGAGAAGATGGGAGGGGAGGGGATGGGGGATAGTAGAGGACAGGAAAGGCAGCAGAATACAACAGACACTAGTATAGCAATATGTAAAACAGCGGATGTGTAACCGATGTGATGCTGCAATCTGTATTTGGGGTAAAAATTGGAGTTCATCACCCACTTGAATCAAAGTGTGAAATATGATATGTCAAGAACTATGTAATGTTTTGAACAACCAACAATAAAAATTAAAGGAAAAAAAAAAAAGAGCCCAAAGGCTGAACTGCCAATTGTCGCACATGCTGTGTCCTTTGCTCCTCTTTTCAAATGAGCTCCTACTCATCCTTCAAGGCCCAGATTAAAAACTTTGGAACTTGAGACACAAACTAGGCTTCTAAGCTTGTGTTGGTATGGTAATATTATATCCCTTACCTATTTCTGCATAGTGAGTTACTTAAAAACGTAGTGACTAAAAACAACTACCATTTATTAGCTCTCTCTCTACCTAGAGTTTCTGTAGGTCAGGGATTTTGGGTGTGGGTTAGCTGGGTGGTTCTGATTTACAGTCTCCCATGAAGATGTAGGCAGAAGGTCAGGAGGGACTGCTTGCCTCCAAAGGCTTCATTGGGGCTGGAGGACCCAGTTCCAAACTCATTCATGTGGCTTAGCAGGAGACGGGTTTCTTGCTGGCTTTGGCTGGAAGCCTCAGTTCCTCATTATTTGGGTCTTTTCTCATGATATGACTGCTGCCTTCAGCAGAGCCAGGAGTGATCCAAGAAACCAAAACCACTATGTATTTGATGACCTAGATTTGGATATCATGTGATATCACACCATCACCTCTACCATATTCAATGAGTCACACGGACAGGGGAAGGGACCACACACAGCCACAGAAGATGGCTACCACAGGAAGTAACTAGGAGCATAGGCTCAAATGCCATTAGACCTCGGTTCAAATCCTAGATCCACCATATTGCTGTTCAACATGGAGAAGTTATTTAAACTCTCCTAATTTTCATATCTCCAAAAATCCGAATGATTGATAGAATAGACCATAGGGGGACCTAAAAATATGACTGCCAAAGTACCTAGTATGGTAGTAAGCATTTAAGAAACATTGGCGGTTGGGGGTCTCACTGATAGCTTCCTCAGGCCAGCGCCCAGAGGGTGCTACCACACGACTCTGCAAGCTCTGCCTGGCTCTGTGCCTGAGAACTCACACTCAGACTCAAGTGTGTTTAGACCTTCCTGTTTAAGGCCTCTGCCCAGCTCCTTCTCACACTGCAGTATGTGAACAATCTCAGGTTTCTCTAACAACATTAAGCTATAATCCCATCCTCTCCCATCCCCGTCCCTAAGATGTGTGTGAGATCACCTTTGTTTCCTCATATTAAAAGTCCAGGTTTATCTTGTTAACTCCATCCATGTATGGCCACCTACTTCAGGTCTCTTCTCCCCCACTGGAATTGTTTTTATGTCATTTTGATTTATCTGTCTGCTCATGGTAAGACCCAGGCATTATGCCAGGGAGGATAAGATAGAGGATGGGGATGTAGTCGGTTAGAACCTCAGCATTATTTCATATCATTTTTCTATTTCACTTGGATTTTTTTCTTCTTTTCCTTGCTTATCTTGTGAGATTGCAAGTTTTATTATTAACAGCCACTGATTTGGGGTCACTAGCTCCATGTCAGACTGTATGTCCATGTCATCTCTCTAACATTCCTGCCAAGTGGATATGACGACGCTCTCTCTCTACTGTGGAAATAGGCTCCTCATTATGGAGCTCTCTGACCCCAGAGTGTCAGCTCTTTCCCAAATGACAAGTTGCTGAGCTAAAGACTCTTTTTAAATTTTAATTTTATTCCTAAAATGTGATTCGCTTCTTGCAGATTGCATTTCTGCAGGAGCAGCCGCCGTGTCCATGGCCCCTGAGACACATGTGTGCCAATCTGCAGGTGTGTGTCCAAGGGGAAGAAGAGCCCCTTCAAGTCTCTGTTTCCCCAGCAACGGTGCAGCCAGCTGTTCACTTCTGGCTTCAGTCGACCTTCCACAGAAAGAAGAAATGAGCATAGGAACCAGGATCCTAAACCTCTGTTTCCTACCTGGAGCTTCAAATCCCAGGGAAGTCCCTCCAGTTCTCTTTTGCCTGAATTATTCTTTCTCTGTCCTGTCCTACTCCCACCCAAGCCTGCCATCTCCCTCTCTGCCATCTCTTGGCCTGGGAATTCTGACCCCTCTGGGAAGCACTGCCATGGGTCTTTTGCCACCGGGTTCTCTTCAGAACCAGAAAGACACTGGCTAAAGGCCAAAGGGCAGCAGCAGGAGGAGACTGGAGTCTTTCTTTTCTGATTGCTTTCTGCTTTTGTCTGTATCTCTGGCTGTAGCTGCCTCCCTCAGTGGCCAGAGCTCCTGGCAGGGCAGGGTGGGAGGGCAGTACCTGCTCTGAGTCCCCGGCTCTCACTTGACCCAGAAACATGAGTTCTTTCCCTGGTCCTTTCAGGCCTATGGGTGCTGATTCCTTCCAGCTGATGCAAATGATGTCCGACATTAGGTTTAACTCCATGAACTTGCCAGATAATTATTGGCTGACATGATTTTTCTCAGCATTAATTTTTATTTAAAAAAAAAAAAAACATTTCACAGTAAAAGAAGGAAATGAGGCCCTATCCATGTCAGATAGAATGGTGGAACAGAACCAGCTGGGAAGTAACATCAGGAAAGTTTAGGGTTCTATAGGACACAGTACTGTGTGTGTGTGTGTGTGTGTGTGTGTGTGTGTGTGTGTGTGTCTCACTCACAGAATCTTGTTTTGTTTTGGAGGTCTGGGTACCCAAGGGAGGAAGGCCTCTACCCGGAACATGACAGGTCAGGTCTCATTAAATTGAACCATTATGGGCTCCTCAGGCCACTGAACTAAAAGGCAAAAAGGGGAGTTGCCTTACCTGCTGGGGTGGCTGGTTCTGATGACCAAGGACCAGTCATTGTAGATGGCTGCCATTGTGGATGGTGAGGGCATGGGTGCCTCTGCCTGGAACCCAGGGATTCACAGGGTTCCTCTTAGTCATGCCCCATAGTTAAGACTTTCAAAAAATCAAGCAGAACCACTGAAAATTTAGACCCTTTTAGAAATGAAAGCAGGGAACGTCCTACCAGGTACGGAACCCCACTGTAGTGACATTCTGGCTGAGAACATGCGAGGGGAACATGGGATGAGTAGTGGGGATGTTTCCAAGTCTGCTTGGTTACCAGTTACAGAAACAAGAACTATAACAACCGTGCATGGCTTCTTTCATAATGCTAGGTACACATGAAAAATCTTATAAACATCTATACCTTTTTCTGTTTTTTTTTCTTCCCTTATAATTTGCAATTTATATATGGTGGTGGTGGACTTTAAAATTTAGTTTTTAGTAGGGTGAGACATCAAAAGCCAAATAAGAAACTTTTGAGGAAACTGGGAATGGTCAATTCTGTTAAAAGTTCCATTTTCACTTCTACACCTGCTTAAGGGCTTAAGAATCCCCTTGTCTTGGAAGCTTCTTTGAGGTCCTTCGACCACCAAGGTTACTAGGCAAAAGCTACCATTAACTGAGGATTTTCGTAAGTACTTCACAGACACTCTCTCATCCAGTAAAAGCCTCTTAATTTCTCCAGAGATAGGAACTGTGATTTCAGCTTTCACATTTGAGAGCCGAGGTTTAGAATACTGAAGTCACGTGTTCAGGTTCACTATCCATGGTGCTATGTGATCCACGCCAAGTCTAAGCTGGTGTCCCATTTTTCATTGCCCAGGATTTGATTTCTTTCTTACTTTTCACTAAGATAAATACTACTTGTAATAAAACAAATAAATAAAACAAAAATTAGTCTAGAGGTTACGGAACATGGGTGGGACCGATAGTCACATTATACAGAGTCAAGATTCTGCAACTGTCATTCAGAATGGACACAACCACTATTGAGATTTTGGGACTCCCTTCTGGAAGAGGTAAGAGTGTCTTCATCTACGTAAAGGACAGGTATATTTTATTAGGTGAACGTGTAAAGCTGCCATGTGGAAGTTCAAGGGTGTGCAGAAGGCTGAATTATATGAATGCTGAGTAGCCAAAGGTGTGGGCTGTGCCATTCTGTAAGCTGTGACCTCTCAGCTCCAAACCCAGCCTTCCATTCTCTGCATCTCGGTGCTGAGCTGGGACTCTATAATCACATTACTCCTTCCCCAGATGGCTCCCTATTAGGTTCTGGACAAAGAGCTTGGAAGGAAGGCTGACAGGCAGGAAGAGAAAGAGCAGACTCCCTCCTCTGATTTGGCTTTCTGTCTCTCTCAGCATCTTCTCACGGCTTGTCACCCTGGAAGAGGCATGGAGATTGGTTCCAACTCAGGGTTTTTTGACATTTTCGGCATCAGCTATGTAAGATCCTCTCCAGGACCCTTTTCTTTGGGCTGATGATTTATCTTCCTAAGGGTGATTATAGATCATTAGCAAAATATTTATTATTCCCTGAGGAGACACCTGACTCAGGTGAGCATGGGAAGGCTCAGTGGTGTCTCTTCTTTTAGCTCAGGAGCTACACAGACCCGCTGAGTAGTGCCTCCTCCTCAGAGGGCTGGGTCTACAGGCTTCTTCCTCCAGATGAATGATCCCAATCCCTTCCTTTTGCTTCCCTAGTTCTAAGTCTAGCATCTGCCTTTGTGGTTACTAAATCCAAGTGTATTCGTTATCTATTGCTGCGTAACAAATATTCCCCAAACTAAGCAAATGAGTACCTTACTAAACCTTACTAAGCCTGGGCGTAGCTCAGCTGGTGCTTCTGACTCAAGATTTCCAACAATGCTTTTCTCAAGGAATTGGTCCAGCTGCAGTCATCGCGAGACTTGATGGGGATAGGGTACACTTCCAGGCTCACTTATGTAGTTGTTGGCAGTTAAGGTTCTCTGATGGCTATTCTCCTCAGCACGTGAATGTCTCCTCAAGGCAGCTTTCAATAGAGAAGGCTATTGTAAGGCTGCCATCAAGAAGGTGAGAGGAACAGAGGGTGAGAATATAACAAAATGATTAGATGTCACTTCTGAGACTCTGGCTTCCAGAGTCTCAGAAGTGACATCTAATCATTTTGTCATATTCTGTTCCGCACACAAGGGGATTATCAGGGGGCTGTTTTTGGGGAGACCATTTTAGAGGCTGTCTACTATATGATGTTAATTTGATATTCTCTTTTGCTTTTTCAGTATTCCAATAACCCGATTAACCACTTTGTTATGTTAAATTATTTTTGTTTGTGCACCGGTGTGGTTTCTGTTTGTTCTACTGGATCTTGATGGTCTCTTGACTAATCACCTTACCCTGCTTTGTAAATGGTCCTTTCATTAAGTTTTCCACCATGTGAACCAACTGGGACAACTGACTTCAGCTGCTGGGACCCAGACTGATGAGTGAGGGGATCACCTAAATGGGTTGCCACAGCTCCAGGAGTTGGGTGGGTCGTGGCATTGTGACAAATTGTGTTTGGAATCAGAAGACCAAAGCAGAGATTTAGATGTGTCACTAACTGGTTCCATGACCTTAGATGATTCTCTTAACCATCTTAAACCCTAGGGTCCTCATCTGCAAAATGGGGAAAACAAATGCCTCACTTCCAGTGTGACGGTGAAGAGTAAATTAAAATTTAGATGCCTGACAGAGTATGTAACACATAGTAAATTCTCAATAAATGGCTTCTATTACTGTTAGAAAATGTGTCCTGATGTTTACTCAACTTAACTGAAAATACCTACTTCACAATCTGGTAAATTTGCTTAGTTATATGATTGCCAAGTATCCAAAATACATTAGCACTAAGTCCCTTTAAAAAGCTTTCCTAATAAAATTTATTGAATGTCACAATGTACATTATATTATTTAAATATTTCTTCTTTTTTTTTATGCTAGGAATTAAACCCAGGAGTGCTTCACCACTGAGCTCCATCCCCTGTCCTTGAACTCGAGATCCTCCTGCCTCAGCCTCCCAAGTCACTGGGATTACAGGCATGTGCCACTGTGCCTGGCTATATTGTTTAAATACTTCTATTAAAAAAGGAATTAACTTGGCACTGAAATTAAACAATAACCCATTTAATTTATGAATTAGGTTCTAAATTCTAAAACAGAGAATCAAAAACTTAATTTTCTGTCTCTGTCTCTTTTTGTCGTCTATCCTATCCACCAGCAAAGCTTTATTCCGATAATGCTTTTTAATTTTTTTTTCAGGGCTGGTCTGGAACTTAGGGCCTTCATATGCTGAGCAAGCAGTCTATCACTGAGCTAAACCCATACTCCAAAGAATGCTCCTTTAAAAATTAATTTGTAAAAGTGCTCCATGTATTTGACTTTATTATTTCTGAGAAAGACTTATTTATGTAGATTTAATAAAGTTACAGATTTAAAATATATGGTTGAATTGATAATAGGTTAAGATGCCATCAGGACTCTCAGATTAACATACAAGCGCTCGTGTGTACACACACACACGCACACACACACACATTTGGGAATGTCAATGAAAATTTAACAAAGCAAAAGATATTTAAAAGTAAAGGTCTACTGCTGTACTTTTAGCCAACATAGCCAAGAAAAAAATTTTGGCTGATTCTTTAAAAATTCACTTAATATTGAACTCCATAATTTATAATGTTTTTCCTTTGGGCTGCTGAGTTATGTTCCTCATTATGATTATAGATCAGTAGCAAAATATTTAGTATTCCCTAAGAAGATACATAGCTTAGCTGAGAACAAGGGCAGGTGTGGGTGGGAGACAGACAGTGGGTGGAAGATGGACAGTGGGTAGGAGACAGAGAGTGGGTGCAATCAAAACAAGCTAGAAGAGGACTCTAGGAAATAGGGGTGCAACCTGGGGTGTTCATGTGTTTGACTCAGCCTTGATAAACTTCAGAAATCTGGGCAACAATCTGGCATTGACGTACTCAGAGGTTGGTGTAACAGGGAATGGGGATCCGGAGGTCATGAGGTCAAGCAAGGCATTGACCTGACCTGAATGCAATGAGATCAAATTTCTGGTTCTGTTGAGCCTCCAAAGAATAGTAGTTCACACTCTTCAGATCTTTCAGGACTGTGCTTTTGAATGTTTCAAAGCCTTTTTCCATAGATGACTTTATTTGAGGCTGACATAGACCTGAAAAGGTAGGCAAGAGATGGCTCATCTCGGCTCCAGGTAAGGAAAGTGAGAGCCAGGTGGAGTGAAGTAATTAAGTGACAGGGACTAGGCCAGGAGGGAGAGGACTCCTAGAGGGAAGGACATAGTGATGGTTGCCAATGGAAATTGAGGGGAGAGAGAGGACCAGATGTAAGGATTCTGGTGGCACAGGAAAGACACATGACCCAGCAAGGTAAGAGGACCCTGGGGCCCAATGCTCTTGACCATGGCCAGGAGACCACCGGTGGAGCTGATGGACATGCACCTGGTCATCTTCCGAGATGTTTGCTTTCTGGCTGTTAGTGTCTAATCTCCATTCCTCTTACTTCTCCTAAAGGTCCTATAAATGGACCAATTTCTATTTTGAGCCTATACTCACAGTAGAATGTAGAAAAGCCTTTTTACTACTGAGTACCATAAAGTAGTGATTATTATTATGTACAAGTTCTTTGTAAACTATCAAGTACTACATGAATGTCCATTGATGATGACTGATGATGATGATAGTGATAATATTATGCTTTTATCCAACCAGAGAAGTGCTTATTCGGTCACCTGTTCTTCTTCAATTTAAGTTCTATATCCAGAACCAAATTCTTTAGGGTTGTGTTATACCCTTGGCATAGAACCTTATCCCTGTCACAGAGTCATGAATGAGAGACAAGCTTTTGACGGTTGGCTCGGTGCTCTTTCCACTGTGCTGAGCCCTCTTGTATGGTCTCTCCTTCCCTCCACTGGCAGGCTGCGAAAGTTCCAGGATCTACTTCTTTGTCTTGGTTACCCTGTTTGGTTCCATGAGCATACTTCTTAGTGCTCCCTCTAGGGACACTCTTGTGGCCTATTTGTCAGGCCTTGAGATTCGGGGCTGGTGAGAAGTCGATGTCTGCATAGTGTGGATCAATAATTCCTAAATGTCTCTTCTGAGTTCCTTCAGAATCCATAGTCCATTCATGTATTGGTTTGAAGATGCTTTGAGTTTTGGTTAAAGTGAAGATTCTCAGCACATAAGAGTCACCTGAAGATTCTTGAGCCCCATTTAAGACCAATTGGATCCAAGTTTCTGGAGGAAAGATCCGGGCATTGTTAGCTTTGAAAAGCTTCCAGGTGATTCTAGGGTGTAGCCCAGACTGGGAATCAAACCTCCATAATCTAGAGAGCATGCTTAACAGTTTATAGATCTGGTGTCTTTAGTTTGTCTATTTCAACATCACTCTTCAAATAAATTTTTATTCATTCTTGGGGGGTGCCCTCGCTTGTCTTATGTTCAGATAAACCTACAATCTGCCCCAGTGGAAGAGTGCCGTCTGCTCAGCCTCCTGGGTCACCTCAGCATCCACCCCTTGGACAGATGCCCTTTGTGGAGAAGCTCATCATTCATACATTGGCTTCCCCTACCCCAAATACCCCCACTTCTAAGTGATCTCTAAATCTGCCTCCTTGCCTTCTATAAGCAAAGATTCTGCCTCCAGCAACCAAGGGGTAGACTTTCATCAGATGAGGAAATGAAACAAATGGGACTCAGATCTCCTGAATCCATAATTAGCCCTAATTTACACTGCATTGCTTATTCATTCAGTCATTAAATATTCATGGAATGCCTTTTGCCAGATTCAGCCTCTTCCCTCCTGAATATCCTGACTAACCCCACTCAAGGGTGACTGTCTTTGTAACTGTCAGACACATCTCCATGTAGCTTCCTGTGATGTTGACATACAGCAAAGGATTAGGCCTAATGAGCACACCAAGCGGCACTTTCCCTGCCTGCTGTCTTGTGCCCTCTCCTTTCCTGGCATTCCCAGGTCTTTGGAGAGAAAGCTGACTGCTGCTCACTGATGGCTTGTGTACCACTCTGATAGAAAGACCCTAAGCAGGGGCATAAGAACTGGCTCCTCCTAAATGAGTCACTCCAGAGAGTGACATTCAGGCACGTAAGAGCCTCAGCATTGGTCTGGAATAGGTGCTGGCTTTTTGCCCCCGTGTGCTTTATACAAAGGTGCACTGGTCAGCTCAGAATCTGGGTTTTTCTCCTGCTGGGGCTCATGATTCACCTCCCAGCAGACAGCAATTAACCACCTGGCTTCCATATAGAAACAACAAATGCAAATTCAACTTCACTTTCCCCAACAGACTCCAGTTCACAAGCTTTATGGCTTGACTCCCTGGTGCACCTTTTTCTTCCAGGGAAACCTCTAACTCTGGCTGTGTGTCACAGGCAGGTAGAGAGGTGAAATGTGTTGTGGGTGGCTTATCATTCTTCCCTCCACCAAGCTTGGAAAACATCTCTATTATCTTTCCTCTCAACCTGAATGAGGCTTCCGGCTACGCAACACTAGATCCAAGTGGTCATTATCATTTGGAGCTGGTGCAAAAGGGTCAAAACCAGTGGCCCAACCCAAGCAGTGGAAGGAAGTGTCTTTGGAACTATACATGCCGAGGTCTGGAATGCAACTGTGACAACTCACCTAACCTCAGCTTCCTTATTTATAGCCTAGGCCACTGCTGCCCACTTCCCATGAAGTACTGGAAAATTCAATGAGAAAATACTTGTAAAGAATCCAGTACTTCTCCTGGAATAATAAATGTGGCTCCCCTCTCCTTTCTTCTCCATTTAATGTGGCATTTATTTGAGGGTTTGATGAGAATTTTCTTGAATAATTTTAGGGTAGGATGGGTAAGAGCAACATCTGAGTGAGGGAGATACTATGCGTAAATAAAAATGGAAGGAACCCAGAGTTCATGGAGCAAGAGCCCACAGAATTGGGAAATTCTAGCTGGAGAAGGAAGCCCCAAGACAGGATAGTGAGGCTGAGTTTTTGAAAGATGAGAAATGGCAATGAGAGATGATTATCAAGAAAGAAAAGTGCATGACAAGTTTGGAGAACAATGCTGGACACGTAGTTGAACTTAGATTGTTAACAAACCAGTCATAAATGAAATAAAAGTCTTAAGCATGGGCCCCACACCCTCTCCAATTATTTCAACCTTTCTTCTTTCTAATAAATCATGAGGGCCCGTAAAACAGGGCGGCCATAAAGCAATGAGATTGGTTGCCAAAAATCAAACAGGAGGGAAATCAGTGTCAGTATTTCAGAGCACATCCGATTAGTGGTTAGTCATAAGGAGAATTAGCATTGTATGCATTGTTGCCAAATCCATCCCAAACATGCTTTAAATGGCTAGGAACCATAGAAATAAAAAGGCCTGGGTCTGGGAAGGCTAATCCTGTCAACTGGCCATGTAGCATCCATGAGTCTTAGTTTCCTTGCCTGTAAAATGAAAGGGGCATTTGACATGGATCAGTGGTGTATCAGAATGTTTTTGGTTCTAAGTAACAAAAGCTGGCTTGCAGGGGCTTAAATAATGAAGGGAATTTACTGGCTCATGTAATTGAAAAGCTCACAAGGATTTGAAAAGCTTCAGGGCCGGTTCAAACAATTTACCAGGAACCAATATCCTCCCACCATTTCTTGGCTCTTCTGACTGGGTGTCACCTCTTAGGCAGACTTTGGCAGATCCTTCAGGTTGAGAATGGCTTCTAGCTCTTTCCTGGGGCCACCTGCCCTCAGTCATGTACAGCAGGAAGAGCAAACCTTTGTGCCAAAATTATCAGCACATCTTAGGTCACATGCTGATCCCTGAACCAATCACTGGTCCAGGGGATGAATGTGATGATTGATCAGGCCTTGGTCATGTGATACTAGGTTTAGTTCCATTGCTAAAGATGGGTTCAGCTTCCCTCTAGCTGCATGGATTCCCACATGGAATCAGGATAGCTGGAAAGTGGGAAGGGGAGAAGGAAGGTACAGAGTCAAGCAACACACTGTCAGGGTAGGTGGATTTTAATTTGGGGGGTGGTGAATCAAATTCAAATGCAGTCATGCCAGGTGCCACATAATGATCATGAATTACTTTCTCAGCTACAGACTGCATATACAAAAGTGACCCTGTAAGATTTTAAAGGAGCTTAAAAATTGCTGTTGCCTTAGCACAAAGTAATGCTCACCTGTTTGTGGTGATGCCAATGTAAACACACCTACTGCCTGTTGTATAAAAGAATATCACATATAATATAGGATAGAATACAATAATGAAAATAAATGACTGTTACCGACTTCTTTGTTCCTACACTACTATACTTCCATTATTATTTTAGAGTATATTCCTTCTACTTATAAAAAGAAAGGTTCATTGTGAAAGTGTATGCTGTGTTAGGCAGCCGGATGCGCCTTGTGTTTACCCTGTCTCTTGCATCAAGAGGCCAGCCACACTGACTGATTGCCCTGCACCACTTAGGTTAGCCTAAGTACACTCTGCAAAGTTTGCACAACGACAAAGTCACTTAAGGAGGCTACTGGTAGCATATACAAAATAGATGCAAATGCAGCTTCCCTAGCTGACTGTGAAATGGGGGTTTGGCACTCATTCTTCTGTCCCTCTTGAGAGATCTTCTTAGAAACCTAGTGCTCCTGAGGACAGAGGTGAAGATCTCTTTGGGTCCATCAGCTCTGTTTCTTGCTATTGCTTAATTAGCAAAGATCTACTAGGACCACGTGTGTTCCTGACCCCCATCTCCAGGCACTTCGGTGAGCCTGTACTATTATTCTGTGAACAGCTGTGTGAACAAAGTAGAACACTAATCTTATTAAAAATAAAACTACGTTATATCAACATAGAGGTGTACATGTTTCTCAAAGTAAACACTTACCCACTATTATTTCTCAAATCCAACAAAGCTTGCAACTGTTGACCCAAGTTTCTGATAAAGACCAGAGCCATAAAGCATCAGGTCAGCATAAATAACTTAAAGCTGACCAGTACACAGAGCTGGGAGAAATGGTCCGAAAGGAAAAAAGAGACCAACAATTTCTTCAAATTAATAGTGACCACAAACTGGTTTTCTGGAAAGACCCATGTAATTAACCAAAGATAGTATTTACTTTATACTTTATGGGAAGCCTTTGACATGTTCTTGAAAGAGTTGAAGTTTCTCTTACTTAGAAGTTTGGCATAAAATCTGTAATGCTTTAAAAAAAATACTTAATTTAAATAGTGGTAAAATATACTTAATATGAAATCTACTGTCTTAATCATTTTTAAATGCACATTCAGTGGCATTAGTATGTTCTCATGTCATGCAATCATCCCCACTGTCCATCTCTTCTCATAGTTTTCAAAACTCTTTTCTCCTTGTAAAAGTCAAACTCTATATCCATTCAACAATCACTCCCTATTCACTCCTTGCCTCTGCCCCGTTTAACTACCTTTCTACTTTCTGTCTCTATGATTGATTATTCTAGATTCCCTCCTGTAAGTAGAATCCTAAGTATTTGTCCTTTTTTTTTTTTTTTAATAACTGCCTTAACATAAGGTTCTCAAGGTTCGTTCATGCTCCAGTATGTCTGGTAGAATCTCATTCCTTTTAAAGGCTGAATAACAATTCCTTGTGTGTATATACCATGTTATTTGTCCACTCATACATCAGTGAGCACCTGAGTTTCTTCCACCTTTGGAATTGGGAATAAGGCTACAGACCCTGCTTTCGAGTCTCTTGGGTGTACACATACTCAAAAGAGGAATGGCTGAACCAAAGGAAGTCTTTCTTCAGGTACAGTTTTGTTTTGTAAAATTCTTAAATGCATATTCTAAAGTAGCAAACAACAGACTGATGATGCTGCGATTTCATCTCATAATGTAACAATAGGTATAAAAGGGAAAGCGACCAGGCAACACTTCTGTAAGATCAGGTGGCTTCTTTCCTATTCATGGAGATGGAAGCTGATAAGGGTTCGATTGTGTTCTAGGCCTGCATTTGTGTAGGTCTCCCAATCACAAAATCAAGTGTAAGGGATCCATAGTCTAACCCAGGTTTAACTCAGAGCACCGACCCAAGGAAACAAGGCTGTGCTTCAGGAGGGAAACAAAGAGGAGCTTCTTCAGCAGGCAGGGGAAGACTGCTGGGCTGCCCAGATGTAACCTATTTTTCTTATCTGGCCCACAGCCTTCCTTTTCTATTTGGAGGGATGTAATGACAATCGAAAAATGTCTCCGTCTCTTCCTCAGTGGAGAAAGTCAGAGCATCTCCTTGTGAATATGGTTTCATTGTTTGGAAGAGATTTGCACCAAAGGTTCCATTTAGTCAAACTTAATTTCTTCTAAAAAGTATTTCTTAAATAGAGGTGTCAAGTTCTTGCAGTTGACACCCACTACTAAAACAACTACACTTTCAGACCAATAAATATGGCATCGAAACTTCTCTCAACTCAATTAACTTCATGGAAAAAGAAAGAAAGAAAGAAAGAAAGCTTAGCATTCTGCACATAGAAAACAGCAGTAACTCAAGCACAGACTACATATTGTGTTCCCCTGACAAGCAGCTGACACACAATAATTTGGTGTCAGGGAACTTTAAGAGAAAGAATAGTATTTCTCTACATTGAAGAAAAGGCTACACTTTGGGTCAGGCCCTATTCTACCCTGAAAAAGGCGAGAATGTTTCAGAGGTGGCAATGAAGACACTGTCTCGTTCACACACTCATTAATAGTATCATCTTTCATTAACCAAGTAACAACTGATAATGAAAATTAAACAAACAAAACCCCTTTGACACAGGCCTCAATGGTGATGTCATAGACATTGAATATGTGATGGTTTTTGCTCCAGAGCGTCTCTCTGATTGTAAGTCTTATGCATTCCCAGGATGATTTGTGAATCTGACACTAGGCTGGTCTAGTTGGAACAAAGACCAGGAATGCTAACTATCCTGCAACAGTGTCTTTCAGATACTCAAGTCACTGCTACTTCAGATTCTCTTACCTAAACATTTCTATGTTATCATCTTGCAACCAGGCTCCCACCAAAGAGACAAGATTCTAAAGAGGATAATGAATGAGCAGCTCCTCCCTTACTCGGCCCTCTTTCTTTCTCCTCTTTCCAGGGCATCTCTCTCACTTGTCATATGTTGCCACTATCTTTTTGTGTATGCATGTGGTGTGTCTGTATCATCATATCATTGCCATCTATGGGGCCAAGATGGCTAAAGAGCATTCTTACTAAGAGCCCTCTTGTCTCTGATTCTTTCCTCTTCTTGCAGTTTGGGTCGAATCTTAGCATGTTGACGATCACCATCAGGCACTTCTTTAAATGTAGATTCCTGGACTCACACCAAGGAATTCTAATTTACTAGGTCTAACATAGGACCCAGAAAACTGTCTTTTAATAAGGCAATTCTGGACAGGAGGCTTTTGGGCCTCACTTTAAGAAGCCATGTCCCTGGGATAAGAGCCCAGCATCTCTGTCCCAGCTCAGTGCTCAGTCTCGTCACTGTTTTCCCCTGGATGAATGTGGCAGTCCCCAGGTACTTCCCGTGCATTTAAGAGCAACCAAAATTTGTTCTGTCAAATTGTGTTTGACAGATTATCTGGGGTTACAAGGGACTGATTCAAACAGAAGAACTCAGTCACACTTTGCATGGTGCAACCTAATTAAGGGCAGAAGTTCCTGTTTTGTGTGTTTTGGCTGCCATGACTGTGACTGACAGACTAGACAGGTAGAAGTTCCAGCAGAGCTGTGTGAGCTGGGAAGCTGGCCAACCCTCTTCCCTTGGCCTCAGTTTTCTCATATAAGTAAAACTCCACAGGGTTAAAGGTCACTCTGCTTTTGAGATCCAACCTGGGAATTTAGCAAAAGGCTCTGCCATGGCTCTGAGAGCTGCTCTACTTCTAAGAAGCTTTCCTTAAGAGGAAGGAGTGATGTGTAAACATGCAGGGTGTGAGGCACACACCACGGCTCCAGAGTCCCCAGGACTTGCCAGCCCCAGCACACTTCCTCTCCCCAGGCCTCCAGGATAAAGTCATGGACTGTCTGAGGTCCTTCAGGGCACAGGGAACAGAGTCACAGCAGAGGTTATCCTGCTGGCGGGGTCCACAGAAAGGAGACACAGTCAGGGGAAGAAAAGGTCTAAAGAAGAACCAGGATTTAGTGATTCCCAACCCAGGTCCTTCTGCTCTGAAAAGGCACACATTATAATTGCATAATTAGGTAATATGTGACTAAATCTTCTTGTAAAACCATTGCAACATGAAGCTAAATTTTCCTTTCACATTCCCTCTGCAAATGTCTACATTCTTCCAGGAGAGATTTGCTGGGTTAGTCTATTTGTTACGACCTTTGTGTATACACATGCAGACAGATATCTCTATCCCTGAGAAATACAAGGAGAGATTTTAGGTATATGCCTATGTGTTTTCTCTCTGTGTATTTGGTCTTTCTTTCTTCCTTTTTTGGAGATGATGGGAGTGGGGTACCTCACTAAATTACTGAGGCTGGCCTTGAACTTGTGATCCTCCTGCCTCGCCTTCCCGAGTTGCTGGGATTACAACATATGCCACAGTGCCCTAGCTATGTATATGTTTTAAAAATATAAATGGGGCCCCTAGCTCATTCTGAAACTTGCCTTTTGCACGGAATAATACATCTAGAGATGTGTTGTTGCCTGTACATATAAATCTACTCCATTCAATATGATTTTTTTTAATGTCCTGTCAATGAAGGTCTCCCCAAGACATGAGTTTATTTTCCCATGTCTTTTTTTTTTTTTTGGCTCCAAGCACTGCCCAAACCCACATACAGGTGACCCTCAGAAATAAGATTCTTTGGCTAAAGGAAAGGGCTTAGGTTGAAGCAAGAAGCTTTTCTGAGGGAAAAAAAAGAAAAGCAATATTTAAAGCAAAAAGAAATACTTAAATTACAAATCCAGAAAAAGTATGGAATGACCTTCCGTGGAAGTGGCCAAAACCCAGACAGACATGCATTATTTTAAGATATTTAGGATAACTCCACACTTGGGAGGATTGAATCATCTCCTCTAAGTTGTTGGAACTTCCTACAGGCAGCACTCTCCAATAGAAATATAATGTAAGCTACTTCGGTGTTTTTGTCTAATAGACACATACACACTAAGTAAAAAGAAATAGGTAGGAGCCGAGGTGTGACTCAGTGATAGGGCACATGGTCCTGGGTTTGCTCCCCCTCATTGAAAGAGAGAGAGAAAGGCAGGAGGAGGGAGGGAAGGAGGGAAAAGAAGGGAAAGGAGAGAGGGAAGGAGAGAGGAAGGGAGAAGAAAGAAAGAGAAGGGGGAGGGAGGGAGTAATCTTAATGATTTAACCCACTACATCCCAAATAGCGTCACTTTAACATGTAATCAACAGTATATTTAGGTATTTTACTTTTTTTTTTTTGATTGAGTCTTTGACACGTTAGTATTTCCTTTATCCTCACAGTACAGCTCAATTCTGATAGCCACAGTTCAAAAGCTTAAAAGCTACACTTATCTAGTGCCTATTATCCTAGATGGGGAAACTCTTAAGAATTAAGACTGAACATTTGTATGATGTGCTGAAAGACATCTTCTCAATTTATTCTAAAGTGGCCAAGTGGTCACATTCTGAATTTTTGAGTCCATTTTCACCCTTCCCCACCCTATTTTTCTTCTTAACTCAAGATTAAACAGAAAACAAAGCAGATGGAAACTCCTGCCCACACAGAGCTTCCATATACTAGCAGGGAAAGGTAGATGGTGGGGGAACCAGGGTGATGCTCAAGTTTCCGGAATCTCTTGGTGAATGGAGGGACTATTGTTGGACACAGCTGTTACAGGAAGCAGAACAGATTTTGGAAGAAAGATGATGGATTATTTTGCTTTCATTTGGGTGTTTGGAAGCCGCCCAAGTAAAGCTAGGAAGCAAGTTTTGGGCTGTGCATATTCAGAGATCAAAAAGAACTCAGGAGGGGACACATAGATTTGGGAGCATCAGCATATTCATAATATTAAATCCCTGGGAATGAGCTACCCAGTCCTGGATGGACATGTGGAAGCAGGAGTCACAACCCAGTCTGCTGGGCCCGAGTAAGTTGCAAACATGTGAATCAGGTCATATGTGAGACACAGAGAGTGTTAGGTTCGTGATAACTGGAAAGGATGTGCTCTAAGGCAGCCAGATTTGGCCTGTAGGCCTCTAGGCTTCTGGAATTTCTCTCTCTGCCTCATCTTCCATTTTTAAGAAATAAAGATTGTTCTGGCAGGAGATTAGCTGTTCATGAAAGCCCATTTCTTCCTGGGTGAAAGTGGGAGTCACAATCCACTGCATTTCCCAGCCTTCTTTGCCATTATGAGTGGCCATGGGACAGAGTTCTTGCAATAGGAAATGAGCAGAAGTGATGTGCTCCCTTCTGGCCAAGACCTTGAAGAGGATGGTGTGCTCCTGAATACACTCCTTCCAGGTACAATACAGAATTCTAGGGGACTTAGGAGCCAAAGATAGTAGGAACTAGGGTCTCTATGTGTCATGGTCTGGACAAAAGCTACTGACCAACTAGAACATCTGCTTTTGACTATTATATGAGCAAAAAGTAAACCTTTGCTATGTTTGGGCCATATACATGTTTGGCTCTGTTTGTTACTGTAGCTTAGCCTAATCTAGCAAGTACAATCGTATACCAAACTCACCCTGGCTATAAGCTCTGTGACCATGTCTACCTGGTTCACTGATGTAATCTCAACCCCAGGCCCAGGACACAGCATGAAACAGAAACATAATCAATAGCCTAATAATGCAAGCTCTATTTTATTGAGAATTGGTTTTGTGCCAGGCACTTTTATATACTAGGCATTATCTTATACATTATTTTATTTCATGTAATGGCATAAAAGTTTTTTCCATATAAGTTTTTTTTATATTGTACATAGTTTCATGTAATATGCTTAACAACAGGGATATATTCTGAGAAATGCAGCATTTGGCAATGTTGTCATTGAGCAAACATCAAGAGTATACTTACACAAGCCTAGATGGTATAGCATACTACACACCTAAGCTAGGAAATATGTATGTGTATGTGTGTGTGTGTGTGTGTGTGTGTGTGTGTGTGTGTATGTGTGTGTATATATATATATATGTGTGTGTGTGTGTGTGTGTGTGTGTGTATGATATATATCATCACTATTTCTCCTAGAGCCATGATGGAAAAAATAACACAAAACCAAGGCAAGACCAAGAGAAAAGGATGTGATCAAGACATGTGGCAAACACAAGATGTGTGAGTCTGCTGCTAGCATAATATGGCATAGTGTTTTATAGTAAATCTTTTTTTATAAGTAGGAGTTCACTCTAAAATAACAATAAAAAGTGTAATATAGTAAGTACATAAACCATAAACATAAGTCTAACAGTTGTTTATTAACATTATCAAGTGCTAAGTACCGTACATAATTGTATGGGCTGTACTTTTAAATGCCTGGCAGAACCGTAAGTTTGTTTACATCAGCATCACCACAGATGTAATATGTTGGGCGATGATATTATGACAGCTGCTACATCATCAGGCAACAGAAAATTTTCAGCTAGATTATAATCTTATGGGACCACCGTCTTGTACGAGGTCATTTACTGAAGGAAACGTCATTAGTAGTACATGATTGTACATACTTCAGTTTTCCTTCATGGTTTCTGGTTCACAGCTCTTACAGTCTTTGTAATTTCCTAAATGACTTAAAGCAATCGGGTATTTTATGTGTTGAAACATTTATCCTTTGTCCTTGATTCCTGAAGCAGCTCCAATATAGATTCAGGGTGATAAAGGTGAAAGACAGGTTTTTGTTTTCCTCGGGTCCTTTCAAACACACCCAACCTTATGCTAGTGAAATAGTTTTGGGGGAAAGATTCTAGACAAGTCCAGGATGGGGGTCTGGTTTCCAGAGGGTCTGTGCTCAGAGGGCTGGAAATTTCAATCCTACTCCTCCACCTCCTGGGTTAAGGTTAAGTTGACGGCTCATGGCCAATGGCTTCATCAGACATGCCTACATCATGGAGCTTCTATAAGACCCTCCAAAAGGACAGGCTTAGGAGAGCTGCTGGAGAGCTGACCACTGGAGTTCCTGCAGGAAGGCTCTCCTGGAGGAGGCCTGGGAGCTCCTCCTCATTTTGCCCTGTTCACCTCTTCGCCTAATGGTCATCAGTAATATCCTTTATAGTAAGCAGTAAACCTAAGTTTTGTGAGCCAGTTTACAGTTAATCATACCCAAGGAGGGAGTTGTGGAAACCCCCATGGGCAGCTCGTGGGTCAAAACAGGGGTGAAACAAGCCGGGGCTTGTGATTGGCATCTGAAGTAGAGACAGTCTTGGGGACGGACGGAGCCCTTAACCTGTGGGATCTGACTCTGTCTCAGGTAGACAGTGTCAGAATTAAATTGAATTAGAAGAGGCACAGCTGGTGTCTGCTGCAGAATTGATTGCTTGCTTGGTAGGTGGGGGAAATGCCATACACATCTGGTCACAGAAGTGTTCTGAACTGAGTGTTGAATAGGAGACACTGAGGTTTTTTTATTTTTATTTTTTCAGGTTGGTATTCTACCCTCTGAAACACTAATCCATGACCATGTGCGTACATCTTAATGTTTTAATTAATGTAATTTCTCCAATCAAGGATGCTCTCAACCCTTCTCTCCATTTACTTAAGTTCTGCCTTCTTCATCTTTCCTAGGACCCATCAATCATTCTATCCTTTAATTAGTTCAGCAGAAATATGATATCATTCTTACAGCAGGGATTTCATGTATCTGTCTGCCTCTAGAAAGAAGTTGCCATGCGGGTAGTATCTTGGTGTTTCCTAGAGCACAGGAGAAGATCAAGAGCCTACCATGTGTGTGGCACTGGAGGTGCTGAGGACTAAGACAGTCAGTTCTTTCTCTTGGCAATCTCTTCATCTAGGGGAAGACTGACATTAAAAAAATGAATCACAGCATATGAAATCCCTGCATTGATGAAGACAGGAGAAGAGCAAAGAGCCAGTTCTTCTCTGAGAAGGAAAGAAAGGACACCCAGAGCAGGTGATTTTTGAGCTGAGTTTCTGAAAGAACAAATAGCACCTCTCTAGTTGTATAAGATGGATCCTAAGGAGGAGGAAAAGTGTGTACAACGGTGTGGACACATCAAGATGCAGGGGTTCTTCTGGCTGAGCGAGGTGTTGGCTTGCTAGAATGTAGGCTTCATTCATTGATCCACATATTTATTCAACAGATACTGAATAAACCTAGAATGTGTCAGCAATGTGCTAAATGCAGAGGATTCAAATGTGAGCAAAACAGATCTAAGATCACTCACTATCCTTGTGGAGTCTGAAACCTAGGAAGTTGGGTGTAGTGGGGTATACTTGTAGTCCCAACTACTCGGGAGATGGAAGCAGGAGGATCCATGGAGCCCAGGAGTTATTTAAGGTTAGCCTGGGCAACCTATTGAGACTCCAATTAGAAAGAAGAGAAAGAAAGAAAGAGAGAAAGGGAGGGAGAGAGCGCGAGGGAAAGAGGAAGGTTCATCAGGGACTGCAGCTGATCACAAAGCTCTAAAGCACATATGAAGGGGGAAGGAGGAAAGGATAACCAAGCATGCCAGGGAGGAGTTGGGGGAGTGGGCTGGGCTAGACTGTAAGAGACCTCTGATATCATGCCAGGGAGAAGGAAACCCCCTCCCGTCTGTTACTAAGTCCTGCCTCTCCCTCCTCTGGGATAACTCTCAATTTTGTTCAGCCTTCCACCATTCTTGACACAGGCTACAATTGCTTCCTTAAATGAATGGGACAGTCTTCTAAAAGTGATCCTTGCTTCTCACCCCTTCCCCACATCGTTCCCAATGCAAACAGATAATCTTTTAAAAGAGAAAATCTGCTATCATATTATTCCCTATAGTAGGCAGAATTCTAAGCTGGTCCTGTAATCTCCTGGCTTTACTCTGGTGATAACACAACATTGTGAAGCAAAAGGGATTTTGCAGATGTACTTGAGGTGACTAATCAGTTGACTTGAAGATAGAGAGATTATCTGCCTCATGAAGCTAGTCTTTTAAAAGTAGAGTTTTCTCCAGCTGGTAGCAGAAGAGGAGGTGGGAAAGGTTGGAAGCAAAGGAGGGATGGATGGATTTGACCTGCCATTGCTGATTTAAAACAGGTAGGGGGTGTTCCATGGGAAGGACCGGAGAGAGGCCTCTAAAAGCTGAGAGTTTTCTGACAGCCACCAAAAAATAAAAAATAAAAAATGAATGGGGGCTTCAGTCCTACAACTGAAAGCACCTGGATTCTGGAAACAACCTGAATAAGCTTGGAAGTAGATTTTCTCCAGAACTCAAACCAGCCAAC
Organism: Ictidomys tridecemlineatus; assembly: GCF_052094955.1. Taxonomy (NCBI): domain Eukaryota; kingdom Metazoa; phylum Chordata; class Mammalia; order Rodentia; family Sciuridae; genus Ictidomys; species Ictidomys tridecemlineatus. The sequence continues at coordinate 49,278,276 of NC_135480.1, read as the reverse complement.
ACCTTATCTTTAGCCTGAGACACTCTGAGCAGAGGATGCAGCAGCCATGCCAAGCAAGACCTGCGACCTATAGAACAGCAAAATAATACATGGGTGTTGTTTTAAGCCACTAGGTTTTTGGTAATTTATTATATAGCAACAAAAAAACTAAGGTACCTTCTAAGTCTCCAAACCTCCAGTAAAATTCTATGGAGTTACTAGGTCCAGGAATTTAATCCTCACAACAGTGCTATTAGGCAGGAATTTTTATTATTATCATTTTATAGATGACAAAACCAAGGCTCAGATTAAATACTTCTCCTAAACTCACAGCTAGTAAGTAAACAACCAGTCTGACCCCAGTGTTGCTACTCAATGGCTTCTTCTTGTTCTTAGGGTAAATTCAAATAGAAAAGCATGGAAATAAAATCCTTTCGTGCTTAACCATCATTGCCTGCTAGACACTCCTCTCACTGAAACTCCTTACAGCCCCAGTAACTGCCATGTTTTCTTGATTCCTTGACTTTACAAGTTGATTCCTTCTGTCTGGATTGGGGCTTGCCCCTGTCTTCCATCCGTTTTTCCTTTGGCAGGCTCAAATGGTCCTTTGGGTCTTTTGGAAGATGCTATTTAAAGTGGGACATCTTCTTGATCCTCCCAGATGAGACTGGATTCTACTACAGTATGCAGGTAGGTTCCTCTTGCACCTTATGTTTCCCCCTATTAGAAAACAGAAGACACTGTGTTAGAAATGTTTATTCAGCTGTACTCATCACTAGATAGTGAGATTCCTGCAGGCCAGTACTGGTGATTTGTTTATCATCAAAGCTTTAGCATAGGACCTGGGGCATAGTAGGAACTCAATAAATATTTACTGCATGAATCAGTGAATTGACACAAGTGCTTTTATCCAAGAAGCAATGAGAAGCCATCCAAGGTCTTGAAAGAAGGGAGTAAGCTTATAGATCTTTGTTCACAGGGCATATACTTAAAGCAAGTCTTTTACACAAGAGACTGTCCTCATCAGCTGAGGATGAAACAAGTTCACTGGCATTGTGACACTGGCTTTCTTGTGCTCTGAAACTTGGCTCTTACCTCTTCTGAGCCACATGGATTTTCTGGATACTAGAATATGTCAGAAACCGCCATGGTAGTGTCCTCGGTTTCCCCTTAAAGAAGCAGGACACATAAAAGAGTTTATAACTTGGGTCTGCGCCTCATACTTCCACCACAATCAGGAGTTTCCCTGTTAAGAAGGCTGTGGGAAGCTGAGGCTCTTTGGAAAGCAGCAGACGTGACCTGCGGAGAACTGGGAGTGGCCTCTGAAGGTTCCGCTCCAGTGGCGAACATTTCCTACCTAAACTTGACCGATCCCTCAGTCCCTTTTAGTTCTGCTTATATATGCAAATCTTGCTTCCTGTCAAGGAAGAGTGGAAGATCTTTTGCTCAGATTCCGAGCTTACACCTCCTAGGTGGTCTTACTAAGGCGATTACAGCGTCTCTGTTAGAGATTGCTGAATGCCTCAGTTTCCCAGTTTGTGCAAAGTGCACTCCCCAGAATACGCTTCCCTGAAGGACCAGGGCCACATTTAGGGGCGCCTGGAAGGTGAGATAGTTTGATCAAGACACATCCAGTCACCTCTAGATACAAGGGGAGGAGGCAGTGGGTGGACAAGCAGAGCTAATACCTTGTAGAGGTGCGGAGAGGTCCAGAGTTCTTCCTCGCACCCGCTCGCGAAAGAGCTGCAAGTTGGACTTAGGACGCCAACAACTCCAGCGAGGGACAGACTCGCGCGGCGAGGCTGGGAGGGGCGAGTCTGGGCGCCGCGCCTCGGGTGCTCCGGGCGGGCGGGAGCTCTGGGCGCTGGGGCGGGAAGGGGTGGAGCCACATGGGGAGGAGCAAAACCCGGAGGCCTCGGGCACGGTGGGCAGAGCCAGAGCTGCAGGAACCAGAACCCCGGCGCGCGGCCTCTGGAACGCTGGCCGTCTGGACCGAGTACAGCATCTCCCGCCCGCGCCGCCGGAGCCTGCCTTCGGTGCGCAACCAGGGAGAAAGGCCGGCGCCGCTGGAGACCGGGATCACAGATTCTTCTTTAATCTCAGAGCTGCGGGCAGTTGGTGCTGCCCCTGCCGCCCCACCAGGGCCGGCTAAATCTGCAGTTTGTGTCCCGTTTGCACTATGGATCCTTCGGAGAAGAAGATATCGGTGTGGATCTGCCAGGAGGAGAAGCTGGTGTCCGGTCTCTCCCGCCGCACCACTTGCTCGGATGTAGTGCGGGTTCTGTTGGAGGACGGCTGCCGGCGAAGACGGAGGCAGCGGCGGGGCCAGCGAAGGGGGATGGCCGGAGACCCTCAAGGCCCAGGGGAACTGCCAGAACCCCCGGATGAAAACGACGACGACGACGATGAGGCGCTGTCCCAGGGCATGCTGTGCGGGCCCCCGCAGTGCTATTGCATCGTGGAGAAGTGGCGTGGCTTTGAGCGCATCCTGCCCAACAAGACGCGCATCTTGCGCCTCTTATCCGCCTGGGGCGACGAGCAAGAAAACGTGCGCTTCGTATTAGTTCGCAGCGAGGCGTCGCTCCCCAACGCAGGTCCGCGCAGTGCGGAGGCGCGGGTAGTGCTCAGCCGCGAGCGCCCCTGCTTGGCCCGGGGAGCCCCGGCGCGGCCCAGCCTGGCCATGACCCAGGAGAAGCAGCGGCGGGTGGTGCGCAAGGCCTTCCGCAAGCTGGCCAAGCTCAACCGGCGGCGCCAGCAGCAGCCGCCGCCTTCTCCCTGTTCGTCCACTTCATCGTCCACTGCCTCGTCTTGTTCGTTGCCGCCGCAGGCCCATGAGAGTGCGTCTGTGGAGCGCATGGAGACGCTGGTGCATCTGGTGCTCTCCCAGGACCACACCATCCGCCAGCAGGTGCAACGGCTTCTGGAGCTGGACCGAGAAATCGACCGCTACGAAGCCAAGGTGCATCTAGACCGTATGCGACGGCATGGGGTGAACTACGTGCAGGACACTTACTTGGTGGGGGCAGGGATAGAACTCGATGGGCCCATCCCGGGCGAGGAGCCCGAGGAGGTAGCGGTAGCGGAGGAGGTACCAGCGGCGCCCCTGGACGGTGAGGCTCAGGCGGCAGCGCTGGAGGAGCTGGCCCAGCGCTGTGACGAACTGCTGCAGCTGCAGGAGCAGCGAACCCAGCAGGAGGAGTTGCTGGAGCGACTCTCCACCGAGATTCAGGAGGAATTGAACCAGAGATGGATGCGGCGGCGCAGGGAAGAACTGGCGGTGCGAGAGGAGCCCCCGGAGCCCGACGGCGGCCCGGACGGCGAGCTGCTGCTGGAGCAGGAGCGGGTCAGGACGCAACTCAGCACCAGCCTTTACATTGGGCTCAGGCTCAACACGGACCTGGAAGCCGTCAAGGCGGACTTGGATTACAGCCAGCAGCAGCGGGACAGCAAGGAGCGTGAGCTGCAGGGCCTTCTCCAGACTTTGAACACTTTGGAGCTCACCATAGTGCAGGAGGGGGCTTCTGGCCCCAGCGGACCCACGCGGGAACCCCAGCCTCAGGCCTGCGCCGAGATGTGGGTGGACCAGGCTCGCGGACTGGCCAAGAGCTGTCCTGGCAACGACGAGGACTCGGATACTGGACTGAGCTCTATGCACAGCCAGGACTCGGATTCTGTGCCTGTGTGCGAATCCCTGGTGTAGGAGAAGCAGGAAGGGAGCCAGAGACTGAAATGTCTCCCTTTCCTGCAGCAGGCATTGGACTCGCCAGCTCAGGGACCCCAAATCAGGCTGGGGTGAGCCCGGAGCTGCTGCCTGGCCTCAGGTCTCCAACCGGATCGGGGAAGGGTTGGGGATGCCTGCTGGGCACTGGCTCTTCTCTGATTACAGGGTGAGTGTGGAGGAGGGTGAAGGAGAAGGAAGCCTGGTCTGTGTTCCAAGTTCTTTTAAGAGAAAGAGGTAGTGAGGCGGTGGAAACCCCCTATAATGGAAAACTAATATAGCACTTCTCAGTCTAGGGATGCAACCTCTTCCTTCTCCATCACCCTGGGGGAAATAGACGTGGTCCAAACCCATTTTCAACACAAGAAATAAGTATTATGGAGATTTCACCACTCTTCTGTAGAGGAAGAACTGATGGCAGCTAGAACTATAGTTTGTGGCATAAAGTGCTCTTAAAAGAAACAGTTGGATGAAAAGGAAATTCCTTGAATGTTAATTGTGACTAAACGTGTTAAAACTAGCCAAAGAGGACGCACTGGTGTTGGTCTCAGCCTTACTTAACATCTTTGATAAAAACCCATAGGCACCAAAAACCCTGCCTGTTTACATTTCTGCAGATTTGGGAATCACCCATCGGCTAAATCACTTGCCTTTTCTTTCAAAGGCTAAATTGTATGGAAGTCTAACTCTGTATTTCCTCCTAGAAAATACAGTGTAGGTTGAAAGGGGACCTTTTTTTTTTTTCCAATATAGCCTTTTATTATTACAAAAGCCAAACATATTCTTTTGGAGATATCAAATCCTGGCAAACATAGTCCCTAGTTAAAATTTAATCTGGGCTCTTTGGGGTCTGTTCCTGCAAAGGCAGGTGTATTGTCCTTTGGTTCATGCTGCCACTTTGTTGACCCAATCACTGTTATTTCAGAAAAAAATAAAAGGGAAGTTGCAGAACTCAAGTTACACACAACTTAATTTGCTGTTTAATGAGCACTCTAGTTTAAACTAAAACTTAACAACAAAGATCTTTGCTCATGTTCAGCTTTGAACTTGAGCTATAAGATTAAAACCAACTATGACCTTCATGGATTTTACCCAAATTCAAGTCTGACTTCGGTATCTTCGGTCAGAGGTTAGTTACTTGTTCAAACTTAAATCGAGACAGTGTAAATATCAGGGTTTACTAGATAAAGGCCTCCAAACAAAAAGTAAAATAATCTCATGGTACACCTTAGGTGAAGGAGTTGATTAACCATAGCACGTAGCCACAAATAAAAGCATATTCAAGTGAGCTAAGGATTTGAATTACTCTTGTCTGATGCACACCTGTGCACATGCCAGGGGAGGGTGACACTTTCTCTGTGGCCAGTGATAGAGCTGGTGGGCATTCGAGTGTAATTGTTCCAGTTATTTCAATTAAAACTTATCAGTTGTAGCGAGTTGTTGGCCGTTGTTGGCCCTGTGGAAGGAGTCTGCTGGCTGGTTTCCCTTTGGAGTTGAGTACTTCTGAGGAATGTGACTCTAATCTGTCCTGAGGAGGTATTAACAATGGGCTGTGTGTGTGGTGCCAGCATGGTGCGAGAGCCTGGTTATCAACCTAACTGTTGAGGATACTGGGGCTGGCTCCAGTTTCAACACTACATGTGAAGATAACTTAAGAGGCCTTGTTCTATAGAGAAGTTTCTTCCCTTGCAGGGATCCTCTGTGTTGCCAAAAGGAGCCTGACCTCCTCAAGCCACCATCTGTGCTGTCTCCTCCTAGAGACAGCCCCACCTTGGATACTGCCACTGCCATGGTATTACAACACGTGTGTGTGTGTTCAGAGTTTCAAGTAAAATCAGAATTAAAAGGCCATTTTCTTAATTGATGTTTTCAAAAGACCTTACTTGGCGTAATTATGGTTTTTTAGTTTCATCTGATGCAGCAAACATCTATGCATTTGGTCTCGGGCATGATTAAAATGAGGAAGGAACCCAAAGAAACCCACTGTCCTCAGACAATTATTTGATCCCTTAAACTCAAAGTCTAATGTTAGCTTTCATTTCTGAGGCAGAGGTAAAATCCTCATTAGAGTGTGACAAATGCTACTTGTCTGAATGGTTTATGCTGGCAATGGGCTGACCTGGTGGTTTTTAAATTATGGTGCTTTTCTCCCCCCAGGGTGGTAGGGGAGGTGGCTCTTGGATGTTTATTAACTTAGAAAGAACACAGAAGTTGGCAGAACAGGACTGCCTGGCAGAAAGGAGCTGTTTTCCTTTTCACTATTATTATTTTAAACTTTGATGGGCTGCTGACGTCAGCAAATATTCTTGAAGCCCATAAAGCAAACAAGCCACATCACAGGGAGAAGGCTTGTGGGATTTTCTCTGTTGCTGTCTTTCTAGAACCCTTCCCTCTCCCAACCACCTGAAGATATTTCTCTGGTCAGCTCTCCAAGCAGCGAGGAGTCTTTATGTATAACAAAGGGCTAGCCTAGCCTGCTGAGTTTTGCTTTCATCCAAATCAATTATATTCCTAAAAGGCACTCTCTGTGTGGGTAGGAGAGGGGAGAATGGGGACAGACCAGGAGGAGACAATAGGTACTTTTACGAAGAGCTTTTTGCAAAACCTTGCAAAACTGAGAAAGATATAGGTATAAAAAGCACCAAAACAGTGCTTGTGTATAGGAAGTGATAAGTAAATATTAAATAAGTTTGGTTTCATTCACATGCACTGGGCATGGGAGCAAGTGCATAAGTGAAGCTCCAGCCCCTGATGTCAGCGACCCTGGGATAAGTGGCTCCTGTGTTCTCCAGGCCTCCCCAAAATCCTGCGAGGAACCAGCAACCTCTGGGGGAAGAGGAGGGAGTGCAGGTTCCACACCAGCCAGTCCCATGCTTTTTTTGGAACTGAGACAATCAATTGTGTATTGATGTGAATTATCCCATTCTTGGCCATCTCCCAAACCCAGAGATTCCATATGACATCTCTATGTTTGTTTTTTCTCCTACATAGAATATGTTTATTATTATATTTACTATCAGAAAAGTTCCATAATCTAGTCCTTGCGACAAACCTGAAAGTAAGATGAATACCAAAAATAAATAAATAAAAGTTACCCTAAATCTCTCACCACCAAAAGCCTGTCACTTCCAAAGTTTGACATTTTTTCTTAGGGACTTTTTGAATTTTGAAGAGTTCATATTTTGCTCTGTTTTTAAAAATAAAATTTTAATAAGATTGCCTATATCCTATGATACTCAGGTTGTGACAGACTCCTTCTAAACAGATCCATTCATCTGGTAAGTATACCCTAGTTTATTTAACTGCTCATGTTATCAGGTTGTTTCCCATACTTTTTTACTATATAAAATAATATCATGATAAGCTTTTTTGTGCATGTGTCTGTTTCCTAATTAGTCTCCTTCCATCCCTCCCACAAGAGCCCTAGAGAGACAATTCCAGACCAAAGAGTACAAGCATTTAGAGGCTTGATATTGCCAAGTTACTTTTCCAAAGACTTATTCTAATTGCAATAATCAAAATTAATTAATTACTCCTTTGTGGCCTCAGGAAGATAGGGTGGACAATCACTGTCTTAAAATATATTTACAGTAGCAAGCATGGTCAGCTGATAAGAACTGTTAGGGGGTATGGTATTTTCTCTCTTTTTTTCCCCCTCTGTTCCCTGAGCACCTGCTTAAGGTAACAGTAGTCTGGGCTCTCATTAGAATTGGCCAGTGATCTAAAAGGAGGAGGGACAAAATCTCCACATTAGCAGGATTAATGAGATGGCAAATATAAGTGTATTTATATAGAGAAAATATTCATTTTATATATATATATATATTTTTTTTGTCTTTAGTGGAAATGTTTTTCTAAGGAGATAGCAACATAAAACATTTGTGTATTTCTCACCTAGTTGTTAATCAGCAGTCTCTAGCAGCTTAGGTTTTTCCTAGAAATTTCTTTCTAGATACAACACTGCACTTGAGCTTATTCTTAAATTCTTGAAAAGGGAAGATTTGATCATGGCAGTCTGTGAAATCTACACTGTGAAAATATTTGCAGAATTTGTTTCCCTAAACAAAAAGGAAGGAAGATGAGGATCCCATTTTCCTTGAGTGTTTCCCAAATGCCAGATCCTTGTGCTGAGTATTTACGTGTGCATTTTTTTTTCTGCATTCTTCTTGTGTGACAGAACTTTTTAACCTCCAGTTTTTACAGAGAAACGAAGTTCATCTAGCAGATCATCAGCAGTAGATGCAGGATTTCGACCGTAGTCTGATCTCAAATGTGCTCTGGTTGCCACCCACATGAGGCACATACACAGGAAGTGTTTGGCACCTGGAAAAGGGAGTCTTCTTGGGCCTCAGGGTGTTGGCATTGGAAAGCCTTAGAGACTATCAAAGCTTTCCCTCAATTCCAGAGCTGATTATTATCTACTAGGTGAGGATTTAGTAAAAGACCAAGAAGGAGAAATTCCTATGTAAATATTTAAGTAATTGATTATAAGAAGTGAGTGTTTTGCCAGTGGAAAAGAAAACTTGCAAAAAGTTAATATTCCACGTATTAGCATACAACTTTTGACTGAGAGCCCGAAGGGCTGTAACTGCTGCAGAGCACAGTCAACAACATGGAATCCTTGGACACCAGGGTAGGTGGCTGTGCATTAGTCCCATTCACATCTGGAAGGTGGTACCAGCTGTGCTGCAGCTGTTCCTACTGGAGCTCTTTAACTGGACCTTCCTTCTGGTGAGCTTCTGGGTATGCAAGTATCAGGGAAGAGTAGAGGGTGGGAGTTGTGGGCTTCCAAGGACTTTTGTACTCATGGTGTCAAGCTTGCCTACCTGGCTTAGGGCATCTTTGACCATGTTAACTCCACTGCACATGAGGAGACCTGGAGTGGGTTGCTTTGAAGGAGCATTACCCCAGCATCTGCCTTCTCATTCATTCCAAGGCAAGTCTTTCAGACCCATAATTTTCAGGATAACATCACATTTCTTAGCAGGATTTACAAAGTTGTTGGTTATCTGACTCAAGATCCCTCCCTAAGGTCCACACATTTCTCACTGAAGACTACAGAATTGAGTTGATTGTATGTCTTCATTCAAGTCACACTTCCATTTGTATAAGATCCCTCCTCCAAATTATTTATTTTACTTCTATGTTCTCTGTTAGTCAGCTTTCCATTACTGTAACAAAGTCCCTGAGATAATCAACTTGAAAAGAATATTCGTTTTGGAGGTTTCAATCCATGGCCAGTTGGCCCATTACTTGTGGGCCTATAATGAGGCAATACACCATGATAGGAGCATATGGCAGAGCAAATTGTTCACTTCATGGCTGGGAAGTAAAAGAGATGAGACCAGCATCTAATAACACCCTTTGAGGGCTTGCAACCAGTGACCTAAAACCTCCCTTTAAACCCCACCTTTCAAAGTTTCCAATAGCACAGTTGGGGACCAAACTTTTAACATGGGCCTTTTAACACTCTAGATCCAAATGAGAGCAAGCAGTATTGTCATCTTAACAATATTAATTCTTCTAATCCATTAACAAATGGGGTGTCTTTTCATTTACTTATGTTGTCTTGAATTTCTTCCAGAAATATTTTGTAGTTTTCCATCTTTAAGTCTTTTATCTCTAATTAAATTTATCCCTAAATATTTTATTATATTTTATTTTTTGTTTGTTTTCTTAATTTTCTTTTTTGGAATGTTCATTGTTAGTATATAGCATCTTTGTGATGTGTGTGTGTTGATTTTGTATTGTGCAACTTTGCTGAACCTGTTAATCAGCTCTAAGAGAGAAAGAGGGGAGGGGAGGGCAGGAAAAGAGAGAATGTGTGCATTTGTGTGTAATCTATGTCTAAGATCATGCCATTTGCAAACAGATAATGTTACCTCTTTCTTTCCAATTTGGACTCTCTTTATGTCATTTTCTTGCTTAATTTCTCTGGCTAAAACTTTTGATATTATGAATAGAAGTGGTGAAAGCTGACATCCTTGTTTTGTTCTTGATCTTAGAGGAAAAACTTTTGGTCTTTTCACCACTGGGTGTAATGTTAGCTGTGGGCTTGTCATATATAACCTGGATCATGTTGAAGAAGTTCTTTCCATTCCTAGATATTGAATGTTAAAAAAAAAAAAAATCAAGAGGAAAAGGGATACAGCTCAGTTGGTACAGTGCTTGCCTCGAATGCACAAGGCCCTGGGTTCAATCCACAGTAACACACACACACACACACACACACACACACACACACACACACACGAAAAAAATTAAGAAAGAATGTTGAATTTTGTCAGTTTCTTTTTCTTCATCAATTGAGATTTTCATATGATTTTTTCTTTTATACTGTTAATGTGTTATAATGTATCAATTGATTTTCATATGCTGAATTATCTTTGCAATCTAGGAATAAATCATTGTAAGCATGGCATAAAATCTTTTAATATACTCCCAAATTTGGTTTGCTATCAATACTATTGTTATTACTATTATTGGAGATCTTTGCATCAGTATTTATAAAGATTCTGGTGTGTAGCCTTTTATTCTTGTGGCGTCTTTGTCTGATGTTGGTACCAGGGTAATGCTGATATAGAATAAGTTAGGAAGTGTTTCTGCTTCTTCAATTTTTTTGAAGAGTTCAAGAAGGATTGGTGTTTATTCTTTTAAGTGTTTGGGAGGAATAATCACAAATGAAGCCATCTGATCTAGGACCTTTCCTGGGAAGCTTTTTAAAAAATTGATTCAAATTTTTTACTAGTTATATAAAGTATAATCAGACTTTCTACTTTTTCATGATCCAATTTTAGTAGATTGCATGTTTCTAGAAATTTGTTTCTTCTAGTTAATATGATTAACACACACAAACTCTTAAAGCTAATTAACAAGTTCAGTAAAGTTGCAGAATAAAAAAAATCAACATACACACACAAAATCACACAAATTTTATACACTAACAATGAACAATCCCAAAAGGAAAATCACATGCAATTGTTTTTAGTATTCCCTTATAATCTGTTTTTCTCCTGTAAAATCAGTAAGCATTCCCATTTTATTTCTGATTTTAATAATATATCTTCTCTCTTTTCTTTTTTTTTCTTAGTCAATCTAGTTAAAGACTTTCTAATTTTATGATCTTTACAAAGAAACACTTTTAAATTTACAGATTTTCTGTTTTTCTATTCTGTTTTACGTATATATATATGCTCTCATCCTTATAACTTCCTTGGGCTGTTGTTTCATTTGCTCTTCTTTTTCTAGATCCTAGTGTTAGCTTTGCATTGCTCTCATAAAAATACCCGACAAGAACAATTTAGAAGGGGAAAGGTTACTTTGACTCATGGTTTCAGAGGTTTCACTCCATGGCTGGTAGCTCCTCTTTGGGCCTGAAGCAAGGCTCAACATCATGGTGGCAAGGTGGGACAGAGGAAAGCTGTCAGCTCAGGACAGCTCAGGACAGCCAGGTAACCTGAGAGGAGCAGTGGAGAAGTTCAACCCTTCCTGACCACACCCCCAGTGACCACGCCCTCCCAGCAGGTCCCACCTCCAGTAATTCCTTTGGCTATTTGAAGGGTTCACCCACTGATTATGTCAGAGCCCTCATGATCCAATCATTGCCTGAAAGCTCCACCTCTGAACCTTGCTGCATTGGGAACCATGCTTTCAACACATGAGCTTTTGGGGACACTTCAGATCCATTTTCAATATGAGATAGAACAACCAGACAGAAAAGATAGTTTCCAGCTATTATTGCAGAATGATTTCTCCCTTCAGTTCTATCAATGTTTGCTTCCTTATTTAGGGGCTTTGATACTTGGTGCATATGTCTTCTTGGTAAACTGACCTTTTGTCAATATTTAATGCCCTTCTCTGCTTCCTTGTAAAGTTTTTGACTTAAAGTCTGTTTTGTCTGAGAGTATAGCTACCTGAGCCCAGCTCTCTTGGTTACTATTTGTGTAGACTATTTTTTTTCCCATCCTTTTACTCTCAACCTATTTTTGTCTTTCAATCTAAAATGAGTTTATACTCGCTATCCATTGTAACATTTTCATCCCTTCCTTTCATTTGTTTAGATTTTGCTCTGCTTCTTGGATATTTCTAGAATAGCGATTAGTCTCTGTCTACTAATTTCTACATCTGAGTTCCTCATAAACCGTTTCTATTGGCTGCTTTCCCCCCTATGTATAGGGCATCCTTATTTCTTTGCATGTCTCATAATTTTTTGTTGAAAACTGGACCTTTATGACAATCTAACATGGCAATTCTCACAATCATCCTTCCGTCTCTGGGATTGGCTATTGTTGCTATTTGTCTTTGACATGTTTTTCTTTCCATAGCTTCTCTTTGTTTTTCTATTTCTTGAATAATTCTGTGATGTGGCCACTGAAGTCTCTGCTTCTGTGGTCACTAATGATGGGTTTAGAGATTTCCTTATAGGCCAGAAAGTCACCCAGCCTTTTCTGAGGGGCTGCATGTGAGTGAGTTGGGCTGTTGTCACTGTTCAGAGACTCAGTTTACAATTCACTTTAGTCCTCACTCCCTACTTGCTCCAGGTCTTACTTGCTCACTCCTCTCACTTAGCTGGTCAGTTGGAGTTGAGAACTCCGTGCCTTCTCTGGTCTTTTCTGGGCAGGTGAACATCGCCATAAGCCCCCTGTGGAAATTTCATTCACCAGCATTTCCTCTTCAACTGTTTTTGATCAACTTCTTATTTTTCACAGCTATTATCACTTTTTCAAGCAGTTGTGATGTTAAAAAAAATTGCCTGTAATTGTTTTTGGCAAATGACTCCACGGGCAAAAAAGCTGTTTGCACTCTCTGAGATCCAGTCCAGTCAAATAAACAGAGAACTGCTGAACAGCTCCAATGATGGTGACCTCAGAGAATGGTATTTTAACCAGCTTCAAGCCTGTTCTGTCCCCTTCAGTGGCTTCTGGTTTTCACTGTGATTGTAGGGTTGTTAGTTTTCACTGTGATTCTGGGGCTGCTGGTTTTCAAAGCTACTATGGAGCTTGGGGAGGAGGATGGGGATAGGGCAAGTGAAACAGCAGAAAGTATGCTGTACTTACTGAGAGTCCATCTTTTTTTATTTTTAACTAACAAACGTTCTTTGGATTTTTGTTATTAGTCCTTGGTTAATTTGCAGAATTCTGGAAAGATTTTGCCCATGTTCTTGTTGCTTTTATTGACAAATGGCTTTTGGAGTTCTTGACTCTGCCATACCCACTGACATCTCTTAACAAGATTCCTCTGCCCCTCTTTTATTGGATGGATAGAAGTTTCTTTGGGAGATTCAAAAGCTGCACATTCAATTTTGCTCTTCTGTTTCTCCAAATTTCCTAAGAGCCTACTTAATTTTTCTGATATATATATATATACACACACATATATATGTATATAAACTTATCAACTCTGTGTTTGCTCTCAAGTAAGACAAGAGCTTTAACATATTACTCTCACTTCTCTGGTTTCTCTCCCCTTTCATATTGATATCATCTAAAGTTTTAATTCTAGAAAGTCTTATTTAGCTAATAATAACCTTTCTCTGAATATTTTATTGGGATTGCATTAAATGTGTACACTCCCTTGAGCAGAATTGATAGCTTTATGACGCTGAGTCATTCTACTCAAAAATAAGATAATAATACAGTACAGCAAATCACCTCAAAATTCAGTGTGTTTTAAAGTAACAATCATTTATTCTTACTCATGCCTCTGTGTGAGTCAGCTGGGGATTAGCTGGCCCAGGCCAGGTTCAGGTAAACTTAAGGCTCCAGTCTACCAGGTTGGGCTTGATTAGCTCTGTGCATCTCTGGTCTTCCCTGAGCCAGAGGCATAGAACTTTCTCAAAGTTCCCTTGAACTTGTTACAAAGAAGCCGGCCTAGACCTTTCTTTTCTTTTCTTTTCTTTTTTTTTTTCCAATTCTTTGGTATTGTCTCAATTAATCCAGGTTTAACACACAAATATCATGTATCTGCTGTGCACCAGGCATAGGGTAAAGGCCCGAAAAAGCAGCAATGAATAGAAGAGCTCATGTTCTATCATTAAAACTACTCTCTAAGATTCTGTCATTGCAATTTTAAATGAATTTAATCCATTTGAATTCATACTTTGTAAACAGCAACTTCACTTTTAGGAATCTACAGAATATTTATGCAAGTGGGCAAGGATATAAATTCATGATTTTTATTATAGCAAAGTTAGTAATAATGAATGAGAGATTATTTCAATAGGAAACAGGTCATATGAACTAAGTTGTGATCATATTATTTTATATTATGTGACTATTAAAATCATGGAGGTCTCATTGCTGACATGGAAGAACAACTGTGACGCACTATTTTTTTTTAATAAAAGCAAGTAAGTGGAAATAGTATGAACTCATTCATTATTTTTATAACTCTAAAGATGACAATACCTAGGAGTAATGAGCACGCCTAGTACCTATGATGTAGTTTATCTAACTGGTGTGGGCCAGCTAATATCATTTTCTATTAAAAGGGTAAAGACTCCTTAAAATAATGGCTGATTCCAAGCCCAGGGCAAGAAAGAGGTAAGATGGGTTTGTTACATCTTATGTACTAGAAAGCAAAGAAACTCTTAAAAACTTGTTATGTCTAAAAAACTCACGGACAACCTAAGGGGCTTCCAATGACTAAAATGGGAAATTCTGTTTTAATGAGAGTAATAACTGCAATATAGAATCATTGAAAATATAAAAGCCTAGAGTTTCACACTGATACAACAAAAAGGAAAGGAAGAAAGAGAAAGAACAAAGAAAAGAAAAAAGACAAGAGGAAAAAAGAAATCAACTCATTAGTTACCTTTGGAGGTTGCTATGATACCAAGCTATTTTTCTAGAAATCAGTAATAAAAAGAACACTTATTCTGAATTTTCTATACACACTGTTTCTATCATCAAACAGTTGATGAGAAAAAATTCTTCACAATAGAATGACAGCTAACAAAGGAAGCGGGAATTACCGATGTGGATGTCACCTTTATGCAATCCCTAATGAATCACCACGTCTAGTGACCACTAATGGATGCTTTGAAAATGAGGGCATGTCAGAAAAACATGGTAGTGATACCCCAGCCAACAACACGGAAATCCACAATCACCCTGCCATGTCCTATGATAAAACAGGAAGTACTCAGCCCTGCTTAACTGACATTCTACCCCAAATAACTGAATCTGCATCAAACCCAGAGTCCAGTTCTGTCAAGGAGGATACAGGAAATAGGTAGAATTGAGGAGCATGTGGAATATTACTCTGTGTTTGTAATCAGGAAAATCCATATTGGGGGAAATGCTACAGCATACACGCCTGGATTAAGAAATCAATAGCCTCAAAGAAGGAGGGGAGGGGGCTGGGGCTGGGGCTCAGTGGTAGAGCACTTGCCTCGCATGTGTGAGGCACTGGATTCAATCCTCAGCACCACACAAAAATAAATAAATAAAGATACTGTGGGGGGGGGGAAAGGAGGGGAGATTTAACTATTGAGACTTTTACAGATCGAAAGAGACTTAGGAGACATATCAACCAATTATGGACTGTATTTGGATATAATTAAAACAAACTACACAGTAACACCTAAAAACAATGAGAAAAAAATGAGAAAAGCTCTATGATTTGGTACAAAGTTTAATGTTTGGACCCAAAGTTTCAAATCCCAGACTGTTCCACTTACTGATTCTACGACCTTTGTCTAATTATTTAACCAGAGAGGTTAGGGATAATCAGAAGTGCCCCGTGGTGTTTTGTGACCACTGAGACAATGTATATGCAAATGATTTTAAATTCGGCTGTTGCAAACATTTAATTTTGAACTTAGAGATGCTAAGCATCTTATCCCATTTGCTCATTCTCTCATTCATATAGTCACAAGTGCCTAGTTGAGCACCTTCCATGTGCCAGACAGTCTGGAAGCACAGAGGATGTTAGGTTGAATAAGATGGGGGCCCCAGAGACCAGATGGAAAACAAAAGCATGAACCCAGTAGTCAGGTGGGTTAATAGTCTGGAAGAGAGAGCAAGAGGGCTGAACCAAGGGATGGAGAAAAACAGTCAGATCTGGGACACATTTAAGAGTTGGTCCTTATTCACAGTCCTGATTGATTATTAGCAGAGAATGAAGGAGAAGGAAAAACCTACAATGACCCCCAAGGTTTCCAGTGTGGAAGGATATAGTGTGAGCTTTCCTTGGATGGTGTGAAACAGGTACTGTCAGGTACTGTTGTTGTAAAAACTAAGTTGTTTTTTTTTTATTTGTTTGTTTGTTTGTTTTGAGGGGTGAGTTTCAGGACTAGAAGTGGGAGGTGGTGGACTCAGTTTGGAAGATGGTAAGTTGAGGAGCCTGTAGATGTCATTGATGAGGAGACAGCGGGAGCCCTTGATTGTTGCTCAAAGACTGTGTGTTAGTCAGCTTTTCATTGCTGTGACCAGAACACCTGACAACAACAACAACTTAGAGGAGGAAACGTTTATCTTGGGCTTATAGTGTCAGAGGTCTTAGTTCATGGTTGCCAACTCCATTGCTCTGGGCCTGAGGAGAAGCAGAACATCATGGCGGAAGGGCTTGGCAAAGGAGAGTAGTCAGCTCATAGTAATTAGGAAGCAGATGTTGGGGTGAGGGGAGGAGAGGGTGTAAGCAAGAAGGAGCAGGGATAAAATATAACCCCAAAGTGCTCGCCTTGGTGACCTGCTTCCTCCAGCCATGCCCCACCTGCCTACAGTTACCATCTAGTGATCCATTCAAATTATTAATCCATCAGATGGGTTTATCCACTGATGAGGTCACAGCTCTCATGATCATTTCTCCTCTGAACATTCCTGCATTGTCTAGCACGTGACAGTTTTAGGGAGCATCTCACATCCAGACCATAACAGAGTATGAAGTAAAAAGATAAAAGAACCAGAGAAAACTGATATTTAAAAGTCAAGGGGAAAAGAGGAATCCAGAAAGACTAAGGAAGAACAAAGAACTAAGAAAAGAAGGAAAAAGTAACGTTGTGAAAACTAAGTTATTTTTCTTTTTTTTGAGGGGTGAGTTTCAGGACAAGTGGCCAGCCATATGGGCCCATCAGGTTTGGCAATTCATAAGTATAAATATGCCTTTGGAGAGAGGAGTGTCCCTAAACTGGTGGAAGCCATGGCCACATTCTGTGACTTGGGGAATGAGTGGGAGATGGAAAGTTAGAGAATTCACTTGAGAAATTTGGGCTGATGGGGAACGAGTTCCCACTAGTTGTGAAAGGATGAAGGACTATTAGTTTTGTGTGGCTGTGACCAAAATGCCCGACAAGAACAACTTAGAGGAGGAAGTGTTAATTTTGACTCATGGTTTCAGAGGTTCAGTTCATGGTCAGCTGACTCCATTGCTCTGGGTCCGAGATGAGGCAGAGCTTCATGGTGGAAGGTTGCAGCAGGGGAAAGTGCTCGGTTTGTGGCAGCCAAGAAGCAGAGAATGCGAGAGACGAGACAGGGACAAGGTGTAGTCCCCGGGGGTATACCCAGTGACCTGCCTCCTGTAGCACACCCCCTGCCTGCAGGGACCACTGAAATTATTAATTCCTCAAATGGATTAATCCAATGACGATCCAATCTGTTCACCTCTGAACATTGCTGCGTTGCTAATAAAGGAGCTTTGGGGGGACATTACTCAATCCACACCTCAACAAGGCCAAGGAAGAAGGGAAGGGAAGAGGGAGGGTGGCCCAAAACGAAGCTGGAGAAGGAGGAGGGTCGGTGTAGGTAGATCCCTCTGGCCGCACAGTCAACTGCAGAGGAAGGGATCTACTGTGCCTTGAGTTTCTCCAGGTGGAGAAGGTCCATGATATGGCTCTGCAGGTGGATGGCTGAAGGTGAAGGTCGCTGCCGATGAGAAGCAAAGGTATTGACAGATACATCTCCAAGGACGTTGAAAGCCCCAGTGGTGATGTCTGGAACCAGGATGGAAACAGGAAAAGGTCTGGGATGAGAACAGAAAGGAAGCAGGCTGGTGACTCTGGGGAATTTGGGTTGGGACAGTGACTGAGGAGGAAAGGGGCAAATGACCCTGTAACCACGACCATGTTCCTCGTTCGAGAAGGCCAAGTCCCTCAGCACAGTCCTGCATGGCACATGCTGACAGCCTCATCTCCTCCCTCCACCTTCCCTCAGCCTCATAGAATCACTTGAAGTTTCCAGAACATTCTCTGCTGTCCATACCTGCCTCCCTTTGCACACATTGTTTCTTCCACCACCTAAATGTCTGTCTCTTCTTTCTGCCCTTGAAAGAACCCCTATTCATCCCTTATGACTTAGTTCTGGGGTCACTTTTCTCTAAACTCTTTCTGGAGTGCCCCAGTCATTCAGGGAGCTACTTATCAAACACCTGCCACATGCCGGGCTCTGAACAAGGCATGGCTCACACTCACCAGTGCCTCCCTGGACGCCCCTTAGCCTTCCAGGTGAGCCAGCAGAGCAGAGGCCAGCTCAGCATCAGAATCCCAGACTTAGCTCAAGAATCGCCAAACCTGAGAACAAAGCTCCACTGGAATTTCACCAACAGGAAGGGCTGGGCAGATTTCTTCTCATTTCCTTACCTTCACCCCAACCTCAGCAGCTTCTGCAGCCATAAACAACAAAAGGCACTTACCCAAGGAGACTCACTGGCCGGTGAGGCCATATTGTGATTCATTAGGACGTTATGATCAGCTTTTATTGCAGTCTGCGTTTCATAATTTGCCTTCTAAGCACCTGTGTGTGTAGCCCTGTCTTGTTTTTTTTTTTTTCTTACCAAAAAGTTGGTGCTTTGCCCACTCCTATTCAACATACTCCTCGAAACCCTAGCCAGAGCAATCGGAAAAAAGAAAGGAATGAAAGGGATATAAAGAGGAAAAGAAGAGCTCAAACTATCCCTATTTGCAGTCGACATGATTCTATATTTAGAAGACCCCGAAAACTCTACCAAAAAACTCTACTAAAAAGCCTCTAGAACTCATAAATAAATTCAGCAAAGTACCAATAAATCAATTGCATTTCCATACACCAAGGATTTATCTGCTAAAAGAAAAATCAGGAAAACTATTCCCTTTGCAATAGACTCAAAAGTGAAACAAAGTATTTGGGAATCAACCTAATAAAAGAGATGAAAGACCCCTATAATGAAAACTGCAGACCACTAAAGAAAGAAATTGAATACCTCAGAAAATGGAAAGATCTCCCATGTTCCTGGATAGGCAAAATCAATATTATCAAAATGGTCATACTATCAAAAGTGTTATACAGATTTAATGCAATTCCTATAAAGATCCCAATGATGTTCTTCACAGAAATAGAAAAAGCATTCAGGAATTTTATTCGAAAAAACCGGAGGCCCAGAATAGACAAAGCAATACTTAGCATGAAAAGTGATGCAGGAGGCATCATAATACCAGATCTTAGATTAAACTACAAAGCTATAGTAACAAAAACAGCATAGTATTGGTACCAAAAGAGACATAAAGACCAATGGAACAGAATAGAAGACACAGAGACATACTTACACAAGTACAGTTTATCTCATCCTAGTCAAAGGCACCATAAACATGCATTGGCAAGAAGACAGCCTCTACAACAAATGGTGCTGGGAAAACTGGAAATCCATATATAATAGAATGAAATTGAACCCCTATCTCTCACCCTGCACAAAATCAACTCTAAGTGGATCAAGGACCTAGGCATTAGACCAGAGACCCTGCACTTACTAGAAGAAAAAGCAGATCCAAATCTCCATTATGTCAGCTTGGAAACTGAATTCCTCAACAAGATTGCTAAAGCACAAGAAGTAAAATCAAGAATCAATAAATGGGATGGTATTAAACTAAAAATCTTCTTCACAGCAAAGGGAACAAATCAAGAATGTGATTGTGATTCTACAGAATGGGAAAAAAAATCTATGTCACCTGCACATCAGAGGATTAATCTCTAGTGTATATATAAAGAACTCAAAAATCTTCACACCAGAAAAGTTAATAATCCAATCAATAATTAGGCAAAGGGAACTGAACAACACTTCACAGAAGAAGAAATACAAATGGTAAAAAAATATGAAAAATATATTCAATATCTCTAGCAATTAGAGAAATGCAAATTGAGATTACACTGAGATTCCATCTCACTAGAGTCAGAAAGGCAGGTACAAAGAATACAAGTCACAATAAATGTCAGCAAGGATGTGGGGGAAAAAGTTCACTCATACATTGTTGGTGGGACTGCAAATTGGTGCAACTACTATGGAAAGCAGAATGGAGATTCCTTAGAAAACTTAGAATGGAAACACCATTTGACCCAGTTATCCCACTCCTTGGTCTATACTCAAAGGACTTAAAAACAGCATACTACAGTGACACAGCCACATCATGTTTATAGCAGCTCAACTCACAATAGCCAAGCTGTGGAAACAACCTAGGTGTCCTTCAACAGATGAATGGATAAAGAAAAGGTACATATACACAATGGAATATTATTCATCCATAAAGAATAATGAATTTATGGCATTTTCCAGTAAATGGATGGAACTGGAGACTATCATGCTAAGTGGAATAAGCCAATCCCCCCAAAACAAAGGCAAATATTTTCTCTGATTTGCAGATGCTAACTCCCAATAAGGGTGGGGTGTCTAGGGTAGAATAGAGTTATTTTAGAATAGGTAGAGGGAAGTGAAGGAAGGGAGTGGGTATCAAGGTAGGAAGGACCTAGTAGAATGAATCAGACATTATTACCCTATGTACATACATGGCTACCTGACCAGTGGGATTCTACAGTGTATACAACCAGAAAAATGAGAAATCATACTCCATTTATGTGTGATGTAACAGTGCATTCTACAGTTATGTAAAATTAATTAGAACAAATGTTTTAAAAGAAAGAATGACAAAGAAGAAAGAGAAAGCCTAGTGACTTCGAAATGACTCTAAAAGTCCTGGAATGCCAGATTTCATGTCAGAAACAAACCTTATATTAAACTACACTCATTTGTCTTGTCTGTCCTGTGCAATTAATTAATTCCAACCAATGCTCACCCCCACCCATTTTATCTTCCTTACCCTGATTGAGTTTTGTCATGACACCACCACCTAACATTTGTATTGGTCTATGTCCAGGTTAGCGTGTAAACCCCAAGGGAATAACAATGTCTTAGGCCTGGCACATAGTATAATGTCATTTAAAGGTGGCAGCAGTAGCTGTTGTCCACAGCCAGCTTATTTCTTCCATATGCCCTCTATCATAACACTCCTCATTCCGGCAACTCTGCCTCCCCTCCTAGGACTCTGTGCCTCTCATTGACAGGTGGTGCATCTGCCTGGTCTCTATCTCATCGCCAGCCCCTGGCTTATTGCCAGTATGTAAATGACCGTGAAATGCAATAGTCAGAGGGAATTTCACCTGCAGAATCCTGGGAAGAGGGGTGGCTGAGAAGCTGGGGAGGTCTGACAGGGTTGTGTCTGAGAGGGTAGCCATCCAAGAGGGGGAGCTGGAAGATGCCCCAGGAAGCTGGAGTAAACGGAGGGCCTCTCGGGAGGATCCTGGGAAAACTCTTCAAGCTTCTGGAAAGAGAGGGAGTGAGAGCAACGGCAGGTGTGGGACGAGCTCTCTCCTGAAACCAGCCTTCAGCAGCCGCCAAATGCATGACATTCCGGATCTTACTGAGTTAATTGTTGAAATATTGAAGGTATGTAGTTGCAGATCTGGGTCATGTGTTGGAGCTGAAACAGACTTTGTGGATAATGGAGAGGAAACAGAAACAGAGATGCGGCAAAGGAAGCCTGGATTTCACAGAAGACTTCTGATGGAAGGTCTGAAAGGTTATGTAAAAGATGTAATTTTTCCCCATTCTGTTTATGGCTTGAATTATCCCCCCTCCCCTGCAAACTTCCCCCAAAGCTTCGTTGAAGTCCTAACCCTAGCAGTTCAGAATGTGACCTTATTTGGAAATAGGTCTTTACAGAGGCAACTGAATTAAAATAAGGCCTGTGGTTGATCCCTAACGCAACATGGCTGCTGTCTTGATAAAAGGAAAGTTGAGACCCAGAGACAGGTGCAGAGGGAAGTTGATATGGAGGCAGAGGGAGAAGACAGCTCTGTGGCCCCAGTGACGTTTATACAGCGGAGACTATCGAGGCTTGCCAGCAGATGCCAGCAGCTGGGAGAGGCCAGGAAGGATCCTCCCCTGGAGCTGCCAAAGCATGACTGGAAGACACCCTGAGTTCAGGCTTCAGCCTCCAGGACTGGGAGACAATGAATTCCTGTTGTTTTAAGCCACCCAGGTTGGGATGGTTAGTTATGGCCACCCTAGGGAACGAAGGGACTCCTGAAGTAGGTAGCTCCAGACACCTGGTCTCAGAACTCAAACCAAATCCAATTAGCAAAGCCTCCTTTTTGGTGGAGTGACAGGTCTGAGCTGCCCCGGGCTGTGATAGCAGGAAGGAGATCAGGGTGGGCTTCAGAGAGGGGAGCCTGGAGGAGAGTTCTAAGAGTAAAGAAGAAATGCCAGGTGGAGGCCAGAGGCCAGGTAGAGACAAATAGGTCACAGGTATGGTCAGAGGATGACTGTGATTTTACACAGTGCCAGTGGTCCTCAGGGGAATGGTGGAGAAAACACTGCAGGGCACAGCAGGCCGCCGTCCTCGTGCATGCTCCTGATTCTACTGGAAGTGTTTTAATAGTGACATTCAGACGCTGCAGAGTCACAGAAGGGTTATAGGTAGCAGAATTATACCATTTCATCTGGCTCTGGAATGCTCACAGTGGCAAAAGGGAAGGAAGGTTGGAAGGATGAGTTGCAGGCTGCAGGCTGGAGACTGGTTGGTGCAATAGTCCAGGGACATGATGATGATAATTGCTTAATACACAATGGACATTTGCCATCTACATCTACTTTCCAATAGCCTGGTGGACACTCCCCCCAAACCTGAGAAATACACATTGATCATACTTACTCAGGTTTCAGAGTTGAGGAAACCAAAGAAACCTACAGTCTAGCTAGACACATGCACTCCACAGGGAGAGATAAACCAGGGAATGGTGAAGTGCATGGACTTCAGTGGAAACTGTTATCTCACAGAGTGACCTTGGATAAGGTGCTAACTCTAGTCTCAGCCTCTTTTTTAAAATATATTTTTCTAGTTATAATTGGACACAATACCTTTATTTGTTTTTATTTTTATGTGGTGCTGAGGATCGAACCCAGGGCCTCATGTGTGTGAGGCAAGCGCTTTACCACTGAGCTACCACCCAGCCCCTAAGATGCTATTTTTAAGAAGTGTTTTGAGTGGGTACTTATAAAGGGCTGTGGAACACAGATGACCATGTCACTGTCCCCTGTAGGGATCTGGGACAGAAGAGGAGATGGGACCTAAGAAGTATGGGGGCCTGCTGGTGGCAGAGGAGGGAAAGCGTTCCCAGCAAGGGGAACAGAGTGTGCAAAGGCGGGAGGTTGAGAAGAACACTGCATGGTGGGGAGCGGGGCTGGAGGGTTGGAAGCTCAGATCACACCTGAAGATGTTGGACAAGACAGCTGGAGCGCACAGTGTGCACGTGATTTGAAGATGCTAGAGTTGAGGGTCAGAGTAACATCTTCAGATTTGTCTTATCAAAAGTCAGCAGTGGTGGCCATGAGCGGAGGGAAGAAACTGTGTGCAGAGAGATCCAGAAGAGGTCAGTTATGGATTGGGGTCCGAAGTAGGGCACCGTTTGTAAACATGGACACAGATGTGAGGGGCATTTCTTATTTGGAAGGGACAGAATTTGATGCCTGGATGTGGGAGATGAGAAATGAGGAGGAATCAAAGGTTGACAGACGCCATTCACGTCAGCAAAGAATTCAGAGGGGTGTTTAGATCTGAGTGGGGCTGATGCGCTGGGTGGGAGGTGCTTTTCCACACCCACCTTGGTGGGGGGTGCAGAAGGCAGTTGCCAAACTGAGTTAAGAGTTTGAAAAGCAGAGCTGGAGCAGGAAGCTGATTGGGAAACCATCACATGACAAGAAGAGAGCGGACCAAACCTTCCACAATAGGTCATGGCTTCTCGACTTGCCTCATTTGCCAAAATCCCCATTCGAAATGGGCATGAGGAACTCGGCAATTTTTTCCCCCTTTCCATTCATAAAGGAAACGATCTGGGGATGGAACAGGTTTGGATTTTGAACTAGAAAGTTCCAGGAGCCAAGGTGCTTAGTATCTGATACTAAAGGAAATGGGTAGCAATAAATGATCATTCTAATATGCTTACTAACTCACTCTATTTAATAACCGCTGGCATGAATGCAGTACCTTTCTCCTGAGAACTGGAATCTCTGCCCAGACACGGCAGATCTCCACGGGAAGTTGGGGAGGCCTGTGAAAGGAGAGGAAGGTTATATTAACTTGTGGCTCACAGACAAAATGGGGTTATGGGAAGACCAGTGCAGGGAGCAGAGGCCCTCACACCCCTAGCTCTCAGCCCTCTCCTGTGGCAGCAGCCTGCCAGCCTCCTCCTCTAGATCTGATGATATAGTCACAAGCACCTGTGGGGTTGCTAAGTCCTCAGTCTCTACTCCCAGCTCTAACCAGCACAGGCATGCAGGTCGCCTGTGTTGGAGGAGGACTTGAGTGCTGCGAGGCATGTCCTAGTAGAGAGTATTTCAGAACCAGGCAAATCTGGGTCTGAGGGCCCCAGTTGCCACTTACTAGTTAAAATGTAATGCAGGCCTGTTGATTTTATATCCCAGGCTCAGTTTCCCCAATCTCAAAATGAAGAAAATACTGCCTGCTTCAGGTTTGTGGGATGATGTATTATATCAATGAATGTTTATTGAGAATTTACTGTGTGCCAGGCATTTTATACTCTCTTGGGATATATCAGGAAACAAAACAAAGACTCCTGCCCTTGAACTCTTGTCTCTCAAGGAGAGAGGCTGGAGGGAGGGATAGAAGACAAACAATGAAGTAATGATCAGCAGAACATTCGGGCTATTATTTCATTATTACAGGGTTTAGAGCAAGGCATGTGTAGTCCTCATGCTCTCTGCCAAATGATCTGTCAAATGATGAGCTAGGAGGCTGTCATAACTCTTGAGAAAGAAAGGACAAGGCCTGCCTGGCACCTGGCACACTCTCTAGCAAGCACACAGTAGGTTCTCTCTGAAGGGGTGGGTGTGCTGTGACTGAAATTTAGGAAAGTGTGAAAAGCCTGAGGCCAAACAACAGTCTGTAAATTTCTGTAAAAAAAAAAAAAAAAAGTGTCGGTCTTTGAAACTTCCATCAGGAGTAAGCAGAAAAGTTGCCAGGGAAGGGATAAGGGTAGAAGATTACAAAGTGGAAAAAAGAGTCCTGAAATGCTTTTAAGCGGTATGTAATCAGCTGCATCTATTCTAATGACCACCAATTATGTTGTCTCCTACAGGATCCTGGAGAAAAATCACTTGCCCAAACAGGTAGACTACGATAATGCACATTCTAAGTCCTTCCACATTAAGTGGAGTTGCATTTTTTACCGTGACTCCGGCAGCAGTTCAGAAAGGTCAGGAGAGCTTCTTCCAACAGGCATCCTCCCCAAGTGACTGTCTGAAACACCCTAGTTGTATTTTATTAAAAAGTGGACGTTACAGTAATGACGTTTCTACTCCATTCATAATGCGTCTTTTATTCTCATGAAGGGGTCAAGACCCAAAGTGTGTCATTCATTTATTAGTTTGACTAACAACCACTTAGGCAGTTGGTAATAAAAATGAAAGTTCAAGATTCTTCAGCATGAAGCGGTCACCATGTCCAATTTTCCTGTGTGATGCCTAATTTAATTCTCTCAACCACCTTTAGAGGTAGATGTCTTTTAGATAAAGAAACGTAGGCATAGAGAGATTAAGTAACTTCTCCTGGTCAAATAGGTTATAAAAGGGGATGTCAGGATTTGCATCCAGTGTGACTGGCTCCCAATCACTCAGGAATGACCATTTTTATGTACAACAGTTGTCATGCTGGACAGAGTTGGTGTGGGTCTGGTCTTGGAGAATCTAAATATTCGATGGGAAAGACATACAAGTAAACTATTAATTATAAGGCAAAATGGCAAGTACTAAACTAGAATTAAGAGACATGTTCTGGGAAGCCAGAAGGAAAAGAAAGACAGAGAGAAACTGCCTACTCAAATCAATTGCATTGGTGAATTATTTTTTCCAAAAGTGATGTTAAAGGTGGGTGTTAATGGATGTGTAGGAGTTTTTCTGAAAGCAAAGGGCTGGTCATGAAGGAAAGAGCACATTGAGCCAGTGCTTAGAAAACCGGGCTAAACTACCTCCATTCATCTGGTGATTAGTCAAATGTTCGCTGGATATTCTCTGGTACACTAAGATCTTTTGTGGAGACAAAAAGAGAAAAAGAAAACTGATTTGAGTTAATATCAGTAATTAACCCAGAGAATTCAGGTCTTAGAAATGAACATTTTCCTTGTACATTTTTGCCTGAGACTTTTGAATAAGACAAAGAGCAGCTCTGACAGGTAGGCTGCGTGGAGACTTGGCTATGTCTCCACAAACTGCTCACAGAGGGTTCCCACCCTGAAGCCCCTCAGCAAGTATCTAGTAAACCCTCTAGCAACAAAAGTTTGTATCGAGGAGCAGGTTAAACAGGGCTGATGCAGATATCTCAGAGCAAGGTCCAATGGGAGCATGGTGACACTCACTTGGTTTTGCATTTGTAGTAGTCTTTGGTGGGAGGGAAGATGAGTGCAGGGGGTTCTGCTTAGTCTGGTTCCCCAAGGAGATGGCTGAGTAGAGAAGAATTTTTTTGTCCTATGGGAAAAGGAAATGTGTTTGCATTTCCACTGTCACCCATCCTGGGGCAAGGATAGACTTAGCTCCAGACCTTCCTGTCCTAAGGGCTGCCATCAACATGCAAGATCTTCTGCAAAGCTTGGAGCAACTGGGTGGAAGTCCTGAAAGCCCAACAAGGAAAACGCAGCATCTGTGAGAGCCCTGAGGATGTGGTTCAGGTTCAACAGATGTTTGCCTAATTAAATCCATGAATAAAATACTAAAAAAATAAATAAGAACAATCCATCACCATATTTGATCATCTCTTGGTGTGGGCATTTTAAGGAAGTGTACGGGTTCTTTCTGATTATGAAAGAAAAGAATCAGGCATTTGGAGTAAGAGGAACAGCTTGTGCAGGGGCCCTGTCAGGTGGGGAGCACCAGGCTCCCAGGAAATGCAAGGGCTCTGGAGTGGGGCGCAGAGGAGAGGGAAGATGGTCCCCCAGATGAGAGCTGAGAACTTTGAGATAGGAAAAATTTATGTCTTTGCAAGACCACTGCAGTAGGTATAAATGGAGATTTTAGGCATTAATTGAATATGGGAATGTGGGACCTGTTGGATTGGTTTAAACTAGAGATACAAATTTGAGAGAGAGAGAGAGAGAGAGAGAGAGAGAGAGAGAGAGAGAGAGAGAGAGAATGAATGTATATGAATCCTATGAAGCAAAGTAAATCAGAGTGTCCTACTATACAGCAACCTATTCTATATAGAATTCTCTTTTTATAAAATGGCTACATAGTATATATGTGTGTATGTATCCATGATATGTGTGGAGATTATTTTTAAATTTAAAATGTTAAAATATTTGAAAAACAGAAAAGTAGAGCAGATTTCCATGCACTTAACAACTAGCTTTGATGAATGTTAACCTTTTGGCATATTAGCCCTAAATCTCTTTACTTGGGGTTTAAAGGCTTCAGCCCCTGCTCCCATTCCTCCTCCTCTCTTCCTTCATCCCTTCAGCCATCTCCAGCGGTAGCTCACTATCCTGAGCCTTTGTGCATGGTTTCTGGGCATGCTTTATACTCTCTGACACATATTGTGTGGCAGAGTTTATTTTAAAATCTGCGTACATCACTTCCTACTATTACACATGCTTTTGCAACCCTCTCTTTTCACTCAACATTACATTTGTGATGATTATCCATCTTTAAAAGAAGTAAGTCCTCTAGCGATGGACACTTTAATTCCATTTTCAATCTGCCTTATTACAAAATTCGTGTAGGATGGTTCCTGTGAATGCAACCTCAGGGGCATAAGAAATTTCTCTTTAACCAGGTCCATCAATGAGCACTGGTAGGAAGCCACTCTGGGTTCATTTGCTGAGCCCTGGAATGCCAGTCTTGGGCATATTAACCAGAAACACCTGCAGCAGGCGTGCAGAGCAGGTGTTATATAATGTTACCTTCTGATAGGAATGTGCTAGAAGCTGCTTTGTCATTACATTGGTTCACAAGAGGAACCAGGATTGGAGCTGTTGAGTGAGAGGTGAGGAGCAGGGCCTGGGCTGTTTCTTCTGGGTTGGGCATTGATGGGCTCTTGCTAGCATCACCCCACTCTTAAACTTGGCCCTTCTCTATCTGTTTTAATTGCTTGACTCCAGGGCTGGCCTGCCAGTTCCTACAATACTCATTCTCTGTCCACAGGACTTTTCTCCTCCTCTTCGTTTTATTTTTCTTTGTTCCTTTTTTTTTTTAATGTACACCTAGCACCTCCCAGCTTAAAAAAAATCTAGATGCTTTTAGTCTCAAACAAAGCTTTATAGATTTGTTGGCAGGAAATCCAGAGTGGAATTTGCCATTAAACTGTAGTAAAGCAACTCTTCAAACAACATGGACTGAACAATCAAGCACTTTTAAATGCCAATCTCCAACAGAAGCATGCATTGTCCCCGAAGAAGCCCGGGTGGCACTCACCTTCTTAGAGTGGGAAGAGTTTACAAAAACATAACCTATTTCATCTCAAAGGTTGCGTGCTGAATGGAACTTTCCACAATCCATCACAAGTAAGCCCTACTGACAGCACATTTCAACTCAAGTGGCTCCTGAGTTTTTCTCCTCTTAGGGAAAAATGACTGCATTCTTTTCTTCACTGAAAAAAAAAATTGGTCATGATGTCAAAGTCAAGTAGAAAGTACAATCTCGCTCCAAATCCCATGCCTCACCACTTCTGGAATATAACAATGGAAATTTATTAAGGTCCTACTATGTGCCAGGGACTGTTATCTCAACGAGCACAACAACCCTGTGGGGTAAGTATTGCCACTGTCCCACTTCCCAGAGAAGGGATCTGGCACAGAGCAAAGCTAATGAATAAGGTGATGAAGATTATAAGAGAGGGAGCTGAACTGTCAAGCCCACATTCCAAAGTTATTGTATTCATTTAATGAATTCTGAAGAAGCTCCCACATTATTAGTAGAATAGCAGAGAACTAACCAGTAATACCCCGTGAGGGGCCAATTTTGTGCATATGCTCTCTTATTGAAGTGTCTCAACACATTTATGGGCACTAGGTGTTATCTTCCCTAATTTATCCATGATAGGGAGAAGTCCCCCAGGGCTGACCTGCCAGAGCAGGGAATCAGTGATCAGTCTACCACTGGAACCCAGGTGCAGTAACAGAGCGGGGCCATCCTGCCCCAGAGAAGACTGAGCACATGGAAGGGCCTCAGGAATGCTTTAGTTTGATGGGTCTCCTCTGTCTTTTGCTCCCTCTTTCCCTCTTAAGGCAAACAGTACACATATGATGCAGTGGGAGAATGTCTCTCTCTCTGTATTTTTGTACTTGGGATCAACCACAGCGGCACTTTACCACTGAGCTACATCCCCAACCCTTTTTTATTTTTTATTTTGAGACAGGGTCTCCCAAAGTCGATTAGGATCTTGCTAAGTTGCTGAGGCTGGCCTTGAGCTTGTGATCCTCCTGCCTCAGCCTCCAGAGTCACTGAGATTACAGTAGCTTACCACTGGGCTCGACTAGAATGTCTGACTCTCACAGATTGTAAATTTAAAGAAGAAAAGTATCTATCTATCTATTTATGTATTTATTTCTGGAGTACAGGGATTGAATTCAGGGGCACTCAACTACTGAACCACATCTCCAGCATTATTTTGTATTTTATTTAGAGACAGGGTCTCTCTGACTTGCTTACCACCTCACTTTTGCTGAGGCTGGCTTTGAACTTGTGATCCTCCTACCTCAGCCTCAAGAGCTGCAGGGATTACAGACATGCGCCCAGCCCCGGAGGAACAGTATCAATTTATGACCCAAATGTAATAATCTGAAAATTAAAAAAAATGTCTTATTAAAGAGGTCAGAGAAGAAGAGCCCGGCTCTTTTTCTGGTGAGAAAACTCCTCAGAGTCCCCACTGCAGCTGTTTGTCACTCCACCTGCAATCTGCATGCCTCGAGCACCCAGCTAGATGTGCGTCTGGCAACCGGGATTTTCATTTCCCTTTGGACGTTCTTCAGTGTTCTCCCAAATCTCCAAACACAGGAGCACAGAGGCCTTGCGATGAGTTATTTTGTACACGAGCCAAAGTTATGTAAAGTTAACGATCAGACAGAAGAAAGAGACTGAAACTAGGTGACTGGGTGTGATGCCACTGGTGTGGGAGCGGCGGCCCTCGGTGGGTTGGGCCCAGCATGCTCAGGAGGGAGGCTGGTCCCCACCTCTGTTTCCTTCCGGCTCCAGGCTCCAGGGCAGTGGTCAAGGGACTACTTGGTGGAGGAGCCAACCTGTGGAAGGTCCTGGCCCCCGTGGAGACCAGCTGAACTCTCCTTGGAGGAGGTGCCAGGCAGCGGGTGGGGGCAGCCAGGAGAGGCCGTGGCCCTTGCAGCCTCTTCTGTCAACACAGGGAGAGGATGTGTCATCTGTTGAGTTTCCAGGGCTGGCCCAGAATCCAAGAGGAGAAATGGGAAAGGAGGGGCAGGGGGAGGAAAGAAATTGTTCCAGCTACAGAGCTAGCGAGGAAATGTGGCTAGAAATGCAAACAGGGAGCTTTTACAGTGGAGTGCCTTGGTCACTTTTTAAAGGTGTATATATCTATAAGGAAACTGCTCAGTGAGAGAAGCAGGGCCCAGTGTCCATCCTGAGGGGGCAATAGGCTCCGTCACATAGACTTTTTCCAATTCCTACAGGGAACCTGGTGCCCTGACAGGGAGAGCCTCTTTCAAAGAATGTAGGCTTCAGAGTCTACTGGATGCACCTCCTCTGCAATGTGGAGGTTAGCAGCGAGTCACACTCCCTTTTTCCTTTGTCCCCTACATGGTGGCTGAATAGCACATACTCCCGAGTTGAGGCTGAGACTTCTTTGGAGGGCTTTGAGCAGCGGAGAGACGCCTTGAGGGCAGGCATTTGGACAACACAGGAAGGTTGAGCTGACCCACTTCTAAAATCTTAATTTTGCTAACTTCAGATTTATAAATCCCCCAGTCCCACAGAGCTCCTTGGTGTTAACACAGATTTTTTAATATTAGATTTTAATTGTGCAAATTTGTGGGGTAAAGTGTGATAAATTGATAACATGTATATGGCTAGTAATAACCAAATCAGGGCAGTTAATTAACATTTCCATCTCCTTAAACATATTTAGAAAATTTTTTATTAACATACAATAGTTGTATATTTTTATTGAGTACAGTGTGAGACACTTCAACACATGTATGCAGTGAGTACTGATTAAACCAGGGTGGTTAATATTTCTACCTCAGCGTTCCTTTGTTTGGAGCCTCTCTCTTCCAGTTCTTCAGAAAACATACAATTATAAGAGAACTAGGTTCAAGGCCCTTTCATTCTTTGGGAGCTCAGAGCTTCTGCTTTTTAAAATCTAGCAAAGTAACAGTGCAATTGTCCATTGAATCACTAAATCAAACTTCAGGATTCAAGGGGGGTTGCAACCTCTGCATTTTGTGGCTATTGAGAACCACCCCCAACTCCACAGGGGCACAGGAAAGATTGGAGAATCCCCCACCCCAGGAGCCCCCCAAAGGCTCTGGCATCCAAGCACCACAAGGTCTGGGGAGACCAGGGAGCTCTTCCTGACGTAAGCGGGGTTTAGGTTGACAGGGCTGTCAACCTACAGAAGGGGAGCCTCTCTCTCTGGGTAGGGCCAGGGCAGCCCCGCTTTATTCCCACCATCCCGCTTTATTCCCACCATCCCGGTGTGTTCTCTCAAGGACACGAAGAGCACATTTTTTTAAAAATTTTATTGAGCTTTATGTCCTCTCATCACGATGGAGTGCCTGGCACACAGTCAGGACTCAGGTGATTGTTCCTAAATGAATTAAATAGCACTTCTAACTGGACTTCTAGTAACTACCCTTGGCTCACCAACACAGTCACAGAAGAGGAGAGGACAGCCACCTGAGCCCGCCCATCCGCTGCAGTATCATTGAATGGGACAAAGGCACTGTTGCCTGGATGTGGCTCCTTGTGAAGCACTTGAAACCACCTGGAAGAGCTAGTGACAAAAAATAAATAAATAAAATAAAGCAAAAAAAAAAAAAAAAAAAGCAAATGGATCAAATGTTTAAAGCATCATCCTGTTTATAGGCGTTACAGGGGGAGCAAGGACAAGTTAAAATCCACAGCAAGAAAACAAAGAGACTAAATTGAATGTGGGCTTTTCTGCAGGACAGTGGATCTGGTCCCCACCAAAGTGTTGGCATTAAGCCACAAGAGAGGGCTAGGGGAGGAGAAGCGGCATGGTGTAGAATAACTCAAGAGACAGGACCCATGGACCATGTAGACTGGGACTGTGGCTCAAACATACCAATGGGGGTAGGAAAAGAGAAAAGGAAAGAGGAGGAAAAAGGGAGAGGAGAAAAAGAAAGGAAGAAAAAGAAAGAGGGAAATAAAATAGAGGAAATAAGGAAGAAGGAGAAAGGGAGGGATAGAGGAAGGAAGAGGGAGAGAAGGA
The DNA here is from genome assembly GCF_052094955.1 of Ictidomys tridecemlineatus. Taxonomy (NCBI): domain Eukaryota; kingdom Metazoa; phylum Chordata; class Mammalia; order Rodentia; family Sciuridae; genus Ictidomys; species Ictidomys tridecemlineatus. Next base: position 49,245,856 of record NC_135480.1, on the reverse strand, counting down.
AGGAAAAGACAAATAAAAAGTAAGATAATCAGAGAAAATTGAATATGGATTTGGTATTAGATGATATCAAGAGATTGTTGTCAAGCTTGTTAGGTATAAAAGTGGCCCCACGGTTGGGTTAAATGAATGCACATGTTTAAAAGATGCAAACTAGTAGGGAGTGAAGTGATAGGAAAGCAGGGAATTGCATTTTAATGAGAATTAACTAGGCCTGGGGTGTGGCTCAGTGCTGGAGTGCTTGCCTGCCCCACCTGAGGCCCTGGGTTTGATCCCCAACACTGAAAAAAAAAATACATACATAAATAAAAATTAGATGGAGCTAGTGTGGCCAAGTCTTGAAATCTTCCTAATTGTTAGTTACATGGGTTCATAATACTAGTCTCCCTACTAGGTCATTACAAAATTATACTAGTATAAATTCTATTTTTTAAAAAAATTCATTAAGCCAGGCGCAGTGGCGCACACCTGTAATCCCAGAAGTTTGGGAGGCTAAGGCAGGAGGATGATGAGTTCAAAGCCAGCCTCAGCAATTTAGAAGGCTGTGAGCAACTCAGTGAGACCTTGTCTCTAAATAAAATACAAAAAAGGGCTGGGGATGTGGCTCTGTGGGTTAAGCACTCCTGGGTTCAATCCTTGGAACACACAAAAAAATTAGATTAAAACTTGAATAAATAAAAAGGGGACAGAACATATAAATCAAAAGATTCAGTTTCTCCCTTGACCTTGAAATTCTTTCCTTTCTTTTAAAATTTAATTAATTTATTTTAATTGGGTTATATATGATGGAAGAATGCATTTTGATTCATTGTACACAGTTGCAGCCCAACTTTTCATTTCTTTGGTTGTATATGATGTAGCATCACACCATACGGGCAGTCATACATGTACCTAGAGTAATGATGTCCATCTCATTCCACCATCTCTCCTGCCTCCATGCCCTCTCCCCACCTCTCCCTTCCCTTTGCCCAAAGTTCCTCCATTTTTCCCATGCCCCTCCCCATCCCATTATGGATCAGCATCCACTTACCAGAGAGAGCGTTTGGCCTTTGGTTTTTGGGGATTGGCTTACTTTGCTTAGCATAATATTCTCCAACTCCACCCATTTACCTGCAAATGCCATAATTTTACTCTACTTTAATGCTGAGTAATATTCCATTGTGTATATATACCACAGTTTTTTAATCCATTCATCTATTGAAGGGCATCTAGGTTGCTTCCACAGTTTAGCTATTGTGAATTGAGCTGCTATAAAACTTGATGTTTGCAGTCCCACCAGCAATGTATAAGAGCAACTTTTCCCCCACATCCTTGCCAACATTTATTGTTGTTTGTATTCTTGATAAATGCCATTCTGACTGGCATGAGAGGAAATCTTAGAGTAGTTTGATAGGCAAAATTAATATTCTCAAAATGGCCTCACTACCCAAAGCACTTTACAGATTCAATGTGATTCCAATTAAACATCATCTTTCCTTATGGAAATAGAAAAAAAAATTCATTTGGAAAAATAAGAGACCCAGAATAGCCAAAGTCATCCTTAGCAAGAAGAGTGAAGTAGGAGGCATTAAACTATATTACCTTAAACTATATTCGAGAGCAACAGTAACAAAAACAGCATGGTATTGGCACCAAAATAAACATGTAGACCAATGGTACAGAATAGAAGACATAGAGACAAACCCACATAAATACAACTATCTTACACTACACAAAGGTGCCAAAAACATACATTGGAGAAAAGATAGCCTCTTCAACAAATAGTGCTGGAAGAACTGGAAATCCATATGCAAACAAAAAAAAAAAAATAAAAAAGAAAAACCCCTATGTCTCACCAGAAAACTCAACTCAAAGTGTATCAAGGATCTAGGAATTAGTCCAGAGACCCTGCACCTATTAGAGGAAAAAGTAGGCCAAATCTTCATTGCTTCAGATTAGGCCCCAATGTCCTTAATAAGACTCCTAAAGCACAAGAAATAAAATCAAGAATTAATAGATGGGATGGATTCAAACTAAAAAGCTGCTTCTCAGCAAAAGAAACAATCAATGAGGTAAAGAGAGAGCCTACATTTTGGGAGCAAATTTTTGACACACGTACGTCAGATAGAGCACTAAACTCCAGGATATATAAAGAACTCAAAAAACTTAACACCAAAAAAACAAACAACCCATTCAATAAATGGGTTAAAGAGCTGGACAGACATTTCTCAGAAGAAGATATACATTCGATCAACAAACATATGAAAAAAATGTTCAACATCTCTAGTAATTACAGGAAGGCAAATCAAAACTACTCTAAAATTTCATCTTTCCTTTCTAGTTGCAGTTAAATTTGGGCATCTCAGCTCTCTGCAACAATTGCACATTGAATTTGAGTTGCAAGTGATAAAAATTTATTAGTATTCATGGTCAGCCTTTGTTCTTTTAATATTTTTTATTTAGTCTGAAAATAACAAAATAAAGACTTTAAATGCAATCATCGTGCTACATAGATCAGATCAAGTTGGGGGTGGGAAGAGGAAGGGAGGGTGACTGTTGGGGGGACCCAAGCCCCAGGCTCACTCTCACAGGCTCCTCTAGCAGGGTCTTGGAGACTTGCTTACCAATCTGCCTTGGCCAGGAGCCTCAGCACAACAGAAGATGGCTATCAGATGGCAGGAAGGCAGTGACATTGGAATGAGCCTTTGGGTTGGAGTTCCACCTTTGACATCAGCAGTAGAGGACATGGACCTCCTTATTTGAATCCTTCACCTGTTGAGCTGAGATGATCCCATACCTGGTCTCATACAGCTGTGAGGAATAGATGAGGGTACACAAAAGAAGACCCCTATCCATTCAGCAGCTACTCAGTCAAGAGGATATGGATCTGAATCTAGAAAACAAGTATTTATTGAGCGTCTACTACACATACAGCATTATCATGAATGTTTGGAGCATGAAGATGAACAAAAGGTTATTGCACTCAGGAAACTGTTATTTTGGCATATATTTGGGGATGGGAGCAGAAAGAGCAAGTAACATCTGTCAAGAGCTGCCTGTGCGATAGGCGTGCTCCTGTATGTTCTATGTTGTCTCATTTTATCTTCACAAAAACCCTCCAAGTTTTTCACATTAAAAGGAGGAAACAGGTTCAGAGACAGTCACTACATAGCCAAGATTACATAGCTAGTATGCGACAGACTTGAAATATGAAATCTCAAATCCTCCCATCATTCTCTCTCCTTTCCCATTGAAAGAAGCCAGCTGACAACCACTTCCTCATCTTGCCACAGTCAAGACCCACACCATCCTCCTCCTTTCCTTCAGTGCAATGGAGGAAGCATGTTTTTTTCCTTTCACATGGATTCTGGGTCCTGTGTTGTGGTGAGCCGCCTCTGCCGCTTTTGCAGATTATGGTCGCCATTACAAGATGGCGCTGGCTCCGCTGTGGTTTGTGACAAACAACTCCTTATTTGGGAGAGTTGGCGCATGGCTTTTCAGCACCCTGTGAGAAAGTTCCACGTGGCAGCTTCGCATTGGGGCTTGAGATGCTATATTAAGGCTGGGAGGGGCATCCGAAGGATTAGTAGAAGAAATATCAAGGGCCTGAATAAACCGCTGAAAGAAGATTCCCGAGTTGCGTCTTCCTTGCGGGCAAGGGGTCGCGACACTTTGTCTTCTCTCGGAACTTGCTGTAAGGATTGCCTTCTCTCAACTCCTGCATGTCCAACTGGGCCTTCTCCACTGGATCCTTCCATCAGCTTTCACACTCCAGCCCTCCTGAACTGGGAAACCTTCTCCATCCCCCAAGGGCTCTCTAGCTCTCATTCCATCTCTCCACTTTCCTGCACATGCACCTACTGGAGCAGGTTGTCTACACTGCACATGTACCCACCTGCTCCCCCACTTCCTGTTCTCTAACTGGAATCTCCTGCTCTCTGCCTGTGCATCTCTATTAAAACTGCTCCTGCCAAGGTTATAAATGGCCTTCATGTTTCTCCACTTATCTTTGTGGGTGTGTGTCTTTTATTTGTAGAAATTGCTCTTTCTACAGATATAGAACACTGCTAAATGTCATGGCTCCCCGGGTATTTTAAATAAAGAAGACTTTAAACACCATCTTTATTAAGATATAATACCCTTACCATAAAATTCACTCATCTGAACTATACAAATCAATGATTTTTTTGTATATTCAAGGAATTGTGCAACCATCACTACCTCACCTTCTTTCTCTTCTCCCCTGGTTTTAGGCACCCACTAAGTTATTTTCTGTCCTTATAGATTTGCCTGCTCGAGAATATTTTATAAATGAAATCTGTCTTTGATGACTGGCTTCTTGCCATGTAGATGCATCCAATTCTTCTCTATGACCAAGTAGAATCTCATTGTGTGGACATTCCATGTTTTATTTATCAGATCATCAGTCGGTTATTTGCTTATAGTCCACTTTTTGCCCATTATGAATAATGCTGCTATGCATACACAGGTGTTCATCTCTCTTGGGTGTGTATGTAGCGAGGAAATTGCTGAGTCACATGGCAACTGTAGGTTTAAAATGTGAGAAAGTGTCAGGCTGTTGTGTAAAAGGCTGCAGCTACAATATTTTATATTCTACCGGCTGCACATGAGGGTTTCTGTTTCTGCACACCCTCTCCAGCGCCTGTGATCGCTGTCTTTGGTCCTCTTTATTCATAGCCTCTTGTCTTCTATGAAATCCACGTTTCTTTTTTTGTTTGTTTGTTTGGTTTTGGGTACTGGGGACTGAACTCAGGGGCACTCGACCACTGAGCCACATCCCCAGCTCTATTTTATATATTATATAGAGACAGGGTCTCACTGAGTTGCTTAGTGCCTCGTCATTGCTGAGGTTGGATTTGAACTCCTGATCCTCCTGCCTCGGCCTTTTGAGCCACTGGGTCTGCAATGCGACCAGCGCTGGCTTCATCAAAGAAGGTTCAATTCCTCAGTAAACACTAGGGAGTTTTAAATTAAAGAGACAAGACTCTAATTACTTTTAAATTAGCTCAAGGATGGCTCCTAGCTCCCGCCTCCAGCCACCTAATGCGGTGGCGAGGTTTACAGAAGAGACTATCGACAGAGAGAGAACACTCAAGGGAGTGACCTTTTATTGGAGAATAAAAAATTCCAGGGAAAATACCATCCAATGAAGGTTAAGGGGGGCAGCATCCCAAGGTCAAGGACGATGACTGGGTCGTCAGGTCAGTGGCCAGGCACGCCTCTGCACGGACAAACCCACGGACCTGGGAAAGGTGGGGAAGGCTCAGACACAGCTGTGTCTAAGTGCCTCTCACCCAGCCAGAGAGGTAACTCAAATCACGTGTGAGGATGGCCTCCCATAACTGGGATTATAGACATGTACCACCAAGCCAGGCTGAAATCGAATTTTTTTTTTGGTCAATTTAAATAGATTGTATTATTTATTGAAATAAAGTTATCAGGGGCCAGGACTGTGGCTCAGTGGTAGAGCCCTCACCTAGCAAGTACGAGGCCCTGGGGTCTATCCTCAGCCCCACATAAATAAAATAAAGATATTTTTTAACAAAGAAATAAAGTTATCATAAACGTATCAATTGTTTTTCATAATGCTGATTTTCTTTGGAGAGTAGGTCACATGTTAAACAATATTTGGCTATTGAAATTGATTAGTTAGATTTCAGTTCTAACTTTGTACGACAACTGAAGTGAAATTTGATTCATGTTCGAAGACTCTCTAACCATGTACTTGTCCTTGTGCTGTTGTCAATCAAAGACTCCATGCCCCAACAATCTCACTAGCAAATATTTCAGTTTATTAAGAGTCTTAACTTATTGAATACTTGCTGTCTGTGACTCTGGACAAGTTTCTATACACCCAAGATGTAGCTTTTGCTTTTTTTCCAACTTCAAACTGGAGTAAATATAATACCAACTTTATTTTATTGGAAAGAAATGTGACCATATATATAAAACAGAGGCCACAACTAGCAGGTGCAGCTGAATATGGTGCAAAACATGTTTTGTTTGTCATACACTATGCTATTAAAATAATCAGACAATGTTTGAAATCAGAAGAATTTTAAATAAAAATAAAAATTTCTGATTTCTCTTGAAAATTTGGATCTTGCAGAAGTGGTTCTTATATTCTTACAGGCGACAATTATACTGTAAGACCTAAAATTTCAAGTGCTCATTTGACATCTGGGAGCCTCACAGGGCCTAAAAACTTCACTGTGAATTCTTCTTATCTCAGCAAATACACCCCAAATCTGTCAATAAAAGCTCCTCCCCTTCAGTCCAACTAGCCACACCCCATCCGGTCCTTAATCTATCAGGTTTCACCTTCCTAATATCTTGGAAAATTATTCTACAATGCTAATCACTTCTTCCTGTGGAGACAAAAGTTACCCTGTTCTCTTGTTCCTACAAAGTACCTCTCAGTCTCTGCTAGTCCTCCATGATTCATGTGGCCATTCCCCCAAACTATGAATATTTGTTTATGTCCAATACACAATCTCATCTGTCGTATGTCAGGTGTTGTATCTTTGACCATTTCATACAATTTACGACAGATTATCATCTCTTATGGCAAGTAGGAGGTTTATAGTTTATATAAACAGTTTATAGCCAGAAATCCACATTTTTGAATGATACACCTCTCCTCTTTGTGAGAATAGAATGCCCAGAACACCACAGAAATGATGTGTCCTCAGAGTGTCACATCTGGAAGCTGCAATGTCCCTCCGTCCCTCTTGGTGATGCTCATTTTGATCTCCCAGTTGAGGTGGGGTTGATTTCTCCACTTCAGAATTGTTACTTCTTTCCTTCCCTGTGACTAATAAACAGTCTGTAGGCAAACTTTTAAAGATGGCTCAAAATACCTTGCTCTCAGTCAACGTTTCCCCCTAGGTTTAGCTTCATGGGCAGTTCTTGTCCAATCCTATCATTAACATAAGGTTTGCAAAATGAGCATTTTCCAACTGAACCCTCCCTCCACTTTACAGCCAGTCCTTAGCATTTTACTGTAAGCAAGAACTCTTCCTCCCTTTGATTATTTATTTATTCATTAAAAACTCATGAATTCCCAGTGACTGGGAAGGCTGAGGCAGGAGGGTCATGAGATCAAAGCCAGCCTCAACAATTTAGCAAGGCTCTCAGCAGCTTAGTGAGACTCTGTCTCAAAATAAAACACAAAAAAAGGCTGGGGATGTGGCTCAGTGGTTAAACATCCTGAGTTCAATACCAGGTATTCCCCACTCCCAAAAGAACAACTCATAAAATTTCCCCCCCAAAGTTTTATAATTCACTACTATACTTAATTAATTTGGCTTGTGGGCATCCCTTTACTCTGGCTCCTGTGTCCTGGTGGGAACCTGGCTCCTTTTAGTCCCCATTCAGTATTTGAGATCAAGATGTGGGTGCTAGGTGTGTTCATTAGAGGAGCATCTTTGATTCTTGACCCCTCTGTTAGACAGATCTAGGAAATACATGAACGTGTATAAACATCCATTCCCAGGATTTTATGCCTATGTGCGCATAAAACATGCATATTCACATACACATACAGGTTCTGAGAATCACGAGTTTACACTGATGGCTCCATGTCTATCCCCATACATTCTTTCTTACCTTCTCCCAATTCATACTGGTGCATCCTTTCTTCTATAGTGAAACCCTGGATCTCAGCAACATCAAAGCATTCACTCATTTCTCAATCCCACCATATAGATATATGGTAGTTTCAGAATCATTTCACCTCTACCATTTTAATAAATGAATTTCCTACAGCAAGTTTAGGATTTGTTTTTGATTCTTAAAATTCATAGTGATAAGTGGCTAATAGTGATAAGTCTGAAAAATATCCCAGGGACCCAGAATCCCTTGATGAAATGCTGTTGTGAGTCACAAATGCTAGTTCAGTTCTCGCAGTAGGGGTGGGTTTGGGATGTTTCCCTTCCAGGGTGGGAAGGCAGCCGCAGTTTCCCCAAGAGCAGATTTTAATTGCACACGTTTCAAATCCACTGAATGATACCAGAATTCATTCAAATAAGCATTCGTGCTCAGTCTGTCTTGGGCTTGGTCTTGTTGGAGCACGCCAGCAGACGGCAGAACCACCAGCCACGCTTCGTGATGTGAGGCTGTGCCAAACCGCTCTCAGCAGTGAATCAACCTTGCAGCCCAAGGAAAGGACTCCCTGGTCTCTCCATCGAGGCTGAAATTGGCCCGCCTTCCTCTCTTGGAAGCAAAAGCAAAAGAAGCATCAACAATGGTCTTCAAACTAGGTCCAGACCCTGGACTCCATCTGGAGAGAAACTCCATCCCTGTCCTCCCCTTCCCAGTTATTCCATGATTCCTAGTACACATTTCTGGCTCCCTGGCTTATTGTAAATCCCCTTTCATTTGCTGGCTTCTAGCCTTGATGTCAGGGATGCTCAGAGCTCTGGGGCAGGAGAGAGCTTCCCAATCTGGATCACACAGATTTCAGTGGAGCTCTAAGTTCAATGGGCTCATATGATAAATCCTATCCTCTCTTCCCACCCATGTAATGTTTCTAAACCCAGATTTGGAAGCTCATCTCATGAAAAAACCAGTGTCTAGGAGACCATTGCTGGGGAGACAAAAGGCTTCAGTGGCCAAAGAATAGAGAAATGGGAGCCCATGCTAGTTAATCAACTTCTTAGTTCTGGGGTGCTGAAAGGTTACAGATGTAAGATATATAGAGAGAGGTTCATAAAGGTGAGAATATTCATATTTTTCTAGGAATAGGCAGAGGTCTTCCAGGAACGTGGGTGCCTCCTCTTTTCACAGGCTGATGTTTCTAGTCATGGCGGCTAGCAGTTGTGTTCACCCTCAAAGTGGGAAACAGACTCGACAAGTCTAGACCAAGTTCACCTTGTATTACAGTCTGGGGCAAGCCATTTCTCAAAGGATCATCACGTTCACATGCAGTGCTGAGTAGACTCGGACCCAAAGGTTAAGGCAGTACAGGAGACAGACTCTATATGGAGGAGGAGGTGCCAACCTTGTCACCCCATTCCAGCCCCCAGACATCTTAGGCCCAAGGGAAGAGTCAGAGTTTTCAGCAAAGGTGGCCTTCAGGTCCCTGAAGAGTAACCTAGGCAACCGTTGTCATAACCCACACATCAGAGGTGATATTTCCAGCAGAACCCGTGGGAGACAACTGTAAGGCCTAGCTTTTGCACTCCAAAATCCACGATGGTTAAGTCAACCAAGAGTGAGTAAAGCTAGAGAGTGTATTTAGATTTTCCCCTGGTAACACGAATAGGTCAATTGAGAGACAGCACAGAAATCAAGCCGGGAGGGATCAACATCCCCTTATTCATGATAACAACCAGGCTGCAGTGTGTGGCAGATGCCACATTACCCCACCCAAATCCCCTTCAGTGAATGAAGAGATCACTTCCCAGCTGCGGGGACTGTTTCCAGATCACTGCAGGCTGGCAGTCTGCTCTGAGGATTGTTTGGGTGAAGGAAGTTGTCTCCCCCAAAGACACACCTACCAGAGTGTTTGCATCCAGTGATTCATCCAACCTGGTGGTGGGAGGCCTGACGGCTCCTGGGGGCTGCTGAGGCCCATTCTGCAAGGCACTGCTTTTCAGCCTCTCCCTGGGTCCTGTCTGCATTCCTCGTCTCCCTTTCAGAGATCCCAAGAGCAACTCCTTAGGAATTTCCTAGGTGCTGCCCTCAGAATTTGTCTCTGAGGGATCCAGCCTGAGGTTTGTCCAGCCAGAGAAAGAGACCTTCAGGAGGTGAGACAGGCAGAGTGTGTGTGACCCACTCCGGGATCCATAAGTGAAGGCCCAGAGAACTTAGACACTCACCTCTGTTTTTTGTTGTTGTTGTTGTTGTTTTGTTTTTGTTTTTTTAAAACCTCCCATGCCCCATCTGGACCTGGCCAGACCTGGCACCATCTTTGTTAAATGAATTAGCAACAATGGGTGAGCTTTTCCCGGTCATTTAGATTGTGGGTTGTGTTTGCTCCTTTATAACAAAAGCACAGGGACAAACCACAGCAAGCAAGAATAACAGCCAGGGAGGGAAGTGAAATATCCCACCTCAAATGTATTTCTTTGGCCTATTTTGAATTGATTATTCAGAGGAACTGCAGGCCTTTGCAGACACAGGGAGGACTTTGAAAAGCTTCTCTTCTGTAAGAAGAAACTTAACATCTGTCTGCATGAGTGAATGGCAGGAACAGGCAGGGGCTTTCCTAGCCAGTGTCCCCCTTTCTGCCTAGAAAAGATCTTTCCCAGGAAGAAGAGATTGGGATTGCCACAGGTGGCTGTATGCTTGTGACTTCATCAGCATGACAAGACAGCATTTGCTCACTGGGCACCAACTCTGCTTGGCCTCCCTTCACCTGCACCACCTCCCCTCCTTAGAAGCCTTAGCCTCAGGCCCTTTGCTTAGTTCTGTGGAAGCTCTGACAGTCTAGCCTTCCTTTGAGTCTCATTCTTTGTGTATGACTCTCATGTTTCTGCACATTAATAAATTTGCATGTTTTCTCCCTGTTAATCCATTGTAATTTTATTTTGTTGAGTAAAATGATCAAAACTTCCCCACACTATCATTTATTGAGCTTTTACTATATTCCAAGCCCCTTTACATACATTCTTATTTATTTCTCATAATGATCCTGAGAAGCTGAAATTAAAAATCGGATTGTTAATCAAATTTTATAGATAAGAGAATTGAAGCTCTGCCAAGTTAGGAAACTTGTGTGTGGTTCAGAAACCTTTGAGACTATTGGCCACATGTCCTGCAAGTTCTCTAGGGACAAAGAACCTTGAGAGAGTACAGAGAAGAGTTGCTGGAGTCCAGAGGCAGTGGGACCTCTCTCCCAGCTGGCTGTGGTACTTGGCCCACAGCTGGTTTTGCCTAGAGTAGCTTGAGGCTGCCTTTTCAGCCCATCCCAGCAGCATAAATCTGAAGCTGCCCAGTTCCTGGTGAGGGAGCCAGGGTAGACAGTTCCTCTGCTCCAGTGAAGGGGAACCCGATAGACAGGTTTTTCTTGTCTTTGGGAAAGAAGGTGCCAGTATAAGGGCAAAGCTTAGAGATCATGCTGAGATTTTTTCCCCCCTTTTTCCCCTCCTTGTGAAACCATGAGTGTTGAAGAAGGACTTGGAGCTGCTGAGGTGTAAGGGGAGTCCTTTAAAAGCAAAGAAGACTTGTGTGCAGAGTTCCTTTGCCGGTGGGATTTTTGTATACATAGAATATCTCATGCATCTTGGTTCTTTGGCTCATGCATTCATTCTCTTGTGGTGCTATGGATTGAACTCAGGGCTTCGTGCCCACTCTCCACCACCGAACTATATCTCCAGCCCTGCTCCTCCATTCCATATTCAGGTCAACACCTATCTACTGGGTGCCTATGTGACAGGCACAATTACAGCATTGGGACAGCAGTGCAGAAGACATTCCAGGTGTCCTCTCTCATCTAGCAGCGGGAGAGAGACCTACCTGGGTCCTTTTAAACACGGTTGTATAATGTGGATGGCCCCATTGTTTGCTCAAGGGGTGGCACCATCATGATCATGGTCAAGGACAGGCAGGGTGTGAGAGTGTCCACTTGCCACCTCACCATAGCCTCCTTCTATTAGGACTACCAGATTCCATCTTACCCTCTTAATGTCAGAGGCTAAGGCTGAAGCCATTGGCCAAGGCCTTGTGGGTGAGAGGTCCCACCAAGCCAGCCCCCATCTCCTCTGTCCCGACTCTGGTAGAGGTAGCGAGATGGGCCACACTGTTCGGACACGCACCAGAAACTACTTTGGTGACCTGTTTTTTAACACAGCCAGAGACTTAGAAACCAGTTGGGCTGGTGTGAGCCCTGCTCCACTAAGCTGGGGTTCTTACCTCTCTGATCAAGCACTTCCTCTGGATTGGGCAAGTCTGCTGGTCTCAGGACTTTTCTACAAGGTGGAACTTACCAGACTGGAAAGCAAATGTAATGCAAAAACTAGCACTCACTCCAAAGCAGAGAGGGGGTTCTCACTCCAGCAGCCCCTCCTTCTAGCTGAGTAATTGAGCAAGTCTCTTAGCTTCTCAGCATCAGTGTCTTCTCTTCCAAGAAGCTGAGAATCACCACAGTCCATAATTCCCCAGGTGGTACGAAGACTAAATAAGATAATCTATATGAAAGACTCAGGGCTCTTGCAAGGGCTCAGTAAACACTGGCTAGATATCAAATACCAAGTGAATGCGAAGTAATCTCAAACCAAACTAGTAACTATTTTTGCTTGGCACTGAGGGACTGGAAGGAAATATAAAGCAATAACCCCAATGCTCAAGGAATTTTCTAGAGATTTGGGTTGTAATCTTGCGGAGGTTTTTAATGACAATATTGAGTCCTCAGGATTGCTAACAATAAGCATGCGCATGACTAGGTGTCAAGAATGGGCTTTACCTCCATAGGCAGAGGGAATTACTAACCTAAACAGAAATGAACACCAAGTGAACATGCGGGCAGTTTTAATCCCTGAGCTTCATCTGACAGAACACTTGAATAGTGGTGCAGCAGCAGTATTCAGAGTAGAGGCTTCTGAATAATGGGGCTCAGACGCAGAGGCACCCAGCTGCAAGTTGTCCTCATCCTCTGTTAGTTATCAAGGGCTATAAAGTTTGTCCCTTTCAGCTTGGTGAAAGGCACATGTTTGTTAATCTTCAGCAGGAGGCACCTGACCAAGGAAATTTTCACTGAGGAGAACCACAGCTTCCACACTGGGTCCCTTGGGCAACTAGAAACAAGAACAGGGATGGCCAGGGTTATGGAAGATGGAGACTGTGGGCAAGAGGACCAAGCTCACTGGCTATTTTTGCTTCAGTCCTGATGCTATGAAAGGATGTGCCCTGTGGCCCAGCACAGCGTGCAGAAGATATATGAGAGAACCACAAAGATGGCTGAAAACGGGAACCCAGAACAGGAACAGGGAGGCTGCCCAAATCACTTTGGCTTCTCCTAGTGCAGAGGAACAGGTGGTGAACACCAGAACCATGTGGTTGTTTTAATTGTCTACTATTTTTTTCCCCACTGTAACTATATTTATCTTTAAATTGACAGTTTTGTAGCATGGGTATGGTTTATCATATACTGTGGACTCAGTCATTTTAAATGAACATTCTGGCTGATGTGCCCCTTCAGGTATTGCCAAGGAGAGGACAGGAGTGGGCAGGACCCTTTGCCATGGAAGTTGCCTGGTGCTCACCAAGGACAGACACTCGGAGCTATCACTTAGAGGGTGGGTCTCACTGAGGGTCCAGTGTGAGCACCTCCCTCTCCAGTGCAGCCCAGTGATTGCTGGAGGAATTGTGCTCCTGGCTCTCTCTGTGAGTCTTCTCTTACACTTTCTAGAATTGTGGAGGCTGCAGTCAACCCTATTTTTGGGAGTTTTAGGAATGGGACCCTCCAACCCTACAGCAACTGGTTTTAAACATTGCTGAGATTTTTTTTTAAAAGATAGATTGACACAATATTTTTATTTTGTTTTATTTTTTTATGTGGTGCTGAGGATCAAACCCAGTGCCTCACATGTGCGAGGCTAGCGCTCCGCCACTGAGCCACAGCCACAGCCCACAATGCTGAGATTTCTAACAAGGGATTTCATGGTTATTTTGTGTCTGTATATTAACTTCATGTCATAAACATGGATGCACACACACACACAAAAAAAACATACTTCACATTTTCTATATCAAATGTCATCTTTCTTCCATGCCCATATCCAACTGGGTAGCAAAGAGATGATTTAACTGTCCAAATTGAAGCTTAGCTTAATTGTAAACCCCATTTAATACATATTTACGTTAATCTCCCAAATAAAATTGCTCACTCTTCTACCGTTCCCTGGGCTGGAAAGTAGCAGTCTCGTCTTTGACTTTCCCACTCTGTTTCCTTCTTCTAGTCTAGGGTGCTCCTGGCTCCCATCAGGGCCGGATATTGGAAGCATTCTGTGAGCCAGATGCCTGGCCTTGGAACCTGAGTACTGAAGAGGGGGACAAAAGAATTTGGAAAACTATCTCTCAAGAGAGTAGTATTTGGGTGCAGAGCTATTACCTCGCTGCCTAAATTGTGACATTCTTTCTATCACAAAAATCTCATCTTCCTGATAAATCATGGACTTGGGAAAACACAAAAAGATTAACACTTCTAAGGAATTCAAAATATTGATTACTCAACTCTGCACAATGCAGTGCTGTGTAAGGGGAACACCCCCCCAGCAGGAAACATCTGTAGCTCCTTTCAGGCTGGGTAAATATTGGTCCCATCCAAGCCTGGGGTGTAATGGCGGTAGCTGGTAGCAGAGGGAGGAAGGGAGGAGCCCCCGAGTGGAATAGCAGGAGAGGAAGGTACCTTGCCCAAAGGACATCTTAAAGGGTAAAAAGAGGAAACTGCAGGAAGTAGAGAAATAAGAACAACCACAGCTTCCACGCTGGGTCCCTGGGGCAACTAGAAATAAGAACAGGGATGGCCAGGGTTATGGAAGATGGAGACTGTGGGCAAGAGGACCAATCGCACTGGCTATTTTTGCTCATCAAATAAGAACAACCAGCTCCTCTCTGCTCAGGGACGACGGCGGCCAGCAGTGCTCTTCATCTAACAGGCTACAGCATTTTGAGAGCATCTTCGCCAGAGCTTCTTCTCTACCTCCCTGATCTGGACCTTTGCTAAGTAGTTATTTTTGTGTATCTGGACGTTTCCACTGCTCTGCTTTTTAAAACACCACTTGGATGAAGGCGACGTCCTCTCCTTGTAGGTAGAATATATAAACAATCGCACGCGGCTTCTTATTCATTTAGCTTTCTGGCAGGGTCTCAAGGAGGAGCCTGAGTTTCTGCAGAGTCCTGATTACAGGAAACTTTACAGTTCAGGAGAGTAATTTAGTCCCGGTTCACTCTCCCTGTTAGGTAGCAAAGAATTTTAATTGGCTACTAGAATAAAGTTCTCTCTGCTGGGAATACATCCTCTTCATGAGAATATCTTTAGAATCAACTTAAAAAAAACCCCATTATCTGAGGCTTACTTTATTCACCTTCTCCATGTGCCCTGCAAGTTGTATTAATTGGGTCAGTGGAACACCATATCTCTTGGAAATAAGAACATCTAAGGCTACTGTATTCGTCTGTTTTTCATTACTATAACAAAATACCTGAGGCTCAGTACTTCATAAAGAAAAGCAGTGTATTTAGCTCACAGGTCATGATGCTGGTATCAGTTCAGATCTGGTAAGAACTTCATGGCAGGTAGCATCACAATGGTGGGAGTGAGTGTGTGAGAGAGAGAAAGATCACCTGGTGAGCAGGAAATCAGAAAAGGACAAAGAGGGGCCTATAAGACCCCCACCTCTTAAAGGTCCCACTACCTCTTAACATCCCATACTAGACATGACACTTCCAACACATGAGCCTTTGGGGGGCACACTCAGATATAGCAGTGACCGTATTTGGACATAAAGTCATTGCAGATGTAATTAGTAGAGTCAAACTGAAGTAGGGCAAGCCTCTAACCCATCATGATTGGTGTTATTAGAAGTGAGATCAGAGAGATTACTAGTGTTGAAAATCAGGTCGGGTCCTGTTTCCCTGTGTTGAAGATTGAATATCTCGGGAAACACCGAGGCAAGAGCAAAACGTTTTATTTGAATGTGGTGAGCCGTTTCTGTGAACTGTGGCCGCCATTACAAGATGGCGCTGATAAGCGCCGTGGCCTGTGATAAACAACTCCTTGTTTTGGGAGAGTTGGCACGTAGCTGTAAAACACCCTATGAGAAAGATCCACGAGGCAGTTGTGCATTGGGGCTTGATGTGCTTTATCAAGGCTGGGGCGCTCGGGTGAAGTAGTAGAAGTGGTAGTAGTAGAAGTAGAAGTAGAAGTAGTAGTAGTAATAAAAGAAGCTTCCAGAGACACATAATTAAAGGCCTGAATAAACTGCTGAAAGAAGAATCCTGTGTCGTGTCCTCCTTGCTGGCGAGGGGTCGCGGCATTTGAAGGATAGGAGAGAGGAGAGAAAGAGAGGGGGAGAGAGAGATAATACTCTAAAGAAGAGGGCATCCAAAGCTGGGGAGTGGCGGTGTCCTGCCCATTTTCTCCTTTCTTCTTGTGCCCCCCCCTTATCTTGCCTATGTGGCTGAAAGGTGGGAAAGAAGGCTTCCAGGGTCACCTCTCCATATCTTCCCAGAGAGCAGGAAGGGAGACGCCCAGGGAGGATTTCATTAACAACTCCTTGTGGGGAGGAACAATTCTCTGGAGGCAGGTAACCTTGGCAACAGGTTGGAGGAAGGGAGATGTGCTCTGGAGGTATTATCATTTTATTTCCTTTTGAATCAGCACCCACCTTCCTGACCCAATCATTCATTATCTATGCAGTCTATCTGTCCTTCTGCCCAGGCCTCAGAGGCCATGCAGACACGGATACAACAAGAGTGGCATGTGACAATGGAAGAAGGAAATGATGCACCCACTAGCCAAGGAATGCCGAGGATTGCTGCAACAACCAAAATGTAGGAAGACGTGCAGGAGGATTCCCATGCAGGTTCCAGAGGAAGCGTGGCTCTGCTGATGCCTTGATTGGCAACTTCTGGCCTGTGGCTTTAGCTACAGCTGAGTTTGTGGAACTTCACTGTGGCAAACCTCAGAATTGCATGGAGCAGTGTGACTGAGAGAGCATCTATGTTCCAGATTCCAGTCATTAGCCTGAAGCAATGAGGCAGGACGGAGGAGTTTGAAGCTGGAGAGTGACACTCTTTCACTTATGTGGTAAAAAGGTCACTGTGGTTGCAGCACACAGAATAGAGAGAAGTGTCACAAGGCTGGGCTCTGCAGGAGCAGTCACTGGATAGAGCCTCAGCTGAAAGAGCTGCAGCCAGATGGCTGGGGAGCTCAGGAGCACAGTCAGAGTGTCTTGTGATTGGTGGGAAGGATCCGGCTGTAGAGCCCCCACTGTGGCCAGTCACCTGGTATGGAATGTCCTGGGGAGGGTGTGACCCTTAGCAAGGTGGCTGTCTGCAGCTGGGCAGGTGGTGGAGTTAACAACAGAGGCTTTCTGCTGTGTCTGCTCCCCACAGTGTGCAGCAAGTCTCTTCTCAAGGGGATCTGGCCAGCAGACTCCTTGGACCACAAGAGGCAATAGGAACCCCAGGTCTCCAGCAGTCCAGGTGAAGCAATGGTGGCCTGGGCAGTGGAGACCAAGAAACATGAACCGACTGGGGTGGGCTGGGTGTTGAGAGGCAGCAGACCTGATGGATTGAACATGGGGAGGATGTGGACGTTGGAGGAAAAGGAGGCTGGAGAATGGCTCCCAGGTCACTGCACTGCCAGACAGGATGGGAGGAGGTCCCATTCATTGCACTGAAGAACTCTGAAAAAGAACAGAAGCAGAAGATCATGACTGGGCTATTGAGCATCAATTATTGTTAAATAAACATGATGCACTGGAAAGTAAAAATTTTAAGAGAAAATACATATGCCTTCGTGCAAGCATGCACACACACACACCTACACACAACTTTTGACCCCAAGAAGAGTTCTATGTGCTTACATCCCACTCTTAGAAATGCCATCTACTTATTGGTGTAGCATTCTAGATTTCACCTTTTTTTTTTTTTTTTTGCTGTGACTTGAGTCCACCTCCATAACTTACATGCTCAACACGTGGTAAAGCCAGAGTAGAAAGATATACAACAGAATTCAGTGCGTCTGATCCGCAACAGCAGGTCTTCACGCTTCTCAGGAAGTGATGACCCCATATCTCAACTGGCTGCCCTAGCCTCTGGGGCTGTTGTTCTCTAATAAGACAATGGAAGTCACCCCAGAGGTGATGGTGGTAAGTTTGCAAGGTGGGAAGAACTGCAAGATGGAAGATGAAAGTTAATATAAACCAGAAAAGAAATGAGTTTTCACTGGAGAACAACTTTGCCACACAGAACCCGCTGACAAGCCTAAGCAGATCTTTGGATCCAATCTAAGTCCATCCATTGAATTGGGGCTCTCACGATTTGGCTTCATTCTGCCACCAGCTGAGACTGCCTCCTGCATCCCCCTTTCAAGTTTATGGTTCCATGTCCAAACTTTGAAGTGGATCCTAAGGAAAATATCCAAGAGGAGGCACATATATTTATGGGCAAAGTTTCTAAGATAGTGATATATTTGGAAACTCCCTCCATGCCAGGAATGTGCATCTACTTTGTGAACTGTGATCATTATGAACGTGATCTTGCAACATGGAAAGATGCCAGAAAAGCCCTTTATTTGAACTGCGATCACATGAAGCTGCGTGCCACATCTAAGCACAAGACTATGCCAAGAGGTAGAGATTGAACTACAGAGACAATCCATTAATCTTTGCAAGTTCACACAGTAAGAGAGAGCTAAGATTTGAACCTAGGACTATCTTTCTACAGAACCCAGTAATCCATCCATTCATACATTCAATCAACAAATATTCATCAAGTGCTTACTATGTGCCAAGAACTGTGCTAAGCCATGCTTTTCTATTGATATCACGCTCCCTGGAAAGAAAAGGAAATGTTTCTTTTTCATACTCAGATACAGTTTCTTGTCAGAGAAGAGCAAGGCTGAGATATCTTAGGTGTCCCTTACAGTTTTTAGAAATGCAGTCCACTCTCCTCTCCTCTGCTCATATTTAAGTCAATGGGGCTGTGTTCCACACCATGCCCAATCAGAGGCCCAGTTAGTGCAATGGGAACAATTGCTCCAAGCTCTTTGGATAGTTCTTTCTCCAGACTTTGGTGAAGAACATTCATGGTTACCGTTATTGTTGTCATTTCTCCCTTTTAATGTTTTAGAGACAACTAAATCTAAGATGGGTTAAATAACTTGCCCAAGTTCAACAATTTTAACCACATCAGCTTGGGTTGCCATGACAATCCACAGACTAGATGGATTAAACAACTGGCATTTATTTCCTTTTAGTTCTGGAGGATGGAAGTTCAAAATCAAACAGGTTGGGTTCTATTGAGAACTCTTCTCTTTGCTTATAGACAACTTGCTCCTGTCTGGGTCCTCACATGGCCTTTGCTCTGTGGGCACACATGCGTGGGGGTGGGGGCAGAGGGAAGGACCCAGGGAGGGAGAGCCGAGATGTCTGGTGTCTTTTCCTCTTCTTAAAAGGATGCCAGTCCTATTGGATTAGGCCCTACCCTCATGACGACCTGTGTAAACTTTAATTATTTAATTATCTCCGTAAAGGTCCTATCTCACACACAGTCACACTGGGGATAACATTGGTGCACTGAATGAATTTTGAGGATGATGTATTTCAGACTATGGAAGAGCCAGGATTTGAGCTGAGGTCTTTCTGATAGGAGTATTTGCTCCATCTGCTCGAACTTACTACTTCTGCTTCCCAGAAAGGATGCCCTGCATGTTCTTCGCTAACCACAGATATTATCTCCAACAGGCCTTTAGTTTGCTCATCTTTAATATCTGACCTAGTTCAGGTGTTCATTCACTGTCCGCTTATTTCAAAAAGGCCCTACTATATTTCCTTTAATACAGAAGGTGTTGGCATTTCTAAGGTGAATAACACATAGCCTTAATTCAGGGTTTTATTTTCTAGTAGGATAGTCAGTGAAAATAGAAAACAATCCCCAAAGCAATATCATAGGCACTGTAATGAAGATCTCTCTGAAGTTTTTTCACCCCAAGGTGAAATTAGGAAGATTGAGTGGCAAAGGTGAGAGCAACCATCACCAGGAATAGCCAGGTCTGTAAATTAAAGATTTCAGATAAATTTAGTTAAGATGCCTGAGACTGGCAAGGCTAGATTTTTTTTTAAAATTTTCTAATTAAGAAACCTGAAGGTTAAGCAACAGATTGTATACTGTTGGATGGGAAAGGATTGCTTACAGAAGGTAGGTGCTTTGAATGGGATTTCAGACAGGGAGATATTACTGATGTTACTCTGTCACAGGAGACCTAGAAATTCCAACAGTCATAGAAAAAAATAGCCTGGGAAGACAGACTCAAAGTAAAAGGATGTGGTCATGCTGGGATTTCCACTCAAGGCTGCTTTAACTCAACGCCCATCGCCCATGCATGTCCCACATTGTCATTGTAACTCATGAACCACCACAACCGACAGCCCTGCAGCTGCCCATAGACAAGAGCGTTGGTGGTACTTTTCGGGACCCAGGAAGACGTTAATCTTAGGTTCTCCAGCTGACACCTTGCGCTGTTGGAAACTCAGATTACATCTGTATTAGTGCCTTTCAAGCACAGCTCTAAATCTCTGAAGATAAACATCACAGACAAATTTATGACTCTTCATATACCAGTCAGTCTTTTGAAGTCTCCCAGTTTAGGGATGAATACTCTGGATTGTGCGGTCCTTTCAGGCTCCACCCTACCCTGCTCTTGGCCTGCAGGCTACAGGGAGAGGTACTATATCAATTTTTCAATAGTCAGGATGACAGAGTCGTTAATCTTGCTAGAAATTTTTTTTTTAAAAAAACTAATATAGCTATAGATTCATTAGATTGTGAGTTTAGTGATATCAGTAGCCAAGCATTAAAAGTTTTTAAAATTCCTCAGGCTTCCAAAAGAGTCAAAAGGTGTTTTCTTGTTTATTTTATTTAATTAATTAATTTTTTAATCAAAGGCAGTCATATTATTAAGGTTGTCTGGGCCAATGAAGAGTACTGTGATCCCTTTGACATCTTATGGGTAATTTCTAATGAATCGTCTTATATAAGTCACATTGTAGAGAAAAGAAGGAAAATGGAGAGACAGACTCTACTTCCAACCAAGATGGAATGTTAGGGACTGTTGATTCTCTGCTGCTTGAAACAGCCAAGAAAAGACTAAAATATCAATGGAAAGCATTCAAGAAACTAATGACATGCAGTGAAAGACAATGGTTCCTTTTTTAAAAAAAATATTTATTATTTTTAGTTTTCGGCGGACACAACATCTTTGTATGTGGTGCTGAGGATCGAACCTGGGCAGCACGCATGCCAGGTGAGTGCGCTACCGCTTGAGCCACATTCCCCAGCCCCAATGGTTCCTAAGAGGTGAAAAATGGGCAATAATTGCCCAAGACTGCCCAAAGTCACTTGAGAAGGTTCCAGGTCCTGGGTCAGGTCAGGACATTCCAGGAAAAGTCCTGAGGACTCCCAGAATCAAAGAGATGGAGCAGAGAGACCAGGGAGGCAAAGGCAGCTAGAGTATGCAGGACAGGGCAAAGTACCAAAGAGAGACAAATCCTAAATTCTGCAGAGGGTCTCTCAAGTTTTTAGCAGGGAATGATCAGCATATGTGTGGGAGGAAATTGCCAAATTCTAGAAGAAGAATCATCCAAAGAAATAGTTTCCCATGCACACAAAGGAACAGAGATAGTCCTATTTCCAACAACTACACAGGAAAAAAAAAACCTCATAATTCATGGACCATTGAGTAGAATACTCCAGATCTTGTTTTAACAGTGGAGAGTAATTATCCCTAGACTGAGAGTATTGCTCTTGATCCATCTATTGACTCATAAAGGCAACACCTGAGAAGATCAAACTGTTTCCAAGTAACTTCACTAAACACAACTTAAGAATGTTCATGGAAAAATAAAATAATCCAAAATAAAATGATCAAAAATAAAATGATAAAATTCATACCATGTAGCATCCAAAAAGCAAGAATGTAACAAAGCAAGAAAATAAGACTCATAACAAGGAGAAAAAACAATCAGCCCAAATCAACCTAGAAATGACACAACTGTTCAAAAATGGAAAAGAAAATTAAAAGAGGGTACAATCACAATTCATATATTTGAAAAAGTTAAGTAGGGATGTGGAAGATTCAAGAAGACTCACTCAAACTTCTAGAGATGAAAATTACAAAGAACGAAATGAAAAATACACTAACTGGGATTAATGGCTGATTAGAGATTGCAGAAGAAAATTTCAGTGAATGTGAAAACTTAACAAAATGAAACTATCCAAAATATGAAACATCAACCACAACAAAAAAAGAATTTAAGAATAAAACAGATCACTAGTGACTTGTGGAACAATTTCAAGAGGAAAAATCCACTCTGGCTAGACTCATAAGGAAAAAGAATATCAATAATATCTACAAATATTAAAATGTTAACAAAGTAATATTACAAACAACTTTATGCTCAGAAGTTCATATTGGAGGTTCTATTGAGTGCACTGAGGCAAGAAAAAGAAATAAAAGATCTCAATTGGCAAAGAAGATGTGAAAATCTGGAGGAATCTACAAAAAGATTACCAGATCTAACAAGTAGGTTCAGCAACGTTGACAGATATAAGATCACCATTCAAAAAATTAATTGTTTTTCTATATACTTGCAACAAACACTTCAAAATTAAAATTAGGAACAGTGCCATTTATAATCGTATAAAAAATTAAGAAGTACTTAGGGATAAATCTAGCAAAAGATGTGGAAGACCTGTATATTAAAAACTAGAAAATGTTCCAGAGAAATTAAAGAAGACCTAAAAAAATAGAATGTGAACATAGGAAAGTTATGTCTGATTCATTCTGCTGTCTTTTCCATTTCCATCCCCCTTCCCTTCCTACTACTCCTCTCTGTTCAATCTAGTGAACTTTCCATCCTCCCTCTCCCCTGCCTACATGAGTCAGCATCCACATATTAGATAGAATATTCAGCCTTTGGTTGTTTTTTTTTTTTAGATTAACTTATTTCACTTAGCATGATAGGTTCATTAACTGGCAAATGATCTGATTTCATTCTTACTTATGGCTAAGTAATATTCCATTGTGTATATATACCAAGTTTTCTTTATCAATTCATCTGTTGAAGGGCACCTAGGTTGGTTCTATAGCTTAGCTATCGTGAGTTGAACTGCTATAAACATTGATGTGGACACATCACTATAGTAGGCTGATTTTATGTCCTTTGGGTATATGCCAAGGAGTGGAATAACTGGGTCAAAAGGTGGTTCCATTCCAAGTTTTCTGAAGAAAATCCATGCTACTTTCCAGAGTGGTTGTTCTAATTTGCAGTCTCACCAGCAATGGATGAGTGTATCTTTCCCCCCCTACATCTTCACCAACATTTATTTGTTGCATTTTGATAATTGCCATTCTGACTAGATTAAGATGAAATCTCAGTGTAGTTTTAGTGTGCATTTCTCTAATTGCTAGTGATGTTGAACATTTTTTCATATATTTGTTGACCAGTCATATTTCTTATTCTGTGAAGTGTCTGTTCAGTTCCTTTGCCCACTTATTGAATTGTTAGTTTTTTTGGTGTTAAGCTTTTTGAGTTCTTTATTTATCCTGGAGATTAATGCTCTATCTGAGGTGCAGGTGGCAAAGATTTTCTCCCATTCTGTAGGCTCTCTCTTTATATTCTCCATCATTTCCTTTGCTGTGAAGAAGCTTTTCGATTTGATACCATCTCATTTATTGATTCTTGGTTTTACTTCTTGCGCTTTAGCAGTCTGGTTGAGGAATTCAGTTTGCAAGCCAACATGATGGAGATTTGGGCCTGCTTTTTCTTCTAGTAAGTGCAGGGTCTCTGGTCTAATGCCTAAATCCTTGATCCACTTAGAGTTTAATTTTGTGTAGGGGGAGAGATAGGGTTTCAATTTTATTCTATTACATAATGGAGTTCCTGTTTTCCCAGCGCCATTGGTTGAAGAGGCTATCTTTTCTCCAATGTACGTTTATGGCACCTTTGTCAGGATGAGCTAACTGTATTTATGTGGGTTTGTCTCTGTGCCTTCTATTCTGTACCATTGGTCTTCGTCTTTGTTTTGGTGCCAATACCATGCCGTTTTTTGTTACTATAGCTCTGTAGTATAATTTAAGGTCTGCTACTGTGATGCCTCCTTCCAGCAGAATTTTTACAAATATAAATTGACAAGCTTATTCTAAAATTTGTGAAATGTAAAACATTTAGAATTGTCAAAACAATATTGAGAAGAAACAAAGTGAGAGTTCTAATACCTCCTGTTTGCAGATTCATTGTATGATAGCTGTTAACAGATACAAGGTATTCCCCTGAACCTCCTGTGTTAATGCAGGCAAGTTCAGAGGTGAAATGATTAGGTTAAAAGAACTTTAACCTATCAGTGGATTAATCCATTTGATGGATTAGGAATTTGAAAAGACTACTCTACTGGATTGTAACTATAGACAGGGGTAGTGTGGCTGGAAGAGGTGGGTCACTGGGGTGTGCCCTGAGGTTTAGCCTCCTTGTGGCCCCTTCTCCTCTCTCTTTCTCTGTTTCCTGGCCACCAGGAGCCACACAGTGCTCCTCCACCATGACATTCTTCCTCATCCTGAGCACAGAGCAATGGAGTTGGCCAACCATGCTGAATCTCTGAAACTGTGAGCCAGAGTGAACTTTCTCTCCTATAAGTTGTTCTTATCAGGTATTTTGGTAAAAAGGATGAAAAGCCAAGTAACACCGTAGCTACTATTATGAAAACTGTATGGTATTGGTACAAAGGTAAATAGATAAATGGAATAGAAAGAAGAATACATAAATAGACACATGCAAATATCAACAACTAATTTTTTGGAGGTGCAAGGCAATTCAATGCACAAAGATTCTTTTCCAAAACTGGTACTGAAACAATTAAATATACATATTCAAGAATATGAACTTAAATCTATACTTTGCACCATATACAAAAATTATTTCAAACTAAATTATAAAATGTGTAACCTAAAATTATAAAATTGCTGGGAGAAAGCCTAAGGGAAAATAAATCTTTGTGACCTTTTGCTAAACTGGACTTGATCAAAATTAAAAAAGTCTGCTCTTTGAAGAACTCTGTTGGCGGGCGGGATTGTGGCTCAGTGGTAGACACACTCTTGCCTAGCATGTGTGAGGTACTGGGTTCGATCCTCAGCACCACATAAAAATAAATAAGTAAAACCAAAGTTATTGTGTACACCCTACAACTAAAAACATTAACAAGAAAAAAGAAAAAGAAAAAGAAAAACTCTGTTAAGGAAATAGAAGGACAAGCTATGAGCTGGGAGAGAATATTTAAACACACACACATCACATAAGTATATATGATAGCAGATATGTGTCTACACTCTCAAAAACCATCAGTAAGAAAACAAAGAACCTCTTTTTAAAGGTAAAAAATTATAACAAACCAAAAAAATGAAGATAATAAATAAGCACATAAGATGATGTTCAACATCTTAGAAAAATGCAAATTAAAACCACAGCAAGAGAACAATATGCACTTCGAAATACACACACACACACACACACACACACAGACACACACACACACAATCTTACTACATGTTGGTGAGGATACAGATAATTTGGAACTTTCATATGTATTGTGAGCCATCTGTGGGCTGTGTGTGGACTGTCAAGCATCACAGCCTAGTGAATAGGATCATCTGATGTCTGGGAACTTCCAAAGACATTTCCTCTGGTTGACTGCCCGCAAGACATAGTGAACCCTATTCCACTCTGCCTGATCCCACACAATACCAGAGATGGGGTGACCTGCTACAACCACCCAGCCGCATAGCCCCTTTGAGATGGGTGTGACCTGCCAAGATGCCAATCAACCTACTGACTGCAAAACCTCACAAAGCAAGACTCCACTCTTGATGGACCCCCTTAAATAAACCACGGGAGCCATTTTTTAATTGTCTAGCTCTGGCTCCTGTGTGGACTGCACATATCAGGGGCAAAATCTTTAAAGTTATCCTTTCTGACTTTTTCTTTTGTTCTTCACTAATTACTCTAGACTTTAATTTCTCAGGAGGCTTATCCCTCCGAGCAGGCAAGAGTTCCCTGGCAAGGTGCTGGCCACCCGTCATGCATATGATTTTCTGGAGAAGCAAAAGGGCACAAACACTTTGTAAAACAATCTGGTGGTTTCTTACAAAGGAAGCCAACATCTCCTGTGTGACCCAGGGCATTCCACTCCTAGGTCTTAACCCAGGAGAAACAAATGCACAGGTTCATATAAAGACTTGAGGGTAAAATTTTTCAGCAGCTTTATTTATAATGTTCTTAAGCAGGAAATATCCCAAAGGTCCCTCAGTAGGTAAAGAGGTATATCCATAATAGAATACTACTACTCAGCAGTAAAAAGCAATGAATTGAAAACACAGAAGAAACTCAAAATAAGCTCAAAATTTTGCTTAGTGCAAGATTTCAGACCCCCACAGAAGAATATATATATATATATATATTTTTTTTTCCTTTTGTTTTGGTGGTACTAGGGATATAACCCAGGGCCTCACTCATGCCAGGCAAGCACTCTGCCACTGAGCCACCATTCCCAGCCCAGAGTACACCATCTTATATAAATTATAGAAAATACCAACCATCGTATAGTGATGGAAAATTTATCAGTAGTTTCCTGGCAATGGGGGAGGAAGGTATGTGGAGAAGGGAAGAGGGAGGGATTGTAAAAGGGCAATAGGAAACTAATTTTTAGGTGATGTGTGTTTTCATTATGTTGACTGTGATGATGTTTCACAGGTACATATTTAAAAAGTTGTACACTTTGATTATGAACAGTTTTCTGTATGCCAATCATAAAGCTTTTCTGAAACAATGGAAAGAAATAAGTCTTAATGATTTCACTCATTCTTCCTCAAAGCATTTGCAGCCCCACTGTCTAGATTTGACTGTATATGTGTGTATTAAATGAGGATCTACAACATATTTCTTAACTGTGATTACAGTAAAAAATGTTTGAGCAATACTGACTAAGTTCCTAGGTCCCTTGACTCTACTGTTCTAAAGATTTCTGACAATAACTGCCTCCTTTCAAAGAATTAGGGATCATACTTGGAACTATTATTTCTTTCACTGATCTGGTCCCAAATTTTCCTATCTTGGCTTTCGTTTTGGTCTTCTAGTGCATATAGTATTTCTGTGTCAATGAGCAATGTGAATTTTTAAGTGCAATTCTTAATTCTTGCTCATCTTTTCAAAACACTTTCTTGTATCTAACTGGAACTGCACATAGAAGGTTTTTTATAAACTATGTTTATTTTAAACTATATTTTTATTTTAAATTTTAAATAAATTTGCAAATCTAAATTTAAAAATAAAATTTATTTAATTAAATACATTATATTCATTTTAAACTATATTCAATTAACTTCAATTAACTATATTTTATTTTTAAGAAGGATTTTGGTTTAAGTCTTTATGTATAGACTAAGGACCTACTACATGCATGACAAGTACCTTCTACTATGCTCAGCATGAAAGGTGCTATGACCATGAACAGCTAGTGATAGCTTTTCAGTTGTACTGTCCAAATACTCAGAGGTTGTCTTCAGAGAGTGAAAGTCCAGGGGGCCCCCAGCACAGCTGACCTAAGGCCATCTATTCATGATATAGGTAAACTATAAGATAGGCACACTATAGCTTAGTCTATGAAATCAAGTAACTAACTGGGCAGCGTGGGTCACAAGGCAAAAGACCCCCTCCCTCTAAACACCCATCCCCTTCCTACAGAAGTGACACTAACCGGTTCCCTTAGCCCCTTGACCTGCCTGACCCTGGTCTTAGAGTTGTCATTGGACTCCGGTTCAACAAGGACCCTGAAAATGGGGTCTTCTTCTCTGGAACAATTAGGCCATTCTGGAGAGGGTTTCAGTCCTTGTGAGTAATATAAAAAGGTCACTTTCCTGTTCTGTAGCCAGAACAGAAAAACAAAACACACTTTCAGAAGAAAAGGAGGTTCCACAGCACCTTTTGCTTAGCCACATGACCAAGGTGACCTCCAGGTGGGGGAGTAGGGAGCTGGCAGAAGAACTGAGAGGAGCAGGAGCTGCCCACTAGGTATGCATTTCAGGTGAGGCAGAGAGACGCTGGCAGGGAGAGGTGCTCTTGGGGAAGCTGAACTTCTGGGGAAAAGGCGGTTCAAGCATTGTCATCGCAATTCATCTGTAAGGGACCTTATTAAGAAAGGAATTTGGCCTTCTGGAAAACCTCAGCAAAATCAGCCACAATCTCATCCTGACAATGTGTCTCCTAAGGCTGTGACATTTACCTTTGCCAGTCTGTGCGGTTCAATGTTATTTCATAGAATGTGAGAGTTTGCAGCTCCAACAGCTCATTTAATTTCCACAAACAACTTTCGAGCACATACTGAGTCAGGTATGGTGCTGAGTAAAGGGGCAAAGCCACTGAGCATGCTCAGATCTCTAACCTGGCCGTCCTGCAAGTAGGCATTATTGTCTTTATTTTACCAGTCTTAAGAAACCAAGTGTGTTTCTGTATGCACAACTGGATGTCACGCTTCATGTCACGCAACTTGCACTAAATAAACTGCAGAAATAGGTAGGAAACAGCTCTGTGCATGGGGTCCTGAAGGCTGGTAGATCTCTGTGGAGGCCGAGGAGGGTGGGCCACCAGCACCCCACTCCTCCAAGCTTGCTGTTCCCTCCTCATTCATCCTTTCATAAATATTTAGTTTCTAGGCGCTCTTCTAAATAGCTACACAGGAGACAGGCAGCAGAGTTTACGTTTCACTAGAGATGACAGAATATAAATATGTATAATACAAACATAGTGTAATTTCAGACGGTAATAAGTACCATGCAAAAAGGAAATCAGGTACTATTGAAATTCCAGATCTGGTCGGTGGGCTCTTAAGTGTTCATATTGTCATTCCTAATGCACCTGCTCTTTGCAAATGCTCCTTGACTGCATGTTTGAATCCAGTGCTCTCTTACAAGAAGGTCTACTTGTGAAAAGTTGGGGGTGAGCAGTGTGGAGAATGCTTGTGATGTGGGGTGGGGTTATTTCAGATGGTGTCATCAGAAAAAGCTTCTCCACAGAGGTGCATTCAGCTGAAACCAGAACAATGAGAAGGAGCCTGCAGGGTACAGACCCGAGGAAGGAGCAGAAGGGACTCTGAAGGCAGGACATCAGGGACAGCAGGGATGGCAATGTTGAGGACTACACAGGGAAAGACCTTCACCAGCTCCAGGGTGAGGGAGAGGTGTGTGAGACTGAGCCAGTGAGTGACAGGAGAAAGGGAAGAACTGAGATGGGTGAGGTAGCAGGATCAGACCTGGGGACAGGCCGTGTGGGCGTTGTTCTAAGTGTAATGGGAAGTGAGTTTTGTTTTGAAAAGATTAGTCTCCTAGGAGGCCAAAGGCAATTGCAGCTGTCCCCCGACCCCCAAGTCGGGCTTTAAGAGGATGTCAACTCCCCAGAGCTAGGGCTTTTGTTTTATATAGAGCAGAACAGGTCAGAGTTTCATTTTTTATGCTGCTTTTTACCAATGACAATTAAATCCATGTCGCTAGTAAGTTTCAAGTTCAAATATGTCTATGAAACCAGGCTCCCATCACTTGCTTTATATTGTGTCCATCTCTTAAGGGAAATAACAGCTTCCCTCCTGTCCTCTTTTTCTTTACCACAAGCATACCACCTCGCCTGCAGGCATTTCATGCTGGGGATGGAGAAGGGAGAAA
This sequence comes from Ictidomys tridecemlineatus, assembly GCF_052094955.1. NCBI lineage: Eukaryota > Metazoa > Chordata > Mammalia > Rodentia > Sciuridae > Ictidomys > Ictidomys tridecemlineatus. Next base: position 49,216,428 of record NC_135480.1, on the reverse strand, counting down.
GGGCCACCTGGCCATATCACAGGCCTTCCTTCCCAGCTGGAACACTCTATCTGTTCTCCATTTCTGGCACATCAGGAAGGCTTCAACGAGGTTTATTCAGTTATTCTAACTTGCTTATGGTTATAATGATGATTTATTGACTTTTTTTCCTTGATTGGGAATTAAAGTTTTGGAATTAAACATTTTGGAACGAAACATTTTGAAATTCAAGATTTGGAATTAGAAAAATTTAATATTAAAGTTTTTCTTTTAAATAATAGACACATGTTTTAAAAGGCAGAACTCATTTCAGAAGTAGCACATATATGTAGTATCAAAAGTGGACAAAAGAAAAAATAATTTGACAATAAAAAATTAAAATTCTGTGCTACAAACATTGTTATCAACACAATGAAAAGATAGATCATAGAAGAGGGGGAAATATTTGCAAATCATATAACTAATAAGGGACTTTATCCAAAATGTATTTTAAAAACTTTTACAATTCACAATAAGGCAAATGATTCAACTTAAAAATGGGCAAAGGATTTATACAGACATATTTCCAAATAAAATATGCAAACGACGAATAAGCATATGAAAAGATGTCATTAAGGAAATATAAATCAAACCCACAATGAAATATCACTTCACACCCACCAGGATGACTGTAACTGAGAAGACAGATGATAGCAAGTGCTGGTGTGGGTGTGGCCATGCTAGAACCTTCCTACCCTGCTGGTCGGTGCAAGATGGTGGAGCTGCTTTGAGAACCAGTCCAGTAGCTCCTCAGAAGGTTGAGCAGAGTTTCCCAGGACCCCACAGCTACACCGCTAGGCATACACCAGTGAGAGATAAAACCACCAGTGTTCCTAGAAGCATTTTTCTTAATATCCAAAAAGTGAAAATTATCCAATGTCTACCAATTGATGATTAGGTAAATCAAATGTGCTATATCCATAAAATGGAATGTTATTCAGCAACAAAAGGAAATGAATGGCAGATTCATGATATAACATGGATGAACCTTAAGAACATGGTAAGTGAAAGAAGTCAGTCACAAAAGGCCACATCATATAAAACCACATCATATGATTCTTTTGTTTGTTTTTTAAGGTGCTGGGGATCAAACTCAGGGCCTCAGACATGCTAGGCAAGCTCCACACTCCCAGCCCTATAATGTATGATTCTTTTTATAGGAAATGTCCAGAAGAGGCAAATCTATAGAGCCAAAAAGAGGGTAGTGGTTGCTTATAGTGGGGAGAGAGGGCTGACGGGAGGGAATTGGTCTGGGGTTTTTTAAAGGGAGATGAAAATGTTCTAAACTTTGATTGTGGTGATGGTTATACAACTCTGAGAATGTCCTAAAAAAAACACTGAATTATACATTTTAAGTGGGTAAATTATACAGTATGTGAATTATATCATAATAAAATTGTTAAAAGTAGGTGAATGCTCCAGAATGGATTAATTAATATTGTTAAAATCTGCCACACAAAGTAAGTTTTACCCAGATTCTTGGCACAATAGGTAGGGCAGGAAGAGAAAACTCCTGATTAGAAAAGTGTAGCAATGATCATAACACTAGTCACATTATTAACAGTAATAACTCTGATAGATATGATCTTTTTTTGTTTTTGTTTTTGGTACTGGGGTTTGAACTCAGGCGAACACAACCACTGAGTCACAACCCCATCCCTTTTTTGTATTTTATTTAGAGACAGGGTCTCACTTAGTTGCTTAGCACCTTGCTTTTGTTGAGGCTGGCTTTGAACTCCGGAACTTCCTGCTTCAGCCTCCCAAGCTGCTGGAATTATAGGCCTGTGCCACTAAAAGCCTGGCTTGATAGGATCTTTATGGTCAGCAAAGCACTTTCATGTTTATTTGATGAAATCCTCCCACTCACTTGGGCCAGGTGAGAGAGGCATCATTCCACATATCCGAGACCTGAAGGAATTAGGGTTCAGAGATCTTAGGGGTGGGGTATGTGAGATCATGGGGTTGTAAGTGCTGGGGCTGGGAGTCCTCATCCACCTGCCACTCCACTCAGCTCAAGAGGTCAGGGGCCATGCTCAGTCTTGTTCCCAGTGCCATCCCCAGTGCTGGCAGGGTGAACGACATTCTGAACTCCACAATCAGGTACTCAGATCCTCTTGGAAACGGAGTCTTGGAAGGCCAAATGGGAGAGCAGGTCCACCTGGGGTGCAGGACTGTGGGTGCTGGCTAGCAGCCCAGGCTCCTGAAGTCACACTGACCGGATCCTCTACAGGTAGAGGGAGTAAGCTAGGCATATCTCAGACCAGGAGGCTTGCCACTTCTAGGGCCCTTGTGCATTATTCTTAGCCAATCTGTGCCCTGTGTTTTTCATATGGTAGTAAGAGAAGAACCAAAGATGCTCTGTTTGCAGAGATTTTCTCTTTTCCTTGGGCCATGAATTAAGGAGCCAGATGTTCTTGTGAAAAGAGCCTGGGATTTAGAATTACACACACCTGTATACAAAACACACTTTTGCCATTTATGGTGGTGCCCTCTCTGAACCCAAGATCCTCCTCTTACCAAATGCAAATCTCACAGGTCTCTAGTGAGAGAAGAAATTCACTCAAAGGCCACAGCCAGTAAAAAGCAGAGCTGGGATTTAAACCCAAGATTCTTGATTCTAACTTCACATGTGATGAATGAGAGAATGCATGAGAAAGAGATGTGAAAACTGCAGGCAGAAGTGCTCCCTGCCTGTGAAACTGGGGACACTTCTCTCCAGGGCTGAGACCAGGAAGGAAGATTGGGAGCACATGGACTTGTTTGTCCCTTTAGTCAGGGCAAAGCTTGTGCTCCATGCCCTTCAGAGAGTTCATAACTGGAAAGATCTCCTGCTGCACAGCCTTGGCCACACAGAGGCCAGGCCATGGCTCTGGGTGTGGAGGAGATGCTGCTCAGATAAGCCTTCCGTCATGCACGTCCTTGGCCTGGATCCTTCCACAGCCCTCCTGTTTCATAACCCTCGCTGCATTTGAGTCACAGCAAGAAGAGATGGAGCAAAAACAACAATCCTGTTCCCCAATACGGCCAGTCTGGTTCATTCAGGCCTAAAATCATTTTGGCCACTCCCTTTGAGAGGCCACATGAAACTGAATGACTTACTCTCGTTCTCTGGGAAGCAAACCCAAGGTGATGGGGCTGGTCCTGCACATCCAGGTATAGGAGGTTTCATGAGGTCATGGTGGTTAGAAGCAAGAGTCCAGACTTGAAAATCAGACAGCCTCCATTTAATCAAGGCCTCCCTGGTATTTCTGTGTGACCCACAACCATGCACTTGGTCTCTGTATTACCCTTCACATTTTCTGTGAAGTGAGAACCGTGGTGCCTTCTAAGGCTGGAGGATTCTACCAGGTAGCCTGGTGACATGCCTTGGGCTGAACTTCAGTAACTGGGAATTCCTTCCTCCCTTCCGATTTCACTCCTTTCTCTTTCCTCACACCCTGCTTTATTAAGCAACACTAACAAATAAACATTGTTTCAATCTAAGGAAATAATGTGATATTTTGATATATGCACACATTGTTAAATGATTACCAAAATCAACCTAATCAACGTATCTATCATATCACATAGAATTTCCTTTGTGGGGGCAGGGATTGGGGTAAGAATATTTAAGGTCTACTCCCTTAACAAATTTCAAGTGACAGTGTTATAAACCATAGTCACCATGCTGTACTTGAGATTTCCAGAACTTGCTTCTCCTGTAGAACTGAAATGTTGAACTCTTTGCCAACATCTCCCCATTTCCCCTACGCCTGAGCCCTTGCTCCCATAACCACTGTTCTGCTTTCTGCTTTTATGAGTTTTTTAGATTCCATATGTGAATGAAATCATGTGGTATCTGTCTATCAGTGTCTGGCTTATTTGACTTAGTTTTCTACAGGTCCATCCATTCTGTCACAAATGTCAGGGTATCCTTCCTTAAGGCTGAATAATGTTCCACTGCATGTGAGTGAATGTGTGTATGTGTGCACATGACCCCTGACTTACAGTGGTTGGATGTGATTTTTTTAACTTTACAATGGTGCAAAAGCCATACCAGTTTACTAGAAATTGCATTTTGCATTCTGAGTTGTGGGGCTGGTTTTGAACTTGAAATCCTCCTGCCTCAGCCTCCTGAACCTCTGGGAATACAGGCATGCGCTATCATGCCTGGCTTAAGATTTAAACTTCCATGTCACTCCAGTGCTCTGGACAAGACTGTGAAGAATAAAAGGGAAGAATCTTGGGGTGGCTGGTCCTGGGGATCCCCACCCTGAGGGAGGCCTGGTCCTCTTTGGTTCTTGAATCTGTTGAAGCAGGAAGTGCAGAGCCTCCTTAGCCAGAGGACCCACGTCCCCAGATCAAGTCAGCCCCTCCACAACAGACCCACATCTACCTGCTCTCTGGGTCTGCAGGCTCAGCTCCTAGCATGGGCCCATCTGATTGCTCAACAGCAGTGAAAGACACTACGATGTTACTCTTTTCCTGGTGGGGTCTCCCTGGGGTGAATGCCTTGACATTGTAGAGCTCACCACAGCAGGCAGCACTTTCATCACAGACTTCTGGTGTCGATGTAGACTCCCTGCTCCTAACTGTAGACACCTCGTCCGCACCAAGTCCATCTGTAAAGTTGGACTCACTCCTTCCCTGCTGTCCCCGATGGATTTGAATCTCTATTTTCCTCCCACCTCATCTCTGCCACTCTTCTCCTCACTTCCTGTCTTGCCCCATTTTCCATCCAGCAGCCAGAGAGATCATTCTGAAATACAGCCCTGCCCGCATCTCTCCTCCCTGCCCTCAGGAGCAAGAACAGCCTCGTCCACAGGGCAGGCCCCTCCATGCCAGCTTTGTGGTCCTGGCCCGGGCTCCTGACTCTGCTTCCTTCTCTGCAGGCTCCAACTCCTCCCCACCAACCCTAGCCACAGAGCCTGGAGTGACCCATGATGCTACACCACGAGTCTCCTGGAGATGCCACAGGCACCTCAAAGGGCAGGAGAACCGGGGCCCTGGGGGCATTTCTATCCCTCCCTTCACGTCATCCCCTTGCCCGCACAAGCACCTCCGTCTTGCCAGGTGATGTCACTGGTCTGGGTACTTGTAGGGCCAGAGAAAGTGGTTCACTCCAGGACTCCAAGGCAGGGCGGGGGACCTCCTGTCAGGTCTCACTTCAGAGAGACGTGCCTAGTGTGCAGGGGAGGGCAAAGTAAGACTCAGCAGGAGGCAAAGTGGAGTCCCCTTAGTTTCTAGGTACCACAGGGTCCCCAAAGCCTCCTGAGTAGAAATTAACATGCAACCTTTAATAAATAATGTCACTAAATTAGTGACATTATTAAGGAATATAGTATTTACTGAATAAAATTCTTGTATGGTCCTTTCTTCACTTCAGGCACTCTTGTAGGCAGCTCACACAAATTCATCTGGTTTTATCCTTATGATCACTCTATGAAGATTCCTATTATGATTCCCATTTTATAACCAAGAACACAGAGACAGAGAGCGGATAAGTAACTTGCCTAGAGCAAAATGGCTAGAAGAGCCAAGATTTGGCTCCTGAGTCTGTGTTCTGAACCCCTGTGTGATGTTGCCAACTCGCCAGTTAGGCCTGTGTCCCACCAAGGCCAACGGCCTGGTCACCTTCCTGAGGCTGCGCAGTCCCTGGTGCTAGGAAGGAGCCTGCAGCATGTCCAGCTGTGGACGTGCCCTCTTGGTCTCAGTGCGCAGGCGCGGCCCTTTAGCGGTTCACCAGGCGGCCGTGGTGGTGGTGGTAGTGGGGGCGCTGCTATTCCTCAGCCAGGCTTTGCCATTCCCATTTGGGGGAGCAACTGAAACTCAGGGCGATTGCTGCAAGGCCACATATCCACAGCAGTGCTCAGCCGGGTCTGTGGTGGAACCCGCGGAGCGTCTGCCGTCGCTAGAGGGTCCTCCTGTTGCTGATCTCTTGCACAGAAACCCACATGCACACCCTATGCGCACGGCCAGCGAGACCCTAGACTCCAGGGTGGGAAGCAGGCTAGGTACTGTCTATTTTCCCTGCCAATTGGTAGATGGGAGAACTGGGTGAGGGCACAGGACATGCCTCAGGTGTGGCGACTCATAAGCTGAGGGACTGGCATGGGAATCTCTGCACACCAGCCAGCCAGCCTTCACGGCAGGTCAGGATGCGCACTGGACAGGAAGAAGGGAGGGGGCTAAGTGTCAAACCTGGCATTGATTGAAGGGGAAAGCTCCCAAGGAAAGGCCACATATCTGGCCCTGGGTAGCCTTGTAGGAGCAGGGTCAGTGGGGGATGGGATCACATAGTGGGTGGTGAGGAGAGGGGTTGGGGCCAACCAAGGAGGTGGGGAGGCCCACAGAGTCTCCTGTTGGAATTGGTGAGTGAGGACAAGAGCCACGGGACCTTAGGAGAGGGTCCTTCTGCCCACCTCTCCTGCCCTCTCCCTCTCTGCTGGAAGTCTCCCCTCACTAGTCTCCCCCTTACTTTCTCCTCGGTGCCAACGTCTGCCCCTCTGGCTCCTGTTTCCTCATTTCCCAGGGTTCCTCTCTGTTCCTTCCTCTGCACCACCTCTTTTCCCTTCCTCTTTTTTTCCCTTCTCCCCTCTCTGACGACCCACATCTGGAAATCTTAAGTCATTTGTAGAGTGAGGATTACGGATGAAGTTTTATATTACTCATGTCTAACTTAAAAAGCAGAACTGAAATAAATGTTTTTCTTTTTCTCTCCCTCACAAAGAAAAGTTTGTCTCTCTCTCCGAAAGAGAGGTGCTTTGGGATGTCATCTGGGTGAGCTTTGTGGGTGAACCTGAGGCTCCCCAGAAAGGGCAGACTCCTTGCCTCTGTGTGGAGGTGCCAGAGAGAGGCAATTTTCTGACCAAGACAGAAAAAGGAAGGCTACTTCTCTCACTTTTATTCCAAGGGAGACAGGCTCTTCCCTGGGATGAGCTCACCCAGCATGCCCAGCAAGGTGCTAAAAAATAATTGCTCTCGATGAAGACATACAAATAAATCATTCTGCTTGGCAGCGAAAATTCCAGTGTGTCGGCAAAACGTGCAGGTGGAGCATCCTCCAGCTGCTGGGCTCTGAGCACAGATCTGCTTTGACCAGCCAAAGGCACTCAGCACAGGAGCCCTTCTGCTGGGCAGCTCCTCTCCCAACAGCCCCACCCTTGCCTCCACCTCATTCTTGGACCCTAAGTCGAAGTCACTCTGCCTCTCCCCTCCCCAAAAGCACACACTCAATGGGTGGGTACCAGGCAACACGTCCTCAGGGGGAGTTGAACAGGGTGGTGCTGCCAAGGAGTACCTCCACCTTGCCTTCATGCCTCCCCTGTGCTTTTATGGAGAAGCGGGGATGGGACCCAGGATCTCATGCCACTAAGGTTGTGCTCTATCACTGAGCTACAGTCCCAGCCCTATCTCCCATCCTCTTATCCCAGAACATCAGGGGCTATGATACTGAACAGGTAATGGTGGCCATTAATGGTTGTGACCTTGCAACAGGAACAAGTCCCTTCTCTTCAGGTGGCCCAGTCCCCAGTCAGAGGGCATCTTAGGAAGCCTGGCAGGGTTTCAGCAGAACCTCATGCATCTAGGTTAAAGAGCCACCCAGGAGATCCAGATATGCTCCGTGAGAGGAATGGAGCAGTACCTGCTCCTGTGCCCATCTCTGCTGAGGGATGCATTTTCTGACCTCTTCTGAAGTCCTTCATTCATTTTGCCAGTATTAACTCACGTGTTCTTCACTGTCTTGACACTGCTGATGGAAAGATAAGAGGTTTCCTGTCATTCGACAGGAGAAAAAAAAATGCAGAGGTTTGACTTCAGATTTATTTCCAAGGACCAGAAAAGTCTTTCATCAGTGAGTGGTTTTGCTGAGTTCTTTCCAAAAGATCCAAGGCAATGGTGGGCCCTTTGGGGTGGCCCCACAGATGATGGCATGCTGGCTCACGGGGCAGGAGAGGGAGAGGGACTCGCAGAGACAGGTCAGCTCTGGGCTCTGGCTGTGAAGGGAGGGAGGCAGGCTGAGTTCTAGACCCCAAGGTGGGAGCAGTGGGAAGAGGGGAGTGGCTCAGAGAATAGGAAAGGAAGGAGAAGGGACAGGGACAGAGAGAGGAGCAACCCCACCCCAACATCCGACACGTGTTTCTAGCTTTGCTGTCCTAAGGATGTCCGGTCTGCACAGGGCACAGAGAGAGGTGTAAGTGAGACATGCTGCTTGGGATGCTGTTCAGCATGGCCCGAGTTCATTGGTCCTGTCAGTCTGTCCATGACTTTTCCATTTCTGGCTCAGAGACTTTCTTGGTTTGTGTTCCCTAGAAGCACATCCTGTGACAGTACCCTGAGAGCTGGGAAGAAAGGCAGCCAATAAGAGCAGTGTGGCAGCTGGGGCCTCATCCCTCTGTGCAGCTCTGGGAGCCAGCATAGGGTCCTCCTGCCTAAGGAATAAGGGAAGGGGCTCTTTAACCCCCAATTCCCACTAGTTGTTGGTGGAGGGTGTTGATTCCCAGCTACTCCAGGTGTGCTCCAGCGGCTGGAGAAACCCTGCAGCCACAAGGCCAGGTGTAGCGGGGGGAAGTAGGCTGGCATGCAGGTGGAGAGGGCAGAGGGGCTACGGGTGGGCATCCACAGCCTTTGCCATAGTGATTACAACATGGAAGACGCCTGGAGCTGGGCATAGGGTCTTCAGTTCAGTTATAAGAAGCGAAACCACAGAGCACTCTGGACTCACTTCAAGCTTTTAGTCAGGGCTCAGATCGCTTTTGGTCTATATGGTCTCCAGTATAATGGTGGGAAAAAGGAAAACAACAAACAGACAAATAAAAAGAGACAACTGAGCTAGAAGACAATGCAAAGAAGAACCAAGAGAGAAAGAAAAGCAAGAAGTATGTACCCTCTGGGGAGCTAAGCACGGCCAGGGGTGCTGCTGCTGCTGGGAGACACTGGGAGGGGGAGGTCAAAAGCAACCCTGGACAGATGGTGAATGGATTGTAGGTAGCATGCAACAGACCATTTACCTCTTTTCTTTTCTTCTCTCTCTTTTTTCCTTCCTTCCTTTCTTCTTGGCTAAATCTAGTAAGAGGTACTTAGATCTATAGTAAAGAGAGTTGCATCTTTGACTTACCTATGGTGGGAAAATGAGTGATAAATAATAGAACTTGTTAGAGCAGTGCAATCGCAAAACCTATGTGGCCAAGAAGTCTAGGCAGCAGCATTCTGGCCCAGAGTGGTGCCCAGTTTCACACAGACCAACTCTGGCTGCCCTGGACTCAGATCACCGTGGTCCCAGGTGTATCCACCATCAACCAGCAGTCAACCAAGAAGAGACTGAGCAAGTCATCAGTGTTTTCTTGTTCAAGGGCCCCAGGGCATTGTATTTATAGCATCAAATGACATATAATGAAACCCTGTTGACCCCCAAATTGACAAAGGAACCTTAAAGTTGAAGCTGTAGGTGAGAAGTAGTCTCATATTCTGAAAAGAGATGCTAAATACACCCCTGGAGGACTTCCCAAAGGTTGACTGAAATAGGCTCAGCAACTACTAATCCTTTCAGACTCATACAGAACAAGCCATTTTGAAGGGGGCTATACAGGAGAGTTTGAGAAAAAAGAGTGTGGGACTCTCCCAGTTCTGAGGAGCTGCAGAAATTGAGTCCATCTCAAGAGTTGTTGGTAGAAAGTGATGTTTTCTCCCTGGAGTGTGGAGGTTTGTTTGAACATAGAGAAGTCTGGAAGGCTACGGATGGCTGAAGTCACTCACAAAGGCAGGGTCAAGAGAGTGAGCACACAGAGCAGCTTTAGGGTAAGACAAAAAGGTAAGCTTTTTGTCTTTGGGATAAACATAGTCTGGGAAGCTAACAAGCAGGGAGTGGGGAATCTGCCAGAGAGGATCACCTGCCAGTGTACAAGCAGCAGGGAAAGGCTATTGGGGACAGTTGCCAAAGGGGTTGTAAAGTGTTGACTGGGAAGAGCACCCTATATCCCAGCACCCTAGGACCCCCAGAGGATCCAGCCTTTGACTACCTATGACTCCCAGAGGGGGCCACTGCTCAAGAGCAAAGCACCTGATTACAGGTAAGAGTGAGGACATGCTCTTCCCCTGCCCATTCCTGGAGGGGTCAATGGCAGGACGTGGGGAGAAGTAAAGAAAGAGGGAAAGAACACGGCATCCCTGTCCTCCCCACCTAGGATCCTGAAGCTCATCCCCACGTTACGACGCAGGTCTGGGCTTTGAGAAAGGAAAGGAGGGACAGGCACTTTGAACTAGGTGTATTAAAAACATTTCAAGTTTGGGGGCTGGGCTTGTGGCTCAATGGTAGAGCAATTGCCCAGCATGAATGAGACACTGGGGTTGATTCTCAGCACTGCATGTAAATAGAAGAATAAAATAAAGGTCTATTAACAACTAAAAAAATTTTTTTTAAAGAGAGAGAGAGAGAGAATTTTTTTTCATATTTATTTTTTTAGTTTTCGGTGGAAACAACATCTTTGTTTGTATGTGGTGCTGAGGATCGAACCCGGGCCGCACGCATGCCAGGCGAGCGCGCTACCGCTTGAGCCACATCCCCAGCCCCAACTAAAAAAAATTTTTTTAAAATTTCAAGTTTTGAATGAGGCTGGATCCTTTAAGTCCACAAAGTGATCAGGAAGCCATGAAGGGAAGGCAGAGTGGTGAAAGGCAGCAAAGAAAGAAATCCTCAACTGTTTCCTGTTTGTGCGAACATTGAATTCGGCCCATTCCATAACTTGTTTGCAGAAGTGGACACCAGATCTGCCCCATAATTATGCTTTGTTGTTGCTGTGTGTCTGAAGGTGTGCATGTGGTTATCAATGCTATTCAAGAGTTCATCCACAGTGTGGGTTTATTTCTTAGCAACAAACAGTTTTGTTGTCTTTAATTTGTGGTCCTCAGTAAAGAAACCCTATAGGTATTATTAAGGAGAAGAATTTCGTCCAAGGGAACCCATATATGCTCCAGTTCCTATATGGGGTCTCAAATAAGCACAGCAGGCACAGGGCAGTCCTGAATAAACTGCTGGTAGGTGGGGGAGGGGGCAATTATGTTTGGGGTTTTTTTTTGTTGTTGTTGTTGTTTTGGTATTTTTGTTGTTGGTGGTGGTGGTAGTGGTGTCCCAGGGAGAAAAGGCAAAGGACCTTTTCTAACTAGGGAAAAAACACTCCAATCCTTGCTCTGAAAATTTTATTAGTTGACTCAAAGAACTTGGACTCTGCAGGAATCCAGGTGATCTTGCCCTGCACCCAAGCTCTGCCTGGTCTAACTTTTTCATCCCATTCCCCTCTGGTTGCCGTGGAACTGTTCTTCCTGTCAAGAGCCATGGTTCTCAGCCTCAGCTGCAGATTAGAATTACTTGGGGGACTGCTAAATTTTAATTAGAATCTTTAAAATGTCCCAGTGCCCGGTGTTACCCCCAACAGTCTCCGGAAGGGGTCTGGGCTTAGTAATTTTCAGCAGCTCTTCCGGTGGTTCTTTGCATGGGTGAGAACTAAAGATCGAAGAGAGTGCTCAGCAGAGGCTGACTGTGCCCAGTCAGAGTAGACAGGCAGGCGAAGCTCTGTGGGGCCTGGCTCCAGGCTGCCACTGCTGGGCCTTCCGGTGGCAAGTGCAGAAATTCATTTATTCATTAGATATTTTTTGACTGTCTGCTGTGTGCCTTGTATTGTGGCTATAGCAAGAACAAAACAGACTACACTCTGTTCTCTTGGAGTTAACATCTAATAGGGAAGGTGTTCCTGACTGCAACACACAGGTGAGGCCTGAGGAGAGGCCTGCGGCTCTCAGGTGAGCACATCTGGAAGGCTCAGGTACATACCAGGCACACATCCAATTATCAGGTGGCCTGGTTTTGAAAGGCACATTCACAATTCACTGAGCTGATCCACATAAGGCTGGTGATGACCTTTTGCCCATCCTGACAGGGTCCCAAGGCACTGAGTGGTCAGAGTGTATGTGACCCGGCATTCAATGACTGTGCGTTGACTCCTTTCTCCTGTCCACAGCGGTTTATGGAACCCGTGCAATGGGGCATGGAGAAAGCAAGTGAGGAGCAGGTACTAACGGCCTCGTGCGATGGCATCATGCCACAGCTGTGTGATGAGGCTGGGGATGACATTGAGGATGATTAGTGCCTCATTTTTTTGTTGCACAGGGAGTCTGAGGCTGAGCCTGCCCTTGAATGCAAGCCTTCCAATCCAGGCAAGGTCCTCTGCTGCCTCTAATTATGGCAGTAGTTAGAAAGATGCCCAGATGAATTCTACAGAGCTGACCTTCTGGAGACCAGAGGAAAGCGATTCTAGGAACTTGCTTTGTGTCTTTGTTTTCTCCAGGCTTAATGACTTGGCAAATCCCTCTGGCTTGTTTTCCTCAGGATGAGGGGGAGTGTTGTGCTTTCAGAGGCCAGGATCAGAGGCAGTTTTGACTCACAGGCCAAGACTAATTGTTCTTATCACCATCTCCATCTGTGAAATGGTCATAGTGTAATTAGAACCCTGTGCTGCGTTGGAGGGCTGAGCTGATGAAAGCCCGGCTAAGCCCTGGGAATACAGCACAGGTGCCGAGCAGCAGGCTCTGTCCCCCGCTCCCCAGTCTTAGAAGGGGAGAATGTAGAGGGTGGAGGGCACCTTGCTGGTGTGCTGGCCACAGGCCCTTTGTCCTGGGGCAGAGGAGCCTTTGGGTTTGCTGCCCCTGCCTTGTTCACTAGGCATCCCCGTTCCCATTTCCTGGGGCCCTCCCCTCCACTTCCATTCCCTTTCCCTTCCTTCTCTTCCATGAGTGGTGATTGTATCTTGGGCCTTCAGGCCGGAGTTCTGAGTAACATCTGCACCTTTGGTGTCTAAGAGGTGGCTGGACCCACAGCCACCCCGCTAGGACCTGGAAGCCCAGACTCTGAGACACCTACCTCACAGCCCTCTGACCCCCCTTGGGCTCTGAATGCTAGTAGGGGACAGCAAGAGTTGGACAGAGAAGGGGAGATCATTACAGTTTTCTAGGGAGTAATGAGAAATATATGAACACAAACCAAGGTGTCCAAAACAGAACAGACATCCTTTCATCTCATTGCCTGAAACCTTTTGATGGTTGTCTCTTACTCACAGCTTCCCCTGTGCCAGGCCTGGTGCTAGTTTACATGTAATGCCTCCTTCAACGCTCATAATAGGCCCATGAGGTAGGTCTTATTTTCCCATTTTACACTAGAGAAGATAGGGACATAGTCATTTTAAGTAACATTCTCAAGATCACACCACTGGCAGGAGCTAGACTCTCTAAAGCCCACGTCTCTGGACTGGGTGGGCTGGTGTTGGAGAAACTGTCCTGACACAAACCCAAGTTGTTCAGTCAGTCCCAAGGGTAACAGAAGGAATATGGCAGCAGACGGACAACTTCCAAATTCATCCTGGACAGCAGCCAGGGGCAGATCTGCCCATATGCCCAGATCAAGGGTATGCAAATAGATTTGTGGGCAGAGGAATGGGAAAGAGGCTGCAGACTTGAGGAGGAAGACTCAGAATCTAGGTCAGGAATGGGGCCTGTGGCCTCTGCCTGAGATGCAGTGCAGGGCCTTGGTCTAGGGGGAGGAGCTGGCCTACATGGAAATGAAGGGGAGAGGCTATGGCAGACATTCAAGTCCTTGGGATGGTCCAACACAGAGGGAGGAGGAGGAATCCTGTGGTAGGGTATGGAGGATACACAGGGGCCTGGAACTACCTCCAGCGCAGTGGTTTCTGGGTCTAATTGGCATAAAGGAAGACTTAGAGCAGTGGGTATAGGAGAATCCACTGGCTGGATATCAAATCCAAAGCTGAGGTAGCAACTGCATCTGAAGTCCTTCAAATTGGAGGCCCTTGCTCAATGTCCTGCTTGATTTTGGATGAGCCCCTATACTGGGGTAGCATGGAGATACCCAGCTGGAGAAGCTGAGAGAGGCAAGATATGGGGCAATGAAGAGGTTTATACCTGTTAAGATGACCAAAGAAGGTTTCTCTGAAAGTATATGAAAGCCCTTCTGTTGTTACTGAAACAGCAATCAAGATGCTACCATTCTGTAGAATTTGCCAACCTAAGGTCATATATATATATGTATGTATATATATGTATATATATATATATATATATATATATATATATATATATATATATATATATAGAGAGAGAGAGAGAGAGAGAGAGAGAAGAGAGAAGATCATCACTGGAATTACATATTGAATGAATGTATCCATGAATAGATGGATGAATAGACTAGCATTATAAGGAGCATTACCAAGACTCTGAGACTCAGGCAGCTTCCCAGGGCAATGATGTTATAATGAAAATTGAGTGTTGGTCTTCCTATTCACATCAAAATTCACAGGAGGATGTCCCAAGGTGAGGTCAAAGCCACAGGCCTGTCAATTGCAAGTGATCTGAGGAACCCCAGGGGCTGTATATCCTTTATGTTTCTTGGATATGGTTCTCCTTAGAGAACATGGGCCTGGTCATTCTCAAAATCATCAGTGTATCTTCATGAAGGTTCAAGTCTTGACTTCAGTGTTCCATATTGTTAAATGTAAATGCTTAAATTCTACCAGATACTTAACTCTACCAGAGTTTGAGACACAAATTTCTGTTCCAGAATAGGTGAATCAGGAGAACAATCTCCAAAATAAACTTCGGTCTGAAGAAACCTTTCTCTAGATTTGGGGATTCAGAAATGGCAGGCACCCAGGAATCCATGGGAGGTTACTAGCAGTGGGGATCTAGAGAGGGGCTGAAACCTAAGGAGGCAAAATCAAGACGTATTCCTGAGAAGGGCTGGGGTGAGCACATGCAGGGTCTGGATTTAGCATGGTGAATGGATTATCAGGCAGTGTAGTTGACCTAGGACTTGAGGTGAGAGGCCTTAGGACCATTGCAAAATGGCAACCCAAAAGGGAGAGGAGTGCTTACTGCAAATATGCATGATGTTTATAAGAGTGGCATCTGATTGTCATTAAGCCAGAGGATCAGGGACAAGGAGGCCAAAGCCAGTGACGCATGTCTTGTTTGGTTAGGATTACTGCGTGGACTGTACCTACTGCTTATTGCTGGGTAACTATAGGCGAGACTGAAGGAAAAGGAAAGGGGAGTAGAAGAGGAGAAACTCCTTCCCTAAGCCTTCTGTGGGACCCTCACCTCCCTGAACTCACCTATGTGGAGTGCTGTACTGCCAATTCTTGCCTCAGAAACCCAGGACCTGCTGAGAGAGAATTCTCCCTGGTGCTTGTTCTGCTCAGCCTGCTCTGAGGTTGCCTCTTGCTAGCTCTCTGCTGGCTCTCTCCATTCTCTCTGTGAACTCTGGGTTGTGGGACACATCATAACAATGGGAAGAAGGTTTTAATTCTCTTTAATGGGGAAGGTCACTTTCTTTTTGGAGCTGGAGCTGAAAATGGCTTCCTTTTGTACAGAACATGGCACCTAGTGCTTCCTGTGCAGGCCCTAGACAGTTCCTCAATTCCAGAGCTGGCAGCTCCACACCCTCATTGATTAACTTCCCCATCCAGGACTGGGTAGGTCATGTATGTATTTCCAGCTGCTTTCCTCCGGGCTGCTTCTGAGGGCAGGTGTCCTCTCTACGCTCTCTCCAGGCAGTCACCCCCTTTCCTGCCTCTCCCTGTGGCCAAGGACCCAGGATGCTTCGAGTTCTGTGCAGGTAGGAAGTGTAAAAGAAAACCAAAAGACCCTCCAAGAGTCTCAGTTGCCACATCATTCCAAATCCTCTTCCCTTCCCTTCTTTCATTCTTTTAAACTGATTGGAGGCTCTGTTTCCCATCCCATCATTCCTCACAATGTACAGAATATGCAGATTATTTTGATTAGAAACATAATTTCTGGTTCTGCCTTTCCCTCCCATCTTCCCTCCCTCTTCCCTTTCCTCTTCCTCCTCCTGGTCTCCTGACCACCCACAACAGTTTTCTCCAGGTTGGGTAGAGGGAAGGACCAGTTGAAATGCCCAGGCAGGCAGCTGTAGGAGTGAAAGCTACAATAAGGAGCTAAAGAATTTGCAAGCCCTGGATTTTTGTTTTGTTTTGTGTCACAACTAATCATCATATAACTTGATTAGCTGATTTGCTCATTCCAATATAATCAGCGTGGTTAATTACAGATGATGCTATTCAGGGCAGAACACATGCAGATGATGAAGTGCTGAGGCGGTCGCTCTATCTGAGACCTGTTCCTGAGTCCAGTCTTGGGGTGAGCTCCACAGGGTGCTCTTAGACCACAGACTCACTGCCTGTTCTTGGGCTGGTAGGAGGAGCTTGTCCCATCCACTTTCTTGATAAGTTTCCAACCTCAGAGGCATCGGTGTCATTGATGAGATCCAAAGTACATAGAGGAAGTACAAACACGTCCTAAGATTCTGGGAAGTTCTTAATGCCATTAACTCCATAACTCGATGACCTTAATATTAGCAAAAATGCCTCTGGAGTGGATAGTGGGGACTCTCATGGAGGGAATGGGATTGAGGAACACACAATTTGGAAAACAATGCCTGGCAACAGACCTTATATCTGTCTCATGGTTTGAGCAGGACAGATGCCCAGATTTTATCTCAGCATTGAAGAGGCGCCTGGCCGCCTACTTGTCAGCTGAGATCTTTGTCTGACCCACTTTTAAAGGTTCCCTATCTGCACTCTCACTCCACCCCCCATACACCCTGGGTTACCTCTTCACATCATCAGCACCACACTCTTCACAAATATTTTCTTTCTTCACAATTAACAAAGAAGACTGGGGGGGTAGTGGATAAATCACTCTAAATGCTTTCCTCCCCCATCTCTCTCTCTAGTTCTAAAGCACTAGAAGAAAACTGCAATTATACCACACACCCAGGAGAGCCACAATATTTATAAACAGTCCATGTTCTCTCAACCTTGAGAGACTTCCCCTCTTCGACAGCTGCTCAAGTCATCTCCCCATAACATCTGAGGACCTTCTCTCCTGCCTTACCCCCTGATGCAGGCCCAGGTTTTTTTCTTGCTGCTGCAAAAGCACTTTGCACGTGCACTTATGGAAGTGTGGGTCACTTTAGGTCACAGTGCTGTGTCTGTGTTGTGAGAGCTCCTCAAAAGCAGGTAACTGAATTGTGCGTCAGAATGGGAATCCATGAGGATGATGGATAGGGGGAGGGTGGGTGGGGTGAGAGTTGGGCAGGGGAAAGAGGCTTGACAGAGTGGGATGGCTCTAGACAGCTGGGTGACCCAGTGCACTTCTGGCAGAAGTGGGAGGGGCTTTGTCCCACTTCCTCTTGGGAAGAACATGTGTGGGAAGTTTCCATTGCGGAAGGGATCCCCAGGGCTCCATGGCTCCAGGACTTGCCTACACACCCCTACCACCCCAGGTTTCCTGGCCCTGGATGCCATCTCCTCTGCTACCGGGCCTCTGCTAGGACCTGCCTACCTTTGCCCTCACCAGGGCTGACTCCTCAGGACAAAAGTGTTTTCCCTTTGTCTAGAAGACCTTGAACAATATTGTCGGATGCAAGCACAAAGGCAAAGTGGAGGTCTTTTCTCTTCTAGGGAACCTGTGTGCTTGTGATAGAAGCCCTATGGAGACATAAAACCCATAGGTCTAGTTAGTGGGGGAAAACTCTAACTATGGAATCCATAGAATTTATAGAATATCTACTCAAATCTGAGCCCTGGACTGAGAACTTCTTCAAACATTATTTCACTTCATACTCAGCAGCCCCAATGGTCCTCTTTTTGAAGATGAAAAGTCAAATTTTTTTTCTAAAAATTCAGTTCAAGGTTCTTCTCCTGCACCACATAGTGGCCTTCCCCTTCTGCCAATTCTGTCAGACCTGGGCCAGGCCCTGGCGTACTGCCCCAGATCTGCCTAAGACTAGGGAACTCTCAAGTAAAAGGGAGGCCTAAGACTGGGTTCATCCTCAGCAGAAGTAGCTGGAGCCCCCACTAGGAGCCAGTCTCATGTCTCTCTCAGCCTTCGTCTCCTCTGCTGCTCCTACATCCCTGTGATGGGCCATTCTATCTGGGTGTTTCAAGCCAGGTGTGCAGTGGTAGGCAGAAGGTAGGTGACCACAGGGCAGCTGTCCTACAGTTTTCCTGGTCCTTCAATTTTATTTAAATATTGTTTTATACAAATTATATACAATATATACATACTTGTATATATGTATGTGCGTGTATTTATGCGAGTGTATGTATGCCTACACGAACACACACACACACACACACACACACACACACACACACACACACACGAGATCTGTTGAACAATTTGTCTCTCAAATGTATTAGTCTGAACAATCTGTCTCTGGGCATTTGTATTAAAACTCAAATCAAATGTCAAAACATCATGAGGCTGGGGGTGTAGCTCAGTGGTAGAGCTCTTGTCCATCATGATTTAGGCTATGCAACCCCCAGTACCACAAAATGAATGAATGAATGAATAAGTTAATTAATTAATTAATTTAGAAATAAAAATAAATAAAGTAAAAATTTAAAAATTGTTTTAGTTACAGGAAATTGTTCTGATACAGTTGAAACATCATATTGGTCAAAATATTAGTTAATAGGAAGTTATTCTGACATAGTCTGCAAAAATTTCTTGAAAGCATTATTCCAAATCAATCATGCCACATAACCAGCCAAATGTGAACCCAAGGCATTGCAATAAGCTCCTCTGTGATCTTGCACTTTGCTTTATATTTGTTGCAATAGGATTCCATGTTTCAGGAATGTGCTCCAAGAGGAATATTGAAAAGCCACAGAAAACAAATTATGCTGCCTCAAGAAGTCAATGGCTGGTCGTTTGAAAAACGGACCCTTATAGGCTGCGGTAGATCTTGAAATAAATGTCTACCCATTGGGAGAGGTAAAATGAAAATTTTCTCAAAAATAATATCAGTAAAAAAATTTTTGAACTTGAACCACAAGTATTAATCACAATTGGGGAATTGTTCAACTGAAGAATTTGACCCACAGGGACAAATTATTCAATTGATTTTTATTGGTATATTATATTACATTATATATGTGTGTGTTATTCATATACTACAAATATATATATATATATGTGTGTATGTGTATACATATATACATATCTCAAAACAGATAAATTTATAATGAAGTGGAAGAAACATGAACTTGAGTGTGGTAGGCAAATTCTAAGATGCCTCCCAAGATTTCCTAGCCCCACGTGTGTGCCATGAATAATTCCTGGCATTGTGAATATCATGGATTTTGCTTGAGGGTTTAGGTTATATAGGACACAGCTGACCTTAAGATAGGGGAATTATCTAGGTGGCCTGATGTATTTCTCTTGAGTCCTTAAAAGGCAAAACTGACTGCAGAAGGTGAAGTCAGAGAAATTCAATGTGTGAAAGTTTCTCCAGTGCTAAGGAAGAGGAGCTGCAGGACAGAGACCTGAGAGCAGGCTCAAGTTACTAGCCAACAGCCAGCAAGAAGGTAGGGAACTACCACCATAAGGAACCAAGCCTCCAGATGAGGACTCAGTCAGGTGACAATTTCCCTTGCCTTTTTGTGATCTTGAGCAGAGGATTCAGCTAAAGAGTGCTGGACTCCTGACCTGAGAATGATGATAATAATAATCAGATGTTGTTTTCAGCTGCTAAGTTCCTGGTGATTTGTTACACAGCAACAGAAAACTAAAGCACTGACTTTCTAGATTATAAAATATTTCCTGTTAATTTCTTGCATGCTATAGAATATTCGAGCTCATGTTCCATGACCCTGACCTACAGAGAGTAACTTTAGGAGGGAAGATTGAGAATGGCTGGGGTAGAGGTATGCCTTTTATTCCTTTGACAAATATTTGCTCTCTGTCAGGCATTGTGCTGAGGCTATGGTAGTAAAAAAAGCTCAGGTAAAATTTTCTGCTCCAAGAAAGCTAGAAAAAAAAAAAGAGGTTACAAATAAGGGAATAAATTAAGATAATTGTAGAAGTAGTGAGATCTGTGACGATAAAAGAGAGTGGAAAGCAAACATGACTGGGAGGGCTGAGGTTGCTGCTTGGGGGTTCCCTGGGAGGTCAGGGAGGCTTCTGGGAGGGGGCATGAGAGCTGAGGCCTGACATGGAGAAAAGCCAACCCTGTGAAGAGCGACATATAGTCAGGTGCAGTGGCACCTGCCTGTAATCCCAGGGGCTCAGGAGGCTGAGGCAGGAGGAGGATTGTGAGTTCAAAACCAGCCTCAGCAAAACAGAGACCCTGTTTCTAAATACAATACAGAATAGGGCTGGGGATGTGGCTCAGTGGTCAAGTGCCCCTGAGTTCAATCCCTGGTAAACCCCCCACCAATCCCCAGTGGAAAAAAAAAAGAGTTAGATATGTCAGCTCCATGGGTGTGAGCCTTCCTGGAAGTATCATGGCTAGCATGGGCTGGCATCAGGGAGAGAACCCAGGAGTCCCCTGGCCAGGTCTTTCTCACATCCAGGATGCCCTTTGGAGTCTTCCTCAGGCCATACGTGAGCCGAGTGCTCAGCACTGGTGAGTCTCCAGGCAGCCTGCTTGGTCTCAACCTGGGACCCAGAGCTCCTGGTCCCATCCCTGGGATCCTGGCTACTAGTTCCACCTCCAACTCCCTTTGGGGATATTAGGTAAGACTTGAACTCAAAAGAGTTTTCCAGATAATCTGTGCTGTTCTGGGTCTGGAGATTAGATCTCTGCCAGACAGAAGGCTCTCTGTTCTCACCGTGACCTGCCCTCACCTGCCTGGGAGAGGTTTTCTTGGAAAGTGTTTGTTTTCCCCTCGGGGCCCTCTGGGTTATCTCCGTCCCCCAACTGCGTGTGCAGTCCAGGTTCCCACCTACCTTCCCGTGTCATTACAGGACTCCTCTCTCCAAGGTGTGGGGGGTGCCCCCTTCAGGTGAGAGTGAGGAGGGTGGCCATGCCAGGCCTGTGTGACGGGCTTGTCTAGGCTTCCTCCGCCTGTTTACACCCTGAAGCAGGGGCCTGGAGAAGGAGCACATATGAAGGCCCAAATATGACATGTCTCAATAATTTGAAATTATCTATTGGGCTGGCAGACTGTATATAAAATGTGGTTTAGCTCTGTTCTTAGTCAAATATACCTTCACAATGACCTATCAGGTCAGACCTGAGTTTAGACTTCTCAGATGCAAAGTTCCACACCAAAATGGTGGCCTTTGACTCCCAGCCTGCAGCCGACACCCTTCTGTTCCCACTCCTGGCTCTTCTTGCATGGTAGGGAGTATCCTGGGAATGCACCTGGACACCTTGGTCTGCATGCCCACAGGTTATGGACTCCCCCCACCACTTCCAAACACCTTTCCCTCCAGCCTGGGGGTAATCCCGTTATCAGTGTGCATCACTATGGGGGAGAATGAACCTAGGCAATAGGCACAGACAAGAGTGGGAGTGGGCTCAGGGTCTTATGGTGGGTATCCAGGGTTCTGGCTACTGGGAGCATGCTCTAGGATGGGGCCCTCGGGCCTTTGTAGGATCCCTATGCTGTGTGTGGTGCAGCCACAGCTGGAGAAAAGGAGAGAGGCCCAGTGCAGAGGTCCATGCTGCCTGGACCTGAAGAGGCTGTTGTTTGGAATAAGACCTTTCTGGTACTTTCCCACACAGTGCTGCCTCTCTTACGCTTTAGAACAGTTTATACTTTACATTTCTTTTGATGTTTTACTCTTAAAACTTTTAAATTTACATAAGATGCAAAAGGAGCTCAATGAATTCACACACGCCTACACCTGCAATATTTTTTTGAGAGTAAATTGCAGACATTGTGACTCTTTGAGTCCTTCAGTGTGTATTTTTTTTCTTTTTTCTTTTTTTTTTTTTTAATGGTGTTGGGGATTGAACCTAGGGCCTTATGCATGTGAGGCAAGCACTCTACCATCTGAGCTATATTCCCAGCCCCTCAGCATGTATTTTTTATGGATGCGGATACTCTATTAACCACAGCACAATGGTCAAAATTAAGAAATTTAACATTAAGAGAATATAATTGCCCATATTCATAATCTACCAGTTATCCCAATAATGTCCTTTATAACATTTTTAAAGCATGGCATTTGGTTGTTACGTTTCTTTATATTCTTTTAATTTACAACTGTTTCTCATCTTTCTTTGTCTTTTATGATAGTGATGTGTTCAGAGACCACAGGCTAGCATTTTAAAATTTTTAAATGTCCCTCAAATTGAATTATCTGATGTTTCCTCCTGATTAGAGTCCAGTCACATGTTTTGGGCAGGAATACTTCCTGAGTGATATAGTGTTCTAGGTACATCTCACCAGGAGGCCCATGATGTCACTTTGCCCCATTATCAGTTCATAACCTGATTTGCCTGTAATATTAAATCACCAAAACATCCTGCCATGTAATGTTGTTTGAAAACATGCTTTCCCCATCTTGTAATTTTTATCAAAAGCAACATTTTCCAATAGTATATATTATAAATCATGCATTAATTTTCATTTTTATAATAGACACATTTAAAAAATAGTAAAGATAAAGTCAAATTAATTTTAGTAAAATACATTATTTAACCTACATTTCCAAGATATTATCATTTCATTCTTCAAGTAATAGAGAAACTATTCGTGGGATACACTTCATTCTTTTTATCCGTGCAAATCTTCAAAAATCCAGCGTGTATCATATCCTCATTGCACATTTTAGTTCAGATTACCCATGTGTTATGTGTCTAGTGTCTACCATAGTGGACACCACAAATCTAGAGCATGTTTTTCAATATTCTATAAACAGACCATAATTTATTTAACCAACTCCCCCATTGCTAGAAATTAAAATCATTTTCATAATTTTGCTATTATAAAAACTGATGCAATGAAGAATCTTGTACATAAATCTTTCTGTGCATCTCTGAGTATTTCATTAGGATATATTCCTTGGGATGGAATTACTTGTTCAAGTTATCAAAGTTATAACAATTTTAAAGCTCTTAATGCTACCAAATTGCTTTCTACAGATTCCCATCATTTACACCAACAGAGTATAAGATACTTACATACTTCTATCAACACTGGATATCATTAAAAAGTCCCCCCACCACCATGTCCCCAAACTCCCAATCTTCTATTGTTTAGATTTTTCATGTAAATAGCTAACTAAGCATCACTGCTGTGCCTACACCTTCTGCCTGTCCCTCCAGATGCACTCTGTCCTTCCCCCTGCCCTGTACCCAGGAGGCCGGCCTGGGTGGACTACATCAATGGCTTCCCTTGCCTCCCAGCTAGCTTCCTGTTGGGTAATGCCCACAGACTGACTGGTGGGGGATGGGAAGAAGGGCAAGAGTGAAGTGAGGAGATGCATTTCCCAGGATCCCTCCCCTTGGAGTTGCTGTGGTCAGCTGTATCCCTCTAAGAGGGTCCAGCGCTCCTTTCACAGCTCTTCCTGTCGCTCCTTCCTTGACTTCCTATGATGGCTCTCTCCTCTTTCCCTTTGTGGCCTAGGGGAGGTGATGGCTTCCAACAGTGGATCCCTCCAAAGGCTGCATTAACCCTGACTGCTTTCCCTAAACTCTCCCCACCCCTTCCTAAGCAACCTCTTTATTAAACTGTCCTTGAATACTCAGTTTTAGTCAACAGTCAACAGTTGCCTGTGAGCGTCCTGAACAATACAACTAGGCATGAGAGAGAAAGGTTAAGATTTACCAGTAAGCTTTCTTCAAAGCAAACATGTACTTCAGAAGACAAAATAATGTTTTTATGACAAAAATTGCATTTAAAAAATTTTGTTCTTATTAGTTATACACCACAGTAGAATGCATTTTGACATATTGTACACAAATGGAGCACAACTTCTCAGTCCCCTGGCTGTGCGCTGTGCGGTGCAGTCATTCCAGTAGTATAATCATACATTATATAGGGTAACAATATCTGTCACATTCTACCGTCCTTCCCATCCCCACAGCCCCACCCCTCCCCTCACTCCCCTCTACACAAACCAGTTCCTTCATTATTCCCTATCCCTAGCCCCATTATAGATCAGCATCCACTTATCAAAGAAAACATTCAGCTTTTGGTTATTTGGGATTGGCTTACTCCACTTAGCATAATAATCTCTAGTTCCATTCATTTACCTGCAAATGCCATAATATCATTCTTTAATGCTGAGTAATAGTTCATTGTGTATATGTACCACAGTTTCTTTATTATTCATCTGTTGAAGGGCATCTAGGTTGCTTCCCTAGTTTAGCTATTGTGAATTGAACGCTAAAAACATTGATATGGCTGTGTCACTGTAGTATGCTGATTTTTAATTCTTTGAGTATAAACTGAGGAGTGGGATAACTGGGTCAGTTTGTTTTTGTTTTTTTTTTAAGAGGGAGAGACAAAGAGAGAATTTTTAATATTTATTTTTTAGGTGTTTTTTTTTTTTTCGGCGGACACAATGTTTGCTTGTTTGTGGTGCTGAGGCTCGAACCCAGGCCACACGCATGCCAGGAGAGCGCGCTACCGCTTGAGCCACATCCCTAACCCTACATTCTAAGTTTTCTAAGGAATCTTCATACTGCTTTCCACACTGGTTGCACCAATTTGAGTCCCACCAGCAATGTGTGAGTTCACCTTTCCTCCACATCCTCATCAACACTTATTATTGCTTGTATTCTTGATAATTGCCATAAAAACAGAAATAATTTTTTTAAAATAAAGCTCTAATTTATCTCCATAAGAAATTCAGATCATATTATAACCCTAAAACAATTATTTTAAAGGTCAGCTGAAGTGTGAACATTTAGCAAAGTTTTTCCTGGGCCCAATCCATATGGTTAGATACTCTGCTATTCCAGTTCCAAGCACTGGGAAAGAATGGTCTTGCCCTGTTCATCTTTGCTCTTCCAGAGAAAGCAGCACCTTCAGGAAGAGACACTCGAACCCAACACAGCAGCAAAAACCTCACAACCCACAGCCCTGCACAGATGCTTTTGGAAAATCGACTACCTCTGCCTTAGAGAAAGGACAGAGCTCTGTTAAGGGCACCTGTCTCTCTGCCCCACAAGCTTCCTGTCCTAGACACTGGGGTACAGTGGTTCTGTCTTGGGGATTATTCTCCTATCCCCAAGAGATGAAGTGTTAGCATCTTCCTCCATGATTTTGACGACAGTGTCCTCATCTATTCCGCACACATTTATGGAGGACCAGCTCTGAAGAGACGTAAATTTTGACACAGAAAATAAGGATGCAAATAGCATCGTCAGAATAAGTTCTTGAGTCCTGCTCTACTCATTGTGCTTATTGCTACCATATTGTATTCTACACACACACACACACACACACACACACACACACACACAAATACGTTAAGAAGGTAGATTTCGAATTAGCAAGCAGGGAGAGGCTCGGCTGCGATCAGGTGGAATCCCACCAGCCAAGCCCGCACTGACCCCCGGGCTGAGTACGGGAGTTTAGACGGGGAAGGAAGCGGTACAGTCCCATCCCCCACAGCGGACACTCCACCAAGGGAATCAGCAGTCAGCATCTTGAACAGCTGAAATATCCACCGCCATTCTCCGACAGATCTCAACAACAAAACAGGTGTGTGGCACTCAGCCCATCCCCCATACATCGGGAACTCGCATAAATTCTCTCCTAGGCTTGCCGGGGGAGGGAGAATCAGAGTGAGCCTGCATAAAGACTAGGGGTGAACTAGAGGCACCTGACCTGCAACCCCCCCTACCCATCTGCAGCCAAAACGAAACCTGTCTAGCTAGCGCTGGGGAGGGGCAAGCAGGAAAAATCCAAAGGACAGAGTGCCTGGGATCCCAATTGCCAACTGTGGGACCCCGGAGATCCAGGCCCACTGATTCGTGCGGCCTGCCCTGCGGCTACAGAAGGCGTGGCGCCCCAGGGAAGCGATTAATTAGCAAGCAGGGAGAGGCTCGGCTGCGATCAGGTGGAATCCCGCCAGCCAAGCCCACACTGACCCCCGGGCTGAGTACAGGAGTTTAGACGGGGAAGGAAGCGGTACAGTCCCATCCCCCACAGTGGACACTCCACCAAGGGAATCAGCAGTCAGCATCTTGAACAGCTGAAATATCCACCGCCATTCTCCGACAGATCTCAACAACAAAACAGGTGTGTGGCACTCAGCCCATCCCCCATACATCGGGAACTCGCATAAATTCTCTCCTAGGCTTGCCGGGGGAGGGAGAATCAGAGTGAGCCTGCATAAAGACTAGGGGTGAACTAGAGGCACCTGACCTGCAACCCCCCCTACCCATCTGCAGCCAAAACGAAACCTGTCTAGCTAGCGCTGGGGAGGGGCAAGCAGGAAAAATCCAAAGGACAGAGTGCCTGGGATCCCAATTGCCAACTGTGGGACCCCGGAGATCCAGGCCCACTGATTCGTGCGGCCTGCCCTGCGGCTACAGAAGGCGTGGCGCCCCAGGGAAGCGATTAATTAGCAAGCAGGGAGAGGCTCGGCTGCGATCAGGTGGAATCCCGCCAGCCAAGCCCACACTGACCCCCGGGCTGAGTACAGGAGTTTAGACGGGGAAGGAAGCGGTACAGTCCCATCCCCCACAGTGGACACTCCACCAAGGGAATCAGCAGTCAGCATCTTGAACAGCTGAAATATCCACCGCCATTCTCCGACAGATCAACAACAAAACAGGTGTGTGGCACTCAGCCCATCCCCCATACATCGGGAACTCGCATAAAATCTCTCCTAGGCTTGCTGGGGGAGGGAGAATCAGAGTGAGCCTGCATAAAGACTAGGGGGGAACTAGAGGCACCTGACCTGCAACCCCCCCTACCCATCTGCAGCCTAAAGGAAACCTGTCTAGCTAGAGCTGGGGGTGGGGCAAGCAGGAAAAATCCAAAGGACAGAGTGCCTGGGATCCCAATTGCCAACTGTGGGACCCCGGAGATCCAGGCCCACTGATTCGTGCGGCCTGCCCTGCGGCTACAGAAGGCTAGCAGGAGAAACCAGGAGGCTAGAGGCAAGGCCCTCGAGACTGGGCAGCTGGAAATTGCAGGCCCGCCGGCGACAGTTCACCCACTGCCCGCATAGCTGGGCGGTAGGAGAACACCCGGCCGCAGGTGACCGATCACCCGCCCGCAGCCTGTGATACTGGGCGGCTAGAGACCGCCTGCCTGCCGCGACTGGGAGCTGAAATCAAACAGAGACAGTCCAGTCACACCACCTCATCAGGACACCCAGGCAAGGAACTGGGGCCGGTCATAGCAAAGTAGTGTCGTCACTGGAGCTCGGACGTCGGATCTTCCTTCACAGTGGAATCCACGTCAGCAGGCATAGTTTAACAACACTAAGGAGAGGCATCAGAGTAATACAGAACCAAAACAAATCTATAGAAGAGAGTAGAAACACGACAATCAAATAGAGCTGGAAAGCAACGGGGACAACATGAGAAAACAAGGGAAAAAAGGAGTACAAACAATGCAAGACAACTTAATTCTACAAGAGGACATAGAAACATCAGAAGCAGGGATAGGGAAAGAACTCAAGGCATACCTAACTCAAATGGAAAGGAATATTAGAGAAGACATGAGACAGCAAGTCCAAGCAATAAAAATATATTTTGAAAATGAATTAAACAAACAAATTCAAATGGCAAAGAACGAGCTCTACCAGGAGATAGAGATCTTAAAAAAGAATCAAACTATAATCCTAGAATTGCAGGAAACTATAAACCAAATTAAAAAATCAAACGAGAATATTACAAATAGACTTGATCAAGTAGAAGTCAGAACATCAGATAATGAAGACAAGGTTTATCAACTTGAAAGAGTATAGTCAACACAGAAAAGATGCTTAAATCCCATGAGCAATCTATTCAAGAGATATGGGATGTCATTAAAAAACCAAATTTGAGAGTCATCGGGATAGAAGAAGGCACAGAGATTCAAACCAAAGGAATGGACAGCATATTAAATGAAATAATTGTAGAAAACTTCCCAGAGATGAAAGATGGAATGGATTGCCAAATCCTGGAAGCCTACAGGACCCCAAACATTCAAAACTATAATAGACCAACTCCAAGACACATAATTATGAAGATAGCTAACATACAGGACAAGGAGAGAATATTAAAAGCTACCAGAGAAAAGAGACAGATTACATTCAGGGGTAAACCAATTAGGTTAACGACTGATTTCTCAGTACAGACTTTGAAAGCGAGAAGATCCTGGAACAATGTATTTCAAACGCTGAAAAATAATGGATTTCAACCAAGAATACTGTATCCAGCAAAATTGAGCTTCAGATTTGACAACGAAATTAAAATCTTTCACGATAAACAAAAGCTAAAAAAATTTGCAGCAAGAAAACCAGCACTGCAAAGCATTCTGAGCAATATACTACAAGAAGAGGAATTGAAAAATAGTGCCCAAAACTAACAACAAGAGGTATCTCAGTAAAGGAGGAGGAAAATAACCAAAAAAGTAAAACTAGCCAAACTAAAATAAATAAATAAAGAAGCATGACTGGAAGTACAAATCATATCTCAATTGTAACTTTAAATGTTAATGGCCTAAACTCACCAATCAAGAGACATAGGCTAGCAACCTGGATCAAAAAAACAAATCCAACAATATGCTGCCTTCAGGAGACTCATATGATAGGAAAAGACATACACAGGCTGAAGGTAAAAGGTTGGGAAAAATCATACCACTCACATGGCCCTCGGAAGCAAGCAGGAGTGGTCATACTCATATCAAATAAAATCAACTTCAAACCTAAGTTAATTAAGAAGGATAAAGAAGGACACTATATACTGTTAAAAGGGACCATCCACCAACAAGACATAACAATTATCAATTTGTATGCACCAAACAATGGAGCTGCAATCTACATAAAACAAACGCTCCTCAAGTTCAAGAGTCAAATAGACCATAACACAATAATTACGGGTGACTTCAACACACCGCTCTCGCCATTAGACAGATCCTCTAGACAAAAACTGAATAAAGAAACTATAGAACTCAACAGCACAATCAATAACCTAGACCTAACTGACATATATAGAATATACCAACCATCATCAAGTGGATACACGTTCTTCTCAGCAGCACATGGATCCTACTCAAAAATAGACCATATATTATGCCATAAGGCAAATCTTAGTAAATATAAAAGTGTGGAGATAATACCATGCACCATATCTGACCATAATGGAATGAAATTGGAAATCAATGATAAAAAAAGGAAGGAAAAATCCTACACCACATGGAAAATGAACAATATGTTATTGAATGATCAATGGGTTACAGAAGACATAAAGGAAGAGATAAAAAAATTCTTAGAGTCAAATGATAATACAGACACAACATACCGGAATCTATGGGACACAATGAAAGCAGTTTTAAGAGGGAAATTCATATCCTGGAGTTCTTTCATCAAAAAAAGAAAAAACCAACAAATAAATGAACTCACACTACACCTCAAAAACCTAGAAAAGGAAGAACAAAACAACAGCAATTGTAGTAGAAGACAAGAAATAATTAAAATTAGAGCAGAAATAAAGGAAATTGAAACAAAAAAAAACCATTGAAAAAATTGATAAAACTAAAAGTTGGTTCTTTGAAAAAATAAATAAGATAGACAAGCCCTTAGCTATGCTAACAAAAAGAAGAAGAGAGAGAACTCAAATTACTAATATACGGGATGAAAAAGGCAATATCACAACAGACACTACAGAAATACAGAAGATAATTAGAAAGTATTTTGAAACCCTATATTCTAATAAAATAGAAGATAGCGAGGATATAGATAAATTTCTTAAGGCATATGATTTGCCCAGATTGAGACAGGAAGACACACACAATTTAAACAGACCAATAACAAAGGAAGAAATAGAAGAAGCCATCAAAAGACTACCAACCAAGAAAAGCCCTGGACCTGATGGGTATACAGCGGAGTTCTACAAAACCTTCAAAGAAGAACTAATACCAATACTTTTCAAACTATTTCAAGAAATAGAAAAAGAAGGAGCTCTTCCAAATTCATTCTATGAGGCCAACATCACCCTGATCCCAAAACCAGACAAAGACACTTCAAAGAAAGAAAACTACAGACCAATATCTCTAATGAACTTGGATGCAAAAATTCTCAATAAAATTCTGGCGAATCGAATACAAAAACATATCAGAAAACTTGTGCACCATGATCAAGTAGGATTCATCCCTGGGATGCAAGGCTGGTTCAATATACGGAAATCAATACATGCTATTCACCACATCAATAGGCTTAAAGACAAGAACCATATGATCATCTCGATAGATGCAGAAAAAGCATTTGACAAAATACAACATCCCTTTATGTTCAAAACATTAGAAAAACTAGGGATATCAGGAACTTACCTCAACATTGTAAAAGCTATATATGCTAAACCTCAGGCTAGCATCATCCTAAACGGAGAAAAACTGAAGGCATTCCCTCTAAAATCTGGAACAAGACAGGGATGTCCTCTATCACCACTTCTATTCAATTTAGTTCTCGAAGTACTAGCCAGAGCAATTAGACAGACAAAAGAAATTAAAGGCATAAAAATAGGAAAAGAAGAAATTAAATTATCGCTATTTGCAGATGACATGATAATTTACTTAACAGACCCAAAAGGATCTACAAAGAAGCTGCTAGAGTTAATAAATGAATTCAGCAAAGTGGCAGGATATAAAATCAACACGCACAAATCAAAGGCATTCCTGTATATCAGCAACAAAACCTCTGAAATGGAAATAAGGAAAACCACTCCATTCACAATATCCTCAAAGAAAATAAGATACTTGGGAATCAACCTAACAAAAGAGGTGAAAGATTTATACAATGAAAACTACAGAACCTTAAAGAGAGAGATAGAAGAAGATCTCAGAAGATGGAAAAATGTACCCTGTTCATGGATAGGCAGAACTAACATCATCAAAATGGCGATATTACCCAAAGTTCTCTACAGGTTTAATGCGATGCCAATCAGAATCCCAAAGACATTTCTTGTAGAAATAGATAAAGCAATCATGAAATTCATATGGAAAAACAAAAGACCCAGAATAGCAAAAGCAATTCTAAGCAGGAAGTGTGAATCTGGAGGTATAGCGATACCAGAGCTCAAACTGTACTACAAAGCAATAGTAACAAAAACAGCATGGTACTGGTACCAAAACAGGCAGGTGGACCAATGGTACAGAATAGAGGACACAGACACTAATCCACAAAGTTACAACTATCTTATATTTGATAAAGGGGCTAAAAACATGCAATGGAGGAAGGATAGCATCTTCAACAAATGGTGCTGGGAAAATTGGAAATCCATATGCAACAAAATGAAATTGAATCCCTTTCTCTCGCCAGCCACAAAAGTTAACTCAAAATGGATCAAGGAGCTAGATATAAAAACAGAGACACTGCGTCTGATAGAAGGAAAAGTTGGCTACGATCTACATATTGTGGGGTCGGGCTCCAAATTCCTTAATAGAACGCCCGTAGCCCAAGAGTTAATGACAAGAATAAACAAATGGGACCTACTTAAACTAAAAAGTTTTTTCTCAGCAAGAGAAACAGTAAAAGAGGTAAATAGAGAACCTACATCCTGGGAACAAATTTTTACCCCTCACACCTCAGATAGAGCCCTAATATCCAGAATGTACAAAGAACTCAAAAAATTAAACAATAAGATAACAAATAATCCAATCAACAAATGGGCCAAGGACCTGAACAGACACTTCTCAGAGGAGGACATACAATCAATCCACAAGCACATGAGAAAATGCTCACCATCTCTAGCAATCAGAGAAATGCAAATCAAAACCACTCTAAGATACCATTTCACTCCTGTAAGATTGGCAGCCATTATGAAGTCAAACAACAATAAGTGTTGGCGAGGATGTGGGGAAAAGGGCACACTTGTTCACTGCTGGTGGGACTGCAAAATGGTGAGGCCAATTTGGAAAGCAGTATGGAGATTCCTGGGAAAGCTGGGAATGGATCCACCATTTGACCCAGCTATTGCCCTTCTTGGACTATTCCCTGAGGACCTTAAAAGAGCACACTATACGGATACGGCCACATCAATGATTATAGCAGCACAATTCACAATAGCTAGACTGTGGAACCAACCTAGATGCCCTTCAATAGATGAGTGGATAAAAAAATTGTGGCAGTTATACACAATGGAGTATTATGCAGCACTAAGAAACGACAAAATCATAGAATTTGCAGGGAAATGGATGGCATTAGAGCAGATTATGCTAAATGAAGCTAGCCAAGCCCTAAAAAACAAATGTCAAATGTCTTCTTTGATATAAAGAGAGCCACTAAGAATAGAACAGGAAGGAAGAGCATGAGGAAAAGACTAACAGTAAACTAAGACGATTGGGGGGAGAGAAAGGAAGAGAGAAGGGAAAACATATGGAAATGGTAGGAGACCTTCAGTGATACACAAAATTATAAGAGGTTATGAGGGGCAAGGGGGTGGGGGGAAAAAAAGGGGAGAGAATTGAACAACAGCAGAGGAGGTAGAGAGGGAAGATGGGAGGGGAGGGTAGGGGAGGGGGGATAGTAGGGGATAGGAAAGGTAGCAGAATACAACAGTCACTAATATGCCATTATGTAAAAATGTGAGTATGTAACAGAAGTGAGTCTGTATTATGTATTTGGGGAGTTCAAAACCCAATTGAGTCGAATTTATGAAAGATGATATGTCTTGAGCTCTGTAATGTTTTGAACAATCAATAAAAAAAAAAAAGAAAAAAAAAGAATGTAGATTTCATGTTATCTCTTCTTTTTTTTGTAAAATTTTTTAGTTGTAGATAGACACAATACCTTTATTTATTTTTATGTGGTGCTGAGGATTGAACCCAGTGTCTCATGCATGCTAGGTGAGCACTCTACCTCTGAGCCCCAACCCCAGCCGCTATCTGTTCTTATTACAATAAAAAATTTAATGTTTCATTTGTTATCCCAAGAAGTATATATAAGCAAGCTAATACACAGAAACTGTTTTGGATTAGATGAGAGCTTTAGTAAAACTTCTGCAAAGATGCCAACATTAGAGCTAATGACAAGCAGGTGTGGGGAGGGTCCTTGCCAAGAAGGAGTGTTTTAAGCAGAGGGAAGAAGGAAGACCATGGGGGAGCCCCCAAGCAGGACAGAGCTCTGAGCATGTGAGCAGCTAAAGGGCAGAATCGGGAGACACAGCAGACAGGAGGAACTCAGGACCCGGCCAGCTTCTGAGAGCCTTCTGGGCCACTCAACGAGTTTGCAATTTTTCTGAAAAGAAAAAAATATATATATTTTAAAAGCAATGCTATGGAAAGAACAACCAGAGAGAAAGAGAGTGGGGGAATGAAAAAATGGATTGTCAATACAAAACTGATTTTTAAAGAAATGGATTAGATAATAACATCCAGATAACTTATTAAAACGTAAGAAATATTAATATTATAATAAATATGAATGAAAACAAAATATCCAGAAAGGAATTGATCCAAGTGGTCCAATATCCTAAAAGGAAGAGGGAGGAACCAGGTGTTTGAAAAGTGACACAATGCTGTAGCCAATCATGTTAAACTCCTGGTATTTTGACAGCACCTCTTTCGTTCATGCCCGTGCACCTCTCCCAGATCAGTGACACTGAGCCCAGACATAGACTCAGGACACTGCTCCGGCAGTGACCACTGACTGATCAGGGTTCATTCACTGGATGAGACACACCAACATGCCTTCTCAGATTTACATTTGAAAATGGATCTCTAGCAGACACAGGGAAGGTGGATTCCCTAAAGGCTATGATTTAAACCACTACCTTAGACATTTGGAATATAAATTCTGAAGTGTCATGATCATCACCTTGGGAAGAACCTGAGCTCTGGTGGCCTAGGGAGGATGGTCCCAGCCTCATGCCTCATCACTGAGTCACACTTGACCCGAGAACATAATGAGAATTTAGTGTCACCCCTGGTCCCAAATGTGAATCTCTTTTTCTTACTGTTATGGTTTAGATCTGAGGTATCCCCCAAAAGTTCATGTGTGAGGAAAACAAGAAAGTTTAGAGGTGAAATGATCAGGTATCAGAGCCTTAACCTATCCACGAATTAATCCACAGAGAGGGATTAAGTGGACGGTAACTGTAGGCAGGTAGGGTGTGGTTGGAGGAGGTGGGTCTTTGGGTGTGTGCCTTCAGGGTTTATATTTTGTCCTTGGTGAGTGGAGCAATCTCCCCTCCCCCTCCCCCTCCCCCTCCTTCCCCCCTCCCCCTCCCCTCCCCCTCCCTCCTTCCCTCTTCCCCACTCCCTCTTCCCCTCCCCTTCCTTCCCCCCTCCCCCTCCCCCTCCCCCTCCCTCCTTCCCTCTTCCCCTCTCCCTCTCCCCCTTTCCCTCTTACCCCCTTTCTCTCTCTCTTGTGTCCAGAGCTGCTTTCCTCTGCCCTACCCTTCCACCATGATGTTCCACCACACCTTGGGTCCAGAGCAATGCAGATAGTCCTCTGTGGACTAAGACCTCTGAGATAGTGAGTCCCAAATAGACTTTTCTTCCTGTTCTTGCTAAGTCCCAGAGGTGGAAAAGCTAACTAAAACACTTAGGATCAGGGAAGGTGACCACCATTTATTTGGCAGGCTTCCTCGGCCCATCTTTTCTAGTCAAGGTGACTCAGGGGTGCCATAGAGCAAGACTGTTCCAAAGGAACCCAACCTGGGACAAAAGCTCAGAGGGCCCATCCCTGATCCCGTCGTCTCCTTAGCCTCCGCCACACACTCTCTCAGGGTGACCAAGAGAGCTGTTTCCTCCAGTGGAACCTGCAAAGCGGCCTTACCTTTCACTTTTACTGTAATGAGAACAGGAAGGAGCTGACTTCACATAGCCTCCCACCTTCCTGATTTCCTCCTGAAGAACCCTGGAAACTGGAGGAGATTTCTCATCTGTCCCAGTAAGCAAAAAATGAAAAGAAAGAAAAATGACAGAAGATTAGGCCATTGTCCTTCTGACATCAGGGCAGGTGCCTAGCAGGGCCTGGAAACTCTATAAAAAGGCATCTGTTCTTCTGAGTTCCTTTCTAATTTATGTGTTTTTTCTTTTGGGGAACCTGCCACTTCGTTGTGGAATGTGTGCACTTAAACAACTCATTCTCCTTGGGGTGGGAGTTCAAGGGTTGTGGCTTCCTTCCTTACTGGTAAATACCTATCCTTTAGGTATCTATCTTTTTCTATCCTTTCCCCTTATCCCTTAGATTAGGAGGCTACAAAGTTTTATGCAGAAGAACAGGTAGTAAGTATTTTCAGCTTTGTGGCCACATGGTCCTTGTTGTACCTACTCAATTCTGCTGTTGTAGCCAAAGCAGCCATATACACCATGAAAATAAGTGGGGATGGCTGCGTTCTAATAAAACTTTATTTACAAAAAGAGCAGGCCAGATTTGGTCATCCTTTGCCAAACCCAGCTTCCCAATGCTCCATGCAACAAGATATTCTTATAGAAGTGTCACATTCCAAGCCCTTTTCCACCAAGAGGAGACACGAACAGTGAGACAGCAACAGACTGCAAAGATAAATTTCTGGAAAAGCTTCTGCTTTCCTAACAAAGATATCACCTCTTCCTCCTTCCTGTTTTTTTTTTTTTTTTTTTTTTTTACTTCTTTTAACATAAGCATGAAGCCTGGAAAAATAGCAGCCATCTTGTGACCAACAGGTTCCGAGGATGAGGGCGAAGGCCTAGGCCTACATACACCTCAGGTTGGTGGAGCAGCAAGGCAGACAGTGTGGGCTTTGACGGTATTGAGGCACCAGCTCAGCCCTGACATCTCTACCAAATGACTTCTTATTCTTGGGATAAATAAAACCCCATTTGTTTAAGCCCACAGTTGGTTTATTATTATACTTGAGCACATGCCTAATAAATTTTTTTTTGGATGCAGAAAATCTAAAAGTAGGTGGGGAAATCATATACAGAATCACCATTTGTAAATATTTAATGTCACACAATGGGGAGGACTTTCTAAGTTTCTCTCAAACCCAGTTTATGTTGACCACTGAAAGGCAACTCTAATTACGTTTCTGTGCACAAAGTGCAGAAAGGATTAATTTGACTACATCATCTCCTTGCAAGAAATCTGGATGTTGCAAACCAAAGTTTTTATAGCATTGGAGTGACGGCACTCTTGAAATCTTAGAGCTTTTAAGTATTTCCTTTCTTTGGCAAGTGGTTCTTTTTATAGATCTTCAAAAGGGTCAGACCTAAAACTCTGCCCCAGGACACACACCTGGGCGCGTGCAAAGACTCGTTGGCATGTGGACCCATCTTTGTTAAGGACAAAGTTGCCTCTAGACACAGGAGGACACTGACAGAGTAGTGGAACAGAGTAGAAAACCTGGAAACTGAAAAAAAAATAAATAAAAGGAAACCTAACTTGGAGCAGAGGTGATGTAACTAGTGAGTCAAGAAAAATAGAGCCAGTGACAGTCGGTGTTGGTGCCGGAACACCAAATGGAAAATGTGAAATCAAATTCCCACTCTACCTTTTATCCAGTCATTTCTAGAAGGATTAAAGGTCCAAATGGAAAACATAAGCCACTAAACTTATTAACATATATGATAATATTCTGTGTCCTTAGGTTAGGAAAATATTTCTTGACAGGAGAAACCCTGAGGGAAAGAGTTATGAATGTGACTATTTTAAAATAAAAAACTTTGGCACATCAAAAGGCATTATTTTTAGAAAATGAAGATATAATCTCAGTTACTTGGAAGGCTGAGGTAGGAAAATTGCAAGTTCAAGACCAGCCTGAGATCTTAGCAAGACCCTGTCCAAAAAGAGAGAGAGAGAGAGAGAGAGAGAGAAGATAAGCCACAGAATAGAAAGAAATATTTACATGTTTGCAGGTACTTTATAATTATAGAAAGAAGATCTACAAATTAATAAGGAAAAGAAAAAAAACAGCAACCTTGGGAGAAATGGGAAAAACTATCATTGGGGCTGGGGATGTGGCTCAAGCGGTAGCGCGCTCGCCTGGCATGCGTGCGGCCTGGGTTCGATCCTCAGCACCACATACCAACAAAGATGTTGTGTCCGCCGAGAACTAAAAAATAAATATTAAAAAAAATTCTCTCTCTCACTCTCTCTTTAAAAAAAAAAAAAAAAAGAAAAAAAAGAAAAGCTATCATTAATACACAGAAGGAGAAACACTGAAGACATTCACACATGAAAGATGTTCATCCTTGCTGGTCAATTAGGGCAATACAAACATAAAGAAGTTAAACGTTTTCACTCATTTGTGTGGCAGAGTTTAGAAGTGAAAGAATTGACATGGATGTGGGAAAACAGGAACTCTGCTGGGGGAAATGTACATTGGCATATCCGTTTTGGAGAGTACATCTGTAATAAAACTTTCATAGATAAGCTGCACTTGTTAGGATCTAAGCGGATACTAACTGTTATTTTCTCCCATGGCGACTATTGAGCCTTGCCTGCCCACAGTTCTCTCTCTGCTCACAGTGGCCTCAAACACCATGAAACACTGATAATAAGCTCAATGCCATAGACTGAACTATGCCCACCCCCTCCAAATTTATAGGTGGAAGCCCTAACGCCCCCACGGGACTGTGCTTGGAGATGGGGTCTTTAGAAGGTGTTCTAGTCAAAACATTTGTACCCTCTTGTTCTTAGTTGAACCCTAATCCCCAATGTAATATTAGGAGGAGTGGCCTTTGGTAGGTGGGGCCCTCAAGAACATGGTTTGTGCCCTTATTAAAGAGACCCCAGTGAGCCTTTCTGCTCCTTCTTCCATGTAAGGACACAGTGACAAGTCAGCAGTTGATGACCCTGGAAGTGACCCCAAATACCAATCCACCAGCACCTGGGTCTTGATCTCCCTAGCCTCCAGGACTGGGAGAAAATAAATCTGTTTTTTGAGCCACCCAGTCTATGACATTGTGTGGCAGTAGCCTGAGCAAGCCCAACATATCTGTCAGAAAATGTATATGACCTCAGATGAAGAAAATGATAACTCTTTCTGGGAGACACAAAAAATGACCTGCAAAACTCTGGATTAGGAGTGTGTGTGTGTGTGTGTTTGTGTGTGTGTGTGTGTATAAATGTATTAAAGGTGGAACTTCAAGTCAGTAGCAGGAACAGGGATATAGCTCAGTAGTACAGAAGTACTGGGTAGTGTGAGAGTCCCTGAGTCGAACCTCCCCCCCCCACCCCAGGACTGCAAAAACAAGCAAATCAATAACAAAATAATGACTTGATAATTGTATTCAAATAATACAATATTCATCAAACAAATAAAGCTAAAATCCTCCCCTAGCACTTACACAAATAAATTTCAGGTAACAGACATTTAAAATTTAACAAAACCATTCGGGTGACCATTGTCTTTGACCCTCCCTTCCTCACTTGGATTCACTCCAACAGACTAAGCTAAGGTAAATGTGGTGATCACATTTCCCCGAGGAATAATGGGTTCAAGATGTATGAAGTGTATTGTGAAAGCACATGAAATAGAATACAAAAAGGAAAAGAAAATGGAAGGAGACCTCATGGACCAGAGATGCTTTATTCAGCACCAGAGGGGCACATCTTTGGGTGGGAAAATGGCAGCAGGTCACCAAAAGTGTCTGGGTTTTATGGGACCTTAGCAGAGTGGGGTCATGGGAAGAGTTAGTTACTTTTGATGGTCCCTTTTGATGGGCAGGGCCAGGTCATGAGAGGAGTTTTGGTGTCAGGCTCATTTAGGGTGGGGCAGGGCAGGTGGGGGAACTGTAAGGGAAGTTCCTTGGGGCCTATTTTCCATATCCTTCCTATTGTAGCTTTGGGGAAAGATTTCCTTGTTTCTATAAAAGAGACAGAAGAAAATACAATTATTTTTGTTTCTCTGGCTTCAGGTGAATTCTGTACCTGCTAATAGATAAATGATAGAAGTCTAAAGGGATAATACCCTCAATGCTGTCAATGCTTCCTGTTATTTAATTCTGTATTTTTAGCTTTTTACAATGAGAATGAATCCATCCACTAGTTAACTTTTTTTTTTTTTTTTTTTTTTTTTTTAGGATTCTGATTACCCTGTTTAATCCTTATTATCTTAAATCCTTCTTGGCTTTCTTTCCACTGACACCTGCCTGGCACATCCTTGTCCCATCCTTTCACTGGCAACTTTTTGATACCATTTTTAAGTCACCTGTGGTGAGCAGCCTGTGGATTTCCTTGTTGTTGTGACTCCAGCTGAGAGTCTCTGCCTCTTATCCAAGGGGGTTTAAAAGTGTTGATGTTGATTGGCATAACTCTTGGGCCTGGTGTTACTTCTGTCATCTTGCTTTATGCCGTAAGTTTTCTGTTTTCTCTCTGTTTTGTCTTTTTGCTAGGTGGATGGTATTTTGTTTGCTTTTATCTTCTGCAGTGATGTGGAAACGAGACTTCCTGCTTTAAATTCTATGGGTGGTGACTAAATTATGAACAGATTCTTAAATTCTAAAGTATCAGCCAGGATTCAGTCAGGAAAATGACTGTCCAATTTTTCCAGGGATGAAAGGTTTAGTACAGGAAGCGGGGGCTGGCACAGACTTTGGAAGAACAGTGTGAGGAAGGTCAGCAAGTGTGCCATCGAGGTGGGAGCCAGAGGTTTGAAGCAGGTGGTTCTCGGGATTGAGTGGGAAGCCACTGTGAAATCTCAGGTGGTCCACTTTCCTAGCCGAAACTGTTTCAGGAGAACAATGGCTTCTCCATCCAAATGTCACAAGAGTGTCCCAGGCAGAGACTAACCCACAGCCACATGAGCAAGGCAACTCAGAAAGGTGGTTTGGGACTTTTCTGCAGCAATGCAGAATAACCGTGAGTGGATATAGACAATCAGAAGAGCAAACTTACTGTTTTACTAAAATATAAACACTAACTTTAGTCTTCATTATGCAGAATGAGAAATCAAATATTCTTGCTTCCTCAACTATTCTCATTTCCAGTAATTTTAATTGAACAATTTGAAATATAATTATCCATTTCAGTTTTTTTATATTTGAATCCCTGTAACCACATTTATACTTGTGCATGCATGTGTGTGTATGTGTGTGTGTGTGTAAATAACTGGTTTCAGCATGATAATTCCCTCTTATCTATACTTTCACTTTCATCAACCAAGATCCAAAAATAATAGGTGGAAAATTCCAGAAATAAACAACTCATAAGTTTTAAATGGCACACAGTTCTGAGTAATGTGATGAAATCTCATACCATTCCACCTGGGACATCATCCCTTTGTCCAGTGTATCCACACTCTGTAAGCTACCTGTCCCATAGTTACTTAGTACCTAGTTCATTTATCAATTGACTATCACGGTTGTATGGCAGTGCTGTGGTCAAGCAACCCTTATTTTATTTAATAATGATTCCCAACTGCAAAAGTAAAGATGCTAGTGATTTCAATAGTGATGGTGGTGATGCCAAAGAGAAGCCACAAAGTACTTCCTTTAAGTAAAATAAGATATTTTGAGAGACACACAAAAATCACTTATTTACTATAATATATTATTATAATAGTTCTATTTTATTATTAATGAATTGTTATTAATCCTCATTGTGTCTAATTTATATGTTAAGCTTTATCATAGGTATGTATCTATAGAAAAAAATTGCATATATAAGGTTCAATACAATCCATGCTTTCAGGTATTCATTTGGGGTCTTGGAACATATTCCCTTTAGGTAAGAGACGACTACTGAACTTCTTTCCGGTTCTTTCTTCCTATGTGGATTCCCTAACTTGACATTCTTATAGATATTCTCAAGGAATCTGAAGGAAGAGTGACAGATTTTCTTTTAGCCTGCATTTCTGAGGATATCCTTCCAGTGTTATGTCACATAAATTAATAATTTCCTGAATTTATAGGCAATGGCCTGATTTCTACAGCTCAACATAGACAGTTCTTATTACTTTTTAGCACTCATTATTGTGAAAGGAAGGTTAATGCCAATCTTTTGTTTTTGTTTTGTCAATAGTTTCTTTTTTTAAGATTAGACAGTAATTCTTTATGTTGAAATTTATTTTAAATTGACAGATTTTTTTGTAGCTTTTGACTATTTTTATTAAAACACATCAAATACACATTCAAGCTGGGCTTGCTTGATGGTGCATGCTTGTAATCCCAGCAATATAGGAGGCTGAGGCAGGAGATTTGCAAGTTTGAGGCCAGCCTCAGAAAATTAGCAAGGCTCTAAGCAACTTAATGAGATCCTGTCTCAAAAGAAAAAATAAAAATGTTTGGGAATGTAGATCAGTAGTAAAGTACCCCTGGGTTCAATCACCAGAACTCCCTCCATCCTCCCCAAAAAAGTATACACTCAACTAGATTGATGTTTGTAAGGTCAAGAATACTTTAATTTATTATTGCTAAGCTTTTCTTCTTTGGTAGTATTAATAAGATAGATCTGGCCTCTCTTTTCCACATTTGCTATTTTTAGTCTTTCATTGATATATCTTTCTTCTTTTCTTCTGTTTTCTACTATAATTTTTATAGCTTATCTTCCATTAATATGCCATATTTATTATTTTTCTATACTCCAAATTGATGCCAGTGTCAGTAATTTAGCTAGCTGTATTTTTAATAAGCCCTGTTCTATTTAGTGGGATAACTTCAGTAATATCTTGTAGAAAACACAAGGCAATTATTTCCTTAGGAATTTTGATGGCATATAAAAGAATCTACTGCAAATGGTATATTTTTCTCCAGAATATTGGTCCATTCTTCTCCTTCTCTTGAGTTTATTTTCATAGGCCTGTATTAATTCTCTCTTTGGTCATCCTTTTAGAGTAAGGTATATTCAGGCTGAGGCTGGAATCATAAAAGTAATACACTCAATTTCAGGCTGGGAAGAGAGAGGATATTTAGGTTTTCTATTTAATTAATGAGCCAGTGCTTTATAAAACTATCCTTGTACATTTGACCCACTTTGAAGACTCTTGGACACAGAGACGGATGCTTAGGGAAAAGGCTTTCTCTGAAGCACATAATCTATTAAATACCCATGCATCAACTGAAGGGTTCTGTCCTGGAGTAGAAATTAAAATATCTTGAGTGACTAAAGCTGGAAATCCATGATACGCTCCAGTGGGGCGTTGCAAAAGAGCTCACTGCTCTCCCTGGAGAGACCGGATGTCAATTCTGAGCCATTGTTAAGAAGATCACTTCATTTTCTCCAGAATTTGGAGAATGTACATATCTTGCTCATATACAGCAAGGATAGGCAGTGATAGTACAGAGTCTAAATTCTGGGGTTAAATGTGAAAGCATTGTAGGGCCATGTATTCACGATCCTTGACATAAGACACAAAAAGACATATGGGGCTATAAACAAAAGTGGAATCATTTCCAGGCACAAACTGAGCCAAGAAAGGGGTCCAGGTCCTCCCCTTTACCCAGAGCACCCTTCAGCCTTGGCATCCTGTCCCTTGAATCGGAATCATTGTCTGGCTCTAATGCAAACACTGGCTCCATTGTGATTCTGCAGGGACGCAGCCCCACTTGCACTGCTTTCTACCAGCCTGGGGCTTCTTTGGGTTTATCCCATTGAGCGGTGACTCAGGCAGTCAGCCAGAAGGGCCTCTATGCAGGGTGGTGCCTGGGGATTTATGCTGATTTATTGCACAAGAGCTGCCAGGTAAATCCCTTTGCCATCCCATGGGAAATGTCAAGTCAGGGGCAAAGTTTGGGTGCTCCCTGTGTGAATCCAGGGGAGACAGTGGCTATAACTTTCATTTTTATTTATATCTGCCTCTGAGGATATTTGAATGGACCTCAGACTATCTGGAAAATTCTAGAAAAATTCTAAGTACCACAAGTGAAATATCCTAAGGAATTCTCATGAATAGGGCAGCCTACGATAGGACTGAAATAAATGAGTGTGAGCACAAACATCTCTAACTTATTATGCATTAGACTTTGTCTTATAAAAATGCAGATTCCTGGGCTGGGGATGTGGCTCAAGCGGTAGTGCGCTCGCCTGGCATGCGT
Source organism: Ictidomys tridecemlineatus (assembly GCF_052094955.1). Lineage (NCBI taxonomy): Eukaryota > Metazoa > Chordata > Mammalia > Rodentia > Sciuridae > Ictidomys > Ictidomys tridecemlineatus. The sequence goes on along the minus strand of NC_135480.1, from coordinate 49,173,481 downwards.
GCGGCCCGGGTTCAATCCTCAGCACCACATACCAACAAAGATGTTGTGTCCGCCGAGAACTAAAAAATAAATATTAAAAATTCTCTCTCTCTCTCTCTCTCTCTCTCTCTCTCTCTCTCTCTCTCTCTCTCTCTCTCCTCTCTCTCAAAAAAAAAATGCAGATTCCTAAGCCACATCCTCTGAGATTCTGATTCATAGGTCTGGAGTTGGAAGCAGGGATCTATATTTTTATAAGCATCCTAAAAAGATTCTAATGAGAAGTTCACACAACAAATTCCGTTTTTTTTTTGTTTGTTTTTTAAAAAAGCATAATAAACAAAAAACACTGATTTGGAGCTGGAGGTGTACCTCAGTGGTGGAATACTTAGCAGGTGTGAACCCCTGAGCTCAACCCTCAGCACCCAGTAACTACTGATTTATGAGGGTACTGGCAAGGTAAGTACTTATGACACCAGGGAGGAGAGATAGCATAGATAATGAATGACTGGGTCCAGAAGATGGGGGCTAATTTAAAAGGAAATAAAATGCTAATACCTCCGTAATACTTCCCTCTTCTCAAAACCTGTTGCCACTGTTACCTGCCTCCAGTGAATTATTCCTCCCAGCAGGAGTTGTTAAGGAGTACCTCCTGGGCAGCTCCTTCCCTGCCTTTGGTCATTCCCACCTTTTGGCCTTATAGTAAGGATGGGAGGAGGAGGCTGGAGAAGAAGGGAAACCGGAAATCTATAAAAGGGGCAAGATACCCCAACTCCCTTGAACACCAGCTCTGAACTCCCTCTTCTCCAGAGAAGAGTCTCTCTTTCTCTGTCTCTCTCCCTCCCCACAACACTTCTCTCTCTTCTGCCTTTAAAAAAATAAATAAATAAATACTTTTCGCTCTTGCCTCGGTATTTCTCAGGTATTTAATCTTCAACATGGAGGTTGGGGATACCAGGGACCAATCCTGATTTTCAAGACCAGTTTCACTTAGACCAATCTGTTACCTAAACATCTGGGCCAAGAATAGGTTCCTCAGGAACTCCAGAGAGATGACAGCACGCATTCTCCTTCTACTGGTTGAGCACTGCCTTGTACCTAACCAGGGTGCCACCAGGGCCCCCAGGGCTTTCAATCCTATAGGTTGCTATTAAGTTAGATGGGGTTGTCCTAGAGGTCCAGGACAATAGCAAGGAGAGGAGGAAACTTTCTTCTCTTGGGGTCAGAGTGATGAGCTCAGTTGGGAAATCCCAGTGACGAGAGAGTGAAATGGAGTTATTTCAATATCAGTCGGTATCTGTCTACCCACACCTCCACTTAAGGAAACTACACCACCCACTGCTCCCCATTTCCAGGTGGTCATGCACACCACAAGAAGGTGCTTCCCTTGCCACATCCTACTCCACCAAGGATGGGCTGAACTAAGGCAGCCAGTTCTCAGGTGACACAAGACATGAACTGGCATGAAGAGATGAAAGAGGCCAATCAGATTACCTCTGCTGGGAATTTGGATTGAGAAACAGAGAACTCAAGCTGGTTATCAGTAGGTCACAGTTTATCAAAAGGTCATGTCTAGCAAGAGAGGCTGGGAAAGCCACGGTGAACACTGAGCAAGGACAGGATTCTGCTCAGTGGGAAGAAGAAATTGGAACAGACATATAGAAACAATAGAAATTCAAAGGAACTTAAAGAAATAAGAAACCTAGTTAATTGTACCAGGTAAAAGCAGATTATAAATTCTCCCCAGTTCAAAGAATATGTAATTTTTTTTTCTGCAGGGGTGGGGGAGTACTGGGGATTGAACTCAGGGGCACTTGGCCACTGAACCACATCCCCAGCCCTATTTTGTATTTTATTTAGAGACAGGGTCTCACTGAGTTGCTTAGCATCTCATTTTTTTTTTTAAAGAATTCTTTTCCCACACATCTTTGCCATCATTTATTGTTTGTGTTTTTTTTTTTTAAAGAGAGAGAGGAGAGAAAGAATTTTAATATTTATTTTTTTTTAGTTTTCGGTGGACACAACATCTTTGTTTGTATGTGGTGCTGAGGATCGTGAGGCTGGCTTTGAATTTGCAATCCTCCTGCCCCAGCCTCCTGAGCTGCTGGGATTACAGGCATGCGCCATTGCGCCCTGCTATATAATCTTATTTGAACAAGCTTAAGAGTGTCTATTCCTGGTGATAATATACCCATAAACAATAAAATAAAATCAACATCAAACAAGCTCTTATTGTATTTAATGTACTTGCCAAGTGTTGTTTCTTTGTCATTTGTACTCACAACTACGCTAAAAATGTGTATTTTAGGATCTGCCAGATCCACTTTATCTTTCTTAGCTTAGAAATAAGGAAAATAAGTGGTCTGGCCTCCAATGGTAACTATTAGTCACAGAAGGGACTAATAGTCCCTTGCCACATCCTACTCCACCAAGGATGGGCTGAACTAAGGCACTTACCACTTAAAATGTGGTTAGTGCAACTTGAGATGTGCTTCGAGGGTAAAATACACCCCGAAGTTAGAAATATAGTATAAAAATTTTAAAAAGAGTATAAAATGTGCCTCATGAATAATTTTTAATTGATAACATGTTGAAACAACATGTTGGATATACTGGATTGAATAAAATATAATATTAAAAATTTCACCTGTTTCTTTTAACTTATTGATTTTAGATACTAGAGAAAATTAAAAATTTTGTATGTGGCTGTTACTTGTGATTTTGCATTGTTTCTTTTGGATGGTACTGGTCCATTCTCCCTTCCCTTGAATCTGGGAAGGACTTGTAACCTGCTGTGGCCAATATGATGGAGTGATGCTATACCAGTTCTGGCATAGACTATGAGAGGCCTGGCAACTTCTACTTTTGCTCTTGATGCCAATCATCAGGCTGAAACTTTGACTACACTACTGAATGTGGGGTATGTGGAGGAGCCTCTAAGCACCAGGCATACAAGTGAGACCTTCTAGGACATTCTAGAACATTCCAGCACAGCCAAAGTGACCAGCAACACAGCCTAGTGAATGATCCCAGCACATGCTACGTGGAGCAACAAACTACTCAGCTGAACACAGCGCAAATGGCAGAACCCTAAGAGATATCAAATTATTATTGTTTCTAGTCACTAAGTTTTGGAGTGACTTAATACATACTTAAAGTGTGCTTTCTATATGACAAATCATAAACATACTTAAAGTGTGATTTCTGTATGCAAAATCGTGTGATGTCTATCACCCTGGGAATGAGTACATAATAAAGAATGCTTCCTGCCCTTAGTGAGTTTAAAATTCCAAGGGAACATTACACACATATATAAAAATAACTATCATGGGATATGGGAGCCCCGTGGACAGGTATTTTAAGTTGATGATCACAGTGGTAGTTGAGGGAACTCCCCCAAGGACTTCATCATGCTCAGAACTAGGATCTTCGTGGGCCCCCACCTGATAGTAACACTTTCTCTGATGGTTTGCAGCAAGACCTAGGGACTCAGATGTGGTTATTTTAGGGGCTGCTTCCACCTTTGGATATAGCCCTTTTCCTACAAAGAGGGAGATGACTACTTCAGCAATCTCTCTTACTCTCTTTAAAGCCAGATTCACAGGAACAATGCAAGCTCACAAGACAAGCATGATAAGAAAGAAAATGAGTTGCATATAGGGAGAGAGCATAGACAGTGGACTTTTACAAAGCCTTTTATTCTCATCTGGGGCAGACTTCCTGACATCTTTCCAAAGGTAGTTAATAAAAGCCTGTGGGGCTTTTTACCTCCTATTTTATTTTGAGGATGGACTCCCCATCCCCAACCCTTTGGACTTATCAAGGGCTTTAGAGTGGTTTTTTTTCCATGGAGGTCCCACTACCCAGCTTAAGGTGCCATTCTGGCATAATGGGTTTCCTTTGTCTCTAGTTGGCCATTTGCATCTCTGTGCTCTTCTAGCTGGGGGGGGACACCCACATGATTAGGCATGTGCCCCATGTGGGTTCAGAGTTCCTCATTTACATTTTACCACAATAGTAAATGGCTTTCAGCCTGTTGAGATGCAATTGCTAAACAGTAAGTAATTCAGCTGGAAAACCTGTGGGCCACCATTGAAAGCAATGAGAGGACAGGAAGAGGAGCTCAGGCTTGACTAGTGCAGAGCCTTTGCCACTTCTCACTCTTGGCTCTGGGTATTTCCCAGTGAGGCCCCTTTCCCCCACACACACACTATGCCAATCACTGAAGTGAAGAGGTCTTCAAAAGAGAAAGAGTTTATTCACCAGGCTGCCAAAAGCGAGGAGGTAGGAGACGGAGACTCAAATCGGCTTCCTCAAGGGTAGGATTTAGGAGTATCTATGGGATATAGAAACAGGGTGGTCTGAGGTGTGGGAAAGGGTAATTGGAGGCAGGGAAATGATAAGTGATCAATGGTCTGGTTTTGGCCTATTTTTGCATTGTAAAACTTCACAACTTTTCATAGAATGCATGTTGAGAAAAATGGTGATATTACCATGCTCTGAGGATGGAATTTTAGGTTTGATTACTCATCCTTGGCTTCAAGGGTTTCATGAATAACCCAGGGAGAAAGGTTTTAGTAGGGTTTCAATAAATGGGACTGAAAGATGGATGGTAAGAATATCTGGGGTGGAAAGCAGTTCATGAGCTTAAGAAGAGAGGAAGAAAAACACAAAGCAGGTATGAAGAATGTTCTTCTGTGGCTGGAGCAAAGAGTGAGTAAAATCAGGTACAGAAATTAGAGGTTGGATAACTCTTACCAGTGGCCCAACTCTGAGTGTCCAAACAAATCAGATCTGGCTACTCACCCAAAAACCAAATGGAAAAAGTAATGGTGAAAAGCAGGAGAAGAACTTCGATCAGTATGTCTACACCAGGAAGACAAAGGGACCAGCCTTTGCAGCCCTGTCTTTGATAGTACTGATACAGGGTTCCAGATTATATAGACAAGAGGTAGTCTGGTTGAATATCTCAGGATTGTTCAGGTGGGGCCTTGTCAGTGATAAGAAAATTGCTGTGGCCTAGGGGTTAGTTTTGACTCATCACAAGACATTTATTGATCAGATCTATTGTTCCTGGTATCCCAGGTGACTGACTCAGAACAAAGGAAACAGATGCAAAATGGAGACAGAGATGTCAAGATTTTTGCATTTGCAAGTCCAAGTGAAGTCATGTTTTTAGCAAAAGCAGCCTCCAAGTCCTTGTTCTATAACCAGGTTACAGCCACACAGAGGGAGAGTTCTAGAGCTTAAGCTCTGGATGCATCCTGGTGATATTGTAATATGCATTTGACCCTCTTGATCTGTAGGTTCTAGATCCATAGATTCAATCAACTAAGATGGAAAATATTAGAAAAGATAAAGTTGCTTCTATACTGAACATGTACAGACTTTTGGGGGGGTCATTATTCCTTAAGTCATACATTAGAAAATCATTTATATTGTATTAGGCATTATAAATAATCTAGAAAATATTTAAAGTATACTGGATAGTATGTAAAGATTTTATGCAAATACTATACCATTTTATATATATATAAAAGAAATACTCCAGATTTCAGGATCCTTGGGGATTCTGGAACCAGTCCCCCCAAAGATATAGAGGTGAGACTGCATATATTTTGATTTTCATCCATTTCATTTTAGATTTCAGAGCTCCTGTAATCCTTGTTATTTCCTAAGTGATTAGAGCAAGAATAATTCCTTTTGTTAAAGTATTTGGCTTTTTATCCTCAATTCCTTCAGCACCTTCAGAACCATAAAGGTAAAAGACAGTCTCAGTCTTGTTATTCACAACAAGCTCTTTCAAGCACACCTGAGTTTATGGTAATGAAGAAGTTTCTTTGAAAGGTCCCTAAATAACCACAGAATGGGGGATGGTTGCCAAAGAAACCAATTTTGTGTTCAGAGGCTTGAAAATTTTAACTCCAACCTCTGGAAAAGGGAGAGGGGCTGAGGTTAAGTTGACTGACAATGGCCAACGGCTTCATAAAACATGCCTATATAACGAAGCTTCTGTAAAAACCCCCCAAAGACCAGGTTCATTGAACTCCCTGAGAGCTGACACATGGTGGCTCCTGGCACTCTGGGCCCCTTCCCCCATATCTTCCCCTGTACATCTGTCTGATGTTCATGAGTGTCCTTTGTAGGTTCTTTACAATAAATCGGCAAACCTAAGTGTTTCCTGGAGTTCTGTGAGCCACTAGAGCCAATCAGTCAACCCAAAGATGGGGTTATGGGAACCCTGATTTACAGCCAACAGATTGGTCAGGAGCACAGGCAAAAACAACCCAAGTCTTGTGGTTAGCATTTAAAGGAGTGGAGATGTTTTGGAGACTGAACCCTCATCCTGTAATATCTGATGCTATCTCTAGGAACAAGGTCAGAATTACATTAAATGAGAGGGCACCCAGCTGATGACTGTTGCAGAATTGATTGCTGGCTCAATAGATGGGGGAAAGTCCCACACCGCTGATCCCAGAAGTCTCCTGTGTTGAGTGTTATGTGAGAGTAGAAGAAAAACTGAGTTTGATTTTTTCCCCCTATATTCGTGAGAATCCTTAACCCATTTCCCTCATTAGAGCAATGGCGGATAAAGAAGATCATGTCTTAGAGAGTTTCAGTGGCTTGTCAAGACCACAAAGTCAACTGGGCTTGGTGGCACAGACTTGTAATCCCAGCAAGCTGGGGGGTGGGGTGGGGACTGAGGCAAAAGGATCATGGGTTCAAGACCAGTCTCAAAATAAAAGAATAAAAAGAACTGGGGATGGATCTCAGTGGTAGAAGATCCCTGAGTTGAATCCCCAGTACTGAAACCAGAGTTTGAGATGAAACTTGGTTCTTCTCTTCTGCTGGTGGGTGGAGTCTGCATAAACTGCTGGCTTTCCGCAGCCAAGAAAGCCCACTTTAGTGTTAGCAGCTAATCACAGCAGAGCTTGCCTGGGTGTCGGCTCCAAGGGTGGCAACTGGCAAAGCCAGATTCTTTTTCACTACTCTCGAGTGGCACATTGCAGCTCTTAATGGAGGGCGATGCCTTCTAGTGTCTGCAGCAGACCCCAGGAACTCACCACCAATCTCTTTCTGGGTTCTTGTCTCGAAGATTCCAAGAATGAATCCACGGACAACATGGAAGACAAGAGTGAAAGGGGCAAAATTTATTTAAATGAGATGAAAAGAAACAGAGCTCCCACGGAGGTGAGAGGGGACCTTAGAGGGATTGTCACTTAAGTGTACTAGTATAGTGGTTTCTATAGCTCTTGGGCCAATTCTATTGGTCAAAATTTTTGCTAATCAAGTCTTGGAAAAGTACCAACGCTATTGATCAAAATCTACACTAAACAGTTATTGGGAAAGTAGCCACGTTATTGGTTTGGCCCAGGACTTTCTTAATTGACTCTGCCTTTTCAGCCCTAGGTTTGAGCCTTCCTGAAACCTCTATTTGGATCAGCAATCACTTCCATTTTCCCCCACTGCTCTGGAACAAAGACTTGCATGGAATGTTTGGAACGTTTCTACAGATTATTTTCTTGGAGTGATCTTTACATTTAAAAAAAAAGAAAGAAAGAAAGAAAACACTTAATGAGGCCCATTAATTATCCTATCTTATTCAGTACAAAAAAAAAAACCAAAAAACTTTTTTTTCAAAAAGCCACAAGGCTAGTAAGTAGCAGAAATGCGGACTGAAGCTCCTGTTTCGGTTGTGAAATCCTCTCCCAGGCTCTCTTTGGCTGCAGCTCTACCTACTTTGAGTTGTATGCTGGATGTAGGTGGCGCTTCCTGGAGAAGGTGCTACCTGCAAAGTGAGGCAGACACCTTCAGGGAAAACTCCTACATTAACGCTCCTTCAAAGTTTCCTGTCTTCCTGTCAGCCAAAACTTTTTGGAGAAACTGACAAAGAACCAGCCAAGGTCACCAAGCTACTCTGACTCCTGATTTTAGGGACCTAGATTGAATTGGTACGTTACGATATTAAACTGAGCATGCCCAGAATATTTGTGTCTGCTATCTTCCCCTTTTCCACATTGCTCTATGATCTTGAGCTGAGTATGCTCAGAAATGACCATCTTAAACTGAGCATGTTACCTGTGCTGGTCTTACTGCCTGAGTGGCCTATCTGAATTTTGACTCTCCCCTAGTCTTTTTCTTTCTTTCTTTCTTTTTTCTTTTTCTTTTCTTTTTTTTTTTTTTTTGGTACCTGGGATTGAACCCAGGGGAACTTAACCACTGAGCCACATCCCCAACCCTTTTTTACACTTTGTTTAGAGACAGGGTCTCACTAAGTGGCTGAGGACCTCACTAATTTGCTGAGGCTGGCTTTGAACTCATGATCCTCCTGCCTCAGCCTACTGATCTGCTGCATGTGTGGTCACCACACCTGGCTCCCTGACCTTATCTTGATTGTTGTAAGGACAGGATGCCTGAAGGTCAGAAGTCCTGCTTCAGGTGGGCTGGCTGAAACTGAAACTAAGATGGCTGCCAAAGTGACCACCAGATAGTCTCTAACTTCATCAAAATAAAAGATATGAATATTCCTCCCCTTTGTTAGATGATGTCGTGGTTTGGATGTGAAGTATCCCACAAAACCTCATGTGTTTAGGTGATACAAAAAGGTGCAGAAAAGAAATTATTGGGTTATGAGAGCCTTAATCAATCAGTGAATTAATCACCTGATGGGATTGAGTGGTAATTGAAGGCAGGTGGTGTGTGGCTGGAGGAGGCAGGTATTGAAGGCGTGGCTTTGGGGTATATATTTATATCTAGCAATCGAAGATCTCTCTCTCTCTCTCTCTCTCTCTCTCTCTCTCTCTCTCTCCTCTCTCTCTCTCTCTCTCTCTCTCTCTCTCTCTCTCTCTCTCTCCCTCTCTGCTTCCTGATCATCACGTGAGCTTCTTCCCTCTGCCACACTTTTCCACCATGATGTTCTGCCTCACCTGGAGCTCTGAGGAATGGAGCCTGCTATCTGTGGACTAAGACCTCTGAACATGTGATCCCCCAAATAAACTTTTCCTCCCCTACAATTGTGCTGGTTGGGTCCTTTAGTCGCAGCAGTGTAAAAGCTGACTAAAACAGATGATTCCCTTCCTCATATTTCCTTTACTTATGTCTGTAACCTTCTGATCCCCAAGGGGTAAGATGATGATTTGCAGTTGATCTTCCACTTCTCCTATTCTTGGCCAAGAATAAAAATCTCCTTCCCTGCTCATCAGTGTTTGGTCTTGTCAATGGTTCCAATGTTCCAAGAGAGAAAAAAGAACAGTTTTTGGGCTCAAAAATAGGAAACCAGCATACTCAGAAATGTGTCCCTACATGGGTCCCCGAATAAGAGCCCCAAGCTTCCTTTTCTCCTGAAGAGCAATGCTTTGCACATAACTCTAGTGCTCTCCTTGCTCATTGCAGATAATGGATCTTTTTCCCTTCTTTTTTTCTTCTGGTCGAGGTCATTGGCTTTGCACTCACCAAGAGAAGAATCCACTGTGTTCAGTGATAAGGGGACAGAGCTAGCCAGGCATGGTGGGGCCCACCTGTAATCTCGGTGACTTGGGAGGCTGAGGCAGGAAGATCACAAACTCATGGCCAGTCTCAGCAATTTGATGAGACCCTGCCTCAAAATGAAAAATAAAAAGGTCTGGGGATGTAGCTCAGTGGTAGAGCATCCCTGGGTTCCACCCCCAGTACTAAAAACAAAAAACAAAATGCAAAACAAGGGGCCAGAGCTGTCTGCTTTCCTTCTCCAGATGCAGTGTAATCAGTGTTGGTTCCAAACAACCAGTGGTGGGATTCATGACATGTGCCCTCTGTCCCTATCCCTTGCTGTCACGAACCCTGCTGGTAGGCCATTCCCAAGAGCTGATCAGGAGCCAAGTGCAAAAGGGGCCCCTTTCTCCTCGGCCTGACCAGCACCGACCACTTCCTCTGCTGGCATGATGTTCGGATTTCCCATTCTCCTCCCTGCCACATTTCCTGCTCCAAGTTACTTTTTTCCTAGGTCAACTCAGCTGCTCTTTAATTCAGGCAAACTAAAGATGCAGAGAAATATGAAAACTGGCTGGGGTTATTTTGGTGGTCACGGTTATTTTGGCCCATTGTTCACAGCACAGAGATACTAGATAATTACCTAATCCTGCACCCACTCTGTCCCCTGTCCCAAGACCCTGCAGGATATTCTTTATGTGTTCTGCTTGCATCTTTTAGAAATTCTCTTAATCAAGTTCAAATTTGCATCTCCTCCCTGGAAAAGCCAAGTACAGGAAGCACTGCGGCTCTGGTGTATTTACCACTTTGTGCCAAAGATCACACTATGCATACGTCTCTTTGTATGGTCCACTGCTTGCTCTTACTTTTTCTTCCAGCCAACTGTCCCCCTCACTGCAAATCCTCTGCCACAGTCACACTGGTCTCTTGATTGTTCCCTGAATTTGTCTTGTGTTTTTCCACCTCAAAACCTCTGTCCCCACCACCTGCCCCTGTGGAATGTTCTCCCCACTTCTTTCCACCCAACCAAATCAGATTTATTTCTCTCTCATTCAACACCAACTGCAGGTCGGCCCCGGGCCAGCACTTTCACATGCTTTATCTCATCCTGCAAGGCCCAGCATAATTTCTTCTTATCTGTGAAGCTTTCGGAGGCTACCCCAACTGGAAGTGACCACTTCCTCCTTTTTCTTACAGTTAGAGTCTGCACTACTCATCTGGCACTTGATACATCCTGGTATCTTATAATTAATCATTCATTTGCGAATTCATTCATTTTTTTTAACAAAGGTTTACTGGATAATTATTATTTTCTGGTCATGATGATAGATGTTGGCGATGCTGAGATGAAGAAAACACCCTGATGGTCCCCAAGAAACAGGCTAGTGGTGAAAACCAACACCTAAGAATACATTTATCATATAATATGATGAGAACAGGTTGCACTTTAGAGGGGAAGCAGGGGAATCCCATGATGGATGAGTAGAAGGTGGTACAGAGAAGGAGGGGAGAAGGCACAGATTGAGGAGGGACAAGAAGAACAGGGGCCCAGAGCTCAGGAAGCACCACACATGTGGAAGCAACTCCAAGCAGCACCTCGATGCGGAGATACACAATGTCACTTAAGCATCGAGTGTGCAGGGTCTAGTGGGAGGACCTGAATAGCAATTTAGAAGCCTGGCTTCATCCCACGGGTCATGGCGTGCCATTAGGGGGTCAAACAAGGGACTGACTTACACTTTGTAGCTCAAGATCACTCTGGCTCCAGTGTGACACATGGATAAAATCAGAGAAGAGATCTGAGGCAGGAAACTGTTAGGAAGCTGACTGTAACCAGAGGAGGAGATGGTGACACCTGCCTATGGGAAACCAGAATATACCCCCCAAATAGGAAGGATGGTTGAGCTGAAGACAAGAAGCAGCAGCAGGGGCAGAAAGGCTCTCTGTCTGTCCCTATTTGCAGACAGGCAGGACATCAATTGCAAAGATGTCATCTCTCCCTTCACTGCCAGCAAGGATACAAGTTGATCAGTGGAGACCCCTGTCAGCTGGAGAAAGCACCAGAGGAACTGTGTGACACACCTTACGAACCACCCCTTAACTACCCTAGACCTCCCGCCATCTCTACTCCCCACAGTTTCCCTGCCTTTGGAAGCCTACGCCTGCTTTCCTTTGTCTGGCTGCCTCTCCAAATCACAGCTCTGAGTCACCTCTTACTGGGATTGCCCTATTGGGTGCTGTGGTCTGGATGTGGTTGGCCCCCTCTAAAGCTCATTGTCAAAATCTGACTGCTCTCGTGATGGTGTTGGGAGATGAGGCCTTGAAGGGTAGCTAAAAGAGGGAGTCAATTAAATCTTGAGGGAATAGGGTTGTGACCCCAAAAGCAGCTTGCTATAAATGGGTGCCGCCCCCTTTCTACCAATGTAGTTCAAGGTAGTTTGATTGATTCGTGAGACTTAAATGTTGGTGGCTTTCCAAAGGCATATCTCTGGCTCCGAACTCTCTCTGAACTCTAGATCAATTTATCCAGCTGCCTCTTGACATATGTTAAATAAAAGATATAGGAGGCTGTTGTTTTTGACTAAGCTCTTGCACTGGGCCCCCCAGATTACCAGACGACAAATCAAAATCGAGTCAATCATGCTAAAGTTCCATGTCACTAAAAAGATGAAGTTATTATTTGACCCACTGAGAAATCAGAATGAGAGATACCCAAATTTCCTGAAGAGGCCTGACAGCACAATAATTAAGTTCCCCTGCCTTAATCTTTCATCCTTTAATCCTTATTTTTTTAAAAAAATAAGTACCTGAAATAACTTCCATCAATAAAACCAAACTCTTGGAGCTGGGGATGTGGTTCTGTGGTAGAGTGTATGCCTAGCCTGCTCAAGACTTTGAATTCAGTCCCCAGCAACACACACACACACACACACACACACACACACACACACACACTCTACCCCAACCTCTTCTGCTGTGCATGTCAGAACATATTCTATTTTATGGAATAAAGAACTTTCTACTCTAAAATGCATAAAATAAAGCCAAATGTGCTAGTCAGCTTTCTGTTGCTGTGACAAAGTACCTGAGAAAAATCAACTTAAAGGAAGAACTGTTTGTTTGGTTTAGAGTTTTAGTCCATGATCAGCTGGTTCCTTTGTTTTTAGGCCTGTGGTGAGGCAGAACATCGTGGTAGGGAGAGTGGTGAAATCCAACTGCTTGCCTCATGTTAGCTGGGAAGGAAGGGTGGGGCAGGAAGGGGCCAGGGACAAAATAAATCCTTCGAGAATATGTCCGCAGTCACCTACTTCTTTAACTAGGTACTATCTCCCAAAATGTCCACTACCTCCCAATAGCCCATGAAACTTCCATTGATGAGGTTCAATCTCTCATGATCCAAAGGTCGCACTTTTGAACTCTGCAACAGTGAGGACCAAGCCTTCAACACCTGGGCTTTAGGAGGAAATTTTAGGTCCAATTCACAATACCAAATAAAGTCAGTTAAGATCTTTAAAATATCTATTTGCAATCTTTTTTTTTTTTTCCTGGTGCTGGAGATTGAACCCAAGGCCTTGTGCACATAAGGAAAGTGCTCTACCATTGAGCCACACCACCTGCCCAGGGCTCAGAACTCATTTTAAATTCCCCTGCCTCAGAAAAATGCTTTTCAAACTAGACCCTTCTTTGAAGCACGCACCACAATTCTTTAATTACTTGTTCTTTTAAAACACATATCCCAACTGACCCATGTAGACTTATTTGTGTGGCTGTTCAGCATCTATCTTCCCAACCCACCCCAACGTGTCTACACACATCCACCCATCTCTGTAGTCTAGCCGCGCTGTCTGGAGCGGGCATAGAGCGTGCACCACTGAGCACAGCAGACCTTTGTTGAGTTAGTGTGGTGCAGACTGTGCGGAAGAAAGAGACAGACCAGGAGCTGGGAGAGTTCAAAGGAGGAAAGATGACCTTGGAGTCCAGGGGCAGACCAGGCTTCAAGGGAGATGAAGCATCTGATGGACGATTTGAAGAATGGGTGGATGGAACTGGCAGAGGGGAGTGGTGCTAACAGAGTGGGTGGAGGGAGGCACTTTTCAGGTAGATGGACAACCTGGTTGGAGAAACCCAGGTGGTGTCTGAGCAGTGATGAGTAACCAGGATGTCTGGAACCGAGGCTGGGGAAGGGAAGGACTAGAAAGGGCACCACCGAGCGAGCTGGCTTTAGGACCTATTTTTAAATTGGCAGGAGAGCTTGCTGGGTGGCCAAGAGGCTTCCCTGAGAAAAAGTGGCCTCTTCCTGGAGGCAGGGACCCAGCATGTCATAGAAATGCATTTCCTTTTGTGAGCAGCATGCAGTGGCCTTTCAACCTCTGCTCCTTCCTGCTCCATCCCCAATGCCAGGCACCTGGCTGGCAGGCTGGAGCCGATTCCCACCTGCAGTGGAAATGCAATGTTGTGTGTTTTGTCCTGTCGATTGTTTTACATTAGGGAACTTGGACAATTTTACCTAAAAAAAAAAAAAAAAAAAGTGGGGCAGAATTCAAACAATTCCTCTGTGATCATTTGACTCATTTGAACCATGATGGGGAATGGATCCTCTTGACTTATTGAGGCCACTAAAAAAAATTCTCCTAGCTACACACACAACTTTCTGAGCTTGTGACCCACTCTGAAAACATGAGTAAGCCTCCTCTGTTTAACAGATTACAGCTTTAAAGGGACATATATGAAGTGATTGCCATTCACCCTGTTAGGTGCTTTCCATGAGTTATCTCATTTATTTTTATACCCAGCCTATCAGGGAAGCTCTAAGATCTATCTTCCAGATAAGGAAACCTCCATCAGAGGGATTAAGTAACTTGCCCAAGGTCACACAGCTTGTAGGCGGTGAAGTCTTCATTTGAATTGAGGTCTGTCTGGCCCCAAACCTATACTGTCAGTTTTTATCCTATGTTGCTTTTTCAAAGACAAAACATATTGGCCAGAAAATAGTTATAAGAAGTTCCAAAAAAATTTTAACTGTCACCCAATTTATCCAGTGTTGACTTAAGTAAAATACAAATATTTAAACTAGGGAATGGGCTGTGCAACACTCCAGAGTTTAGGGTTGTTTGTTAGTTTTGGTCGGTTTGTTGGGTGCTGGGGATGGAACCCAGGGCTTCGTGCATGCCAGGCGAGTGCTGTACTACTGAGCTACACCCCAAGCTCACGGGTTAGGGTTACTTTGACAACTAAATAAAGTTGGATGGGGGTGGGAACCAGTCTTCCTTCTGATAGGTCTTTTGAGCCCTGTCTCTCCTGAGCGTGTTAATACCCACTAAAATCCTGGGGTTCTTGAAACAGCAGGTCTGAAGAAGGGAGGAGTCTGCAAATCTAGGAGTACCCATTTTGGCTATTCTGGTGAAAAGGAAATGCTCTATTCCCTGGGGAACTCATGGAATTCCTGCCTCTTGAAAAGGGAAGGGACTCTGAGCAGTCTCTGTCCAGAGCCAGCTGAGGTGAGACAGCCTCTGCAAATTGTGGGGAGGCTTCTAAAACCCCTTGGCACTGCCCAAGGCCTGGCTCAGCCAGAATGCCTCTCGGCTCCATTGTGTGTCTCCTGGCAGCTGAAGACAAGCGATAAGTGTGGGAGATAAAACAGGATCTGGGTCTGAATCACCGCTGGCCCATCAGGAGGCTGGAGGCTGTGAACCTGCCTGAAACACTGGCAGCCAACCAGGCCATTTTTATCTGGAAAGCCCCTCCCCCAGGACAGCCCAGGCCCTCGGAGGGAACAATGGCGGGAAATGGAGGCCCAGGCTTGGGTGGTAGGGCCCTGCCACCCACACTCCTTTGCACTGTTATTCCTGGCCAAAACAGATGTTTGCTGTCGCTCTGACAGACTGTGGGAAGAGGTGCAAATGAGGCTTGGAAATTAAAAGGAAGTGGTGTGATGAGGAGGGAAGTGAAGAGGTTGTTTTCCCAGCTTGAGCAATTTAGTTACAAAAGATTCTGAGAGCAGCCTCCTCCGGGATGTATATGGTTGCCCTTCTAGTAACAAGGACAGCTCCTTCACCTGCAGACCAAACGTTGAGGCCACTTGGGAGTGATTTCTCTACCATATTTCTTCACTTCTGAATTTCAGAGACTCTGAGACAAACAGAAGTCAAACCTTACCGCAAGGTGGCAAGTGTGCCCTGGCTTTGGAGGATGCCACAAGGGCAGCCGGGCTTTGGCCCCTGCATCTTCCAGGTAAAACTGGTGTTTAACCCCGTGACAGCAGGACACAGAGGATCCTTAGTGAATCACACTGGTTTCTAGAAATAACTAGTTATTTTACCAAATACTCCAAATCTCTCTGTTATATTTGTGTTCCCCCCAAAATTGTATGTTAAAATCCTAACCCCCCGGCACCTTGGCATGTAAGCTTTGGTGGAAATAGGGTCACTGCATATGTAATAGTTATGATGAGGTCAGACTGGAGTAGGGCAGGTCCCTAACCTAGTGTAACTGATATCCTTACACAAGGGGGAAATTTGGACATAAATAGGGAGAACACCATTTGAACAGGAAGGTGAAGATTGGGATGATGCTTCCAAAAACCAAAGAATGCTAAAGATTGCCAGCAAACCACCAGAAGCTAGGAGAGGGGCATGGAACAGATTTTTCCACAGCCTTCAGAAGGTACTAACCACAGGACACCTTGATCTCCAAACTCCTCAGTCCAGAGCTGTGAGGGATTAACTTTCTGTTGATTAGTCCACGTGGTTTGTTGTTCTTTGCTATGGTAGCTCTGAAAACTTATATATTCTGTTAAAAAAATTGTTTCATAATTTTCCCAGAATCATTTCAAGGTCTATACTTCCTTCCACTTTTGACATTGGTAAGAGCTCTATTTATTATCCCAGCACTTCTTCCATTTTGAATCATTCCTACAAGCAAAACCAAACAAATCCATAAAATATTTGAAAGTAATTGTGCTCAAATGAATATCAGTGTCTTCTTTCTGGAAACAAAAATAAAAACAGAACTAAAATCCAGTTGTAGCTCTAGATGTAGCTCAGTGGTGGAATGCTTTCATACCATACACAAAGCCCTGGTACAATCCTCAGCACCAAAAACCAAAAAATAAGCAAACCAAAATTTAAGAAGCTTCAGTAGGACAGGCGTGGTGGCCCATGTTTATAATCCCAGCTATTTAGGAGGCTGAGGCAGGACGATCACAAGTTTGAGGTCAATTTAGGCAAGACCCTGTCTCAAAATAAAAACACAAAAAGGCTGGGGGTGTAGTTCATTGGTAGAACACTTGTCTAGCATGGGTTCAATCCCCAGTATTGGAAACAAACAAACAAAAACCTAGCTGTAGCCAAATATTCCAACTGGTTCTTGTAGTCCAAATGGGTGAGGAAACCGATAGTAGCAGACTACGTGTTCTCAGCAGACACATTACACTAACATAAGATATAATGGCTCCTTTTTCTCAGGGTCTCAGATGCCCAGAAAAAGGGATAGTTGCACTAGAAGCTCTGAGAAACAACTGTTGCTGGGAGAAAGTTGACCAAAGAAATGAAAGAAACTGTTAGGTGTGGTGGCACACATCTGTAATCTCAGCGTCTTGGGAGGCAGGAGGATTGCAAGCTCAAGCTCAGCTTTGGCAACTTAGCAAGACCCATACCAGAGCACCCTGGATTCAATCCCCAGCACTGAAGTAAAAAAGAAAAGGAGAAGGAGGAGGAAGGAAGGAAGGAAGGAAGGAAGGAAGGAAGGAAGGAAGGAAGGAAGGAAGGAAGGAAGGAAGGAAGGGGAAAGGAGGGAGGAAGTTAAGGAGGGAGGGAAGGAGGGAGAAAATTAAAAAAGGAAATGAAAAGAAATAAAAAAGAAAAGTAGTTGTGCAAATATAATTCGCAGCCCTGTTGGATGGAGAGACATTTCCCTGGAGCCAGCTCAACAGTGATCTTCAGATTGAGCTAATCAGGACATCTGGGCTCCAGTGGGCAGACATCCTCATGGCCCATGGATCTCTGGGACCTGATGCATATGTCCCTGCTCATAGGGTCCTGCTCTGTGCCAGCTGCAAACGCTACTTGTTCTGGAGAGGAGCCAGCTGCTGTAGACATAGAGTAGTTAATGCTGAGGAAGCAGCTCGAAAGCCCCCACTACTCCTTCTCCTGCCTTGAGATTCTCTCCGGGCCTCCCCTCTGCACATGGGTGAAGGCTTAGGCAGTTAGCAGCAAGGGTCAACAGAAAGGAGGGGGGGGGCATTTCCCGACATTCCCTTGTGCCTGACACTCAGCTGTTCTTGGTCTACACAAGACCCCTGGCCTTCCCTTCCCAAGGCAGTAGTTTTGTTACTGGCCAGAAGAAAGAAAGTTATGGGATGTGGGGCTTTGCTGGGGGGCTGTCCCTGTACCTCTCTGTAAGTGGCACCAGGTTTAGAAGATCCGAGCTGGGCCCTTCAAGGAACCACCCCAAACTGGGAGACTTCTAGTCCTCTCGGCAGCTGCCCTGGCCCAGCTTGTCCAGAGCATAACCCTCACTTTGCTGATTCTCTAGAGGGGGCCTGAGGCAGAAGACAGGGAGGAGGCAGGAGTGGGATTCAGGAGCTGCCGAGGAGCCCAGGTCTGGTGCTCATCCAAGCAAGAACTGACCTCCATATGGTCCTCCCCTTTTGAGCCATAGATTCATTCACTGATCCAATAGGATCCCACTTGGAGGCATCCAGAATCCCTTCTCTGTCTCATTCCCCATCCTCATCACCTCCGTGTGGTCACCTCAGTCTCTTTTCACCCCTCTCCTTCTGCCTGGCCCCTGACCTCCTACAGGAAGATGTCCACCACATCTACAGATCCCTCCCTGGGCACCCCATGAGGAGGTTGGGGGCTTCAGATCCTTCAGATTCTAACACTGACAGAATAAACCATTCTGCTAATCTTGACTCCTCTCCTAGTTTAGCTCAGATGAATTATTATGCTAAGGAAGTCCCTCTAAGCTGTCATAGAAGAAAACTTCGTGTCTGCAGCTCAGCAGACACGAAGCCCCTGGCCAGTGACACTCTAGGAAGCAGAGAAGAGCCTTGCTAAAGGGCCAGGGTGGACACTCTTGCTGGGCCCTGGCAGCTGCAGCTAGTTCTTCCTGGCAGGGGACATGAAGAGTTAAGGAAATGCATTTGTACAAGACTGCAGCTTGAAACCCAAGCTCCCCAGGTCTCTTTCACAACCAAGAGCCAGGGAAGCATCTATTGTCAACAAACTCCTCCACCAGACCAATAGGAAGCCAGAGTTTAGTTCTGAGAGAGGGGCCTCTGGGCGTCACCAAGCAACAATCACAAAGGAGGCTGGATCAACTGGCTAGCAGATGATTACCCAACCCCAGCTCCCAGCCTTGGCCAGTGGGAGAACCACTCCTGTCCCAATACCCTCAAGATCCCATTACCACCAGCCTCAGGATTGGGGGCAAACAGAGGTGGTATAGAAAAGGCTTTATTTAGAAAATCAGTATGGATTAGTTTATAGAAAAAGTGGGCCAATGGCAAGAGCAAAGACTTCCAGGGAAAAAGGAAATGTGGCTACCAACTACAGCAAGACTCGGGGTTTTCCTCTGTTCATGTTCTTACAAGTCACAAGATGGGCTCCACCCTGAGACCCCACACTCCTGGCTGAGTGGGATGCTTTGGACAAGTTTATTAAATTAGGCTCAAGGAGGATGTAAGCTGAAACCTAGGGATGCTTGTTCCTCATTCCTACAAGGACCACTCCCTTCATGTCACAGAGCCAGAGCGGGCTAAGCAATCGCCCATGCAAAAGCTTCTTATCTTGAACTCATAAAGAGTGAAAAAAGCTTTTGTTTTGTTTTGTTTTTTTTCACCAGACATTTTTTTTCATTGAACATTTATAGCAATGGCGGTGGCTGGGCTAGGTACTGGGTTGCAAAGAATAATTGGCCATTTTTTTCTAGGAGTTATTGCCTACCCCAAAGTTTCACCATCTTATCACCCCTAGATGTTGAAGACCCAAATCTACATTCCCAGCTCAGTCCCTACCTCTGAGCACGAATCCGATATATCAAATAGTTTTCTAAACATCTCCTCATGGTTTTCCACAGGCTTCCTAATCTCAACATAACCCAAGTCCAAGGCCTCACTCATCTCTCTGTCACATTTGCTATCACATGAGTTCTGTTTTAGAGAATGATGCTACCTTTCCTCCATTTTTCAAGGAGAGAGACCAGAAACAGATCCCTCTCTAGAGCCTTCAGAAGGTGTATGACTTTGCTGACACTTTGATTTTGGAGCAGTGAGACAGTAAATGTCAGTTGTTCTAAGCCATCCTTGGAAACTAACACACTCCCATTAAAGCCCAGAATCTTCCACTGAGTGCTTCACTTCCTCCACCCTCCGCCTGATGCCATCTCCAATAAGCCACCCAAACACATGGATTCCACTCGTGAGATTCCTCTGCCAATAACCCTCTAGACTTCATTCCTGCTGACTGCTTTCTTTGGAGCTCTCCACCATCACTGAGGACCAGACATCCTGCTAATGGCTTTCCCTGCCTGCCTAGTACCTCCTGCTGTCCACTCTTCAAGACGCAGCCAGTCATTTTTCAGATGCATATCTCAGGTGTCACTTTTCTGCTTAAAAGTCTTCACAGGCTCTTCATAGCTGTTAGGAGGAAGTTGTGTCTTCCTCAAAGGTTGGAAAAGCACAGGACATCTCAGCCCTTGGTTTTCTTCCTCTGTCTCTTGCCAGTATTATTCTCCAGTCATAACGAGATTCTTTCTGTCCCTTAAGCATCCCAACATCTAAGGAATGTTGTATCTTGTTACCAGCATTCACAAATGTCATCCTCTCTGTCTGGAACACATTTCCCTACTGTCTTCAGCTGAAGGACTCCTACTAATCACATTGCACCGTAATTGCCTCTTTATCTGTTAATATCCTGTCCCAGACCACAGCTGCTGGAGGGGAATAAATCTGTCTTTCTTGCCCCTACCTGTACCCGCAACACTTAACACACAGCCTGGAATGTAGGAAGTGCCCAACAATCGTTTCCTGATTGAATGACTGAAACGAGTCCCATTCCCAGGGAGCTCAGACCAGAGGGGAGTCAACAATATAGACAAAGCAGTTCAGCAGTGTAGAAATAGGACTCAGTTGGACTCAGTTGAGACAGTTCATAGAGGTGAGGACATATAAGCTGGGCCTTAAAAGATGAGTGGGAATGGACCACAGGTTGGGAAGCCCATTCTAAGCAAAGAAGGTGCTGTGGGCAAAGAATGAAGGTGTATCTGGGAAACAGTAGGAAAATTTGCTGTGCCCAGAGACTGTGCTGCAGAAATTTGGCTGCTGTGGGCTGAGATGGCACAGTGACTCTCAAAGGATTTTTTTTTTCTTGGCATATAAACCTCAGGTACTTTCCCTCAATATGAAATGGCAAAAAGCAGGTTAGGGATTCCTTTAACAGTCAGGGAAGAGGAGACACATGGTCTAGAAGTACCACTCTGCTGTTGTTAGTTTTTGCAGACATAAAGAATAATTTGTCCATATTCCAAGACAGAAATTAAACCACCCATTTGCTTTCTCTTCTCCAAAGAAAACAGATTTGATTCTTTAATTGCCTTCTTATCAAATTCATTCTCTCTCCCTGAAACCTTAATTCTCTGTAGTTATTTCAATCTCTTAATTTCCCTAAACCCTCTGGCCAACCAATTTCATGGACCAAAACCAAAGAAGAAGCATAAGTAAAAACAACAAGAATTTTCCTGCTATGGACGAGGCAGGAAGAGAGGTCCCATCAAGTGCAAAGATGTCTACCATGGTCCAGCACCATTCAAGGTCACCCAGGGAAACTGAAGTAACCACAATGGTTAGACACGGGAGGGAACATTGGAAATCCCATTAATCTTGCAGAGCAACAGTTGGTCTCAAACAACCCAGAAGAAAGACACAGCCTCTGTGGAGGACAGCGATTCACATGGCATGGAGCCTGAGGCGGGGGCATGCAGGGGACCTGCCACCACCACCATCCTTGGGTCTACTGCTTAAAGAACACTGTGATCAGAACACAGGTAGGCAGGCCCAAGCACAGGTGCACATGCAGCTCAGGTCTGAAGACAAGTAGCAGTAGACCATTATCCCAGAGCCACTAACTTGTCCTGTATGGTACAGGAATGAGTGTCACCCAGAAATCAGCATGTACCATGGCAGCTCAATCTCCTGCCAGGTAGCAGGACAAACTAGCTTGCCAGTCTGTGCTCTTGGAAAGGGGAAAGAGGCATTTAGTTAACCTAATGCATGAAGTACCAGCTGAAGAGTGCTCTAAGGGGAGAAGAAAGGACAGGGAACATGCAGGTCCTATCTGGGATCAGGGCACCCCACTCGGGGAGCACTGCTAGCTCTGCTTGGACCCAAGTGTCAAAGAGGCACTTGGAAATTTTTAAGAAAGCCCCTCTAAAGTCTGTTTGTGGGACAGAGGGTAGGGAGTTCTGCCACAGAAGGCCCATGCCTTGGAGCTAGGTACAGAGGGCTATCGCTTCCTGGCAGTTTAGGGCGGGAATGGGGCAGAAATTGTTGAGCAAGCCAGAGCCACGTAGAGTCGGACTCAGGGACAGAGCAGGGCCTGGAAGATCAGATTGATCATGAAGGTTATTCATGTGCCCATTTCCAACTCCAGGTGGTGAGCCACCTTGAGGGAGGGACCATTTTCTCTCTCCTCCCTTCTTGCCTCCAATGATACTATCTACATGTGGGTGCTGACAAATGAAGAAATAAAAAGATAAATGACCGAAAGGCCCTGTCTCTGCCTGTTGAACATGGCTCAGAATTTGGGATAGAGTTGACCCTATAGTTAGAGCCATCAGCACAACAAGCAGCAAAGAACAGAGAAAGCAGAAGGAGGAGGCGGACCTGAGTAGCTGAGATTAAATGCCAGAAATCCCTAGGTTGCCCATCAAACCCCACAGCTGTCACATTGAGCCACTTGTGAATCATGAAGCAATCTGAGGGTCACTCCTGTTGTATAAAATGGTTCACCAGCCCGTCCTCCACCAGCGGCTGATCATTCACATCCTGGGATCCAACAATTGCTAGTTGCAGTCACCCAAACACCCTAGGTTCAAATAATTAACAGCTCGCTGGGAATGCTTACTTTTGCAAAATACCGCATGCTCATTTGAGCATAAAGAGGCTCCTGATAGCAGTATCAAAATTGCCTTTGAAAACTGAATAATTTATGGGTAGGTTCATACCCTTCGCTAAGCTCTAGGTGACAGCTTGATATGCAATTAACAAAGCCAAACAAAACCGGGCCTCTGATCTGTTAAACAGGGTATTGAATAAGCCTATCTTACAGATGGTGACTCTTGGGTGGAGAGGGGTCTTGTGGAGGTCCAGTAAATATGAAGGCAGCTGTTGATATCTGTGCTGGGAAAATAAGTCTTAAAGCCCAGGGCTGCTGGGGTCAGACTGGGGAGATCAGATTCAAGAGCTACTTCTGGCGGGGTCAGGGGATGCTGATAAGTTGGCTAACGCCTCACTCCATGAAGACAGCTCTGCCTGGCTCTAGGATTGTAGGATTCTTGCTGTGTTTGTGCCCTCCTGTGTGCCCACCCAGCTCAGTACTAACTAGCCATAGTGGATTCCCTCTAGCAGGACACTGGTCAATGAGCAGGACTTTGACTGCTTTTTTAAAAAAAAAATATTTATTTTTTGGTTTAGTTGAACACAACACCTTTATTTTATTTATTTATTTTTATGTGGTGCTGAGGATCAAACCCAGAGCCTCTCACGTGCTAGGCAAGCACTCTATGGAGCCACAACCCCAGCCCCACTTTGGCTACTTTTGTATCAAAATTCCAGACAATTCTAAAGCTGGATAGTCCCTGTCATGTGCTCTCCTTCACTTATAAGAATATTAAATATTAAGTATCAAACTATCCTAGGTTGAAACTATCCTCCCAAAACTATTCTCAGTACTTCCATAATGAGAACAGTAGGTGTCAAGTCCTCTGTGGTGGGTACTTGACCCGCGTTACTACTCATTCACTCTTCACAACTTGTCTGTAAAGTACATGCTGTTATTTTTCAGGTGAGTCACAGAGAGGTTGAGCTAATAAGTGGTGGAATCAGAATTTGAACCCCAGAAGCAGGCTACACTTTCTAGGACCTTTTAACACTGTTCTGCATTTTGCATCAGATCACTTAGTCTGGACACTGCTTGTATTTTTAACTCTATCTTGAAATGACCTCTCCCTTAAACAATGCAGTCTAGCCACATTGGCTCCTTCCTTCCTCAAACCTTTTTTTAGTTTTTGAGACACTGTCTTGCTAAATCATGGAGGCTGGCCTCGAACTTTGTGATCCTTCTGCCTTGACCTCTGGGGTAGCAGGGATGACAGATGTGCTCCACCTACCTGACCATGTTGGATTTCTGATCCTTTAAACTTGTCACATTTCCTCCCACCACAGGACCTTTTGACTACTGCAGAAGAGAGGATTCAATTTCATTTTTTACCCTTGGATATCCCATTGTCCCAGTGCTATTTGTTGAAAACCCTCTTCTTCCCTTCATTGAATTGTCTTAGTCCTCTTCCCAAAAATCAATTGGCCATACATGTGTGAGTTTACTTTTGGACTTTCCATTGCATGCCACTGGCTGGCCTTTATGTCTATTTTTGTGCCAATACCACGTTGTCTTGATTGCTGCAGTTTTGCAGTAAGTTTTGAAATTGGAAAGTAATTTTATTCTTCTTTTTAAAGATTATTTTGTCTACTTTGAGTCCCATGAATTTCATATGGATTTTAGGATTAGTCTGTGAATTTCGGCAAAGAGGCCAGCTTGGATTTTGATGAAGGTTGCATAGATTACTTTGGGAAGCAATGCCATCTTAACACTAAATCTTGCAATTCAAGGACGTAAAATGCCTTTTTATTGATTTAGGTCTTTAAGATTTTCTTTCAATACTCTTTTTTAGTTTTCAGAACATAAGTTTTATGCTTCTGTTAAACTTTTTCTTAGGTTTACATTCTTTTCAAGGCTATTGTAAATGGAAATCTTCCTACTTTCATTTTCAGAATGTTTGTTGCAGATATATAAATATACAACTAATTTTTTATTTGATATCCTGCAGTCTTGCTGAACTTATTTATTCTGATATGGTTTTAGTGAATTCCTTTGAATTTTTAAACACAAGAATCTGCAAACAGATTATTTTACTCTTTTCTTTCTAATCTGCATGCCTTTTATTTCATCTTCTTTATTTCATATCCTTGACAAAAAAAAATGCTGTTGAATAGAAGTGATGAAAGCACTCTTATGATTGTGTTTTTGACCTTGAGGGAAAACAGTCTTTCTCCACTAAGTATGGTGTTGTGAGTTTTTCACAGGCACTCTTTACTAGGCCAGGAAGTTCCCTTCTATTCCTAATTGGTTGAGTGTTCTATTATGGAGAGGGCTAAATTTCTCAAATTCTTCTTGTATATACATTGAAATGATTGTGTGGTTTTAATTTTATTCTACTGATATTGTATGACATTAATCAATTTTTCAATTGCTAGCCAACCTTGCATTCCTGAGACAAACACCACTTGGTCCTGTGGCATATTGTTCTTAGAAGTTGCTAGGTTGGGTTTGCTAGTATTTTGTTGAGGATTGACTCTTGTTCCTGTTTTTGCTTTTCTGCCTGGCCTAGGTGTTCTTGTCTGATGTGTCCTCATCATCAAAACAATAGGAACTCAGGACTGAAGTCATAGCTGGATTAAGAACCAGTGATTTAGTAGCTATTAGGAGTAATCTGTAGGAGGTAATGGAGTAAGCACAGAGGATAACAACTTTAACTCAGACTTCCAAAAACTACTTCTTACTTACATCAGTAGTTCTCAAATCATAATGTACAAAAGAGTCACTAGCAATGCTTATTAAACCAGATTCTGCTGGGTGCTGTGGTGCATGCCTGCAATCTCAGTTACTTGGGAGTCTGAAGCAGGAGGATTGCAAATTGGAGACCAATCTGAGAAACCTAGACCCTGTCTCAAAATAAAAAAATAAAAAGGGCTGGGAGTATAGCTCAGTGGTTGAGCACCCCTGGATTTCATCCTTAATACATAAAAAATGAATAAATAAAACAGATTGTTGGGACCAACTCCCTGATTTCTGATTCAGTAGGTCTGGATAGGCTTGATATTTGCCTCGGTAACAAACTCAGTGGTGATGCTGATGTCTATGGTTCATGGGTCACATGCTTATTAGCATTCTCTTACATGACTGTTTAATTAGAAACTGCTCACTCTCCCTCTGAAATACATAGTGCCTCCCAAGAGAGATTTTAAAAAAAAAAATATCTCTCTCGTGCCTTGAGGCAGTAATACCACTAGCTAGGATGACTATTGTCCAGATCTGGGTTTCTAAATACTATTTCCAATACAAGGACCCAGGTATCCATGAAGAAACAGCTAACTCTAGGGCTGGGACATAGAAAATAGAATTTGATTTTGAAGCATCTTTTTTTTATCTTTTAGTTTTTTAGGTTGTCACAATATCTTTATTTTACATTTATGTGATGCTGAGGATTGAACCCAGTGCCTCACACATGCCAGGCAAGCACTCTACCAAGCTATATCCCCAGTTCTTTAATATTTTTGGCTTTTTTTTTTTTCAATTTTGAGGCAAGATCTCACAAAATGTCCAGGTTGGGCTTGAAATTCTGGTCCTCCTGCCCTAGCCTCCTAAGTAGCTGGAACTGTGGAAGTTCGCCACCACACTCTGCAGCTTGGAACATCTTATGGTGCCAGAAAATAAGGAATGTATGGGGTGGGGAAGATTGGGAGTATATTAAAAGAATCCAGGACCTCGTCTAAAAAGGGATCCCAATGGCCATGGCCAGAGTTAGAATTGTTAGACCAAAAAAATGAAAACAATCATATTGGATTAAAACCTAAAGAGTAAAACAAATATCCTTGAGTCCATACTGAATAAGTAAGTGGATATATAAATCAGTTATAGAGGAAAGGGTGAACTTCCTCTCAGGAGAATCCAAATAATATATGTAGATATTCCCTCTTGTAGGAGAGGGAATTTAATTTCTTTCCTCAATTCCTTTCCCCTGAGTATGGGCTAGACTTACCAGCTTCCACAGAAAGGAGGTAAAAAGTAAATTTACATTGGTGAAACCTGCCAGATATCCCCTTAGCCAAATGATCCAGGTCAACATCAATTGGGGAAGTTGTAAGCAAAAATAAACAAATGGTTTGGGCACTATAATGAAAGCATAAATAATGGAGACAGGAGCAGACTTCCTGGATCAGCTATGCCTTTTATTCAGTAGTGGAGTTAGGCATCAGAGGGGCTCACTTTCTGAGTAGAGAATGGCCCCAGATTACAGGAAGAATCTGTGCTTTTATAGGCTACACTGAGAGATGACTTAACCACTGACGACTTTAATAGAACAAATCAGTTTGGGCATTCAGGAAACAGGTTTGAGAATTTGAAATTTGTTTTTACTGGGCAAGGATAGAGGGTCCAGAGTTCAGCATTCAGAACTTATCTCTTTCCCTCCAGGGTTTGTTGTATGGTCACTGAGAAAGGATTTATTTGGGGAAGAATCAATGTTTGGTTTCTTTCTCCCTCCCTCCTCCCAGGTCACACACTGTCTTGAGGGTATTGTCATTGATAAAATGCCAAGAGAAGGGCACCTCATCTCTGTGATACTCCTCTTCAAATCTCATAAAACTCGTTTGGTCATAACAAACATCAGGCAATCCCCAAACTAAAGCTACAGATGGGAGCAAACATTGGCAAATTACATAACGTGTTACAGGATTGGTTTTCAGAATTTAGAAAGAGCTCTCAAAGCTTAATAAGACAAAAACCTGAATAGTTTCCAAAGGCATCTTAGCAATTGCCTGGTAATAAAAGGATGATGTAGCAGAGAGAGGAAGAGGGGTGCATCCATAAAGGGGCTCAGGCAAATTTTGGGAAGGATGGATATATCCACTGTCTGGATTCTGTGGAGGTTTGACTTTGTAGCTGTCAAGCCTTTCCAAATGGTTCACTTTCTATAGGTGCAGCTCAACAGCTCCCCGGAGGTCTTCCCCCACCTGCTGCTAATTTTCCAGAGGGCAGGAAGGAGGGAGGTTGTCCCACTGAGTGGGCCCCATTGACCTTGACCTTTTATCTACATAACCACTTTGTTGGGAAAGCTTGACAGCCCACTTCCTGAGTAGTATTCTGCTCTTGGAACTTTCTCACAATCATCTCAGTTAATCCTCACAGTAACCATGAGAGGTAGGTAATGGTATTGCTGTCTCTCAGATCAGAAAAATGAGCCTGATGCTGTTAAATAACATCACTCATTCATATAGCTAGTAAATAATGAAGATGAGACTCAAAAGCAGTGTATTGAAAACCTATGGACAGCAAGGGGTTGGGCAAGAACTTAGGTAATTATATTATCATAAATTCTCATTCCTTGAGAAGTCACTTAATACTGTCCAGTTATGAGTAAGAGGAAAAAACCATGCAACAAATTAAAATGTGAATTAATTAAAATAAAATGGTATTTAATTTATAACAATTCTTTGACAAGAAAGAGTAACTTTAAAAATAATTTTTGCATCACACTTTTTTAAAAAATTTTTTTAGAATTATTTTTTTAATTTGTTTTAATTAGTTAGTTACACACGATAGGACAATGACCTTGACATTTCATACATTTGAACCAGACAGGATATAATTATATCCTATCACACTTTTATTTAAAATAGTTTTGTTTTTTTTTTAATTTTTCTCTTCCCACTGAGTGAATGTGAACGAGGTATCTAGGCAAGTTAAGCCTGGACAGGGAATCCATGTGACTCCATCTGGCCTCTACACTAAAGTGTTGGTTTAGATGGGGCAAAGCAGGCCATTGAGGGTACTTTTGTTGTCTGTGGTGCTCTGCTGCAGCTGAGGTGTCTTGCTGCCTGGGTTTCTGAAATATCCCTCTGGACCCTGCAGTCCTATATCCCATCTGTTAGAATAACCATTATATAATTGCAGATACCCTCCATTTTCCTAAACCATCTGGGATTCTGCACCCACAGACACTGTGCTTCGCCTTTGGCTAAGTCTCTCCTGATGGCCCTGTATTACGTGGCTAAGGGTCAAGCCCAGCTGCCCTTGTATTTCTCTGAGTGACCCATCCTGTCTTGCTGACAAGCACTGACATTCACAACTTCCAAGACTTGATTCATTTCTCTGGTCTCCTCATTGTCACAATCTGAATTGGTTTCCCACCCTCTAGCCAGGGAGATATTTCTAAAATGCAATTTGGGGTTAGGGGTATAGCAGCTAGCGGTGATAAATGAATAAAATAAAATAATAAAATGAAGTAAAATTAAATTGAAAAACAATTTCCCACTCTGAGCCATTGGTAAGAGTCCTTGCTCAACCCATCTTCCCAGCTTTACTTCCTGCCAGCCTCCCCTTCCCACAGAGCCTCTGGTCAGCCACACCAACCAACCATCACTGTGGGGTTCATCACCTCATCAAGCCCCTTCCTCTTCCTCTGCCAGGAAGGACCATCTCTTGTCAAGTCCCCACGTGACCATGTGCCTATAAGGGTCACCTTCTCAGCAGGGTCCTTCCTGGCTCCTCCAGCAGTTCCTTTTTCCATGCTTGCTTCAGTTTGTGTCCACTTGCTCTCTGCTCAAGCAAAGTCTTGTTTCCATACCTGGCGCCTCATAGACTGTGAGCTCCTCAAGGGAGAAACAGTGTTGAATCCATCTTTGTGAGACCAGGGTGCTGGCTGTTTCCTTGTTCTGCAGTCCTGGAATCCACGTGTGCTATGGTTACCGCTGTTGACCGGTGACGAGTCCTTGCTTCTCCAATGTTGAAGAATAACACCAGAGAAGCACGCCAAGGCAAGGTCAGAGTAGAAATTAGGAGTTTACTAAAGAACAGCAGAAAAGACTTCTCCCAGAGGAAGAAAGGGACCCAAGAGATGGAATCCGTGGAAGTGCAGTTGTCTCTCCATTTTATAGTTTCTTTCAGTGATGGAATGTAGGTGGGAAGGCCCGAGGGCTGGGACACAGGTGGGCCAAAGAAGTAATCTGGTCAGGTAGGACTTCTGAGTCAGCACCTTCAAGTTTGCTGGGGGCTGTTCATTAACACTTCTTTGGGATGGGCTTTGGGCCTAGGGCTTTTCTCAGGACTTCATTAACATTCCAAGAGTTGTTCATCTTTTCCGGGAATTCTTTCTCAACATGGCCTCCTCCATTTTAGATCTCACTCGATATTAGACCCGATTTACCTAACTAACTACACTGACCACCTATTAAATCTGGCTTCACTGTCTGTGATTACCCTAAGTCCACCTGGGTGCCCAGTTCAATTGCTCTGGAGGGCCTGATTCCTCCTAAAGAAATGCAGACTTGAGATGTGGTGAAGGATGACTCAAACAGTGCACCCCACCACCAGCAGCAGAGAACTTCCCATCAGGGACTTCCTCCTTAGTTATGCTGCAACCAGGAATGCTGTTTCCCCATCCCCCAAATAATAATTCACTGGGTCATCTCTGTTTGTATCTGTCTGTCCATGTGTGTGCACACCAATCATCTTTTTCTTACTATAACCAGACACAGTCTACTAAAAGGAGATTTATTTAGCTCCAGGTTTTGCAGGTTTAAAATCCAAGATGGGGTAGCCTTATTGTGTGGCCTCCCAAGAGGGAAGTGGATGGTGGGCACATCATGGTGCAAGCTTGAGTCACAGCAAGTGATCACATTTCAAACAGGAAGCCAGAGGGACAAGAAGGGCCTGGTTAGTTTTTGTTTGTTTGCTTTTGTGACAACTTTCTCTTCTTACCACCAAAAGTGGCAAACAAAAACTGCCAAGGGATGGTAGGGAAAATACATCACACCCCCAATGATCTAACAGCCTATCAGTAGGCCCCACCTCTTAAAAACTCCACCACCTCCCACTAGTGCCACCTTGTGGACCAGGCCTTTAATCACAATGGACCTCTGGGGGATACCCAAAGTACATGTATGAAAACTCAAATTGGTGTGAATATACTTTACATACAACGAGAGATATGAAAAATTGTGCTCTGTGTGTGTGATAAGAATTGTAATGCTTCCACTGTCACATATAAATAAAAAATAATAATTAAAAACTTGATTTTAAAAATACAAATAGAACATAAGGGTACAAAATAAAAGTATGGTATCCACTCAGAAATGACTGTTTTTAACTGTTCCAATTCTGATTTCTGGAGGTGTTCTCATCATAACTTTAACTTCCATACTTAATTTTTATTTCATGCTTTATTTCTCTGAGACAGTACCTACTAACTGTTGGGAAAAACATTTACAGCAGCAGCACCCCAGAGGAAAACCCCAACATGGTGTCTAACGACCCTCTTTCTCCTCTTTGTTTCTTTCACTGGCGCAAAACGTTCCCTCTGGCGCCAATGTTCAAACCCTGCTGGTGGGAAGCCTTAGCCCCAATTAGAATTAACTTCTTGGGCTCCGGAACTGACATATCGAAGAGCTTGCCAATAAACCAATCTTATCTACCTCAGCCCTGCGACCTCTCTTAGACCTATATAAACACATAGCCTTTTGTAATAAAGCAGAAACCTCTTTGGTGATCTGTGTCATGTGGTGCGGCGTCTTCCAGTCTTCCAGTGGTGCTGGAAACCCAGGAGACAGTGTGCTCGACAAACCGAGCCCCGTCTCTGCCACCACTGTCACCAACGACACATGTCGCCCTTGTCTGTCTTTTTGGGAGAGGGCTCCCTGCACTCACCACTGATCAGGTCTAGGTACGTTTTTCTCTCCCCAGCTCGCCAACTCCTTTCAGGTTAGCAGCTGGAGATGCCCAGTAGGGAGGAGGGAATGCACTCCACTAAGACCTTCACTGGTCACAGTGGACCCTCTGGCGACCCGCTTCCCTTTGGGGCGTGAGGCTTCTGGGTTTACACAAGAGAGGCTCCCTGGT
Organism: Ictidomys tridecemlineatus; assembly: GCF_052094955.1. NCBI lineage: Eukaryota > Metazoa > Chordata > Mammalia > Rodentia > Sciuridae > Ictidomys > Ictidomys tridecemlineatus. Next base: position 49,142,084 of record NC_135480.1, on the reverse strand, counting down.
CTCCCCCGCCAGAGCTGTGTTCAGCCCAGAGCTGAACTTCTGGCCCGGAGCTGCGTTCTGCTGGGGCTCTGTTCTTTCCTTCCTTGATTCTCTCTCGATCCGATGGAAAAATTTTCCTGACGTCAGGTGCCCTCGACCTGGACCTTACAAGGTCACACAGACTGCACTTCGTCGGTGACAACCCAGCTGTGCCCTCTGTGCCTACTCGCAGTGGACTGGTCACTTCGGGGAAGCCCACATGATCCTCCATCTGCTCTACGCTTCCAGGAAGCTTCAACGGCCTGGGTTAATTCTTTTTCTCCCTTTTCTGTCCCTTCCTCCACTGTTTAACCACGGGTGCCTCCTTGCCTATACCGGAAGCCTCACCACTCAAGTGTCTCCTTAAGAATTTGGCTACTCTCTCTCTCCCCCCTGACCTCAAGCCCAAAATTCTTATCAGATTCTGTACCCAAGATTGGCCCACATATCCGCCAGGTAATGACAATCATTGGCCTCCAGAAGGCTCGTTAGATGCAAATTTCCTCTGGGACCTTTTAACTATTGCCGGCGCCTGAAAGGGTAGAAAGAGTTCCCAGGCCCCCCGTCCTGCCTTCTGCTCTCTGTTCCCAACCTTCCCCTCTGTGCCCTTCCCTCCGCTCTACATGTCTGCTCTCCCTCCCAGCGGTACAGCGTCCACATCCCTTCCCTGCTGCAGCCGCCGCCTCGGCGGCCCTGCCTGGCACTCCCCCCTCCTCTTCCTCCGCATTTGCGTCCCCTCCCTGCTGCAGCCTCGCCTCTGCCGCCACCACCACCGACACCACTGCCCGTGACCTTGTCTGCGCGCTTCTAGTCTGCCTGGCCACCAGACACGTGCGCTGGTGCTCCACCTTCCCCGTGCAGCAGGCGAAAAGGCCGGTAGTGTGCCTCAGTGGCTTGGAGAAGCCTCACCATCCCACCTCAACCGGTGGGCGAGCCGCCGTCCTTCACCTTCATTGCGCCACAGCAGCTTTCGTGGGAGCCCGGACTCGCGCACCCCTCTCTTTGCCAACGGGTTCCAACGGGCAGGCAGGATGGGTCCCACCTGGCTGCAATGGGTGGGTTCTCTGGATCCCTCCGAGCCTCTCCCCCGCCCCCCACTCTGCTCACTTCTTCTACTGATAAGTCCCCCCCCCCACTCAGGCCTCTCTTCTCCTGTCAGTGTCCCACTGATCCCTCTTATCAGATAACTCACAGTTCCTTTGTTCTCTCAGGGAAGTAGCTGGTGCTAAAGGGATAGTTCGAGTGCACGTCCCATAACTGAACCTAACTGGGACTGCATGCAAGCAGTTTCTAATAAGGTAGTTAACTTTGATAAACTGAAGGACATTACCCAGAATCCTGATGAAAATCCATCCTTATTTCTCAACCGCCTTACAGAGGCCCTAACCAAATACACTAAGCTAGATCTTGAGTCTCCCATCAGGGCTACAGTGTTAGCAACCCATTTCATTACTCAATCGGCTCATGATATTAGAAAAAGCTCAAATGAGCTGAGGAGGACTATCAGACCCCTATCTGAGATCTGGTGAAAATGGCTTTTAAAGCAGGCTCTTGCAGAAAAGAAGGTAACACCCCAAACTCAGGCCTTGACAGCAGCCCTGAGGCCTACATCTCCAGCAAAAGTTTCAGAGGAGAACCAGCATTCCTCTCCACCAGAGGCTTGCCTCAAATATGGATGCGAAGGTCACTGGGCTCGCCAATGCCCAAACCCACAGCCTCCTTCTAGGCCATGCCCCACCTGTAAGCAGACAGGACATTGGAAGATTGACTGCCTCTGGCTGGCCCTTCCTCGGCGCCTCTATGCAGGGGATAGGACCAGTCAGGCAGTCCCCTCTCTTGAACTTTTGGGGTTTGCAGAAGACTGAAGAAGCCCAGATTCAAAGACACCCTCAGCCCTCTCCAAGCCCAGGGTAATGCTCCAGGCAGCAGGTAAGTCCATAACCTTCCTTATGGACACGGGGCTACCTATTCTGTCTTGCCTGCCCATTCTAGGCCTCTGTTTCCTTCCCAGGTCTCAGTTATGGGGATTAATGACAAATCCTTCGCCCCCAAACAGAACTATAAAGCTGGCCTGTGCCCTGGAGGGACACCCATTCACTCACTATTCTAGTCATTCCATCCTGTCCAGTTCCTCTCCTAGGCAGAGATGTTCTCCAATTATTACGAGCCACCCTCCAATTACACCCCAAGAATACTACCACCCATCTCCTTTGGCCTTTAAATCTTACCCTCTCTAATGACCAGACAGTACCTACTGTGCCATTGCCCCCTGATCCCTAGGTCTGAGACATCTCCATGCTGGTTATTGCCTCCCACCACAAGCCAGTCCATACCCAGCTGAATCACCAAACTAAACTTCCTTGTGTTCCCAATTTCCTATCTCCAAAACCCATAGGGAGGGATTTAAGCCCATTATACACCGGTTGCTGGCCCAGGGACTCCCAATCCTTACTGACTCCCCCTGTAATACTCCTATATTTCTGGTATGCAAACCCTCAGGAGCCTATCACTTAGTCCAGGAACTCCGCCTAATTCATGAGGCAGTTATTCCCATCCACTCGGTTTCCAACCCTCATGCTTTTCTTTCTCATATTCCCCCTTTGACCATTCACCTTACTGTCCTGGATCTTAAAGCTGGCTTCTTTACAGTGCCTGATGATTCTTATTACCTCTTTGCCTTCACATGGGAAGACCTTACATTCTTTAGGTTTTAACAGCTGACATGGACAGGTCTACCCCAAGGCTTCAGGGACAGTCCCTACCACTTTGGTCAGGCCTTGACACAGGATTTAACTGTTTGTAATTTGGGGATAGCACTCTCTTACAGTTGGATAGAAGCCTTCCCTACCTCCAGGAAAACTGCTGACAATGATGTCGCCTCCATCCTCATTGAGCAGATCATTCCTAGGTTTGAACTTCCTGCCTCCATTCAGTCAGACAACAGTCCAGCCTTCACTTCTCGGATTGTTTAACTAGTTTCCAAAGGCCTTAACAGCACTTGGGGTCCCCACATCCCCCACTGACCCCAATCCTAGGGTAAGGTTGAGAGGCTTAATGGCATTCTTAAGGATCATCTCACTAAACTTGCTATTGAACGCAGACTGTCCTGGCCCAATCTTTTGCCATTGGCCCTCACCCAAATTCGGGCAACCTCTAGAGCCCCCTCAGGCCTTAGCCCCTTTGAGCTGTTCTATGGATGCCTTTCTTAATCAACTAAAACTTTCCTGTCACTCTTCCTCCCCTTGTGTCCTACCTGCTCTATCTCATGCTTCTATACAATTTCCTAAGAGAACACGCAGACCGGTGTCTTCCTGCACTATCTGTTACTTCTGTTCCAGCACAATTGGGAATTAAATCGGACCCTCTTCAACCGGGTTGTGCAATTTTACTTCGAGAGCTACATTCTCAGTCATTGAAACCTCACCGGACAGGACCCCATACAGTCATATTTCCACCAGGCTGGGGCCTACCAAACTCAAAGTTTCTCGCCAACCCTCTCCTGTTACTAATCATTAATCTCTCTCAAGCTTCTATCCCAACCCACAGATGGCGCTTCTACATCCAAGCAACATGGCAACAGGATGGCACCATCTGCTCTCAGTCTATGGGCCAAGGCGATTGGCCTTTCACTGGCTGTAATCGGGCCCTTAATGTTACTGGATTCAACTGGGCCACCTCATCCCACTTACGTTCAGCAATGCTATGCTTCATAGCAGATCAAACTGAGGAATCCTGTTGAAGCCATATCACCAGGAGGCCGCCCCACCTGCTGATGACAAGACTATCCCAGAGGAGCCTCAAGAGTCACCTCCTAGACCTCCCCTTTACTCTTGCTCTCCACATCCTAACTATCCTCTAAAGCTTTGCCTGTCTCGTGTAACCGCCCATACTCCACCATGACTCTCACTCTCTAAGTGATATTTTCACTGTTATCACCCTTTTCCAGGGGACATCATTGTCCTCCTCTTAAAGCATTCTGAACAGCAGTTGTTAGACTCCATACAGGATCCATATGAGACTAATGTCAGGAATTCACCACAGTATTTATGGCTACGACTACTTACTGAAACTATAACCTTCTTAAATATAACCCTCCCCGCCATTACACCAACTGATTGCTACTTATGCGCCCCTCTGACTCGACCTTTGCTTGCAGCGGTTCCCTTGAATTTCTCTGCTTCTGACCTCTCAAATTTCTCCACTCCAACTGCCCACCATTCTCTCCGACCCTTTCACCCGAGGCTCCATTATGGGAGCCTGAGGAGTCTAACCATACTGTGATTCCCCGGCGCTGCCTTCTGAGCTTGGGTGTCTCCCAGTCAAAGTTCTGCCACTCTAACATCACCTTTAACTTCACCCTCTATGCACCACCTGGCTCATTCTTCTGGTGTAATGGTTCTCTCATCACTATCTTATTCACCAACACCTCCGCCCCATGTATACTGGTGACGCTTGTCCCACTACTGACTCTCTATACCCCAGCTGAAGTGCAGGCCCTCTTGTCTCCCCCAGCAAGGAATAAGCAGGCTGCTTTCCTTCCAATACTGGTGGGTCTCTCACTGGCTGTATCTGCGGTGGGAGCAGGAATTTCTGGTGGAGCTCTAGGACACTCCTTATGGGCTGTACAGGACTTAAGTTCTAAACTTGAACAAGCTCTCACTTCTACGGCAGAATCTCTAGCATCTTTACATAGGCAGGTCACATCCTTGGCTCAAGTTACTCTTCAAAATCGACGAGCTATAGACTTACTCACAGCCGAAAAAGATGGAACCTGTCTTTTCTTGAGGGAAGAATGCTGTTATTACATCAATGAATCAGGCCTTTTGGAAACTAGTGTAGTTAAGCTCACCGACTTGGCTACTTCTTTGAAAAATCCACCAAACCAAAACCCATTTGCCACCTTCTTTTTAGCCCACTTCCAGTCGTGGCTGTTGCCTCTTTTAGGGCCCATATGTCTTCTTTTCCTGATGTGTCTGTTCCTGCCCTGTCTGCTTCGCTTCTTACAGGGCCAATTACAGAAGATCTCTAACCAAACTTTCAACCAGCTTCTGCTTAGGTACTACCAGCCTCTGATGACCGATGAGCCCCCAACATCTTCAAGAGAACAGCTCACTCATTGCTGAAGCTCACTACCAGGCGCGATGGAATGCAACAGACATTGGACAGTGGGAGACAATGAGCCCGGAGAACCTCTTAATCTGCCATCCTGGATTTTTAAGCCATTATGTCCTTTTAAGCCTCCTCATGGCCCTTGGCCTCTTCTCTGTCAGTCCCCCGACATGGAACTTCTGTCCAAAACTGACATTTGTTTTAATTTTTATCTTCATCCTGCTTTTGTTTGCTCTGGTTTTCTTCAGGTGCTGGTGACGCATTGTCAAGGCAATGTTTCCAGTATTTCCTAGAGTCTCTGTTACAGGACCAGTGGCTGATACCAACAATCTCCTCCATCCAGGACTGGTTCGACGCCATCAACAACTTGTGGTTTCAGGGAACTTTCATAGACTTCACCCCTACGGAAGTAGCTGTCTGTAGCCACTGGGTTTTATTTCTGGTTGCCATGATATCCCCAGACCTGCCCCCCCCCAAACATTCCTCCACTTCCCCTTCTAGGCCCTACACCGCCCCTGCACAGCCGGAAGCAGCCAGATCTGACCAACGATGCCCCACTTCCTAAGAAAACAAAAAGGGAGGAATGTTGGGAAAAACATATAATAGCAGCAGCACCCCAGAGGAAAACCCCAACATGGTGTCTAACGACCCTCTTTCTCCTCTTTCTTTCTTTCACTGGCGCAAAACGTTCCCTTTGGCGCCAACGTTTAAATCCTGCTGGTGGGAAGCCTTAGCCCCAATAAGAATTAACTTCTTGGGCTCCGGAACTGACATATGGAAGAGCTTGCCAATAAACGGGCGACCTGTTATCTATCTCAGCCCTGTGACTTCTCCTTAGATCTATATAAACACACAGCCTTTTGTAATAAAGCGGGAACCTCTTTGGTGATCTGTGTCATGTGGTGCGGAGTCTTCCAGTCTTACACTAACTCCTCAATATGAAGTATGGTGAAGTCAGTGTACTCACTCCACCTCCCACTTCCTTCTCCTCCTCCTCCCCTTATTGCTCTTTGTAAACAAGTCTTAATTTGAGTTCTTCTGATGGTTATCATTAGACAATATACTTATACCTCTCTATCTTGTTCCATCCGTTTATACGAATTAACACACTTGTTCTTTATTAAATGCACCCATTCCGGCATCTCTTCCCTTGACATGCTCTCAGGTTTTGTTTTTGTTTTTGTTTTTGTTTTTGTTTTGACAGTTAACCATATTTTAATGGTAATATATTTACAACATTGTGTATATTGTAGTGCAGTCATATTAAGTTATAGATTGTAAGGTGACTTATTAAGTTATAAGGTGAACCAGCTGACCCTGGGGCCTTTTTCAAATGCACATCTTTTATCCACTTTCAAAGTCACTCCAATTGGTCTATGCAAGTTTCCCTCTGTCTCTTGAGTCAGAGTTAGTAATTTGTTCATGGCAGGAAGTCACCCTTTTTACCCTTTTTGAATTTTTGAATTTATTGCCAAGGGATTAAGTGTTTTTTTTTTCTTTAACCCCTTTTTCACTTATTCAGGTCTTGAAAGATTTAAGCTATTTTAAGAAATCAGATTTTAGGTTTACTTATAGCTTTTAAGTAAATATTATATTTTATTAAATTTTAATAAATTAATACATTAAAATAACTTGATCCATATTTACTTAATTTGAGCTTTTCTTTTTACAAATCTCCTTTTCCTAGTTCCTTTGTTTTATTTTTTATTTTTTCATTATTTCACTAATTTCTTAAGACAAGTACTTAGTTCCCATGTACAGTTTATTATTTATTCTCTGGTAGAAAGGGTATTATAGACCATAATTTTTAAAATATTATTTTTATTTTAAAAATTTTATAGGTGCATTGAATTATACATGATAGTGGAATTCACTGTTATATATTTGTACCTGCACACAAAATAAAACAATATAATTGAGTCAATTTTGTTCCACAATATGTCCCCTTTCCCTCTCCTCCTCCCTCCCCTGGACCCCTTCCTCTATTCGAAGATTTCCCTGGTCTCCCTCCTATTTCATGAGACCACCCAGCCACACAACATTTTTTCTCCTTTTTTCTTTCTAGCTTCTGCATATGAGAGAAAACATGCAACTCTTCACTTTGTGTGTTTGTCTTATTTCACTTAACATAATGTTATTGAGTTCCCTTCATTGTCCTGCAAATTACATAATTTCATTCTTCCTTATGGCTGAATAAAACTCCATTGTGTATATATACCACATTTTCTTTATTCCTTCATCTGTTGATGGATACCTAAGCTGGTTCCATAGTTTGACTATTGTGAATTGTGCCGATATAAACATGGCTATGCACCTATCACTATAATCTGATGATTTTAATTATTTAGGATAAACACCAAGGAGTCATATAGCTGGGTCATATGGTGGTTCCATGCCTAACCTTTTGAGGAGCCTCCATAACAATTTCCATAGTAGTTATACTAACTTATAATCCCACCAAGTATAAAAGTGTTCCTTTTCCCTAAAATCCTCTGCAGCGTTTATTATTATTTGTATTCTTTCCTTCCAGGACTGAATCCTGGGTCTCACCCTTGCTGGGCAAACACGCTACCTCTGAATTACACACCAGACCTATTTTTTCTGTGTGTGTGTGTGTTTTTATTTAAGAGAGAGAGAGAGAAGAGAGAGGACTTTTTAATATTTATTTTTCAGTTTTTGGTGGACACAACATCTTTATTTTTTATTTTTATGTGGTGCTGAGGATCAAACCCACCTCCCCGTGCATGCCAGGTGCGCACATTACTGCTTGAGCCATATCCCCAGCCCTATTTTTGTGTTCTTGATGGTTGCTATTCTAACTGAAGAGGTGAAATCTCAGTACTGTTTTGATTTTTACTTCCCATTTTGCTAAAAATGTTGAACCTTTTTAAATATATTTATTAAATGGGCAAGTGGACTAAACAGACACTGCTCAAAAAATTTTATTAATATTTCTTTCTCTTTTTTTGAGATGTGTCTGTTAAGTCCATTTTCCCAATTATTGACTAGGTTATTTATTTTCTTTGGGAGTAAGTTTTTAAGTTCTTTATGTACTCTGGATATTGATCTTCTGACAGAAGAGAAACTAGCAAAGATTTTCTCCCATTCTCTAGGCTTCGTCTTCCTGCTCTTAACTATTTCCTTTGCTGTGCAGGATCTTTAATTTGATGCCATCGAATTGATTAACTCTTGACACTATTTCCCTGAGCATTAGGGGTCCAATTGAGAAAGTCACTGCCTGCACCTAGATGTTGAAGTGCTGACCCTATGCTTTCTTCTAGGAATTGTAAAAGTTTGGGTCTAATTCCTAGGTCTTCGATCTATTGTGAGTTGACTTTTCGCAGGGTGAGAGATAAGAGTCTGGTTTCATTCTTCTACATATGAATAACCAGTATTCCCAGCATGATTTGTTAAAAACTCTGTTTTTTCTCTGTTTTGGGCACTGTTGTCAGGGATCGGATGACCGTAAATATGTGGATTTGTTTCTGTGTCTTGTATTCTGCACCATTGGTCAATGTGCCTGTTTTCATGCGTGTACCATGCAGTTTTAGTTACTATATCTCTGTAGTGTAATTTGACGTCAGATATTGTGTTTCCTCCTGCATTGCTTTTTATGATTAGAATTGCTTTGGCTATTCTGTGTCTTCTATTCTTCCAAATGAATTTTAAAACTGTTATTTCTAGTTCTGTGAAAAAAGTCACTGGTATTTTTTGATGGGGATTGCATTGAATCTGTAGATTGCTTTTGGTAATAAGGTATAAGCCAAAAATTTTTAGGACAGATTTTGGGCCATTTGTTTCTCCTTTTTCTTGCTTTTCTAGCAATAAAAATTTCTCTTTCTTTTGTTGAGTCGAAGATTATCAAAGTACATATGTCTCCTTAAATATTAAGATTTTTTTCCCTCATAATAGTTTATTTTGATCAGGAAATTTGCCAGTAAAGTTGCGATTAAAAAAAAAAAAATCTGTGTTTCCTTGTTGGCCTGACAAGTGACAGCAGTCTGCTTGCTAGAAGTAAATATAATCTTGAGTGAATCAAGTGGGAAAACAGCCTTCAGGATTCTCAATTACGCTTCATCACTAGCAAGTGACAGTCACAGGGCCCATTTGACAAACAGAATGAAGAGAGCTAATTTTCTACTCAGGGAATGTGGATGGCAGTGGATGGCAGCTCCGTCCATGCTAGTTCTCAGTCCCAGGACCTTGGAGGCTTCCTTGACTCGGTTTCCCCCCCTCAGTGCTGGAGATAGAAAAGTGCTCTACCACTGAGCTCCACCCCAGCCCTTGACTCTTCTTTTTCTCTTATTTTCCAATCAGGCCATCCTACTGCTTCTACCTTTAAAATATATCCAGGATCTTCTGAACACCACCACCTGCTCTGCCACCACTAGGGTCCAAGCCCCTTACTGCACATGGGTGGGCTCCTCACAGGTCTCCCTGCTGCTGCTCACTCCCACAGTTTGTTTCCAACACTGCAACGAGACAGGCAGAGCATGTTGCTCTTCTTCTCAGAACCCTCCTATAGTTCCCTGGCCGCTCGGAGGAAAAGCCTCATGGTAGGATCATCCTCATGATAGGCAGGACCAGCAGGGGATGGCTGGGCAGCCAACTGGCTGAGGAGGAAGAGGGCCCTGCTGCCAGGCCTTTGCAGCTGAGAGCCTAGATGGGTGCATCCCTGTGGTTACTGTCTGAAATACACAAGGGACACTCTGAAGGGAGCTATTTGTTGACAGCCAAGCTGCTGGGGTTAACGCCATCATTATTTGGGTTCAGAAAGAAAGTGTGATTTTTCTTTTGTGGTTGCAGGCTTCTAAGGCAGCAATCCTTTGTGTTACTGGGTAAGTTTTGCAAGATTTTCTTGCCCAGATTTGTCTTCAGAGATGAGGGATTTGCTTTCAAGGCGTCAAGGTGTGCTCTCCTTTGTTGGTAGCTTGTGGCTTTGAGAGGGGAAAAAAATAATCAAATGACATTTTTCTTCTAACCAGAAGCAGTTCTGACTGTGCTTACAATAACACCATCTGATGCATACAAATGTGTGGGTCTGTCTCAGTTGTGCACTTTGTCAGCTAACCAATGGGGAGGCCTTTGTTCCAGCTGAGCCCATGAAGCTGGGGAGGCCTTTCCCTCTGCTGAGTTGGAGGACAGCCACTCTTTATTTCCATTGGAAGAGCCTGTCACCCGATATTGCACACACTCGGATGAACACAAGAGGTCTTTATCTGAGCTACTGGATCTCAGGCCTATGCAACTTTCATTACCAGACTGGCTACAGAGAAGGAAAAGTTTCCCAAGGAAGGCCCAGAATCGACAGCACCCTCCCAGAGTCCAGAGCCTTCTCAGCAGGGTGTATGGGGGAGGGTGCTGGCCTTCCCCATCATGAGCAGAGACCAGTGCCATTGTTTACCTGTGGAACTTGCACGAGTGTGTGTGTGTGGGGCCAGGACAGTTCCAGGACCTGTACAGTTTACTCTGTCTTTCTGTTTTGGAGAGGAACTTTTTTTACGGTGTGTCTCAGGCTGCTTCCTGTTCCCGTTTCCCTGCACAAACACAGGGTTGCTCTTATGAATAAAACAAAAATCATCTCAGAATGCAGAACCTCGCAGGCCTAGGAACCTCGGCAAGGGGTCGGGTAGCCGCCTCATCTCAGAAAGGAAGCAAACCACATACCTACGGAGCATTTGCTATAAATAAGACACTTTTCAGGTTTATTTACCCTAAGTCTTATCTCAGTGTCTCCTTTACAGGATCATACCACTGGGATGGACTATCAGAAGTCATTCAGCCCCCTCCCTGGTCTGACCCTCCTCCCATTCCTTGCCTGGGTTCTTGCAATGACTTTCTAAGTGATCTCTCCACCCTGAAATCTCTTCTGATTGCAGCTAGACTGAAGTTTCAAACACATAAATCTAACCAGGTGACACATTTATCCTCTCCACTCTCACCCCACTGCTCAACTCTTGCACCATCCCAGGCTCTAGACACCAAAGATGCCCCACGGCAGCTGACACAGCTCTGCGTGACCTTGTCCCAGTGGCCTCACTCTTGGGACTCTGAGCCCGCTTCATTGTGCCATCCTTTCTGGAGCAAAAGACCTTCTCACATACTGTTTCCTGCCCTAGGCCTGCCTCTCTCACCCACACTGGCCTCAGCTGACCTCCATTCATCTGTGAGCTCATAATTCACCTGTCCATTCCTTGGGCCAGCCTCCGCCTGTCCCCAGCACTGTTATGCCTCTACAGCCCTCCTGTGTGGGGTTCCTTCCTAACCTTGCCACAATTGTACATGAGCATTTCTTTGTCTTCTGGCTTCCTCACTAGATTCGTATAAACTGGGTCTTTTTGTTTTTCTCACCAACTTTTTTTTAAGGTACTAAAGATGGAACCCAGGACCCTTATGCATGCTAAGTAAGCACTCTACCACCCAGCCACATCCCCAACCCTTTTCATTTTATCTTGAAATAGATAGGGTCTCAGTAAATTTCCCACATTGGCCTCAAATTTCTGATCCTCCTGCCTCAGCCTCCTGAGTAGCTGGTGTGTACCATCAAGCCCTGCTCCCACCAACTGTATTTTGAGAATACAACAAGCACTGTGCTTGGCCCAAGGAAGGCACTCCATACTTGTGCGAATACATATGGATAAAGGGCCCCCTGAATGACTGGTACGCTGGACTGAGCGTCACAGTTTGTGCTGAAGCCCTTGCCTCAAGTCCTTCATCTCTTCACTGACTTTTTTCTTTCTTTTTTCCTCCTCCTCCTCCTCCTCCTTTTTCTCTTCCTCTTCCTCCTCCACTCCTTCTTCTATTAAACCAGGGATTGAACCCAGGGGTGCTTAACCCTGAGCTACATCTATAGCCCTTTTTTATTTTTTTTACTTGGAGACAATCTCTTCTATGTTGCTAAGGGCCTTGAAAAGCTGCTGAGTCTGGCCTTGAACTTGTAATCCTCCTGCCTCAGCCTTCTGAGCTGCTGGGATTTTCGGGGGTGTGTCACCATGCCCAGCACTGGTCTCCTTTCTTTAAAATTACTGGTAAAACTTATTCTCTGGCCCTCCCTTGATCCGGACTAATAAATACGTGATCAATCTTGTCTTTTCCAGCTATCCAAATAAAATTCTACCGACAACAAAACGTTTCCCTTGGATGCTTTCTTTTCTAGAAACCTCTCGTGTCAGCTTTGGATAAGCAATGAATTTCCTCCCCACTCTTCACCCCTCATCTTGTTTTCCTTCTATCCCACTCTTCCTAGGCTGAGAATTTCCTTCTTTATTTCTTAATCAAGACTCAGAAAAAAGGTGCATGATTTTTTTTTTTTTTTTTTTTTAGATAGCTGGAAGACAAGCGTGACTACATATTTATTAGTCCTGATCAAGGGAGGACCGCAGAGGGAGTTTTACCAGTAGTTTTAAAGAAAGAGGTCAACCACGTTGAATCCAACAGTGGTTCTTCCCCAGGAGATGGGGGCGGGGGCTAGAGTGGTGAGCCATTTCCTAGTTCAGGTAAGAGAGCACCTGTGAGCCAGAAAATGAAGGTGCAGATCAACAAGAGATCCACCACTGGGGAACCAATTCACAGGACATTGAAGAAATCACATGATAGACTGGAAACAAAGTGGACCCAGTCTACTTCAAGTTCTAGCAGTTTCATTCAAAGCCTCTAAGCCCCTGTATTTGCAGAAGAGCTCAACCATGTCGAATCCAACCCAGTCAACACACAATTCCTGCTCTGGTTCAGAGGTTCTGCAAGACTCTGAGACCCAGCTCCAAACAGTTCACAAGCCCTACCCCAGTGCTGAGAAGGAGGAGACAGTAAGACAAAGGCATGTGGTGCATGTGCTGTGCTAGAGGAAGGGATCCCCACTGTGGGAGCAGATAATGCTGCTCAGTAGAGGATGGAGGTGAGGCAGCCCAGAAATCAGACAGAAGGTGACATCTGAGCTGGTTTTTAGGACACAGAGGATTTCATCACACATGGATCAGGTGAGCGTAACCCAGATCCAGGGAAGGGCATGAACAAAGTGAAGAAGCTGGAAAGTAGAAAGTATTTTTGAACAACAGTGAGCACTTTGTGTCACAGAAGCAGTAGGTATGTGTTCACCAACAATGTGACCACATAATATATCGTCCAAATTGAGACACTTTGGAGAGCAAAGCGGCACATCATCGATAATGATGGTGGGGTGACAGGCATGAACCTGGATGCCCAGGCAAATGAGACTTTGCGGCTCCCTAGTGAGAGTGGGGAGAATGCCAAACTGGAACAGAGGTGGGACGGGGCATAAAAAGCTAAAACCTGCCGCAGAGCCAGAATGTTGAACCTCGAGGCATTGAACTGTCATGTGATTGTCCCTGTGGTGGAGGAAGATCACCAGGGTATCCCTGATGAGAGAGTTGAGGTGTGCAGGAAAGGAGCTAGCCGGAGAACTTTACAAGGCCAGGGTCACATCCTTTTATTGGTAACTGCTACTGTACCCAGTGGGTAGCAGGTGGTCGGCCATAAAGGAGCTTAACAGAAGCTTCAGAGGCCATATCTTCCCGACCTCTGTGTTTAACATGGCAAGCCCTCCCCACCTGTTGCCATCAGCCTTACCTTTTCCCCTTCTCTGACTAGCTTTTCTCCATGAACTTGCCGTCTCCAGCATGCCCTACACTGGGTCCTCCCTCTAGAAGGAAGCTTCCCGAGCAGGTACTTGATCTGTTTTTTTTTTTTTTCTCTGTTTCCCTTAATGCCTGCGGCAAGGGAGACAGTGAACACATATTTATTGAAGGAAAAGGAGGCAGGGAGACTTGTCTGGAGCCTCTGACAACGGGTGTGGGAGGATGAGGTTCTGGAAAGACAATGTGGTAAAAATAAAGACAGCGGAAACCTGACACGAGACAGGTCAGAGCCCAGACCTTCCTCCCGGGACCATTCTGCACAGAGCCCTTTCATTTCTGTAGCTCCTCCCGGGTTCCCTGTGCCTGTGACCTGTAATGAAGGTACCTAGGGAATCCCCAGGCCTCCTGTCAATGATTCACATCCCCAGTGGTGCCCTCCGCTTAATGGCCTAGCCAAGGTCACCATCATTTCCTGCCCAGCCTAGCTGGGCTCATCACCTGCCTGTGAATGTTTGATGAAAGAAGGTGTTTGCCACCTGAGCAAGGAGAAAGCGAGAGAAGTTCACACAGCGCTTTTTTAAGCACTTTTTTTTTTTTTTCAGTTCAAGAGGTATAGGCCCTTCCAATGTCTCTCCCCACTTCTAGACTGTTCCTTCTTCCTGAGCCAATGGGCCTCTACTTCCAGCAGGGGCCTCTTTCTCTCAAGCTTTTTAAGTTTCATCTCATCTTTCCCCTCCTCCTCCTCCTCCTCCTCCCCCTCCTCCTCCTCCCCCCCCCCTCCTCCTCCTCCTCCTCCTCTTTTAATTTTTTGTGATACTGGGGATTGAACCCAGGGCTGCTCTACCACTTACTAAGCAACATTCCCAGCTCTTTTTATTATTTTTGTTTTGAGTCAGGGTCTCACTGAATTACCCAGACTGGCCTCAAACTTGCCATCCTCTTGCCTCAGCCTCCCAAGTAGCTGGGAACCCCAAAGGGGTTAAGGTAGGGAGATGGGAGAAGAGGAAGGGCAGGACTGGGAGCTGAGGACTGGGATCCTCCTCTTTCATTTCCTTATTGAACTTGTTCTTACCTCATCCTTGCCCCCAAATAAACTTGACAGGTAGGCCTTGGCAGCCTCCCTCAGGAGAATTTAGCCCATGGCCCACCAAACCCCATGGTAACTAAAAGCGCAAAGGCCCTCTTGTCGGCCCACAGCTCCATCCAGGCCAAGAGTCGTTCCAAGCCCTCACTGTGGTTTCTTTCTGCTGGGAAAGCTTTGGGCTGACCTTCATGTCAACAGAACCCCTGGTAACCTGCCCAGGCCTGCCTGGACATGCCGGAGAATGTGCTCTGATGATAGATTGGCCTTCTCTGTCACAACTGCATTCCACCTGTACTGGCTCTGGGTGGGACTGAGGAGTGGGCTGGTGTTGTAGTGATGAGAGTCCTATTTCCTGGTCCTAACGTCTAGACAGGGCAGGGGTTAGGCCTGACTTAAAGGCTGGGAACAAAGGTGGAGAACTGACGTGGGGGATGCTGGGCTGAGGTGGGCGGGGATTCACACACAGATCAGAATCCAGCAGTGAGGGCTGGGGCTGTAGCTCACTGGTAGGGCACTTGCCTAGCATGCCTGAGGCCCTGGGTTCAATCCCCAGCATGCCAAAGGAGAAAGCAGAAGGAAACCATGAAAAGACCCAGAGAGATCCCAATGGTACATCAGCATCTGATACAGGCACCCAACCCACCTGCTGGCCAAGGTGGACAAACTGAAGAAGGCACACCCATGCTGGAGGTGGATGAGGGTTACCCAGCCTCAGGGAGCTCAAAGGACCAAGGGGTTGAGGTAGGGAGATCAGAGAAGAGGAAGGGCAGGGCAGGGAGCTGAAGCCTGGGATCCTCCAGTCAACTGGACTCCTCCTCTCTCTGGGATGGCTACTTCCCCCAGGTATAAGCCATGGGTAATTAGCAACATAACTACATCAGGATATCTAACATCTTTTCCTACAAAACAAAATAAGCACTTAATACCATCTCTTTCCCTTTGACAGACAGCAGTGCTTTTGAGAACACTGTCTGCTCCAGACCTCAGGGTGAGGAGGTGGGCGATGCCAACTCCTTCAGAAATGCCCCGATGCCTAGAGTACTGCAGCATGTCTGCACACGTTGTCACTCAGGAACACCTGCTCTCGCTCTGTCAACTCTCCTGCAGCCAGCTGCCTGGGACCTGAGCAATCCACCCCTACAGAAGAGGAGCGGGGCTTCCACTTTCCTCTCTTACCAAATTCCACTCTTGGAAGATAGGAGAGGCTCATGGGTTGGGGAAGGGACAAACCTCTAGAGGATTGCTATGGGAAACATTTTCAAAGTGAAGACAACTTAGCCTATGGGACATTTCTCTTGCCTTCCTCCAATTCCCCTTTCAACTTTATTGGAAATCTGCACTTTGTTTGGCCTTTTATTCTAGAACACATTTGGTGACTATAGCACAGAATGGTCCGTCTCTGGAACATAAATCTCCTGGAGAGCCAAAGCTGTAGTTCCATTTCAAAGGTTGGTGGGCTTAAGACCTAGAAAGTGCTGATGTTTCAATTTGAGGATAGGGAAGAAATAATGCCCTAGTTCAAAGAGTCAAGCAGAAGGCCTTCTCTCACACAGTGGAGGGTCAGCCTGCTTGTTCCATTCAACTGATTTGATGAGCCCCACTCACATTAAAGAGGCCAATCTGCTTTATTCAGTCTACCAACTTAAACGCCAGTCTCATCTAAAAACACTCTCACAGAAATATTCAGGGTCATATTTGACCAAATATCTGGGCACCTTATGGCCCAGTCAAGTTGGCAAATAAAATTAACTATCATACCTTCCTAAAGAAATTCAGGCAATTTGTGATTCAGCGAAGTGAAATTTTTTGGATGTGTGTGTGGGTCTTTCTTAATGTTGCCCAAATTACACTACATAGCAAAAACAAAATCCCTTCCCACAAAATGGTTGGACAAACCTAAGCCCTGAGATATTTTGCTAATTGAGGCCTAATGACATGATTGTTCTCATTTTTCTTATTTTACTGTTGGTGTTTGAACTTTTAAAGACTAGCCAATTGCTCTGGAAGGTGAATTAAAGGCACAAGTTTTATTTGATATAAATCCAAGAATGAGCCTTCCTTGAGTTTTTCAAATAGTCATTTACAATTCCTTTAATCAAGAAAACCACACCGAATGATTATTATTTCTATATGGTTCCAAGGCACCTCCCCCCAAAAAAAGAAAAGAAAAATGATCAATTCTGAGAATGTTGACCTAAGCTATGATTATGCTAAAGGAAATTATCCTATAAGTATCACTTCAAGGAAATAAGTTAAAATTAAATTAGCCTGCCTTTGGCTCCCGCACAAAGAAAGGAAAAGAAAGTTCTACCCTAACATATGCACTGATGTCAGAAAAGCTCCAGGTGATTTTCTCATAGTTATTTCTATACTTTGGATCTTAAATGACCGCAAAGGCCCATGTTAAAAGTTGATACTCAGTTTGACTCTATTGAGAGGTGGTGGAAACCTTAAGCAGTGGGGCCTAGTGGGAGGTCTTTAGGATATTGGGGACATGTCCTTGAAGGGGATAGTGGAACCTTGGCTCTTTCTGTCTTTCCCATCCTGGCCAGGGAGGGGTTTTGCTGTACCACACACTACTGCCACCAGAGGCCCAAAGCAACAGGCCCAACCAGTCACGGGCTTAAATCTCTATAACTGAGAACCAACATAAACCACAATTTCATTAATACAGCAGTGGGGTCCTGATTATGCTCGTTCTTATTTCAAGGGACTCCAACTGAAATGGACTGAGCAGTGACTATGACCTTCCCAGGCAAATAGCAGTAGGAAATAAGCAGGTATTGAAATCCTTTTTCTTTTCTTCTTCTTCTTCTTCTTCTTCTTTTTTTTTTGCACTGGGGATTGAACCCAAGGCCTCACACATGCTAGGCAAGCACCCTCGCACCGAGCTATATCCCCAGCCCTGAACTCCATATTGTTAAATGAGATGGGGAGTACTTAAATGACACCCAGAACTCTAGTTACCATTCGTCTCTGTTGTGCAGACTGGCACTCAGGAGTCAATTTACAACATCCATGACACATGAAGGCCCCATGCTGAAAAAGGCATATGGGTCACCTCTTTGAGCATCAATTCCTTATTCCATAAAAGGGGGGATAAGACTGACCTTATGGAATTAAATGGAAGCACATGTTCACAGTTTTTATAGTAAAAAGTCCCATTAGGGTCTGAGAATAGAGCTCAGCAGTACAGCACTTGCCTGGTATCTTCAAAACTCTGGATTCAACCCCCAGGAACAAAAATAGTGATAGTAATAATAATGATTTCCATAAAATCTTAGATTCCTTTTATCCTGAAGAAAGAGAAATCCAGGTCATGACTAACGTGGAGCAATCAAATTAATTTCCTTTATGGAAGTTTATTTAATATTTATTTATTTATTTGGTACTAGGGATTGAACTCAGGGGCATTTGACCACTGAGCCACATCCCCAGCCCTATTTTGTATTTTATTTAGAGACAGGGTCTCACTGAGTTGCTTAGTGCCTTGCTGTTGCTGAAGCTGGCTTTGAACTCGCCATCCTCCTGTCTCAGCCTCCCAAGCCACTGGAATTACAAGTGTGCACTACCGCACTCTGGCGATTTAATCATTATTGTAAGGCAAAAATATTCAATTCAGCCAACACCAGAAGAATTTGAAAATCGTGAAAGATGTAACACAAAGCGACCCTGAGCTAGATAGCAGGTGGACTATGTCTCATCTCTGTTTCCCAGGGGCTTCCACTTACAGGAGGAGGTTAGGGAATCCAAAAAGTCTTCAAAAAGGGGGAAGGTTAAGACGAGCCTTAAACTTTCTTTCAAGGATGGACCAAGGTGCCTGTGAGTGTCAACACATATCTTCTTGGCCTTACCACCTGAGAAAAACCCTTCCACTCAGCTGCAGTTCAGAAAATCCCAGGGCACTGTTTTGATTGGCCTGGGTTGGGTCATGTGCCCTCTCCCTGAACCAACTGCTATGGCCAAGGGGAAGAATGGTCAGTAGCCACTAAAGCACCACTGGAGCAAGAGGGTTGAGGGGGCTCTTCCTTAAAGAAGGTAGGGGTGCTGGATGGGCAGAATAATACACACCCCCAATAGGAGACTTTGAAAAGATTCACATTTCTTAACAATAAACCATCTATTTGAATATTCTCATTTCTGTCTCTTTCTTTTGAACCCAGGGCCTTGCTAAGCATATAATCTATCGTTGAGCTACACTCCCAGCCCTTCAATATTCTAACATATAAAACAGACTTTTTAGTCCAAATTTTCTTGCTTAGTTGTCTGCACTGACCAAGGTCACAGATGATTACCAAGGAACCATGGTGCTATGGCCTGAGAAACAAACTTACAGCAGGGATAAGTTATTCACACAAAGTCCAGAATAAGGAATAAATCCCTTGACTAGTAGACAGCAGTTAAGGAGACCAAACAACCAACCATCTATAGATACATTTCATAATAATTTCAAAAATGTCACAGAAAGGAAGACACAAGTACAAAATGAGCAACACAGAATCACAGGAAACAGAACTCTTCATAGCTTGTAAGATTTGGGAAAAGTTTAAGTTCTCTGACCTTCATGTTTTCCATTTGCCATAGGTGAAATGTCCCCTCAGAAATTTATGTCATAAGTTAACCCCTAACATATTTGGATGGTATTTGGAGGTGGAGCCTTTGGGAGGTAATTGGGATTAGGTAAGGTCAACAGGGTGGGGCACTATGATGGGACTGGTGAACTGACACACACTTGCTCTGTCTCACCTTGGATGCCCTCTGCCATGTTCTGAGGCAACACTCACCAGACGCTGGTGCCTTGTTCTTGGACTTCCCAGCCTCCAGAACTGTAAGGAAAAAAAAATTCTTTATATAAAGTTTTTAGTCTCCAGAATTTTGTTATAACAACAGAAAGTGGACTAAGATACTATCTTTCAAACAAAAAGTTTAACATCTTCTTCACCAATATTGAGAGAAGATTTTATAAGTTGCTTTCTTCTCCTCTACTCCAAGTCAGATGGGGAGCTTATATGAATAATTAAGGGAAATTTCTGGAATGTTCATGCCTAAAGAAGAGCTTTGAGAGAAGCAATTCTCCACTTCCCAAAAAGCTGGCATTTAGGGGACAATGCATGAAGATGATTGACAGTTTTTCATTTATTACAAAGCTGGTTTGGCACCTCTGCCTCTTCTGTTTACACCCCTGTAGCAATTATGATTTGCACCACTCCCATAGCAGACCACAGATAGCATTGTTCAATTAGCTATTGTTTGATGTGTGTGAATTCTGTTCTAACCAGTGACCTAGGACACTCGATTTAACCTCTCCAAGCCTCATTCTTCCAATTTGAAAAATGAGGCTAATTATAGTTTCTTTGTGTTGCAAAGATTAAGGATAATGTATAAAAACTATCTAATAGTGTACCTGGCACATAGAGCTCTACCAATATTACCCTGCCCCTGTGTGCAACCCCTAAACAGAGTACACAGTCTACTAAAAAGTTTCAGTACCACTGACACAAAAAGCTTGAAACTTGTTTACTTAAAAGTCCAGAATGAGGTACTTCTGCTGGGAATCAGGTAACTCTATATCCCTCAAGTCACAAAATTCTCTACCTCCACTTTTCTATCCAGACAGTATGGAGAGGCATTTGCCTTAGATAATGCCACTACTTGGGACCCTGATCTAAATTCAATGAACCTTGGTGCTATTTCCAATGGAGATAAGTGGAATAAGCTGTTTTTCTCCTGTTTGGGATCCTGTAATTTGAACTGTCAGCTTTCTCCTCTTGGAGGTCCCCACATTGCTGTTGCCATTTCCAGGCTGGTGCATCTTGCTTTAGCTTGTTCTCTTGTCCACAAACCAATCCACATCTGAAAGCCTAGTAGGGCCCAGTGGCTCAGCTCCTCCAGGGTTGACTGTGAACATGGCACTGGATTACTAGTTTCTTGGTACACTTTTCTACTAGTTGTTTGAAATTATCTGACTGTCTAGATCTTTTTTTCTCCATCTGGCTCCAAATATTTTGTGAAAATCAAGATGTCTTTTATAATTCCGTTTATGGTATTTTTCTAATCCACAAGGCTGATGATAAGCCTGCCCGGAAAGAAACTGGTTCTTAGTTAATCCGTGCTGCCTCCTAGCGACCCCTGTATGTTTTAGAAGTTTTAAAAATGCTACAAAGTGGTCATCAGTGGGAAATTCTATTCCCTTATTATCCATAATAAAGGGAAAATTTAGACTTAATAGAAATCTGACTCTCTACTAGTCTTTCAATCATATTCAATGCTAAGAAGAAAAGTATTTGCAAATCTCCCTCCCCTGGATGTTTTCCAAGTGCCTGATTCTAACAGGCCCATCCAATATGGTAAGAGGGTGGTCCAATCATCAATCACCAATAGAGGCTTCAGTGCAATGTTTTAAAATTTTCACCTATTGAATATCTTCTATGAGCCAAATCCTGTGCTGAGTGATTTTAACTACACCAAGGAAAACTAGAGACATATCCTTTCTCTCATATCTAGAGAAATGATTTTCTGTTTGTTTTCTACATTGATTTTTCTGTATCTAAAACTGAAATGTTAATTTTGCCCTTATGGACTTGATATGATAAGTAAATAAGTTAAACACCCGGATCAGGGCAGAGTTTGCTTTTCCCCTTTCTTATTTAAAAAAAAAAAATTGCACCCTGAAGCTGATTCTGCCCAGAGAAATAAACAAACAAACAAACAAATAATCATTTTGATTGATGCCTAAACAGCTTTCAATAAAAATTCAGCATCATGTCCTTAAGGCTAGGAGATAAGCACCAAACTGGGTGGACAGCACAGTAATTCTATGTATAAGGTACTTAGTAGTTTGCAAAAAATTTTGCAATATCATTTTATCTGATCCTCACAATAATCCCACCAGGTGGGCAAGGAAGCAGTTATTATTCTTCCCATTTTACAAATAGTTAACCAAAGTCACAGAGCTTTTAGGAGACTTATCTAATATGATGGTGGAATTGATGCCACAGCATGAGCATTCAGGATGGGATCAGGTTGAAGTCACATCCTCTGTGTCATTGGTATCATTGTCAGAGTCTTCTGAGGATTCCTGTTTGTTTCTTTCTTTCCTAATTATTTATTTTTCATGGTACTGGGGATTGAACACAGGGGTTCTCTATCATTGAACTATATCCCCACCTGCCGCAGTGTGTCTGGGCACAATTCAGGAGCCACTTGTCAAAAGAAACTAACTTTATTTTTAGAACTACAAACGCCAAGCAAAACAGCTCCTCAGGAAAAAAACCCTCAGAGCCCAACTGCCACCACCGGCTTCCACACGCCTCTCACCCACACCAACCTTCCCACCTCCCACAATCCTCCTGCTCTTGAGGCTGATTGGCTGGGTTGTGTGGGTGGAGCCAAAGAAGTCCCCCAATGAGCAGCTCTGTGGTCTGAAAGGGCAGGGAAACAGCCCAATGAGCAGCTCCGTGGAGGAGCCAATCAGCTAGATGTTGCTGGGGCCGCTGTGAGCCAATCATCAGCTGGCAGTCTGAAGAGCAGGGAAACAGCCCAATGAACATCACCGCAGAGGAGCCAATCAGCTAGATGTTGCTGGGGCCGCTGTGAGCCAATCATCAGCCGGCAGCTGGAAGTTTGCTGGGGCTCCTTTGGCTGTGGCTCTCAACACCCACCCCTTTTTAATTTTTATTTCACACAAACTCTAAGTTTCCAGGGTTGGCCTCTAACTTGCCATCCTCCAGCCTTACCCTCTAAAGTCTCTGGGATTACAGGAGTGAGCAACCATACCTGTTCTAATGGTTCTTAAATATGTTCTATAAGACTTAGAAAGCACCATGAATATTGAATCTCTAAATCTTCAAATGAAACCAAAGTTAATTTTTGGCCTATGATCTGTATATTGAATAGTTGCAATTTATAGGGCAAATCTTTAGTGTGACAGGGGCCATCATAATATAGTTAGCAACAATTCTACTGAAAATTATAGAATGGTAGATTAAGGATTGATTTGGGAATCAGAAGAGCTGGGTTCCAGTGCTTCCCCTGTCGGTAACTGTACATGTGAACTTGGGCAAGTTGCTTCACCTCTCTTGGGTTTAGTTTTTTCATTCATGAATATTGAGTAATATAGAGAGTTTGTTGTAATAATCAAGAAAATGAATGCAAAGACACCTTTCTAATGTCTGAGACATAGTAGATATTCGATAATTAATTGTTGGTATATATCCCTGCTTTCCATTTTTCTCCATCTTTGTGGGACTCAATTTCATCAGCTATAAAATCAGAATATGAGATGAATAAGTTGTTCTCAAAGTATATGTTCTAGATAAGTAACATCAACATCACCTGGGAACTTGTTGGAAAAGTGGAAAAACGTACTGAATCAGAAACTCTGGGAACAGGCCTAGGAACCTGTGTTTCAACAAGCTGTGACAGTCAAATCCAAGATGGCCCCGTGGTCCCACCTTCTGGAATTCACACTCTTGGGTACATTTTATACTAGGCTTGTCTGTCTGATGGCTAAACTACATCAGAGGTTATGGATATCTCCTCCAAGCTTAGATTATAAAATATACTGTGGCTTCTTCGTTCTCTTGATCTCTTTCTTGGATCACTAGCTTTGAGAAGGCCAGTAGCCAGGTCTATGGAGAGGTTCATGAGTTGAGGAATAGAGACCTCACCACCAGCCATGTGAAGGAACTCTTTTAGAAGTAGTTTATCCAGCTCTAGTCAAGCCTTCACATGACTGCAAACCAACCCTTGATTACATTCTTTCTGTGACCCCAAGCCAGAACCACTCTGCTAAGCCACTTCTAGATCTTGACCCACAGAAATTATGTTAGATAATAAATGAGTGCTATTGTAAGCTGCTGTATGGGGGTAATTTGATACTTAGGAATAGATAACTAAAGCACAAGCCCTCCAGGTGATTCTGATGCATACTTAAGTTTGAAGTCACAAAATTCTCTACTTCCACTTTTCTATCCAGGCAGTATGGAGAGGTATTTTACTTAGATTAGGGCCACTAGTTGGGACTCTAATCTAAACTCAGTGAACCTTGGTGCTATTTTCAATGGAGATAAGTGGAATATGCTATTTTTCCCTCCTGTTTGGGATCTTGTGATTTGAACTGTCAGCTTTCTCTTCTCCTCTTAGAGATCAGTCCCTACATTGCCATTGCCATTGCCATTACCATGCTGGTGCACCTTGCTTTAGCTTGCTCTCTTGTCCACAGACCAACCCACCTCTGAAAGCCCAGTAGGGCCTAATGGCTCAACTCTATTGGTGATGATCGGACCACCTCTCACCAAATTGGATTGGGCTGTTAGAATCAGGTACTTGGAAAACATCCAGAAGAGAGAGAGATTTGCAAATTATTTTCTTCTTCGCATTGAATAAGACTGAAAGACACACTGGCATAGATGAATTCTAAGCTTCTTTCAAAATCAAACATTTTAGAATTTTGCAAACAACATTGGGAATTTAAAACCAATCATGAAATGGCATGGAAGAAAAGTGCCCCTGATGCATTGGTTTCAGGTCTGACCATCAAAATTCAAGGTACATTTGACAGAGCTGGAGAAACTACAGAGAAGATGCAACTGATTCCTCACATGCCAATGAATTCTCAAACAAATGACCCTCTGTGGTTGGAAAAACTCAGAGATAATATTGCCCAAATCTACAAAATCACAAGGCACATAGATAGGATTGTAGATTTACCAAGCTCAGGGAAGGCAGAGTTAAGGGGACCAGTTAATGGTAGTGTGGGAAAGGACCCAGAATCCAGAACCGGACAGATTGTTCTGCTCCAAAGAAGCTGCTCACCTGAGGAAAACTTGGCCATCTCTCTGAATCTCAGGTTCTTCATCTGTAGAAAAAAGAGTAAGAATAAGAATACAGTTGGCCAGCAGGCAACTTAGTGAGATCCTGCCACAAATAGAATTAAAAGATCTGGGAGCGTGGCTCATAGTAGAGCATTTGCTTAGCATGAACAAAGCCTTATGTTTGATCTTCCGTACCAGGTGGAAAAGAGAATAGGTTGGTCCTCAGTTTCTGTGGGTTCTAAATCCATAGGTTCAAACCAACCATGAATTGAAAATATTTTTTTAAAAAAATTGCATATGTACTGGACATGTATAAACATTTTTATTCGTGATTATTTTCTAAACTATATAGTATGATACTACTTACATTGTATTAGGCATTATAAACAATCCAGAGATGACTGAAAGTGTATAGCAGGATGTGTGAAAGTCATGTGAAAAT
Source organism: Ictidomys tridecemlineatus (assembly GCF_052094955.1). Lineage (NCBI taxonomy): Eukaryota > Metazoa > Chordata > Mammalia > Rodentia > Sciuridae > Ictidomys > Ictidomys tridecemlineatus. The sequence continues at coordinate 49,117,022 of NC_135480.1, read as the reverse complement.
GTCATCTCATTTTCTATAAAGCACTTGAGCATCTGTGGATTTGGGCCTGCCGGGGGGATGGTTCTAGAACTAATCCCCCACAAATACAAGAGATGACTCTATTTGCTTGGTAGCCCTAAGATAAGAATGCACATGGATCTGCTTCAAAAACCTGCCACAAAGCAGATTTTCAAGGAGTGATAACTATCACAGGTAACGGATGCAAGGAAAGGGGGCGTTTTGTGAGCCCCACTTTATGAGTACATGTTATCTGGGCTGTCCTATTATTAGAGGCAACGTAATCTGAACCCACAGCTAGAGTCAACATGGGATTGAGTGGGTTCGTGAGTTAGTTCATGACAGGCTGTATGGTAAATGACAGATGTTTGAGTAATGCCATACATTTTAGAGGTTGACATCACAGAAATTAAATATCCCAGCCTCAGGCAACTGTACTTGGTACCCTCCTACCCACCACCTGCCTCCATTATGGAGCAGACTCCTGGAGCAGCAGGATTACTAAGGATCCATCAGACAAGTGACAGCGGGTAGGGAGGATGGGGTGATGGCACATCAAAAAAACAAGGGAGGAATCTGCAGCTAGCGGCCTGCCTGGGTCCAGCCAGTGTTCTGGATGGTAGGTTTTCCCTTCCTCCCAAACTTGGGTTGGAAATGGGGAGCAACTTCTCTAATACTCTACACCCTCTTTACTAGCAGTCATTGTCCCTTACTCCTTTTTGGATATTAAAAAGTACCCCCCAAAGTCCATCCACTATCACAAACAATGCACTTCCCTTTGGAGACTATTAACAATTTAAATAAATAATTGCTCCAGAAAGAAGATAATTCATTCCACTTTCCATTTGCTGCCTTCCTCACGGCTGTCCCCTTGACATGCCTTAGCTGTTGTCTGCCACAATGCTATTGTTTGGGAAAATATTCTCATCTGCTTGCACGACTGTTGAAACTTGCCTGTGAAATCATGAGCCATTTGCCGCACAGCCACAGCCGAGGGAATTAGTCGCTATTAAAATCCTGTTCCAACCAGGGCGTTGTCAAGGTGCTGGCATCTGGGGAGGCTGCCTGGAGGGCTTTGGCTGCCTAACAAAGACTTAGAGATGGCAGGATCTCAGTGGGGTTTCTAAATCATGGAAGGACAGCGGATCTGAGGCCAGAAGTCGCCTGGAGACCGTGCCAAACCCCTGAGTGAGCAAAACCTCCTGGGTTTTAAAAAGCTTTTAATTCACAAAAGCCAGATGTGACCCTATGTGGGCAAGGAAAGTAGAGAATCTTCGGCAGAAGTCAGGAAGAAGAAAAGGAAGTGAGAAGGAAGAAAGGTGGAGAAAAACCTGCCATTAACCCGTTTTTCACTTTCTCCATTATAAGCAGCTGTTCGTAAACTCATAACACTTATCTAAATAGCAATTAATACACAACACTGGCATGCTCCTGCTTGTAACTCAAAGTCGTAAATGTTGTGAAGTCAGCCGTGTGTGAATGGTGGAGTGACGTGTGTGCCACATCCCAGCACAAGACATGCCCACACTTTTCGCTTTTGTCAAGTCTGGATTGGCCTGAAAGAGGGGACCGGAGGCATGAATAATGCTGTTTGCCAAAGACCTGAAGTCCCTCCTGTTTTAGTTTGGGGTGCCTCAGAAACTGGTCAAAGACTACAAGCTGATGCATCCCGAGGTGTTTTCCTCGGGCTGATGTTCAAGTTCCTTGGCATTGGCTGATCCCACCTGTTCTTCTCTCCAAATGGGGAAGGCCCCTAGGGGAGGTGAAAGGATTGGAGCTGTCAAGACATTCCCAAGTCTTATCCCTGGATAAGTGGACTCCACATTGTTCTTTCGTTGACAGACCTTCTAAGATGATGTCGAACATTTTTAAATGCATATTTTCAAAGTTGATATCTAAAATATTTCACCATTAAATAGCTGTACACTGCATAATGTATGGTATGTGGTCAATATTCACTTAAAAAAATTCAACCGACATAATAATTCTAAATGAACCCAGTGGTACACAAATATCATACACCTTAATTTCTACCATTGTTCACCTAAAGAAATACATTTGCCAATCTCTTATAGCTGTCCAACAGCTAACACTGTTGTTACCACTCCTTAAATGTTGAGTTTTCAAACACTATATTTTAACTTAATAAATAATTTTACCTACAGTTTTTAAATCTATCACTTAATACTTTTTCTGCAACAAAAGCTAATAATGTAAATTGAAGGTTTTATTTATTTTTATTTCCGGTGAAATAATTGTTAATTATCTAATACTCATTTGCCAAAAGCAAACAAAAAAAGAGTCTAAGCAAGTGTTTGGAAAAGTATAAAAAAATTCTCACATGAATGCAGTTTGCTAAAAAAAGGTTTCTTTTTGGAGATAAACATAAATTTTTCACCTCCTTTTCCTTGAAGTACAAAATATGCAAATGAGACATGGATCAAGTCCAAAGGAATAAGAATTCTTGCCAAGATCTTTCCCTTTACTGAAAATGGAAAAAAATACAGAGAGGGCATAATTCCCAGATTAATCTATTTCTCAGCAAGCTTTTCATGAATGTTGAACATTTTAATTCTGTTTAAGGAGGGGGGGGCAGGAGAGACAGAGGGAGGGAGAGATCAGAGCTCTCCTCTATGTTTATTGGGTATCAAGGGCATGAGATTCAACTGCTTTCCTTGTTTCTTACCTATAGGGTCTCTGCCATAGTGTCACAAATAAGGGGTCCGTGACAATATTTAGGGGATGCTCAAGGGAGGTGCTTCAGTAAAACTCATCAGTCCTTCCTACTCTTAGACTCTACAATACATCTGAATTTCTAACATCTCAATGTGTACCAAAAAAATCACACCTTTTCTAAAACCACACTTTTCTTTTCTGAATGGAAATATTTATTCAACAGGAGAAGATATAAAACACAATAATAAATTGATAATTAAATAACAATAACAGTATAAAGATATAAAGTTCAATAACAAAACTACTTGGATTAGAGTAGTTTTCATAAATACTACTATTTCAAATTGTTTGAAACCTGGGAGGATTTTTACACCAGATCAAAGACATGTGATAAACTTTGGGGTAGGAGCAGTTGACAGGTGCCGCTTCCTTCTGTATATTAACAGAAGGGTAGTTGTGGTTGGTCTCTGTTCAAATGCCAAAGATAGCCCCGCCCCAGATGCCTGGTGAGCATGCGTGCCAGCAGAAGCAGCAGGCACGAGGCTCCACCTCACCACGTTTCATTTCTGCCTTTTGACTCTGAGTAGTTTGATTGGCAGGGCCTAAATCTCATGAAGAATCCTGGCTGTGTTGACATAGGATTCTTCTCCCTTCTAGCCTCTGCATTGTCAGTATTCCTTCTTTGAGAAGGAACATTGGAATGAATATTGAACAATCTGCTTTTCATCATCCACAGAACTGGAAAAGTCTGTAAAGTGATGGTGATAACTAAAGGCCTTGAAGCAAGGAAAAAACTCAAACGAGCATCTCAAACTCCACAAGAAACCAGTTGAACCTATCTCCACTCCTGCTTTCCCAATTCTTTACCATGCCCCTAGCCTTCCTTCTCCTGTGCTTCCTATTTCAGCAACAGCATCCGCATCTGCTCCAGCAACCTGAATATTTGGCTCAGTGAAGGTGGCACAAACCTGTAATTCCAGTGACTTGAGAGGCTGAGGCAGGAGGATGGCAACTTAATGAGACTCTGTCCTACTCCCTTGACCTGGAATACTACAAAATATGCAAATGTGACATGAAAATAAAAAGGGCTGGGGATGTAATTCAGTGGGTAAGCACCCTTAGCTCATTCTTTGATACTAAAAAGAATTTTAAAAAGAAACCTGAATATCTGCTTTTGTTCCTTCTTTGTCCTCCCACCCTGTCCCACCAATTCTGCCCCTCTACCATATTTCACGTCTGTTCCCTCCCTCCTGCTTGTTGCCAGTGTCTCACTAGGGACCTCCATCCTTTCTCCTCTGCACATTCGCACTCCATCTCTCACTTGCCTCCCTGCCATCAGTCTCTGACTGTATTACTGCCAGGGTAATACTATAAAAACATAACTCAATTAAATTACTCAAGGGCTTTTCATCTCCTTGAACAATGTTTATCAGTTCTGGCTGCACATTAGAGTCACCTGGGGTGCTTTTAAAGTCCGGATGTCCAAACTGCTCCCCAGACCAATTAAATCAATGTTTTTAAAACTGCCCAACCAAGGCTCAGACAAGTCTGAGACCTGCTGTCACATGCAGGCCAGTCCAGTCTAGTTCCAGACTCGTAGCTGTTTCCCAATGCACCTAAGTTCCAGCCACACCAAACACTCACCCTGCCTATCACCTCTCTGACTCTACATGGCGTGCTGCCCGTGACGCGCTTCCTACTCCCTTGACCTGAAAAACTCCTACAGGCTCATGAATGTACCCCAGGGTGTGCCCTCGAGACTTGGAGCATGCTCTTATCCCAGGACTTCTTCCATTGTGAAAGAGTGGGAGACCCTGGGCTGGTTGAAAACAGAGAACTAATCCATCTCTTGTCTCCAGTACGTCACACGTTCTGGTTGACTGTGCTAAACAACTGAGTGGCTGGATGTGGGAGGTATCTGACTCTGGTTTTTGCTGCTCCTCTTCCAATTCACCATGAGGTACCAAGGATGTTAATTATGAAAAAGCCCACATCCGATTTTGTCTCCATCAAATACTCCATTTGCATGTCTGGGGCTTCAGTGGATTATGAAAATGAATGAAGAAAAAAAGCAATTTAACCCAGGCATGATGTTGATTTCTAATGCCTTGTCTTTAGGGGAAAGAAATATCCCTGTTTGGATCACAAGTGAAAGCTCATCTCCTTTACTGTCATCACTAGATAATCATACCCTGGGTCTAAAGCATCAGAACGCACACCTCTAGGTATTAGGGCTTTCTCCCAGGGGGTTCTCAATCTCTCACTGCAATCTCCAAGCATCTTTTCCCTGTCATTCATCAACTGTAACCACCCTTTGCAAGTTTCCTACGGACACCCTGGGCAATGTCAGAGGTATGTTTTGTTTTTTTTTCCCTCCTCTAAGATCTGCTGCCTCACGCTCTTCCTGTCTTTCTTGTGCCTTCTCCTTACTCTATTCTTCACCTTAATTTGCCCTACCCTACCTTTCACCGGAGCACCCCACCCTCTCCCTGTATATTTCTTTTGACAGGAGTTAGGTGTGGAAATCACGGCTTGCATGAGTCTTCCCAACTTGTGGAAAGCATACTCTGAGCACTCCCTTCACCTGCTCAGATACCTGACCAGCAATAATGACCTGGAGGCTTCTCCGATTAAGCATTAAATGGTCATCAGATAAGGATGACATTGAAGGACAGTGTAAAGGCCATCTCCTGAACTTATTTCAGGATGTCCAGCCTCACCTTTGAGGACCCCAATAGTCCCAACGTTGGCATAGCATTTTAAGGCTTTTGGCAATGTTTTTCTTGATTACAGAAAAGAATATATCAATATTCTTCAAAACTGTATAATGCAGGAAAATATACAGAAGAAACTACTAAATTCACTGAATGTGCAGTGAATTTTCTTCTATTTCTATTTTTCCTGGAAATAGGTACCTGTAGAGTAAATAGAGGTTTATATAGTTCTGTTTCCTGATATTTATCATTATAATCAAACATTTCTCCATGCCATTGAAAAGTCTTCAGAAACACAAAGGAAACTGACGTAGTCTTCCACTGTGGAGCAGATGCCCTAGTTTCCCACCATTCTGAGATTGATGAAAATTTACAATATTTCCGTGATGGCCATAAGTAACTTCCGACATTATTTTTTATACACATTTCTCATTGTTTCCTCAGGCTAGATTTCTACATGTAGGGCAACTGGCTCAAAGGGTGTGGGTATTTTAAGACAATGGATAAATATTGCCAAATTGCTTTCCAAAGCCTTCTAGCCAGTTACCAGGTAAGTTATATGTGAAAGTGTTCATTTCACCAAACCCTGCGTTATTAATGAAATATGAGACTTGTGAACACAGATGCACACCGAGTGGGCAAGTAAGTAGTAGAGACTTTTAAATGGGCGGTATGTAAAGAATCCATTCTATAATCCCTAGAGTTGGAAATGGTAAGTCCTGTCTGAACACTGTCTATAGGACTGGCTGTGGTAATAATCATAACAACAACAGTGTGATACTCAGTGGTAGAAAGCCCCATAATTTGTTTCCCATCACAGTGGGCTGGAGCAACTCTCTCAAGCAACTCTTTTCCAAAGCACAGCTCAGGAACCCAGATCGCTTCTGTCTTGTAACTCTGGCTTCCTGAAGCCCTTTTATTTCTCCCTAGGGAATGGGAAAGAAAGACCCTGGGGAAGAAGCACTGCCTCAGACTAGATGCCACCCTTTGCTTGGCTGTGCTGAGAAGCAGTAACTCAATCATCTATCTGGTGTAAAGAAAAGCTGAGTGTCTGGGAGTTTCATTTCCAAACTTTTTCTGAAAATCTGCCAAGAAATGCTCACACATCCCTAAGTCCATTTTGGTTGTCAGCCGCTGGCTCAGCTCATCATTTCTACGCAGCTGTTGCTCCACTCTTGATACAGGATTCCTCCCGCAGCTCAGCGTCAGGATTCTTCAGGACACACAGAATCGCCTCACGTGGGGCGCAGGTCTATGCCTCTCCCCTGATGAGCACCTCCAGCATTGCTGGGTCCAGGGCCCCCAACTCTCCCTCCTGTTCAGCCTTCTTCTCTCTCTACTCTACTGTCCTCTGTCTCTGTCTCTGTTTCTAGGCATGTTGTCTCCACATGGATGTCCCCGCCAGGTAACAGGTGCTGGCATAGTGATTCCCATGGTGAACGAACACCTCTCTTCCAGTAGTTCCTAAACAGCCAACGGCTATAAATATCTGCTGCTGTGTCCAGGCTAGTGGAGGCATTTGAAGATAAGCTGGTCTGAGCAGAGTCAGAATCAAGCAAGGGTGGAATACACGAGTTGGGAGTCACTGGACCAGAAATGGCAAATATGTGACAAACATGCTGTGGACACTCCCCTCACCCATAGCAGACATGGCTGATTATCACTGCCCTCTTAACGGCAGGCCCCAGAATCCTTTCAACAGAGACTCCACCCAGGATGGTTCAAATGTATTTGCCATCTTTTCATGAAACTCCATATGCTGTCAGTAGAGTGCTTAGTACACGATAGTTACTAAATATTCAATTCACAAAACTTAATCAAAGCTATATTCAAGGTGCTAGGGATATAGCTCAGTAGGAGAGCACTTGTCTAGCATGTGCAAGGCCTGAGTTCAATCACAAGCACCAAAAAAGGAAAAATTTAAAAAAAACTATTTTGATCAGAGGAGTGAATTCAGTAAGGAGGATAACGTCTGAAGGTTAAAGCATCTTATAGATTTTAAGTGCAAGTACAGCACCAAAATTCAAGATGTTAAAGGATCAAAGTCCAGAAAAGATGTAACTGGCCTCCTCACCTCTGATCTTAACACTTCCCAACCCTAAGGATATCTTCTCATGCAGAAGTCCCCACTCATTCACTGCTTTATCTAAACACTGAACTGACTTTCCATTGCTTTGGGGATAAAGACAAGATGCTTCCTATGGCTTCCACAGTTACCAGGCTAAGCCACTACCTCTCTCCCCAGCCTTACCTCTTCCGTGTCTCCCCCCGGAGCAGCTCATGTGCTATCACATGCCATCTCTCCTCTCATCTTCACCATCCAACTATGAACCGGCTGGTTTGTCCAAGTCTATAGGTGAGAAATTCTCACCTGATCCCCTAGGAAATGATGTGAATTAACCCAAGTGATAGAGCTGCCAAGTCAATTAGTTTCTTTCTTTTCTTTTTCTTTCTTTTTTTTTTTCTTTTTTGGTACCAGGAATTGAATCCAGGGACACTTAACCACAGAGTCACATCCCCAACCATCCCCCCATCTTTTTTTTTTTTTTTTTTGAGATAGGATCTCACTAGATTGCTTATAGCCTCACAAGTTTACTGAGGCTGGCTTTGAACCTGCTTTTCTTCTGCCTCAGCCTCCTGAGCTGCTGGGATTACTAGCAACTGGGCCACCATGCCTGGCTAGGTACTTTCTTTTCCTTTTACTAAAACAAAAACAGAACAGAACTGGCTATTGGTTCTTTGGAATTCACACACATAAAGAGAGAAAGGCACATGTGCGTGTGCGCGCGCACACACACACACAGAGAGAGATTGACTTGGTAGTTTGTTCATTTTCAGCCCTTTGTGATGGCACAGTGTAGACACTGTAGTTAATGAGAGCCAACCATCCAAAAGAGGCCAAGCCTATTGGTTTTCTTTATTTTCTATTTTTTCTTTTCTTTTTTGTGTTCATTGTTTTCCAAATCTTTATGCCTGAAAAGAAGTAACTTCAGGAAAGTGGCCCTTCAGTGAGCCAGCCCCTTCTGAGTGGTGCTGGAGTACAAACTGGAATTTTCTTCTCCCTCCTGCCTGTCTCCACCCTGACCTCTTGCACGTTTGATTCTGAGTGAAATTTTGCCCCCACTGCACGGGAGTCCCACCAAGGTCCTCTTTGGTCAGGCTGGAGCTCCACTCAAAATATGAACGCCCAGGGCTAAAAAGTGCCTCTCTCCCTGAAATTTCCTAGCCAGAGCCTCTTTGGTCCTGACAGACAAGATCATCTACCCATTAGAGGGCAGGTCCTTCTTCTCAGCACTATCATTTGGCTCAGCTGCAAAGACTAGAGGAACCAAGCCTCTAGGGATGTGTGGTGTCGGCCTGCTGGAGGGAAACCGGCACTGACCACATGAACAGCCCACTGGGGCTCTGCAGGCCAGGACTCGATTCACAGAGAGAAGCTGCACACTGGGTAGAAGAAATGTAAAGAGGGTGTGGAGCTCGCCCTGAGCGCCAGTGTGCTGGCTGGCGGGCTCCAGAGGTAAACAGCCGTCCTTTCCCAGCTGGGGATCAGAGGTATTGCAACACATCACAGCTCTTAATCTCAGGTAAAGGGTGCAGCAGGTCTTCCCATTCCCTGCTCCCAGAGTAGGCACAATTGCTTTCAGAAAGTCAGTGTGACTCACAGGAAACTGGGCACATCTAAGCAGGGTACTCATTTGGGGAGATTTTTCCTGGTGCTCCTTGAGGGAGCTTAGTTCAACTGTGCCAGGAAGGGTCTGATCAAAAGGAAGGGCTTCTGAGTCAGAAAAAAAAGTCAGTCAAGGGGAGAGTGGCAGGGCAGAGAAAGCATGTGTAGACCCAAGGGCTATGGATCCCAGTGCTAAGAAATGACACCAGGTCTTGGGATCAGGGACAGCTCACCATGCCCTGTGGTTGACAAAACACCAGTTGCTGTGCCTAAGCGTTGCCAGGGCAAGAAAGCTATCTAGGAGGCCAGTGTCTTAAGAAAATGTGAAAATGTTGGTCTGAGGTTACAAAGTTTCAGTTAAGCAGGAAGAAGCAGTTCTGGAGATCTATCTTAAATCCTGCTGAGGGAGTAGATTTAAATATTCTCAACACACACACACACACACACACACACACACACACACACATACACACACACGTAAGGTGTTATTTGCTTGATCAATTCATTTCACAAAGTGTACATCTATCAAAATATTATGCTGTACATCATATATACAATTTTTATTTGCCTATTATGCCTTAATAAAGCTGGGGATGGGGACAAAAAAATGAATCTGATAGAAAAAGGAGGAGGAGGAAGAAGAGGAGGAAGAACTTCTGCAAAGAACGGATATGTAAGCACCCACTTTTTTATTTTCTAACGCATTCTGCCTTCCAGTTCTGGTCATGAGCATGAGGAATCCAAATTCCATCTGGATCATTCTGAGGTTGTCTATAATACTCTAATTTTAAATGGACTATAAAAAGGATTAGCTAACAATTCATAAACCTACCTACCTAAGAAAGTACATAGATAGGATTATTACTTATACATAAATATCATTTCAATTCTCAGGGGAAAAAAATCTATGAAGGAGACTTTGCACAAACCTGAGATCACCACTGAAGCTGTGTATTTTTGAAGGCACCATCAATATTGGATACAGTGTGACTAGTGTCTCACTGACATGATGGCAGGAAAACTATTCTTGAATCCCAAAAGTAGAAATTGAGGTTCAGAGAAAGATTTGAATAAGGATGCATGAGTAAAGAAAGGGCTAGAACCTGCCTCAGTCTCACCCCCGCCCACTGATATTCCTACCACATCTCATAGTCCCCTGGGATCTGATCCAAGGCCTTACAAGCAGGAAATACTCCATTTTATAAATGAAATCTGAGGGCTTTTGTAGGTCTGTGAATTTCAGATGTCTATATTATCTCTCAGTCTTTACCTGGAGTTTGTGGTGAGAATTTCTGTGGTCTCCTTAAGTAAACTGTTTTTTTATTGTTAAATGTTATAAATTTTTGCTGCATGCCTCCTACATGCTAAGAATGGGCTGCTCACACCAAAAATACATATGACCCTTCCTGGGTCGGTCTCCAGATGGCCAAGTTGGGAACAGGAAAGGGAAGCTCTATGTGTTTAAGAAAAGCTGAGATAAGGTCAACATGGCAAAGAGAAATGGCAAGGGTGGTACCAGACTGGTTGATGAGGCAGGCAGGGGCAGATCATAGAGGGCCTCGTAGGCAACAGGAAGGAGTTGGTATTTTATTACAAGTGCAATGGCATCCTTTAAGAACTCTTCAGACTTAATCTTGCCTAGTTTAGAATGTGAGTTGGAAACAGGAGAGGAAGCTAGCACACATCTGTAATCCCAGGAGGCTGAGGCAGGAAGACTGCAAGTTCAAGGCCAGCCTCAGTAACTTAGAGAGGCCCTAAACAACTTAGCAGGACCTGCCTCAAATTTTTAAAAAATTAAAATTATAAAGAGGATGAGAGTGTAGTTCAGTGGTTAAGCATCCATGGTTTCAATCCTGGTAGCAAAAAAAGAAAAAAGAAATATATGAGAGGAAGCCTGACTTCAGCGAACATTCAATTTGGCAGTGAAAGGTTTTGCATGTGATGGACAGGCTACAAGTAGAGACTGGACAGGGAGTTACATAAAAGGAAGTTGGGGTGATGCAATCTTTTGGTACCCACTGATCTGTTCAAACAGGCACCACAGTCATTAGCAAATATCAGCAAATATTTACTCAAATTAACATGATAAAAGGGGAAGAAGGATTGAGGTGGCTAATAAAGGAGGTGATGATTGTGGAGTTTGGTTCTGGCAGAGTTTGGGGCTCCTGAGACACCATCCACCTTCTCAGAGAGGTAGAGAAAATGTTTTCTTTGAAGGCAGAGAGGAGGGCTAGATGTTGGGTGTTGTGGACAATAAAGTTCCCAGGTAACCTATAGACAAACTCCTGCACCTGCCAACACGACCTTCGCTGAGCTGCAGCTTCTTCTACCCAGAGGGAAATGGACAGGGTGGTCTTTGGCCTTTGAGGAGGAATAAAAGGATATCCAGGTGTTCCTGCAGGTCCAGAAATCTCCTCATTTCCTCCTACCTACTTTCTTGAGGATGTTAAGTCAAGAGAGAAATAGATGGGGGAGAGTTTCTCTTTATTTTAACTCAAGGAACAGCATCCTGTGGCACTTTGTCCCATGAGGCTGACCCTCAAGGCCCTCAGCAAGTACTGGCTGAGCTCCTTGCTGCTGTGGGGACAGCAGGGGGATCCATTTATTCTTAGGAGTGCATCACTTGATCGCAGTGTGTCTCTCAGGGCTTCAGGGAATAAAATCTTGTGAACATATTTGGTTTTATAAAATGGTAAACACCAAATCCAAACTGATACACAAGAAACTAAAAAGCTTCTGTTACATAAAATACCAAGCAACTTTTTTTATTCGTCTATTTACAGAAAAGAAAATTTTAATTTCCTTTAAAACTGACTTATTCTTTTAAACTAAATTTGTCTTTAAACAAGAAAATGGTTTTGGGAAAAAAAACTTTTCTAGTTTTAAACAGAAACTAGTGTGAAACTCTGATTTCAAATAGAAATGCAAATAGTAGTTAAGATGATAACGATGCAGAAGAAGAAGAATAGGAGGAGGAAGAAGAAGGAGGAGGAGAAGGAGGAAGGAGGAGGAGAAGGAGGAAGGAGGAAGAGAAGGAGGAAGAAGGAGGAGAAGGAGGAAGGAGGAGGAGAAGGAGGAAGAAGGAGGAGAAGGAGGAAGGAGGAGGAGAAGGAGGAGAAAGAGGAAAGCAAATATGAAAAGCAAACTCTTTGAAATGGCGCTACTATCACCCCACTTTACATATGTAGAAACTAAAGTGATTTACCTTGGGTCAAAGTGGCTAGTTAAGTGGTGGACTCTAATTAAGATTTGTTTGGCTCCGGAGCAAAACAATTAATTTGCAATAAACTGCTTGTTATAATGTTACATAAAGAAACAGAAAAGCAAGATTCAAAATTACAATGTGGTATGATCTCAAAACTGGAAAAAAGTATGCATAGGAGGAAAAACTTGAAAGAAATACACCCTGGATTGTCTCTGGATCCTAGGACTATGGGTGATTGTTTTATTTTTGAAATTTTATATTTTGAACATGTGTTCCCTTCATAGTCAGAAAGGGATAAAACAGGATTGACAAACCTGTCACTATATCCCCTACTCCCCGCACCACCACCACCCAAAACAGAGGAGAGGTCTTCTAATCAGCACAGAGTGTTATGGGGTCACCTTCTATGTTCTAGTTATTTTGTTTCTAATAATGCGTTCTAGTGATGCTTTTGATATTTTCCTGCAGCTTGGTTAATATGTAAGCTCACACTGAATTTATAGTTTGTAATAGCCTAGGTGTTTTCCACATAGATGACTGAAAGACAAGAGTCCCCCATTCTCTTCTTGTTTAATGCAGATTTTATTACATTACAGTTTTATACTTAGTACACAAGATCTTAATAGCCGTGGTACAGGACCCAAATTCATTTGAATAACTTATAAATCATGATTCTAATCTCTCTGATATTTATTAGCCCACCAAATTTAAAAATACCTTCAATTTTAATAATTTTTAAGTGTACATTCATCCAAGTCATTGCTAAAAATATTATAGAGAGTAGGGGTTAATACAGAGTCACATGGAGGTCAATCAATAACCCCAATTGTGGGACATTAATTTAAGTATTAGCTATCTTTTTGTTCAATAAATCAACACTTACGAATTCTTCTAAGTATAACATCTCCTGAGCCATATTTATTTTTGGATATTTTCATGATAATCTCAAAAGAGTAGGAGAGTTTTGTCAAATGTTTTGTGTCAACCAAGGTATGCCGTCTCTACAGTATTCACTTATTTGCCAACCTGTTAACCTGCTTAGGAAAAGAAATAATTATACCCCTTGCATATATTTATTCATACATTAAACATTTTATTGTGTGCCTCCTTATGGGAGGCATGTGCTAGACCCTGCAGGATTGGAGGGTGAAATTTGCGGTCCCAGCTGCAGAGTAAAGTGAGGTAGCAGCAAGAAGTTTAGCTGGGCACTGGATTTCCTCCAGCAAGGGGAGGCAGTGACATCCCAGGCCGTGACATTCCAAGCCCAGGGCTCCCTGTACTAGAGATGCCATTCCTGGGCCCAGGCACTCCCTCTGCCTGAAGTGCGTGTCTCTAACCTGTTCTCCCCATAGCAGCCAGCATGGCCATTAGAAATAACAACTAGTTCAGGCATTCTCCTCTCCGGCCTCCACTGCCTTGTCACAGCAGAGAATAAAGTGCTAACTCCTTTCCATATTTCATTTCTTTCAAGTTATCCCAGAAAGGAAAACACCCAATTTCATCTTGATCATGCAGACACTATAGGCAGAAGATAAGGCTAGTTCTCTGGTCAGGTGAATCTGATGCGAGGGAGCTGATGCATCTCTGCTGCCTCCTCTTTCATCTAAAGGTGTCACACACAGCAACCTCTTCCTCTGTATGAGGTCAGAGTGTCTGTGGGATATTCAGGTTAGCCACTGGACCAAGATCTCTTCACACACTCATAAGCTGGCCATGGGTTTGGCTAAGAAATTAGCTCACTGCAGTGGGTGGTTCTTTGGTCTTTAGAGGTCATTAAATATAAATGTTATTTTAAAGTAGAAAATTATGACGATTTTTTTAAATGACTTGTATTGATTTGCCAAGGCTGCTATAACAAAGTACCATAGACTAGGTGACTTAGATGACAGAAATTCCTTGTTGCACAGTTCTGGGGGCTAAGTTCAGGGTAACTGCAGGGTTGGGGCCTTCTGAGAGCTCTGGGTTTTTCCCCCTAAGCTTCTGGGCTTAGTTCATATGCACTGCAGTAGCAACAATACCATAGACTAGGCACATAAACAACAAATCTGCATTTCTCAGAGTTTGGGAGACTGGGAAATGTGAGATCAAAGGGCTGGCAGACTCAGTGCCTGGTGACGGTCAGCTTCCTGCTCACAATGACCATCATCTTACTGTATCCTCCCATGGTGGAAGGGTCTAGGGCATTCTCTGGGGTCCCATTTATAAGGGGACAAATTTATTCATGAGAGTGTCCCCCTCATGACCTAATCTCTGCTCAAAGGCCCCACCTCTTAAGACATCACAGTGGGAGTTAGGATCTCAGCACATGAATATTGAGCAGACACAGACATTCAGTCCATGACAGGCAGTTCTCTGGCAAACTTAGGCATTCCTTGGCTTACAGATGTTATCACCCAGGTCTCTGCCCTAATGTTCACATGGCATTCTCCCCATGTGCCTGTCGTGTCTCCAAATTTTCCAGTCATATTGGCTTAGGACCCATCCTAATGACCTCATTTTAACTTGATTGCCTCTGTCAAAATCTTAACTCACAGTGCAGTTGCATTCTGATGTACTGAGGGTTAGGACCTTACCAGAACACAATGTACCCCTTAACACAGCCTATCATCATACTAATATAATCCTTGAAAACATATATATATTTGTTTTCATATATACATATATTTGTATACACACACATTTATATATATATTCATATATATATGAAACATTGGTTGAAGGAGAAGGAAGGAGTGAGGAGGAAGAGGAGCATACAAAGGTATAAGTCTGTTGTGCAGATTAAATAAAACAATGCACATAAAATATTGTTGCTTAATAGGTGCTAATTCTCTTTCCATATTGCCTGACAATTTTTTCTTCAGTGAAAAATGCTAAAGGGTAAATTTTAAAAAAGATAAAATCATTATATGCAAATACAAAATGAACATATATTAAAGGTCTTGTTTAACCTATTAATTAATGAGAGAACCAGAAAGAAAGATATTACAATTCTCCAAGAAGAATTCAAAGAATAATATATACAGGCATAAGGAATATTACTGAAATAAATTTGCAAGTGCAAAACTACTTTTTAAAAAAAATATTTATTTTTCATTTGTAGTTGGACACAATACCTTTATTTTATTTATTTATATGTGGTGCTGTGGATCGAACCACAGGGCCTTGCACAAGCTAGGCAGACACTATATCACTGGGCCACAACCCCAGCCCCGCAAAACTACTTTATTGAACTTCTTCATTTGCATTTTAAAAGAAAAAAATCATTTGCATTAACTTCTTTACAACTTAAAAATTTGTAAGTTGACTCAAATATAATGGAAGGAAAAAGTTATCCGAAAGGGGGACTAGAAAGGACAGCTCACACTGGTTTGTATTTGTTTGTTTTTATTGCAACAATTTTTTTTTTGTCAGAAATGCATCTTGAACAAGTAAACCTTCTTGCATTCTTCTACTTTTCAAACAATGTAACAGTTAGCAAAACTAAATTTATAATGCTCCCAAATATAAAAGTGTTTAAAAATATGTTTTGAAACCAGGCTAGTATCTCAAAAAGGAACAAAAATAGTCATTAAAAAGGCGGGAACATGCCCAGGGTGGAGGCATATGTTGTGGTGTGAACTGATCAATATAATCCGTAAGTCATAGACATAGGTTATAGATTATAGGAATAAGGTAAGATAACATAAAAAAGCAACAATAAGACATAAGTTCATAGATAAGTTCATCAGGCATAAGCCTAAGAGATAGTAATAAAATCATGTAACTGTAAGACATAGGATTTAAGCCACAGGAAAAAGATATGGAACACTGAAAGTTTGCCAGTATAGTTATAGATAAATATAGGCTGATAGGTTAATATAGACATAGACAAGGTTAAATCAATATAGTTGTGAACAATTGTGTTAGCTTTATCATGTAGACATAGGCTTATAGATACCAGTAGTAAAATGATGAGTAAATGAGATAACTACAAGCATCAAATAAGTCACTAGAACTGGGATAGCGGGAATAGAGTCACTGTGGCTATAAGAACAAAACGTGTGGCCGTAAGGACTCTATCTCAGCTGTTCTAGACACCATCTTAGTTTTTCTGTGACTGCTCCTGTGAAGAGGGACCTGCATGACCCATTTCTGAGAAACAGAAATGAAAGCTGTCTTCTTTTTTAAAACTTGTTTTTCTGTACTTTGTACCTCACAGAATGTACCCAGCTCAGGATATGTTGGTGGTCGTGGTGAGCTGCATTCTGGGTTTGAGTGCATTTATGGGTCTACATGACTTTAGAATAGATTATCCCCCCCGCCACACTCAGCTGAAAATCACTCAGGATATGGTTGTCTAACACTTGTTCGGACTGAAATGTGGTTAAGCTAACTCGTTTTTTAGCTTTTGTAACTTGCTTGCTTCATGACACTGAGAAAAGCCCCTGAGTTGTGGTTTTCGTCCTTAAATTCCCGAGACACAGGCCAGGAAATTGCTGTCTCCCACAGAGCATCAGTCTCTATGGGTGGGTGACAGTCCCTGGCCAGGTAAATAAAGCTCTCTTGGATCTGAATTTGGATTAAGAGTGTTTTCTGAAGCAGTTCCTCCTAACAGCATACACCTGTAAGCCCAGCAACTCAGGAGGCTGTGTCAGGAAAAGAGCAAGATCAAGGCCAGCTTGGAAACTTACTTAGTGAGATCCTGTCTCAAAACAAAAATGAAAGGCCTGGGGATGTACCTTAGTAACACAGCACCTGGGGTTCAATTCCCAGTACAGGGGGCAGAGGGCGCTGGAGTAGAAGCATGTTGAGAAAAACTCTCTACAGATACATGATAATGTAGTAATATTGGAGTCCCTGCTGGTAATGACTTTCCCTTAGAAATGTGAATGAAAAAGAGCAAAAAGTAGGGAACAGCCTCATTTCTTCTGGTTGCCACTCCTGACCCATTGGGGGCAGCTGAACTTAAGGTCGCTCCTGTGAATTTCCAGGGACAACAAATAAAACATAGACACACACTGTACCTTTAAACAAGCTTCAGGGCGGCTCCTCCTCTCACGGCCTCAAGCTCCCCAAATGGGAGGGCGGGTGAGGGATAGTCAGGAGAGGCTGAGGAGACAGCAAGCAAGTTCAAGTTCAGAAGTGGGCTTTTATTGGGAGGACCCTCATTCTTAGAAAGTTCCATCCAAACAAGGTAAGAAGGGACATGTGAGTGTAATTCAACCCAAGGGTGAAGGGCGATGCCTACATCTGAAAACATGTCCTCAAACTTCCAGGACCAGGGCAATGTCCAAGTCACTAAGAGATGTAGTGATGGTCAAAGCCTTTCCGCTCCAAGACAGAAGACATGAATCATTCAGAGTGGCTCCCCACACCTGGTCCTCATAAATCCCTCTGCTCCCTTGACCTGAAATGAGAGCCAGCCCTTGAAGGGGATCCCTTGTGTTTTCTCCCCTCTAGGATTTCTGTTAGTTTAGCTCCTCCCACTCCGTGGGGTTCTGCCCTCCGGGAATTCTGACTCCCTCATGGAGTTCCATGAGGGCAGAGGCCCTGTCAGAGTCATTTCTTGTCCCTTGCACCAGCAACTAGTAAACCTGTTTTTGGAGTCAGGTTAAAGCGAAGTGAATCTAATTGAACTCCGTTTGGGGGTTGTCCGCCTAGAAGATTTGGCAGCACTGCTAAAGCAGTATAGTCTTTTAGCCTCACCCACAAACACAGCTTCCTTTCAATTGCTAACTCCTACTTAGCAGGCAATTGTACAAACACACCTTGAAAAGAGAAAAGTCAATTTGCTCTCCTTTGACTGCACAGAAAGTCACAGAGGTACCATTTAGTGGAACAAAAGGCCTACACAATTAATCTGATTTTCAACTTCTAATTACATATTAGTGGTAAATAACAATTGCCTTTTCTCCCTGGGCATAACAGGGCATCAGGTATTCAGGGCCTCCGTAAGTGCCACCCTTTCCCACTGCAGAGACTGAGAACTTTGTGGGAAAGGAACCCACACACAGATGAGTTAGAGTCCTTATAGCCCAATAATGTTAATAATTACCAGCAGTTGCAAAGTAGTTTATGGTTTGCAAAGTATTATTCATACACATCATCTTGTTTAATTCCTACCATCATCCTGTGAGGGGTGGATGTCTTTCCCATTTTAATGCAATGGTGCTATTGGCCAATGAGGGGAAACTAAATGGGTATGGGCAAGGCTTAGACCATCTAGCTGCAGAACAAATTCTTTTTTCCCTTCCTCCCTCCTCGAGAGAGGGGTAAAGCAGAAGGATGTTCACAGCATCTTAGACACTCAAGTTAGAAAACCACCTGAGAAGCTCTATATTTAGGACACTACTGAAGTGACCTACCTATGTAATAAGCACACAAATCAACTATGACCTCTTTTAGCCTTTGAACATAAACATCATACTCCCTACCTACACCACCCCTCCAGTGCCTTGTGCATAGAATAGAGGGCTGGACAGGAAATGAGCTAAAATCCATAGAGGGATTAATCCTTGTCAGACCTTCATCTGAGCCCTTTACAAATATTAACTAATTTAATTCTCACAACCATCTTTTACATAGAAAATACACAGAGAAGGAAGAAAATAAGGAGTGGAACAAGAGTCAGCAAACAACAACCAGTACACTAAATTGGCCCACTGATAGTTTTTTTTTTTAATAAAGCTTTATTGGAACACAGCCACACCTATTCATTTACATATGCTCTGTGGCTAGTTTTACAATATATAGCAGAAATAAACTTTGTAACATAGACCATTTGGCCCACAAACCCTAAAATATTTACTATCTAGACCTTTACAGAAAAAGCTTACAAGCCCTATCTTACATATACATCCCTATTTTAGCAAATACTTTATAAAGAAATTTTATTCATGCATTTGACCTTCCCAAAAGACTATTTTCATACACTTTATATGAAATGAGTTTCTTTTTCTTTCTTTTTTTTTTGTACCAGGGAGTGAACTCAGGGGTACTTGACCACTGAGCCACATGCCCAGCCCTGTTTTGTATTTTATTTAGAGAGGCCCTAACTGAGTTGCTTAGCACCTTGCTTTTATTGATCTCTATGAACTCCCCATCCTCGTACCTCAGCCTCCTGAGCCACTGGGATTACAGGCGTGTACCACCGCACCTGGCATGGGTGGCCTTCTTATTGTGCACAACTCAGTACTTAGCACAGGGGCCGCCATAGAGGGGGTGTAGAAAAAGAATATTTGTTAAAATAGATGTCAGGAAAAATTATGAAAGGGTATTGAAATTAAAAAAAAACCCACTGCATGTTCTTTCTAGCAGATCCTTAGGAATCTGTATCAATATAGAAAAAAAAATCTGATATTTAGATCATTGAAGTTTCAGCAGAACAGAAGTACAAAGGCGAGAAAGAAAAAGTAGTCAAAGAAATAATGGTTAAAAACTCCCCAAATATGTTAGACATAAACCTACATATTTAAGAGGCTTCCCATAAGATGCAATCCTCCCTCCCAAAACCCACATGGATCACCGCCCCCACAAACACACACACACACAAAAAAAAGCCCTCAAGAAGACATGTAATGGTCAAACTTCTGAAAGATTAAAAAAAGGGGGAGGTATTCTAAATGCATGGAGCGAATAATTATGTATAGAAAAAAAACAAATCAAGTGACAAAGGATTTCTCATTGAAAACTGTGGAGGCTCGAATAAAGTGGCATAATACTTTTCAAATGCTGAAAGAAAATTGTCAACCCAGGATTCCATACCCAGCACAACTATCTTTCAGAAGTGAGGGAGAAATCAAACATTCTAAATTATCTAAACTAAAAGAAAATGGTAAAAAAAAAAATCTTAGAACATAAGAAAGGCAGAAAGAAGACAATTTTTTTGTACTTCTGTAAGTATGGAAACAAAATATAAGCAAATACAATATAGAGTTTGCATCTCCTCTTTTGTTTTCTTAATTAGGTTACATGGTTGAAGCAAAATTTTCTAACAGTCTAATATGGGTCTAAATGTATTAGAGATACACTTAATCAATTAAACCATTAACAGTGAGGGTAAAAGAATATAAAGTAAAATAAAGTAACTACATTTACTTGAACTGACAAAATCATGAGATAATATGCAGTTATAAGTTTATATATAATATAGTAGCTCAAGTAACAACTAAAAAAGCAAAACAAATAAGCACACTCAAAACCAGAATAGATAAACTAAAATGGCACTCTGAAAAATGTTCAGGAAAAGCAGAGGAAACAAAGCAGAAAAAAGAAAAAGGAAACAAAATGGCAAACTTAGGTTCTGACATATCAGTGATGTTAAATATAATAGTCTAAATACACTGACAAAAAGACAAAGATTAGCAGGGTAGATTAAAAGGCATGACTCGAGGACATACTACCTGGAAGAAACTCACTTCAAAAAGAGCAACATAGGCAGGTTGAAAGCAAAAGGATGGAGAAGATTAGAATTGGTTTTCTCCTGCTACTGTATCAAATAACTACAAATTCAGTGGCTTTGGACAACACGGATTTATTACCTTATATTTCTGTAGATCGGAAATCTGATACAGTTCTTACTAGGCTAACATTTAGGTATTAGAAGGATGCACATTTATTCCTGGAAACTAGACAGAATTTATTTTCTTGTTTTTTTTTTTTGTTGTTGTTTGTTTGTTTGTTTTCACCTTTCCAGCTTCTAGAAGTCACCCTCATTCTTTGTATGAAGACTCCCTTCTTCCATCTGCAAAAAGTCAAGTCTTTTTAATAATGCACCACTCTGACCTCCTTCTGCCTCTCCTTTTGACTTTTAAGATACTTGTGATTACATTGAGTCCACCTAGATAATCCAGAACAATCCATTTATCTCAAAGTTCTTAACTTAATCACATCTGCAAAATCTCTTTTGCTGTGTAAGGTCACACGAAAATTAGGACATGAACATCTTTGCCTACAACAAAGATATATCATGTAAACATTAATTAAAGAAAGCAGATGTGATCATATTAATATCAGATAAACTTCAGAGTAATGATTATTAGAGATAGGTTTTTGCATAAGGACAAAGGATCAATCCACCAAAAGCACATAGAAACCATGAGTGTCTATGTAATAAACCATAAAATATATGTCTTAGTCCATGTTTGTTGCTATAACAGAATACCTGAGGCTGAATATTTTATAAAGAGGTTCATTTAGCTCACAATTCTGGTGTTTAGAAAATCAAACAGCATGGCACTGATACCTGACTGATGACCCCCTCCCCCCACTGCATCACAGTATGTGTATATGCTTATGAAGCATATAGCAAGATATATCATATTCTGGGTCATAAAATAAACTAATAAATACTAATAAATAATAAAATAAACTAATAAATACTCTGTGGATAGTAGATTCAACATAGTTCAAGATTCAATCCTCCCTAAAGTAACAGACAGATTTAATTCACTTCCTACCAAAATATCAGCAAAGATGTTTTGTATACAAGATTATTCTAGAATGTATGGGGCAAAGGAATTAGAATAAATAAAGTAATTTTGAAAAAGTGGGAGGAAGCAGTCTACCTGATTTTAAGACTTATGATACAGTTAAATAATCAAGACTGCATAGTATCGACAGAGGGGTAAACACAGATCAATGTAATAGAATAATAATTTTTAAAAAAACAAACAGAAATTGACCCAACAATAATTCCAACTAGTTCTGAGGAAGGTGAAAAAGCAATTTAATAGAGGAGAAGTTGCCCTCCCAGAAACTGATGCCCTGGAGAAACTGGACACCCACAGGCAAACAGACAATAAGAACATCAGGACACACAGGGATCACGCGGTGCGATAATGATAGAAACAGAGATGGGAGCTATGCCATTGCAAGCCCAGGAATGCCAGGGGTTTCCAGTGACACAGAAGCCAGAGAGAGGCATGCCTAGAGTCTACCCCTGCTGACCCCTTGATTCTGGACTTTGGCCTCCAGAACTGTGAGAGAATCCATTTCTAGTGAGCAAAGCCACCCACTTTGTGGTAATCTGTCATGTCATCCCTAGGAAATTAGTTTGCCAGACTTCACTATTTCCTAAAAACCCTGAACTCACACTTGGCATCTTCACAGAGAAGCGCTATCCAACCACAGGGAGAAGTCAAAACTCAAACTTTCTGGGTCAAACGCAGCTTCGAGGACCTTCAACTGCCTGGGCAGGTCATCCTCATGAGCCATGCTGCTTCCAGGACTGGACACGCTCCACGAGACCCTGCTGCCTCCACAGACACACAGAGGGCACTCTTAAGTGACTGACCAGGAAAGAAGTAGCCGCCTTGTTACCCACTGAACCCCATTCACATCTGGCACACTAAAAATTGTAATGAAAGTAGTGATTGTGACATGCTGTAGATGTCACAACAAATAAATCTGAGTCCAGTTTCCCATCTGCCTTTCGTGGAGAGGCTACTGGTGGGGTAAGAAGGAAGTTTCTCATCCTACCTTTGGGTGAAGTTGCTACCTCCTCCTGTCACTAACTGCAGTGACAGGTTAAAATGAAAGTCAGAACATTGCTCATAAAGAAAGAATGCAAATCAGAGCAAAAACGAATTGCCATTGTTCATCTAGGAAATGGAAAAGTTAAATTGAAGTGTTGCTGGGGACAGAGGAGACAGGTGGCATTGGTAGTCAGTCTCATTATTAATGTTGGTGGGAGTGGAAATGTTTGCAACTGCTTTGGAGGATAATTTGGTAACGTCTATCAAAATATTTAATGTACATACATGTTGACAAAAGAGTTACCCTGCTAATAGTTTATCCTGTGGTTATGCTTGCAAACTTTGCTAATGATGTACAATAATATTAATGTAAGAATTTTAATTTAACTTATAATTCCTAATTTAATAATTTGCTAATAATGTGAAATAGTAATAATGATACATTTGCTGATAATGTGCAGCACTATTTTAAAAAGTAAAGTACAAAAATTGTAAAATTCCAAAAACCAAAACGTTTTTCAGTAGAAGACTTGATAATTTCATGATGTACGTCTATAGGGTAGATACTAAAACAGATTGTGATGTGTATTCAAGGATAGTTTTATTTTGGTTGGATTATAAGTCAATAAGTCACTTTGTAAAACTAAATCTGAATAAATGCATATCCTATACTTTCACATGTCTACTCCTGTATGTACCCATACCAAAATGCATGCATACGATTACCAAAAGCCGTCAAAAGAATTTCCCTATATTAGATGGAACTTTGAACTACCAAAATTTGCAAACATTGAATTGGATCAATAAATTGTGAAATGGGTATACTATTGGAATATCACCCACCAAAGAAAATAACAAACTACTGCTTCCTACAGCAATGTAGATGAATCTTATAAACATAACATTGAGAAAAAGAAGACAGAGAGAGAACATAATAATACATACTGTATGATTCCAAGTGTCTAAATCCCCAAAGCAGGCAAAACTAAATGAGAATGACTGTAGTCAGGGCAAGGTGACCTTTGTTGAGGTAAGTAATGACTGGGACAGGATATGAAGGAACCTATGGGGGTGGTGAGTAATGCTGCATCTCTTAATATGGGTGGTGATTATTTGAAAGTATTCACTGTGAAAATTCATCAAGTTTAAATGTTTATTGTTTCAATTGAAAATTTACTTAAAATAAATATATATAACTAAAAAAAATCAAAAACTGAAAAATGATGGAATATTAAAATTTAAATGTCCTTGAGAATTATAGTGCTGTATTAACTCAAAGTGAATCACAGACTTAAATGTAACACATTAAACTATAAAACTTATAAGAAAAAAATCTATAGGACTTATGGCTAGACAAGGAGTTCTTAGAATTGACACCAAAAACATAAAAAGCTATACAGGAAAAACTGATAAATTCAACATCATTAAAATTAAGGACTTTCACTGCCTATAATACCAGTTACTCAGGAGGCTGAGGCAGAAGGATCTCATATTCCAAGCCAGTCTCAGTAATTTAGCGAAATTCTGTTTCAGAAATAATAATAATAATAAAAAAAGGGCTTGGGGGTGATGTGGTTCAATAGTAGAACACCTTTTAACAATAACAAAATTAAGAATTTTTGTTCTGTGAAAGATCCTGAGAAGAAGATGAAAAAGACAAACTACATACATTTGCAAATCATTTATCTGACAAAGTAGTAGTATCTGGTATGTGCTGTTAAAACCAGCAAAAGTATCAGTACCCACAATAGCTTAGATGAATTCCCAAAGTTTATAATGAGTGGACAAGACAATCTAAGATAATCTCAGAACCTATACAGATTGTATAATTCTATTTATCCACAATTTTGGACCTAACAAAATTACAGAAATAGAGAATATATTAGTGGTTGATTAGGAGGGTGTAGGAGCAGGTAGCAACAGACATGACCCTGGTAGTGACAGAAACGATCTTTATTCTAACTCTATCTTGATAGTATCATGACTGTGCTATTTATTATACTGTAATCCTGCAAAATTCTGCCCCTGGGAGAAACTCAGTACATATGGAATCCCTTTATATTATTTCTTACAATGGCATGCAAATCTATAATTAGCCCAAAATAAAATGTTTAATAATTGGTAAATATTTTAAATTTTGAACATCATGGTCAAGTAAATAATAAGCCTTTATAACTGTATAATCTTTACATTTTAAGGGTGGCTTCACATCTACCGTTGTCTTGTTCACTCATGCATGCGTACGGTCATTGGAAACTTCTCTGTCAAGCATTGTGCTTGAGCTCAGATTATAGTTATAAACCCACAGCTCCTTCTCTCTAGGAGCTCTCAGGGGCTGAGGTTGCAGCTCAGTGACAGAGCGCTTGCCTAGCATGTGTGAGGCACTGGGTTTGAATTTCAGCACCACATACAAATAAATAAATAAAGATCCATTGACAACTAATATATATGTACATATATTTATATGTTTGTGTGTGTGCGTATATATATATATATATATATATATATATATATAGTGTGTGTGTGTGTGTGTGTGTGTGTGTGTGTGTGTATGTGTTTAAAGGAAGCTTCAGTTCAACCACCTGAGGTCAGCAGGGCAAATTTCATTATCCCCGTTTCATAAATAGGAAAACTGAGAACCATGGGTTCATTCGACTTGTGCAAAGTCACATAGTAGGTTCACCATGGGGTTGGCAGTGGGACTGGAGTCTTCTTATTGTCTCTGTTTTTTCACCCACAATAAAGCCCTCTGGGGTTGAGATGGGCTCACTTCCACCATTTATTAGATGTGTGCCTTTGGAGGTACCCCTTCATGGTTCTATGCCTTAGTTTCTTCCTCTGTGGAATAGATATGCTAATAGTCGACATCTTATGAACTCTGTAAGATTTCAAAGAGTTAATACATATATCACACTTACAATAATAGTTTACAACACATAATAACAGCTCAATCAAATGTTATTGACTTTAAATATTGTCCTTGCCCTAAATAATATGACATAGTGGTAATAACTCAAACAATTTCTTTCATAAGTCTCCCAGCTATCATCAAATATCAATTAATATTCATGCATTGCTATAAGGCAAACGGGTAGAAACATTTAAGATTTCTGTTGGAGGGAATGGAGAATTAGTATGAATGAGTATGCTGGGCTAGCTCAACAAGTCTCAAAGACAGAACTGAGAATAAAGTTAAAAGATCTTTTTCTTCATGAATGCCTTTAAGAAATTTTTAAAATAAGGCTCATTTCAGACCCTCTCATATTGACCCCAAAGGGCAACTGTAGTGTCTGCTCATCATCATTCACACCTTGCAATTCTCTCTCCTCTCCCCAGCCAGTGGCCATATGTCAGGATGTGCGAATGTTTTCCTGTAGCCAGTTGGGCAAGGTGTAAAGACCATAATCAGTTCCCTTCTGTAACAATACCCCATTTTTTCATCTGTCCAACAATCATGAATTAATTATAAGCCTGTCTCACCAACAGGTGGCACCTGTGATCACATGACCATATGAGACCCACCTTCAAAATCAGGCAGACAAGCAGTCCATCCAGAAGGTGTAATGTAAATGCTCATCAGCTGTGTGTACAGTGGAGTAGGGCAGGAATATTCTTTTATTTATCAGACTGTTCTTTTGAAAAGAGTGTTGACGAAGCAGCTCTAAATAGCCCCATTGTGGAATGTCAGTTTAAATCAGGCCAGAGTATGTCTTACATTCAAAGATTTGCCTGTTGGAAGTGGAAAACCAGCAGAGTCACATCAGTCCCTGATACCTTCCAGAAGCATATGGCCCTCACCAAATTTCCTGGTGGATACATCAGGGATTTTAAAGATGGTTCCAATTTCAAATGATCTCTTGTTCAACCACAAACTATCAAAGCCATTGAAACATCTCTTTCACCTGTACCTCAAAATGACACAGAAAACCTTTTTCAATCTCTGTGTTCTGATTTGAGATTCAGAAAATAAAGTCCCCATTATTTAAGGTCCAAAGGCTAGGAATGGTTGCAGTGAGATGGAAGGGAAAGCAAACTGTTTTCAGCCACGACCCTGCCAAAAGGCCAGTAGAAGGCTGCATGCTCAGGACAAGCTCACCCACATGAAAGGTGTGCCTCCATGGCTCAGCTCCCCGCTTTCTTCCGGGAGAACCACTCTCAATTGAAAAACATAGTGTGGCCATTCAGAGTTGGGTATTTGGCACACCTTTTCTTGAAAACGAATGAACCTGTCACTTCCACGAAAACAAATGACTAATTGATTTTTGTTTGTCAATATCCAAATTTGAGCTGTTAAACCAAAGAGAGTTTTAGACATAACTGTATTCCACAGTTATGTGATTTACATCAAGGCGAGAGAGGAACATTGGGATCTGAGTGTTTGTATGAGATCCCCAAGGGGATGGAAGAGAATTGGGGATGGTGGGGGAGGCAGAGAGCAAAGGAGATTCCAGATAAGCAATCAGAGAAGCAGGAGAAGAACCAGGAGGAGGTCATGGAAGGCAAGAGAGGAGAAATGGGGAATGTCAAAGACCACAGTCAGCGAGCAATTTGTCCACACAGAGGACTCAGCCGCAGCCTTGCAGTGGGAGGGTGCATCCCAAGGTGGGTAGAGACCAAAGGGAGCCTGAGAAGAAGGGAGTGAGTGTCACACACTGTATTTGAGAAGTCAGAAAGGGTCTTGGGCTGGCGGCCTGGAGAAAAAGCAGGACCCAGAGAAGAGATATGTTGCTTGTTCGCCTTTGTTGGTTAAACCTCAGGCAAGACCCAGTGCTCAGATGGGTCTTGAGGTCTTCTCATTCCCAGCCTAGGACTTCATTCTGGTTGGGTATTAGAGTTGTGCCTCTTGCTTCTAATAGTTTCCAATAAATTATGGGTAACTTCTTATTTCCAGCTTGGAAGTAAGTTAATATATTAACCATCCACTTCTTGGATGCATTTTGAGGAAAAACTACTAAATGTGATACAAAGTTGGAGCATGATGTAAACCTGGTCCTACTTCCTCCAGCAAAGGGTCACATGGAAATAAAAGACATAACTGCCTCCCAAACACCTTGATGGCTAACCCAGGCTCTACTGAAAATATTTTCTTCACTCTTGGGAAGGACCTTAGAGGGTAGTTTCACAGGTACATCTCATACCATATGGGTTGAAGGGCCAAGACTTTTACATCTCCAATCCATCATGGACTGAATATTTGTAAAATACAATAAAAAGTGAATAATTAAGGACTGTGAATGAAGCTGAGACGTAGAGTGCTTGTCTAACATGTGCAAGGCCCTGGGTTACATCCTCAATACTGCACGTGCAAGCACATGGGTATGTGCACATACACATACATACAGAGAGAAGAGTTAATAATTAAAGAAATTTAAATACTTATAATACGTCATGTTTTTATGATTAAATTCAACAAACAAAATTGAATTCCAATGATGTAATCAGAACTAAACATACAAATAAGAAAAAAAAACAGAAACTACACATGGTGGTTGACATTGTGTGGATGTGATTCATAAATAAAATGAATATTGCACTTGTAATTTTTGTCATTCAGTAATTGTAATTCTTAAATGACCAAGCAGGAATAAAATAACAATCATCCCTATAGACTCCTATATTCACAATTGAACTTTTTAGTGTAAAAAATGAGTTTGCTTCTTCCATAGTAACTTATTTAATCTAGATCAACTTGATGACACATTATTCATAAGGGATAATTTATACTTAAACTCTTCCCATATTTTATTTTAATATCATTCATAATAGAGGCATCAGTTTTCCAGAGGTATGTTGGCAGGATGGAAGATAAGATTTAAAGACATTTCAGGAAACACAGGATGATCGTTCTTTAACTTTTATACAAATGAAACTAGTGATGCTGTATTTTCAACTTTCACCTTCAATCCTTCAAAAGTTGTCCATTCCTACAAAATATCCAGGGGAGCTGTACTTAAATTATCTTTTCATTAAAAAAGAGAAAGATTCTACATGGATTGATTTCCTTTGCATGGGTCTTCACTCAGTGGAGAATAAAAATTTTAAATGTACTTTCAAATTTGATAAGTATTCAGTAATAACATTTCACATACGTGCACTAACAAGGTCCTGGCTTTGTTGATGATCACTGTTTACATTATGGGATGTGTCATAACAATCTGTAGACACTTGGTTCTTCCAAACTTCATTTTTTATGTCCTTAGATCTTATCTGCTATTGAAAAAATCCACTTCATACCCTTCTTGCATGGAAGTATCATGATATTTTAAATTATCAAAATATCAGACAAATAAGCTAGTCTGGCTATCCACTTCACATCTTTTAAAAGTTATCCCAAGCTTGTCTTGCAGAAAACAGAAAGAGCCCAAATATGTTGACAGAGTTTTTCTCCTTAAAAATCCTTTTACTTCTGCATGCAGCACAGGTTGTTTCATATAACGAGGGGAACATATTGGTCCTTACATAATTCACAATTTCTACTCCAAAACAGAGTAGAATGCTCAGTTCACCTGACTTTTTCAATAGCAAAATTTTGTCAGTGAAGGAAGTATTTTGATTTACATTCTGACACAAATCTCCTTAATCTGAGTAACTATGTCATAGTGACATTGCAAGAAACATACTTCTAACCAAAACTCAAGCTCTAAATTATATCTGTTTATAATGGGATCCTTCATAATTCTATGCAGCTCAGGGCTAGTTGTATTTTTTGAAAGATGAAGAAAAAGAATGATTCCTTCATATCATCATCACATTCTTCAGATTACTGTCCTAAACACTAAAATAATTTTCTAAGTTAGTAATGTCTGTGTATTTGTCAAACTTCAGCTAAATATGCTTTGCAAACTTTTGTGTTCAATGAGTTGGATTACCCTATCATTAGTTTCTGCACACATTGAGCAATGGTATCATTTTAAAATGTCACTTGCATCATATTCTTTGCTACAAATTGACCCAGCATTTACAAGTCTACTTCTTTGGCTCTATCTCCTAGTCATGTCTCAAAAATTGTCCAGTGAGCTAAGCATGGTAGCACATGCCTGTAAACCCAATGTCTCAGGAGGCTGAGGCAGGAAGATCAAAATTTCAAGTCCAACCTCAGAAACATAGAGAGGCCCTAAGCAACTTGGCAAGACCCTGTCTCAAAATAAAAAAGAAAAAGGACTGGGGATGTAGCTCAGTGGTAAAACACTGAGTATCCCCAGTACCAAAAGTAAATAAAATAAAAATTGTATAGGGTTTTTTAGATTTAAGAGATCTGAAATGCCATTTAATCAAAAGCCTATAAAGTACTAATGATAACATGTGAAATATTGAGCATCGCTTTTGTTGGCTTTTTAATAATCATATTTTTACATTTGTTATTTCAGCATTCTTTCAAATAATTCTTTTTTTTTTTTGCTTTGTATGTAAGACCACATAAGTTTTGATGAGTTTATTTCTTTATTAGGTGATTTCTACAAATGAAAACTCTGTTTTTAAACACTTCACCATCAATGAAGACTACAGATGTGTACTTGGTCTATGAGATATCATATTCCCAGGTCAAATGAGTATGTATGGTTTTGATCATCAGTTTTTCAGAGTAACTTCCATTATCATCATTTGGCTGACTACTGTCATATTCACAGAAGTTGTGTCTTTTCTTGATCAAGCGGCCTTGTTGGCTTGTCCTTCCATCTTGAATTACAGTTAATAAGAAGGAGTACAAATTTTACCTCTTTAACTTCACTAAAATGTAAATCTTAAGACAGACTTAAAATGTAGCATGATTATAAAATAACCATATTAATAGCTTACATTTTCTCTGATTTCTCTGATCTTTGGGGTTGCGATTGATGGACCTTAAATATTGCATGTTGTCATGTGGTCCTATGCACTAGTCTTGAGCTTACCCACACACACCCTGTTCTTCAAGTCCATGGATTGTGCAGTTGTTGGGTGTTGCAGCAATGTCAAATGGCTATAAAAGTTTCCAAATGCTTGCTTTCAGTTCTAACACGTAAGAATAGCACCCGTTTCTATATTGCTAATGTCTGGATCCTGGTTTTTCCCAAAGGCCCATGTGGTAAAGTCTTGGTTGGCACCACTGGGAGGTGGGGGAAGCTTTAGGAGGTGGGACCTAGTGGGAGGTCCTTAGGTCATGGGAGTCATGCCCTTAAAGGGAATTAGAGGAACCTGGTCTCTTCTCATTCCTTCCTCCCTCTCTCCCCATCCTTTGTCTGTCTGTCTGTCTGTCTGTCTGTCTGTCTGTCTGTCTCTCTCTCTCTCTCTCTCTCTCTCTCTCTCTCTTTCTCTCTTTCCCACCCCCTGTGCCCCCTCTTTTTCCTCTCTCCCTTCCTTCCTCCCTCCCTTCCTTCCTTCCTTCCTTTTTTTCTCTTTCCTTCTTTTTTTCTGATGCTGGGCACTGAACCCAGCGTCACTCTACTACTGAACAACATTTTTGTTTTTCATTTTGAAACAAGTTCTCCTTAAGTTGCTGAGCCTAAACTCAAACCTGACCCTCGTGCTGCCTCAATTTTCAGTACCTAGATTATAGGCATGTGTCAACTGTGCCCAATATCCTCCCCTTTCTTTCTTTTGCTCCCTGGCTATGAGATAAATTATTCTATGACGCCAAGGGCTCCCACAATATAGTGTTACCTTGCCAAGGCCCAAAGCAATGGGGCCAATCAATCATGTGCTGAAATTTCTGAAACTGTGAGCCAAAATAAATCTTTTCTCTTTATAAGTTGATTATCTCAGTATTTTGTTATAGTAAATGAAAGCTGACTAACACATCAAAACTTTATTAAGACCTTCTTGTCACTGAATCCCATTTTTTTTTCCTTCTTGAAGGGCAACTCTTTCATCTTCTTTATCTCACAACTTATTTCTCTAATATCCCTGAGCAAATCAAACTGCCTTCTTTATGAAGTAAACTGTTCCCCATATCTTCTGCCATTTATAGCGTCTTGTACTCCCCCTAGCTCAGCAAAGTAAAAGTGCCTTCTGTGGACCTACTGTCCTCAGAGAGACTAAGTGTGTGTAGAAGAGAGGAAGAGTGAGGTGATGATTATATGGCTTGGAAATTGGAATACAATTGTAAATACACATATTTATAATTTGGATTTCTGTCCTAGAGCAAAATAAAAATAAAATAACCGAGGAAGCATTAGAAAACAGGCAAATGAAAATATACCTTGATGGAACAGTTCATTTATTTAAATAAATAATTTACTTAATTAATATATTAATGAGCTTTCTTTGTTTACATATTTAATTTTTAAAATAACAAGTATCTATTTCCTTTATATTTTAAAAGCTCTATTTTTAAATATGAGATGGTTTAACAAATTATAATTTAATTAACATTTTTGATGGCTGACCGTATACTATGTGCTATGCTAAGAAACTCAGCTGATAAAACTCAGTTGTGCTCCCTCCTTCCCCATTTGGGATTTAACCCAGGGCTTCACACCTGACAAAGCAAGTACTGGGCTACATCCCAGCTGTTTTTATTTATTTTGAGATAGGGTCTTGCTAAATTGCCCAGACTTGCCTTGAACATGTGATCCCTCCAGCTTCATCCTCCTGAGTATTATAGGCTTGTGCCACCAAACCTGGCTATCACTTATGCAAACATAAGGAGGATACCAGTGATTTATTTAAAAAAAAAAAAAACCTTATCAGAGGTTAAGTAAAACATTATCAGGGTTTAAATAGAAAAATGAGCCAGAGATAGGATCCAACTATCCATAAAGAAAACAGAAAAATATTAAGGTTCACAAGAGAAAAATATTCACCTTCAGTAGCCATTAGATGCCAGTTAAGCCACTGGGGGCACCAATTTTTCATCTCTAAATTGTTGAAGGTGCCAAGCAGTGGGCACCCCGAGTGCTCCAGAGACTGGGTGAGGCTGGCTCCCCAGAGATTGCAGGTGGCAGTGTCAACTGGAAGGAACGTTTGCATTTCAGAAGCTCTTCAGAGTTCCACAAATGTTTATGAAATACCCACTTATTCTTTGGTAATGGAATGGAATTTGCCCCTACCCTTAGTTCCAGTCAGTAATTCAGATGTAACATGAGCTCCTGTCAGAGCAAGTGGATTGTTCTGGATTCCACAATGCTTCTAGTTGCTAACTTCATACTGTTCTGAAATGATACAATTAGAAATCATGTCAGGAAAATTTGGCATCTTTCATTTTCTTTACTTATCATCAAATCCATGACAGGCATAAACATGGTCAGAGAAATGTTCCATTAAGCCCCTTGTGTGGTGCTGAAAAAAAACAGTTAAACATTGCCCCATATCCTTCTTTGGAATTCTTGCCTAACAGGAAACCCTAGTTTCTATAAAGAAACAAAAACTAGTGATATAGGCATATTTTAGCCAAAGCATTTAAGAAAGTCATTTCTGAAATTCCTGTTTTCCTCTCCAGAGCCAATTTGAAAGACATTATTTCATGCATAACTTTGTAAAGTCTGCCCTCTACTGTTCTTCATAGTCAACGCAGCCAATATATGCTGAGCACCTTCAATTTGTCCTGCAATGAGTGACACAATGTGACAATATGTCAAGCATAACAAATAAAACATGCTTGACTCATACTTAATACTTACTAGAATCCCATAAGGCTAGTAAAGTGCTATTATTCCTATTTTACATTTGAGAAAACCTGTTCAGAGACATTAAGTAACCAAGGAAAATACAGAGTTGATTAAGGTCCTGGATTGTAACCCTGGTCTGTGTAATGCTAAAGCTCTGTCTTTCCTCTTGGTCACATTGTCTCCAACCTCTGCTTACATCCTGACAATTTAACAAATAGTCGTATGCATATTTTCATCAATGTCTATTATTGCAGAAGACCACACAGATGCACGCACAAATACAAAATTGGCCACGACAAACATTGAAGAAGAAACAACCATTCAAATGCAACTTGAAGACACATTCAGAGTTTTTAAACATTCTTTTAGTTGCATGTAATGCTTCCTTGTCAAATGGACATGAAGGTCATGATAGCATCTCAGGACACTGATGAGATGTGCCCGGGCTGCACCATTTCTAAATATCATCTGGCTCCACACAGTGTGAATATCTGAATACTGGGTACTGGCTTTGCTGTAGGAATTCAGCAGAGTTGTACTGAAATCTTCAGTTGGACAATGAGAACAAAGCAATCTCACCTCTAGGCAATGTGTTTCCGGAAACTACCAGGTTGTCAAAGGAAAACCAGAGCAGTCTGACAAAAAAATGTCCAGAGTCATTGGACATTTTCTATGTCCAGAGTCATCTGGACATTTCCAGAGTTACTGGCATGTCTCTGTGCTGCTGAGAAACCCATGGGTCACTTAAATCAGTCACTTCCAACCATCCTGGGCTACCAAAGAGAGCAGCTCTGGTCTCCTTAGAAGGAAGAGAGAAAGAAGGGCAGGAGCAACTTCTATGAGATGACAGATGACAAGGATCCCCCTCTGCTCCCTGAAAATTATGAGGACATATACTACCATTACTATACCCCTTTGCCCAATCAATGAGGACATTTGGTTTTCTGTGGTCTGGGTGGCTGTGTTTTTGAAACATTTCGCTGTAGAAACAGTGTTGGGTTATGGTGGGTGTTTCGGTCAGTGTTTTCACTGCTGCCCCTAAAAGACCTGATCAGAGCAGCTGTAGAGGAGGAAAAGTTTATTTGAGGGCTCACGGTTTCACAGGTATCAGTCCATAGACAGCAGGCTCCGTTCCTCGGGGCTTGAGGTGAGGCAGAACATCATGGTAGAAGAGAATGGGAGAGGGAAGCGGCCCACATGATGATCAGGGGAGAGAGAGAGAGAGAGAGAGAGAGAGAGAGAGAGAGAGAATATGAATGAATCCACTCTCTAAATACAAAGTATACACCCCAAAGCCAGGCGCCCACCTCCTCCAGCCACACCCTACCACCTTCAGTTTCCACTCAGTGAATCCCTATCAGGGGATTAATTCACTGATCAGGTTAAGACTCTCACAACCCAATCATTTCTCCTCTGAACCTTCTTGTATTATCTCAATTTACGCTTCTGGGAGACACCTCACATCCAAACCATGTTAGTGGGTGAAAAAAAAAAGGCATTTATCATTGAATGCTGTTCTTCACTCCATGTTTCTGAAATATCCAAAGGGTGATGGCAGTCAATTATAAGCAAAAATATTTCTGGGAAAAAAATCCCACTCAGGATTCCACACTCAGACCTCAGTAGGGCAGAGCCCATCCTGAGAAGAAACCAGGAGACCCCGGTGAGCTTTCCTCTTCCTGTGTCTGTTGACCAAGACAGCAGGGACTCTCCCAGCTCCAAGCCACAAGTCAGGGGCTCCCTCTGCAGGGGGAAAGGATTGCCACAATGTAGGAACAAGAGGATGAGGAAAGGGAACAGGTGCACTGAGAACAAGAACCAAGGAGCTTTGGTTTGGGGCTGCCGAAGTCTGGCTTGGCACAAATCAGGAGCCACTTGTCAAAAAGAAACTAACTTTATTTTTAGAACTACAAACGCCAAACAAAACAGCTCCAGGGAAAAACCCTCAGAGCCCAACTGCCACCACCGGCTTCCACAAGCCTCTCTCCCCCACACCAGCCTCTCAACCTCCCACAATCCTCCTCCTCTTGAGGCCGATTGGCTGGGTTGCGTGGGCAGAGCCAAAGAAGTCACCCAATGAGCAGCTCCGTGGAGGAGCCAATCAGCTAGATGTTGCTGGGGCAGCTGTGAGCCAATCATCAGCTGGCAGTCTGAAGGGCAGGGAAACAGCCCAATGAACATCACCGCAGAGGAGCCAATCAGCTAGATGTTGCTGGGGCAGTCTGAAGCTTGCTGGCAGCTGGAAGTTTGCTGGGGCCCCTTTGGCTGTGGCTCTCAACATCTCCCCCTCTCTGTTTAAACAACAAGCATGTGGCTTATGGACCGTGCCTGCCTTAGGTTGTCCAATACATATGGTCCTTACCCGTCTTCGGATGAGCTGACCTCAGGGCGTCAGCCTCCTGTCTTAGGTTGGTACCATTGTAATTGGATCTTACCCGTCATTGACTACCGGTCCAGTACAGCCACACCTGTGGAGAGGTCTCAGCGGGGGGGGGGGGGTGAGGTTCTTTGCCTCACCTCTGTTGACCCCCAAATTTTAGCTGAATGATCATGACAAGCAGAAGGGAGGAAGATATACCAAGTCAATTGACGGCTCCTTTTGGGAAAATTGTACCACCGATGATATCATCAGCAAAAATACCCCAACACTACCACAAGTCGCTGCACCAACAGATAGTTCACAATGCATACAAATGACACATAGTTCTGTAAGCAGTTCAGTGCAAGTTCTGTAAGCAGTTCAGTGATGGCTATTGCAGAAACTGTAGATTAGTTTTATCTTTGTCTTCACCGGCACAGGGATGAAGATAGGAATTCTGGCAATAATGACTAAAGAAAAAATTAGGTAACATTCCAGAAGACACTAAAAGAAAACAATTTTCTTAACAATTTATATTATCTTCATCGGCACTGGGATGAAGATAGAAATTCTGGCAATAATGGCTAAAGAAAAAATTAGGTAACATTCCAGAAGGCACTAAAAGAAAACAATTTTCTTAAAAGAAAACAATTTTCTTAACAATTTATATTATAGTGAAGAGAATTATTAAATATAATGAAAACTAAAGGTGAGAGTAAACAAACAGATCTGTTAACCTCCTTTTTGTTTACATATTAAAACAATTCTTAACAGTTATTTACCCAATTTAAATTAAACCATTTAAATCACGTGAATAAAAAAAAAATATTTGGATCCATCTTTTCATGAGCGCTCATCATATATGATATATAGAAATATGTACATTGGACATACGTACATTCAAACATATAACACAAAACACAAGTGTGCACACATAATATAATACATACAACACATAACACAATAGTAAAGGCCTTATAACTTTTTACAGGTAAAATCTCTATTGCAATGTTTAAAAACTCTATAGTCAAAAAAAAATAGAACTGATCAGCAAAACATTAACCTAGGTCTGTATGAGCTCAAAAAAATAAAATAGAACTTCATGATATGGGAAAGGGCAATAATAAAATAGATATTGAAAAAAGCATCCTGGTTCTGTCGCAGATGTAAGGATAGCCAAATTGGAGTTTTGGATATCAGCTATTATGGATTTGAGCTAAATCATCTTCTTTTTGGTCTGTAGAAATCACTTTAGTTAATCTCTCTGGAATCCAAATCAGCTGCTGTTCTCCCTGTGGAAACACAAAAACAGACCCCCGACTCCAGACAATCACTGGGTCAGGATTTTAGTTAATCTCTCTGAAATCCAAATCGGCTGCTGTTCTGGGTCAGAACCTTGGTTAATCTCTCTGGAATCCAAATCGGCTGCTGTTCTTCCTGTGGAAACACACAAACAGACCCCCGATTCCAGACAATTACTGGGTCAGGACCTTTCCATTGTCCTGTTAGAATATCTTTCCAAAGTACCTTAGGCTTATGTACATTTTTTGGACACATATGCCTTTCTGCAGCACTAAGTCCTAATGAATCCAAATTTAAAAAGTTTAGAGTAAAAAGGGTTATTTTAAGTTTATCTTTGGGGAATATATACCCCTTCCCAATTCCATCTTTTTGCTTTAATAAGTACATTTTAATAGTTTGATGAGCTCTTTCAACTATGCCTTGACCCTGTGGATTGTATGGGATTCCTGTTATATGAGTAATGCCAAATGATGAGCAAAATTGTTTAAAAGAAGTAGACGTATAACCAGGGGCATTATCTGTTTTTAACTGTTTTGGAATGCCCACAGTGGCAAAATTTTGTAAGCAATGAGCTATAACATCTTTAGTTTTTTCACCGGCATGAAGGGAGCCCATCAAAAATCCAGAAGAAGTATCAACTGTAACATGCAAATATTTTAATTTTCCAAATTCTGGCAAGTGTGTGACGTCCATCTGCCAAATATGGTTAGGCATCAATCCTCTAGGATTGACTCCAAGATTAACTTGTGGTAAAAAGGTCACACAATTTTGACATTGTTTTATTATTTGTCTAGCTTGTTCCTTAGTTATTTTAAAACGCTTTTGTAAAGTATTAGCATTGACATGGAATCTTTCATGAAAATTTATAGCTTCTTCTAGTATAGAGAAAATATGTATGTCACGTGTAGTTTTATCTGCTAAATCATTGCCCAAACTAAGGGCTCCAGGCAATCCTGTATGTGCCCTGATATGTCCTATAAAGAATGGATCTTTTCTGTCCCAGATTAAACTTTGTATAGTGGAAAACAAAGAGAAAACAGTAGAAGAAGGGGAAATTCTACCAGCATCTTCAAGGGATACTATAGCATTAACTATATACTGGCTATCAGAAAATAAATTAAATACAGAATCTTTAAACATCACAAAAGTTTGTAATACTGCATTAAGCTCTACCTTTTGAGCTGATTGTTTGGGTACTAAAAATGTAAAAGCTTGATCAGGTGTAACTATTGCTGCTGTACCATTATTTGACCCATCAGTGAATATATTTGGAGCATTCATGATAGGTGTTTTTCTTGTCATTTTTGGAAAAATTACAGGATGCAATGACCAAAAAGACAATAAAGGATTAGATGGTAAGTGGTTATCAAATGAAACATTAGATTTGCACATTATTATTGCCCAAGTATTTAACTCATTAGCTAATTCATCAATTTGATTCATAGTATATGGAGTAATAATTTTATGGGGAGAAATTCCAAACACTGCCTTTGCTGTTTTTATTCCTTTGAGTATTAATTGTCCTACAGCCTCAGGATACCTAGTAAGAATAGTGTTAGGAGAATAAGATAAATGTATCCATAATAATGGACCTTCTTGCCAAAATACTCCTGTAGGAATATATTTTGTTGGTAGTACAATAAATAATAAAGGCAAACTTATATCAATTCTATCCAAATGCATATTTTCCATATATGTTTCAATGATTTTTAATGCCTTTCTTGCTTCAGGCGTTAACATTCGGGGTGAATTTGGATCTGATGGACCTTTTAGGATATCAAATAAAGGTCCCAATTCTCCTGTTGGAATACCTAGATAAGGCCTTATCCAATTTATGTCTCCTAATAACTTTTGAAAGTCATTAAGTGATTTGAGTTGATCTACTCGTATTTGAATTTTTGGTGGACGGACCATGGTTGAGGATAATAGAACTC
Organism: Ictidomys tridecemlineatus; assembly: GCF_052094955.1. Lineage (NCBI taxonomy): Eukaryota > Metazoa > Chordata > Mammalia > Rodentia > Sciuridae > Ictidomys > Ictidomys tridecemlineatus. The sequence goes on along the minus strand of NC_135480.1, from coordinate 49,078,128 downwards.
CTAAATAATTAATTGGAAAATTTAATTGCACTTTATCTATTGCTATCTCTAGATTATAATTTTTTAATAAGTTTGTAAGTGTGGCATAACATTCTAGCAATGTGTTTTTAGCTTTGTGTGCCAATAACACATCATCCATATAGTGAAATATTTGTAGTTCAGGATTTTGATTTCTAAGTGGCTGGATTACTTTGTTAACATAAATTTGACACATAGTTGGGCTGTTAGCCATCCCTTGAGGGAGTACTTTCCATTCATATCTCTGATCAGGACCTTCATGATTTAGTGCAGGGATAGTAAATGCAAAACGTGGACTATCCTCAGGATGAATTGGAATTGAAAAAAAACAATCTTTAATATCTATAACTAAAACATACCAAGTTTTTGGCAAAGCAGACAATTGAGGAATCCCCGATTGAGCAGGTCCCATAATGACCATTTCATTGTTAATGGCTCTTAAATCTTGCAGTAATCTCCATTTACCAGATTTCTTTTTGATGACAAAAATGGGAGTATTATGGGGAGATACAGAAGGTTGTATATGTCCTTCCGCTAATTGTTGTTTGACCAGATCATGGGCTACTTGTGTCTTTTCTTTAGTCAAGGGCCACTGAGGAACCCATACTGGTCTTTCTGATTTCCATGTAATTTTTATTGTCTCAGTGGCCCTTTGTGAAAATCCAACCCATGTCTGTCTGTTCCTTGATCTATTTGTATTGGTGCTGCTATACATTGTTCTTGTCTTTCTAATCTTTTTCCTTTCCTAAAACCTTGTCTAGCCATAATAGTGGGTGCATTTTGATTGATATTATTTGTTAATGTCAAACCTAATTGATCTAAGACATCTCGTCCCCATAAATTTACGGGAAGATAATCCAATACATATGGCTGTATAGTTCCTTCACATCCTTCAGGATCCTTCCAATCTAATAGCATTGCACTTCTATCGGGATTAGTCGCCACTCCTAGGCCTCGAAGCGATTGAGTGGCTTGTTGTAATGGCCAATGTTTTGGCCATTCTTGACGAGAGATGATGCTAAGATCTGCACCTGTATCCAGTAGCCCATTAAATTCATGTCCTTGAATATTTAGTTTTAGCATGGGTCGAGAATCTAAATTTAAAGAAAGCATAGCCCAATCTACACCTGTGGAGCCTAATCTCTTGGAACCTCTTTCTACAACATGACTGGAAAATTTATCATGTAGGCTTGGTATTATTAGTAACTGTGCTATTCTATCTCCTGGTGAAATTACTGATATACCCTTTGGAGAACTGGCTATAATTTTTATTTCACCTTCATAATTGGAATCAATTACCCCAGGACTTATCAAAAGTCCTTTTAGAGTAGAAGAGCTGCGTCCCAATAATAAGCCTACTGTTCCTTTGGGAAGAGGTCCTTTTACCCCTGTGGGAATGATTTGAACTCCCATCTCTGGAGTTAGTACTGATTTGGTGGAGGCGCAGATGTCCAACCCTGCGCTCCCTCTGGTTTGTCTGATGAGGGATCTGATGTGCTGGGCACTACCCTGATGGGGTTGCTGGGGTTGCTGGGTTCCTCCAGTGCTCCGTATATTTGTGGTTTGGGGCCCCGGAGCATTGGGGCCCCCTGTCCATTTTTTGGCAACGGAGCCCGATGCCTTTGTCCACGATATTGTGGATAAACACCTTGTCCTTGTTCGTTTTTTGATAATGGAGTACCCTCTATGGTGGTTTGAGGACGGTATTCATTAGCCCAATATAATGGAGTACCCTCTATGGTGGTTTGAGAACGGCATTCATTAGCCCAATGTCTCCCTCTACGGCATCGTGGGCAAATACCCGGTATTCTACTTGTTTGATACCTAGTTTTGTTAAACCCTCCTCCTATGGGGCAATTCCTTTTAAAATGTCCTGTTTGTTGACAATTGTAGCATGTTCTTGGCCTGGCATCTAAAGCCTGTTTTACTGCAGCTGCCACAATTTGCCCTTGTTCATTAATGTCTCTGGCATCTAAAACCTGTTTTACTGCAGCTGCCACAATTTGCCCTTGTTCATTAATGTCTCTGGCATCTAAAGCCTGTTTTACTGCAGCTGCCACAATTTGCCCTTGTTCATTAATGTCTCTGGCATCTAAAGCTTGTTTTACTGCAGCTGCCACAATTTGCCCTTGTTCATTAATGTCTCTACATAATTTAATATATGTGTTTAAATCTTCCTGTTTCCATGGTCTAATGATATCTCTACACCAACGATTCGCTTGGTCATAAGCCAGTTGTTTTATAAATGGCATTGCTTGTTCTGTATTCCCAAAAACTCTGGTAGCTGTTTGAATAAGCCTATCTACAAATTCAGCGTAAGGTTCATTAGCTCCTTGTATTATCTTAGATAATTGACCTTGTAAACCTCCAGGTTCTTGTAAAGACTTCCATGCCCTAACTGCATCTACAGCAATTTGTAAATATACACCAGGATCATATGCAAGTTGTTGCTGCCGATCCTCATAAGGTCCCTTTCCTAACAACATATCTAGATTTCTCTGAGGATAACCAGCTGCTGCATTTCGACTAGCCGTCTCCTTGCAAAATTCCTCATTGGCAACCTTCCATAACAGGTATTGTCCTCCATTTAGCACAGCTTTACACAAACTAGCCCAATCTGCTGGCGTCATGCTTAAGTTGGTAATGGATTCGACCAAGCTTACAGTGAAGGGTGCTTGAGGACCATAGGTTGCTACAGCCTCTTTTAGCTCCTTCACTGATTTGAAATTTAAACCCTGGTAAGTTCGCTGCCCTCCTACCTCAAATACAGGGCATACTTGAGATCCTGTCTCAGGATCCAAACTATCAACTGCGGGGGTTGGGAGTCTCTTAGCATATGGAGGTGGTGCTGTTGATTGGACACTTATGCCCTCTGGTGATAGAGTGCTGTTAGTAGCAGTCTCCTGTAGAGGTGGCGCTGTTGGTTGAACACTTATGCCCTCTGGTGATAGAATGCTATTAGTAGCAGTCTCCTGTAGAGGCGGTGCTGTTGGTTGGACACTTACGCTCTCTAATAAAAGGGTCTTATTAGCAGTCTCCTGTTTTAAATTTTCCCCTGATAGATTTTTCTGCTCTAAACTTTCTTCCTCTGTCTCACTATCTCGAAAGACCTTCTCTTTCACTTGAATCTTTTCCTCTTTCTGACTAACTTGAGAGACTTCCTCTTCTACTTGAATCAATATGTCTTCTTCTTCCTCTACCTCTGTCTGAACTGAAGGCTTTGGACTAAGCAAACTAGATACCAACGTCCACAATGACAATGTGCCAACTGGCAGAGTCCCTGGGTTGTTCTTTTCTATTCTTTTTAAATCTTCACCATGATGGTTCCATTGTGATATATCTAACAGCTCCTCCTTAAAAAGCCATGGGCTATATTCTTGTATTACATCAACGTATGCCTTGACTGCTCTTGATTTTACTGGGAAGCTTCCTTCCTCTAACAATTTACTTAACACTCTTTCGGTTTGTTTTTTACTAATTGCTGATCCCGTATTTCTACTATAATACAACCCAACAAGATGACGCCAAACAAAACCGAGACAGAATCCAATAAAAAGGGAACCACACAAAATCATTATAACAGCCTTTCTATCCTCCTGACATATGCATCCGTCCTTTCTCCCTATCTGTTCCTCAAACGCAAATAGTTTTTCCTCAGATGTGAGTGGTTTTTCTTCCCTCTTACTCATCTCCAGGGACAGGAAAGTTAAAACAAAAACGAAGCAAAACAAAAGAGGAGACTTAGAATGGCTCCCCATCCTCTCGCCCTGCCCTCAGGGGCGAGCAGTTTACTTACCCTCAGTTGCTCCCCGTGCGAGCCACCAAATGCCGAAGTCTGGCTTGGCACAAATCAGGAGCCACTTGTCAAAAAGAAACTAACTTTATTTTTAGAACTACAAACGCCAAACAAAACAGCTCCAGGGAAAAACCCTCAGAGCCCAACTGCCACCACCGGCTTCCACAAGCCTCTCTCCCCCACACCAGCCTCTCAACCTCCCACAATCCTCCTCCTCTTGAGGCCGATTGGCTGGGTTGCGTGGGCAGAGCCAAAGAAGTCACCCAATGAGCAGCTCCGTGGAGGAGCCAATCAGCTAGATGTTGCTGGGGCAGCTGTGAGCCAATCATCAGCTGGCAGTCTGAAGGGCAGGGAAACAGCCCAATGAACATCACCGCAGAGGAGCCAATCAGCTAGATGTTGCTGGGGCAGTCTGAAGCTTGCTGGCAGCTGGAAGTTTGCTGGGGCCCCTTTGGCTGTGGCTCTCAACATGGGGCTTTGGGCACTATGGCCCCAGTGGGTTTAATTCTCTGTCCTGGACCAGTGTCTAAGCTCTTCCTTTATTTCTTACTCTGGTTTTAAATCTGGCCCACCCCAAGCCAGTCAAACCTAATAAGCAAAGAGGCTCTAGGTTACGTTGTTCAGGGCATCAGCAAAGAACAGATGTTATGCTCCATCCAACAGGTTAAATAAAGAAAATGTAAGAACCAGGTTATTTATAAGGGTTCAGGGAAGCCAGAAGGTGAAGACTCTGAGACTTACAAAAGAAAGAAGCCATTACTACCCCCTGGGCCTATAGAAACAAAGGAAGGGAGAGGTTGCAGAACCCAAAGAGAATAGCTGCAAGAATGGGACAATGGGACCTTGGGATGGAGCTATGGCCATTCATTGAAGGGTACCCTGATCCATCCTTTGGCAGAGATTTAGAAGAACAAACACCCTGACACCCCACCGTCCCTTCTAATGTCTTACGAATGCCTCTTGCTGGCCCAACCCAGCTAGAAGCCAGAGGGCAGAGTAGCAGAGGTCCACACAGGTCAGCCTCAGATAGCACAGAGTAGGGAGAGAATGGGCTTAACCAAATCTGCTGGATCATGTGAAAAAGTCAGAGCATGGGGCTTTCTCCACCTGCACCAATAACACATGAGCTGGGACAGTGGATTGGCTAGAGATGCAGGGTTTGCACTGAAAGCAACTATTATCCAAATACTGGCTCTATCACTTTCTGTCTCTGTGACTTTGAACCAATCACATAAGCTCTGTAGGCCTCAATTTTCTCATCTATGTAATAGGTATATGGTCTCTTACTGTCTGATTTCACCCAGGTGTGTGTGCTGGGTTTTTATTTTGCAGTATCATCACTCTGCAGTTTGTCCAGAAACCCACCCTCTATCCTAAAGGGACCACAAGTATCCTGGGGGTATCCACATGGGACCCTTCAGAGAGAGTTCCATGAGGTCACCTGACAGAAACAGGCATCCCTCTCTTGGTCATTCTAAATGTGACATTCAAGAAGGTCCTTTCCTGCCTACATGAAGAACATCTGCCACAGCTTCAGCCCCTGGTGGTGATAAAAACTCATGTCAATGGCAAGGGATACAGAAGCATCTGGAAGGATTGGCTTGACTTCTACCCAACTCCCTGATGCTGGTCACAGACTCAGGCTTGGCTATTTTTTCAATGAAGAAGCCACAGTTCCCTTCCCAGCTCTGCATCTAGTCTTCTTTGTGTCTTCAACCCCACCCCTTCCAAGACATTTTTCTCTCTGCAGATCCCTGGGGGCCCGTGTGAGTGCAGGAGGAGGAATTTATTTTGTTCTCCCCTATTATTTTTATATTCTATTGCCATAAAGCAAATGAACTTTTAGATACCTGCATCTATAAGGATAGGGACAGATGCATGTTAGAAGGACTGGTTCACCATGCTACCCAATGTTTTATTTAAGGATGGATATACATAGGTCACTAGCCTCCCTCCAGAAATCACTCCTGGCTACCAGAGGAAGGAGCTAATGTCTAATACACTCCTCATCCAGCCCAATCCACAGCCTCTGGGATACCTCATGTTCCTAAGTGTTTATCCTCAGCTCAATCTCTTCACTTTGAAAGTGGTTGCTTGAGAGAGTCTCCTTTATTCTTTCATTCCCCAGAGTGCCACCAACTGAAGGCTGTGTTTGTGTATGAGGGTCTTTTCCTAGAATTGGGAGTAACAGAGTCACTTCAGGTGGGTATAAAAAACTGGGTGTCAGGAGTCACGATGCCTCAGAAGTCCTCACAGGTTTTGGGGAATCCGAGAATAGCTTTGTCCAAAGTTCAAAATCAATGGAGAGTTAGATCCAGTTGTTAGACTGACAGCTTATTAAGAAACTCCCCTTTAAAAAATGCGAATAAAGATTTGGTGCATAAACCTTTGGTGTATTAGCTAAGAGGGTCTTCAAAGCCCTTCATCCGTAGGTTGGGTATACCTACCTTGACAGTGTTGGGAAACCATGGGCCTCCATTAGAGGCTGGAGGCAGGAGACAGTCCATGAAATTAGATCATGGAGAAGCAAATAGAATATGAGCTTGTTTTTAAGGAAGCTATATCTCTGAATAGTAGAGAAAATAGATTTAGAAAATTTGCTGGGCTGCACATGACCTTTCCTTCTCCCTAACTCTCCAACAGATAATCTGCACCCTCTCTCCTCTGAGGAGGACACAGTTCAAGGCTTAGAAGATCCAAGCACGGGTTTCCTAGACCATGCCTCCCATGTGGAAACTCGAAGCCAGGAGAGACAAGTTCTGGTCTCCAATGCCCATTCAAGGTGCTTTTCACTGTGAGTCAGCTTCTCTTTGTAGTGTTGAAGCTGCTGTCCCAAGGCCAAGGTTCACAAACTCAAATTCATATACTTTTAAATTTAATGAATATTACTCAGAGCTAATTATTCAGAGGTTCTAAAAGCTAGGGGTACAACAAGGATCAAAGCAAAGTTCCTGCCTTCCTGGAACATTCCATGAGGAATACAGACATATTTACGATATAATGTCAGCTGGCTACAAATACTACAAAGAAAAATAAGTCAGGGTAAAGACGAGGCCAGGGACACAACTGAGTGAAGTCAAAGAGGAATAAGACAAAGAGATTGGCAGGGATGTGGCAAAGGGCAAGCCTCATGCTGTCTAATGGAAAGAGCTTCTCTTTGGTCCCAGCCCATTGTGAAAGTGTGGAGCCAAAGTTCCTGGCCCTCTTGTTATAGAAGAGAAGCAAGCAAGTAGATTTTATGTAAAATATTTCAGCTTTTAAATATTAGAAAATAGTTTTAAAACACTTTTTAAACATTCTACAGATTGATTATCTTGACTGAGAAAATATTTGATCATAGCTACTAGTTTATAATTTTTTTCCAAACCAATGAGAATCATTGAGGAACTTTTTTTTTTTTTTAAGTACCAATGTTTGGGCTCCTCTCTAGACTAGTCCAGACCATAGGACGCAAGGCCTAGACATTTTTTTTTAATTTAATCTCTATGTTACTTCTGTTTCTGATTAGGGGACACCAACTTGAATCAGACCAATCGTATTTCCCAAAACAACTTAAGAACTCTTTCCCCTCCCTCGTTCCCATTCCTTCTTTCAAAATGTATTTAAAGGCATCAGAGAACCAAGCCAGCAAAGCAACCAGGACTTTAGAAATCTAAACATCTAAGTTAAGCGCTTCTACAGTGAGATTGATGTTTTCCACTTGATCATTTGCTTATGTGTAAGCGGTGACTGGTCAGGATGTTGAATACATGAAGTAATCAGGGATAAATGTCAGAGAAGCTCAGAGGAGATTTCAGAGATCTTAGTATTATGAAGAGAGAAATATTGGAGTTCAAAATCAGCAAGAAGAAAGACATCAAGTTCTCAGCCGAGATACCAAGTTATCTCAGCACAGAAGTTATGGCTAATGAAAAATACACAATCCTCATGAAGACTGAAATCCAGTCTCTAGATTAAAGGTCCTCTACCTCTACTCTAATTGCCTGCCATAAGTGAAATTTTAATTTTCTTTGAAAAATAAAGCGGGATCTGGGGCCCAGAATTATCTCCAAAGCTTTTAAAACCTAATGTCTACCACAGAGTCAAAATTTCTAGGCATGTTAGAAAATAATTTTTTTAAAAAAACAAAAACTTTAAATCAAGAGAAGAAATATTCCCACAATGAGGACACATAAGTTATTAGACACATATTTTAAAATGACTGTGATTAATAAGTTAAAGGAAATAAATGACAATATGGAAAATTTTACCGAGGAATTTGAATCTATTAAAAAAAATCAAATGAAGATTCTTTAACAGAAAGATAATGCAAAATCTCAGTGTTTTAACACCATATTAGACACCACATAATGGAGACTACTCAGTGGAAAATATCTAAACTGGAGGAAATATGAGGAGAAGAGAAGGATGGAAACACAGAAAAGAGCATAAAAGACACATGAAATACAGTCAACAAGTATATCGATTAGGTATACTTGGAGTTTTAGAAGTGAGAAGAGAGTGAAGCAGAAGCAATATCTGAAGATATAATTGCCAAGAATTTTCAAAAGTTAATGAAAGAACCAATCTACAGATTTAAGCATTGCAAAGACAATGGCATATTAAAACTGCTAAAGAAAAAAAATATTTTTATGCCTGCTAGAGACATAAAAACCTATGATCTTTAGAGCAACAAGATTGACACCAGAACAAAAACAATTATGGAAGCTAAAGAGTCAATGAATAGAATAATTCCTTTAAAGCCTAGAAAGAAAAGAACTTCTCACTCTGAATTCCATACCCAGCAAAGATATCCTTTGAAAAACATTATCCAAAATAAAAGAAAAAGACATTTTCAGAATTCATCACCAGAAGCCTATAACAAAAGAAATTTTAAAGAGACTATTGAGATGGGTAAAATAACAGTTCCAGTTGAAACCCGAAAATACAGGAAGAAATAAGGAACAAGATACAGGACAAGTGGGCGATGAACCTCAGTGCATATTGACAACACGAAAAACAATAATTTCTTGTAGAGTTTGGAAATTTTGTAGAATTGCCTTGAAGGGGTAGAATAGTTTCTGGGAGGGGACATGAAAGTGGTGTTCTGAACTAGCAATATTTACTTTCTTCAGGTATGTTACTTTGTGGAATTACATCAAACTGTGCATAGACTGTGACTGGTATGATTTTCTTTATGTATGCTAGATTGCCATCTTCAAACTTTATTTATTTGTTTCTGTGATGCTGGGGATCAAACTCAGGGCCTTGTATGTGTGAGATGGATACTCTACCACTCAGTCATATCTAGCCCCCAATTTTTTTTAAGTCTTAAAAATTAGGGGCTAGGGATGTGGCTCAAGTGGTAGCGTGCTCGCCTGGCATGTGCAGGGCACTGGGTTCAATCCTCAGCACCACATAAAAATAAAATAAAGATGTTGTGTCCACCGAAAATTTAAAAATAAATATTAAAAAAATTCTCTCTCTCTTTAAAAAAAATTAATGTTTCCATGCAATTTTGATGAATAAACAAGGACTGAAGAAACATTTACTGCCTTCTCCATATCACCCATATTTTCTTGAGGATCCTGCAGAAGACAACACCAATTCCAAAAGTGTTTTCTTTTCATTCTATCATAAATTATCTCCCCCCACTCTGCATTTACAATTAGTATTAACAGCATTTACTAAACATCTTCCTGTTTGATTATGCACAGGGAAACCTCGACTTTAATAGCCAAGCAAGTCCATTAAGGGGTGTTCCTAAGAAAAGAACTGGTGCCCCCATTCTGGGAGGTCCACCAACCACTAAGCAGAAAATAAACTTATGTAACCATCTAGGGATGCTGGGTTCATTGTCTTCATTCAGCAAAGAATTGAAGGTCAGGACACAGAGATAGCAAACTAGCCCCAGGTTTATCATCGCAAAGGTGACAGAATCAAAATTCTCCAAAGAGGAGGGTCAATGGAAATCCAATGGGGGACTTTTGGCCTGTTCTTTTTATGGTCTCTGGAATTTCCTCCTTTCCTTATCTCCTCCCTGTCCATTCTCTCCTCACTATTATTGATTGGTTCCCCCTCTGTTCACACATCTGTTTTAGTTTTTCTATTGGATCTCCTGCTTAGAAGCACAAGTATGGAAGTGTCTGTCTGATTGGGGTCCCCACTTGCTCGTTAGTTGACCTCCTTAGAAGACCTTCTCCATGCTCCTTTGTCCTGGTCTGGACACCGGACCTTCTCACTTGCCATCTTGCCCTGGCTGCCTAGGCCCTTCTACATCTCTCTCACTTACTCATGTATTTAAAGGTTGATGTTGCTCTAGTTAACCCCTCCTGACTAATTAAGAGAAACGTTGTCTCTATTGCTGATCTTAGTCTCTCTCCCTGAACTCTCAGTGCCTTGTCCCCTCACAATGTCTGGTGACCCAAATCTTGTACATCTCAGTCGGCCTGACTTGAGGAGTATACCCGGATCTCTGATTACTATTCCTCTCTTACTTCTATCCCATTAAAGTAACTGCTCAAGCATAAAACTGGAGGGATTAGGTGAGACAAGAGTAGAAATCCATTCTGGAAGTGTTTATTAGGACTACTGTACTAGAAACTCCATTCATGGGAATTCATCCTGAGGAGATTAATCAACAGAAGCAAGAAGATATTCACTGAAGCATTAATCAGACTAACAAAATAATTAGAATCTGCCTGAATATTCAGCCATAGGGGATAAGGTTTGTAAATTATGATCAATTCACTCAACTAAATATTATGAAGTAGTTAACTGTGACAGTTAGAAAGTCTGTATAATAAGATAGAAAATTTATTAATGCAAAACTCAGAATAAAAAATAGAAAGTTGTGATATATAAAATTACACATGTATGTAGATAAGACAAATAAGAAACAAAAAGACACATCAAAACAACTTAATTTACTAAGATGTTTAAAATGTGGTATGCTGGGGCTGGGGATGTGGCTCAAGCGGTAGCACACTCGCCTGGCATGCATGCGGCCTGGGTCAATCCTCAGCACCACATACAAACAAAGATGTTGTGTCTGCCGAAAACTAAAAAATAAATATTAAAATTCTCTCTCTCTCTCTCTCTCTCTCTCTCTCTCTCTCTCTCTCTCTCTCTCTCTCTCTTTAAAAAAATAAAATAAAATATGGTATGCTTTTTCTTTTGTTTTGGTAACTAGTGGTGCATTTATAATATTCTTTATGTATAAAATAAAACTTTTCCCCAAAACAATATTAGTTATAGACTAGGGAGATTATCAAATTGAAGTAATTCATTGGGTATTAGTTTCCCAGTACATGTTTACATTTCAAAAGAGGAGTTTGGGGATTCAGAAGTTTCAAGTCCTTAGCATAGGTATATACCCTTGGACAGGGAGATCTGCCCTTTCTCTTTCTACTAAAGGATAATTTTGAGACATTGGGGCCAAAATAAGACTTAAGGTTTCTCAATTGCCAGGATCAGTTCAGTTAGCATTCTGTAATGCAGACGCATGGCAAAGTTCTAAGTCCTCACTTTTACCAGTAAGAGTTTTCAAGGCCAGCTATTCTTTTACTGATCAGGAAAACAGAAATAACCATTCTAGGTATTTTAAGCAGGAAGAGAGTCGATCCAGGGAATCTGATGCTTAATAAACAAGGGGCTGAAGGAATAAAAATTGGGAAAATCTCTGAGCCAGCCTTAGCAACTTAGTGAGGCCCTAAGCAACTTAACAAGACCCTGTCTCAAAATAAAAACATTAAAAAAAAAAAAAACTGCTGAGGGTATGGCTTAGGGGTTAAGTGCACCTGGGTTCAACCCCTGGTACTTCCCCCCCCCCAAAAAAAAACCAAACTCAACTATCCTGGCAATAGGCAGAACTGATCTCTACTTCTCCAACCCATGAGTAATCCAAAATAAGTTTTCTTGACACTCAGAACTCCAAATTAAAAGTCAATTGCTTTGATACAGTTCTCAGACAGGAAATGTGATGAATTCCTCCCGCTCTCTTTCCCGCCCATTAATGCAAGGGTGAATTGATTGTTAGGACTTCCGTAGGCTCTTGGGTCTTCTCATGCAAAAAAGAATGGATGTGACTGCAGTCATTCTTCTCTGGACCCACTGGCAGGCTAGCTGGTCATGTTGTGATCTCTTTTATCATCTCAGGACTTGAATGAAAAAGCAGGGTTTGGTCTAACCATTGTCTCTCAGAGACAGTACCCACAATGACCCCACTCTTGGCTTGACCCAGGAAAACTGGCTATTCTTTTGAACCTCCACTTTTTAAAATTCGAGATGGGGCAGGGGCCCATGTCAATCTAGTTGGTACATAATCTGGGTCGTGTTCAGAGATGAGTGTCACAGCCCCATATTGTCTTTGATCCCTTATTAGAAATTCTCAGAAACTATTAACAAAAGAAATCATACCATCCATCATAGCTAATATTCCTGAGAGCCTACTTTGTACCAAACATATTGCTAAGTTCTCTCTCTGTGTTTTATTTCATTCATTTTGGAAACTAGCTTGAGGTAGATCCTATCATTATACCTGTTTGATAAAACCAAGGATTTACCATTGGACCAAGGTGCTACAGCAAGTAGTGGCAAAACCACTGTCTTATTCATCCAATATGACTTTGGTTCTTTTTCCATTTCTCCACAGCTCTTTGCCTGCAGGGGACTTTCCAAAGCATAATACAAAGGGAGCTTAATGTTCACTAATGCAGTAGTACACTTGTCAAAAACATTAATGACATGATACCAATATAGACTGTTGCAGTGAGATGGATCCGTGTGTGCTGTGGGAGAGAGGTGGTTCCTAAGATCATTTTTATCCTATTCTAAACAAGGAGCTCCAAGAAATAGGAAAGACCTGGGCCTCCAGCCAGCCAATGTTAAATACGAGTTGGAGAATGATAAACTTCATGTCCTTGACTCTACCCACACTCAACAGAATTTGAGAGGGTTTCCTAGCAGAATAGAAATAGAGGTGCTGGATCATTGAGGCTGATCATTGCAGTTCTTGAGGGTAGTTCTTGAGGTACTGCCAGGAGTGTGTATATGGTGGAGAGTGTTCTTCTGTTCCCCTCCTTACTCTGCTCCCCAACACACACAAAGTAGACCTCCCAGCCCCGAAGGTGGACTGCCCCAGAGCTTGGAGTAGAGGGCCCCCCCGTTGCACAACCCCAGGAGGTGACATCCACATCCAAGTTTGTGTTCATGGTTGTTATGGTTTAGATGTGAAGTGTCCCCAAAAAGCTTGCATGCAAGACAATGCAAGAAGGTTTAGAGAAGTGATTGGGTTATGAGATCCTTAACCCAATCAGTGATTTAATCCCTTTATAGGATTAATTGAGTGAAAACTGAAAGCTAGTAGCTAGTAGGGTGGGCCTGGAGGAACTAGTGGGGTGTTAGGGGTGTGGCTTTGGGTATATATTTTGCATCTGGCAAATGGATTTTCTCTCTTTCTATCTTTCTGATCATCATATGAGCCACTTCTCACCACCACACTCTTCTGCCATGATGTTCAGCCTCACTCAAGCCCTGACAAATGGAGCCTGCTGTCTAGGGATTGAGATTTCTGAAACCAGGAGCCTGAAAATAAACTTCACTGCTCTACAATTGTTCTGGTCAAGTCTTTTAGTCACAGCAGGAAAAGAAAAAAGAAAAGTGACTAAAACAATGGTTTCCCCATGAGCTTTGCAGTCTGCGGCATGGCCCTGTTAGGATGAGGCATCCGATGGCCAGCCAGACCAGCAATCACACACAAGCATCTGTCCTCTGTTGTCTGGGACCATTCAGGAACTGCACCTACACAATGGACAACTCCAGACCAAGGAAGAACCTGAGCTGGCAAGAAGAATGCTTTGCAGTAGCAGCTGGATAAGTCTATGTTCCAGGAGAAACAATGAAAGACAACTTGGCATTCTCCTACTCATGGGTCAGGAGGGACAAAAAGGCACATCTCCACCTTCAGGCTTAGCTGCAGCCCCTTGAAATTTGCACCTGTGAGATGGCCTTTGCCTTACCTCCCAGGTCAAAGGGCGCACCTGCTCTTCCTTACCTGAGAATGAAGAGGCCTTTTCTACAACAGAAGTCCAAGTGTTGAGCTATGTCCCAAGGACACAGCCTTGGAAGGGGAACCAGTGTTATCAACACCCTTCCTGGCTACCCTGGGGGTGAGATTGATGTTCTGATGGGGACAAAATCAGAATTAGTTTCTATGACTGCTCAGTGCTGCACCTAACACCAGACCAACTGGAAATTTTAGCCCTAGAATCCAGTGGCACTGGAACATCTTTGCAAGAAGAAGATAAGGTTTGAGTACCCAGCATGCTGGAGGAAGCCAGAGAATGTAGTATAGGGTAAGAAGGCAGGGGGTGAGCAAGGTAGGGAACAGAGACAGGGAACCCTGAGGTACAGTCGTGAGCACTGTGGGGAGGGGAGGTAGTGGGGGCGCTCCTGGGAGGTGAGAGTTGTGTGGTGCAGGGCCAGGCTCCTGGGCATAGCCACTTGCCCCTTCAGCCTCTCTCCACCATTCCTGCCTGCAGCCTATACCCCAGCCTGAGGCACCTGCTTCCTCCTGCTTCCTCATCTTTCCCTGCCCACATGCCTTCTTTCCTTATCTCCCTTTTAAGACTTAGCCGATACCAGCTCTGAGAAATGATTCTTGCTAATCCCCTCTCCTCCCACCCCAGCCTGGATAAGGGCTTCCTATTCCAGGTTCCCACAACACCAGCCACAGACCTCAGCTCAGCAGCTATCACACTGCGTCATTATTTTAAATGCTTTTCCCCCCTTCTAATCTGTGAGCTTCCTGGGGCAAGGAACATGTTCTATTCATCTTTTCACCCCTTGCATGGGGCCTGACATATAAGATGCGTTCAAAAAGTCAAGTGAATGAATTAAAAAAAAAAAAAAAGAACACATTTCTTTGGATTCGGCTGAAAAGGCAACTGCAGTCATTTGAGTTGTGCAATCTCCATTGTGTCCTCTTTGAAAAACAGTTTCACTTTTCCTCCTCCTCCTGATGACTCATTTCTGGGGCGGATAACACATTTCTGAGGTGTAGAACTTCACCTCGGCAAAGCCATTGAAAATCTGTTTTTGAATGTTCCTGTCTAAAGACAAAAACATGAAGGGCGTTTGGAATCTCTCAACTGGGTGTTGAGTGATAGAATACTAAAGATGTTTTGGAACCCCTTGGTTATTGCAAAGCATCCAAAGAAGAAATGTGTGGGTGAATAATAAAAACAAAACATTCCCATTGGCTACCTGAACAGATGCTTAATAAATGATAGTCCATGCTGAGTATTTGGTTAAGTGATCGCAATCATTTTCTCACTCAATAAAAATAGCCCCTTATTGTCTCCACTCGAATGAAGATGCTGAGAATCAAAAGACAGAGATAAATTGCTGGTAAGGTGGTAGATGCATGATTTGAACCCAGGTCTGTCTGTTTCCAGAATGGTGCTGTCTTCTAGACTGAAGGCATTCATGAAGCTGGATTAATTTTTGACAAGGTAGTGTGTGGGCAAGGACACTCAGGCATTCCTGGGTACACATGGTGAACAAATGAAGAACATCTGCCCCAGATGAAACTTATATCCTCACTAGCTGCCGCTCTAGTGGACTTCTCCTGCCCCCACCTACCACCGACACCCCCACCCCCCACCCCACAAGGGCATAAAAGCTTTTCTCTACCAGGAGCAAAGATTCTAGCTCACTGCTTAATTACAACTTACTGCTCCTTGTCCCAGCAGTACCATGGCAACAAGTAGCATTGGCACAAGAATCAAAAGGGAGAAATGTTGCCTAGCAACACAGTAGTAGGAAGCACTTTAGGATTCTGCAGACCTGAGTTCTAGTTCTGATGCCAACCACCCGGAGCTCAGTGCATAAGACCCAGCTCCTCTGTGCCTCCTTTTTTTTTTTTTTTTTTTTGTTATCTGTAAAATGGAAACAATAATAACCGCCTTAGAGAACTGTGGCAAAGACTGTGTAAAAAGTAACTCATTCCATACATGTGGGATTACTCTCCAGATCATTATTTTAGGGAAAGAAAAATTACAGGGCTTAGCCAGAAGAGAAAAAGGTAAAAGATTTACTAGGATGTGACCTAGATACTCTGAGGAGTGTAAATTGATAAGGCTTCAGAGGGTCATTAAGTGTCATCAGTCAAAATCCAAATATAGATACCATTTGGTTCAGCAGTTTCATCTCTAGGAAACCGTGCTTCAGAAATACCTGCTCATATCCACAGATATACATGCAAGGTAAAAAAAACTGGAAACCACCTAAAATGTCCATCAAAGAGGGACTACAAGAGATGAGCTCACTGGAAACTGGAGAAGCTGAAAAGAATGAGGTAGCTCCTATTCACCACATGAAGAGGTTTCTAAAATTTGATGTTGAGTGAAAGAAAGCAAATCCCAGACACACACTCATTGCAAGTATACACATCAAATGCATCTCAAAAGCCGGAGAGAATCTGTAAGAGAAAATTAGTTGTTCCCAAGTTACTTCTTACTGCTCCTGGAAGAGGCTGCAAATGTTTGGCGTCTCTACTATTTTGCATATGCCATTCCACCTGCCAATCCTCTCTTCCACCTTGTGAACCCCTGCTCATCCCCTGGAGGGTCTCTTCTCTCTGAACACTCCCTATTCTCTCACCAGTGGATTTCATATCCCCTCCACATTTTGTCTTGACCATAACCTTGGTGATTTGGCCATTTGTTTATGGGTCTAACACGCCCCCTTCCCACTAGACTTCGAGTTCCTTGGGTAGCAGAATCACACCTCACTCACGTCTTTAAGCCTGGGCCCATCAAGCTCCACAGTGCACTCGTAGAAACAAGAAGTTATGACCCTGGTAGAAATAAGAACAGGTGTAAGCTCGGAGCCCCAGTTCTCCAAAAGTCACTCTGCCCAGCCATGGCTTTGTGTTTATTCAGACCTGAGAAGGGGTATTCTAAGGGGGAAAGGAGAAAAAGTCAGAAAGCCATGGATAGGGAGGGACATGGGTAGAAATCCCTCAAAACAAAATCCCCACGGAGGTTAAGGATGTCGGGAAGCCATTCACAATCTGGGCAGCAGGTGGCGGAAGTGACCTAAAGTTTTTAGGCCATCCCTGAGGGAAGCCACACAGAGATGAGAGAACCAAGAAGATGGGGGTACTGTCCTATGCCGTCTTCCATCTCCTCTGTCATGGCACAAGACAGAATGGAGGGCAGAGGTGGAGTTCTCTCTGGGATTCTCCCTGTGGCTAGTTTTGTTTTTTGAGAATCCGCCTTCCTCCAGCATTCCCACTCCAGACCAGTGGCAGTGGTGATCAGTAAAACCTCTCTGAGGGGCAACTTGGCAGTACTTCTGGAAAGAAGAACACAGAAACCGAGGAGACAAGCGACAGATTAAAAGTCAGCTAAAAGAGAGAGCTACAATCCCAGATTGGATGGTTATCATTATTTAATTTTCCTCTTCTGGGAATGATTGGTTAGTAAGTTGTTTTAAGGATAGAGAAGTAAACAGATTACTCTGTTTTTATAGTAATAGTTCAATTTATATGGAGGTAGTTATTGGGGTAGTTATTTTGGTAAGTTTAGTAGTTGCAGTTACAACTTTATATAACAGTATTTATTGTCATACTTTATGTAACAGATTTATTTATGGTGAAGACAGGCATGAAGTACATAATAGCTAAATGGGCTAATTAGATACCATCCTGTTGCTGGGGAGGTTTGTTGTTGTTATTATTGTGCAAAATATATTTATTCTTTCAAGAATTATTTATTAAACACTATTTATGTTTTTTTTTTAAACTTATGAAATGACTACCAACTGCCAGGTACTGTTTTGGGTGCTGGGAATAAAACATCAGTAACGAATTCCCTGTGCTTATGGAACTTTCAATATAATGAGGGAGATACATAAATGGCAAGTGGTTATAACTGCTGTGAGAAAAAAAAACAGAACTATAAAAATACAAAGGAGTGATGGAGGCTTTTATGTTTAATTGGGTGCTCAAGTCATTAGATGATTACTTCAAAAAGAGGCGGCAGATGTTCTGTGGGGACTGGACCGGGCAGGACTTGGAGTCGATATTGAATAGCTCAGTTAAGAAACCGTTGTAATCATCCTTGCAAATGAGAGTGTTGACTTGACCAGGGCTTCTACTAGTTGGAGTTCTAGAGAGATCAAGAGAAGTCGATAAACTTGAGAAGCTTTAAGGAGGGAAAAGCAGCAGCCCTTGGTGATGAATTGGAGATCGGATGTGCAAGATAAGGAGCTCCAAGAATGGCTCTTGAATTTCTGGCGTGGGTACCTGGATGGATGCCACCCTCTAAAAGAGAACACTGAAAGAGGAGCAAGTGGGTGGAGGAAGACTGTGGGTTTGGTTTGGAGCCTGTTGAATTGGAGCTGCTTTTGAGATTTCCCAATGGAAATCGCAAGTCAAGAGCTAGATGTAAGGGCCTGGAAATTCAGAAAAGAGGTCAGGTCTGCAGATAAAAATTTCCGAGGTCTCTATAGAATCTGTGGAGAACTGAAGCTGTGGGTGAGGCAAGAAGCACCTAGGGAAAGATATAGAATAAGAAGAGGAGAGGAACACAGTACTTGATAGTGAGAACAAGAAGGATAAGCCTGCCAAGGATACAGAAAAAAAAAAATCGAGGAAGAAACTAGGAGAATGTTTTATTTTTAAAGCCAAGGGAAGAAGGTTTCCAGAAGGAGTAAGTGGTCAATACTGTCAGTCTCTGTGAGAAGGCCAGGAAGATGAGGCCAGAACAACAGCTTGGATCCGATGAGGTCACTGGTAACAGCTGGGAGCCATTTTGGTGGCATGTGGTGGCATCTATGGCATCCTGCATATAAAGTGAGGGGAGAGCAAGGGAGGAAGGAAAATGGAATAAGCTGAGATGACTCTATGGAAGAGCTTTACCAGAAAGGAAGAGAAAGAAATGGGTGAGTCCACAATGTCGGATGAGCCATTTGTGCAGGGCCTGGAGTCCATCAGGTGGAAAGTCCATCCCTGGAGTCCATCAGGGACCATGTGTAAAGGAAGACCTTCAACCAGGGGCTCCCCTCTTCAGCGGTGCTGAGATGGAAGAGGATGCAACATGGAGGCAAGAGAGTGCAGCTGAAGAGCTTCACCCTCGAAGGGCACAGAAGCAACATGGTAGAGACAGCCCTGGGAACAAGGAGGTCAGCAACGCCTTCCAGCCCTAAGACTGCAGGTGCAGAAAGTCATCAGCCAGGCTGGGGAGGGCTGTGGGCTGCATGGGGTCCCCAAGGCCAGCCGGCCTTCCATGCCAGAAAGGAGTGGAAAGGAGCACTTGGGAGGAGAGTGGTTTGGTAGTCGGGGAACAGCAATTCCAGAGGGTTCAGTTGCAAGGTTTGGGTGGTCACAGGTCAGGTCCAAGGCACAGAGGTAGCCAAGGGCACCATGTGAAGGATGGAACATCAGGAAAGCGAAGGCCGGGAGCACTGGCACTTTGGTTCTTAACTGATTAACACAGGGATGACCAGCACGGAGGATTTTGTGTCTTGCTCTTTGAAGAGGGTGGGCACCAGGTCTGGTGGCTGCAGATGGTACTCTGTCACGCCCTGAAGCTCCAGGGACATCAAGTGAGAGGTGGATTGAAAACATCCTTGGAACTCTGACCACACGCCGTCCAGCCCCAGGATGGCAGACCCAGGGGACTGTGTCCATGACACAGAGACACTGCAGAAACCATTCAATTTTTTTAAAAGTCATCCAATCTCGAATCTCCTAAATCAGAGCTGTTCTGTCTCTTAGCTTGCCTTCCTTCCAGATTCGCAGTGACTTTTATGTACTTACATTGATCACATGGTTTGAGATTCTGCCTTTTTTTCCCTCTGAATATTACATAAAGTATTTTCCACATTGTTTCATCTTATTCATAGTTAATCTTCAATATGGTATGAATAATTGCTGCTCTCACTAGGGGTGTTTTTTGTAACATGAATATCTAAAGCACTCCCTGCCTGCCTCCTATATGTATGTGTGCACGCGTGCATGCGCGCACACACACACACACACACACACACACACAAGTAAATGCTTAATGTAGGTGTGTACCACTGCCATTAAGGATTATCTACAGCCCGCTAAGGTGTCTCAAGATCTGTGATCCCGTCTTAATCTCTTTTAACACTTTAAATAATTATCAGAAAGCCTGTTTCAACCCTTCCTCTTTCTCGCCCACTCAGGAAAACATGCAAGTGAACGAAAATGACATCATTAGAAGAATAACCTTGAATCCACCCCCAATTTAAAACACAAGCAGCTCCTTTGAAAACTTTGGGACATTTACTACTGATGGTGCAAATCACTTGCTATGCAATTGGGGCCCGAGTGGATCTTTGCCAATGCTGTGGAGGGCCCTGGCTGCTGGGGAAGACACGGTACAGGTGTGGCACGGGAGTGTGGCTGGCCCCACGGTGGGCCATGGGGCTTGCACATCCACTCAGTGGAGGTGATGTTTGACTTGCCTTCCATGGAGGAGAGAAAGCTATTTCCTGGAGAAGGAAAGGCACCTACAAAGTCTCAGTGCTGCCCAGCTGGGGACAGGTGAAGCTTTAGCAATGACTTCAACTTGATGTACCGAGGAAAGAACTGCACATTCTGCTGGCCGAGGACTCATTGAAAGACTTGACTTCTCCCAGGCAGAAATGGGAGCAGTGGAAGGTTTTGAAATTGATGATGTTATATGAATAGATCTTGGTTTGAAAATTCCAGTAGGAGTGTATAAGAGCAGAGAGCGGGGAACCGGGAGGCCAGGCTAGAAGGGCTGAGCAAGGAGGTGGGACAGTGGGGGCTGGAGGACCTACCTGATCAGTGGCTGTTCTCTGAACTTAAGGACTGGAAGAGAAGGCCATGGCCTGATCTACAGAGTTCCTTGGGGTCTCCGTTATCGGCTGCTACGCATCTTGGTGCAGCAGGTGAACACATCCCGCCTATAGCTCATAGCACTGTGTCATCACGTTGCCAAATATCATTCCTTGACAGATTAGGGTCACAGAATCTATAAGAAGCTTTCCTAAAATGAAGGACTTCTGGGAGGATTTTTTTTTCCTTTTTGGAAAAATAAATAAAAACAAGGAAGCTGTGGGTGTGGCTCAGGGGTGGATCCACTTGCGTAGCCCTGAAATCAATCCCCAGGACTGCTCAATAAATAAATAAATATAAGCAAAAACAATAGGGAGAGAGAGTCCTCCAAAGAACTCCCCTCCCAATTTGCTGGTTAACAGAATTAGGAGAGTTTAAGGAGTCATGTGGACCCCAACTTGAATCTTTAATTCACTTTGACCTGAAGCAAGTGACCTAATATGTCTGACCCTCAGTTTCTTCATCTGGAAAATGGGACAATATTTCCCACCTTGGAGGTCTATGGTGAAGACTCAACAGATAGAACCTACACACGCCCCTGATGTGGTATTTTAGGAACCTCTGTGCAGATTCTCTTCTTCCCACTCCTCCAATGTGGTCCGGTAAGAGTTAACTCACAGATCTTAGAACCACCAACCAGAGCTGAAAAAAACAAAGGGTTTGAAAGGAGTATCTAGTGGGTGTACTTCCAGGCAGAAAAGGAAGGGAGATGAGATGCTACCCATTAAAGCTGACTAATTCCACTGGAATTATGTGCAGGACAAAAGAGTTTAATTCACTGAAATCTCTGGAGTGTTTCAAAGAAACACTGTGAGTGCCTGTGAGTCCCCTTCCAAAGCTCCACACGCCTCCTTTGGCAGAGGCGGATCCCTGTGGGTGTGAAAAGGGGCTTCTTGACAAAGAAAGCCCTGAATTCTAGTCACTGGGAGCTGCTTAGCTGCCAGGCACAGAGGGGAGGGAAGCTAGGAGAAGTTGGGTTGGGACCGGCAAGCTTCCCTGTGACACCCCAGCTTAGTGCTGCAGGGCTGGGTTTGGGGAGGCACCCAAGGCTTTGTGGCCGGCTGGATTCAGGGCCGGCCAAGGCTGACTCACTGCCTAAGAGGCTGGCAGCTTGTAGCAGACCTGCCGGCGGCCCAGGCGGCCCAGGGGTGAGCTCATTAACCACAGGGATCCTAAGCAATGTTGTGTCACCAAGTTGAGCTCTGTCTGTGGGGCAGAGAAACCCCATGCCTGAGACTGGACTCCCCATCCTTAAAGATGGCTCTCTCCAGAGAGAGGGATCCAAGTGTCACTTGCCACTGTGTATCCCTGGTGGTTCTAACATCCTGCCACTTTTCCTTCCATAAGGCAATTCACAAAATGGCTAATGACAGATGATGTCATTCCTGTGCCTTGGTGAGAAGTTCACATGACTACATTCATAAAACAGAACTCAGTCCTTGGTCAGACACCGTGCCCTTATTTGGAGTTTGGAAAGTGTGGGTACCGTCAATATACTAACCAGAGACCTCCCCGTCTGTGGCAGGAAAATTCACAAGGCAAGGCTCGATTAAACTTAGGGAAAGTACTTCCAGCAGGGCTGCCTACCTGGCAAAAATTCTGCCCATTTCCAAGGCAGAAGCAATAGAGAAACACAGAAAACACTCATGCATGCACACACTCACATGCACATGCACACAATGTACATGTGCACACACATGATACCTATAATATCAAAAAACATTTCCCTGGAAGAAAAAGGAAACATTTGAGTTTTCATTCATCCTGACAACCAGTTTGAGTCACAGAATAATAGAGGAGATTAATGGTATCCTTTCCGGACAATCAAACAACAATAACAATAGCAAATGCTCTAAAGAAGGTGCCTCTTAGGTGTGGGTGATTTTGAAGCAGCAAATGTTCATTTTATAATTGGCTTCTGCAGGAAAGTGAGAGTGAGTCCGCTCCTGGCTGACTCACCTGGCTGCAAAGCACTCCCCATCAGCCAGGGTGCTCTGACATGTCCCATCAGTGAGGCTTCCCTTGATCTAAAGGTTTGAACTCAGAGTCCTCTTTCAAAATTTTTCCATAACATAACATTTACATTGTCAGCACTGACTGGGCTTAAGAGGGAGCTGGGGGCAGAGTCCTGTTGGGTTTCTTTTCCATCCTTCCTCCATTCCTCCTTTCTTTTTCCTCCCTTATTTTTGCTTGACCCCTTCTCTCCTCCCTCTGTTCCATTCATTTCTTTCTTCCACAAGTATCTAGTGAACACATGCCATACGCTGCAGGGGAGGCTGGAACAATCTTGAAGAGACTGAGGTCACAACGGATCCAGGACCTCTCTTTTATTTTTCTCCATGATTTGGGCATGACTTAAGACTGGGTTTCCTTACAAGAAAAAAAAAATGGGGACCATAAGGAGATCTACCTCCTAAGGTTATGGAAGGATTAGACGACATGGAGAACAATCTCTCCAGTTCCTGTTAACCCCAAAATGTCCTTCCTGCATCATCATTGTCATTACAACAATGTGGCTGGAGACTCAGTTTGCAGATTCTAGTTGGACAGCTCATATTCCAGTCCTGGCCCCTGCCTACTAACAATATGACTCTGGACAAGCAATTTCTCTGTGACTTAGTTTCCCCATCTATAAAATGGGGCTTATAATGATATCTACTTCACAGGGTTATTGACAGAATTTAATGAGATAATATTTATAAGGTACAGTGCCTGGCACATGATAATAAGAACTCAATAAAGAGCTGTTATTATTATGGCTGTTGTTATTGTTGTGCCAGAAATGTGAACAGAAAAAAAAATGAGAAAGACACTCCAGTGGGAAAGCCAGGCACATTATTGCCAACACGGTAGAATAAGCAGAAGACAGAAATATTCCATGCACAAGGGGAAGGCTTAACTTTTGAAAAGGGTAAAAAAGATGTCTCCAAGATGTCGAAAGGGGAAGTGAATAGCTCACCTGATGGACAGGTGATGGTAAAACCTCATCAGGAGTCACTTTCTTATTTTCCTCTTCCCAAATGGATTCATGAGTCTCATCTTAAATCCAGACATCTCTGGCATGTGCTCAAAGCTGTCTCTATCTGGTCCAACCTCTATTTGCTTGTACTCTGATAGAACCATCGTCCCCTTTGTTATCCCTCAGTCCGACCTTCTTACCTTTGACCCCCCCACCACCATTTCCATGTGCTTATATCCACCCATGGCCAGATCCTACTTGACCTTCAAAACCCAGATCTCCATCCACCTGCTCTTTGGAAACCCAATTCTGCATTGGCATGGCCTCCTCCGCCTCCTTGGCACTTCCTGGAATGCTACAACTGGCATTACAGCACCCCTCCATCTTGCTTTTCAGCCAGGATTACCATTTCCCTCCCATGACAGACTCTCCACTCACGGGGTCCCCATTTCTAGTATTTTGTACCTCCCTGCCCCTGATCTTCAACCCCCCAAGTCCTGCCCATTCCTCTTCCACAGTGACACAGTCCTACTAGCTTCCTGCCCATCTTCCCACCCTGTCCTCCCAGGCTCCTTCACCAGCCCGGGCTACTGAGTACCTGGCTCCAGGCTCTTCTTCCAAACCTCCCCCAATGTTGGTTGTATAGTTTGTCTCTCCAAAGCTCCTGTGTTCATGCAGGAATGTTCAGAGGTGAAGTGTTTAGGTGATGAGAGCTGTGACCTCATCAGTGGATTAATCCATTTGATGGAGTAATAATTTGAAAGGGCTATTGTACTGGGTGGTAACTATAGGCAGATGGGGTGTGGCCGGAGGTAGATCACCCGGGGTGTGTATTTGCAGATTATGACTTGTTACCCTAGTGTGCAATTATGTTCGTGTTCTCTCTCTCTCTCTCTCTCTCTCTCTCTCTCTCTCTCTCTCTCTCTCTCTCTCTCTCTCTCTCCATCCCTCCTTCTGTTTCCTGACTTGTGGCTAACAAGTTTTCCTCTTCAGTGTCGTCCTTCCACCATGATATTCTGCTTCATTTCAGGCCCAGACCAA
The DNA here is from genome assembly GCF_052094955.1 of Ictidomys tridecemlineatus. NCBI lineage: Eukaryota > Metazoa > Chordata > Mammalia > Rodentia > Sciuridae > Ictidomys > Ictidomys tridecemlineatus. Next base: position 49,053,438 of record NC_135480.1, on the reverse strand, counting down.
TGGAGTTGGCCATCTGTGGACTGAACCTCTGAAACCATCAGCCCAAAATCAACGTTTCCTCCCCTCCGTTGTTCTCGTCAGGAATCTCAGTCACAGTGACAAAGCTGACCAACACACTGGTGCAGCCGTAGAGATCCATCAGGGCTGAGAATTGGGGTTGAAACCTGCTTTCCACTCTCTACTCTTTGGGACCTTTCAAGTGTTAAACCTCATGTATGGACTTTTCACTCAAAAAAATTTAAAATAAATGAAAAACTGAGATATATTCAATATTCCTTATTTATTTGGTCCCCTCTGAGTTGGTGACTTGGGAATCTCTCCACCCTGGGGCCCAGGACTTCTTGGCTCTGCCATCTAGTGCTTCTGACCTTGTAGGGAACAGACATTGTGGCTCCTTGGCCTTCTTATAGGTCTGTGTGTTCTTCCTGGAAAGTGGCTACAGATAGCCTTGGGAGAATAGAACCAGTCATGACAACAAATCTTCTGATTGAAATCCCTTTTTGTTTAGAAATCCTGTTTGCTTAACTTTTAAGTTCTTGAGAAATAGGAAGAAACTTTCATCCTTACCTAGATAAGTAAGACAAAAGAACTTTGTGTCATTCTGAGTTTGTGATTTCAGCTCCCAAGACCAGGAAACCCTGCCAAAGACCCAGGTCCAAGACAGTGCGGGCAGCAACATGGGTAAGGCTGAGTGGCTGTTGGCATTGCCTTTGAGAGGAAATAAAGGGGGAGCAAACCCCTCTGACCCATTTGCCCCTTGGCAGTCACAATTCCTGTTTCTTTGTGATTCCAAAAGATGCCTAAGTGTCTGGACACAGCCACAGCTTTTCACAGACTTCAACTTGGTGAAAAAGTCATGTGATGGCCAGATCTTCATAAATCCTGCACAAAATTAAACACAAAGTCATTAGCAGTGCATGTCACCTCTGCTAAGCACTAATGTTGATCAGTATCCCACCAGCAGTGCCCGGTGCTGGTGTGGGGCTAAGGGGTCCCTTCCTGGTCTTAACAAGGCCCAGGTCTTCCCAGACCCCATTCCCCACCCCAGCCATGGCAGATCCCCAGGGCCACCTCTATCCCTGGAAACTGAGAGGTGCTACCACTGAACTAGAGCCAAGTGGTGGGGAGGGCACAGCATCTGATAAGTGGAGACAACAGAAACAGGGCAGAGGTGGGAGGTAGGTCTGGGGAAAAAACCCTGAGATTCAGAAGGGAGGAATCTGAACTTAATCAGCAAGAAAATGTGCTTCTAGCCACAGTCCTTCCTTCTGCCTGCCAATTTTTTTGCAGCTGCCAGTTATCTCCTATCTTTTCCCTGAGTTGCCATCTGACATTTGTCAATCCAATTCCAGGTCACGAAACTTCAGCCAATTAAAAGCAATTATCCCTGCATGGAGGGAAGCTTACACCCAATTAATGGGTCATTTGAAAGGGCTCTTTGGCTTCTAAACAAGATTTTCTTTCTCATTGTTGAATGCCCCAAATAACTTTTTTTTTTTTTTAGTAAGTGAAAGTGACATCCCCCTTAGAAATGCCAGCTGACTCAAGGCAGTGCAGGCAGTGATGGTCTTGAGCCTTTGGGAACTGTGGGTTCAAAGGCAGGAGCAGGGCTCCTTGAAGGCTTCTACCCACATATTTTTTTCCTAAGGCAAGAAATTTCAAATTAGTGTTTGTTTTCTTTCACAATCAAGGGCTTTGCATTTTCCAGCGAAGTGCCTTCTACCAGGAGGAATGTTATAATCCAATTCAAGGGGATTTTAGCTCATGAAAGAGGATTAGGAGCCATTGGGTAGATGACAAGTGGCAGCATATTTCCTATCAAGAGCCTCTTAAGATTTTTTTTCCCCTCTGACTGGGAGTTCTGCTCTCTTCACTGTAAGAAGCTCAGGAGAAACACATTAGAAACTCCGGTAGCTTCTCTGCAGAGTGCTTCTGCCACCTTGCCTTGCTATTTTGATGAACATCATTAAAAAAAAAAAAAAAAAGTCCACACTGCCTTTTCATACTTTGAGGCAAAACAAAAACCTCTGGAAAATGAAAAACAAAATTTTAACCAGCCCGCATGCTCTTGGGCATAGGTGGTAAAAGGAATAAGATCTGAATCTAATCCGTCTCCATTGCTGTATCTCCATTGAGCCAGCCACCTTGTCCCCAGAAAAGGGTAAGACAAAGGACATTCTCTGTCCCCAAACCTCAGTGATGCCCCAGACTGACTTCTCAAGCAGGAACTGTCACGTAAGAGACAGAGACAGCAGAACCCAGGCAGCCTGAGCCCAGTTCCCTGGCAGCCGTCCGCCCAAGACTGGCTCTTCCCCAGGGCTGGGGCTCCGGCGCATTCTTCTGTGGGATGCGTAACCTGGGAGGAAGGGTGAGTAGACAGCCTTTCCCAAACACCCTCTGACTCACAGGACAAAAGAGGGCTAATTGTTTTTCTCTTGGCTGCCTAGTGAATGAGAGCACAGGCTGCAGTCAGCCCCTGCTGGGTCCCAGTCCTGCTCTGCCACTTTGCAGTAGTGATGCTTCTCCAAACCTCAAATCAAAGGGAAGAGGAGTAATGCCCGCCTAAAGGTCATTGTCAAGAGTAAAGCAAATACGGTATAGGGTAGGGCGAGGCCCAGGAGATGTCTGCTAAATTTGAATTATCCACTGTATTAAATGAGCCAAAAAACACTGATTTGCACAGTTCAGAGCTGCATTCCCCCACCCCACCCCCGCCTTTTAAGGAAAAAATTATAAAGTGCTCCAAAGCACTTTATGCATTCACAATGCAATGTACTCATTCCTCTGAATTTGGCTTTGGCTGTAGCAAAATATATAGTGTTTAACTATTTGTTATTCTGCCATATGAGTTTTTATTTTGCTTTTAACCAAGAGTTACGAGATCTTACTTAACTCTAGTTCTCTTAAATTTCTAGCTTTTAAACAAAATTTATATTTTTTTCTGTTATCAATATGCAAATAGCACAAGTGGCCAGAGAACATACACACCACCTAATAAGAGGAACATCAGTGGGGGAACCTGGTGGGAATAGAAGCAGAAGCCGGGCTGCAAAGGGCCCCTTGCCCTATGCATTCCAGGGCACACACAGGGATTTAGAAGGGCAGGACTTCACAGTGAAGTGAAGTGACCACAACCCTTGACTCTGGAGCTTTTAAGCTTCATGATTAGGGAGGCATTGGCCTTCCCCTACTGTGACAAGAGCCTAGGACACATTAAGAGCTGCTTTTCTTTTCTTTTTTTTTAATCAGGGATTGAACCCAGGGAGGGTTGACCATGAGCCACATCCCCAGCCCTTTTTATTTTTTATTTTGAGACAAGGTCTCATGAGGTTGCTGACCACCTCACTAAACTGCTGAGTCTGGCTTCAAACCTGCAATCCTCCTGCCTCAGCCTCCTGTGCTGCTGGTATTACAGGCGTGCCTGGCCTCTTTTACTTTGTTTTAATGGTTTCTAGCTCTCTTCTTAAAAGGAGTTAAAAGGAGATGGACACTTCTTTCTGGTTTTCTTCACCTTCTAAATAAGGCTCCTCTTTCGTTCTCAAGGAGAAAGGCCATTGTCTAGACTATAGGCTCTTATTACCCTGGAAAAAGCTACTTTTTGCTTATGATCAATTTGTCCTCACAAGTAGATTGATTTTCTGGATCCTGAGAGGCAAGGGGATCATTTCAAACTGTCCCACTTCAGGGTTCTGGTGAATGGGTTTTTGTCTGGGTCCTTGGTCCCACTGAGCCTTTCTCTGCTGGTTCCCTGGCCCCACTCTGCACCTGAGCTCTGAGTTTAGATGCTCAGGGTGAACCACTCCTCCCCTCCAGGCACCTGCCCTGAGGTCCTGCTATCAGCAGGACCCTGAGTCTCCCTCTCCTGGTGCAGATATTCTGAAACCAGCCAGCCCCTCTGCCTGCCACTCAGGTGGAGATGGTCCCAAGGTTTCCAGCAGAATGATTACATTTCTGCTCGCATGTTTTCCTCCCTCGTGTATTTCTGCCAGCTCATTTTGAAAGGAACATTTAAAAAAAAAAAGTGCTTTTTCTCTGTAAAACCCTTACCTCATTTTTTCCCTTCTCTCTTTCAGGTTTTTGGTGTATTGATTTGATTGATTGTTACACAGCCGTGTTAACCCCAGTTACTAGTGAGGGTGTTCATGGGACATCTTTCTTGTTGCCAGGGCCAATAAAGAGTTAAAATAAAGACGCGGTTGTTTTTCACTCAAATTCCCCAAGGCATTCAGAATTTAAGAAAAAATGGGGTCAGGAGGCAGGAGTGGTCCAGAAGGAGATATCAACATGTGAAGCAAATCATTGAGAGGCAGTTTCTTGCGGTCATCCTTGACTGATTGATAGTGTCTCTTTTTTCCCACATCCAATCTGTCAGGAAGTCCTAGTGGCTTTCCCTTGAAAATGTATCATGCCTTCATCCCGGGCTCACCACCCCCACTGCCCCACCCTGCTCCACGTCACCATCTCTGCCCGAGCAACAGGCCACCTGTCACTGCACGATCCTCTCAACCCCACAGAAACCAGCCTGAGGTTTTTAAAGAACAAAGCAGATCACTTTACTCTTCTACTCAAAATGCCCCAAATGCTCTCCTGCTCAGGCAGAACAAACCCCCAAAGGCCTTATTATATTCCCGAGGCCCCACCTCCGCTGCTCCTGACCTTGCCTCTCACTCTCCCTTCTCCAGCCACATTCTCCTACATCCTGGTAATTGCCTCAGGACCATTTCCTCTGCCGACAACTCTTGCCCAGATGTCAGCTTGGCTGGTTCCCCACTCCATTCAAATCTCTGGTCAACTATCACTTGACTAAAAAATGTCTTTCAGTGGGATGTGGTGGCCCATGCCTGTAACCCCAATGACTCAGGAGGTTGAGGCAGAAGGATTGCAAGTTCAAAGGTAGCTTCAGCAACTTAACAAGACCCTAAGTAACTTAGCAAAGTCCTCTCTCAAAATTTAAAAAATTAAAAGGACTGGGGATGTGGCTCAGTGGTAAGCCACCCCCTGGGTTCAATCCTTATGTGTGTTTATAAAAACACACATTTATACAAACACACACAAAACGGAATTTCCTTGAGAGCAGGGACTTTGGCTCATTGCTTTATCCACAACACCCCTAGAATGATGCCTGACATAGCAGTTGCTCATTAAACATTTGGTAAATGAATAAGTGAATGCCTAAGTGCAAATCCAATAAGGTTAGCAATAATAGCTCTAATTACAAAACACTGCAGAAGCACTTGGAAAAAGAAGCCACCAGCAATGCTTTGGGAAAACGAAGGAGAGGAGCTGGCTAGGCAGAGGAAGCTTGCATAGGAGGTGATGTTCAAGGATACAGCCAAGCCAGGGCTGCGAGAAGGGTACACCAGAGAGTGGAAACTGCATGGAGGGCATGGAAAAGCACAGCCTGTTGGGAACCACGAGTGGCTCAATGTTCTAGAACACTTACTTACACAGGAGAAAGTCAGAGAGCAACTGGAAATGAGATGGAGCCAGGGACGGGGACCAGGTATCAAGAATGAAATATGTCTTGCTGAAGACTCTAGAGTTTATCCTGTGATAAGGGACGGAGGAAAGATTCAGCAATGTGGGGCGATGCTAAGAAAAATTGCTTTGCAGCCATGGGCAAGATGGATTAAATCTGAGATCCCTAGGCAGGAAGCTAAGTTAGCTTATTAAGGAGACCAGAACTCAGGAGAACAACAGAGATGGAGGAAAGGTGTAAGAACTAAAGAAACAAGACCCTGGAACCATGGCAGGTGAATGGTGCAAGGAAAGAGAGCTCAGGTAACACCGAGATTCAGCTAACAAACATATGGCCCTAGGGTCAACAGCCCCTTCCCATGACCATCACTAACCATTGCACACCCTTCCTCTGAGGCATGACTTGGCCTCAGAATCCTCCTCAACACATGGTTCCAGGCAGCTATTACTAAGGTGGGGTGAGAAGTCTCTCTTTCTCTGTCTCTCTTTTTGTTGTGGTGGTTGCAGTGCTGGGGATGGAACGAACCCAGGGTCTCACACTTGCTAGGGAAGTGCTCTACCTCGAGCCACACCCCCAGCCCTAACTAATTGGTTTTGTTATTCAAGTATAAATCTACTTGTCATTCCTGATATTAGATTTCTAGTTGGAGTGACAGTGTGGGACTATTGTGAGTTGAAATGACAGTATAGTAAAAGGGGATTTCTGTAGGGAGGATGTCAATTAAAATTGACCTTGGGGAATGGCGGGAATCTGTGTGGCTTGGAGAGGGACAGGGGAGGGAACAGAGGAACAGCTCCCACACACGCTATAGCCCAGCGCTCCTCAGGAACCCCTGCTGTATCTTTCACCTTCCCACCTAAGGACCAGGAGCACAGATTTACCAGCCTCCCATAGTCCTCACCCCTCTAGCCTCAGCCATTCGTGTCTGGGGTCTGCCATGGTTTGAAACTCACGGTGGAGTTCAGTCCCCCCATGAGGTGATCAGAGGATATAAAGAACCTGACTGTGGTATTTACAGTGAGGTCTCTGGGAAGCCATTAGGATTAGATAAGGTCACCGATGGAGCCTATCTTCATGGTTCTTTAAGACGAGGGAGAGAGACTCGCCTGCGTCGCCTGCTTCCATGGGATGCCCTGAGCAGCCTCGAGTCTCTGCCAGCGAGAGAGTCATCGCCAGATGCCGCCCCTCGACTTTGGACCAGAACCATGAGCCAGTTTTCTTGACAACTTATCCAGTCTGTGGTGTTATGTTATAAGCAACAGAAAACAGACTAAGGCAGGATCCTTCTCTCCTCCCAGCTCCATCAGATGTCCCCTCAAGCCTCGCTGTCATTGTTCCAGATCTGTTCTCTGTCCCTCCCGCCCCTGTCATGATGTCTACCCCTCTTCTCTGCTCCTGGCCTGGTCAGTGCCTCTTCATCTGCTGATGGATGCTAGCTCCTCCAGAAACCCCTCCCTGAGGCCCTTCAAACACTAGGCTTCCTCCTCACAGCACGGCTCTGTCCCCCGGTGCTGCGATTGCCTGACTTTGTCTATCTCCTCCCACAGCCTGTGAGCCCATGAAGGTGGAGGCCATGCATCTAGACAGGGCAGCTCTCCACACCTGTCATGTCCTTCTTTACATTCCTGGATATCACCTCCGCATGCAGCCCCAGACCTGCCAGCATCAATCTGCCTGCCTCCCACGGGCACCCTCACCTCCCCGTATCATAGCTTGATGGAGGAGGAAGGAGGTAAGGGTGGGAAATGAGAGACCTCAGGGGTCCAAAGCAGCTTCTGATTCATCAGAATTAAAGAGGGTGACACTTGGAGCTGCCTCTCCACCCCCAAAGGAAATAAAAATGTACCTGTGACTGTCCAATCCCTCAGGTTTTATTTTCATAAATTGAGTTGATACTTCACTCATCCAAGAAGCAGAATTCCAAGGGTCTAAGGGATGAATCAGAGTTTGTGATCTGATTGGTTCCTTGGGAGAGGTTTGTTTCTGCAGGGGGACTTCTCCAGACCTGAGATGATGGCTCAGGTGAGTGCAGAATAAAGATGCCTATTGGAAGACCAGATGACCAAGAAGCAGTTTCTAGAAACTGCCTAGCACCCCCCCCACCCCTCTAATTTCTGCAAGAAGGCATTTCTCTGAACAAAGCTTATTGGGAAAAAGACACCAGGGACCTCCGGGTGCCAACAACAGAGAACAGAGAAACACAGAAGGATGCAGAACAGAGAAACACAGAAGGATGCTGCTTTGGACTGGGGAGGGCATTAGGGGAGGAACTGGGGAGAGTGGAGTAGAGAAATGCCATGGAAACTAAAAACAGAAAAACTGGGTGGGGGCTAATGAGTCACTGAAATTAATGGGGGTCCTAAGCGTCTGTCCAGTAGGCCACTTTTGTATGCCTACCTTGTGTCACACACTCACTCAACAAACATTACCTGAACAACTACAATGTGCTCCACACTGATCTGGTTGGAGAGGCTTAACGTTCAGACTGAGCACAGTGTTTACTGTTTAGGGCTCAGGTTAAAGAACACAGATGATGCAATCTGACAGATGAGAGTTCAGATCCTGACTCTGCCACTTACTAGCTCTGTGGTCTTGAGCCAGTTAGTAATCCCAGGTTCAAGTTCATAAAATAGATGCGATAATACCTCAAACATTGCTGTGAAGAATAACAAGAGATAGCACATAGTAGGCCTTCTCTCTGCGCTTGCTTTTGTTATTCATTTATGTATTCATTCAGCAAATATTAATTGAGGACTCTATTTATTATCACTACTCTAGCCCACTCTCTTTCTTGTTCCCTAAACACATTTGACATCTTTGTCTTGTTTTTTTTCCAACATCTATGTGAAGACAGAATGGGACAGAAGAGTCTTCACCAATTTAGAATAACAGCTTTTACTGACTTGACTAAATAGGCATTCTACCTGCCAAATACTTTTTTTTTTCCATCAAAAAGAGAAAAATTATTTATCATTAAATCAGTGGGCAAAATGCCTTCTTCCTCAACAGACAGCAGATGCCGCTGGCGGTACTTCTGTGTGAGCGCCTGGCAGGTGACCGCTGATGGCAACCACAGAGTTGGTTGGTGCAGCCCTGAAATGCACCACAAGACAGACCTGGCCAGTACCACCTGCTTGGAATGTCCCCAGTGCTAACTGAGGTCACCAGCCCAGCCGGAATCGCACGTCTCGACAAGACTCAGGTCTGTTCCATTGTCACCCAAGGCCCAGGAAGCCAGGATACTGATCTGGCCTCAGTGAGGAAGAATGCTCAGGTGACATCCTAATACACACTTCAGGTATGTGCATGTGTGCACGCACGCACGTACACACACACACACACACACACAGAATCAGAGCCAGGATGGTTGTTTCTAAGCAATGAGCCTAGAGAAGATCCTGGCTAAAAAGTAAATAAGCTAAAAAATGATTCTTGGCAAAAGTGGAACATTTGAATACAGGTGGAAAGTAAGATGACATTACAGGATCAAGATCAGTTTTTGTAAGTATGAAAAGTATCCCAGGTGGGAGATGGGCTTAGCTGGGAGAGGTATACTGAAGTCCTAAGGGGTGAAGTATAGCCTCATGGTGTCCAGACATTAACTTTAGACACTATAATGACATAAAGCAACAGATAAGGCAAATATGCCAAAATGTTCACAATTGTTGAATCCATGTCAAGCCTTTCAACATGTCCTTATGTTTGAATTTTTCATAAGAAATAGAGACAGAAGAATTATGAAGAAGAAACTAGCCACCAACATATTTAAAAAGCTGAAGTTTTCATAACAATGTTAACTTACCTAAGATGTACGCAGATTATTAGTATGAATAAGAACAGTGAAGAAGAATGGGGGAGGAGATTCTTTCTACAGACAAAGGGAAGGGGCAGAGCCACACAAGGCAACCTGATGAGCCTCTCTGGAGGAATTCATCCTGTTCAGCTCCTCCTTTTACATATTCTCACCCAAGCTTTACAGACAGCCCCAGGAATGAGATCATGCTCTGGTTTGTGTAAATAAGGGCAGTGTAACTAGAGAGATCAGAGAAGGTTATCTAAAGGTATGTAAGTGTCAAAGCCAGGACCAAACCCAGGTCTTCTAGTCCGAAATCTTGTGCTCTTTTCTTGCATCGTGTGTCTTCCCATGAGTTCTAGAAGCAGATCTTGAGACAGGGATGCAAGTGCAATGAGTATATTTGGGAGATTCAGGGATCAGTACTAGAGGAGCAGGAAACTGACAGAGGGAGACAGCCCAGCAAGGGTGTGTAGAGAGCCACCCACCGCAGTGGGCAACCAGAGCACGATCCCCTGGGGAAAATCCAGGAACAGAATAAAACGCATGCCTCATAATTATCCCACCCAAGGGGCGAGAGAGTTGGGATATTTATGCTCCAATTACCAAGAACCATTGATGGCAGGCTGCTCCCAGGAGTGTTAATTCCCTGGCACTTGCATGTTACAGCAGTTCTGAAAAATACTGTCTTCAGACACAGAGACTCAGAGAAAAGGTTGACCCAGGCCCCCTGGGTCAGTAACGTTCAAGGGATGTGACGGGCACACTGACAGTGTCTGCCACTCCAGGCTCTAGAGACTGCTGCTTTCCTCTCCTCACCAGCCAAGCACAGGCAGGGATCATCTTGGCAGACGCAACACTGTCCAGGAAGTCTGGCCCCTGGGGAGGTGAGGTAAGACTGGAAAGCCCATTTTTGAGGTATGCAGCCTTCTATGCAGGGGGAACCATGTGAGTGAATGGTGCCCTCAGAGCGGTGGCAGCAGATCCTGCAGGGCAAACACATGCAGATACTTCAATGTGCACACGGCACTGCTGTTCCTGAAGTGGCTTTGGGCCCTACAAGGCTGAGAATAAACCAACCAGAGGAAGAAGTTCAGCAGCTGTTTACTGGCATGTAAAATCATGAATGGGAGCTCATCACACCTCCAGACACCACATCCAGCCCCTCATTAGGCTCACTTGGGGGCTGCAGACAATCCAGAGATGGGCAGCAGGCCGGAATGAGGATGGGACCCAGTGGCATGATCCGGCAGCCCTTTCACATCTCATTACTCAGTCTGACTACAGTGCTCTGCATAACCAGACGCGTCCAGCAGAAAATAGCTTACAAATGGGAAAATACTGGGCAGCGATGATTCTTTAAAATCTGTTTTTAAAATTTTACGGCCATTATAGCTCCAGTGACAGCACTGAAATGATTTCACCCACAAGACTGCAACCACCCATAAATCAGGCTGCTGTCGTTTCACCACGTTTTCTTCCAGGGAGAAAGAAGACTCTTGGGAACCAAATGGTAAAGAATGCACATGGCAGAATGGGACAGAGTGAGGCAAGTCACCCAAAGAACATGCTAGGTTCGAATGCCCTGAAGAAGGAGGGGGTCAGCCTTGGAGCTGCTGGTGAAGGAAAGTCGTGAAAGCAAATGTCAGCTGCACTGCCCTGGACCATCTCAGCCTTAGCCAGTGGGTTTTGAGTGTCTCCAGTTCTGGCAAGACAATCCCCACAATAAAATCAACTGTATTAGACACACAGTTTTCCTAGCTGCTCTATTCTGGTTCCACGTTTGCGCCCTTAGGACTCCAGGACATCTGCCTACACAGATGTTGCTTGCTCCTGTCTCCCTGACTGAGTATTTCGATTCCCCGTGTAACAAGTTTTCAAGAAAAAACAAGGAAGTAATTTTTTTTTCTTGCCAGAATGACATAGGACTTTTTATGAGCTGGATACCATTGTAAGCCTGAGTGCTTTACATAGATAGACTCATTTTCATCCTCACGATGACAAAGGAGTTAGGTACCAGCGCAGCATCCATTTCATAGGTGAGTAACTCGAGGGGAAGTAGTTTTTCCACATCTAGCTAGCAAAGCGGCAGAGGCAGAATGGGAACCCGAAAGTCCAGCTTGGAAGCCTGTGCTCTCTACCACCAGGCTACACTGCCTCCCTCGTTAGAGTTGTTTAGTTTGGGGGTAAAATGCATATGACACAAAGTTAGCACCTTCACCCTTTTTGTAGTAGATCGGTCACACCAGGGACATTCACATTGTTGTGCAACTATCTCCACCAGCTATCTCCTGAACTTCGCCATCATTCAAACTGAAACTCTATACCTATCAAGCAATATCTCCTTCTTCTCCCCTACCCCCCAGAAATATCTTTTACTTTCTTCCTCTTATTTGCCTATTCTTAAAAGTGGACCCATACAATATGTGTCCTGTCATGTCTAGATTTTCACGTTTAACATCATGTTTTCAAGGTTCACCCACATTGTAGTGTGTATCAGAATGGCATTCTTTTGTAAGACTGAAGAGGGTTTGGGTGTTTGCAGATCCACTGATGGACATCTGGCTTGTTTCTCTTCATTCATTCTGGGGCCCCCTCATCATTTTATCATAGGCCAGGGCTTCTGCTGCTGCTGCTTTGGCTCCCTCTGGTTAAGTAATTCCTCCAAGATACACAGCTGATAAGTATCAGATGGCTTCATGCTATTCCATCATGTAATCATACCATGATTTCCTTAGTTATCAATGGTGTTTACTGAGTAACAGTCTTTGATTCTTTAAGTAACATCATAAGGAACATATTTGTGTGCATAGCTTTATCTTTCTTTGGTGTTAGTTCCTTAGGTTTTCTTTTCAGCGTGCCATTACTGAATCCAATAGTATGAGTATTTTTTTTTTTTTTTGGTTCTTGGTTGCTAAAATATTTCTGAAATGCCAATAAAGAAGGCCATTTGAAGGTTTTATGCCAAGGATCTGGTGTTGGTGAGATTGTAAATCAGGAAGACTTCCCATTTTTACTCTGAATTTAGTTGGTTGGTTTTGGTTGGTTTTGGTGTTAATTCAACATTCTCAGTCTGACCCAAGAATGCCCAATGGCATGTAGTCCCATGGCATCAGGTCCTACGTTTCCCTGGTGATGTCTCCTGTCCCCCAGATATTCTGTCTCTTGTCCCACTCTTCTTCCATGTTCACTCACTCTCATACCCAACGAACCTCATTATTGTCATAAAGGAATGAGGAAGCGGTTACACTAAGCTATCTAGGAGTGATTTGTGATTTGTTTTAAGATAGGTTCCTGGGAATTTGCCCTAAGGAATTTGCTCAGAGTGGTATGTGTGAGGACATTCATTGAGGTGGTGTTGGCAACAGTAGTGGTTAGACAGCCTACAGATCCAACAACACTGGATGGCTCAGTAAATTATGATAAACCATACAATGGAATGCCATAGAACTAGCATGATAATGTAAATATATGTTTATTGATTTGAAATGGCAGTATTCAATTGGGGAAGCACATTACAGACCACTTAGTATAATTAAAATTTGGTAAATAAAGTATATATGCACACATATATGTATATATTGTGCATATAAATACACACACAAGTAGGGTGGGTGGTGTGGTGTGTAAAATATCAACAACAAAAAAGCCAGAAGGACACTGTTTTAGTCAGCTCTTTGGTGGCTGTGACTAAAATACCTGACAAGAACAACTTAGGGGATGAAAAGTTTATTCTGGCATCTGGTTTCAGAGGTTCAGTCCATGGTCAGCCATCTCCATAGATCTGGGCCTGAGGTGAGGCAGTACATCATGGCAGAGGGACATGGTGGAGGAAAGCAGTTCAGAACTTGGTCACCAGGAAGCAGACAGCTCTGCTCACCAGGAAATCCCAAAGTCACAATTCCAGTGACCTGTTTCCTCCAGCCATGTCCTACCTGGCTACAATTACAACCCAGTTAAAAAATCCATATCAGTGGATTAATCCGCTAGTTAGGTTTCAACTCTCATAATGGAATCATTTCACCTTGAACATTCTTGCCTTGTCTCACACATGAGCTTTTGGAATCTAACAAATAGATACCAAAAGTTTTCCCTTAGGATAATGAGAGTAAGGAAGATTTTTTTCCCCTTAAATCTATTTTCTAATGATCATACATTACATATGTCATCTTTTTTAAAAAAAAAATTAGGTGCATAGAGTTGGTGCTGCCTTGGAGAGAATGAGCATGTGAGTGCTTATTTCAAACAATGTGGCTGGTGGGTGGGACAGAGTGTGAGGCTGGGAGCTTGCCAGGGACCCTCCAATCCACAAGCACTGATACGGGCTACTCCACCTGCTCCTCATCCTGGCCCCCCGTCAATGTGCAATAAAGAAATAAGGGGCTCACACTGGTCTATCCCTCTGCAAATGACTATAAAAAGCAAGTTGATTTAGGATTCCATGATTCCCTACCTACTCTAACATATGCTGAACATTTCTTTTGTGTGCTTTCGTTAAAAATGCTTCTTAAATGAGCTGGTGCCCATATGCCCCAGGAACCAAAAATGTGGCTAGGTAGGCTGGCATAGCCAGGTTTCTATAATTCACTTCCGTGGGTTTCTAATGAGCTCAGTCAACTACAGCAGGAATTTCCCAGTCCAAGAAGAAAACAGACTCAGAGAAGTTAATTCATTTGCCCAAAATCACACAGTTAGTAAGTGGTGACATCACACTGCCCAAGTATAAAGAGACCCTACGTGTCTCAATATTAAGTATATGACTGCTGCATCCTGTCAGTGGTGGCCCTGCTCATTAATCTTTGATTAACAAACACAGACAGGGTTAGCCTTGGAGGGCACAAGATATGGCTGCCATCTTTAGGGAGCCCATGGAGTCCTCCCATGGACTGACAAAGAAGAAATTTTTTTTTTTTTAAAGAGAGAGTGAGAGAGAAGAGAGAGAGAGAGAGAGAGAGAGAGAGAGAGAGAGAGAGAGAGAGAGAGAGAGAGAGAGAATTTTTAATATTTATTTTTAGTTCTCGGCAGACACAACATCTTTGTTGGTATGTGGTGCTGAGGATCGAACCCAGGCCGCAGGCATGCCAGGCGAGCGCGCTACCGCTTGAGCCACATCCCCAGCCCCAGAAGAAAATTTTTTTAAAAACCCTGTTACCACACAGACTCTGGAAAATAATAAATAGAAATGCAGGAGCCCCTCACTGACCTCAAGTCTCCATGGACTTCAGGCTGAAACCTTCTGAGGGAGAGGGAAGATGTGGGTAGATGGGGAGTGGGCAGAAGGGGCAGCCTCTGTCGGTTGAAGGGTCAGGAAAAGACACGGAGTTGGTGTGATCTGGACACAGAGGCTCCCGTGTCACAAGTGGAGTGGGGATGAGATGAACAGAGTGAAAGAAGAGGCTAGAAATACAGAGCAGGGCCAGGCCAGGCCATGGGACCTCCTTCAGGAACCTGTAGGAGCCACATTAAACACTGTTGAGGAGCCAGGCACAGTGGTGCACACCTGTAATCCCAGCATCCCCGGAGGCTGAGGAAGGAGGATCACAAGTTCAAAGCCAGCGTCAGCAACTTAGCGAGGTCCTAAGCAACTCAGGGAGACCCTGTCTCTAAATAGAATACAAAAAAGGTAGGGGATGTGGCTCAGTGGTCGAGTGCCCCTGAGTTCAATCCCTGGTACCCCCTCGGAAAAAAAAAAAAAAACTGTTGAGGAAATGAGAGTCCTGATTGGTTCTCTCTGTCAGGAAGGCCAAAAAACAGAGGGCTTCAGCTCATGAATGGAATGTGGTAGAAAAGATAGTACTGAGGCACCGTGGTTAGGACATGGAATTAAAGATGGCTATGAGAGAGGAAGAGCTGAAGGAAGTTGGAGCCTCAGTAGCATCATCTGAACTTATGTGTGGTCCAGGGTGGGTGCTCAACAGCTGTAGGAGACTCTGCTCTGGATGCCAGGCAAGAGCAGCCAGGCTCAGAACGAGCAGGCGAACAGGAAGAAAGCTGCAGTGCCCTCCTGCCACCTATCTAATTCCCTGTGCTGGGTCCTGTCATCTCAGCTCCTTTTCACGCCTCACTGTGCTTAGTGCTTGTGGAACAGGGATCAGGTGGAAAGTGATTCATAATTACTATTTTCTGCCCCAGGAGCTGTTACTCCCTTTGTATTCCAAGACATATGGCAACTTTCCAGTAAATACTTTTTAATGGTTGATTAATTGATTGGTTGATGGAAGAGCTAGCAAGCAACTTAGTAAAATCCTATGAATTTTGGAGGTTCCTTACCAATTCACCCACTAATATCCTACCATGAAAACAAGTTTCCCTGATCATTGTTACAGTGGCACAGGAACAATCACACAGCATGCTGTCCTTTCCCAGGCCAACACCACCTGCTAAGGAGGAAGTTTTAATGATGCGGCCAAGACCATCAAGAGAATAAATGGACAAACCTGAAATTAAAATTCCTGTTCCCCATGCCTTGTTCCATATCCAGGGCTGCACTCCATACACTGATACCAGACAAGAAGGAAAACCCTAATTCATCCTCCAAACTGTGGTCTCCAAGATCCAAGATTCCCAGCAGAGAAGAAAATCTCATTAACCCCTTTCCTTAAAAGCCTATGAAAATATCCTTGAAACAGAATCACCTGCTCTTCTTCCACTCATTTGTTAGGTTACTGGGTCATTCTTCTGTTTTGGTTTTACATAACAGGCACCCAGAGAAGTTTCAAAACTTTCATTTCTTGACTAATTCTAACAATAGCCATCACTTCAATTCTTGAAACTGTAGTGTTTGGACCCACAGAGAGGTAGCTGACTACCTTCCTGATTTTGTTTCATGTTTGGGCCAGAGGGACAAAGCTGGATGTATGAGAAGCTTGTTAAGAAGCATGTTCTGGTTCGAAGGTCTGGGATGGTACCTGCGGGTCTCCATTTCTAACCAGCTCTCAGGTGGTGCTGATGCTGATGGTCCATAGATCACTCTTGGAGCAGCAAGGATGTAGAAGACACAGAGCAAACAATGCATTAATTTCATTCTCCTTGGAGCCCCGGGGGGAGACCCAGAGTTGGCTCCATCTGTGTGTTGGGGGAGATATGAATTTTAGAGTTGGACAGATGCAGTCTCAAATCTGTTTCTTTATTCACCAACCTCTCTAAGCCTCGACTTTAAGTGTTTGGAATTCGACAATGTATATGAAGAATGTAGTGTGATGACTTGTCAGTCATAGAAACTGCCCAATTAATGGTTGCTAGCAATATTGCTTTTAGAAATAATAGCATCAGGAAGATGTTTTAACTTTCCCATTGACTGCACTACAGATTTGGGGGGCGGGGGAATATTTGTGGTCAGAGTCCCCCAACCACCATTTTGAGTGCCTACTGTAGGCATTCTGGAATTCTCATTGATTTCTTTACCTTCACTTCCCTGAAAAATTTCTTGCTTCATGCCTTTTCTGCTCCACAGTCTACGTCCCCTTACTCTAGAGTAGCAATGTTTGTGGTCAAACACCTGTACCTCCAAACAACTTAATTATTACAGGAGAAAAATAAAAAGAGATCTGGCAGGAATTGTCACAGCCTAGGGCACCATCACTCTTTTCAAACTTGTTCAAACACCTGCTCTGGAGATGAGTACTGGTGTGATCTGAAGAGGAACAGAAACCCTGCTCCTAGCTGCCGCAGTCTTCTTCCTCCTCCCCCTACATCCATCCCACCCAATGAAGATGAATTTTTCACCAAGTGCAGAATTGGTCTGTGTGTGTGTCCACTAGAATGTAAGCTACTTAAAGGCAAATGGGGTTTTTTGCTTATTTTTCCCTCTGCTAGATCACCAGAGCCTAGCATAGTGCTGGTACATCACAGATGCACAGCAAAAAATGATTTTTAAAATGAGAGAATGTGTGTTGTTCTACAGAGAGAGCTGTGATAAAATGACAGGAACATTGAATATGAAATTAGAATGGCTTCCCTCCCCACCCCACCCTTCTCAACTGGTGTCACTTGAGTGCGGGTGTGACTTTGAGCAAGACGATCATCTTCTTGGGCCTTGGTTTCCCCTTCGGTGAACTGAGAATAATGCAAACCCATCCTGTCATCAACTAAAATATTGTTTATAAAAATGCCTGACACATGATCAGAGGCTGGAAGCTGAATATTGGGCCCTCCACTCTGTCGTTTGATATCACCATACTTTTAAATCACAAAAACATTTAAAAATAGATGAAATGCAAAGATCTCCTGGAACATCTCCAAGTTAGAAAAAAAATAGCCTTTGTTCGCCAGAGATTGAAATTATGCCTATATATGTATAGAGACCTAAGAACGTATATGAATCTGACACTGACAAATGTGGAGCGTGTGGAAATGCCAACCACTCTGCTATGAATCTGCTCTGGGGGAGGAGAGCAACGTTGCCAGGAGATTTTTATCCATTTGAAAATGTTACCATTCACCCAGGGAAAGCCGGAGAACGGCAATGGGACAGTTGGATCCAAGTGCTCTGACATTTTATCGTCGACAGACACCGTCAATGAATTTAGAAGCCGGGCTGCTTTATTCGGCGGTGAATTAAGAAAATGGCATATTACAAAGAGAAGTGGAGAAGGCTGTCAAAGCCTAGGTTTCTGATGGATTTCTTTTTTGTCACAGATTGTTCCCAAATAAAGCTTCTGTATGAAAGTGTCAGGGGGGTTAGCCATGAAGAAGTTATGGCCCACTTCTTGATCATAGATTAATATTCATTGAGTTTTATGTGTCAAGCAGTAAGCTAAGCACCCCGCTTGGAAAACTTTATTGAATCCCCATAAAATCCCTCTGAGAAATGTTTGCCAGATGAGCAAGCCAAGTTGCAAGAGGCAAAGTGACGTACCCCCATCACCCAACCTGGGAGTGGCAGAGCAAGGGCTCAATCCAACCCATGTCCATCCCCACCACATCACTGGAAGGCTGAGAGGTGTCTGAAGGGCGGGTGGAAGGAGGGTGGAAGACTGTGCTTGACTTTTCCAGCAACAAGGGACATCTACCACTTACTAACACCATGTTTTTAAGCATGTTACTTAATTTTCCTCATCAGAAACTTGAGGGATTTAATAATAATAAAAGTGGCCACTTGCTGTTCAAAAATTTTATGCACAGCATCTCTTAACGTGCTCACAAAACCTATTATAAATGAGGTTTTATTATTATTATTCCCGTTTTCCAGAGACAGAAACCAATGGTGAGGCGCAGGGCTTCCTAAGTGCTCTATAAAGGAGGGCTGTCACCACCACCTTCTCGCTTGCTCTTTGCCAGCGCTCCCCAGCAGGACCACTGCTCCACGCCTTCCTGAGAGCTGCCCAGCCCTTTCCTGAACGCCCACCTCCTCCTTCTCTTCCTCCCCATCCCTCTCCCATTGCCTGCCCAAGTGTCTAAGATAAAACTTCGCCAATACGCCCTCTAGTGGCCGTTACGACGTTTCTTTCCCAAACCTGGAACATTTTTCTATGAAGTAACAAAACTGAATCCTTAGAATGTAAGCTCTAGAGGAACAGCAAAGATGATCATAAGAATTTATCTGGAGGTACCAAAAGCATCCTCATAAAGTTTCATGGATGGCTACTGGTTATAATAGGCAACAGTTACTGGGAGGTTGCAATGTGTTGGGTGTGGAACAATTTTGACCTTTTAAACCCCATAACCAATCTGGAATTAGGCAAACTTATTGTCATCCCTTTACAGATGTGAAAATTGAGGCAAAGAGTATAAGTGACTTGCTCAAGGTCGTCATGTCAGAAGCTGCCTATCGGTTACATTTACTAGGCATTCAAAATGCAGAGCTTAGCTCTGGGACTTTGTGCTCTGAGAACTCAGTTCAGGAAGACATCTGGGATCTAGGCCTGTTTTTGCCACTCTGGACCTATATCCTTCATCTATAAAACAAGGGGTTATGTTTAATGACTTCAGAGAACCACGGCTCTTTGGAGGTGTAGACCCTCATTTATTCCTCCAGTTTCACAGATATGGAAGCCAAGGTGCAGCCCCCTAAGGTAGTAGCAGGCAGAGCCAGAACCATTTTATCTGACCCCAAGCCCATGCCCTCTCTTCTGAAGATGCCTTTCCAAGTTCAGGATCATGGCCACTGGTGACTCTAGTTATCCTTCTTTAACTTATCCATTTCTCTGCTTCTCTAGTTCTCAGATATATAAATGAAAACTGGAATCAACATTGCTATTTTTCTGAAGCATCTAGGATTCCATTCAAAAGTCTCTAAATCTCTAGAAATCCACAGAACAATTGGATAGCTTTGGATCTGCTTTCAGTATAACTGACAAGAAAAGAAAAATATGTGTATAAAAATATATATAAATATATATTTCAAAGAAAGATATTTCTTGGCAAGTGATAACATTATATCCTATTTCTTTTTCCTTCTCTATGGTTTGAGGTCAGTTAATTTGTTTAGCTGAGGCTGGGTATTGCTAAACTTTTAGATTTTGACACAGCAGAGGATGAAAGAGGAACTCTCCCATTTAGGGTGCACGGGGGGTGTAGGGAGCAGTCCTAGGGTGCTATGGCGACAGCCTTTGAAGCAATAGGATCCTGTGGAAACAGGACTGTTGGATTCTGCAGTCACCTGGATTTGGCCTAAGCCCTGGCTGCCTGGGGAAGCGCCTGCAGCCCAAACCAGGTGATGCTGGATTCCAGCCCTTGCTCTGCGACTAACTAGCTGTGAGATTGGAGGCAAATCACCTGATTCTCTGGGAGCCTTGTTTTGTTCTACTGGAGATAAAATGCATATGAAGGTGTTTAGCATAGAGCTGCCAAATAGCAAAGTCAACTTTTCAGTTTATTATGTCAGTACAGTAGTCAAAATTATCTTATTTTCTTAGTGAGTCAGGAAAGGAAGTGGTTATATATTAAACTTTTTCTTGTTAATAATATTTGGGTACATGTACCAGAAGTTAGGTAGCCCATAAAAGAGGCCCAGAAAGACCTGATGTCTGTTTAGACAAATAAAGGGATAGCTTTTGTCTTATTGCCTTGTATTGGGTTTTCACATCTAGTTGTCCTTTCATAAAGCAAACTTTTAGGGAAAACAAAGCCATTTATTCTTTCCTCTTCTTGTAAACGAAAAGTGGGGTTAAGGAAAGTGTAGTGACTTGCCCAGTGTCATACAGCAAAGCCTCAGACAACATAAGAGTAGACTCCTAGTCTGTAGTTGCAAGTTGCTTCCTTTAGATATACAGTTGCTTGAACTGGATACTCTCTGGTTCCTTCCAAATCTGGTAACATGGTTATTAAAATCTCAGACTCTGGTGTCCAAGAGACAGGGCTATGTTCAAGTTCATTTCCAGTCCTTGTAAGTTCTGTGAATCTTTATCAGTCAATGAACCTTTCTCAGCCCTCTTTTCTCATCTGTAACACAAAGCAAACAATTTTACTCAAAGTATTGGCTTTCAGCGAGGATGAAAAGAAATGGTACAAGCAAAGCACATACAGCACAGCAGCAGGCAGATGGTAAGTGCTCAAAGCCAGTCAGTCAAAACTGGACAAACTGAATAGCAACTCACAAGAGTTGGGCTTAGTGCTCTGAACTTGAATTGGAGCTAAGGAACCCAAGTTTTCCATCCATTAAGAAATACATCCAGGGGCTGGGGATGTGGCTCAAGCGGTGGCGCGCTCGCCTGGCATGTGTGCGGCCCGGGTTCGATCGTCAGCACCACATACCAACAAAGATGTTGTGTCTGCCGAAAACTTAAATAAATAAATAAATAAATATTTAAGAAATTCTCTCTCTCTCTCTCTAAAAAAAAAAAAAAGAAGAAGAAGAAGTACATCCATTTTGAGTTGAGTTTTGTGCATGGTGAGAGATAGGCATTTAATTTCATTTTGTTGCATATGGATTTCCAGTTTCCCCTGCATCATTTGTTGAAGAGGCTATCTTTTTTCCAATGCATGTTCTTGGCACCTTTGCTAATATAAGATAATTGAATTTTGTGGGTTAATCTCTGTATCCTCTATTCTGTACCATTGGTCTACCAGTCTGTTTTGGTGCCAATACCATGCTGTTTTTGTTACTATTGCTCTGAAGTTTAAGGTCTGGTATAGTGATGCCACTTGCTTCACTCTTCCTGCTAAAGATTGCTTTAGCTATTCTGGTTCTCTTATTTTTCCAGATAAATTTCATGATTGCTTTTTCTATTTCTATGAGGAATGTCTATTCCTTCCATGTTCCTTTCCCTATCCCACTATGAATCAGCCTCCTTGTATATCAAAGAAAACATTCGGCATTTGGTTATTGGGGATTGGCTAACTTCACTTAGCATTATCTTCTCTAACTCCATCCATTTACCTGCAAATGCCATAATTTTATTCTCTTTTATTGCTGAGTAATATTCCATTGTGTATATATGTCACATTTTTTTTTTACCCATTCATCTATTGAAGGGCATCTAGGTTGGCTCTACAGTTTAGCTATTGTGAATTGTGCTGCTATAAACATTGATGTGGCTGTGTCCCTGTAATATGCTGTTTTTAAGTCCTTTGGGTATAGACTGAGGAGAGGGATAGCTGGGTCAATGGTGGTTCCATTCCCAGTTTTCCAAGAAATCTCCATACTGCTTTCCATATTGGCTGCACCAGTTTGCAGTACCACCAGCAGTGTATGAGTATAGCTTTTTCCCCCATATCCTCGCCAGCACTTACTCTTGTTTGTCTTCATAAAAGCTGCCATTCTGGTTGGAGTAAGATGAAATCTTAGAGTGCTTTTGATTTGCATTTCTCTAATTGCTAGTGATGATCGAACTCTAGATAGGGCAGAGGGGTTGAAGGGAAGGGAGGGGGCATGGGGTTATAAATGATGGTGGAATGTGATGATCATTATTATCCAAAGTACATGTATGAAGACACGAATTGGTGTGAATATGCTTTATTTACAATCAGAGATATGAAAAATTGTGCTCTATATGTGTAACAAGCATTCCACTGTCATATATAAATAAAAAAAAATAAAAAGAAGTGCATCAGATCATGGAAGCTTCTGGAAGTTTTTCAGGGCTCCGTCCTTTGGTCCTCTTTGGTGCTCAGACACAAAGGGCCATTCATGCCAACTCTGAGGACTCTGAGGGCAGGGACCATATTTCTTACCTGTTTCAGCTGGAAACAGCATCATTGGCTATAACATGAGAGATACGGAAACTTTCCAGGGATGTGGAAGGTTTGGAATTTGAAAGCTTATCCAGTGCTGGCACACAGAATAGGCAGCTGCGATACCATAGAACGTCACCCTGTTGTCCTGCTCATCTCTACATTTAGCAATGACAACACACTAACCTCTCCAGCCGCTCTCACAGGTGCATTTGCCTATTTTGCCTCAGTGTACCCCTAGTGCCTTTCTCATAGAACCTGTCCCTCTGGGCTGCAATTATCTGTAGCCCAGATGTGGCTGGGGACATCACTGCTCTCACCAACTACCTTGAACCCAGACCCCATATTCCCAAAGAAAGCAGAACAACCTCAGCAACAAAGAGAGAGAAGAGATTCTACAGAGGGACTCACGGGAGAGCACAAAATAGAGGCCGGTAGCATTTTAAAAAGTTGATCAAAAGCTGTGCTTTAAAATCCCAGCTCCTTCACCAAAGCCTGTTCCCCAGGTGCTAGTTGTGCTATCCCCCCTCCTTCCTTTCCCTCAGGCTACCCATTTGTGTGTGTGTGTGTGTGTGTGTGTGTGTGTGTTCCCAACAATTTGGTTCTAGCCACAAAAACTAGAGGGCTTGCTGGTCCCAGCCCTTTAGAAAGCATTTCAGCCACCACATCTGTTCTCCGCCAATCATGCCTCTGGCATCCAAGCCTCATCCTTGAACTTCCCCTCCAGCTCTAGATTCCTGGCAAAGGCATGTGTGCAGAATTTTTAAGAAAACTGCTTTTTTCATAAGGACTCTCTCGAGCCTCACCTAATTTCAGGCTAACTTGACCATGAACTCTTCAGTAATAGCAGACATATATCACCTGCTCGCTGTGCCGGGCGCTGCCCTAAGTGCTAGACCTAGATCAATCACTAGCTCTCAAGACAACACTTTATGATGAAGGGCCATTGTGTCCCTGGCTTACAGATGAAAACCCGAGGCATGGTCAAGTAGCTTGTCCCTGGTCACCCATTGAGAGGTAGATCTGGGATCCCAACCCTGGCTGGTTGGGTGTCAAGCTCACATTCTTAGCAATATAAGGACAATGTCTGGATGGGTCCCAATACCAGCCCCTCGTACAAAACATCCCCTCACAGTAAAGAGATGCCATTTGCTGAAAAAGCCAAAATTGCTGGACCTTCTTTTCTAGTGACTATTTCAGAGACCTATTTCCCTCCTGCCTATTGCACCATTCCTTTAAAAAAAAAAAAAGAAAGAAAGAAAGAAAGAAAGAAAGAAAGAAAGAAAGAAAGAAAGAAAGAAAGAAAGAAAGAAAGAAAATAAATCACCTGTGGAGTTGCCTCTTAAGTATCAGGCACCGTCCATGGCAATGGAGCAATGGGACATATCCAGCAGAGTCCTTGACCTTGTGTGTAGAGGTCATGGCCAGTGAGGATGACTTGGGAGCCAGCTAAGCAGCACAGAATTGCAAGTTCAGGGGCGGACGTATTCTAATACAGAGGCGACCCGCGAAACAGCAAGTGGCAGGCCTCGGAGAGGGAGTCAGGGGAACGGTGGAGGGAGAAGCCATAACCTGGCAAGATTTTGAAGGAAAAAAGGATGGAAAATAATAGCTCTCCTTTTAGACCTCAACACCATTTCCCAGTTCAGTCCTACTGGATAATTCAGAGAGAGAAGACGGAGCTCAGGAGGGGCCAGCCTGGCACAGCCCTGGCTCCCAGCAAGGAGCAGGGCATTTCCCTGAGGGGTGCAGGGGTCAGAGAAGGACCGGAGCAGAGACGAGCCAGGTCCTCCTCTTCTTCTAGGAGCTGCCTGAGGACTCAGGCCTGGGAAGGTGAGGTTGCCAAACTGGCCGGCCCACTAGGAGGCTGTCAGAATGATCCATGCCTGGAAAGACGAGGGCAGAGGAGTGCTGCAGAGTATCTTGAGGAGATGGGAATCTGCACTCACAGACCCCGCTTTCTGTGTTGGTCATGGTGTGATGGTTTAACCTCACCAGTGCAGTTCTTATTATTTTTCTTGGTTCTTCTCTAGATTCCCTTGACTTGAGGTAAGGTTCTCTAACTGATGGAATAGTGGGATCCACTTTGCTCTCTGGTTGTATTTCCTGAACTCTGGTTCATGCCCATAAAACCAGAATGACAAGCATGACTCTCCCTGAGTTGTTAGAACTACATTCCTCACAGTGCAGAGGGACCTAGATCAGAGAAGCCAGAATTGCCTTCTTTAATGGGCTTATTTCTTTTCTTCTATCCTCAGGGAGATTCAAGTTCAAGGTCTCTGACCCCAGATTCAAAATGCTGTGCTGAAATTTCTTTTACAAGAGGGAGCTTGCTGACGTGTGGCACGGGTCAGTGATTTTCCGGCAGGACTCTCTTCCCAGGCCAGGTTTTCCGTTCTGTTATCCTCCCTGAGGGTCAGGGATGCATCACCCCATCGAGGTGGGCATCATGTCCCCATGTCATAGACATAGACATGGATGCCAAGAGACCAAGAGGTAAAGTAACTGTCCTCAATCCCACAACTAATGAGTAACAGGAACTCAGATTCAAAGTCAGGTTCAACTCTGTCCATGCTGCTGGGTCCTTTCTCTCACACCACGCTACTAGACATTCTCCCTAGTCTGCCACACTGTCCAGAAGCCTTCGTGGGACTCAAGCCCTTCACGAGCTGACTCCAGTCCACACTGCAGCCTCGGCTTCCTCACTCTGTGCTTCTCTCTTTCTGGGCTCCCATCATAACCAACCACAAAGCATTTCAGGAGCGCCATTTTCTCCCAGGCCGTAGAAATTTTGTAGTGCTCTCTTGTCGTTCTCTCTCATCTATATACCTTCTCCCTTTCTCCACCTGGAGAACTCTTATTTAACCTTTAAGATCCCACTCAAATATCCCCCTTCTAGCGATGAGGCAGTTACTGCCCTTAATACCTACCTTCATCACATACAATCCAAGCAGTTCTCTGGTCTCCTCTGTCTGATATTCCTTTTGGACATGATTCTATAATTTTTGCTTTGCTTTTGTTTTGGGGGATGGGGCCTTGCTCTGTTTCCCAGGCTGACCTTCAACTCCTGGGCCCAAGGGACATGCCACCATGCCTGGTTATGATTCCATATTTAAGAATCCACTGCAGGCAGATTCTGTGTGCTGCCAGCCTTTATAATTGCTAGGCAGATGCCACCCCCTCTCTGTAGAAAACACTCACAGTGTTCCTACGATGGAATCAGGCAATTGTTTTAAGACGAAATCCTTCCTGGGTAGAATTAATCATCAGGTGAGCTGTGGTTCTGTTCACAGTGCAGTACGCCGAGAGTGTGGTGGCTTTCCTCGTTTTGCACAAGGCACTACATCTCATTTTTAAAATTATGACTAAGTGGAATCTATGCAATGTATGGGCTGTGGAACCTTGACATTAAATTAGCCTCACACTGTCCCTGCTCCTCCTACTCCCTGTCTATGAATAGTAGGTTGTGCAGACAGCAGGACAAATGAATCAAAAGTGACAACACTTCACCCGGGAGGCTGAAGCTCAGGACTAGGAACAGCTGGCTGAGGGCTTGTGAGCCACTGCAGCCTCATTTTCTTCTGATCTTGTTCCTTTGGGTGGAATATTGTGTCGCTCTCTGCACACCTGATTGAGCTGGTCATGAAGGTAATTACTAGGAATGCAAATATAAAAATGAACAGTTATTATTAATTGATTACTATGTTCCAGGCAGTTTATATACTTTATCATGCTATCTTCACCATGAACTTGCAAAGTAATAGCTTTGAGGTTAAACACTGATTCTGTAACCAGACAGATGTGGCCTTATATTCTGACTCTCCACTCCCTAGCTCTGTGGCCCTGGGTCATTCAATCTCTCTGAGTCATGTACTCCTTGTGTGTAGAACTCAAGGATAATAATTACCTCTCTCCTTGAGTCGTTTTGAGAACTACATTTGTCACAATGCCAAAGAACCCTGTAAATGCTTATCACCTTACTGTCTGTCATACACCCTATCATGCAGGATGAGGAAACTAGCTCAGAGAGGTTAGATGGTATGCCCACAGCCACACAGCTATTAAGTGGTGGAGCTGAAATTGGAGCCCCATCATTCTCTTCACAATGCCCCCTTTCTCACACAGCAGGGCCGTGTTGCTGAACAGTTAAGAGCACGGTTAAAAGAAAGAAAGAAGAAACAAGAAAAGGAAAGAAAACAGAGCACAACTGCCTGGGCTCAAATCCTGGCTCTGACACTCACTGAACTTTGTGATCTTAGGCAAATTATTTACCTGTTTCTTCATCTTTCCATCTAAGAATTTTAAAAATAGGTACAATAGGTCTGTTGTGAGCACATGTTGGTGAATGTCTAGCTCTGAGAACTGTGCCTGATTTGCTACTAACACTGACTTGCCTAGTTTTCCAAACACTGGGCCTGGTTAGGTCCCTATCACAGTGGGCAAGGTGAAGAGTAGCGATACCTTGGGCAGTTGTTCCCAACAGCTCAGTTCCTGCTTTTCTAAGATTTTCTCAGGCCCCAAACATTTCCATTTTTTTTTTCCAGTTGCTCCTCATGTCGATGCTCGAGTGGCTTTATTCACTGGGGGGGCTCTCAGCTTGGAGCTTTTGACATTTGGCCTAGATAACTTCCTTGGCAAGGGGTGCGGTCACATACATTACAAGCTGGATTCTACCCCCTACATGCCACTACATCCCCACCCAGTAGTGACAACTGGAAATGTCTCTAGACGTTGCCAAAAGTCCTTGGGGATCAGAATTGCTCCCAGGTATGACTTGCAGGTCTGGAATGTCACTCTCCACACTGACAAGTTCTCAAAGTGTCGTTTGGATACTGAATGTCTTGCAAGGCAGCTGAAGCTCCTTTGACACTCAAGTGGCTCCTTTAGGTCCTTGAACTTGCTGAGTGCTTGACCCTTGGGTCTTTTTTTCACATGAACTGCTTCCTGTGCAGATGATTTGGGGCCTAAAGAGCATCTCTCACCCAGAAACCTCAGTGTGCTAGAGATGGTTCAAAGCCCCAGCCCAGGCATGATTTCAGGGGTAGTCCTCTCTCAGCAACACCTCTCACACACCCTGAGGTGGCCTTCACCCACTTCTGTTCTTTTGCTCCACCCCTTTAAGGCCTGGATTCAAATGTTACAGGCTGCAGGAAGTTCTCCACTAAAACTTTTGTCCCTCAGTTCTATTGCCACTGGGCTTTGTTGGCAACCTATCTGCTGTTTATCCCAAAAGCATGTTAGCTGTTAGAGAGAAAGAGCCTCCTTGGGGACTCCTACAGCTCCATTCATCTGCTTAGTGCAAAGCCTTTCCAAGCAGATACTCTTTGAATGGAGTTTTATTCTAACCCTGCCCATAAACCCTTTGATCTCTTCTCAAGTCCTAGAACATCTACACTCGGCAATTCTCCTTGGCATTCAATGACCTCCCCACAGGCTCCATTTATCTGGGCAACTAGTCCTTCCCCAACAACCCACTCTGACACACTGCACTTTGCTCAGCTCACTTGGCTTCCTCCAGGAGGAGGTCTCCTTGCAACCCACCCACAGCTGCCTTCTGAACCTGGAACACCAGCCTTGGCTCCGAGTCCTAGTCATCCCCAGCGTGGCTCAGCTCCTGGTTGGCTGCTTTGAATCCGTTTTGGAATGAAACAGAAATAAAACAAATCCTATGGAGCTTTCCATTTGTTCTAAAAGGCAGAAGAGTGGAGTGATTGGCAGAGGCTGATCGACCACCTAGGCGCGGGCCAAATCCCACCTCTATAGATTTGACAGCACCGTGACTTTCAGGTAGTTCCTTCCCCTTCCTACCTCAGTGTCCACATAAGTGCTGGTAGCATAGGGTAGTTGGGAAGAGTCAGAGAGTATCTGTGAAGAGTTCAGCCTGGGGCCTGGAACGGGATGAATACTGCAGGTCCATCAGCTGCTGTTAGCTCTTCCCTGACCAATCGGCTGATCTCCCTTCTGAATCCTTACAGCCTTTGGACTATGAACCATGGAATGTGTTCTTCCATTCTTTACTGTCTGACATCAGTCACTTGCAGGCTTGGGGCTTGGTTGTCCCTGTGGAGCCAGCTATTCATCCTTATTCAAAGCCTATCTGTTGCGTTCTCACTATGAGCATCGGGCTAGGCACTGTGGACAGCAGTGCACAGATATGCACAGCTTGGACCCTGACCTCTAGGAATTTACAATTTAATGAGGAAGATAAGACATGAACAATAAAGAGCGATAACTTAGGTCAAGAAAGATTGGTGTCACTGGAAAGGTATGAGTCCAAGGACAAGAAGAATCCTTCTTGCCTCGGGTGAGTAGGAAAGGAAATGTGTGCTGTACAGAGATGGAGGGTGGCAAGGCTTGATGGGAAGACATTAAGCTTGGGCGGACATGAGTTTGGTGGGAAGGCAAGAGTTTGTGTGAGAAACTGGGTCTAGTGTGACAGTGGCTTGAGGTTTGTGAAAATTGGAGGCAAGGTTAGAAGGCAAGAGGGGGACCTAAATATAGGGCTGAAGAAGTTGTGCTTCATTCACGTGGGAAGCGAGCAACCGAAGGCTTGGGCTTTGTCCCTGCTCATGAGAGCTTAAATTTGTGCAACTAGCAGATGAATCCAGTAGGAGCAGAAAGATCATTTTTGAGATCCCAATGACAATTCAGGAATGAGGAGGATGGGGTGGGTTTCAGGTAGCCACTAGGAAGATAGGAAGGGTAGATGGAGGTAGGAAAGACCTATGAATGTGAAGGACATGGATGGCTGTGCTGTGTTCATGTTATCATCTAGTCACACAGCAACCAAAGGGACCCTTTGAACTGTCTAAGAGTTCATGCCTCTTCTCTCATCAAAACCTTCCAATGAGCCAGGTATGGTGGTGCATGCCTATAATCCCAGCTACCTGGGAGGCTAATGCAAGAGGATTGCAAGTTTGAGGCCAGCCTCAGCAAAAACTAGGACCTTGTCTCAAAGTGAAATAGAGAAAAAAAGTTCTGGGGATATGGCTGAAGGACAGAGCACTTGCCTAACACAGTGAGGCTCTAGGTTCAATCCCCAGCACCACCACCCCCACCACCAAGAAAAAAAGAGGGAGAATGAAAAAGAAAACCATCAATGATTTCTCATCGCACTTAGAATTAAATTCCAAACCCCTTTCTGCTTCTGACAGCACAGTCTGTGTGTGCATCTCTGGCCTCCGCTCTTTGCTGTCAACTGTTACTCTATGCATTCTAGCTACTAACCTCTTTGCTGTTCTTCAAGCACCCTCCCACCTCTGAGTCTTGCCATCTGCTATTCCCCACCTGGTGCACTCTCCCCAAATCTCCACGCACAGCTCAGACTTTTAAAAAATTATTTATTTATTTTTTTGTACTGGGGACTGAACCCGATAGTACTTAACCACTGAGTCACATCCCCAGCCCCCTTTTATATTATTATTATTATTATTATTATTATTATTATTATTATTTTGAGACATGGTCTTACTTAATTGCTTAGGGCCTCGCTAAGTTGAGGTCACTGGCTTTGAACTTGTGATCCTCCTGCCTCAGCCTCCCAAGTTGCTGGGATTACAGGAGTGTGCCACTGTGCCAGGCATGGCTTCTTCTTAAATGTACTTCCTCAAAGACACCTTCCTGGTAAAAATAAGCAGCAGCTCCACCCCGTCACCTCCTATCTGCTTCGTCTTTATTTATAGAACTTGTAAATTGCTAACTGCCAATAAGTCATCCCTGCTAGGATGCAGGTTCTATCAGATTGGGTCCCTGCTGTATTCTCAGAATGAATGAATGAGTAAGTAAATGGGGGAGTCAAGGAGACACCAGCATCTCTAATCTGGTTAAGTGGGAGGACAGTGGAGCTGTCATGAACCAAGATGAGAAACATAAAAAGGAAGAATTTGGGGAAAAAAAAAAAAAGATTAAGTCAATTTCCAACATTTGCACTTGGGGTGCCAGCCTGATATCTCAAGACATAATCCTAGAAGGTAACCAGATCCAGGACTAAAATTCAGGGCGTTAGGATTCAGGAATCCACCATAGAGGGGTGATTACTCAGCCGTGATGCTGGATGGCCAAAAGGAGGAAGGATCAAAGGCCTATGTAGGAGATGCATCAAATAAGAAACCAGGAAGAGAAAAGAAGCTTTCAATAACTGTCCATGGCTTTGGGGAGTAAATCCCAAAGACTCTCCACATCCCCACGAGACCCTGCATGATCTGGCCCTTTCTCCGTGGTTCTGGCCACATCGCCATCTGCTCTTCCCCACCGCTATTCCCTGCCCTTCCACTTCCCTGACCCTCTCTCTGCTTCTTGAAATTGCCATGATCCTTCTCACTTCAGAAGCTTCTCCGTTTTTCTCCCTGTTCCTGGAAGCCACCTCTCCAAACTCTGCCACTCCTCACCCAGCTAACACTTATTTACCGTGCGGATCTCAGCTTAAATATCACTTCCTCAAGCTGTCCTTCCTTGACCTGACTTGCCCTCCCCTTCTTCTTCTCTCTTTGCATGTTTATCAACCCGCACGGTAGGTAGCTGATAAAATAGACATGACCGCTTGATGCGTGTCCTATGAGATCTGAAGTTGAAGGTTCCAGCGGACCAGTGACAAGGCCAGTGTTGTTCACCACTGTACCCACAGTACCCCGCGCGGTTGTGCAGACACTCAGTGAACACTTAGTGAATGGAAGACCTGAAACACTTGCAGGAGAAGTAGGAGAACAGAAAACATAGAGTGACGTGAAGTCCAAGCAGACTTTTCAAGCAGGACCAAGGCACTGGGCCCTGTCCAAAACTGCAGGTAAGGAATGGCAGGCTGAAGACCAAGGACAGCCAGGGAATTCCGGGCTCCAAGAAGCCAGTGTGAACAGGGAGAGGAAAGAGGGGCTGAGCCCTGAAGACAGCCAGTGACAGAGAGTGTGGGTGGGGGAGAAACAGAATCAGCTAATGTAGACTGCCATTTTAAGGAATTTGGCAGTAAAATTAAGAAAGGAAGGGGAAGGTTTATTCCTCCGAGATGGGGAAAAACAAGGAATGTGGTGGAGGCTCAAGAGAGTTGGCTGGTCCTCCACAGTTAAGAAGGAGACAAAGAGAGCTTCGGAAAGTGGGGTTCAGTTCTAGGAGGTAGAAAGGTTCATAAGAGATGGTGCAGGCTGTGGACAGGAAGCCAGTTAGAGGTGATGAGAGGGTGGCCGACCGCAGAATCTTCCTGAAACAAGTGACTGAAACAGAGCCAAACACCCTGGCTTCCTGAACTTGGAGGAGCAGGGAAACAGAAGGTGATTGTCCAGGACTAGAAACTGGCTGGAGGGGGCGTGGTCCTGCCTCAGCAGGAGGCAGAGAGCAGGGCTGGGAAAGAGCACCTGCGCCCAGGCTGGGCTGCTGTTGGAACGTTAAGAAGAGGAAGGACATGGGACTGTGAAAACTGAGGCATTGAGGACAGACCTTGGGATAGGTCAACAACACCTCACCACACAGGGGATCCGCAAAGGTCTCAAGAGCCAAGGAGACCTCTACCCAAAACTTCCAGGTTCTTTTTATTTGTTTGGTACTGGTGATTGGACCCCGGGGGCATTTAACCCCTGAGCCACATCCCCAGCCCTTTTTGTTTTTTATTTTGAGAAAGGGTCTCACTAAGTTGCTTAGGGCCTCTCTAAGTGGCTGAGACTGGCTTTGAACTTGCAATCCTCCTGCCTCAGCCTCCTGAGTCGCTGGGATTACAGGCACGTGCCACTGCACCTCACCCTTCCAAGTTCTTGATCACATCAAGAAAATAACTTAAGGATGCATCAGAAATGAGTGGCAGAGTGAGAGACTTATTATAAAGGGACAGTGGATGATCTCAGGGTGAGTTGCATTGTCTTGGTCTGGAGTTTTAACGGTTATAGAGGAACAGCAGCCAGGAGCCTGAATTAGAGGTGGAGTCAGGGTGAGTTATGCAATTTCTTGCCAGTTTTCCTTGGCTTGTGCTTAGCCCTCGAATGTTCTAGTCACACTACTTCCTACATAACATGTCTCATTAGCATTTTAAGTCTTCAGCCAGGAGTGTGTATCTCAGGATCATAATGAGGACAGGGTCATTTCTCAGTCACCCAAGTCTTTACTGTGCATGTTCCCTAAAGGAACATTTCCTCCAGATGTCTGAGGTTATCTTGCAGTGTTGTTGCCACTGGCAAGCCACAGACAAGGACGTGAGCACAAAGACACAGGCAGGTTGCCTACAAGTTATTTGTTTTAAGGGTTTATGGGTACCTTTTTATTTTATTTTATTTTTTTTTTTGAGACTGACTATATTCTTAAGTTCCTACTTCAATATGAGCTTGGAGACCACAAATGGGAGCTGGAGATGTGAGGGCTGTGAGCCTTGAGGAAAGAGCCTAGAAGTCAGTAGTACATCATGGCATAGAGACACTACTGCCTGGGTGGAGGGGACTCCAGCAGAGAAAGTCAATCGCAGCACAATGGCAGAGTTTGTGGTCTGTGAGAGAGAATCTGAGGCTTAAGGCTCCTCCAAGAGGGGAGAGGACAGAGGAGTGGAGGACCAGTGGCTCCACTGGAGAACTCCATGGTGAGAGCCATGTCCCCATAGGCAGTACTTACCTTGGCAGTGATGCTTGAGAAGACCCTGGCCACCACAGGTGTTCGTTCCCATTGAAAAAGCAGCAGCTCTCTGGGACTTAGAGGAAAGGTCGAGACTGAATCCATAGAAGATGGAGAATGAGGTAGGAACACTCTGCCCACATTGGCGTTGTAGAATATGAAGTTTAAGTCATAGGAATCAATTCACTCCATAGATAATTGTTGGGAACGTATTCACTAGAGTAATATAGATGAGACAGAGTCACAACCTTATGGAGCACAGAGAAAGCTGCTTGTCGTTAGTGGTTTGGACTCAAACCACAGCTTTGCCCCTCGAAGTAGACAAGTTACTTACACTCTTATCTCAATGTTGCCGTTATAAAATGGGAATGATAAAAAAAAAATAAATACAATGGGAATAATAAGAGGATCCCCCTCATGGACTTGGAATGTAGATAAATGATACAATACACAAAGATAACTTGGCATTACATCTGGCCTGAGGGTTATTACTATTAATTACGATTCAGAAGAAGTGCTGGAGTACAAGGAGGACCAGAGGACCTCTATTATGAGAAGAGACCAGGGGAACTCTTTTATTGCTTTAGGGTAAGGATGTCTTTCAAAGAAAAACATAAAACTCAAAAGCCATAAAACAATCAGTGTTCATTGATACTGATAAAAAAGAAAACGGGAAGCTTCACAGAATGTGCCCCTTCTATCTGACAAGAGACATTATTAAATAAAAAGTCAAGCTGGAAGTTTGGAAAAATATGTTCAACCTTTTTAATGGACAAGAGTTTATGTGCACACTATTTTAAAAGCCATCATAATAGTCAAATTCATAGAGATGAAAAGGGTAAGAGTAGTTACCAGGGGTGGGGAGGCGGGGAATGGGGAGTTTTTATTATTTAATGGGGACACAGTTTCCGTTTTGCAAGATGAAAAGTATTCTGGAGATGGATGGTGGTGACAGTTGCTTGACATTGCCGACGTACTTCATGCCAGAGAACAGTACACTTAAAAAATGATTAAGACTGCAAATATTATGTGTATTTTATCACAATGAAAAAAAAATTCATTACAAATGAGTAAAAATGATACTGAACATTCCGATGGAAAGTGGAAAAGTGGACATAAACAATGGTTTACAGACACGAGTGGTGATTAAATATAGAAAATTATTCAGTCTCAGTGCTTGCGAACAGGAAAGCATCTGACCAATTAGATGACGAAGATGAAATGCAATGCTAACACCCTGTCATGGCTGGGCAGCTCCAGACACTCTTAAGCGCTGTGGGTGGGAGTGTAAATGAGCACGGCTTTTTTAGAAGACAATCAGGCTGCAGCTATCAAAATACAAAATGGCATGTCATTTGATCCAGTGACTCTGCACTTAGGAATATCTCCCGGAGAAATAGCCACTCACACGTACAAGGGTCTTTATTCCAGCATTGTTTCAAGTTTTTGAAAAACTAAAAGTTACCCAAAGAGACATCAAGTTTTTTTAAATGATGGCCCAAGCACACATTGGATCAACAATCAGTCATTGAAAAATCAAAGTTGCTCTCCCTATTCTAATGGGAAAAGAAGAGAAAGTAATTGGAAAACAAGTCACTAGGCAGCAGTATTGTATGATATACATATAGGACTTTCCAAAAATAGCAACAGTTTCTTTTTCAGTTTTAAAGTGAAGACTTGGTGTATGTTTGTACATGCAGAGAAAAGAGCCCATTTGGGTTCGTGTATATTCTCATGGTCACCTGGAGCCCTGCGAATGGGAAGGGAGGATTTTACCCTTTCCTTACCCACTTTTGGAATGTTTGCTTGTGATTTTTCCTAGGGGCACTTTCTAATCTTTATCATAAAAGAAACAAACATGGGGAAATGTGGAAGAAAACTGAAGAGCTTTAGGAGCCCCAAAACTAATAACCATAGAAGGAAACAGGTGAGAGGGGATTGCAAGGTGGATGGGATTGTGTTAAGTGGAGATGAGGATGGTAACATACCCAGGTGAGGGAGGTGGGCAACTGGGAAGCAAGTCCAGGACACTTGTCAGTGGTGTGAATGGGAGTGGGACCCAGAAGCTGAGGGGGGGGCAGGGAAAAATGTCACTGAGTTGATAAAATCGACTCCCCCAAGTTCTAAGTGGAATGTTGACTTACAAGAGTAAGTATATTTACTCATTCAAAAGTATTATTGAGCATCTACTACATGATATAAAATAAACCCGAATGGATTCTTTTTCTTTCACATTGTTTTAAATCTAATGGAAGAGGCAGGGGAAAAAAATGCTGGATTTAAATGAAATAATTGGCAAGGGCTTTGGAGAAAATGCTGCAAGTAACAAAATGGAGTCTTTTCTAGGCAAGCCCCCTCTAGGGCAGTATGTCCAAGCTGAGGCCTGAAGGATAATAAGGCTCCAGCTTAATGAAAGGGTTGGTGGAAGGGCAGAGGCTTTCTTTCTTTCTTTTTTTTATAGACACAATACCTTTATTTATTTTTATGTGGTGCTGAGGATTGAACCCAGTGCCTCACACATGCTAGGCCAGCGCTCTGCCACTGAGCCACAACCCCAGCCCACAGGCAGAGGCTTTCTAAGCAAACAGAAGAACATGCACAAACACTGAGGAGAGGAAAACCTTGTTGGAGACAGAAGGGAAGTCAGTGTGACCATTTTCCAAATAATACCACAGGTTTGCCTTTTAGGTCTTGCATTAGAGCACTAGCCCTGCTGAGGACCCAGTGTGCCTTCCTGTCAGTCTTGCTGACTAATGGGCTGGCTGGATCATGCAGCACTTATAATTATTATGTACTTAATCCAGTACCCTAAGCCCCCTTCCTGTATCATTAGGACTTTGCGGGGGTGGTGGTGGGGGGAGTGACAGATGGAGGGCAATACAAATATGCTTTCTTACTCTGTCTTTAAAAAGTTGAACACAGAAATCAGTGCATTCTGAAATCATTACCCTTTTGAAACCAAATACCTTATCTCTGAATATTACTAAAACTGACACTGAAAGGCAAAAGGCTCCAAGAAAGAAGGGCAGAGAGGCTAACATTATCTGAACACCAAAGAGCACAGTGGCAGACTGTCAGCTTTCCCTGATTCAGCTCAGCACTGTAGAGTTTCCAAGAGACTAAGATGGAGTAGCCACAGCACCTGTCCTGAGGGAGCTCCCAGTCTTAAGCAGGGAAGGCTGGCGGATGCCTGGGACCAATTCCATACAAGACAAGAACTGCTGAAGGCCCAGGGAGCCAGGAACTCAGCTCCTACCAAGGAGGTCAGGCCTGGGGACCTGGCTGGAGGGAGTCCAAAGGGATGGCACTCCAGATCCAGAGAGCAGCATAACTGAGAGAGAGTGCTGTGTTCTCAGGTCATAATTACAGGCAAGTGTGGTCAAGAGCCAGGGAGTGGCTGCTGAGGAGGCAGAAAGCTAGGCAGAGTCAAGGAGTGAGGGCCTTGAATGGCATGAAGAACTGTGGAATTCCTGTAGGTGTGTGTGAGAGGAGCATCCCTCAAAGGATTTTAGGATCAGCGAGGTGACTAGAGCTATGTTTAGGAGGATCTCTCTGTTGCTGTGGGCAGAAGGAAGTCTGAGAGCAAACAAATGAGACCGAATTCATGCTTGGGATCCTCTGTGCCCCCTGCATTGTAGATGGCAGCACACCCAATAGGTGTCACACTGTCTTCTCTAGGGAAGGCAAAAGTTGTGTCTTCCCTGAGGGCCAAGCACATCCCTGAACCCCAGCCTAGGAGACGCCTGTGGGTCCTCAGCAGTCAAAGCTGACACTGGGCTTGGGGCGCCTTCCCAGAAGGAGTAAAGAGGAAGCTGATCCTTCACCAAGCCAGGAGAGAACCAGCTTGGTGCTGGGTTATTTCCTAAGCTGAACTTTCTCGATGACTTTATGTTTCAGTTTGGGAAAGCCTCTGTCATCCAGGAGCTATTTTTCTGGCTACAGATCAACAGTGGCAAACACAAACCCCCGGGAACAGGCCCAGAGTCCCCAAATGATTAATGTCCTGTATGGTGAGATGTCAAAACGCATGGCTAGCCAGAGCTTTCGGAGAGCCCGGGAGCGCCGTGTGATGGCAGTCAAGTCCCTCCGGTCACTGGAGATGGAGGGAAGGATGATAGAATTCCAGCTTCTGAGTCAAAGAAATTGATCAGAGGCTCTCAGAACTAATCTCCACTGGACATTTACTTTCGGGGAATGTTCCGAGCTCGGGGTATATCCGTGGACTCTGCCGGGAAGCCCCATCCACCCAGGTTTACTGTCCCACTTTGCTAGACCCACTCCTGGCCGTGGCCAATTGCAGCCCAGCCACTCAAACTGTCACATATCAATTGCTTTGTTTGTCTTATTGTCGGCCTGTTTTGGAAACACTGTCCTAGTCTCCTGTGTGACTCATAGGTTAAGGAGTGTGAGTAATTCCTCTGGAACTCACTTGGAACAGGAGGGAACCCTTCCCATTTGATTTCCGGTCCTAAAAAAAGACAAGATAGTTCACCCAGGAGGTTAATGAGTTTTCCTCTTCAACAGTTAGGGTGGCCTAGCCATGCTTGGAAAACCGCCTTTAGGGCCGTAGGGTTTGGAAATCTGAACACCTCTAGCTTTAATTCAGAATCACAAATTCTGACACCAGAATAACATTTTGTGGTGATTCGTTTTATGGCTGAAGCCATGGTTTTGGGGACACAGGAAACCCAAATGACATCTCTCAAGGAACCAGGGAAGTTGGGAGGAATGAGCAGCCAAGCGTCTCTTCTCTTCCTGGGTTGTTGGAGAGTGAAGGTGACCTGCCCTTGTCCTCTTCCTGCTGATTTTGGCTGTCCTTCTAAGCAGTGACGTGGGCTCAACAAAGCGTTCACCCCCGAAGGGTGTGGCTCCCTTTGTAGCCAGAACAGTTTGGCGTCCACTTCCTGTCGCAGAGATGGTAAATGGCTCCATCCCCCTTTGTTCCTAAATAGCTTCAGAGAGGACGAGCCCCTTCCTCGGACTTGGGTACCTCGCAGCTTTTCAGCATTGTTGGTATGAAGTGTCCAAGCATTGCTGAGAGGGAACCCAGTGAAAAGTCCAGTCACATCTTAGGACCACAGTTACGGGAAGTTTTGATTTTCTGCTTCACATAGTTTTGTACAGTTTTAACTTTCCACCAAGAAGT
Source organism: Ictidomys tridecemlineatus (assembly GCF_052094955.1). Lineage (NCBI taxonomy): Eukaryota > Metazoa > Chordata > Mammalia > Rodentia > Sciuridae > Ictidomys > Ictidomys tridecemlineatus. The sequence goes on along the minus strand of NC_135480.1, from coordinate 49,015,326 downwards.
ATAGTATAGAGAGAAAACGAAGTCAAAGGCTGATCATGTTTATTTGGAAATAGTTTCTTTATTTTTTTCCCCTTCATTCCTAGCAGCTGTGTGACTTTGAGCAAGTTCATTAACCTGTGAAATAAAGAGAATAGCAGACGCCCTGTAAGATTTTTGACCACTAAAACATATATGTGAATATTCAGAATGCAGGCACCTAGTCAAGCTTTGTAAGCCTTCTCGTTACTGCTGTCTGTTGACTCTGTTGATTGCCAGTGCCCAAGACCCTCTCTCTGAAACATGGCTGCCAGGTTAACTCTCACCCTTTGTTTTGTTTTTTTTTTGAGAAGTGATCTCACTATGCTGCCTATACAGGTCTCAAATTCATGAGCTCAAGGGATCCTCCTACCTCAGCCTTCCAAGCACTGAGACTGTAGGCCCACGCCACTATGCCTGGTGACTGCCTTTTGAGTACAAGAAAGACTGTCAGCCCTAATGAGGAGGCCATTCTCTCAGGAAGATGCTGGAAGATAGAGACAAGCATACGGGTTTCACCACTTTGTCTCCAATCTTTTCTCCAGAAAGAAATTGAAAGATCACTGTCCACTCCATACTTCCTCCAAGTACAAGTCAGACTGGGCCATTCCCTACTTGGATGCCTCCAAAGTCAGATTCCTTACCTGCCCTCATTATGAACCACCCTTGCTCACCTCTATCTTGGCCCTTGCACTCTCCCACGGGCTCATTCAACTCTGGCCTCCCACAAGCCCCCTCCCACATCCATGGGTATCACGGGTCTCAGCTTAAATGTGGCCGCCTCCATTATTCCTAATACAGCCCTGTTTCTTTATTTCACAGGACTTGACATATAACTAGTTTATCTGCTTGCCTGTGGCAAACTCTCCCTTACCAGTTTATAGGCTTCAGGAAGGCAAAGGGTGTATACGTGAGCTGTACAGAGGAGCGCTCAGTGGATACCACCTGGGAAGGGAGTGCAGGTGGGTAGAGAGAGGGAGACAAGGAGAGAAAGGGAAAGAGGAAGGAAAGGGAGGACAAGGGAGAGGGATGCAGGAGGGAAAGAAGAAAAGATGGATTGAGGGTCAGCAAAACACAGATGGGGTGGGGTCATGGAGAATGGAGAGGAGGAAAAGAGGTTCCAAAGCTGAGACTGACAGCGGCATAAAATGCCTCAGAAGGAATAACCTGCAGGTCACCGGGACCACTTGGCACAGTGTCCCACCAATTAAAATTAATGAACCAATGTGTAGAGTTGATGGGAAAATGACAGGAAAAACTGTGAAGTTAATGGAGTTTTTCTTTCCCTCCAGGGCTCTCTGTTTCCATCTGCCCCTTCCTAGTGGTGCTCCTTGGAGGTATGTGGTGTGAAGAGCTGACAGGCACCAGAGAGGGAGGGCCTGTAACACCAGTCACCAGCTGGGTGACTCTAGGAGCATTTCTTTTCTGAGCCTGGGATAACAATGCCTTCTTCCTGGGTCATTGTGACAATACTGAAAAGTTTTGAAAAGCCCCTAACACATAGTCAGCACTAAAAAAAAAAAAAAAAAATGTTCATTCTTTTTTCTTCCCATGACTGCTCATATTCACTCTCTCCCCATTCTGATAAAAAAAAAAAAAAATTCAATGGAATGGCATTAGCTCTCCTGGGGTTATTGGGATGTGCACCTTTCTATATCTTCATGGAGTTTTAAAAATTGTTTAAATTTTTAAATTTTTTTATTTAACAAATTCATTTCAAAATAATTAATTCACTTTAAAATAATATTTATTATTCATTCCTTCTTTCTACAAATATGTCTTGAGCTCCCACAGTGTGTCAAATATCAGGTTTGATGCTGATAGGATGAGAGAGTAGGAAATAGATGCACCACACTCAGGAGCTCATCAGGGGAACTGGCTAGTCTGTTCTGAGGCACAGGGAGGAGGGTACAGGGTAGCTTTCAAACTCCAGCTGCAACACAATCACTCAAAGGGCTCATTTAAAACAGATGTCTGTAAATCTGGAGTGGAGTCTAGGGATTTGCATTTCCCAGGTGCCGCTACTGTTTGTAGGTCAAGACCACACAGAGAATTAATTGTTGGAATTGAGTTTCAGAGGGGAAGGGGAATAGAGGATCAATAGAGGAAGTTTCTGGAGAATCTGTTTATCCTTCTCTCCAAGATATGATGTTTTTCTTAATAAGGATGAATTAGGGTTATTCTAGGTAAGTGCACAAACTTCAGAGATTTTGAAGAGACAGGAGGATCTGAAGGCTTTGTGACCACAGTTGCTGGGGCCCAGTTGCCTTGGACCGCTCCATTTCTTCTCCCTGTCCTTCAAATCTTTATTGAAATCAAAGCAATTTCCTGGCAACTTTCCTCACTTCCTGAGGCAGATTTGGCCATTCCTTTCTCTCCTAGCATATGATACACTCTTCATCGTAAGAACTCTATCACTGGACTATAAATTTACTTATTGACCTATATTCTTCATTAGACCATGAATGTTTCAGTGAGAAATGAAGAGTTGTGTCATCCCTCCCAAGATCTCATTTAAGACTTAAATGTTTATTGACTGCCAAACTAACTGGTTGGATAAATAGATGTGTGTTTAATGAGTATTAAAATATGTGGTGCCAGGAACAACTATCAAAATGGGTACTATGTGTGGATTCTGAGAGTCAGGAGCAGCAACTTTCTTGTCTAACAAAGGTGGGTTCAGCTTTTTGTTTTCCATTAGCCATATAATCTTGGATAAATTACTCATCATTCTGAGCTTCCCTCTCATTATTAGTACAATAATGATATTAATCTTTGAATGTTTGTGAGGATTAAGTGAAATAGTAAGTAAAAAGTGTTTAGCATGGTTCTTAGCATATAGAAAATATTAAATGAGATGAAATTCAGCCTTTCATAAAATAAAGCAAAAAGGCTGGGAGGTAACACGGTCAATTAAAGCTGTTTATAATGTTTGCTTAATATTTATGTCCAGTAACTAGGCAGTAAAATTTGCAGATTACTTCATATATATCATATTAATTTTGGTAATTATTTTTTCAATATTAAACTCTGTGTCAAGTCAAGGAGATAGAAGGAAAAGCTGTTTGAGTTGATGTTTAGGATATCATTGTTGATTTTTAAAAACTCTTACTCAGGAAAATGAGTAGAGCAGGATAAGGAAGGATTTCAGAGGCCACAAACAAGAACAACTTTTATTGAGAAATGTGCCCAAAGAATAATACGTCAGAAAGACAAAAGCAACTCTTTTTTGAACAACCTATGTACATTATATATAATAAAATATATTTTATATTAAATAAATAAATATATTTCCACTGATGTTAGCAACATAACTAGATTTTAAATGATTTTAATGTATAGTATCAGGTATTCTTAAAGCTGAAGTCCTATATTTTTTTCTCTACATTCCGTGAAGGAAATATTCAAATACACACACAGGTCATTTTAATGTTTCATTCCACAGGTGGTTCCATTATTGATCAATTCCCAAGTGTGCTCTTTTAAAGAGCACTTAAAATGTTTCTATTTTTAAGTGAAGCTGTTTTAAAAACAGATATTTAATATTGGGCAACACCCTTGGAGAGGAAGAGTGTTGTTAGTAAATCAAGTTCTAATGACCCGGGCAGGACAGAGCAAGCAGGACTCTGTCGTTGCTGAATTGGTCTCAAAAACAGGAATGCACAGGAAACTGGAGGACAGCAAATTTCAAAGCACAGCAAAATCCTCATTAATGCTGAACATGGCAGTCACACTTCAGCTTAAAATGTGCTGAAACAGAAATAAAAAACAAACACGAGGCCCTTTGGGTCTTCAGCTATACACGAAGATGTGAGTGATGTGTTCTTCTGTGGAGTTCCATGATGATCTCTGACAACTGTTTTTCCAAGAGCTTTTATCTTCAGTTTCATTCCAGAGACAGCTCCTCCTGAGCACCATCCTCAGTGTGTTCAAGCATGCACCAGAGACCATCCTGCAAACAGAGTCTTGGAGAGGGAAGCTGTTCAATTGAAAAGACAAAAAGAAGCAGCAGCAGCAGTTTCTGCATTGCAGTTAATGGCTTCTTACTACTTGCTTTGCAGAGGATAAGTGCAAGTTTTAGTAGCATGGTTAGTAACTCATCAAGGAAAAGATTAAAGTGGGATTTGCATTTGTTTTGTTTTTCTATTTTTTGGGGGGCGGTCATTTTATTTTAGAGAAAATGCATTTTTCTAGCATAGAATAAGAAGCCAAATGGAATGTTCATTTACTTTTTCAAAAGAATATGGTACTTAATATTTTAGAATCAAGACCCTATTTTCTAATCGTGATTAATCCATAACATTCAAATGTGATGAATTGCAAACAATTATTTATAATATATCCCTTTGGAAATTTGGAAGCACTTTTTAATGGGGGAAAATGGATATTTTCCATGACTGTATTTTCACACTAATCCAAATCTAGTTAACCCATTTATGTACCATAAAAGGAGAGTAGGAATAAAAGCCACTATATTTTCATTTCTCCTAATAAAAGTCCTTATTAGGTAGTACTATTTCAGGGACAGAAAGAGCACAAACATTAGCTTCAAAGCACCTGAAACCTGAGTTGAACCCTGGGTCAGCTTTGTGGTATTGGGCAAATAACTTTACTTATCTGAATCTCAGTGGCATCATCCATAAAATGGGGACAATGCTTACATTCCAGGAGTGTGGCTGTGAGGATGATACATGGATTGAGTACAAACTTGTGTCAGAAGTGTGGGTTTGGATTCAAGCTTTGCCATTTACTTGCTGGGATCCTTGGGCAAGTGATTTACCTTCTATATGCATTAGTTAAGCATCCAAGGTAGTTATTGTTATTATTATAATTATGAAATATGCTTCCTAACAGTCTCTCTTTTCAGAACTGGGAATTAAACCCGAGACCTCACATATGCCAGGAAAGCACTTTCTTGCTGAGTTACATCTTTGGATCCCCTGCTTCTTCTTAATAACAGTAACAAATTGTTCTAAGTTTAAAAATTAGACAGACAGACTGATAGATACTAGAATTACTTGCCTAATAAATTGATTTGGTCCATGGTAATTTACCCCTATACATGGAAAAGAAATTTCGTCCCTAGATTGGATAAATGAAGGCATGAAGAAGAAAGGGAGGTTTGTGTCTAGCCAAAACCACAATTTCAGACTCACATTTGTTTGGTTTAAAAGGAATGTCAAATGTTACCTATTTTTCACCAGAAGGCAAACAAGCAACAAGTCTCTGCAGCCAGACATAGGAAGTATTGTTTTGAAGAAATGGAAAGGCGATCTCAACATGCTTGGGCAAGATTATTATCCCACTGCCTTTTAATTGCAATTACCATACTAAAAATAGTTGCATTGTACTTCATTCATTTATCATTGTTCAATAGCCCCATTTGTGGAATATGAAAATATTTGATGCTTTGCAAATGAAGACAGCTGGAGGCTTAAAACCCTTCTGAAGTATTCAATAGAGTGAGGGCCTTAATGTATTCTTTTCCCCTGGTACAATGAAAGACTTTGTCAGCTATAACTTTAATTCCTAGAATTAGGCAGGGGTGCAGGAGGAAATTATATTTTAGTAGGGAGACTGCCAACTATTTTAGCTTCACCTTCTTGGAAAGGTTAACTCCTAAACATTGTAATAAACCAGGAGTCATGGTGACTTTCCAAGATGCCAGAATGCCTCTGTGTTAGGAGAAAGAGAAGGGGAGTGAATGAGGTGGGCATCATAGGAAGAACCAATACATCCTTATCTTCTAAAACCTGCTGTACCTTGGAAAGCATGGAGTCACCAAGACAAAGACCTCAGGGGGAAAAAATATATATACCTTATATGTAACTTTCCTCATTTGGGACTAGATTGGGTCCAAACGATGGGGTTTGGGTATGAAGTTGTGGTGTTCTAGTGTGGACGGTGCTCAGTTTCAAGATGGCACTTTTGTCTGAAGTCTGGGTTTGGATTAAAGTTCTGCCATTTATTTGCTGGAATAAGTTATTTACCTTCCTCATGCATCAATTTCCTCATCTGCAAAATAAAAATAAGATAGAAACTTGCCCTAGGGTTGTGTCAATTATACTGGGTTCAGTCAACATGTATAACATATTTAGAATAATACTTGTCATAAGGTAAGCACCATGAAAGGGTTAGTTATTTCATCTTGGAACTGTAAATTCACAATACAACTCTTGGTAATCCTCAAGTAGTCTATTGAGATAAAAACGAACTCCAAGGCCTAAAAGCAGATCACCTTGGAATTTTCCAGGGATCCCAGCCCAACCAGGGCAAGTCATCTCAAAGGCTGTCCAATTTGAGGGTGGATAACTGATGACTTTAAGGAGAGAAAACCAGAATAACATTAAATGGTGCCAGGAAACACATGAAGTGTTCTGAGACACTTGGCTCTCTTAGTTTCCTTTTAAAATTGTTTTTATTATTATGAACAACTTTGCAGAAAGTTTATCCCATAACCTATTCAGTAAAATGTAATTATTGAGTTATCTCTATGAATGCTTACAACCCTGTCCATATGTACATGTCTTATTCACAAAATTTTAGTCACTCTATATAAGACAAGGATCTTGATTTTCATGAAATATAACATTATTTTACTTGACATTCTTCTATATATTTATGGCCTAACTTTATATTTAACATTTTAAAAGACAGTATAGTGTTTTATCCAGTTGACACCACTTATTTTCTCAAACAATCAACTTGTTTTTCCTTATTGTTAAACTCCCTGATTGCTGCACTCCCAAAGAAAAAAGAAAGAAAAGAAAAAGGGAAAAAAATCAAAATACTTTAACTTGTGTAAGTTTTTGTTTCTTTTTAGGCCCTGTGAGATAATTTATTTGAACATTTTTTCAATTCACTATTGGGCCATTAAACATACAAATTTTGATAGTGACTACTCTAAAACTTGACCAACAAATGATAGAAACAATGGAATTAATGAAGAAAATAACCAGAAAACTTTTATTTATTCTTTTGTCTCCTTACACTATAGAATGTGGTAATTTTTGCTGAAAGCAAAACTATTCAGATAGCCAAAATAGTCAAATTGTGCTACCAGCTGGAATCTCATTCATTCATTTTTTTAATGCAGCTAATATTTATTGCTCACCTATTATTTGCTAGAGATTATTCTAGGTGCCCCTTCTCTTATGGACTTTTTTGGGGGAAGCATTCAATAAATAAATAAATAACATAACATAACAAAATGTCAGGAGCCTCTTTTTAAAATTTTATTTTGAGATGAGGCCTTGCTAAGTTGCTGAGGTTGGCCTTGAACTTGTGATCCTCCTGCCTCTGTCTCCCAAGGAGCTGGGATTGAAGGCCTGCACCACCACACCTAGTCTTGGGAAGTTCTTTCTGATGAATGAGTAATGAAAATGAGTGCTTGAATCCTCTGTGTCTCTGGAGGAAGATACTTTGTGTGCATCCATAGAAGAACAGCAGTTCGTTCTTAGGTTTCTTCATTGGTTTTTACTCATAGTTTCAAATATTCATTTTTGTGAATGTGTTCATGCCTTGACAGCTAGGGGAGATACAAGAGTGGACCATGTGGACATGGGGGATATCCCCCTCACAAAGTGTATGAGAAGACAAGAAATCACAAGTGTGACAAGTGCTTTGAAAGAGGAAGTGTGGGGTGCTGTTGCAGCAGATCTTTACAGCTAGGAGGTCAGGGAAGACTTCCCTGAGGAAGTGACCTTTAAGTGGTGAAGCAGGCAGGAGCCATATCAATGTGGACAAAAGGCAGCAGGACTAAAGGAAATCCATAGGCAGACAAGGTCAATGTATAACCTTGATTTTGTTGATGACTTTCAACTTTGTCACCTATCCAGTCTACCAAGAGTTAAGAAGTCACATCATTTGATAACATTTTCTTGCCACTCTCTGGCAATGCATGATTCATATGAATAAAGGAAAAGGCAGAGTGCAGGGGTTAATAATAACACAATTCAAACTAAGTGACTCTGTCCATATTCAAGATTTGCGTATCTTTATTTGCAGTAAGTTTTATTGTCAATCGATCTTTTTGATAGCTGGAGTGCCCTTTGAAACACAGAACTTGGATCATAAATTTCCCAAAGACCACTTATCAAGCTAAAGTCTTTCTGGTTTTGTATTTAACTCAAATGCATATACATTTTCTATGATTTTAAAACATAATTTATAGCAAAAGGAGAACTGGCAGCAGGATGAGAAAATATCAAAAGCTTTCAAGAAAAATATAAGTCTCATTTCCTGTCTACACTAACTGATTCTTTAAAACCCAGTAATGATGTAGAGTGGGAAAGCTGTGGTCTACTCCCATAAGCCTGTACCATAGAAAACACTCCGAGGTTCAAAAGTCCCCCAAAATGTTCTTCTCAAAACCATTTTAGTAGGGCTAGGGATGTGGCTCAAGCGGTAGCGCACTCGCCTGGCATGCGTGCGGCCCGGGTTCCATCCTTAGCATCACATACAAACAAAGATGTTGTGTCTGCCGAAAACTAAAAAATAAATATTAAAAAATTCTCTCTCTCTTAAAAGAAAACCATTTTAGTAAAGAAAAATTAGAAAAAATGTGAATTTTCAACCAGAGGGGTTTGCATAATGGTTTATAGTTCTTCATATTAGTAGAATATGTTGTAACCATTAGAAATCATGTTGTAGAAGAAGGTTTAATGGCATGAAAGAATATTCACAACAGATTAATTTTTAAAAATCAGGATGCCAAATGAAATCTCAGTGTGATAAAAATTAGATCAAAATACAATGCAATTATAAAGGAAACTTGGCGATGAACATACATCAATTTTAATGTGTTTTCCAAATTTTCTGTCACAAATATGTATTGGTTTTTCAATCTGAAAAAAATGCAATGGATATTATTGGGAGTTTTTAATTGCAATGAGAAAGCAGAGATTTATGTAGCAATTATTTTTATAATATGACAGACGTGCATGCAAAATGGGAGTTTATCAGGCTGGGGCTGGGGCTCAGTGGTAGAGTACTTGCCTAGCATGTGTGAGGCACTGGGTTGGGTTCTCAGTACCACATCTATATAAATAAAAAATAAGGGCTGGGGATATAGATCAGTTGGTAGGGTGCTTGCCTTGCATGCATAAGGCCCTAGGTTCAATCCCCCGTGCTGCAAATAAATAAATAAGTAAATAAATAAATAAATAAATATAAAGGTCTTTTGACAACTAAAAAATATTTTTTAAAAAATGGGGACAATAATGTAGATGAACCTAGAAGACATGCCAAGTAAACTAAGCTAGTCACTGAAGAATAAATACTGCATAATTCTACTTATATGAGGTATCTAAACTAAATACACAGAAGCAGGGACTAGAAGGAGGGGAAAATGGATAAAAGTTATCTACAAGATGAATAAGTTCTAGACATCTGTACAACATACAGTAGGGCCTATAGTTAAGAAAACTATATTGTGCGCTTTAAAATATGTCAAGAACCAGACACCGTGGAGCACACCTAAAATCCTAGTGACTCAGGAGGTTAAGGAAAGAAGATGGAAAGTTGAAGGCCAGCCTCAGCAACTTAGCAAGACCTTGTCTCAAAAGTAAAATTTTAAAAAGGGCTGGAGAGTGACTCAGTAGTTAAGCACTCCTGGATTCAATTCCCAGTACCACAAAATATGTTTAAATATATTATGATAGACCTCATGCTAAGTTGATTACAAAAATTTAAAAAAACACCTCACAGAAAAATACAAGGAAATTTTGGGAGGTGATGGATATGTTTACTGCCTTGTTTGTAATGATGGTATCATGAGTATGAAAACACTAAATATGTGTTACTTTTTGTACTGATATACTTTTTGTACTTATTTTATACCTCAATAATCCTTTTAAAAAGTCCAATATGAAGTACACTTACCATACATATTTCTTTTATTTCAACAATAATAATAATTCATGATCAATAAACATATTTTTCATAATATAAAAAATGGGAGTTTATCTTAGGTAGGTCTTGAATTCATGGCTTTTGTGAGTTAAATAAAGGAACCAGAATTCATTGTAGTGAATCCAAACAGGCCTTCTTGCTTGGATAGCATGTGGAGCCAATCAACTTTTATTTTACAAACACTAAAAAAGAAAGAGAGGGCCAATGAAATAAGACAACTTTATGAAGAGTAACTCTTTATAAGGAGCAGTGCTAGGAATGATGGTTTAAGTACTGCCCCATTACACCACTTAATATCCACCACCCCAATTGCAGATCTGTTCACAGGAGCATGCAAGGGGCATTCTGGATAGTGTGTTGGGGACCCTGCATGCTGGTCACCCCTTTATTTTGTTTTTATGGAGGACATGGAATGTATGTGTGCATAAAATATGCCATTGTTTTTATGGTCTCTTGATTTTGTGTTATGCTTAGAAGGGCTTTCAAGATTATAAAAATTTTACCCATATTTCTTCCATATTTTTCATAAATTCTAAATTCCTGTGGGTTATATCTGAGTGTAAGGATAGGGTTGGAAGCAGTTTTTATGCATTTCTATATAGCTAGCTAGTCGTTTCATTAGCATTTATTGATAAGTTCTTTTTCTCTCAATATTTTAAAATTTACTTTATAACTCAACTTTTGTATAATTTGGGTCTGTTTCTGGATGATACATCTTTTCATCCATCTACTGGTCTGTTTCTATACTGATACAAGATTATTACCACTGTTTTATATTTAGCTTAGATAGTGTGTTAGGTCAAATTGTCCCAGTTGATCTTGATCCCCTTTTTTCTTTTTCAAAAGCATGCTGTAATTTTGTTTGCATTGCTGCATTTCTTAAATGACTTAACACTTTGTTTTGCAATATTAATTAGAATGGATTCTTCCCTTCTTTTACATTCTCCAGAGAGAGAATTTTAGTGCACTCATGTTATCAAAATAGATCAAAATCTCTGTTGTATTTTCAAAGACAGTATCTACCTGTTCTGCAGGGCTTCTGTTGAGAAGTGATATAGCCACAGGTACTTCAGCTCCCTCTAGCCAGATGGAAAAGCCCCCTTCACACTGGAGTACCAAGATCTCTGGAGCCTTGGCCAGTTCTGTTAGATCTAATCTAAAGCCTAATTACATGATCTAGGAAACATTCCAAATGAGATGATGCTGTTCTCCCATTTTGAGGTGCTGTGGCCAACCCATTCAAGAAAGAACACCTTTTGAAAACCATCTGAAAGAGCAATTAATACTGGTTAACCAATTAATGACTGGTTTTATATTTTTAAAAAATCCTGCTTTTGTAAACCCAGATGTCAACTTAGGCTTAAGCAGCAAACCATTTATATACATATACACACTTTCAGCTGGGTCAGCTACTAAGAGATAGCTGATTCTTTTTCTAATTTCCCCTTAAATATTAGAGATCTTCCAGAGGAGATGTCTATTCCCTGGCACCATGTTGTGTTCACTTGTTTCTGGCTCTGATTCCCCCAACATCCTGTAGTAAATCTGTCTCCAGATTTTCCTACGGTCAAACCCCTTAGTTTCTCTAGCTGAAGAATTCTCCAGGGTATGTAGAAATCTGTCTCCAGATTTTCCTACGGTCAAACCCCTTAGTTTCTCTAGCTGAAGAATTCTCCAGGGTATTTTCCTTATCTTGCTTATAAAACTGTCTGTTGAATCTTTCTAAACTGGGTCCTTTCCCTTTCTTGTGTCTCCTTCTTTTGCTCTTCTGTCTTTATTTTCTCTTCTGATTCTCCTTTCACTCTTTGCAGCTTGGAAAGCTGTCTCTCTCCAGGTGGTCAAGGACATTCATGAAGGACCATATACAATGGGGTGGAGGGAAATGAGCTAGAGAAGCAATCATAAGGCAGAAAGGCAGAAAGAAGTTGAGTCCAGTGGTCACATGATGCCAGAGAGAGGAGAAAATAGGAGCTCCCTTCCTAATGGCACCTTAGTTCCAGTCCTTCATGAGGACTTGCTGTGCTTCTTACTGTAGGGTTTCACAAGATCCCCCTTGTCCCTTCACCAGGCATCTCCTGCTTTGGGCTTAAGCTAATTAAAGAGGTTTCTATTTCTTGCAGGCCCTGAGTGTGAGATGCCATGAGATCCCTGAGGCAAGGTCCTGGGTATTCTTTTCGCTACGTAAGACCCCAATAGGTTGGAGATGCTATTTTTTAATAATATCACCTGTAAAATGATGACTCCTTAATCTATACAATATCTGTTAAATATCATGTTTCTTTGTTTGCCAAACTAATTGTGAAAGAAGTAATTTAGCAAAGTAGCCAAGTGTGAACTTTGGGATCAGATTGTCCAAGGCGCCTGGGATCTCAGGACTTCTCTGTGCATCTGTAATAATAGAAGTGCCTGTGAATAACAGAAGTGCCTGCATGTATGGGGCTTGAGAATGAATGAGGTAATGCATATAAAATTCTTAGGATAGTACTTGACACACTGTGAAACTACAACAAATTTTGTTATTTGTAACAACACAATTCTACTTGGTTTTCCATAAATCTTTAACATGTTCACCTCAGGATTCCCCAACTTCCATGTAAAAAGAGGAAGTTATGACTTCATAACTTCCTTGTCCTGTCATTGGCTTCTCCATTCAATCCATCAGACAAGGAATTTGACCTTTGGTGTTGAACTTCAGACCTATGCTTACTCACTGAAATCAGCAATTCCCAAAGCCAATTGCATCTCAGATCCCAAAGATATTGAATCAGAATCTTCCATATTGGAGCTCAATGCTTTATATTTAAAAACAAAACAAAACTTCCCAGGTGATTCTATGGGATCTGGCCCTTGCATCAGGGGCCACTGCAGATTATACTACTTTACCCCTCGATATCCCTATAAAATGGGAACAATGAGTCAGTAAGTATCTATTTCATAGAATTGTTCGAAGTGATACCTAATATGTATTGAACCTTTACTGTATGCCATGTGGGCTGGAGATATAGCTCAGTTGGTAGAGCGCTTGCCTCACATTCACATGGCCCTGGGTTCAATCCCCAGCACCACCAAAATAATAATAATAATAACAACAACAACAACAAAATAACAATAATAACAACTGTATGCCAGGCACTGTACTCAGGGCTTTCCATGTATTTCTCAGTAAACTCTCACAATAAGTCTCTAAAGTACATATGTGGTTATTCTCATTTTACAGATGCAGAAACTAGGGTACAAAGATGTTAAACAATTTAATAAAGGTGACCCAGCTAGCAAGTATAGACAGTGATCATATGAACTGCAAGGGTTAATGTAATGATTATGTTAAATGTATTTAAGGCATTTGCTACATGGTAGATGCTCAATAAACATTTTATTTTCCTTTCCTTGTATTCATATGATTCTATTCATGCCCAGTGAATTTTAGATTGAGAACCATACTTTAAAAATGCTCTAGAATTGACTATTTAGTATTCTGGAAAGTAAAACAAAAAAGAGGGGCTTAGGTACCTAGAAAATGGAGGTGTTTGGGATCTCCAATAGAGAGAAATACTAAAGAACAACATAATTACAAATGGAAGAACAGGTACATATGAAAAGAAAGACAGTTTGCTACTAAGGGTAGGAAAAGACAGGGTAATAAACATTAAAAGGGAAAAAAACAATATATAAGAATCACCTTCTCAGAAGAACAGAATCCTAACGATAACTTTCCTAGCCTTCCCTCCTCAATTTGACCATCAAATTCATGCTTGGACAATTTTTTTTATGGAAAGAATTTCAATTTATCAAGCCAGAAGGGGCTCTAGTTGTTAGAAAATTCTTCATATTGATTCTTCTAGAGTTTCCACTTGCAGGTACCCCTTCCATTCCTTAAGGCCCCAAAGGAGAATAAGTCTAATTTGTCTTCTATTTGACAGCTCTCCAAATATATGAACACAGGTACCTTGTATCCCCTGAAGCTAAATCTTCTGCTTCCTTTAATCTTTCCTCATATGACATAGTTTCTAGTCTTTTTACATCCTGGTCCCTCTCCTGGTGCATGTAGATAGTTTTTCTTTGCCAAGTATTAATTGCAGATAATAGTCCATGTGGGTCTTAACCAACACCAGGCAGTACAATCACACCCATCTTGCTTTATATTAGATTTGTATTGATGCAGCCTGAGACAGTGTTCTTTTATTTGGCAGCCACAATTCACTGGGGTTTCAGATTGAGTTGTTTATCACTTAAGACCCTTATCTTGCTCTTAAATGCATCTGTTAAGACACCTCTGAGCTGGGCATGTAAAGGGGCCTGAAATCCCAACTACTCAGGAGGTTGAGGCAGCAGGACCATAAGTTCAAATCTGGCCTGGCCAAAGTAGCAAGACCACATCTCAAAAACAAAAGCAAAAATAAAACAAAACAAAACAAACAAGCCCTGTCTCTGTCCCTATCCTGCCTTTGAGCAGTTGATTTCCCAGAGTGTAGAACACCATATTTATCCCTGTTAGAGGCATATTGGATTTAGCTAATATTATATAATGGCATCTTTTCCCTTCTGGCTTTGTATCTTCTGGAAATGTGATGCAAGTCTCCTGGGTTTTCATTCAGGACACTGCTAAAATTCCTGAGGTCCAGACCTTGGAGAGTTCTGCCATCCTGATGTGAAATAGAGGCTTCATAATAATAATAATTTAAAAAATCTGGTTTGAATCATCACTCTGCCACTGACAGAGGTCAGCTAGTTAAACTCTGAGTTTCCATTTTATCATCTGTAAAATGGAATAATAATAGCTTCCTCACAAACTGGTTAGGAAGATTCAGAGAAAAATGCCAGGAAAGCACTTGGCACAGGGCCTGGCACATAGTAAATGCTGCCCAAAGGTTGGTTCTCTCCACTCTTTCTTCTGATCAACAGTAACTCATTAATCAGAATCTTTAGGTTATGGTTATTTAGCTAGTTACTTACTAGTCCAATTAATTATACCAGCATCCAGCCCATAGTTGTTTTTTTTTCTAAATCTTGTCCATAATGTATTTTCAAGTGCTTTGCTCAAGTCTCACTTACATACAGTGTCTATGATATGGGGGCAGAGACAAAGTAAACAGCAGTAAGATTACACCTACATGTAAATTTAGGAAAAATAGAAAGCTACCAGTGAAGTTGGTTGACCTTGAAAATAGTCTGCATTTAGTCTACAAGCAGGCAATAGATAAACATTGCGTGCCTGGCAATGAGCTGGGGATGGGCAATGGTTTTGCAACGATTTAAACTCAGTGTCGAGATTCCAGGAACTCATGAGTCTAGAATTCTAGAGTCACAGAGGCTAGTCCGGGTCACAGAATTGGGCTAAATGATTTAATCCCATTTGTTCGTGTTTTTCAGCCAACAATCATTCATGGAGTACTTGCTAGGTGTCGCCCCGCCTTCATCCCATTAGATGCTCAAAGGGAAGGGTCACGGATAAAAGAAGCCAATTGTTTTCAGGTAGTTTTAACATTTAGAGGGGTGGGGAGTTCTTTGTGCAAGAAGTCCTCTGCTAAGTGTTTGAGATACAAAAATAAGACAGATTCTCCGTGCTCTCAGCACTCAAGTCACATGTTGTCATGGAATTTTTTATTTTCTGTAACTCTCCTTCTGTCTAGTTCCTTAGATCTTGTTTTTGTTTTTCCTTTTCTTTTCAGTAGAGATCGCGGTCGCCGGGATGGTGTCTGCCACACAGTAAACACACAGTAGATCAGAACCTTGCTACTGGAAAGAACTGTAAAGGAATCCTTCTGCGCTTGAGTTTTCTCTTTTGAACAACGACAATGACAGCTCCGCGGGACGCCTGGAGGTCAAGAATAACGGAGGGAACGAGAGAACACTTGCAGCTCTGGGGTGGAAAAGCTTCCTAGAAAAACTAAGTATTCGATCTCTCTTTTGGACTTTGGCGAACCAGCGGTTTTTAGGACAAGTCTGACACTCTGTGTTCCTAAAATTTGGTTTCCTAGATGGAGTAGGAGCGAGGGAAGTGAGGAAAGGCTACGTTTGGGCAGGGTGTTCCGAGTAAAGAGCGCGAAGGAGAAGAGGTCAAATCCGGGAGTCGGATGCCAACCAAAGACCCAGTGAAGAGGGACGCGCCGGGCGAATGCGAGAGCGAAGCGTCCGCACCCGCAGCGGCCCCGGCCAGTGGGAGACCTGAAGGAAAAGGGAGAGGGCAGGGGCGAAGAAATCGAGAGAGAGTGTGTTGATTGGTCCCCTCTTCGGGGCGTGCGCTCTTGTGCGCCAAATGATTGGTGGCGGGAAAGTAGCAGGTAAACCGGCTCCCTGCCGCCCTACCATTGGTCAGCGGTCTCTAGAGCCGCCACGCAACTGGCCCGTGGGCCGCAGAGCCGCGCACGGATTGGCCAGAAACGGCCTCCGAGACCAGCTCCCTTCGCGCATCCGGATTGGCTGGCGGGAAGAGGCAGGTATCCGGGCTCCGCGGCTCCCCCATTGGTGGGCGGGGAAGGGGGGTTGGGCAAAGCGATTGGTGGGCGGGGGGCCGGGCCTGGGCCGGCGGGGAGCGGATTGGTCGGAAAGTAGGTTAGTGGTGCGACATTTAGGGAAGGCAGAAAGTAGGTCAGGGACGGAGGTGCCTGTTTACCCGCGCCGGACTCACCGCCGCCGCCGCCGCGGGATCCGAGTGCGGGCGCGGGCGCGGGCGCTCCGGGCGAGCCACGGTGAGTGTCGGGCCGCCTGAGGCTAGCGGCGCGGCCGGGGCACCCCGTCGGAGGCCGTTAGCACCCTGGCAGGCGCGGCGCCCCCGCCGCCGCCCGGGGCGCAGCCCGGCCGCCGGGGAACCCTGCCCGACGTGCCCGCTGCCGGCCTTAAAGGGCCCGTACTCGCTCCCTGCCCCCACCCAAGCCGCGAGGAGGCTGCGCCCCTTAAAGGCGCCGCGCCCGCCCGCCCCCATCCTCCTAGCAGGGGCCGGCGCTGCCGGCCAGGGCGGGCAGAGGTGCCGCAGGCGCCCTAAAAGGCACGAGGAAAGTGTCCACGGGAGTACCCACCTTCCCTTCGCGGACATCGCTACCTGGCGGGAGGAGGGAGCAGCCAGCTGCCACTTAAAGAGATAGCTCTGCCCTTTGGGAGTAATGATCCGGCCGAGGGCGAGTCCTAGGATGTATAGTCGGGAGCAGCAGGGACCCCCGAGGGAACCATTTTTGGCGGCTGTCTCCCGAGAGCGTTGGGGGAACGATGCCTTGCCTGCCCTTCCTCCCCTTCTTCACTTCCCTTTCGGGAGCCCGCGAGGCTGGGTGGGGGCGGGGAGGGCGTCTCCGTCGGAATGGGGAGTCCGAGTCTGCCCGCCCCTTCGGCCCTGTAACTGGGGCTGCTGCTGCACCCGGGAATCCCCGACCCGGCGTGGAGCCGACCCCAGCCTGGGAACTTTCGCCTGGCGAGCTCCGACCAGGTCCTAGGCGTCCCGGGAAGATCCCCCCGTGGGTCGACAAGGGCTACCCGACGGCGTGGGGATGTCGCCCGGCGCTCAGGTGTGGCCTGAGCTCTGGAGCTCTGGAGCCCCGCGGAGGACGCCGCGAGACTGGCTTCTGTTCGGGGGTTTGACAGATGTCGGGGAAGAAAAAGATTTCCGCTAGCGATTGCTCGGCGTTGACTGTCAAGAGAGCTCAGGTTTGCCCGGAGGAAGAAGTGAAAGGTAGAAATTAACGCCGACCTTGTGGGGCGCGTGTCAGCCACCCCGAGGGGTCGCGAGAGCAGGGAGAGCACAGGTGCTAGATGATGGGCGCAGGAAAAGGAAGGGCTGCACTGGACACTGTTGTCAAATTTGTGCTGGCCGGTGGGAGACCCGCTGAACCTCCCGCCACCCCAAGCCTTATTCCTATTTTCCTCCCGCCTTGGTCCTTTTGCGGTCACCTATCCTTGTTTGGGCACTTTAGTGCTTGCGGTCTCTTCCTGTCTTTACATCGCTGCTCAGCAAGAAATTATTAGCCAAGTTTTCTCACTCAGCTTCCAGAAATCAGATTCAGTATTTATGGAGAACTTTTTTTTTTTTTTTGACAGTATTTCCAGGATCTTCGTTTGTTTTGTCGTTGTTGTTTAATCCATAAAAGCTATCTATTAGATGAATATCATTTCCGCAACATTTGCTTGTCATTTATCCTTTTGACATGTGCTTTTCCCCCATTAATCTATTTTTATATAACAACTATTATTTTAATTCTTCAGGTCTCATTGATATCAAGATCTGTCAATTTGGGTTGGTGGAGTTTTTAATTAATGTACCCGTTGAATCATGAGCTTAAAATAATCATTGCTTCTCCTGAGCAGTTTTGAATAATCGTATGCTCTCCATGCTTGCAAGACTTAAAAAAAAAATCAGTGCTTTTAAATTTGATTTCCATATAATGAAATTCCAAAATATTTTTTGACAGTATTTAAATATTAACATACCAAATATAATCATCAGGTTAAGCATTATTGCTGAGATCACTTTATTGATCATTTTTAAAGCAATTTGTTGAGCATATTTAGAAGACTTGGAAATTTCCTAGGCAGGATTTGAAAATGGATTTGTAGAGGTATTTTGATTTTGATTGTAGACCTAGACGGAGAATAGTAAGAATATTAAAATGGTACTTAAATTTGTATCTTATTCCAAACCCTACAATTTAAAGAGAGAGCAAATGTGGTGGAAACACTAACCTGGAAGTTAGGAGCTTCTAGCCCAGATTGGGGCTCTTTGGGCTGTGCCTCTTGGGACAAGTTACTAAATCTTTCTGGGTTCTTTTTGCCTCAGATGGAAAGTAAGACAATTGATCTAGGTTATGTCAAAGGTTCCTTCTGCTCTAAAGTCCTGTGAGTCTTTAAATATTTAATACATTTGAATTCAGGTTGATATTTACCTCCTGGAATCTCCATAACATATGAGCTGAAATCCTATTTTCATAGGAAAGCTAAGCAAATCAACAGAGGGTGTTTTAAAGGATCCATTTCAAATGGTTTATAAAATGAGGACTACTGAAGAGCTTGCTATTTGCAGGAGAGAATTGCAATGCCACAGGTCAGGAAAAGGTAGTGGACATGTCAGATTTATCCATTTATACCAACAATCTTAATAGAATATATATACTAAAAGATGGACAAGCACTACTGAAAGAGTTGGTATATTAACAAAACTACATAAAGAATATGTAAAAAAAACTAAACTAAATATTTAATCTCTCTCTTTAGTATAAAGGTTGCCTTCATCTATGATCTTTATCTACTTGTAATTAAATCAACTCTCACTGTGTAGAAGAATGTCAACATTAAAGAAAGAGTTTCTGCCCCTTACAATGTTACAATTACAGACAATAATTTTAGTTAGTACTATGCCAGTTACACTAGGCACTTGCAGGGAAATAAAGTTCTTTGTAGACCTTGAGGTTTAGTTAGGAGCTCAGGGATATAAGCATGTTATCCTTTTCCACATCTTTCTTCCTTGTTACTTTTTCATAAGACTCCGACTTACCCCAAATATCCACCCTGTCTTTTCTTCTCTATCTCACAAAACAAGACCTATTCCGACTTAAGCTCCTCATTTTCTTTTTCTTCATATTAAAAAAAAATCCTTTTCCTGTTGTCTTTTCCTTCCTGTTCAAAATATCCTTTCCCTGTTGTCCCCTTCTTTCCTTCCAGTGCAGAGAAAGCAAGTGGATCCCTCCTCTGTTTCCTCTGATTGAGCCCTCAAAATGGACAGGAGCCTAAGACCTGGGACTTGGGTTCAAGCTGTGTGGCCTTGGACAAGTGCTTGATTTCTCTGACCTTAGCCTCCTCTTCTGTAGTGTAATGACAGTGCCTGCCTCTTGGAGTCTATATAAGGATCAAGGGAAATGTGCCTGTAAAATGTCTAGCAAACAGGAAGCTTTTCTTTGGTGCCAGCTACCAATCTCTCCCATCTCTGCCAGGGTCATGTCACTAGAATCATTTAGGCTATTTGTCCTCAGCCTCCCCACCAAGAGAAACCTTTGTCTTTTTTTAAAAAAGAAAGAGAGAGAGAAAGAGAGAAAATTTTTAATATTTATTTCTTAGTTTTTGGTGAACCGAACCCGGGCCACACGCATGCTACCGCTTGAGCCACATCCCCAGCCCGAAACCTTTGTCTTGATATAGAACATGAAGTACAGAAGAGGAAGATGCATACCTGCTATGAGGTTGTTGTACACCAAGCAATTTACATATATCTATACTTGGTCACCTGAGTCTCTGTCTCCCTTTCTACCAGTCTCTCACAGAACGGTGGTTATTACCTCCTCCACTGTCATCTCCTGCCCTATGGCTTCTCTCCCTACCACCCTTCTTTATTTCTTCCCAAAGTTTCCTCCAAGCCAGGTGCAATGATGCACACCTGTAATACTAGCTACTCACAAGGCTCAAGCAGGAGAATTGCAAGGGCTAGGATATAGCTCTGTAGTAGAATACCCCTGAGTTCATTCTCTGCTACTGAAAAAAAATAATTCCTCCAAAAACTTTAAACCTCCAATTCCAGGGGCCTTATCTCACTCTTAAATGATTGTTCTTGGCCCCTTTGCAGCTTTTATTTCACCTGTCTTTACCCCTTCTGAAGACCCCTCCTCATTTCCACCTTGGGTCGTGCTGCTTTCTTGAATCTCTTCCTGCACACACTGAAGGTAGGTATCTGTCCTAGCCTCTGCTATTCATACCGCCCTTCTCTTCCTATGGCTCTTCTCTAGTTCTGCCCTATCCCTCTGGCTTTAGCTGCTAGACATTATTGGCTCATAGCTAGTCTTTATGGCCTTGAAGTTGCAGGTTTGTAGACTATTTGCAAGCACTTTCCTCCAGAATCCTTATAACACTATATCCCTCCACCCGCAAAGTTGTCTTTTGAGGTAGTTTGGATGGCTTATTTTGAACACAGGTGCCAGAATTCATACCCCAACTCTTCCTTTCTTGTTTTATGATCTGTGTCATGTTGCTTTTATTCGGTATGTCTCGGTGTCCTATAAAATTGGGATCAGTCTCCACCTCTAAGAATTGTGGTATAGATTGAATGAATTCAAATACTGGAAAAGCATGTCAAGTTATTCACGACACACAGCAAATGCTCAGTGGGTGTTGGCTTTCAGTATTGCTGCTCGTCATTGCTTTGCCCAGCCTCCTTGACCAGGTGTGTAGGGTTCTCCATATCCAGCTCACCTGTCTGCCAGACTTTGCTGTGTCCAGACAAGCTGGAGGTCTATTAATCCCCTGCACCAGCCCTTGGCCCAGGTCTTCCTCACCTCCCCCAGTCTTCCCATGCCCAAATCTTCTTCTGCTTTCAAGTCTAAGCTCAGGAGCTTGATCCTGCAAGAACTGTTTCTTCATTTTGTTTTTCTCCTCACACCTGGCAGCAGTGTCCCCAGCCCTTGACCCATCTCTGACTTCCTTAGATTCTGCTATATATCATATTAGATTGTCTCTGGGAATCTCTCTCCTGCTCCCCTATGTTGACCACTTTGGAAGGAGTTATGGTTTTCCCAAAATGATAGGCAAAGGGAGCCTTCAGGACATTCATGACCAGTGCATATCCCAGTTAAAGATCTTGAGGAAGAGACAGAATAGGACGGGCATTTAGGGATGAGCAGGGGGAGGAGGGATGCATACCATAGAGAGCAGGGATATGAGATGACAGATGCAGCAGGGGCATGAGTGGATATGGCTGCAAGTGATTAGTTCTCATGGAAGGAGAGTTTGAGGTGGAGACTTAGCTTCAAGGGCAGATGAGATTGGATAAGCTTTAGTCATCTTTGCTTCTGGGGAACGTTGAGTGCTGGCATATAATGGAAAATGATTTTTACTTGAGTACATGTTGTTCTTTTAAATAGTATAAACTCATGTTTGTCCAGCTTGGGTTAAGAAGGGGATGGATGGTCTGCCTAATTTAATATTCTAGTTAATACTGTATCCACCAGCTTTTGCACATATATGAGGTAAAACATTTACATGTATTTATTCCTTCAGCTAGTGTTTGAAATGTGCAATGTGGCAAATTAGGGAGCTTCTTTGAGTCTGATTTACCTCACTTGCAAAATGAGAATAATACTAATTATGGTAATAGAAGTTAACATTTATTGAGCACTTTCTATGTGCTAGCAAATGTGTTGGTTATCTTAGATGTCTTTGGAACTACCCAATGAAATTGGCAACATTATTATCCTTATTTTACAAGTGAGAAAATTTTATAAATTGCTCAAGGTCACTCTGTTGATAGGGTTGGAGCAAGATTTGTGTCTGGTGGACTCCACAATCTATTCCAGACCACTGTAGCAGATGTCTTCTAGGAGGGGCACTGTGTTAGATCCTGTGTGGCACGTATCCAGCACTGTGCAAGAGCCCGCCAGGCCTCTGGTGATTGCAAATCATTGTTATTGTTGATAAGTGTGTGTTTACCTCCTTATAGCAGGGATGAAGGCCTCTACCATGGGATATGAGGGACACACGTTCAGCTGTTACCCCAATAGCAGTTATAAGGGCTTTTGGGTATCTTCTCACATCCCGTTGTGCATGTTGGCCTCTTGCTTTTCTGAGACATTTCTCTGATTCAGGCTCTATATGGCTCAGCCACCTCCTTCCCAGGCTGCTTTGTATGAGATGAACCTCCAGACCTAACATATTGCCTCTGAGGAGCCCTCCACAGAGCTCTTCATGCGAAGGAATCCTTTTCAGAAGTCTCTCACCTTCATCCTCCTCTCCCTAGCTCCTTACCCCTAAGACCAGCACCCTCACCTTTGGTGTATCTGCCGTTTTAGTGTATACATATTATTGTATCTTTTAAATGCCAGTTGTTCCCCGAATACATTCAGAAGTAAGGGAAACATTGTTTTATGTCAAGTACCTGTTACATAAAATGTGTTATATAATGTTCAAATATATACTGCACAGCAAAGTCAGATATCACTTTGTTTTTTCAAAGAATAAAAGGATAATAATCACCGGCTACACTGAATATAATTAATCTCTAATCAGAAAGTAGGGAAAGACATGCTCTGCCCTCAGAGTTACCGCTTTGAACCCAGCTGTCCTTCTTGGGTGTTCTGAGACTAGGATGCATGGGAGTTGTCCTGTATCTGCTAAAGGGTGCTGCAGTGAGATTCCCTGGAAGTTGCCTTTGTGGGGAGGAAGTTCCTTGACATCTTGCTCATTTCTACCCCAGCCCCTCATCTAGGCAGAGGGAAGTATCTTCTTTTGTCCCCTATACTTAGATTACCATGGTCGACCTCCTAACAGGTTTTTCCCCCACAGGATGTGATCAGCTGTGTCTTCTAAGAATATCCTGTGTCCAGTCTTCTAGGCCTCCCAAGGCCAACCCTGCTTTTCCTTGCCAGCCTGCCCCCAACCTCTATCTTGAGATCCAGCCCAGTCCTGAAGTTCCATCCTGCTTGTCATTCCCCAGCCCTCCCTTGGCCACCCAGTTTATACTCTTTTCTGCTGTACTCTTCACTCCATTGTTCCTTTTACCAGAAAGACCTCTCATCCTTGACTGCTTGCCTTGAATCTCACTTCTTCATGAAACCTCGTCTGAGGACATTTACTCCCATTATACACTAGCTCTCTTTACTTTGATTGCCAGCAATATATGCAGAAGGAATGATACTTCATAATTAGCAAATTGCCATAGCATGCCTAATTAGGAAGGCCAGTTCTCTCATTTTTTAATTGTTTCATGATGAATTACCTTGTCCTCACTTCCCACTCTCCAGCTCTCCTCATTCTTTCACTGGGTGGAATTCACTGGATCCCAACCATGTGCCTGGCACTGCTCTGGGCACTGAGGGTACAGGGGTGAACAAAACAGAGGCCAGTAGGAGAAGCAGACAATAAACAATAGGATACGTTAGCCACTGGTGGTACTGGGAAATAAATCAAGTAGAGTAAAACAGTAGTAATAATCAATGGTGGCAAGAAGGTTGCTTTAGCTATGTCATCAGAGAAGGGTTCCCTGAGGAGGTGACACTTAGCTCAGCTTCAGAAAGATCTGGGGGAAAGTATCTCAGGAAGAGGTGATAGCAAGTACCAAAGCCCTGAGATTGGAAGTAGTTTGATGTTTCTGAGTACAGTGAAGCCAGCATAACTAGATTAGGAGTTCCTTGTGTGCAGATGTTTTCTCCCTCCTCCTTCCTCCTCATAACTCCAAACCCAGTGTTAGAAGGGCCCTACAAATATTTGTATATTGAATTAGAGCAGTTGCCTTTGGTGATGTTATAACCAGCAGTTTAACTGTACCCTGCTCAGCAAGTCTTTTAATAAAACATAATGCATTGTTTGTATGCATTGTTGCATATAAACAAATTAAGGGTCTGAAGGGTTTCCTCATAAGTGTACTTGAAGCATATGTCACCAACTATTACTGTTTTAATTACGTTGAGTACAGAGCTTCAGACCTTAGAATTCTGTTTTACATGCACAACCATCTTAAAAACAGGTTTTTCTCTTAAAGTTTATTTGTAAGGTAGTTGATGGAAACTTGATATAAATTATTCTATATAAAAAAAACCCAGAACTATATTGTGGTTTAGTTTCCAGGCAAGCCCACAAAAGCTGTTTAGTGGCAACTATGGCTGAAATCATACTATTTAGTACTAAAGCATTATTATAGCATTGATTTAGCCTTCTTTGGCTTGGCCCCCTCATCCATATTGATTATAGTTATTTAATATTAGCATTAACCATTTACATTAGTCACTTCTACTGTTTTTCTGGTCTGTCAGAAAGTTTTATAAAAGGAATTTTTACCTTTGTGCCATTAAGATTTGGTCTTATGTTTTATAAATGAGAGAGTATATAGTAGGGAACAGCTGGACTGGTTAGTGGGAGAGGTCCAGTCACCAACTTGCTGAGTAACTTTTGAGTAAGTTGTCCTCATGGAACATTGATTTTTCAGGTCCTTCTCAGCTATGAAATCCTGTGTTTTCTTACCATAACAGAAAGACGTACATATACTTCATTGTTCAAATCCGCCCTCAAATGTCCACCTCTGCTTTATATGGTATGCAAATAATGAGAAACTCAAGAAGCTCCCGTGTATAATACTCAGCAGTTCAGCTTTCAATATGAACCTTGATTTCGATCTGCTATCTTTCTTGATGAGTTGAAATAAATTTTATCCTAGAACTTTTGGTCCAGATAAGATTCCTGTGTTCTTGGCCAACTTATCTTCTATATAATTATGTAAATCTTTTTTTTTCTTTTAACTCTTGGGGATAAAAATGGTGACTATGGTTTGTTTGCTTACGAAATACACTTACAAGTGCCCTTAGGGAAATGGAATGAATTTGCCGGAGAGAACAGAGCTGAAAGAGTGTGGGATTAAAAACAATTTTAAATGTTAAATGCAAAGCTATTTTCAGTATCCTGCTGGAAGAAAAGAATTTTTTCCCCCAAGGCTTTAGAAGAGATTTCTGCTTCAAAGGAGAAAGGAACCTAAGGTTTGGCAGTGGAAGAAACCACTGATCCTTTAACCAACTGCTGCCCCCTCTTCCCCACCTCTGAGTTTTGTTTTTGGCCTCATGGGCCACTTTGCCATTTGAGAGGTTTGATATTTAAATGACGCTAGTGGCAGAGCTCAACTGGCTGTGTTGAAATGATTGAAGTGCAGAGTGCTATGGTGTGGATGTCCTCAGAGGATTCTAGAGTGAGGGATGCCTCCTTGGGAGTGACAGAGCACTTTTAGCACTGCCCAGTTGGTCAGTTTTGAGTGGTATGTTCCTTTTTCTGTGTGTCTTACTTGAAAACAGCAAGGAGTTGGGCCCAGAAGTTATTGCTTCGTGGACTTCACATTGGAGCTAGAGGGTGGTATTGTACCTGGCTTTCCTCCTTAGATGCTGAAATATGAGCAGGAATTTCATCTATTTTTTGTTCCTACAATATCCCCAGCAACTAAGTGTACAGAATACTCACTCAATGGATACTTGCTTATTCATTCAGTGAGTGAATTTGGTTTGGAGAAACCTCAAATTTCCTTCACTCTCTAACAGAATAGGTTCATGAACTTGGGGTTGTGTGGGTTTCTTTTTTTTCCCCAAGTCTGAACCCAAAATCTGCGTTTCCTGTGGACCTGAATTACCATTTCCTTTGGACATTTGTGTTTTTTCTTATTCTCTGTTAGCCAGATATCAGTGCTTTTTACTGATGATGAAGAGTTAACTGGCCATGGTTGTCCTTGCCCTGTTCATGTTCATCCTTATTTTAATTTTAATTGGCTCCAAAGTGCAGCAAATCAGTAACTGAACCACATCAACTAGAAGGAAACATATTGCATGTTCATTTGGGCATAGTATTATATGTTTATTTATTCAGTCAACATATATCTAAAAGGAAATATGGCAGGCACCATGCTAGGCCCCGAGGAAGAGCAGAAATAGTTGTTAGGACCAAGGAGTCTAAAGCTTCTTTGGAAAGATCATCCAAGGCCACATGTAATGCTGATGACATAGTCTAGAGTATAAATGCTGCAGGAATTTAGAGACTAGAGAGTTCTCTTTGAGTGTTGTAGAAGGGAAATGACTTTATGAAAGTTGTCAAGTTTAATTTAGACCTTTAATCTTATCTAGGATTTAGATTCACAGACAAGGTGAAGACAGATCCTTTTGGGGTTGGATAGGTGGGACCACAACAGAATTAAAAAGCACAGGATGGGGATGACCAGTTTGCATTCAGGGACCCAGTGTTTCCTTGGAATGGAAGGTTCTCAAATAACAGTGGGAATTTAAGTTTGGAAGACATTCAGGGCCCAAACACAAATTCTACCTTTAAGATGATTATAATTACCAATGTCTATGGAGTCTTTATAATGTTCTTAGCATTTCACAATTATTAACAAAATCTTGATGAAGTAGATACTATTGTCATCATTATTTTAGAGTTGAAGAATTTGAGGCACAGGGCAATCTTAAGTTCACGTAGCTTGAAAACAAGCCATGAAGGTTATTGAACACTGGACTCTGCCACCTCCCAGAAACTTCCAGGTGCAAAATTTGGGCTTGAGGGCTTGCTTTAGAATCAGAAGCCAGAGTGGACATTTAGCCTGCATCACCATTTTGTAGAAGAGGAAATGGTGAAGTTAAGTGACAAGTCAAAGTTTACCTAGTGAGGTAGAGACTAGTGGGCAGTGGAGAACCACTGGAGTTTTTAAAAAAATTTTTTATGATATGAAATAATTCTCCCTAAAGCATGAATGTATTAATGTTCTAGTTGTATTAGAGCAGAGAGAGGGACTAACTGCAGCAGAGGTTGAACAGGAGGTTAGGAGGTGAATTCAGGCAAAGAGGGACAGAAAACCAGAACTCTGAATTAATTGACAATTATGTTAATCGGCATGGCTCTTATCAGTCTCCCTTTAGGTTTCTGGAGTGTGGTGAACATCTGCCTCTGTGAGTGGCTTTTAAGTGTGTGAATCTGCACTGTACTGTGACTTCGATGCCTAAATTAATTAATTCTTCAGAAGCAAAGCACCATTATGGAAGACAGATGTTTAAAAACAAATACCCATATTTTCTGGAAAGAACACCAGGTTAGGAGTCCAACAATCTGTACACTAGGCTGCTTCTGCTACCTAATCACCGTATACCTAAGCCAAATCACTTAGTGTCTCAAACTGAGCCTGATTTCTTGTCTGTGGAACAGATATAACAGTTCTTGTCCATCCCTTTACAGTGTGGATCTGATGCTGGAGTGAAATGAGGAAAGAATGTGGGGTTTAAAGTGGTAATGTTGATTTTGGGCTCTGGGGAGCAGTCCTGCAGTTTTGATAGTGAAGGTGTATTGTCTAGGAGGGTCCCAGGGAAATTCCCCTACCTCCAGGGCTTCTTGAGGGATGTGGCGCTGTCCGCCACATGGGTGCTGACAGGCTCCTCTCTGCTGGGTAGGGCCATGTTTTACAGACAGTTATGCATTTCCCCCCCCCAAAGAGGGAGAGCCACAAGCCTAGGCTTGGATGGAAAATAAGGCCCAGATATCCATGTGAATCTGTTCTTCTCTGGGAATACCTTTCAAGAGAGTGATGGGCAGCTATGAACCAGAAAATCAAGTGTCAGAATCTAGCCAGCTGGCTAGTCGGGCCTTCTTGGATGTTTCCCCTATCCTGAGGCATTAGGCAAAAATCCAGAAGAACCTTGATTAGCCTGAGGACTTAATGGATGAGCCAGCATGCTGTCCAGGTAATAACTGGTTATAAAGCCTGTAGCAAAGCCATGACTGGAGATCTGCCAAATCTTAATTTTTGTCAGCAATACATATGTATTTACGATTGTTAATAGTAGTACCTAACCTTTGACTGTTGACCATATGCCAAGAACATGTCTTTTCTCATTTATTCCTCACGGCAGCTTTGTGGGGTGGGTGACATAAGTTCCATTTTCTAGTTAGGGAGACTGAGAGTCGGAGGTGCCACAGATAATGCACGCTAAGTAGAAAAGCTGCAATTCAAACTCAAGATAGGCTGGCTCCAGAGCCTGCACTCTTAACAGCTGCCATTTTCCTCTTATCTTTTCCTGCACTCCAAAGTGCAGAAAAATCCCCGCTCCATTTTGAGGTTTCTGACAGTGCTGTGGGTCTTTGGAATGCGGTGTCGGTTGATAGACGTGTTGCCATGCAGTGGCCTCAGCTCACTGCAGCTCTCTTTTCTTTACAGCCCATGACTGACGTCCTGCCAGCTGCTCTGAGGCTGGTGAGCAAATGGATGCCAGTGATGAATGCAGCAGAGAGACTTAACTCTTGCCAGCTAATGCATGTGGAGGAATTTTAAAGACAGTAAAAGAGATTGCTCTTGGTTTGCTTTTCAAAGAGTGGCTGGGTAGCTTGTAGTCGGGTCTAGGATTCAGAGTGATGCTCATCGGAATCTTGCTGCTAAAGCTTTTCTAAACAATGCCATTTTACATTCCCGTGGAATATATAGTCATTTTTATATATGATGTCATATTTAATCTTCACCGCATCTCTCTGGACTAGGAAATAGCCTTGAGAGTTTATTGGCAGCTGGTTGGTGGCAGAGCTAGGACTTCCGTATTGCTTTTTTGACTATAACTTCCACACTCGACTCAAGTTTTCTCTTTGCTTTTCTGCTGAAGATGCTCTTAAATGTTCTGATTCACCATATTTAGAAGTCAGCAGGAATTATTAATGTGAACTACTTTGTGCTGTACACTGTTACTGAATCAGAGTAAATAAAAGTCATGTGATTGTTGTGTTGTGTTTAATTGATTTGCACCTCTCTCTATGGTTCAGAACACACATATATCTTTTTTGATATATTACTTGGAACAGCTACCTTTTTACCTATAAAAGTCCCAAGGATTTAAAGATAATAAAACATGGAGTTTATATAACTTCTTTTAAAAGTTGACCATCAAGTTCTTGCTCAGGAGCACAAGCTCCTATTATGACAGTTTCCATGGAGATGTTACCTTGCCTCACATTGGTTCAACTTTCAGTGCCTTTTCTAGCAGTAGAGTGAGCTGCTGAAAGAGAAGACTGGTCGCAGTTGTCACCTCAAGTTCTCTCCCCTACTGTTTCTGTAGGAGGCTGATTTGCTTTTCTGGGTCCTCTTAGTTTTTCCTGTGACCCAAGCATAGATCACCTTTGAGGTTCAGGTGATTTCATTTTTTAAAAGTTTCCTACAAAATAAAATTGAATGGAATGCTTTTTACATACATGTGAACATTCCTTTAAAGCATTTAATGAAGGGCAAGGGGCTTTGCTAGGAGAAAGTGGTCTCATTTAAGCTTCTTGGGCAAGTTCCTCTGTTAAGGAGACCTATAGTGGCTAAAACCAGGTGGAAGTTGATTTCTGTCTCCTTTGCCAGTCCAGAGTGGAGGGGGTCTTGGTATCTTGAACATTCTGTTCCTTTAAGGGGAAGACCTGGAAGTGGCCCATTCTCTTTTCCAGTGGCGGGAACATAGTCATGTGGCTGCAAAGACGCTGGGAGATATCTTTAGTTAGGATGCCACGAGTCTAGCAAAGTGTCCGTTTTTTAAGAATGGAAAGGAGGACAGCACTGGGGAAGGCTAGCAGTCTACCATTGTGGTGGCAGTGACAGGAGGTGAGTAGAGTTGGAAGCTGGTGCTAATCAGCTGGGAAGATACTTGAGTGCAAGGTCAGAATCTAGGCAGCCACATTGAAGCCAGGTGAGTGCAGTCATCTAGAGGTCAGGGTAGCTCATCGCTGAGAAATGGCCCAGCCAGGTCACACCCAGAAGCAAATCTGAACAATCCAAAAGATGTTAGATTGTCAGTAAGAGGAGAGTCACCAATGTGAGTGGTACTTTAGAAAGAACACTGGATGAGATGTCAGAGACCTAGGTTTGAGGCCAGCCCTCTCACCTCATAATCTGGGATAAAATACTCCAACGAATGTTTGTTTTATCATCTAGAAAAGGGAAATAACTGTGATGGCCACCCCCAAGGCTTAGTGTAATGCTGCTAATGAATGGGGAAGCTCTGCAAACTACAGGTCCTGGAAACATGCATAGCATCTGGTTTATTCACCCTTGTAGTCCCAGCACCCAGCCTGGTGCTTGACATGGACACATTATTGAATGACAATGTGAAATATTACAAGGAGTGAAAAAATGCATGCGCTGAAGGACGTCTTGCCTAAATAGTCTTCTCTTCCAGGCAGAAAGATTCTTGTGCTGTCTTCCATCCAAGCTCTTGGGCCCACATGTAAAAACCAGGTGTTCACCAAGGACAAGGGCAGACAACAGGGCAGCACAGGACACATATATCCTTGGCTCACTCCACTCTGTGGGTGACAGGATACAATGAAAACTGAATGAACATGAATTAATCATTAATCATTTCCACTTGCAGATTGGAAGATGAAACCTTTCCAAAGTCACTGAGACTTGATTTCTTGCTTCAAAATACTAAGATGCAATTATAAAATTCTTCTGTTGATTTGAAAAAAAAATGTCATTTGTTCAAAACAATACATATTTAGTAAAAGGGAGATACAGACAAAAGAATATAAAAATTAGCTTAATACTATAATGGGACATTTCTGTCCAAATAATGGTAACTTTTTCCTTTTGGTGGGTAATTGGGAGCTTAATTGAATAATTAGTTTTGTTGTGATTTCTTAAACTTCATGAAAGGCTTCTATTATTCATTTTGTTGTTTAATTTATTCACTAAGAGTGAACTTCTTTCCTGGAACTCTATGGAATATTTTTAGATGGACTTTACTGGGAAAAAGCAGTTACTGAAATTATATTCACAATATTCTCAGTTTTTAAAAAAAATCTCATTCATAGAAGGAAAGTGCACCAAATATTAACAGTGGTTCTCACCTGGTAGAATTTTATTCTCATCCCTTTCTCTGTAGTCAACATTGCATATATCACTTTTGTAATCATAAAAGAGTAGTAAAAAATTAATCTTATAAATTAATACTCTTAAGCCAAATCGAGAATTTCTGTTTTTTGTGACCTGGCCCTGGGCTATACACTCTTAAGTGGACTCAGACCTATGGAGACTGCTTCCTGAATGAGGCATTAAGGAGCCTGTGATGAGGAAGCTTCCCTTCCACACAGCAACTAGCAAGCTAGAGGCTTATAAGGTGTTAGAAAAGTATTCAAGTTAACAATCCTCCCATAACCTGGCCAGCCTTTAGTACAGTTATTTAAAGAAATGAATTCTTCAGGGTCCCTGTCCACTATGTGACTTTTTCTCTTTTATCATGTGCTTATGTGTATCACAGGCAGCCTGACTGCATTATACTGGCACTGGATGCCCCTGCCCCTGCTTCTCTCAGGCCCCTTTTATTTCTGATGTTCTTGTTCACAATCATGACTTTGTTCATGTAGCTTCTTCCTTCTAGCATCGTTATTGACTGAAGAGAACTCCCTGATATCCTTGTCCTTCTCCCTGTGAAGCTTCCCTCCCTCTTTGTCATTGCTCAGGTGAGTGACCTGAGAAAGTGTTCATGAGATGGTGCAAATAGAAGGGGTTAGGACTGCAGAGAAAGCCGGGAGCACTGGTTGGCTGCAGAACTTTGAGGAGGACCCTGGGCTGTCCATTCAGCGCTTGACCCACACTTGGCAGGGCCGGCTATGGTGTGGCTCTTGAAGACAACTCCTTGGTGTTTGAAGCCAGATAGCTCCCAGCTGTGCCTTCATCTCTTGAGGTCTCTTCAGTATGGTAGCTGCTGCTCTAGATGCTGGCTCTGGGGACAGTGATGAGCAGGCAGACCTAGTCTTGGCTGACTGGAGCTTTCACTGTAGTGGGAGAGAGAGAAGCAGGTAACAAGGAAAACCAATGAGAATAATTATAGGTTGTAAGAATGGCCTCAGACGAGGTGACAAGTGGAGTAGAAGGGCCAGAGTTGGGATAGGAACCCAGGTCTCCGATTCCAAAGCCTGGCTCTTTCTTAGATCCTCTAGGTTTATTGATGGGAAGGAATGAGATTGAGAAGACTTCTAGGGAGGACTGAGCTTCTCCTATTCAGACAACCTGGGCCAGACCAAGGTCTTCAGAGGGAGATTCAAAAACTGAGGGCATGAGCAGGAGATGGCTCTCTTGGTCACTCTAGTTGTTCATCCCTGAACTGTACCAGGTAAGTAGTCATCTTTCTGAAGAGTCATGGGCCAGTTTATACACAGAAGCCTAAATTTCATGCTGCAGTTTTGTCTGAAGGCACACTTTTATTTTCTCTCCTATTATTTTCAGCTCTTTTTAAAAAATTCATATAGATTTTTTATTGTGCCAAGTAGAGCCTTTAAAGACAATTGTCTTATACAATCATCTTTATTTCAAAAAAAGACAAATTAAAACTTAAAAATTGAAAGACATATTCTCAAATCAAGAGTAGATTCTGAAATTGAATGATTAAATATATTCTGCTTTACGACAATCTCTTTCTCCTTTTATTTCCAACTCTTAATGATTATTTTTTTGTACTGAGAATTGAATCTGGGATGTCTTATCACTAAGCTACATCCCCAGCCCCTTAAAAATATGTATATTTTTAAAATTTTGAGATAGAATCTCCTTAAATTGCTGGGGCTAGCTTGAAAATTATGGTCCTCCTGCCTCAGCCTCCCAAGTGTCTGGGATTACCGGCATGCACCACCATGCCTAGTGAAAGAATATTTTTATTGGTGCAATATAATTTTACATAATGGTGGAATTTATTATTATGTATTTGTACATGCATACAATATAACAGTGTAATTTTCCTCCTCCCTCCCTGGGCCCCCTTCCTTTACTGGTCCCCCTCTGTTTTCATGAGATTCCCCCCTCCTTTTTTAACTCCCATCAGGGAACTATTTTTAATTGACTCCCCCTTCCCCCTTACCCAGCCCCCCAAAGTCCCTTTCCTGATGGCTCAGACTATTGCTGTCACACATATGGAGAATATTTTGCCTTTGCTACCCTTTCTGAAGCTCTGATAAGATCAGCAACACTCACAGACCCTTCTTCATCTCTGTCTGCTAGGCTTTAGACAGTGCAGAAAAGCTGGTGGCTGACAAACCCAAGTTATTTCACTGAGCATCCTGACTGAGTCTTCTTTTGACTTCCCTGTCAGATGTTGAGGCTGGCCATTTGTCCAGCACTTCACGTTTCCCATCTCTGGAAGCCCTCAGGACCTTCAGATCTGTGGAGTCTCAGAAGCTTTCCTCCTGCAAACATGAATGATGGTGCTTTTCTGGCCCCTTTCCTCCCAGTTTCCTTCGCAAAGAGCAGAACCTTTGGAACTTGTCCGTATTTGATGCATTTGCCAAAAAATTTCCAGTTATTCATCTCCTGAAGGGGGTCTGAGGAATCATTTGGTTTTCAGAGCTTCCTCAATCTTCTCCCACCCACGAACTGGGACTTTGTACCAGAGAATAAGTCATTCATCCAGTGATCATTTAATGCTCCTCCCAGGGCCAGGAAGACTCTTTGTTCCCAAATCAAATTTCCTTGCAGGGAGGGACCTTGTTACTACTCTTCGTTTGGTTGTTGTACCTTCCTTTACAAGCATATCTGCATCCATGATATGAAGAAAGGGTGGCCTGCAGAGGGCCTGGATTCAAACCCGGGGTGGGAATGTTCCTTTGGAGAATGTACTCTTTTGTCCCCAAATATTTGCTGGCTCAGAATTGTAAAGTTTCGTTTCAGCCTTAGTCTTATGGTTTCTCCCAATTCATACAAGGGCCTTGGGGTTCACTGTATTTAGCACATGGTTGTTGAGTCTGCCCCTCATGTTCACGGTCATCCTTGGTAAAGAGGCCTTTCACTTCTTGTCTCCTGCTTATGGTTCTGTAGCCTTAAACAGCTCTGACCCCCATCTTGATCCCTATGAAAATGTTGTCAGGAGCTTTGGGGACACAGGGCTATTTGGCCTCAAGGTGTCATTGCTCCCATTTGGAACATGCCTGTCATAATCTTTATACCTCAGACACATCTGCAGACCTCCTTTTATGTGGCCACATATAAAGAGTAAAGTACATTCAGTTTTCTCTGGAGTAAGCAACTTTATTTTTAAGCTTTTATTTAACAAAAATAAATTTGTGCAATTTTATTTTATTTTTTTTTTAAGTGTAACCCATAAGTTTCTTCTTAGTGCATTGAATGATTTCCTCCCTTCACATGGCCTTGGTCTGATGGAACCTCACCTGCCTGGCAGGTATTCCCACTCCACACCCCTCAGCATGGAGGCCTCCCCTTGTGAAGGAGGAATTGCAGAAATGGTGCCTTCCCCTGTTTTGAGACAAGACAAACCTGGAGATGGTGGGAGGGTTGAGGGGTCATCCTCTGGCTCAACATCAGTTGCAATCTACTCAGCACCTGGCATAATGGGAAGGCACTAGAGCGTGAAGAGCAAGAAAATATCTGACGTGTGTCCACTGGCTGCCTATGGACTGATGTGGGGAGGACAAGAGTGAGTAGGGCCTGGGTTAGGAAGCAGTTGCCTAGTGTCCAAGCTGGCACTGCTGGTGGCTGTGGGTGTGAGAGAGGGCAAGACATAGACTGGCCTTCACTGGGTGCCCTTGCTGTTTGTCCCCAGGCCTCAGCCCTCTGATCCATGATCCTTCCCTTCCCCAAGTGGGCCAGGCCCCGCCAAGCTCCTGCTTCAGGGCAGATACTCTTCATTCCCCCTGGAGTGCTCTTCTCTCTGCTTCCCAGTCCAGCAGCCCTGCTACTGCCTTGCTCAATGACCTTGAGCAGGTTATCAGATCCCTCTTGAACCTCAGTCTAGTCTTCTGTGAAAGAGCAATTACTGAACCTACCTCTTGGAATTGTGAGGGTAACATGACATGTTGAGTGTGGTTATTGGAGTAGCCTCCAAAGCAGTCTCCTTCCAACGTTGTCCTGCTACTGAGTACTCTCTGCACAGCAATCCTGAGTTGTGGGGGTCAGATCAGGTCAGGCCTCTGCTCAGAACCCTTTCAATAGTAGCTTCCTATCTCACTCAGAGGGAAGGCCAAATTTAAGCATGGCCCACAGAGTGTCCCAGTAGTTCTCTGACCACTTCTCCAACCCCTACTCCACAAGGCCACACTACCTGTTCATCAGGCTGGGTTCTGCACAGTTCAGTGTGGTGCAGATGAGTGGTGCCACACCCCTGACGAACGAAGTCTACAACTTGTGTGACTGTCCCTTCTGGTCCTGCCTGCCCTTCTCTTGCTTCACTCCAGCCACACTGGAATCCTTCTGTCCTTCAAACATGCTAGGTGTGCTTCCTGTTCAGGCTTTACCTGCTGGCTGCTCTCCCTGGAACGTTATTCCCCAGGATGCTGGTATGGTTCCTTTACCCTCCTTCTTCAGGTCTTTTCTTAAATGTCACCCTATTGTAAATTACATCGCCTAGCCCACTGCCCCCTGGATGTTCTCTTTGTTTTTTTTCCTCTTAGCAGCTGTCATCATCTAATGTATTATATATTTTACTACTTATTTGGTTTATTGTCTGTTGCCAATAGAGTGTTAACACTGTGAGGACAGTCCCTGGTGTTTATGTTACTCACTGCTCCATTGTCAGTACCTAGAGCAGTGTCTTCAGTAGAGACTCAGGAAGTAAGTAAATGGGTTTGTGCTAAAGCAGGTGGAATGTTGGGTGCAGAGCTTAGCACGTGGGAAACACCCCGTAAATATTGGCTGGCCATTGTTTTTATTGTTGTTAATTATCCTTCAGGGATAAGTTCAAATGTGGCTTTCTCTGAGCCCTTCCCAGCCCCTCCTCAGTTAGCCACTGTTCTTGGGTCCTCTGCCCTCTGTGCTCCTCTTTCT
Organism: Ictidomys tridecemlineatus; assembly: GCF_052094955.1. Classification (NCBI taxonomy): domain Eukaryota; kingdom Metazoa; phylum Chordata; class Mammalia; order Rodentia; family Sciuridae; genus Ictidomys; species Ictidomys tridecemlineatus. Next base: position 48,979,193 of record NC_135480.1, on the reverse strand, counting down.
GTTTGGCATTCATCATGCAGCATTAGTGGGACTTGTCTCACATGTTTTTCTTTTTGAATCTAAATTCTTCCAGGCAAAGGCTGGGCTCATTAGATTTGTATCTAAGGCACCTGCATCCACCTATCAGCACACAGTAGGAGCTTCATAAGCTTTTGTTACTGACAGCTGTGGCAAGTGGAATGAGCTTCTGATCTGTCTGCTTGTCTCCAGTGTCACTACCTAATGGTGTACCTCCTCACAAGGAATTTGATAAACCCTTAAAACACTTAATGACAACAATGTAAGTAATTTTGGAGAGAAGAGTACCTTGGATGATGTCTGGGTGGCCTACTTGTTGCACATGGAGAGAGTCTGGCCTTTTGGTTACTTGGGCTTTGAGGAGTTAGAGTCATTCAAAGGAGATAGGTGAGTAAGATCAGCATGCTTGGAAGAGGCTGGGGGTGGGGGGAGAGAAAAAAGCCCAATCTGTTCTGAAAGGGATTTGGAGGTGGAGAACATTGCTGCTCAGGGTGGTATCAGTAGGAGAGAGGCTCCTGCCCAGTCTGGGGAGGTGCTGAGAGCCTTGGGAAGGATGTGAGAAGTTAGGAATTTGGGGTCCTTTGAAGGGAGGACCTTAAATGCCAGGGTAATAGCTTTGCTTCTGGTATTTGGCAGGAGGGTTTCGTTGTGGATGTTTCGAGGGTATGGGGTTTGGTGCCAAGAGGAACAGGGGACATAGGAAGGAGGTCTGGAGTCATTTATTTTCTTCTAGAGTGGAGCTCTCTTGTGGGTCCTGCAAGTGGCATACAGAGGGCTTGCACTCAGAGATTAGCCTTGGCACTCTGAGGGGCAGCAGAGTTTTCAGCTGAACCAGCACAGTACAGGGGTAATTAGAGTAGATAGAGTACTGAGTAATTAGAGGTCTTGGCTAAGAAACTCAGCCTCTTGGGGTTTCACTTTCTTTATCTGACAGGTGAGCAGTAAGCAAGTCACATCCCTCATGTCTTGGGTCAGGATTAGCCTGAAACTTGGAAAAGGTTGAGCTGTCCCACAGGAGGCAAGTGGCTAAGGACAAGGCTTGACAATGCATGTCTGGAGGGTTTGAGCATTGTTCTCTCATCCAGAGAGATTCATTCTGTAAACTCTGAGAGAGTTCCCTTGCCATTCTTCTTGCCTGCTTTGGGTTGGAATTCTAGAAATGACCTTGACTCCTGGAACCTTTACTGTCTTCTGAAATGGGGTCCCTGGTTTGGATCCAGCATTCTCGTTACCTGTAGCTCTGGCCCAATTTGCTGAGAGGTCCTCTTAGCTTTCCCCTGATGTTCCTTGCATCTGACCTCAAAGCCCAGGCCTAACCTGCCCCAGTTGAGGCAGCCCTGATGGCATGAGGGCATGGATCCTGCAGTTTCCATCCTGTTCACTCTGTTTACCCTCAGCCTTTTCCCACGAGGCCCCCTAGTTTTCCCCAGCTCATTTGAGATGACTGCCTAGTATTCAGTCAAGGAAATGTCTTCAATAAGCCATGAACTTGTTATGGAGCTTTTACATGGCTTCTAATTTTTGCTCTTCCAGCTAATGCTACATTAAGCCATCTCTGTGTATTATGGAATCATTTTATTAAGTCGGCATTTATCTAGCTAATGGCAATGGCCCAAGATTCAATAGAGAATCAGATGATTTTCTTTTTGCAAGAGGAATGTTGTGAAGATGCACTAAATTTATTTCAAATGCTGGAGACCATCTTTGTTGTATTTTTCATGAATGAAGAAGCAGGGTAACAGTAATGTGAAATTGGGAATAAGTGAAAAGCTGGGTATATACAAGAAATTCATGATGTATTTGTTAAGTGGGGAAGCAAATCAATAAATCCTCTGCAGGAGCAATCTACCTGTGAAAATTGAGGAATTCGGTAATAATGAAATAATGAAATTTTTTTTAAAAAGTGATTGCTTCTTAAGGATGTTTTAAGAAATGCCCTAAAACAGTGCATAATAAATAGCATTTCTGAGGAGAAATCATATCTCCTTCAGCAAGAATGAGCTTGTCAGGTGCCATTAGTGGTGGAGGCAGTCCATAGGCTCGCTGAAAGGATTTGGCTCTTGTGACCATTAGGAAATGACTGGAGCAAAACTGACAAACAGTCGTCACTGACTAAGCCCCCAGAACTGTTTTGAGCCCGAGATCCGTGTAGGCTCTGGGATGTAGGAAACTCTCTTCTGACCTGCTCATTTGCTGTTTTTGTTGTTTCTGTTGTTTTAATCTCTGGTTATTTATGAAGTGGCTCTAGGCTTTGCATTTCAGTTTAATCTAGTAAATGTTGACTGAGTCTTTATGCCACATAAGGTTACAGGGCATAAAGATTTGGGGAGAAAGAACACAATGCCCCCTTGTTCCTGCGGTGCTCATGATCTGGGAGTGGGAAGGGCAAAACAAGTTTACAGCTGATGATTATTTAAGGAAGATTAAGAAAGGGGCCCTAGCAGACACCAGGCCCATCCTGTTAGGAAAGGGAGAAATTCTGTCTCATTTTGGGCAAGGGAATTGAGAAGAGTTTTATGGAAGTGGTTGGTTTTATTGACACCTTGAAGGACAGACTGAAATGGAGGCTGGACATTCCCTGCAAAGGTGAAAGTTCTGAGTAGAGGATATGGAGTAGGAAGGACATGGGGCTGTTGGGATTTGGTGGAAACGTTGGGCATGTGTACTAATGGCCATTGGGGTGCAACGGGTGTCGGGCATGGTTCTAAATCCTTATATGTATTAATTCATTTAATCCACATAATGACCCAAGTGAAGCACTATCATTATCTCCATTTTATAAACAGAAGCTAAGACTTGTAGAGATTAATCAACAGTCAAGATCACACTGTTAGAACCAAGATTAGACCCCATTTATGTGGCTCCAGAATCTGTGCTGTTAACCACGAAACTCTCCTGCCTCTGATGTGAGGAAGAATAGGCACTAGACCAGAAAAGTGGACATATAACCATGTTTCTAGGCTTAGAATGTCAGCATTTACGGTGTAGAGCTGAAAGAGGGGGCAGAAATGGCCATGAGAGGGATTGGAGAGGTGGGACGGGGAGGTTAGTAAGAGCCATGAGGGGGCCTGTCAGCAAGGCCCAGGCTGCGGAGTTGCAGCAGGTGAGCCCAGAGAGTTTGGGGCCAAGGAGAGAAGGGCAGGGGGCCTCTCCTGACATGGGTGCTGTTTACTCAGGGAGAAGAACAGCCATTGGGCATCACTGTCCTGTCCTCTTATCTGTGGAAAGAGGCAAGTGTGACAGAGGGGGCAGGTGAGAGCTAGCACTGCTAATTTGGCAGACCCGGTGGCTTTTCTGCAGCCTAATGACTTTTGAAAGCTGTTTTCTGTGCTGAGACACAAGTGTGACTTCCCCCATCTGAGTGCTGTGGCAATCGCTATTTTTCCTGGAAAATTGGGCCCATGTGGGCTCTGCGTGTGGTTTATTTGAGTTCCATTTTTATAGCCTTATTACCTTGTCCTCATGATGTAAGAAGCCTCTCTCTCTTCTCGAGCTTCACTGTGAAAATTGTTTCTTAAAAGGCACAAAGTGTATCTCGTCATTTGGGAGGTGCTCTCTGAGCAGCGGTGCTTTTCTGCAGACTGCACACACACTTCTCCTCGCCCCTGCTAGCACTCCTCGTTGTGTTTCTCTGATTGTTGGCAATTTACAGAGAACGTTGAGGCAGCTCTTGAATCTCACCACCTAAGTGTTGGCCAATTTTCTTCTGGAAATAGTTTATGCACGTAAATATCCATTCAACTCCTTTCTTTGAAATGTCACCCTACGGATGACCCTGCCAGGGCCTGAAACCTGGTCTGGTCCTCTGGCCTTCAGTTAATAACAATAGCCATTAGCATCCAGGGAGTCTGGGCTGTTACTAGGCACTGTGTGAAGGGATTTATGTTCATGACCTTAATTATTTCCAATCCCTATGAGGTAGCTACTATTATTTATCCAGTTTTACAGATAAAGAAAACAAGTCCTAAAGGAATAGAGAGAGACTATGCAGCAAGTAAATTCCAAAGCTGGGTCTCAACCAGGTCTTTCTGACCTTGGAGCCCATGGGCTTGTTTTATTCATTCATTTATTCAACAACAAATGATTGTCTACAATATACTGAGAACTGTTCTAGACTTAGAGCATTCAGCAAAGAAAAAAAAAGGCAAAAATTCCTGCCTTCTAGCCAAGGTATAAGTGTGTAGTTACTGGTTCCATCACTGGGAAGGATGCTACAGGATGCTACAGAAGCAGGACTTTGGAAATGGGAAATGACACTGCTAGCTGTCTTTGGGGCTTTTGCCCTTTATTCTTTGTGTGTTGGTACCAGTGAGACATGGCTGCCTATAGGCTCAGTTAGAATCCCAGTGAAGGGGAGCTCCTTTCTGTGCATCTAGCTATTAGTTTTAGAGGAAGGCTATGATTGGCCCACTTGGATGATGTGCCTATCCTTTGGGTCAGTGACTGCTGCCAGGGAGGGAAGTATTTTAATGTGGGCTGGATTGTAGGCCCATCTGTTGGGGCAAGAAATCTTTTTAGGAAAAAGGCAGAAGATATATATATTTGGGGAAGATTAAGAAGACTTTACCTTGGCTTACTGTAATAGGTTTTGAGGAATTTATCCTATAGCAATGCAGGAACTCTTTGTAGCATTTTAAATAGGGAACTTGATCAACGTTGTTGGTTTTTTTGTTTGTTTGTTTGGTTTTTAATCACTCCAGACACTATATGGGGTTTTGGTTGGAAATAAGTGACTGGAGGTAGGCAGGCTGGTTAGGAGACTGCCAGTGGGGCTCCAAGGAGAGCTTCTGAGATGTAAGCTTATAGTCCTGAGTATTTCTATTTGCATTTTACCTCTAGCTACAGCATCGGTGGTGGGGACTTGACGGGGTGAGGGTGGGGGTCTAGAGACAATTTGGAAAACATGACTTGGTTACCAGTCAGAGGCTGGAAGGAGATGGCCTTAAGAAAGGTTCTCACCTCCACCAAGAGGGTAAATAAATATTCTCTGGAAGGCTGGCCTTATCATTGAAAACTAGTTATTAGTGGTGGCAGATTCCGCATACCTTCTTTGCTGTGATTCCCTAACTGGAAAGGGAGGCTGAATGCTTGCATGTTCCTCCCTTTTAAGTTTTCATTGGTGGGGAGTGCTGGGGTTGTGGCTCAGTGGTAGTGTGCTTGCCTTGCATGTGTGAGGCACTGGGTTCCATCCTCAGCACCACATAAAAAAATAAACAAATAAAATAAAAGGTATTGTGTCCATTAAAAATTTATTTAAAAAAAAGTTTTCATTCTTTGAGAAATCAGAAAAAGGAGGTACTGTCAGGACTGCCGTGGAGAAGTGGATGGATGAGTGAAGGATACTGCCCTGGAGACCTACAGTCCCACAGCTTCTCCAGGATATAGCTCTACTTTAGGCTTTTAAGGAATTTAAGCAAAGAATGACATGATGTGACTCAGGTTTTAACAGATTTCCTCCTCTAGTAAGAATAGACTGTGGGTAGAGGTAGGAACAACACCGAGGATAGAAGCAGGGTCCTAAGTTAGGAGGCGATTGCAAAAATCTAAGCTGGTAATGGTGGAGATGGTGAGGAATGTTCATATTTTGAATGTAAAAATCAGTTTGGGTGATGATTGGATATGGACTGAGAAAGAGAGGAAACAGGAGCAATTTCTAACCTATGTCCTGGGGGATGAAAGGTATTTCAAACTGAAAAGGTATTTCAAACTAGATGCTGTGAGGAACAGGTCTGGAGGGAGGTCAGGGATCTGGGTCAAGCATGTCAAGTTTGAGGTCCCTAATGTGGTCTCAGAGTGTTCCTATTTTGTTGACTTCTGTCATTGGCACTGGCTGCTGAGTGTACAAATCAGGAGTTCAGAGAGGTCCAGATTGAGGAGAAATCTGAGTGAGCATGATCATCAGCAAGGAAGTGATATTTGAATTCATGAGCCTACGTGAGATTACTAAAGGAGTGACAGTGAGGGATGCAACCAAAACAGGAGGTGAGATGAGGAGGAACAGCCAGAGAGGTGGGTGTAAAACCAAGAGAGAAAGCTATTCTTGAAATCAAGAGAAGAGAGTGGCCAAGCAAGAGGGAACAATTAACTGGTGTCAATACCTGCAAGGTGAGGAGGATTAAGGCATGACCAATGGATCCAGCAGGCCAAGTGCATGCTTTTGGACCTAAGCTTATTATTAAAGTCATAGGTCCTGCCCTGAAGAAGAATATAATTGTGAAAAAAAAAACACATTTAGAATTCATCAAAATAAATCCAAGATGTGAAATGTGAAGATTGTACCATGGGAATTGTGCAGAAGAAGATAATACTTCTGTGGAGAGGATTGAGTCAGATTCATTTATGTATTCATTTATTCATTTATTTTACTAAAACTTATTGGGTGCCAGGGACTTATTTGGGAAAGAGTTATTATTTAATGGATATAGAGTTTCTATTTTGTAGATGAAGAATTCTGGAGGTAGATGGTGGTAGTAATGGTATAATAATACAAATTGTACTTAATGTTTCCAAACTGACCCTTAAAATGGTTATGATTATAAATTTTATGTTATGTGTATTTTGCCACAATAAAAAATTGGCAAGGAAAAATGCACTTTTCTTCCCTCCCTGCAACCACGAACTTGATTTGGGATATGATGTTTGAAATGAATGGCATCGGTAGATGGAGATAGTGTGGAGGAAAGTGGAGAAGACATCCAACTAGAGGGAATGCTGAGAGGGGACTGTGTGTTTGGAGACTGACTACCAGTTCTACCTGTCTGGTGGTAGGGTCCTCTGGGGAACCCAGGCCAGGTGAGGCTGCAAAGTCAGGGCAGGCCAGTTGGTGCAGGCCTGGTATTCCAGCTATGGAGTTGGGCTGACCTTAGATTCTGGGAGCCTCTGAAGGTTTCTGCCCAGGGGAATGTCATTAAAAAGGTGTGTGTTTAGAGTGATCTCTTTAATCCTTCCTGGTAAACTGTTGCCTATTCAAAGCAACAGGATTGAGACCTGCATGCATTTCTGTGGTGAAAATTGTGGCCTAACAGAAGCTTAGCTACCCAAGCATGTGTTAATAATGAATTGAGTAGGTTATTTTTCCACTCTTTTTTTTTTAAACAAATACTTATTGAGGACCATTTAAATGCCTTTGGTATTCTGGACAGTAGGGATAAGGGGTTGGGTGAATTAAACAGGCCTCTTGTCTTGGAAAGTCTATAATCTAGAGACCCCCATTTCTAAACAAGAAATTATGCCATGTGTTTTACCATGTGTGTTACCAAAGTTCAATGGGAATTGAGAGGAGGGGCTACTTGGCCTGCCTGGGACACTCAGGAGGCTTCCATGGAACAACTATATAATAAATTTGAAGAATAAGTAGGGATTTTCTAGGCAAAGAAACAAACATGGGCACCCTAGGAGAATGGTCATTCAAAACTTAATGCACATTGTGAATGTAAAGAAAATGTCTAAATATTTTCTTTAAAAGCTAAACTTTCTATTTCATTGGCTTTTAGGTGGTGCAGGCTAAAGTGTATGCTTTTGGATCCAACCTCGACTACTCAAATGTGGAATCCTAGGCCTTCATTGGTAAGTTTGTTGGATGCCTTCTTATCAAATTATGCTATTGAGAATTGCAATTTGGCATGAAAGGCAAGGCAGGTATCATTAGCAGGTAGGTGCTCTACAGAAGTTCCCAAGCCTGAACCCTAGAGAAACCTACAGAATAGGTGAAAAGTATACATAGGAGAAGTGGAATTTTTCTGTAGGTTTCTGTGGTAGATGCAGAGAGGGAGACTGGAGGTAAGGATAATCCAGGGTTACAAGGGACAAATACAGTTGTCATCATAGAGAGGCAGAGCTTTGGTTTTGTTTTGAAAATAAAAGTAGTTTGGAAAATTTCCAGGGAAGAGTGGGTTAAAATTTTCAGAGCTTGAGAACATGTGTGTAGGACATGAAGAAAGTGAGCTCAGCCATGGACCCAAAGGAGCAAAAGCTTCATTCAAAGGAGTCTTGGGCAAGAACTTTTTGGCAGGATCTACTGGCATATGATTACTCTAGCCCACAGTTTGTCTATCTGTCTGTCTATCTGTTTCTCTCTCTCTCTCTCTCTCTCTCTCTCTCTCTCTCTCTCTCTCTCATATATATATATATATATATATATATATATATATTTTTTTTTTTTGTAAAGAACCATATGCTAAATATTTCTGGCTTCCTGTTATAGCTATTCAGCTCTGCTTTAGTGGAATGAAAGCAGCCATAGATGATATGTAAATGAATGGGTATGAGTTCATTCCAGCAAAACTTTAGAGAATCAGATGGTGGTCTGGGTTTGGCCTGCATGCTGTAGTTTGTCAACTCCTTTCTAGACCCTGAGTGCCAGGCTAAGGCACTTAGACTTTATCCTGAAGGCAGTAGGAACCCATCTAAGTTATTTTGAGCAAAGAAGTAAAACAACTGAGGTGATGTCTTAGAAATATTCACTTGGTAGCTGGGCAAGAGGCATGGGGCTCTGTTCGAAAGCAATAGCAGCAATCCCTACATGAGGACATATGGCTAATAGTAATGAGATTAAATGAAGTATAGAAGAGATGTTGTCAAGGAGCAACCAATCGCATTTTCAATCTTTTTAAAGACAGGAGTCAAAGAAGATGAAAATTTAAATTTAGTTGGGTTCACATTGGTATCATTGACAGAAGTGTGGATGTTGGGGTTGGAAAGGGATGGTAGATGCATCTGGCTTTAGATGTGTTGAATTCAGGATATCAGGATTCATCCATAGGGAATGTCCAGTAGATAACCACAAATGCAGGATTGAAGCCTAGACTGAGAAGGTGAAGTCTGGATGTTCAGATGGAAGCCATAGTTTTAAATAAGTTGTCTCCAAGATGAGCAGAAGGCTGACTCTGGGGAAATGTGCATAACTTCAGGATGGGAGGAAGAGGGTGGAAGAGACCCAGAGGCCCTGGAGGAGAGAGTCCAAAGAATGGAAGAGATTGGGACAACACAGACCAGACAGAAGGGATCTGAAGGAAAAGTACTGAATTTGTGGCAAGGTGGCCTTGAGGACTGTCATGTCATGAGAGGGGAAGAAGCCAGCTTGCATGGGGTCAGACATCACTGAGAGATAAAGAATGGAGATATTTCTAAAATATACCACTCATGGAGATTGGGGAAGTCAAAGAAGGTAGACATGTAAGATTTAAGTGTTTGCAGGTCAGAGTGACATTTCTTCCCTTTGGAGGCAGGCAGAACATGCTGTGACCAGTTCTTATTGCCTTCTTTGGAGCCAAGCTATGTTTGGAGTTTGTGTGTACACTGGGCTTGTGATTGTGTTCTTAAGGCTCCCTTTGAGGTGTGGTGTTCATAACTCTGCAACAACTTGCACCATGGAATTTGGCCCATGTTTGGACTTTTGCCATGAGACAAGATGTGATCTGTTGGGTAAATAGTTGCATTTACACAAACTGGAGGAAACAATGGAGTGGACCAAAAATTGATATAAATCTTCTTACTGTAGAGTCCTTAAAAGTACGGGGGATTTGAGACAATTCATCAAGTCATTCAATGACGTATCAATTTGTGCTGAGTTTTTCAAGGGTACATTCTGTGGTTTGAATTCTGAGTAGTTTTTTAATTCAGCAGTTGGATACCTAACAGTAAAAGCAATGTGTTAACTGTTGGTATAGTAGGTTAACTGTTGCAGCACTGTTGATGAAACACTCATTGTGTACCAAGTACAGTGCTAAGTGCTCTGTGTGTGTCATTTTATTTCATCTTTACAATGACCTATGATGGGAGATTTAGTGTTCCCATTTCAGCAGTAAGGAAATCAAGTCATTAAGAGGTTGAATAACTGGCCCCAAGGTCACAAGGATTTGAACATAGTTCTATATGACCCCTGGTTTATGCCATTCCCTGTTTTATGTCACCTAAGTCTGGAATATCTCCTCCCACTTACGTAGAGGTAGATTGAGCTCTTCAGGTTAAAAATTGAGAGGCCATAGTGGGTGTTTCCACATCCTAAGAGTCTTTTAAAAGGGTGAAAGAAGCCAAATTGTCCTTCAGTTTGGTGAAAATGGCAGATGGGCTTGGACAGGAAATGTCATCAGAAGGCTTGAGAGGCAGATTCCAACCCTAACTCTATGGCAATTGCAATGTGGTTTTTTGTTTGTTTGTTTGTTTAAATACTTGGTGTTTTTCTAAGCTCTTCTCCAACTTCAAGCCTCAGAGGCAAGGTCTTGTTAGGTCTTCTCACTGCATCCCTCGTGCCTAGAGCAGAATTGGACATGGAGTGTGTATGTTCACTAATTTATCTGTTGCTTCTAATGAACCAGGTAACTTAGGACTCGGTGCTCAGCCTTTGTGTGCCAGGCACTGCTCTCAGTTCCGCAGTTGCAGAGGTGACACAGGACCAGGTCTGTTGTCAGGAGGCAGACACCCTAGGTAGATGAGATGTGTAATGTGACCTCGAGCCCAACCCATGGGGGCCAGAGGAGTTTGGTGTGGGGTGGAGAGCAATGAGACCTATGGAGCTGGGAGGTGGTCAGGAAAGGCCTCTCTGACCAGTGGAGCCAGACAGCAGCAAGCCTGTTGGGGGAAACAGGAAACCTCTGGAGTGACTACAGCTTTCTCAGCTGAGCCCTCAACTTTTCCTTTTTTCCCACTGTTCCCTCCAAACAGGGCTCCCCCTGAGGCCTCATCTCTGGCCTTCCTGTGTGGCTTGATCTGCTGTCTTCTGCTTCTCCTCCAGCCTCACAGACCCTGGCCTCTGAGGCTTGCTTGGCCTGTTCTGTCCTTAGCTGTGGGTTTTGCTTGGTCCCTCTTAGGTCCTCCCTGGTGTTTCCTGGGTGAACTCATCAACTGCTCTCTCTGCCCTGCAGCCTCACTGGCCTGCCTCAGAGTCGGAACCTCACCCAGGACCCGTACCTCAGACTCCTCCCTGCCCTACCCCAAGTGCCCCCTCTGCCTTGCTCCCCAAGGTGCTGGCCTTGGTCTGTGCCCCTTCAGTTGACTCTACTTCAGGAGTCATCCATGACTTGTCCTTCCCCCCGTCTGTCATATTCCACTGAGAACTATGTCCTGAAAAGTCCATCTTCTGATTTTTTTGAGTCATTTTTCTTTTCTTCCCCAACTCCTTTGTTTAGGATTCATTATTTGAAGACATATAGATATATACACACACACATACATATATATATTCATGTATTATATATATTTTTGTTGTTGTTGTTTGTTTTTTACAGTAGCTCCTCCATTGGTCATCCTGCCCCTCTTTATCCTCCTTCATTTCACCACATGCTCTTGTCAACATGTTGTTTCTAACTCACCTACCTCATCATGGTTTTCTTCTATTTAAGACTCTCCAAGGCTCCGGTACTTACAGAATAAAAGCCAAATCCCCTTCCGTGAGCTTTTTTATAACCTGGCTTTTGGCCACCTTCCTCATTCCACTTTTTCCCTAACCCACATTTCCAGCTTCAGCCCAGCCACCAACAGCCATCAGCTCTGGTGGCTTTGCCAGTGCTAGGTCCTCTCCTGGGAACCACCTGACCCCTGCTTCTCATCTAGGTGACTGAGTTCCATTTTCCTCCAGCTCTCCTGTATACTCCTCCCACAACCTGGAGATGACCTTCCTCTTGCCTCCCAGAACACCCTGCAGGGCTGTTACAAAGCACTTATCAGTGTAGTTGTTGACTTTCTTATCTGTAATGCTCAGTAAACTGAACTCCTTAAGAATGGAGAAAACACACACACACACACACACACACACACACACACACACACACAATCTCTCTGTTCCCAGTGCCAGCCTAGTGCACCTGGCTCAGGAAGTATTTGTTGAAAGAGTGAAGATAGCAAAGTCTGTTTGTACAGCCAAACAACAGATTTAAAATGAGATCAGATACACTTGGAATTGGAAGTTCAGTGGCCATTGAGTTTGATGGGGCTAAACCTCTTCTCATCTTTGAGGGCAGGGCAGGTCATTCTACATTTGTGCTTGTGAGACCTCTGGAATGTCACTTCCCTATGACTTCTTAAAATTTTATTTATTTATTTATTGCTCCTATGTTGATAGAATAATAATTGCAATTCAAAATGAAAAATAATCCATCAAGGAATTCTCAGGAATGAGATCCACCTGCCTTGGTTTTAGGCAAATACAAGATTTCTTAAAATAGCTAAAATATTAATTCTTGTCAAACTCTGACAGACCTCCCCCTCCCTGCCCCCAACATAGAATGCAGTTTGGGCTGGAGGATCAGGTTTCCTAGTTGTCCTCTGAGGTGGGGGACACCCAGGGCATCTTTTTCTTTGTTTGGAACCTTATAAAGTCCATAGTGAATGTGCACTGAGGAGCAGCATGAGTAGGAAGGAGTTCTGACCCAGGGATCCCTGGTCAGTGTCCTTATTTCCCATGGGAGCTAGCACATACACCAAGATTGTGGAAAATAAATTCACATTTTCATTGGAAGCATTCATCTTGGTTGTCTTCTTCACTTCCTGTTCTGCAACAGAACTTGTGCCAAGATCACGGCTTTTATTCAGGGGTTTATAGTAAGCTGGGAAGGCCTTCCAAAAGACTCATCTCGTATGGAGGGTCCTGCTGACCAAGAGCCCAGCTTTTCTTGCCTGGAAATTCTTCTGATGCTGCCTTCCCTTGCAAGGGACTTCCCACAGCTGTTTCCTCTGCATGGAAAGCTTTTTCCTCCTGGTTTGCCTGGCTCATGCCTGATTACCCCTCAGATGTCAGCTGATTTGGTGGGAGCCTCCCTTGACTTCCCTGATAGGAAGGCCGGGTCTCAGCCTCACCTTCCCAGCTGCTGGTGGACTACTTACTGTTAAAGTGCTTGGTGGTTAACTACTTCATATTAGGGGTTTGGTAGATGATGGTGGGTGGAGGAGTGTTGTTGTTATCACAAAGACGCCATATGAGAAGACCAGGGCCCCACCTGATGAAATCTCTGGCAAATCAGGGGCTGGTCCCAGGTGCCAGCCTACAGGTGCATGATCTTCACTCATACCCTAAAGACCCTCTGCCACACATCCCAGCAGCCTGTCCTCCTGCACATCCCTAGCGCTCATCACAAAGGTCATCTTATATTTGCATTTATTTGTGTTGTTATTAAAGAATGTTTGTTCCCTGCTGGCAGCCCTGTAAGTCCTGGGATGATAAGAGTACCCATGACTCTAAGTAGGTGCCCCACACAGGGTTGACTGACAGCCTGAGGGAACCACCCACTCACCCATGCTCTTTTACCATGGGAGTCTAGGCAATGGCCATAAAAGAGCCACTGCAGACCCCCACTTCTTGGACTCTCCTGAATGTGTGCCTGGGGATTAACCCTCAGCCTCACTTGGTTCCTGCAACAGGGCTCGCAATGGTAAGGAAACATCTGGGCCACTCTTTTCTTCTCACTCCCTTTGCCCTTTCACTACCCTGCAAGCCCCTTGTTGTCCATCTATAAGGAAATGGACCCTTTTGCCTCCCAGGACAGAGCCAGCTGCTCCTTCTCTGGTGTCTGGACCTTCACACACTCTGAGGATGACTGACAGTAGCGGGTCATAATGACCTTTGTACCTGCCATCCTTGTCCTTCCAGAGCCTGTCAAGATCAGACCAGCCCTGGCCTGTGGTCTCTGTGGCAGGGCAGTTTTCTGGACATCCAGGGCTCAGGTCTCTACAGAAGGGGTAAGGGAGAACCAGAAGTAATTTCCTTAGGAGCAGTTGCTCCATGATGCAGTGTGTAGGTGTGTGTGTGTGTTTATCTTGCATGATGTTTTTACTTGCATCATTTATCACCTTGCTGTATTTCCTTCTCTAATGTGCCACTAGGGATAATAGAAATATAATAGCTCTTGGCTAAATAAATATTTTCTCCTCTCCCAATCCAAGGACACCTTTCCCCACCCCACCCCTGACTTTGGTATCTCAGTGACCTCTTCACCAGTTTTTTGTGCCTGTCAGATCCCTGTGACTGTTTAGATCACAATGATGTGAAAACCCTCTCTAGACTCCAGACAGCTGGGCAGGGACTGGGCAGCAGGGGGAGCCAGGTTTCCCAGGGCACCTCACCAGGCCACCAGGGCCCTCTAAGGGCAGCCTGGCTGAGCTCCAAATGACTCACCCTGTTTTTGAGTGGGAAAAATAAAAACTTAAAAATGGCTTCTGACCAAGTGGGGAAAGTGGACAATGGGGGAAGGAATGTTAGCTAGGCCCTAAGGACATTTGCCAGCAACAAACTGAGATGGGCTTAAAGCACAGATGCCCCCGAGACATCTCCTTCAAAGGGCACTTGGTTGTGGAGGCAGATCCACTTCAGAACATCAGCTACATACACCAGCACAGGGCCCAAGGCACATCACGGGGCTCTCTAAGCCCTTGGGGTCCTCATCTGCAAATGAGATAGGAGGAATGACCTTTATTAAGTTTTTGTTTGAAGGAAATTAAAATGTGCTTAGCACCGTGCCTGACATGTAGAAAATACCAAATACCTAGTATCTGCTATTGTTTTTAAAAGTATTATTGTTGGTAATAATGTAAGACTGGACAAGAGATAAAGCTTAAGATGCACAGTTAAAAGGCCTGATGAGTAAGTGAGATGGCAGAAAAGGGAAGAGCTTTGTGAATCACAGATTATGTCCAGATATTATTAGCACAAATATATATCTGTTGTTGTTTTGGCTTTGGAAAAAATGCATAATCCCAATTTTATGATGTTGAGTCTAAGTTCTCTGTTGTTTTTCTTTTTTGTTGCTGAGGGAGGTTTGTCAGACAGGCCTTTGTTGGAATCTTTCCCAGTGGCTGTGTGACCCACATTGGTGATCCAGGGTGCCAAATGCCTGGACAGCACCTGGCAGAGAGGAGCACTGCAGTGGTTGATGCTATTATTTAAAGATTTTTATGATAAACATTTAATGGGTAATAGAAAGTTCTTATAGGTTCATTGTCAACAAGTTGGGAGCAGTGGCCTGAGTTACTCTTTACTCTGGAACTAAAAATCTCTGCTGTCACAGTAGGGTGCCATTTGCGTATACTTTCACCTGCTGTTGGACATTTGAATTGATTCCAGTTTTTGCCTATTACAAATAAAAATACTATGACCATCCCCACCCCCATACACACACACACACACACACACACACACACACACACACACACACTAAATACACTAAGTTGTTTTCTTCCAAATGTAACATAGATTGCTACAATTGTTTTCACAAGTATCTTTGAAATATTTTCTTAAGAACAATTGCTTGACTTTCTTCTTTTTTCTTTCCATGTAAGACTGGACATTTCCCTGCCCTACTCCATCTTTCTAAGAGTAAACTGAAACAAAATTAGTTATTTAAGAAAAAGTAGATACCCTCAGGCTCAGGTTGAGAAGGCCCCATTGATGGGATGCATCTGGCCTGCCGATGTATTTTGTTCAGTGTTCATGTGTTCTACAACCTCTGAATTAGCAGCTAACATTTAAAAAATTGGTAGGTTTTGTGTAAAAATCCAGGTTCATAGCTCTTCCTGGGAGATTGATCAGTCTGATATCTCTGGGTCTATCTTTCTGTGGCCACGTTGAAGAGTGGTTCCCTCTGCCCTTGCCTTGCACAGTCTCTTTGTGCCTTGCATGGTGGCATGGCCTGTGGGTAATTGAGTTTATAGCCCCTAAGCTACTGTGCGTAATACGTTTCACATTATTTTCATTAGCAACTTTGATCACAGATAGGAAAGTTATTTTACATGTTAAGTTATCATTCATATGATAACCCAAGTTGCCACAGTATTTTAGGCTTTCTTGGATATAGTAGGGTTACCTTTCTCCTCCATGTGGAATTTCATCATTAGGAATTCTTTAATCTTTATTAAGGCTTTTATGTCAACACAAAATGTTGTATAATGCAGAATATAAATGTTGATAGCCACTGTTTAAGGGAGGTTGTAAACAAAGTGAATTGCTTTAATCCAATGTGATTTTGAAAAATATTAGACAGTTATTTTTTTACATTCTCATTAAATTAGTTATAATTTGGCAAAATGGAAGTAGGTGAGGGGTGTGAGATTCTCTTTTCCTTCTGTAGTGTTTCCTTAGACAGACTGGAACCGCTTCCAGCCAGAGAGCAGCCTGCTGTCATGCTCAGAGGGTAGAGCAGCTTCCAACAGGCTGACTCCAGGGGAAGTTTTTTAAAATTGTCATTTTTCCATGAGCTCTTAAGAACTGATTTTTATATTTCTCATCATGACAAGCATATATGCTGTAACAATTCAAACAACTCTGAAATGTGTTAACTAAACAAGGAAGCCTTCTGTGACCCCCATTTTCAAATATTCCCCAAAGCTAACCACTTTCAAGACTTTGTTGTTTATATATTTCTGGACATGCTTCTGTTCCCCAACCTACACTCTGCCCTCATCCCTAACATACATGGTTTTACTTTTTTATAAAAATGGAATCTATGCATACTATTCTGTAATTTTCTTTTTACAACTTTAAATTTTTATATTGATATTTCCAAATTGATATGTAAATGTGTATTTTTTTTACAGTTGTACTCCAGTTATAGATGTATTTTAAGTTTATTTAATCATCCCAGTATTGGTAGACACTTAAGTTGTTTCTGATCTTTTGCCATCGCAGCCATGTCTGTTGTAGAAATTTTTGCACATACCTGTGAACTTTTTTTGCACAAGATTTTCTATGATATAGATCCTAGAAGAGGGGCTTTTGGCTTAAGCCACCTACCATTTAAAATTTGAATCAATATTGCCAAATCACCCTCCAGAAAGACTGTGCCAATTCCCAGGACTATTGTGGCTTCAACACATACACAAAAAGAAAGTTTTAAAACTCACAAATATGCCATAAAATGACATTATTTGTCTTAGAAAACCATTCAAAATATATGAATTGGTGGATTTAACTAAATGATTTCATATCTTGACATTAGTGATGGTTATCATCCTGCAAGGTGACAAAAATGTTTCATAAATGTTGTAATCAATTATTACCTAAGGATACCATTTGTGCCAAGTAGACTTTGGAAGAATAATAGCCAAATCATGGCTTCCATTTTCCTACCATCACGGATCTGACTGATCCTTCCCAACAAGGCCTGAGCCATCAGCACCTCAGCAGAGTCAGCATTGGAAGGGACCAGGGAGGGCCAGATGTTAGGCACAAGAGACCTGGAGAGCAGGGACTCACAAGCAGTGCTGTGTGGCTGGGACAAAGTCTCCTTTACTGAGCTGGTGATGGGGAAAGGAAAGGGAAGTGATGTGGCCACTTTTGTTTGCAGCTTTCTCCTAGAAAATGCTAACATTTACGTTCATGTTTTCAAAGCTTTCAGGAAGGATCTGAAAATTCTTGGTCAGAGGCCCTTACTGATCTCACATGACTGAGAGCTCCTGGCCTAGGCTTTCTGCTTTTCCACAGAAAGGACAGATATGGGAGATGGTTCCTTCATCACTAACTGCATGTGACATTTTGAATTCCATCTTCTCTGGAGACCTTCTGTCTGCTTCTCTGAGATGGTGTTTGCCCTTTGTTTAGCCACAGCTCCTCAGAACTAACCTTCTTTATGAGGCTGCAGTAGATTTGATGCCTAGATCTTCTGGGTGTTATCAGCTTTGTTCGAACCACACTGGGCATTCTGGTCTAGAGGAAAGGGATTTGGAGTCAGACCCTGGTTCAAATCCTGACTTCATCATTTTCACTAGCAGTGTGACCCTTCAGTTGGTAACCTCACCTCTCTGAGCCTCAGTGCTCCCTTCTACAAAATGGGGACGGTATTTCTACCACAGGAACAACTGGAGGAATTTTTATATTTGAAAAGGTGTGTTTCAGATGTTCACCACAGAATTAACACTCTATAGTGTGAGTCCTGTCTCATCTTCCTGAAGTACAGAGAAGGTTCTTTCTTCTCTGGGGATTCTCTAAACTGGTGGCTACTGGCGAGGTCTCTTGGAGTGAGAGGAAGGTTATCCCTTGAGTACTCAATTCATATTCTCAGGAGCTCAGTATTTCACAGAGAAAACTCAAAAGGCAGAGACAGTGTAGAGTGCACAATAATAGGAACTGATTAATAGAAAAACATTAATCCTCCAGATAGAGTAGGGTGGAAAAGATTATCAAGCAAAGAGGGGATGCTGGGCAGAGAAAATAAACCATAAATAACTAAGAGGTGGTTCTATCCATCAGTGATAAAGTAACATTGTTTTTGTTTTGTTCTTTCTGTTTTTTGTTTTGTTTTGTTTTTGTTGTTTTTTTTGTTTTGTTTTGTTTTACTGGGGATTGAAGCCAGGGGTGCTTAACCTCAGAGCCACATCTCCAGCTATTTTTTATATTTTATTTAGAGACTGGGTCTTGCTGAGTTGCTTAGGGCATTGCTAAATTGCTGAGACTGACCTTGAACTCACAATTCTCCTGCCTCAGCCTCCTGCACCACCAGCAGTAACATTGTTTTTTATATACATGTTAACTTCTTTTGACTCTTGCCAACACACTGATACATTCAAATTCAGCTCTTCTCTTTTCACTTTCCTTTTTCTCTCACTCTGCTTTTCCCTTCTCCTACCCCGCCTTAAAATACTCAGCAACTAAAAATTTCTTAAAGAATTTCTTTATGCTTCAGTAAGTCCTCAGAGGATGCTATTTTCTCCTACTAAGACTTTACAAGAGCTTGGATATAGCTCTTTTTTTCCATTCCTTTTTCTACAGTATACATAAGTTCTTTGCTTTTTCAGTGATGATTAGATGTTTGCTGCATGCCAAGCATATATGTCATCCCACTTAGTCCTCAGGACATCAGAACAGCTTTGTGAAATGGGCCGTGCGTTCTTTTGGATAGATGA
This sequence comes from Ictidomys tridecemlineatus, assembly GCF_052094955.1. NCBI lineage: Eukaryota > Metazoa > Chordata > Mammalia > Rodentia > Sciuridae > Ictidomys > Ictidomys tridecemlineatus. The sequence goes on along the minus strand of NC_135480.1, from coordinate 48,960,350 downwards.
GGAAACTGAGGCTTAGGTTAATATACTATTACACAGTCGTGAGTCAGGGAGCCACAGTTCAATCCAGGACTCTTTTCCTTATCCTTTGCTGCCTTGCTGAGTGTCCTGCACACAATAGGTAGGCAACAAACCTTTGGGTAAGTGCATGAGAGAACTGCCATCCACCGGTCAGTGTGATCCATGCTGTTGGTTTTGTAATCCACTAGGTGCAGTGACGGCTGCCTAGTTACCTGAATCACACAGCATCATAGTTAAAAAACAAACAAACAAACAAACCACTATTTCCCTTTCCTCTCACTTTTATTTGTAAGATATTTGTTAGCAGAAAGGTCAGACTGTTAAAATGGTATGCTTTGCTTTGTCTCTGCCCATTAAAAGAATGCAGCCAGTGTTCCAAGCATCTGTTCTTCTGGTGACATCTCAGTAACCATGGGCAAATCACAGCCCCTCACCAGAACCATGTTTCTATGGTGCAGTCTGGGACCTCATGGTCCACAGGATCTTGCATGCTAGAGGACCCTGTGTCATGGAGTGAGGCTTTGGAATGTGCTGAACGAATGCAGATGTTGGTGACTGGTGGACCTGGCTGTGAATCTGTATTTCCCAACTCTGTGACCTTGGGTGAATCACCTTCCTCTCTGGTACTCCTTGTCCTCATCTGTGAAGGAGGGCTGATAGGCCCTGCTTCCTAGATTGCTCTCCAGATTAAATGAGAAAGGATGCCGGCTTCCTTCCCTCTGCCTCTGACTCCTGGCGTGTTGGTTTTGCACTCAGTGGGTGTTTCTGTAGTTCAAACCTGAAACACCTCCATCAGGTGCAGAGCTCATGATGTCCTATCATGCCCTGAGCTATCTGTTCAACTCTTAGATTCTAAGTTCTTTTTTATTGTTAAGCAGCTCCTCCAGGGAAGATGTCATTCTACCCCATTGAGCTTCATTAGTGCCTCAGTGGGGACGGCGCCTTATTTTTTTTTTCACCTTTTTTCCCTTGCAGACAGCAGCTGCAGTGTGAGTCAGTTTGCACATATGTCATTTCTTTCGTTCCTCTTTGCAGAGAGGACGACTCCATTCATTTAGTTAACGTTGGCCTAACATGCGCAGGCTTCATGTTAGGTGACATAGGCTAGGCTTACAGCCACTGCCCTAGGCAGGAAAGGGGTAAGTGGCTCAGGTGGCACGTGGGCTGCACCATCACAGAGATATGCACTAGGCTGCTATGAGAGAAGAGAGGGGGACACTGGCTCTGTCTTGGGGAGTCAGAGAGAGCCTTATAGAGAAAAGATGATTTCTGAGTGAGTGTTAAAAGATGAGGAGCATTCTGCTAGCTGTAGAAGTCCAAGAAGAGCACTCCAAGCAGAAGGGACCATAGGACAAAGGCCAGAGTCCTGGTAAAAGGTGACAACTTGGTACATGTCTGCAGTGGGGGCCAAGCGGTGGAGCACCCAAGTTGCCACTATGGTGGTCACCCATTCACTGACAAGCCCCAGCCTGAGCCTTCTTCTTCTTGAGCCCTCAACTCACAAACCCACTGCCCACTCCACAGCTATACTAAGAGGTGTCACAGGAACGCAGACCCAACATACCTAAGCAGAACTCTTAATTTGATCTTAAAAAGAAAAAACAACCTTTCTGCTCCACAGTTTTCCCCATCTTATGTGACACCACCCAGGCCCGAAAGGAAAGCCTCATCAGTGATACTGCTCTTCCTTCATTCCCCCACGCTGCCTGAGTGCAGTTCTTGACGACACTCCCTTCACCGAACACCCCAGAAGCCACCGCTCCTCTCCACCTCATATCAACCTCTTGCTCTCGGTGGGTCTCTCCACTTCTCCCTGGCCTCATTCCCCAAAAGGCAAAGCCAGCTTTTCCAAAGAAGAGAAGTGCTTATCACTTTCTTCCTCAGAACTCTAGTGGCTTCCTGGCATCCTTGGAGTAGATTCTGAACTTCTGGCTATGGCTGCCAGCCCCCTTCACGTCTCTGTTCTCTGTCAGCACTCGCTGCTTTGCTTACACACTTCAGCCACTCTGCCTTTCTTGCTGCTTCTCTTTCTTGCCCTGGGCCTTTGCGCTTGCTCTCCTCAGCCTGCATTGCTCTTTCCCGAACATCTTTGCCTGGCTTACCCCCACTCCACTCTGGTCTGCTTAAGTGCTGTCTCTCACCTGTCTACCAGAAGCACCCCTCTGTCGCCAACCTCAGCAAACACTCCGTTCTTTTGCCGTGCTTTATTTTTCTTCACTAGCACCCATCACTACCTGACTTTATATTATATACCTGTCTTATATTATTCACTGTTTAGCTTCACTTGGATGTAAATCCACGAGGAGGGGCCTGGTCTTATCCATTGCACACACCACTCCAGAGCCTGAAACTGAGCCTGGCACATAGATGGTGATCATGAAACATTAGATGGGTGATGAACAAATGAAAGAGTTAGCGCATGGCTGCGTGCAAGCTCAGACTTTGGGATTTATTCCATAGGCTTTGCAAATCTAGTAGACATCTCTCAGGAGGTGAGTGACGTGGTCAGCACTTTTAATTTAGAAAGCCAGCTGGTGGCAGTGCGGGGGCTGGTCTGTGGGAGCGAGGCAGCAGAACTACTTGAGAGGCTGTTAAAATGGTCTAGGAAATTGATGCAGAGCCTGTGCTACAGGAGAGAAGAGGGGGAAGATGATAGGACCTGAAGACCTCTTAGTGTAACTTGGTGTAGTGATTCCTTTATAAAAACGGCAGGAGGGCTAAGCTGGCCCTACTTGGGACGCTTTTCTCACAAGCAAACATAAGCCCTGGGGTGCATGTCTGTGCAGTGCTATTGGTGCTCCAAGGAGCACTGGGAGCTGCCCTGCAGCCTCCCCCACTTGATCTTTCAAGAAGAGTGGGGTCAAGGTGGTGGAATCAATGAGTGTGGCTCTTCCTCCTGCAGATAGGCCCCTTGATCTTCACACATTACAATCCCATGAAGGAGTTCTTTGTTGTAGCGGCTACATTTCTCCTATTTGACTCCAGAGCTGACTTGCTGTAACAAATTATCCCTGTTTTCTTTTCCTCCTTTCTTTTTTTTTTTTTTTAGTCTCTGCCCAGGTTCCAGGCCAGGCTCACTGATAACCAGGGATTCAACATCTGCTTCTCTAAAACATGCCCAGAAGCAAGGCCTTGACCCCTGCAGTCCCAGGCAGTCAGGCCATGGGTGCGCACACACTCCTGGTCTGGGCGTGGCCATGCTGTCAGGTGCTGCTTTTTGAGACTTACTTTCTGGACTTGAATTATTTCTCCTTCTTATAATTTAATCCTTTCCAAGTTTTGATGAAAATCCTTTTGCCTCTAAGTAAATACATTCTTACCCACCTTGCTGAAGTGTTCCTCTGTGTGTCTAATGGGGGGTTTATCATCACAGTCTCTTAAGCCTTGGTCCAGATGCCAGTGATGTTTCCTGACTCCTGTGAAGTGAAACACTGTACCTTCTGTGTATCAGATGCTCACCTCCCACCTCTCCTCTCCCTTCCAGAGGTCCCTGTGATAGAGGGAAGACAGGAGCAGCTGTATTGGAGAGCTTCCTGTGTGCTGGGCACCCTTCACATGTGTTTTGTGTAGTTGCTACAAGTCTGCAGCAGTGAGGATTACTTTCTTTCTTTCCTTCCTTCCTCCTTCCTTCCTTCCTTCCTTCCTTCCTTCCTTCCTTCCTTCCTTCCTTCCTTCCTTCCTTCCTTCCTTCCTTCCTTCCTTCCTTCCTTCCTTCCTTCCTTCCTTCCTTCCTTCCTTCCTTCCTTCCTTCCTTCCTTCCTTCCTTCCTTCCTTCCTTCCTTCCTTCCTTCCTTCCTTCCTTCCTTCCTTCCTTCCTTCCTTCCTTCCTTCCTTCCTTCCTTCCTTCCTTCCTTCCTTCCTTCCTTCCTTCCTTCCTTCCTTCCTTCCTTCCTTCCTTCCTTCCTTCCTTCCTTCCTTCCTTCCTTCCTTCCTTCCTTCCTTCCTTCCTTCCTTCCTTCCTTCCTTCCTTCCTTCCTTCCTTCCTTCCTTCCTTCCTTCCTTCCTTCCTTCCTTCCTTCCTTCCTTCCTTCCTTCCTTCCTTCCTTCCTTCCTTCCTTCCTTCCTTCCTTCCTTCCTTCCTTCCTTCCTTCCTTCCTTCCTTCCTTCCTTCCTTCCTTCCTTCCTTCCTTCCTTCCTTCCTTCCTTCCTTCCTTCCTTCCTTCCTTCCTTCCTTCCTTCCTTCCTTCCTTCCTTCCTTCCTTCCTTCCTTCCTTCCTTCCTTCCTTCCTTCCTTCCTTCCTTCCTTCCTTCCTTCCTTCCTTCCTTCCTTCCTTCCTTCCTTCCTTCCTTCCTTCCTTCCTTCCTTCCTTCCTTCCTTCCTTCCTTCCTTCCTTCCTTCCTTCCTTCCTTCCTTCCTTCCTTCCTTCCTTCCTTCCTTCCTTCCTTCCTTCCTTCCTTCCTTCCTTCCTTCCTTCCTTCCTTCCTTCCTTCCTTCCTTCCTTCCTTCCTTCCTTCCTTGACAGACGAGGAAGCTGAAGCTGGGCAATGCAGTAGAGCTGAGTAGTTAACAGTATGGACTTGGAGCTGAGCAGACCCAGGTTGAGTCCCAACTAGCTGTGGCCCTTGGGAATGCCACTTAATCTCTTTAACTTTCTTTTTCCAGATCTAGAAAGTGGAGATAATATATAGAGAGTTTATAGAGCTGCTGTGAAAATTAAATGAAATAGCATATGCTATTTTGTAAGTACCTAAGTGCTTGATTACTGTGTGTTCGACATCATGCTGTCAGTAAATAACGGCATATTGCAGATACAGTTGTCATTGTCATTGTCGTTATCATCACCATCACTGTCTCTGGGCCACATGGCTAGGATTTAGGTGGAGCCCTGCCTGGTTCCAAAGCCTGTATGTATTCTTTTTCCTGTCTCATACTGTTGCTCACAAGTTCCTCTTGCCTAAGATTCTCTAGTCCCCAAGTTGGCTCCCTGTTCTTTTCTGATCAAGCTATTTTTCCCTCTCAAGGCTACTGGCTCAAGCTAAAGCCCAGCAGTTTCTCCGTTCCCTTTAGCTAAATGCCTCTTTTCATTCTCTGGCTGAGCAGTTTCCAGTTGCTGACTATCTGCGCAAGAGCTTTGACCATTTTCTCTGTCAACACCAACTTGTTTACAGTCAAAGCCAGGGGTCTTCCTGTGAAGCTGTGTAGCTGACACCCTAAATAAAACAGGAACAGCAGCAGAAAGGGTTGGGGTAGATGCTTCTAGTCTTTGGGGGTCACAGATCTCTGTGAGTCTGGAGAAATTTATAGACCCTCTCCCCAGGAAAAATGCACATGTCAAATACTCACAAGTCCAACCCTTGTCATGAAATATTTACCCTGAAATTCCCCCCAGGGATCACAGATGAAAATTTCTGATCCTGAAGGTTAGGTTATGTGCCCTTTTGTCCTCATGCTGCTTCTCATTCGCAATCATGCAGCACTTCACATTTCTGCAGGATGCTGGTAGCTGGCATGCTGTCGGGTATCCCAGTAGCATTTAGAAATACCCGTTTGATTGATAATATTTTCAATTTGCATTTATTTCTCATATTTGAGAAATGTATTCACACAGTAGAAGTTTCCTGGCCATTTGGATGAGATGCACCTGCTGACTCGCACATAAACTTAAGCCATAGCCTGCATCTACCAGAGAGATGGAATAGAGTTTTTTGGCCCCAAACGTCAGACTGAAAGGACTGTTATTTGGATTTATAGATTATAAAGGGGGATTAACTTAGCTTCCACAGAATTTAATGTTCTCAATTCAGGTAAATATAAATATCTGCTTTCTAATTTATACATTTTTGAAATATTAATTTTAAAAAAAGTATGCTGTTTCTTCCTCTCTCTCTCTCTCCTCTCTCTCTCTTTTGTACCAGGGATTGAACCCTGGGGGGTGCTTAACCATATTCCCAGTCCTTTTTTGTTTGTTGGTTATTTTGAGACAGTATCTTGCTAAATTGCTTAAGGCATTGCTAAGTTGCTGAAGCTGCCTTTGAACTTGCAATCCTCCTGCCTCAGCCTCCCAAGCTGCTGGGATTACAGGTGTGCTGAGAATACAGATTCCAAGCACCTTAATTCCTCAATCTCAAACTTGTTCATAGGTCTCTCCTTAGAACCTTTCCATTGAACCATGGAATACGCCTGCTTTTTCTAACAGTGACAGCAATAACAAATGTTATTGCCCCATAAAAGAAGGCCCCAGAATCCTTTCTCCTGCTCTGCTAGGGTGCCAGTGCTTTCCATAGGAGATGGGGCTGGATTTTTATTGTAGAAACTGAATATATTATATAAAATAGATCATTTGATACAAAGCTCTTTATTTCTTTATTATTATTTATTTGGTGCTGGGGGTTGAACCCAGGGATGCTTTACCACTGAGTCACCTCCTCAGCCCTTTCTATTTTTTATTTTGAAACAGGGTCTCGCTAAGTCGTTTAGGGCCTCACTAAGTTACTGAGGCTAGCCTTACTATCCTCCTGCCTCAGCCTTCTGAATTGCTGGGATTACAGACGTGTGCTACTGTATCTGACTACAAAGCTCTTCATGATGAACAAATTTTCCTCCAAAGGTTTTCTTCTTTGCCTTTTCTGAATTATAAGAGCAATGGATGCTCATTACAAAGCCAGGATTAATACTCTTAATGTCTAGTTTAAATTCCAGCTTCATCGGTTATTAGATGCCCAATGCTGGGTAAAATACACACCCTTTCCAAGCCCTGATTTTTCTCATAAGGTGGGAGTTCCAATGGTTTCACCTCATAGCACTGCAGTGAGGTGGAGGGAGCATGTCTGTACATTGCTCCAGAGGTCTGGCATGGATGAGTTTCTTCATGGGCACCTCCTGAGCACCTGCTAAGAGCCAGAGACTGTTTCAGTGGCTCTGGAAATAAGTTAAGAACAAGACAGAATTTCTGTTCTTCTGATGCTCACATTCTAATCAGAGCAGACCCAAGTGCTCGAGATCATGTCAGTAATCAAGGAATTAAAGTCCAGGGTAATATAGGAGTCATAGGAAACACCACTTTAGATTGGTAAGCCAGGAGGGACCTCTCTGAAGAGGATCAATGCTTTGTCCCCCTCCCCATTTCAAGTATTCCAGGTCTCCTGCTTTTAAAAATGCTGCCCAAGTATCTTGGTCCCAGTTTTGATTTTGGAAGATCTGACTCCACAATACACATCAGTTCTCTTTTGGGGGGGTATTTATTCACTAAGGGGCTTCCCATTCAGAGTTGAGTTCTTGAAGTGTGTTACGTCTCAGGGCCTGTGAAGATCTTGAGTGCTCCTCTTGGACTACTCATCCAGCAAGCCAACAGTGAATGAAGAGCCTCCTGTTGGGAGGGAGAGTGATTTGTTTCTAGCCAAGGCCCATTTTGCTCAATGCTGCTTTGAGCATTCTGGTTACTAAGGAGCTGGAAGTGATTTCTCTCTCAGTTCGAATGTAGCATGCTGCAATCTCCTGATTATCTGCTTGCAGTTCTTTAAGGGTTTGTTGAGGCCACACAAAAGCTGGGTGGATGGGCAGTCTCAACTTGTGCACTGGTATTTGATCCTAAGAGCTATAAACCCAACACCCAATGCCAACCACATTTCCCCTATTGAGGTGTGGTAAGGACTTTTAAACAGCCGTTTCAGCCTGCTGCTTTGAGCAGCAGTAACCCAAGCTGTTTTGTGCAGAAGCTATTTAGAAGGGCAGGCTGCATCCAACTCACCTATCATGTCGATAGTTGACCTACTTTTGTTTGACCTTGATTTGTGCAACACAATTAGAGAAGCTGGTCATAAATGCACTTCTACCAGATTTTAGTTCAACATGTGACAGCCCGAGATCTTAAACACACACATGACCCAGACAGATGGACAAGGTGGTTAGTTTTTCACTAACCTCTGAATTGTAATTCTATCACAAGGAAAAGCCTTAATTTCAAGAACGTGGGACAATTATTTGAGACTAGATACGATGCCAAAGCAGCAGGCCTTGGTTCCTTGCTACAGGGCAGCTTAATCAGGAAGTGGCCTAGATGGCTGCCTTTCAAGTAGGTCCTTGCAGTAGCTTGGCAACAGGCACAGGGTCATAATTGGAAGAATTTGGCTCTGAGTGTCTGTGGGTGTTTACAGTGCACTATAGGGCAGGGCTTCTCTTATTTATAGAATATTTTGAGCAACAAGCGGCAGAAGGCTGAAAAGCCACTAAATCTCGATTTATTTTTAACAAATTCCATTTTTCCCCTCATCCCAGAAGGAGGACTGAGTTATTAAAAAACAGTAAAAAATACATCATTGCAGAGCATGCCATATCTAATTATGGGGTTGCCAACGTCGGCCTGTAGCCACATTTTAAGGGCTTTGTAAATCAGCCATCCATTCAATCTGCGAACTTATATGACTCCTATTCTTCATTTAGATGTAGAACAAAATCATTGGCAAGTAAGGGCTGATCAGAAAAAGTTCTTCCCGTCTAAATTAGGAGATGGAAGGTATAAATATAGAATAGTGTACTTATGTTCTCAAAGGGAGATAAAATCATTCTTCATTGTCCATTATGCTTAGCTGCACAAACATGCATCCTGGAGCACTGAATACCCACTTTAGGATTCTCACTCATCGCAATGGCGGATCTGTGCCACCCACAGGAGCAGTGTTGTGCTGTCTCGCTGAGCCCAGCCCTGAGTTATTACTCCCGTAGTCAGGAAAAGGCATGAATTTGTGCATTATGCCTGTGTTCTTGTGGTGCATTAGAGCTAGATTAGACTACCGAGGCCTATGGTTCAACTCTACCTTACTAAAAGTGGGAAGCTGAGTTTCAGAGATGGGAATATTGCCCAGGGTCTCACGGGGAGTCACTGTGAGGTTGTTTTGGAACAGTGGTCTGTGTTTTCCCTGTGTCCTTGGGAAACAGTGGATTAAACAGATCTTATTTCTACACTTTAGGGGTCCATGGACTCAGAAGACACAGACACTGAGATGGTCCAATAGTGGCCATACCAAAAGTAAACCAAGTCTCATGTGTTCAACAGGTTCCTTAAGTGGTAGAGAGGGTGGGAATGGGGAGTTTTGTCATCTGTGTGTTGGATACCAAGGCAAAGGTGACATTGGTTGATCTCTGGTCCACTTGGAGAAGTTTTACAGTTGCTATTAAGGTCCCTGGTGGGAAAAGGTGCAAAATGTTTGCTGAGTTGGAGGAGGAAGGGAAGTATGGTACGGCAAGTGGTGGGTGGCAGTGAAAATGAGCTGTGGGACTGGATTGTTGAGGGGATTTCCTAGGAAATCAGAAGGGAGGAAAGAACTGGGGCTCAGGCCAGGGGCTGGCAGCCTGAGTTCTGTGGAATGCACTGCCCCTTACTGGGATAGTATGGAGGTGGCCTGAGTGATCCTGGTGGCCTTGTTTCTGACTCTGGCAGCCAGTGCTACATGTTAGAGCCGGCATATGAGGTAGAACCTATGTCCCTTTTTTGCCCTGGGCTATATGTGGTCAAGTTCCTTGGGCCAGAGGGGCTTTGGGTTCTCATTCTCCTCCTGGGGTATGGAGGGGCAGACTGATCTCAGGAAACCTTCATGGGGGAGGATGGACTGTGGAATCACCGCCTGGTGGTGCTGGAGACCAGTGGTTTTGGAGGATGTGAGTAGGCCAGGCAGGGGCAGATCTGGGCCTAAACTAAGGCTATAGCAGTCAGCCGGGAGAGGAGTCAGTGGGAGAGGAGTCAGTGGGAGAGGAATGCTTGCAGGAGAGGAAGAAACAGTGGGATTTGGCTATAGACAGCCAGACAAACCGAGTGAAGGACAGTGACATGCTGGGACATGAATTGCCACTGCAGAGTAGGTAGGAGGTGGGGATGGAGGAACTGGCACAGTGGCCGATCCAGCAGCTTGGATCCAAAGCTGGGCTTTTGGATTATTGAGTCCATTCTCTCTGAGAAGAGGTGTACTTCTTCCTCAGTGAGATCCTAGCCAGTCTGGGCAGTTGTTCTCAAACCTGTCACCAGACATTTCCAGATGGCAAATAATTAAATGAGTACACAGAATATCCCCAAGGCCATCTCCATGCATGTTTTCCTTCTAATCTTTTGATACTCACAGGCACTTTTGAATTCTCAGAGTTGAGACTGTATAATTAACAGGGAAGTATATAGGAAATAGTTGGAAAATAGCTTATGAGCTGTAGTTTGGGAATTAAAGTTTTTTCTTGGTTTCAACAAATGTTTTTCGTTGGTAAAAGAGTTTCTATTTTCAAATCTATTTTTGTTTTTTTCAGTTTATAAAAGTAACACAATTTCATGATGGAAAATGCCTGCTTGTTGTCCCACCTCTGAACCAATTTTTAGGGAGCAAATTCTCTTTCTCTCTCCCTGCCCCCTACTCCTGGCCTTTTCTCTATGCCCCACTGTCATTTCCTGTGTGCAGCTCAGCCCTAGAGACTTATGTTGGCAAGACCTAGGTCGGGGGTTGTGTCTGTGGTCTGGTGGTAAAGAGGTGGTAAAAGGCCAGAACCCTGATGCTTTGCTGGAGAGGGGTTGGGTTGCCTGTGAACTGGAATGACCCACTGGCTTCCAGCCTGGTCATTTTACACTTGGATTACTGCCATGGCACCCAGCAGGTGCTTGAGAAATGCTTTTGGTTCCTGGAGCCACCACTGCCATCAACAAATGGTATTCTGAGAACATCAAGTAAAAGTCCTGAAGGTTGTGAAGGCTAAGACTTGTCCAAAGTCCATCTTCCTCCTTCAGACTGAGCAGCCACACCCTGGCTATCAGCACTTTTTTTCTCTCTTTATCAGATCAATAGAATGGTCCACTTGGAAGGGGTATCGGGGTTACCTCTTTTGGCCAACCTCCAGTGCAAAAAAGGCCATCTGCTTGGTTCACCACAGCAGCCTCCTAACACTAGCTGGGTACCTGCACACCAGGCATCCTGCTCCCCCTTTATGGACATCTCTGACTCTTAGAAAATCTTTCTTTGTTCTAACCGTATACCTGCCTCTTGGCATATTTCCTCATTGACCTAGTTCTACCCTTTGTGGCCACACAGAGCAAAGGTCTGTAGGCATGGCCCAATTCTACTTCCAAAGTTTGAAAATTGTGCTTCTGGACCCATGTCTCTTTCTCTTCTCTACTTGCTTTATCTCCTCCACAGGGCTTATGTTCCCTAGTCCTGCCAATAATTCCTTTTTTTAAAAAAAAATTTTTTTAAGATGTTGATGGATCTTTATTTTATTCACTTATTTATATGTGGTGCTGAGAATCGAACCCAGTGCCTCACACATGCTACCAAGTGCTCTACCACTGAGCCACAATCCCAGGCCCTGCCAATCATTCATTATATGACATGGAATCAATATAATCTTAATAACAGGGGACATTTGCTGTGTGTTTGCCCTGTGCTAGGTACTATGGTAAGAAGCTCCCTACATGGATTGTCTTCTTTGCTACTCTCAGCCTCCCTATGAGGTGGCTACTGTCATGGTCCTCACTTTATGAGTCAGAACATCAAGACAGGAGCAAGAGGTCAGAGCTCATCAGGAAACACACAGGCAAGAGCAGAGACTTGGGCCCAGGCAGTGGAACCCAGAGCTTGTGCTCTTCACTCTGGTGCTTGAATATGTCACAACCTTTTCTGTGTAGTGCTAAAAATAAGCCCATGCTGCACCAGGCTTGAGCTGGCCCTGCTTTAACTCATTTTGCAAGAAATCATTTGACAGGAGCCTGAGTTGAACCATTTTCCATGAAACCTCTTCAGAGTTTATTTTGACAGAATGGACTACAGGGCAGAGGCCTCTGCACTATAACCAGCAAATGGGCTAATTCTGGCTCTGCCAGGCCCCTCGGGGCTCCTGAAGTGGTGGGATTAGATCAAGGTGACAAATGGCAGGCTATTAATATTTTCTTTTCCTGAACAAGATGCCTGATGCAATAGATTTCTTAAAGTTTCTAGTCGTGGCTTTAGGGCCTGAAAGTAGAGGGAGAGAGGTGCCTACAAATTGCAGAACTAGATTGCTTCTTCAAATACTGAATGCAGAATTCAGTCTCACAGAACCACCCCAACCATAATGGGCAGAAGGATGTGATGAACATCTGCCCTCCAAAGCTGGGATGTAGATGCCAAATGTGTTGGCTCGGGCCAGCCCCACTGAGAATAGGGAAAGATGATTCCTGACTTCTTCCAAACCAGGGATGCGTGGGCCAGAGGACTGAGAAACTGGGATTAAACCATCTTTCTCTTTGTGAATTGCTTTTCAGATATATACCCCAGTCACTATTTTCTAGAAATTTAAGTGGTAAAGTGAGGGACCTGGTCCCTGAGGTATGGAGAAAAATCACCTTGAAGTAATAGCAAAAGCCCTGGATAAAATCTGCCTCTGTCATTACTGAAATGGGGCCCTGAGCAATGACCTAACCTCCCTGAAATGTTGTGTCTTTATCTGAGAAAAAAATGGGGGTGATAATAACGCCAACCCACAAGGTCGATAGAAAGATTAGGTGAGACCCTGCATGGGTGTAAGAGAAAGCACCTGGCACAATGCCTAGTGGTGATAAACATCAATATTAATATAGCAATTTCCTTCTTCCTCCACTATTCCTTCTCCTTTCCTATTCCTGCCTGCCACTGATATACTATAAAGCTTTGGGTAAATATCTTAACCTCTCTGCCTTTTTTGCCTGTAGAAGGCTGACTAAGGCTACTGGTTCTGAGTATATAGCGCCCTCTACAGGACATCTTTAAAATGTTTGTGGGTAATTGTCACAGTGACCCAGACAGGACTTCTGTACAGGAAAGGATAAGGATGCTAGTAGATGTAATGCTTGGGGAACAAAGAACTTTCTATCTACATAATTGCCTAATGTTCAGTTGACATTCATGTTCGTAAAACCCTGTTTGTTGTGATCACAGCCTGAAATCTGACTCTATTTTACACATAAACAGTTTTTGCATGTTTTGTTGTATACTTAATTTTCCAGGTATACAACTACCAAGTATATGAGAACCTATTTGTTATAAAAAGGTACAGTATTTCACTGTATCATGAATAATGCCTTCTGGTGGACAGTGCCCCAACATTTACATATAATCTTATTTTAACCAAGTTTAATTCGTTTCCTCTTTGTATAGTTAGGACATTATATTGTTTGGTTTTGAAGTTATAAGTGTGGGCAAATTATGTTATTGACCAATTTCATTTTAAGAGAGTGAAAGGCATGTTAAAAATATTCATATGGCATCTTTTGAAAGTATGGGGGAGGGTGTGTGTGTGTGTGTGTGTGTGTGTGTGTGTGTGTGCGCGCATGTGTGTTAGTTTATAAATTAGCTGGAGGAACCTTAAATCAGACTTGAAATAAAGATAAGTGGTTTTATTTTCCTTAGAGAAATGTTCTTTTACATAAGGATATGTAGTAGATGTCAGAAATTTTAACTGCATCTATTGATTGTCAGAAAAATAAGGTATTCCCTGTCCCTTTTAAAAAACACAAACCTAGAGTCTAAAACAGTTTCATCTTCAGCTTTTTCATCTTTGCCCTCTGTTCTTTTCATCACTCTGCCTGTACATACATATATTTTAAAAACATCCATGTGTAAATTTTTTTCAGAGAGGTTACTAAACCAGATGAGTTCCCTGCTCTTTCCTAAGTTTGCTTTGGTTGTTTTGCCTGACACTTGGCCTGAGTCAGCTTGGCTCTGAAAGCTGTAAGCAAGCCTGAAAACCAGGCTGCAGTGGGCTTCTCAGGGACCCCCACACCAACTCAAAGGCCAAACCTGGGGGCTAAAGTGGGCCTCCCATAGGCTTTCTGCTCCATGCCTGGGCTTCCACCTGTCCACAAGACCCCAAGGACTCTCCAGGAAAACCAGGGGGTCTGGCTTCCAGAAGGATCCCCAGGAGGGAGCAGCTGTCACTAGGGAGCTTGTTGCCAGCATGCCTGCACCAAGCAGCAGTGCTTGGCTCCCCTTGCATGGGCATCTTGTGTAGCCAATCATCCAGAACCAATCATAGCACCTAAGGACCAACACATGTTTTGAATAGACATGAGGGTGATGGCACCAGTTGTGAAATGTGGCTTTGGTGGTAATGTGTGTGCAGTCAGTATGAAGTCCCTCAATGCTTCTTTTTTTAATATCTATTTTTTAGGTGTAGATGGACACAACACAATGCCTTTATTTTTATATGGTGCTGAGAATCGAACCCGGGTCCTGCCTGTGCTAGGCGAGCGCTCTACTGCTGAGCCACAATCCCAGCCCTCAATGCTTCTTTTATTATAAATTTGTCAAGGACTTGGTCTAGAATAGCTGGTGTTTGAAGATTTCCCTGTTCTTTGTTATTCATGTCTTTTAAACTGGTTGTCTTTTGTATGATGTTGATATGGTTACAACAAATTTCAATACTTAATAGAGAGGCTTACAGTACTGCTGAGTCCAAAAGTGATACATGCTCATTAGGAAAAGTTTGAAATGAATAGTAAAACCAAAAGATGAAAATCAATACTCATTGTCTCAGCCCTAAAGATAGCTACTGTTAACATTTTGGTTTACTTCCTTATAATCCTTTTTGTTTTTGTTAAATTTTATTACATAAAAAACTCATGTTCACTTTAGAAAAAAGATGGAAAATTGAGGCATGGTAATAAAACAACAGTGACCCATTGCACCAATTGGAGACAGTAGTCTTATTCTGGTGAATTTTCTCTTTATCTTTTTTTCCTATAGGAATATTGTTAACATAATCATGTGTCCTTTTTCACCTAACATTTTTTTTCAAGAATATCTCCCATCTTGTCATATATTCTTAAGTATAATTTGAGTGGTCATATAGTATTTCATCTTAATATACCCATAATTTATTTGTAAATCCTTTCTAGGGGAACATTTAGATGTTTTTGATTATCCCCTATTACAGCGTTATAAGAAAATTCCTGTATATTCATTGATAAGTATTTGTCAATATAGGTTAATATAGATAGATAGCTATTAAATAAATACCGTGTAACAGGTGGTAACTTTCACATAATATTTAGCTTAATTTTACCCATGAAATTACACTGACAAAAAGGATAAACATTTTTAAAGCTTTTAATAAATAATGCCAAATTTCTTTCAGGAAATTTGTATCAGTTTATGTTCTGATTTACAGTGATTGACCTACACATTTACTAGACCTTCACTAATATTGATTTTAATCTTTAAAATGTAATCTTTGCTAATATGAGCAGTGAAAGTTGCATCTCATTACTTTTTTTTTAGGGTATTAGACTCAGGGGCACTTGACCACTGAGTCACATCCCCAGCCCTATTTTGTATGTTATTTAGAGACAGGGTCTCATTGAGTTCCTTAGAGCATTACTTTTGCTGAAGCTGGCTTTGAGCTCGTGATCCTCCTGCCTCAGCCTCTTGAGCCCCTGGGATTACAGGTGTGTGCCACCACCCCTCGCTTCATTATTACATTTTGATCATGGTGAGGTTGATCCTGTTGTCGTATACTTCTTTGTCTTTGTGTTTCATCTTTTGGTGATTTCCTGTTCAAATTCTCTGCTTGTGTTCCACTGAGCATCTGCCTTGTATTGCTTCATGAGAGGTTTGGTCTGGATTTGGTTGGAGCTTGTTTTCTTGCAGAAAGGATGTCTCTCCTTCCCCTGTACAGAGCTCTGGAGTCCATCAGACCTGGGTTTCAACCCTGTCTCTCCCCATCATGGGCTGAACAATCGCATGTGGTTCCCTGATCTCTCAGAATTAATTCTTCGAGAACTAAATGAAACATCCCTCACCTGCACAAAATAAAAGCCGGATGTGTGATTTCTGCTGCTACAGTTTTGGCGTTATTTTTGTTGTGACCCTGCACTGAATATTTTTTCAGAAAAAGATTATCTCACACTGTACAACTAAGGTTTGTTCAGATCCTAAAGCCTGAAAACTTGCCTGCAGTAACCAAAGCTCAGAAAAACGAAGCGAAATCACTTAAGTTTTTATTATTATTATTTCTCATGTAGGAAAAAGATACATGAAAGGAAAACAAGCCATTTCCCTTTTATTTAAGAGGAATCTGTAGGACTGTTCCTGGAGTCAGGACACACTCAGACCAGCATCTTCGACCTGGGGCACAGGAAGACCCTGAGACACATCACAAGGTGAATCATCTTGCTCACACTGTGCTTGCCGGGGCAGGCCAGTGGACAAGTCCATTTGAGAAAGGGTTTCAGTAGTTCAGGGTGGAAACAGAAAGCATCATCTGGTTAATCTTTAAGTTATTTCCTTAAACACATCTGCCATATCACCAGTGCTCTGGATCATTCATGTGGTTTTTGCTGGTTTTGGCAGCCTGGCACTGTGGGCAGGAGGGATGGGTGTGAGCCTGCCCTGCCCTCTTTGTCCCACTGGGACAATTTTTCTTTTATTTGCTGAGTCACTGAAGCAACAAAGCATGTGTAGAGACACTCGGCTCTGGAGTTGGGCCTACCAGAGTTCCAAACCCTGTTCTGCCCCCTCCCAGCTGTGCCATCTTGGACAAGTTGCTTCACCTCCCTGACTCATGTCGTTTTCTACACAGAGTTAATAACAGTGCATTTCCCAGAAGGCCATTTAAGGATGTAATGAGATATGTCTCGGCTAGCACTGTCCTGGGCACCTGTTTGTTGCCCAGTAAGAGGGAAGTGGTCCAAGTTCTACAACTGCAAAGGGCCAAGTGTCTCCTGTCCACCTCCACTTGGCAGCAGCACAGTCTGCAGGGTGACCCAGACTTCTCACAGCCGTCTCCACCTAGCACATCCCAAACCAGGGGCTCCTGCTTGGATGGTGGAGGACAAAAAGGCCCCTCTTCCTCCAGGCATCACGTGGGCTTGCTCCCAGTGAGTGGGTGGATTTTTCACTCCCAGAGGCTGTGCAGTTCACAGACTGGGTGTCACCCCCAGGTCTAGACAGTCAGGAAATCCCCATGGTGGTTCTCTCAGCCCACCAGGGCTGCTCAGCCTGACTCCTTACCCCCACATCCCTCCATCAGCACAGCCCCTGCAGGTACATCTGGGATTCAGCACCTCTCCGCTGGTGCTGAGGCTGAGCTGCATCTCCTCATTCTTGACTGTGACAGTTGTCTCCTAACTCATCTGCCCCACCTTCATACACACACACACACACACTCTCTCTCACTGTCTCCTCTCACCACAGCAGCAGTCAGACTGAAAACCTGAGTGGGACCAGGTACTCCGCTCCGAGCCCAAGCTGGTCCTCACAGGGCTCTGCCAGGCCCTCCCTGGCCCTGTGACTGCTCCTGCCTCCTCAGCTCTCCCTCTCACCCGTTGCTGTCCCGCGCCCCGGCCCCACTGCCCTCTGTCTGCAAACACCTGCATCTTCCTCTTGCCTCCTCACACCTTGCCACTTCGGGACCTTTCTGGTTGTCCTTGTCCCTGTCGCCCAGCACTGTCGTTGGTTATTGCCTTGGCTTGCCATCCTCACCAGCATGTGTATCAAATGAGGACAAGGACTTTTGTCCCCCCACCCCATCTCCAGTGCAGCCATGGAGAACATTGCCTGGCACTTGGTTCTCTCAGCAAATATTTGTTAAGAGATTAGCGAGTGATCGTGGGCCAGCACGCTAACAGTGTCTTCATTATTACAAAATCGTCTCAAATTGAAATTTGGCTGCCACATGCAGTTTGTGGTGGAAATTTACTCAAATTACCAATCCTTTCACCACAGACCTGGCACTGGGTTGCTTTAAAACTTGGGGGTGGTGGGACACAAGGTGCCCCCAGTGCTGCTCAGCCTGTGTGGCTGTTGTCACCCCACAGCCCCCTTTCACTCTGGTGGTGCAGCCCCACCCTGGCAGCAGCTGTCAGCGCTCCCTCCTGTGGGCTCCATCTCCATAGGGAAATCACTGTCCTTTGCTTTCTCCATCTCATCTCCCTGAGCAACCCAAAATTCTGTTATTCATCACCGCTGACGTAACTTCCTCATTATCCCAGTCCAAGCTTCCCTAAAGGATATTTCTCTCTCTCTCTCTCTCTCTCTCTCTCTCTCTCTCTCAGTAAAACAAAAGGGTTGGGTTGACTAATTCCATTCACCTTTCAACTTGTTAGGCGTCCTCAGAGCTTCCTGCTGCAGAACGCCGGCCTCAGGAGTGTCCTTCAGCCCTCTCCCCAACTCCTCTCCCCAACCTGCCTTGCCAGCTCTTCAATTTTAAGTTCCTCATGCCCCCTGTGGACCCCCTGTCCTCACCATCTGTGAGCTGCTTCCTCCCTAAGTTTCAAGTCTGGATTTGCATCTTTGGCACCAACTCTCCCACAGCCTCCTGCCTCTCCTTTTTAACCAGCATGGGGGCGTCCATTTAGTGACCATGGTTGGCTAAACATGCCAAGCGCTTTTCATCATTCCATCTTCCCAACAACCCATGGAGGGAAAGGTAATTGCAGCTCCTAGAGAGTCACCTGACTTGCCCAGGACACACAGCCATTAAGTGGCAGAGCTCGGATTGGAACCCAGCTGGGATTGCACTGCTCACCACCCCATCCCACTGCTCCTCATGTACCCAGAGTCCTCGAATTCTTTTGTCCATATTGCCCCCTGGTGTTCCTGATCTGGGGCGGGGAGAATCCATTAGCCCGAGGTGCCAGGAAGGCTACACCCCTAGGCATCCAACCCTGGATCTGCACCTGGGCCTGACCTCACCTGAGGCCCTACTGCTTGGCAGTACCCTCGTATACTTCTTCCTGGCCTGTTCTCAGGGCCTGTCCCCTCTTTATAATTGACCTAGAGGTGAATGTCTTGCAGACGAGACCCTTCAGTATTCCTTTTCTCCACTGCTGAGTAGTTTTCCTACTTTCCCCATGTTCTCCGAGGTGTATGCCTTTCTTCTAAGTCTTGAACCCTCCTTGGTTCACCCACTGCTGCCCACCCTAGCTTATCCACAGCTCCCACCCAGAAACAGAGCACACTTCAGGGGCCCTCCTAACCTGCTCTCTCTCACACCAGCATCTCCCCTTTGCCACTAAACAACAGCAATGCATTCTTCTGTTTCCTTTAGAACAAGATACTGGTGTTTTTCAGAATTTTCTTCAACTTGAGGCAATAAGTTTTTGGTGAAAAGACTGCTCTTCCCAGAGTCTTTAGGACCAGGTTGTCTTTTCTTATTCTAGCATTTAAAAGCAAAAACAAACAAAAAACAGAAACAGAGTCAGGCTTATGTGTCTTCAATTAACAGGTCCTAAAGTATGACATGTCAATCCTTTTTGATGTTGAACAGGTTTGTTCCTGTGCACTCTTTGGATGCAGGGGCATGATGAAGCTGAGGGTCAGGAAAAGAGCTTTTGCCTTGTGTGGCTCCTTCCTACTAATATGGCAGGGCAGAAGGAATGTGGCAGAAATCTCAACCATCCAGCCAAGTCCTATAGCCCCAAATGCAATCATTTATCTGATTTGTTTGCTTTCAGGGTCCCCAAGCACCTCAAGCTACCAGTAGGATTGGGTATACAAGTGCCACAAATAGGGCTGTCCCCTAAGCCCCTGACAGCCTGTGCTTCGCAGCCTCCTCTGCTCAGAACACTCTTCTGACATCCCTCCAGTCCATCAAGCAAACACCTGCAACACCTGATCCCAGGTTCATCTACTCCCTGGTCCCTTTTGCTTCCACTGCTGCCCTCCCCACGCGCACACACATGCACACACACACACACACGCACACATGCTCATACACACATACACACATACGTACACGCACACACACACACGCCAGCCAGTAAGCTGATTATTTCTTCATCTGTTTGGCTCATGTGTCCTGCACACGCCCCACAGCTAGGAAAAAGCACTCCTTTCTCAAGACCCTTGACTGCCACCTACTGGAGATTTGTCATAAGGGCTCAACAGATCTCTGCCACTTACAAATGCACAGGACCCTGCTAGAGTGAGGTAGTATGTCCTCACAGTGGCACAGCCCTGCCTTGCCCGTGCTGTCACATGTTTATATAAACATCCATCTCTCCAGTGGCATTGAGGCCATCTTGAACGTATGGACTGTGGATTTCTCCCTGGGTCCTCATTGCCCTAGCATCTGCTGATCCGGGTACAAACACCTATTACCTCAGGTTCAGAACATCCATGTACTGCAAAGCAAGACAACTAAACTGCCCCATGGAGCATCAAGAGGGCCTTGCAAAGGGGACAGAACCCCGCCAGCCTCCTGCCTCTGCTCAGAGGCCACCATCATCTGAACAGATGATTGCAGCTCAGCCTTCATTCCCTTAGCAAGCTAGGGAGAATGTGACCAAGGCCTCGGCTGGCTCTCTGGTCAAGGAAAGGAAAGCAGTACTTCCAGAGCATGTCCCGCACCCAGGGTCAGTTCCTTGAAAGCTTTGGGAATGAGAGATGGCAACACATGTCCCCCTGGACAGCCTAGGGTTTGTGGAGAAGTAGACCAGACAGGGTAATCATAGTGTCGATTTACTATTAACCACATTTCTCTAAGCCATGCCCTGTTAGGAAACCACATCTCTGAAAGCTGTCAGTCACCCTAGTAACATCATGAGGTTGCACACAGTGTCTTAGCAGAACTCCATCTAACTCACACTGCAGGTGGCACTGGAGGAGAAGAGGAGTTGGGCTTCCATTGGGGTCCCATTTTAAAAAGAGAGGAACCAGGCTGAGTGAGGACTGACTATTTCCCTCTTTGCCCTGGCTGCCAGCCACCTCAGAGAGAAAATCTATTTGCTCAGTTCCTGCAGTTTTCCTGAACCTGAATTTCTTCTTCTTACAATTTCCCCTCATTTCTTCCCCAGGAATGCTTGTTTTTAGTGTTTGTATTTTACTTTTGGGGGTGGTTTTTGGAGACAGGATTGGCAGCAGTATGGTGGTTAGGAGCGTCAGCAGTGAAGCCAAGCACACCAGGGTTTCAATCCCCATGAGCCATTTTAAGCAAGATAACTCCTTCTCCAGTCCTTGCTTCCTCATCTGGAAAGTGGGGGTCAGAACACAGTAAACAGGTTATCCTGGGTACAGCCCTCTGCTTCAGTCAGCTTTTTTGCCACTGTGACTGAAAGACCTGATAGGAACAATTTTAAGAGGAAAAGTTTATTGGGGAACTCATGGTTTCAGAGGTCTCAGTCCATCGACAGCTGGCTCCATTCCTCAGGAGTCAAGGTGAGGCTAAACCTCATGGTCAAAGAGTGTGGCAGAGGAAAGTCGCTCACATGATGATCTGGAAGCAGACAGAGACAGACTCCACTCACTAGATACAAAATATATTCCCCAAAGTCACGCCCCCAAGACCCACCTCCTCCAGCCACACCTACCTTCAGTTACCACTCAATTAATCTCCATTAGGGTATTAATTCACTGACTAGATTAAGGCTCTCATCTCCTCTAAACCTTCTTGCACTGTCTCACAATGAGTTTTTGGGGGATACCTCACGTCCCAACTATAACACTTTCCTCCCAAATCAGACTTGATCTGGCCCTGGGCTCCTAGTCTTTATTTCCTTCTTTCTTTGTGTGTCAGCTACTTTCCAATGAATTGTATAGTGGTTATAACTAAGTGACCAACTATTCCAGTTTTGGTGGACAGAAGAATTTCCTGGGGCAGACTTTCAGTGCTCAAATAGGAAGGTCTGAAGCAGACAGACAAGTTGATCACTGTCTTCAACCATTTGTGATGCTATAGATAAAAATCACAGACTGGGTAATTTATAAAGAAAAGAAATTTGTTTCTCCATTGTTCTGGAAGCTGGGAAGTCTGATAGCAAGGTGCTGGCATACGGTGAGGGCCTTTGTTTTATGTCATCCCATGGTGGAAGGCAGAAGGAAAAGAGAGCAAGAGGGGGCTGAACTGAGTTTTAAAACAAGCCCACTGTTGTAGTAACTAACCCACTTGTGAAGGCAGAGCCCCCATGACCTGGTTACCTCCCACTAGCCCCCTCCTCCCCCTACTGCTGCATTGGAGATTAAATTTCCAACACATGAAGTTTGAGGAACGTATTCAAACTGTAGCAGTCACTCTCATAATAGGCAACCTCAACATCTTGGTTGCTGTCTGCCCAGGAGCTTGACTGCTGGGCAGGGGCTGGGGAGGGAGGCTCTGCCTAGGAAACTGCTAGTCTCATGAGGCTGTCACTTCTGCTTTTAATCATTGGTCAGAACAGATGGCAAGGCCAGGCCCCACCACCACCACCAGGGTGCAGCACAGAATCTTCCCACAAGATGGAGCAGCTAAACACATGAATGTGAAGGCAGTTGACCCAGGTCCCCTTTCTCTTCCTTCAGCCTATGAGGTGCTAGACCAGGAACCTAGGAAAAGAGACAGGTGTCTGCTCTGGACTGAAGGTCTTGGATGTGGTCGGCTTCTTATACACATGGTGGGGTAGGTTTCGGAAGGGACGGCAGCCTTGCCCTCCCCTGCTCAAGGGAATAGCTGAGTCTTCTTTTGGTACCTACTAGTGCCTTGAGCTTCTCAGCAGCTGTGACATCTCTGCAGGAGCAGACGGGCTGTAACTCCTCCTCTGGCTTCCTGCTCTTTAGGGAAGATCCCTGAAATCCCTTCCCTGTGCTCAGAGGAGCAGGGGCTGAGGTGAGAGAGGCTGCCCCCTGCCCCTGCGTTCTTCCCAGGCGCACTGCACAAGGCCCTCTGTGCCCTGCTTTCTGTCTGTCCAGCAGGCCTCACCACCTGCCCTCCCAGCACCTTTGGGAAGCTCTGACTAAAAGTGGGCATGCATGTGCCTCCTGACCACAGGCAGGCTCTCCCGAGAGTGTCCTCACTTGTGCCACTTGCAGTGCTGCACCAGGGTGGCCCTCTGAACCCAATTCCAGCAAGGTTCTCTCTCGCAGGCGCCTAATGCTTCTAGAGCACCCTCCTTGACTCAAATCCTTTTGAAAGTGTAGCTGGGGGTCTTTTGTTTGTTTTGTTTGCAACGCTGGGGATTGAACCCAGAGCCTCCTGTGCTAGGGAAGTACTTTGACTCTGAGCTACATCCCCAGACATTTCAAAAAGTTTTATTTTGAGACAGGATCTCACTAAGTTGCTGCCTCCAATTTGCAAGCCTACTTCCTCAGCCTCCCAATTAGCTGAGATTATAGGCGTGTGCACCATACTCAGCTTGTTTTGTTTTAATTATTGTTCTTACATCTAAGAACACCTTCTTGAAGGGAAAGAATTTTCTTAAGTGAATGTCAAGTGTCACAGCAGGTTCAGCTTCCTCTCCTTGATTAAGCTCCTAAGAAAGACCTTCTTGACTTTTTTTTTGGACGGATAGTGCCAAAACCTGTGTTAGCATTTATTCTTATAATTTCAATAAAGTAAATTTGAGTATTGAAAAACTTAATCAAAGTAAGACGTTTCAAGTGGAGTTTGGTGCTAGAGACTTAGTAGAACCTTCCTCTGAGTTTCAGGGAAATGGGCAAGGGGATGAGGTATGGGCATGTTCAGTGACTGCCCCTGGAGGGGGAGGCTTTTGTAACTAGGACCCTGCTACAAGAGGATCAGAACCCTCTGCAGGGAGAGAAGTGAAAGGAAAGCAGTTCCCCAGTGACAGGAGCTGAAGGAAGCCACACCCACAAACAGGTACAGCCTACAGAGACGGAAGCCAGTACCCCTGTGACCCTCTCAGTGTTAGTATGGCTGGGCTGGGGCAGCAAGGGGAGGTGGGCTGCAGATTGAGCAAGGCCTGAGGGTTCCTGCTGGGGAGTTTGGGAATTATCTGGAAGGCCTGAGAAGGAGCAGCGAGGCCACCAAAATGTTTTAAGTAAGGGGGAGGGTTCCTGTCTCTGAACACAGTGGGCAGAGTTGGTCCTAGAGAGGGGGCAGCCCACAGAGGCAGTGACAGGAGAGAGGGAGGTGGCTGGACCATCCCTCAGAGGGCTGTGGAGCTCTGGGTGTGGGAGGGAGAAGGAGGATGCCCAGAGAGGTGCTGAGGAGCTGATTTGGGGGCTGGGAATGGCATGCCACTCGGAGAGGGTGGAATTGCACACGTGAAGTCTGGGGACTTTTTAACTGTTTGCCACTTCTTTACCAACTGAGGCTCATGGTCTGGAAGTCCACGGTTTCATGTTGTGTTATTTGCACATGGAGTCAACAGAGTTGGACTGAAAGATTCTGAATCAGATTGCAAAGAGGACTAAATCAGGAGTGCAGCAGCAGATCTCTTCCTAGTTCTAATCCACTTGAAGATCCAGTAATGATCAAGACAGAGGTCATGCTCCGAAGACTGTAAGAATTACCTGGCAGAATGTGAAACGCCAAAATTTCTGCTTCAGAAGGTCAGGAAAGCCCCATTTAAAGTCTAAATCTTATTTTTTTCAGGCAGAGCAGGCATGGATCAGGAGGACTGGGAGGCCCTTTCTTCCTTCTAGATCAGTTCTTTCCAGATGCAGGAATCTGCCATGTAGGTCAGAGGGCAGTGAGGACCCCTTGTTCTGCAAGGGAGGGATGGAGGGCACCACTGACACTTGGCTGATCTGAGCCCTTTGCAGAATTTCTTTCTGTCTTAGCTTCATGTGTGCTGTGCCCAGACAGGCTTGGGGTTCATGAACATTTTCTTAAATGTATCAGCTGGCTTCCTGTTATTAGTTTCAGATGGCCTTGCTGGCATTTTTTTGTGGCTTAATGTTTTCTGTCATCTTCCTGGTCTTGGGTTCAGGTGACTTCCTTCTCTAATGCAAATGCTGCACAATGTCTTTACCAGTGAATATAGCTCCTGGAAGCCAACCATTCTCCAGCTGTGTGACCTTGGCTAATTTCTTTATCTCTCTGTGCCTCAATCTCTTTGTAAAATGGAGAAAACCATAGTATGTACCTCCTTGGTGATTTTCAGGTTTAAATGCATTAATCCACATAAGACAATCAGGATGGTACTCTATGCAAAAGAACACTCTAGTGTTTGCTATTATTACTTAACTCAGTAGGAGAAAAATAAAGCTCAATTACCTTCCTTTCCTTAAGAACATGTCCAAGAATCCATTTTTAGTACTTGGAAGGCATTGTTTTTCACAGAAAATGTCTCCTGCCAGGTTCCTTCATGTATTTGCAGCTTAGGTTTAACAGGGAGCTGAGGATGGCCACGAAGCTGGCCAGTGAGTGCATCTGGAGCGTGGCGATAGACGGGACAGTGAGCCTGTCCTGCAGTAGTCTCCTGACTCTCTGAGCTGATTTTCAAATTCATTTATTCCAAAGTGACCTGTCTGGGTTTTCTCTTCCTGTGGTTGTCCCTGTAGGTTTTTGGAAGAAGTTGACTGCTTGAGAGGAAATTACAAAAACATGAAAATCGCTTTGAGGTGACCGACAAGTTCAGCAGCCCCTTGCTCCTCCCAGGCTGGCTCTGAGGTTGAGAGCTGTAACTTCAGGTAATAAGTAAGTCCCTAATCCCAGCCCCGTGACTGTGATCATTGCTAGCTCACATTTGCTTGGCTGTTCAAAAATAGGGGTGGAGGACAACAGTGGCACCTGTGTCTGGCATGTGGCCTAGGAGCCAGGGCTCCGTAAGTCCCCAAGGCCTGGCGGGTGAGTGCTGTACTCATTCTGAGCCCTGCTTCTGTAAATGTTAGCAAGAGCGATGACAATAGTGGCAGCCACTCAACAGGGTCAGTGGTATTAAGTGTGGTTATCAAGTTCTTCCTGAGGGATGAATTAGAGAGAAAGGCCAAGAAGTTTCTGAAAATTAAGGTTAAAAAGAGGAAAAAGATGCATTCTACTAGATATTAAAACGTGTTCTAAAGCCTCCCTCTTAACAATGTGTTACTAAATGGAAAGAACTAAATCATAAGAACAGAGTAGAAAGTCTAGAAATACATGACAAATCAATAGAAGTAGCATTTTTCAATTATTGGTAAGACGATCTATGGTCTGATAAATAGTATACCCAGAGGGAAATAAGAAATCCTAACTTTAACTAGTATACCAAAATAATTTCCAAACAGATTAAATTTATAGATAAAAAAATAAAATTAAAAGCTTGGTATGATGGAGTACACCTGTAATCCCAGCAACTTGGGAGACTAAGGAGGATCACAAGTTCAAGGCCAGCTTCAGCAATTTAGCAAGACCCTGCCTCAAAATAAAAAAGGGGGCTGGGGCTGTAGCTCAGTGGTAGAGTGCCTGACTCGAATAATAAAGATATTATGTCCAACTACAACTAAAAATAATTTTTTAACATTATTTTTAAAAAATTATTATTTTTTTTAAAGAGAGAGAGAAAGAGAGATTTTTTTAATTTTTTTTTTTTTTTTTTTTTTTTTTTTTTAGTTTTCGGTGGACACACATCTTTATTTTATTTTATTTTTTTAATGTGGTGCTGAGGATCGAACCCAGCACCCTGTGCATGCCAGGCGAGCGTGCTACTGCTTGAGCCACATCCCCAGCCCCCATAAAAAATTATTTTTAAAAAATAAAAATAAAAAGGGCTAGAGACAAAGTTCAGCGGTACAGTGCCCCTGGGTTCAATTTCCAATGTTGCAAAAAAGGGAATAAAATTATATAAAAGTATTAGTAGAAAGAGTATTTGTATTAATTTCAGGTAAAACACGTCACTTTGAGCACTACACACAAATATCATAAACATGTTTAAAAGGAAAATAAGTATTTGCAACATCTGTGATGAACAAAGGACTAGTGTTCCTAACGTGCACACCCTAACATCACACATTGGCTGATGGGACACTGCTATGTGCTAACTCTTTGGTGTTCTAGCACCAAAGAGGCAAAGCCAGAAATCAAGCCAAAGTGCTCTCTGGGCACTTTCAGCCTAGTGGAGAGGACAGCCTGTAAAGAAAGGAAGAAAGGAATTGTTGTAGGTGAAGTCTGGATGAGGGCTGGGTTAGGGTGGGGGATAGATTTCAGCAGGGGCAGGTTGACAGGGCTCATGTTATACGGCTATTCGGGCTTCACTGATGAAGTGACTGAGCAGAAATGGAGAAGGGAAGGCAGCTGAAATCTAAGGTTCAGCAATAGGTTGTGCTGATGAACTAGATGTAGGCTGTGGAAGAAAGGAGTCAGGGAGGCCTCCAGACTTGGGGCCTGATGACCAGTGGGAAGTACCACATACTGACCCAGGAATGGCTGAAAGCTTGGCGTGGGAAGAACTGGGGTTTTGGTGGTGGATGTTTCGGTTCTCGGTCTCTGTTGCATATTCAAATGGAGATTGATTGGTTATCAAACCTGGAAGGTTGGTTAACAAACTTGAATTCGGGGCAACCTCCAGGCTGCAGATAGACATTTTTGGAGTTATCAGAGTATGTGTAGTAGTTGAAACTATGACATGAGGCAGGTGGAGCCCCTAGAGAGTGAATGCAGACAGAGAAGAAGACCCACAACCTGTGAGACTCTCATTTAGAGGTGAGGAAGTTGAGAAAAAAAGCTAAAGATAATGAAAAGGAGTGAACACTGAAGTAGAAGGAGAATCACGAGAAGTGGCATCTCCCAAGTCAAGAGACTGATGAGGAGAGAGCAGCTCTGCAGGAGGTCTCATGGCTGGAGGGTCAAGGAGGGAGGGCCATTGGATCTAGCTATCTGGAGGCACTGGGGAACCCAGATAGGGCTGTTTGAATGTGATGATAGGCACAACAGCCTGATCTGAGTTAGGTCATAAAGAGTCAAACCAAAAAAACTGGAGACATAGAAAATGGAATAATAGCTAAAGGAGGATAGTGTTCAAAAATTTGTTTTTCCCAAGATAGGAGTTATATAACATGGATATTTAACCAAATGGGAATAGTCCAGTAGTGTAGGGAAAGTGGATGATGCTGGGATTGGTCAGGGTTCTGGAATGATGGTCTTGAGTAGGTGAGAGAGGCAGCATTGGAGCAGGAGTCAGAGCAAAGGGATCCTCAACACCAGCATCTAGGTGGCTGGTGCATGTGGTCCTGGCATCTTTTCTCAGTTAAATAAGAAGCAAAATTATCAGGACTCAGGGTGTAGTTCACTGGTAGAATGCTAGCCGGTATGCATGAGGCCCTGGGCCCAGCACTGCCAAAATAAAAAAAATAAAATAAAAAAGCAAAGCTATGGACTGAGAGTGAGGACCAGGGAGATGTTAGAAGTTTGAAGAAAAGAGAAAATATGAAGTCTTTGATAGCAGAGGGGAGAATAAACGCCAAGGGAGTGAAGGCTGCCAGCAGCCCTGCAGGTATCTGAGATGTACATTTTCTCTTGTCATGTTCAGGGGCGCAGGCGAAAACGGGATGGAAGGCCATCATGGTGGAGAAGTGGAGCATGAGTAGACACAGGGGAAGACAGAAATATCTATAAACATAGGACAAGAAAAACAATGACCTCCCCCCTTTCAAGATGGCAAGAGCTTTTGGGGGATAGAAATTATTTGAGCTTTCCAGGAACTCAGGGTTTCAGTGTGTTCTGCAATGTACAATGTGGGTACCCTTTTGGCCCATCAGCCCCACTTTTATAAATTTATTCCAAGAGATAATAGCTCAGATGCACAGAGATACATGCACAGAGATGTTCACTCTGCAGTGCTTGTAAATGTGAAAAGTTGGCAAGCCCAACCAGAAGGGACAGGTTGACTAACCCTCCTCCTGCATCACAGTGATAGTGGAAGGCAAGACTCACACTTATCTTCTTGTTTTGCAGATGAGGGAACTTGGGCCTAGAGGGAAGGAGTGACAGCTCCAGTCAGATCCCCTGGAGCTGAGAGCCCTGACTGCCTGCAGGGCCCAGCCTCTTCAACTGGGTCTGGAGTTGGAGTTCCTTAGAAGGTACTTCTCATCCTCTTTTGTGGGCCAACTTACTATGTAAAATACAAATTATAAAATACAAATTCTCAAAATAATTTGCATATTTGTTTATGACACCTCTATTTCGTTATGCAAGGGAAGGGTGGGTGTGCTGAGGATAGGGAAGAACCACATTGACTCGCCCAAGTAGAATTTTCTTGTATTTTCTGCTTTCCTACAGTTTTTTTATAAGTCATAACAAAAACACAAGATAACAAGTATCATGTTCATTTGTTATATTGATCATATATTTATTGATTAGAAGGAAATAAAATAGGAGTGTCAGAGGATATACAGGACACAGGTTGTCTCCTAGTCCCTGGTTTCCGGTATAGTTCTTCCATGGCCCAGCACAGGACCTAGAGAAGTCACCCAGCTTGTCTGGGCTTTTGTCTTTACCAGAAAAATGAGAAGATGAGCCTAAATTACCTACAAAACTTTTAAAATAAATGAGATGGCCTTTCCGTTCTGCTATGTGCCTGTCCAGGGCTGACTGGGTTAGATATATTAGTGCCAGAAACCAGCCCCAGTGTCTCTCACCGCCATCCAGGACCTCCACCACTTGACATCAATGCCCCCTTGTAACTATTCCAGAGCTCCCAATGGCGGACCAGAGAATGGACATTTCCTCGACAATCAGTGACTTCATGTCCCCAGGCCCCACCGACCTGCTCTCCAGCTCCCTTGGCACCAGTGGTGTGGATTGCAACCGCAAGCGGAAAGGCAGCTCCACTGACTACCAGTAAGGCCTCTGGGCTCGTCTTCCTCTTGCTAAACTTGGCATCAGTGGATGGGTGTGGAGATTTTAGGGCCAGCCCCCATTTCTCTCGGGAGAAGGGACGGGAAGGAAAGGTCCAACTCTAGTGCCGTGCAGTTGGTTGGGGCTTTATATTCTCCTGGATTGCAAGCAAGGAGGGAGGCTCTGGCACTGCTGAGGTGTCTACATCCCCCTTCCGTCCCCAGATTATTCCACATTAAGGAAAAAAGAACAGCCTTCACGCCAAATTCTGCCTTTTACTGCTTTCCCCCTGTTTCTTTGCTCCTTCGAGCAGGAGGGCTGAGTCTATGGATGTAATCTCAGGGGTTTCAAAGAGAGCTCTCCCAAGGCCTCTCTTGAGGAAGATAGCAAGTATCAGGTGCTTAATTAATGTGTGTGGAATGGATGAGTGGAGGTCATCTCTGCAAACAGCTAGGAACATTGACATTGTCCTTAAACATTACTTTAATTAGTATGTACCTATTATGTTAAATAGTATTTCTGTTTCTTTTTAGACTTGATGACTTTTCTTTTGAGTAAGTAAATTTTCCCACTCTCCGTCCACTCTTCTGCATCTGTACGAACTCCTAGGGAGGAAGGCAGCCTACATAGAACATTCAAAGGCACATTACATTTTGCTGAGGCAACTGCGTGGGATCTTACCCAAATGTCCACTTAAGAGGTTTTCTTTTGTTTAATGAGGGAAAATCTCCAAGGAGGTATCCCCCCTACAGCAGATGTCCTTTCTGCTGAAGTTCACAGGTCGAATTTGGGGAGCACAATGGCTGGAGGTCAGATGCCCACTAGGAGATGCTATGATTAATATGTAAGTTATCCCAGATCATTAAGAGAGCCAACGCCCAGGGGATGGAGAGTGGGTGTGAGGACTGAGGGGATTCTTCCGTAGCACTAACTCCCCAACAGAGACCGGGACATTTTTCGTGAACCCTTTGTCTCAGGCAAGTGCCAATGGAGCCACTGACATGTTCTAAGACCTCTGTTACCTGGACCTGTGGTTTCCAACCTTGTCACCACCCCACACCCTTCCGGTTTTCCTCATGGACCCCCATTTGCAAACCTGCTGTCATCCGTGGAGACTCAGTCACTTAAGCAACCATATCCCTTTCCCTGCTGTTTTCCTATGCTAAGACCATGATCATCTCCTCATCTGAAACAGTCAGCCTGACCTGGGGGACACATCCAATTTCAGGGGAAAGGAGGGGGCTTGTTTTCTGATGAGGCCTGTGTGATTTCCTCTGTGTCCTAAGACCTCTGGAGTAACTTTGCCTGGAGGGACACAGGGCACTCGCTGGGATCCACTGTTCTAGAATGCCGCTGATTTTTGACCCAGCATTCCTAAGACTAGTTCACATTGTTAGGAGGGTCATAATCCCTCCTCCTTATGGGGTAAAGGAGAAAGGAGAGAAACCCAAGTGACAGTCAGTGCCCGCCTGTTAAACATATGGGTCGGAGAAGGTTCGAGCTGACCCCCAGGAGAGTTTGGAACTCTTTCCTCAGGGAATTGCAATCTATTTTTATTGAACCACAAGATGCCATGAAACTTGGATTTCTGGGGTCTGTGAAAGCGAGGCAGATCCTTGTTGTGATCCTAGGCTCCACACTCCCCTCCACCCCAACTCCGCAAGCCTCAGGGTTCCCACCTAGCTGAAAGTATAACGTTTGGTAGCAGTGCCTTTGGAACGCTGCCTGGGGCTCTGCTCAGTACTCCTTTGTCAGTGCTTCATTAGTCCCTCCTCACCTACCCCACACCAGGTAGATATATATGCACACATATCTTTGATGCTTGATATGTTTTGCAAATGAAATAAGCTCCATTTATCCAGAATGACTAGGGAATGAAGTGTTACAGGCACTTGGATACTCTGGCTAAGAGTTTCCATAAACGTGTATTCCCAATTTTGAAACAGTGAGAATATGGTAAAATATATTTAACACATAAACTCTACTGAGACTTTTGTTTGATAATGTCAAAAGCCAGACCAGGTTTTGCAGCAGGTTCAACTTAATTTTTTTTTTTTTTGGTCTTATCCATCATTCATGTATACTCTAGCTATTTGAGCTCTCAAATTGTTTGGTTTCTGGATAAATGAGAGCCTTCTGTGCTGTGATCAGAAGCCATTCTGTATGTCTTTATTAACATGCAGTCACGTCCTCTTGTTTTTGCAGAGAAAGCATGGACACAGACAAAGATGACCCTCATGGAAGGTACCATGAACCTAGTAATTTGAACTTTAGTGTCCTTATAGCCATTTTCTTTGCACGATTACATGTTCTATTACTTGGGGCATGTTCTACCTTGTCTCAATTGGAAATAAGCAGAAGGTCATAAGCCTCTGGGCTCAAGACTGTCTCCCTCCACCCCAGTCCCCAATGTGGCTAACAATCAGGAGTCCTCGTGTGTCTGTGGAGAGGTTATGGGAATCTTGCAGGAAGGAAAATGGAAAGGTGTAACTTTGCCGCATATCTGCTGGGGGTTGCATTTCCATCTTTCTCTTTCTTTTTTCCAGGTTAGAATATACAGAACATCAGGGAAGGATCAAGAATGCAAGGTGAGCTTGGGCCCTTGTTTTGTCTAGACTGCCCTGGTCCCGGCTGCATAGAGGGTGGCTGAGGAGGCTCTGTGCAGTTGCTCTCTGTCTGCAGAGTCTTCTGGGCACTGGCACATCCTTAGGGACAATGAGAGGAGGTAGTGGGCCTTGGTTGAATGTAGTCTTCTGCTGTCTATTGCCTTCAGGCTGAGCTGGACTTCACTTATTGCCATCTAAGCATATTTAACCTGCAGAAAATTAGTCTAGGCTAGTTTTTCCCACCTCCAGAAGGTTACTCCTTCCTGACCGAGGGCCCTCCAGAGGAGACATGACTCAGTGACCCATCCCATCCCTGGGCTGCGCCCTGCCTCCCACGGGAGCCCTTATGACACAGCAAATTGCATCTGAAGGCCAGACCTAGGGCACATCCTGCTCCCTTGAGTAGGTCTTAACTTGGTCCTCCCTGCCTCCAGCCATACTTATTGACCTCTTCTTCTCATTGGGCCCTCAAGCTTCCCTGCCATCAGTACCAGGGCCATCTGAGCCTGTATCATGACACAGAAGTAGGGGCCTGCAGAAAGTAGCTAACTTTTTAAGTCCACTGCGACTTCTAGCCTTTCCCTTGCAGACCAGACTTTGCAGGAGGTCCCACCCTCTGTAGCTACATATCCATTGTTGGTGTACCTCCTTAGGAGGACAATCACAAATGGCAGGGAAGTGTCTTCCTGCCAAGGTGGGTGGCCACTCCCAGGAGGGAGTAGTGTGACATCCCTCAGAGAAGCTTGGGGACTGGTGTGGGGTAGCATCTGCTGTACCTAGATGGGCCCTGGTTGATCCAAGGATGGCAGTGTTGATACAGGCCCCTCAGTCAATGATTCTCTGACAAGAAAGAAGTGAAGTGATGCCCTCTGCAGGCCACACAGCAGGCTCTGCGTAGGCCTCAGAGGCACCCACTAGGGGACGTGGGGCACTCGCTGTGGCTGTTCTGGGTGTTTAATCCTGTTAAACCTACACCTCCATTCTTCCCTCCTTCCACCCCCATCTCAAAATCCAATTTTATAGATATTGAGAGGAAAAGCAATGAGGAGAAATTAACAATTCAGTTTACTGTGAAAGGGAAATTCTTTTTCTTAATTCTAAGGATAAGATGAGCCTAAAAAAACTAATTCTGACATGACAGTGAAACCATTTTGGGGTGACTTTAGTAGAAAAGTATAATTTGAATAATTGTGCAAATTCTAAATTTACCTGTTAGATGAATAATGAAAACAGTTACAACTCATTTATTTTTGTCATCGTTTCCTTGATGCTTGCACATGTTTTATAAGAAATCATTTTTCATCTTGTTCAGGGAAGCTCACAGTCAGATTGAAAAGAGGCGTCGGGATAAAATGAACAGTTTTATTGATGAATTGGCTTCTTTGGTACCGACATGTAATGCGATGTCCAGGAAATTAGATAAACTGACCGTGCTAAGGATGGCCGTTCAGCACATGAAAACATTAAGAGGTGAGACCCTGGGCTTTATTGTCCTTTATGTCCTTGCCCACAAACGATACCTAGAAGTTCCTGAGTCCCTCAAGAAAATGGTGATTACTTGCAAATGTGTAGCCCTGTGTAATGTGCCTTTGCTTTTTGGCAATAGATAATGATGCCAAAGAGGCAATTATTGAGTATATGTGGGTACTGAGATGCAGTTTTGCAATCAGACATCCTCCGAGGTCTTCAGCTGTGAGCTTTGCGTACCTCTCTGAATGCACACGTTGCTGAGCTGCTGTGTATCAGAGGGCACCACTGATATCCCATCTTACATATGCATGTATTGGGTCCCACCTTTGCACTTAATAAAGATCAGAAATGTGGGTGCACACAGTGACGCAGAAAAGTCAGTTTCAGTTCTTAAGAGAAACATTGAACATGACTTCTTTGAAGAGTGAGTCATTGGTTGATAGATAGTTCTTGCTAAGTTTTATTGTCAGGAATGAACACTGATGATATTTTCATCTTCCTGGAATTTTCCCGAACTAGATTGACTCTTGATGAGGGAGGCAGTATTTTCCTTCTTTGCCGAGTGTGGGGAGGGTGAGAAAACAGAGGCAGAAAAGTGGAAGTGACTTATCCAAACCACAGGAGAATCTGAAATATATCAGGCATTTTAGTGAATGCTGTTCCTGGAATTTTCCATAGTTAGACTTGGACTATTAAATGAAATTGGAAAGTGGGTACTCAGTCATATCTGACATGTGTGGTAAAAGAGTCCCATCTAATATTTGATAAGGCCACCAGAAATAAGAAGTAGTTGTTTTTTTTTTTGTTTGTTTGTTTATTTGTTTCTGATTTTTTATCGTTATTCCAAAAGAGATGAATGTTGTATCTTAGGCTTGAAGAATGCATTCAAAAATTCATTTTAGCAAAGATGATATGGGTTATTACAAACTAAATTAAATTGAAAGGGAAAAACGAAGAAAAGTTCAAGGTATAATAGGTATAATAGAGCTGCTTCATTTTATTCCTTTGCTATCCTACACCTGGTTCTGAAGCTTCCAAGTCATTTACTGCTGGCATTTTTCTGTTATTTTTCTCCTGAAAAATACCAGATTAACAGCCTTTTAAACACAGTCTTGTCCCCTTTCAGTCCTGGGCGCTGGAGCTGCACTGTGATAGCAGCTAAGCTCATTAACTACCCCCACCAAGAGGAGCACATGCTCAGGGCCTGGGTGACTGGACTGTCTCTCGGGAAGGAACATTTAGAGCAGTGACTTGACGGACTGATAGACAACCCCCCAATATGGAGCTTGGGAGGTGGGAACCCTCCCAGGAGCCTCTACCAGTTTGCAAAATTTTAACTTCCTCCTGTTATCTCTTGGTGTTCCCCATAAGAAAAGCATGCTTGTTAAAGCTCATGCCGGCCACAGTGTTCTCTTTCCATTGGAGTTCTCTTTGGCATGGTAAGCTTCTGCCTAAAACCAGATCTAGCCCTGTCTCATGGAAGTAAAAAGAAGACAAAATGTAAATCCTAGGTAATAGGGTCTAGGCTTCATCCAGAAGGTTTGAGGTAGTGAAGTAGAGTGAGATACTGTCTGAACGTAAAGTCTACCAACTCTTCCTCTTTCTTCCTCCTAGGTGCCACCAATCCATATACAGAAGCAAACTATAAACCAACTTTTCTATCAGATGATGAATTGAAACACCTCATTCTCAGGGTAGGTCATAGCTATGGAATTTTTTTCCACAACATTGATTTTTATAAATTTAGAGTGAGTGCCTGCATGTGGGGAGTTGGTGTCAACATTGAGTTCTTTAGGATCCTAGTCCTCAGGTCTCTACTGCCATCTTATTGTTTGGGCAGACTTCATGTTCCTTCCCCAGAACCTTTCGCCTCTGTTCTGACATTGCTTAAGCAAAAATGGAAGGTCTGTGCTATTGTGATTTTAACCCAGGAGAGGCCAGATTTTGTTAAAAATAGGAGAGAATGAGAGTCACATTTCTGCATCAAGGTTTTAGAAAGGGGACTAAAACTGATGACAGTTGAAACTTTCTCTTGTCTTGATATAACCACTGGCACAAAAATGTCCACCTAAATCTTTATACCAAAATCCATCAAAACAATAAAACACCCAAGAGGAAAATGAAAGAGGCACATGCTTTCCTCTGCTTGACTTTGGTGCTCTGTCTTGCTCAGTCTCTGCACACAGATGATTGAGATGGTGCTATGGGGACTTGCTGGCTTTCAGGGTGAGGTCTGCACAAAGCTCCAAGGCATGTTGCTGGATAGAGTAAGATCAACTTGAAAATGAAGGGAAAGAAATGAAAAGACATGTCCTCTTGCATACTGTAAAATGGGAAATAGAAAAAATGTTAACTGAAAGGAAGGATGTCTGCCTCCTCCTTACACACAGCCAGGGCCAGCCTTCCCCATCCAGCCACCTACAGCATCTGGCCCCCATCTTTCAGATGCCATCAGGTGCATTCTGGGTGGTATGGCAGTAGACTATCTCCCATCGTTCAGTAGAAGTTTACAAAACCCCTGGATAGAGGGTAACCCAGCTGGATCTTTGGATCACTGCTATCCATTTTCAACTCAAGCTAGCTTCAGATACTCTGTAAGTCATCATAGAACATAACACATCATAGAATTCTTTCTTCATTCCCTCTTGATGTGCTCTATTAAGCGGGAAAGCTTTCAGCTGCAAGGAACCATGGATATGATAAATAAATGCAGATGTTTTTCTCAAATGTAAGTGGTTCCACATAGGTTCTGTGGAGGTTATTGAGGTCAGCAGGAACCAGGCTCTTTTATGGGGTTGGAGAGGCTTTAGACTGTCTTTCCTTTTTATCAGGAAAGGATATGCCTTCCCAGACATTTTCATGTCTAGAAATATGTCACTTGGTCACCCCTAGCTGTAGGGCAGGGTGCAGACAGAAGCAAGTACACAGATTTCCTACCATACATGATGAAGCTAAGCAGAGAGAAGGACATGGGAGCGGGAACTGACCCCCCAAAAGTATCTGCCATAACACTGTCCAAAGCCACATCTATTTGTTAGATTTCCCTGCACGAGTGGCTCACATGACCCAGCTCATCACTTAGGCTGATGTCTGGTTGGCCTGAGGTTGAGTGGTGTCATAGAAGTCACCTTATTACTGCCACATTTTGGGCAGCTTCGATACTGCTCCTTCCTAGGTCTCTTATACGTGAAATAATGTTAGGTGAGGCTTTTTACATCTTGTACAGATGCAGTTTGTGTCTGAACTTAGGACTTCTCTTTTATTTCTGTTGCATTCTATTTTTTTGGATGGCTATACTATACTATCCAGCTTGTCATTAACAACGCTTTGAATCTTTATGTGACATGTGGTCTGCTAGGCATGCCTCTGTGCCCTTAATGCTCTTTTATTCACCAATTCGGCATTTTTTTTTTTTTTTGTATCTTTGCTGGTTATATGGTACCGTGGGCAAGCATTTTTATTCACCAATTGGGCAAGCATTTTTGTATCTTTGCTGGTTATATGGTCCCGTGCCAGGAACATCCAAATCAGTGGGGCTTCAGGTGGGGCTCAGGTTTCCTGGCAAGTGAGTGATGGTCCTTTGGCTACTACTCCCAGGACAGTTATTCAGATATCCAACTCGCCCCTACCTCTTCGTCCTTTCCATAAAGCTTTGTTCTCAGGGAGGTTCTCACTGAAGTAAAAGTTAAACTAGGTCTGAGCATCTCTGGAGCTGCTGTCCAGGCTGCCTTCATAGACATATGACCTGTGCAGTCACCTAGGACCCCTGCTTGCTTGAATGCTCTGTTGTCCACCTTGAAAAGCTTGATTTTTGAACAAGGATATCTGCATTTTCATTTTGTATTGGACCCCTCAAATTACATCACTGGCTCCGATTAGCATATTAAGA
This sequence comes from Ictidomys tridecemlineatus, assembly GCF_052094955.1. Taxonomy (NCBI): domain Eukaryota; kingdom Metazoa; phylum Chordata; class Mammalia; order Rodentia; family Sciuridae; genus Ictidomys; species Ictidomys tridecemlineatus. Next base: position 48,922,978 of record NC_135480.1, on the reverse strand, counting down.
ATTTGAAAATTTTTAGGGCAAAAAAAAAAAGTGTGTGTGTGTGTGTGTGTGTGTGTGTGTGTGTGTGTAATGTTCCTTTTGAAATGTCACGTTTAATAATTTTTTTGTTGCTGCTTTTAAAAATAATTTCCTATCAGATGCCTGCATTGATCAGGGTCTAGAACAAGGATTATACTCCTATTCAAGCTGAGCTCCTCCTTGGACTTGTTCTTCTACTCCTCTGTTTCGTACAGCTCATGGGCTCTGTCTTCCCTGGTGAAGCTTGTTTCACCTCGATGGCACATATCAGTGGCTGTGAAATACTGTCCAACCCCCTAACACTTAACACTTCCAGGTGTCCAGTAGCCAGAAATTTACTCCATAGAAAGCAGACTCCACTCAAGTGATCTCAGACCAGGCCGTTAGCCACGAGTGCCAATCTGACTATCCACTCTCTTTATCTAGTGCTTTCAAAATATCTTTTAAAAACTGTGTCATGGTCAGTCAGTCTGACCAGCTTATAATGTCTAGATACTCTACGAAAATGAGGCAGACGCTACCAGGACCTCTGTGCCACTTACTCACTAGTATCATGTTCCCCAAGGAGGAGCCTGCCCTGACTGTCCTTGTGGACTTTGGTGCTAATAGTGTTCTCCCAATCCCTGCTCTTCAGCTCTCCCCTAGAGCTCAGCTCCTGCACCTGGGGTCTGTTTGCTAGAGTGCCGCAGAGTGGGACTGCGTGGAGCCTCCCCTGCATGGACTGCCGTCACTGGCCTTCACAACCCACTCACTCTCCCCTGGATATGTTGAAATCCTCTTTGCTGGTGCCTTAGTTCAGGCCTGACTGCCCAGTATTCCCACCAGGATGTCTCAGTCACCTTTTTCCCAGACCTCTTTTGTACCAAATAACCACATCCGTGAAAGCCCTTTTCCTATGAGATATCAGATTGTCTGCAAGATGAATAAGGAAGTTATGAGGGCCCTATTTTTTGACAGAATGAGGCTTCCAGCAGATGGTGCTTGGAAAGTTACTTCCCCTTTACTATCCTCCTTTGCCCCTGGGTCAGCTTAGGGACCTGACTTAGGGAAGGATCCTCCCCAAAGTCCTCTGGCTGGGTGGCCTGCCAGGCTCTCCTGGCAGTAATGATTCTGTTTCCCTTTCACTCCCTCCTTCTAGCCCACACCGTTCTTTTACCTTCTGGAGCATGAATTCATTTCCTAGTTCTTTGAATTAAACTACATCCCAAAGGCCCTTTTGTAGAAAAGAGAACAGCATTTCTCTAGATTCTTGTAAAGAACTGAAGACTTGTGAATAACGTAAGCAAGGAACCCACTGTGCATTAGGAGAGCAGAGTCTTAAGGGCAAGGGTGTGACAGAGTAGGAAGCACTCTCCTTGTCACCAGAAGACCCTTGCACACACAGACGGAATAGCCTATGCTCTCGGGCACTATAGCTTTGGCATCCACCTGCATTAATCACTCTGCCAAACATCCCATCTCCGTACCTGTCTTTGTTGGCATCAAAGATTTTTACCTGCATTTAAGCTGAAGAAAGAGTAAGAAGAATCTAATAGGAATTTTTTTCTTTTTTTGTCTCACTTAGAATACAAAAGGCCCATCTCTGGCTTGAGGAATAATATTTGAGGGCAGTAGTTTCCAACCCTGTGTACATTTGAATCATGGGATGAGGGTTAAAAAAATACCAGTGACCTAGTCTTTTGCCAGAACATCAGCCTAAAAATGAAAACAAAACCACTACTCCCAATGTTGAGAACCACAGTTCTGGAGAGCTCCCAGTCACTAAAGATGTTTAAGTTGAGGGCAGATGGTAGCTGAGCCACTGGAGAGGGGATTCTGATCTCAGAGAGTCCTTGCAATCTCAGGTTCTATAGTTCTCCATAGAGTTGTTATAATTGGAGCAATGGAACATAATTTATCTGAACATAATTTATCGTTCAATAAAGAGGAAATTCTTAAGCCGTGTTCTGTTTTGAAACATAATTTAGTTTAATTGAATTTTTCCTTAAAATCATTAGATGACAATATATTCGACTTGCAGAGAATCATATTATCCTCATAAAGTCTTAATTTTTAAGCATCCTGTTCTTAGGATACCAGTGACACAATCAGTGAGAGTTCCTGTGTTTTGGACAGTTAGAAAATAAATCCTTGATTTGCGATCAAAGTGAGTACAAAATGTGTATCCTAAAGTATGATAAATTGATTATCCATTTCTCCTGATTAGGCAGCAGATGGATTTTTGTTTGTCGTAGGATGTGACCGAGGGAAGATACTCTTTGTCTCAGAGTCTGTCTTCAAGATCCTCAACTATAGCCAGGTATTGTTCACACTTCTTCCAGAAATTTCTCAAATTCTTAACAGAAAAATAGATTTAAACTTATTTACCCCAGCAGAAGGGCTGACACTGATCTGATCAACAGCTTTATAGCTTTCTTATTATAGCAAAATAAATATCCCACAACTGTATACTAGGGTGGGGAGCAAGGCTATCTGTCAAGAGAGAAAGGCAGTTCATTTGATACCTAAGAATAAGAAACTACCCCATGTGTGTTTTCGATGATGTAAAGCTCTGCCAAGCTTCAGCTTCCTCTAAAAATTAACTATAATAAACCATACTTTTTACGGTTGTTTGTATGATCAAATAAGAGTAACATATGGAAGCTTCTAGAACCAAGCTTTTCACCTGTTATGTCCTCAGAACTTCTGTTCATTCATCCATTCACTCATTCACCACTGGTAATTGTATGGAATCTCCATAGGCAGAATTGAATAAAAATGGCATTTAAATATATTTAGATTTATGTAAATTCACTTTTTCCAAGATGTTTTGTTCTTTCTAGTCTTAGAGCACAGGTATGGAGGAAGTTTTATTATTTCTGTTAATACATAAGGTGACTGAGGCATAAGGTGACCTGACTTGCTTAAAAACAGAGACTTAATATCAGAGCTGGTATCAGAGCCCACAGCCTCCATTCTTCCTTCTGACATTTTACAGGGAACTTGAAAATAAGTGAAAAGAATATACACAGCCAGAAGATTCTTGCCTCAGAGGAGCATGAATTGTTTATATAATTGAACCTTTTCCCTCGTAGGTTATCAAAATCAGCCTCCTGATGCTAATATATTTTCATGCTCATATAGGAAATATTTGAGATTCTCATGCTTAAAAATACAAAATAAAGACAGAAGATGTACAGACGCTGAGTACGTGCTGCTTCACTTATATTCCACCTGCAGTTGACTTGTTATTTTTAATATTTCATCCCCACAGAACGATCTGATTGGTCAGAGTTTGTTTGACTACCTGCACCCTAAAGATATCGCCAAAGTCAAGGAGCAGCTCTCCTCCTCTGACACAGCACCCCGGGAGCGGCTCATAGATGCAAAAAGTGAGTCGAGGGGAGTAGGTGAGGCCTCAGCAGCGGCTCCTGGGACCACCGAGTCCCCAGCAAGCAGGGAGATGTGTGTGGTGGCCTCCCCATACCCTTCCTACCTTGATGCCCTTTTCCTCAGTTACAGCTGCCATCTGCAGCTAAATGGAATTATCTATGTTCTTTTGGGGGTTTTTTTTTGGTGGTGTTTTTTTTTTAATTTTACATAAAGAAGAAAAAAGTTCAATGTCCAAATTCTTTGGAAGAGCTTTGTCTTGATTCTTTTAGTCTTTCCCCTCCCCCTACAGTCTAGAAGTTCCCAATTACATGCTCCTGAATTTAAAGTGCTCACAACACTTTCATTTGTTCTCCCAGAACAAATTGCCTCTGTATATCTGAATTGCACACATGCAGTCTCAGAAGATACAAGTAAGAAAACTCCCAATGTAAATGTGATGTTTCTTTGGCCCAAATGATTCCTCACAGGGTTGGCTCCTCCTCCTGATTTTCTTTCCGCAGCAGGAGAACCATCACTCACATTGTCTCCTGTTTCCCACTCCTGTACCCTGTCCTGCCCCAGGAGCTCTTTCCTACTGATCCCACTACAGTTAAAGAATGTGGACTCTGAAAGCTGGCTTACTGCTAGGTGCACATCCTGGCTCTGCTACTCACTGGCTTTGAGAAAGCTACTTAACTTCTCTATGCCTGTTTCCTCATCTGCAAAATAGTACCTATTTCAATAATTGAATTGTTGCAAGAAGTCCATATGTTGATATGCTCCATAAAGAATGTGGGTCAATCCACAGCACACAGCAAGTATGATAACAGTACTGGATTCACCATGGTCCACTGAAGTCATGGTGTAACTAGGTTCCTGCTTCCAAGTTCTTCACATTAATCCCTGAGGGAAATACCACCAGAGGAATTACCTTTAAAACATTCTTTTCATTAAGGCACACTTTTTCCTGAAAGTAAAATATAGTCCCTGGTACCCATTGCCCTTTATAGTCTGGCCTTGGCCTCTTTTTAGTGACCTAAGGAGAACAAGATGGTGTTTTGTCCTAGCCTTTGAGGCTTTTACCATATAGTCAGCATACAGCACCCTGTGTCATAGGTGCAGCCATAGAAATAGCACCAGGTGTCAAGAGCAGGATGAGTCATGCTCATGTGGGTGTGAGGACAGGCATCACTGAGTAGATGACAGCTGAGGTAGATCTGTAAAGATTTAGTATTTGCCAGGTGATGAAGGAGGAAAAGAGTAGAGAAAACCATCTGTGGACAGGTTCAGAGGTGTAGTCTTGTGGCTTGCTCAGTGCCTCTGGATGAAATGTGGAGGAAGGGGACACAGTGAAGGACTTGAGCTGGGTGGGACAGATCAGGGAGGGAGCAATATGGGGATAAGAGAGGAAAGAAGAATTGCCCGGAGGAGTCTGGGCAGCAGCCACTCCTCCCTCTGATTGCTCCTATGCTGGCTATGGGATGCTCTTCCTGCCTATGAGATTTGTAGCCCCCACCTTCTGTATTGCTCAGCCCTTTGCATTGTAAGGAGGCTGTACATCAGAGCACCCCAGGAGCACCCAACATGGTCAGACCAATTGAATTTGTTTGGTCTGGAAGAGTCCGGCCCAATAGAAGCAAAATGCAATTACAAACAGAAACTGCATGTGATTTTATATTTCTTGGTAGCTACATTTAAAAAAAGTAAAACTGAATTTAAAATTAATTTTAATAATGTATTTCATATAACCCAACAAATCCAAAATGTCACTTTGACATGCAATAATTACAAAAAATTAATAAGTTCTTTTACTTTTTTGGGGTATTTTTTTTGTGTGTTTCACACTCATAGTACTTCTTTCCTCAGTTCTGAAAAGCCATAAGGACATGCTCAACAGCCACATACAGCTAGTGGCTACAGCACAGGACAGCACAGGTCTAGAATGGGATCCAAGAATCTATGTCAAAAGAGCATCTAAGGGATTGTGGCCTACAGCCAGGTCGAGAATTTTAGGGAACCCCATTTCTTCCTTTCCATGCTGATATCTAAACCTTGCCCACCCTTTAGGTCCCAGCTGGAGTTCTTCCTCTGGGAAACACAGGCTGTCCTTGCCATTTAATATGCTGTTGTCACTGTTCTCTTCTTGGTGCACTTCCATTTCCCCTTCTCATTTGTGAGCTGCTGTTGGAGAGGAATGCTATGCAGTATTTCTTTTTATCCTCCAGAGCATCTAAGCCATTTGCCCACTAGTGCTTTCTACATGATCTTTGAATATTTCCCGATTAATAACACAGGGATCTTTACTGCATTTTTTGGAGGTCTGAGCTGGGAGAAGTGTTCTTTTTGCCTTACAGGGAGACAGTAAAGAAACAGATTGTTCAAGGTCACGTTCCCCCTCCTGACAGGCAGCACCACTCTCAGTTCATCACATTTTGTGTGTTGATTTGCAGCTGGACTTCCAGTTAAAACAGATATAACCCCTGGGCCGTCTCGATTATGTTCTGGAGCACGACGTTCTTTCTTCTGTAGGATGAAGTGTAACAGGCCTTCAGTGAAGGTCGAAGACAAGGACTTCCCCTCCACCTGTTCAAAGAAAAAAGGTACAATTTGACAGTTCTTTAAGATCCTGGGAGGAGGTTTGCTTTCTGCAGGGAGCCCTCTGCAGAGTGCTAGTTCAGTGGTTCCTCATAGCCAAGTCTGCAGCCAGGCCCTGCTGTCCCTCCACAGCATAAGGGATGTGGGGAGCAGGGGACAGAGCCACAAGGCCCCCACATGTTGCCACAGTGACAAAGATTTGTGGAGAGGCTTCCTCTGTTGAAATTCTGTTTATTATAATGTGGTTGGGAAAGAATATTATAAGCCACAATTATAACTGCCTTCTAAGCAATCCACGAACTTCACTAGTGACCTCTATGCTGCTAAATGCAGTGAACACTTTTATTTATTTTTTTTATTTTTTATTTTTTGCAATCACACAAGAGTCTTTATTGCAAGCTCGAGCCTGGACTCACAACCGTTTACTATGCAGCGGTCCCAGGGAGTGAGTCCTGGTCCTTTGTTCAGTGAGGATTTATAGGTTTTTTTGGGGGGATACTCTATGTGTCATAACATCACACAGCAAATCCTTCACACCGCAGGAAAATCAAACAACAACTCTTAACATTGATTAGCACATTCACTGGGGGAACAAGTTGGGTAGGGGTGATTGGTAGTGAATACTTTTAATTGCTCTTCCTTGTTGCCAGGAGTTCTCTTCCCCAGCATTCCATGAAACTACTTTCTTCTCAACCCCATCCTCTGCCACTCCAGCTCTCTTCCTGGCTCCTCCCCTCTAACCTGGGGCTTCTTTCCTCAGTCTACACTGATCCACCAGTAATATCGCCCACTCCCTTAGGTTTGTTTTTTTTGTTTTGTTTTGTTTTTTGGTTTTGGTCTGGCACTGAGGATTGAACCCAGGAGTGTTCTATCACTGGGCTATACCCCCAGCCCTTTTTAATTTGAGACATGCTTTCAATAAGTTGCCCAGGCTGGCCTTTAACTTGTGATCCTCCTGCCTAGTTTCCCAAGTAGGTGGTATTACAGGCCTGCACCACTGCACCCAGCCCCTCCCTTAGCTTTAAGTGCCATTTACATGCCAGTGTTTTCCAAGTTTACATTTCTAGCCCAGGCTTTTCTTTTTAACTCCAGATTTTTAAAAAAATGATTTTTAGTAGTGGATGGATATTTATTTATTTATATGCAGTGCTGAGAATCAAACCCAGAGCCTCACGCATACCCAGCGCTCTACCCCTGGGCTACAACCCCAGCCCTGAACTCCAGATTTATAAATTAATGGTGGAGTGAATGTATCTGCTTTGATATCTCAGGGGCTTTTCAAACATGATACATGTCAAAGTAGCCACTGAGCTGCCTCCTTTAATGTAAATGGCACCAGCCAGCTATTCAGGCTAGAGGCTGGGAAGAAGCCTTACTCCTCCCACCACCTACTCCTCATTAGTTACAAGGTCCTGCCACAATGGTCTCATCTGCAGAAGTTACCTGCAGTGTTTAGCCATCTCCATGCACCACTATCGCTCAGGTCAGGCTACCCTTAGCTGTCACCAACATGATGCGGTAGGCTCTGTGGGTTTTCCGCACCTCCATATAGCCACCAGGATGACCTATTTTAAATAAAACGTTTTTATCGGTTACCTGCTTAAAACCCTTTATTGTTTCCCTGGCTTTTAAAGAAAATTTCAAAATATTTAACATGAGCACACAACCCTGCCACTATTGCCTGCATTTAAGCCCTGATGCCTGGTTTTGATGCCTCAGCTCCTTTCTGGACAAGGCCTCTGCCCATGCTGTCACTTGGATTGAAATTCCTTTCCCTTCACCCCCGACAGTCCCCTTCACCTTCTTACTCTGGCCTCAGTCCACCTTCTGCCTTCTCATGGCCTCCCACAGGCTTTCTTTCTAGTGCTTTCTTAGAGTTTCAGTTCTATAGCTACTTGTATGATTATGTGTTTAAAAGTCTGCCTCCCCAATTCAACTGTCAGCTCCACTGGGTGTTTCTTGTGGGTTTTCCACTCTGTTCTAGTAGCCAGCACACATGCTTGTTGAACTCTCCTTGTCAGTTTGTTTGGTGTTGAAGTCCACGGGTGCTTCAACTGAATCAACGAATGACATCAGCAACAACCCAATCCAGAAAAGTGGGAGCCAGTCTTATTTTCTTTTATGCTTGATATTCATGCCAAATCCTACAGCTCTCAGAAACTCTCCTGCTTCCCCCATGCTGCCATCATTCAGTTCTTGTCATCTCTTGCCACTGGCTTCTGAACCAGCTGTCCATACTTCTGGTTTCCACGCTGTTCCCATTCATCCATCACCCTCTAAGTATCCAAGCCATAATTTGACTTTGCTATTTTCCTACTTTAACACCTTTGGAAGTTCACCATTCACTGTCTGAAAAATAAATAACACATTTATTTGTTAGCAAACAATCCAAGACCCTTATAATCTTCTCCCAACTGCTTCTCAGCTTTACCCCCAAGAACCTTCCTTTTCATTTCAGCCACCTGGAAATCTTGGCCATTTCTTATATAGGGTATGTCTCTGTGCCTTTGTACATTCTCTAAACTTTGCACATTCCAGTCCCTTAGCCACTGCTATTTCTTCAGTAGCCTCCTATATTGATTTTTCTGGGAGCTTTCCTCTCCTCACATAGATTGAGGTATTGCTTCCTCCATATATGGAAAGCCCTTGGTGATAACTGGCTCTACTAAACACATATGACACTGGGTGACTTTAGTCTATTGGCCTCATTCACCAGAGACTCACTTCTGAAGGATGAGGCCTTTTTTTAAACTTTTGGATTCCTTAACTACATCCTACCTCACCCTCCACTGCTTGTGTGCCTCCATGACCCAGACCCAGCACTGATGCTAACCAAGGATTTTGCTTTCCAGCAGATCGAAAAAGCTTCTGTACAATCCACAGCACAGGCTATTTGAAAAGCTGGCCACCCACAAAGATGGGGTTGGATGAAGACAATGAACCAGACAACGAGGGCTGTAACCTCAGCTGCCTTGTCGCAATTGGACGACTGCATTCTCATGTGGTTCCCCAAACAGTGAACGGGGAAATCAGGGTGAAATCCATGGAGTACGTTTCTCGGCATGCAATAGATGGGAAATTTGTCTTTGTAGACCAGAGGTAAGGGTCTGCATATCACCCTTGAGCAATGATGGCAAAGGATTATGAACCCTGAGTTGAAAAGCAAAGAAGACTGGGCTGTCAGCTAGCTTTCCCAAGAATAACACTAAAATTGAGATTCATTAAGATATTAAAAATAGAGATTTTCTTTGTCATTCTTTGATAAACAGTTTAGTGGGGAGATTTGACATCCAAAGCCAAAGAAAAATAGTAGACCTACTATCTAAATCTGTGAAATACTCCAGGATCATTACTTTGATTGAAATGTAAAGCCTGGAAACAATTATGTAGTCCTGAGCTCTCTATTACAGTAGTCATTAGACATGGTAGCCCCATATGGCTATTTAAATTTGAACCTAATCAATTAAAATGAAAAATTCAGTTCCTCAGGCTCACTAGTCACGTAAGTACTTGATAGCCACATGTGGCTAATGGCACATAGAACGTGTCTATCATCACAGAAAGTCCTATTGAACAACATTGAAATAATCCAGCCTCCTTGTTTTATAAGTAAAGAACTGAGTCCAGACTGAGAATCAGCCTGCTGCCAGACTCAGCTAAGAACCCGAAGTACTATAATTCCCTGCTCCTTACTGCCTCCCTTAAGAATATTTGCAAGGTAATAATTTTTCTGACCACTAGAGATAGCCACAAAATGCTTGAAAAGGCTCTTATGGGCCCAGCTGCTAGAGCTTTTGGAGTTTGGACTCCTGATTTTTAAAAATAGGCAGTAAAAATGAGAAGTTTGCACTTGTGTTTAGATTTCTACCACATTTTTACCTAATTAATATGGTCACCATCTAAAATATATCCTAAAATTTCATTTCTTGCGATGCTAGTCCCCTTGAAAGACTTCTTTGCTTGGTTCGGATTAAATCCAGAAGCAAGAGGACACACATCAGCCCTCGGAAACCCACTTGGCTTTTTTGGTTCCAGCTTTGACCTTGCTCCCACAGGCAGGGTTCATTCATTGAAAACTTGCTATAAGCTGTCTAAATGGCTTTTTATTCTTAAAAAAAAAATCCCTAATTCTCTTTTAGGGCAACAGCTATTCTGGCATATTTACCACAAGAACTCCTAGGCACATCATGTTATGAATATTTTCATCAAGATGACATAGGACATCTTGCAGAATGTCATAGGCAAGGTAAGCTAGGCTATAAAAAGGCCATAAGTGTCCCACTACTTCAAGCTTAGTCCATATGATCTCCCAGAGAACTCTGCCCCCAATGATGTGGGAGTCAGCCTCCCAGCCCAGAGGAGCCCAGGACTCTTTAGGCCTAAGCATCTCTAAGGACAGGAGACTGATGTCCCAGGTACCATTTTTCCCCTTGCAGAATCCCTGTCCCTGATGGTATGACACTTTCCTCTACATAGGCCATGGCAGTCTCTGGAAGGGTTTACACAGATCCAGAAGAGATTTAATATGCCCTGACGGATCTGGTTCATTTCCATGCAGGCCTGCATAGTGTCCGGTGTTTTCCCTCTTGTCTAATGGCTTGTCCATATGTGTGGCCTTCTGAGAAACCAACATTGACTCCTTCCTTTACTGTCTCCACCAGATCTGTCCATTCAGTTCAGACATGCATTTCCAAAGACTACTTTTTACCACCCCCACTGCTGTGACTCTGGTTCAAGCACTTGTGCCCACCTAAGGACCTGTGATAGACTCCTAACACATCTCCTCTTCCTTCTCACCTCCAATCCATTTTCCATAGTTGTCCCAACTTATCCTCAGATAGTTTGAGCCCAATAATGTCACACATTGCTGCTTAAAATCCTCTTGCCTTTAAACTCAGGCTCAAAAGCCTTTGTTAGGCATTTGAAGTTAAAACTTCCCACCTTCTGGCCTCCACACAGCTCCCCAGCTCCACTCCCCATCCATGCCTGTGGGGGGCATACCTCAGCTACATTTCCCGTCTTGAAGGTGCCCACCAGACCCTGACACTTCAGAGGCCCTGCTGTGTTTTTCCTCCTTCCTCGTCTTGGCAACCGGGTTCACCCTTCAAGACTCTGATTTCAATTCCTCTGTGTAGCCTTTGCTCACCTCCTCTCTTGAGGGCAGAAGTCATAGCCTCTGCTCTCTAGTGCCTATGTAGGAAAGGTACTCATGACATAGTTGTTACATAAAAGAAAGAGGTTTGACTAGGTTAGTGGCCTCTATCAAGTAAGGTTTTCCTAAAATTGAGCTAAGTGCTGTACTCCCTAGGGCTTTATGATGAGAATGGATCTTTTGGATGGTGCGTTCTCACTTGTTGATGTTCATATTAGAGTTGATTCCAGTATGCCCTAGAGCCTTAATTTCAGAGATTCTGGGAAAAGAGTGATAGATGAGCAAGTTGAAAGGCTCTGAGACTCTCAGAAACAACCTGTTCTCTGAAGTGTTGACCACTGGCCCTCTTGGCTTATTAAAGTGATGGTGTCAAGCCCGAGTCCCTTTTTTAATTTGGTATTGGGTGTCCTGTTTAATATGCTGGGTTGAAAAAAATATTATTTATGGCTTTTTGCATTTTTAGTTTTACAGACGAGAGACAAGATTACAACTAATTGCTATAAGTTTAAAATCAAAGATGGTTCTTTCATCACACTACGAAGTCGATGGTTCAGTTTCATGAACCCCTGGACCAAGGAAGTAGAATACATCGTCTCAACCAACACTGTTGTTTTGTAAGTGTTTTTCTATGTCAAAAGCTCCTTGCTTCCAAGGGAGGTGCCTTGAGATTCTTACCTGGGTAAAGGGGTGCAGGCAGCAGCCAGTATCATATCCTTTAAATGCCACCTTGCTAATGTTTTGTGAAGCCTCAGGATGGGCAGATTGCAGAAAGGTTTGTTAACAAAGGACAAGCTTCAGTCCTCACACCATGCAGGGCCTGACTTGTGGAAAATGTTCTAGGAAGCAGCAATCTCTCCTTCCAGATAAAGCAGTCAATCTTTGAATTCCACAGGTCCTGCATGCTGGGTATCCACTTATACTGCTTTGAAGGTAGGGGCTGACCATGCCTGAAATGCTCACATAGGTACTAGCTTACACTGGGGTGTGACTCTGGATAGCAGAGTCCATGCCTCTCAAGCTGGAGGCCTGAGCACTGGCAGCTGGAGGGCCCTCTCAGAAACTGCTCCATTTGCTAGATGAGCAAGAGATAGGAGGAGCTCTCTTTTGGCAAGGCCTGCTCACCATACCTCCTTCCCTGAGTTATCCCCCCATGGTTAGAGGTGAGGAAGGGCTGGGCTGGCAGGAGAGGTGGCACTGTTACAGTTGCCACTTGCTGGACTGCATCACACAGCTTAGGAAGGGCCAGGCAGTAGTGAGGCCAAAGGCCGGGATGCTATCCATTATGTTATCAAACAGTGAGGAGACCTGTTCAGCTACTCAGACACACACTTCATTTTCTGGCCTGTCCAGGTCCAGAGTGGACACCGGACACCTTGGCCAAGGTGAAAGGTGCACGGTTCTGAGCAGGCCTGACTCATGTTTCCTTATTGCTGGGATGTTCACAGAGCCAACGTCCTGGAAGGCGGGGATCCAACCTTCCCGCAGCTCACAACGTCCCCTCACAGCATGGACAGCATGCTGCCCTCTGGAGAAGGTAACTATGTACTGCCAGGGCATTGGGGTTTCCTGTGAGAAGCTGCTTGTGGCCATATATCTTCCCTACAAGTACTCAAGGTCCTCTGCTGTCACTTCTGTGGAACCAGGGAGGCCTTGAGGGGATGAGGTGCTGATTTCCCTCAGTACTAAGGATGCTGTCATCTCACTTTCTGTGTTGATTCTGGAATACTGGGAACTCACTGTTGCACTTCCTAAGGCTACCTGGACCCTGGAAACCTTTGAAATAGCAATCTTCTTGCTCTTCTTGAGCTTTCCTCCTGTTTTGTTGCCCAGTGGCAGTGGTGTGAAGGGCTCTTTGGTAACTGTCACTGGTTCCTGTGGTTGGGAAGAAGGTGTCTATTGGTACTGGGGTGTTGTCATACCCAGTGGGTCCTCCCTCAGGGCTCAGCCCTGGCACCTGCTCTCCACGCTGGACTTGCCCTTCCTGGGACCATTCTGCTTTACCACCCCCACTGACAACTCCCACCCACAGCTCTGGCCCCAGTTTCTTCCCTGAAATTCACACACTCTCTCCAACTGGCTCCCAGACAAATCTACTCAGAGTTGCTGAGGCAGCTGAATTCAGAATATCCTGAACTGATTCTCTGCACTCCCCACAAAGGTTGTTTAAGCCAGAACCCTGAGTCTTGCCTCTTCCCCTTGGTATCCAAACAGTGAAGTTCTGTCCTTTTTTTCACCTCATCTGCTGCCTGGTTTACTGCCGATAACTTCCTAACTCCAACTTCACTGTCCCCATACCTCATCCTCCACTCTACAGTCACATGCAGAGTAACAACATTTTTGATCAACATCAGACCACATATACAACAGTGGTCCCATAAGATCATAATGGAAGTGAAAAAAATTCTAACCACCTAGTGAGGTCATGACCATTGTAATGTCTAGAGCAACACATTACTCACAACCCTGTTTGGATATACAAATTCCACTGTGTTAGAATTGCCTACAGTATTCAGCAGGGACATGCTGTACAGGTGTATGGCCTACCAGGAACAGCCTGTGTATGCCATGTAGCCTCAGCTTTTGGTAGACTAGTCTAGGTTTTGTATAAGTCTGGACATTGAACTGCCTCAAGATGCATTTCTCAGAATGTATCCCTGTTTTAAAGCAACACCTAACTCTAGTTCACCCTCTGTATGGTAGACTTATAATACTCCAAATATAACTTTTGTGCCTTTTTTGTGAAAGCCCATTGGTACTCCTATGGACACTGTCCTCTGCCAGGGTCCTCATTCATCAGTACAGCCTCAAGGCCTCTCGTGATCTGAGTACCTGCTGGACCAGTTTCATCCCACACCCTTGTTGTCATCCACGAGTCCTTGGAGTAGACTCAAAAATTCTGTCCTGCCTCAGGGTGCCTGCACATGCTGCTATGCCTAGAATAACTTCTCCTCACTTCTCTGCCAAGCTAACTTAACAGAAGATTCAGCTCAGAGCTAGCCTCTTCTGGAAAGCTCCACATGGCCTGGTTGGGTTGGGTACCTCCCTCATGCTTACTTGCCAGTTAACTCACTTTGCTCTAGTTCCATTAGACTGGGAACTCCTTGAGGGTGGGGATGCTGTCTGCAAACCTGGCACAAAGCATACTGGTATTTGGTAAACATTGGGCACATGAAGAGAATAAGCTACTTCACCATATCAACCCTTAGTCCTCTGGTCCTGGATGGAAGTTGAAGCCTTTCTTGCTAAAGTACCTATTCCTGACAAAGCACCACCCTGATATTGAACTTTGAGTGCATCATGAGATGAACTGATTTTAATTTAATTCATAGTGGTACTTCTTCCTCAGTTTTCCCCTTTCCCACTCTCAGATTCCTTTGTTGTAGGTGGCCCAAAGAGGACTCATCCTACTGTTCCAGGAATTCCAGGGGGAACCAGGGCTGGGGCAGGAAAAATAGGTCGAATGATTGCTGAGGAAATCATGGAAATCCACAGGCAAGTAAACACTGTCGGGTTGCTCCCCCAAACAAGTGGTTTTCAACCCAGGGAATCTCCCCCACAAGGAATGTCTTATAATGTCTGAAGACATTTTTGGTTGTCATAATTGGGTGGGAAGTTACTGCTAAATATCCTATAGTACACAGGCTATTTCTCCCAACCCTGACTGACCCTCAATGAAAATGAATCCAGACCAAAATATCAATAGTGCCAAGATTTAGAAATCTTGGTATTTCTTAGAAATAAATAAGCTAAACCCAAACAGGACAGAACCCAAGGGGATTTTTTTTTAAATTGTACATGTTGATGGACCTTTATTCATTTATTTATATGTGGTGCTCAGAATCAAACCCAGTGCCTCACACATCCTAGGCAAGCACTCTACCACTGAGCGACAATCCCAGCTCCCCAAAAGGGATTCTTGAGGAGGCTCCATTTCTAATACTTTGATATGACTCAAGGAACTTCCTAATAAGGATGATATACATTATTAAGACAGAAGCAGAGCTGTGCACTGGCAGAGTGAGCTGGGCTGCAATAAAACATCCATTTCTTCAAGCTACCTGCAGGGTAAGCCAGAACCTTGACTCTTTAACAGCTCCCCATGACATCCAGACACAAATCTGCTTGGTCAAACAGATCAGCTAGTGATCAAGAAGTCTCTTAGTGGAGACTTCCTATCTATATGAAGAGCTTGGAAGCAGACCACTAGGGGTTGTGTCCTGGGTCTGCCTCTCTACCTGACTGAGCTTAGGGTAGTCACTTAACCACCTGGCATCTGTTGACTTAAACCATAAAAGGAAGGCACAGTCTGTCTCCCATGAATTGCTTTAGTATTGTGAAGGAACTCGGGAGTCTCTGGGACACAGCCTGACATATAGTAACTACACTACAACTGTGGATTAAAACTGTTTTTAAAGGCAGATAAATAGTTCCTGTTAAGTCCATCTGATCTGGGGAGTCAAGAGGGTGGTAACCAGTTAGGAATGTAAGCTTAATGGAACATCATCATAGGAAAAAGGGGAAAAAGATTAATATTTTCTGTTGCCACTGGATTCTCTCTTAGACTGGTCTGGTTTTCCTGTTGACCATAGAGGGGCTCTATCCTTGTGGGTAGCTCAGTTCTATTCCAGCCTCACAGAATTGATGGGTTTGGTTTCTTGCCTCAGGAAGTAATGAATGGGTAGTATGCATTATAATCGGGTTCAGACCAGTTACTACACATTCTATGCTTTGTGTGAGATTATTTAAAAATAGTATCAGAATCCTTAACCTCAAGGACCTTTGAGGTTAATCTTTGAGAAGTCTATTTTCTTTATAACAGGAAAAGCAGAGAATGCAAGGGCTGAAGCAATCAAGGGAGGAAAGGTCTGAACAAGGTCTTAGTCTGGTTTTGCAATGAGGGTGGGTATTCCCTCTAGAAAACCATGCACACTCCTTAGTGGGTTCAGGGTCAAGGACCAGGCAACCTAACTGGGCAGCATTGTGTAGGAGGAGCCACAGATTATGACGAGAGACTGTTAAGAACCCTAAGAAATAATGCCAAGAAGTTTTGTGGGGGAAAAAACAATGGGAGACCCCACTCACCATTGGATGTCCAAAGTGTTGTGGAAGTACCCCTAGAATAGGGAGAGATGAAGGTGGGTATGTCTGTGAACCTAAGGATGAGGCCTCCCCTACAATGATGATGCAGTCAATAAAGAAATCAACACTCTAAGGACTCGAAGCTGAAGATGAAATAAAAATGGTGAAAAGGCAATTCTAAGATGGGGAATCTGGGAAAATAGTGGTTTCATAGACATAAGCATGCAAAGTTGCGAGACACCCAGCAATTTTTCGGTAAGCAATCAGTAGCCTTCTGTGTGTGCTGAGAGAACATATGTAGTTGTATCCTGCCTTCTAATCCAGGAGAGAAAGAAAACTTGTCACTCACAAATCTAGAGAAGTAGGCAGTGCAGGCTAAGAGTCACAAGACTTCTGGCAGTGGAGAGTGGTCCTTTTGTGACCCAAAAGCTGCATCTATCCAAGGATGAATTGGGAGCCTGGTGGTGGTAACACAGCTGCCACGACATTCCCTACTCTCCAGCTCTAGTGTCAAGCCCTGGCTCCCTTTCGTGAGGTCCTTCAGCCTGACAAGTTTATGTAGATTTATAGTTCTAAGTCTTTCCTTCTATAATAAACCTGCTCTGATGAGATATTCCAAGAAAGGCCCTTATCTACTTTCCCTAACCTGCTACTTTAGGGGCTGCTGTTACTATTTCTACTACTGGGTTATTTTCTAGGTCTGGCTGAGCAATCCTGATACCTTCCATTTCCTAAGCACATGCACTAGCTAAACAATATTTATAGGAAAGAGAGTAAATCATTTGTTATGGATTCTCATTCATAATATCAAAGTGGGAAGTTAAACTTCTAAGATCTTCAACTCATCTGGACTCTGAGGAAATAAAATGGGCCACTAACTAGAAATTCACCAACCTGAATCCAAGGGCTTTGTCACTGAGATCCTTGATTTTGGAGTCTCCCTTCTGAATCAGGTGCCTGCAGAACAAATCCAGTTCATCACCTGTTTTTGTAAATAAAGTTTTATTGGAATATAGCTGTGCTCATTTATATTTTGTCTGAGGCTTTCAAGTCACAATGGCAGAGTGGAGTAGCATGACAGACCATGTGGCCCACAGATCCGAAAAGTTACTCTTTGGCTCTTACAGAAAAAGTTTGCCAATCTCTAGTCTATATCCTCATCTTCCTTCTCATCCTTACCCACTGAAAAACACTCCTCCCCTGGAAAGAGAAAAGGAAATGTAATTCAACTCTTCTCTGACAGGATAAGAGGGTCATCGCCTTCCAGCTGTGGCTCCAGCCCATTGAACATTACAAGTACGCCTCCCCCTGATGCCTCCTCTCCAGGAGGCAAGAAGGTAAGGTTGGGCTACAGGGCCTCCTATGCAAGTTCTGAAATGTTGGGGTGAAAGTATAGAATCGCAGTTGATTATTTTTGAAGCAAGTTTAACTCTTTCCCCCACCCCGAGGAAGTGCATGCATCTGTGTAGCTGGCTTCAAAGCAGGCTGGTGGAGCTAGGGAGACTTGCTGGTATCCTCCAAGGCTTTACTCTATGTGAATATGGGAATACAGAAGGAACATTCTAAGGAAAGAGGGGTTTTCAGTCCATTTTGCTGAGGGGACAATTCAAAAGTTTCCATGAGGAAAGGAGGATTATTAAGTAGCACAGATAGGAAAGTATCTCATTGTCTTCCAGGAGTTTTCAAAAGAGAAAAAAGTACTAGCATCTAGGGAAGTGACTGGAAATAGCAGCAGCAACACTTTGGAAATCAAGCCAGGGTTTATAGCTGCAGCATATTTGGGGATCTGCCACCTAGGTTTCCTGTGTTGTGACAGCATTGGGCATAGATAGTTTATCAGTCACCAATGCTCATAAAAAGCTGGCTTTGAAGTCAGCACTATGAAGAGGTTTGGAAACCACTCATCTGTTTTCATTGTTGCCAGAGAATTTACAAACCAGGGCCATATTGTTAAGTCATAAATCTATTCATAGTGCCCTATGTCCGTATAGGTTATCCTAGAGGCCAGCATCTTTGGACATAAAGTCTTATTTCCCCATTTCACTACTAAATCAGGAGTTCACTTAGGTAGAACCTATATGTAAATTAAATATGAAAAGCAAGGCAGGGGTTTTTACAACTGGGCTCCTCAGAGGCTCAGGATACTACCAAGTGGGATCAGTGTGGCGGTAGACGGTAAGGAGAAAGGGCAAGGGCAGGACTCCTGCATCTACCAGGACAGCTTTACTTCTATTTTATATGTGAACCTTATGCAAGAATATACATTTGAAAAGGAATTTCACTCTCGTCCTAGGGTTGAAAGTCAACAAATAAATGAGTAAAAGCATTGTTAAAGTATACCAGGGTTTGAAGCCTGGATTTGCCACATGCTAGTTGCAACCGTATACAACTTTTAGCTTTAATTTTCTTTGTAGTGAACTATTATTGATTAGAATATTTAGCATTTTTGTACATGAAGTTCTATTATGAGAAAATATATGCAAAAGTGCCTGGTCCTTGGGAATGACTCAGAAAATATCATCAATAAATGAAGTCTGGGCTAGATCCTCCCACCTATTGTTTGCCAGTTGAACTCTTCGCACTATTCTCCTATTGTTTCCCTAGTCCTTCTCCCCTAACTCCTTAGAGTGGTCTCATGGTCCCTGCTTCTCAATTCAACTTTTCAGCCCTTGACTCTTAGAATGACCAAGAATTCTACTACTTGTATTTGAAAGCTTATCATTCTAGTATATGCTTAAATGTTACTCAGAGAACTTTTCACTCTCTCATCCTCTCCTCACAACTTTACAGAGGACAAAACTCAGGATCTATGGTATTTGTTTAATAAGTAGGGCCGCAAACTACAATTCAGGTTTTGTCACTTTTGGTTCTTTTCACCAACTACCAGTAATCCAAAGCTGTATTTTGTACCATAAAGCCCAGAGCATTTTTCAGGCATTTATAAAAATTTCCCCTTGTCTTCGGGCTTATAAAAATGGGTCTGGGAGAAGAAAGTTTGAATGTTTTCTCTTGAGATGAGTCCTCAGCAATAGGACCTGGAAGAAAAGCAGCTTAAACAAGATGAAGTAAAAAATGACAGCAGCATTAAATGGTGCAGCAGATCCAGAAAAGTAAAAGTGGCCCTTCCTAGCCACTTTCAAGGGACTGTAGGGCCAAAGTGATTTCCATAATAATGCTAAAACATTACCCTTTTTTCCTGCACTGTATTCATATGTACACTATAGTGCCAAAGTGATCCTGAGTGAAGCTGCTGGTGCTTTTGCAAAGAGCAGAGCAGTGGCTCCAAACTACAGAAGTCCTTGTATTCTTCACCATCAAACACTTCTAATAATAATTTAAAGCCAGTTTCATTTAAGAAAGTCCTTTAATGAGGCAGTACTCAGAGAAATGGAAAACCATTACTTTAGAGCACTTGTGCTACAAACTGAGTGTGACACTTGTCTCAAGAAAAAGATTTGTGGAATTAAGTTGTGAACTAAACTAGCTGTTTGTTTCACAGGACACCAGTTCTACTCCAGCAGACTCTGGTTATGTGGACTTTAATATTTAGCGCACATTTTTCAATTCAAGAAAAACAACAGTATTTATTAGTACTGATAAAATTCGAGCTTTCAAACAAAAACTGGAATGTTAGAAAGCATGTATCTGCTACTTTGATACAAAAACTTCATAATTTATGGGATGGTGTTAACAATGGTGATGTTTTCATTTTGTGTGATGAAATGTGTCAACATTAGGAAGATCTGCATAACTGTAAACCAATATCCTATAAACGACCAATGCAAGCTATTTCAAAATTATTCAAGATAAGTGCCCAGATGCATCAATGGACCTTAACATAACTGAGTACAAAAAAACTGATAATGTTTCAGATTCCATAGTGCAACTATAATGTTTAAAAAACTTATACTTTATGTCAAGTGTTGCTATAATTTCAAAGAATACTACTTGAAATCCCTTTTCCAATTATCTGGTGAGATCATATATTTCAATCAAATAACATTTACAAATAGACTGAATGGAGAAGCAGATATGAAAATCCAGTTAAAATCTCAAGTCAGACATTAGATTTGCAAAAATGAAAAATAATAACACTCTTTTTCACTGATTATTTTGGAAAAGTCATTTTTCATTCAATTAACATTAATTATTCATGTAACAGGTTTGCCATATTTAAAAATGTTAGTCTTAATTGCAAATATAGTAAATATTGGTAAATACAGCCGACAGAAGCAAAACTTCTTTGGAGTCCTCAATAAATTTTATGAGTATAAAGGTGCTGTGTGTGGTGGTGCACGGCTATAATCCCAGTCACTCTGGAGGAAGAGCTTAAGTTTGAGGCCAGCCTGGGCAATGTAGGGAGACCCTGTCTCAAAATAAAATTTAAAAGGGGCTGGGGGTTAGCTCAGTGCTTGCTAGTATGTGCAAGGTCATGAGTTCATCCCTAGTAAGGCGGGGGGGGGGGGGGGTAGATAAAAAGAGCATGGTAAAGTGGTCCCTAGGCCAAAGTTGAACTGTGGCAATAGCTGTAATGCCCCCTACTGGCAAGGCTTGAAGTCACTGCTTCTCCTGAAATCCAGCAGCTAACAAATTGTTCCCTCACTCCTGTCCAAATAATTCTCAAGGAGAAAGAGGTGGGAGGGGAGAGGGATTTTGAGACAGAATTAGGAGTTCTACTATTGGGGAGTAATATAGTGTTCCTCAGTGGCCTATCTTAAGAACATAAACCAGAGGTTACTGGAGTTGGCCTTTGTAGTATACTGGATGATCAAAGGATTACTTCTAGTATTTTGTTCATTTGTGGCTCTTTAGAGCTGTTTCTTCATAACTTGTTAATAACCCCTATTTCTTCTTCAATAACACTTGTTCCCCTTACAGGGGAACTACACTGCTGGGCTCACTGATGTTTAGGCCTTGGCCTTAAAGTAGTATTGTGGACAGCATGATCCTTGATAATTGGGATTTTGTTCAGCTTAAGTCACCTGTGAGGGGCTAAATCAAATGCAGATCAAAGAATACTGTGAGGGAGAGCTTTTTTCTCACTAGGACTATTCCTCATAGTTCCTTGTTTGAAATCAGTTTCCTACAGGAAACTGAACCAATTGGAAGCTCTCTCTCCTCACCTGCCTTCCTCTTTCCAACACGTTTCGTTTTCTTAATGATATCAACACATGATACTTACTGAAATTTTAAGATTATTAAATAAACTTAAGATTGGAAAATCTCACCCTGTCCCCCCCTCACCCTTTTGTTTGTAGATTTTAAACGGAGGGACTCCAGACATTCCTTCCAGTGGCCTACTGCCAGGGCAGGCTCAAGAGAACCCAAGTTATCCATATTCTGATAGTTCTTCTATTCTTGGTAAGTGGCATTATTATTCACTTCTATTGCAATGAGCTTGCAATACACCTGACATAATGTTTTAAGAACTGATTGTACAAGAGAAGCTAGTTCTAGATAAATTTGACAGGAACAAAATAAATGTTTAAAATTTGTTTAAAATAGTTCAAAGTAGACTTTAATGATTGTATTTTGGTGGGGA
The DNA here is from genome assembly GCF_052094955.1 of Ictidomys tridecemlineatus. Lineage (NCBI taxonomy): Eukaryota > Metazoa > Chordata > Mammalia > Rodentia > Sciuridae > Ictidomys > Ictidomys tridecemlineatus. The sequence continues at coordinate 48,901,241 of NC_135480.1, read as the reverse complement.
TCTATATATGTCTGCAACAGCCTAGATATATTTTTTTCTCATATGTGGGGCACAATCTTCAGAGGAAGAGGTTCAGAGGTAAAGCCCTAAAGAGTGATCAATAAGAACCAGGGTGATAAGTCATTAAGTAATAACAATTATTTCTCCCAATGCATCCTCTTCTTGATCTCTTTTTTCTTACGTTCTCCTTTCCTATTTGCTATTCAGTCTGTAAACTTTCCCTTCTCCTCTCTTAAATAGTTATCAGAATATTAAAATGAGGTGAATGCAAACATCTTTAACATTTATGTAATTTTAAGCACTTTGCTTTCATTTCTAAAAAGTTGGTCCTTTCCTCTGATAAACAGCAAAGCTGAATAAATGTATGAATGTATATATGCTTATGGCAATAGAGCCCCAAAGCAGCCTCTCACCCCTTACTTTTAAATATAATTTTCTAATTAAATGTTGCTTAGAAATTGCTTACTAAGTCTAAACACACTTTGGAATTTATAAAATCACTGACTAGTGTTTATCTCCACAGGTGAAAACCCCCACATAGGCATAGACATGATAGACAACGACCAAGGATCAAGTAGTCCCAGTAATGATGAAGCAGCAATGGCTGTCATCATGAGCCTGTTGGAAGCAGATGCTGGGCTGGGTGGCCCTGTTGACTTTAGCGACTTGCCATGGCCGCTGTAAACACTACATGTTGCTTTGGCAACAGATACAGTATCAAAGTGCATTACTGGTGGAGTTTTACAGTCTGTGAAGCTTACTGGATAGGGAGAGAACAGCTTTTATGTACTGATCTCATAAAAGCCATCTCAGAGCCATTGATACAAGTCAATCTTACTATGTGTAACTTCAGACAAAGTGGAACTAAGCCTGCGCCAGTGTTTCCTCATCATTGATTATTGGGCTAGCTGTGGATAGCTTGCATTAATTGTATATTTTGGATTCTGTTTGTGTTGAATTTTTTAATCATTGTGCACAGAAGCATCATTGGTAGCTTTTATATGCAAATGGTCATTTCAGATGTATGGTGTTTTTACACTACAAAGAAGTCCCCCATGTGGATATTTCTTATACTAATTGTATCATAAAGCTGTTTATTCTTCCTTGTAAGAATCCTTTACTATAAATATGGGTTAAAGTATAATGTATTAGACAGTTAAATATTTTTAATAAATGTTTCCCTTGTTCTATAAATACTGTTCCCACTTCAAATATTAAGAAAAAAAATTCCTACATGCTGCAGATCTGTATCATTAATTCCAATAGTGGATATTTAAAAACTATCATTTGCAATGCCTTTCTAATCTTCATAACAACTCTGGGACTTACACAATTCCCCCTTGCTATTATCTTAGATGTATTATGAAAATAATTTCCAAACTGTGGCCATTTCTATTTAGTGAGAACAAAGGTGTAACTGCTTACACACAAATCAAATCCTGTCTGAATTTCAGGATCACATGTAAACAAACTAGCTTCTCCACTGCTGCCTCTACTTGCAGTAATATGGCTTCAAACATTTAAGTGATTCTAGAACCAAACCACCTAAATAGTTCTGATTCCTTCTTGAACAGAGCAGCACAGCATAAAGGAAAAAGCATTTAACTAGTATCAGAAACTGGCTCTGAAATCCAGTTACCACACGCCTTACTAAGTCATCCACCTTTCATACCAGGTTGGATGAGAAAATGCTCTCTTTTCAGCTCTAACATTGCTTTGGATTTATAGTATATTTTATAATTAGTAGGAAATTTAAGTACCTCATCACACATATACCAAATTTAATTCCTTGCGCTACTATTTGATTTCTAGTTGTACTTTTACAGTAATAAGACAGACAAACATGAATTATGAGACTAAAAATCTGGTCAAGGTGTTTATAAATTTGGTCAGAAACATTAAAACAATGGAATTTTATTTTGATGAAAAACTTGAGTTTACAATCATTTAGTAAATGAAGAGCAAACACTTCATTTTCCTATCCCATAACTCTTAAGAAAAGAAAGCATTAGTAAATAAATATCTGTGAACAGATTAAGGGTAAGGCAGACCGGATAATAAACCACCTCTGATGTTCACACTCCCTGCATGTGACTCACTCTAAACAGGTGAAACGGCACTGGAGGTAAGTGAACTGGTAAGATATGAGCATTGAATCTCATCCTAATCATTCAAATAAGCCCATCATCCAGGGCAACAAATTATACACATTTTACTGAAGGAATACTCTGATAGAAGCACTTATTTACGTTACACTGTGCATCGTAACTATAAAATGGCTTGAACGGTTCCATTTAACCACCATTTATAAAGTGCAACCATATAATATTCTGCATTTTATCTGGGGTGTGATGAACATCAATTTAGACTGAAAGTACCCCAGCTGCCAATTTCCACCACTTCTGAAAAGATCTAGATGTGTGAAAAAGGACTGTCCCCCATACAAAGAACCAATTTCACAAACCTACTGGTAAACAAATACATTTATATAACTGGAACCTCAGGATGCTAGAGTTGTACTCATTTAAAAAACCATTCAGCTACCTTTGGTCTTTAAAAAAGCCTACACTGCAATGTCCTAAAACGTTATGTGCATCTCACAATGAAGAGTAGCCTTGCAGTGCAGAATGAGGAGAGTACAACGTCACTGTGAAGAGTAGCATGCTATGGTTTTAAGGAAGGATATCCAACTCATCCACTTGCGGAGTTGGGTGCATGACAACCAGCTGATCCTGGGGAATGTCTGCGGCAGCTGCTGCCAAGTTGGTGATAGATTTACTCTTTACACACTGAAAGTCTACATGTCGGCTCTTTCCTTCTTCCTTCTCCCATGACATTCGGATAAAGGGTCTTTGGACATAGTTGTAAATAACTTCTGGGCGGCCCCCAGGTCTTGTCTTTACTTTTTCTTTGTAGGTAGGATAACCTGGAGGAAAGAAAGGTTTTAAAACTGAGGACACACACACACACACACACACACACACGCACACACAATTTCTCATCCAGTATAGCCTATGAGAGCTTATTTGGCACAGATTCTGAACAAATGGAAATTAAAACAAGGGAAACCAATATTCCATCCATCTAGCCATTTGATTCAACAGCCAGAAACTAAAGTCCTATTGATGTAATTCCCAAAGCTTTCTACCATTCTTTCAGGTATTCAATAAATCAACCACCAAAAACATTGTTAAAGTGGACTATGAAGGAGATGGATCTCTAGTACAATGGTATATAATCTGGAGCAGATCTTGGGCTCTAGCAGTAAATGTCAAGAGTTATATTTCAGACATGTTTTCCATTGAAACTGCTCAACTCTATGAAGTAAAATCAGCATAAAGAATACACAAATGGTTCCAATAAAACTTTTAAAAATTACAAACAGGTAATGGGTTACATTTGGCCCATGGATCAAAGTCAGACTATAGTTAGTATCAGAGAGAAAAGAAAAAGAAAAAGGCCTTATATAGCAGAGTAGTAAATAAAGCTAAAAACCTCCTAAAGATCTGCAGAATGTCTTCTTTGTTTCATGCTTTCATTCTACCATCATTTAAAGCATAGATCAGAAATGTTTCCAACTCCAGTCCCTTGTCCTTGATTTCTCCTGGACTATTAGAAATAAATTCCAATCTCATTGTATTCACTGTCCTGCACACAGAATCACCTCTACACACAAATGTAATCACATTGCATTCTTGCTTAAAATCTACCAATGGTTTCCTTATGTTTCAAGGGGAATTCCACACTCCTTAGCATAGTATACAAGGTTTTTACAACCTGATTCCAACCTATTTAATTTCACCCTAGAACTCTTAAATGCACTGGCCATATTAAACTCTACACTTTTCCCTGAATATACTTTGGTGCTTTTACACATAATTTACTGTAGCTGGTTCCCTCTTAGCCCCCAAGCGCTATACTACTGTTCTACACACCCACCCCTCATATACTTTTTATTGAACAAAGAGAAGATTTTTATTCAGGGTTTTATTAGTTTGTTAAATCTTTCATTGTTGTTGATGATGGACCTTTATTTTATTCATTTATTCATATATGGTGCTCAGAATTAAATCCAGTGCCTCACACATGCAAGGGAAGTGCTCTATTACAAAGCCACAACCCCGGCCCAGTTTGTTAAATCTTATAGAGAACAAATTTCTGCTCCAGAACAAGACTAGGAAACCAGGGCTTCTATATATAGCTGAACTTTCAGTGAGATGAGCCAAGCCTACTTGTGTCTTGCTATTCCTGCTCAGAATGCAGAAGGTAGAATAATTCATAATCTCATCTAAGTATAGACTTCATTACTCAGTCATGAACTTCCTATATTCTAAAGTAACTATACTTCAATAATATTACTTTATAGAGTTTTTTTCTTTAAATTTCAGACCCTGTTCAAAGTCTCCGTTGAGTACTCTGATGAAAGAAAGCTTTCCTGAGTTCAGGAAAGATTCTTAATGATGGAAGTAAGGCCATATCTAATAGGTCTGCTGGAGGGAGCAGCAGCCCATGCAGCCCTAAACTGCCTTTAGATTCTACCCTCTGAGGCTCACAGATATTCCATTAAGGGATGGGTGAAACAAAACAAATTCCTAAGATGTGCCTTTCACTAAACTGTAATGTGAAGAGTGCACTAGGCAGGGTTATTTATACTTTTCCACCCTCACTCCAGATACTTTGTTTAACAATATCCACCAAACCCCAAATCCTGCTTATAATTAAGCAGGTCTTAGAAAACATTGACTATTGCAATATCTGAACATAAATATGAATATGGTTATTATGGAATAAGAACATTTAAAAACATCCTTTCAGCATTATATTCCATTATCCCTTCTTAGGTACGAAAGTTCTACCTTCCCCACGTGTCTCATACACCAATCCAATATGCTCCCATGAAAGTCAATACATATAATATTCTAAAATCAGACTTCTTTTGAGTGAAGGACTTGTCATTAGGAAGGCGGGTAGGTAAATTGGGAGGGTGGTAACAAAATAGCTAACTTACAAAGAATCTGCATTTTTTTCTTTGGTACCAGAAATATCTTATTTCTTCAGATGAAAAAGAGACTTGATGGAAAAATATGGCTGGTAGTCTACACATTAATTTGGGAAAGAAAAGAATGTTTTGGATCTAAAAACAGTTATGAAAGGAAGCCTGCTTAATTACTGTTTTGGCACAGTAAAGGCCAATTTATCCAAGGTTATAGTACACAGGCAAAAAGAGTTGCACACTGATTTTTTTTTAAATTCAATCTCACAAAGTATTTCAAAACCATTCACAGATTCCAAATCACAGAGGCCTGGATTCAAGTCCCAGCTCTATTATTTATTTTCAATGAACCTTTAATAGATCATTTAACCTTTCAAACATCAGTTTCTTCCTCTTAGAAACAAAGATAATGGTTGTGTAACCAAACAGCCTAATTCGAGAGGGGAAAGTTCTACAAAAGAATACCATTCTAACAAACATAAAAGGAACAACAGAATTAGAAAATGATCATTTTGCAATCTCTAATAAAATAATAAAATTATTCAGGCATGAATTATCAAGTAGTATTTAAACCTTTAGATAATAGCAGGAGCTGAATATTCTTATAGTCTCAAAATAATATCACACCAGGGATCAATTTAATCTTATAATAGAAGGCACAGACTGTCACTTTACTGATCACTTAATAAAGATTTAAGGTATGCCTTTAAATCTAATGTACAGTTTATAGGAATTATAGAAGAGGGAGAAATAAATGGAGGACACCAAAGGAAGAAGTAGGACAGATACAAAAGTGGGACAATTGTCTAAGACTCTTCAATAGAGCAGTGCCATAAATAACTAAGATTGAGAGATTTAACAAGCAGTTAGTTATAAGATGTGGTCCTGGATGAGATCCTGGTTTGGAGAGACCAGCTGTAAAAGATATTCTGGGGAACCAATGGGGAACTATAATGTAGACTGGTTCTAAGGAATTATTATTCATTTTGTTGGGTGAAATAAATTATTTTTAGAAAAAAATACTAATATTTTTTATAAGTGGAATATCTTCACATATAATGTACTATTAAATTTATTTTAATAAGACTAATGATAAGTTATACTTGCAACTAAGTCCTTATAACTACATGAAAATTCACTTAAGGGGGCTGGAGATGTGGCTCAGCGGTAGCACGCTCGCCTGGTATGCGTGCGGCCCGGGGTTCGATCCTCAGCACCACATACAAATAAAGATGTTGTGTCTGCCGATAACTAAAAAATAAAATATTAAAATTCTCTCTCTCTCTCTCCCCCTCTCTTTAAAAAAAAGAAAAAAAAGTAAGAAAATTCACTTAAGGGTTTAGCACCTCAGATACATTATGCTCACTCCTATCTCAACACTTTTGCACTTGCTATTTTCTTTGCCTACAACTATCCAGCTATCACAGTGGAAATTCACTCTTAAGTGAATTTCCACTGTGATAGAAAAAAGAAGTCCTCATTCTCAATATCTAAGTTACATGTAGCTATTATATAAATTATTCACTATCTGAGACCCTCCTACACACTAAGCACTAGCCCACATGATAGGTGTGCAATATGCAACTAGACTTCTCTTGTGGAGCTCATAGCCCATGACTAAACACTATTATATGGTACATTGTTCTAAGGAGCACTTTCATCACTATGAAAGCATCAAAGCTTCCAAGAAGGTTTCAGTGGTTCTAAATTATAAATATTAGTAGTCAAAAAGTAAAAGTAAAGTGGGAAGAAGGTCATTTCTAATAAACCTCATTTGATCATCACAACAGTCCTCTAAAATACACAGGATACCCATTACACTGATACAGAAAATGATACTCAGAAAAGCTGAGAGCCTTGCCTTAAGACACTTACTATGACCCACAAGACCTGTATCCTCTGACCACCTTATCTCTTCAAAGCTCTTCCTCACTATTTGAGTCATATTTGTGGGTTTTGCACCTCAGATACATTATACTCATTCCTACCTCAACACTTTTGCACTTGCTGTTTTCTTTGCCTACAACTATGCTTGTCACAGGCCTCAGCTCAAATATCTCCTCCTCAGAGAGGCATTCCCTATTCCTCCTAAGCTGAATCAAGTAGCTCTAAGTTGTCTTCTCTCCAGCTCTGACACCAGGCAGCTAAGTGCAAAATGACAGATGAAGACAAGCATGAGTGAATCACTTTCAGCAATTCTACTGCTTTTTAAGCCCAAGTATCCTCCCCTTCCCACAAAATTCCTGTTTCTCATCATTCTTTCCACATATCTCAGCATCCCATTACTGTGATTTCCAGCAGCTCAATCAGGTCAAACACATTGTGAAACACACTGTGAACTTACCTCATTCCAGTTACTGTTTTAGGTACTTCTTGTATTAACTCATTTCACCCTTACAATAACCTTAAGGGTATATACTAATGCTCCCAATTTAGATGAAGAAATTGAGACACAGAGTTTAATGCATTAGCCAAGATCATACAGCAATTAAATCATGGGATTTGAACATAAGTTATCTTATTCTGGAGTACTTTTTTCTATTTAGATTACATCTTGTTATGACAAGAAAGATATTTGTTCTTAATAAGGATATTTTAAATAAAAGCAGTATCTGATAAGGCAGATGGAAAAATTCATTTAAACCATAAAATAAAAAGATATATAAACACATTTAAATAAAATGAAAGAACTTTTGTAATTTGCATTTAACTTAAAAATAAGCTATTATACCTTAAGATGACAGTAAGCTACTAGTATTACTGTTTCTAAATAAATTTTCAAAAGTGGTTTTTAATTCTATTTGGCTTCAAGGATCACCACTAGATAAGCAACCCTATTGATGTTATGGGAATGTACACACATGCATGCCCACACACACCACACGGATTTGTCAAATTCACTTTTTCAAAAGTGAATTAGAACACACTGTGGCAGAAAAGAAAAATCATATCACTCTATTCACTATATGAATAATATCTAATGGCCTTCTATTGGTCTTCTTAGAAGAAAGTTATGTAGTTCTGTTATTTATCTCTTTCCATAGCAATCTGTAATTATTTGCTAAATTTTTTCTTAAACTATTCAGACTATATTCTAAACAGGATAAAATTTTAAAAAAATTAATATGAAATAATAAAAATGACTTACCTTCAATTCCCAATCTAATCTTCTTAAGACCCCTCTCCTTTAAAACTGATTTGGCCACATCTCTGTTTTCAATGTACTTGAAAAATCTATATAATTTTGTGCTATAAATAACTGGAAACAAAAAAAAAGACAAATATTTTATGTTAAAAATCAATATACTTAGAAATGAACTTAAATTTATCTTAATCATCAAACAGGCCTGATAGCCCTAAAAACTCAAAGACTGGATGCACTAATGCCAAAGCATGACTAGCCAACATGACAGAACAATATTCAGTACAGTTAATGTAGAAGCAAATGTCTACATAAGTGAAACAAGAAAAGCTTTGATAACCAATCAGATAACCCAATCCATAGGAAGAATCTCCTTCTGAAAGATACATCACATACACAGTTATTGGTATGGGATCTGCCCTAAGTTTCAAATAAGAGAACCAAAAGAAGATATCAATACATACATCATTATTGAGTAGGCAAAGTAAAGGACTTTGCTAGATGCCTTCAAGGGCTAGTCTGAAGAGGGAAAAAAATGCCTAGTCAAAGAGTACAAAACAGATAAATTTCACATTTCATGGATTGAGCAACTATTAATAATTCCCCAAAAGACAAAGACCCTCCCCACAAACTGTTTTCCATTCAGGCGAATAGCCCCACTTAATACTGATGTTAAAAGTGGCAGATTCGAGCATGTTCTGCCAAGGTTAGTCTGTTTAGAGCAAACTGGTTTTGCAAAGGACAGACATTCCACTGACAACATGTTGAGTCTTCCAAATGGGCTGGGAACTTCAGGGAGTTAGACTGATGGACCTTCCTCGCCTTCTCTCTTTCAGGTGGAGTTATCTCCCTTAAAAGGTGAACTGCAAAGGTTTTATCAAAAGAAGAAAGACACACTCACAAACCAAACATGCTGGTTTAAGAGCTAATAAAGGAAAATACATACATGAATTCTATTCATGGGACAAACCTTAAATTCTTAAGATTACTGTTATTTTTAGATAAAGATTTTTTGACATCTCACAAAGGATAAAATTACATTTAGGAATCAGGCTGGAAAGGCTATCTCTATCTCCTCAAATGTATCTTCTTCAGGGTAGAACACAGGTGGCACAAAATCAAATATACTTAGACAAAGTAAGTAAAAATGTTTTCAGTCCTTGTGAGCTTCAAAGCTTAAAAAAATACAGGAAAACAAAAAAAAATGTTGAAATAGAAAGTTTAACAATGGAAAAGAAAAGGCCAGTTCTATTTTAATTTCTTTATCTATATAATGTCATTTATGTGTTCTATAGCTGGCTCTACTCTTCTTAGAGTCAATTTCTTGAAAACTAAAACTATAAATAAGTTTGTTCATACCTCTTTTCTAATAGCAATAATTTTGCATATTTCTTTGATTTCTGGTAATCTTTCATTTTTCATCTGTTATGTTCAATTTTTTGTTCCACATATTATTTAGAGAAAACCACTGTCAGGAAAGCACCTAAGACTGAGGAAGCAGCAACAGAAATGCCTATTATACCTATCCACAAAAGAATCAAAACACTCATTTAAATTCATCATGTAAAGAAACTATGTCAACTCAAAAGTATGTTAAAAACATCTTTAGAAAAATCTTTTTAAGATGTTAACAGGGCTGGGGATGTGGCATGCGCGGGGCGCTGGGTTCGATCCTCAGCACCACATACAAATAAAATAAAGATGTGTGTCCACTGAAAACTAAAAAATAAATATTAAAAAAATTCTCTCCCTCTCTCTTAAAAAAAAAAAACTCAACAAAGGAGCTGGGGTTGTGGCTCAGTGGTAGAGCACTTGCCTCGAATGTATGGGGCACACTGGGTTCAATACTTAGCACCACATAAATAAATAAAGTAAAGGTAGTGTATCCAACTAAAAAAAAAAAGTAGTAGTAGTAGTAGTAATCAACAAAGCCCCGCACAGTGGCATACACTGTAATACTGTCTGAGCCGAGGAGGCCCAGACAGGAAGACTACAGGTTCAAGTTCAGCCTTAGCAATTTAATGAGGCCCTAAACAACTTAGTGAAACCCTGTTTCAAAATGAAAATAAAAAGGGCTAGGGATGTAGTTCAAAGGTGAATTCCCCCTGGGTTAAATTTCTAGTAGCCCTTCAGCCCCCATAAAAAAAGAAGTAAGTAAGAATGCCATTTGGAGTCAGCTTGTTTTGTTTTTAGAAAAGGGTATGTACAATGGAAAAATCTGACATTAAGGATTTTGGTACTTTCTATAATCTTGTACTTTTTACTTAAACTAATCCTTACTGAGTTAACAGACTAGAGAATAAGGAGCTGGGCCATTTTACTAAGCTTCTTGAAGGTTAGCCATTTCTTCAACTCTTCTCCATCTATACATACTCAAAAAAACTAATACTAAGCTTATCAAAACAAACAAACAAACAACAACAACAAAAACTTACAAAAAAAAAAAAACCTGAATGACTCTAACCACAAACTTTATAAGTAAAATAAGAAAAAAAGTCAATGTTGATCAAGATATGCTGTTTTGGTTAGAAACACCTGAAGAACTCAGTTTCACAAAATCTTCTGAAGGGCCACTGTATCTTCCAGGAACACAGAATATTTAAAACAGAATATCTGGAATTTAGTTACCCTCAGATGATCCACAAAGAGCAAACTACTTCTGTCCAGGACAGATAGGCACAGTTTTCTCTATAGGGCCAGATAGTAAATACTTTGGGCTTTGCGAGCCATGCAGTCTCTGTTGCAGCTACTCAACTCTACCATGATAGCATGAAAGCAGCCATAGGCAACACATATAAACTTTATTTATAAAAACAGGCAACAGGCTGAATTTGACCCACAGGCTAGTTTGCTGATCCCTGGTATATGGTAAGAGTTCAATGTATTTGCTTTACAAAACCTGCCCTTGGATTAATATTATAAAAGATAAAGATATAATGCTGACTTAGGAGAAAGAAAACATACCACAATACTTACTTTGTGAATATTCTTCTCCCATCTGTGGTGGATACTCCTCATCCCAATCAACTACATCGTCATCTGTAAGCACCACTATATGGCATTCTCGTTCCCCACTCTGAGCACTAGCTACCATGAGAGGGAGGATCATTTCTTCCAAATAAAATTCAAATTGTCTACGAGCACCATCATTTGATAACTCATGCATCAGGGCACCTGAAATGAAACCCACAATAGTATCTTGATTTTTTGGATGACTGATAAGAAAAAGAAGAAAACACAAATAAAACACCAGATTAGATCAGCAAGTACTTTGGAACCCTTCAGATAATATATTAGTTTTTAAAAAGTTTTTTAAAAGTTCATATAGAAAATGGAAGAAAAGGTAGCTAACAAGAAAACAACCACATTCATCAGATGAAGGATGAGGGTGCAAGTGAGAGAATGATAAGCAGAAAGCTAAAAAGCCATCTAAGAGCCAAAAGAAGGGTCAAAAAGAAATGGATGACTAATCAGTACAACTTAGAGGAAATGTTTTAAAGACAGGGATAAAAGAAATACCAATAAACTCAATATTGTTCCACATCTTCTAGCCAATTCAACATGACAAAAACAAAAAACTGTTACTTATGACAGGGTCAATTACTAAGAATACATGAGATCAACTCAAAGACTATTAGCAACTAACTGAGTGGCTCAATACAAATGTATGAAATTTAGTAACTTTCATATATGTTAGTGTTTTAAAAATGTAAATGTATTTTACATATAACAAAAATATAAAACATCAAAGAATAAACTTAATAAAATTATAGCATAAACTATATGAAGAAAATAACAAAACTATCAAAAGGACCTAAAAGTATAAATAAATGAACAGAGATCATTTGGAATAGGAGTTAATACAGTAAATATATTAGTTCTTTAAAAAAATTAACTCCAGAGAATTCTAAAGGAAAACACAATTTTTAAAATATCCAGAATAGACATGAGTATGTTTGAGCCTGACAATTATAATATAGATAAAGGGAAAGACTAAAGATACCATAATAGGGTTCTGAAAAATGCAAGAGAGGGGCTGGGGTAATGGCTTAGCGGTAGAGTGCTTGCTTAGCATATTTAACGCCCTGGGATCAATCCTCAGCACCCTGTAAAAATAAATAAAATAAAGGTACTGTATTAAACTACAACTAAAAAATAAATATTTTTTTTAAAAATGCAAGAGAGGGGTTGGGGTTTTGGCTCAGTGGTAGCTTGCCTAGCATGTGTGAGGCACTGGGTTCTATTCTCAGCACTGCATATAAATAAATAAAGTCTATTAACAACTTAAAAAAATGCAAGAGATGATAAAACCCTTATGAATTCAGCAAATAAGTTTATTAAGTCCTCACAATGTTCCAAGCACTATGGACACGAAGTCAAAAAGGTGCAGGCTCTGTTCTCAAATTCAAACTAGTCTATTGCCACAAATGAAAAACAGAGAGTGAAGGCTGCAGAGAAAGGGAGCAAGATAAGGAGAGAAAGGATAAGTAAATCCCATCTCTGCATCTCAGTGACTCAAGATAGTCTCTGCTTCTGATCTCCCTTTTGCAATAGGCTCGGACAGGACTAGGTATGTAGTTTGGTGATGATAGAGTGCACATGCACACATACACAAAGGGTTTGGATGTAACTTCAGTGTTTTAGTCTTTGGTTGAAATCCCATTGCCTTCTACATGATAATAATGCCTTTCTCCTTGCGCTTACTGAATTGGTACCTTATTCAGACTTTAAATTTCATTTTACATCTTTTTATCAACCAAGGACATGGTATTTTAAAATTTCTTTTAGCCCTACGTCTTCAACACTTTTCCTAACAAGTTCATATAGAGTTCAACTCTGGTTCTTAAAGCTTCTGGATGATAGTGCTTGCCGAGAAAGAGAATATGAACTCTGATGCCCGGTCAGGAGCTACTAATTACCATAGATTTCCTATGGTCTATGGTTAGTTCTAAGACAGAAGACTAAGAAGTCAGCTCCTCTCTGTACCAACTTTCTTGCCTCTCAATATGCCATTTCTTCTGCCTAGAACAAACTTCCTCTCCTTTATTCTCCGACAAGCTTCTCTAATCACCATTATTTGAGTTAGGTACAGCCCCCATGGACTCACTTAGCACCCTATTTTTTCTCTAACATCAATTGATTTGTTGGTCTCCTACACTACACTATAAGCAGGCATTTTTTTTTAATTGTTGCCTCTTATATACCTAATACCTGGTGTAAAGTGAGTACTCAATAAAAACAAAGAATGAATAACTGATTACTATATAAGCATTAAACAAGTTATTAAAGGATATTTACTAATATTGACATTCACAATAAGTTCCATGTGGAAATATTACAGTATGTACAATATAATCTGTTAATATTTCTTCTCCTTATTTTCTATTCTTGATGTCCTTTTCCTTAAAAAACAAACTCTTACTTAATATTGTATTTCAGGACTATTCATTTAATCTTCCCAGCAACTCTGTGTGTCAATTCAAATGTTTCCATTTAAAGAAGAGAGAACTAAGAAAGAAAATTTTAAGTAACTTCTTAAGAAACCCAAGTCTCTCTATTCAATGAACATCCAGTACCTGTATAAATTCTTAAGAGACAAGCCTAGATATTTTAGTGCAAAGTACTATCCTAAATATTCAGCAAAGACACATATTTGCAGAAAAATTTTTACACTCAGATCTACATCTGCAGTATTCTTTTACATTTTTACAAGACCACTTCTAATCTCTTCAAGTCCTGTAGTTTTATTTTTAAAATAAGGTCTTTGAGGACCTCTAAATTTTTAGTAACATGTTAAAGTGATCTAGAAACAACTATATTATTTAAAAGCTATAAGTCTAGGAGAAACACATTACATATTTTTTATTAAAAAAATCAAAAAAAATTTTTTTTGCAGGGGTACCAGGGATTGAACCCAAGGGCACTTAACCACTGAGCCATATCCCCAGCCTGTTTTATTTTTTATTTAAACAGGGTCTTGCTAACTTGCTCAGAGCCTCTCTAAGTTTCTGAGGCTGGTCTTAAACTTGTGATCTTCCTCTGACCGCTGGGATAATAGGCGTGCACCACAACACCTGGCTTACAAAAAGATTCCTATCTTTAATTTCATAACAAATAAAAAGATACTTGATGGTGATGATAAAATAAACTATGTCCAACAGACTGCATAATTAAAATTCATACAATCTCTAAGAAATTCTAATGCTTATTTTTTACTCAGATGTTACCAAGATTCAACATTTAATCATGAAGGTTAATTAAAATGATCTCATGAATAATAAAAGACATAATCTTGAAATCAAGGAATTATAATGCTCATGGTTTCAACTAAAACCATTTTTTGAGACATGAAGAAATAGTAACTTTGTTCAAATTTACAGCTGTATGCTCTAACTATCCAACTACTTGAGTTTAAATTTTCAAGTATCATTTGTAGAGAAATGGATTCAGAGACAGACCTATTTCTTTATCCTACTTATCAATATTTTTATGGAGACTAAAGAAAGTTTGGCAAAAATAATACCATAGTTAGGGACATATTTAAGTATATAAATATATAAACATAAATATTTAAAGTCGGTGCTTTGAAAGTTTATCCTTCACAGAGGTCTAGACACATGAGTCTCTGAGAAGGTATAATAATACCACCCTGCCAAGTAGGGCTGAGCTTAGGTAATGAAATAAAGAGAATCGTATATATGGGGCTAGTACAAGGCTATAAACCACATGCACAAAGCTTTTTAAATATCTCCCCAACTGCATACAGAAGTTAACAGCATTAGTTTGGTATTTAAAGACCTTCCAAAATCTGGCTCATCTATTTACTCCCCCATCTCCTGGTCCTAATATAAAGTTTTCCTTCAACTAGGTTATTCCCAAAATACACTTGTTACATCTTTACTTAAAAAACTCAAGCTCTTGGATAAACTTCCTGACTCTAAACTATTCCTATTCATTCCTGTCTCCTCTGAACCCTTCCCAAGCCCCTCTAACCCATGACTTCCCCCTTCTGAAATTTCTCTAACCACTTAAAATCCAAGAAAAAATTGATACTTCTATACACTATTTAAATTTTTTAATGTATAATCACCTCTTTTCTCAGGCACAATGCAACAACAGGTGATACAGAGATGATCACCAATCAAGAGTTGGGATCCCAAGTTCTAAGGCCCTGCTCGGAGACTGTTTGAAGTTCCTCAATAAATTTACTTTAACATTATATATATATGAAGTATAGGGATTCAATCTATGATTTGTAGTAACAAATACTGTTTATGCAAATTATTCATAATTTCCACAGTACTCAGGATATTATCTCATATAGTAATACAAAAAATTATAAACTTAGATAATGTGATCTGAGGAATGAAGCCACATCACAGTTCACCAAATCAAGGCTCCCAAACTATCAAGGGGGAAATCTAGGAAAGTTCATTTTTAAAAAAATTAAATTATTAAAGTTGAAAAAAAATTCTGGAAAGTTATAAAGATATTATCCAGAACTCTGAAGACTTCCATAAATAATCTTCCTTTGAAGCCAAAATGCTTTATAATTCAATTAAACAAATACTTAAAGTGTAACTAAGTAAACCGCAAACTTTCAGACTTTGCATGTCAATCTAAAATAATTCTACAAATCACTTACACAGAAAGCATCATACTTACTGAGATCTCTACATTTAATAGTACTATATTCAAAAGAAATACAAAGATAATCACAAGCTTCTCTCAGCTCAGGAATAGATATGCCATCAGGACAACGGATTATTCCTGTCTTATAGTAATCCTGAAAAAAAGTAAAAAAAAAAAAAAAATGAATAAAATACATGGAGCACAAAGTAGCCAAAACTTGTTAAGGGTGGGCTATTGGTAGCATTTTCAAAAACAGTGGAGTCTGGTATTTCTTTATTATGGAATTTTTAAAGCCATGTGGGACCTTGGTTCACCTCACAACATTTTCTATTTTACCCATTTTAGGTAAAAATTATCTAGTCATACAATTATCCAATAGCAGATGTCAGATATTAGAACCTAGGTCTCACCATTATCTTATTCATCTCTACTTTTTACTATATCATACCAGTTCATATGTATTTTCCTCTTGGAACTTACTTTTTTATATACAACTATCATAAAATTTTAAACTCTTTGTAAAAAGTAAGGAAATTACCTTAAATAATTACTAGAAAATTGAACAAAATTTAGGGTTTTTAGTTAAGAACTGCAAGGTCATATCCAAGTATTAATGTATATAAAACAAAGTGCACAATTACAGAGTCTTCTAAATAGTATCCTTTGGTGTTTCCATATTATTACAAACAATACCAATTATCTCCAAAATCTACTTTAAAAGTTGTTAGGTGTTAGGCACTGGCCCAGAATAATAGATAAGTTATTCTACAGCTCTGTTAAAAAAAATTCTTAATGCCAACTTTATAATAGATCAAATGTAAGTGTAGGGAGCTGAAAATGAACCTCCCCTCCAAATTAAGACTTATCTCAAGATTTTTGAGGTTCAGAAGCACAATAACTAGTAACAATTCGTAAAGTTGCTGTGTCAATAGAAGCAAAATATCTTCTGGTACTTGTCCAAGTACCAATAACCTGATCAAGAATGTTAGCATTTTATCACAGGATCCTCCCATCCCTTTTTCCCCAAAATTATGTAAGGAAATTATATTTTACAAAATGTTACACTTTTATAAATCAAATCTTTATCAATAAATTGAAATTATGAGTAGGACTCTGTTAAATTTAAATATTCCCCAAACAAAGGTTAAAACATAAAAAAAGAAAAAAAGGTTTAAAACAAAGATGCTAACAAATACATTTTGGAGATAATATTTATATATATGTATGTTTACACATTGTTAGTTTGGGGCAATAAATATATTTCAAATGCCATACTCATTCTCAGCAAAATAACTGACTTGCCATATTTAATTTAAGAAGGAATAAATAGTGTGACTACAGAAACATCAGTACTGAATACTTAAAAAACTGCCTATGTACACCTAAAAGATAAATCTTCCTATTTTTATCCTCCTATGGTCATAAAATTTTTTACATTCTGTTCATATGCTAAAGAAAACTTGAATTAGGTAGTATTTAAGAAAAACAATATATAAGAAAAACAATATATACTTTCAAAGAGATATCTAAATAGAACTTTATTTCCAATCTAAATACCTGCTGAGGAGGGGTCTTATGATGAAGTAAATACATAAAGTAAATACATATTAAAAACAAAAACAAAAACAAATACTCACCAGAATAGCTCGAAATACAGTGGAACCAATTCCTTCTGCCACTTCATATTCTCCCTTCTCATTGGGACGTGTAAAGTTATGTTCTCGGCCAGATCCAAACATCCTATCATAGTGAATAATTAAAATGTGTGCCAATAGGAAACTTAATTCATAAAGGAAAATCAATTTCATGAACAAAAATGAAATGACATTATAACTTAAGCATTAAATTATTCAACAATTTTTTATCAGCAATTTATTCTGGCAAACTTTATATGAAGGTAATATGAAAACTATTTTGACGTGGGGTGCTGGGGACATAGCTCAGTGGTAGAGTGCTTATACAAAGTGCTGGGTTCAATCCTTGGCCACACACACACACACACACCCACACATACACACACAAATGACAGGAATCAATAGTAAAAAAAATTCCCTATAAAAATAAAATTCCATGATAAAATTCAAAAGCTAAAGAACTTTCCAACTCCTTCTCAGAAAAATCTCCAAAAAATCATTCTATGAGAAAAGGTAATTTTTATGCCCCAGAAAGAAAAAAGAAACAATGTCATCTGTGTTTTGCCTTATACAGCTGTTTTCATTGTAAAGTTGGTGCTATAATGTAGCACATACAACAAGCTAAACTGGGAAAAGTGAATGTGAAGGCAAGCTGGGTTATTGTATGTTTATCAATCTTTTTTAAGAGATCCAACTCATTCTTAGACTAGCATCTACAATAGAAAAGTAAGCAATCAAATGCTAGGATAGGCAAGAATGGAGAAATGAGGAAGAGAATGGAAAGTTTAAATGAGTATAAGGCTCTTAGTATTGTTTTTATAAAGAAAAATAGAATGGATTTATGTTTTTTCAAGTCACATTGTTCACCTGTTAACAGTATCTATTTAGAAAAGACAATTTGCAAAATATGTCCTTTGTGATGAAAAATTTAATGCAGTACTCTTAAGAAAACTTTAAAATCATGATTAAAGAAAAGTCGAACCTCTGAATTCAATGGTACCACTATCCCCAATGTAAACATGGTTGATCTAAGTGTTTTTATTCAATAGTCTCCTAATTTAAGTGGTTTCCTCTTTTGTTGTAACATAGAAATCCAGGGAGAACAAAGCTTTTTATTTCAAAGTTTCCAAAAGAATGCCAACTGCTTTCCAGTTCCCATGAATATTAATTTTCATCCCCAAAGAAATGCTTTAGTCAACTGACATGAAAAGAAGCTTTCACTGATTAAAAAAAAAAAAAAAGTCTTTCAAGAATCAAATGTCATAGAATTTTCTCAAATGCTGGAACTTTTTACAAAACAGGAAAGCTATTCTTTTCAGATCAGTATGAACACTTAAAATCTTAAACCTGCTAAAGCAAAATTTTAAATATCTTTTTTTACTGTTTTACATTTTATGTAAAAATAAAAGTTTAATTAATAACGTCATCTTCCTCATAGCTTCCATTAATGGTGTTTCCCTAGAATATTAAAAATACATAAAGGTATTTTTTCCTCATGGGTATAAAGTCTACTGTCAATAAAGAGAAAACATTTAGCTACTCAAATGTACACAATGTCACAATGCCAGCATTTATTCTATATTCTGAGACACTAACAGATCACATAAGTAGAATAGAAAAATACAAGGTTTTAGCACATGTAAACTTCTATTTCACTCATATACCCCTTTATTTTAATTTTTGACAATATAACTGATTTTACTTCAGAAAGCATTTGATGCTCACTTTGGACATCTCCAAAATGAAGTCCATATTATTTATATCTTAGGTTAAGGTTCTCATAATTACAAACTTTAATCTGTTATTCTGTACCAGCACAAATTAGAAGATAACTATTAAGTCCTTCATTCTACTAAGAATACTTTTTAATAGAATTCCCCACCACCAACCACCCGCCAAGTACCTACATCAAATTGACAATTCATGCTGACATCTCCTCTACTTGGTAGTTGAATCCGGGAACTTAGTGCAGGAAGCACTGCTAAAATCACCTGGTTAGATTCAATCCGTGGTCTTAATCTGTAACAGTCTTTTAGTATCCTCACTTTAATAATTAATATGTTTACTATTTTTATTGGTACTACAAAGAACTTTAGAAATAAAGCCAAATTCAAGCTTTACTCTAACATGTTCTGGCTGCTTTAACTTGGACAATAAAAAAAATACATAGAAAGCCAAGGATCCAATATTCTTAAGTCAATAAGCACACACTGAAAGTTAGTAAAAAATTAATAAGAATACCAATTTAAGCTGTTGTAATTACTGAAAGAGACAACACTATTCTGAGAACATAAAGCATAAACTTTGAAATCTCACTATTAATAAGGGTACTATAAAACCAACAATATATGTCACAACCTCCAAATTTACAGTTCTTCCATCCATAAAATGGGAATGCTACACTCCAACAGAGAATTATTGTAAAATTTAAATGGAAAACTAAAATAATGGCTATGAAAGAACTTTATAATTAGTAATATAAAGAACAAAAATACAAACCTGCCCAACATTGTATTTGGCTGTGCAGTAAAAATGGATGGGTCTACAACAAATCTAGTGTTATCCACTATTAGTGTCACTCGTTCTGATGTCCTTAAATTCCGAGCTCCTTCTTTTGCATTTTCATATACAAACACCATCTCCCCAGATGTCTTACAGCTACCATCTGAACTTGACTGACTACTGTTTCTGCTGCTATTCCCAGCACTGCTAATGGAACCATTTGGGGATGCTTTTTGAGAACGAGGACTGCTTGGACGAGAGGAACTATGATCTTTTTCTCGTTCTGAAATAAAGAAATTAAACAGAGTTATACCAATTGTCTACAAAAAATTCAAGAGCTGTACAAATCTTTTTAAAGTGTTTTATAAGTTGTTTTAAATCACAACATTTTTTAAATTTCAAATAACATTTTCAAAGGATATAATAAACATTCATTTACTTCACAGGAGTAAAAACAAACCATCAAAATGTTTTCTAAAATCGTTATTTACAGACCTTTAAAAAGGTATGGATTACTGACTAATGTTGACCCAGAAAAATATCAAAATTAAGGTAAATTTCATATTATTATTCCTCCACTTAAAAATACATAGAAAGCTTGGGCTGGGGATGTGGCTCAAATGGTAGCGCGCTCGCCTGGCATGCACGCGGCCCGGGTTCGATCCTCAGCACTACATACAAAGAATGTTGTGTCCGCCGAAAACTAAAAAAAATAATAAATATTAAAATTCTCTCTCTCTCTCTCTCTCTCTAAAAAAATACATAGAAAGCCAAGGATCCAATATTCTTACAAGTCAATAAGCACACACACTGAAAGTTAGTAAAGAATTAAGAATACTAACTTAAGCTGTTGTAATTACTGAAAGAGATAACACTATTCTGAGAACATAATGCATAAACTTTGAAATCTCAGTGTTAATAAGGGCACTCTAAAACCAACAATTTATGTCACAAAACAAGAATATAAAAGAATATTTTATATGAAATGTAAAAAGAACCACTAAGGACAGCATGAAGCATTTATTTTTTCAAAGGATTTTCAATGTCTATCAAATAAAGTGGCCTTAGCAGCTGATGATATAGGGCTTTCTTCTCATTTGTACTTTTGTTGAATAAAGCAGTACTACAAATTTTATAAGATGCATAAATATCATCTATTGTTAATAGAAAATATTACTAAAATTCAGGAAATTTTCTTTAGATGCTCCAATATTATATAAGGGAAAATAAAAACTAAGATTTTATTAGAAATTCTATTTAGAGGCTACATCACTAAACTTTAAAGGTGACCTAAAAATGTACCTCCATCTCGTCAGTTTCATCAGCTTTTGCCAAATTCCTCTATGACTCAGGCTACTTAGAACACTCTGTACAGCAGCACTGCTGATTATATAATTAGGTTTGCTATATCTCTAGAGATACTCTCACACCTCCCTTTTATTGTCTGTTTCCTCAATGCTGGCAGCATCCCAAAAGCAAAATTTGTTAAAGTAATAAAACAATTTATTATAGTCTGCTATCCTGCTCTCATACATAAAATTCTGCATGCAACAAACTGTCAATTCATATTTATATTTGTTAATTTTAGCTTATAAGTAATAGCCTGTCTCCAAGGACCCATTTAGATACTAATAATTTCCCTGCATAATTAGACACCAACATAAATTATTTGATTTTAAACAGACTGTCACAAACTATTTCATATAGTTACAATATTTTCTGCATGTGTGCTGGGGAAAGAACCTAGGACCTTGCACATTCTGAGCTGGTGCTCTACTCAAATTTGTTTCTCCACTTCAGGTACTAGGAATTGAACTTAGGGCCCCATGATGAAAGCCCATTCTTTAGGCTATATCCCCAATCCATAGTCAAAATATTTGATTTGTCCCTTCCCTAGGGGAAAATGAAAACCAGCAAGCTCCTGTTGCTTAAGTACACCTGCTTCAGACTGGTCAGGCCTTACAATCACACAAAATTATATTTACCTGTAAGAATAATGTTAATTTATAGTAATGAGTGGGAAGGATGAAAAAGACTTGAACTAGTTACTAGAAATGTAAAACACTTCACACTTTCCTTGCATCTTCTATTTTTATTACTAAATTTGAAACACTGTCAAAAGTCAGAAAAAAATAACTCAATCAGAATTATTCTTTCCCTTTATTTGTAAGCATGATTAATCAGATATTCTTGTCAATAATTTACAACTATTTTATTGTAAACCACCGCTGTTTCTTGTAAGATAAAAATTAACTTGAATTTTCGCAAAATCTACATCTCAGTTTCAGAGTCTTTTAAATTACTTTTTATAAGACTGTCCCAGACTCTGAAAACAAACTCACCTTTAAGTTACATCTAATAAGCTATTTTCTCATAGCAAGAATCAAGCTCAGCTAAAATAGAAACAAATGAATAGAAGCAGCTAGTTAATTTTACTCTTACATATTAGGCACAATTCAATGTCACTGCTACTTTAAAAAGGTAAATACATGTTTTTAAGAACTGCTAAGAAGATTGGATGATTTTTACATACCAACATGATGCTGCCGTGTTGGAGAAGTAACATTTCTAATACAAGGAGTGAGCTGAGACTCTGCTCTTTCATGAGATGAATCTCGTGATCTGTCACTTGACCTTCGTCTATCTCTTGATCTCTCATGTCCACCACTAGCACCATGCAGACTCATTTTGGTGTGGTCAACTCCTCCTTTAGCCACACGTGAGGGAGTACTGATAAGTTAGAAAAGAAAATTACCCATAAAAGCAAAAAAAAAAAATTGCAGAAAATGCTTAAGAGAATATAATTTACAAGTAGTCATTAATATTTTAAATGCAAAAATCAAAAGCTATTTTCCAATTGTGAAATCTAATTTAACCTCAAACCTGCAGGATGTATAAACTCCAGAATATTGTGTGCAGTGATCACATAATTAAACTTAATTTTTTTATAGATGAGAAAACTACTTAGAGGAGTCAACTGACTTTTGAGTTAGAAGTAGAACTAGTAATAATAGTAAGTCTCCCAGATAATTTAAATATTATTCTCACGTTCTCTTGATTTATTTGTGAGAAAAAGGGATGAAGAGCATCAGCTTCTGACAACTCTTTAAAAAAACCAAAGGTGTGGGGCAAAGTAACTACCTGCCAAATAAAATAAGTCATCAAATACTAATTTCAAGTAACCCACTTTGAGAACTCTTTCAAATAGTATGATTAGAAAAACATTTTGAAAAGCATTTCTCTGAAAAATTTAACTATATTAATTATATATAATCATAGAATTTTTAAAATTTTAAAACCTCTTTATACAGAAGTACATCTATACCAGACAAAAACAGAAACTGTTAACTAAAATAGTTATCAGAGTTCATTCACACAATCAATCATCTGTTAAGTTATATGTACCACAGGCACAATCCTATGTTAAATGCCAATAGAAACAATAGCTTCCTCTGGGGCTTACAATCTAAGTTTAATGGTAATATGTAAATATGTAAAATTTAATCAATTCAAAAGTTACCCCAACTTCTAAATGTAAATGTACCATATAAATCCCAAATATAAAACTACTAGAGGAAAGACAATAAATGCTTTAGGGTCTGGAAGGAATAAGTCATTGCTGTAGATTAGAGTTAGTCACTAGGTATACCAGGCCCTGATAAACAGATAATATTTTAATAATCAGAATGTAATATGGGTAATAAAAATGAAAGAACCAGACATTTGGAAATTTGTCATATTAGGATATATGACAGTTCATAGTTTTAAAATATTGAAGTATATTTAAGAAATAGAAGTAATTTCATGGTTTTAGAGTAATACTTAGAATTAAAATTGTCCTTTAATTCTATAGTTGCTTGACATTGAGTATTACTTAATACTCTTCAAAACTTAGGTTCCTCATCTATAAAATGTAGATCCTATTCACTTTCTAATGCTAATAGGAAGATCAAAGTGTAGTGAGTAGACCAGCAAGGTACCTGCCATGATATAATCACCTCTCAAATGCTAATTTGTTTGGTTATAAAAGATGAGCAAAATAAAGTTCAAAATTGCAAGATTTCTTAGGTCACAACAGTATTCAGTAAATACTAATAGCACTATAACCTAAGCCTTTGATTTGTTCCAGCACCCCTCTCCATATTATACTATTTCTTCCACACCAAAATCACACTAGTTAAACTTTAATCTTCTTATATATTCAGAAACAGTTTTTTAAATACTTCAGTGTTTCAGGGTCATCTCTTGTTGATTTGTGAACTACAACATTTTTCATTATTTTAGTGGTTTGTAGTATGAAAAACAATTATCATCCTGTTATAACACTGATTACAAGCACAGGAGATAGGGCTCACTTATTTACTGTGCAGGTTACTTCTAGGCAATTCTATGGAGTTCTCTCTCATAGATCTAAAGGAAAAAAAAAATCCACTCCTCCTTTCTTTCTAGAGAAAACAAAAATACCAGGAAAAAATGTTTTTCTTCAAATGGAACAAACCAAAAGATTCTGCAATATTTGTGTTTAACACTGGAATTTCCAGCTCACTTTCTAAAGTACGAAAAAGAAATGAAATCAATAGCAACAGAAGCGAATTGTATATTTAAAAAAAAAAAACTCTTCAAATTATTCTAACTGCTAAGTTTTAATCACTTTCAACTAAGAAAGCATATTTCCTAAATGTGAGTCTTGACTATCAAGATACACAGATAATTATGGCTAAGGCAAATGTAGGCTAAATGTTCAGAATAAGTAAAGGTCAAGTAAACTAATTAATTGAAGAACACTTCCACCAGACATCTTTGTAGCTAAAAAATGCTGCTAAGCCTTCTGCTGAAATATTGACTTCTTTCAACTGCTTATATCTTAGATGAATGCAAACGTTGTCATAATACACTTCCATCTTTTGTTTTCATTCCCAAATAGAATATACTCTGAACTAGTCCTTCAAAACCAGATGTCACAGAAGACTAATTATGCCCTCCTCTAATTAAATAATTTTAGATCGGGAGAGTACTCTAAAGGCAAAACAATTAATATGTGAAAAAAGAAAAATGAGGACAAGCAAGTTTAAAGGGGACAGCTCTGCTTCAGGCTGCATTTAAGAGAGTTTGAGATACGTGAATTGAGTACAGGTAAGGAAATGAAAAGTGATTCATCACCAACATCTGCTTCTAGCCAAGACAGAACAACAAGATAATACTGACTCTTCTGTCTGAGACAACTCCAACAGAGAGAACATATTAAACAATGATTTGCAAAACAGTACATCAGGCAATGAAGGGTGGTAATCCCCTGAAAGAAAGCAAATGAAATAAAACTAGCAATTATCCACACTTAGTATCTTAGAGTTTCCAGAGTAAACTGATAGAAAAGCTAAGCAAAACCAGGGAAACTCTGAGTTAAAGATATGGAACTAAGCTGTTGAGATAATAATAGGTAGCTAGAAATCCCCCAAAAAACAAATGCCGAATGTCTTCTCTGATATAAAGGGAGTGACTCAAGATGGTGCAGGAAGGAAGAGCATGAGAAGATGATTACTTCTAGATAGGGAAGAGAGATGGGAGGGAATGGGAGGGAGAACAGGAATTGCATGGAAGATGGAAGGAGACCCTCATCGTTATACAAAATACATGTATAACAATGTGAGGGGGAAAAAAAGAAGTGTGTCACATTAGATTGGGTAGAGAGAAGTGATGGGATGGGAGGGAAGGGGGGGAAAAGGAAGGACAGCAGAATAGACATTATTATTGCTGTATGTATACAGGTGACTGCATGACCACTGTGATTCTGCAACCTGTACACTCAGAAAAATGAGAAATTATATCCCATCTGATTCAAATGTATGAATGTCAAGGTCATTGTACTGTCATGTGTAACTAATTAAAACAAATTTAAAAATTAAAAAAAAATAGTGGCTAGAGTTCTCAAAAAAGAATACTAGAGAGGGGAGAGCAGAAGAGAGGGAAAACCTTGGAGGATCTACAGAATTCTCCTTGAGTTTTGAGTTGAATACTAGTCAGAACATACATGTGAGAAAAGGACCAGAGGCTAGGAAAAGATAAAGAATTAGAAGAAAAAATGTCCAGCACTCATGAAGGACCAGGACTTGTCCCCACAAATCAGACTTAAGAACCTCATAATTTGTAAGGAATTAAAGAAAGAATCAGTAAAGTCTTACTTCTGAAACGAGAAATAATTAAACCTAGACTGAGCACTGCTCCAGTCACCCTTCAAGTTAACAGCAAGACTAGAAGAACCCAACTGCTTCCAAACAAATGAATACTAAACAAAGCTCAAGAATATTTATAAAAATAAGAAATATCAAACACCCAAAGAAGGTAAAATTCACAATGTACAGCATCCAAACAAAAATTAGAAGTCATGCAAAGAAGCTAGAATACATAACCGATAATTAAGAGAGATAAGAGAAATCAAACTAGAACTGACATGTTAGAATTAGAAATAAAGGCATTGAAAGTGTCATTCTAACCATATTTTTCCAAAAAGTTAAGAAAAATCGAAGATTTTTTTCAGACACAAATATCAAACTTCCAGTGATAAAAATGACAAAATCTGAGATGAAAAATACACCTAATAGAATTCATGGCAGACACACATTATAAAAGAAAGGTAATAGGAAACACCCAAAATGAAACAAAGAGAAAACAGAAAAGTAAATAAACAGATTGTGAGTATGCTGTGGGTCAACTTCAAGTGGCCTACAGATCTAAATGGAATTCACAGAAGAACAGAAGTGGGAAAAGAAAAGGGAGAAGAAATAATATCTGAACTTTTCCCAAATGAAATGAAAATTTAACAACCATAGAAGCAATATGCACAACAAATTCCACCCATACTTTGAAGACAAAATAATAAGAATAACAATATTCTGTCAATCTAATTTGCTACACTGAGCAAATTATTTTACTCCTTTTCAAAAATAAAAGGGAAATAGACTTTCAGTTAAAAGAGACAAATTCATCATGAGTAGACTTGAACTATAAGAACAGTTAAAAGGAAAATTTTCTTAGAATAAAAATATTTGTAGATCTAATAATATGTATCTACACAGGAATGGAGAACAATGGAAATAATTGTGTGGGAAAATAAAACTTTTTCCTTACTGTTTAAATCTTAGAAGATTAGTCTAAACAATAATTGTAACTATATAATGTGGGGTTTATAGCATATAATTACAAGAGAACAAATTTTGGGAAAGAAGAAATGGAAAACACTATTGGAAGCCTTGTGTACTACACTACAAATAGTACAATATTACCTGAATGCAGACTGACTAAATGATGTATACTATAAACTAAAGCAACCAGTAGTAATAAAACAAAACAAAGAAATACAGTTAACATGCCAACAATGGAGATAAAATAAAATCCTTTTTAAAAAGATTCAGTTATTCCAAAAGAAGACAAAGAAAGAAAACAAAAACAGAATACCAAGGAAAGAAGAGGAAGAGAGGAGTACAACAGGGAAAAACAGCAAACAAATATCAAGATAGCAGACTTAACTATGTTAATAATCATATAATACACAAAGTAAGCCATGTAAATATAACTGGTCTAAGCCATAAAAGCTTATCTGAATGGAAAAAAAAAAGCCAGACCCAACTATATACTGCCTACAGGAAATATACTTTAAATATAAAGGTACCAAAAGGTTCAGTATGAAAGGTATGCTATGCTAGCACTAATCCAAAGAGAGCAAAACTAGCCATACAATAGCAAAATAGAGTTCAGAGCAAAGATCAATATCAAGGTATTTCATAAGAATAAAAAAGTTAATTCATTAAGAACATGTACCAATTCAAATGTTTTTCTGAATCATAAGAGAATCTGAAAATATCTGAAACAAAAAGTGATAAAATTATGAGAACTGGATAACTCCACAATTTTGGTTAGAAATTTTTAACACTCCCTTTTTAAAATTATTTTATTTTTTTGAACACCCTTTTTGATTGACTGACACGTAGATAGATATTGGTGATGGAGATTGAACTCATGGCCTGGAACCTGATATAAGAATGCATCCTACCACTGAGATATGTCCCAGTCCTCTAATAATATTTAATTGAGCAAATAAATAGAAATCACTACACCAAGCAATACTATCAACTAACTTGACCTAACTGACAATTATGTAACACTTCACCCAACATAAAACTCACTCTTTTCGGGAAAATATCTCAACTTAAAAGAACTTTAATCATACCAAGTATATCAAGTATTCTCTGATTACAACAGAATTAAATTAAAATTCAGTAACATATCTGGGAAATTTCTAAAGATTTAGAAATTAAAGAACACCTTTATCTAAATAGCTCATGGGACAAAGAAGAAATCAGAAGGGAAATCAGAAAACTTTGAAGTGAAAGTGTTTTAGTCAGCTTTTTTGATGCTGTGACCACAACATGGCAAGAATAATTAGAGGAGGAAAAGTTTGTCATGTGGCTTCAGAGGTCTCAGTCCACAGACTGCTAACTTCAATATCTCTGGGTCCAAACTGAAGCAGTACGTCATGAGGAAAGGGTGAGGCAGAGGAAAGCAGTTCAGGACATGACAATCAGGAAGCAGAAATTGACTAACCTCTGGACTCCAGGGCCCAAATATATACTTGTAAGGCATGCCCCCAATGACCTACCTCCTCCAGCCATACCCTACCTGCCTACCTATCACCCAGTTAATCCATTCAAGTGTATTAAAAGTATTTATTAGGTTAAGATTCTCCTTAAGACTCTTCCAATCATTTTACCTCTAAACTCTCTTGCATTGTTTCACACATGAGCGTTTGGGGGATACCTCACATCTAAGCCATAATAGAAAGAAACAAACAAAAAAATCAAAAAGTGTGAGGCAAGACACAAGTATTTAGAGGGCAAACTACAGCATTAAATTCTTATATTAGTAAAGAAGACAAGTCTAAGGCAAATGACCTAGTTTCTACCTTAAGAAAACAGGGCCTGGAGTTGTGGCTCAGCAGTATAGCGCTCACCTAGCATGTGCGAGGTCCAAGTTCCATCCTCAGCACCACATAAAAATAAATAAGTAGGGCTGGGGATGTGGCTCAAGCAGTAACTGGCATGCATGGGGCGCTGGGTTCGATCCTCAGCACCACATAAAATAAAATAAAGGTGTCCACCAAAAACTGAAAAATAAATATTTAAAAATTTCTCTAAATAAATAAATAAATGAAAACAGACAAAGAAGTCAGGCATGGTTGTGCATGCCTATAATCCCAGAAACTCAGAAAGCTAAGGCAGTAGAATCCCAAGTTTGAGGCCAGTCTCAGCAATTTAGAGAGACCCTTACCCCCCAAAAAAGGAAAAAAGAAAAAAGAATAAGATCATAGCATTTGCAGGGGAATGGATGGCATTAGAGAAGATTATGCTAAGTGAAGTTAGCCAATCCCCCCCCCAAAATGCCAAATTTCTTCTCTGATAAAAGGGGGTGGGGGTTGACTCAAAATGGGGTTGGGAGGGAGAGCAAGGGAGGAAGATTACCTCTAGATAGGGAAAGGGGGTGGAAGGGAAAGGAAGGGAGAAGGGAATAGCATGTATGGTGAAAGGATACCCTCATCATTATATAAAATACATGTATGAAGATGTGAATTTGGTGTCAACATACCTTATATATAATCAGAGATATGATAAATTATTGTATAATGGTGCATTAAGAATTGTAATCCAAAAATAAATAAATGAAGGAAGGAAGGAGAAAATAGACAATGAACAAAATGAACCCAAAGAAAGTAGAAAACAATAATAAAGATCAGAGTGAAAAATCAATATAATTAGAAGCAGAAAAATAATGGATAAAAACCAATGGAGGGGGGCTGGGGATGTGGCTCAAGCGGTAGCATGCTCACCTGGCATGCACGGGGCGGCGCTGGGTTCGATCCTCAGCACCACATAAAAATAAAGATGTTGTGTCCACTGAAAACTAAAAAATAAATATTAAAAAAAAAAAAAACCAATGGAGGGCTGGGGATACAGCTCAGTTGGTAGAGTGCTTGCCTTGCATGCACCAAGGCCCTGGGTTCAATCCCCAGCACCACATTTTTTAAAAAAGGCAACAAAAGCTGGCACTTTAAAAAAAAAAATCAATAAAACTGATAAACGTCTAGCCAGACCTCTAGGGAAAATACTGAGAAGATATAAATTGCTAATATCAGATGATAGAGTCCATATTTTACAAAGTCTACAGAACAGATATTAAAAGAATAATGAGAATATTATAAGCAACTTTATGCCAATAAATTCAACAACTTAGAAGGGATAAATTCAAACTTACCAAAGCTCACTTAAGACATAGATAAGTTTAATAGCACTGTATGTATTAAAGAAGTTAAACATAGATACAACATAATTCCATTAAAAAACCAAGTGGATTACTTTATCAAAAGTGGTAAAATAATTCTAAAATTTATAAGAAGGGGGATGAGGTAAAGGTCAGCAGTAAAGTGTGTGCTTAGCATATGCAAGGACACACAAACACATACAGACATACACGCACAGAAATGCAAAGTTCCTAGAATAGCCTAAGTCACTGTAAAACAGAAAAGCCAAAAATTCATATAAATTGATTTCAAGACTTATTTTAAAATTGTAGTAATGAACACAATGTGTTCTTGATACCACGACACACAAGTAGAATAGACCAGAATAAAGACACCAGGAAGGTACCATGTACATGTATGTGGACAACTGATTTTCAAAAAGGATTCAAAAGCAATTCAGGGAAGAATTTTTCATCAAATGTGCTGGAACAAGCAGATATACAATGGATGTTTCACTTCCAGCACTTCAAGGTAAAAAACAAAACAGATCTCTCTGGTCAATAGTTCATATCACACACAAAAGTTAACTCAAAATAGATCAGAGACCTAAAACTATAAAACTTCTAGAAATAAAAAGCACAATTCATA
Source organism: Ictidomys tridecemlineatus (assembly GCF_052094955.1). NCBI lineage: Eukaryota > Metazoa > Chordata > Mammalia > Rodentia > Sciuridae > Ictidomys > Ictidomys tridecemlineatus. The sequence goes on along the minus strand of NC_135480.1, from coordinate 48,870,402 downwards.
AAGAGATAAACTGAAAATTGAACTTCTTCAAAATTAAAAACTTCATCTTTTCAAAAAATGCTGTGGAGAGATTAATAAAACTATATAGAGAATATTTGCACATCATGTCAGGCTATGTAAAGAGCTCTCCAAAAAAAAAAAAAAAACACCTCAAGGGGCCGGGGTTGTAACTCAAGCCATAGAGTGCTCACCTAGGATGTGCAGGGCACTGGGTTTGATCCTCAGCATAAAAATAAAACAAAGGTATTGTGTCCAACTACAACTAAAAAACAAAACAGTAAAATAAAAAAAAACTCAAAATAATGGACAAAAAGTTTGAGATAAAAAAGTACAAGAAATGCTGCTGAACCATTAATCATTAAAAAAATGAAAACTAAAACCACAATGTTACACAATTATACAGTTATCAGAATGGCTAAATAAAAATTACTATATCAAGTACTACTGAGGAATATGTATGAAATGGAACTCATATACACTTGTAGATGGACTATATATTAGAGGGACTATATATTGGTATAACCACTTTGGATATCATTTTAAAAAACAGCTTGTTTCTTTTGAAGTAAATCATATGCTAGCCATCTAATCCAGCCACTCAGTTCTACATTTATCAAAAAGAAAAGAAAACACACGTCCCTAAAAAGTACTTACAGACACTACTCTACTATTATGTACACCTAAAAACAACAAATTAAAAAAAAAAAAAAAAAGAGCCAGAGGGCCTGGGGTTGGGTTCAGTGGTACAGCGATTCTCAGTACCACATATAAATAAATAAAATAAAGGTTCATTGACAACTAAACATATTTTTAAAAAAAAGAGCAAGAGAAAAAACATTACATATCTGGAGGGGGAAAAAAACAGAAAAAAATGTTAAAAAATATATAGATATAAACATTGTTAGTAGCATTATTTGTAACAGCTTAAAAATAGAAACTACTTAACTAAATATCTATGAGCAGATGAAAGGCTAAACCATTTGTGGTATATCCACACAATGGAATGAAACTTTAACAATGAAAAGAGAATGAGACTCAACATTGACTCAAATTACAACATGAATCAACCTCAAAATAATTATGAGTGAAAGAAGACAAAAATTACATAAAATTCTAGGAAATAAAGACTAGTGTACAGTGTTGGAAAACAGACTGGTGGTTGCATGGCATGAAGTATGGGAACTGGAAGGTAGGAGTTACAAAGGCCCCAAGGAAACTTTTGATGTGATGTATATGTTTGTTATCCTGACTGAGGTGAGATTTCATGGGTGTATTACAAATATCAAAAATAGAGTTATATACAAAAACTGGCTTTTTAGCCAAAATATAACCTGCTTGACAATACCCTATCAGGATGCTGCAACTTACACTTAAATAATAAAAAGACTTTCTTTCCTAACAGTCTTTTCCTCTTATGCTTTTCTCACCAGAGTTCCCTAAATTCTACTTATCAATCTGCATAGACTCTGGCATACCATTCTAATGGTTCATGGTCCCAAGAAACCAGAAGCATATATTTCAACAGTCATATTAAAGACAATTAACATCAACATTGAACACCATTTAAAAGCATACTTACAGACTAACAAATATTACCAAATAAGGTTATGATAAAAATTCAAATCAGCACTCTTAATCAAGAATCCTCTGAGAGGACAATTTTCATCAACTAAGGAATTTTATGTCTGTCGTCTCTAGTTATGTAAATAAATCCACCTTAAACATAAACCCAATTACTAAAAACCTCCATTATAAAATTTTACAACTTTATGGATGTTTTTGATTTTTATATATAATGCCAACTTTTCACTTCATTTCAAAATCATGCTTCGAAGCATATGGTAAATGAACAGGCAGCAGTCTCTAAAAATGTTTAAATCTTAGTAACATGGTCACTGTTAGGAACAAATATCTATTTACATTAAATTTTCCTACTAATCTTGTATGGATTTCTACATATAAATTTAGAACTTAATTTGTTTAAAAATTCTAATTGTGGCAAGTTTTCAATAGTAAACCTGTTCCTAAAGATTGAAGAGAAACTTAAAGGCTTTGTTTTATTAAAAATCCAACTCTACTGCAAAGTTTATAACCTAAACCATGCTACTCTCTAAATGAATTACTGAAGTGTGGTATAGAACACTAGTCATTAATTTTTAAAAATTGATATGTGCAACTCTGAGAATGGAACTTATGATAAAATGCCATAGAACTAACTATGTATCAGAATTAAAAAAGAGTGCATATAAAAACTGATAAAATCCAAAAAAAGGTCAACACTTAATAAAATGTCAATTTTCTAGTTTTTGATAATGTACTTCATTAGTTAAATTAAGTATTTAAGATGTTACCTTTGGGAGAATCTGGGTAGAGTAGATAGGAACTCACTGCATAATTTTGTGACTTTATAAGTCTAAAATTATCTCACAATGAAAAAGTTTGACACTTAGAACAAAAAAGGTAGCAGGCACTGCGGAGACAATAAAAAAAGCAAAGCTATAACCAATAAATTCAGTAATATAAGATACTATATACGTAAAACAAAGACTGACTGCTATTTTTAAAAATTTAAAGAAAGAATTCTTAGAAATTCCAAACTGGGGCTGGGGTTGTAGCTCAGTGGTAGAGTGCTTGCCTCACATGTATGTAGGCACTAGGTTTGATTCTCAGCACCACATAAAAATAAACAAATAAATTAAAGATATTGTGTCCATCTACAACCAACAAAATAAAGAAAGAATTTCAAACACAGTAATTTCAATTTTTTTTTTTCTGGTGGAGCTGGGGATTGAACCGAGGGCCTTGTACATGTGAGGCCCCAGTAAAGATTACTAAACTAAGAAGGTTGAAAAAAAAATACTCAAAAGTATAAAAAAAAAAAAAAAAGAAAGAGAAAAAGAAATGGGTGAAAGTGAAAGAATAAGAAAATTATACAACTAATTAAAACAGGTCAACATGCAACTAATACATATGCTCTAAAGAGAATATAGAAAATGAATGGGAATAAATTATCAAAGAAAAATTTCCAGAATTAACTGATATAAGCAGCACTCCTATCAGAAAATTGTTGACAAATACATAACACTACAATATCTACAATGTGAATGGTATACATTTACAGATGACCCCTTTTTTGCAATATGCACCTAATAAGACCATACATGATAGGCCCAACTCCTGGTTAAAGGAATTATTTTCTTTAACTTTAAATACTCCCACCAATTAACATCATAACCTATTATATCATTATTCATGTTTTTAAATATAGCTGAAGTTTCACAGTATATATAGTAAGTTAGCACTTTCTTTTGTCAAATACTACTTTATGTGTGTCCTTGTGTAGGAATATAGATATGAAGATTGACAAGGTTCTTAAAACTTTCAATCGCACTTTTAAAAACATTTTTTCTTAAAAATGAAGTGAGCCTCCTTGTAAATTTCTGATCAGATGTTCCTATTCATTTGAATTAGTTTGTCCTTAATAAAGAAGCACTATTTTCAATTCTAAATTTTTATTTTTAAGTGAAAATAACCTGATTTTATTACTCTAACAAATATCATGACCTTAGTATTTTAAACTAAAGGTTTTATACTAAATATATTTTTGAAGCAACTGATTCATGCATGCTATTATAAGCATTTTTAATGTGTTAAGACAGGTTGGCAAACTATGGCTCGTGGGTCAAGTTTAACCCATCACCTGATTTTGTTAACACAGTTTTCTTGGTAAACACGTGTGTCCATTCATTACAGGTTAAGCATCCATAATTCAAAATGCTCGAAAATCCTCTTGGGCACTTCAAGTGAGAAATTCCAAGCCTGACCTTATGTGATAAGTCACAGTCAAAACACAAGTGCATCAAAATTACTACATAAAATCACCTTCAGGTTATATATATAAAGTATATATGAAACACACGACTTTCTTGTTTAGACTTAGGTCTCCTCCTTAACATACTTCCCTGTTGATATGCAAGTATTCCAAATTTTTTTTAAAAAAATGGAAATCTGAAATATTTCCCAAGCATTTTGGATAAGAGATACTCAACATATATTACTGCTTATAGTTTCGTTCACATTACAATACCAACATTCAGTGGTTGGGACAAAGACCTTGTAGATCGATATTTAAAAGTAGTGTGCAGATCTTTAAAGAGCTCACTTTTGAAATCATGCTAAGGATCTTTTATTGTCAGAAGAATATCAAAATTATATTTTTACCTAACTCCCTTAGATAGTCTTCCTTTCTTAAGAAATTTATGCTATGGAATCATGCTGTTTCTCTGATGAAGTATCAAAACTCAGACTGGTGAAATAAATTGCAAGGCATGCATACATAAAACAATGTAATTCAATTATAATGTAGAAGATAATTTCATGATCCAGGGTATGTTCAGAATTTCCTTTTTCTAAAAGGAGAGGTTATATAATAGTTCATACAGTAATATCTAGAAATCATTTTTAAGTATACATGTGTGATTTTTATACATTAAATGTATATCCAGGGAAAAAATAGGCTATAAATACCAAAATACCTAAAAGTATTATTTTGATAGGATATTTTTATTTTCTTTTATAGGCCTTCCAGTGTTTGCCAAATTTATGAAATGAAAATGTACTACTTTTCCAATGACAGGCATTATTATCTTAAAAGAATCAGCAGAACCACAGGAAAGTGTTCTAAAAAGTTAACATAAAAAGGTCTAGCTTGAGATTCTGCTCTTATAACTCTATTACTATATCAAGCTTAGAAAAACATCTCTGGACCCAAAACCACAAATTTATATATGTATAATGTGATTAATTCAACTATATACATAAATAAGCCTTGACAACCAGCAAGATGACCAAAGTTTTAGATATTAAACGGGGGAAATCACAAGAACTTCACTGTTATTTCATGGAAAGGATGCAAAGAACTATACACACACACACACACACACACACACACACACAATAAAGTAATTTTAAAATATTGAATATCCCAAAATTCCTTAGAAAATAAATGATCAGTAGGATGGTGGTAATGATGGCAGAAGGAATAAAACATAGTTAAAATGCTTTAAATTGTGCTAACATTTAGGTAAACAATGCCACCTGCCTAGATTTAAAACCTCACATAAGAACAATTATCTTTATTTATAAATTTTATCTGGTTGAAAATCAATTTTCACTAACCCAAAAACTTATCTGGTTTATTCTCTGTTTCAGTGGCAGCTGTAGATTTTTCTATTCAGAGTGCATGTTCTATAAAACTAGAAAGTAAGTCATTTTAAACATTAGGCTTTATCTTCCAAATACATTTAGTCCTGTAAAATACCACTACTTATAAGTAATTAAACTAATTCTTAATTCATCCAATATAAAAATATATCCAATTCCATCTTTAGAAAATTATTTCAATTATTTCATTTCTATCTTGAATTTTATTTTCAAATATATCAAAAATATCTCAAAATTAATCTTTCCTTAATTAAGTTTCTATATTCATAAAATACAGTATCAAATGGAATGCATTCCCAAGTTACATTAAGTAAAAAACATCAAAGTCATGAAAACAACAAAAATATACTTCATTTATTTTAAATAACTTGCCATTAAACTGAAAGATATATGATCATTTTCATCTAGAAATGTAAATGATCACAATCAAACAAAGGCCAACATATCCCTCTCAATCTTTCCCTCATATTCGTATATAATTATAAAACAAAGATATCATGTAATAAATACATACACACCTTCCTTTAGCATATGCCAAGGTAGACACACAAAAACAAGAAAAAAATGTTGAAATCAGAGTATAAAGGGACTCTGCTCTTTCAAACAATGCAGCACTGAAAGACAGGTCAGCATCCTTGGGCATTACTAGGAAACTTTAGCACATCTGATATTTCCATCATCTTCAAGATTCTTCTGAACATTCAGAAAATTTCCCCCACCTCACCTCTCCACAGACTTCCTTTAGCTTTCCTCCCTCTACTGTGTAATAATGCTGTTGCAGATATATAGGCTTTAAATGTTCAGAGATTCAACCCCCTCTCTATATTAATTCAGTTCATTTTCTCACAGACACTGACTCAGCCGTGGGTTGTGCAGCACTGACGTTTCTAACCAAACAGCATCGTGTGAGCTGTGATCATCCCATTTCTCCATCTCTGAACAGTGATTGGATATTGTAACTGATAGACAGGTGAAGAAAACGCAGGGGATGAGGGCTTAGAGATATGTAGATATGTTGCCAATGCCATCTGTAAAGCTAATTCTAGCTCTGACAGCTTGCCAGGTTTTAGAAAACTAGGATGCAGATAACTTTCCTTTTTCCTTTCAATATTTGTGTATACATTCTGGTCAATAATGCTTTTCTTTAAAATCAAAGGGAAAATATCGTCTGCACTTTAAGAATTCACTCAAGAACTATTCTTTTAAGCAACCAAACTTTTCCCTTTTAGACTGCTGCTGAAGTGATTTAAAAGGGAAAATGGAAAGCTCAGAAGAAATGAGCATGCGTACTTCTGGGGAATGAAACCTTGCAGCAAAGTCTGATATTGAATGTACGATGCATTTATCTTTAGCAACCTGAGCAGACTGCAGATCAGAGTTTTATATAGTCATTCTGCCCAACTCAAATATTCAAAAGCCTTCAGCATATATTCTTGCTATACACATTATACAGAAGAGGTACTCATTTTCTTTTTTAAAATAGCAAAACCTCCTCTAATTCAGGTGCACACGCCTGTAATCCCAGCTACTTTGAAGGCTGAGGAAGGAGAATCACAACTTGGAGGCCAATCTAGCAACTTAACAACACTTTGCCTCAAAATAAAATAAAAAGGGCTGGGGATGTAGCTCAATGGTAGAAACTTGCCTACCATACCCAAGACCCTGGGTTCAATCCCCAGGATCCCACCCCCTACTCACCACTCCTCCAACACAAAGATTCCTCTAACTCATAAATAAAAGGGAAAAATGTCATAATTAGACCAAATATACCTCAACAAAAATGACTTTTTAACATCTTTAGCTATTACCAAACCCTTCTATGTAGATATTAACTATACAACTACTCACACAGAAACAAAGTTCACTGATTTTTAAGTAATATACTTCTATACCACCTGAAGAGAGACCCCAGCACCTGAAGTCTATCTATGTCCAGAACAGCTTTCTCTATCTTTTATATCAGAGTGCTAGACAAATCTATATTCAAGTTGGGTGCAGTAGTGCACACCTGTAATCCTAGCAGCTCAGGATGCTGAGACAGGAGGATGGCAAGTTCAAAGTCAGCCTCAGCAACTCAGCAAGGCCCTAAGCAACTTAGCTGTCTCAAAATAAAAAAGGATAAGAATGTAGCTTAGTGGTTAAGCATTCCTGGGTTCAATCCTAAACACACACACATACACAAATCTATGGTCAAAAGGAAGTTCAGAAAATAAAGTACCTTAAAATTGTATTAGATGGAAATTATAAAGTCAATACCTACAAACCTCAGACGGCAACAGTCAGAACAGAAAAGACTGCAACCATTACTATTATTTTGTAAATCAGAAAGTTTATTTTTATCACACCCAGCAAGGAAAGAGGGGAAAAATTCAAAACTAAGACACTGAAAAAATAAGGCTATTCAGAAATACATATAAATGAAATACATATTTAAACAAGATGACTTTTAGATTATCTACAATATTGAGACAATAAAGAAAACTATGCTCACTTATTTGTAAATTTAAATCCCCAATTGTTTGAGATAGCAATAAGTCCAGCTTAAAAACTAACATTCTCAGTCTCCCTGATCCAGAAATGACCACAGGACATAGCTCTAGGAAATGATTAAGTAGATAACTGCTAGAAAATCTCAAGAAATTTAATTTCCTGATATAAATGAATCCCTTTCCAACTGCTCCTTTTCCCTTTTTTCTTGTCTAGAAGGTAGACATGATGGCTAGAGCTATAATATCCACCTTGTGACTATAAGAGAAAAGCCAATCAAAGCAGAGATTTTTAATCCTGATATATCCTAAAGCAATTAAAAATACTCAGCCATCACCTACCTCTAGATTTCTTAGGTACAAAAAACTAAAATCCCCAACTTAGGCCAACGTTTAGTCTGGTTTTCTTTTACAAACATCCCTAAATAAAATCCATAATATTCAAAAAAGTAGGTAGATGCACAAATAAAACAAAATCGGCCACAAATTGGTACCTTCAAGCTGGGTAATGGGTAACAGGGATTCATTATACCTAGTAGATTATGATAAATTATTTAAAAATTGAGAAAGAAGCTTTTTTATAAATTCCAGCTATGCCATTTATAAGTTCAGTGGCCTTGGTCAAGGATATTAGCCTAACTGTTTTTATCTGCCAAATGGAGACAATAATAATATCCAGAGCTCTACTTTCAGATCTGGTCAAAGTAATCTCCTGAAGGTCCCTGGCAGAAATTTCCTCTATCTACCTTAATAATTAATACTTTAATCACCTTAGGATTTTCTCAAGCCTTATTTTTTTAAATTTATTTTAGATGTTGATGGACCTTTATTTTATTCATTTATTTATATGTAGTGCTGAGATTCGAACCCAGGGCCTCACACTAGGCAAGCCCTCTACCACTGAGCCACAACCCCAGCCCTCAAGCCTTATTTTTGATACTGATTCATTCTCTGAACTTTACAACTCAATACCACTATTTAATTAGTTTGAGTACTCTAATTGTTCTGTATGTGAATATTAAAGCATTTCCAAGCAGTACCCTCATATTCTTTAAAATTTCTCCTAAACTAAGGGAAGATTCTCAACAAAATTTGCTAATGTTTGTTTTTTAAAACCTCTTAGTCAATCAGTTTATTATCAACTCCCAGCAGGTAGGTAGTGCACACCTGAAATCCCAGCAACTCTGAAGGCTGAGGCAGGAGGATCAAAAGTTTGAGGTCAGCCTCAGCAACTTTTTAGCAAGACCCTGTCTCCATAGATAGATAGATAGATAGATAGATAGATAGATAGATAGATAGATAAGGAGTTGATCAATGGGAGAGTGCCCCCAGGATTCTTCTATTACAGGTATAGAAGGAGGGAGAGAGAGGGAAGGAATAAATAAATACACAAGTAAGTAAGTAAATATTCTGGGGACTGGGGATGTAGCTCAGTGGTAAGAGTGTATTGTATGCAGGAGGCCCTGGGCTTGTTCCCCAGCACCATAAAAATAAATTAGTAACTAAATAAACTCCCAAAGTAAAATTTTTTTAAAAGTCAAACAATACTTCCAAGTATCCTATGTTTCTAAATGCATAGGGACAAGAGGTCTCTAAAAATAAGCTGTTCTTTTGGGGCAGATTTTTTACAAATTAGGTTTAAAGTAATCTCAAAGAACTTCATGGTTTTTACATAAGATAATTTTTAAAATCAATTTACTGATATGTTTAATTTCCCTTTAATGTTTTTCATTCAAACAACCCTAAATATTAATGCAGCCCACCTTACGAAAGGATGGAAAAAGGATGGATGTAGCTCAGTGGTAGACAACCTGCCTAGCATATACAAGGCCCTGGGTTCAATCCCTAGCACTGTACGGGAGGGAGGGAGAGGGAGCGAGGGAAGAAATTGATTAATTAATTTACCAATGCTACAACTACCAAGAAGAGCTGTATTTGTTACTGAAATCAAACAGCAATGGAAAAAGCACTGAAAGTTTTAAAACATTTTTCCCACTGTATGCATGTAGCTTTTATAAAGCAAACAATGGCTTACTTCCACCCTCATCACCTCTTCAGTATATAATGTAGCACTGTATACATGAGAAGAAAAATATTGTGAATTAGGAAGGATAATATACAATTCACCTGTATAACAAACACACAAGAGTAGATAAAAATATAACCTCACACAATCCAATGCCTCTTTAATCTCAAAGACTAAGTAATTATCCATGAAACAGAGAAAAAGAACTAATGCCCCATTTGGAGAACACACGTATACTCACTAACTATAAACAAAACAAAAAACATTGACATCATTTGGCATGTAATTATAAGTTAATAAAGTCAACTTCACATTAACATTTTACGATCTTATCCCATTAAAAGTCTGCAATGTCAGTGAACTTCTTGTCAGGGGACTTAAAAGCATCAATCACTCATGTTGCTTAGCTGTAATACACAGTTTAAAAGTACCTAAAGTATTTCTTAAAAATTACAAAAAAGATTTCAATATCATGGCATGTTTTTTTCAAGAAAGCTAGTATTTGTTATCAGTCATCAGGAGAATTTTATATTCTAGTTATTTAAATATTCAATAATATCCTCTAAGCAATATTCACCCAGCAAAATCCTCTATGAAAACATGCTTACATACCTGTAATATGTGAGGTTTATAAGCTGTCAATTAATATCCTAAAATTTCAGATCACAAAGTATTGTAAATGAGGTATTCCTCATTTAGTCTCACAGCACAAAATGATAGTTTAAAAAAAACATATAGATAAGCAGAAACTTTTGAAATGAATTTCATTTCATGCATCAAACTTTAAATGAACCAGTATGGTCACTCCAAAAAAGACCGATTTTCCCATTAGGATCAGTATGGCAGCATAATATAAATTCATACAGTTACAAATGTATTGAGGAAAACACTGACATAAATCTATAAATTATCATGTGTAATCTGAACATATAATAAACTTAGAATACAAAATAAATTCCTATAGATTTTAAAATACAAAGAACTAACTGGTTTTGCCAGAGATTCCAATTAAGCCAATTATAATACTCGATCATGGAGTCAACTAAGATTTTAACATAATTTAGAGATAGAAATAAATCTTAAAACAAATATGAATATAAAAACTTAAAAAGAAAGAACTGTTTCTCTGTAAGCTAATTAAGGAGAAATATAAACATGCACAATATTTTGTAAACCATCCCCCATACTCTGACAGGACTTGCCACAACCAAATGCAGTAGTAGTCTTTATAATCAGTTTTAGCAGAGCTTTGATATGTGAAATACATATTTTCTACCTACCTTGAATGTTTATAAAGTTTACGAGGTCTACTATGCAATTTCCGATCCCAAATCTCTGGATCACTGGAGTTACTGTCATAGGGATGAGGCCGTCCTGCCATCCCACTTCAAGCTTCCTCACACTACTGCTTTGAAAGCACACATGTAGCACCCATAACCTACATAAGAGAGTAGTGTTGACCTTTAAATCTATTCCACTCAGAATAAAATAGCCATAGAATTTTATATACTTGATATTATTGTGACATATTTTAAAAGTGATGAATGGATCATAAAACACTAAATATACAAAGTGCCAAAAATCAGATTACCATAAGCCCCAGGAGTCTTTTTAGGTACTTTTCATATGACTTATCTATTAAATTTGCTACTCCTATGTAACAGTGTACCATTCATATCTAGTATATATATTTAACTCCTATTTAGATAGTCATGTTTCCAAACATGAATATAATACCAAAAGGCAAAAACAATTCCATAGAATGATTTATTTATATAAATTTCACTTGGAACACATTTCTTAATGACTAAAAAATAAGATGCTTAACAAAGCAACTAGTAAGACCAAACAACAATGTTAACCAAGTTAAAGAAGCCAAATAGAAATTTAATTTCTGCTCAAAAAATAAATCTATGTAAACATCCTTGTGTTCACTTACAGTGCAATTACCACAAAAAGGTGCTTTATCAATACAACTCATACACTTAACATCTTTTCATATGTTAGGCTTGTGACTGTTAAATCTACCTAGTCATATAAAATTGTAAGAAAACTCAATAGTGTTATAGAAAACCTGGACTATACATTGTTAAAGTATATTCACATCTAATTTAATTTTCACATTCACCTTGCAAGGTAGACATTATAATTTCCATATAAAAAACAGCAAACATCTTTAGAATTTCAGTAACATTATCAAAGTTCACAATATCACTATTCAATAGTAAATACTACTATTTACTCTTTATACTAAAAAGCAATAAAAATTTAGTATACAGAATAGTCTTGACCTTGAAAAGTGCTCAGACTGAAGTATTTGGTTGAAAATAGATCAGCCTGGGGCAGCAGCACCTGACTTTAATTCCGGCAGCTTGGGAGGCTGAGGCAGGAGGATCAAAAGTTCAAAGTTAGCCTCAGCAAAAGCGAGGTGCTAAGCAACTCTAAGCAACTCAGTGAGACCCTGTCTCTAAATAAAATACAAAATAGGGCTAGGGATGTGGTTCAGTGGTTGAGTGCTCCTGCTCAATCCCCAGTACCAAAAGAAAGTAGATCAGATTTGACTTTCAGAGACTGTGAACACCAAAAGAAACCAAATGATAAACTTTGTTCAAATTTTTCTGACCAAATAAACAATTTGAACAAAGTTATATAAACTGGTCTAGAACCCAGGTGTCCTGATGCCTGCTCTTATATACTTACTTTTTCTATACTTTTGTTAAGTTGAATTTGATGGAGAAAAGTAAGGAGAATCATACATAAAAGTCAAAGGGAAGTCCCCAAATCAGGAAAAGACCTTCCTAAATTTTATGTGATATTCCAGTATAATTTCACAGAGAATGCCAAAGACAACTCATTGAAATTTTGAATTTTATATCAAAAACAGTAAAATAAATGGTTTTATTTTAGATAAACTATTTTTCTATGAATTTTCCTCATGGTTACTTCATACCTTCTTTCCAAAAAGTTGAAAATCATAATAAATTAATATTTCAATAATATATAAATATTTCAATGAATGAAATAAAAATAATGGGAAAGGGGAAAAGGAAGAATTGCACAATGGCTGGTTCAAATCCCTATGCAAATGCTACATGATTTATTTTTTGAATGCTCCCATAAAAGGAAATCCATTTCCTGAAGGATCACTGAATCACCAAAAATCAGTTATTAAATGAACATAAAAACTATGAAATTACTTTGAACATAAAGATGTCAATCTCAATTGAGTTTTTAACTATGAAAATATATTTACTCTAAATAAAACTAAAAAACTTCAACTTTATATTATAGCTAATTATCCATACTGAAGAGAGAAAAAGAGAACAAATCAGAGAAATAAAGGGAAAAAGTGGTCATCAATAGAAACACAAAAGGTATAAAGAATAGTAGAAAAAAATCAATAAGGAGGGATAAGTAAGATGAAGAGATTTAGCATGTTCTGTAGAATGAGATTTAGAACACTTTTCTCCTGACTTTACAGGTCTTCCAATAAATTATTCCAGGGATTAACATTTCATTCTTTACAAAGCATTTTTCCCTCTGCATCCTCACCAGCATACAAGACCATTTTTTCTCTTCCTTGCACTTAACTATCAGAGACATTCCTCTGACTAGGATGGCAACAAATGCCCACTGAGAGAACAATCCCAAATCATGAGAGGCAGTGGCAAATAGGCATGGAATAAGGTAGATTCAGATCCACTGTAACACACAAAACATAAGGGAAATGCCAAAGTTTTCCTAATTTGATCCTACTGAAAATAGTGAGCATATATTTATTGAAAGTAGTGAGCAAGCAAAAAGAAAAGAAACGTTTAATGTTCAGATAAAAGCTTTTTAAAAGTCAATTTAAAAAAAGCATATTCACATTTGATTTGTCAAAAAAAAAAACCCTGAAGTATTTATTACCAGGTGAAAGATTTCTCCCACCCCTCACACCCAATATTTATGGGAGTATAAGCAGACTAAAAAGTGAAATTCAAGTTGAGATATCCCAAAAAAACATGTGTCTACACATGTTAGTGTATTTTTAAATTTTATAACTAACCTAAAGATAAAACTAAATGGTTAAAAGGTAACTGATATACAATATATACTATTTTATGCCATACTCTGTGACTTATATTTGTCTGACTTCATTCATTCACTCATTCAAGCACTTGGGGAGCATCTATTACAATACACCAAGCCATCTGCAATATGCTGTCAGACATTATTTCTCAAAAAACAAACAAAAACCTCATTCAAGTAAGAGAAAAATGACAATTCTCATGACCTGCTCTTGAGTCTCTCGTCTACCTACAGCCCCTCTACTCAAGTCTTTGCACTATTGACCTACCATTTCTCCCCATTAAGTCTTGGTATTCTTTAGGATTTTATCTTCCTCAGTGGTTGCTTGGGTCCAAGGAATCAAAAGACAAAAAAATGAAGATAAAATCCTCGAGAACATCAGAATTAGTTTTCACATCTCTATTTTCACAATCTCTATTTCCATTATCACCATCTGAATTCTTCAACAGGCTTCCCAAATTGCAAAACCAGTCTTGTTGTTTTGGCCTCCCACATCAGCTGGAATCATCTCTATTCACCAAGTAAGAAAGTTTGAAATCAACCCTGACTTCTTATTTCCCTACCTCAAGTCTACTTTTAAAAAAATTTCTTTTTTGACTCTGTTCTCCCTTTCATTCATAAGTCTGCTGCTGACTTCATTTAAACCTCTGCCATCTATCAATAAACCTCTTGGCCGACTTCCTTACCACCATTCAGTTGCACATTTGCTCCACTGTAATCCAGACTTTCTTTCTATCTAAAAATTCTTAATGACTCTCCATTTCCTATACCTAAATTCCTTAACATAAAATGTTCCTTCAAAATATGGCACTTGAACGCCATATTAGGCAAACTAAAATATGCTCTTTGGCTCTTATAATCATCAAAAAAAAAATGCTGGACTACTGGAAACAACATCTCTAGAAAGAATGTCACTGTTCATTTTATTTTTAAGACAATGAAAATCATGCAGAAATCACCTGTACAGAAGCTGAAAAAACTGGGCTTGTTGATTAGGGACATGTGTTCCTCCAGATTACCAAAATTTAACTGAGAAAAGGTGATTCAATTACTTTTACTTATCTTGGATATTACTATCTCAACAAGGAGGGACAGGAGTTATAAAAATCTTTAAAACAAAGGTAACATAAGTGTTCCCTGGGACACTATTTACAGATATTATTAATGACAATGATCTATAGAAGGATTTTTTTTTTAAAGTAACAATGTGAGACAGGAATTTAGGAACACAGAGAGCAATGAATCTCAAAAGGGGAACCGCCCTTGAATCACTGTAATACAAAACAACCTGTAAGCAACCCAGACTTCTTCCTAGATAGTAGCTTGCCTACTGATGAAAAAAAGAACAAAACAAGATAACTACAAGGCATCTGGAGGAACTAAGTAGCAGGATTAAAACATGCAAGGGAAGGGTGAAGTACAAAGAAAAATGGCACAAACTGGGTAACCTCACCCTGACTTCGGTTCTAGTCCCAGCCCCTTAGCTACCCTATAAATATAAGAACTCCAAACTAAAGCAAACAACATACTTTCTCAGTAATCACCCATATTCCCATTCTCAAATGTGTGCTATCCCTTTATAATAAATCTCTTACCCTGCTACTCGTCCTAAGGCGTCCTTGACTTCCTTATGTAATATGTCAGGAGCCTGGAATGTTCAAGTAAGTACACAAGATCTCTTCTGCCTGTGGAGAGACCTCTTTGGATCCCCTTATGTTGACATAAGGAAACAATTCATTCTGTTCATACTAGGTATCAATGAGCTAAGAAGTTTATATACGTCTATTTTAAAGCTTAAAACAACCCTATATTAGTCTCCTGTTTCATATATGAACAAATAGTGGAATTAAGATTTATATCCTATTTTAACAAAAGTCCACATTCTTCCCAATGTAACCAAGCTAAGTAAAAGAAACTCATATTTTTGTTCCTCATTACCAACAGATGTCTTTTTTAAACTAAGCCATCATGTGGCATTGTCCATCCCAATGAGATCTTGATCTACTGTCATTACACAAGAGCATTTCTATTAACATGAAATGATTGGAAAATAATTCAAGTATGGTAACTGGAGAGAAAGACCCGATGACAATAAGGGACAAAGAGTTCAGACTCAAACACTGTCATAAGCTAAACAGAAAGCCAAATATCCATTAGTGTGGGTAGTAGAGCTATGGAGAAGGTAAACCAAGACAACTGAGAGGGATAAATGTCCTAAGTTAACCTTCCTTACATAGAAAAAGAACCAAAAGGAGGAGAGAGAACCCCATAGAGTAAATGAATTACTTAAGACTGGCAGACAACAGAATGAACACATGAATGTTCACACAGTTAATTCTACCTATATACCAAACCTTCATAGGGATCTAAATAAAAGAATACTGAAAGATCAGAAACTGAAAATCATTTGATAAGCCTCGACCCTTAGGAATGCAAGAGGGATGATACTACGCAGAAAGCCAGAAAACAGATATAACCACCATGAAAGCCTGAAACATTTCTAGAAAATATTTATAATTTCCTCATGATACTTAACCCATTTTAAATTTTCCCATGAAGTGTGACATAAATCCATAAATAGACAAGAAACTGAACACTCATTTTCAGAAGCATTAAGAACTGGAAAATTTGGAGGACTAAATACTACACAAATAATCATGAAGGACAAAAACCACCACATAGAAACATTTTTAAAAGAAATGGAAATCAAAGGGATGTAAAAGAACAACCTCCTGCAAATGCAATCAGGTGAACTGATCATGAAAGCTTAATTCCAAAAAACAACTATTTAAATTTTTTAAAAATTGTTTTAAAGCTATTTAGAGACAAACAGTGAAAGAATTTACTCCTGAAAAACTACAACTTCAAGGGACAGAATCGCAAGTTCAGTTCCAAATTTTTTTGCTGTTCCCTATCCCTCAAAATATGATGAAGGCAACTAGTGAGTCATACAAGATCAAAGTGGTAAAGAAAACTTCAGTGCTAGAAGTACAGATAGAAATTTCAGACAGACATACTGGAAATGAAAGAACCACAGAGAGGGGAGACACAAATTCTGAGCATAAACTCCTCTTAAATCCCTAGACGACAAATGATTACACATGCATGCGGGGAGACCTCAGGTAGCCTGCAAAAACAAAACCAGAGACCATAGATTATACTCTTGAACACTGGTGGCATGAAATCGGAGTTTGCTATGTTTTTAACTGAGTGTATTTCCCAAACACATAAAATTCAACCATCAGAAAAGTGAAGTCTTTACTGGTATCTGAGAACAGAGATCACCACAAGCCGACAAGCTAGAAATAAGGAAAGAATTCCCAGAAATAAAGAACCAACAGAGAGGGTAAATTCCAAAATCTTGAGTAAAATCTCTGTTTAGACTCTTGGCTGACCACCAAATTACATAGGTGTTAGAGGGACTCTCCTCTACCCTGTCCCCCAGGAGACCAAGCTAATAAGTAGCTAAAAGAAGGAAAAAAATGAGCACAGATAGAACTGCTATAACTGCAAGAGAAACAAGTTTGCAATTTGAGTACAGGCAAAGATGGTTGGTTACTTCACCTATGTGAAGTTTTTGTTCTTCATGATTATCAGGAGGCAAATCAGCAGTCACTAGAAAGAAATCCATATAAGAACACTACAATGCCCAGGTTTCAACAATTATGAGACATGCAAAGAAGAGACAGTAAAAGGTTATCAACAAAAACTGACTCCAACTAAGCCCAGATGTTGGATTTAGCAAAGACTTCAAAATACTCATTATAAATATATTTAAACATTTCATTATAATTATGTTCAAACAAATATCGAACAATTAAAGTTCTACAAGAAGAAAACAATCTTGAATAACAAAGGATTCTCAATAGAAAAGTAAAAACTGTCAAAAAATTCAGCTTTGGGGCTGGGGATGTAGCTCAAGAGGTAGCGCACTTGCCTGGCATGCGTGCGGCCCGAGTTCAATCCTCAGCACCACATACAAACAAAGATGTTGTGTCCACCGAAAACTAAAAAAAAATAAATATTAAAAAAATTCTCAAAAAAACAAAATTTCAGCTTTAGCTACAAAGAACAATAAAATGAAAAACTATATGGTCATAATAGCAGATAGAGAAGAAAAATGAACATTGCTGCAGAGACAGGTAAGATATCTAATGACACAATATCTAAATACTTGGAATCACTAATGAGACACACAACACGAATCAATGAATCTTAAAAGTACTGGGTAAATAAAATAATCCAAATTTAAGATGTCTAGAAATACCACATAAAAATGACTAGTTGCCTCTGAGGAAACACTAAAATAAAAGGGGAATTACTTTTCATTGTTTTTCCTTTTATCCTATTCGAATTTTTTACATATTGTTTTTATGATATTGGGGGACACTGTAAGAAAATATATGGACTTGCTCCACTAAAGAAATTTCCTTCTTGTTAAATTTTACTGCTTAAGTATAGCTTGGGGGTATTATTTTTACTGCTTACATATGGTCAATATGTATGCACTGGCAAAATATTTATTCCATGTGTTCCCCATTATATAAGATTCTGAGGACAAGAACAAAATATAACTCATGTTTATGTTCCCATAGCTTAATATATGTATATAAATCTTATAAAATGTTTTAACTAAGACTAAAGAAACTGGGGAGCATTTCATGTAATATAATCCAACAATGCAGAGAAAATATAAAGTAGGAAGATTTATAAGCAGTTTTTAGTTTCCAGTTGCTTCTCTTCAAAGAATATTATCTTAGCTGGGTGTGGTGGTACACACCTATAATCCCAGCAGCTCTAAAGGCCAAGGTAGGAGGATTGCAAGTTCAAAGCTAGGCTCAGAAACTTAGCCAGGCCTGGGGCTGGGGATGTGGCTCAAGCCATAGCGCGCTTGCCTGGCATGCGTGCCGCCCAGGTTCGATCCTCAGCACCACATACAAACAAAGATGTTGTGTCCACCAGTAACTTAAAATTAAATATTAAAATTTTCTCTCTCTCTCTCTCTCTCTCTCTTTTAAAAAAAAAAGAAAGAAAGAAACTTAGCCAGGCCTAAGCAACTTAGTGAGACCCTGTCTCAAAATAAAAAATAAAAAGGGCTGAGGATGTGCTCAGTAATTAAGCACCCTCAGGGTCCAATTCCTGGTACCAAAAATAAAAATAAAAAATAAAGAATATTATATAACTATACCCAAGTTTTAGTCAAGGCATAAAGCACCAATCATCTTACTCTCAAATGATCACAAATTATAATTCAATTTCTAAATTGCTCTCAGGACATATATTTATTTAAAAAGTAGGAAAAAAGGAGGGAAAGTATAACATCCCTGGAAACATTTTTTTAAGATTACCAAATGAGCCCTAAATTTTCCCAAACTAATCCTCAAAATGCTTGGTTGCTTCACACAGAAACCCTTTCAACTGTCAAGGTTTATACTTTTCTGATCTGTTACAGTGAAAATAATACTTTTATGTAATTTCTGTTCAAATTTTGTTGACTTCTTAAGGTATTAATACATATTTTTTTTTCTTTTCTCATCTCAAACAACCCAATAAATAAGAGTGGTGGTGTAGTCCAGTGGAAGAACACCTGTCTAACATGGGTGAGACCCTGGGTTTCTTTCACAGTACTGAGGGAAAAAGAAAAAATGTATGAAGTTTGAAACTCATTTTAAATCTTAAGCATTTATGAAATACCTACATTACATGATTAGCATTTTAAACAACTAGCTACTGTTAAGAGTCCTAATTCTTAAAAACTTATTAAAAAGCTATATGATTTTTAGTAGTCTAAAAAATTTATTATCATTTTGCTTTCTGCTTATGACTCTATTTTTCCTTTTCTACTATAACCAAACAGTTTTGCCTTCAAAACCTGAAATGCCTTAACTGAAGCAAATCACCTTGACATATTATTTAACATAGGCAAAGCTGTAAGCTGCTGAAGTGCCTAATTAAAGAGGATTACATTCAGCTCCTAAGAAGGCAACACTCTTTAAAAAGGCACATTTTTAAATGTTAAAATCCTTAAAATTCTTTTTTTTACATGACAATTTTTTGTAAGTTATGTATTTTTTCTACATATAATCTTTACTATGCTGCTACATTTTGACCAATTTATTATTTCCCTTACTTGTATTTCTTTCAGATTTAACTGTTTATCTACCATCAACTCAACAGGCTAGAAAAAGCTCTAAATATGATTCAATTTCCAGATTGTATGCTATCCTATAGAACTCTACATGATAATGGAAATCTCCTATATCTGCATTATCCAAAAAGTAGCTCCTAGTCACATGTAGTTTAATATTATGCACACGCAATGTGTATACTACCAGTGAAGAACTGAATTTTCAATTTTCCTTTTTAATTAATTTAAATAGCCACAAGTGGCTGGTAGCTACCATATTTATTAGCACAATTAGAAGCAGAACTTCCTCCACCAAAGAAGTTCTTTTCCTCCAAATGTTTCATTTTAAGAAACCTAAAATTTGCTCTGAGACAAAATACTAGTTCACAATGAGATATTCTAGATATCTTTGTGACTTAGTATTCCAGGCAGTATTCCATTTTAATTAACTAAAATTATTTCCTTATATTGAAATATTCTTTAATTAAGGCTTATTAAAATAACTTGCTTTAATACCACATAGCCAATTATCACACCAAATTGTCTCTCAAATTTAATACACAACCCTTAAAATGTCACACCCAGAAAATGAATTCTAAAATTTCAATTGGTTAACTATTTGAGCAGAAGATCCTATCCTTCCTCATATCATATCCCCCACAAATTCCAAACTGCTAAAGAGTTCAAGTACAACAAAAAAACCCATAAAAAGTCAAAAAGAAAATATATAGGAAGATAATTAACTGATTCTCAGAATAGAGAAAGAATTGCTAAGCCAAAAATAAAAATAAAAACAGCTTCAAGCCAAAGACTGAAATGGAAATGTGCAATCAATCATTTTATGCCATCATTTTCAATAAAGATGAAGGAAAACATCAGGGATTAGAATCAGAACTACAGAATAGCTTTCAAAAAGTATCAGATTATATCACATAAGAATTTAAAAGTAAAAGATGACAAACTAGAGAAATGTTTATAAATCTATACTTTAAAATCTGAATACTGTAAAGGAAAAATGGACAAAGTTTCATGAACTTGCAATTTACAAATACTAATGATTAAAAAGAAGAAATAGGGCTGGAGATATAGCTCAGCTGGCAGAGTGCTTGCCTTGCATGCACAAGGCCCTGGATTCAATCACTAGCACCACAAAAAAAAAAAAAAAGAAAGATTTCAACTCACTCATAATATAAGAAAACCAAGTTAAATCAGATGTTTAACCAATCAAAGTTTTGTTTTAATGTTAACTAGGCAAGGGCTAAAGTATTGGGGAAACTGTCATTCAAGTTCATGGGAGTATAAATTGATTTTAAAAGTATATACCTTGACACCAGAACTCCTACTTTTAAATTTTTAACCTAAGAAATACATTTATCAAAGAATTTATGATAGAAGAGGGTAAGGGAGACTAATTTCCAAAAGCAGGGAACTAATTAATATACAGTACATTCTCATAGTGTTGAAGAATATAACATGGAAAATTATTACCAATAAATGCTTAAAAAAGAGCATAGGTTATACAATAAATAAATTGACATGTTTAATAAAATTTTAACTTTTAAATATAGTTATGTGTTTCTTTGAAAGTAACTGTCATTGACTTGGATTATCATGCCATTTTCTATTTTGCCCTTTGCTGAATGTTCCAAATTGCATCTAATACACCTTACTTAGATTGATAATCAAAAAGAAATCACTCCAAAGAAATGTAATTTCATAAGATGTTTTACAAGGTACTCATCATAAAAAAATTTCAAGGTTAACAAATGTTTAAAGCTACTGTTAAATGTTACCATAATATTATTCACTATGGAAGCAAAGATGATTAGCAATGCCACAGCATTTTTCTTCTAAAATATGACAACTGTTCTCTTTCTTAATGTTGTGAGCTTGACTAACACAAAGAGTTGCATATATTTACAAATAATTCATATGTACTATCAGACCAGTATTATGTATATAGTATATACACACAAAAATGGAAATGAAAAAAAAGAGAAATAAAAACTAAAGATTAAGTTCTATTGTTTTATTCACACTATAGCATAATGAACAAGTTTTTCATAACACCCCTAGAGAGAAGTGCATGCAACCCACTAGAGAAAGCAATGGAATAAAACACTCAGAAGACTTGTAGATCTCTATTCTAGTCTCAACCTTCCTAATAACAGTATTTATTACCTACAACCTTTTTATCAAAATCAGTTGAAAGGGCTTGACCTATGTTTCACTTTTCTCTTCCAAAAATGGAGAGCATTAATGATTTTAAAGTACTTTCAGTATTAATATTCCCACTAGTCTCTAAATATTCCTTTATAGGAAAGACTTAAGCAATTTGGAAAATTCAACAATAAGAAAACAAAAACGTCTCAGTTAACAATTTAAGGGAATTTCATAATTTTTTAAAGAAAACTACATGGGTTGGGGGTATATATAGCACAAGTGGTAGAGCAACTGCCTAGCATGTGGAAGGCCCTGGGTTTGATCCCTGCCACTGCAAAATAAACAAACAATAAAAAATCCTCTAAATGAATAAATGAAGAGCTGAAAGGAGCAGATTGCATTGCTTGCTTTCCAGATGTGAAAAAAATAAAATTCAAGCCCAGAGTGTATAAAACAAACTGCCCAAAATGAAATAATTACCTTTAAAATAATGCAGCACTTTGTGTATCCCTCTAAAAATAAGAAAATCATAAAAATGTTTGTTGCACAATTTTGTAGCTGAGATTCTTTCTTAGGTAACTGAGCTTTAAAATTTTTTTTTAAGAGAGAGAGAGAGAGAATTTTTTTTTAATATTTATTTTTTAGTTTTCGGCGGACACAACATCTTTGTTTGAATGTGGTGCTGAGGATTGAACCCGGGCAGCACACATGCCAGGCGAGCGCGCTACCACTTGAGCCACCGCTTGAGCCACATCCCCAGCCCTAAAATTTATTTTTAAGTTGACATTTAATGTAGTTAAAGCAGAAAACTCACGATAACTTTTTACTCATTTGCTATAAGCAATAATAATCAAAGATCTTAAGGGAAATAATGCAAATTAAAAATGATAAAATGTTTTTACTTTTTAGAAGTAGATAATTGTATTACAATAGACGATTTCTTTTTAATGCCATATCGTCTCTCTCTTCAATCTATTTTCTCTTTCCTTGGTCCATTTTTCTACCTGGCATTCAAATTAGGTACAATACTAAATTATCAGTCAGTGAACACCAATGTACAAAGTAAGAAAAAGAGCTTCCCATTGTTCAATGCTTATTAAAATAAAGAGAAAATAAAAATCTTTTAATTTCCAGTGGAAGAATCATACTGGCAATGCTGTAAATAATCATTTGAACTTTTCCTCTCCAAATGAGACAGGCAAATGTGAATAATTTGCAAATTGATAGATGTGTTTCAAGATCACTAAGGGTAGAAAGGGTGGGAAAAAGGAGGCAATAATGCCAGGATATTATTTTCTGGGCATAAACACAAAGCAAAATGCTAATAACTTAAATTCATACATCATTTTATTATTTACATAGAATTTTATATGCTTTATTTCATTTCATCCTTAAATTCCTGGCAATTATGTTCTATGTTGTGTTAGAAGAAACAAAAGGGTCAGAGAGGCTAAGTAACTTTTAGGTCATAGAGCTAACAGTTGTCTTTAAACTCAGACCAAAATGATCCCGAATAAGGTATTCCAAGCAGAAAAATATGATTGCAACTTAAAATGACCTCAGAAAAGTATTATTCATAGTTTGTAATCAAGTAGAATTTCAAACAGTGAGTATCATAATAGACTCATCCCAGCTAAACACTAAATATTAACTTCAGTTTGTGACCAAAAATTCTAATAGATTACTCATTTAAACTACAAAAATGAAAATAAGTGCTCAACTATCTGTATTCTCTGTTCCACGTTCACGGATTCAACCAAGAATCACATACTAGACTTTTTTGGATCATTATTCCCAAAACAATATAGTACAGCAACTATTTGTACAGCATTTATATTATATTAATTATTATGAGTAATCTAGAGACAATTTAAAGAACATGGGAGGGCTGGGGATATGGCTCAAGCGGTAGCGCGCTCGCCTGGCTTGCGTGCGGCCCAGGTTCAATCCTCAGCACCACATACAAACAAAGATGTTGTGTCTGCTAAAAACTAAAAAATAAATATTAAAGATTCTCTCTCTCTAAAAAAAATAAAATAAAATAAAATAAAGAACATGGGAGAATTTACTATAGTACGTTATATGCAAATACTATTCCATTTTATAAAAGGAACTTGACCATATGAGGATTTTATATGAGGGAAGGGGGACAGGGTCCAAAGCACCAATCCTCAGATAACCAGGGATGATTATGCCATATAATGAGAGACCTTACACCTTTAACTAAATAATATAATTAAACTGCTAATCAGGTGAAGAAAGATATTTTATCAGCAAAGATATCTTACAACCCAGAAATCTATGACATAAGGTTGCATATTTAGTGTAAAATCCTTCCTCTTTATGTTCTATTTCAAGTACAGGCTAAATATCTTTTATCCAAAATGCTTGCAAACAGATATGTTTCAGATTTGAGTTTTTCAGATTTTGAAATATTTGTACCGACTCTGTTAAGCATCCATAATCCAAAAATCTGAAGTACAAAATGCTGTGAAAATTGTACTCAATTTATTATATTCCCATATTTAACATTTATCAACCTCTTCATCCTCTCCCAGTGAGCATCTCTTTGAATTCTAATTGTTCACCTTCCATCTCTAAGTTCTTCTTTACTACCTTCTTAGTAAGGTAGGTGTCAGTTTCAAGGATCCCCAAACAAACCCTAGTAGGCCATATTAAGGGAAATGAACCCTGTACTTGTAGCCTGAACCCTAGTAAAGATTTTAATAAAGAGATTTAAAAAATTTTGAATATAGATTGAGTACCTCTTCTCGGGAAATGCTTGCAACCAGAATTGTTAAAGATTTTAAATTTGAGGGGAAGGGGGCTAATTTTGGAATCTGGGGGGGGGAGGTACGTACATACATACATATAAACATATACACACACACATATAATATTCAATATCTTGGGACTATCCAAGTCTAAACACAAAATACATAAACACTTTATATATGGGCTGAAGGTAATTTTATACAATATTTTAATATTTCATGCAATATTTAATATTTCATGCATAAAATATTTTATACATGAAACAAAATCTGTTTACATTTAACAATCAGACTTGTGGCATCACGTTACTGCTCAAAGCATTTAGATTCTGGAGATGTAGGACTCTGGATTTTCTGATTAGGGATGCTCAATTGCAATTCTTCCTCTATTAATAAACATCTGCAACTACCTCTTCCTCCCACCCCTTAGTTTTAGTTCAGGACCAAAGAAACTAAATAAAGAAGTTAGATAAAAAAAAAATATATAAGAGAAACTAATGGCCAAAAAAAGTTTCTTATTCCTTCAACTATAAATTAAATACTCAGAATCATAGGTATTCCATTTCCTCCTCCCTCACAGAGGTCCACTCTGCTCAGATGAACCTACCATACACATGAACAGAAAATGTATATCCTAAAAATTGGGAGTTTCAAAACGAACCAGAGGGCACCTTTCTCCTAGCTTCTTCAAATGCTCATTTGGGAAAGAATTTCAGAGGCTTTTTGGAGCATAGAGGGGAGGGGGACAGGACTATTTCAAAAAGAAAATTTCCTACTTTATGACTCACAGTAGAAACATGGGGAAAGGAAAACAACGCTCCCTCCAACAAGCACAATTTTCACCAAAAAAAAAAAAAAAAAAAAACCTCAGAAATGGCAAAACTCTCAGACAATAACACCTCACAAACATAATAAATATCTCCTACTCTTTTGAATTCTATTCCAGATAGATAGAGATTGGAGCTTGATGTGTGAAGACAGGATTAAATCGAAGAAAATCAAGTCTGCAAACTCCCTAAGCAGTTCTGATTAAAAACCAAATTCCATGTAGTCTTTACATAAGTTATTACAAATTTAGTTGTAAAAAGCAGTATTCTTTGTAAAACTGAACAATAGAAAAAAAGGGTTCTTAACCATTTTGTCTTCATTTTCAAAACTCTGTCCCCTCACTTAGCTTTCTCTTACCTTACTCTCCAGTGAGGACTCTCACTTTGCCCTCCAAATATCTAAGATCCACCTCATACTTAGACCTGACATCTAAAGCTCCCACTCCCCACTACCCAACTAGGTATGAATCAGATTAAAGTACTTCTCATTAATGGGTAAATGAGTTTTAATCCACAAGGTTACTAAGCTCTACAATGCGTAAGGCACAAAATAATCAAAGTACCTATTCCTAGAAAAACTAATTAATCAAAATCAATCTTGCAATGGACAATGTATGAAAGAGACATAAGAGTGCCTGCTTTACAACACACTTTCTTCATCCCATTTGAAAACGCCCCCTCCCCATCTGCCAGGGGATCAATATTTTTTCCAGTAAAAATGAATGTCTTGGGCTGGGGTTGTGGCTCAGCGGTAGAGCTCTCATCTAGCATGTGCAAGGCCCTGGGTTTGATCCTCAGCACCACGTAAAAATAAATAAAATAAAGGTATTGTGTTCAACTACAACTAAAAAGCAAATATTAAAAACAAAAGAATAAGTTAGAAAATTTTTTTAAAAAGTGAATGTCTAGGAAAGCAACATAGAATGGCACAGCCAATAATAAACATTCAAATTCTGAAATGGACTATAGAAAGACTCCAAAATTTAAACATTAGTTGCAAGTACATAAAAGAGTTTTTAAATCAACCAATTTCCTTACAAGATACCTATATTTAAATTTTGCTCAGAACTCTGAATAATAATAATTATATTAATAAAAATATTATTATTTCTTTTTGGCACTGGGGATTAAACTCAGGGGCACTTAACCACTAAGCCATGTCCCCAGCCTGTTTTATTTTGAGACAGGTTCTTAAGTTGCTTGGGGCCTTGCTAAATTGCTGAGGCTAGCCTCAAACTTATAATCCTCCTGCCTCAGCCTCCCAAATCACTGGAATTACAAGTGTGTGCCACCATGCATAGCTAGAACCCGGAAAAGCCATAAATACTGACAGCCTTTCCTTCAGTTATTTCTACAGTTAAAATGTTAATATAGTAGTCCCTCCTTAGACTCAAAGTATAGTTCCATGTTCCCCAGTGGATGTCTGAAACTACATATTGTACAGAATAAACCCTATATATAACTACATTTTTTCCTATACATACATAATATGATAAAGTTTAATTTATAAATTAAACTCAATGTGAGATTAAGAACAATAGTAAACTGAGCATGGTGGCTCACACCTATAATTCCAGTGGTTTGGGAGATTGAGGCAGGAGAATTGCAAGTTCAAAGCCAGTCTCTGCAACTTAATAAGGTCCTAAGCAACTCAAAGAGACCCTGTCTCAAAAAAAAAAAAAAAAAGTGGCTTGGTGGCTAAGAAAGAGAGAGAGAGAACAATAAAACAGGAAAACTATAACAATATACTGTAATAAAAGTTATAGGAACACAGTCTCTCTTAAAATGTGTAGATCTTAGCAACCTCAGCATACAATTTTTTCTCTTAAGTCAAGAACTTTCACTTTTTTTTTTTTTTAACTTAAAAAAGCCCTAAAGGGCTTCTTGTTGGCACATTTGATTGCCAACATCATTACCCCTGGGTTTAATAAAAGAAAAAGGAAAAAAAAACAAACTATCTACTGGTTTCAATTAGACTTTACATGTTCCCTCCCTAAGT